>NC_133165.1:102328207-104819457 GCF_040802235.1 Manis javanica | reverse complement strand
AGAGTCAACTGTGTCAAATGCTGATGAAAAATCAAGTGGCAATGCTAGATCACCAAGGACCCTGATAAAAGCAGTTTCTGCAAAGTATTTGGGAGATGAGAAAGTGTAGAGGGAAAGGGAAGTACATACCTCTCAAGACGTGTGGCTGTAAGGGAAGCAGAGAAATGGGATGGTAATAAGCAGGAATATACAGTCAAAAGAGGTTGCTTTTCTTGTTTCTCTCTTTTTTTAAGAGAAGATATACTAGTCCATGTCTATATGATGAAGGGAATGAGTTTGAAATTAATCCAGAGGGAAATAGGAAACTCACTGCAAGGTATTATGCAAGGGCATAACATTAGGTTTGTGCTTTATAAATATCACTTTGATGGTAATATGGAGAATGGACAAGAAAGGGGACAGAACCAGAAACAGTCAAGGTGAGAAATGACAGAGGTCTGAAATATGCACATAAGTAGAAAGCTAAGACATTTCAAGGAAGCAGAATTGACTGACTGGTAGAATGACTGGATATCAGGGTGGAGAAGAAACAGGAGGCAAGGAGCCTCTCAGGTTTCTAACTTGGACAACTTAGTTAATGGCGGTATCATTCATTCATTAGGGGACTCACTTCCTAAAGCTGTAGGCAAAAAGAAAATGGTATTGCCTGGTAGACATTTCTCCTTAACTGTCCTGCAGTGGGCATCTCAAATAAATGCATCCAACCTCATTAACTAAGAAGGGGTCAGATACCCTGTAACTCAACTTTCCTAAACTCATACTCAACTACTTACTGTCACAATATATTTGATCCAGCCCAGAAACCTACTTTCTACTACCTGTGGTGAACCTATGTTCCTTTCCTCACATTAATTCCTGAACTTAGGATGTCTTCTTAAACCCCGATCTTCCCAAATCATTTCTATCTTCAGGGTAAATGCCATCTTATTTGTCATGTCCTAGCAGGAAGTAGCCTTTTTCACCTCTAAATCCAGAGTACTTCATCTCTACTAGTTTTATGGTACTTAACACCTCTGATCTTGAATTAGATTTATGGAGACTTTTTATCTCTCTCATCTTTTGTGGGAGGGAACAGAACTTACCTATTTCTTTTTCTTTTGTAAGTACACAGATGCTGTCAAACATGCTAAGTAAACACACAAATACACACTGAGTGTGCTATACATTATTATGTACAAATATTCAACAGGTCACTAAAGCTCTGAGTTTAATCCTCAGATGCCACTTATTAGTTGTATGATTTTGAATAAATTGGTCGCTTTCTTTAATTTCCTTGTCTGGAAGATGGGCATGATAATATCTACTTCAAAGGGTTGTTAGGAGAATTAAATGAGATAATGTGTATGTGCTACCCTAGAAAAAAATAAATACTCAATGAATGTTATTTAACATTATAACTACAATGCATGTGCCATATATAGTATTACCATACACTTTAGTAAAAGGCTACAGGGTATAATAAAGAACATGAGTTGCAGTTAGGCAGATTTTACTTGGCTATTTTTTACCTGTAAGATCTGGAAAAATTATTTGGTTTTTCTGAGCTTTAGATACCTTATGTGTAAAATGGAGATAACACCCTCTGTACCACAGTGTTGTTTTATTAAATGAGATGCTCATACACAGTATGAGCTATATCTGTACCGTTCCATGAATATGACTTATAATAAAAGACATCTGCCAACAGCAGTATCTTCAAGGAGCCTTGTTTTTCTGAATGAAATAATAAACCAACATGTGGATTTGACATCTAGTTTTCTCTTTAATATCAGTGCTTATCAAAAGGATTTAATGAGCTGGGATTTTTAAAAATTGCTTTTATTTGGTAAAATTTAAAGATTAATTTACAATAAAATGGGCCAATGGTTGAATAACCAAGTCATAATGAAACAACAGTGAACAGAGGAAGTTAGTATTGCAGAAGACAAGGACTAATGTCTGTTTTATTTATAAGAAACAGGAAAATGCAATAACTTTCCAGCTCAAGCTGGAAAAGAGGGGCAGGGTACACACACAGCACAAGCACCGAGTTCAACTTGGCAGTAACCCTATGATAACTACAGGGCAGAAAAGAGCTTAAGAGCCAAACTAAAGGTGTGCAATTTCTAGAATCAGGATGTTAGGAGTTAGAAGGGGCAATAGTGATTATTAAATATTAAGCAGTGCAAAAAGCTCTAAAAAAATGGATTTTGTGGGAGAATAAATCTGGGACACTTATAAGGCTTATTAAAGTATTAAAGATTCTTAGATGTACAATGGAAAAGAAACTAATTCCTAAAAACTGCTATTTCCTTTATATATTTGACCACAGAATCCTTTCAAGAAAACCTAGTAACATACTCAGGACTCATGAATAGTTCTTTTATTTTAGATCTAAAAACTGACTTCCAGAGAGGCTAAATTATTGCTTAAGGTAGCACAGAAAGCTACAATGGGAAAGGGAACTCAGATTCTTACTTGATTCTCAGTTCTCTTTTCCTTTTACTGGTGATGTGTAAAAAAATAAAGAAAAAATGGGTGTTCCAACATTCAAAGCAATTCTGGATTAAGCTAGGCCTATGAAAGTAATACTGAAAACTGATTTTTTTCTGCCTAACTCAGACTTAAGACCTTAAACATGGTTCTAGTTATTATTATATGATTATTTCATGTTTCTGTTCTTCTGTACTGGTAGTGAAATACCTCTCACAGCCTGTCACTTTCTCTTTAATAAGAACGGGCTCTCCCTCCCCCTCCTTTTGTCCATCATGTCCACAGTTAGCCACATGCTTGATTTATGCTTGAACTCCAATCAACCAGTGCTCCTATAGTGATGGGATAGGACCCTGCTCTTAAAATAGGCTATGCACATTCATCTGCAAGATGTGGCACAATGCCAGAGATACTTATAATAAAGTCACAGGACAATCCTAGTGTATACTCTTTAACCACTGGTTTACTAAAATATTTAATGGGCATGGATGAGGGTGGGGAAGAACATGAAAATAAATGCACTACAGCTCACTATACAAACATCACATGAAGTTTTAAGATAAAAAATCAGATGTCAAAGGAATTTTGTAGTCAAAGCAGGATCCCTAGGATGATGCCTCCTTGGTCTCTTAAGGTTATGCCTACACTCTCCTCTGATGAACGTCACTGGATATATATTCCACAGGGATCTAATTTTAGTTCATAACTGGAGCTGAAGGTCAGCCACCTAAATCTGATAGTTCTAAACTTTTGCCCTCTCTATAAAGCACATATGAGTGTGTGTATGTGCACAAGACAGAGCGCGAAAGAGAGGTATTAAATTCTAAAATAAGCTTATTATAATTAACAGCTGGAACAGTGCATGTTGTCAGTTATGCAAGACAGACTTACTAAAAAGTTGAATTTTACAAATATATTAAACAATTAATGACTTACTGCCAAAATTCTAAAATATACTTTTAATAAAGGTTAATGATTCTGGAGGTCAAATTTATGAAAAGCTAAAGGTGAGATTTTCTAAATGACTACCCATGCAGCTGGGTCCATTCATATTTAGCTTAATATTGTATCTATATACTTTGGGGTTTTTTTCCTAATTGTAGTATGGGAAGCAATGGTAAATCTCACATTTTATTTAATGGACACTGTCCTTGTAAATAAGGTTTTATCTCACTTCCTAAATTCACCTCTAACTTTGCTTCTTGTACATGTATGTTTTTCGGTCATATAATCCATCTGGCTATGTTCTATATCATGGATCCTGCCAAAAAGACTTAAAACAAAGTTTAGAGTAACAACAATTATGTAAGTTTGTTCTCAAGTTTGTTTGTTAATTAGCTATCCTGAGAAAGATATGTTGCAACAAGAGTTCATTAACAGATGGGAAAGATAGCTTAGGTATCAACAAAAACTTACAAAACCAATTAGCTGCCCTTCCTTTTTTGACTGAGGGCACAAACAGGCATGTCAAAACTTGTCATTTTTTCTTCAAATATAGTACCAGCCAACTCTGCTTCTCTTGTATCTTAAGTAGTAGGAGTCTTCATTTTTCAGAAAAACCTTTATCCACTACTTATGTAAAACATATTTTACTATTTTAAGTTAATATATTGGCAAGTAGATAAGTATCATTTATTGCCTATTATAACTTACCAAATAAGGGGACATTATCTCATTTAATCTTTAGTGAGTTCTTAACACAAATTATAGTTTAGTTACATAGTATACTAACAAGGGTGGGGCCTGAACACTGTTACAGCCACACATAGCTCCTATCTTGGTGGCTGATACAGATCCCATGGATTGCTATAAACCCCTTTGCCTTTTTGCCTTTTTCAGTGTATCAAAGTCTTTCCTATATCCAGTCTCCTTTGAATTTTCTTACTTTGTCTTTAATGCCATCCCGGGTTCTTTTTTTTTTTTCTTTTGGTGTCATTAATGTATAATTACATGAGCAACATTATGGTTACTAGACTCCCTCCATTATCAAGTCCCCACCATATATCCCATTAGTCACTGTCCATGAGAGTAATAAGATGCTGTAGAATCACTACTTGTCTTCTCTGTGTTGTACTGCCCTCCCCGTGCCCCCCTCTGTCCTACATTATGTGTGCTAATCATAATGCCCCTTTTTCCCCCTTATCCCTCCCTTCCCACCCATCCTCCCCAGTCCCTTTCTCTATGGTAACTGTTAGTTCATTCTTGGGTTCTGTGAGTCTGCTGCTGTTTTGTTCCTTCAGTTTTTTCTTTGTTCTTACACTCCATAGATTGAGTGAAATCATTTGGTACCTGTCTTTCTCTGCCTGGCTTATTTCACTGAGCATAATACCCTCTAGCTCCATCCATGTTGTTGCAAATGGTAGGATTTGCTTTCTTCTTATGGCTGAATATATTCCATTGTGTATATGTACCACATCTTCTTTATCCATTCATCTACTGATGGACACTTAGGTTGCTTCCATTTCTTGGCTATTGTAAATAGTGCTGCAATAAACATAGGGGTGCATCTGTTTTTTTCAAACTGGGATGCTGCATTCTTAGGGTAAAGTCCCAGAAGTGAAATTCCTGGGTCAAATGGTATTTCTATTTTGAGCTTTTTGAGGAACCTCCATACTGCTTTCCACAATGACTGAACTAATTTGCATTCCCACCAGCAGTGTAGGAGGGTTGGCCTTTCTCCACAACCTCGCCAACATTTGTTGTTGTCTGTCTTTTGGATGGTGGCCATCCTAACTGGTGTGAGGTGATATCTCACTGTGGTTTTAATTGCATTTCTCTGATGATTAGCGATGTGGAGCATCTCTTTTCATGTGCCTGTTGGCCATATGAATTTCTTCTTTGGAGAAGTGTCTGTTCAGATCCTCTGCCCATTTTTTAATTGGGTTATTTGCTTTATGTTTGTTGAGGTGCATGAGCTCTTTATATATTTTGGATATATCATTTACAAATATCAGATATGTCATTTGTGAATACATTCTCCCATACTGTAGGATGCCTTTTTGTTCTATTGATGGTGTCCTTTGCTGTACAGAAGCTTTTCAGCTTGATATAGTCCCACTTTTCTTTTTGTTTTTGTTTCCCTTGCCCGGGGAGATACGTTCATGAAGAAGTTGCTCGTGTTTATGTCCAAGAGATTTCTGCCTATGTTTTTTTCTAAGAGTTTTATGGTTTCATGACTTACATTCAGGTCTTTGATCCATTTTGAGTTTAATTTCATGTATGGGGTTAGACAATGATCCAGTTTCATTCTCTTACATGAAACTTTGCCAATACCAGCTGTTGAAGAGGCTGTCATTTCCCCACTGTATGTCCATGGCTCCTTTATCATATATTAATTGACCATATATGTTTGGGTTAATGTCTGGAGTCTCTATTCTGTTCCACTGGTCTGTGGGTCTGTTCTTGTGCCAGTACCAAATTGTCTTGATTACTGTGGCTTTGTAGTAGAGCTTGAAGTTGGGAAGCGAGGTCCCCCCTGCTTTATTCTTCTTTCTCAGGATTGCTTTGGCTATTCGGAGTTTTCTGTGGCTAGATATGAATTTTAGAACTCTGTGTTCCTGTTCGTTCAAGAATGCTATTGGTATTTTGATAGGGATTGCTTTGAATCTGTAGATTGCTTTAGGCAGGATGGCCATTTTGACAATATTAATTCTTCCTACCCAAGAGCATGGGATGAATTTCCATTTGTTAGTATCCTCTTTAATTTCTGTTAAGAATGTCTTGTAGTTTTCAGGGTATAGGTATTTCACTTCCTTGGTTAGGTTTATTCCTAGGTATTTTATTCTTTTTGATGCAATTGTGAATGGAATTGTTTTCCTGATTTCTCTTTCTGCTAGTTCATTAGTGTATAGGAAAGCAAAAGATTTCTGTGTATTAATGTTGTATCTTGCAACTTTGCTGAATTCAGATATTAGTTCTAGTAGTTTTGGAGGTCTATGATCCATTTTGAATTTACTTTTTATTCTTTAGTGTTTTTTATGTACAATATCATGTCATCTACAAATAGTAACAGTTTGACTTCTTCCCTACTAATCTGGATGCCTTTTATTTCTTTGTTTTGTCTGATTGCAGTGGCTAGGACGTCCAGTACTATGTTGAATAACAGTGGGGAGAGTGAGCATCCCTGTCTTGTTCCCAATCATACTTTCAGCTTCTTGCTATTAAGTATGATGTTGGCTGTGGGTTTGTCATATAAGGCCTTTATTATGTTAAGGTACTTGCCCTCTGTACCATTTTGTTGAAAATTTTTATCATGAATAGATGTTGAATTTTGTCTAATGCTTTTTCAGCATCTATGGAAATGATGATGTGGTTTTTGTCGTTCTTTTTGTTGATGTGGTGGATGATGTTGATAGATTTTCGAATGTTGTACCATCCTTGCATCCCTGGGATGAATCTCACTTGATCATGGTGTATGATCCTCTTGATGTATTTTTTAATTCGGTTTGCTAATATTTTGTTGAGTATTTTTGCATCTTTGTTCATCAGGGATATTGGTCTGTTATTTTCTTTTTTTGTGGGATTTTTGCCTAGTTTTGGTATTAGAGTGATGCTGGCTTCATAGAATGAGTTTGGAAATATTCCCTCCTCTTCTTTTTGGAAAACTTTAAGGAGAATGGGTATTATGTCTTCTCTAAATGTCTGATAAAATTCAGTGGTGAATCCATAGACCAGTGGTGAATCCATCTGGCCCAGAGGTTTTGTTCTTGGGTAGTTTTTTGATTACCAATTCAATTTTGTTCTTGTTGTTATTAATCTACAATTACATGAAGAACATTATGTTTACTAGGCTCCTTCCTTCACCAAGTACTCCCATACACACCCCATTACAGTCACTATCCATCAGCGTAGACTCACTACTCGTCTTCCCTGTGTTGCACAGCCCTCCCCATGACCCCACTACACGCTAATTATACATGCTAATCTTAATACCCCCTTTCTTTTTCCTCTCCCTTATCCCTCCCTTCCCACCCATCCTCCTCAGTCCCTTTCCTTTTGCTGTTAGTCCATTCTTGGGTTCTGTGTTTCTGCTGCTGTTTTGTTCCTTCAGTTTTTCTTTATTCTTATACTCCACATATGAGTGAAATAATTTGATACTTGTCTTTCTCCGCCTGGCTTATTTCACTGAGCATAATACCCTCTAGCTCCATCCATGTTGTTGCAAATGGTAGAATGTTTTCTTCTTATGGCTGAATAATATTCCATTGTATATATGTACCACATCTTCTTTATCCATTCATCTACTGATGGACATTTAGGTTGCTTCCGTTTCTTGGCTATTGTAAATATGCTGCGATAAACATAGGGGTGCATCTGTCTTTTTCAAACTGGGCTGCTGCATCCTTAGGGTAAATTCCTAGAAGTGGAATTCCTGGGTCAAATGGTATTTCTATTTTGAGCATTTTGAGGAACCTCCATACTGCTTTCCACAATGGTTGAACTAATTTACATTCCCACCAGCAGTGTAGGAGGGTTCCTCTTTCTCCACAATCTCGCAACATTTGTTGCTGTTTGTCTTTTGGATGGTAGCAATCCTTACTGGTGTGAGGTGATATCTCATTGCGGTTTTAATTTGCATTTCTCTGATGACTAGCAACGTGGAGCATCTTTTCATGTGTCTGTTGGCCATCTGAATTTCTTCTTTGGTGAACTGTCCAGCTCCGCTGCCCATTTTTTAATTGGATTATTTGCTTTTTGTTTGTTGAGGTGCATGAGCTCTTTATATATTTTGGATGTTAACCCTTTATCGGATCTGTCATTTACAAATATATTCTCCCATACTGTAGGGGACCTTTTTGTTCTATTGATGGTTTCCTTTGCTGTACAGAAGCTTTTCAGCTTGATATAGTCCCACTTGTTCATTTTTGCTTCTGTTTTCCTTGCCCAGGGAGATATTTTCATGAAGAAGTTGCTCATGTTTATGTCCAAGAGATTTTTGCCTATGTTTTTTCCTATGAGTTTTATGGTTTCATGACTTACATTCAGGTCTTTGATCCATTTCGAATTTACTTTTGTGTATGGGGTTAGACAGTGATCCAGTTTCATTCTCTTACATGTAGCTGTCCAGTTTTGGCAGCAGCATCTGTTGAAGAGACTGTTATTTCTCCATTGTATGTCCATGGCTCCTTTATCATATATTAATTGACCATATATGTTTGGGTTAATGTCTGGAGTCTCTATTCTGTTCCACTGGTCTGTGGATCTGTTCTTGTGTCAGTACCAAATTGTCTTGATTACTGTGGCTTTGTAGTAGAGCTTGAAGTTGGGGAGTGAGATCCCCCCTGCTTTATTCTTCCTTTTCAGGATTGCTTTGGCTATTCAGGGTCTTTGGTGTTTCCATATGAATTTTTGAACTATTTGTTCCAGTTCGTTGAAGAATGTTGTTGGTAATTTGATAGGGATTGCATCAAATCTGTATATTGCTTTAAGCAGGATGGCCATTTTGACAATATTAATTCTTCCTAGCCAAGAGCATGGGATGAGTTTCCATTTGTTAGTGTCCTCTTTAATTTCTCTTAAGAGTGTCTTAGAGTTTTTGGGGTATAGGTCTTTCACTTCCTTGGTTAGGTTTATTCCTATGTATTTTATTCTTTTTGATACAATTGTGAATGGAATTGTTTTCCTGATTTCTCTTTCTGTTAGTTCATTGTTAGTGTATAGGAAAGCCACAGATTTCCATGTGTTAATCCTGCAACTTTGCTGTATTCCGATATCAGTTCTAATAGTTTTGGAGTGGAGTCTTTAAGGTTTTTTATGTACAGTATCATGTCATCTGCAAATAGTGACAGCTTAACTTCTTTATTACCAATTTGGATTGGTTGTATTTCTTTGTCTAATTGCCGTGGCTAGGACCTCCAGTACTATGTTGAATAACAGTGGGAAGAGTGGGCATCCCTGTCTTGTTCCCAATTTCAGAGGAAAAGCTTTCAGCTTTTCACTGTTCAGTATGATGTTGGCTGTGGGCTTATCATGTATGGCCTTTATTATGTTGAGGTACTTGCCCTGTATACCCATTTTGCTGAGAGTTTTTATCATGAATGGATGTTAAATTTTGTTGAATGCTTTTTCAGCATCTATGGAGATGATCATCTGTTTTTTGTCCTTCTTTTTGTTTATGTGGTGGATGATGTTGGTGGATTTTTGAATGTTGTACCATCCTTGCATCCCTGGGATGAATCCCACTTGGTCCTCCTTTAATTCTGTTAGTATTTGTTTCACATAGGTTGGTACTCCTGTGTTGGATGCATAGATATTTATATTGGTTATATCCTCTTGTTGGACTGACTCCTTTATCATTACATTATGTTCTTTTTTATCTTGTTAGTTTCTTTCTTTTGAAGTCTATTTTGTCTGATACAAGTACTGCAACACCTGCTTTTTTCTCCCTGTTGTTTGCATGAAATATCTTTTTCCATCCCTTCACTTTTAGTCTGTGTATGTCTTTGGGTTTGAAGTGAGTCTCTTGTAAGCAGCATATAGATGGATGTTGCTTTTTCATCCCCTCTGTTACTCTATGTCTTTTGATTGGTGCATTCAGTCCATTTACATTTAGGGTGACTACCGATAGATATGTACTTACTGCCATTGCAGGCCTTGGATTCGTGGTTACCAAAGGTTCAAGCCATCCCTGGTTCTTGGCTCTACTAGTCCATGTATGTAAAGCAGATAGTCAGGGGCTCTGATGGTAAGCTGATTCAATATTTTATGTTCCCACTAGATTTGTAAGTTGAAATCCTAATGCCCAATGATGGTATTTGAAGAAGGGGCTTTTGGGAGGTAATTAGGGTTAGAGGAGGTCAAGAGAGAGGGGCCCTGGTCCAATGGAATTAGGGACCTTATAAAAAGAGACACCGGAGAGCTAGTTCACTCATGCTGCCCCTTTGGCCCTCTCTGCACAAAGAAATGGTCGCAGAAGCACTCACTGAGACAGCAGCCACCTACAAGCCAAGAGGAGGCCTCAGAATGAAACCTACCTCACCAACACCACAATTTTGGACTTTCAGTCTCTGAACCTGTGAGAAATAAATTTCTTTTTGTTTAAGTCATCTAGTCTATGGCATTTTATTTTGGCAAAACTGAGAACAAGACAGATGTTGTCTCAGTGAGACAGTTGTGAGATTTGAGGTCCTCAAAGGCACAGTAGGAACACACTAGAGGTATAGCAGAAAACACAGAGAAACAGACTATATGGATTCTTTCTAGTCCTTTGTTTGATTATTTTCTGAACTTGGATCTGGAGCAATTTACTTAATTTAACTTTAGCTAAATTTCCCCAAGTGTAAGATAGCAATATATCTATTTCATAGAGTTATTGTAATTATTTACTATAGATAGCATCTGTGAGCAAACATTGTAAGGTATAAGGCATCTTATATGTTACTAATTGGGAAACAGTACAACTGAAGTAAAGAAAGAAGCTAGGTCAAACTTTGCCCCTTGTGGCTGTGTGGTCCTGGGCAAATTTCTTGAAATCATTTCTTCCTCGTCTCTAAAAATAGGGATAACATCCAGGGCTTATAAATATTAAATGAAATGATATATTTAAAAATCTCTAGCATAGTGCTTGGAGTAGAGTAGAAGCTAATGCACATTACATCATAAAGATGGCCAGATGGGCAAATAGATGAAGAAAAATTAACGGGCACACTCTACAAAGGGCAGGAAATTTTTATCTGTATTTGCCTTTTAATGGAAAAGCCACTTGAGAAAGGAGAGTGCTGATATTATAAACATAACAACTTTGTATTAATTTTACAGATTATATGGTGTCCAATTAGAATCTATAGTGTCCATTACCGAGCACCGTGTACACAGCCCCAATACAGGCTCACAACTCAAAATGCTCCCAATTTAAAATCCAAGTACCTGCAAATTGTTCAAGAGAAATAAATTCTAACCAAGTGATAAGAAAGTCTATTTGGGGTTGGGGAGCTATAAAAGCACATGACTCAAGTTATTTATAATATTAGGGAGATTAAACATATGTAAAATGAATGAATAAGGAATATAAATGTATTTTAAAGTATAATAATTTAAGCTGTGTATTAAAAGACTGCAGGAATAAAACTATACCGAATTTAGCCAAAGAAAGCTTCTTGATAAATATGAGTGGGGGGGGAAGTGGTAAGAGATAGTGTGGCGGAAAGGAGGGAGGAAGATAAGGAAATGGTGGACAAAGGCAGAGGCAGAGAGGGATAGGGGCAAAGTAGAGGATCAACCGAAGCAGATTTAGAGTTCACATAAGTAAAAGTTTTCTAAGAATTAAAGAGCTTCCCATTACTAGAAATATTCAATCAGTGTTTGCCTGTTTCCTTATCTGTAAAATAAACAAAATAATGGTACCTACTTTATAACCTTGTGTGGATTAAAGGTGTTAATATTCATGCAGTGCTTGGAGTGTAGGCATGTAGTGTATGTTTAGTATTTGATAACAGTTTCATTGAGATATAAATCACATCATAAAGCTCATCCTGTCAAAGTGTTAAAATTCACTGGCTGGCAGTACACTCTAACCTGGGCAATCATTATCCCTATCTAATTCCAGAATATTCTCATCACCCCAAAAACAAACCCAATACCCATTAGCAGTAACTCCCCATTCCCCTGCCCACCAACCTCTGGGCAACACTGATGTACCTTCTGTCACTACAGGTCTGCCTATTTTAGACATTGCAAATGAATGGAATCCACATTATGTGACTTCTTTCACTTAGCATAGTATTTTCCAGCTACATCCATGTTGTTTTTTATTCTTTTTTATTCCATTATATTTTTATTCCATGATCATCCCAATAATATCCCACTGTATGACTATAACACATTTCATTTATTCATTCACAAACTGATGAACATTTGAGTTGTTTCTATCTTTTGGCAATTATGAACAATGTTCCTGTGAGTATTCATGTACAAATTTTTGAGTGAACATATATCTCCATTTCTTTTAGTTAAATACCTAGGAGTGCAACTGCTGGGTCATATGGTAACTGTTTAACCTTTTGAGGAACTGCCACTGTCTTCCAAAGTAGTGGCACCATTTTACTTTTCTAGCAGTAACATATGAGGGCTCTGACTTTTCCACATCTTTGGCAACACTTGTCATTATCTGCCTTCTTGGTTCTTCACTGGTCATACCAGAGAATGTGAACTGGTATCTCACTGTGCCTTTGATTTGCATTTCCCCGATGATTAATGTCATCTTTTCATGTGCTTTTTGGCTGTGTATCTTCTTTGAAAAAATGTTTATTCAGATCCTTTGCCCATTTTTAAATTGGGTTGTCTTTTTGTTATTGAGTTCTTAAAATATTCTCATATGTCTCTTATCAGTTCTTGGCAAATATTGTTGCCCATTATGTGGGCTGTCTTCACACTTTTTTGATAGTGTCTTTTGAAGCAAAAAAATTAACTCTGATAAAGTCCAATTTATTTTTTCTTGTTACTTGTGCTTTTGGTGTCATTTCTAAGAATTAACTGCCAAATCCCAAATCATGAAGATTTATCCATTTCCTCCTAAAAGTTTTATGGTTTTAGCTCTTACATTTGGGTCTGATCCATTCTGAATTTTTATATACAGTGTGAGGTAAAGGTTCAACTGCATACTTTTATATGTGGCTATTTAGTTGTCAAAGCATCATTTGTTAAAAGACTATTCTTTCCTCATTGAATGGGCTTGGCACCCTTGACAAAAGTTAGTTGACCACAAACACATGAGTTTATTCCTGGACTCTCAATACTATTCCATTATTTGTCTATATCTATATCTGTATGTACTTATCCTTGTGCCAGTACCCACACTGTCTTATTATTTCTTTGTAGTAGGTTCTGTAATGGGGAATTGTGAGTCTTCCTGGTTTGTTCTTAACAAGATTGTTTTGGTTATTCTGCATCCCTTTCAATTCCATATGAATCTTAGAATCGGCTTCTGAATTTCTACAGAAAGCTTCCCAGGGTTCTAAAAGGTATTGCATTGAATCTGTAGATCAAAGTAGAAGTACTGTCATCTTAGCAATAGTAAGCCGATCTGTGAACATGGATGTTTTCCCACTTATTTAGATCTTTAATTACTTTCAATGTTTTGTAGTTTTCTGCAAACCTGAGTTATTTCCCTGAGTCTGAATTGTTTCCTTAGTTGTTGCTCCAGGGCTTACTTAGCATATACATCTTAACTGAATCAGAGTCAGCTCCAGATTTATATTAGCTTAATTTCAGTGAGCTATAGAAATGTTAATTCTCTATTTTACTCCTTTCCCCTATTTTGTGGCATCGTTATGCATATTATATCTACTAATGTTAAAGCCAAAATACATTATTATAATTATTACCTTATATAATTTTGTCTTTTAAAAATACTGAGGAGAAAGGAAAGCAGGTACGAAACTTAAAGCTTTTGTTATATTAGCTTTTTTATTTATCACTCCTGGTTCTCTTGATTTGTTCTTGAGGATTTGAGTTACTATCTGGAGTCACTTCCTTAGAATACAGCTTTGCTCTTATCCACCTTTGTGCTTATTTTTGGCATATTACAGCTCTGTGTGTCACTGGTTCAATAACACATATACATATTGTTTTATATAAATGCTTTAAAATCAGTTAGGTGAATAAATATTCATTTTTATTGTCCTTTACAATAATTATTATGTAATTACCAGTCCACTTTGTTTCTTCCTGTCGATTTAAATTGCTATTTGGGGCCACTTGCTTTCAGTTTGAAGAAATTTTAGTATTTTTTTGTAATGAGGGTCTAGAATAAATTTAGTCAGTTTTGCATTTATCTAGAATTATCTTTATATCCCCTTCATTGTTAAAAGATAGCACTGCTGGATATAGGATTGTTGGGTGAAGTTTTCTGCTTTGTGCCCTTTGAATATGTTATCCCATTGCTTCTAACCTCAACTTTTGATGAGATACCGGCTATCTATCTTTTTGAGGTTCTTTTGTAAGTGATGAGTTATTTTTCTTTGGCTGCTTCCAAGATTTTCTCTTTGTCTTTCTTTGGCTTTCAGCATTTTTACTATGTATCTGTTTGTGGATCTCTGAATTTATTGTAGCCAGGTATTACTGAGTTTCTAGGATGTGGAGTGTAGATTGTTTTCCAAAAAATTTGGTAAGTTTTTCACCATCATTTCTTCAAATATTTTTTATTCTTTCTTTCCTCTCTTTTTGGAACTCCTATTATACATCTGTTGGTACATTAATGTCCTGTATTTCTCTGAGGCTTTCTTCACTTTCCTTGATTTTTTTTCCTGTTCTTTACCTTGTATATTCTCTATTGACCTCTCTTTAAGTTAGTTATTCTTTCTTCTGCTAGTTCAGACCTAATGTTAAGCCCCTGTAGTGAATTTTTATTTCAGTTATTGTACTTTGCTGTATTTTCAACTCCAAAATTTCGATTTGGTTCTTCTTTTTAAGAATTTCTAACTTTATATCGACATTCCTCATTTGATGCAACATTGTCATTAAACTTTGCATACTTCTTTTACCACAGTTACCTTTAGTTCTCTGAATATATTTATAATAACTACTTCGAAGTCTTTGTCTGTTAAACCCAACATTGGGTCATTCTTACAGGAAGTTTCTGTTGCCTTCTTTTTTCCAAGTGTATAGGTCATTTGTTCCTGTTTCCTTGCATGTCTTAAAAGTTGGGGGAAACTTGAATTTTTAGGTAGTATATAGTAGTAACACTGGGTACTGCCCCTACCCTCCAAGACTTGCTACTGTTATTTGCTTATTTGCTCAGTGACTGGATGAATTATTTAAATTAATTATATTCTCCCCCTCCCTGTAGATATCGCTCCTCAGGGACTAGATGCCACAGTCATCATGGTATAACAGTGGCTTTGGCGGGCCCCTTTTTGACTTTCTTTTTCTCTGACCATACCCAGCTGCTAAGCTCCAATAACTGCTAGCTGATTATCTATTGTCTTCAACAATGTCCTGGGCATAAACTGCTCCACAAACTGAACCAATTAATTAGGGCTCCTCTAAAAGGATAGTTCCTGAGGTCAGTATTTAGGGTTTGTTCTAAGGACAGGAGGGCTCCTACCAGCTCTTTCCCCTTTTCTCTCTAGTAAACCAGCCAGCCTTCTGGTTAGCCTGCATCTCCAATCAATCTGTTAATCTTCTAATTAACTGTCACTACAACCTGCACCCTCAGGCATGAACTTTACACTCTTACAAATGAAGTCATTTCCTTTGGGGAGAGATTCAGAGCTATCTGTTACAGGGTCTGCTTGTTCCTCCTGGTAAAATTTCTGGGGCCTGGTTCTAAGACTGGGGGCAGAGACAATGGCATGCTTCTTTTTGTGTGACACCTCGTTAAAGCTCAAATGAAAGGGATGGGGGAACAACTGGCCCCAGATCTCCTCAGCTTGCCTCTCCCAGGGTAAAACTTGTCTCCTATCTGCCATGGTAAGGGCACCTGGGTCCCACTACTCTCAACAGTGCCATAGCCAAGGCACAGCCTCTATCCTATGAGTTGGGGCTGTTTGAAAGGAGGGAGACCCCACCTCTCAGCTGTGCTCACCCAGAATTTAGTCTCAGCAACAGGCAGTTGGGGCAGGATGGGAAATGCTCACCATAACCCTACTGGGAAGATAGCCTTCTGAGAGATGAGGGAAGAGGGAGTTTGGTGTTCCTGGCTGCAGCAGTTTAGGGGACAGTTTCCACCTTGCTCAGCTGAGGTGGGTGGGGTGTGGGAGAGGTCTCATTTCAGATACCACAGGCTCACTTTTCTTACTGAGTTTTAGATTTTCTTGAATAAGTAAAATGAGTTTTGGATTTTCTCTGTCGACTACTTGCTCTTAGGACTGTTTTTAGAGACTTTAAATGGTTGTTTTTCAAAAAGAACTTCACCAATTTCACTAGACAGCCAGCCCAGTGAGCCTTTACACTATCATGGCTCAAAGTAGAACTTCTTGATGAGTTTTTTGTGTGAGAAAATAGATCTGAAACTCTAAAAGCAGAAATCAGGGAAAATATTCTTATCATTCCCAGGGAAAAATTCTAAGAAGTGATCCAAAGATCATGTATGGGTTGCCCCACCAGCTTACTAAGTCAGAAGAGCTGTTTTTTCCTCCCTACATTTGTTTCTTCAATCCCTTAGCAAAACACCTAAAATAAAAAGTGGAGTTCGAAATGAAGTTTAAGTTGTTTTATTTTGAACTACTTTGAGGTATTCATCCTGGCCTATGATACAATTTAGCACTGCTAATCAAGTTTTATGCCAGATCCCAGCTGGATAGGAACTTCACAAAGTAAAAGATTTAAGATGTTTTTGGTAGTGTGTGTGTGTGTGTGTGTGTGTGTGTGTGTGTGTGTGTGTGTGTGTGTGCATGTGTGTGTGCGCGTGCGTGTGTGTGTGTGTGTGTGATTTAAAGAAATCAAGATGTGGAAAATGATTGTCTTTAAAGTTACTGGTTTCTTACTGGTTTCTTAATGAGAACTGTCCTTGCATCATGTATCAAAATATTTCCTAAGATGAAGACAGCAATAAAATGAGTCAAATTTGCATGGCATACAAAACTTACTTTGTTTTAGTGAAAACTGGAGTAAAAAATTTGGTAAAAAATTAACAATTTCAAATGAAAAAGTAAGTGTAATGGGCCTTCAGAACAAGCATTCATGCCTCAAACTATTCCTAAGCATGGATTCACATTATACGACTGATGGTTCTATCTTGGCACATTTTCTCTGGGGGTATCTAATATGGAAATTTACCCATTCATTTTCTAGAGTACACAATGGCAATCCTCAGCATGCATCTGTAGCTGAGGAAGTGCCAAACCAAACATCACAGGCAAATAGCCAACTTAGGAACCAAGGTCTAACATAGGACCTGGCACACAGGAATTACTGAAAAAATATTTGTGGACTACAGAGATCTCTACTAATATGCCAAGTACATCCAGTCTCAGTTGTAAAAGGTAAAAAAGTAAAAAGAAGAAATATTTCAAATGATAGAATGGACTTTTGTGTTGATACAAATTTATTTCACTCCATAAACTGGCTCTACAGGTAATACTATCTCTAAACCTAATACCACTTTTTACACTCCCCTAAAAAGGAATATGTAAGATAATCAAGGCTCAGTTTTAGAGAAAATAAAGATTTTTTTAAAAGTATTGGTCTTAGCTTATGATTTCAATCACATGATTATAAAAGAGTATTTTATCATATTCTAACATCATTGTAATCTACTATAATAGGAAAGTTTAAAATATAGAACAGGGAAAAAATAATATCATCCACAGTAATAATATTCCGATAGCCACCATATAGTGAATTTCCCTGTATAGTTTTTATTACTTTTACATGGTTGTGACCATACTGTATGAGTACCTTTGTATTCTGCTTTTTCAGTAGGACATTATGAGATATGCTTCAGACTCTTCTATGCAGTTAATAGAATATCATGTTCAAAATAAAAAAATATGTACAAGTCATAAGAATTCTGGCCTCCACTCAATCTCCTAGTTCCCTTCATTTACTTAACAGGAGTTTACTATAGATGCCTGTTTTGTGCACATGCAGTGCTGGGACTAAAAATACAAAGAGAGCCAAGAGTTCATGTCTGCAAAGGGTTCTCAACTCAGAAATTACCCTGTTCCTCAGGAATAGAGGCTTACCTATGTGAGTTTGAAGGTAATGAAATAAAGTCTTGAATTTTGGCTATTTTTAACTTCATTCTTTCTAGGAAAATTACTTAGATAGTAATTTTATCTCAGACAACAAATGAAGTTTTCCCAGTTTGATATGGTTGCATTCTTATCATTGAGGTGTAAGAGTTACAATTTCTTTTACTCATTTTACGATATATTTTCCAACATGTATTACAATTAGTACTCTTTATTGGTCTTCAGAACAGTTGTGATTTAGGAGCTAATATAGGAGCTTTCATGTCCTCAAGATGTAAATTTTCAGATTATTCATCATACCTCCCCCCCCATCCTACACATTTGCATGATATATTTGTTTATTTGCTGGTATATAATCACAGCCTACCAATTTAGGTAGAGGATGTAAAGCATATGCTTCAATAAGCACAGGTGCCTATGTCCAAATACACAGTGATCCATATGCACCTGGAACTATTTGCTTTGTATGGACAAATACAGTACGTGTATTTGGCTTCACCTCTGGAAAAATTTAAGCACTCCCAGTTGGTAATTTCCTTTACTATCTTCCAATTCAAGTCTTATAACCTAAATGGTGTCTCAAGGTATGAAACAAGACATAAAACAAGGTCCTGAGTCATAATTCCGAATCTTCTGAAATATACCTCGAGTGGTAATGAGTGGGAGCTATGAAGCAGAGCAGTGGAAAAGCTGTACATAATAGTTGGAAAATTTGTTCTCTATTTGAGGCTCCATCACTTACTAGTGATGTGAGTGTTAGCAAGCTGCCACTAATGTGAGCCTCAGTTTTATTATCTATAAAACAGGGATGGTAATATTCTGGCCGTACTTAAAGTATTACTGCATCACTGTTGCAAAGAAAACCTTAAAAATGCAAAACACTAAGTGTTAGGAACTAGGTCTAACGATCATTAATTTACAATCATATCCTAGAAAGCTCAGTATAATCAAGTTTTACATTTTGAAAGGCTTTACTTCCTTACATTTACTTCAAAGCTGTATGTAGGTTTTAAGTAAGAAAGATATGTTTTTCAGAGAGAGCACCTGTAGTGTATCGAAAGGGGTGCTACTATTGCCAGAAGCCGCTGACAGAAGACTCCACAGATATGCTTAGGAAGGAGAAAAAGAGAAGTTGGGCAGCAAAACAAATTGAATGGTAATCTGAGTTCCTCTTATTTTACGACTGGGTTTAATATTGAGACATGCTTACTATTCTGTCTCTCTACACTGAGAACTTAAAAAGCTCTCAGGATGTAGATCCTTCAGAGCAGTTTCAATGGTTTTAACTTTAAGGTCTTATTAGGGCTTTAGGTATGAAAGAGTCACTAAGGTTTTAACCCCTGGAGATTAAATGGTTTTGTTTGTCAATGTTTTTCCATTAATGAAGATTACCTAGCTAGGTCCCTATTGACATTTGTTTTTATTCAGACCTTCCAGCAAACAGAAATCTACACACTATCATTGAAAATAACACTAGTACAGCAATAACTGTCTCCAAAGATCTGAAAGACAATACTGTCAAAATGTTAGGTTGCTACTGTCCTACAGGAAATACACATGCTTTATTAATAACTGTGGAAAAAACTTTCTCTGCAACTGAAACTTAGATGGAGTTGGAGAATCTGTGTTAATGTACTTATTTTGACCAGTAAAAGCACTACAAAAGATTCCAGTGTTACATTCCCGAGGCACCATGACTCTATGGATGTAGTATGTAGTATGCATTCTCTCAACAAAAAATGGCAGTTGCCTTCCTCACCTATCATGAGTATCTAAGAATATATATTCTTTTTAATGCCTTGCTTTCTTTTCACTTAACTCTCTCTCCTGTTAGTACATAATGGTCTGTCTCTCTCCTTCCCCATTCCCTCTCTTTTTACTACTCTTAGTATCCCATTATGTAGATGTACCTTAATTTCTTCAAATACTCCCTAACTGCTGGACACGTGGTTGTTTCCAATCTTTTGCTACTTTGTACAATGCTTCAATGAATAATTTTGTTTACTTGGGTTTAATCAATCCACAGAGTAGGTTTCTAAAAGTGACATTTCTTGGTCAAAATACAAAATGCATCTGTAATTTCAGTAGATACTGCCAGTTTCTGTTTTACAGGGATTGTGCCATTTTGCATTCCCACCAAATAAACATGTGAGTTCCTAAAGACCATTTACAAAAATACATATGCCTGGATCCCACCCTGCCAAATTCTGACTTAGAGGTGAGGGGTTGGGCCTGAGGAGGCCTATTTTGAAAAAGCTCCCCAAACAACACCGTCTTGGGTGAGAACCCGTGTTCTAAAAGGTATTCTATTATTTGCACTGTTCATATCCAAAAGAAAATCAGTTAAATCTTTAACCTCCAAAGTTTATACTTCAGGTCATTTATTCAATAAATACTTTTTGAGTGCCCATTATGTGCTGGGCACTCTAGATGTCGAGGATAAAGATGAAAAACACTGTCATCAGGGAGATTGCAGGGTCTGTAAGTGAGAGACATAGACATATAATAAAGAGATAACGTATAAGCATAGTGTTCGAGATTTACATAGAATTTTATGGGAATAATGAAGAGGGTTACTTCACCCTAGCAGTCATGCCAGGGGATGCTTCCTGAAGGAATGCTCCTGGAACTGAGCAGGAATTACCCAGGTGGAAAGGAGAAGAGGGAAACAAGAGAGGGCATTCTAGGTAGAAAACAACATATACAAAGGTAGAAAGAAACAGAGGGATGTGTGTGTGTATGTAACTGGAAACATTCACACTGCTAGAGTGTAAAATGTAAGAAAGAGAGTAAGCAATAGCCTGCAAAAGTAGGCAGAGATCAGATCACTGCCCACCTACAATGATATGCTAAGAAACTTAAACTTTACTGTACAGGCAAAGAAAGTCACTCAAGAGTTCTAGGGCTGAGAGGGACATGATCAGATTGTTGTTTCGGGACAATGGACTGAAAGGGCACACAAGTGGAAAAAGAAAGAACAGTTAGGAAACTGGTGTAGTGACCCAGATGAAGGCTTGAATTAGGGCAGGGGTTAAGGAGAGAATGGACTGAAGAAACCTTAAGAGGTAAAATGGGCAGTATGTAGACATTAGATGTGGGGATGGAGGTGAATACAGGATGGTTTCAAGGTATTACCAAACCACTACCAGAAAAATACTCAGGTAGAATTAGTGAGTTTCTCCTTTGGCATCATGCTCTAATCAACAAAGTAAAGCAACAGTGGGCAACCCCAAAAGGTAAACATGGTCATATCTCTGATGCACCCTTTCTTATAATAGCTCCTCTACTAATGAGACTCTTGACTTCATTTACCTCTTTACCTGTAAAATCAGTTATGAAGACAATTCTGATAACATAGGTAACGGCCGGTACAGGGAACTATATGTGGTTGAGGGGCAGCAGCATGAGCAGCTGCTTCCCTGAAGCTTAACCCAAAGCCAAGCTTTACGATGTTAGCAATGAATTTCAGGCAGCTGCAGTCCCGCCACCAACTGAAGTGACTCTCTGGAGATGATAAGATATGAGGATAGTGTCCACTGTAACCCTTCCTATTCCTCTGATTTATGAAGTGTTAATGGGCCTGGGGGATGGAGCAAGAAGGAGCTGTGTGTAATCCAAACTAAACCTGGCAGTTGTCTTTCTTCTTAGAGTTCCTAAAAAACAAACTGAATAGAAACCAAAAACTAAACTACCATCAGATGAAAACAAGTCTGCTGTTTAGAAAGTCCATGGATGAAACACACAAACACACACAGTGACACCAGGCTTACCTTTCTCTTATCTTCATCTGTTGATTCAAATTTGAAAGTAGCCCTATGCTGAGGGGGAAAAAAAGGGAAACAATGTCATTTTAAATACACAGATTTTAAATTTTGGCTATGTCTAAAAACATAATGCCTCTGTAAAAATGTTGCCTTCCCATATTGTATCTTAGTATTCTTCTTAAAGAGTAATAGGCATGTAAGCAAACAATTATAAAGCAGTGTGAAAAGACTACAGCAGAAATATATACAAAGGAGCAAGACTACCAAGCCACTAACTGCCTGGAGAAATAAGGAATGCTTTGCATGGAGTACGAAACATCCGAGCAGGACCTTGTGGGATGAATAGGAGTTTGCAAGGAGGCAAATGGAAAACATTCTCAGGACAGAAACAAAGGCTCAGATTTGTGAAATGGATGATACTATATATTCGTGAAATAAGTGGCTCTGTCAGAATGAAAGAGGACACACGTTCAGGGATGGGGAGTGGAGAACCATGAGAATGGAAAAGCACATTGGACAGAGATTTGGAAGGGTCTTCCAATGTTGCTGAGGAGTTTTACTTTCTTTCTCACATGCAATAAGAAATTATCAAATAATTACAAATAGGTTAGAGATTTGAGAGCTTGGTATTTCAGCAAAGTAATTCTGTAAGTATGAGGGTTTAAATCATGGCTCCACTGCTTACTAGTTGAGGAAGTAGAAACTGTAACTCAATTTCTCATGTGAAAAGAGGGGGTACTAATTCAAAGAGCCACTATAAGGGTTAAAAGAGCTAAGGCATATAACACACCATCTCAGTGCCTGGCACATTTAAAAGACTCAGTAAATATTAGTGTCATAATGATAATGATGCCAATGATATTGAGGAAAGAGTGTGTCGTGATTCTTCTGAAATGGTTGGCAACAACATATTTTCCACTCTGTAGCAGAAATAAAGGATGAAGTAAGTTGACGTGCCCACTGTCACAGGAAGAGTGATGACACCCAAAAAACAGAGCACAGAATTCCTCATTTTCCTCTCAAGTTTTATTCAGGAGAACGGAGCACTCTTATGAATCTTAAGCTTTCCTTTAAAAAAAAATCTCCGCTGTACATCTCAGCCTTTCCTTTGAATTTCTCTCATTGGCCACACTGACAAACATGGACTGGCAACCCACCAGGAGTTATGTACACTAAGTCCGTACTAAAGATAACATCATTACAGGTGGTTCTGCACTGTCAGCTTTGTAGAAGAAGCAATTTTGAAATTAAATGAGATGGAGAAATGCTGACAGAGAAGCACATCTGAATGTAAGAAATGGTCAGAGGAAAGACTTAGAGGTCAGTGAAAAGGGTCAGCTGAGGAAACCCTGAGAGAGACTGCCTCACATGTGGTTACAAAACAATTAAAATGGATGGCAGCGGGTGGTAAGGGTTTGGATTTTAAAATTTCTACCTGAGGTGGCAAATAGGTGACAGGCAACCAGAGGACTACTCTGAGGGAGGTGTGAACAACAGAGCATTCTGGAAGAATATTTTGGGCACTGACTTACAGGCCAGATCAAAGGAGAGCAAGACTGAGGACATACAGACTCTGAGAAATGGGCATCAACAATCCAGGTGCAGTACTGTAGCAGCAATGTAAGTTGACACAAACTTTAAAGGGGGAAGTGATTTGTTAACACGTATTAGAAACCATAAAAATATTTATAACCTTTGACCCAGGACTTCTACTCCTAGAAATTTATCCTATGAAATCATCCAGAAGGAAAGAAAAATTATGTATGTAAGCATATTCACTCCAGTGCTATCTAATATCATGGAAGAAACAGACAACCTGAATATTCGACAACTGTGAAATAAGCTGCTGTCACATACCTGACAGAGCGGTATGTGGCAATGTAGAAGATAGCTAAGAGCTCTGTAACAACACAGAAAATCACTTATGATGGCATCAAGTGGAAATACAGTAGACCATCAAATTATGTCTACAATGACAGGATCTACACAAATATATGGATGCATTCAAACAAAGGCTTGAGTGTTAAAATGAAAAAATAAAAGCAACTGTTCAGAAGTGGTAGAATTTCTGTTGATTTCTTTGGTAAAACTCATTGCTGGTACAATTATTTTTTATATTAAAATGGGAATTTTAAAAATGAAAGATGAATGAATGAATGAACAAGGAAAGAAAAAAAGGAAGAAGGAGCAAGCTGTCAATCTGAAGGCTATATCTTTGGAATTTATAGACCTGAGGTTTAGTAAAAACTAATATTAGATAAAAGATAAAAAGTGAGGAGAGAGTAAAGACGGCGGCGTGAGAAGTGAGACAGACAACTCCTCCAAAACCACATGTAATATGAAAATACAGTTCATACAACTAATCCTAAAGGAGCAACAGGAGAGAAGGGTGCGCCAGACTGCATTCACTTGGAGAAAAGAGCAGACCTCAGGACAGAGGAGTGTATATCCATGATACCTTAATAAATAAAAAATTAAAAAAAAAAAGATAAAGCAGCAGCAGATATCAGGCTAAGGTTGTAAACTGAAGCTTAGTAAAGGTCCAATATGAATAAAAATAAATAATTGTACTAAGAAATCAAGAAAACTTATTTTTTGCCACTATATGTGAAATAGTAGTTCCATAAATTATCAGGAATAAATGTACTTGCCAATATAATGGTTCTCTAGAACTTTTTTTGGCATTTATAAGGGAAAAGTAAAAGAAATCTTTTGGGAAGACCCTCATTAAGTTACAAAAGTATCTTTTAAATAGTTACTACATAGAATTAATCTTCAAGGTGATAATTTAGTACCAAGGACTAATTTTTCTGTTGTTCTTAAATGCAAGGTTGATCCTGTCTAATATTAAACCACAGTTAAAAAAAAAAATAAAGAAAAAAAACTTTCAAAAGCCCTATCAGGAGGGCTTAATTGAATTAGAAAATACACTAGTACGTGAGGTACCACAAATTTAATTTTGAATGTGCCAATCTATTCAGAAGTTTAGCCCTCCAAGATTGCTTGGATCCAAAGATGTTAAGGTGGACTTTTTTTAATCTAAATTAGATCGGACCTGACCTATTTAGTGCCTCTAACCCTTATTCTTTCCCCTTGCTAAGGCTGAAAGGGAGCAGAAGGGGAACTAACACTTCTGGCTTATAAATGCCTTTCTAGAACTCTAACCAACAGGCAACTACCTCACCTTATTTATAGATGATTTCCTGACAAATAGGAGCAAAAAGTCAAATGTAAAATAAAGAGTAAAACCACCGTTCAATTTAGATACCAAGTAAGCTAGAACAGCTACGTGACACAGCAGACTCGTGAGGACTCCCCAAGAACAGGCCCTGAGAGCTCAGCCTCAGGAGTCACACGGCGCTGTCTGAAGTCTGCTTACTGAAAGTGTGACCCTAGTCAAGTTACTCATGATTACTACTTGTCAGAGTTTCCTTATTTTTATATACAGCACCTTACACATAGCAGGTGTTCAATAAGTGGCTACTATTGTTATTGCATGGCCTAGGATATGGATCTGGCCAAATACTGAACTATTGGAGAACTAGGAGTTACTTCATGGGTTTCCAAAGATACACTCAGACAGTACCAATACAAGGTAACTAACCTAATGGGGTGGGGTGAGCGTGCATGTGTGTGTGTGTGTGTGGGTGTGTGTGTGTGTGTTCTGTTTTAGACAACACAAATAGAGATTACTTCGAGAAATGCCAGTAGCTGAGATTATATAATCCAAGCTAGAAATAAGAACAAGGTGTAACAGGAACATCCCACTAAACAAGCTCCTCTGCAAAAATCTGTGGAATGAACTGAGAGTAAGAACTCAACTCAAAATTGAAGCATGAAGTCCTCTTACATGGTCCAGGACATATATACTCTATTTGAATGTGGCACTGTATTTATGTAACTGTGATGATTAGGTTCTTATCAATCAGGTTCTTCTAGCACATAAATGAAGTGTGGTTCATTTACTATCAGTGTGGTTTTCCTCTCCTATGAGGACTACCCTTGGAGACCTACCTGCCTGTATCTTAAATAACTTTTAACCTCTCATCTGGCCATAAATTTGCCATACTTCCAAAATGGAATCCTGCTGGAGTTTTCTATGGGGTAATCATATGCCCAGGTGGCCTCTATGGTCACCAAGCCATCTCTCTGGTTATAATCATAGTTGATGACTCTAGACCTCGGTTTCTTCACTTAACTGAGAGAGTTGAACCCAGTTATATTTGGGGTTCCTCTAAGTCTAAATATCCTGTGATTCAGGAACTAAGATACCACTGTGCAACTCGGGGCCCTTGATCACTGTTAACTTATTGATACTCATAGTGATGACAACAAATTTTTCTACTAAATCTGTTCTCAGAGCAGACTCTGAAGGAGAAGAAGGAGCTCAGACAGCTTACACTACAACAGTACATACTTCCCGTAATTAATAGCTCATTCCATTACTGGAATGGAGGTGATTAGGGTCCGACAGTAGCCACAGTAGTGTACTTGTCCTGAAAAACTTTTCTCTTCTATGTGCAGAAAACCAGAACAGACAGAGGAAACACATGAGAGGCAGACGTTACGGCCTTGCAAAAAGAGCTCTGGATATGGAATGTGAAGACTAGCTATATCCCCTTGAGCCTGCAGGTAGTCACTTCACTGAACCTCAATTTCCTACCACCCCCAAAAAGAAAGAAACTTCCATTTCCTTCATAGGTTTTAATATAAACTTACAAGTTTATATTAAGGGATTATATGTGACAAATGTGAAAGTGCTTAGGATAACACACAGTACACAGTAGGCACCCAATAAATGTTAAC
Organism: Manis javanica; assembly: GCF_040802235.1. Lineage (NCBI taxonomy): Eukaryota > Metazoa > Chordata > Mammalia > Pholidota > Manidae > Manis > Manis javanica. The sequence continues at coordinate 104,792,783 of NC_133165.1, read as the reverse complement.
AGCCGTATTGAGAGGAGTGAATAACCACCACCATTCTTCTTTTCCTTTTTTTAAAAAAAAGTATTTTCCTATGCTGAGTGAATTTGTATCATGCCCTTGAGAAACAGACAAGTTTCCTTTTTTCTGGGATAGATAGATCTTCCCTCTCCAAGACAACAAAGGTCAATGAATGAAGCAAGAAGGTTTGGGCATCAGTGTTTCTGTAACACAGTAAAAATTAGATGCTACCTGCAGCCAAACAGCTAACTGTTGCTCTAAACTTGGTACAAGGCATTTTGCTACCCATCAGAAAGTGCAAGGGCTAAGGAAAAACAAAGAAGGGCATATCTTCCCAAGTTTACTGGGCCACGTCAACTCAGTGCTACACGTTTAATTCCTGCCTTTTTTCTGTTCAAAACTAATAGTTATGGATTCTTCCTCAGGGCCAGGCGCTGTTTTACACATGTAACTCATTTAATCCTGATAACAAACCTATGATGAACCTACTGTTGTTATCCCTTCGGACAGATGCGTAAGCTGAGCACAGCAAAATTAAGTGACCTGTCCTAGGCCACATGGCTGGTAAGTGAGGATCAGGGCCCAGGCAGTCTGGCTCTGGAGCCTGTGATCTGGCCACAGCACCTCTTGAGTACGTGGATCATCAGAACTCTAACTCACTGAGCGAACGCCTTCTAGGTGCACTGTGCTCAGGTCTGCATATTGTTTACTCATGTATACTTCACTGTATACTGAGTGTTTACACTTCAGTTAATACAAGCCTAATAATAACTTAGGTGGTATTATCCCTATTTTACAGATAAGAAAACTGAGACTTAGGCTTAAAATAACCTATCAATAGTTGTGAAACTAATAAATGGCAGATAAGAGCCAAGGTTCATCTGACTCCAAATTCTACCTTCTTTCCACTCTACTTGACTGTCTCCTTTCGAAGTCTGGCTATATTAGACAGCATAAAGAATCTCTTGCCACAAACAATGAACCAATCATTCTCTCTACATCATTTATTTCCCTTCTTGGTTAGATTTCTCAATGCCCCATAAACCTTTTATTCTAAACTTATTTTCTCAAATCTATTTTTCCAGATAAAGAAAACGAAACACACGGTGTTCAGTTGCTTTTTCAGCGTTTCAGCCTCCATATCCAATAGAGCCGGGCAATTTAATTCCACCTTCCCATTCTTACTGCTGGACCTCCGCTGTCACACTTTCCCTATCTGCCTACAAAGTCTCTCACCTCAAGGGGCAAAGCCCCACTGCCAATATGAAACTCAGTTACGTTATTTACACTCTGGCCATACTATAATCAGCATTAAACCTGGGGGCTCTTTTCTGAAGGAGCTGGATGATGCAGTTTGCATCAAGTCAGAGCATTCTTAGGCTTGGCCAAAAAATACTTCAAGAATACCAATTTAAATAATACACATCGGTTATTACAACTTCAAAAACATTTCCAACGTGAAAGGAGAGTTGGAGATGTCCAGAACTTAAGCTCTGACAGCACTTGGCCAGGAGTGGTAAGTGGAAATCAACCTAAAGGGAGATCAAGGAGAGGAAGAGATAGATGGGAGGAAGCAAATCTTGAGTTCTAATTAGTTTAGCCATGAAGGGAAGGAGAAATATTGAAAGAGGTAATGAGGTCCAGCTGAAGGTTTTTCCTCCTCCCTTTCCTAGAGAAGAAAGTTCCTATTTATTGCTGGATATCTGACATTTAGTCAGATTAGGCTAAAGCCTAATCAAGCTGATTTAACATAATGGCCAAGTTTGCTGTTGTATTTTTTCCTTTTGAAAATGTTTGTAGATGCCTCAAATCTTTCTTTGGAAAGCAGTTATAAATCATGTTAAATGACTGTAATCCCCACAATATGTACACCTATGCATTAAATGCATTTCTTCTAAATTAGGCAGAAACACAACAGTAAAGCATAGCAAGAAGTGAAGGAGTGAAGATATGAATAGAACTCAATCTATACATCCTCCCAAAGAAAGCAGCAAAGTACTTTAAAAAGAGCAGACAACCTAGATCCAAATCTCAGCCCAACTCTCAATGACTGTGTGAACTTGGGGCAACATTATCCTAAATCTTATCGTTTGTGAAATGGGGAATACCACCACTTCCCTCACAGGATTATTGGGAAGATTAAATGGGAATGATGGCATCTTAGTTTTGGATCTTTTTGACCTAGGGCAGAAATGGCATACTGGCAGCTCAATATCAGTCTATGAAAGTGTAGTGGTGGGCACATAGCAAACACGGAAGGGTAAATTATGAATGGGAGCAAAGGAAAGGAAGAAAGATATCAAGGTTGTGACTTGGGTTGGGTGTGTTTTCACAGAAGAGAGTGGTCATTCATTCCTATAAAAGCAGTCTTCTAATTGGAAGAAAAAAGGTGCAGTACCCTGCCTTCTGAAGTGAGCATGTAAAATTCCTGGAAGGAAAAGTTACACAGAGCTAACACCTTCTTGGAGAGACATCCAGAGAAGTGCCTGTGATTTATAACAAGATACCCTTTTACCGCAGGGTTGTGAAAAGAACAATGAATGGTTTGAAGACCTACGTTGGAATCCCAGCTCACAAATCTGACCTTGGGTAAATTACTTAACCGACCTAGAATCTCAATTGCAAAATGCAGATAAAACCTCACAAGATTGCTATCCAGATTAAATGAGATAAAGCGATACAATAGGTATTTAGAGTCTTCCTTCACTTACAACATAATATGTCCATGACCTTGGCTTGATTTCAGTTCTTAACACCTCGATTTTCTCATCTATAAAATGGGGAGGATGATACCATCTAACTACCCCGTAAACACTTTGGGAATCAAGTTAGGCCATATATGAGACATCATGCCTTGAAACCTTGTTCAGTGCTATAGGTATATAAAGAACTGCCATCGTGGCTCCTATGTTTTATGCATGTCAAGGGCTATGTTCATGGACAGAAACACGTAGTCTTGGGCTGTACAGGTGAGGAAGCCTCGCATGCATTTATGCATCCCAGAGTGGGGCACAGGGGCACAGACGCACATCTACAGATTCTGGAGGTGTGACTTACAAGCTTGGGAGGAGGACTTTAGGACAGGCTGCTGGACCGAAATCAGAGGAGTGGGCGCTCGAGTGGGGGCAGGGGGATGCAGATGCACAGACGGGAAAGGCTGGGGGCACAAACACGCATGCCCAAGCCGGAAACGTCTTCGCAGGGAGAGTAATGCGCATCCCCCGAATGAGGGGGGTTGGGAGGGATGCGATGTACAAGCCGGAGGGCGGCCCGGGGGTGCCATACCACACGCTCGGGGCCAGAGCTCTTTACCTTATCGCTGTAATCCCTCAGGACCCGCTCGATAGCCCCCGCCTCGCCGGCCCGGACGATATAGAGGGCGCGCTCCTCATCCATGGCCGCAGGTGCGGGGGAGCCGGGGCCGCTCCGCGCGCACAGCGGCTGCCTCCAGGTAAACGCCTCGCGCCCCCGCTTGCTCGCTCCTTCCCAGCTTCCTTCCTTCCCTCCTTCCCTCCCTCCTGCCTCCAACCCGCCAGCCTCCGCCCGGGCAGGCCCGACGTCACCGCCTCTCAACTTTCACCCCGTACGTCACCGGTCCCCCAGCAACCAGCGCCTCGCTGCCGCCCCCACAAGGCCCAATACTTGAGGCCTGGCGAGCGGCCTGAAGCGGGGTCAGCCTTGAGGTCCTGCTTGCTCCTTGCCTCTCCCTCCCTCGGAGGAAAGTACAGTCTTTTAAGTGGGCTTTCACAGACAGAGATGTTCTCTCCTGATCCGCCTCTATGAATCATTCTCCTCAGCTGACGAGAGCCACCCGGCTCTTCCCCGCCCCTCTTAGAGCCAGCGGCTGAGCTGACTACAATTCCCTGCGTACAACGGGGTCATTCCACGCTTCCATTTGATTTACTGGAGTGCCGAATAGCATGCTGGAACTAGTAGTCATCCACTGGGAAGACTTCCTGCCAAAGGCATGCTGGGAACTGTGGTCCTGTGAACGCCGGAAACGGGACCCTGGCGGCCGCCTGAGGCCAGCGGCCAGGAGACCGTTAGGTGGACGGTCTAAGCGTGCCTCAGATTTGTTCCTTACGGAGCGACTTACTCAGCTCCAGCCTTGAGTGGTTGGACTAGTTGACCGTCCAACTGTCAATCAGGGGAACTGGTACCCCATGGTGGACACTGTCAAGTACCGGTTTAATTCCCTTTTCTTGTTTAGCGGTTTCGGTCTCTGGGTTTCTTTCCTCCCTCCCTTGTTTGCGGTCATGGTATACATTCAGCTGCAGTAACGTGGGAAATTGCAGGCAGTTGCCTGAATAAAAGGGGATTCAGAGGGTTTTTTGCCTTAATGATAATCGCTGTCGGTATCACATGCTGCCGGGGTTCCAGGCTCCGTGTAGGTAGTTGTCGTATGGCCTCTAGTTTTGTCATGACAGAGTTTAGTGGAACCAAGGGAACCCCAATAGGTTAAGTAATTTGTCCTAAGTCACGTGGCCAGTAAACGGGGAATTCGATATTTGTTTCAAACTCGGGTTTTTCGCGAAAGGGACTGCTTTACAATTGCCAGCTGTAATGATAACTGATATACCAGCAATACTTGTGATGGTGATGACGACAAAGGCTTGCATTTGCTAAGTGTTTACTACATGCATGCAATCTGTTACATACTTTACCTGCATTATCTCAGCCAACTTCTCACAAATCAGCCAACAAATATTTGAGAACCTACGCTATGCCAGGCACTGTTCAGTAAAGTACTGTTCAGGGTAGAAACAGTGGGCCCCAAATAAAGACCCTGCCCTTATGGAGTTTCCATTCTAGTGTTTAACCCAGGAAGGTACTGTTCTTATTTTAAGAGGAGGAAACTGAGGCCTAGAGAGGTTAACAAATACCAAGGTTGCAGAATTTGAAAGCTGAGTTTGAACTCAGAGCCTATGCTCTTTTTGCTAGAGCCATTTGTTAGACAGTGGATGAATTCTCCAGGTAATTTCCAACTTTCCATTGCAAACAACCTTTACCAGAAATAATCTTTGTTGCCTCCCCTGCCTGCCTCTATCTCTTGAGCTGTGCTGAAGAGGAACTGGAGAGGACAAAAATTTATTCACCTAATAATTACTAATTTTCTTCTATGTGTCAGATAGTGTGCCAGGCTCTGGGAATCTGGAGATAAAAACAAATATGGAATCTGAGCTCATGGAGGTTTTGGTCTTCCTGTGGATTATACTTTTCATGCATCAGGCATTTATTGAGCATATTTGTTGAGCCAAGCTTTGGAATAGATGCTGTGTCCGTAACAAACCAAGTCAGAAAGATCTCAATCTATCTCTTGAAAAAGCACTTCATAGAAAGGTCATGGTATATAGTATGCTACAATTCTTAGGTAATATTAATATCTTGCAATCGTTTTTAATAGTTTGTAAAACATTTTAATATATACTATCTCAATGGATCATTAAGGAAGGTATTGTTCCCATTTATAGGTAAGAAAACAGGCTCAGATGAGTTAAGCAACACGAACTAAGACTTAAACTGAGAGCTGTAGTGTAATAGTATTTGGGTCCTTACTCTGTGTACAGTACCGTATTACCTGATATTGGGGTAATTTATTTTTGGAGCAAGGGCTCCAGGTTATTAACAAAGTATCTGAGTAGAGATGTTTCTTTTAAAGAGGGTCTTACACATGTGTTTGAAATGTCTATTTACCAAAAATAGGCTTATGTTTTTAGGCTCCAACCCTGTACTTCTAAAAAGAGATTTGAAAACGTGCAACCACATGAATTAATGGCTTGGGAAATTGCACTTCAGCAATTTTACTTAAGCACTAATATTCTGATTTTATAAATCAAAAGGATCTTTGACTCTAAAATTCAAGTCATCCTTTGACCACTGACGAGACACTGGTCCCAGAAAAATTAAGTGACTTGTCCAAAGTCAATAATTGAAAGCAGACTCTGGGACTAGAGCCTGGACCAGCTAAATCCTGGGCCACTACGTCACGTTACCTCCCTGAGTATTTAGTTATGTGATACTTTCAGTGACTAGAGTCCTTAGTCCAAAACTAACTCCAGTTCCTGTCGATTCTTGTGTGGCATAATACCAAGAAATTAGGATTTAGGGCCTGGATAATCAAAGCAACAGTATGTGTTTGTAAGTCATTGCTCTGAAAGATAGTAATAATTAATTATATACATGGATAGTACTTTATTCTCAAAATATCTCCACATAGATCATCTGATTCTTATAATAGCTGAAAAATGCAAGGTCAGTAGACAGGCACTATCTTCCTTTTCATAGAGAAAAGGGAAGTTCAGGGTGTTGAATAGCTGGCTCAGAAGCAATAAATCTGCTTAGAAGTAGCGTAGTTAAGGGCTCGAAGTGTTCTGGGCTCTGATAGCATAAAATATTATGGACTTACAGGTCAGGGCCGGTGAAAAAGCCTGCAAATAGATACTCGTCATTCATTTTGGACTTTGATATATCCTGACAGTGGCATTTCCTCTGCCATTACAATGGACTAGTCACAATGTGCTAAATTGAAGGTTTTTAAGGAGTAGAGTAGCTCATGCTAACAGCCTTTAAAATCCAAGTTTTCCACATGTAATAATTTTTTACACATTTTCTTTAGAAGAAAACAGACATTTAAAAACTAAACAGCTTGGTCTAGTCACTACAGCTCCAGAATTTGAGTTCAGAGAATCCCACTAATTCAAGATATGACCTATCACACAACAGTCACCAGGTACTATATGAGGCTACTCTTTCAATCTCTCTTAAACCAGTGTCTTCAGCTATAAATGGATTAATCCAGATATCTGAGTTCTCTCTCTCTTCTAAAATTTTGTGATTCTAAGGTCAACAGCAAAAACATATTTGAACATGTTCATTCTTTAGAAAAATCTATTAATAAGAGTGAGGTACAAATCAATATGTGCAAATTAAATACCAGTATGATATAGGAAAATCACTGCTTGGGCATGCCTGTAGGGATTCTGATCCAGTTGATCTGTGGTGAGTCCTGGGTATCAGTAGTTTTAAAAGCTTCCCAGTTGGTTCAAATGAGAAGCCAGTGTTGAGAACCACTGGACCAATATTTTGATAGGGTATCAACCATTGAATGAGTTTTTGGTGGACTACCAAACTTATGTACATGTGACTAGTCTTTGAGAAATCAGAATAACCTAGCAAGATGAAGGTTATTTTAATTTCATTTTCTCCCCAAAATGAAGTCTCTCTTTGGTAGCAAAGTTAATTAACATGGTTTGCTCCTTTAACAAACATTTGGTGCTTATTGGGCACAACATAGGCTTAGGCACCATAAAAAATAAAAACAAGCAGAAACAAACGTGTCCTTTGGGGAATATAAGAAACATCCAGACAATAAACGAAACTTTTCTACTGATAGGAAGGAAAGAACTGAAGGGAAGTGCTGTGTAAAACAAAGCAAGGCAAACATTGATGGGAAGAAAAGTGCTCAGAGAAGCCTCTTAGAGAAGGTGAACTGTAAAAAAAGAATAGTGGGGAGAACTTAGAGGGCTAGCAGATAGGGGTAAAACCATGAGAAAAGTTCGGAACCCAAGAATGAACCAGCCAACTATTGAGAAATGATACTGACTTGGTTGAAATTTGAAAGCCAACAACAGAGATTTCTTAGAGGTCAGCTGGTCAGTGAGATAAGGTAAAGTTAAATCTGAAGACATTTCGTAATTGATGATGACTCTATAACCAGCCAATCCAACTTCAGCTTACAGCATGTGGCATTCCTGAAAACAGTATCTTATAATGCCATATGACACAAACAGAACCGGGAGGCAGGAGAGGGTTCGTGTCAGATCTGTGAACATACAATTTTAATTTCTCAGGATTTTGCTTATAAAACTAGAGTTGGACTAGATGACTTCAAAACTTTTTAAAAAAAAGCTCTTAAAAATGTATCATTACTGATCCAGCCTTTCAGCACCTTTATTAGGTTCCTCAGTCATATTCTCAGTATTTTAATTGCTAAAATTAAGCCCATGCTGTTAGTCCTTGGCACATGTACCTATAGTTTAATATTGATTGGCTAGCCACACTGGGACTCTCAAATTAAGCACACAAAACGGGCTTTGCCCCGTTATGAGTTTTTGTTTATCCAAGAGCTGGAATGTGGGTCAGACCTATTTGCATCTTACTGGCTTGGAATCCCATCCAAACACCTCCTGGGAAAACCCAGCGCTCTGGGTGGCAATGTTGTAATGTGGTAAAAGAAGCTGGACTGGGAATTGGAAAACCTGGTTTTTAGTCCTGACTCACTGCGTGAAATTCAGAAGACGATCATTTGTCAAATTCCGTAAAACCCTTCTGGGAACCAGTTTTTGTATCTAACAGGAAAACTTGACAACCAAAAGGCTCCAATTTCAATTTTAACTTTGTCTCAGGATGTTCTCGGGATGTTCAGAGATAAGCCACTTGCCTTTGTTGTGCATTGATGTTCTCAGCTGTGATGAACACAATACTACCTACTTGGCAGGATGTTACAAGGGTTAAAAAAGAGGCTGTCGAAGTGGCCAGCACAGCGACCCACCGGGCATGGAGTAGCCACTCAAGTGGTAGCTGAACTGGAATGAAAAATGCAACCTCCCTCACAATGATGTTGTGAAGATTTGAGGGACAAAGGTCATGTTATTCATCTTGATGCACAAATGCAAGCGTTTTGAGGTTGCCGGTGGCGTTTTTCACAACAGAAAAGTAATGACAACACCCTGCTTTGGGCTTTAAAACTCAAAGTTAGCATCTTCAACACTGACATGCTTTAACATAAGATGTTTTTTTGGGACAGTGGCTGTCATATATGCATATGTGTGAAAGGGAGTCTAAAACAATACACACACCACATCAGTGTCTTTGCAATCAAGGTTTTCAGAGTCATATTAGAGGAAATACAGTCTCATAACACTCCTTCCCACCACTTCCTTCTTTTTTTTTTTTAACTCTTTCTACAGTGAAGTATTAATTTACTTACCAACATTTGATTAAACTCTTAAATTCAACCCTAGGAGGAGGTGGCAATGGACAAAGGATTATTGTCATTCATCACCAACACACTTTAGTCTTCCCCTGGTGCTGCCTATGGAGGATTAGCATTTCCCTGAAAGGCGGAGGACAGAATAAATTGCAGCTACCGCCAAAGAACTGCCAGCCGTTTTCAGCTGGGGGCACATACCGGGAGCTTTTCCCATATTAGTCAGCTTTATCTCAACTTTTGGGCAGTGCCTCCATCTGAATTTCATGCGTTTCAGGGTCAGTTAAAACAGAATTGTAGGGTTGTTGAGGTCAGAGGCCACTGCTGTCAAAGGGTAGTGACCTGAACAGCAAGAGGTAGCCAGTCACCCCCCCACCCCACTTCCCCCTCCAATGACTTCATTCTTGTGAATACTTGGCTCGCTGTACCTCCCCTGCAGAGCTTTTTTTTCAACCTGGTAATAAAAATCCTCCTGTGACCTGATATTTTTTTATATTATTATTGATTTCCTTTTGTTCCTGTTTCTGTAAAGAATGACCAAATCTTGGTCCCTGATAATGTATTGGTGTGTCCATACCCTGGGAAATGACAGAGGGAAAGCTAGTTGACTGTTAACTTATGGGGAGTGGAATGCCACCCCGGGTGAGGGGAAAAGATCTGGTGCCCAGCTTAGACACTGCCTTCATTTCAAGCACACAAAAATTCCCCAGAAATTCTGAAATGCTCATCAACCCCGGTAGGTTCTGGTACCACGGCCAGGGGTAATTTAAACATTGCCAAGCAGCTTGGGTGAGAGGCATGGGGGCAGGGTGGGGTGGAAATGAAAGCCAGGAGGAGGAAGAAGGGAGTGTGCTACGGTAGAGAGAGCACTGGCTCTGGAGCAGGGCTCTTCTGTGTTCAAATCCCAGCTCTGCCACTTCCCTGGGTGACTCTGGGCAGGGCACTGAACTGCTCAGCACCTCCGTTTCTTCTGTAAACAGAAGTGACGATACCGCTGCCATTGCAAGGAGGTTGTGAAGCAGAGATGATGCATCTGATGTGCCTGGCATAGAGCGGACCCTGAGGAGCGGGAGCCTCTGTAAATTAAGGCAGATGCATTTCAGAAAGGTGCCGCATTATCACTGTGTAAAGGGAGGAAAGCATGTTGCCGGCTCCTCACTTAAAGATCATCCTTCTGCGGTGACTGCATTTCAGTTCTTGCAGTTAATCATATCTGAGAGGTGTAGCAGGGACATTTCGGGTACCACCCCCGCTGGGGGCACAGCTTGGCAGTTCCTGGAGAATGCTCTCTTCTAAGCTTCTCTCCGTGGCTTTTCCCTCCTAGCAGGAGACTCGTATAAAAACCAACTTCCAGCACCGCAGCTGTTCCCGATGCTCTCACCTCTGCTGTCTCGGTCAGACCTCACTATTTTTCATAATAGGTCTTAAATAACTGGTTTTAGCTCTTGAGGCATTTATGATGACAAAGGAAGGAATAAAACTGGGGAGCCCTATTTCTCCCGCCCACCACCTCTCTTCACCCACACTCCTTTCCTAGCAACAGCTCTTTTCTCAACTTTTGGGACCCACATCTTCCGTTCCACCTACACCAGCAGCAGCAAAATATGGGGGTGAGAAGGCATGGGGGGGTGCGGTGCTGGAGGAGGACGTGGGAGACCTTCAGAGAGGAGGCTGGTGAAGCACAAAAGGTTCTGACCTCCTTGGGAGAAGAGGAAGCCACAGGGGCCGTATCCAAGCTGGCTTAGCTTGGGAGGCTGCCAAGGAGCTGAAGCAGAGGAGGCCCAGGTTAGGAGGGCAGGAAGCGAAGTGGCAGGGAGGTGGGCCAGGCTGAAGGGCAACACAGCAGTGCAGTCAGGGAGAGGATGGTCGGCCGCGGGGAAACTGTAAATGGCATCAATTATTGGGAAGGGCCACTCTAATCCACTCTGGACAGACTGAAACCCTGTAAAAAGGAAACTTGGGGTGCATATTCAGGAAACAGCAGTCCCTGGGTCTCAGAACTTCAAGGCAGAAGGAGGGGCTGTGTCTCCAGCCTCGGCTCCCTGTGAGTATCACTGGGAGTATCACTAAAAACTACCGATGCCAGGGGCACATGCCAGGCCAGTCACTTACTGTGGGTGGGACCGATACATCAGTTTTTTTAAAAAGTTGACAGGGTAATTCTAACTGGGAAGCCAAGTCCAATCCTTCGTAGAGTCAGAATGTCCCCTTTACAACATCTTTGATGGAACCAAGATTTCATCTCAGGTCTACCTTACTTTGAAGCCAGTAAGTATATCCATCTTTGTCTTTTAAGCTTCCACTGATGGTAATTCGCATACTTCAGGCTCCCGACTGAGTCTGAACGCTAATTCCTCCGATACTTACAGCAACCCCTCCCCACGTCCTTTCCCCGGTAATAGAGTATTTATACTATCCTCTTCCCAGGATTTAACTTGTCAAAAAATCGTGCCATTCTACATTTAAGAGGTCCAAGAAGTTGAGACTAATAACCCATTTTTACTCTTTCCTCAGATTCACTTTGGACATTTTGACTGATGTCACTTTAAAGCAAATATTAAGGACAAAAGTGGCGGGAGTGGAAAAGAGCAGACGACTACCCAAAGTATCAGAGCAGGTGGGGTGGCCCTGAGGAAGGGGCTGGCACAAACTTGGCACTGGTGGTGCAGGTGTAAGGACTGAGTTCATGGGCATGAGCCTCGGGCTGTTTCTGAGCCTGAGCACCAGCTGGTGGAGCCATCGCCTGCTCTCCTGCGGCTGCTTCTCTGAATCACTGCCCAGCTGCCAGTCTGTTCTTTGTTTTCCCTAAGCTGTCCACCCTCCTAACCCAGAACTGCCAGCTCTGGTCCATCAGTACACAGACTACAATTTGGGATGTCATAGTCATACACCATCCCACTTGAGGTCCAGAGTTGGGGGGTGACCCCCTCCAAGACCATGTGGTGGTGAAGCCAAGACTCCCTTTCAGTTCTCTTTGCACAATTTTAGCCCCACTCCCCATTTCAGTTGGGCTTAACATTTTTTATTGGTCTGTGACTGGGTTGCAGTCTCCAAGGGGCCACAGATTCCCTTTCTTTCCAGACCTGGGGTATACCAGAGGCCCGACAAGGGGCACAGCAGGATGGATGCCTAGGACGCCACAGGCCTGCAACGTGGGTGAGCCGTCCTGGCTGCTGTTCATGACTTCAGCCAGTTTCAAGCTGACAGAGTCCTTTTCAGAAAGCGTCCTAAAGAGGGGTGTCCCTTTATTGCCAAGACTCCTCTGTTCTTCCTCTGACAAGTGACTGGCCCCACTCCCAACTGCCAACCTTGCCCATTCCCATTCTGGTGACTGGCTAGGAACCATCAGAGGGAGGGAAGGTGCATTTGAGTCGGGAGCTCACAGCAGCTGTTGTCTTTTCCTAATCAGATCCTACTCGGTTCTGAGGTTGAAGTTTTAGAACAATTGGGAACATAGGCAGTACACTCAGCTCCCAAGAGATGGGTGCCTCGTGCTGTGGAGAGAGCACCCCGTGCTGTGGAGAGAGCGCCCTGCAACCGCTTACCGGCGTTGAAAGCTGCCTTCTTCCTGCAGTGCTGACGGCTCCTGGTTCCTGGCCATGCGGTGAGCAGGAGGCACACATTCGCTCCCCTGCAAAGTTCTCGGAGTGACCACTCTAACCTCTGGGATTCGGGCCCCTGTTGGTTGTAACTGTTCCTGCCTAAAGATCTGCATTTAATGAGCCTGTGGTGGTTACCTGCATGTGGGTGTTTTTTATTAAGAGTTGCTGCACCTGGCTAGAGAACCTGACGATTGCTCAAACTTTTGTGCTTAGTCAAGCAGACTTACGATACCATTTTGTTTGTGGAGCACTACCTATGAATTGTAAAAGAGCAGCAGCTTGTTATCCTCAGGTTTATTTTATATAGCGGCTAAATGTGAAATTTCATTCCTTCACGCTCCTGTTTTTCTTGTATAATGTCAACAAATGGATTGTGGCCGAGAGATCAAACTAATTCACCTCCAGAGAGTGAAATCCAACATCAGCTTTCTTTTTGTAGGATATCATAGCTAAATATTTTTAAGGGGTGATATGTAAAATATGTAATTTTAATCTGAAACTCATTTTTAGGTTTAAATAGGTTATGCAATAGCAAGGAAGAGCTTGGCTTTAAAAATAAATCTTCCAAAATGCAAATTGAGTTGTCAAATTCTCATGCTTTTTAGTTAAGATAGTCACTGCTGCCATTTCTGGAAATTTGTGGCTTTGAATTTGTGTCATAGATCCTACACTTTTAGTGTTGGACAAAGCAATCATTTTGCCTCTATATCCTCATTTCTCAGTCCTAGAATTCAAAATGTAGTGCTGGAGAAGAATTTGTTGATACTAAGTATTCAGTAATGTTACTGTACTTTTCCAGAAGTGTATTAGTATTTGAAGCACTGCACTTGAAATATCTTTACACCCAATGATCACTGAAACTAAGTACCAGGGGACCTCTTAATGATGCTGGCACTGAAGAATAACATTGCCCATAAGAGCTGAAAGGCCCATGCCCTTTGCTGACACTAGCCACAGTGCAAAGTTAAGACAAATCCTTGTATATTGAACTGGCCCCTACAAACCTCAGCCAGGCCGTAGATGCTAAATCATTATTCAGGGACTGGATGTGTGACCTATCTGAATTTTAAGGATTGTTTTATGACAAGAGAATGGGGGAACTGGATAAGCACAACCATATAAGACCACTTCATTTGTTTTGCCTGTTTATACCCTAAGTGTTCAGACTGTCAATTATATCACACACATACACACAGAGGTCACAGCAAATGCAAAATGAGAATGAAGAAAGCAGGTCATTTCAATACTTTTTATTTATTTGAGTGTGAAACCATATCTTGCACAACTGTACAGATAAAACTATTTCCATTTTAGCTGTAGACATGATTATCACACTGAACTGTGTGATCGAAGATTTTATTTACAGAACAGTTGCTAAACATCCGATGTCACACTTCCACTTATTTCTTACCCATAGGGTAATAGGCCCACCATAATTGCTTGGTGCATTTTATAATACAGAAAGAAAACCTATGTTAATCTCTAACAAACCTCACAAATTGCTACAAACCTGACAGAAAAATGCCTACGAAAAAATTTTCCAGAAGTACAATACATTTTTATTTCCACACATACACAGTATAGTATAGGCTCAAAGGCACAGCTTTGAATATTTTTTTTTCTATCAAAGTGTCGGAAAGTATTATAGTCTTATGAAGGAACCATGAAAGCCGTTTCACACTTGGTGCTTGGTAAGTAAATGTTTGGTCCATCCAGTTTCAGAGTTAATGCAACTGAGCTGAGTGTGATATTCAGTGCCATAAATCCACAGCCTCACAGAACTTTAAAAACCCCTTTCCTACCTTTTGCTGACTCTAGCTATTGTGCAAACTTAGGACAAATACTTGTCTGTAGAAGAACCAGTCCCCTACAAACCCCAACCAACTTAAGGCATACAGAACAGGCCTCTTCCTTCCCTCTAGGCAGTGCTTACATTCAAAGACAATCCAAGTACTGTGATAGATGTGAGGGCAACAGGGAATCTAGAGTTTCCAGACACCTCCATTTAGCCCTGGTGCTCCAGGGAGCAGTGAGGACTACACCAGTAGGAAGAAGGGACTCTTGAAACATACCTGAGGGCTGTTTGTTGTACAGCAAGGTGGCAGACTGATGGCAGGGTGAGTGCTCTTGGCAAAGTATGTGCCCATCCAAGAACACAAACCCAACTCCGTCTCCAGTATCCATCCTTCAAGACTAAAGAGCTTTTGTCAACAGGAAAATAAGTAGCTTACCGGGGTGTTTGCCAACACAAAGCAAAGTCATGGAACAGAGGGAAAAGGCACAGATTGGCCTGCCCGAAATAGTGCTCTATAGAAACAGTAAAATCTGGCTTGGCTACAGGAACCCAATCTCAGTGACTTAGTGAGTCCTGTTTTGGAACAGAAGTTTATTCTCCCGACGCTGAATCCCAGCCTCACATTCATTAGGAAAGCGGACGCCTAGGAATAGTCCATGAGCTATGATGTATAGAGATAAAGTCTTCTGGGGGGTGGTTTGGGGGTTATTATTATTATTAATAATTATTATTAATATTAAATATGGATTCCTACAATAACAGTCATTTAGCCCATCCTGTGGAGGCCTCTCCATTGATGTAAGCAAAGCCAGGAAAGTGTTGCATGTGCTCGTAATCGGAATTCCTGCGTGTCGTCAGGGGTGTGTACATGTCACTGGCGTTTCCGTATCTCGTGGAGTGCACAGATGGGCTTGTGTAGCACGCGTTGGCTGTGGGCATCTCTGGCCATCGGGGGGTGACTGGGGTAGGATGCAGTCTTGGAGTACTGCTCATCAGACAGGGTTCCATCCGGGTTGTGGGGTTATTGAAAGGATACTTGTTGAGGGGAAAGAAAATTCCATAAAGTTAAAGTTAGCTTGGAGTTGCATATACACAAGATCACAGTTTGTTTTAAGTTAAATTTCTGAAGATGCTGTTAAAGTTGATGGGACAGAATCAATGAACTTCTGAAAGAATGAACATTGGTCTAGGAGGTAACCAATAGAAGTGCAAAGTCAGTGCTACAGTACTACTGACTTTGTGGTCTAGGAGGTAACCAATAGAAGTGCAAAGTCAGTGCTACAGTACTACTGACTTTGTGCTCTTAATCTGGAATGTCTTGGGAAGTCAAACCCACGAGAAAGAATAGCCCCACTGGGACTACAGAAGCGTGTGAGTGTGTCAGTGTGTGGGTGTAACAGCATAGGCCAAATAGATGAGGATGGATGGATGGGTGGATGGTTGTTTTATCAGTAGTTATGGAGATGTGATAGGTCTCACTCTATCAACCCAAGAGAATAATACTGTTAAATAAAACACAGTGACATTATTAAAAATAGCATTTTACAGTTGAACCCAATCATGAACTGCAGCCTAAAAGCAGGCTTTTAAAGAGGAAGCCAGTCAACAGCGTCAAAGGTTATTATTAATGTCTGTCATTTAGAGAACATCTTTCTGATTCATATTCTCTGAAGTCCTGTAAGACACACAAATAGGAAATGGTAAATTATGGGGCTTGGTGTGAATGTGGGGGAAGGAGTCGAGTAAATTCGGGGGGAGGAGGGAGATGCTTTTGTGAGGGCCAAAACAGGTGTTAGTAGCTACAGGAAGAGGGAAGCAGTTCCAAAAAAGAATTAGGAAAAAGTGAAGTGCTGCTTCTTTTACATTCTTTTCTGTTTCCAAGACAGCTATGCAGATAAACCCCTTTTGGTACAATTGAAGGGGAGGAAGGTGGGGCTTCTCGTTTGCAGGCCACTCTGCACAAAGATCTCCTGGCTGTGCTCAGGGAAAGGACGGGAGCCAGGCAACAAGGATGGCAAGGGCTGGAGAGGGAGTGTGTGTGAATGTATGAATTCTTCTGCTCCCCATCTGTCTTCCCTGACAGTTGGAGAGTGGAGCCCCAAGGGATTAGGTGGGAGGCTGCCTCCTGTGGTGGAGACAGACAGGCTGAAGCCTAGACAGCCGGGAGAAGAGGTCATGACAAAAATGGTTGCTCTTGGTATCCAAGGGGGGCCAAGGGGAGCCCCTCTGCCACTTTGAGTGGGTGCCCAGGGAAGGCTGTTAGGCCCGGAACTTGCAAAGGGAACCAGCTATTCATACATGAAGGAAGAGGGCTCTGCTTCTCGTAGTGAGGGTCTGTCCTAGAAAGGGCAGCGTGCCCTACACAGCACAGTGCGGCCCCTTTGCAGTCTGATGAACAGGTAGGAAAGAGGGAGACAGGCATAGGCAGTGCCTAGGCATACAAGGCAGAGGCCCCAAAGGCTGCTGCCGAGGAGATTATGGCTCTCATATCCCCGAAGTGGATCAGACAGGCTTAAGTACACCCAGGTACCCGTTACGGGAATCTACAGGATGCTGATTGTATGGCAGCCATAGCGGACCCTCGGGCCTGGGCAAGTGGGATTCTAGGCCAGGACCCAGTCTAAATCCCAAAGAGATAGGGTCTCTCTTATAGTAAGACTGGAACCTGCTTGAAAAAACAAGAACCCAGGTATTAAACAGGTAGTATTAGATATTATTACAAAACAGTCTTCGATGTTGTTTTGCTGATATTCTCTCAAGGGAGCTCCCCGGATGCGTGTCACTTCGCCTCACGGTGTGCTCCCTCACACAAAGGCCTCTTCTCTGGCCCTAAGGGATGCCACGCTGGTTCCCATCTCTCGGGATTTTGTCCTGCCTGTTCCCTCGGCCTCGAACCCTCCTTTACCACCCCTAACCCCAGGCCCTTTGCATGCTTACTTCAGCTCAGATGTTACTTCCTCAGAGACTTTCTGGACATCCCATCTCAGTCTAAATGCCCCACCCTCCATCTCTCAGGTCAGGATCTTACCATCCTGCTTGTCGGCGGTCTTCCCACCGGTTTATATATCCCTAAGTGCCAGGTAGGGCTCTGTCATGTTCACCACCATATTCCCAACATCTGGAATGATATCTGGCACCTAGCAGGTGCTAAGTAACTATGAGGAGAATAAGCACCGGGATGAGAATAAGCACTCAGAAGAACCCTACGGATTCACATAGTCCCACCCCATGTCGTGCAGAGGAGAAAACCAGGTGAAATGTGCCCCCAAAGTCATGGCACAGGCTAGCGGAGGGGCTGACATAAAAACCCAGTCCTGGGGTGCTGCTTTGGGCCACATCAATCTCACTGGCCGACGAGGCATGACCTACCGCAGTGGAATTACACAGGAGGGCAGGGCGCTCCTTTTTTGGAATGCAGCCCATTCAACTTTAATCTGTCAGTCTTGCTCTGAGCTCCCTCTTCCCCTACGGACCACAGGGCCTTGTAATCAGGACCAGGCCTTGCTGGTTCTGCATGGCCCGTGTAGGTAAAATGTCACAGTGTGGACTTGGAGCCTCCTTCCCACAGGACCCAACAGAGTGTGGCTTGTGTGCCTGATCAAGGACCCTAGCTGCAGCTGTGCCCAGAGGTTGTCACAGACTCAAAAGAGTAATTGCCTGGAAATGAGACTGGCTCAAAATATCTCCAATGTGACAATAAAATTCTGTTACCACAGAATCCAGCATGGAAAATTCTGTCCTGTTAGGTCAGCTAATTGCAAATGAGTCAGTGACTCGCTTTCCCCGTGGTGAAGAGACCATTGACAGAGAAGAGGCTGAAGTGCCGGCTGCCTTGGCCTGGCGATCAACACCAATGGAGCCTCTATTCAGCCCGGCGGGAGCACCAGGGCTGGCCCGTGGCCCCTGCCTCACCTCTCACACTTCATATCCGGTTTCATGCAGGGTCCTTGAGCATGCTGGGCACAACCCTGGGGTCCAGAGAGCTCGGCCCAGAATAAAGGCGCTCTTTGTTGAGGGACCATAACAGGAAGTTACCCTTTTCTGGGTCAAATCACATGCTGTTGCTACTGATGTTAAAATGGAGATGAGTCATCAGTTCCCACCCTTAGAGAGGTGTTTGAGGCGGGCTTGTGGGACACGTGTGTGTGTCTGCGTGTGTGGATAAGGAGTCAAAGGTTCCATCAAGTGGCCGCGGTGCAAATCCACCTCTGCTGGGATTGACTTTGGGCCTCTGTGGAACCATGTTAGCAAGTCCATTTTGAGAAATGACTCCTCACACCATGGGCTGACTTTCCTGCACATGGAGAGGAAGAATGGGCCCTTTATCCCAGACCCTGACAAGTGGGCTGCTACTTGAGCAAGGGGTGAGAGGTGGCCCAGTCAGGAGCACAAACTGTTTTCCTATGAGAGGCGGTGCTCCCCACACCGACCTGCTGCCAGTGGGCCTGCCCCAGGCAAGCTTCTTTTTAGCCTCTTCTGGAAGAGGACGTGGCTCCCCAGATACCTGCCAGACCATCCACATCTGCTTTTGAGCTCAGCATTGAGTTAGTACATGAGAAACACTTAGAACTCCGAGTAGTAAAATCTGAAAACCTGTTAGCTATTATTAATATTCTTCTTCCAATCAAGGGATCGTGGTCCAGGAACAATAGGAAGAGCCACGGTGACTATCTTGTCCTACCTCTCATTTTACAGATTGGGGTCAAGAGGGGGGAAATGATCTGCGTAAAGTCACACAACAAATTAGCACCAGAGTAAGAATCTATCATCTATTCATTCATTTCACTGACAAGTATTCACTGAGGGCCTGCTAAGGACCCAGTCTGTTCTGGGTCCTGGGAATAGAATGACCAGGAGAAAAGGATTTGGTCCCTGCCATCACAGAGCTAGGATTGTGAAGGAGACACATATTAATTCTTGACACAAGATACAATAACTGTGGTGTTACAAAGGATAATAATGGCAATATATACAAATAGTGTTACCTATGAGCCAGGACCTGTTCTAACCTTTGTTAACAACAACCCTAAGAGCTAGGTACTATAACTATCCCCATTTTTCAGATGAGGCAATTGAGATCATCAGAGGCAGAGCTGGGATTGAACCCAAGAACCTGGCTTTTCAGTCAGAGATCTTACTCCAGTCTGGCTGACTGACTTTTATTCCTGTTGGCCCAGGATGCTATCATAAAGAGCAGCAGCCTGGGAAAATTCTATAGCAGTCACTGGGCCTCTGGATCAAGGACCCCTGCCCTGGGCTGGGCTGCTGGGGATTCTCTGAGAGCTTGGGACTGGCTGGCAAGGCTGGCCTGGGTCACACAGAGGAGAAATAAAGAACAGCCTTCTCGTCCACTCTAAGTGTATTTCTAGCCACACAACTTCTGGTTGATCAAACGGCTTTTGAGTGCAAACCTGCTGACAGGGTAGAGGTTCCACAAATGTGTATTGGATGAGCCTCAGAAATATTCTGTGGCCATGTATTTGGTCTGGTTTGTCTTCTCTTTTTGGGCAGGCAGGAGAATAGGGACCTGGGTAGGGGCAGCTGCCACCACCCTTGTTCACTTACTTTGATGTGAACAAGTGCAGCAGAGTTTCAAAAAGGCTGTTTCTCTGAAATAATTCAAACCTTACACTGTGAAACCTCACCCATCTGGACCCACAGTTTCAGAAATTATGAGAACTCAAGCAGTGCTGGAGGTTTACCTTTGTATCACCACGAAGAAGGCATATGTTGTGCAAGTAAATAGTATAAACAAGGGCACACACATCCTCTTTCAAAAACCAAATGACTTCAAATTATTTTAAGCATATAAACGCTGGGATGCATGAGATTACTGCATTCCCAGATGTGCTGTATGCCTCCTTCAGACAAACCTGACAGGCATTTATTTGGAGAAATGAGTTTTGGTTACTCTTGTACTAATGACCAATTATATTCTTTAGCCATATTCTATAATTATGGTTTTCTTCAATTCAGATTGATATTTCCTCCAGTGAGTGTGAGATATTCAGTACTCAGGATTGGAACAGCTGGCCCTCTGCTTTGGAAAGCTGAAACTGATTAGCCCTGCAGCGGATTTTCCCCTATTTGCTCAACCTTAAACTGAAGTGCCAGGAAGGGAAAGGAAGTGTCTTGGGTGTGTGACTCTTCTCTTTGGTACCTTGAGACTTCAGAGAATTCTTGGAGTAACCTCTGAATTTACCTCCCACCCTCCACAGTACACACTGGCATAGTGTTCAGTGCTGCCCCGTGGGGCTGGAGCTGGGGAATTTGCGTGAGTTTGCTTTGTCACTCGCTGGATGCATGACCTGCGGCAAAAGACCTGCTGAGGCTGTCCCCTCACTTTTAAAAAGTAGAGAAAAAATGCCTTCTTCTTGAGGTTGGTATGAAAATTGAGTGAGTCTGTGTAGTTGAAATTGCCTAAGACAGAGCTTGATGCAAAATTGTTAATGAAAAACAAAACAAAGGATTCTTGCGTTTGGACATGACCTTCCCAGAAGCGCTGACCTCACCCATCAACCTGGGTAGGGATGTGATATAATCAACTTCTCTTGAATACTGTAATTTTGTATGGTGACAGATGGCAACTAGACCTGTCTTAGTGACAATCTTGTAATGTATAAAAATATTACAGATCACTATCTTGTACACCTGAAACTAACATGTCAATTATAATTCAATAAAAAGAAATAATTTAAACTCTAAAAAATATATTGACTTCTCTCCCCCCCCCTTCCCCTTTACAAATGGAGGCATCATCCATACAGTGGGAGTGTGTGACAGGGTAAGAGGTTGTCCAATGTCCTTGTCTAAGAGCCGCAGGGCATGGTGCTGATGGGGCAGGCCAAGGACCCGTCGCCTCCCACACCTAGTCTGAATTCAGAGGGCTCTTCCTGGGCTTTCATTTAGTTCTTTACCCCTCCAGCCAAGACTAGCTATTAAATGATAGATGGTGCTCTAGTCAGGGACCCTTGTGGCTTCCAGAGCAGATACTGCAGGCCTATCTCTGATCACTAGGGACACGGCCTTTGGGAGACCCTGGCTTCTTTTTATGGCAATGACTTTAAAAATATCACCCCAGAAAAACCAGCTCCAGAAATTTCACAAGGAGGGATGAGGGAGTGAAGCAAGAAGGAAGGCCAGGCCAGAAGGTGTGGTTTGGGGCTTCGGCTTCATCTGGCCACTGCTGCTGACTACACTAGTGTCCCCTACTGGAGCACGACTCTCCCAAAGCAGGCCCACAGCCCATTCTCATCCTCCACTGTATTCTCAGAGGAGAGAGCAGTTCTGGCCACCTAGTGGGCCCCCAACAATCACGTGAGGACTGTAGGAAGGAATGAATGAGCTGCTGAGACCCTGCTAAGTGTGGCCCGTCTACGGTAGCAGCTGTAAGTCATTCCGCGGGTCACAGTGAGGAGCGCTGCCTCTGCTCTCAAGAGGAGCAGCACCTCAGGGGCTGGCGTCTCTGCATGACGCAGCTGGAGGCCTCTAATGAATGCCCCAGGTGATGACTTAGTGGCATCAACTCCTTGGCTTGCTTGGGGATTATACCAAGGCTCCCCTTGGTACTGCAGATGGAAATCAAAACAGACACCTGTTTGCCCTGCACGCCCTTGTATTGCAGGTACATTCTCCTTGGTGCTCTCCCTGAGGGCAAGTCTGTGTGCTGCCAGCTGATGTAATTGCAGCCTCCACCCTCCCTCAGGTCCTGCCATCTCTGCTCTGGACTCCTGCAAGTGCTTCCTAACAGCTCCCTGCCTCTCCTGGGCCCCTCGGGTCCTCCGGAGTGCTGGAGAGCTCTCATCTTACCTAGCAGAGCTCTCATGGTGCCCCCCTCCCCGGCTCCCGACCTGCAGTATGAGTGAGCACGCCTGGCACGCCACGCTGTTGTTTGTGCACACCCCCCTCTCCCTGTTTACTCATCTGTTCAATAGACACTGAGTGAATGCCGAAATATGAGAGGTGGCAGAGAGAGAAGGGCATGGGGTCACACTGCCTGGGTTCAAATCCTCGGGCAAGTTCTCTCACTGCTTTTCTGGCAAGGGTTACCAGGACAAAGGGTAATGTGCTCAGGACAGTGCCTGGCACGTGACCAGTGTTCAGTAAAAGTTGGCTGTTCTTTTTGATAGGTACCACATCCTGTGAGCTGGGCATGTTAGACTTCGTTATTGCCAGCAGAGCTCGGGGGTCTGTGGAAGTCAGGAGTGTCAGGGACTGGGACGGGGTGTGAGAAGCAGTGCCGACAGAGGGAAGCCCAGGTGCTATGTGGGTCTGAGGAGTGGCACCTGACAAAGTCATGGAGGAAGGAAGGGGTAGTGCCAGGAAATGCCAAGACCATGAGACACATGTCCTGAACAAGCAGAAGATGCTGGGGAAGAGAATCCCAGCCTGAGGGAGCCATATCTGCGGAGACACAGGGGAATTGCCCGCTCAGGGGCCCGGAAATGGGTTGGCACAGCTGAAGCAAAGATGGGATGGGTGTGCTTGGGAGGCCAGAGAGGCAGGCCAAGGCCAGACGGTAACGAGGCTTGAGAGACATGCTCAGGAACTGACGTGACTCTGAAAGGGATGACGTGCAAAAGACAGAGAGTGTTATGGCCAGCTGGACTCTTCCTAAAAGAGTCCTCCAGCTGCAGTGTCAGGGATGGACGGGAAATGGGGCACGTTTAGTGACACGGAGGCCAATGGAAGACTTTTGTCATCGTCTAGGTTTAAAGACCTGAGGCTGTGGCAAGGATAGCAGGGAGCAGAGACCCTGAGGGTGTGGACATGGTTGGAATGGGTGCCCAGCTGAGCTTGGGGCCAGTGCACGGGGAAGTGTCTAAGACAAGCAGCACACCCGATGCTGGTGTTACAGGTGCAGCCATGATTCCCATTCACCACAGGCCACAGAGGGTCAGTTTGGCTGGTTAGATAGTGAAAGGCCAAGGGGAATGTGTGGCCTGAGGATGATCTGATAAAGGGTCTGTCTCAGGAGGATTCCTCTGGTAAGATTATGTGTGTAGGTGGGACTGCAAAGGAGCAGACATGAGACCAAGAGACAGAATGATGTCAATAGTCCTGACAGGACTTGATGAGGGTCTACACCTGGGAGATCGTGATGGAAAGGAGACAAAAAGCGCCAGTGTGAGCATGGCTGCCCAGTAAAGGGCCCCAGACATTGTAGTTGATTGGGTCCTGGCATTAGAGAGGCCAAAGAGAGGGCAGAACTAAAGACACAAGAGAGAGTGGAACACGCACACGGCTGGAGCACCCACTGTGGGCAGCCACTGCAGGGCAAGACCATCCTCTCCTTGGTGACACACAGGCCACACACACAGTATACAGAGGCGCTAATTAATCACGTTACAGTGACAAGACCTGGCACTGGGTGTGCAAGCCCCACAAGCAGGCAGGCCCACCACTCACCTGTGCAGAGCCCCTGTGGTAAGGGGCGTAGTGGAGCGGCCCAGAGACGGCCGTGTCGTGGGGGAGGCCCGGGTACTGGCTCTGCATGGCCGGAGGGTGCTGGGTGCCATAGCTCCCGTAGTCGTAGCTTCCTGGGTATCTGAAACGCAGTGGCCGTGGGGACCAGTGGTGAGTGACAGCAAGGAGAACAGACCGGTGTGACACCTTTAGAAATCAACCTCATCTATCTTTTTCCCTTTTTGTCATTCTTTTCTTTCTTTTTTTTTTTTGGAGAGGATTTTTCTTCTTTTTCATTTTTGCCCTCTCCAGTCTGGGTTTAAACTCCCAGGCTGATTCCCTTCTCCCCGCAGCACGCCTCCCCTGCCGCCCGGTGAGGGCTCAGGGGGTGAAAGCCAGCTCGGAGCAAAACCTAATTAGGGCTGCGAACCTCTACTCCTGCTAAGAAGCCTCACAGTACAGCCTGAAGGCAGGTAGGGGAAAAAGAAGAAATTACTTTGGGATTTATGTGTTTGTATTGTTCAGGTCTCTGCTTCCCTAGTGTGGGGAAGGATGTCATATGTTTGCGGGAGAAAACGCCACGGCTGGGTCAGCCAGGCATCAGAGACTGGGGTTCCACCACTCTCCAGCTGTGGGGCCTCGAACTGCTGGCAGTCTTGTTTCTCACATTTGTAGAAATGCTGCACGTGGTTATTCTGGGGGTCATATATGTAAAGAGACTCTATCAAATAGAAAGTCCTATGGAATCACTGGAAATTTTTATCACTGTTCCTCTTAATAAGATCTTTACAAGAAACATGCTGACACATGACCGTGTGGGTGTCTGTTCTGCCATTCCTGCAGAATCCAAAAGCTTTCTGAAATAATTTTCAAAGTCTACTCTAAATGTATGAGAAAACACTCTAAGAGGTGCCCAGAGAAAATTGCAGCTGCCCGCCTGACTGCTCGGGTCACCTGGACCTAAAAATGCAAGGATACCAGCAGCCAGGCCGGCACCCGCCCTCAGAGGGGTCCTCTTGCTGCCCACGCCAGGCCAGCGTGTGCAGGGGACCCAAGGGGTCCTCCTCCTCCTCCCAGGTCCTCCGTGGTGTGTGGACATCTGGTTTGTGGGGCTCGCTGCACCCACATGGCAAAGTCTCCTCTTCTCGGAGATAAGGGCCCTTTTTAACGTCACAAGTGTTTATCAGATCACTGCATGTTAGACATTGTACAATCAGTGCCTTTTGATAAAGACATTGCATGATGGCAAAAAGCTACTATGATTCAGGTAACATTTTCAAATGGACTTGTAGTTACTCACTGCAGCAACAGTACTACATCGATTTGGAAAAAAATATGAACAAAATGAATGATTTATTTATTCAAAGCCCAAAGCACCACCGGTCCCCCCAGGGATACTGAGCCACGTTGTACCTGCCGTCCCCCGGGGACGTCCAGCCCTCAGGTGGGGAAGCCCTCCTCTAAGCCAGTCATACAAACCCAGACCTACTATGGAGCTTCACACGGCCACAAAGAGCACAAAGGGCCACTAAGAGGCAGTGCTGAGAGGAAAGGAGTAAAGAGGGAAGAACAGGCTTTGGAGGCAGACAGATGCTCAGTCTCGGCCCCACATTCACAAGCTGTGTGACCTGGGGGACTGGACTTAAATAATCAAGTTCAGTTTCCTCATGTGTAAAACATGGTCACTATCCTCTGCCTCACCCGGTGGTTGTGGGGACTGCATGCCATGCTTAGACACCGTGCTGAGCCACTCAGCAAAGGGTGGCGCTTCCTGTCCTTTAAGAAAACAGCCACTAAGTAAACCATACTCTTTAAAATCAAATCGAGAAGTAAGCCAATGTCCCAGGACAGCCACCTACCCGTGCTCCTCTCTGTGGTGGTAAACTGGTATCCTGTGTGTGACAGAGGACGAAGGCACGTGAGAATTCCTCATACAGGGCAGCTGCTGGGAGTTTTCAGCTGGGGACCCGGCCGCTGTTGTCACCGTGTACGTTAGAGACCACGTGTATGACTGCATCGGTCCTGCAGGCACAAGTGAAGATGCATCCGTCCCTGACACAGTTCTTGTACCCTCTTTCTTCCCAAGAACACTTTCAAGGCTTCCCATTGCTCTGAAGCTGAAAGCCAAACTCTTCACAGAGCATGTATCTGTGTCCTCACTGACTCCACCAGAAGCAACCCCCATCCTGCCTTGGTTCCATCTGGTCCAGCCACAGTATCTTTCACTTCTTCCAGAGCACCATGATTCCCAGCACCCCAGGGCCTTTGCACATGCTCTTTCTGCTGCCTGGAACCCTCACTCTTCCCTTAATACCCACTCATTCTTCATATCTCAAGGCAGAGAAGCTGTTTCCTAACCCCAGACTAAGTCAGATCCGATGTTGCACTATATTCCTTCATGGTGCCTACCACAGTCGGATCCCTGATGCTTATTAGCACAGAGCCTGGTGGCCACAGACTTTAAATACAACATTTAAAAGGAAGAAAAGGGAAAAGAAAGATAGGAAGAATGAGATGGAGGAGGGGAAAGACAGAGGACGAAAGAAAGTCGGGGCAATGTAGCTCAGACAGGCATGGCAAAAAAAAAACTTCTCAACAATCAACTCAACAGGTGTTAAGGATCCAACAAATTGCTTTAAGCAAACTTAAGTAGATTATTGGGCTCTGCCTGCCCAGGTCTTTTTGAAGATTATTAAACAGTGACCTTAACGGTGACCTATTCCATACATGTTATTAATGCCATTAATTTACTTTTTAATTGGATACCTTGGAAGTGCTAGGGACTGGGAAAAGAAACTGAGAAAATTTAAAACCTTCATAAAAATTCATAAAAATGCTTAAGAATTTTAAGAGATGGTTAGAATTTTTAAAATGGGAATTTAAGAAATCACTAATAGCATGACAACTCTTTGACTTAATTTCTGGTAAGTTTTAGATGTTGGTATAATGGAAATAATTACATCTGTTTTAGAAGGTAGAGGGAATGGGATTCAACATCTGTGACAGACACATGGAAAACTGAAGAATTGGTTAAGGGAGTCTATTTTTAAGATGGAAGTAAAAGAAAACTTGGTTCTCCAATTCTGTATTTTCTGCAGCAGACTACTTCTATCTTAAAATCCCTCTGGGAAGATAAAGGTTTTCATTTGAGAGATTCAGTCCTTTCCATCCCAAGGACGTTGCAAATAACACATGACTAGCTGCATTGACAAGGAACAGGAGAAAGCAAAGAGCTGGTGGATCTGCCCTGTGCCAGGTATGTGACAAAGACTCAGTGAGGAACACGCTTAAAGGTAGGTGAAAATGGAATCCTACTTTAAATACATTTGCTGATTATTACAAGAGCTCTGTATTGAGTCCGTTTGTAAACTGGAGTCTTGGAATGCAAATAATGTCCTCCTTTTTAAAATCAAGTGACAAAGATTCTGAAAGGCGACACCATTTACTGAGCGCCTAATATGGGCCAGGCACTGTGCTAAGTGCTTTACAGATACTCTTAAGAGAAATATTATCCCTAGTTCACAGATGAGGGTTACATCTAAAAAAATTTCAGGGAGTGCATAGGAATCCAGAAAATTCAAGAAATTAATATGAAAGTGGAAGTGAAAGAAGAAATTAAAACAAAATTGGAGCAAAAGGTATAATCAGGAATGAGGCAAAACATGCATACCCAAAAACGTGCGTACCCTAAAGGCCCAAGTTCTTCCTATAGGAGGTCAGTAAATATGGTTCAGAGTTTTCCAGGAGTCAATGCTACAGGGGAAACTTGACAAGTCAGGAGCATAAGATAGTTAACAAATCGCTCAGGAGTACACTGTCTTAGAATTAAAACCCAACAGTAATTCCTCTCAGCACTGTCTTGGAATTAAAACCCAACAGTAATTCCTCTCAGCTGCCTTCCTAAGGAGGCACCTCAACTGTTTAGCAGGTCCTCAGCAGTGCCCTTACGGCGGACTCCACGTCTGGATGCTTGGGACTGTCCCTCCTGTCAGCACTAATTTCAGGCTGGTGGTAGCAGACAGAAGTCCAGTTCAGGGAAACTTGGAATGTGACACGACTTGCCCAAGGTTCCCTGGCGAGTGGGTGGCCCAGCGGGGCTCTGAGCCCTGCTCCGGCTCCTGCTTTCCGCCCTGTCTACCCTAATGTCTCTACGCTCTGGGTCCTAGTCCTGCCGCATACTTGCTGCAAGCTCTCGGGCAAGCCTCTCGGACTTTATGAGCCTTCCTTTTCCATCATCTGTGTAACAGGGATAATATCTATCTTGCAGGACTGTTTTCAGGATTAACTCTCTGCCATAGAGCCTGGCACGGGGTAAGCTTTTCATGATATTCCAGCACTCTTCATCACGAATTCAGGTATTCTTATATCCGACTGCCTTAAAGTAGAAATTTGTATAGGTCCCATTTCAGATTCCCAGGAAGAAAGACATGTTTCCTGGGTCAGATTCTGTCTCCAGGGATGAAATGTTTGACTCGCAGTAATTTAACTAATTACAGCAAACTTATAAACATATTTTTAAAATAAAATCATAGATGTCCTTATTCACCAGTATAGTTAAAAGTACTCCCTTCCTTGTTTGCATATGTACATCATATACAAAAAGATAATGATTTTTGCAGGGCTATCTGTTAGGTACCATTTATAATAATTTATAACAACTGCAAGAAGACTGGAAGGCAAAATCCTCCAAATAATCACTTGCCGGATGATTGAGTTATATGTAACTGCCCTCCTCTATATTTTGCACTTCCTCTGATATTATATTACTATGGTAATTTTTAAAAAGGATCCTTTTTTATTAAAACAAGTGATCTCTAGGTGGTAGGATCGAGTATGGTTTAAAATTTTTGCTTTATTTTGCTTGCCTGTATTTTTCTATAATGAATGTGTACTGCCTTGTGAACCTTGTGAAAACATTATTAAAATATATTAAACACATTTTACAATGGGGAATTGGAATTGGAGGGGGGTGGGAAGTTTGGGAGAACAATGAACCAGGCACAGCAAGCAAGTAATTAACCCTTCAAGCCCCTGGGACTCAGGAGAGCACAGCGAGGTCAGTGGGTATTTATGAGGGCAGCTAAGGAAGCCAGAAGATTTTTCCTTTTTGTCCCCAAGCAGTAGGAAGACGGGTGATAATAGCCATCACCTGAGAGAATGCAGCAGAAGTTACTTTTGTGTGTGCTCCTGGAGCATAGCGACTGTTCCTTATTCATCTCTGTATCCCCAACAGAGGGTCTGCCAAATAGTAGGTGTTCAGTAAATTTTTGTTCTATTGAATTTGTTGTTGAAGGAGTAAATGCTGCTAGAAATAGACGTTATCAAACAAAAAGCTAGTGGAACTCTTGGAAAAATGGGCTCCTGTGGTCTGGGAAACAAAACCCCTAAATGGCCATGTGCCAGCAATCTAACAGATCCACTCAGGCAGGCTTAAGCAGATTAACACCTACTGGCTTGGGTGAGAAACCCTTTTGCCTGGGGAGCAGAAAGAACACCCCTTGCATTCCCTTTCCTACCAGTGGGACCTCCAGTGAGAATCGCTGCTGCTGCTTTTCAGGGAAACTAATAAAAGAAAATCTGTGCGGTTAACAGTTGTGCTTAATTTTTAAGACAGCTCCAATGCTTTTATTTGTTGGTAAAACAATAAGAAACCTTCCCTATTTGTCTAATTCCCACATCTTTCTCTTATTCTCCCATTCCCACTCCCCATCTCTACTTAAAAGTCTGAGGAAGGTTCTGATGGGTGAGATACTATAAAGATCCCGTAACTACAGAGGAAGGTTGCTGTCCGGGTTACAGTGTTAAAACTGCAGAAGAGAGACATTTCCTTTACTTCCTATTCTCAGCAAAACATTCTTCTTCCCAGAGTTTTTTTTTCTTTTTTTTTTTTCCTGGAGGGGGTTTGAAACACAAGACAGGAAGGGTGTTTTGGAATACAACAGGCAATCAGTAATGATTCGTTGAATGAATGAATGATTAGCCAACATAAACCAGACCTCATGCTAGTTTCTTCTCATACACTGACTCTTGGATCTCCACAGTAACCTTCTGCAGTAGGTAGTAGTACCTCCTTTTTCAGGTGAGAAAATTGAGGCTCAGGACTGCTCAAGGTAGGCAGAATTGGGATTTGAACCCAGATCTGTCCAACTCCAAAGCTTTTCCCTGACAATAGTTGTTTCTCACACTTGCATGTGCATTTGATTCACTGAAGAACTTAAAATGCAGATTCTGATTCAGTCGTTTGGGAACTGAGCCAGCGATTCTGCATTTACTACATGCTTCTAACCGATGACCGCTCTGTTGGTCACAGACCGTGCCTTAAGGAGCAAGGCTCTATTAACACAGTGCTTCCTGGCAGGTATCCTACATGCTGGGGGCCACTAAAAATCAGAAGCTGTGAATTCTGGCACAGATTTGAACATTTAGACTATTTCCCAGACTACCTGGCCATACCCCTCCTTCAGATCTTGAACCAAACTGTTTGAACATTTTCCCCACTAGGATTCTATGAACCATCACAGAGGTTGCTCAGTTTTTGAGCTAACCTAAGCCTTTTATTAGTATACTTCTAAAAAATAAGCTCCTTCAAGTGTGTCTAGTTTCTAGATCTGCCCACCCTATGCAGTAGCCACAAGCCACAGGCGGCTATTAAAATTAGAATTCATTAAAATAAATTATAATTAAAAATTCACCTCCTTAATTGCACTAGCCACATTTCAAGTGCTCAGCACCCACATGTGGTTAGTTATCTACTCCTTTGAACGGCTTAGATTAAGAAAAACACTTGCCATCACACAGAAAGTTCTATTTGAAGTTGCTTGACATGTAACTGTGTCATGTAAGCCTCAAGACTGAACAGGGAAGGATTTCATCTATCTGTAAAATAGCCTCACTGGCTATCATCTACCCTCAAGGTAGTACTGCTTAAGGAGAATACGTGCTGAAGTTGGGAACCTCATCTGTTTGACTTACACTTTATCAATAGTTCTGTGGCCAAAATCTGATGGACAAAACTGACCAGAGGCAGCAAATGAATCCGTTTTCCTAGAGAGACATTGATTCATGATCTGGCCCACCTACCTCACAGCTTCGTCTCCTGCCACTCTCTCCCTTATTTATATTCACCATTCACTCCTCACCATACCGGGGCTCTTTTCTGCCTCAGGCCTGTGCACATGCTGCTGCCTAAATGCCTAAATGTTTTCTTCCTCTCCCCACCCCCATCTTTATGTGGTTGTTTCCTTGGGATAATTAAGGTCTCAGATAAATGTTAGCTCCTCAGAGAGGCCCTCTCTAACCACCATGTCAGCTGGGCCCCATTTATACTATTCCATAGCACACTGTTATTTTCATTATGACCGTTTGAAATTGCATATTTACCGGTGGTTTACTTTGGTATTGACTCTCTTACCCACGAAAATTAAGTATCATGGAAGCATTGGCTCTGCTTGTTTTTTCACTTCTGTGTCCCCAGGGCATGGCACAGATCAGACACAGAATGCAGGCAATGCAGACAGAGTGAACAAATGGGTGAAGAGGCGAATCCAAAGGTCCCAGCACCAATCCAAGACTTTGATGATGTGAAGTCAAGAGCAGATTGAACAATTTATTTTCAATCCCAGCTTATTTTTCCTACTTCCATTCCTTTAGGGAAAAGGAGGCAGCAGGGATGGAGGCGGGGGAGTGCCCTGGCAGGGACAACCCCGAGGTTCTGTGGATGTGTCGTCATGGGCTCCGGCAGGGCCGCAGTGCCCACCGCATCCCGCTCATTTGGGCTGCCCTCAGAATAACTGAGCTTTTGTTATTTGGAAAGACTAGGGGCCAGTTATCTTTGTTACAT
Organism: Manis javanica; assembly: GCF_040802235.1. Taxonomy (NCBI): domain Eukaryota; kingdom Metazoa; phylum Chordata; class Mammalia; order Pholidota; family Manidae; genus Manis; species Manis javanica. Next base: position 104,761,155 of record NC_133165.1, on the reverse strand, counting down.
CCTCAAATGATGTAGAGAAAACGCAGCTGGGCAGGCCAGATGTTCTACAGTTAAGGCCATTTATGAGGAATTTGCCTTTATTTCTTTAGGCATTCTAGCATCTCAATGATTTAATTTGCTGGTTTTGTGTTGCAGGGAACCCGTGGTGCGAAGTTGAAAACATGAGTTTAATAGTTAACTTTTATTGTCCTTGCTGACGGAGGGAATACTTAACATGACACCATAAACAAGGTCTTAGAGCCCTCGGTGGCCTGACCTGGACAGGGTGGGAGCTTCAGTGACATTTGCTTTAAATGGCATTAAAGAACTGCAGCCCAGTGTCCTGTTAAGTGGGCTGGTCAGTTTGGCACCACCTGCCATATTCCTGAGGTGGACAACAGCCAGTTTTCCTTACAGAGTTTAAGTTTCTGAACTTCTCTGGACCATGAGGGAGGTGGCAAGCCCACAAAGTTAGAAGAAAAAAAATGGATAAATGGGCTAGATTCTATTTTGTGGAAATCTGCTGAAATGAAATCCTGAAAAGATATTTAGAAGTACATGCAGGTATTTTATTTGTTGGTAAAACAATAAGAAACTAGAACTAGACAGAGATGTAGATAAGCAGAGCGGCTGTTTTCCTTAGTGAATCCTGACTCATCTCTATACTACTTTGTATCCCCTAGTCCTTGTATCAAAGGGTGCTGAAAGGTATGTGCAATTAATTAATTTTCTCTTTGTGCTCATCAGAATTAATACTGTTTTCTTTTTCTCGGCTAAAAAATGGGTGAGTGTCCATCAGAAGTGAGACACTGATATGTGGAAGAGCTGTAGATACCTGATTGGCCTTGACTCTCAATAAGTCCAACTTGGTAATACACACATCAGTGCAGCACCGACACTCAGCGTGTGCTGGAAACCCAATAAAATAACTTGGCCGCATAAAGTTTCATTTAAGGTGTTAATAAATTGGAACCAATTGTTGCCGCCAATAGTTGTTTTGTTTACTTTTTCTCACTACTACTTTATATCTTGCTTCCTGGTTTGTGTCCTTTAAAAAAAATAGGTTTGCTTTTTTAAAAATCGATAATCACCTCAGATACTTTTGGGAAAGTAATGGTATTATATAAATCAAGCAGCAGTTTTAAGATGGAAATAAAAATGAACTGGGTATGAAAACCATATGCTAAGTTAACTTTTTAAAAAAGAAACATGGCAAATGCATTTGTAAGATTTATAATTGCTTTCCAATTTGAATTTGCAGTATTGTTCAATGAAAAATTGCATAAATCCCCCAACTTAAGAAGCCTACCACAATAGATTTCCTAATGTTTAGTTGTCTGTCATGGATAAATAATTTGTGCTTTATAATGTTATATCTATAAAACCATACATGTTGTTAGGAAATTATGTTTCCTCTAGGACCATGACCCACAATGCATGCCAAGATCCAGTCTAATTTAGCAATGGAGTATTTCAAAAGTGGTACTTGAGAAAAATATTACACATAGTTTTATACAGGATGATATTTTTAATGCCCCTTGGAGATATCTGAGAACAAAGCTGGAATGTGCCAAAATCTTCAAAGGTTACAATCATCTGAAGAGAACCTGTTTCACATTTGTATTTCTAAGAAGCTACTTTTATGACTCTTGAACACATTGTGCAGAAATCTCTGAACACATTTATGATATTCCTGTGGCTTTGACTATCACACCTGCCATACCTTGAGGCCTGCACATTGCCAGGCAGACTCACTAGCGGGTAAGAATTATGAAGAGATCCTACAAGTCTTTCCTTCACACCCCTCCCATCCCCTTATTTCCTTAGTCTCCTTGTTTGATATGCTGCCATACTGCAAGGAAGGTTCCTCTCAAGGTGTTTCTGGTTCAAAGTGCAGAACTCTTGCACTTGTATGATCCCCCTGTTTATTTTAGAAGTGAGGATGTTGTCACTGACTGATGTATGGGTGTGTACCCCCCCAGGTGCTGGTGGTGGGGTGGGTAGGCGGGCAGGATTATTCATGTAAATGGTGTCTAGCTCTTCTTACTGTTTTCATTCCTTCCTGAGTGAGGCAAGAGGCTTGGTGTGGCTGCCCTCTAACTCCATCCGGTCTTGGAAGGACTCCTGAGCAGCTGAAGAGCTAGGAACACATTCTCTTCCCTTTTTGTTTTCAGTGAATAAAGTTGTTCTTTTCTCTACAGCTTCTCTTCCTGAGCCTTTTAAGCAGGAACTACAACAACTTACTATGGAGAGAAAATGGGAGGGAGGTGGGAAGGCGTCATGTTCTTCCTCCTCAACGTAGAAAACAAAACACGATTTGAGATGTGTCTGTGTAGACAAATACGGTGACCATAAAATCAAATGTCTGTTTTCACATAGAGGGGGACACTCTCTAGCTGTGTAATCAAAGTGAAATCAAAGCTTCATCTAATTTCAGTTACTGACAGCCCTGGTTTTCCATACCCCAAAGAATGCAGTCTTCTTAGCAGTCCCTGACAAAGGACCACTGAGTGTATCGGCAAATTTCTGCCCTTGGCAAAGCATAAAAGAGGGCAGGCACCTTACAGGCTCTTAAGCAACTACTTATTCCCCCTCTGAGTATCTCTAGTTGTGGAGAGAGAGGAAACTTTAGGGAAGGAATGAATTGAAAGACTCCTGGAATATGTACTTGAAGTACTTGAAAATGATAAGCACCCTTTTGCCTCCAGGCCTTTGCACTACTTACATCCTCTGCCTGGAATACCTTCTCTCATTATTCCCAGACCCTCCAAATACAGGCTGATAGCCCACTTTTACTCCCCTAACACCCCAGCCCTTCTCCCTACTTAGCACTCACCACATTATATTGTAACTGCCCGTTTGCTCATCAGAACCACAACCTCTAAACAATAAACTCTGAGGGGCAGGGACCACGATTCTCTTGTTCAGATCACCAGCTATCTGGAGAGTTTAGCACATAGAAGCCACCTGAGAAATATTTGTTGGCTAAATGGATGGATGTGTGAGTGAATGAATGGCTGAAAGAAATAGCTTTCAAAATAGGGCATTTACCCAGTTTATTTGGTCTTCAAGAAAATATATAATTTAGTTCTCAGACTATTCTGAAGATAGTTTTATTCTTACTAGAATTGGGATATAACTAAGCCCATGCTATAAGACTTTGGAGGAAGGGGAATGTCGAAGATGAGTAGGATCTCATCAGGGAGTGGAAGGAGGATAGTCTCAGCAGTGGGACTGCGTGAGAAGCAATTTGGAGAACGGGAGCATTTTAAGGCTTCCGTGTGAGGCGGTGGGCCCTTTGCTCCAGCACCGCGAGGAGGCACAGCTTTGGGAAAATAATCCCAGTGGGCAGTGGGGAAATGGATAGACAGTGGACAGGCTGAAGGCAGGTAACCCGCGTGAGAATCACCGTGGATGTGCACGACACACAGGGAAGCCTGCCCCGGGAGGCAGCAGTGGGGCAGGAAGGAATGGCTGGTGGAGGCTTATATTAGAACAACTGGACGTGGGAGGTGAGGTGGGGAATGCCGGCTGTCTCCCAAACCTGTTTGCCCTTCCCGATCTGGAGACACACTGTCCTACATTTCCTAGCCTCTCTCTGCAGTTACGTGAGACCATGTAACTAAATTCTTGCTGATGGACTCTACGTGGAAGTGACACGTGCCACCTTCTGGCCAGGGTTTCTAAGAGAGCGGATTTTCCTCCTCCGTATCCACTTTTCCAATTCTGGAAAGCTGGTTGCAGGCTTGCCAAAGCCCTAAGGCAGTGGTCCTCAGACCACCGTGCATCCGAATCAAACAGAGGTGTGTTGAGCAAATCCCTGGGCCCTGCCCCTAGAGTTTCTGATGCAGTAGGTTTATGATGGGACCTGATAATGAGCATTTCCCACAAGTTCCCTGGAGATGCTGATAACTGCTGGTCTATGGATCCCACTTTGAGAACCAGTACCTAGAATATGGTGGAGCCTAACATTGAAGGAACATGTGTTTCCAAATGGTTGCATTAAAGAGGGCCCCCTCTCTGACCTAAACACCCTGCAGGACTGTTTGCAAGCATGAAATAGATTTCTAATTCCATGGCTGTTTGGATTTGTCACAGTAGCGCGGCATATCCTAACTATTACTGGCGTTGAGGGAGAGGGAAGATGTGAAGTTGACTCCCAGATCTGGTGCTTGGATACTTGGGAGAATAGTAGAGCAGATCTGCGTGGAAAGATAATGAACTGATTATCACAGACTCACCGAGCCTGCCGCAGGCCCAGCCAGGGCCCCCTAGCTGAGGAAGTCTCTGCCTTTGGTTTCCCTGTGCCCATTCCTCTCCATGCAGTGGGCCCGTCTGGTCCTTTTGGGCTGCCTTGGAGTCTCCCATCTCAAAGGCTTCCGTCCTGCCTGCCAGAGCTCAGGTGGGAAGGGAAGTGACTGCTTCTCCCCCTGAACTCCTGGCTGCAGCCCTCATTCTACAGGCCTATCACAGTAAGCCCTTCCGCTGGTAACAGGGCACTCTGGCCTTTCTTACCCCCCCACCCCCCCACCCCCCGATCCCCACAGCAACCCCATGAGGTAATCTGGAGGTAGACACACACACACACACACACACACACACACACACACACACTCTATTTATTATTATGTATTGGCTAACACTTACTGAATATTCTACATACAGTATATCATTTCCATAAGTCTTGTGAGCAAGGACATTTGTTTAATAACAGTGAATGATATTTATGTCTGTTATTGACTGTGGTACCCAAACAAGGAATTTAACCTTTCTTACCCTTTAGTTTTCTTCCGGAAAATGGAACAGTATCTACTTAGCCGTGTTACGGTGAAATCAAATGAGACAATTATTTGGAGGCCCTTTGTATATCCCAAAGTAACATTTAGATAATAATAGCAGCTAGCTATTATTACTTACCTTTACAGCCTTATGAGACTCCTTCATGGGCCTCCTGCATTTGAGCCAAAGTTTACCATTCCCTGAAAAGGCCCCACACTTCCCGACCCTCCGCATTTGCTCGAACTGTCCTCTGCACAGAAGGCCCTTCTGCTATACCTTGTCAGGTAAGATCAAGTTCCAGCTCAAACCCCCTTCCTTGTTACAGCCAATCAGGCGGAACTGCTCCCTCCTCGGGGAGTCCGTAACAGTAGATTGTACCTTGCTTATTGCCCCTGCCTCAATTACAGTCACCATGGCTTAGCATATGGCTGCCTGTCTGCCCCACGTTCCAGGGATGCTTCTCGGTTTCTGGTTCATAGAGTGCTCCCGTTCTCACTTTCAAGAATTTCTGTGTATTAATTTATGTCTTATATCATTTTAATCATTTAGTTATGGGAGGGTTGGAGATTTTATTATGTACTTAATCTGCCAACCTGAAAACAGAAGCATAGGAATATGTATAAATAAACAATGAATAACTGCAAGTCATTATATATCTAGAAAGATACTCAGGTTCTGGCACTGATCTTGCAGGGCTGTGGGAAGAATGTTTTTCCAGGAAGCTTTTACTTTAAATATCAACTCCCCACCCAAAGCCTGGACCTTTCATTACCTGTAGTGCTGAGGCCAGTGTACTCTGGGGACGGGTTGCTGACAGGGGAGGAGGGAGGTGGCACTTCCACAGAGGTGGCAGATTTTGCTGGAGAAAATGATGGCACTGGTGAAGGGGTTGGCGGGGCAGCCTCTGTCAAGATAATCTCTTCTTGGACTTCTGCTATGGGTAGAGAAAGGGGAGGTTCTTAGAGCAAGGCAAGTGGTCTTTAAGAAATTTAAAAAACAAAATATTCTAATCTGTCACATCACTCCTCTGTTTTAAACACTTCGGTGGTTTCCCATGACCATCATGGCATGCAATTCCCATGCCCACACACCCACTCTAAAGAAGAGAAAACATTATTGGTCTCACACCACTTGACCTGCTTACCATAACTAAATTCTTTGAGATACAGAGCATGGAAGTAAGGATACAAATCAAACTGCCAACTAGGGCGATTGCCAGTGAGATGCTGGCTTACCAGTGCTTCCTTCTCCCTTCATGGCTCGCATGAGCTCGTTGGCCCGCTCCTGACAGTGCAGGGATTCTAGCAGGTAGAGCACGTAGTCATCAAACATCAAGTGAATTAGGTGAAAGGATCCTGGTGAGAGAAGACCCAAACAGAAAGGTAAGGCACGTCAGCTCACGTACAGTCCCTCCACCTAGTCAAGTCTTACTTGACCACGTTCCCTGTACTCTACTGCTCTGTTCAAGTCTCTCATTCCCCTCTCAGTTATGACCTCCTCAAGGTCACAGGTTGCTCTTCTTTGCTGTATCCTCAGCCTAGTCTAGTGCTTGGCATAAGGTGTCATTAACAGTTTGTGGCAAGTAAATCTTTCCCTTGCTCAGTCCAGCTCATCAAAAGTGGCTCCCATTGAGCCATCTGTCTAAACGCTTCTGAGTTCTCACACACCCCCTGGCCTCGGCCTCATCTGAGCACCTCTCACTTTGTTCAGCATTTATTGACAGGCTGTCTTTCAGTTTTATCTCTTCCACAAGCATCTTATTTATTTCCCTGATTAGACTTTAAGGATGTCCCTGGGAGGGAGTTTGCCTTCTAGTTCATTGGTATCTATCAATGTACCAGAAATCTAGGAGAACTGAAAATTTAAATTTGCAACAAACTACATGATTTCCTTAAATGTTTAAGACTGCCATTTAGCACTTGGTTCTTAGAAAAGGTATTAAATTGAAAATATTTGGTATTCTCAAGTAGTACTCTTCATTTTTAATTTAGAATAGATTATTCATAAAAAGGAATGTGATTATTAAAATTTTTTTCAATGTGCCAGTCTCTGCGCTCCAAGTTTTAATATTCTCTAGTTTAATCTCTACAACCATCCTGTAAAGTATGTATGTTTATTCCTATTTGGCAAGTCAAGTACTTGTGCAAGATGACACAATTAGTAGATAATTCATTATCTCAAAATCATCTTTTCTTACATGTCATGCTACCGACATGGACAGTAGAATGATCCACATAAGCAAGGGCTCAATTAACTGTCTGCTGTTATCAAGGACTCACGGTTGCCACAGTCGATGAGAGGGGCCAAACCTTCCACTCCAGTCTCTTGTTTCAAACTCCCAGTGGAACATCTCCATGTGGATATCCTACTGACCCATGAAATGTCCAGAATATCTTACCTACCTGTCTACAAGCTGACCTTACTTCTATTTCCCTCTAATTTGCCTTTTTAGAGGTCTTATGAGACTCTCTGGCATGATTCATCTTGTTATTCTATCACCACTGTCACCGCCACTATTATTACCATTGTCAATATTATCATTATCATCATCACACCATTTATTGAATGCTTACTATGTGCCAAGAACTCTGCTAAGCACTTGGCACAGGTCTCATTCTTAAACTGTGAGATAGGTGATATTACCCTCTTTTACAGATGAAGAAATGAGTTTCTCCAACAGAATTAAGAAGAGATTTGTCTCAGTTTGGTCTGGCTCCAAAATCTGTTCCCATTCCCCCTATAAATCATCTAGTTCAGTCCCCTCACAGCACAGGTGGGAAAATAAAGCTCTTGGTCCATAGAAAGACCATTTGAGCTTGGGAGCTATGTCTCAGATAGTGATGGTGGCCAGTTGGGGGATTGTTGACAACTCCTTGGTGGAATTTATCAATTTTCTCCTTTTTAATTGTACCTGCTTTCTGCACATACACACCCTTCATTTCAGATAAGATTGATTTTTTTGGTCCAGAAAGGCTATGGAAGAAAAATCCTGGTTTAACTCCAAGGCCACTGGATGCCCAGCAGGTCACGCCCATCTATTCCTATACCCCCTCTCTCTGAGCCTGTCACAACCTCTGGTCCTCATGCCCACAGAGCTCAAGGTCAAGGTCTGTTGTCCTGAACTTTCTCCACATTCTTCTCCCATCCCCAATATGCTGTGTCTGTTTTTCAAGCCCATTAGGAATTCAGCAAGGTGCAGGTTTTGCTAAGTCAGTATGAGATACCGTCTCCAAAACTAAATTTCCCATCCCCTTCCCCCCAACGGGTCCTGTGAACTGCTGGAGACAGAGAGCCATGAAGGGGGAAGGAAGCACTGTAGGTAATCACATTGGTGCCAGAGCAGACTGCCCAGGTTGAGATTCAACTCTGCCGTGTAGTAACTCAGACCTTGGCTGTATTTCTCCTTGTAAATGTTAAAAACAAAATCAGCCATTTTCTTGAACCCTTGCTTTGTGGCAGCCACTGTTAATCACTACAGATTTTTTATTACATTTAATCCTTAGCACAACTGTATGAGGTGAGTGATACCCCTTCCTTTTGCAAAGGAGTAAACTGAGATTTAGGGAGGTAAGATAAGTGTCCAATGTCACACAATTATTAAGTGGCAGATCTAGGACTTGAACCCAGGACTATCTGGTCCTTTGCTATATGCATTGTAAAATATTTTCTCCCTTTCTGTGGCTTTTTATCTTTTGACTTTTTTATGGTGTGCTTATGAAACAGAAGTTTAAAACCTGAATGTAGTCAGTTTTGGCAATATTTTCTCTATGATTTGTTCTCTTGTGCCTTTTTAAATAATTTTCTCTTCCACAATCATAAAGATGTCATTCTGTATTTTCTTCCAAAATGTTTAAGGTCTTTTTTTTTTTAATTTAGATGTTTCTTTTCAGAAGTTGTAGGGAAGGGGTTAATTTCATTTAATTTACCCTAAAGTTCTTGTCCCAGAACACTTATCCACTGATTTTTAATGTCATCTATGTCACATAAGTCATCTGCATAATCCTCTTTTGACAGACAAGGGAACAAGGTTCTGAAGAAGCTAAGACAAGTTTCATGTCAGTCTGGCCTGGGCATCTCTCCTCTGAGTCATCACTCCACCTGCCTGCCTGGGTCAGACCCCACACCATCTCCTGCCACAGTAAAACTGAATGTCAGGTAACCAAGTCCCTTATTCCTTCAGAGTGTCTTTACTATCCTCAGCCTTTTGCTTTTCCATATGAATTTTACCATCAGATAGTCAAAACTAAAGGAAAAAAAGAAAAGTTAAACTGGAATTTCACTGAACTTATATATTAACTTGATGAGTTCTCTTATCTTAAAAGAGGGCCACCATATTCTCTGACATTCCTTCCTTGGAGAACTGGAGGTCTATCTACCCACTTCAGTCTTGGTAGGTTTGTGACTGCTTTGACCAACAGAATATAGGGCATGTGACACTTTAACTTCTGGGACTGGGTCATAAGCAGCAAGGCAGCCTCCCTCCTGGAACACTCACATGTGGGGCCCTGAGGCACCATGTAAGAATTAGCTGAGCCACATGGAGGCACCCTACAGGTAGCCTTCAGCTTCAAGTCATCTCAGCTCAGGCACCAGACATGCGAGTGAGGAAGCCTCCAAGTGATTCCAGCCTCCAACTGTCAATTCACTACCAGCCTTTGAGTTTTCCCATCTGAGGTCCCAGACGCCACAGAGCCAGAGACAAGCCATCTCTTCAGTGCCATGCCCAAATTCTGTGGGTCTGACTCACAGAATCCATAAGCAAAACAAGATTACTTTAATAAGCCAGTAAGCTTTGCAGTAATTTGTGATAGAGCAGCAATAACTAGAATGTTGTTGTTTCTTGTATCCCAGATTAGATATGGCTTTATTTTTCTTCTGCTGTGATGCATCCTTTAATAGTTATTTTAAAAAGGGTAAGTTCTTTGGGTACCAAGTGCTTTTAGTCTTATTATAACTGAATATGTCTTTACTTTGCCCTTACCTGTAAATAATGGTTGACAGTTCTTTGCTCTCAACACCTAAGAGATATGATTCCGTTGTCTTTGGCATCTCTTATTACTCATGATAAGTCTATTTATTGTTCTTTTCTCTCATTGCTTTAAAATGTTTTTAATCCATCAACATGAATTAAAAAAAAAAACACCAGTGAGAATTAAACAAATTTGTCTGGCCTTTTTGTGTCGTGTATCTGAGCCCAGGGTATTTGTCTTAATAGTGGTAATTGAAAAACCATGGGTTTTGTGGTCAAAATTTGATTTTGAAATGGAGCTCTGTGACTTGCCAAATTGATCTTGGGCAAGAAAATTCTCCAAGCTCCCTTTACATCTCTGTAAAGAGGTACCTATTATTTCTTGGCCTTGTGGAACTAATGTGAGAGTTAAATGAGAGTATGTGCTTCTGAAATATTTGTTATAATGATTATCATTGTCCTGCCTTTGCCTCACGTCCTACCTCAGCTACCTTCTCTGTTACAGTGAGTGTATTATAGCAGAAGCTCGCAGGCTGTTGTGAGAATTGAATGAGAGAGTGCCTAATATTATGTCGAGTGTATACTAGGCCCTCAGTAGATGTTGCTTTGTTTTTATTAGTAGTATTAAACTGAAGAAAGTTAGAAGAGGCAGTAGCTTCTAACAGTGAAGAAAAGGCAGAAAGGACATATGGGAAAGATTCCAGGGGGAGCTGAGCTGTGCATCCATGGGCGAGTACCCTCTCTTCTCTGGGTCTCTGCTTCCTCTCCTGAACACAGAGAAGCAGTTCCCTCCTCCTGGTGACTGGCGAGGACCTGAGTGACATTTTGAATGCTGAGGTCCTGCAGTTTAGCCGGGTCTGAGTTAAGAGAGCCAGGCCAGGACATGTAGGCATAGAGACGCCGTCTGGAAGGCTCTGCCATGGGCCCTGGGTCTGGGAGCTGCTCCCTGACAGAGCCGCCCCCCTGTGGGCTCCCTGGCCCCTGCCAGAGCAAGCGAGCTTTGATGCCAGGCCAGAAAGCAAGTGTGTAAAAAGTGAAAACTTGGGGAATGATAAGCCTGCCCCTTAGCCATCAAACGTGGAGCTGCTTTTCAATGAAACTGTTTTATGGCGAAGTACTCCTGGGAACCGCTGTTGCCGTCCAGGTGTTTCCAACAGTGAAATACGGGGCGTTTGGCAAGAAGCCACAGTGAAAGGGTAGAGGCACCGGCACTGACTTGGAATCAGGTGTCCTGAACGCTAAAATCACAGCAGTGAACTGAAAATACGGTGCTGTTTAAAAACTGAAACTCTAATTTCCTCAGCTCTTTCAGGACTGAGAGTTCATTGCGGGCTAGCCTACCTCTGCTGGCTGATTTTGCTAGAAACTGCTGCTTGCAACAAAGAAAGGAAGTCTGGCTACTTTAATTTCACAGCATAGGCTCTTTCAGTGAGAAGGAATTAGGGAGAAAAGAGTGAAAAGGAATTAAGGAGAAGAAAGGAGTCAACCACCTTTGAAAGGGGCTGCTCGGGGGAGAGGCGATGGAGCCCCCACGGGATCACTGGGATGGTCGGCCCGCCACGCCGACACACAAGCCCGGCGCCATTCATAGCGACGAGGATCGTGTGGGAGTTATAAGATAGATAGAGCTGGCCCCTGTGGCTGGGGGAGGGGGCCAGGGAACAGAGGCCTCTTTTTCCTAATTAGCTGTTTTTATACAGGGAACACATGACCCAAACACAACCACCAACTGTGTCTTTGACATATACAGGCAGAAAGGGGGAGCTGGGCTTTTGTCTGCCACAAATTCTTTCAACTTGCCTGTCACCCCAAGCTGCACAACTACACAATGAGTCGGATGAGCAGGACCATTTCAGATCGTTTGCTAACGGACTTGGAAACAGGTATTATTTCAACCCGTTTGGGGTTGGAAAAGTAATGTAAAAGTGAATGTGGGTTAACATCTTTCCTTTTCTAAGAGAGAGGACCATGTTGCCATTTGCCCAAGTATCCAATATATTCTAAAATAGTGTGTGATTCAAAATTAAACAAACACATTTTAAGGTACAGTATCTCTTAGTAATAAATTCACCCCCTTCACCTTACTTGTGCCACTGTTCCAAACTTCCTTTTTAATACATTGACCGTTACTTTGGTAAAAACAAATGAATTTCAAAGAATATTGTAAATTTCTTCCCCTGTCTGATGAAGGGTACTTGATAATATGCATAATCAGTTTAAGAATCAGCAAATTGAGGAATAAGGGGTAAAGCAAGGAACGGATGCTTGCTTTGTGTGTGTGTATATATGTGATTGTGTGTGATATTGTTGACTTCTTTGATTCTAAAGCAATGAAAACGATCTCAAATATTTTCAACCATCTGCTTACCTGAAAGCAGTTATGCACGAATGAGTTTCCCAGAGCCAGAGATACACATGCTACCACTAACTCTGTGGAAAAGGAAGCCCATCATCACACCATGCCTGATGGCACTGCTCAGGTAGCTGTCTCTAGAACATCTCCATATACAGCTCAGAGAGAGTTTCCATCTGTAACCGTGGTGCAGGCAGGTTCAGAGAACTTCCAGGACTGAGATTAAAGAAATCCACCACAAAATGCTTCTCCAAAAGGGTAAATACAGTCTTTCATGGACAGAGCTGTTTAGAAAAAATAGCACCTTCTTTGTTTCATCACATATTCACTTTGTTGTATAGCACAACTCAAAAATGGTGGCGACAGGCCATAAAAAGCTAGATGGAAAAGTGTCAAATTAAACCCAGAGCAAAATCCAGAGCTGATTGGTTTAATTGGAGATAATGAGAGAGGAAACCACATCTCTACTTGCTAAGTAAAATAGAGAACTGAAGTAATTACCCAGAAAATCTACCAACAGCCCTTTGCCGAAATGCCTAAAAAATTGAGGCCAGTGTGTTTTGAGATTTCAAATGTCTGGATCAATGCCTTCAAGTCCCACCTCACTTTGCTAACAATGGCCTGGACTCAATGCATACTTTCCATTCTTGCCCGTGAAAAATAGGAAACTTGTTGCACAATGCAGTACAGCATTCTTCCCAAATCAGTGACTAGATTCTTGTCCACAGAGACAGTTATAAACACCTCTGGGCAGAGATTTCCAGTCCCATTACCCTGGAAGACAGTAGATGAGCCCTTAGGGCAGGAAGGTGATGCAAATCCAAGGGGAGAGTGAAACAAGGGAGAATAAATGTAAGTCCTCTTCTAGAGATAGGATGGGGGCACGCTGTTAAAGGAGACTTCAGTCTACCCATTGCTGCAATGCCAATGAAGCCATTTGCAAGTGTTCCAACTCAGAGGCTTCCTTCATGTGCCCAGGCTTGGGGAAGTCCACAGTATGAGTTTCTGCAAAACAGTCCCATGGAAGCAGCATTCACAGGGTACCACCACCACTGCTACTTACCCCTTTTTCAATTTGAATGATACTACCAGTGTGTGTGTCTCTCATTTTCAGGATTGTATACAATACCAAATAATGCCAGCTTTCTCCCTGAAGCAATGTTGTGTCCTTCTGGGATAGATATGTTTCCCGGTGATGTCCCTGTGGCCTCAGAGACAGCATGTGAGGTCATAGCTGACTCTGGAGAGTAGACTCCATGCATGAAGCCCAGAGAAAAAGTGTCTGGATACGGGGAGGGCTGGGGTGGCCTTACCAAAGCTGGGGGCACTATGCAGCGTCATGTCCCGGATCACCCTTGTGCCAAAGCAGGACCACATCAGAAGGAACTGCTGGGCCACTTTCTTCAGGGACCCTTGTCTCTTGGTAGCCACCTACAAGAAAGTGAATGTCTTAAAGAGTGGTCAACTTAAGCTTTCATTTATTACTGTCTCTTTGAAAAATGACAGGAAGATTATGGCTCTCCAAGTTCAATGCTATGGAGCAATGGTTTTCAACTTTCTGTTTTTAGCCAGCAAAAATACACTTTAAAAAATGAAATCTTATGTCAGGGCCTAATGTACACAGCAGATAAAAAAGACACTGACCTGGTTGAATTGGAGGAGGGAGACTCACAGACCTGCCTCTACAACCCCCGACCGCTGAGGGGGACCCAGGCCTCTCCTTAGAACCCAAGGGCTCCGTGGCTGCTGAGGGACATTCGGACAGCCTTTTGTGGGCCTCTGTATCACTCAGTGTCACAAGGATGAGGCAGGGGCTGCAGCCCCCAAGACTGTACCTTCCTGTCCAGCTCACCAACCTTCACAACACATCGGTCCACCATGGTGTCCAGCCACTCGATGTAGGACTCGATGGGAGACTGCTCCTCCAGGAGGTGGTCAAACTCCTGATACACTGTCAGACAAAGGAGAACCCCTACACATCACTGCCATTGTGTGTGCACAGAGACACATCTTAAAAGCACAGAGGCATGAAATGACACTCTGGTCTCGGCAGGGCATTGCAGGCTTTAGAAGGTATGCCCCAACTGGCCGTTCCAGACTCGTCTTCCAAGCCTGTGAACACTTTAAGCCCTGGCCAGCCCAGGTTGCTTGCCATCCCCCCAGCAAGCCCTGCTTTTCTCAGGCAGTTCCCTCTGCCTAGACTGGTTCTTCATGGCCCAGCCGAAATGGCCCTTCTGGAAAATTCCTTGTACCTTCCCCATGCCCTTTGCCAGCACAACTGATCACCCCTCCTCCAGACTTTGATAGCACTTGATTGTCTGTAGTCGACCTTCATAACATCACGAACGGCACTGTGTCACAGTTAGGCATGTGCATGTCTCCCTGCTACTTCCTTGTCTGGTATCTCGATCAGCTGGGACATTCCCCGGGATAGAGCTGCTATCCAGTATGTGCTTCCTTGCACTAAGTGCCCAGAGACATGGCTACACTCTTGCTCTCTGCCCTGCGATTGGGCATGGGAATGAGAATTCAAATGTTTCTAAACCACAACTGTACTGGGCAAGTAGCCTGACTGGCCTCTCAGTGTTCAGCATGCAGTAGACACTTAATAAATATCTGTGGAATAATGGAAATAGGCTCTGCCCTCAGTTTCTGCCTTAGTAAAGGAGGATGATCATACCTCTTTACAATCTGGCTTCAATTGCAAGCTAAATAATGAATCTGGAAGTACTTTGTAATCAGGAAGCACTACAGAAAACAGAAACATCGCTGTGGTGACCTCCAATTCGAAATGTCTCTTTTCATTACATTTTTTGCATTTGTGTATGTGGAGCTCCGTAAATCAAACCACCACTCAAGACCCACACATTGCTCTCGTCTTCAGTTGCCTGAGCAGTGTTTGTTTCCCCATTTCACAGGACTGGCCAATGTGTTCTGTTTTACCTCCTGGATGACTGCTACAAGGGCTCAGCTTCTGGGACCAGGAGCACTTTAGAATGAAAAAGGGCTTTAGAAGTCCCTTTAGTTGATCTGTCTCATTTTACACAGGAGGAACCTATGCCTTCATGAGATTAAATGACCCTCCGGGTCAGAGGGTGTCTGTGTGACCAAGCAGGGCCAGAACCCAGATCTCCAAGCCCCTCCTTGGTGTCTGGCACTCTTCCTAACAGGTCAGCACTACGGTCCTTCAGTCAGTGACGATGGTGGCGCAGCAGTGCAAGTGCTAACTGCTAACATTTACCGAGTGCTTGCCATGTGCCAGGAACTATTTGAAATGCTTTACATGGACACTCATCTAACCTTTGGGAACCCCTAGAATCTGCATGTCATGAGCCAGGACTGAGTTATGTAGAGAAGCCAGCACCTGAAACAGTGCCTAGTACATGGTCACTCAAGTGTTCGTTGAGAGAATGGGTGAAAAATACGAGGAGGTAGGTACTATGATTACCCCTCATTTTACAGATGAGGAAACTGAGTCACTGAGATGAGTGGCTTTCCAAGGGTTTCACAGCTACTGAATAGCACAGGCAAGTTTCAAACACAGCCTGACTTGGGTGCTTGCCTCCTGACCACTGCACTAGGTTAGCACGACCCAGCATGACCCTGTGTACCAGGCATGTGGCTCTTACTATCCCATTTAATCCTCTTGTATTAACCCCATTTTACAGATTTGGAAGCCAAGGTCACATGGATCAAGGGGCCTTGATCCATCCCAACCCCATTCTCTTACCACAGCACCACCTAACAGCCATTCTAACTGGCATGCTCAAAGTCCAAAGTACACTTTTAAATTTGAGGAAAGAAGAGGGTAGAGCACAGTTGCCACTAACCTTGCTCAGACTGGCCTTTGGCCCAGCTCACTGTGTTGAGGGACTTACGTCCCAGCTGTCTGGTTGGGAGGTGGAGGGATGACACCCATGTGCCAGGCCATCTGCCTTGAGGCTTGGAGCGTTTCCTCAATCCCCCTCTTCTAGGCACAGGATCATATAGTATGTCCTTTTTGGTGAGATGCAACCATTTGTAAATTACTTATTCTATTTCTGATTTGCCATTAGCTGTAAGCTCCACGTGGGATGTACAGTGTCCTCCTTAGTTACTGCTGCTAATACAGTATCTCATGCTGAACAGGTATTCAGTTAAGTAACAGCTATAATGAACTCAACTGCAACATTCCCTTTCTCTAGAGGCTTCAAAAGGTACCATTTGGCCCCAGGCCTAAGAGACCTTGAAGAGAAAGCCCTGAAAGGTTCTCTCTCGGGGAGGCAGCAGCAACTTCCGTGGTGCTCCAGCCAAGTCCAGCGTCCGGTCCCTAAAGCAAGTGATGGTGATTGTATTTCTCCCTGTGGGTCTGGGTCCCACTTTCCTCCCCATGAAGGGTGCTAGCTGGGGAAAAGAGCTGGGTCGGATGCTGCCAGGAGTGGTTAGCAGAACCAGAAGCTGGCCGTTCCACATTTCCACTCACTTGCTCTTCCTGCACAGACATGACTGGCACTCCCCCATGCCTGGCCCCACGTGAGGCCTCCTCTGCTCCTCTGCAAAGTGAGAGGCTGAGGCTAGACGTGGGTTCAAGGTCTAGGAAAGGTTCACCAGCTCCCTTGAGGCTGAGGGTTCTCACCTGTAAAGAAGGGTGCCGAGTATCTCTCTCATAGGGTCGATGTGCAGATTACATGAGACTGTGCAGGTGGTGGACTTGACACAAGACCCGGCACAGACTAGGCAGTCTATAAGCTGAATGGTTATTTTAGCAACGGTCTCTAACATTCTTAACAGGAAAGAGCAGGCGGGGGCTGCTGCAGGGGAAGAAGCAGGAGCCTGAGAGGAGCTTTTGAAAAGGGCTCAGGGGACAGAGGTCTCCAACAGGAACGTCTTAGGGAACTATTTGGTTATAAACACCATATGCTTAGACTGGCTGGCAAGTTTCCTCTCAAGGCAACAGCACAGAGGCATTTACTGGAAATCTGAGGGGTCTGGGGCTCTTAGAAGAGCAGGTTCCTCTTCTCGAGGGGGTGGGGTGGACAGCCGCCCTGCGTCTTCCTGAATGATGTCACTATTAGGATCTTGGGTCTCACCCCATTCAGAAGATGAGGGTGCAGCCACTGTCACATCACCCCGTCACCAGATCCTTTTAGCAGCCAGCCTTTCTGAGAGCTGATAGGGGGTGTGTAGGGTCAGCCCTCCTGCCCTTGTGCCCCCTCTCTCCCAGAGGCATGAGGAAGAAAAGCCCAGCTAAGTGAGAGAGTTGCCACCAGACCCAGACCCCAGGTCCCCGGCTGTGGGGTGCCAGCAGCAGGCGGCCATGGGCGTTTGAGGGACAGCAGAGCTGAACTAACAGTGGTGGTGCCTCTGGACCTCTCATGTCCTCTACTACCAAGACCAACCAACAGGCCCACATGAGGATGATATTTGGAGCAGCATTCCTACATTCTTTGGCCACAGGGACATGAACATATATATATTCACAGAAGTAAATCACCATCCATCCCATTCTCAGACATTCAATGTGATTGAAATGTTCACCTGCAAATATGTGGACAGACTCACGTGACCCTCTTTTGAAAAACAGGCAGCATATCCAGCTGACTCCAGGCAGACATACACTGAGAGGCAACATGCTTGCATTTGCATTTCTTATGCCACCTATGGACCTACACCTGTCCCTGAGGGTCACCTGTGGGGTTTTCTGTGTAACACTGTGTGCGGCCCAGTTGCACCAGGCCCCTTTTCCCACCAAGGCTGACCCATGTCCTCCGACACCGATCAGCCCTCCTGTCTGGGGGAGGGACGTGGGGGAGGGGTCAGTGCAGGGAAGGACAGGGTGAGAATGCTACTTTATTTACTAAGATATTTTTTCTTTCTTTTTAAAACAAAAATCAGAAAGACACCATCCCTGGTGCACCATCTTACACTGGATGATGAGTTTCCGGTGCTCATCATGAGAGTCTTCCATGGTGTAGAGGGTCTGCTTGGTGATGCTGTTGAGGTCCACGTTCCTCCAGTCTTCCAGCATTTGGAATGTGATGTCTGCACTGTGGATCACTGTCCGAGATGCCTGTAAGCCAGCCCAGTGAACGCATTAGCTCATGGGTTGTTAGGTTAACACCCCTGCACTTTTATTTCTTTTTCGGCCTTTTTCGCCCATCTGTGTATGGTCTTTGGCAAACGACTTTGAAATTCAGGGAAATTCCATTTCAGCAAATGACCATAACTCAGAAGATGTGAACACTGTGCTCTCTTGTGGCTTCCCTCTCTCATATCCCTTTGTAAGAATCTACTCCAAGGTGGCCTAGGCTAGACCAAACCCTGCCGTTCCCAGCTGCTTTGGTCCTGACCCCATGGAACAATGGGGTGAAGCCCAGAGATGTGTCAGCCTTCTGATGTAAGCTTGTGGGCTGGGAGCTCTGTACCAAGTAACCAGTTGTCTCAGTGTCTGAGAAGTGACAGGCCCAGATCTAGGAATGGCCCTGCTATCCCTGGGCATGTGATAGCTTTAACCCTAGAAATTTTACAATGTGTATTTTTCATATAAATGCATTCTGAAACAATTTGTGGTCTAGCTTTCTATTTTTGCTTTTTGTTTTTTATATAACTATGATGATTAAAACAAATATGAGTAACTGAGATGGAAGACAAGGGAACTACATCTAAGACTCAGTTGTTCACTAAGGTTTGTGTATGTGTTTAACCTGTGGCTTGTTCAGTAAACAGTAATTAGTAGCACTTAACATTTGCAAGTTGGAACAATACTGATAAAAGCAAAAAAAATAATAATAATTCCAAAATCCTTTCCTTTACCTGCATGTTTTCGAAAATGTCTTTAATAAAATGAAAAAAAATTCAACCACAAATGGGCTTTATAACTCTCCCAATGCTTATGAATTTCCAGGCAAAGGTAAATAGTGACAACCCCTTTAATACACAGATTGTTTGAGCGCAAGTAAAATCTTACTTAAATCACATTGTAGAGCTCTTTGAAGGTCACAGAGGCTTGGGATATATGATCATATGGGTTGGGTCAGTCTTTAATGCTAATGAAAACAACCATGTGTGAAGATCTGGGATTCTGGATTCAAATACACTTAGTTCAAATTCTGGCTTTGCTGCTGACCAGCTGATCCACTTGGGGGACTCAAGTAGATCAACCTCATTTTCCTGATCTATTAGATGGAAATATAATAGTACCTGCCTCTTAAGGATGGCTGCTGTTGATGAGTCCTTGAGATAATGTTTGAGAAGTGCATAGTCCAAGGAGTAAGCTCAATAAAGGAGGCTCCTGTTATTCATGTCAGTTCTCTTTGTGGTGATTGTGTTGACCCCCCGGGCCTTTGCACATGGTGTTCCTGCCAGCTGAACATTCTTCTCTCCCCTGCCTCAGCAGCCCTGCCTTCATGTGTGCTCTGACTTAAATGTCACACCCATGGAGAGACTGTCCCTAACCATGTCATCTAAGCAGGACCTAAATGTTCCCTCATTCCCTATTTCCATTCTGTTTCCTTCCTAACCTTTTAATTATTCTTTAGTGTACTTTTTATTCTGCTGAGGGCAAGTACCACAAAACACAGTATCTGGTACTCAGAAGGCACTCAAAAGATTTTGTAGAATGAATGACTGAGATATGAATGCCAAGCTGTTTGCTTAGTGTATCAGAAAAGGCCTGGGCATTTAGATCTTGGGTTTAAGTATGACTCACCTTGTATGTGTTTAGGAAAGCTTGCTGGGATACTAGCTAAAATGTTCCATGGTGTTTCATTCCCAGCACTAATCCCAGTCTTTTGGCTGATCCAGGAATGTGCCTGATAGTTGCCCAGTGAAGAAGGAAAGGTAGCATTTGCTGATTAAATTCCACACTATTTGTGGGAATTGGAGAGAGTTTGTGTCCAGGTATGTGTGCAGGTAGTGGCAGACATGGGTGTGCACACTTCTACCTACATGTGCATTTAAACGTTAAAGGCTTTCTTAAACTGTCTGAACCTCAGAGGGAGGTACCAAAACCATGTCCAGTTTCCTGAGAGGACCCAAGATTGACTCTTCTAAGCTGGCGAAAAGAAAAGAAAGAAGGCATGCCTTGGAAACATGGCTGTGTTGTTGTTTTTTTTGCCAACATTCGGTTTCTTCCTGAATCTCATTTATCTGTCAGGCTTTGCCCTCCTCAGAACAAGGCCCAGGTGTGGCCTCTGTATACAGAGGACAGATGTGGAAGGGCTTTCCTCTGGTGGCCAAATCACCCCCATGCCATTCATGCAGGGACAGGGCAGGAGCAGTGAGGTGTGTGCAGTGCAGTTTTTATACTTTCTAGTTCCTGATCTGGACCCTAACATCAGGCTGTTGAAACTAGAGACCCCTTCCTCCTACCTTGACCTTGAACCAACAGTATGAAGGAGAGGTTGCAAACCCAGACACACACAGACAGCAGCCGGGTGACACAGGGGAATGAGGAGCTCCGAGTGTTAGAGAAAGCGGGGGTAATACGTTGCAGGCTGCCTGCTGGAGGGAAGCTCAGCCCACCCAGCTGATTACTGCCCTGGGAAAACTAGCTCTGGGGTTGCCAGCTCTTAACATTTTTCTATAGAAAATTTGGGTAGTTGGCTGTCATCTTCCAGTTTCAATTATTATCAACTAAGCAAAAATATTACTTGAACATATGCAAATCAAACAAAAATAATATCTGAGGACCAGACTTGACCTATAGCCACCAGTTTTGCCCCCTTTGCTTTATGAGCATTAATATTTTAATGAATGCTAAGGGGCGGCCTTAACTGATTTAGATTCTTTTCCTGAAGGTACAAAATTAACAGAAATGCAAAGTTTTATGCCATCCGGTCATAACTACAGAGTTATAGTAGGATCTTCCACTTTTTATTGTATATACTTTTGGATATTTTTTGCATTTCTTTCTATAGTAAGCATATGTCACTTTCTTGCTACAAAGAACAGAAATCTGGAAAAATAAACAAAATTGGGTAAATATTTAATATACTATGTGGCTCTGAACTTTTCTGGATGATACAAACACAACAAACCAATCAACCTCTTTGTATCTGTTTGAATGATTTATCTCAGTGGTTCACAACTGCTGTGATATTGTGCCCCCGGCCACAGTGGGCAGTGTCTGGAGACATTCATTCTTGGTTGTCACAGCCTGGGTGGTACTTGGGGGTGGGTCATGCTACTAGCATCTACTAGGTAGAGGCCAGGGATGCTACTAAACACCTGCCATGCACAAACCAACTCTCCACTACAAAGAGGTATCCAGCCAGAGTGTCAATAGTGGTTGAGAAACACTGACTTACTTCTGGCAAACACAGACTTGTGGACCGAGAACATGCATGAAAGGCTAAGGGGCCTTTATTATTTTATATGTTAGCAATTATTTTATATGTTAGTTGAAACTAGTGATTGGCTAACATTTTTATTCCTTAACTGTAGAAATTAAAGATAACAGTGAGAGTGTACTATTAAATAGCCTGGCCTCCCCCACAACTCTTCTAGGGAGTTGTTTCTGTGACTTTGTCCCTCATCTGCAATGACCTGGCAGTAGTTAGAACATGTAACACAGGACACATACCTGGCAAAGATGATTGAGTGATGTTTGCCGTCTCAGAATTTGAGAAAACCTTCTTGACACTGACGGATGAAAAGAGTTAGCGTGAAATATTTGCACATTATGGTCCTACCTTGTATTTTCCAAGGGCAGATTTCAAAAAGTGGCTTCCATATTTAACCAAATTTGTCTCACAGCCCAGACCCATTTTATGTGCCCACTTGGCAAAACCCTGCATTTGATTCTTTGTTCTCCCATTTGGATAACTATTTCCTAAAATGGTGATATTTGGGGTACATATTTCAAAGTCATCCACATGCCGCACTGGCAGGTGTGAGAAATAGTGGCATCAATCAACCGTGAGTAAAAGCAATTATTTACTTGTCTTTCATTTCGTTAATTACAAACTCATTCACTTCTCCCCATAAATAATTGCAAGAATCAAGTGGAAGCTTTGAAGAAGGCCTTTTAAGAAGTAGTGTATCTAATAGGAAACCCTGACTGAGCCTCAGCGAGTGTGTGTGTGTGATGCTAGGGGCTGCTTCTGTGATGGGACCGGGGTGGCACCATGAACATGGCTTTGCATTATCTGTCATCTTTATCACATGATCTCCATGACCTATAGTTGTGTCTTGATGATCCTGTTTCCTGTGCTGATATAATAAGCTGATCTGAAGTGGGATGATCTTATATCTTTAGATTTTGAAGCAGACAAGCCACGTGCAGCCCATGGTCTTTGCTCTTACAGAGTCGTTTGGACTGGTGTGTGTTTCCATGCCTTGCACGTCCTCAAGGTGCACTCCAGGGCTCCCTGGGAAGCACAGGTGCCTCCAGGCACCCACAGGTGAAAGGTCCAGCAGACCTCCCCACAGCCAACTTTCCACAAGTTTGTTTTGTCAGCATAATTAAAACGGGTGTGCGGGGCATTCTTCTCATTAATTTCTGAACTGGTCGAGAAACAGAAATTTCCCTGGGTTTATTCTAATTTGTACTCAGAGCCAGCTTGGTTTGAAAAATAGGGCACAGGGTGGAGGAATAGAGGGTGGGGGGGCAGATGAACTTCTAGTTTTCCAGACTGATCAATCGTTAATCCTTCTCCTTAATTACTTTTTCTTTAACTTTGTGATGTGGAATTTAGTGCTCGAGAAAAGAAAAGAACTGAGGGCCGTGAAATAAAGCAGGCTTTATCAATAGGTGATGGCACTGCAGGCGGCCTCAAAGCGCGCCTGAAAGGGCCCCCTTTGCCTGCGGAGAGAGGGTAATTTGATCTCCTTCATTTTCCCCGCTGGCACTTATTTCGGGTAAGAATGGCAAGCTGTATTTAAATGGGACTTTAAGAAAGATATATCTAAAAACTTTGTTTTGCTTGAAAACTTTTCATCTTTGCGCAATAGCATGTGAGTCTTCCCGCAAATATAGACCCAGGGAGACAGAGAAATAGGGCGTTTTCTTAGGCAAAACTAACGCTGGGGTCTAGGGATGCTCAGCAGAGAAAAGATTCACAACCCCAATTCCCTTATGAGAAACATTAATTTGGTTTTCTCATTAGGCAGAGAGTTAAATATGTGAAGCCCTGAAGCCATTTTCTGGGTCCTGTTACTAACATTTTGTGGGCAGGAGCTTTGGGGAAGTCTTAGAGTTTTGGGGTCAGATGGATTTGGGTTTGACTCCTGGCCCACAGTTACCAGCTGTGTGGCTGTGCAGCTTTAGGGAAGTTTCTCTGCCTCTCAGAGCCTCATCTGTAGAATAGGGATATTGCTTTCCACATCGCAAAAGTGGCATGAGGATTCAACGAGACCAGGAGTGAAGTGGTGACGACCAGAGACGGATCAACAGACCAGGGAGCAGATCCCGCCTGAGCGGTACTTACTGCCTCTCTAAGCCTGTTTCCTTTTCTATAAAAGGAGACGTGTGCCACTCGCAATAAATATTTTGTGAGGATTAAGTAAGTTCATGCATGGAAAGTGCTAAGCATAATACTTGGTGCTTTATAGGCAAAGAGTAAACGGCAGCTATTATCATTATTATTATTGTTGTTGTTATTTTATTCACAATCTATGTAAAATGTTTGGCACTAAAATGCTTTTCTCCCTTCTTCTCGCTCCCAAACTCAGGACTTACACTCAAACTTGATGTTTCGCAAATTTTCTGGAAGGTCATGGAGAGCCACTTTTAGCCATTCATCCAGCTGCTTGGCAAACTTTCGGATCACCTGAGTTAAGCTAGAAAGAGAAATGATACATTTTTGATGCCTCCTGTGTTGCTCAGTAGGTCCCTAGAGGGTTTTACTGCCCCTAATGATGATTTGGCTGCAACCTAGAGGTGTCACTCATAGCAGGAACCTCAGAGACAGGGTTGCAGCCCAAGCCCAGCAGAGACCTGGGGCGACTGAGAAGGTACCCATATAATGTGGTCTGGTGCCAGCACTGGTCAGGGGAGATGCAGCATGCACAGTGTGGGGAAAGCCTACAGTGAGGCTTGGCGGCATCCAGAACTCCTTCCTGCAAGCAAAATGCCATCCTTTGAAGAGCCTGTGTGAGGGGTGAAGGCAGAGGGTGGTGGGCCTGAGGGTGCCATTTTACAGTTAGCCTCGCTGTCTCATGCTGTCCAGTCTTGTCTGAGCCCTCTTGCCAGGGAGCATACCACCATGCCTGCCCACCCAACCTGGGCTCACGCTTCCCAAACTGCTTGTAGCTGGGCAGGAACTGGGAAGCAACAGCATATTTTTAAAATGACAAACAACCCTGACATGGACTTTGAGGCTGTAACAGACTTGGAGAGTGGAGGACTGTTTTGGTGCAGGGAGTGGGAGGGGCTAGAGGGCTGAAGGTTGGCGGGCGGCAGTAGGTTGCAATCTGAGATGGGAATAGGAGTTGAGAAGACATTGAACACCAATGACAGGCTCTCACCATCATAATCACCTGCTCAGAGCCCTGGGCCCAGTGTCCTCCGGGAAGTCCTCCTCAATCCACTGGCCACAGGGACCTCCCCATGTGGGCCATCCTCACCATCCTTGCCTTCCCCCAACACCACCCACCCTGCCCGCCTTCAGTCTCCCACTGACTCTCATGTCAGACCATGACCACCTCCCTCCCCCTGCTGGGCAATCCTACCTTATTTCTCTGCTCACTTGTTGCTGTTCCATGACTAATTCCAACCTTCAGGACCCTCACACCTCTAATCACCAGACGCTCTCCACTGCCCCCACCCTGCCAGCAGGCAGCATCACCTCCTACTTCTCCGGGAACATAAATGCAAAGGAAGAACTTGTCTGCATTCTGCTCATCTCCCTTCCTTCCTGAGAGAAACAAGGAGCCTACCCCCCATTTCATCCCCTCTTGTCCTCTAAGAAACTGACATTACTGACTGTCCCTTCTCCTGGGTAACCCACCTCTTCCTCTCTCCTGGATCATTACTCTTGTCATCTTAATGTGCTCAAAATGTCTCAACTTAAAAATTAAAAATGCTCTAATTTCCTGTCTTCTCAAGCTGCCACCCTCCTTCTTCACAGACGAACTTCTACAAAGAGTTGTCTAGACTCTGTGCCTCCTTGTCATCTGGTCTCACTTACAGCTCACCTCAGTCCCGTGCCTCAGCCTAAAGGGCTCTCACCCAAGCAGCAACCTCCACCCGTGAGGCAAGCCCAACAGGCTCACTTTGGTTCTCATCCTATTGGACATCTTGGCAGCACATGGCCCTGTGAGCCCTTCCCCTTTGGTAAACATCCACTTCCCTTGGCATTTGTGCCCCCTCCATCTTCTGGCTGCCCCTCAGTCACAAAGCTCAGCCTCCTTGCCTGGTCATTACATCTTCCAATTCTTCCTAGTCCTCGGCCCTCTATTATCACGCTTTATTCCTCCCCTGGCTAGGTGCTCCGTGCCCACAGCTTCAGTCACCATCTACACTCACTTTTCTATCTCTGGAGCAGAGGTATTCAGGGCTCGAGACCAACTGTGTAGATAGGACACCTCCATTTAGATGTCCCAAATGCATGTCAGACTCAGCCTGTCCAAACTGAACCCATCATCTCCCTGTCAGACATGGTTCGTGTGTTCCTTATTTCAGTGTGAGCTCTATTTTCCATGAAAGTTTGTCTTTAACTTTTCTATTATGAGAAATTTCAAATACCCCAACATAGAATAGTATAATAAACCTCCATATATTCATGGCCCAGAATCAGTAATTAGCAACATGTTGCCAATTTAATTTATCACATGCCACTCTTTCTTTTTGGAAGTATTTTAAGCAATTCAAGATGTCAATCATTTCAAAAACTTGGTATGCATTTCTAACATGCACTTAAATACACACACACACACACACATTTAAAACCATCATGCCATTAGTATACCTAACAGAATGAACAGTAAGCCCCTATTATCTAAAACCCAGACTGTACTCAAATTTCTCATTTTCTTAAAGACATTTCTTTGTTTGCTTGAGTCAAGATCCAAACAAATAAATGCACATTGCACATTGCATAAAAGGTGTAATTATGCCTTGTTCTATTTCTTAAGTCTTTTTATCATTCTATTTCATGCCATTAGTTTACTGGCACCATCATGTTATTTGTTCCTGAATGTCTCGCATTCTGATTTGGTTGATTTCTTCCTCATAGTGTCATTTAACCTGTTCATCTATCCTGCATGCTTCCTTAATAACCTGGCAGTTATGTCTAAAGACTTGATTAAATTCAGTTACAGTTTTCTAGGTAAGACAGCTTTGTAGGTGGCCCTGTACTGCCCTGTCCACCACATCACATCATGAGGCTTGGGTCTGGTTGCTTCTCTTTCAGTGTGCCTAGTTTTGAGACTGAAATAGCCTCCTTCCCATTAGTAGGCACTGTGGATTATATCACCAAATTACCCCTCAGCCTCAGAGAAAACCTATTTTCTCCCTATGTCAAACTGTCATCACTGCTCACCTGGGCCACTCCACCAGCTTCTGAGGATACCCTGCCTGTTTGCCTTCCCACCTCCACCCCATCTTCCACCTCGTGAGAGAGATTGTTCTAAAACACATGCAATTCTGGTCTCTTTCACCTTCTGATTACAACTCCTCACTGCTTTCATGTTAACTCTTAGGATAAAAACCAAAGCCTCACCAGAGCCCCAAGGTCCCTGCCCTAGCCATGCCTTCCTCTCCAGCGTCCCCTTGTACCCTCTCCTGTCACCCACATGGCAGCCCCGCTGGCCTCTGTCCCATTCCTTCCCACCTCAGGGCCCTTGTTCCTGGTGTCCTTTCGTTCAAGAGTATCCCCTTCTTCACCTGCTCAGCTCCTCCTCATTGATCTCATCTCACACCAGTTGTTACGTCCATGGGAAAATGTTCCCTGAAGCCCCTAGACTAGGTCAGCACCCCTGGTTATTCCTCTTTAAGGGCCCTATAGTTGTGAAAGTTGTTAATTATATGCTAACCTGTGTGAGTATCTGATTAATGTCTATCTTTCCCACCAGACTGTACAATCCATGAAGAAGGCAGTGATTACGTCCATTTTGCTTATCACTGTGTCCTCAGCACCTAGCATAGTGCCAGACACCTCACAGGCACGTGAGTAATGTTTGTTAAATGAAATGAGTGAATGACTCCCAAGCCCCGGTTGGACAGGGCCCAGGTATATTCCCCATGAGCCCTGCTGTCCAAGCTGCCCCTGCTCCCCTCTCTGACTTCAGCTCCTACCACTCTTGCCCTGGCCTCACTCCCTTCCCTCAGCACCAGCCTCCTTTCTGTTTCTCCAGGCTCTTGCCGACCCCAGCAGGGCCTTTGCACTTGCTGTTCCCTCTGCCTGGAGAGCTCCTGCCCCAGATAGTGGCCTGCCTCCCTTCCTTACCGGCTTCAAAGGTCTGTGTCAAGAGTTGGCTACAGTAGCTGAAACTGCCATCTCTTCACTCTCTTAGCAGCTCCTACTATCTCAACACTCTTAACCCTGCCATGTGTTTTAAAAAGATCGCTCTGGCTTCTGTGAAGAAAGTGGAGTACAGGAGGGCAAGGACGAGGAGGGAGATCTGTTTGGAGGTTACTGCAGTAATCCAGGCCAGACAGTGGCCAGGATGAAGGTGGCTAACAGTGGAAATAACATGATAGGGTCAGATTCAAATACTCTGAATGCAGAGCCAACAGGATTTCCTGGTGAGTGGATGTGGGTATATGAGGAAAGACTGGTGTCGAGCACATCTTCCTGAAAGAAAGGGGATATACACACCCCTGTGCCCAGCGGAGTGCCTGACACGCAAGAGGTGAGCCGAGGTACTGCAGGAGTAATACAGCCAAATTCAAACATGGTATCAGTTATTAGCACACCGTATCCAATTCCTAAGGGAGAAGACTTCTCAGAATATCTGGCCACTCTTTAGAGAATGTACGGAGTGATCGTCCATGACTGCGGGCCCTCAGGGAGGGTGAGATTGGCTTCCTCCGCCCAGGACACTTCTCCCGGAAGTGTCCCTTGCAGCTGGAGCAGGGGGATGGCCTTTGTCGGGGCAGAAAACAAGCAGCAGGACTGCTGATGGGCCTTTCACTTTGTGTGGTGGTTTGACGTTATTAAACTGAAGAAAAGTGGTCAGGGATTCTGGAAAGCCTGGAAAAGATTCTATTTTGGGACTTGGACTTTAAGGAATAATGTAAACACTCAAGTTGCTCTGCTGTGGTGTCAAATGAGCAGGTGAGGAGCTGGCCTCCTGACACCTTGTCTAAGAGACGCCTCCTGGCCTGCTCCATCTTCCTGCAGTGTTAGTAGCTGCTGACCATCACCCCCTACTTGAAATATTCACGTGGGACTCTGCAGCACGACCTCTTCCTAAGCTGAATTAACCTCGTCTCCTTCTCGGCTCTGCCTCCCCCACCTCACTCCCCAGGCTGGGCTCCCAGGGTCTGCCCTGCCCTTCTGGTGGCATACCTTCTCCTCCCTGTGGGGCAGACAGCTCCCGCATCTGTAGCTTCAGCCTCAGCCCTTCCCCTGCAACAAAATCCACACTTACAATTCCTGGACCACTGCCATCAGTGATGCTGGTAGGGTGGCAACATGGTGATAACAGCAGCTACCTTTTAATGAGTGCAATGTGCCAACACTAACCACTTCACACGTTCAATTTCATCCTCACATCAACCCTGTGAAGTAGGTACTATTGTTAGTCCCAGAAGAGGGGTGAGAAGCTGAGAAAGTAACAGAGAAGTTGCTTTATTTGTCTAAGATGATTCAGTAAGTAAGTGGAAAAGCCAAGATTCAAGCCCAAATCCATCTGGCAGCAAAGCCTGGGCTCAGCTGTTATCTTAGATATCTTAGCTGTTGTCTCAGGTGATGAAAATACCCATACCTTGCACCTTTACATGCCCTGTTACTCCCCACCTCCAGACCACTGCCTTCTCCTGCTCATCTGTTGGGGCACTTCTGTTACTGTCTTAGCATCTCAGTCTTCTCTTTGCTCCTTTGAATTTCATCCTTCCTGGCCACCCACCACCCTACACACACACACACACACACACACACACACACAGTTTCTTACTTCTGCTAAACCAATAGTTATTAATAATTACTATGCCAAGATCAGTTGGGAGAGGTCGTAAGAGGTGAAAAGCCCAAATCTGAGAATGATTTACCTTTCTATAGATAAAAGTGTATGATTCATGGTTATCTTTATAGTACGGTCACTTATTTACCTGAATTTCAATATACTGTACTGATTTGGAAAGGAAGGGGTGGGTCTGGGCTAGTGAGCTGGAAGCTGTGCCCAGCCTGGGCCTGCCAGGGCTTTTAAGTGAAAACTTCTAGAGCCGATTCTCATTTCCATCCCTGGCTAAGCATAGGGCCAGGCACACGGAAGGACCTCGTACAGTGTGTAACACACTGTAGTCATCAATAAACATTTACTTACTTAATAATTGATTATTTGAGTCCCAGCTGTTTCATTTATATGCATGAAAAGGTGGACAACTTACGTCAGCTCTTAAGCATCAACTTTTACTTTTATAAAAACATTTATAAAAAGGCAGTTATGAGGAAGAAGGCAGGGATTAGCATGTCATTTGTACTCCACAAAATGTTTTATAATGAACTACAACTACGTTTGTGTGTGTGTGTAAAGCACCCATTAAGCAGTATTAAGAAGAACATTGTCCTTTCTTATAAAGGTGGACATACTTTTCCCATTCCTTCAGGAGGTACCTTCTTAGTACAAATTGGAGGGGGAGATTTAACCATTATCTAGTTCACTTGATGAATGCACAAGATTTTAATAGCTCAAAGCCTAAAGAGGTCCTTATATTATTTTTATAATAATAAGTGCATTTAAAAATCACACATATATGCATATATGTATGATCATAAAAACAAGTCTTAATGTAAAACATTTAGCTCCTTTAGGTGTGTTTCTTTTCTACCTAAAAAGTGAAAAATTGGAAAAAGCATCATTCCCAGCACAAGAAAAAACCAGATAATCTACAAAATCATTATTTCTCTTTAGCCCATCAGAGAACTAAGATCACAACCACCTAGCCTGGAATGTATGGAAAGGCAGGCATCTCCAAAGAAAGAAAGACTTGGGAAGTGACTCATCTATGCGAGAGAGAGAGAGAGAGAGAGAGAGAGAGAGAGAGAGAGAGAGAGAGAGAGAGAGAGAGAGAGAAGTCAGGACACCCCCACCACTAGGTAAAAAGAATTCGGCTCAAATTTTTTAACAAACTGCTAAAGGGTAAGTGTGAACTAGTGCTCTGGGAGCCACAGATGCAAAGGAAGTTTACACTTGTTCACAAGATCTTCTCCATTGCCTTTGCCAGGGGTTAATGGGAAAGACTCAGGGCAGATAGGAGAACAAGGAAGGCCTCTATCTGAAGGGCATGCTGGGAGGAGAGGAGCAGCCATTGCTGTGGGAACAGCACAGAGCCCTACCCAAAACTTTCTACCTTATGCAGTGCAAGCCTCGAATGGCTAGAAGGGCAGTAAACATTGCTGCCCCTGGGGCACAGGGAGTGACCCACTGTAAGTGCAGGAAAGATAAAGAGGAGAAGTTCCCTAACCTTTGTGGAAACCATCATGAGCTCAGGCTATTAGAGACTTATCTTTGGGATAGGACTGGATCACTGCGAATGCCCAGCTCTGAGAGCAAAAACCCACAGGGCTTGCTTAAGACTAAGCTAGGACAACAAAGGCCCCCACTCTCACTCCAGCCCTGAACCGTCTAACAAGTGTAATAGAGGTACACAGGAGAGGCCTAAAGATGAGCAACATTGAGAAAAAACCCTCAACAAACAAACTTCTAACCTAAGCACAAGGTATCCCAGAAAAGTTTGAATCTGGTGGTAGTTACACTGAAGGTAATAATAGCAACAGCAAAACACAAACACAATGAACTCCTGAATAAACAGACTCAACTTCTTCATATTAAGGGCCTATGAGAAGAAGACGTATGTATGCCCATTTCCAGACATGAACACCATTTACCTCAGTTTCTACTGTTCTACACACTGTTTGGTAGTCAGTATAAATTATAAGACACAGAAAATTAAGAAAAAGAACATACTCTGAAGAGATAAAGCAATCAACAGAACCAGACTATCAGAGAATTTTAAATAACTGATCAATATGCTAAAGCCTCCAATGGAAAGGTAAGCAATGAGCATGAACAGATGAGGAATTTCAGCAAAAAAAAAAAACCCACAACAGAACAATAAAAAAGAATCAAATGAAATGTTAGAAATTAAAACAGAAACAAAATATGGTAACAGATGAAGAATGGCTTCAACAATTGCATTGGTAGAGTGAACTACTCTATACACAGGAAAGAATCAACGAACCTTAATGGTGGCCGAGAAAAATTACTCAAAACACAAAATGAGTGAAAAAAGTTAAACTGAACATCGAAGAGATCTGGGACAGTGTCAAATGGTCTGCATAAGTGCAACTGAGATAATAGGAGGAAAGAGGAAACAGCAGAAGATGATGGCTGGGAATTTTCCAAAGATAATGAAATACATCAAAGCACAGATGCAAGAAGCTCAGGAAACTTGGAGCAAGATTTAAAAACAAAACAAAACAACTAGACACACCATATTTAAACAGCTGAAAACCAAAGACAGAAAAAATCTTGAAGGCAGCCAGAGGAAAGAAGGCACACTACATACAGAAGAGAAAAGGTATACAAAGACAAACATGCAAGAAAACAATCAACTAGAATTTTTAAATGCTGAAAACAAAACAAACATGTGTCACTCCAGAACACCACACCCAATGGAAGTATCTTTCAGAAATGAAAGAGAAATAAAGATCTTTCAGACAAAAACTGAAATCA
This sequence comes from Manis javanica, assembly GCF_040802235.1. Taxonomy (NCBI): domain Eukaryota; kingdom Metazoa; phylum Chordata; class Mammalia; order Pholidota; family Manidae; genus Manis; species Manis javanica. Next base: position 104,729,254 of record NC_133165.1, on the reverse strand, counting down.
TGTATGACCATCAGACCTGCAATTCTAGAAATATTAGAGAAAATTCTTCAGGCAGAGGAACATGATATAACACAGAGACGTGGCTTTACACAAAGAAATGAAGATCAGGGATCATTAGAATGAAGGTAGATTTTAAAAATTGTTTTCCACACCTTTTATCACTCTAAAGGATAATTATCTAAAGCAAAAATAGTAATGATATATTGTGAGTTTATAGCATATATAAAACCAAACAGTATGACAACAATATCACAAAACATGAGAGGATGAATTGGGAATATACTGTTGTAAGGTTCTTACACCATATGTGAAGCAGTATAATATTATTTAAAGATAGATTATAATTAATAAAGATATATAAACCCAGAGGGAAACACACACCCACTTTGCTCAGTCCTAAATAAATAAATGTAAAGATATGGAAGAACTGGGTATTAGGAAAATATAATTTACTAAAATTTACCTCAGAGAAGACAGAAAATCCAAACTGACCAATTATTATAGGAAGAAAAGAAAAATTTCAAGATTTGACTCCATAAAACATACCATACCCAGAAGCCTTCAGAAGGAAATTATACCCATGTAATCTTCAAGAGCAAATAATTTAATGCTATTTAAACTGTTTCAGAGCTTAGAAAAAAAGCTGGTGGTGGAGGGTGGGGAGCTTCCAGATTTCTTTTATGAAGCAAGAATAACATTGATACCAGCAACTGATAAAGACCAAACACAGAGAGAAAACTGCACGCCAACCTCACTTATAACTTTTGATGCAGAAATCCTAAATGAAGCATTAGAAAATAAAATCCTGTAAAACATTAAAGAAAATAATATACTAGGTGGGGTTTATAATAGCTATGTAAGAATCGTTCAATACTAACTAGATAGATAATATAATCATCTCTTAGATGATATATAATCAATAATTAATAAGCATTGGATAATATCCAATAACTCTTCTTCATAAAGCATTTAATGAATTAAGAAAAGATGGACATTTCTTAACAAGATAAAATCTATCAGTCTTAACCCAAAAGCCAGCATCATGTTTAATGGAGAAAGACTAGATGCATTTTCATTGAAGTCAGAACTTTAACATGTTCTTGAGGTATAAGCCAACACAATTAGAAGAAATAAATAAGAGGTATAAAAATCAGAAAAGTAAAATTATCTATATTTTTAGATAATAGGATTTTAAACCTGGAAAATGTAAGAGAACCTCAAAAAAGAAATACAACAAGATAAATTTAATAACCAGCTCCAAATATAACACACAGGTATCAATAGTTTTCATATATATAAATAACCATCAGTCAAGAGCTCTGGAGGGAAAGACTGCATTTACAATAGCAACAAGAATATAAATATGTAAGAATAAATTTAATTTTAAAAACATATAAGATTTATATGAAAAAACATTTTCAATATTCCTGAAGCCACAAAATTAAAGATCAGAATAAATGGCAATGTCAACCATGTTCTTTGTTAGAAATTCTCAATATCATTAAGATATAATTCTCCCTAAATTGATCTATAAGGTTAATGTAACCCCAGTTAAAATACATACACATATGTGTTACATATGTGTATGTATTTAAATAGACAAACTAATGATAAAGTAGTTTATATGGAAAAATAAGTGACAATAACAGGAAAATAATAGTAAAAATAACAGACAACTAGCATTACCCAATATTAAAATATGTTTAAAAGCACAAAACTCAGAGTGACCCTGGATCATGAATATATAGAAATATCAGAGGTATAGAATAGAAGTCCAGAAAGAGCTCCAAATACATATAAAACTTACTATATAAAAAAAGAAGAAAAGATGTAAAGAAAAGATGGAATAATTAACACACTGTGTTGGAAAACAGGATAGCTGCTGGGAAAAACTGAAAGCCATACTTTACATAAGCTTATATCAGGATGGATTACAAACTGAACAAAAATTTTAAAGTACAAAATTAAACCATAAAGTTAATGGGATAAACCATGGGGAAATTATTTAATAATGGAAGTAGGGAAGACTTTTAAAAGTATGATACAAAATCCAGACACCATAAACACAAAGGACAGATAAATTCAACTACATAAATATATTACTGTGTGGCAAAGACAAAAGAACAACAAAATGAGAAAATACTTGCAACCCTTGTCGCAGATAAATGGTTAGTATCTCTAATAAACAAAGAGCTTCTAAAAAAATGAGAAAAACCTCAAGCAACAAAACATAAAAATAGTTGAAAGATAAGAACAGATGCTTCACAGGGAAAGAAAATATAAATCACTCTTAAAGATATGAAGAGATACTCAACTTTGTTCATAAGAGACATGAAAATTAAAACTTCACATAGAAATATTTGAGTCACACATCCTTTAAATCAGAATACAGCCCTCCAGGAATTCATCCTGTACATACATTCCATGTAGTAGGATGAATGGTGGCCCTCCCCAAATATGCCTGCTCAGAACTCACAAAGGTGACCTTGTTTGGAAAAAGGACCTCTGAGGATGTGATTAAATTAAGGATCTTGAGATGAGATCTTGGATTATCTGGGTGGATCTCAAGTCCAATGACAAGTGTCCTTATAAGTGACAAAGAGACACAGAGTGGGAGTCAATGTGAAGATGGAGGCAGAGACTGAAGTGATATGTTTACAAGCCAAGAACACCAAGAATTGCTGGCGTAACACCAGAAACTAGGCGAGAGGCATGGAACAGATTCTCCTTCAAGGTCTCTGGAAGGAACCAGCCCTGCCTGCACCTTGGTTTCAGACTTCCAGCCTCCAGAACTATGGGAGGATACGTTCCTGTTGTTGAAGCCACCAGTCTGTGGTCCTTTGTTACTGCAGTTCTATAAAACTATCGTACACCACTATGCAAAAGAATGCAGTTCACACATCATTCATCATATCATCATTTAAATAGGACAAGACTGAAACAACACGACAACTGATCAAACTCAGTGCAGTGGAAGAGTGTGCAAAAGAGTACAGAAGGGTAAAAAGCTCTGTCTAGAATGATGTGGAATGCCCTCCAACTGTCCAGGAGAGTTTACTTACAAGGGACAGATCAAAAAGGTGTGGGCAGGCACAGAGGATCCCCTGAGGGAGCCTGCTGCGGCAGGGGTTACACACAGCGGGCTCTCACCCACGCTCGTGCTGCCGGGAAGGCAGCAGAGGCCCATGGAGGGACGCGGCCAGGGGGCCTCACAGGGACGGAGGCAGAGGGCCGAGCCCCTGACGTCACTCTCTTCCTCCCTCCTCACCTCCATTGGCTGATCCCAGCTGGAAGCCCACGGGACAGGGAGCCCCGTGAGGTCGTCCATTTGGTCCACCCCCAGGGCAGAGGGCAGCACAGGCGCAGTGGAGGGTGCATCTGGAGGGGCACAGAAACTGGCCAACAGAAGCGCCCAAGACCGTTTTTTTAAAGCAAGGTACAGACAGTATATATACTGTGTCACCGTTTCAGTAAGAAAGAGAGAAACAGTTCATATATGCGCTGGTCACACATGCGTAGCAGATCTGGACGGACACCACCTCGAGAAAATGATTATATCTGACGCTCAGGGGGTTCCGTGGAAAAGGAGTAGTGGGGGGTGGAGACTTTTCACTGTATACTGCTCAAATATTAAAATTCTTATTAATATTTAAAAATATAAATAAACTTTAGTTTTTAAAAATCTAACATGAGTGGCCTTTACAAGGGAGGCCCGGGGACAGTGCAAGACGATACTCCATAGAAGGGAGGCAGGAACGGCAAACGCAGGGGCCCAGAGGTGAGGGAAACGCGAAGCGCGCCCACCTGTCAGGTAGCGCCTGCAGCACGGTGGGCATCAGCACGCCGGAGATAGCTTTGTAGAGGATGGAGTCGCACACGCCGACGATGTTCACCACCGTGGAGGAGCCCAGCACGGGCAGCATGTGGGGGGGCATTCCTTGCCAAAAGTGCAGGAGGAAACTTTGAACCTGTATCAACCCGCAGAGAGAAGAAGAGCCACGAGGTTACACAGCGTCCCTTGGCAGCGTCCCAGGGCCAAGCAGGCGGCTTGCTGTCGTCTACTTCCCCTGCGGCAGCAGGGGCCGCCCCGTCTGGTGTGGCTGAGAGGCCCTGCGCGTCCTCCTCCCCCAAGTCTTCCCCCGGCCCCTGTGTCCTGCATGCCCGCTGCTGGGGAAGCACCTGGCTGACAGCCTGGGGCTCTCCTGCCCCGGGAGAGAGGAGAGGCACGTTAACCTGGCGGCCCGTTGGTGCTTACTGTGCTCTGGGAGAAGTTTAAGGGACGTGGAGGGGGGTTACTGCTACTGGAAAGCTCAGAGCACTAGCGCTCACTATTCTTTGGGCCCATTGGTGCCCTGGGGATGGAGGAAGGAAGGGAACATGTATGAGCCATGTAGGAGTATACCAACTAGGAGTATATTATCTCTAAGTTCAGAAATGTGTCTGGATGGAGGGAAAGGGGGCCACAAACAAAAGTCTCATGACTCAAACTTGTGCACCAAAAACTGGATAAAACACAAGGGCCTCTTCCTATCCAAATGCCTCCATTCTCCCAAAGAGCCCTGACCAGTTGCTGCCATTACGGGGTGCTACATGGGGATTTCCGGGCAGTCAGCTGTGTGGGCACTTCAACGCCAACCACTAGTAGGGGACAGAAATGCAGCAGGTCCTCGAGAATGGAGCTATTATTATCATTGACATGATGACAGCAGGAGCTTGAGCCCTGCTGCTGATGGCCGAGTGGCTGAGTGAGGCCCAGGCAGGACCTCCCCAATGGCTCCCACGCCTGTGTCCTTCAGTGTGCGAGCTGGAGGTCAGGGAGAGGGCAGGGCAGGCTGTGCAGGGGTGGGACAAGATAAGGGAGCTGAAGGGAAATAGTATAAAATGGTTCTTCATATAATGACATTAAAAAATACCTGGATTTCAGCTAACATTGAGAGTGGCTTATCTTGAAGTTAGGGAACAAATTACTGAATGTTTATGAATCTCGCAGACTTGACTTGGTTCCTAGACTATGCATCCTTCTTTCTCCCTGAGATGGGTGCTCTTGAATGTGTAATATTACCCACATTCTTGGTTCTCTGAGTCAGTCCTGACCCAATTCAGGAAATGGTTTAGTTCTGCAAGTCTAATACTTGGAGGTGATATTACTATTGGCATTAGATTTATTAATTGAGTGTCTACTATATGCCAGGTGCTTTGCATAGGTTCTCTCATTTAATACTCATAACACTACTACAGCTGACAGGCATCGCTCCCATTTTGCAGAGACATCTAGCAATTTGTCTAAAGCCACTCAGCAAGTCAGGGAATGGATCAGACAGAGCCCAGGTCTCCCTCAATCTTTCCACCAATCAGTCTTGGGGGCTAGTTTGTTCTAACTGGGCTTCTACCCCATTCCCAAGATCATGTCTCTCCATGAACTGCACCTACGTCCCAGCTCTCTACCCTGCCTTGGTGACATGTGGTGCCCTCTCAGGAGTCAGGGTCCTGCTTTCCTCTGATGAAGCTATTTCTGACCCCAGCCTAGTGACCTGAGCTCAGCCTCCTGTGGATATACACTTGAAATCCACAGCCTGTCTGGATTTCCCAATGGACGCAATGAACGGGTGGCTTGGGGGATAAGAAGCAGGGAACAAAGCAGTTTGTAGCCAGATCAAAAATTAAAACAGAAAATCCAGATGAGGGAAGATGCCTTCCAGAGTCCAACCCTGGCCCCACTACCAACTAGGAGTATATCATCTCTAAGGTCAGAAATAAGCTTTAGATTAGAGATAGGTAAGTTTCCTTACCTGTGAAATAGGAATAAATGTATTTACTGTAGGTTCTGGTAAAGATTCCTAAAAAGTACTTGGCACATGGTAGTTGCTTAATAAAGATTGGTTATTATTGCTGTTGTTATACCTATGACTCAGTGTACTGCCCTAAGCATTTGAGACACCCTTGCCTAAGTTTCTCAGTGGCACCCAGCAAGGAACCCCACTGTGGTTCTGCCCACCTGTCAAGGCTCTTGTTTTGTCACTGGGACAACTGGTGGCTGACCACTGGTCTGGCCTGGGCCCAGAAACGGCCATGGCTCTTGGACAAGGTGCTTGCTCTCCAGAGGACACCCCCACTGTCCCCTGGCCCAGCTTGTCTCTGGCCATCAGCCTCCAGCCAGGGCCTGGACCTTCCCGCCTGCTCTTTGAACACCAAGTAAGAGGCTCTGATTTCTTAGGAACCAGTTGATTCTTAAGATTTGGCAGATACTGAATTCATTTGGCCTTCTTATTGGCTCTCCTTGCATGCAGCCCTACTCGTTTATTTTATTACTTTTAATAAGAGGTCACCTTCTAGCAGAAATTCTGGAGACCAGGGCTGTGTAGGTTAAAACACATCTGTGGAAAATTAGACTTTAGCAGCTAACCTGTCTGTTTCAAGCCTGCCCGGGTTGCACAGGGAGCCCCACTCAGTCCTGTCTCCTGAGCAGCCTTTGCAGAGGGCTCATTCGCCAGTTATGACCTCCCTTTCTACTCGGCATCCTGGACCATTTAGTGTCCGATGGTTCTGGTTCTTTGGAGTGAGAAGGAAGAGGAAGGAGGGAGAACAGTGTAAAGCTCAAGAGCTGGACACTGAGGTTAGATGTGAAAGGGACACAGTGCTCACACTGGAGGCAGAGCCAACAGGAAAGGCAAAGAGAATCAAAGCTCGTGGCTTGAACAACTGGGTGGTAGAGGCAGCCATCTAGGATGGGAAGAACAGATCTGAGGCATGCTAGGTTGGATGTCAAGTCAATTGAATCTGGAGCTCAGGACTAAGTACATAAATATGAGAGCTATCAGCTTCTGTAAAATGGAAATGATGTCTCCTATTGCTAGGATGAAATAAGGTAACTGGTAAAATGTCTGGCATCAGGTAGGCACTTAACACATGGCAACTTATTAGACAAAAGAAAGAAGTTCTCCTTACTCCTTGTAAGCAAAAGTGGTGAAATAATTAGAGGCAAATAACTAAAAATGATTATTTTAAGTAAGTTCCCTAGATTATCTATTTCAGTCCCCTGAACTCTGAGCCCATTTTCTCCTGGCTCAGTGAAGTATCAGCGGATAATTTCCTTAAGAATACGTAAGCAAGTTTTTTGTTCTTTTCCCTATCCATATTGAGTTATTCCGAGTACACTGGCACCTGTGGAAACGCGTATGATGAGTTCCAATCAGGAGCTCTTAGTGCGACCGTGCCGAGAGGGCCTCAACAGAACAAGAAACACTGAAATACCTGCCAATTACTATGCGCTGAGGTCATTACATACAGAATTTTCATGTAATCATCACAATTTTACTATGAGGTAGATAAATTTATTATCTCCATTTTATAGCAAAAGTAATTGAGGCTCACAGAGGTTATGTACTTTGCTCAAGGCCACAGATTAGTAAGTGATTAATATGGGACTAAAACACAGGACTATATGACTTTACAGCTCTTTGGGCAACGCAGTCTGGGGAAGCCTTTGCAGGGGAGTCCTCTACATGCAGACCCGGGCTCTTTGTACTTGCCTGATAATGCTGTAAGTCTATGCGCTTCACATCCATCCATCCACACATCCATTCATCCATCTACTCACCTACCCAACAAATATTTACTGACAGCCTAAGAGTATGGCTGACCTAGATACAATGGTAAACAAGACAAGGTCCCTGACTTCAAGGGCTTACATTGTGATGGCTGGAGACAAAAACGAACCAGGAAACCAAAAAGATAATTTAAGATTGTGATATTAACATTAGTTGTAACCTCAATGGATATTAAAGATCTTAAAAACTTGAAACAAACTTTAATATGAAAGTGTACCAGATGCCTTTTCTCAGCTGTAGTAGAAAGCCAAGCCCATCAGAGGTAAAGTACCCCCCCACTAATTCTTTTGTGGTTGAGTTGAATGAACCACATCTTGTTTAGCCATCCTAAAACAGCCACCAAATATCCCTGCCAGGGGAGTTGAAAGAATATGGCACTAGAGGTATCAGGTGACAAAGATCTAGCCATGACTTTGGCCCTAACCAATTTTGTGATCTTAGGCAAGTTTCTTAAGTCTTTGGTTGGCATATCTGATAAAAGGAAGCATGGGCATGACTTTTTACAGTTTACAAAGAGCTTTTATCAGGCATTGTCTCATCCTCCCCTTCCAGTAATCCTATGAATTAGGTAGACAAGGGTGGTATTTTTATCTTCATTTCTAGAATGAGGAACTGAGGCTCTGATGGCAGAGTCAGGACTTGAATCCAAGCCTGGCCTCCAAGTCTGGTACTTTTCCCATAAGAACACTGCTCTTCAAGGTTTCTGGAACTCTCATGATATATTCTGCATCTCATTTGCTGGCAGGCATTCCTTTTTTATTCCTCTCTAGGCTGTGTCTTAATTATTATCCCATTCCTGAGACCTATGGCAGCGTGTGGCACCATTAGCTGCCCAGTAAGTGTTGGAATTAATGAATGGAATTAAGTGAAATGAGACGATGTTCATATGTACTTTTAAGATAAAGAAAACTACGTAAGATATCAGTGAGGACTGTCACTAAGTTTTGTTGTTAATGCTTGTGGCAGGAGGGACAGCTGCCCCCTGGAGCTTTGATACCTCTTCTGAGTATAAACTGCTGCTCAGTGAGGTACCTGCTTCCCTTGCATTAAGGCAGAGCCATAAGACCAGCTCATGCCAATGGGCTACAGGCAAAAGGGATGCATTTTATTTCTGGGATGACAAGGTTAAGAAGAGGGTATGTCTTCCCTGTAGTCCTTTGTCCACCATCAGCTGAACAAAGGCTCCAGAGCTCTAGGGCAGGTGTGGTCACAGGTAGGAGGAGCCTGGGCCCCTGAACCAGCCCTGGGAACCAGCCTCCCAACCCAGAGCATCCACCTGGGATTGTGACGTGAGTGAGAAATAAACTTCTGATGTATTAAGAAGCCCGTGTTATCTGAAATGATCATGAATTATTTTCCCTCATGTAAGACAGAGCCAAACCACAGTATAGAAGAGAAGGTGATTTTTCTTTGTTAAAAAAAAAGAAAATCCACTTAAATGGTTGCTCAAGGAACTTGGGAGATTTGACAAATCTAATGAGAAGAAATCAAGAGTGGGAAGCAGAACATATCTCTGCCAACACGCTATCTCTTCTGGACCTGTGTCTATGAGCCAAGGGACAGGCGGCACACGTCCCCTGCCACACAGGGTTACTGCGGGGGCAGCAAGTGAGCTAACCGAAGTGCAAGAGCTCCACACACACCCACTGCTGTGAGACAGCAGCAGGAAGGCAGAGAAATGTGGGGAGAAGAGCATTCTGTGCCTTATATCGGTTTCTACCCCTCCATCTCCAACAGTACCTACCTCCTAAAACACACAAAGGCCATCTCCGGGATCTCTCACACCAATAGCTGCTGGTTTGTATGGCCCTTTAGAGATTGCATGGTCTTCCCTCGAACGTCCACACCTGACCCCAGGGTGAGCATTTTTTGTTTTTGCCTGAAAGCCATTTTCCGTACACAGAAAGGCCTCAGGTTTACAGGATGAAATGTGTGGCTTCCTGCCATCTCTCTGAGAGGCTCTTTTGGATGGCATTTTAGGCAGGTTGATTCAATGTCTCTCTGGTTATGTAACTGGTGTTTCAATCCTCTTTTATTCCCATTCTTTAACTGTAATATTTTTAAATAAAAGTGAAATGGACTCTTTACACTCTATTCAAAGATGGCCCTACTGCCAGGATTTGATGGACATGCAGACAAGTCTTGGTGAGTGAAGGGGTGTGAACCAGCCCAAAACACACTGAGTGGATGAGCCTCAGGAAAAGATCAAATCTAAAATATAGGAAAGCATTCTTTACGTTTCTCTGGGTCTGTAATTCTGGGTGTAACGATACCCTGGCAACACCGCGCTCCCGGTAGGCCAACTGGCCAACCCTCCTGCTGTTCCCTGGTGAGATCAAAGGCCATGCCGACCGCTCTTCCCACAGAGTATCTGTGAAATGGGATGGTAATAGTGCTAGCTTCTAGGATCCCTGTGCAGATCGAGTGAGCTCGGGTGCGTTAAGGACTTCCAGAGGTGTGACACCTAGCAGGAGCTTGTGAAATAGGAGTTGGGGTTATCATAGTAGTTTCAAAGTGTTCACAGCTCAATATTTGTTGACCTACCTCATCAAAGTTGGCTCTTATTACAGTGTCCAGTATTCTCTGACAGTGTGTTCTGTACATCATAATAAAGGTAGAAACCTGTGGGGGGTGGGGAGGGATCAACAACAAAGGCAAATATTAATATACATTACTGCTGCCCTTGGGATTTCAATTTTTAAGTCATTCATTCCCTGTCGAGGGGATAAAATTCGCCTAACACCTACTCTTCTTGCAACACCCAGATGAGACTAATTTTCGTTAGGTGGTGCCCTCTGAACCCCAGCTTCCTCCTCTGCGCTCCCACAGCACCTGCACATGTTTCTCCAGCAGAGCATTCACCCTGCGGCGTGGTGGTGGGTACTCAGTTCCTCTCTCTGCCCTCATTCTCCACCCCCTGAGACTGGGCTCTGGGAAAGTTAAAATGGCATTTTATACACATCCGTTTAGCACAGTGCCTGGCACATAGTAGAGTTCAGTAGGAGGTACTGATGAAATTCTCCACAGCTTAGCTACTGAAAAGTTAAAACCTGGTGTGTGTAAGAAGAGGTACATTTGCCAAAGTAAGACATTTGGAAATTCTCTGGAATCTGCTTAGCAAAAGAATTTCATCTCTGGCTCCATTTTTCCAAGAATTTTAAAGTTATGATATGGGAAGTTTGTTGAGAAATAAAGCACATTTGAGAAAAAAAATTTTACTAGTAGATTTAAAGCATTCTTTCCAGATACGCTGTGTGTTTCAGAACACAGACATGCATGTATATAAATGCAGGCTGCTGATACACGAGAATCCAGCTCTGCACTGGATGGTGAGCTTCCTGAGAGCAGGACTTATGCCTCATTGCCCCTGCATCTCTGCTCCCGGTGCGATACGTAGACCGCAAAAGCTCAGCGTCCATGGTGCACTTGGCTGTAGCCAGATAGGTATGTTAGAGATGTGTTTCCAATAGTTTCCTCCATATATGCTATGACCCAAACTATCTGATTCACTATACCTACAAAATCTTTGTCTGTGAGACTATTATCTCACCGCATCCTCTGCGGCACATGGGAAATAAACTTTATCTTATAAAAAAGCAATCTAGAGGAGAGGGTTCCTTCCTTCATGCAGTGAGATAGTTAAACTTCATAGGTAGGTAAGAAGGCAGATTAGACAGATAGACAGATTAAACTACTTTAGAATAGTACTAGATTTATAAAAAGTTTTGAAGATAATAGAGGGGATTCTGGTATACCTCATGCCCAGTCACCTCTTATACTAGTGTGGTGCATTTGTCACAAGTAAGGAACCAACACTAATACATCAATAGTAACTAAAGCCCATGCTTTATTCAGATTTCTATCTTTATATTATTTAATTTATTGTTTTACACTGAAAGTGTAGGGGTGTGTGTGTGTGTGTGTATATGTGTGTTGTGTGAAAAAGAGAGAGAGAGAGAGACACCACCCAGTCCCAGTAACACGTCAGACACGGTCACCTTCTCTTCAGGCAGACTGGCTGGCAGATTGAGATCTTTGACATTTGGAAACTCTGGCAGCAACGTCCCGAGCTTGGACCGAGGGGAATACGCCACCGTCTGCTTGCTCACTTCTTTCTTGCCCGTCTCGCTCACCCAGGCAGCTCCTTTCTTGGAATACATCACGTCATAGTACTGAGAGCTTTCCTTCACTGCGATGCCGTAGTAATGGTACCTGGGCCGCAGAGAGAGAGAGAGAGAGAGACCCCCACGCGCCGTTACCAGGTGGTGTTTCCTGAGTGGGGGTGCCCGAGGCCAAGGAAGGCTGGGCCCAACCTTCCTGGGCTATAAGAGTTAATTCTCCTACATGTAAGGGTTGACATCTCAGAAATCTAGAATTAAACCAAAGTGCCATGTTGCCAGCAATCAATCAGGCAGGTAAAAATAACCAAAATTACCTCCTACACAAAATGTTAAGTCAAATACTTTGCAGAGCAGAAAGGGGGATAAAAAAAAATTTCCATTCCACTTAATCTCTTATGTGGCCAAATGTGATGCCAGGGGCATATTTGGTGTCCCCCTTTGTGGAGACCCAAGGAGAAGGGTGTGTTTGTAACTAACTGTACCACCAATAAAAATTTATTGGGCCTGTGTTTTTCCTAATCAATAGACAGTAGTCTCAAAAAACTGCATCTTAAGATAAATCCAGTATTTCAGTCAACGTTGAATGTAAAACAATGACCAGACTTTTTATTAACTCAAGTGACCTTAGTAGCAGCAATGTTTTCAATTAGAACTAGTGGGGGATGGAGGCTGTGTTTTAGCTACGATCATCTGAGCACTTGCTATGTCCTATAGGCACTTTGCAAAGTGCTCTCCAAACATTAATTTATAAAATGATACTATGAAATGGGGATTATTACAGTCTTTCAACAGATGAGAAAATGGAGGCAAGGAAGCTTAAGTAATTTGTTCAAGGTCAAAGAGCTGTTTAGGGGAAGAACAGGTCCTTAAACACAAGTCTCAGCAGAAAGCCACTACGCTACCCTAACAGAGAACACTGCAGGGTGGCATCACAAACTTTGAGTTCGTCAGACTGGAATAAAAATACAGATTCCTAGACCCTGTCTCGACCCATTGATTAAGAACATGGAAATAGGGCCCAAGAATCTGCACTGAAACAAGCACAGCAGGTTAATTCTGATGCCCATTAGTTTAAGATCCCCTGGCCTGCTGGGTTAGTACATGCATTACAATCCTGGCTCTATGGTCTCTCCAGTGGTAGGAAAGACTGTCTTTACCTATAATTGTAAATAGGATGCTTATCACAGCGACTAACGGGGTGCTAAGTGCTTTACACACATTACCTCATTTAATCCCCTAACCCCCTATAAGACTGAAACTAATTATCAACCCAATTTTACAAACTAGGAAACTAAGGCTCAGAGAACTTAAGTAACATCCCTAAAATCACCCAGTGAGTATTAGAGGTACGATTAGGCCCTCTAACATGCTTTTAACCACTAAACCAATGATCCTCAAATTTACTGCTAATAAGAATCACTTACAAAACATATTAAAGGATAGATTCCTGGGTGCCACCCCCAAAGATTCTGATTTAGTAGGCCTAGGTATGTTTTTATAATCACACAGCAATACTAAGATAAGTAATTCATGGACTTTGCTGCCAGAAACACCGTATGACACATTAGCTACTCTTTCCCACTCTTGGAGATGTGGTTGATGACAGCCACAAAGTAACACAATTGAGCAAGCACTCTGAGCTGAGGGGCGGCTTCCTGGGGAGGAGGGGTGAGCACCCACACCTTCCGTCTCCCCACTCCCCCGTCAGCCCTGATACCATTCCGTGATATTTCTGCTTGGTGGGCATCTCGCCTCTATCTGAACGCGTGCTGGGATGAAGAACTCAGGCCCCCCGAAGGCAGTCCAGTTCATTTTGGGCCGGTATAGTTATCAGGAGGTTCTCTGTGTCGAGCTGCCCTCTGTCTTCTGTGCCTTCTACTTCCCAACTGTCATAACTGCCTCTCCACCTGAAAGGTATGTGCCTTCTGCCCGTTGGGTCGGGGGTGGGGTGAGTTCCAGGACTCAGAGGTGTCCTTCTGGTGGGAAGACAGTCATGACACGCTCCCCTAACTTTATGAAGTTCCCTTTTATAACTGCTTATGGTCAAGATACTAATAACATTCAGATCAGACGAACTCTTCACTAGTCAGAGTGTATGTTGCTGCAATGGGCAACTAGGGTCAAGCTGTCCCTCTGCTCGCTTCTCGGTTTTTCTCATTCAGGTCTGCAGGGCAGATCAGCATGCTCTCCACTAGCTGCCCCCTGAAATTGATTCTGTCAAGGAAAATCTGCTGAGGGATTTTCCCTGTATGGCTGGGAGGCCCGCTGGACACTAGAGCTTCATTACTACTTTTCAGTTGGGTGAAGGTGTGACCCAACATTTTGGAGGGGGTACAGAGAAATTGATCACACCAAATTTTTTAAAAGAAGATATTGCCCAATTTGCCAACCTAGGTGAAAGGGAAAGAAAACAAAAAACAAAAGCAGGCTCTCACCTGTGGGCAGAAGGAAACTTTCCTCAAGTTTATGGACGGTGGGAAACCTTTCTGTTCTATCTTTACTATCTATTTCTACTCTTGTATCTTAGGAGTGGGCAACAATGTACTGGAGCCAGCGACTCTTCAAAGACTGTGAGCCTGAGAAAAATAATCAATTTCCATTCAGCATTCTTCCAAACATCCACTTATCTGTGGATTGAATTGCCCTCTGTGTGCCAACCACTGTGCTTACCGGCAGACAAGGGAGAATCTGGCTTTTATACTCTGTCCCCTTACTGAGGTTGCAACCTCATTTTAAAACAAATACAGGGACTTTTCAATATAAAAGAGATCTGTTCTTCAGAGTAATCACCTTGGAAAATTATTAGAAATTTATTCCAAAATGTCCCTTACTCAAAATTTTCTATAAGTCTTTCTGGAAATTACCCCCAGAGCTTCTGAGCTGCACAAGAATAAATTATTCTCAGTATTTTCAAACCCCCAAAGGGGTCTTCCCCAGTTTGATCACCCACTTTCTTTACCTGAGTTGGCTCCAAAGTTAAACCTACCCTTGGAGGAGGGGAACATGCACCCAGGGATGGCAGAAGCGGGCACAGTGAGGGGACAGTATCAGATACGCTGCTTTTGACACACCCTTAATGACAAGTCTTACAAGTGCTATATGGTGGTTGTTTTCTAAAATAAAGTTTCAGTATTTTATGTCAGCATGTGGTGATCTGCTGTTTCAGGTAGTCAGAAGGTTTAGAAATGCTGAAGAAGCCTCTGGTGGGCTCACCACGTACGTGAGCATAATGAAGGCTCAGAGAGTCCTGCATAAAGGAACCTGTTTAACTCAGTGCTTACCAAACTGACATGGCCAACAGATCTTTTTCATGGAACATCTGATAATGTAGAACAATTTTTGAAACACTCTTTGAGGCAGGTCTTACAAATCCAGATTTCAGTGAAAACTAAGGGGTCCAGGCAGGGGCCCTTCCCACTGATGCACACCTGGGAGGCAGGCGTGCACACATCCTTCTCAGTCCACATCTCCTCCTCAGAAAGGCCCTCCCGGGAGCCAGGCCACACCCCTTCTGTTATGCTCTACGACCCTCCTGTCACAGTCTGGCCACCTTTTGTTGGTCTGCCTTTCCCATCAGAGCATGTGCTCCACGAGGGCAGTGACCTGTTTGTTCCCACGGTCCCCAGCAGGCGGGAACATGCACCTGACACTCAGAAAGTGTGACACAAATACTGGTTGGTTGGTTGATGGAACTGATTAATGAGAGGCTAAGTGTGGCTCACCCCTCCACCCCTTTCCCCTACAGAGGCTCATATAGGCTGCTTCCAGGGCTGACAGGCTATTCCAGAGCACAGAGTGTGCTAGCCACACAATCCAGCTAGCCCGGAGATCACCCAAGAGGCACAGGGTGCTCCTTTAAATGATGTCCCAGACTACTGCACAAACATGCCTAAAGGCAGGGTGGCACAAAGGTGGATTTCTTAAAGCAGCTGGGCCAGATGGCCCTGGGCTTTTGGAGAGCCCCGCTCAGGCCTCCTGGGAGACGGGCCCCTGCTGTCTAATGCTCCTTCCTGCTTCTCCCACGCCCAGACCCTGCCAGGCCTGCGGACTGAGCTCAGGATGAACGACCTGGGGTCAGGGTCTGACTCGAGGCCCCGAGATGTGCCCGCTGCAGGTGGGGGGCTGCCGTGCTTACTTTGACTGTCCTCTGGTCCCGAGTCTTCTGGTGGTTAATTGAGGGAACTGCTGCCTTATGATCTGTAAGTCAACACAAGAATCAGTTACCCATCTGGAAACGCTGGAAGCACAAGTGACTGAATTTTATGAACAGCAACCGAAAGAAGTGAGAAAGATACACAGCCTGATCGCAGTGACTTATGAGGAGACCCTGAAGAAGACTGCTGGTGCTGCAAGGTAGGAAGGGAGTATGTGAGTGGTTGTGGGGCTCTAGATACTGAGGGGGTCTCACCTGGCCACTCTGTGCTCGCCCCTCCTAGTCACGATGTAGGGAGGGCACTGGTTGACCCAGAACGTGTTTTTCCCGGCTTTAAGCCCTCCAATGGCTTCCAGCGCACCTGGGCTGAAATCCATCCTCAGCCTCTGCGCCTCAGCCCCTGCGAACCTCCTGGCTTTCCTCTCCTTTGACTCTTCACCCCTGCTCACCAGATCCTGCCACACTGGCTGTTTTCCATTCCTGAAACATACCAGGCATGCACCCCACTGGGGGACTCGATATTGCAGTTCCCTGTGCCTGGACTGAGATTTCATCCACATCTTCACAGGACTGGCTCCTCTTCTTAAACCATCTGGGCCTCTGGGCCCTGTCTCTCTGCCCAGCTGGTGGAGAGCAGCACAAGGGGTCTCCGGCCGTGACGCGGCCCCGCGCTATGTCTTCTCACCGAGCACTCGCTGAAACCGTGTTGTTTGCTTGCTCTCTGAGGGCTAATTGCATGTCTCCCATACTTGAATGTAAGCTCCGTGGAAGCAGGGCCTGGTGCAGGGCTTGGCACATGCCATGAGCTCAATCTTCATTTGCTGAATGAAGGAATGAAGCCCGACCCCCGTCCTGGAGGGCATCCTTTACTCATCTGCAGAGTGGAGGGTGCTCACTGCTGTTGCCCGGGACAGCCACACCATCTTGCAAGAAACGGGGAGGAGGGGCTGCCCATGTAAGTGAAAACAACCTCATCCTTGCTGTTTGCTAAGATGATGTCTGGAGAGATGCAGGATAGGCCAGGGGCTCTGCCAAGGGCTTTGGAGAGGAACACCTGGATTAGACCCCAACTCAGCCCTTTGTTAGTCGGCCAAGTTATTGAACATTCAAATGACTCAGTTTCCTCATTTGTAGAATGGGAATGATAATAACCCCTACCTTCAAGAATTCTTGAGAAATCTATAAAGTAAATATATGTAAATACTTTGCAGCAGTGCCTTGCACTTAGTAAGGGCTCAATAAACACTACTCATTATTACCACTGTCAGATAACTCAATCCCTGCTACTTTGGGGACTTTTCCCTTAAGTCTAACCAAATTCTCCCAGACTCCTTCCCTTTCAAGTACAGTATCGGGCAGGCACGCCTGGTCAGAGAGCGCATGCCTGCATGAGGTCCTTTGTGAGACAAGATGCTATTGCTGACTTCTCATTAGCAGGGCACAAACATGAGTACTTTCTCAGAGGTAGGGATGAATCTCTACAGATTCATTCACTTCCTCTCTACCCACCCTGATACTCTCACTGATTGGTTTGCTTAGTTATTCAACAAACATTTATTGTGATCCTGTTAGTATCTGAGCTTGGGACATATTATTTAACCTCTCTGTGCCTTTGTTTCCTCCTCTGATGTCTGGGGACTCAGGGGCTTGTAGAGTATTCCCCAAATCAGAGGGATAGACAATGGTGGCCTCAACTAAACTGGCATCCATGGATGGAAAGAAGTGGACAACTTAGAGAGAAATTGAACATCCAGAATAGGTAGTGTGGAGATCAACCATTTGTGCCCATTAGGAAGCTGACTTTCCAGTGTGGAGACTGGATGGGTCAGCATTTCCTTGTCTGAAATGGGTGAAAAAAGGTGTATTCCACACAAGGATGGTTGGAGAATGTAGTAAGATAACATCATGATAGCACTTTTGGAAGTAAAAGGGCTTCCAAAATGTTATTGTGATGATGTTAGGCAGAAAAACAGAAACGAGCAGGATGAAGAGGAGAGAGGGAGGACCCCCTAAAGATGACTAAGGGAGTGGATCAGGAAGAGCCAGAGAGCCAGAAATGACTCAGAGAACTAATCAGATGAAGCCACAGGGTCCAAGAGTGACCCAGGAAATGTCCAGGGTCCCCCCAAATAAGAAACATCAGAAGCACAGGCACAGCACAGCCCACGGCCTCATTTCACCAACCAGAACAAGCCCAGAGAGCTGAGACCTGTCAATCAAGGGCCTATCTGCCCTGCTAAAACCACATAAAACAAGCCTCAGAATGAGCACCCGGGCCTGTCTTATCTTGGGCAGGCCCACTCTGTTATGCTCTGCAGAGCGTATTAAAACTCACTTTGCTTTCTTGATTTTGGTTTCTCGTCTCACTATATCTGACTTCCCCGTGACACCGAGCCACGTTTCTTCCTTTTCCTAACAATGATACTGAAGAAACGATGTGAGAATTCTGCGTCCTCTCAGGGTGTCACTTTTGTAGATGACATATACAAGTTTCTTTAACCCTAACTCCTGTGAGCTCAGGACATGGGCTTCTTCCTTTGTCTGTGTCCCTCTCAAAGTGTTGTGAACTGGGGAAAATGCGGTATTCAGGAGGCGATCTGAGTGGGCTCAGGGACAGGGCTTTCTAAACACTCTGCCCCGTGATGCAGGCTAAGGGCGCACTGGGGTGGGTGGCCTCGGCACCTTGGGCACCTCTGGCCAAGCACACCCTCCAGACTTTCACCCCATTAACTGGTTTCAGAGCCAAGAGTTGAAGCAGCTGTTCACAAAAGTACAATACTGAGCAGGTGTATATACGCTGACAGAGATCAAGGGAAAATGCAGGATGCATGAAGATGAAGCCAGGGGATCTTCACATTTATTCAAAGTGGATTATGATTTGTATTCTGAGTTTCCTATCTACCCAATCAAAGATGATAATACAATAAAGTTGCAAGAGTCCAAGTTTCCATTAAAATAAACACATATTAGATGCTTATGAAAAACAGATTTTTCTGTATTTCAGTCTGGAAATTTCTCCTGCATGGTAGGCACAACAGGAAGGTACTATGTTTAATGCTCTGATGTAAGCAGCCATTTGAACATGATAATATTGAGTGCTGTTAATTTGTGCTACAACTGAAAGACTCATAGATTGCTGATGGCATCATTTATTATTAGTACAACACTTCCCCAAAGATTTTTTACAATATATATCCAGAACCAGAAGATAGTCATATTTTTTGATCTAAGGAAATAATCTAAAACAAGAAAAAGCTATGTACAGGGTTACTAATGAGAGTGAAAAACTGGAAACCACATAGATGGTCAATGATAGGGAACTGGCTAAATAAATGATTGCATATACACCTAATAGAATATTATGCAGGTATTAAAAATGATGCTAACAAAAAGTATGTCACAACATGGAAAATGTTTATGATAACATTAAATGAAAGAGAAGCCTTCAAGCTACAATGCTGTGGTTATAATTTACATTTGTACAAATACTGTCATGGAAAGGGACAGAGAAAAATTCAAGTGGGTATCAGTTAGGTAGTGGGATGATGAGTAGAACAAAAAAATGTTTGTAGAACATCTGTGAAATAAACATTTTTATAAAGAGAAAAGGATTTTCTGTGTAGGAATATTCCTAATTGACAAAAGAAGTTCAAGATAATCTTGAAAGAAGCACCAAATTCTACCAGAATATGTTATAGTGTTTTTCTTTTCTTTTTCTTTAAAAAACAAAATCTCCATTCCCTACAAGCAATACATAGATTTAAAAAAAAAAACGGCATAGTTTTCTTGGTTGCTGAGCCTTATTATTATTTGATTTAAGAAAATGGGTAAGGTTGAGAAATCTTTCTAATTGTTTATACAAACGGTGTCACACAAAATGTCCTGGCCCAAGGCTAAGGTACCAGGGCCCAGACCCTGGTCTAGAGACGTTCCGGGAGCCGCTGGGAAATGGGGGCAGGCCTTTTGGAGCTGTTCATTCTACTTGTAAGAAGCAATACAACTATTAGTGGGCTTGTAGCTCTTTGTGCTGTGGTCCTGAGGAATTATCAAGTCGTAGAGTAACGTCTGTGAATTCACGGATCAATTTATCCTGTGATTCCCTCCATGGCTGATGGGTTTTTTATATTGTATCGATCAATCCATGCAGTTTTACTAACTTTGTGGCCAGCATCACCCTCCACTGAGACACCCAAGGCAGAAACTGGGAGAGACTCCAGTCTCTTCCTGACAGTCCCACGTCCTGTCGATCATGCATGAGACCCCCGGCTGAGCCCAGGGACTCCTCTCTGTCCTGACACTGCCTTCCTCCGCCACCATCTCTCAACTGGACCGCAGACACACCCCCTCACTGTTTGCCCCGCCTCCAGCCCTGCTGCTTTGCCCGCAGGCTCTTTCTATAATCCAGATATGATCATTTCATTTTCTTGTTGAAAATACTGGGTACCTCCTCACTGCCTACACTGGATAAAAATCCAGCCTCTTCCCGGGGGGTCGGGGGGGGTCCATGAAGCCCCCTGGGATCTACACCAGTCCTGTGCCACAGCCTCAATTCCAGCCACCTCGCCACGGGCTCACTGAGCTCAGGCACACCCTGTTCTCTGCCTGGGGTGTCGACCCCCACTGCTCCCCGCTCACCCCTGAGGAGCTCTTCTCTCTCTCTGGGCCTCTCCCACTTGCCCTGTCACTTTTCTCACACAGCCTTACATGCCTCCCACCTCTGTTTTCCCAGCAAGATGGGCAGCAGTAGTACACAGAGATTAAGCACACAGGCTCTGAGGACAAATCCTGACTCAGGCACTGTGCCAACCACTTCACATGTATTATCTCAGTTAATCATTACAACAAGCCAGTTTCCATTGCTATTCCCTCTGTACAGATGAGTCAACTGAGGCTTGGAGAAGGTAACTGCAAAAGCCCCCCAGCTCACAAGATAACAAACCTGGGATTTGAATGCAGCCCGTCTGATTCAATATCTGATCACAATACACCTGCCTCTGGATGAATTCAAGTGCCCCAAAGGCCCTCCTTCCTTCTTTCAGCAACCTTTTTTTTTTCTTTTGTGTCATATTCCTGCATTTATACATGTTAGGTGTGTTTGAGGAATGAAATGATTTATTGTTCTCATTTGCTCTTCAGTGAAGATTTCATTTCCCCTCACTCTGACTTTCTTAGAAACGTTCTGGTGGCCTTTGCTATACAGCATCTGAGAGCCCTGCCTACAAGTGTGCCGGGGAAAGTGGGAGGCAGCTGAGAGCACTGTGGCATCAGCGGGTAGCCCAGGGTCTCCTCTTCGATCACATCTACCTGCATGCAGTAAAGTGGGAGTCTGGCATTAGACACTTCTGTTCAATAAAAATCCTAACTAAGTAAAGTCATCTGTTTCGATCATTGAGGTCCCCAAGGAGATTTACTGAAGGGACAGTCTGGATCATTACCTGTCTACTCAGAGGCCTGTGACAATTGTCCACAGCCAGCTGACTCAGCAGAGGCCCTTCACCTGGGGCTCAGGTGCCACTGTGCAACACTATTCTGTCTTCAGCTTTTCTCTCAAGACGTCCTTACACAGGCTCCAAGCTCCATCCAAATCAGACCACGTGGCCCTGTACAATCGCTGACTGCTTCCTGGCTGCTGAGCACCACACCTCTGCACCTGCTGCCTGCTGCTCTCTCTGCCTCCTCACCTCGTGTGCCCTTAAACCCCACCCACCCAACATGCACACTACTCCTCAGAGAAGCCTGTGCTGGGTCCCCGACCAGGTAAGTGCTCCTCCTTCTCAATCATGGCTGCACCTGCCACTTCCAATCTGTAACCAAGTTCCGTCCTTTGTCCATCTTGAACACACCTGGATTCTACCCACCCATTCCTGCCTTCCCCAGTCTCAGGGCCACAATCTCACACCAGTCTTGCTGGACTGGCCCTGACTTCATCACGGCTCACCCCTGCCCCTCCTCCTCTCCCAGACCCCATGTTCTCACCATATGGAACTTTTTTTCAAGTTTCATGAACACTCTGTGTTCTCTTTGACTCCGGCCTTTCCCACAGGTTGTTCTCATTTGCTGGAACCCTCTCCCCAGGCCTGTAGTCTGCCTAATGCCTACCCATCCTTCAAATCTTACCTTGTAATCAACAATATTTCCTCCCAGAAATCCTTTCTGGACCATTTGTTTGGTCCAGGTGACCCCAGCAAATCCCTATATCTCATCAATAGTCCACTTGGCTCTGCAAAGTCCTTGCCTAGGCCCACATGACACTCCACGAACTGGATCTCCAACCCCACTGTCTACTGGTCTTCCCCAGCTGCAGCCTCAACAGGCATCACAGACTGCCGAGTGGTACATAGCTTGGATTCATGCAACAACAAGTATTTATGGAGCTCCTACTATATGCCAGACATTTTGCTAGGTGCCGAGGGATATAATACTGAGCAAAACAGAAACAGCCTTTGTTTAGGAAGCTTACATCTAGGGAAACCAAAGTAAATAAAAATGTCAACATATCTTGTGTTCAGATAAGTGCTCCAAAGAGGAACAAAAAGGCAGTGTGAGGGGAATGGGGAATGTAGAGGTGGGGTGTTATTTTTTTAGGGTCATAAGGGCTAGATGGTAAAGTGGCATTTGAATGGTAAGCTGAAGGAAGTGAGGAATGACCTTGTGGATGTCTGGCGGGAGGAAGTTGCGAGCACAGGGAGCCGCTAGTGCAAAGACCCAGGGGTGGGCGCTTGTGTGACGTGTTTCAGGAAGAGCAGAGGCCCAGGTGGCTGCAGCAGAGCGCTCAGAAGGGTAGCAGGAGGTGAGGTCAGAAGGCATAATGATTTTACTTTTTATTGTTGGTATTTTGTTTTTTTCCCCTCATAATAGATTCTCAAGTGTGGAGTTATTTGATTCAAGAGGAGAAACATTTATTTTTACTTAAAAAAAATTATTTACTTATATGTTTATTTGCTTTTAATTGAAATGAAGTTGATATACAACATTATATTAGTTTCGGGTGTACAACAGAGTGATTTGACAATTATATACATCATGAAATGCTCACTATGGTAAGTGTAGTTGCCGTCTGTCAACAAAGATATTACAATAGTATTGACTATATTTCCTATGCTTGTACTTTCATCCCCATGACTAATTTATTTTATATTTGGATGTTTGTGCCTCTTTATCCCCTTCAACTATTTTACCCATCCTCCATCCCCTCCCCTATGGCAACCAGTCTGTTCTCTGTGCTTATGAGTCTATTTCTATTTGTTTATTTGTTTTTTTTTTCAGGTTCCACAAGTAAGTGAAATTATATGGCATTTGTCTTTTTCTGTCTGACTTATTTCATTTAGCATTATACCTTCTAGGTCCATTCATACTGTCACAAATGGCAAGATTTCTCTTTCTTAGAGCTGAGGAATATTACATCATACATGTGTAGTGCATCTTCTTTGTTCATTCATCTAATGATGGATATTTAGGCTGCTTCCATATCTTGGCTGTTGTAAATAATGCTGCAGTAAACATGGGAGTGTATGTATCTTTCTGAATTAGTGATTTTGTTTTCTTTGGGTAAATTCCCATAGTGGAATTACTGGGTCATATTGGTAGTTCTATTTTTAATTTTTTGAGGAACCTCCATACTGTTCTCTATAGTGGCTGTACCAATTTACATTCCCAGCAACAGTGTATGAGGATTTCCTTTCCTCCACATCCTTACCAGCACTTGCTATTTCTTGTCTTTTGTATAGCAGCCATTCTGACTGGTGCGGGGTGACATTTTATTGTGGCTTTGATTTTCATTTCCCTGGTGATTAGTGATGTGGGACATCCTTTCATGTGTCTATTGGCCATCTCTATGTCTTCTTTTAAAAAATAACCATTCAGGTTCTCTCCCCATTTTTTAATTGGATTATTTGGTGTTTTGGTCTTGAGTTGTATGAGTTCTTTATATATTCTGGATATCAGCCCTTACTGGATATTTCATTTGAGAATTTCTGTTCACAATCAATAGGTTGTCTTTTCATTTTGTTGATAGTTTTCTTTGTTGTGCAGAAGCTTTAGTTAGTTGCCGTCTCACTTGTTTATTTTTGCTTCTGTTTTCCTTGCCCAGGGAGACACATCCAGAAAAAAAATGACTGATGTCGTTGTTCAGGAGTTCACTGCTTAGGTTTTCTTCTAGGAGTTCTATGGTTTGAGGTCTTATATCTAGATCTTTAATTCATTTTGAGTTTATTTTTGTGTATGGTGTTAAGACAGTGATCCAGTTTCATTCTTTTGCATGTAGCTGTCCAGTTTTCCCAACACCATTGATTGAAAACTCTTTTTCCCTAATGTATATTCTTGCTTCCTTTGTCATATATTTATTGACCATATAAGCATGGATTTATTTCTGGGCTCTCAGTTCTGTTTCTTTGATCTCTGTGCCTATTTTTGTGTCAGTGCCATACTATTTTGATCACTGTAACTCTGTAGTATAATTTGAAATAAGGGGGTGTGCATCATTCCCTTTGTTCTTCTTTCACAAGATTGCTTTGGCTATTCAGAGTCTTTTGTGGTTCCATACAAATTTTAGGATTATTTGATTTACTTCTGTGAAAAATGCATTGGTATTGTGATAGGGATTGCACCGAATCTATAGCTTACATTGGGCAGGATGGCCATTTTAACAACATTAATTCCTCCTAACCATGAGCATGGCGTATCTTTCCATTTATTTGTGTCATCTTCAATTTCTTTCATCAATGTCTTATAGTTTTCAGAGTACAGGTCTTTCACCTCTTTGGTTAGGTTTATTCTCAGGTATTTTATTCTTTTTACTGCAGTTTTAAGTGGGGTTGTTTTTAAAACTTCTTTCTGCTAGTTCACTGAAGGGGAGAAACATTTCAAGATTCTTAAAACACTGTCAAGTTGCTTTGCATGAAGCATAGAAGGGTAGTATCACTTTTTATGTCAACTGCACTTCAATAAAACAAATAAACAATTAAAATGTGCTAAATTGAAGAGCCAAAAGAAACCTTTTAATCTTTCTTCCCCTTGAGCATCAGTTTTTGCTCAATAGTCTTTGCTCCGCGTATCCCACAGGCTTCTAACAGGGTCAGAAGAGTTAGGGCAGGACACTCAGCCTTGTCTCCTGGCCGAGGAGGAGGAACAGGGGAGCTGCACCTCAACGGCTTCCATTGGCTGGAAAGGGGGAGAGGAGTGCCCAGATGGAGGGGGTGCGCTGGGGCAAGGAGGTCCGCCTCTGCCAACACCTCCCTCTGCCTCCTTTACTATGTCTCTGCTACTTGTCATCCTTTTCTAGCCCATTCTCCTTGTTGACAGAGTGGGCACTCTGCTGCAAGCCTTCAGTGGATTTTCAGAGGGTCTTGACTCAACTTGGTTTTCAGGCTTTTGTGGTTGGTATACTGTGGTCTCCCAAGCAATATATTTGTGTGGTTAGAATATTCAGTTCTGTTTCTGAAGATATTTTTTGTTTAAAATATTTGATGGTCAAATCCTTTCCTCCTCCTCCAAATGGAGAGAAAGGTAATTTCAGATAAAGAACTAAGAGGAAAGGAAGCTTGTTAAGAGTTAGGGGTGGGGGTTGGGGAGGCGCTCTGCACCAGCCACATCACATTCTGCCCAAATGGAGGTCAAGACTTTTCCCACTCGGAGCAAAGAAAGGGCTCTTGCGGTTAGCACCTCCTCCTTCCAACAGCAACAAAAACCTGTGGGAAGGGGGTTTGCTGCTTTTTTAAAAAAAGTGTTTCTTACAGGCTGCAAATTACAAATTATTCTCCTCTCCTTTCACCAAATTAATCAGCTAGTCCCGGAATCTGAAAGCCTAGCACAATTTAGTTTGAGTCTCAAAATGCAGGGTTGGTTCAGTCCGCTAAGGCTGTTCGGCTTTTAATTTTTGGAGCAAGACTCAGCAAACAGTCAAACACTTTTGTGAAAGTTGAGCTTGGCTGTTTGATAAATGAGCAGACGGCAGGCAGCCCCTCTTTCTTTTTTTTGTATGGATTCAATGAAGCCTGCCTAAAGAACACCACATGCTGTTCCAGCTACCGATCTAACATTCCGCAACATCCCGGCCTTCCAAATTCCCTTTAATTACTCGGGAATCCCACCCTTCTCTCTTTCAGCCTCCGCAGACAGGGCTGGGGGCTCCCGGGGCTGGGGATGGGAAGTGGAGGCGCGCTGGAGAACTACTCTCTGGAGCTGTTGGAATTCTTTTTTAGATGGAGGTGGTCATGTTATTCATCTCCCCTGTCCATTCTTCTCACCATAAAACACATTGCTCCAGGTCTGAAGGAAATTTGGCATGTGGGCTGCCCTGATATAATTTTGTGGGGGCAGTTTTTTAAAGAAACATGGGTGAGTTTTAGGCATGCATTCCTGAAACGGCATCTTTAAGCCACTGCCCTCCTTTAAGTTAAGGAAGGGAAGAGTGAAAAGGAATTAACTCCTGCCAATAAGCATCACTAGGAGCCATGCGCTAGATGAGGGGTTTTACATTCAACATTAAACTTCACCAGAAAAACAGCACTGGAGGAAGATATGATGATCTCCACTGCGCAGATGAGATGCTGGGATCTAGGGCGACTCAGGCTGCTTGGATTCACAGCCTCAGCCAGTGGAAGTGGGAATCCAGTCCCACTGCCTGCTCTCTTCACCACTTCGGCCGACACCCACAGGAGCTGGCAGGTGTCCACTGACTGTGCCTGAGTCTTTACAACCCCTCCTGGTCCCACCTCCTGAGGCACTTTCAGAGTCACACAGGAAGGCCACTCAGTCCTATGACAGACAGGCTTTGTTGGATTTTGATCCCGAATCATATGGTCTTGATCCTGCTTGATATCTAAACTTAGTCATTAGGGATGCTCTGAAAAGAGGCTTTTGGTTGTTTCCAAAAATTCGATCCACCCTCAATAGGCAAAGATTTGCCACCAATAAGAACAATAAGGAGACTAGCACCTCATGTGTTGGTAGAGTCAAGTAGGCTTAAAACAGTTTAAAAATAAAAGCTGTGGGTCTTATTTCAGAGGACATTTTTGAGCATGGGAAAAGAAGAGGGACTTTTCAAATAGCAAGAAATTAGAAATTCAGTATAATTACACGTTTTTTTCATAAACCATGCATCATAGAAATCTTGTGCTTTCTCTTAAAGGTTTTTGAATAAGAAGGAGAAATGATTAGGGAAAGGTTTGTTAAAAGGATTTTAATTGTCACACATTTATCTGAAAGTGAGGTATGTGTTCACTCTCTTTGTTGACGACAGACCTCACCCCTTTTCCAGAGGAAAAAAACATTAAGCCTGATAGCACTAATAAGGATTTGTAAACACCCTACCTCTATGCTTTCATTTTGAAATGGGTATTTGCCAGAGTAGTTATATTATGCTGATGCGACTCTATCCATTCAACAATAACAATTTTTTTGGAGCACCTACTGAGTACCAGGTACTGGGGATTGTGGGGTAGAAAATACGGAGTCCATAGGAAATTCCCCAAGAGATATTTAAATCATTTACAAGAAATTCATACCTAGTGCATTGAGACAGAAATGGAATTTCAAATCATGAGGAAGGATTGATTCTGTGAAAAACCCCAGGACTAGAAAGGTAACAGTTCCTCTGCTGCCCCTTGGAGGGGGTGGGGGGGTGCCATGGATGACAATTCCAAGAAATCCAAAAATCCATATGGGGAATCTCAGTATTGTCCTTGGGCTGCTGGATGACACGTCACGTGTGCGAGTATGAAAAAAGACAGTCATCACACACTGATTTGGCTAGAATGAGGTGAGTTACATAAGGTGCAGGTTAAGTCAAAAATGGAATACTTCTGAACACAATAATAAGAGAGGGTGAGGGTGGCGATGGCAGCATGTGTGCAATGTAGGAAATTTTTAGAACAATTGTTCTCGAAACTGTTCAGAAGGAAGAGCAGCTAGAAGGGTTGAAACATTGATATGTTAGTGGTGATATATTAAAAATATGGTATATTTAAGTCATGAAATGCTGCTGTGGTACGTGGAAATGGCAATTATAGCTAACATGCATTGGGTGTTTGTATTCACCAGGCACTGTGCAAAGGGAGCCCCTCTAACGGTCTCGGCAGTTCTCCGGGTGGTTGCTATCATTGTCCTGTTTTACAGATGAGAAAGCTGAGGCCCAGAGCTATTACCAAATCACCTGTGCTCACACAGCTGGTAAATGGTACAGGCAGGATTCAAACCCAAACGATTTTTTTTTTTTTCTGAGCTCTTACAACATTGCCTGACACTCAAGACACCTGAAATAACAAGATACGGACTCTGGCATGAAATCTGTCATTCTGACATAGACACTCCATAGCAGATAGTAAAGATTAAGAAAAACATATGCAAGAATTTAAAATAGAAGGATGCTCTATCCATGTACTTAATTTTTTTCCTTGGAAACTGGAAGAAGACTGCCCCTGAAGGAGCTTAATGATGCCTCAAGAGCACCTCTACCTTCCCCTGTGCCCCTTGGAGGGTGTGCTCGCAACCCTGGGTCAGGGTGGGCTGTAAGGACTCTAGAGGAAGACGGTGGTCACGCAGAACAAGATAAGTCTTTGGCTTTGTCTCTGTCCCAGGGATATGCAGCTGCCAGGAGCCCAGGTTCCCTGAACACACTTGGCATTTTCTTGTATTGCTCAAGTATGGCCAGGGGGCAGGAACGAGCTGAATATTCAAGGGAAGCTGCAGCCCAAACTGCCAATGACCTCAAGCCCTCACAGGGAAAAGGCATGTTATAAATAAATTCAATTGATCCCAGTGCCTCTGCACCCCAGCTCCCCTTCCGCCAGCCTCCTTGCCCGTCCCTGGTGTCCCTGTCCCACAGCAGGCATCCAAGGCTCGCCCCATCGCCCCCGCCCTGCCATGCTACCTGTGTGACCTTGGGAAAACCACTCAATCCCCCTGACTGAGTTTCTCAGTCTGAAAAATGAGGAGGTGTCACCAACAGATCTCTAAGTCCCCATAACAGGTTAAACCTACTTATATTGAGGTGTTAGTAACGGAGAAGCATTACTGAATTACCTCAGTTCTGGTTGCATTTGCACAGACTGAAATGAAAGGAACTGAGGTTTCCGAGCCATCAGCAAGCCTTCAGGGGAGGCAACTGTGAGGCTGAATGGCCTTTCCACGGACTCAAGTGACACCATGTCACAGCTGTCCAGCGCCTGCCCGTGGACCTGCCTCTCCCTGACGATCTCAACAAACTGCCGACCATAAACCACATGACCTGCACCCAGTCTGAAGGGCCCATACTGTGCCAACTATTGCTTTACCTGGGCTGCTAATCAGAGACTGTATCCTGCCTTCTTTCAGGATCATGGGTTTCAGTTCCTAGTTCGGACATGGAATAAGATACGTGGGGGTGAAATGGGTGAGGGTGGTCAAAAGGCACAGACTTCTAGTTATAAATCCTGAGATGTCATGTGCAACATGGTGGCTATAGGTAACAATGCTGTATTTTATATCTGAAAGTTGCTAAGAGAGTAGATCTTAAAAACTGTGTTCACCAGGAAAAAAAAAACACTTTTTAAGTGTGTGTGGTGGTAAGTGGTGATCATTCTGCAATATATACAAATAACAAATCATTAGGTTGTATACCTGAAACTAAAACAATGTTATATGTCAATTATATCTCAATTTTTAAGAAAAGGATCCATGGATTTCTGAAATGCCTTTATGTGGATAAAATGTTAGTTTGGTCGCTTTACAACCAAACTCAAATTTTGTTATTCCAGAAGGCAAGGGACCACATTTTCCTGCCTCCCTGACAGCCTGGGAAGGGCTCTGGGAAAGCTGCTAAAGAGAGCTGACGCAAGTAGAGTTTTGACCTTTCTATCCTTACCCCAGTTTTTTCTACTTCTTGCCTGGAATACAGCCTTTGTAATCCAGCAGCCACTTTGGACCATGAGGTGGCCTAGAAATTAGAGGCCATCTGCTAGGGATGGCAGAGCACACGGAGGAGGAGCCCAGGTCCCTGATGTTCTTATACAGCTGTTATGCCAGTGCTGGGTCATCTTCTTGTAGACTTATTTTAGATGAAGAGAAGTAAAACCACTTATTTATTTAAGCCACTCTTTGGGGATGATGAGGGACACCTTGTGCCCACAGCCTTGGCACAATTCCTAACTGATAGAACTTCTGATTTCCACCCAGGATTTACTTCACACAGTGGTTCCAGGGCCCTGGGGTCAGCTATCTCATCTTTAAATGGGAACAGAACTGGCATCTAGTTCACAGGGCTGTGTGAGGATTAAATGAGATAACGTGGGCAGAAGGCTTGGCCCAGTGTCTGGCACAGAGTCAGCGTCACTGCCATTATAAGTCCTAACTGAAAAACAAGGATTTCCAACGAATATGGTAAAGATCCCCAAATGTTTGTAGACTAACTTCCCTATAGACAAATGGAGGGACTGAGGTGCAGAGAGGGACTGGTTCATGGTCACACAGAGAGTAAGGGCAATAGATCCTCAAGTGCTGGGCTCAAACCTGGCATTACTGGGAACTCCTGGCCTACATGGTGGACTCTAAATAAAGGTCTGTTAAAGAAAATAACTTTTCAAAAATTCTTTTACTTGAAGCCTCCACTGGAATGCATGGAAAGCAATGCCTGGAAAGCTATCCACTTGGAAGTTAGCGATGTTCTCTTCTTTCTTTCTGAGGCCCAGTTTTTCTTTCTGAAAAAGCTTAGCTTGTTGCTAAGCACATCATGCTCCATCTTTGTGCAGGCAGAGACTTTTGCTTTAGAGTTTTCAAGAAACCAGTGAAAAGCAAGAGAAAGAAGAATTTGGTAAATTAAAAATGTTGTGCATCTCATAAGGCTGTGGGTCAGGAGAGGACAATCCTGCGTACCAGGGGCTTTTCCGGAATTCCCCATCCCTGCCCCACTGAAGAGGCAGCAGTTTCCTCCCCTGCATCCCTCCAGCTCTCAGGGGTCACACCTTCCATCTTGCTCTGCATGCTGTCCTGTGCATGTATCCCTTCTAAAGCCCCTTTCCCTGGAGAACAGACTGTCTTCGCTCCATTTCCTTTCTCCTGGCACAGGGCTGAGCCCAGGACAGAAGGAGATAAATGAACATCTAACAAATGGGGGAACCCAGTGGTGGGAGGAAAGCAACAAAAGAAATACTGTGGGGGGTCCACAGTGCCCCAAACACCTTGGGGGGGAGATTTGTGGTGGCATTTCTCAGTTGCAATGACCAGCACACTTTACCCCTGAGAGACAAAGGCTGAGACTTCGTCCTCAAACTCTGTCATCTAGGAGGCTGCCAGGTGACTGCAGATGATCCCCCCAGAAGTCAAATGGACAACGATTTTGTCCTCCACATGTACCCACCTCCTGCCTCCACAGGTATCCACCTGTTCCCCAAATCACTTGTTCTGTGGCAATGAGATGGTTCAGTGCAAGGACTCTGGAGCCAGACCTCCCCGGCTCACTACTGCATCACACCTTCACTGACTGGCTGTGTGACCTAGGGCGATCTACCTGCCTTCTCTGGCATGCAGTTTACCCATCTAGGAGATGAGGATAATAACAGTTTCTTCCTCACAGAGTTGCTTGGAGGGTTACATGAGGTCACTCTACGGAAAGTTGTTAGATAGTGCTAGGCACACAGATGGTCTTATGTGGTCACTATTTTTGTTAATTTTAGGAAAACTCTATGAATCCTGCATTCATGATTAGACATAGCTAGATGCTTCTAATATCTGTTAAGAAAACAGCCTACTAATAAGCTTTAGCAATTTGGCTGGGTATGATGTCATGTGTAGGCCTGTTCTGATCCTTATTACCTTGTGTCTGTTTCAATTTCAATAGCTCAGTGGTTCTCTTAAAATGGATCTTACTGCTTCTGCTGGAGAACTCGGGGTATCGTTTTGGCAGTGTTCTTTTCCCAACATGACAAGTGTAGAGCCACTCACAGCAGAAGGAAAGGTCAGGGAAGAGCAGGTCAGACTACACCCTGCCCTTCCCCACTGCAGGTCCCAGGCCACATGTAGGGTAGGGGAGAGTTTTCACGTGGGTGTGAGACTGCAGGGTTCAACTGGAGCACTGGACTGGACTTTCATGTCTGAAAGAGAATCTAAATAATGAAAAAGAGGCTATTCTCATAACCAATAAGCAAAAAGCTATGAAGCTTGCCACGAAACCACCACAGGTCAGGGTAGGGAGTGTGGCCATGATACAGTTGAAGGAGTGACTAGAAGAAAGCAAAGCTATTTTCTGTTTGTCACTGAGTTCAGTCTGCTGTGCACACCAGTTACACTTGTGGGGCTCATTTTGGCATCTTTAAGAATAAGGGTGTAACTCTAGGTGTGAGGTGAGCTGGTGAAAGCCCTCCAACTCAAGAAGAGAGCCAGAGGGTGAACCCTCAGTGGAGCAGCAAGAGTAGCATGTGTGGGTGGGCGCAGGAGGTCAGCTGGACAGCACAGCCCTTCAGCCACTGCGCAGAGAGCCCTCCTTCCCCAGCGCACAGATGACAATCACAGCAGCGGGGCCTGACAGCGAGAGGCGGCTTCAACAAGCATCAGCTGCACACTCAGTCCACTGCCTTTGCTCTAACTGCCCCCACCGGATCCCTCGCCCAGCCCTGGGGAGTCAGGAGAGAAGAGGGAGAGCCCACCCCACCCCTCGTTCACAGAGCAAATTCGGAGCCACCGGGGCAGAGGCTCTGACTTCCTTGTGCAATGGAAGTTTTAAATTGGACTGAGCTGGACTTTTTCGTATCCAAAAATGAGTTTTAATTATTCAACCTAGACCGACATGATGGCTGAACATGGTTGGGTGCTGTAGGATTTCCCTGCAGTGTCATCAGAGGGCAGAGCACGAAGGCTGGACATAGGACTCAGAAGGTAGCTCTTCATGGTAAGAGCAAACACAGCCAGTTTCCACTGGTACCTCAGGAAGTTCATTCCTACTCAGCAAATGGACCAACGGAAGACAGATACAATGCCAATTTCATATAGTTATTGTATGGGTTAAACAAACTCATATATATCAAATGATTCACAGTGTCCCTGGCAAATAGTTATAATAAAAATCATTCAATCATCAACAAATATCCAAGGGTCCTTATATGCCAGGCACTCATCTGGGAGGCAGAGATGCATAGTGAACAAAATAGTCTTGGTGGGGCTTTCATTCTAGAGAAGGAGGCAGACAAAACACAAGCAACACACACACACACACACACACACACACACACACACACACACACACACACTTATGTATATATATAACTATATCATATATGATAATATATATAATACATAAGCATATATTGTATGTGATCTATAAGTATACATACATTACTTATACCACACATATATGAAATAGTTCCAACAATGGTTAAGAGCTATAAAGAAAAAGAAAGCATGGTGAGGAAAGAGAGGAGATAGGATGCAAAGCGGGGCCCATTTTAGGTAATGGTGAATCCTTCCACTGGTGCAGCACTTTCCAGTTTTAAAGATGCTCTCATAAGCACTGTATCATTTTATCCCTAAAGGAATTTGGTGAGGGATTACTCTGGTCTAAAGGTAAGGAAATAGGAGCTCAGAAAAGTTAAGTGATTCCAGTTGGCTGACCTTTCATGACTCCAGCCAACAGCAAAAGCAGGCACAAGACCCGTTCAGCTAGAAGCCTTAGCATTCTCTGCAATTTCTAAGTGATTTCCGGGACCCACAGTCAATACATCACTGGAAGCCAGGGCTCATGGAGCTTGCTTGGCCACAGGGTTGGAAAGAGGACCTCTGTATCAGGTCTTGCTTGCAGCAAAGCAATTCCTGCCATCCATTTCTCAAGAACAGAATCAGAGCCAGGCGACAGCGGGGCAGGGCTTCTCGGCTGATGTCTGCTTCACCTTGGCCCACTCGCAAGCTGGGTGGGAAGACTACCACCAAACTTGTTTTTCTCTGAAAGTTAAGCCTAAGTATGGAACCTCGCCTGCCCTGAGTTAAAGTTCATAGATGAATCATAAGTTTGGACGGCTCTGCTCAAAGGAAGACTGTCCACAATTGCACCCCAAGGTTTCACAGAACAACTAGTCCCTTTCTCTCAAGGAGATGGCAGCTGCAGCCTTCTGGCCGCCCTCAGGAAGGACCAGATGTGTCTGGGACTTCAATTCAACAAGCTTAGTGTAGAAACCCCCAGCAGGCGCCTTCTGTCCTCTGCGGCTGGAAGGACAGCTCCAGTCTCCAGTGCATCTGAACTCCATGGCAAGGCAGCTGCAAAGAGCGCTTGCATTTGTGCTTTTAATACCTTTAGAATATTTCCTTGCTTTTGGACTGGAGACAAGATGGAGTATGGCTGTCTTTCTATAGTGACCATTTTGGAAGCAACTGGCACTGTAATTCTTAGAAAACGTTATTTGGAAAGCAATTTGGGGTAAATGAGACCTGCGAGCATAGATGTCAGGAGGACCAAGGACTGGAGAACAGAGGAAATTTGTTGAAGGTATCTCAAGAAAGAGGGGGAACGGGGAGGGAGGGGGAGCAGAGGGTGGTGGTAGAAGAGGAAAGAGGAAGCTGCGGAGTGGAGAGATCTGGATCGAACTGTGGGAGACAGGCAGGTGGGGGGTGCAGTGGGGAGGCCTGAGAATGTTCTGAGGTGGAGACGTCTGTTCTGTGGGACACTGTTTGGTATGTTAACCCCTCCTACAGACCTAGTGGACTGGGGTCATGGATGCTTCCTGCGGGCTGTCTCGTGCACAGTAGAGAGGACCCTGACTTTCCCTCCTGGTGCACAGTGGTTCAGAACAGGGCTGTCCAATAGAACTTTCCGTTGTGATGGAGATGTTCTATCTGCACTGACCAATATGGTACCTTCAGATTATATGTGGCCATTGAGCATTTCAAATACAGCTAGTGTGACTGAGGAACTGAATTTTTAATTTCATTTAATTTTAAGGTTAACAACTGTATATGGTTACCATCATACACAGCACAGGTATATAGAGAGATGATACATACAGAAGGAAGAGTCCCAGGTCAAGGTGACTGTGAGAATGCAAACGCCCTGGGATTTGCTGAATTCTTGGGGCAGGCTTCAGACTTTAAATAAGAACTGGGATACTGGGAGGAAGGGCAGAGTTAAATCAGTTTTATCTAGTTCATGAGGTCAAGGAAACCCAGAGCTAACAACTGGGTCACAAAAGCATATGAGAAGAAAGAAATGGAAGGTCCTTACACAGGCAAACTGGAGGTTCTAGAAGTGGTGAGGGTTTTTCGTTTTTGTTTTCAGAATCTAAGCTAACAAAGCCTATTTGTATCTGTGCACAAACATCTCAAGGAGAATTCATAGCAACGGTTGTAATGGCACTTGGCAGGTGTTACTCCCTGAGCTGTTAGATGACTGAGCAAACAGTACTTTACATCATCCATCGAATCCTCTCACTTGACCCTGACAACGTCCCCGACGAAGTTGGGGGCTAATCCCCATTTCACAGCAGAGAGCGCTGAGGCTCAGAGGTTAAGTGTTAAGTCCGGGAGAGTTAGGATTCTTGGTCTTCAGTTTACCACACCTGTCCCTCCATCTAAGAGGCCTTATCTGGACTCTCTATTACGGCCGCTGCAGGGGAGCATGTGGGTGTGAGTGAGTGTTCCAGGGCCACAGTCACGTGACAAAGGTCCAGTACTGCCACGCATTCCTTGGAGTGCTCTCCCGTCTTCCTCCTGCTGAGGGACTCCCCACCTCCTCCCTGACTGTGAGCCCCTGCACTGCAGGACCCATGCTGGACTCCCTCCTGGCTACTTAATGCAGTGCCTGCCGCATAGCCCAGCTCAGCCAGTACCCACGGACTGAAGAAGTGAATGAATGAAATAGTAAAAGTCATTTCTCCATTGATATTTTTAAAAAATTATTTTCATGTTGGAGAAATAGTGTTAATGCATCCCAGAAACACTTCCCCCCCTTAAGGTGCCACAGAGCGTCTTCCCATTTATTGAGTGGAGCCAATATCCAACCACTCAGTTTTGGACTCTCCAGGGGATGGGCTCAGGCCTGGCACGGCTCTTTTTTTCTGTCTGTTTCCTGCAGACGATTTAACTGTTGGAGACCTGAAAAGGGAATTCCAGAACTTATGCACTGACCCCTTTCTGCCCTCTCAGCCCTTGTTATGCCTGCACTCAGAAAACTGGTAAGGAATAGTGGTACAGAAAAGCCTGCTTATTTTTTGTTAGCAGATGCAGTAAAAGTTATACATAGGAGAAGGAAGCAAATAAAAGGAGAAAGATTTTAGATTTATTGATCCGAATTAAATTGGGCACTTTCGAGGTGTAAAAATCTAGATTTCATCTATCAAATAAACAGTGAGTCTCAAAGAGGCTTAAAAGTTTCTTAAAGGGACACCAAGAGCTTTCCTTGGCCTGTTAAATATGCAGGGTTAGTGGTAATGATTTTTTTAGACATAGCCCAAGTGTGGAATATATTTTTATCATAAGATGGATAGAGAACATCAGGCCTGCAGTAATACTACAAATAGCACCACTCCCAGCAGAGAACTCCCAGACCTTCAAGCTAATGACACAGGGCCATTCCTCAGTTTCTCCAAGTCTGTCACATATGGAGCCAAGCAGTTTGCCTGTCCCAGGCTCACTGACACACATACAACACACCTATGAGTTCAATATTTGGCTTTTGGAAGCAAAAGGTTACTTTCTGGAAGTTAAGTACTGAGGATATTCAAGTTAGACATTCCCCTTTGGCTTTATAACCTGTCTGAATGGTTTGAAATTAATAATATGTTGGTATTACTTTGTTGTGGCATTTGGTGTTATCACCTGGTCAATTGTTCAAACTTTTTACAGCAAAGTATTATAGCAAAGTTACCAAATCATTAATCATTTATTAATTTAAGAAATTAAGATTCATAAAATCTTAATCATTTTAAAACATCTTAAGAAACCAATGAAGAGCTAATTAATCATTAGAATGATTAAGAACTGTGCCTCAATTACTTAAAAGAGATGAAGAAGAGGAAGACGCCTGGGGAGGCTGGACTCACCTTCCCAAAGCTGGCAGCGTTGACAGGCTGCGTGTCATTCTTCTCGCAGAAATCCAGGTAGTGCATGTAGAGGGCACTGCGAGGAATGCAGACCCCTTCTGCAATCTCATAGTTCTCCTCCAGCCTGGGGAATAAATGCCCAATGAGCAAGAAAAGTGGGTTCTTTCTCCTCCTCCTCCAGAGCTGAGCAGACCTTGCACATAACTCTCTTCCTATAGAAGGGGAAACCGAGGCCCAGGAGGACAAAGCACGTTAGCAGGATCAGGCCCCTAGTGGTGGGTATGACTTCAGGTCACTTTCTCAGCCCAAATTCCAGCCCCTCTCCTCTGTGCCGCCATTGGCCTGGTTGCAATCTGAGTGGATCAGGGTCCCTAAAACTCCAGAGATAAAAGATCTTGCAGGTATTCCACTTGGCCAAACTTCAGACTGCACACACACGCTTGTGTAGCCATTTCTAATAGGGTCGCAATATCGGGGCTTCTTTGCTAACAAGGGCAGTGAGTTGGGACAGCTCAGGAAAATAAATGCCCAAGGAGAGGCTGGATGCCCAGACATAAAAGCCACCGACTGAGGGAGGTTTTATGACCACAGCAGGGACTGGAGCCCTTTGCTTTATTTTAGGATCACCTTCTCTGCTGTATTAGGATTATATGATCCCACACCAATTACCTTAATGAGAATAGGTTAGGGGTTCAGAGTAGGGACTTTCCACCGGGGTTCAAAGTCCCAGCATTGGTCCTTGTTGGCTTGGTGACCTCGGGCAAGTTATTTAACTTCAGGCCTTGGTTTTGTTCCGGGGAGGATGATTGTAACCACTTCATGAGGTCACTGTGACCATCAGGCACAATGAGTGACAAGTGTCAGTATGGTGCCTGGCACATGGTAAGCACTTAGTAGCTGTTGGATATCATCATCATCCGTTTTTCCTCTACACAAAACATTTTTGGGTGCCTGTATGTCCAGAATCTGTGCTAGATAAAAGTAAACTAGATAGAGTTGATTGTTTCTTTTTTACTCTTTAACCCAAATACCAGTATATAGGCATTAAAAAGAATCCCACCTCCTTTGTTATAGGGACATTGGAAGGTTAAACACCTCTTCCAACAGAGCTGTTGGGGCACATGGCGATTTGGGGACCTCTTTTTGGGCTCTGCTGCCTTCAGAGCCTGGGGCACATATTGTTCAATAAACTCACCAACAAAAAATTTCGCCTTTGATTCTGAAGTGGATTTTAGGAAACAGCCCAGAGTCATTTGGAACCAAGGGATAAAGTGACTGGAATAACCCTTTTCTCCCAAACATTTTTTTGGGAGGTCAAAAATAAGAGGATTCTAAAGCAATGAAATAAATGTCCTTAAGCAGCTTCTAACTTTCTCCAAGGGCACTTGCCTGAGAGGGGTCCAGCGCTGCTGTAACTGAACTGGCATGAGGACCTGGCCTCCCGAGGTGCCCACTTGACAGGGCAGCACTCTTCTGGCTCATCCTGACACGTGGTTGAAAGAAAGTCAGCCCAATCATCTCACATCCAAACCCCATGAATAAATACAACCCTAGGGACGCTCAGATAAATGAAGAATCTTGGTGCTGAGTGGTCCCAGCTCATCTTATCCATCTTCCTCCCTCTTCTGGAAAGGGGAACACTGAGTGACTTCTCACAATTTTTGGAAGTATTCGAGGAAACAGTTTCTGCAATCCTTTCTAATTCCTTGAGGCTGGGATTGTGTCTGATTCATTCTGCATCCTTCAAGTCCAGCATATTCCTTGGCACACAGGAAATGCTCAATAAGTATCTGATGGATAAATTGTTTCAGTCATATATTCATTCAGCAAACATTCATTGATCTCTTATCACCTGCCAGGTGCTAAGGATGCCATGGTGAGCAAGATGGCCCTTGTTTGCATACAGAGAACAGATTAATTGTAAATAGATGGATAAAGATATAGTTTATCTTTAATTCCACAAATATTTATTAGCACTAAGCAGTGACTAGACATTAAGGAAACAGCAGCAAACAAAACAAAGACCCTGCCCTGAAAGGGCTTAAATTCTACTGTATGTGTCACCAACACCATACATCACAACTCTAAATGTTATTCCATGACAGAAAATGGCCTAGAGATTAGGTTTCCTAGGACGATCCCAAGTGTCAGGTTTGGTATGAGTGGGAATCAGCCTTCCAGCTTAGCCTGAACGCCATTCACAGTATTGCTTCTCATAAAAGTGAGTTCAGAGGTCTAAATAACCAGCTTACGCATAAACTTGGAGGGGCATCTGAATAGGGCAGCTTTCACAAACTGGGGTCTCACAGACATGCTTTGTTTGGCCTGAACAGTGTTGGCCCAACTTTAAAAATTCAGGACATTTCACATAAGAATCTGGATTTCTGGCTTCTTTTGAAAAGGCCGAGCTCTGGCAACACTGGGCCCATATTCCCGCATGACAACAATTGGCCAGAGTTCCATGTGCCCTCAAGTTGGCCAGAATCCCCAGTCCTCCCTATTTTTCTTACACCCGATCTATTTTCTGTTCCTTGTTTGGCTCCTGTAGGCTCTTGTGTTGACATAAGACACAATCTATGCCCTAGTTCACTTTGCAGTCTATTGGGGGAGAATAATGAATACGGGGAGAAATATGAATATTTAAGTACTACGCATGCCTGTCCATAAGTGCAGCTGAAGGTAGGGAAACAGAGAGAAGTGTGTAGATAAGGGTAGAGGCTTAAGGCTTCATGGATGAATTGGGACTGGAACTCTGTGCCGGGCACTGGTGTCCAGTATCCCATCCCATCCTCACAGTAACCATGAGGTAGGTTTTATACCTTTGTGTTAGATGAGAAAATTGTGGCTCAGGGAGTGGAATTCATTTGCTCACGGTCACACAGCCAGTAAAGGGAGAGCTTATCTCATGCGAAAGCCCTGCAGTATTCTGCCGCAGCAGATGGAAGCAGAGCCGGACAAGGAGACAAGGACGAGAGACAGACACAGCTTGTCTGACGGCAGCCCTG
Organism: Manis javanica; assembly: GCF_040802235.1. Taxonomy (NCBI): domain Eukaryota; kingdom Metazoa; phylum Chordata; class Mammalia; order Pholidota; family Manidae; genus Manis; species Manis javanica. Next base: position 104,689,375 of record NC_133165.1, on the reverse strand, counting down.
CTCTGTGTCGACAAGGGGGCTGGTAACGGAGTACATAGGAAGAGGGAAGCTTGGAGAGCAGAGTGGAGAATCAGTAAATGCCCGAAACAGAATACGGCTTATAAGGGTTTAGCAGCCTCTGGAGTTGCAGAGTTACTACAAAAGTGTTATTTTCAGAAGGCAATGGAGTGGTACTCAAAGAATTGGAAAAATAAAGACCCGGAGACAGGAAAACCCAATTCTGGGATGCTGTAGGAATAATAAGGTCATTAACAGCAGCAGTAACTAATATTAATTTAAAGCTTAATGTGTTCTATTTGCCAGCAATGGACTGAATATAAAATAATGTAAAAAAAACACAAAACACCACACATACACACACACACACACACACCCCACACACACCCCTAAGTTTCATGGGCCTCATCTTAGACTACCGAGAGTCCATTAAGCAATCTCCTTTAAAAGCTTGACTTCAACTCTTTAGACTATTATGGAACATTCTCCAGTCTAATGCATACATATGAACAATTTGGGAGACAATTTGATGAATGACAAGCTGTGGGGAGGGGGGAAGTATCCCTTTTTGCTAGTGATTTCTTAAAGTTAATTTTGGCCAGAAAAACCATGGGCACATTAAACAAACATTCATTTCAAGCCATTCAAATGTCATCTTGTAAAAGGCACACAATCCTTTAAAATGATAGGGGGCCAGTTAAGTTTTTAAGCATGGAAGTGGCATGGTGTCTTGGGGTAAAAGGGTTTATACCTGGCTTTATTCTCCTGGCAGTAAGTCGAGCAGTAGGATCAGACCTGCATCCAGCCATTTGCAGGTCTTAATCCACCTCCATCTCTTCCTCCATCCAGGGCCCTGGGTGGAGCTCTTTATATATAGTGGCTCAGTCTGTAAGAGTTTATTGCCTATGGGTGTGAGAGCATTAGCCTAGCAGTAGGCCAATTCCATCATCACGTAGTTTAGGGTCAGGTGAGGATCCTGGTCATAGGCATTTTCCCCACACATGGTCAGATTTTTTCTTTGGAAATGTCACTCTGACACCTCTGCGGTGGAAGGACAAGATGGGGCTAGTGAGGCTGGCCCATAGTGGCTAACTAATTAGTGTTTGTTGAGTGAATGAATGAACAAATGAAACCATTTAGGATCTACTACTCTAGTCCAGGCAAGAGATGAGGGAGCATTAATTAAAGGAGTGGCTGTGGGGGAAGAGAAAACATTTAGAGTGTGGGTCTCATATTGCCAGACGTAAGTAGGGTAGGAGCAAACGAGGCAAGCTCTTAGGATGAAAGGGGGTTCCGTTCCCCACAGCTAAGAAATGCTAGAGAAGCAAGTGAAGGAGGGAAATCACATGGTGTTAAAGAGCATAAGCTCCCAAGTAAATTATTGGCTCCCCTTCTCTTTAGTTACTTTTTTTAAGCCCCCTGTGCCTCAGTTTCTATTTGTTGTTCTTGTGGTTTGTTTGCCCAAATAGGGCCAAGAGATCAGGATTAAAATACAAGACCAACATCAAAATACAACCCATTAAATGAACCCATAGCAGCCAGAAGCTCTTTGGATCAGAAGGGAGTAAGTCACACTTAACACAGCCCGAGCTAATTAAGCAGTTACCTGCCAAAGGCCAGAGCCTTCTAAATAGCTCTGTTTCTATCCATGTTTTGTTCCCCTTACCAGAGCTTCTTCGCCTCAAGGCATCTAGGTGGCTTATGACTATGAAGCATTTTAATAAGCTGCCTGAACGAATAGATGTAATTGGCATTAAGGGCAACTTTGATGCTTGATGAGTTTCTACAGGAATAGCGTCATGACCCCTTTCCCCAAACCTTACAAGATCCGGAGGGTCCGTGTGTGCACTGAAGCTGCTAATTGGTGTCTCCTCTCCCTGACCAGAGCATGGTAGAAAGAAAGGCAGTTGATTCTTTCTTTTCATATCTGATGAAATTTCCCCTTTCCCTCCTCATTTTTAGAGGACATCATTAGTCTGACATGGTGAACAATACTCCATTATACCTGGGTATTTTTAATGATCAGAAAAAAAAATTCCCCACTTCTTCTCTTTTCTGATCTTCTATTTAACAACTTGATCATATTTGAATCAAGCCTATCCTATTATGGAAAGACAATGAACTCAGTCGACTAACCAACATGAGTCATTATCTGTGGTATACATTTTGAAAAAGACTTCCTCACAAGATGTGGGCATGCAACCTCCTGGGGCGCGTGGGGGAAGCTTTGTATTCGTGCTTTACCATGAAGAGCAAGGTTTCGCCCAGCATAGCTGTTCCCTCTGTCATTTTAAACTGATGTTTCCTTCTATGTACACATGGGCTTTCAGTTCAGAGTCTTCACACTTGTCAAGTCCTTGCAGACATGTCTAGGACAGAAACCTTTTTCTTCTATTTTACCAAAAGAAAAGAAACTGGGATTTTTAAAAGAAACTGTGCTGAATGCAATAACTTATTACTGAGGTTGTCAGAGAGATCTGAGACTGTAAAATATGTGGTAAAAAAAAACTTGCTAAGCAATCAGAGCCAGACAGTAGTCCACACCCCTTCATGGCTCCCCTTTGCCCCTTACCTTGCCTCCAAAGCACCCACTCTCTGTCCCCTAACTACTTCTCCAGGCTTCTCTCACCTCCCTTCTCTACACGTATGGGTCTCTCTGCCAGCGGGAGAGCAGCCGACAGCCAGCTGGACTGTTGACCATTCCTTCAAACGCATCTTGCCACATTCCACCCCGCCCCACGCTCCGTGGCCTTCCTACCGCGGGAGGCGGCCTGACCCCTCGGCTGTGCCTCACCCTTCCAGACTCAGTTCAAATTTCTCTTCGTGAAACTATGTTTAATTCCCAGCTAGCCCCATCTGCCAATCACTTCTTAATCATTTCCTTCTTGCCAAATTTGCTTATTCATCCATTAGTAACCTGGAGAGGGCTGTAACGACCTAAGCACCAGGTACCAGGTACCGAGTCATGCCTGCGGAGGAGAACATTCCAGCAGAGACAGATCCTCTGCGCTTGCAGCTCTCACCACCTCCTGGGGATTTCCACAGCTCTTCACATCTTTTTACGGCTCTGAGGCCTTCGCTGAGAGGCAGCGCTGGTTTCAGAGACAGGGAGCACTGAGTCCAAGCCCTGCCTCGCCCACTCACGAGCATTCTGGCCTTGGGCATGTCACGAAGACTCTCACACTCTCGCCTCCTTCCTCTGGGAAAGGAAGGACACCGCCCGACTCGCAGCTCCCAGGGCTGCTGGGAGGGCCAGACAGGGTCCCTGCCGGGCCCGCAGCCCTCTCGTTGGCAGATGGGGACACTCAATAAAGTATTACTACTCGTCAGTGTTACTGTTCAAGGATATTCAGGTAATGTTTTACCTCTTAGCCTGAAAGTCCTCTGAAGGCAGGGACCAAACCAAATCCCTATTTACACCAGCATACTTCCTAACAGAGTCCCCAACACAGTCGGGAAACAGTGCAGAAAGAAAGGGGAGAACGGGGGCAGGAAGGAAGGAAAGCAGATTTCTGCACACACAGATTAAAAGAAAAAACACCCTTAGGAAAAAAAAAATCTTAAGACCTGATGGTTAAAGGAACACACCAATTAATATTAACAAATTTGAATTATATTTCAAGTGCCTATTCTGTTCCAGGATGTTCATAGTTGCTATCACTGCTCCCACAAGATGGGGAACATTATTCCCATGACATGGAGGAAGAAATGGAGGGTCAGGGAGGCAAAATGTCCAAAGTCCCTCAGCTGGGAAAAGAGAGGCCTGGAGTATGCACTCAAGTACGATGCTTCTAAAGCTCTCACTGTGTGCTGGGACTAACATTCATTTGGCCAGTAAGTGAGCATATTTATTGGGCTTGCATTTATTGAGTACCTACTATGTGCCAGTCATTGTAGAATACGGCTGTGAACAGGCAGACGCAATCTCTGCTGTTGCCCTTAAGGAGCCAGAGATTCGTAAGAAGGAAGGTGGGAACCAAGGCGATAATACCAGCAGACAATAAATAAGTACAGGGTGGGGCCTGGCTCATGCAGGCTCTGGTTAGGCCTGAGGCTGACCCTACAGGAGGCTAAAACAAATTAAAAAACACAACTCATTTTATTAAACAACAAATGAAGTCCATAATTTGCTGCTGGGTAGACACACCAATGAGAAATACGTGTTCAGACGGACGCCTGTGTTTCTCCAGGACCTGAGCTGGCGCTGCCTCCCCTTTGAGGCTCTTCTTGGGCACCAGGCATCCCCCCCGCAGATGGAACGAGACTGTGACCCTCTGTTCTGCTCAGCAGCTTGCCTTGGGGTCCTCCTCTTTCTGCTGGGGTGATAGTCCTGCCGCCTACAGGGTTTTCTTGAGGGTCGCACGAGTTCAGCCAGTGACACCGCTTGATGCCAGCCAGCACGCGCCCCCCAGAGTGCACTCAGATGCTGAGCACAGGACTGAATCGGGGATTTCCTTCTGCCGCTGTAATGACTGAATCCGACCAGGACCTGGAGCAATCTAATCCCTCTCTGGTGTCTGGCTTGCATACTGAGCTGGTGCTCCAGAAGGCCTGGCATTAGCCAGGCTTTGGAATCCTGCTGCTCAGTTTTTGGTTAATTAAGTCTTTTTTTTTTTGACAAAAACTAGGTACTGTATAACTAGCACAGTGTCATGGTGCTTCTGTTGGAGCCTAGGCTCAGGGTTGGCAGCCCAGAGCTCTGGGGCCCCCAAGGGGCAGCTGAGGTGACTCTGGCCCCATTCTCTAACTTAAACCATCCCCCTCCATGTTCCCTTTCCATCGACTCCATCTCTGCTCATCTCTACTGGCCCATTACAAGTAAAGCTACAAAGAACCCCTTCACACTGCCTTCTTGCACAGCTGGGGGTGGGTTCCTCCATGTTGGTACCAGTAAGCGGAACTGCTGGGTGCATGTATGAAAATGTTAATGGACCGCTCACACGCCTTTACCATTCCATACCTTACCCACAACACAAAGTGCTTAAAAAAAGGGGGGGATCCTAGCCCCACAATACAGTATCTCATTCTCTGAGACATTCACACCTTCGCATCATCTTGCTTAGCTGACTTTTCTCCGTCTGTATAGCTGGGGGCTTCTGGCAGGACAGTCACACCTGTTGGCATTACCTAGCACCTCTGGTCATTTTCACAGCTAAAAATGTTCAACCTGCCCTTCTGGAATGAGGTGGCCTAACTTGTAATATGAAAGCAAATCATGTTCGGTCACCATTGAATAAAGAATCAAGTCAGCAGTGCGTACAAACATCAGGTATCTGTTACAACCAACGAGTCTGGAGAAGGAGCTGTGAACTGGTCTAAAACTTCAAGGTAATTCTTTGGAACAGTACCAAGCCCAATTTTCTACCTCTGGTCTCCAAGAACATTTTAAAGAGAAACACTAAATTTATTTTGTTCCATATTAATTTGAAACATTGAAAGCCCATCAATCACCCACGTTGTTTTGAAAGCGAGGAAAACACTTCCCTGGAAAATGACAGTTTGGTCTTCCAGCTTCTTGGTTTGGGGAAGGGCCTCACTTCCTCTATAAACTGCTGAAGGAGAAAATGTCTCCCTGCTGCCGGCTCGTAAGGTGCCCAGGGTGACACAGGGCCAGGGGGATGTGGGAGAGCGCAGGGCCGCGGAGGGGGCACCGCGGGCAGCACGTGTCAGGAGGGCAGAAGTGGCTGGACTCCTTCCCAGGTCCTCCGTGAGGAGAGGTTACGGTGCAGCCAGATTCCGGCAGGGCTCGCCCTCCCCACAGGGCTGGGCTGTACTAACTTCATGACCAGGGATGCTGGACAGTGTCTGGCAGAAGGCATTTGACAACATTTGCCTGTTTCCTGCTGGGAGCTGCCTCCAGATCACGTGGCCCTGATAGTTTTAGGCTGCTTGGCCACTGTATTATTTGTCCTAGAGTGGAGATGGTCTCTAGGGCGATGGGGAAGGGGCTTGTGCCAAGGGAAGGTGGAGAAGCAAAGAGCTCCCGATCCAATTCCACGACAAGCCAAGCATCCAGGGAGAGCCTGGTGCTATGAGACCCCTTTCCGGCCTGCCTGCCTCCCCATCCTCAGGGGCTACATACCTGGAGAGAGGGGACAACATGAAGGGTGTAAATGCCTCAGCGAATGAGGTGCCGTGATGTGACGCTAGCTTCCTATTCTTTAAAATTGTTATTTTGTACTGTGGGTGAAAATATAAAATGGCAAAGCCATTTGGGCAATTTTGTAATCCCATTAGCATTTTCTGTGCAGCCTGTGCTTGCACTTCTTGAGATCCACCTCGAAGGGACATTTAACAGCTCTGCAAGGGGGACAGATGAAGATGTTATTTGGGCCTTTGTTTGTAATGAGATTTGGACACAACCTAAGTGTTCATCAGGAGGAAAGTGGTGAAATTAAGTTCTGCTATTGTCTGACATGAAATCCTGTGCAGCAGTTAAAACGAGGTTGTTCTTTATGGACTAAGATGGGCATTGCTTCAGGACAGCCTGGTGAGGAGGGAAGCAAGATGTGGATCCAGACAGTGTGACAGAATGTGGAGCAGCATTTTTAGTGTGATTTGGCTGCATTCTTTTCCTATAGGAAAAACTATTAAATAAAAAATCACAGCTCAGAAATTTCTATCGCTATATATGCATATGAGTACATAAAGATAGAGAGATAGATACACTTACACTCCTGACCAGTAACAGGGCTGCTCTGGAAGGGGAGGCAGGAACTAGAATGAAGAATGGACTTTAGACTTATCTATAATGTTTTAGTTTTTAAACAAGGAAGTGTCACTTGTATAAATAAAATAAAATAGAAACAAAATATGTATTTATTGAATTTGTTGTATCTTGCCTTTTCCTAAAAAGCTAACCAAAGAAAAAGAAAAAGGAGAACATTAGACAGAGAGACTAAAAAGTACATAAACTTTACATTTAGCTCTGAACTCCCTGGTAACCAGTGCAAATTATGTAACTCCTTCTTATAAGATGGAGGGTACATCCAGTTCCTTTTGAGAGACAAGGGTTCATACTGAAACTATATTCTAAAAGAATTTGCTCGTGTGGAACTTTATATAGGAGATCACACGTCCTCCACACGGTTTTAAGAATGACTGTTCCTAATTAAGTTGAGAGAAATGTCCTCCTTTGTCTTTCCTTCTGTTTACAGGCCCTCTTCCCCTTTATTGCTCCACTCCTCACTCCATGTGCTCTACACGGGCTGCCTTCAGCAGCTCCTTGAACAAGCCCAGCCTGCCCCCCATCCTAGAGCAGTGTGTGCTATGCTGCGTGCCCAGGTTACGCTTCAGGACTGAAGTGTCCTTCCCTACGGCTGGAGGGCTGGTTGCTGAGGCGGAAGCCTTCCCGGGCACTTGTCCTCAGCAGACTGTGAAGGGAACTAACTGCCTTGCCGAAAGTTACACCCTCTCCCAGGGGGCAGGCTGCATCCAGTGATGGAAAAGGTAGGGGATAAAGGCCTGTCTAGAGTCTGGTCATCTCTGAAGGGCTGGCCTAGCTTCAGAACTCCCTGTGGTAACTGTTGAAGCCTCCTCAAAGCCTGGCACCCGCTCTGCCTACTCCAGTGTCCCTCACACCCCCACGGTGTCCACGCTGGGTGCATGTCCAAATAAGCCACCTGCATGCCACACCTCTGCTCAGGTGGCTCTAGGAAAGCCTGACCTACGACAGTGCGACAGAAGCTGCTCCCTCTGCCTAGAACCTTCCCCGTGGATTTTCACACCGTCATGCTCTCAGTGAGGACTTCCTGTCGTACAAATATCCTAATAAACGTAACTTCTTCAAAAAAGCTTTCCCTCACTACTCAACCTAACAGAGCCTTGGAGACACTATCACATCAGCCAAGTCTCATTTTCTGCACAGCACATGTCATCATCCAATACATTCCTTCCTTCTTTACCATTATCATTAAAAAAATTTTTTATTACCCATTTTCCCTCTCATCAGCCTCCATTCGGTCTATCTTATCCACCACTGCACTGTCAGAGCCTAGAAAATAGCAGGTGCTCACTAAACATTCCTTCAATTAATGACTGAAATTCTATCCTAAAACATAAAGGGAAATGGACAGCAATTTGACGTTCTTTGAACAACTTGTTGCCTTTTGACAAATATGAGATGAACATTCACAAATTTTCAAATCTGATTTGGCCTTGAAAGCAGTTTTGTGAAAAAAGAGAAAAGAAAAAAAAAAATCCCCAGCCTGACTTTGTGAATTGGAAGATGAATGATCTTCCAATGCTCTTCTGGAATGATCTATGTGATTCTTTATAGAAAAACAGGTTTTTGTATAGAATTAGGTACAGTAGAAGGAGAACTCACTGCGCATACGTCAAGAAGGACAGAAGCCCTGCTTCAGGATGCCCCTGTGGGACTCGGAAGGAAGGGGTGCGCTGAGCGATTGCCGGGGGCTGTTCAAACACTCCTTCCCTCTTGACCACCACCGCTATCCTTACTTTGTTGGTGAGTAGACAGAGACCCAGAGAGGTTAAGGACCTTGTTCAAGGTTATACATCTGGGGAGTGGCAGAGCCAGGAGTTAATTTCTGGCCGTCTACTTGAGAGACTGCGCTGTGTACAGCCTTGCTGTTGCCAGGCAGAATGTCAGAGAATCACAGAAAAATAGACATGAAGAAGATGATTTTCTTCTAGTTCCTTTCCAATGTTTTATTCTGACATATACAACATAACATGTTCAGTCATTAAAGTCAGAGAGAGTGTTGATTCTTTGCATTTCAAGAAGACCCCATGCCCCAAATCCTTTACACTGATGCCTCATTTGATGTCTTGGCATCATGGGAATTTGTGTGGCCATAATTTGGAGGGAAGGGTGCAGAGGAAGAGTTGACCAGGGGAGGTGACCAGAATTTTAAATGAAGTGAAAAGAAGAAAATGTAATGAGGAAAAGAATATAGGGACAAAATGAGGGAAACAAGCTAAAAGTCTGGAAATAGAGCTCTTGCAAACAACCTTCACTCTCCTGGTAGCAAATCAAGCTAACTGCTGAGACTCTTGTTAGAGAAGATTGAGTTACATTCCTGGATGCATTCTCCCGATGTTGTTTTCCCCTCACCTGTGCACGGGTTAGTCAAGTGAATCTAAAAAGATTTGCTCAGTAAGGCCCATATGCTTACTTTTCTCATCTATTCTTTTCTCCATCCTTCATGATTCTTCTCTTCCTTTCTTCCAAAGCATGGGCTTTGCGGGCAAAGACCCAAAGATTCCTGCCTTTGCCACCTTGCGGCTCTATGTATATTCAGACAAATGATTTAACTGATGAAACTTTATTTTCCTTATCTGTAAAATGGGCATAACAATACCAACCTCACAGAATTGTGAGAATGAAATGAGGCCCGTAAACAAAGTGCTAGCATGGAGGCTCACACACAATAGATTTTAGTTGCTTTTCCTACTTCTCTCTCCCTGCCCCTCCTTCCTTAATTCCTTCAGCTTTGCTGGGCTGCATTGCTTGGAGAATAATAGCCCTTAACCGATAAGCTCTTCGGAGGGGTGAATCTCATCACACAGGTCTGGTCTCAAAGCTACAATGTAATTCCTAAGTGAAGCCAGTTTTGAGGAGAATTTGCCTATAAATACTGAACATGCCTGCAACTGCTTAAAGATCATCATTAACTAGGACATCAAGTGTAAGAGGTCCAACTATTAAAGAAAAAGCCACTCAAGCAGATAATTTTTGTTAATGTTCTTAATGTTAAAACAATTGTAGTACAGTTGCAATTGATTATTAATTCATTAAGGGCTCACTGATGGGGTGAACAGACCTATGTTTCTATAATTTGCTACAACATTATTAGTTGTAAGAGTGGATTCTATTAAAATCAATTAATAACATCCATGTGGAATCCAGTTCTTGCCAGTGTTTTGATGAGGAAAAACAAAATCTACCCCCAATTAAAATAAATAAGAAAATTCGAATCTCCAGGCTAGACCTAGGTTAAGCCATTTTACACACAGTTGCAAATTAAACTGATTGCATGTGGGCTATTGGATGTCAAGTTATCATGACAATGTCAAAATACCCAAGTGATAGCCTATCCTATCGGTAGGAAGATATGGTTACAGGAGCTTCCCATCAAGAGAGAACTTGCTAAAAATGGAACTTACCATTGCAGAGTAGCAGGAGTGGAGTGGGGCTTGGATGCTCTATTATTTTCTTTTTCCTCATCTGTTCAAGGGAAAAAAAGAGGAGCTAATTTCAGTAAGAAAAAGTAAAAGGCCTCTCCGTTCTCCCAAGTTTCAAAAGATTGTTTCCCTCAAATGTCAGTGCTTCGAGAGCGCTGATATTTTGGCTTTTCCATCATGTTAGATTGATTCTTTTGTCAGGAAAAATGGGAGAACTGACTTTTACAGAAAACTCTTAACCAGTTTGCATTTTTTATTTGAAGAGCTGTCTCCCTTCATCACTGAATATGACTGCATTCTCCCAGCTTCCTATTTTCTCAGCTGAAGCTGGCATTTGCCTTGATAAGTTTGGGCCATAAGAACACCCTGACCTGACTCAACATTTGCTTTTTGTAACCCCAGTGGCACAGGCAGTTGGTGTAAGGTAGGGAGAGAGTGCAAGTGTTTAGGACAATCAGATTAGCAATACAATAGAACAAGGGTCAGCAAACTTTCTCTGTAAAGGGCCAAATAATAAATATTTTAGAGTTTGGGTGCAAGAGGCAAAATCAAGAATATTATGTAGTATTTAAAGTAAACAAGAGAAAAAAAATTCTACAAAACTTCTATTGGCAAAATTCAAAATATAACAACAGTGAGTATAATTTTTGTAATACAAGTCTATGAATGAGAAGAACAAAATCATATTGGGATAGCAGGCAATGTTCTTAACTGGGCTTCAGAGTTCACATTCCGTATCATCAAATGGATTACAAATACTCATCTATAAAAACCAATTTTTAGCTTACAGTCCTGTGAAAACAGGTACCAGCCTAGATGGACTGCAGAGTTCTAGTTTGCTGACTCTGCAATACTGCAATCTGAGCAACAGACCAGTCTTTGCATCTAAGAACTGCTCAAAAATTTTATCATGGATTAACTGAGAAATACATATAATTAGTCTCATCCAATTCCTAGTGAAAACTATTGATAGAAATAGTCAACATAAAATAAAATAAAAATTTCTTGATCCACAAAATTTGACCCAAGAAGACTGGTATAAATAACATTCTCAAATGCAAATTAATAACGTCAAAGCCTACAAGTATAATCAAATAAGAACATGTGAAATAGTTAAAGAAATAAATCTGTGATAGAAAATTTATATGGAAAGGAATTTGTACCCATAGAACATACCACATCAAATATTTTGTTGAATAAATTAGTTTAATATAGTTGTGTTCAGAAAATATTTTCTTGATGAAAGTAGATCAATATCGGTATAATTATGATTCAAATGTTTGCTTATAAACACTGCAGCATAGGCTAAAGGGGGAAGTAAATAAAAATCCGATATATAAGGCAAAAAAACCCGACTGTAGCCTCCACTTAGTCAACAACTGTACATACCTCCTCCTTAATAAACAGAACTCCAACTTAGAGAGGACCGTGTGTTCAGGAAGGGTGATCCCTTCTCAATTCCTAGAGAGGTGAATGTTGATTGACTTAGATCTATCATGGTAGTTTTATGTCATCTAGCCACTGATGGGGTAGGTGGGGCATGACATAGTGTGGGCCTATCAGACTAAAGGAGAAGCTCTCTGCGGGCTTCTGTGAAAGATATTTTTACCTAATAAAAAGGAATGGAGGCCTTGATATTTAACTTCCAGCCTTCAAAACTATGAAAAAATGTTGTTTTATGCAAAATGAAGTGAATGAATGAATGAATGAATGAATCAATCAATCAATCAATCAATCAATCAATTGATCAATCAACAGAGGAGAGACTCTGGCCTGTCCTGCTTTTAAACATGGCCTAGAGGACACAATAACTGGAATGAAGCCCACAATAACACTGGGAAAGAGCAGCTTGGGGATAAAGTCAATGCCAATATAGGCAGAGAGGAAAGGGGAGCAGCCTGGGGGTTCTGAATGTCATGGTGTGCCTCTGATTAACCAACCTTAAAAATAGCTGCCTATTAAGATGTCAGATTCAAAAAGACATATGCACCCCTATGTTTACTGCAGCACTATTTACAATAGCCAAGAAATGGAAGCAACCTAAGTGTCCATCGGTAGATGAATGGATAAAGATGTGGTACATATACACAATGGAATATTATTCAGCCATAAGAAAGAAACAAATCCTACCATTTGCAACAACATGGATGGAGCTACTAGAGGGTATTATGCTCAGTGAAATAAATCAGGCAGAGAAAGGCAAATACCAAATGATTTTTCTCATTTGTGGAGTATAACAACAAACCAAAACTGAAGGAACAAAATAGCAGCAGACTCACAGACTCCAAGAAGGGACTAGCGGTTACCAAAGGGGAGGGGTGGGGAGGGTGGGTGGGGAGAGAGGGAGAAGGGGATTGAGGGGTATTATGATTAGTTCACATGGTGTGAGGGGGTGGTCACGGGGAAGACAGTGTAGCACAGAGAAGGCACATAGTGACTCTGTGGCATCTTACTACACTGATGGACAGTGACTGCAATGGGGTATGGGAGGGACTCAATAATAAAGGTGAATGTAACAATCACATAGTTTTGCTTGTGAAACCTTCATAAGGGTATATATCAATGATACCTTAATAATAATAATATAAAAAGCTGCCTATTTGTTTTGTGAGATGATAAAATGTCCTTAGTTAATAAGATTTCTTTTCATTGGACATTCTCTTCCCTGCCACCAAAACCATCCTAAATGATACACTCAGACTAAATGTTCTCAAGACAAAATGTCCCAATACATCATAGGCTCAACCTGTTCATGCTGCTTTGTCAACCTGGAGATCCTTCCGTTTCTCATTCTTTATAGCCTAGAATGAATGACACCACCTCTCTGAAGTCTTCCCTGATACTCTCCATGTCAGGAATCATTGATCCTGATTTATCTCCCCCCATCACCTGACTCTCTGTTGAACAGTTTAGCCACCTGGGTCATTATTTCCGATCATCTCTCTGACCTGACTGTCCTACTTAAGAAGGCAGGGATGGTGTCTTAGGCCTCTTTGTGTTCCCTCCCACCAGTGCCTTATAAGTGGCACTCAGTGACTCTGCCTTCCACACATATCTTAAACAATCTTAAAAACAAAATAGCACAATAAGGAGCATGAACATAAGAATGTAGGTATATAGACACAAGAACAATACTCACCCTCAGTTGTTCACAAAGAAATGAAAAGAAGGTAACAATGAGGCACAACTTTACATCTCTGAGAGTAGCAAACGTTTTGAATAATGATAATCCCAATGCTGGTGTCTAAATGGTACTTCTCTGTTAACTGGTAACGGTTTTGGTAAGCAATTTGGCAATAATATTGAGAACCTCCTAAAATGTCTGGTCACTTGACCCCATGACCCAACTCCTAGAAATTATACTAAGCAAATAATCAAAAAGAAAGAACTGTCTTAAAGAACATAATCATTTTTTTTAAACAAGCAGAAGTATACAAACAACCTAAATATACTTCTGCCTAGCTTATGCCAGAACATGATTAACATTTCCCTTCCCCCTAGAATGGGCAGGGATTTTTTTTCTCCCCATTTCTTTAAGTTTCAGCATTTCAGCTAAGCTGGACTAGATATCAAAAGACCTATGTTCTAGAGCCAATTCTAAAACTTACTGGCCATGACTGAGCAAACCACTCAACCTCTGAGCTCCATTTTTCTTCATTTATATAAATGGCCATTTTATAGGGCCATTGAAAGGATCCTATTAATTAATCAACAAATATTCATTGACTACCTAATTTATGCCAGCTAGACACTGCGAATAAAAAAATAAGCTCTTGTCCTTGAGTCTAGTTAAAGAAGGAGAAAGACAAACAATGAAGAGAGAGGCCGAGTTCAGTAGGAAGTGATAAATGCCATGATGTGGGTGAGCAACCATGAGCCTGCCAGCTCAGACTGCGTGAAAAGCAGGACCTGCCTGAGGAGGCTTCCTGGAAGAAGCGGTAAGTGAGCTGAGCTCTGGAGTGGGAGACTCCAGAGGATGGGAACTGGGTGACAGTGAAGGTGGGATGAAGTCAGGGGGTAGGGTGGAGAAGGAGAGGGACAAAGACACGAGGACCCGAAGGGCTATCACCTTGGGTGTGGCGGAGGGGAGCAAGGCCGCTGGAGAGCTGCCGACAATCTAGCAACTCTATTCAAGCTCCAAGACAGTGTCTTGCTTCTAAACTGAGGATAATAATAATAATAATGCCTACCTTGCAAGGTTGATGGGAGGACTAGGTGAAATGAAGGTAACAGAGGCTAGGAGTTCACAACGTCAGGTGCAGGAGTCATGTGGCCACGGCTGCCCCTGACTGCTCTGGCTGCCCAGGAAGCCCTGCAGCCTCTGCTCAGCCACAGCTCCTGCAGGAAGCAGGCAAGGGGGACTGCCTCTCTACTCAGGACGATTTACAGGGGCCAGGACAGCCACAGAGACGGGGACCCTGCCAGGCAAACACACCCCAGGGGACATCACAGCTCCACCTAGGAGGTAGCATTTGAGCCAGGCCGTGAAGAGATGGTCAGGATTTTAAAAATAACTGTTTTCTGTTTGCAAAAGTAGTACATGTTCACTTTTTTAAATCTGGAAAATAGAGAGAAAGCAGAAATCTCTGGAAATCCAAGCCCCTCTCAGCAGAGAGAACTATTGTTAATTTTTCTCCTATTGACCTGTGGTGTGTTTTCAGCGTTCTCTTCCGCACCCAAGCACACCCACCTCTAACTTAGGGCAAGTGAGGGCCACGCAGTACATACTGGCTTGTAGCCTGTCTCCTTCACCTTCACGAGCACAGTTGGAGTTTAAGAAGAGGACACTGAGTGTGGGGCGCGCTCCAGAGGGAGGAAGCGGCCTGAGGAAAGGCCTGGAAAAGGTAACCTGGGGCCCAGGGCAACAGGCAAGCGGTCCGTTTGGCTGTAGGCAGGGAAGTTCCTTGTTCTGGGATTCTATCAGAGTATCCCACTCGGGGGTTACCTGTCTCTACCATGTCAGATCTTTTTCCCAAATAAATTTTGTTATTTGGTCCATTTCTGATACTAATGAATGGAAAGAGAACTGGCTTCAAGGGCAGGCAGACGGGTTTGAATTCCAGCTTTGCCCCCAACTCTGCATTATCTTGAGCAGTCATTTGACTCATCCAAGCCTGAGGATCCTTCCCCAAAACATGAGAATCATTACTTATATCACAAGGATGGTTTGAAGATTATATACAACAATATGTGTGAAAACTAGATGCATTTGAAAAAGCTTATCATAACAATAACACAGCACTCATCAGCCAAGTACTTAAGCTAGGCACTGTGCATTGCTTCTCATAAGCTATTTCATTTTATTCCTCCCCATGGTGCTAGGAAGAAGTTTTATATCCCTGTTGTGTACATAAGGAAACCAAGCTTTGGTGAGTCTGAATAACATGCATGAGGCTGTGCAGCAGGTAAGTGGAGACTGGACCTCACTGGGCACATGGTATATGGAGGCTAATGATTGTATTTAGACTAGAACTAACTGGTCTACCCCGGGGCCAGCATGGCCCATCCGGCTCAGTCATCAAACAGGCACCTTCCATCTTTGCAGGCCCTTTTCTAGACCACTAATGACTTCGGCCCAGGGTCTGAATGCCCAGCCTCTTTCCCCCAAAGTGGGTGTGTGTCACACCAGGACTGACCCTCCTATCTGAGAGCTCTTGACTCTGATTCACCTGAAGTGCTGGTTACTCATTCACTCATTCATCAAATATATACTGAGTGCCTACTATGTTCCAGCCCTGGCCAGGGGCTAAAGGATGAGGGGGAAAAAAGTATATGTCCTCTGCTCTTAATCTTAAGCTCAGAGTCAAATTATTGGTTAATAAAATAGAAGTCTTGGGCAAGCGCCGGGAAAGGCAAGTCCGTAATGCTACGGCAGCACCAAGTGTGGGATGCAAGCCCAGCTGTGGGATATTCAGGAGGAGCGGGAGCCATCCTGGTGGTGAGAACAGGAGGGCGCATTTCAGGTAGAGGGAAACAGCCTTTGTTGACAGAAACTTTAGGAAATGGTCCTGCCAAATACCTTTTCATTTTAACAGGCAAAACAGCCTCAGACCAAACAAGATTCCTCCCATAAAGGGGAATTTCAGAGCAGCAAGATTCCTAGAGCCACTCACAGCACACGCTGCCCGGCTCACCCCGCCAGAGCCAGAGAGCGGCTGTCTGCTTAACGACCTCCCAGGCCGATGCTGCCGCGTCTCCTCCCGGCCACTCTGTTCTGCTCCCATTTTGCAATTCCTAACACACGCAGAGAATCTTGGCCCCACTCCTGGTGTTGGGCAGCTCTGTTCTCCTCTCTGAATCTATCTCCCAGTATAAACTCTGGGGCAAATTTCCAGGCTGAAATCCTGGCTCCACCACTTGCTAGCTGTGTGACCCTGAACAACCTTTTGGTCCCTTAGTTTCATTATCCATAAAATAAGGGTAATAAGAGCACTAAGCACAAATTGTGAGGATTAACTGAACTACTTCTGACCCAAGGGGCATGCTATCTAAGTGTCCTCTGTTACTATAATAGCTGTCACTCCTCTGAAGTGTGTTGTGCTCCCCGACTTGTCCATAGCACTGCTCCGCAAGCCAAACATCCGGGACGGGGTTATCGGCTCTCCGCCCTGTGCTTCCACAGCACCCTGGCTGGTCCCTAAGCGGAGCCCTCCTTGCAGGGCATGGTCACTGCTCACTGACCAGCGTGTCTGCCTTGCTAGTTTGCAAGCTCTGCAGGGTAGACCATTGTGGCTCCAGTACACACACATGGACAGGGGCTCAAGAAGTATATGTGGAATGAATGACTAAGACAATATACCACGATTAAATGCTGAGACTACCCATATGATTTCAGTAAGCACATAAAGTAACAACACTACCAGAGAGCCTTTATCAAGGGCTTACAATTTGCCAGGTGTGGTGCAATGCTCTTTGCTTTATTGTGTTTAATTTTCGCACCTGCCTAAGACAGTGAATGAATGGTTTTACACGTGTGAAATATCAAATACAACGCTTGATGTATGTTTAGTGATTAATCAATATTTGGTCTGATTTTTAATATTATCCCCTTTTACAGAGGAAGAAACTGAGGCTCAGAGAAGTGAAGCAATTTGTCTGGGGTCACACAGGTAGTGGAGAACCCAGAAGGGGGGTCCAGTATAGTTGACATCCAAACCTACCTGAGCCCAAACCTTTATGAGCCTCACTCTCTCTTCCAACCTTTAGTACTGGACTAAAGATTTTAGGGAACCTATTATCTGCCTAATTATTCCCTTTTGGCCTCTATGCTGATTGAATTCATAGTATTTGGGAAACCTGTTCTAGAATATTTCCTGCCTGAAGCCAGTGTGGCAGAGTATAATATTAAAGGAGAAGGTTTCTAAATTAATTACTTTTTTCAAATCCCGGGAAAGGTTCAAGTTTGTGCAAGTCTCTGGTTTCACTTCAAAGTTCTAATTGTATTTCCTTTCATTATACTAACCTGGCTGCACCTGCCCAGACCTCACCTGTTGGGAACATGAGGCTGCCAAACATTTCATTTCCCCTTATCTGCCTCCTTCCCAGCCACTGCAAAGGGCACCAGCTGATGATCTGGGTGCCTGGACTCAAGCCTTTGGCAGTAGGCATCAGCATCTGGCAGCACACCCTCCTCCCCGTGGGAACAGGGCTAAGTCCCAAACAAAACTGTGATGTTGGCAGCAGCGCTCTGAGGGGGCCCCACACCTGCTTCCTTTCACCTCCTCTCTGTGAATTCCTTCATAACCTTGGAGTAGGAAAGGGCCTTTCTAACTTTGATACAAAACCCCAAAGCCATAAAAGAAAATGTTGATCAATTTTGCTCCATCTGTATGGAATCCAAAGCATCTATATGGAAAAAATCACAGACTATGTAGAAAGATAGCACCACTGGGAGAATGGCAATCACCCCCCAGACAAGGCTCCCCACCACAGAGAGCTCTAATAAAACCCAAAGGAAAAGGAACAAGAACCAGGAAAAAGAAATTGGCAAAGCACGTGACACACAGTTGATGGGAAAAATACAAATGCTCTTGATATGTGAAAAGATGATTAATCTCAATGAGCGAAAATGAAAGCTGCACTAAAATACCATTTGTCACTTATCAGACTGGCAAAAATTCAGCCATGAGCACACAACACTGCCATGAAGCTGTGGAAAACAGGTACCCTACTACCTTGCAGGGGAGTGTGAAATGGTGCCTCCCCATCTGGAAGGTCATTTGTCAGATCTACAAGATCCTGTGTGCCCTTTATCCAGGAACCCCAAGTCTGAGAACAGATCCTAACGCTACACCTGTACATGTAGGAAATGACCACACATGAGGTTATTCATTAGCGCTTATCTGTAACAGCAAAGGTTTGGACATACTGCCCAGTGCTCAATTGGTTAACTAAATTATGATACATGCTCACAGTGGAATACTACACAGCTGTGAAAAAGAACATGAAAAGACCGAGGACGCACCCTAAGTTCTTACTGATATGGAACACCCCAGGGTTATTAAGTGAGGAAAGCAAGTCACAGCATGATGCACATGGGGTGCTACATTTTTGTGTAAGAAAGTGGCAAAAAAGGTCATATATTTGAATTTCGATTTGCGTAAAGAAGTAAAATACTGGAAGAAAACATAATTAACACCAGTAATACTGGAGAAATATGCAGTAAATGAATAAAAGTGCTTGCCTCTTGGAACTGAGATGGGAGGAGAGGGATGGGACAAAGACGTCTCAGGGAGTACTTTTTAAAGCACTTTAATTATTAAACTATATGAATGTATTATCTATTCAAAAACACTCTAATTAAACTTGAACAAACTGAAAGACCCTATTGGAGAGGGGGCATCTGAAGGAAGAATCTATTAAAGGGTTAAGTCCTGGAGTACCAAAAACTGAAAGCAAATTACAAGAGCTCATAATCTGGCATGTCTTTACAAGTCTGTTTTCTAATATCCATTTACTTAATACACACTTACCAAGCAGCTACTATATACCAGGCCCTACACAATAAGTGTTAGTGAGACACAGTCAATCAGACATGCTCCCTTCTACTTGGGGAGGATGGCCCATGGAGGAACTGAGTGGATGTGCAGGCGCCCAAGCAGAGTGTCCATCTATTGGACTGGTGAGACTACAGTCAAAGTTTGGGGATGACAAAGTGGCTAAGATCTAAGAAACAACTTTCAAGAGAGAAGAGAAACCACAGAGAAGGAGACAAACACACCTGCATTCAAATTCTTCACAAAACTTTAGCCTATTCCTAAGCCACACACAGTAAGAAACCAAAAACTGAGAAGACATCAGCTTACAGGCCAAAGAGCTGATCACTGATTAGTTGGGGAGTCAGAAGTTGGAGTTCAAGTTAGATCAAGGCAGAAGGGACTTGGTAAATAGCCAGTGCTTCCAGCTGTAGCTAAAAAGGCTATGAACTACGAGTAAAGACCACATCCTTGTAGTAAGCACAAAACTGAAATAGACTAGACTTAACCAAGGCCTAGCATACTCAAGGAAGACCTGCTGGTTCTCTATCTGCCTGCTAGAACAAAATTTAACACTGCTTGAAGGAAGTTAACATAATTCATTCAAAGCTTCTCCAACTTTGTGTCCAAAATATCTAGCATTAAATAAAAAACCATAAGGCACACTGAAAAACAGGACCCAAACCAAACCAAACCAAACCAAAACCCCTGAAATTCAAGAGAAAAAAAGAGAACAGAAGTAGATTCAGAGAAGGCTCAGACATTAGAGGTATACAACAGGAATTTTAAAAAACTATGTTAAGGAAAAAGATGGTCAAAATAGAGGAAATAGAGGAAACAGAAGAAAAACGGAGAATATCAACTGAGATTTGTTGAGAGATTTGTTGAATATCAACGTAGACTTGTTGATGTCTCCCATAAAAGAAAAAGTGCAATGTCTGAAATTAAGATCACTTGGATAGGCTTAACACCACACTGGACATGATAGAAAATGGGATTTGAGAACTGAAAAGCACGTCAATAGGAAACACCAGACTGAGGTATGAAGAGAGAAAAATGGACAAACTAGAGCAGAGCATAAGAAATACATGCAGTACAGTCAAAAGGTTTAATAGTCATGTAACTGGAGTCCCAAAAGGAGATAAAGGAGTGAATGGGGCAGAAAAAATATTTGAGAAGACTTGGTCAAGAATTTTTATATATTTGATGAAAGACAACCCACAGAGTCAAGAAGCTCAGTGAACCCCAAGAAGAAAAAGTACAAGAAAATCACACCTATGTACATAACAGTCAAACTGCTGAAAACTAAAGACAAAGAAAAAAATCTTAATGGCAATCAGAGACAAAAAGACACAATGCATTCAAAGCAGTAAAAATAAATCTGATGACTTATGACTTAACTGTTTAGAAGCCAGAAGACAATGGAACAAAAACTTAAAAATGTTAAAAAGGGGGGAATTAATCTTAGCAGTCTAGAATTCTATATCCAGCAAGAATGTCTTTCAAAAATATAGGTGAAATAAAGATGTTTTTCATGATCTATAAGACACTGCACTATCCAAAAATATTAAAAATGTTTCTTTGGGTTGAATAAATGTGATCCCAAATGGAAGCATAGACTTGTTGACAGGCATAAAGAGCCCTGAAAAGGGTAAATATGTGAATAAATATAAATAAATATTGAATATTTAAAACAATAATAATGATGTGTGGTACTTATGGAAATGTTGTATGGGAAATAAAATACATTAAAACAATAGCAAAGAGATAAATGAAGTTAAACTATGAGCAAGTTCATGCCCTGTGCTTGAAGTGGAGAAGGAGTAAAGTGAACTAGACCTAAGGGAAGGATGCATGTTTTAATACCTAAGATAACCACTCTGAAAGAATATATAACTGCAAAGCTAGCAGAGGAAAACATAAAGAAATGTTAAACCACATCAACCCTCCTAAAAAAGCTAAAAGGGGGGAATGAATGACTAAAGACGGGAGAAATCAAAATTAAATAGTAACTTTGTTGATTTAAGTCCAACAATGTAAGCAACTACATTAAATTTAAATGATCTAAATACTCTAATTGAATATAAAGATTATCAGACTGGATTTTTAAAAACTATTTTAGAATCCTTAATATTGAATTCAGAAAGGTTGAAAATAAAAAAATAAGCTATACGAATACCAACTTGATCCTACTGATCTCTACAGAGCATTCGTTCTATCCGTTATCTGTAGAACACACATTCTTTACAAGTATGCATGGGCATCTGCCAAAATCAACCATTTGTGAGGACAAAAAGCAATTCTTAATAATTTCAAACATTAAAATCCTACAAAATATATTCTCTGACCGCAGTGAAATTACAATAGAAACCAGTAACAGAAAGACAACTAGAAAATAACAAAATGCTTGGAAATTAAGCAATAGATTTCTAAATAAAGCAGGTAAGAGAAGAAATCACAATAGGAATAAGAAAATAAGTTTAACAGAGTGATAATGAAAGTATGACATCAGAAAAATTATGAGTGAAGCTGAGCAGTGCTTAGAGGAAAATTTATAACATTAAATGCCTATCTTAGAAAAGGTTGAAAATCAACTATTTAAGTGGCTGCCTGAAAAGCTAGAGAAAGACAAAAAATTAAACTTAAAGAAGGTAGAAGGAAGGAAACAATAGATAAGAGCAGAAATAAATGAAATAAAAGAAGACATAAATTGAGAAAATCAACAAACCCAAAAGTTGGATCTTTGGAAAGACTAGTTGATAAACTGTGGCAAGACTGATTAAAAAACACAGAATTGCCAATACCAGAAATGAAAGTGGACATCACTAAATGGTAAAAGCATGACAAAAAAATACTAATGGTAAAGTTTAAATAACATCATGAAAATAAATTTGAAAATTCAGGCAAAATGAATTCCTTAAAAGTAACAATTTGCTAAAAGTAACACGAAATAGAAAAATATGAATAATATTACTATTTAAAAAATTGAATCCATCATTAAAAATTTTTTCCAAACCCAGAGGACTTCACATTGAATCATTCCTAATTCTTAAGAAGTAAATAATGTCAATCTTACACAAACTCTTCAGAAGAAATGAAAAAGAAGAAACTTCCCATCTTTTCTTACATAAACCTGTATAAACATGACACAAAAACCTGACAAGGACATTGTAAGAAAGGAAAATCATAAGCTAATAAAGTCTCATGAGTATAGATAACAAAATTCTTAATAAAATAGTAGTCAATCTAACCTAAAAAAGATAATTCTTCTGACCAAGTGCAGTTTATTCCGGGAATGCAAGGTCGGTTTAACGTTTAAAAATCAATCAATGTAATTCACAACATTAATAGAATAAAGGACAAAACAAATGATCATCTCAAAAGATGCAGAAAAACACTTGATCAGTTCAAAACCCATACAAGAAAAATCACTCAGCAAACCAGGGATTTGATAATGAGTAAATACAAAAAATCCACAACAAACATCATACTCAATGGTGAAACACTAATGTTTTTCTCCCTTAGGTTGGGAATAAGACAAGGATGTTTACTATTGTTACTTCAGCTCAATATTGCACTAGAAGTCCCAGTCAGTGCACTAACACATAGAAAGAAAAATATAAAGACTATAAAAGAAGATAAAAAATTACCATCATTCTCATTTTAAAAAACCCAAACTCATAATTAAAAGTGAATTTAGCAAAGTGAATGGAGACTTTTTCATTATCTAAAAAGTCAATTACATTTTCATATGTCAGCAACTAATAACCATTAGAAAAATATTTTAAATAATACTACTTATAATAATACTAAAAAATATCAGTTACCTGGAAATAACGCTAATGAAAGATGTACAAAATCTCTACACTGAAATCTACTGAGAGAAATTAAAGGCCATTTAATACACAGAGGTAATACCACATACATGGATTGGAAATTTGATGTTGGTAAGATGTCAGTTCTTCTCAAATTTATTGTAGATTCAGTGTGATCCCAGTCAAAATCCTGGAAGGTTTTTTTGTGTGTGTGTGCATGTGTGCATGTGAAAATTGACAGGCTGGTTCTAAAATATGTGTGGAAATGTTAAGAACTTAAATGAACCAAAACACTCTTGAAGAAGAAATATCTTATGCCAGCAGATATCACAACTAATTATAAAGGTGAAGTAATAAGGTGACCCAAAAATAGATAGCCAATGGTTCAGAATAAAGGTCAAGACATAGAAGCACATAACACGATCTGCTCATTCATGATCAGTGGGTAAAGGATATTCTTTTTGACAAAAGGTGCTCTATCAGTCAAAAATTAAAAATAAAAAAAGAACTATGACTCCTCCTTCACTTTGTATATAAAAGTTCCAGATAGATTGCTGATATAAAAGTAAAAGGTAGAATTTCTTCTAGATAACAATGCGAAAATTAGCTTAATGACCTTGACGTAGGCAAAGATTTCTCATAGGAAACAAAAATCACTAACTATAAAAGGAAAACATTGATAGACCACATTTATTAGAACTAAGAACTTCCATGCATTGATAGATACCACTAAGAGAATGAAAGGCAGACCACCAATTAAGAGATGTTTGCAGTACTTTCTTCTCCTATTGTCTCCTATTTGAAATATAAAAACAATTCTTACAAATCATTAAGGAAAAGATAAAACAGCACAATTAAAAAAAAAACTGACAGGCAAAATACCTGAACAGGTAGTTCACAAAAGAGGATATCCACAGAATCAGAGCACCAATCCTTCTCAAACTCTTCCAAAAAATGGAAAAGGATGGAACACTACCAAACTCATTCTATTAAGCAAGCATTGCCCTGTTACCAAACTCAGACAAATACACTACAAGAAAAGAAAACTACAGATTAATATCCTTTATGAATATTGAAATTATTATGAAAATTCTCAGCAAATACTAGCAAACAGAATTCAACAATGTGTTAAAAGGGTTATATACCATGACTAGGTGGAGTTTTTTATACTTGAGTGCAAGGATGGGTCAACATACAAAAATCAATCAATGTAATATACCATATTAACAAAATACCCACATTATCATCTTAGTTGATGCAGAAAAAGCATTTGACAAAATTCAACACTTTCATGACAAAAACAATTGTAAAACAGGAATAGAAGAAAACCTCAACATAAGAAAAACCTATATGAGCTATTCACAGCAAATACACTCAATGGTGAAAGACTGAAAGCTTTTTCTCTAAGATCATAAGTAAGACAAGGATGCTCACTTTTGCCAAATCTATTCAATATAGTGCTGGAGGCCCAATCAGAGCAATTGGACAAGATTACACACACCCACAAGCAAAACTGCTAGAATAAATTCAGCAAAGTTGCAAGATACAATTCAACACATGGAAATCAGTTACATTCTTTATACTAACAATGAGCAATCCAAAAAGAAGTTGAGAAAACAATTCTATTTACAATAACAAAAGGAATAAAATACTTAAGAATAAACTTAACCAAGGAAGCAAAAGACTTGTACACTCAAAACCATAGAGTTGCTGAAAGAAATTACAAATGACAACAATAAATGGAAAGACATCTTGTGTTCATGGATTGGAAAACTTAATATTTTTAAGATGTTATTACTATGCAAAGTGACCCACAGATTCAATGTAACCCCTATCAAAATCCTACCATTTTTTTGCAGAAATTGAAAAAATCCATCCTAAAATTCACATGGACTCTAAAAGGACTCTGCATAGTCAAAACAGTTCTGAAAAACAATTAAATTTTGGAGGTCTCACATCACCTGATTTCAAAACTTAGTACAAAGCTACAATTATCAAAATAGTGTGATACTGGCATACAGACAGACATATAGGCCAACATAAGAGAATAGAGAGCCCAAAATAAACCTTTGCATTTATGGTTAAGGATTTTTGACAAGGGTGTCAAGACCATGTAGTGGAGAAAAGAAAGTCTTTTCAACAGATGGTGTTGGGAAAACTGGATATCCACATGCAAAAGAATGAATGTGGACCATATACAAAAATTAACTCAAAATGGATCAAAGACCTAAACATAAGAGATAAAATTATAAAACTCTTGGAAGGAAAACATAGACAAAACCTTCATGATACTGGTTTTGGTAATATACCAGAAGCATGACTAACCAAAGAAAATTGATAAACTGGACTACATAAAAATTAAAAATATCTGTGCATCAGAGAACACAATCAACAGAGTGAAGGGCAACCTATGAAATGGAAGAAAATACTTGCATATCATATATCTGATAGGGGGTAATATGCAGAATATATACATAACTCCCATAATTCAACAACAAAAAAATAAACAATTCAAATAAAAATGAGCAAGAGACTTGAATAGACATTTCTCCAAAGATATACAAATGATCAATGCACATGAAAAGAGCTCAACATAAGTAATCATTAGGAAAATACACATCAAAATCACAAAATAGTACTTTACACCCTTTAGGATGGCTATTATTAAAAAAAATGGATTGGCAAGGATGTAACTGGTGCAGCTGTTACGGAACACAGTATGGCAGTTCCTCAAAATACTAAACAAAGGATTACCATATGATCCAACACTTCCACTTCTAGGTATATACTCAAAAGAATTGAAAACAGGAACTCGAACAGATATTTGTACACCCAAGTTCATAGCAGCATTTTTTTACAGTAGCCAAAAGGTAGAAACAACTCAGATGTCCATCAATGGAAGAATGGATAAACAGAATGTGATATATACATACAATGGAATGTCATTCAGCCTTAAAAAGAAAGAAAATTTTGACACATGCTACAACATGAATGAACCTTGAATATATTATGCTAAGTGCAGTAAGCCAGTCACACAAGGACAAATGCTGGGTGATTCCACTTACATGAGATATTGAGATGAATCAAATTAATCAAGGCAGGAAGTAGAATAGTAGTTGCCAGGGACTGGGGCAGGGGCAATAGGAAGTTATTGTTTAATGGGTACAGAGTTTCAGTTTGGAAAGATGAAAAAGGTTCTGGAGATGGATGGTGGTGATGGCTGCACAAAGGAAAATGTACTAGGTACTACTGAACTGCTCCTTAAAATGATAAATTTTATGTTAGTATATTTTACCACAATAAAATAATACTAAAAAAAGAATGTTCAGGGATGCTTAAGAAATAATTGGAAACTAGAAACCACTTAAATAGCCATCAACATTTAAGTAGAAACATAAGATGTGAGATATGTGGAATACTATGCAGCCATGGAAAAGAAAAAGACTACTGCTATGAACAGCACCACTGATGGGTGTCACAGACATTATGTTAGGTGGAAAAAGTCTACATACAAAAGAATACAGAGTCTATGAGTCTATTTACATGTTTCAAAACTAGGCAAAACCAAACTACAGTGATAAAAACTCAGGACAGTAGTTATTGACAAGGATGAGACCTGTGGGAGCCTCCCCGGGTGCTAGAAATGTTCTCTCTCTTCTCTGGGTGGTGGTGACACAGAGGATACAAGATATGCATCAAACTATTCACATAAGATTCGTGTACTTTATGTTTGATTTATCTCAGTTTTACAGAATGAAGCAAAATAGTGTTGATGGAATGACAAAGAGATAAGGGACTCTGAAAGGGACTTGGGAATGAAGCCTGTCAGTATACTAACACCCCCCATGAGGATTATGGAGTGGGTGGTCGCTGGCCCATTCTTTGAGAAAACTGCACTAAGGAGATGTACTTTACAAACCAAGGGAGAAAGACACACTGTCCCTGATGGAAATGACATTTATAATAAGCTCCCCCCTTTTTTAGTGCTTAAGGGACAAATACAAGTTCCAAGTGACCTTTGCTCTTATCACAAGTCATCCAGAAGCCCAGTCATAACTCAGGGAAAGGTGTGAAAACAGCAATTTATATCTTCCTATTAACATCAATTCTCTAGTACAAAGTCCAGGAGAAGTTTTTACTTTCAAACAGCAAGGAGATTCGTCACTCTAAAACAATCTCATGACACCCTACTTTAAACCCACATCTACAGTGTGACATGGAGAATAGCCTTTTCTATTCAGGATTGACATTTGCCCAACTGTAATAGGGTCTTTGGGGGCTCAGATAATATGAATGTGTAAACAGCAAGTGTTTGCCACGGCCTTGGTTTCCACATCCACCTGACTGGGTAGCACTCCCTACTGCAGAATATTATAGGGAGAGCCTAGGCTATTTCATCAGTGGCCAGAGAGTCTCTCATTTCAGGTGACTTGCCCAAATTTAGCATTCTAGAAGCACTATTCCTGGCTTTGTCTAGGACTTCATGGAAGAACGAGTTGTAAGCACTTACTTTCATCATTAGAAACATTCCCCAGAGATGTGTGGCTGGAATAACGTTTGTTTTCACTTTCGTTGAGACATCTTTCAATCCAGCTCTCTGGGGACAAAAAAAGAAAGAAAATCACAGAATTGCTGCTGGTGTTTGTGAAGAGACAGGAACACCATAAACACATTACATTTAAATGCCCATCCAGTTTATCTGAGATCTGTCCTGACTGGAATTGGATTTTATATAAAGCTCCACATGTACCATTGCTGAAGAGGCTTTGCTGACTAGTTTAGAGGCAAATGGTAATTGAAGCCCCACTTGAGTATTTCTTGGTCAAATTCTAATCCTGGAGTATGCATATCCCAATAGCACCAACTAAGGATTATCTTTTTTTGCAAAGAAGATATTCCAGTGAAGTAGTTTGTAAAACAAAATCCGGTCAACTGAATCACTGATGGTCATTTGTAGATGTGTAAATTAGCAGCAGAACACTTTCTTTGAAAGAAGAGAGAAAAAAAACATGAAACCCTGAAGGCTCTGGCTGAAGTAGAGAAAGAGGGCAGGAAACCTTGCAGCTCACCTCCCTTTACCCAGTGGTCCCTGAAGGGGATCTTTCAAGCACAGACCAAAAGCTGCTGCAGGAAGAGATATCAAGAGCTCTCTGTTAGCGATGTAGTATTTTAAAATTACAAAAAAAAGGTTTTTAAAATCTAATTCCAAAATAAATACATACCAGTGTACTTCCCACAATGTAGCATAATGCTGATTCCTTCCACTACATCATCCACTATTCATTCATGCAACATCAGCTAAGTACAGTCAGTTCTACTATAATGCCTATTTTTAAAATAAGAATGTGTTCCAATGCAGGTAATATATAGGGAATGATTTGAATATTGAGCAGACTTGTGTTTGCTTTTGGATTTCTTTTATAAGAGCCACCAGGTAATGCAGAAGACTGCACACAGCTTTCTGAGCCCGAGAGGAATATGCAAAATTCATATGTACTCACATCCCAAACATCTACCAGCTATACTTCACAGTGTGTATTATGAGCCATACTTGCATTCTACCACTTCACAATAACTCCAAGCTGCAGTCCTTCTGACATCTACTTCCAAACACTTCAGGTCTTTTCCAAGGTGAAGTGCCATACTTATTGTATTTCTTTATCTCAGCCTTCTAATAGGTGCAAAACTGTGCTATCATTTTTATTAGGCTTTTTAAAAAAAATGTATCTCTGAGAAGGTTTTTGAATGTTGGCCTCTAGCTTGTTTTCCAATAACCTTTGTGGGTTTCATTGCATAATTTTGCAGGGTGGTGATTTTTAGGAATGCATACGTGGTGTTAGAGCAGAACAGAGCATACCGCTGGCTGTGTGCTTTCTGACTGCTTTTGCAGTCTCCCATTGCCGACTTTATGATATGGGAGCTAGCATTTATTGAACTCCTGTTTTAACACGCCAGGCCCTTGGCACATATTATCTCATAGTGTTCAACAATTCTCAGAAGTAAAGATTTTGATCTCCATTTTTCCTAGAAAGCAGCTGAAGCTTAGAGAGATGACTATGACTCCTCATAATTCAAAGAGCTGAAGAAAAGCTCATTAGTTAACACCTTAGGTGTTACATAGCAGATCATAAAAAGAAGACCCGCTGACTGCCGACAAGAAAGTGGTGTAGACGGGGAAGCAAATGCAAACAGCAGGGAGAAATGTTAGGTTTTGTTTTGTATTTTATGTCTCAACAAATTGCTCTTTTAAAAGCTGCTTCCAAAATTGTAAATAAGTATGGGGAAAACACCCACTGGAAGGAACAAGAGCCAGCTTGTTAAGAGGATATGGAAATCTGGTATTTCTGAGGAAACACTGAGCAGCAGAGAAATTCAAAACGTTAAATGCTACCCTTTCCAGATCTCAAAGGCACAGCGTAGAAACAAATGGATCGTAACATTTTCAAAGCTTTGATGGCACAAGGCAAATATGTGTCATCACATCTTATCCGAAATTGCATCTGGATACAAATCTCCAGGATTCTTTTCTGGACTCTCCAGAATGTCTCCTCTCAGATTCTAATCCCTTCAAGTCTTGGCACATCTTTCCAAGCAACAGTCATGGCTGACTTGGAATGGCATTTACTAAAATTTGCAGCCCCTTCCTCCGCCAAACCATACCACCTACAGCAATTTCTGTTGGTCTGGGCCAACCCCTGGTCTTCCTAGCAAGGCATGCACATCTAGTTAATCTTTCAGGCATGTGTGCACACACAGTCATGCATACACTCCCTCCCTTTCAACAGAAACAGGGAACTAAGAGAAATACTCTCCCTCTCCCCGATTTGTCTGTGCCAGGATCAGCCTTGTTAAAACTGTGGAGTCTTTAGAAGGGCCTATTCTTGCAGGTCAGAACCCCCAGTGATTGGTGGGACACTCTCTGAAGAACTCACAGTAACATTCTGGAGAGGAGCTGGCTCGAAACACCACACGGGCCAAGAGTGCAACACCTGCCCACGAGAGTGCAAGTCACGGAGGAACTTCCCTGAAGGCTATACCTCCCCTCCATACTGCCCCCTCCCAACACCGGAGAGACAAAAGCAAGGTCACCAACAGGAAGAGAGGACTACAAGTGCCTTGAAAAAAAGGACAGGCATCTCACCAAGTAACATTTTCTCCCACCCACTGCACCCACTCACGTCTCTCTGACCCCATGACCTAGGCCTGTAGCCACTCTGCTCCCCACTCGGCTCCCTGGGGCAACACAGAGTGACTGGTCTCTCTTGCACATGGCAGATCTAAGAACACAACCATCATGTCTCCGTTTTTCTGGCCAGGGTACCCCACATAAATGTCAGCTTTTTCTTGGAAGAAACGGTTCCCACTTTTTTGCCGTCCTTGTTCACTTGCTTCTGGCTGTGTGAATCCACGGCCACTTGGACGTGGGGCACCCAGGATGCACTCTGAGGGTGCAGACCATGGTCCGAGCGGAACCATCACTGCTGCTGCTCTGGCCACTTGGAGTTTTCAGAACAGTCATTCCAGACTGCATGGATGCAACACTCGGATGAAATATCTAAACAGGCCATGGGCCTCAGGTCCACAGTGCTCTTTGACTTCTGCCTTCTTCCTTAGCGAGGCCCTCAACAGCAGCATCTGCAACCCATGTCGCTAAGTCAGGTTGCTCCATATGATTAGAAGGCCACCATATATTGTGCCCTTATGGGCCAGGCATTGTGCTAATGCACCACATATACCACCATAATCCTCATGACGACCCTATGAGGTAGGTGCTATTAATACGTACCTTTTAGAGAGAAGAAAACTAAGGCTCAGAAAGATTAGGTGACTTGCCCAAAGTCACCCAGCTAGTAAGCGGCAGGTCCAGCCTTCCAACTCAGGTCATAACCAAAATGTTTTTCCCAGTGTGAACTGAGCTCTCTTCCTATGGTGCGTGTGGTCTCCAGGACACAGCGCCAGTACCGCAGTGCTTCTCACAGTCTGCCCTGCATTCAGACTTTTCACTGAAACTCTACTTCCATAGTATAATTTTTGCTAAATTGAATGTTTGCCAGCCTTTGTTACACACAGCAGGCTCTTCAGTTTAGAACTTAAACATCTTAAGAATGAAGCCCCTTTTATTCTCTTTCTTTTGACAATCCACTAGTACCTGTATAAAGATTTTCCTGTAATCTGGCCTCAGTAAATGTTATGTTATTGACACACGTGCTATACAAGGATGCACAACATATAGATAGATACGTGCACATATCTATAGAATTTCCTAGTCCTTTTCTTTTTTGCCACGTAAGACATGAAAAAGTACAACACATCCAAGGCAATTTTCCCAAATAAAAAGCAAAATTCAACCAACATTTATTTTGTACCCTCCAGATAAAAGAAAGCTGCAGCAAAGGGAAGCTGTGGGTGACAGAGACATGAACAAGGCTGGCTTCTGCCCTCTAGTTGCCATCTAGAGAGCAAGGCAGGTGCGACTCCCCAACTCCTGAGTGCAGGGACCCTGTCATTTTTGTTCCCCTAGTGAGTGACAGTGTGCCTGGCCCGAACAATAAATGTGTGTTGCTGCATTACTTTTTTTGAAAATCAATTTTAAGCCAGGTAAACCTTGCAGTTTACAGAGCACTGACATGGAAAACCTGATCTGAGCTTCACAGTTCACCTTGTAAGACAGAAATTCATCCCACTTTACAGATAAGAAAACGGGGGCTTAGAACACCACACCAGCTTGCTGGCAGTGGCTCGGCCAAGGTCACGCAGTTAGAAGGTTTAAGGTCAGAATTCTAAGCAGATCGTCGATCCCCAAAGCCTATGCCTTCTCTTCTTGCTGCAGCATATGCATCATGTTGTTCTTAGATTATCCAACCAACCATCCATCCATCCATCCAACCGCTCATTTAGCAAATACTTATCATGAATCTTCAGTGTAAAGTTTTAACAGAAGAGATAGACAAATACTGTTTAACAGGAAGCCAGTGTATTATGGCAAGACGCCTCTGGTGGGCCAGGGTGTCAGGACCTGAAAATATCTTATTTATGCATTTTTAAAATTATTTTCCCCACCTTAAAAATGTAAGTTCTAACAACCACATCTATCTCATTCAGTGCTTAGTCCCCAGCAGCCTGGCGTGGTGAGACACACAGAGTTGGTGGCGATGGTTGTGACGAGGTGAAGCAGGGTGAGGAAACAGAGTGATGGGCACGGGTCCCTCCCCCAGAAAGGCCCCTGAGAAGAAATAGCATTCGCGCTGAGACTGAGTGCAGTGAAGGAGCAAAGCTTTTGAAGGTTTCCAGAGAGAGGAGCCCAAAGGCAAAGACCCTGAGGCAGGGTCATGCGTGACCTATGTGAGGAATGGCAGGACGGCCCAGTGGCCGAGGTGGAGTCACCAACGGGGGGTCAGCACAAGATGAAAGAGAAGACAGAGGCAGGCTGGGAGGAATGCAGGGTTTGCAGCCAGAGCAAGTGGATTTCAAATCCCAGCCCTGCCACTTCCATGCTATGCTGACACTGATGTCAGAATGGTTCCTGAACCTTCCTAAAGCACTAACTCCCAGGTTCTCCAAAGATTAACTGAAATTATACAGTGAAGCATTCCGCATGCTTGGCTCTGGGGGCCACGGAGTCGAGGAAAGCCTGTCTCTGTCCATGGGAAGCTCACGGCCGAGTGACAGGGACAGGCAGTAATGGGCATGTGTAGCATTTCTCAAGTGTCCTCTCCCTGACCAACACCCTGCTGCACATGCCTCACCTCTGCTCGTCACAGCAACTCTGAGAAAGAGCCTTCAACAACTGTGATGTGTGACAGGGAAACTGAGCCTCAGAGAAGCTAAGTCCTGTCGCCCAGCCGGCTGTGGTGGAGCCGGGTCAGGCCTGTCTGCCTCTGAAGCCCGCCTGTTCTGGCTGCGGCACGCTGCCTCGAGAACCCACCAGGTAACCAGGAGTGTGTTTGTTACTATAATAAGGTGCTGTGAGGGCACAAAGGGGGGGCTTCCAGCTCCGCCTGAGGGATTCACACAGGGATGGCATTTCAGCTGGTCCTTGAAGGATTCAGCATCTGCCAGGCCAAAGAAGAAAGAAAGGCATATTAGGCAAAAAGGCCGCTGTCACAGACAAAGGCACAAAGCGGGTTCTGGGAAAGGCGAAGGGTTCCCTGGCCCGTGACCCCAGGAGTGGTGGGAGACCTTTGGGGGGGTCCGTTAGGAGAGGTTGTAAAGGCCTCGCCCACCAGGCCTCGAAGCCTGTGAGCAGCTGGGAACCAGCCCTGAGTTTTAAGCACTGGGGGAGTAACCTGCAGAGCGTCGTTTCTGAGGAACTGGATGAGAATGGAGTTCTTGACTTATGTGATACCTGGAGCAACGCCGCCTGACTTATACAGTATCACTGGGTTTTAACAGAAGGTGTTTTCATACTCTCCATATCAACAGTGCTTCAGGGCACTGTCCTGGGGCCTATTTTAGGAATTCACAGATTTAGAAGTACTCCATTAAAAACCTGACACATCATACTCACAGCTACCAAAGGGGGGGCCAGGCCCCAGGTCCCTCTGTAGGCACTGGAGAGCACCCCAG
This sequence comes from Manis javanica, assembly GCF_040802235.1. Classification (NCBI taxonomy): domain Eukaryota; kingdom Metazoa; phylum Chordata; class Mammalia; order Pholidota; family Manidae; genus Manis; species Manis javanica. The sequence goes on along the minus strand of NC_133165.1, from coordinate 104,655,876 downwards.
GCTCCCCTCCCCCAGCCCTGGCCATTACCAGTGGAACCATGCCAGCAAGGCCTGCTCCTGTCTCCCCCGACACCTGGCTGTGCTTTCCTCTGGATCATTCAGCCTCTTTTTCTGTCTCCCTGGGCTCCCCAGGGGGGTGACACACAGGAACGTGTGGAAAGTCTGGGTCCCAGGAAGTGGGCGGCTGTGGCCTCTCTGCAGGGCCTCAGGTCAGTGGGTTGCCATGGTGACGCCACAGGCCCTGCCCCAGGGGCCTCTGGGTTCCAGGAAGGAGCCCCAGGCCTGCCTGCAAGGGACGGCCCCACCCTGACCCTGCCTTTATGCCTTCCCTCTCTCACCAAATACTGATTTAGGGCCAACTGTATGCCAGGCTCAGAGGATCTAGTGATGAGCACGGTAGACAGGGTCCCTGCTTTTAGGGAGCTTATATTCTATGGTGGAAACAGACAAAAACAAGTAACAAGATGACTTCAGAGTACAACGGGTGTTAAGAAAAAAATGAAGCGACAGAATGGGATAGAGATGGGGGTGCTGTTTTAGGTAGCAGGAGACTGAGGGCTTCTCGGAAGAGGAGATGTTGGAGCCAGCGCAAAGGCCTGCATAGGAGTGGGCTCGGAGAGCGTGAAGAACAGCCAGAACCAGCGTGGTGGAGGACGAGGAGGAAGGCGGTGAGCAGCAGGAAACGAGGTCAGACGTTAGGAAGGGCCTAAAGTTTACAGGGATTTGCTGGCCATAGTAAGAACCTCACGTTTATTCCAGATGGGCTAAAAAGCTATGGGAGGGCTTCAAGCAGGTGCACTGGCTCTGAAAGGGCAGCGCATAGTAGGGGATTTACATTCAGTCATCCCCAGCCTTGCTCTCTGTGGTTTCAGATACCTGCTTCCAACACAGTCTGGAAGATGATGGTCCTCTTCCTGACACACTGTCAGGTCAGTAGTAGCTTAACACTACGTCCCAGTGCCTACATCATTCACTTCACTTCATCTCATCACATAGGCATTTTATCATCTCATGACATCACAGGAAGGGTAAGTACAGTATAAGAGAGTTTGATAATGACACCAAAATTAAAAAATAATAACAATTAAAAAGAAAAGATTATCTTCAGGAAATAAATTACCAAGGAACATATAAATTATATTTGTGCATTTAATAAGAATTTTTGATAATATATAAAGTCATATGAATAAAAGTAGAAATCTAAAAAAAAAGTAGTTTGAGAGGCAGAGACCACATTCATGTCACTTATATTACAATATATTGTTATAATTCAATTTTATTACTAGCTGTTGTTAATCTCTTACTGTGCTTAGTCTATAAACTAAACTTTATCATAGGTAGGTATATATAGCAAAAAACAGTATATATAGGGTTCGGTACTATCGAAGGGTTAGGCATCCACTGGGGGTCTTGGCATATATCCCCTGTAGAAATGGGGGAATTACTGAAGTTGTTTCAACTGTTTACAGCGTACCATGTGTACCGCACTGAGCTACCCTGTGAGGGCAGAGTAGTGACCTGTTCAGACACCGTTTCTGCCTTCATGAAAGAGTAGAGTTCAGTGTGGGAGTCAGCCAGTAAATCATCCCACAAGTAGATACGTAATTTCCAAGAGAGTCATGGAGAGGGAAACAAGGGAGGTCCGACCTGATCTGTGAGAGTCAGGGAGGCTTCTTGGAGGAAGGAGCCTAACCTCACTAAAGAGGAAGAAGGTGTAACGCTACAAGCCCGGGTAAAGAGGGAGGAGGTAGTGCTCCTGGCAGAAGGAACAGCACGTGCACAGGCCCAAAGCTGGCAGAAGAATGACACATTCAAGAAATTGATAAGAAGCCTGAGTGGGAATGCACACATTCAAGTGTTAATTCAGCAGGTGTTTTTTGCGACTATCCTGTTTGACTATAACTCTGCGGGATGCTGTGGCGCGAGCACATATAAAAGCCCTGCCTCTGTACTCAGGGCTGGGTTACGGAGTCTGGATTGTATTCATAGGTGGTTGGGAGCCTCTGAACGCTTTTGGATAGAGTGTGGCCTGAGCAGAACAGGTCTGTGGGGAGCTCCATCTGATGCTGCTAAGGGAGAGAAGGAGAGAAAGAGCAGCAGGAGTCCATGCCACTTATCATCCAAATCTGGACACTTTGAGATTGAAAAGCTGCATTATTAAGAATTTTGCCAGGACCCCATGCGTAAACAAGGATCATCCTAGGCACAGTAAGAATTAACGGTCCCCTTCAGTAGGCCACTGCAAGAGTGTTAAGTAAATCTTAGAGCTTGAACTAAGAGCAGTGCAGTGAGATGAGAAACAATAAGAACTCTGCCTTCTTTCTAGCTAACTGTATTCCCTCCTCTAGCCAATCCATGCGACCGGTGTCCCCTGTCCCTGTGTCCTTTCCTCATCTGCTGGGGTCTCAGTCACAGCATGACGCAGGTGAGTCCAAGGTGACGCTAATGACATCTCCTGGAAAGTGACAAGCATCCTGCCACATAGCTCATCCCTGAGCGCCAGCTTTATGCTCCAACAGTAAGCATTTCCACAATTATCTCATTTAGTCACGGTAATGCAGGAAGTGAGTCTCGTCAATATCCCGAATACAGCTGGGCAAGTTACACTTTACTCGGATGTGTGGCCAGGGCACAGATGAGTGTGAATGGCTTGGTGCACAGTTTTCCCTGCACCCTGGGCCTCAGGACATGGCCTCTGGGTCATCTTTGTCCCTGTAGCTGATTGGCACGCATTTCAGATAGGCTCAAGGGTGCTAAAATGCCCTCCGCACGGAAAGGCCAGCCCATTTATTATCTGCTTCAACACCCTATGCCCTCGGCCTGTCTTTCTGCAAAGAACAGGACAAGGATTTGCTTCCTCCTTCAGTTTCTCGATTTATCCCCAGTGATGGGATTCTGAGTCCATAACTCCGCTCGCTCACCGTGGAAGACATGCCAGAAAGCATGCACAGCAGTTTGTCTCTTTTTACTTTTCTTCTTTTGCTTAAAAATCTGAGCAGTTTTCTTCACTTCCTCAATTCTAATATATCCTTTTAAAAAATAATCTCCCCCAGCTCCCATTTTATGTGTGCGTCCACATCGGTCAAATGAGCACATCTGTTTCATAAGGCTATTGCGAGACCCAGATTATGATGATGATGCTAGACGGAAGTTTCTGATGAAGGCTAATGGGCTAACTAAACGCAAGGGGGTACTATTTCTATCACCACGCAGCACTGTTCTTTAAACACCCTTGCAGTCTCAAATGCCCAAACCACTCACTCTTTTTGTTTCTAGCTGCCTCTCCAGATTTCTTAAGTGTGCCCAGTGGCTGTTCTGCCTGTCCATTTGTACCCTGGGGACTCTTTCCCACAGGTCTGGAAATTAGCAACTGCCAGTGGCGAAACCAACCTAACTCCCAGCCACAGTGAGCAAGTCCCTCCCGTTGGGTAGGGAGACGCCAACGGAGGGAGGAGTGAGAAGATCTACTTCTAAGCTTCGCAGTCTTGCTAGTTCTGTGAACTTGACCAGGTACTTTAAGTTTTCTGAGCCTCAGTTTCCCTGTCTGGTATAGTTACAATAACTACCATTTTCTGAGCCCCTATTTTGTACCAAACACTGTACTAAACTGTTTATATACCAATTCTTGTAATCACTTCATATGTTGGTAGTATTATCCCATTTTATAGATGGGGCAAGCAAGGCCCAGAGAGAAAGGCCTAGAGGAGAAAAGATGAGAACTCTGCCCTCTCTTTGGCTAACTGTATTCACTCCCCTAGCCAATCCATGTGGCCAGTGTCCCCAAGTCTCCTCCTCATCAGCTGGGTTTCAACCACAGCAGAGTGCAGGTGAGTACAACGTGGTACTAATGAATAGCTCTGGGACGTCGGCCTCCCAAGGCAGGCATTCCCCCGCAAGGCAGGCATTGTCATCTTCACCAACGCCATCACCACAGCAATGATTTGCCCAAGATTGCACACCCGGTAAGCAGCTGAGTCAGGATTTGAACCTGCCTCTAACCTAACCATTAACGTGTATTCTAATACCCGTAGTTATACATGCCTTAAAGTCTCTCTGTGGGTACTAGGCGGTGTCTAACATAATGCAAAACACACAACAGGTACTCAATAATATTACTGTCCTTTCTCAGTTTAGGAAAACTCAACAGATAAAACCATAAAGTAGGCAAAGAGATTAAGGTGCCATTACCTGAAATATACAAGAATTAACAAGGTAACCCCAAAGGAGCATCAATGCCAGTAGTTCAAAGACCATGACAGTCCCTGGAGTCTAGAAAAAATTAAAGCTAAGGTGTTCAGTGCCATCTCCTGTCGAAGATTAATTCGGTGCAAAATATCTGCTTTGAAAATATCCCTGAGAACACCAGAGTTAATGTACATAACTGCACAAACAGGCTGTGAAAATGTCATTTCCCCTTGACTTTTGGAGAGAACTTAGCTACTACTACCTAATGTCAGCAGACTTTTTGTTTCCGTCACTATTATTAAATATAAATATTTATTAGAACATCTACAATATTTTTAAACATAAATATCTGATTTTTTTTTATTATTGGAGATTATTGGAGTAAGGCCGCTCGCTGTGCACAGCATATGATAGATATTATTTGATTCTTGACATTACTGCCTGTTGTAGGTTTTTTTCCCCTCTTCTGAGTTTCTTCTCACCCCCTCTGTTAGGGGATGTGGATTCTCCCTAAAACCTCAGCAGCCAGGCACTTCAGGCAGCAGGACCCCAAACAGACTTCAAACTAGCCTGAACTTTGGAGATAATCATCAAAACATCCTTCTCTTAGGCAAAACACATTCTTTTCCTATGCTAATCTATCATGGAAATTATATATTTTAAATGTTGACTAGAGACATATATTCACCCACAACCCCGCTCCTCCAACACGTGAATTGCTTGTCCTTTTTCTGTGTTGCTTCCCCATCTCATGTCCATATGTACACATATGTGGACTGTAACCCCTGTGAACATACAATTTCGATTCCTTTTCCTCTTGACATTCTACCGTGCAGATTTCTCCTATGTTGCTACAGTCTTTGTGTTTATCATTGAATAAGATGCCCAGTGTTCCACTGAGCTAATGTTTGTATGTTTTATAATATTTCAATGAACAACTTGGTGCATATCATTTTCTCTCTCTTTTGAACCATTTCCTGAGAATCACCCAGGAGAAGGAAAAGTCAGCTCAAGGGCTTAATAACTAGCTACACACAAATGGTCTGAGTTCCAGCTTGAGCACTTACTAGTTGAATGATTTCAGGTCAAGTCTCTAAACTTCAATGTCCCCTTGTGTAAAACCTGGATGGTGATAATCTGCCCACTTCATCTTAGCAGTGTGACATTTCAGTGAACAAGTGCATGGAAAGCACTTAGTATTGTGTGGGCACAGAGCAAGTTCTAGATACATGGAATTGCTCTCATTCCTAAGTACCTGCTTATAATATAGGCATTTATTTTTGTTTCATGACAGTGTAGTAGTTAAGGACCCAGACCATGGATTCAAGTCTGATCTCCTGGCTATATGACCTGGGTGAGTGACTCAACCTCCTCAGGCCTCAATTTTTTTATCTGCAAAATGGGGGTGTTAACAGCAGCACCTCACGGAGTTTCCATGAGGATTAAGTGCCTAAGGCACAGAGTGCTTACATGATAAGCACTGTGTAAGTCTTTATTGCAATATTTATACCATGCCCACCCCCAAGGCATCTCTCTCGAGTCCCTTCCAGTTATCATTCTCTCTGTTTGAGTCTTGGATCTCTTCGTGTGGTGAAAAGAATGTGGCCTTGGAAGCCAGAAGGACACTAATATTAATCCTCCCTCACAAGTGGCTAAGTGAGCTCTGCAAACTGTCAGAAAATTACCTAACCCCATGGGCCTCAATTTCCTTCCTATAGAAAAAAAAATCTACCCCATGAAGCTAGTATGAGGATTAAGAGAAGTAATATAAGCTCCTTAAGAGCTGACTGTACCTTATTCACTCACTATTCTCTGCACTTAGGAAGGTGCTTGGCACAGAAGAGCAGATCGGTGAGGAGAGGAGGCAAAGTTAGTGGGGAGGGAAGGAAAGAACTAAATTAGTGAAGCGCCAACACCGTGGTTGACACCTAGCAGGGGCTCAAAAGACTGTCAGTTCATCTGCAGTTAATTTTTCAAGTACTTGTTTGCATGGAGCCTTGAGCCAAGTTTCCTAAAAACCAAGCAAAGAGATAGAGCATTTATGCGTAGTATGAAGGATAGATTGAGTTATATCTTAAATATTTATTGAGCACTGACTTGTGCAAAACACTCTAATAGATTGCTTTGCACTGTGCTAAGCATAGATAATGACAGAGGTGGAAATCTCGAGAAAAAGGAGGCAGTGTCAAGTGCACATGTCAAATGAGATTGGCAAGTCTGTGTGCTTTAGACCCACGTGGGTAAGTCAGCAGTGAGAACTCCATGCGGAAGGAGACCCAGCCCTTCCTTACAAAGACATGGTTTTGACTGGGGTGGAGATAGCCTAGTTTAAAGAAAGCAGGATGGGTTTTCATGTCATAAAAAGCCTCAGACTGGATAGTCTCTTCCTGTATGAACCAACACATGTCAGTGAATTCCACCAAGCAGCAGTTCCACTAAGTATAAAATGGAAGTGATCCTGTGAGCTCACAAGTTTATGAGGTCATGTATGGAGAACACACAACACAGGGAAATGTTGTATAAAATTTTGTTTTCTTCTCTTATGTGGTCTTTGTGGGGAAGGATGTGGGGAAAAGGCGGGTCTTGGAATCTACTAGGAGAACATAAGGAGAAACTCTGTGCTGACCCCTTTACTTGCATTACTTCTTTTAATCCTCACAATACCCTACAAGGTGGGTACTATGCATGGCTCTTGTTCACTGAAAAGCAACCTGAGGCTCAGAGAGGTTACATAATTTGCTGAGTTCATTTATCTCACCCATGGCAAAGCCAGTTCTCACCAAACCTTTGGGATTCCAGAGACAGAGCTGTTAATGATTGTACCGGTGATTAGCAAACTCCCTATTAATGACTGTATTGGTGATTGCAAATTGTACCATGCTATGCAAACGGAAGGTACTGTTATCTTAACACTAAGGTTTTTAATCTGAACCTATTATAAGGAAAATCATGTCTGTAAGCAAATAGATATGAAGCCCTTGATGATGTGTGGAAGATGTCAACTTTGCCAAAGTAACTGGCAGGTGGGGGATACCTGCACAGACATGGTGCCAGCTTGAATTCAGGAGTTCTGAGGATGGCTGGAGCTGAAAGGCACGCACTGCATGAAGGCACGCCACCCACAGGAAGGAGCAACCGCGGGTGTCCTCAGTCAGCAGCCTGCTGCCGAAGTCACATCCAAGTGCCCATGGGGGTCAGACACCCACTGACACCTATGACAGGGAGCCCCAAAGAACTGCAGTGTGAGCTGCTGCCTCCTGCCAGGAGCAGGGATGACTCGACCTCCTTAGCTTCTCTGCACGGTAAGGAGGTGAGTTAGAATGGACATCTCTAGATGGAGTCTTCCTTCCTTCCCAGGTTTTAGGAGGCAAGGAGGCAACCTGGCTTTGAAATCAGAATAATCTGTGTTCAAAACCTGGTCTGACACTAACCATCACCTGGCCTGGACATGTTAACTGGACTCTCTGAATCTTGGTTTCCTCACCTGTAAAATGGGGATGATAATACCATAGGTTTGGTATGAGAATTAAATGAGGTTGACACAAATGAGCATGTAGCACAGTGCCTGGAAAAGATTATAAAATGTTATCCATCTGATACCCAATTTCAAAAAGAGGGCCACTTTATTAAAAAAGTAGTAATTTTCAAAATCACTCCTGAAGTCAGCCTCTTGTCAAATACTAAACTGATCTCACTGTGACCGCCTCCTCCCCTCCCTCCATCTCTTTTTCTTTCCCTCTTTCTCTCCTTGCTTCCTCCGTCCCCCCTTCCTTCATTCTTTCCTTCTCAAAAATGATCTCTGTATCAGTATATAATTTCCATTTACTATCTACCATCAGACAACTTTGGTGGTTCCTTTTTTTAAAATAAGTACCTCTCAATGCCAAGGGAAATGGAACCAAACACAAACCCATAGAGAATTCTCTCTTTCAGCTCCTCATCTCCTGGGTCCCCCTGGACCCCTGTGGGCCCCTCTGCCCATCACTGCTGCCAGGCTGTGCTCCGGGGGAACCGCACACCCCATGCCTCATACCAATGGGCCGGGTCTGGGCAGGCAGCTCTCCCCGTCCCAGGGCTTCCCAGCTGTGCCCTGTGAGGTAACCCAGAGGAAACCCCAATGAAGCAGAGAAATAATTCATTTTTCAAATCACAGCAAAGTTTTCAAACTTTAAAACAGAACCTTGACTAGAAGAAAAACTGTTTTTTTCTAAAAGCTGGCATTTCTGAAAAGGTCCCCTACCCAAACCACAGCCATCTCAAAAAACTCTGCCCACTGAGTTGGAAATAAAAGTTTGAGGAGACCAAAGCCTGTCTTACAACAGCTCAATGCTTTAGAAATCTTTGCAATGCTTCAAGTTTGAATGTCTTAAAGGAGGGCCTCACGCCCTCTGGAATCTTTCTTCCTTATAAACGCCCAGGGTTTTCTCAGCCAATGTTATTTACTTTCTATGATATCAAACAATGCTTTATGGAGAAACTATTTTGCTTTTCTGACAGAAGTCATCAAGAAAAAGAAATATAATTCCTTAAAATTGAAATCTTGGGCTTTTTAGTAGTCATATTAGAATGATACAAAGTTAGTTGATTCTCTTTTTGGTGGTGCAAAAACCTATAACAGAAGCACCGTAATTCTTCCTCCCCCTGTATTTATTATCAGTAGTGGAACTGAACACCAAAAAAACCCCCCAAACATGTTTAATCAATTAATGCTGTCACAAATATGTCTGAGTGTATGCCATGGGCCCAATTCTGGAGCTTCATAAAATCCTAATAACTTCAATAGGAACTTAATCTTACCCATGAGCATTTAGAATCAGCACACAAATGATAAATACATTATAGGTGTGAACACCCCAAATTTGGACAAATCATTCAGAAAAAGAGGATGTGGAATTCAAAAAATCACTCATGCACATTTGTCAAAAATTCTAAACTGTATAATTGTAAAATTCAAAGAAACACTTCGTTCTTCAAAAGCCAAATATTAGCTTTAGCAGCAGTCACAAGATTCAAAACAAACACATTAACATGATTTTCTTCACAAAACACAATTGTCTCTCAAAAATTAGATGCTGGCAGTATAATTAGCAATCACTAATCACGTGATTGCATTTAGATGATTCAAATGGCTGCAAAATCTACTTAAAGAGTAGCTCACTTGTGTTGACTGATACTGCATTTTCTCCAACAGCATGGATTCAGGGGATCAATGCTTATGAAGTAGTAGTTCTCCACCCTGATTACATAAAAATCTGCTATATTCATCAAGCTCACTTAGGCTGCATCTAAATAATGCTGACCTTTAGCACAACTGGGTAGTCAGAAACCACACAGGACACTAAATGCTAACCAACCTTCACTGGGTTGCAGCCTTTCAAAGGCTTTATTATTCCTTTAAATTAAAACAATCACAACAATACAGACAGGTTCACCTGTCTACTAATAATTATCACTTGCTCAGAGGCAGAGTATGCTGTTGATGTCTTACTGAGGATTCACTGTCCACAAAAGTGGAAACTTTGTACATATTTTAAAGTAATGCTGCTCTGAAGATCAGAGCAGATGCCACAGACCACGAAATCTATTAGCACAGGTCAATCCTGTGTTAGTTGCCTGACTTCGGATCCTACTCAACTGAACACATAATGGTTGGACTCCTTTCTGCTTTCTCTCTCTCTGTCTTAAAGAAAAGCTGTTAACATTTCCAACACTCAAAAACCACAATGGAGGCAAAAACCAAACAGCAAAACAGAAACAGAACAAATGAACATTTTCTCCCCCTATTAAAAAAAAAACGCAATTAAGACAAGAGAACTAAACTCTTCCCCCACATCCTGCTGAAACCAGTTCTGGAGAATGGCCCATTTGAAGCCGAGTTTTCCATTTCCTGAAAAATCAAGTGAAAAATGGCTCAGCCTTTAAAACAGTGATGCCTACAAGTATAAAGAGGGACAGGGATTAAGAATGCGGGCCATCACATTCCAGCGCTGGCAGGGCATCAGGAGTGGTGGGGGGGCCTCCATCAGAGGTGTGCGCGTATGTCTTGAGAGCTCCATGGAATGCTCTTCTGGCATTTAAATCTCAGTCAACAGGTGTTGACCTACAAAGACACATTTTCCACTGCCTTTAACAAATTGGAAAGCGCAAGGATGAAATCAAGGTGAAAGGTAGAGAAGTGAAAGTGAAATTAATCCCTCAGTCTAACCCCCTAAGAAAACAATGATTTAACTTGATATTAGAACTGAGACTATGTCTACATAGTGCAGAACACACCTTAGATATGCTCAAACAGTCTAAATTTTTATCAGGATCCTAACCATTTTCCCAACTAGACACCTAGGATTGGGCATAGGAAGACCAGATAATTATTTTTAATAGTAAGATCTGCCATTTACTGAGCAGTTTCAAGGAACCAGGCTTAACTTGACATGCACAATCCCATTATAGTCTCTAAACAACCCTCGAAGGTAACAAGTGGATTCTTTCACACAGAAGGAAATTGAGGCTTTAGGGAAGTTAGGTCATTTGTCCTGGGTCACACACCTAGAAAGTGACTGAGCTGGGATTGAAACTTTGGTCTTCCTGCCGGTAAAGTTCATGTTCTCATTGCGTCACACCACACTCACCTGAAGTCACATGTTAACACCCACCTGCGAATGACATCTGGCTGCCTAAAGGCTACATGTATTTCTCTCGTGACTTAATGGCTTCCACCTCATTCGGTTATTCTTACTGGAGTATGTCTGTGTGGGAACACGAATGAAGCCTCGACATTCTCAGAGACGAAGCAAATGTTAGCTAAACTTCAAATGACTCCCAGAGAAGACTGGGAAAAGTACATCTCACATCTGCAGGAAAGAGATGAATGCTTTATGTCCCTGTATTTGCCAACAATAATTAAAATTTTGTCTTTACAGTTTAAAGAACTATCCTCACACTTTGGTATAGGGAGGGAAGGGCAAATCCTCTTCTTCCTCTGGAATGATGTGTGTTTTATTGGACATCCTGCCACAGTTTTCTCCCACACTAAAGCAAAAAGAAGAGAAAGCCAGCGTAGCCTTGTGACTAAGAGTGTGGATCACTTATAGATTAGGCTACCTAGCCCCTTCATACATACCCTTTTTCTGCCTCAGTTTCCCATTGCATAAAAAGGAGTAGATAATAATAGCTCCTGTAACATATATTTTTAAATACAACCAATAATGCATTTAAAGTGCTTAGTACATGCCTGGCACATGAGAGGCATTTAATCAATATTAACTTTAAAAGTACAGATAAGAAGCTAGGTTTATTACTTGGATTCTGCCTCAGGCAAGTTAGGCAATAATAACTGAGATCAATCTTGCTTCCCATGCAATCAAGGTACATTTTACCAGCCCAGCTTCTAGAGCTCAGAAACTGATTGAACACTTTGGCTTTTAGCTTTGATTTTTGTCTTTAGCCTATTGCTTTCCCCCACTTAACTGTGAATAACAACAATTCCTTCTTCATAGGGTAGTCATGAGCATTACAGAGATAATGCATTTAAATAAAAATGATTAGCAAAGTGAACACATACAGTAAGTATTGAATATACATTATCTATTACCACTTTCACAACTTGTACAACACCCCTATCAGATGTTGTATCAGTTCCATAAGGAAACTGAGGTTCAGCAATATTAAGCTTCCAGCCCAGAGGCACACAGCTTTGTGTGGCAGAAAGGCACCCAATGGGAGCGTAACCTTCCCATCACTATGCTTTCTCTTCATTACTCTGGAAAGTGGTTTTTCCTTCATGTGCTTATCACTCACTGGTATTACCTATTTTTTGTGTTTACTTGTTTGTCTAAGAATTTTTGCTCCAGAGGAGCAGAGAGTGCATTTTTGTTAAGCCCAGCATCTATCTAGCAGGGTGCCAGGCACACAGGAGACACATGGCCTTCTTGAGTGATGGAGTGAATGAAGCTGAAATCTGCCCAAAATCTATACTCAGCCTCTGTGATACACTGCGATTTGTGTCCTATCATGCCATCATTGAAAATCTTCTTCAAATGCAGAGTCACACGGCTCCTTCCAAGATGTTTCCTCTGGGGCCCAAACATGACCACATTCGGTGATTCTCCACTCACATCCATATGTTTCCCTTCTCACCGAGTGGGATTCAAATCCACCTCAAGGCCAGAGTCATAACCACGCTAGAACCCTAGCAGCGCATGGATGAAGAGGGCTGGTGGTGGGGCAGCGGGCGGGGGGGGGTCGGTGAGGGAATGGGGCTTCTCTGTCTGGCCCCAATCTAGCTCTGCTGCCTACAAGTTGTGACCTCAGGCAAGTTCCAGACCCTCCTTCTCCTAAAAAGGGGTAATGCAGACGATGCAGAAGTCTGATAAGGAACGTGTGAGCAAGTGCCTATTCCCAGGCTGACACCGCGTGGAGGGTATTCAGCAGGAGGACGGGTCCCTTCCTCCAGGCTCCAAGAGGACTCTGTTTTTATGTGCCTCAAAGCTCTCACCATTCTCAATGCTCTGCACCTTCCCTTGTCAAATACATTCTAAAGTCCTTGGCTGCAGGCACTGCGGCCTTGTTCACCCCCAGGGTCTCCCACAACAGGTGCTCCGGGAGTGAGGCTGAACATAACCTCTGATAAATTCACCCAAATTATATATATATTTAACTCTTATCTGAAACTTCCCAACAAGTCTGAATTTGAGTTCATTCTCTCTCCCCTAACCTTAATAAAACTGCCAAGATATCTCACATAGAGTGGAAGGGGTAAAAACATCATCAAGTATTTCTCCTGTGTTTCCCATCCCGCAGAGCCATGCAGCTCTGGAGGGAAGAGCCGGAAAAAAGATCACGTGGCCAGTGGAGCACGGAGGGTGGGCTCTCGGGGGCCTTCTGGCATTCCAACTTGTGATGTCACCATTCTATACCTTCTCAGCCTTTTTGGCCAAGACACCATGGCAAACAAACATACTAATTTGACTTTGAATCACTATTTTATAATGTTGGAAATGGAAGAGAAACCCTGTTCCTGATGCAAGTCACAGCAATGCCTCTCTCGTGGAGCACTTGGGAGGATCAGTAACCAAAAAGAGCCACTTTGTAAATAAAGACTGGAGCAGATTTCACATATATGCCAAGCATCCACGGACATAGGCATGTAACTGAGTCATAGAAGTTTAGATGAACCATAGTGATTTTTATATTCAATCCGTTCATTTACAGATGAGGCAACCAAGTCTCAGGGAGGAGGGAAGGGCTCCCCTGCTCAAATTATCATCAGGAGGGGTAGCAGGGTGTGCGAAGAGCCTCATCTTTTTGTAAAAGCTTGAGAAAGGGAGGATAGAGTCTGGTTTTCCTCTGATGGCAGCATTTTACCACAATGGCCGTTTTGTATTCCTTTCCAATATATGTGAGGGTCTGTGATGCCGGCTTCATCATCTCGGGGCATTTCACTGTTTCTTAAATTGACACTGGGCACAGCCCCATAAAATCAAGGGTCTTAAGGAATGCACTTCAGGTGTAAGTGAGAGGAAATGATGGCCTCTCAAAAGTGGTTGTCAGAGATTCTTCATGACTCTTAAAATCCTAAGTGTCTCATAAAAATGTTTTAATATGTTGTTAGTTGTGGGAGAGATTTACTAATTGTGCAGGGGATGACAGCAGTTCAGATAGTGGTAACCAGCTCACATACGCTTCCCAGTTCTATAGTAAAGAGAATGCCAGACTGCGAGATCAGCTTTCATTTACAGGGAATGAAAATTAATTTTGGAAAGGCTGTAAGATTTACCTAAAGTAACATTAGAAGTGGCTGAGTCAGAATTTTAACTCAGAGCTTTTCCCACGGTAGAAAGGAGAAAAAAATCAAATGGAATCTCCTTTCCACCCTCCCTCCAAACCCCTCCGATTTCTGATGAGGCATCTCCTTCTCTTCCCCTTCCCGCCTTATCTTAGCCCCTCACCTTTTTTGATAGGGGTTGACAAGGGTGAGAGGAGAGAAATTCATCCTAGATCACCCACGGGTGGGGAGGGAAGAAAAGCTAGAGCCCTTCATGTTGGTGAGCCTGTGGCTCATGGGGGAGGCGAGCGCACTGCCCAGCTGGCGCCTAGCTTTGAGATGGGAAGAGAAGCTGGAAGAGAAGCTGGGGAGGTGTAGTGGGGTGGCTGGCTGCAGGGGTTGCCTCAGGTGGGTTGAGTTAAGGTGTAGCTACTGCAGAGAAATTAGGAGACCTCCGCGCCTCTGGGAAGCGGGACGGTCCAGCTCCCACACAGCCGGGAGGTCCTGTGCAGACGCCTCTCTCCCCTCGCACTCGGCCCTTTGTGGTTGGCCTCTGCCTCTGGCTCTCGCTCATGCCCTCCGGTCCCCCACCCCCCTCAAGTCACCCCAACTGCACTCATAATATTTTGCTTTGCGCCGGGTCTGTTTTCCACCACCAACTTCCAGCAGTCTCCATGGCGACGCGCTGGGGAGGGGGGCGGGCGCGACTATGGAAATCCCAGGGCCTAGCCGCGGGGCCGCCCTGGCAAACTTTTCGGGTCTCCGGATGCTGCAGGCCGACGGGAAAGCGGACTGTCCCCGGCCTCCGCGCGGAGTCGCGTGTGGGGTAGCCCGGGGCCGGCCTGTGCGCCGCGTCCACGCCGGCAAGGGTTGCAGCCAGCGGGCCTGGGGACCCCGGGACCACGCGGCTCTCGCTTGACCCTGCTGCCAAACCCAGACGCCGGCGCTTGGCAGGTGTTGAGAGTGGGGGCGCGCATGCCCCCCACCCTCGGCCACACACACACACACACACACACACACACACACACACACACACACACACACACACACACACACACACACACACACACACACACACACTTCCCGGGAGGAAAAAGCATTCTGATTTGGGCGCGGGAGCAAAGCTCAGGCCCTCGGCCCTTCGCTGCTCCGACCCCGCAAGGCTAGGTCCCCGGGCCGGAGAAGGCGGCTCCCGGCCTGAGGCCGCGCCTGGGACAGGATGGCGGAGACCCAGGCCTCTTTCTCACCCGGCAGCTCTCGGCCGTGGGCCCTGCGCCAAAGTCACTAGACGTCCCCACCTGGGGGCCCAAGGAACCAGATCGGGCCTTGCGCTGAGCCAGGGCCTGTAGACCAGCATGCCTTCCAGCCGTACAGGCTCGGGGTGCTCAAATCCCGCTCCAGGGTACTTTGGCCTCCCCAGCTCGATTCTGGAGATCTGGACAGAAAGTGGTTAGAGGCGTAAGCTTCCAGTCCGGAATCGGCAAGTGCGCCTCTCTAACATTCCATCCCGTTTTACGAGAAACAACCCTTCTGTTACGTAGGCGACCAACTCCGCCCTGGCCCGCTCCGCACTTCTCCGTGGCCTAAAATTCTACCCACTTTTCTACCTCGTTCTCGAATTCCGCGGTTCCCAGAGTAACTGAGCAACGCTCGCCCGGGCAGGGCAGCCCGGATTGGACTCACAAAGCCACGAACACGTAGCCGCCGCTGGCGGCCCCTGCGGCTGGAGTGGGCCACGCGGGGCTCTGCTCGCTTTTGCGCGGCGTCGGCCTGCGGCGCGGGTCGGGAGGCACGCGCGCCCGCCCCATCTGCAAAGCACGCACCCGCGGGGCTGCGCTTCGACGGCCCCACGCGCGCCCCTGCGGCCTTCGCGGTCGCGCCCGAGCTCCGCGGTTCGGTGGGGCTCTCGGGAAAGGGGCCCTACTTTGTCCGGCTCCGCGGAGGGCAGGTTGAAGGCCCAAGAGGCGCGCGCCGGTGCCCCGGCCTCCCTCGACGGGCCATTGTCTTAGCCCCACACTTGTTTAGTATTTTGGGAAAACTCGAGGAATATATTACCGGCTCGGTGCGCGGAACAAAGGGGCGCGTTTCCGCAGGTCAGGCTGAAGTGGCCCCAAGGCAGACCACTAGAGCCCCGGTCCCTGCAAAACCGCTCTTCGGGCCCGAGGCACTTTGCGGGGATTTTCCTTTTAAGAGTAGGGGACGGAGGACGGGCTCGCCAGCCTCTGATCCCGGACGCTCCCGACTTTGCCCCAGCCCTTGCTGGGAAGCGGCTGTCCCAGCCCTTTCGGAATAAATAATAAAATGATATTCGTGGTTCTGGACTGGCGCAATCTTCTGTAAATGCAGAATCCAACGGCTCCTAGGAGCGCTAGTCTCAGCACGCCGGGGAGAAAGGACCTTTACATAACAAGGGAAACTCGGAGAAAAGCTAATTGGATTAAGTTCTCTGGAAGGGAGGTGAGGGGAGGCTCCTGGACCGGACCGCGCCGAGCGGCACTTCCCTAGTGAAATGTCACCTGGTGCGCTTCGTGTCATTTCTGAACGCTGCCATTTCCCTAAAGTTTTCTTTTGCGTTCAGGATAGCGGTTTAGGGATGTCTCGGAATTACGAAAAGGGGAGAATTGCAGATGGTGAAAGATTTCGATTTCAGAACGTGTTTAGGGATGTCTATAGTTGAGGGTGAAAGTGATCAGCTGCCTCCACGACCACCAGCTACATCGAAGACCGAAAGCCACACAGCTCACCCCAGATCGCACAGAGACGCTCCAGTCGTGAGAAGGGGGCGGCTAAAACCCCCAGCTGGGCCATGGCCGGTGTGAACTGTGGGGAGACCCCGAGTCCTGCGAGGGCCCCTTGCATATATTTGGCGGCAAAAAGCGCAGACAAGTGTTTAATTTTGTTCAAGCATATATTCGGGGGTGGGGTACCCAGGTGGTACGAGGTAGCACAAGAATTTGACATACAAACATGGAGGGAGAGGCTCTTTACCCTCACTGGTAAAGACCGCCAGCGGAGTAGACCCCAGCTGCCAGGCGCGCGGCAAGCGCCGCTTCCCTTGCCTTCAGGTATCTACACAGTAAGGAGGGCTGCGGGGCTCAGCCCTTCCTCACGCCCAGGGGTCCACACCCACTCAGGGGGGGCTCAGTGGGAGAGGGAGTTGGTTCTTGGGATCAGAGAGACAACAACCCTGGAAAACCGAAGATTCCCCCTAGCCAGAGAGAATGGGTGACCCGGCTACCAGAGCCTGGGCAAAATCCTGGAGGGGCTGGAAATCTTTTCGCCGGGACCGAAGACAGACCATCTGGGGCGAAGCCCGGATGACCCTACCCCCACCCCACATCCATCTCCAGTCCGCTTCAGGGTGGATGTGGGGAAACATTCTTGTGATGTATGTGCATTTGCTCAGAGAAGAACATCGCTATGTGTTAGCGATGGCAGAGGCTGGAAGGCACTTGTTGCTCCGCGCAGCAGCGGATGCTGGTAGGCATCCTCCCAAGATCGCGCCAGGCTGCTGCCTGGGCCCAGGCTGCTCTCACCGCCCTACTTCTGCCTCTCCCCAACCCCGCCTCCCAGAGAAGCCCGAGGCTGCAGCCGAACCGGGACAGAGGAGGACTGGTTGGGAAGAAAACGAACTTCCAGAGAACTTCTTCATCTGGAAGGGACAAAGGGGGCATAACTCAGATCTACAAGTTTGGCGGCTCTTCAAAGGCGTTAGACGTGGAAGGTGGCGAAGGTTCTTCTGGAGAAAGAACGGAGACACCAGGCTTTTTTGATGTAAGAGATTTCTTGGCTTTCTTCCTCGGGTGTTACGGACCAACACGACCCCAAAACCTGACGCCCACAACCAACAGCCCTCAAAATGCTGAGCGATGTGCAGACCCTGTCACCAGGCCTCGCCTGCCGCGGTGCATCCTGCCCCCCCACCTCCAGCAGTTAGAGCTCCGGAGCCGAGCGCCTCGTCGGGTGCCCTTTCCCGGCAGGGGGCTACACCCCGCCTCGGACAGCCCGGGGCTCCCACCTCCCGACCGGGCGCGGATTTCCCAGGACCACCGGGTTGGCTGCCGCCACTCCCTCCAGCTGCGCGTCTCCACCAGTCGGAGCCTCGGTCCCCACCTCCCAGGCACTGCGCGGAGCGGTTGCCCTCCCCGCCTCTGGGGAGTTCCGCTCGGCTTCCTGGCTCTAGCCACCAGGCCCCGAGCGCACCGCTATTCGGGGGCCCCCAAACCCGGGGGAGGAGCCGGGTCCGGGAAGGGGCGGTCGGCTCGCAAAGTTTCTGCTAGTGGCACCTCGAGCTCGCTGCGAGCCAGAGAAACTTTACGTAACTTTGTATTCAGGGCAAGTGAAAGCACGCTCCTCATCGCGCGCGCGCGCGCACACACACACACACACACAGACACAATCACACGCTTATACACGCTCACACGCACTTCCACGCATCCACTTACACACATCGCGCATCGTGCGGGATTGAAAACTTCTGCACGCTCTCCACTGTTTTCTGGCGTTTCCACTGTCGAGTTGTCCCTTCGCAACTTTTTGCAACTTAAGACCAAACCGGGAGGGGCGGGCACGAGA
This sequence comes from Manis javanica, assembly GCF_040802235.1. Taxonomy (NCBI): domain Eukaryota; kingdom Metazoa; phylum Chordata; class Mammalia; order Pholidota; family Manidae; genus Manis; species Manis javanica. The sequence goes on along the minus strand of NC_133165.1, from coordinate 104,637,356 downwards.
GGAGAGGGAAAGGAGTGGGGCCCACTCGTGGCCTCGGGGGCGACTTCCCAGGCTCTGTGCTCCCCTTCTCCATTTCTTTCCCTCCCAAATGTCTCCCCCAACCCCCACCATTAGGACTAACCTGTGGAATCCATGTCGGGTTCCTCCAGTAACCCACAGTGCATGCTCTTCCCATGGACAGCACAGGCGCCCCCCAAAATCCTGATGTTTGGGAATCCCCCGTGCCAGAGATGCCCAGCGAGAAGGGGAGTGAGGAGGGGAGAAAGCGAGAGGGCCGCGGAGGGTGCAAGGGCGAGAGAATAAAGGAGGAAAGGAAAGAAAGAAAGAGAAAAGAAGAGAGAAAGAAGAGAGAGCGAGAGGGGAGAGCGCGCGGAGAAGGGGGAGACAGAGCGAGCGACCGAGCGAGGGGACCCTCGGTAATCCAGCCGGGCAAAGCCAAACCCGTCAAAATGTTTGCGGATGTTTCATGGGAAAAAGCATCATTTTATAGGAGCCCCGATGGGAGCAATGTCATTGATAGGCCAGCCGGCCTGATGAATGGCCGCTCGTCAGATGGGGCCGTGGCGAGGCGCACTGTGAAGCCCATTGTGGGCCTGTTTTGAATAAGAAAAGCCGCCTCCGAAAAGGGGGGCTCGGAGCGACGCAATCCCAGCCCTCCGACTTCCCCCTTCTATTATAGCATTAGCAACGTTTTTCTTATTTAAAGTTCCAGAGGCCTTCTCCAGCCCTCGCCCGGCACTCATTACAGGCGAAATCAAAATTGGCTTAGATGCGGCCCCCTCCCCCTTCCCTCCCCCTCCCCCGCCGGATCGAGCCCGGCGCGGCGCGGTTTGGCTGGGTGGGGGGCTCGGGAGAGCCGGGGGCGCCGCCTCCGCAGCCACGAGTGGGCCCCGCGCCCTTCGCTCTCCTCTCGTGCCCCCCTCCCGGGTTGGTCCTGGGTCAGATCTTAAGCGGGGGCCCCGGGAATGCGGGAGGAGGTGCGCCTTGGTCCCCTTCCACGCGGGTCCGCGGACACGAGCGGGGTAGAGGAGCGGGGGAAGGGGAACCCGGCCCCCAGACCGCACCGCCAGGCTGGGCGGAGGCTGGGCGGGGCCGACCCGTCTCCTCCAGAACTTTCTCCATCCTGCTCTGGTTCCCTCTCCTTCGTGTCTCACGCCTCTCCCCGTCTCTCCCTCTCGGCCTGTCTCCCTCTGTCCCCCACTCTGTCCCCTCGTCTCGTCCTTGCTCCCTTTCTCCGGTGTCCAGCCCCTGCCTCCACGTCTTTGTCTCACCCCGGGACGCTGCCCCTCCGTCTCTATCCCCCTTGGTCCCTCCGACACCCCCTCCCCGCCTCTTCCCGTAAACTCTGTAGGTCGGTCTGTGTCTCAGCCCCTCCGCCCTCGCCCCGCCGCCCCCCGCCCCCCAGCCAGCCGCGGAGTTTGTGAGAAGCCCCGGCATCCAAGTGGGGACGCGTTTTTCCCAGGGACCCCTCCTCGGCCGAGTTTAAAGTGCAGAAAGGCGGGGGCGACAAGCTGGGGGGCTGGAAGTGGAAGTGGGGGGGCCGGCTGCGCCTCCGCGGGCCCCGATAAAGTGGCCGTTCGCGGGCCGGCCGCTCTGTGATTAGAATATGAATGGGGCTCGGCAGGCGGAAGAGAAAGGCGGATTACGCGGGTGCTTTGACCATGGACAGAGGCAGCGCCGCCGGCCGCGGGAGGGGCGGGGTCCCTAACGCCGAGCGAGGGGTTCTCTCACCCGGAACCCCACGCTGGGCTCGCTTCCCGCGGTCGCTCGGAAGGCCCCCCGCTCTGCTCTCCCCTAGCAGGGCTAAGTGGGACAATGTGGAGAGGGGGGCGAGGGGCCAGCACGCGCCGAGTTAAGGTCACGGCGCGGGAGCCGGGAGGCGGCGCGGAGTGCGGGCTGGACGCAGCCCGGGCCTGGCGGACTTGAGGGCAAGGGGTTCGAACTCGACTCGCAAATTTCTTAATCTTTCTAGGCCTCAGCTTCCTCGTCTGTATAATGGGGCAAAGATGTCCCCTCGCCAAGTTGGGGGGAGGATGAGCGAGGCAGTGGCTGTGAAAGGAGCTAGGCCCTTGCCGTTCGCTCTGCTTGGAGCCCTCCTTGCCATCTCCGCGCTCCTAACGCGTCCCGGCGCGGCGGCTCCTTCCCACCACCCTGGTCTGAGTCAATGACGCCTCCTCGGAGTCGCTGTGCCCGACCCCTCTGTGGGAGCGACCTCTCTGCTCCGGCCACTGCCTGGTTCATTACCAGTTTGCTTAGCAGGAATGCTGTTCACAGCCGCAGGCACAGGACCCAGAACAGCGCCACATCCTTTCCCACGGCGATGGTTGGTGAAGGGAGGCGGGGTATCCACGAAAACTTCGGGCAACCGAAAGGGACGGTGGCGACCACCGCAGTCGTCGTGGTGTGCATGAAGATAAAGACAGCGGGATTCGGAGTCAGGTGGTCTGAGCGGCTGGGTGCACCTCTCACATCCTCAATTTCCCCCTCCACGAAATGGGGCGAATGATAAACGCCTCCTTCAGTCGGCGGCAGGGGCGGATCAGAAGGTAGAAGGCCCAGAGCTTGACCAAGTGCCTTGCGGAGGCAGCGCGGAGGGCGCAGTTTGCCACCAACCAAGAATACTTCGGGTCCCCGGAAGGAGCACCCTTAGGGAACCAGTGATTTCCAGAGGACGGAAGCGACTATTACAGCTGTTACTATTTTTTAAAATTATGATACACGCGAAATGGAGGGTGGGCCGGGTTCGCCGAGAGAGGTGGGGGCGTGAAAGGAGAGTGAGGAGAGGACTGCTAGGTGGGCCGCGCAAGATGGGGTGCGTGCCCCTCACAGCTCACGGCACAGGCAAGCTGGGTGCAGATGGCAGGGGCCTGCGCCATCTAGCCTGGAAGCACACTCAGCCACGATGCCGCAGCAGCACCTCGGAGCTTAGAGAAATGGAAGTAAACACTTAATCATTCCTTAGCAAATTTTTATTGCACACCTACTATGTGCCCGGCACTACTGTAGGCGCTAGGAAAACAGCAGTGAGCAAAATAGACTAAAAAATATTCCTGAAGTCCTCCTGGAGCTTACATTGGAGCGATGGGTGGTGGATAATATATAATTAGATTATATAAGTTGTAATATGGATGTGACCAGGGAGCGCCTGGGAAAGTAACATTTGAGTTTTACAATAGTGCTGTTCTAGGGCCTGGGGACAAGGGTGTGTTCATTTGTGACACTTAAGATTGTATGCGTTTTTCTGAAAGTATTCCAAACTTCAATAAAATGTTCTAGATTTAACGCTAACGTTATGACAACTATAATTTACTCTTCATGTACTAACTGTGCTTCTGCTGTGATAGGCATTGCCACATATTATCTCATTCAATTTGCACAATACAACTACCAGTTAAGTATTATTGTCCCACTTTTAGCAAAGAGGAAAGCTTGTCTTTGTGGCTCTCTTGCCCTTGGACACAATAATGAACTATCCAGTTATTATTCTCCAGAGCTCAAAATCTAAAGCAAACATAGCAAAGGCAATCAGTGGAGAAAGTGAGGGGGCTGTGGGAACCCAGAGGGTGGACATGAACATGAATCTAAGCCTGGGAGGCTGGTGAAAGCAGGCCTCCTCTAGGAAGTGGTAACTAAGCCAGCAGCTGAATTCACCAGTGAAGGGGTGAAGGGGTATTACAGAGAGAGGCAAGGATGTGTGGCATGTTTGAGGGCTGGAACCTGGCATGGCTGCATTGAAAGGGGAGGAGGAAGTAATGGGCAATTTCTTTGGGAGGTAAACAAGGATAGATCGGGAGGGTCATGCTAAGAAATTTATCCTGGAAGGGTTCTGAGCTTCCAAGACTAGATTTGTGTTTTGGAGATACCACTGTGGTTCTAGTGTGACTGCAGGATGCGGTTGGTTACTAGAAGTGGAGGTTGTTGGAAGAGAAAGATTAAAATGGCCTGAAATAGACATGGCAGTGGGGGCAGGGAGACATGACTGAGTTTAGGAGATACTGACAAGGCTGCATCCACCAGCCTTGGTGCTGATTGCATGTGGCCAGTGAGGGGCAGGGAGCTATGATGCCCGAGTGTCTGACTAGGGCTACTGATGCCATTCACAGAGGTGGTCCGATTGGGGGTGGGCGTGGCAGGAGGAGGGAAGATCGGGCAGCGGGGGAGAGATGATTTGAAGGGCCAGTAGTCTAGTAGAAATGACAGGCAGGCGCTCCTACAAAGGCACGGAGTTGGTACTGCTGTGTAGATCTGGGTGCTCCTGAAGCCCTCACAGTGGAGGAATGAGCAGTGCAGTAGAGGAAGGGGCGGAAGGGATCCCCCTTAGATCAGCTGGCACACTCTGCCTTCATTGTGGTCGTCTCCATGGTGCCCTGTCTTTCCCAGTCCCACCACTTTATTGTAATTATTTGCTTGTTCTATGTTTTATTTTCTCCACAGAGCTTACTACCACTTAAAATTGTTTATTTCCTGTTCACTGTATGCCTTCCACACCAGAATGCCAGAATGCCACACCTGTCCTTCTTGCTCACCGCTGTCGCCCCTGTCTTGGTGCATTTACTGACTGCTATGGTTGGCCCATCCACTGGCCCATCTCTGGCTGACTGGTAGCAGGTGACACACACTCACGAGAGCACAGGACGATGGTGCAGTGAAGTCACTAGACACAAGTGCTACACTTAGCATAGTACTGAAAGGTTCTTAGTTACTCTAAGTGAAAATCAGAGCTCTGTCCAACTGACTCTAAGATCTAAAGGACATTATTGCCTCTTCAAACAATCTCCAAAACATGTACACAGTAATATCTTGGGGTTGCATTATTGGTGGGGGGGGGGGTCTAAGCTTGGATCACTGTCAGTAGAGAATCCCCTGCTGGGTAAGACGTCCCTCCTTCCTTTTTCTCTTCCTTTCTCCCCTCTTCTCCCTCCCTCCCCGCCTCCCCACCCCATCTCTTTCTTTCCTTCTGCCAGTCATTGAACTACCAGTCAGCGCCAGGCTGTGCTCTAGGCAGAGGCTCAGAGGTAAACAGGATAGACAAGCTTCCCGCCCTCCTGGAGTTTACATTGTTGGGAGGGTTGACAATAAACAAAGCTAATGATAAACATCATTCCTGCTTTCATGGATCTTATTTTACAGTAAAGACATGAGCCCCAACCTTACATTTGTTTATGATTCATTTGCTAATTAGTTAAGTAATCACCTCAACAAATATTGCCTTACACCTTCTACATAACGTCTGTGAGGTGTGGGGACAATCTGACAAGACTGTGTTCACCTTAACTTGCCTTGGTTCCGTGAAGGACGGTGGAGAAGAGCAGCTATTCAGCAGCTGGTAAGTGCTCCCCAAGAGGGTTGCCTGGAACCACTAGGGGAGGAAGGGACCCCGCTCACTCTGCCACCACCTGAGGGCTGAATTGATTTCTGCTGACAACTGCCATGTATAGTCAGAAAATGCAAAAGGATATATGCAGAGCTTTTAAAAGAATAGCACATAGATGGTATTGTATATTTCTTATTACATCATACTGGGACTCACATGTTTCTCTGGGTTCAGGTGGGGTTCTTCCATGATTATGCTCTGCTATCTGTTTGCTCTAGTCCTCTGTTAATAGGACATCTCCACAAGTTCATTTGTTCGTCATGATCACAAGATGGTTGGAGTTGCGAAAGCATCAAAGTCTCCCTCACACACTTCTCAAAGACTACGAGGAGAAAGAGAATATGTCACTTCCGCTGTCCTTTTGAAGAGTAGGAAAACTCTCTCAAAAGCCTCTTGGAAGATTTTTTCCTCTTGTCCCATTGGACAAATTATTTACCATCCATTCCTTAACCAGTAAGAGGCAAAGGGCAAATGCATATCATGGCAGGCTCAAATGAACCGAAGTTCTCCCCTGGGGCCGGAGAGGGGTCCATCTTCCTCTAAAACACACAGACACCAGGTACATGAACCACATCTGTGTTCAGTTACCAAGGAAGAAGGGGAGGTATGGGTAAGCAGCCAATATTGTCTGCCAGACCATTGAACAGAGGATCAGTCTTGCGTAACTTCATGCTGTGTAGTGGGAAGGGCCCTCTGCTCCACTAACAAAACATACATCTTGTCCATGAATACCTTCACTCCAGGTGCTTGCCTTGCCAGAGCACATGACTTCCAACACTCTCCTGTTTGATTCCCGTCAACAGTTCTCTTGTGAGAAATAAAATTGACTTTGGATGGTGCAAAGCTTTTCATCCCACCCATTTTCCAAGATGGAATCTTCAAAACTTGGTTGTTCAGTTTGACAGGTACAAAGAGGAAAGGTTCTGCCCCAGTCTCTCCTGCGTGTTCATGAGAACTGATTTACCAGTGCAATGCTTTTTTCTTGGTAGCCAATGCTCTTGCATACAGTCCATGGGTCATACTCAGGAACTATGCATTGCAAATGAATGAATGAATTCTGCTTTCAAAATGCATAAATGACTGAGGGGGAAATAATTTACATACTTTATGCAATTCCAAGAGAAATTCCAATATAATTTTAATTCATCTGGAAGTGTAAATTGGTGAGACTTAGTCAAGAAAATTTTGATCTCTTTAAAAATTTATTTTTTCCTTTGTTAAATAACAAAGTAATACATGTTGGCTATAAAATTCAAGTCATATGAGGGTGTTAATCACCTCCCCCTTATAACCCTAGTGTGGTAACACATGTTAATAGTACGTGACTATGCCTTTCTTTATGCTTAAACATAAAAAAGTTATAATTGGATAAGAACATTTTATAGTTAGGCCATACCATAATTTCTTCGACCTGTCCCTTATTGAAGGTCATTTAGATTGTTTCCTTTTTTTTCCATAACTAATAATGTTCAATTGATCATCCTTGCACATATGTTCTTATGTATTGGTGCTTTTATTTCTATCAAATAGATAGCCGTGAAGGGGAACTCTAGGTCATTTAACATTTTAATGACCTTGATGGATTGCTTTCCCAAAAACTAACAGTTCACACTTCCACCACCAATATATAAAAGTGCAAGGTTCTGCATTCCCTTGCATGTACTTAATGCTACTTAAAAAATTTTTAGCCAAATATGGAATTAAAATGATGAATAATTGCTGTTTTCATTTGTACGAGTGAGGTTCAGCACCTTTTCTTGTATAACTCAATTTTTGCATTTTATCCTTTGTAAATTGCTTATTTGTGTGCTTTTTTGTGTTAGCAACCTTTAAAGTGGCTCCCAGTGACCCCCACCCCTGGTATTCATGCACTTATGCAATTCTCTCCTCTGGAGTATAAGCTGGACCTAGTGATTCACTTCTAATGAATAGAATTTGGCAAAAGAGATGAGCTGTCACTTGCGATTTTTTTCCCACTCTGTGGTTTATGCTTGAAGAGTCTTACTTAAGAAACCTTCCTTTCTCCAAGATTACAAAGAAAGTTGCCATTTTTCTTTCATTAGCTTAAGCTTTTTAGCATCCCATTCAGACATTTCCTCTATCTGTAGTTCACCTTTGTATACAGTTTTTTTTCAATATAGTTAACCATTTTTTTTTCCCACCAAAAGCATCACCTTACGTTAGGCTGCCATAGAAAATACCACAAACTGGGTGGTTTAAACAACAAAATTTTATTTTCTCATAGTTCTGGAGGCTAGGAGTCCAAGATCAAGGTTCTGGCTGATGGGTTCTTGGGAGGGCTGCCTCTCTGACGTGCAGATAGCCGCCTTCTCTGTGTCTTCACATTGCCATTCCTTGCTCTCTGTGTCTAGAGAGGGAGAGATCTTTCTCTCTTCCTCTTCTTATAAGGCCACCAATCCTATAAAATTAAGGCCCCATACTTATGATCTCATTGAACCTTAATTACTTCCTTAAAGGCCCCATCTCCAAATAGAGCCACACTAGGGGGTAGAGCTGCCAACACATGTATTTGGGGGAACAGAACTCAGTCCATAGCACCCCTCTGTTAAATACTACATACCCTCCCCACTGGTTTGTGGTACCACCACAATCATACTCCAGTTTCCTGTACATGTACTCTCTAGTCTTTCCTTTAACTCTTCGCCTGTTCCTGATGTGGTGCCACTCCATTTCTATCACTATGGCTTTGAAACATTTCTTTATATGCAGTAGGCAAGTTTTCCCTTCTCTTCTTTTTCAAAGTTGATTTAGCTACTCAGGGAACTTACGTGTCATATACATTTTAGAATAGATTTGTCAGATTAAAAATCGTTGAGGAATTTTAACTGGACTTGAATTAAAATTAAATCTGTTTTGAGTTGAATCAGCATGCTCACCTGTTACTCACCCCATATGTGAACATACTATAATCTCTCCCCTCATTAAAAAAAATTGTGTGACCTTTAATTGAATTTCTTGGTAAAAGTCTCTGCCTTGGTTTGATTTACTCCAGGAGACTTTATGGTTGGGTTGCCATTATGCATGGTATCTTGTTTTTATACTTTATATGTGGTTATTGCTGGTGCAGAGGAATACTATTGGATTACTTCCTTGTAACTTAGGCATGTGACAGGCAGGGAGATGTGCGGCTCACACCTCCTTCCAGGGAACCTACTACAGGGAGCATAGTTGACTGACATCCCCTGCTGCTATCACTCTGAATCCACCAACACATTTTTTTTTGCCTGCTGGGGCCACAATTCAACGCCTGGGCACAGCGGTGGTTATGGGGCTGGTTCATTCTTGCAGGATGCGGACTTCGGCTTGAGGTGGCTCGTTTCATGTAGCTGGAACATTCTAATGACTGTGCTGAAGTTGGTGGGTTTTCCTACCTAACCTGCCTTCCTCCTCTCCTTTAACAGGTTATCAGACATGCACCGCAGTAAAGATTCCCCTCATCTCTTCCTGTTCTAGCCCCTTTACTATTTATGGGCATATCACCCTGTAAATCTCTTGCATGTCTGATGTCATTTTGCCTCGTGCTTGTTGGAGGACCTAAAATGAGACAAGGAATAAATTACATACAGCAAGATGTGAAGATCTTGTTTACTCTGCCATGAACATGACAAATGCTTACATCTGTGGGTCTCACACTACCAACTCTACTTGATTATTTCTTTCAATGGTATTTTAAAAATACATATGTATCTCAGAGAATTCTGAGGTTAACATAGGTGTGATCTCTGTATTGAAATGTGTTTTGCAAATATATAGCATCCTTTTTTGTCCATTTATATTTTTCTAATGATACAATTGCTACATTAAAAAATGTCATATTTCTCTGGTTTGTCTTTCTCTATCCCTATATTTTAAATTTTTTTGTATCCTTCACTTTGTTTTTGTGTAGATATTACACATTAATCCTTTCTGAGTCTTTATATTTTTATACTGTTTTGTCTGTTTCTTATTGTAATTACTCTTTTACTTAAATTCTTATATCATATTAGCTTTCTTTTCATGTATTCTATTCGTCACACTTTGTTTTTTCTCCTTTGTTACTTGCCATTACAAAGGGTAAAATTAAACCAAGTTTATGTTTTAGTAGTTATGAGCAACCACTAGAAGAGTAAATTGAATGTACAATTTCGAGCAAAAAGAAGTTTCAATCTATTGGATCAATTTTAGTCACTGCTCGTCATGCCTGTGAAGTTTCATTCGCTTATTCTGTTGTTTACAACAGTGAGATTTACCACCTTATTTATGTACCTTCCATTTTCAGTCCCACCACCCTGGCATTTTTTTTCTTTTTGCTGGACCACTTCGTCAAAGGTTTTCACAGAGGGTTTTTGTGGTAAAAATTATCTTGACATCACATTTAATTGATAGCTTAGCTGGATGTAGAATGTTAGGTCTGAAGTTCTATTATTTCAACACTGAAATATTGCTCTGTGGTCTTGCAGTTGTTGCTGTTGAGAAATCTGACATTGGTCTGATACTTGTCCCTTTGTAGGCAATTTGCTTTATATCACAAGCATCTAGATTTTTGTCTCCATCTTTGATGAACTCAATGCAAAAATATATCTAGGTATGTTTTCCCTTATCTCTAGTATTTCTTTAAGAAGTATTTGTGCTTTGAGATTTTAAAACTTTCTCTAATCTGATTAATCTTCCGTTATTTTTTTCTTTAACTATTCTACTCTATATTTTTCCTCTTCTTCTGGGAATTCCATCATTTGAATGTTTCTATTATCCTTGTTTCTTTTCCTTTTTATATTTCAATTGTATCATCCTGATACTATCTGGAATTAATCCTCTACTTCTTTGACTTATTCTGCAATTTAATCTACTATGCAATGGTCAATATATTGAATTTTTTGGTTTCAATTTATTTTTCAGAAATTCCTGTTGGGGGCTCCTTTATGCCTCTGGCTTTAAATATCCTTTAAAAATATCTTTAATATACTTATTTTTATTTCTTGTTCTGTTTGGTCTGCTAAATTTGTTGCAAGAAGATTAGATTCTTCCATTGGTTGTTTTTCTCTTATCCATTGGCCCTCCCAACAAGTGTCATTCTTTTTTGTCTATGAGTTCATATTCACCCTGCAGAGCAGAGGCCCTTATACCTATTCTCCCAGAACAGACATCCTCAGCTAGGGTTGATCTTGCCCCAACAGAAACATTTAGAAACTTCTGGAGACATTTCGGGTTGCCACAATCTGGACCAGGGTGTGTGGGTGTGGGGTGCAACATTAGAATATTGCTTACTAGCTTCCAGAGGGTAGAGGCCAAGGATGCTCCCCAAAATCCAACAATGTACGAGCCATCTTCACACACCAATAATTTACCCCAAATGTCAATAGAGTCAAGATTGAGAAATCCTATCCAAGAAGTAGTAAATGCCTGAGCTGGTGAGAAGGGTCACCATATGCCATAGCTGCTGTCCTTCCTGGTAACTTGCACATGGGAGAGAGAGAACACACCTCTGGATGTTAGAGTTTAGACTTCCACCCTGAAGCTGCTCATTTTCAAGAGCTGTTCGGGAAGGAGTCGCCACGAAGCCGGGTGGGGCAAACAAGGATGCTAAGGGGCCAGCTCAGTCTTTGTGCACCATTGTTAACTGGTTCCCACCTCCCCAACTAGAACGCCAACTATAACACTGCCATGTCAGTGCTGACAGTACAGGGCTGGCTGCTGTTTTTTCTGCTTCACTATGACATTGGGATGGGCCGACTGCCAGGACAATGTTAAGGAAAAAATTTAGGCCCATCTCAGAGTCTCTGCAACCTCGTCTGTGTCTCCATCCCTGGGGCTCAGCCGTGCTCAGCTCTGGGCTTCCACTTCTCCCAGGGACTCCACACCAGGACCTACACACCTCCTGGTGCTGGAGATTTTTCATGAGTTTATGTTGGTTTCACATAACATGTCTTTTTTTGTGTTGGCATTTATGAGGTGAGATTTGGAGGAAGTAACTAGTCAGGCTAAGCTGATCCTTCATCTTGTCAGCAACTGGAACTGCCAAATTATTTGGATTTTAAAACTATAGATACATGTCTCTTTGGTAAAACAAAAATTAATTTAAAAGTAAATAGAAGAACAACAAACTGAAGAAATTTATGGGATATACAAAAGTTACTATTGGAGTGGTGCCTAAGAGTGAGTCAGTTCAGTAAGAATTAGGTTCAACTTCAGTAAGACACCCAAAATAGCAGTGGCTTACTTAAGATAGTTTATTTCTTTTATGTATATATGTACAAAGAAAGGGACAAAGAAGCAGCAAAGAGCATATGATAACAATATATATATTTTTAAATTAAAGTATCATTGATATACAATCTTATGAAGGTTTCACATAAGCAACATGGTGGTTTCAACATTCACCCATATTATCAAGTGTCCCCCCAGCCCCACTGCAGTCATTGTCTATCAGCGTAGTAAAATGCAATAGTCATAACTTGTCCTCTCTGTGCTGTACTGCCTTCCCCATGATCCACCTATATTGTGAGTGCTAATTATAGTGCCCCTTAATCTCCTTCTCCCTCCCTCCCCACCCACCCTCCTCAACTCCTTCCCTTTGGTACCTGCTAGTCCCTTCTTGGAGTCTGTGAGTCTGCTACTGTTTTGTTTCTTCACTTTTCCTTCGTTGTTACACTCCACAAATGAGGGAAATCATTTGGTACCTGTCTTTCTCTGCCTGGCTTATTTCACTGAGCATAATACCCTCTAGCTCCATCCATGTTGTTACAAATGGTAGGATTAGTTTTCTTCTTATGGCTGAATAATATTCCATTGTGTATATGTACCACATCTTCTTTATCTGTTCATCTACTGATGGACACTTAGGTTGCTTCCATATCTTGGCTATTGTAAATAGTGCTGTGATAAACACAGGGGTGCGTACGTCTTTTTGAATCAGGGATCTTTTTTTCTTCAGGTAAACTCCTAGCAATGGAATTACTGAGTCAAATGGTATTTCTATTTTTAGTTTTTTGAGGAACCTCCATATTGCTTCCACAATGGTTGAGCTAATTTACATTTCCACCAACAGTGTAGGAGGGTTCCCCTTTCTCCGCATCCTCACCAGCATTTGTTGTTTGTTGTCTTTTGGTTGTTGGCCATCCTAACTGGTGTGAGGTGATATCTAATTGTGGTTTTAATCTGCATTTCCCTGATGATTAGCAATGTGGAGCATCTTTTCATGTACCTTTGGCCATCTGAATTTCTTCTTTGGAGAAGCATCTGTTCAGATCCTCTGCCCATTTTTTAAATCGGGTTGTTTTTTGGGTGTTGAGCCCTGTGAGCTCTTTATATATTTTGGATGTTACCCCTTTATCAGATAAGTCATTTACAAATATATTCTTCCATACTGTAGGATGCCTTTTTGTTCTATTGATGGTGTCCTTTACTGTACAGAAGCCTTTTAGTTTGATGTAGTCTCATTTGTTCATTTTTGCTTTTGTTTCCCTTGCCCTAGGAGGTGAGCTCAGGAAAAAGTTGCTTATGTTTATATTCAAGATATTTTTGCCTATGTTTTCTTCTATGACTTTTATGGTTTCATGACTTACATTGAGGTCTTTGATCCATTTTGAGTTTACTTTTGAGTATGGAGTTAGACAATAATCCAGTTTCATTCTCTTACATGTAGCTGTTCAGTTTTGCCAACACCAGTTGTTGAAGAGGCTATCATTTCCCCACTGTATATCCATGGCTTCTTTATCAGATATTAACTGACCATATATGGTTGGGTTTAAATATGGGCTCTCTATTCTGTTCCATTTATCTATGGGTCTGTTCTTGTGTCAGTACCAAATTGTTTTGATTACTGTGGCTTTGTAGTAGAGTGTGAAGTTAGGGAGCATAATCCCCCCAGCTTTGTTCTTCCTTCTCAGGACTGCTTTGGCTATTTGGGGTCTTTTGTGGTTCCATATGAATTTTAGAACTATTTGTTCTAGTTTGTTGAAGAATGCTGTTGGTATTTTGATAGGGATTGCATTGAATCTGTAGATTGCTTTAGGCAGGATGGCCATTTTGACAATATTAATTTTTCCTGTCCATGAACATGGGATATATTTCCATTTATTGGTGTCTTCTTTAATTTCTCTCATGAGTATTTTGTAGTTTTCAGGGTATAGATCTTTTACCTCCTTGATTAGGTTATGATAACTATATTTTAAGGAAGGTGATTTTGTTTTCTACAGCAGTGTAATAAACAACCCCAAATTAGTGGCTTAACACAACTGTACTTTTTATATATCATGATTCTTTGAGTAGACTGCACTGTTCTTCTGAATACATGGTGTTGGACAGCATTCTGGGACAACTGATAGTTCCAAAATGACCTCAACCACATGGTTAGCAAGTTGGCAATGGCTGTTAGCTAGGAGCTCAGCTGGGGCCATTGCCTGAAGCTTCAGTTTTCCTTCATGAGGGTTTTTCCTCACAGCTTTTTGGGCTCCCTTATAGCATGGAAGCTGCATTCAAAAAGGACTGTTCCAAGCATGAGTTTCCCAAGAAGGAACTGAAAGCTCCAATCCTTTAAAGCTTGGATGTTCCCAAATGTCCCTTGTACTATATTCTGTTGGTCAAAGCAGTCACAGGGCCAGCTTAAGGAAGGAATGGTGGTGGACACACTCCAACTCTTGATGAGTGGTATGCGTATCTGGGAAGTGAGGAATTGTTTGGGCCATCTTTAGAGGCTAGCAACCACAGAAATTTCATGGAAATTGTCACAGGACACTCTTCTTACCTTCCATCATCCATTACTAAGTCATAGGACCACAGTTAGTTACAAGGTAGGCTGGAAAATACAGTTTTAAACTGAGTATCCATGTACCTGGCTAAAAACTGAGGGTTCAACCTCTACAGAAGAAGGAGGAATCTCTAAAAGAGTTGAAATGAATCATCAAAACATGAATGGCCTGAAGTGGTTATTAGGAACCAGTACACAAAATCAAGTGGTGGAAGAGCCAGGGAGACCAGAAAAAATAATAGTAAGAGAAATAGGAAAACAAAACAGCTCATCACAAGAATATAGTTTAACAGATCTGATGATAGAAGATGCCCTTAGAAATTACATTTTATTCACCAGTTTATCCATTGATTGTTGAACTTATCTAATCCTCACTACAGACTGCTAGCAATATAAGAAGAATACACTGTTCCTATACTCAGGGATAGACACAAAATAAAGGCAAAAATAAATGATAAGGCTATCATACCTCTTCCAAGGACTTTATTAAGTCCTTTATTAAGAGTGGCAAATATTTTCATATTTGGTAGAGTTTTCTAAATCTTCATCTTAAATTCTACATTCCCAAACCAGCTATTCCTGGGTTTTTAAACTAGTTTAAGCCCCAACTGTAGACAACTCTAGTTTTTGCCTGCTCTGTACTTTATTCATCTCATTCTATTCATACTCATTCATTCTACAGTGCAGTCTACTCAAAGAATCATGATATATAAAAAGTACAGTTGTGTTAAGCCACTAATTTGGGGTTGTTTATTACACTGCTGTAGAAAACAAAATCACCTTCCTTAAAATATAGTTATCATAACCTAATCAAGGAGGTAAAAGATCTATACCCTGAAAACTACAAAATACTCATGAGAGAAATTAAAGAAGACACCAATAAATGGAAATATATCCCATGTTCATGGACAGGAAAAATTAATATTGTCAAAATGGCCATCCTGCCTAATGAGTACCATGTACTTTATTCATACTCATTCTATTAAAAACAGCTCTGTTTTTTCTGTGATACCATCAACTTCAGTCTATACATTTGAACTATACAGCATTGACCCCATTTCCATTCCAGAGGATGGGCAAGTGGCCCATCGCCTGGGCTTGTTACAATTCTTGCAAATGAGAGTTTAAACTGGAATGGTGAAATGCAGGATGTGGTGGAGGCCACTAAGAAGACAGCCTGCCTGAGAGTGAGTCCTGTATGGATGGAAGCAGGGCCAAGAAATGGAGAGAAGTCCCAGTGATGCACCATGCTTGAAGTTTGATATTCTCTTGGACTTTCCAGATATGAGTCAATAGATTCACCTTTTGTTTGAGGAAGTTTGAGTTTGTTTTCTGCAAATTGCAAACAAGAGAGTCCCGAATAAATATTTTCCCATCATGGACTTTCATCATATGCTATTCTTCTGAGATACTCGGCCAATGTCTTTTAACCACTATTTCAGTACTGATGTCCCTCAACCATCCCCCTCCTCTAACCATGAGCTCACTGAGAGGAATGGTGAATGGAGCTGCCCACACTAATTACATGGGCTTTTCCTGCTTGCCTCCCACTTCCTTGCCTCCACATAAATGAATTTTCCAAGTTAAATGTAAGTGTATGCTGATGGCATTGCACTGTCCTTCTTTCTGGCCATGGTAGGTGACTAGTAATGCCACCTCTCAACACTCAGCCATGCTCTGTCACTTATAAAAGTGTCTGTCTCATAATATATGTTCAATAAATGTGAGTGATACTAATGATAATAATTTAAATTAACAATGTAAAAGTATACTTTAAATTACTATTCTGTTCTTTTTCATTAATATATGTTGGAGCTCATGAGATGTATATGGAGCTGCCTTGGTTTTAACAAAAATTTAATGGTCTTTCTTCATATGGATGTTCCATAACTTAATCAGTTACATTTTGTTGATATTAGATCGTTTCCAATCTTTTTTCTAGTATGAACAATGCTATAGTAAATTTCTTTGTTCACTTTGCTTACATGTGTGCGTATATGTAGGATATATAACTAAAAATAGGCTTGCTGGATTAAGGAGAACATATATTTTAGAACCAGCTTATCAAGTTCCATCAAAATCCTGATGGAATTGTGAATCTATAGATCATTTTGTGGAGAACTGGCATCTGTATGTTATTATCTTCCTATTCATGAACATTATAGATTTCTTTAGTCAGATCTGTATTGTCTCTTAACTGATATAGAATAAAAGGCCCAAAGAAATCAAAACCTTCTAGATAAAAACAGTTTGGAGAGACTTGTCCTACCAGCTACTAGGACTTACTATAAAGCTACAGGAATGAAGATAACATGGCCTGAGAGTAGGGATACTTTGACCACCGGATAGAATAGGATCCCAGGAACAGGCTCACTCATCTGTAAGGGCAGGTCAGCGGTGAAAGAGGTACTCTCCCATAAGTGGACCTGAAACAAACACTTATTTATATTGAAATAAAATGGAATTGACAGCTACCTCACATGACCCAAATAATTAATTCAGATGGATCACATGTCAAAAGCAAAACTTTACAAGTTTTGGTAGAAAATATGGGAGAATGTTGTTCTGATTTGGTGGTAGGTAAGAATATCTTAAGCAAGACACAAAAAAGTATTAACCATGAAAGAAAACACTGACAGCTTTGCCTCCATAAGATTAAGAACAATTCTTCCTCAGAAGACCATGCAAATAAAGTGAAGATGCAAGTTATAAGCTGTCTGCTTTAATATTGCTGTATCAGCTTTTTTTGATAAGCATTTTTTTTGGTATATATTTTTCTTTCCCTTGATTTTCAATCATTATATGTGATTTACCTTTAGGTATATCATTTGTAATTGGTGTATAGCTGGACTTTTAAATGTCCAATTTGATAGCCTCTCTTTCGTTGTTAGAATGGGTAAGTTACCCTGCATAGTGGGTTGGATGGTGTCCCCTAAAAAGATATGTCCACTTCTTGGCCCTCAGAGCCTGTGAATAAGACCACACTTGGACAAAGTGTCTTTGCAGATGTAAATAAGTTAAGGATCCTGAGGTCACCCTGGGTTATCCAGATGGGCCCCAAACCCAGTGACAAGTCCTTATCAGAGCTAAATGAGTGCCTGAAGCCACCGGAAGCTGGAAGAGGCAAGGGAAGGCTCCTTCTCTAGACCCTTCAGAGGGAGCATGGCCTTGCAGACTCCTTGATTCGGGACTTCTGGCCTCCAGAATACTGAAAGAATACATTTCAGTTGTTTTAAGCTACCAAGTTTGTGGGTATTTGTTATGGTAGCCCTGGAAAATTCATATAACCTATTTACACTTACCGTGATAAACAGCACATTTGGACTTGTATTAGCATCTACTTTTGTGTTTTGTTTGCCACCTCTTTTCCTGTTTTACTTTTTCTGATTTCCATTCGACTGATCAATTTTCTGTATTTTCACTTCCCTCTGTGCTGACTGTATTTCTGTTCTCCCAATGCTTGCCCTTGGAGTTTTAGTACATATGCTTTATTAATCTCCTTTTAACTGCCCTGTTGAGCATAACCCCCATCTTACATTGATTCCTGTAATTTGTTTTGCTTTTTTATACACAAAATGTTCATGGATTTTATAGCATATGGTTGATTAAATGTATCCACACATTTACTAATGTCTGTATTTACTGCTGTGTTTTGAACCCCACAGATTTCCTTTTCTTCTTGCTGAAGACGGGTAGTAAACACTTCTCGCCTTTGTGTATTGGAGAATGTCGATTTTGTCTTTACTCTCCTTTCCCCTTGCTTCACTCTCCTACCCGCCAACTTAATGGTTCCACCCAGTCCTCCTGGTCCTGAACCAGATCTTATTGGGCAATGTAGGTAGGGTTCCTCCCCGATGGTGATACCGAATCAAGGACAAACAGGCTGCCAATCTGTCAGTGGGCAGCTTGGTTTAATTCCCAGTAGTAACATGTGCTGTGTTCCTTGCCTGCCGAGGGCCACAGCTTCATGCAAGCATTGCACCGGACAGGGGTTTATGATGTTCTTTCAGCCTTTCTTTCACAGATGGAGCAGTCTTGGTGCAGCCTCTGGTTTCTGGTGATGACCCTGGCTGCATATGATCATGTTTAGGCCCAGTTACCCCTGCAGAAGATAAACTTCCAGGGGCCACGGCAGGTTTTGAGTGAACATTGCCAGCCTCTTTAGCTGGCAATTCTCACTTTGTGTTACTGTCCTGTTTCCCAGGGCATGGAGATACTTAATTTGTTTTTGAAACTGGCTATGTTTTAAAATTTTTGTTTGTGTATTTTTGTCTGTTATTGCTACCTGTTTGGGAATGCATGAACTCATATAACTATATTCTTTAATATTCCAGAACATTTAAAAAAATGTTAAGAGTTCCTTAAAATTTTTGTTCAACTCCTCCTAGGAAATTATGCACAATTTTGGAAGACAGGATGACTAAATCTTTAAAATATTACATTGTCTATATATGTAATGGTCTGTTTAGATTTTTCTAAGATTACATTTAGGCATCACATATTCCTGGAAAATCATTTCATTTCATTTTGTAACAAATAAGACATAATTATTTTAGTTTAAGGCTTTTTCATCACTATCAGTTCATCATTCTTTATTATTTCATGTTTTTTGTGCTTTCTCCTTTTTTAAGTTGTTTTTATTCTAAATAATGCCTTTTACTTATACCTTTATTTTTAATACATTAAATTCTGTTTATTAGTTTTTCCTTATACTCTTATTCTTCTTCTAACTTCTTGAATTATATTATTTTCATTTTTTATTATTCACAAATACTAATGTCTTTGGCTATGAATTTTTCACTCTACATGATTGTAGTCACATCTCATAAATTTGAATGTGAAATGTTTTCATTACTGTTACTTTCTAAATATTCTGTAACTTTTCTTTGATTTCCTCTTTAAGTCGACAGTTGTGATAGTTTTTGTTTTTCTTTGTTTCCTTGTTTTTTTGTTGATTTTAGTTTTCTTGCATGGAGACTGGTGAATGTTATATGTTGTATGGTTCTTGATAAGATAATTTTATCTGCTTTGGTTGTGTAGAGTTCAATGCATTAAATTTGTTTTAAGTATTTTATTTAGATCCTTTCTCAGCTTATTTACTATATTGTGAACTTCACCTTAGTCATTGGCTAAGAGAGCCTAACTTCTATTTATGTTTTTGTTTAATGAATTTGAGTGGTACTATAATTGGTGTATAAATAAATACAAATGTAAAGTCTTCATTGTACATTTTGCCTCTTATTAAAGTTGCCTTTATTCACTCCCATTTAATGCTTATCCTGATTTTTATTAAGTGATAATTTCTGCTTTTTATTGATGTAGCCCAGAATTCTGCCCCATACCTCCATTTTAGAGGTTCTTTATTATCATGTTTTCTGTCTGCTCATTACTGCAAATAGCTGAGTTTTGCTTGGTGGTTCCAGCCTGAGTATTTTCCTTTTAATAAGTTAGTTTATTCATCTGAATTTATCAATAGCAACAGATACATTTGGTGTTTTTTTAACAGTCTTTTCTGTTACAATATGTACTTTTTATTTCTCAAAAGATCTTTTTATTATGTAATTTCTGTTTTCTGTATTTCATTCTGTGCATGCATTTCCTGATGATTTGGAAAGTTTTTAGTTTGCTCTTATTTATTTTAAAGGTTTAATGTTTTTAGTTATTTTAGTCATTTCATTTCATATAATTAATCCTGTTTTTCTTTAGATAGCAATGATTGATTCTTGACTACATGCAAAGTGTGTGTGCTTCCACCTCTTCCCACTTCCCCTGCCAGGTCTCCTCTAAACTTTTAATTCATTATGCTACGGGGTTTTGTTCTTCTACTATTTCTTCAGGTTTAAATATCCTTTATACTTTTACATAACTTTATGTCCTTAAATGTCCTCTTACACCTTTAATATCCTTAACACTCAGGTTATGAAAGATGAAGTTATCATAAGTGGTATATTTAAACTACTTTATACCTTCTCTTCCCTTCTGCTTCTCCAGGTATTTGTAGTTATGTTATTTCTTAAATTGTCATCACTTATAATATTTACATAATTTCTACAGTTGTGTGGGCATGGCTCTACATTTTTTTAAAATTAAGGTATCATTGATATATACTCAAAAGGTTTCCCATGAGCAACATTGTGGTTCCAACATTCACCCATATTATCAAGATTCCCCACCCCGGCCACCCCACTGCAGTCCCTGTCCATCAGCATAGTAAGATGCTATGGAGTCATTACTTGTCTTCTCCATGCTGTACAGGCATGGCTCTACATTTTTAAAAATTTAGTCCTCATCTTTGGTCTTTTTTTCTGTGGTTTTTCTATTCCTCTTATAGTTGGCTGGATTTTCCTATGGTTTCTTTAATAAAGGACTCATGGGGCATTATATTCCCTGCATATTCAGACATATTTGTTGTTTGCTTTTATATTTGAAAGAAAAACTGGCTGGGTATGAATCTTTTATTTATCTGAGGAATTGGTAGATGTTGCTCAACTTTTTTCAGTGTCGATGCTGGAGTAGAGAAGTGTGTGGCCAGCCTTAATTTCTCCCACTGAGGATGATTTTATACATGGAAGCAAGTATTTTTTCTATCTCTTTGTTACCCAGTAAGCTTTCTAATTCCAGTGTTGATTTTTCTGTATTAAATATTCCTGGGGTAGGATGGGTCTGTAAAGTTGAAGCCTGAGGTTTTTCTTTTGCTAGGTTTCTTTAATTATATTTTTGAAGATCTTTTGGTTCCTTTCCTTTGGTATCCTTGTTCAGGGATGTCAATTTTGTAGAAGTTTTTTCTTCTTTATATTCCAATTTGTCAATTCTCTACTCTTTTAAAAAAATCAACTTCATAAGGAACAATTTATACACAATGATGCACACATTTTAAGTATACAGCCCCACTATTCACAACTGGTGTGTAACATACTCACTATCCCAAAAAGTTCCCCTTGGCCCCTTCTCAATTTCCACCTCCCATCCTCAGCCCCAAGCAACCAGTGATCTGTTTTCCATCACTATAGATTAGATTTGTCTTTCCTCAAGTTGCATACAAAT
This sequence comes from Manis javanica, assembly GCF_040802235.1. Taxonomy (NCBI): domain Eukaryota; kingdom Metazoa; phylum Chordata; class Mammalia; order Pholidota; family Manidae; genus Manis; species Manis javanica. The sequence continues at coordinate 104,616,192 of NC_133165.1, read as the reverse complement.
GGAATCCTATAGTATGTACTCTTTTCTGCCTGGCTTCTTTCAGTATAACATGTTAAAAATGATCCACTCTGTTGCATATATCATGTTCCATTTTACATTCTCATCAGCAGTGTGTGAGAGTTCCAGTCCCCACATCACTACCAAGAGCGTCGGTCAATAGTGTCAGAACATCCCAGAACTGTGAAGAATCTCACAGTTTCAAAATACGTAAGATACATGTAACTGGAATATCAGAAGGGGGAGAAAGAGAGAACAGAGCAAAAGAAAAAACTAAAGTAATCACGCTCAAGAACTTTCCAAAATTAATGACAGAGATCAAACTACAGATCCAGGAAACGTGGAGAATACCAGGCAAAATAAATACCAGAAAGCTATACCTAGACATAGTATACTCAGTTTAGATGTTCTGTTCTGGTTTTTCGTTTATTTGTTTTGCTTTTACATTTTTATTTGGGAAATTTTTGACCTGTCTTCCAGCTCGTTGATTCCTTCCTTGGCCATGGTGAGTCTACTTGGAGTGCATCCAAGGCTTTCTTCATTTATGTTAGGGTGTTTTTCTCTCTAGCATTTCTTCTTGATTCTTAGTCTGTCTTTTCTTACATTTCCCATCTCTTCTTGCATGTTATCTACTTTCCCCAATTAGAGCTCTTATTATGTGAATCATAGTTGCTTTAAATTTCCTGTTTGGTAATTACAACATCTGTGTCATTTCTGAGTCCAGTTCTGATGCTTGATATCTTCAGGCTGTTTTCTTCCTTCTTGCCTTTGGTGTGTCTTGTAATTTTTTGTTGAAAGCCGGACACGTTGTACTGAATAATAAGAACTGAGCCTTTAGCATGAGGATTACGTGAATCTGGTTAGAGTGGACTGTTATAATGTCTGCTGTGGTTACAGGTGCCAGAGGATTCAAATTCCTCCAGTGTCCTTGTTTTTGTCTATGTTCTGGAATTTGGGCTTTCCTGAGTACTTCTCATCTGTGAAATGAAAGTCTGTCCTGAAGCTCCTTCAGCTACACCCCCTGCTACTGTTCGGAGCCCTGTTGGAGTGGTGGTGACGTGTGGGGGAGGGAGGGAATTCTACAACCGTGATTACAGCTCAGGTATTCCAGTGACCTGTGCCCATCACAGCGCCTCTCTACTGGCACAGACTTCCATCCCTGAGACAGGAGGTCAGGGGGCTGGAAGTGGGGGACTGCCCTTCCCCCAGCTGGGATAGAGCTCTGGTATAGGCTTTTTCCCTGGAGTGTGCGTCTTTATTATCGAGACCACTCTGTGTAAATGTCACAATGATTACTCTTTGCTTGGCCCTGCCAGAGCCACAGGGGAGTTTCCTGGCATCGTCACTACACTAACCTGATGGAGTCACTGGAGGTAAAGACCATAAAACCGTGAAGCCCCCTAAAACTGAAGGCCTCAAAAGTTTCCCACTCTGGCTGGCGCACACTCACCCTCCGGAAATGCATCAAAAGTACCATTAAAATTTTCCTATTAGTTTGTGCTTCCAGCAGCTTTTGTTCCAAAAAGCAGAGCTTAGATCTGTCTCTAGATTTGCCTCTATCTCTAGATTATAGAATGTCGGATTGCCTATTATAGACTGAATGTGGTTCCCCCCACCTTCCCTCCAATTTCATGTTGAAATTCTAATACCCAGTGTGATGGCATCTGGAGGTGGAGCCTTTAGGAGGTGATTAGGTCAAGAGGGTAGAGCCCTTGTGAATGGGATTAGTGACCCTAGAGAGGGGAGCCCAGAGAGCTCACTTGTCATCTTTTTATCATGTGAGGACACAAAAAGAAGTTGGCAGTCTGCAAGCCAGAAGAGGGCTCGGTCTAGAACTCAACCATCTAGGCACCCTGAGCTCAGATTTCTAGCCTCCTGAACAGTAAGAAATTAATTTGTTTTTAAGTCACCCAGTCTATGGTTATTTTTTTTCTAGTAGCCTTTAGATCTCACTGCAAACTTACAAAAGATACAGAGTACAGAGCAATGTGTTAAACTATACTAAGGGACTGCAACTGGCAACTGGCAAACTTCAGATTATGGGAAACTACAGGACAAATGTCCTGGTTCTTCAACAAATAAACTGCAAATAAAAAAAAAAGAAGATAGGGAAATGGGAAATCAGAGAGACAAGTTATAAGAGAATTAAAAGTCATGTTAACCAATGTAAATTGTTTGCATTCCAATTCAAACAAACATCTGGGAAAAATATTTATCAGGTAATTTGAAAATCTGAACACTAACTGGATATTTGATAATAGTAAGAGATTATTGTTGCCTGTTATTGTGTGAGAATGGTTCTCTGGTTAGTTTTTAAACAGAGTTCTTCTAATGGTACACAGTGAAATATTTATGGGTGAAATGATATTTGTAAACCTGGGATTTGCTTCATAATCTAGGAGAAAGTGGGTGGATTATACATATAAAACCAGTAATAAGTTGATAATTATAGAAATGGAGTGGTTACATGAGGGTCCACTGTACTCTTCTATTTTTGTAAATATTTGGAACTTTCTGTGGTTTAGTTAAAAAAGAAGATTGTATATGCATGTGTGTGTGCACACTTGTATAATTATACATAGAAAAAAGTCTATAATGTTAATCTATATTAAGACATTTCCCCACCACCACATCAGGTTAAAAGGGAACAAGAAGGGGAAGAATAATGCCTACCTAGCAAGATTGGGTAGATGGATAATTGATGCAAACGAACGAGCCCATAGTAGGTGTTCAATTAATCTAAATTCCTGTCGCTAGCAGGATCGGTCAAGTTGGTCAAACTCAAAACTCACTACATGGGGCGGGTGTTGGGGTGCGTAGGGGAGAGATGCCTAGCTGAGTCGGTTCACTTTTCCCCTCTCTTGCTGTCCTCATCCCTTCCTCCTAATCCATATGCATTCCCTTAGGGGCTTGAAAGACAGGTTAGCTAATCTCATCAGTCCTGAACACTGCGTTCATTATTTAATCAATGTGTTCTCCCAGGAACTGTGTGCCTGCAGTCTAATGGTAGAGACGTCAGGCAGACTGACAGAGAGAGGATTCTGGGAAAGGGTTCTGAAACCATCATAGCAGAGGCTATCCAGAGGCCAGTGGTGTTCCCTGGGTTTGCTTGCCCCTGTGAACCACTGAGTAGGAAGGAAGTCGACTAGGAGCTCTATGGGCCCTCTTAAATAACCACTCTCTATTCACCCTCCACCCTCTCAAACCCCCACCCTCTTCCTTCCCTTGAATCTGCTCTCACAGTTTAGCCAGATGCACATCTTCCTGATCCTCTCAAGGGCATCTGAGTCTGGACCCTCCCTCATACTTAGAAACCCTTCTTCCCTTGGTTTGCTGGACAGTGCTATTTTTTACTTTGCTTTGCTTCTCCTACTTGGACTCTTTGAAGGCTCTTCTCTCCATGCCCATCCATACTTGCTGGTGTTCTTGGAGTGGTGAAGTTCCACCTATGGCCCTGTTCCCTCTGCACATCTCTGGGGAAGATGTCGCACTCATTCCAGTGCCCTCAATCACCAGTGACTCCCAAATCTTCCTTGGCAGCTCCTGCCTCTCATCTCCAGATGGGCTTGTTGACTCAGGTATCCCATAGGCACCCAACTCAATGTGTGCCATATGGAAGAGTCATTGCCCCCCAGTGGGCTTTCCACCAATGGCTCCTTGTCTTGGTGGTTCACTACCATCTTGCCAAAGGGTTTCAGCACTGGACAAGTTCACTATGGATTCAATGAGACCAAAGAAATGACAGTAGAATGTTCTTTGGGTGAAAAGGTTATACCCAACTTTATTCCCATGGTGGCAGGTCAATCACTAGAATCCCATCCACTTAGAGCAAGTCTGCATGCAGCAAGTCGGTCTCTGCCTCTGGGCCTCTCTGCCCCTGAAGCTGTCTCTGTCCCTGCCCTCGGTGCTGCCACCACTCCAGCCTCATCTCTGCTCTCCTGCAGCCTTGCAGCCATGCCACTGTGTTGCACAGGAAACTGGGCGGAGCTCTTTATATAGAGTCAATAATGACGTATTGCCCACACATGTGTAGTGAGCTAGCTGACCAGGGCCAGGTGAGAATCCTGGCCACAGGAACCTTCACTTTATCCACACTACCCATTTGGCTACTCAAGCCATTATTTCAGAGATCCTCCTAGATTCTGCTCTTTTACTTCCTACACAGTCCTGTTCTACTTCCTTACTCTCTCCACCCACTGTCATTGTTGTCCTCTTTCTCCTTCCCTTTAGCCCCACTCCAGACTGTCCATCTATTGGTTAATGTTCATTCATTCTTCAAAAGTCAGCTCTGAACAGTGTATCACAGAGAAGGGACATAGTGGATCTCTGGCATCTTGCTGCACTGATGGACAGTGACTGCACTGGGGTCTGGGTGGGGACTTGGTAATATGGGTAAATGTAGTAACCACACTGTTTTTTCATGCGAAACCTTCATAAGAGTGTATATCAATCATAGCTTAATAAAAAATTAAAAAAAAAAAAAAGAAACTGAGGCTCAAAGAGGTAAAGGTCATTCAGAAAAAAAAAAAAAAGTCAGCTCTGGTCCTTACCTCCTCTGGAAAACTCATCCTGATTACTTAGGAGCTCCCATTTTATGATGTCACAGGCCAGCTTCCCCTTCACTGGAGCCTTAGCTTCTATGGTCATCATTTGAAGTCAAAACCCCATAAAGTCAAAATCACACTTGAAGACAATGTAAACCACTCAGCACCGGAACAGTTAGCTATTTCTTTTGCTGAGCACCCAACAGGACAGCTGTCTTAAATGTGGGGTCCATAATTTGCCAAAAAAACCCCACAGCTACAATCTTTCTAATTCTAGAGATTCAGACTAGAGCAGAGATTCTCATACTGTGAGAGACAGATAGCAGATTATATTTCAGTTACTCTAGACTCATCAGTAGGGAGGTGAGAGTGGAGTCACCAGTCTTGTTTAAACACTCCCCTTCCCTGTCTTTTTCAGTGCTGTGTGTAGTTGAATTCGTCAAAATTACATACGTGAATGGCAGCCTGCCCCCTCCTTGTACTGTAACTTCTCCGTCTGCCCTCCTAATTCTGAGCATCTGACTCATGACTGCATTCCCATGACTTAGTAGAATGCCCTCCACCTAGAAGAAACAGAAAATGGATGAATGGATTAACGGCTTAATTTCTTGGACCTCTCCAGAGGTGGGAATTCAACAGATAATGAAACAGCCCATTATATCATCTGAACAAATGAAGTGGACCTACTGGTTCAAGGTCTCTATTGGCTTACCAGGATTCTAACTGGAATTAATTGTCTGAAGCAGGGTTCCCAAAGAAGAGAAGGGCTGAGAGGCTCAGGGGGCTCCAGATTAGCTGATCAACAGATAATAATATTTCTTTGAAGCCTCTTCTGTGGCTGGACCAACTCACCGATGGGCTCTGGCCAGGTTCCAACTGCTGGTCTGCTTGCTCCTCTTTTCCCTAATCCAGGTTTAACGAGATGAACCTCATTAGAAAGGCAGGGCGTTTATCCTTTAAGAGAGCAAAGTGACTCTTCACAGAAGGACTGATTTTAATAACCCAGCGCGAGACCCCCTTTAAGGTACAGAATAGTTCTGGCACATCAGTTAAGTGTTACACAAAACAGACGTGAGTTATTCAAAATCAAAGGCGTTTCTCATTCATGTGAAAAAGGGATCAGTAAGCTGCATGGAAACTGGGGTGCATTAAAGTCCCTGGGGCCACTGTCCACAGCAGGAAAAGCTCAGAGCAGATTGGGCCCAGGGGGAGGCAACCTTGGCCGCCCATAACTCAGAGATAGAAGGCGGTGATCTTCATGCGCCGCCTCTGTTTCATGTGCGGGCTCCTGCCTCTGATCTTTTGGCAGTTGCCTAATTGCCAATGACTGTTTCTGTGGACACGAGGGTCTGCTAAATGTGTAAGGTCTGCATTTTTCCAGGGGAGACTTTTTCCTTTGCACGTAAGCCAAAGATTCCTTCATACACAAATTCTTTCTTATGCAGGTCATCAGATTCTTACACGGGGGACATTAATGCTGAGTTTAATGCACACAGCTGAATATAAATATATACATAAAATCTGGTAACTCAAGCAGTTGGGATGCTGGATGGGAAGGCCAACAATGCCATATGTATGTCTTGAATTTCTTTCACACATGAAGACTGCACTTCTAACTCAGTATTAGGTAAACACTTTAAGCTGCTTTCCAAGAGTGGAAATGGCTTCACTTTCAGTCAACCCGCCCTTTGACCCAATCTCCACTGGAACCAAAGGCACACACTTTTGGGGGAGTTTGAATAAAAGTAAGGGGCACATTTAAACTTGCCACTGCAACCAAGATCTTTATCAACATGATACACTGGCCCCACCTAAGTAACAAGTCACACAGCTGAACTGGACTTAAGAAAGAGAAGAAGTGCCATTATACAGGGATGGCAAATAGGTTCCATACGGAAACCCATTCCAATTAATCAAAACAATAGCGGGTATTTATGAGCCCTTATTATGTGGGTCACAGGAATCAATTCAATTAGTCCTATGATTATTACCTCATTTTTACAGATGGGGAAATGGAGGCAAAATAATTCGGCCAAGGTCATACAGCTAGTGGGTGGCAGAGCCCTTGCTCCAGGCCATGGCACACTCTTGCCTCCTCGCTGGCTGGGCCTGGCGTTCAAGGGTCTGAAGCCAATTCAGATTCAGCAGGGCGGACTGACGTGACTGGTCAGGGAGCTGCCAGCGGGATGCAGACACAGAATGGAAACACATATATGGGTATTCGCATCCCTAGCTTTATTTAAAAGAAAAGGCTCCCAACTTCTGTATTATCAGAACTATTCCTATCTCTAGCTCTACAAATACTTACTCCTAGATTTTTGTCACATCTGACACAGAGTAAGGTAATCAGAGCAACTCCGCCTGAAGGCAGAGCAGGTAATGAAACACTAACAGCCTCCTGTTTTATTTTCTGCACCAACATGGATGTATTTCAGGTCCTGGCAGGTCATAGACCTACTTGGGACATGCAAGACCCAGAGGAACCAAGAAGGAACTTTCCCAGTAACTCAGAAAGACAGCTGCTGCTGCTGAGATTTCTGCTCTGGGGACCCAGCCCTACTGCTGTCATCTTCAAGTGCAGGCTGTGCTTCAGCTTGCTAGGAGAGGGCTTCTGACCCCATTTACTCCTCGGGGGCTTACTGCCCCACTCAAAAGGAAGGCAGAGTCTTTGGCATTTGGGTAAACTGGGGGCTGAATGGTGTCTGCCCCATGGTGGGCAGGCAGACGCAGAGCTGAGGTTTGACTGGGTAAATGATGAAAATCTGCTTGTGCCTTTGAGCAAATAAAATAGGCTAGATCTAAAAGAACATCAAGCTGTGGGCAGAGGTGAATAAAAATGTGTTATAACTAACCTTATTTCTAAAAATCTGTAACAATATCATCAGATACTTAAAAATGCATTTTACAACAGGAATATTTAACTTAGTGACCAACATGGTTCACACAGGTTTTACATCAGTTACATTTATAACTGATACACTGAAGAAAAATAAGGGCTTTGTTGTTCATGTTAACATTTGTTAGTACAGCCACCCAATGACCCAGAAGTGCACTGGCACTCAGTTTACTGAGAACAAATCCATGTAACTATAATCTGAACTGTTCTCATTTGCTCTGTAATTTACACCACTTCCATTAGCATTGTCTAGTTCAGTGGTTCTCCACTGGGGCCAATTTTGCCCTGCTGGAGACATTTGGCAAAGTCTGGAGATGTCCTTGATTGTCACAACCAGGAGGATGTTACTGGCATCTAGTGGGTAGAGGCCAGAGGTGCTGGTCAACTTCCTCCAGTGCAAAGGACAGCACCTCCACAAAAAAGAACTATTTGGCCCCAAATGTCAACAGCCTAGAGGTTGAGAAACTCTGGTCTAGTTTTGTGCTTGCATACACAAGGAGAGGAAAGCTAACCTTCACCGAGTTTACCCAGGGGCAGGTGGTGCTCCAGCGTCTATGGTACTCGTCACCTGAATTAACTCACTTGTCACAGCAAAGCTCTGGAGCAGGCAGTGTTCTTACCCCTGTTCAAGCCTGTCTCGAGTGGATGAGGCAGGCAGGGAGGTCACAGCCTACTGAACAGAGGAGAGGACTGAGACTCGTGTACTGGGGGAAGATCAGGGCTGTCCAGCGCGAGTGCAGGGCCCGGGCTGTGCCTCCCGGTTGTGTCCACATGAACAGAACACAGAAAGGGCAGAGTGGCTTTGCTCTCCATGGTTGCTGGTAACACCACTACCAATTCATTTGCAGGACAGCAGCTCCAAGTAAGTGACGCTGGGGCTCCCCCAGGCTTGCAGGCAGCACCGAGGGCATCCGCTGGTTTTGGGCGGCCTTCCGGAGAGGCAATGCTGTTGCAGCCCAGAGAGGACTTGGACAGCAGGCTGAAATGACTAACCGGGATCAAGACAGAATCTGTAGCTTTCCCAGTAGTCACTTCAGAAAGGCCAGTTTCAATGTATGTTCTCTGTGGCTCTGGCAGGCAGGTCTGGTAGGAGTGCAAAGAAGCTGCAGGAGAAAGCTAAGCCTCAGGCTGGAGAGTGAGAAGCAAGTCAGCACAGGTGAGCAGCAGCTTCCAAGTTATCCAAGGAGAGCTCTTCCTGTGTAGACCTGGCCTTTAATGCCCATTTCCTCTGTTCGAGCAGGGGTAGGAGTGGGGAGGCCGGCGACGTGGGCCGGAGCCCTGTGGGAGGGGCAGGCCACACAACCTGCTACTTAAGGGGAAGCCAGGCCGGCAAGAAAGTGGGGAGGTGGTTCCCTGCGGGTAGGTTCTTTGGCAACACCGCAAGTCTAAAGCCCAGCTCTCAGGCAGGATGGGACCCAGAGCTCTCCAGTAGCTTACCACAGGGGATCTCAACTTTGAAGATTGCGTTGGAACCACCAGAGCGTTTATTAAAAGGGACTGCTGGGCTCCACCCAAATTCCTAAGCTCCATATGATGCTGATGGTCCAGGGACCCTCGTTGGAAAGCCTAGGAGCATCCAGTCGTCAGGCTCCCCTCCCCTCCGAGATCTGTCATCACTACTGAGCCATAAAGGGTATCATTATTCCAGTTTCTTCAAATACAATGTTAATATAGGAGTCACTTTCGAAGTATGACAAATTCATCAAACTTCCACTCAAGTAATATTAAAAATGTGAATGTAAATGTCACCCCAGCATCCAACACAAAAGAATTTGGATCCATCATGTTTTAATTTATTCATACTGCTCCTTGCTTCCATTCACGTGGATGATTGGGAGTTAACCAGACTTAAATTTTATTACGCATGGAACGAGACCACTACCTGGACTTGAAGAATACTTTAACGCCTCTGACAATGGTCTCAGATTTTAGACTTGTGAGTGAAAATGTGAGTTTCAGATTGTTCCACAATGTTCTGCCATGACATCCTGATCACCATAAATTTGATTTGCTGAAGCAAATCTTCGAATTGCTTCTGAAGCCTGTGTCTGAAATCCAAATCAGAGCTTGGCTTTGGTAACAAACAGTATATACTTCTGGACTGCCACCACTTGTTTTTTCCTATTTAAAAACTGCCTCTTTAAAGCTTGACTTTAATTTCCCACCAACCTTGGCCCTGTGAGGCTGATGTAGTAAAAATCCAACTTTTTGTCAGCAAACGAAATGAACTGTTTTCAAGACACATATGGAGTAAATATGGATGGTAAAGAGGTGCTACTTTTACAGTCACTTTTCTGACCATCCGTTTCACAAAGAAATTATTTACAGGTCTCTCGGAAACTGGCTTCTCTAGTACTCAGGTGGCTGCGAAGCGGATGGGCCTCACCACCGGCCCTAATGTGCTCATTCATGTGACTCATTACTGCAAGTAAAGGTGTCGGTCCCAGTGCTCCGTAGCAGCTGAAAACTATCCCATTATGTAGCACCCAATCAAGGCCTTTTTCTTTTTCTTTTTTTAATCTTTTACTTGACTCTCACCACATGGAAGCGTTTTGCAAACTGGTTCTGCGTGCTTCATGTAACTATGCTGGGACTCAAGCACCAACAATGGGCCCCACTTTGATGTCAGTGGGAAATGGTCCTTCCAGGGCAGTGTTGTCTGATCCCACCGCCTCCTTCCTTCCTATCACCGTGAAACAGGGTGGCTTTCACAACTCGCTTTTGTAAAACCATACGGCTTCTGTGCTTTGTCCTGGCTTCTAAACTCCCCCTTCTCGAAGAAACATGGTGTTTGCCTTCCCTAACCCTTTCCTGATGAAGCTCTGCAGGGTCATGCCAGTCTTGGCAGTGTTTAAGAAAGGAGTAATGGTATCAGTGAAAATGATAACTAATGTTTGCGGACATCTGTTATGTGCCAGGCACTGTGCTGTGCTGAGCCCTTTAGATGTATTATCTCATTTAATCTTAAAAATGACCCTGAGTACCTGTACTGCCATTATTCCTATTCTGAAGATGGAAAAAGTAAAAGAAAAAGAAAATATGCTGTATTTGAGTGACAAAGCTATTAAGAGAATGAAACACAGGTTTAGAACCTGTGTTTTTCTAAAAACTTATTTAGAACATGTGTTCTTTTTAAAACATTTTATTGAAGTGTAACATTCAGAAAAGTAAAAAATCCTGAGTGTACACAGCTCAGTGAATTCTCATAAAATAAAATAAACACACCTATGTAACTAACACTCAGGTCAAAAAAATATTACTTGCATCCTAGAGCCCCCTTCCTGCACCACAGCCATTAGCTACCCATTCTGCTCAGGGAACTGTTACCATGACTTCTGTAATCATTGATTAGTTTTGCCTATATTTGAATTTAAATGGAACTAATACTGTGTGTATCTTTTTCACTTCTTTTACCCAATATTATAGTTGTGAGCTTTCCTATGATATTGTTATCTGATACCGATATGGCGGTTTTTCGTTGCTGTACTGTATTCCACGGTGTGCCCATACCACCACTTACTCCACTGTTAATGGGCAGGGGTTATTTATAAGTTGGGATTACTACAAATCACGCTATTAGGAACATTTGTATATGTGCCTAGTGAGAACATATACATACACATTTCTGCTGGGCATACATATACCTGAGAATGGAACTGCTGGGTACATTCAGATTTAATAGATACTGGCACCAGTTCAGCCTGTGCTGATGAATTTGGCAAATGCCTTGAGGGGTACTATGGACTGAACTGTGTCCCTCCAAAATTCCTATGTTGAAGGTCCCACTCCGACATGGCTGTACTTGGAGATAGGGCGTGAAGCAGATCATTAAGGTTAAATGAGGTTGCGGGGACCTTACTCCTACAGGACTGGCATTCTTTTGAGGAGAGGAAGAGACACCAGAGTTCGTTCACCCTCCCAGCACTTGCCGGGACAGGCCATGTGCGGACACGGCGAGAAGGTGGCCTTCTGCAGCCAGGGAAGGACAGACGCCTCACCAGAAACCAAACCCGTCAGCACCTTGACCTTGCACCTCAAACCTCCAGTACTGTGAGGAAGTACGTCTGCAGTAAGCACCCAGTCTGCGGTCTTCTTTATGGCAGCCTAGCAGACCAGTGCAAGTGGAAGTGCTGGGAAGGTGGGCTCACCTCAGTGGGCTTCCTTCCTAAGTGTGATCTTGGCCTTTCTAGTCCTGGTGTCTTGGCAACTCCGCGTCCACCTCTTGTCTCCCCAGCTCTTTGACTCTGCCAAAGGTCAGGCCAGGGTCGCAGCTTCTCTGGTGGCCTTGGCATGGCTTTCTAGCCCCTCACCCCCGGGCCACTTCCAACCTGAAGAAGCCTCGAGGGGGAAAGTGCTTCGAGGGGGGCCTGTAAAAGTTTGCCATTCCTGGAAATGGAAATCTAATCAGATTTTAAAAGAAGGAACTTACCAAAAAAACCTAGTAGGAGTAACTTACCAATTTTGGCCTTTTTGTCTTTTTTACAGTGTTTCTGAGTCAAATAGTTATACAATGTATATCTGCTGATTTTTGAAGTATCAATCTGACATAATTTTTTCCCCTAAGGATGTTTCAATTTGGAGCCCACACTTTCTAGATCTTTGTTGATTTAGAGAACTGATAATTTCCTAGAAGGTTAGACAGGCAACAAATGGGTTTAAGTGCCAGGAATGCTTTTTGAAGATGTTTAAGAAATACAACCACTCGGTGGCATTTGAATTAAAAAAACTCACATTTGGTGACTGAAAAATAGAATCGTGGATGAAACCCAGACAAAGCCCTCCAATTAAGGGAGCCTGGCTGGCCTCAAGGCCCACATGGTTCCCTTAATGGTGTGGTGTGGCATTTGGGGAGTCACTTAGCCTCTTACTGCCTCAGTTTCTTCAGTTTTCTAAAGGGAATTGACATACTTGTGAAGTGTTTCCAAATCTCCAGAGCACAGGTAATCATTTTGCCCTGGGAGCTCCCCCAGCACTGCCAAGGCTGATCGTCAGCGCTGAGTGCAGTGTTCCGTGATAGCTGACGCCGCCTCCTCCTCTGGTTCTGAGCTCCTCCAGGCTGAGGCCATGTCCTGATCTTTTATCCGCACACAGTGCCTCATACATGACAGCCTTCCTGTCGGTACCCAGCACACGGGCAGCAATTCCTGAACTGACCCTCTGCATGCTCACCGAAATGGTGTGCCATACACTGCACGGCAATTATGTCTTCAATGGCGTTGATAAGCAGAGTTGTCACATAATGGGAAATCGTCAAGCTTACCCGAGAAAATTCCTTAAGAGGCCCACACAATATGTAGGTTTTGGGCATTCGATCCAGTACAGAAATCTCTAGGTGCCATCAGTTTTGAGAACTACAAAGCCAAATGACAGGAAGGAACATAACCAAAGCCTGGCCATTCAAACCTCTCTGCCTTTGTCATACCTACTGAGTCCTTGAAGTGAGCAGAGACGCATGGTGACAGCTGAGGAAGGCCGGCTCACCTGGACTGTGTCTTTCATTCTGCTTTTACTGTGGCTCCTCTAGGACTTTACATCTGAGTTAGAGCTTTTTATTGTAAAGAAAACGAAGTGGTGTTCTGGTTGGGTTCTCAGTTCAGTGGCTAGCCTGGCTCCTGGAACATTCCTCTTTTGGAGAGTTCCAGTACACAGTAGCTTGGTAAAGGTTGTGGAAAAAGTCCTTTGTATGTTTAACTTGGTTATACCCAGTTTCTCAGCCTTATTTGACAGTGGAGCTTGATTCTTGTCGGTGTGTAATACCTACTAACATGTGGAACATATTCAATGGGACATGCTGGGAATGCAGCCTTAGACAATTACTCAAAGTTTTTCTAACTTATTTTATCATCCATCATTAACACAAGTATTTATCTGCCCCCAGAGACAAGCAACTAAGAACAAATTAGATTTGGGTGAAGAAAGCTGTCAGATTAAAAAGAAAATGGAAAGCTAACATCCTGGCAGGAATGGAAGGGACAGAAAAATTACAAAGCAGTCATGGAATTATGTTCAGAGGTTCAACAAATAGGATCACAGAGGTTCACAACAGTAGTAACTGAGTCTGTAAGAAATGGTGACGTCCTTAGAAAACTTGCTTATGATGGTAGGAATATATTTATTGTATTTCACCAAGATTAAAATGAAAAGGGTTGGGTGTGTAAAGGTGAGACTCAGCATTGGGAGAACCCCCTCAGAAGACCAGAGAAGAAGGCCGCCACTCTTCCAGCCTCCCTCGGTGCTCTTTCCTTCACGCGCTGCTCACGTCAGCCACCTCGACAAGGGCTGAGTCAACCGACTCTAACAGATTCTTGAGAGCCTTCGAGTTTCCTAAGAATTCTGATCTTAATTTAATCCCAAACATTCTTTTTAAGGAGGAAGGACTTTCTAATGAGTAAATTTCATGATACCAGAACATAAATAAGAGTTTATTTATCTCTTAGGGAGTGTCCATTTGTCAATCAGTCAGTATACGAAGGAGAGACTGCATCACAATCCATGTTGGCATCTCACCCAGGGTCTGAGGCCTCACCGAGCAAGGTGGTCTAGTCGGTCTTCTACTGTGTAAAAAGCTGCTCCATCAATTTTTTTGAGAGAGAGAGACCACTCAAAGAATTATTCACAGGAGCAGAAGTGTCCTCAATCCCTCTGCTTTCAGCTGTGTTGGACAAATCAACTGTTCTTTAAAGAACCATCTCTTCCATCCTTACTCATTGTATTTGGACAGTTTTAACCTGGGGATAATGTTCATCGACTGCAGTTCCTGGAAGAGCAGCTTGCAGGCGTAGGGAATGCGGAGGGAAGACACGTGACAGGATGACTTGCAGTAATGACACCTGAAACCCAAGCCAGTGTGTTAGAGGGATAGCAGCTCACCAAGGGTGGCCTGCACGGGGAAGAGAGGATTTTCTCTAAAAAATCCTACTGCCATTCTATCAAGTGAGTTTCTATTCCTCAGTGTCCAGTCACACTACCAAATGTGCATGTATGTGCCTCCAAATAAAAAGCAACCAAGGAAGCCAAAGGAAAAAAACAAATATCACTCCCCAAATTTTAAAAGCAAGCAGCTTTAATCAGTTACTACCCCACTTTTAGACCTTTCTCCTTAAAATGCAAAACATCTGCCTACATACTTACCCTTGAATGAGCCCCAGAAATCTGAATCATCTGAATGTTATTCAGATTTATAATTTTTCATTGTTGAAAGTGCTTAAAGCCAACTCAATCTCCATGTATTTGATAAGCATCTACTACATTATCCTAATCTAGGCAAAATGCTCAACAATTACAATTTTATCTCTGTTAGTACGATACTTGCAGTGTGATGGGAAAGATAAAATTTTCATAAAGAAAGGCACTGGTCCAAACAAATGCTACTTATTTTTCCAGTGCCATTCAAGCTTGGTTATTTTTATGAGTACTAGAAGCTACTGTACCTAGAATGTGCTGTCCCTTGTACAAAACTTAGGAACCTATGTGTTCATATATCCCCACTTAATTCTCACAACAGCTCATGTTCCTAACCAACATGCCTGCTATTCCAATTAGGATTTTCTTTTCTCCTCATTCAGGAAGAGCCAGTGAACTGAACCTAGGTCTTAACCAATGACTACAAATGATCCTGGGGAGAAAGGGAAATATTCTCTCAGGTTTCAGACCAAAATCAGACCTCATCCTATACCTCAAGGGTCTAGGGCAGCTGGGACAATAGGTAGCCAGTATAAATCATGAGACTTAAACAGGTAGAAAATTAGGTCCTCCCAGTTAAGAGGGGTAAATGAGTGCAAGAGGGATAGCAACTGATGCTGAGGAGACTCAGTGCTGACTGGAAACTGGGGTCCCTAGCGAGGAACCTGGGTACACAAGGTCATTTTGGAGGGTAGTGAAGTAATACGTGTAAAACATGTAAATGTACATACTATTTAAGTAACTCCCAAAATGGCAAAAATATTGCACAAGAACGTTCATAGTCACACTGTTTGTGACAGCATAGAGCAGAAGGCTGCACGATGCCCAACAGGCTACTGGCTCTGTGACTACAGGACATTTATACAGAAGAACACTATGCAGCCATTACATGTGCTGGCAGGGATGCCTACTTGCTGAAATGTAAAGATGTCCAGGACACACTGTGGAAAGAAAAAAGCAGCTCTGTGAAACAGCACGGTCCCAGAGGGATCCACAGATGTGTTTCAGTAAATATACAGAGACCCCCAAAATCATACGTAGCAAGAAGTTTTCTATTTTGTGACTTTCAATATTTTACAAAGGGCAGGGATCATTTTTTGCAATCAGCAAAATGCAACTTTTATTATTTTATAAAAGAGAAGCCGTAAAGCTGAGAATATGAACTTGCTGGTGGGTACAGATACGAACTTCTTGAGAAGCGAATGGGAAAAGAATGGGCTATCATGGACCCACATTTGGGTCCTACTAAGGTATTTGAGAGGCTGAACAAATACTGTGGAGTACTTGATTCCACCAACAGTAATAATAGAAACATATTTTTAATGTGCTTGGGTTGATCTAATTTATTCAGGAATCCTTTATTCTTTAAAGTTCATGCTTTAATTGGAGAAATGGATCTAACTGGAGTTAAGTTCTTGCTGATCCTAATACACTGCCCTATGACTTCAATCCAAACTAATCTATTTAAAATTTCCATATGTGCTGGTTCATAATCCAGACAGTCCACTAATCTCTATTATCAACTCTCTCTCCATTATTTAAAACACTCCAATGCATATATATAGGTGAACATGCATATGCACACACATACGTAAATAAAATTACCTTACTCTGTGTCTGCAGAATTTCCAAAGAAGAAAGTTGACCCAACAACAATAGAATAAACTGATTTTTAGGGCAAAGGCAGCAAAAGAAGGAAGCTTTGGATTCACATGAGAAATGACTGTCCAGTATAATATCCTCTATGAGCTAATTATCTTAATAAGGATTTTCTTTTCTCTGCCGTTTTCCTTCTGGGCCTCTCTTTTGTGACTTATGCCCTTCTCGTTGTCTGCAGAATAACAGACTTGCCATAAACATCCCCATAGCAATGCCTTACCAATGCGCAATCACTGACAAAAAGCCAGTTTCAAGGTTCCGAACTGCTCTAATTACTCAGCCTCCATTGTGTTGTTCATTAAAGAGCGACTTCCTCCAACAAATGCCCAGGCGCCCTCCTGCACCGCCAGCACACACTACCAGGTGAGCATGGCAAGAAGACCGGTCATTATGCTCCTCTGCCAGAAAGCAGCACCTAAGGAGGCTGCTAGACTAGCAGACTGGACGAGGATTTTTTTCTGTTGGCAACTGTAAGGACGCCACTCAAATTAGACATACGGTTTATCCAGGTCTGTTTAATTACAGTAAAGACCCTCAGCCATGTAACCTTAGTCCTCTTTCAAAAGGATTTCAGATACAATATACACTGAACACATGAGCTTTGAAATCAGGCACTGCCCTCAGATGATCTTTAAATGAGACAGAAATGGAGCAGAAAAGAAGGTATGAATTTAACAGAATAATGTTGAAATAAATTACTGCTTATGTTAGTTTTCCTGAGTACTCAGGAAAGAGGAAAAGGGTTTCAAAACACATGAGCAAAGCTGGCTTACTGCTTGCTTGCTTTCTCTCTCTTTCCCCATCCACAACCCTTCCTTATAGGCGGCACAGGAGGAAATACAAGGAGGGTAGAAAAGGAAACTTTCTGGAGTTTCACTATCCCTATTTGAAATAAAATGACACTTTTCTACCATTTTTTCAAAATAAATTACTTAAAAACCCTTGTGCCAATTTGAAGATTTCAGCACAGTGGAACAAGTTTCTAGCACCTTCCTGTGACACCTTTTTGCTGTTGTTGTAGATACACAGTCAAGACAACAAAAAGCAAACTCATTACGCATTTCCAAAGATAAACAGACATCTCAGAATTGAAACAAACTTCCCCATGTTGCTGATGTAAGTAAGAGACAGGCTTACACTTCCAACATCGCCCCACCTCTGCAACCTTACCAAAGGAATGAACTGCGAGTGACCACCTCGTTAGTTTTTAAAATGAAATGATCAAGAACAGACCCATAGACCAGTGGAACAGAATAGAGAGTCCAGATATTAACCCAAGTATATATGGTCAATTAATATATGATAAAGGAACCATGGACATACAATGTGAAAATGATGGCCTCTTCAACAGCTGGTGTTGGCAAAACTGGACAGCTACATGTAAGAGAATGAAACTGGACTACTGTCTAATCCCACACACAAAAGTAAACTCAAAATATATCAAAGACCTCAATGTAAGTCCTGAAAGCATAAAACTCTTAGAAAAAAACATAGGCAAAAATCTCTTGGAGATAAACATGAGCAACTTCTTCATGAACATATCTCCACGGGCAAGGGAAACAAAAGCAAAATGAACAAGTGGGATTATATCAAACTAAAAAGCTTCTGTACAGCAAAGGACACCATCAGTAGAACAAAAAGACATGGGAGAATATATTCATAAATGACATATCTGATAAGGGGTTTGACATCCAAAATATATAAAGAGCTCACACACCTCAACAAACAAAAAGCAAATAAGCCAATGGAAAAATGGGCAGAGGAGCTGAACAGACACTTCTCCAAAGAAGAAATTCAGATGGCTAACAGACACATGAAAAGATGCTCCACATTGCTACTCATCAGAGAAATGCAAATTAAAACTGCAATGAGATATCACCTCACACCAGTTAGGATGGCTACCATCCAAAAGACAAACAACAACAAATGTTGGTGAGTATGTAGAGAAAGGGGAACCCTCCTACACTGCTGGTAGGAATGTAAATTAGTTCAACCATTGTGGAAAGCAGTATGGAGGTTCCTCAAAAAACTCAAAATAGAAATACCATTTGACCCAGGAATTCCATTCCAAGCAATTTATCCTAAGAATGCAGCAGCCCAGTTTGAAAAAGACAGATGCACCCCTATGTTTATCGCAGCACTATGTACAATAGCCAAGGAATGGAAGGAACCTAAATGTCCATCAGTAGATGAATGGATAAAGAAGATGTGGTACATATACACAATGGAATATTATTCAGCCATAAGGAGAAAACAAATCCTACCATTTGCAACAATGTGGATGGAGCTAGAGGGTATTATGCTCAGTGAAATAAGCCAGGTGGAGAAAGACAAGTATCAAACGATTTCACTCATCTGTGGAGTAAAAGAACAAAGAAAAAACTGAAGGAACAAAACAGCAGCAGACTCACAGAACCCAAGAATGGACTAACAGTTACCAAAGGGAAAGGGACTGGGAAGGATGGGTGGGAAGAGAGGGAGAAGGGGGAAAAAGGGGCATTACGATTAGCACACATAATGTAGGGCAGGGGGGGAACACATGGAGCAGGCAGTAACACAGAGAAGACAAGTAGTGATTCTATAGCAGCTTACTACGCTGATGGACAGTGACTGTAATGGCGTATGTGATAGGGCCTTGACAATGGGGGGAGTCTAGTAGCCATAATGTTGCTCATGTAAGTGCATTAATGATACCAAAATAAATAAATAAATAAAGTAAAAAAGAAATGACTTCTTAACAGCCAGGTCTCATCAAATCCATACCAAAAGTCATAAAATACTTAGCTAAAAACTTTTGGAATTGAACTAGCAAGGCCTACACTGCGTTCTGAGAAGCCCACTCATTCCGACTCTTGAATGGACAGCTTCAGATGGGTGAGGCACTGGGACTCTTTCTGGAAGAGGCTTTGATGGGGAACTTGGTGGAGAAAAGGTGGCCATGTATTCCTCTAACCCCAGCAATGACTGCTCCCATGGGCCTAACTCTGTCCTTGCTGGGAGGTCCCCTCTCCAGGAGGGCAGGTGCAAGGAGGTGGGGGTGTGTGCTGTTCCTTGGCCCTGCAGGTGTACTTCAGGCCTTGGCAAGTTCATCTCCAGAAAAACAGTGACTAGAGGCTGGGGACTTCCAAGCCCGCCTGCCTCCGGCCGTATTTCGGGGCTCTAGATCACGACTAACCCAGAGCAGAGCAGTTGTTCTCTGGTGGCAGAGTGCAACCACTACATTTTGTGTGTGCTCTAACCACACAAACAAAAACAAAAAATATGTAGCATCGTCTTTAAGGTGGCCTTTGTGTACTGAACTCTGCACAGAAATTATAAACTTTATTAACTACATAATTTACTTACTGGGAATCCCCCATATGCAGGGTCAGTAACATTTAGTCATTATTTTTTATTAAGTATCTACCAGGTGGCAAGCTGAAGAAGCAGGGGTAAATGAGAGAATGTTGTTAGAATGAGCCAGAAGTTAAGCTCTCTGTGAGCAGCCACTCATCTGTCTTATTCACCACTGTATTTCTGGGACCTCCAACAGTGTCTGGCACTTAGCAGATTCTACTAAGTGTCTGCTGAGTGAATGAAAAAGATGTGGTCTCTGACATCATAAAATCCGCAGTCCAACTGTAAAGCAGCTTGCTATGCAGAGAATACAGTCAACGGGTTGGGGTACCAGGTCCTGGTCCTGGCTCTGTCACCAATCTGCTGCAAGACCTGGGACAACATACCTGGTTTTTTGAGGTTAAACAAGAGTATCTAACACAATCTTCTCTAAAATGTTTCTAGTTACAGTATGCTGTAATTCTAATTTCTAACAATGACTCTGCTAGGATTTTTACAGGTCAACAGTGTTATAAAAAGTATGAAAAAATAAGATAAAATTTGTACTTGGAATTTAAACTCCAGCAATGTAGAAAACAGAATGTTAGGTAACAAATTAACATGTACATATAGAATCCCCAATTCTAGGAATGTATGGATGGGAAAGGCTGCAGAATATGTGGTCTGATCCAGGGTCAACTCTTGAGCTGCGATTTAATAGGCAAGGGGTGTGGGATGGGAGACATATGTTATCCACTTACCAGCCAGAATACCCCAGAAGGCCGCACTGCCCGCAGACATCAACCTCAAAGGCATCACTTGAAATCATTAGTCTCTCTAGTAAAAGCATACTGGCTCCATAACCAATTAAACAGTCACGTTCCATTTCTCCAAGACGCAAACCACCATCACGAGACCGACCTTCAGTGGGTTGCCTTTTGAAACAAGTTAGACAAATGTGTTATTATTATATTAAACAAAGAGGCAGCACCACACGCTAAGAACACAAGGCTTCAGAGCAGAGCTCACCGGAACTCAGACCACTTATGTGATGGGGACCTTGACATTCTGTTCAGCCTCTCAGCTTCCTTTGTACAATGTATATAAGAACCCCTATTCCAAAGAGCCATACATAAGAGATGCAATACTATTGCTATTATTAAATGGAAATAACAATTATCTGATATTACATGACATAATAATAAATTGATACATAATCATATCAAAAGCAGTGCTAGCAGTACTATTACCATCAGTATCCTTATTATTAGGATAACATACATTAAGTCCTCAAATCACAGAAGAGTGTCTTGAGTATTGTCAGAGATGTCTCAGTTCTCTGTTATTTAAAAGCAGGAAAGCTAAACAGAACTTATAAGACTGTGGAAGAAACCCAGGCCCCACAGTAGTTATTGCCAGGGGGCCAGGGAGGAACTTTACCATTAAGAACTAAATTAAACGAACAGGAAAAGAAGCAAATGAATTTTTATAAAATTTGGACTAGATCAGGAATCATCTAGAAGGACAAGAGCCAGATGGGCAGTTTCCTAGTGAAGGAGCAAGTTCTGTGTCCCTTCTTTCAGGTGTGAAAATGCTCCATTCCTCCTTAGAGGGGGCACTTGAACTGGGGAGCAATTACCCCCAGATGGACTCACTGTAGCTTATGTAGCTGTTGGGCCTGAGAATGCATTAAAAGGTAGGAATCCAAGACCCAGAGACACTGGTGAAACTAGAGGATTCTGGAACAACTTAGGCGACCCCCCCATCCCCCCAATGTATATGATGACTGTTATTGAAAAAAAAGAAAAAGAAAAAAGTGAGCTCCTGGCTGGCTGATTTTGGAGTGACGCTCCTTGGAGGCAGGGGTGAACCTTGAGCAAGGGCAGGGCATAAACCTCTTGCTTTACTTCACTATATCTTTCCATTTTTGTTGCTGCTGCCAGTTCCCCAAAGAGTTAAGAAGGTAAACACAGCGTATGCCAATACATGCTGAAATTTTACCTTTTGGGGTTGTTGAAATGTTGTAGATTATTTGTTGAAAGAAAATCTATGGATTTTTGATTTGAAAACTTTACAAATAGATCTCAACGAACACACTACAGTGGAAACTTCCTGCCTGGGCACGGCATTTATGTTTTTATCCACTGGTAGAATGCTTGTTACCTTTCCACTGGTAGAACCCTTGACCCAGGGGTAGAGGGGGAAGTGAAGGTCACTGGACAAGGCGAAGTGGTCAGATCACACATGGGCAGAAGCCAAAACCTGGATTTTAACCAAGATAACTGACTACAGACAAATGTACTCCAGGCAGGCTTCATATGGAATACACAAAAGTAATGCTAAAATAATAATTTTTCTTACACAACAAAGCAAAAAGCAGGAAGTAACTGCTCTGACATTTATGTTACTCTGAAATAGTTTCTGGACCGACGTGACTGAAATGGAAGTTCCGCAGGGGACAGCATTCAGGGAGAGATACACCTGACCCAAGCAGGGTCTCACTGCTGAGATTATTACCGTCCTAAGAATCTCAGCTCTTCTCTCTTCTGCAGTTTTAAGCACATATGTATCTATCATTTCAGCAGACATGTGTGACTGCTCCGTTTTAAATGGTCAAGGGAGTCATCTATACCTCTTCTTGGGTTAAAAAGAAACAACCCAAACACCACCTGCTTCTTCCCTCGCCCCCTCCCCTGGACTGTTGCATACAAGCAGTGCCAGTGGAAGTGGTCATCTCATGGACCGGTGCTGTATACATCCTATATTCAAACATCTGACATTCACTGCCACGTTGTGAAGCGGGTTTGTCTCCACATATGAGAAAAAACAAATCTGAGAGAAGCCAAGTGGTCTGTCCGAGGGTCATGAGAAGCACTACGGGGGGCAGGGGGCGCTGGTGAGCGTGCACCCTTGTCCACCTGGCTCAAGGGCGGTGCTCCCTCCTCCTGTGAGCTTCCTAGTGCTGCGCACAGGGCGGGGAGGGGGGAGTTGAGGGGGTGAGGGAGCGTCCTGGGCACTGTAGCATGTTTGGTAGCATCCCTGGCCTCCACCCACTAGATGCCAGCAGCTCCCTCCCTACCTCCCAGCTGAGACATCCTAAAGTATCTTCAGACATTGTCAAATGTCCCTATGGAGGCAAAATTGCCCCTGGTTGAGAACCACTGCTCTAGACTACATTTCTCCAACTGGAAAATGTGGCACAGAACATGTGAAATTCAGTATTTGTAATTCCCTTTCCCAAGAATTACACCCATTCATCAACACACAGACGTTGTGCTTGGGACTGAGGGCACACTGGTGAATGGGGCTCATGTGAGCCCTGGCCTCCTGGAGCTTATGTAAATAAGCATGCGAGTACAGGTGTCTATGTTCCAATAACAGAAGTTCCAAAAAATGATAATTGTGGCTTGGGCTACCAAATTATGTACATATGTGTTTTCTGTGCACACATGGGAGCATGCAGGTATACCGGTGTGTGTGTGTGGGGGGGGCCCATAAGTATGTCTACATTCTCATACAGGAACCTTTCTGAATGGACCGTATTTGCAAATTGGTACAATGACTATGTCAGGAGACTGTTAGCAAGACCGAGGGCAGGTTTGCTCTTGTGCCTATGAAATGATTTTTAATTTGTTGCTATTTTTCCATGTTAATCAGATATATAATTTTTGTTGATAACTAGTACCCCAAATTTTGCTATCTTGGGGAAATAGAAATTTTGTTCAGTCTGCTTATCGTTCCGTTTGGAAATGTAAGGTAGACTTGCCTGCACTGTAGTTTCTTTTTGTGAATGCTTTCCTCTTACCTGGTGAGGACGGCTCGTGGCCCCCGGGCCCGGGCATGCATCTTATCTAGCACCATGTGTTTCAGTTTCTGATAGTACACGGGGCCAAAATAGATGTATGCTTCCAAGGGCTCACTGAAAAGAAAGGTCAGAGGTCTGGGTTAAGAAACGAAGTATGGACTAACAAGAAACAGTCTTCTCTAGGATTCCTCACTGGCAGGTCCTTATTTGTTCATGATCAGGCTTATGACTGAGTGGGAGAGGGTGATTTTCAGTCTGAACTGAAGGCAAAGGCTAGATCTGAAAAAAATGCCATGTACACATTAAAAGATACAAGAAATAAAACTTTAAACAGGTTGTGAAGCGGTGTGTCCTGGGTGGCCCCTCCTTCACTATTATCACCCGAGCCAGGCGCCATCCTTTCCCGCCTGGACTACCGCAGATAACCTTCTAGTTGTTCCCCCGCTTCCACTCCTATCCCGCGACAATCTGATCTTCACGTAAGAAGCAGAGCGAGTCTTTGGAAATGTAAATCACAGCAGGTCAGTCTTCTGTTCTAAATTCCCAATGGCTTTCTACCACACTCAGGATCTGTATCCCCCAAACCGTGTGCCATGGCCATAAGGTCACCCTGATCCGGTTCGCGCTCATCTCTGACTCTTCCTATTCCCTCTCCCCATCATTCATTCTGCTCTAACAACAGCGGCCTCTTCACTGCTCCTCAAATGAACCACATCTGCCTGCTTCAGGGCCTTTGCACTTACTGTTTCCTCTGCCTACAACATTCTTCCACCAGGTATGCACATGGCTGTCACACATGCCACCTCCTCAGAGACTCTCCCTCACCACCTTACCTAGAGGAGTCCTCCTCCCACCCCAGCACTTCCGGGGCCCGCACTGTCTCCACTATTACCTTGGTTTTATTTTCTTCGGAGCACTTAACACCCCTTGGTATTTATTTCTCTGATTATTGCCTGTCTTCCCTACACAAAGGAAACTCCATAGGATAAGAACTTGTACTACTGACCCTGCCTGGCATATAACATATAACTGCTGCTCGATAAATGCCTGTTCCATAGCTGACTCAGTGAATCTTTGGAAAAACTGTATGTAGTATGAGCTTAAAAAGAGAGAGAATATATAAGTGCTTTGACAGAAGAAACTTTTTTCTTTTGTCTGGAGCAAGAGTAGCCAGGAGATTGATGGCCTTAAAAATTTTTTTTAACTACCCCAGACTTCCTCAAAAGAGAAGAATCGTTTACCATGTGCCATTAACCCGTGACTTAATCCATACCACAGTCCTGGGAGGAGATATCATCACCCTTATTTTTAACATGAAGAAATAGGTACAGAGGCCTGAGAGGTTAGGCCGGAGCTGGTAGCGGTACCGCAAACCCAGCGCTCTCCCTGCCATGCTGGCTAGTGATGGACCAAGTAAATTCGGGCCGCGGCTGTTCTGAGAGTGGGAGGAGCAAAGGAAGCGGCGGACATGGCCGAGGGGCCCGCCCGAGCCCTTGGCCCCTGCTTGCCTGGTGCACTTCACAACACCTCCAGCATCTTCAGCAAAGGCTTTGGCAGCTATCAAGCCCCGCCAATGGCCTAAACACAACCAGATTCTCGGAAGACACAGAGTGGAAGACACAATGGACAATGTGTCAGGAGACTCTGCTCTTGTCCCAGCTCTGTCTCATGGTGGTTACATGACCTCTTCATCTCAGTTTTCTTAGCTGTATAACAAGGCGGCCAGACCAAGGTTCTTCCCAGCTCAAACAGTGAGCGATTCTATTCCTCCAAAGTATGGTTGCTCAGGGTAGAATTTATGGACCTCTTGTCACCTAATGCCATTCCATTATCAGTTAAATAAAGCCATACACAATTTTTCCTCCTAGTTATGCTCAAGAATGTGACACGGGATGAAATCTGGTGGGTGAATATGTTTGCAAGCCCTTTGTGGAACTTTCAACTGACAAGCTAGTGTTTCTCAAACTGCCATGGAGATAAAGGGTAAAGAAATGAAAACACTAGCTGGGGGGTGTAGGGGAAGGTTGTGTAGACACATAGCCTACAGCTGTCTATAGGAAGCACCACCCAAATCTTTCAGTAAAATTATGTTCAGAAAGTCCACCAAATTGACTACTTGGTTTTACTTTCTGGGCAATTTTTGCATTATTTCTGAATGAGGAGCAAAAACTTTAGATGATCCGTTTAGCAGTAACAATTGTGTTTTTTGAAATGGACCATTACTCTTTTCCTATAATGTAATTTTCTATAATCTCTGAAATATGATACACTTAAGGAAATCCGTATTACTGTTTGGATAGATGATTTTAGAAAGTACCCAATATTTTTAACAGATACAGGTGTTCACCATTTTCATCACACCTGGATAGTCTATCTACAGCACTAAAATCAAGCTCCATGTTCTCACACATGCTTCCCTGCTCAGTTTCACTTGTTCAAGCAGTTCAAAACCTCAGAAAAACAGTATAAACATTATGTCCCAGGTTTTACCTGCCATAAAATACATTAAGTGTGTCTTAATTTGAGCAACTGATTTGATCCTTTAAACCATGTGTGAGTCAAGTTTCAAAACCTTGTCATTCATGAGTGGTTCAGGGACACCTGTGTCTCCAGGGGAACAGGCAGACCCAGGTTCTGCCTGTGTGGATGCGCCTCCCCTCCTGGACCCTCACGTCAGGCGGCGATGGCTGCCGCTTCACTGCCTCCAGCCCAACTGGCCTCTGCCAGGTCCCTGTGTACCAAGACCTGTCCCAGCATTAAACATGTTTTTCCTCTGCATGGGACACTCTTTAAATGGTCCGTTCCATTCTTCCAAACTCTGCTGAAATATCCACTTCTTCACAGGGTCTTCTAACCTATTCTTTGTCTTTGTTTTGGTGAGGGCTATTTGTATTTTTGTTTTCATTCTTTTATTCAACAAATATTTATGGAGCACCTGCTGTGTGTCAGGCCCTGTGCTAGGTACTGGAATTAAAACAGTAAACAAAATGGACAAGCCCTGCTCTCACAGAGGTTACATTCCAGTTGGGGAGACAAATATTATCATATGTAGTATTATTACATAGTGTATTTGACAAATGATGAATGCTCAGAGAAAAATAAAGCAGGAAGTGGGCAATAATGGGTTTGTAGCTTTAAATTAAGTAGCCAGGGTAGGCCCTTCTGGTAATGGACAACAGAAGTTACCTCTGTCTTATTTTTTAATGTCTAGTAACAAATCTTATGGTCGGCTCCCTAGGTCAGGGACCATCTCTATTTTGTTTACTGATATATACTTAGTACAGTAGCACATGTTAGGTATTTAACACATCTTTAGTGAATGAGTGTGCAAATGTTACGCCTCTGGCTATCTGTTAAGAGCACTAATTATCTGATATTCATCTATTAACACAGCGATGACTTCAACAGTTAGAGGATTTTTCATTATATACAATTGGTATGTTCCTTAAAAGTTGTGCAG
This sequence comes from Manis javanica, assembly GCF_040802235.1. Lineage (NCBI taxonomy): Eukaryota > Metazoa > Chordata > Mammalia > Pholidota > Manidae > Manis > Manis javanica. The sequence goes on along the minus strand of NC_133165.1, from coordinate 104,589,334 downwards.
AAATTCTATTCTGGTGAATTAAATCTTTCCTACTTTTTACATGATAGCCTCCCCAGTAAAATAGCACCTCTTCATTTATCAGTTTTCTAATTTGGATTTTCTTTCCTTTTAGTCCTAGTTTCATTGAGATATAATTGACATATAACACTGTGCAAGTTTAAGGTATACAACATGTTGATTTCATACAACTTATATACTGCAGAAGGACTACCACCATAGCTTTACCTAACACCCCCATCATAAATCTGGATCTTCTTGTATCAGATTTCTTAAAGGAGGAAAGCTGTGTATCTTAAAGGCTATCACTGCTTATCCTAATAAAATCATACATTTTCTTCAAAATGTCTAAAACACACTCACCCTGTGATGCCAGATGTAACATAGTCTTTCCCCAAGTAGTTATAACCATGGCGAACGAGGTCTTCACACACATCCTTCACTTTACTGCCTCCAAACGCAGTGCCATAGTGGAATCTGCCATCTAGCACACCGGCTTTGCCAGCCAACAGCTCAATTAACTTTCCCACCTGTGGGATGTGCACAAATTAAGTGAGCACCTTCCTGTGAAATAAGAATTATGTGTGCTTATTGAGCTCTGGCCTATTTCCCCCAAAAGTTACGAGACTACTACCATTAGTAAGAATACAAATTAATAGTGGCAAATGTTTACTGCTCTTACTGTGTGACAGGCTGTTGGGAAACCTTGACGTGTGTGATGGAAACTTACACTTCCCCAATCCTTTATGAGATAGATGCCATTATTTCCCTCACTTTACAAATGAGGAAACTGAAGGGCAGAGAGGTTAAGTAACTTTCCCAAGTTCTACAACTGATAAGCAGTGGAGCCAGGATTACAAAACAATAACCACGGAAAGGGGGATGCATTAGTTTCTGTAAAAGGGGTTCCTTTCTGCTGAGGGCGGAGCTCATCACTCAGGAGACTGCTCTCTAAGGGAAGGCCAGACCTGCTACATGTTCCCTCTGAGACGGGAGCAGCCTTACAATGTCAGCCGCTAGAAACCGATACATTTGGCAAGGGGTCCAAGGACCCTTTCAAAAAATCAGATTCAGGGTCCCGGTGCCTCCACTCACTACAAATCAACCACCTGTTTTCTCCCTTAAAAGCACTGGCTCAGAAAATGTACTGACCGTCATTCGCGATGGGAAGCCATGTGGGTTCATTATGATGTCCGGACAGATGCCAGAATCACAAAATGGCATGTCTTCCTGAGGCACAATCAAGCCACAAACACCTGGGGGAGAGAAGATTTCACACCAGGTAAAGCCAACCAGCAGAAAGGAAGAATACAGGACTTAATTGGGATCTCCCTGCTGCTATCTCTGTTTCCACTGCTCTCAAACTTCCCCATGGTCTCTATCAAGAATAACAAAAGCAATTTCCAATAATCTTGCTAGACAAACAGTTCAAAAACGGCTATCCTTCAGCAAGGCCCTACAGCCTGAGGCCTGGCCGCTGGCATGACATGCAGTGGTGCTGCAGGCTGCCTGCCAGCCTCTAAGGCCACCGAGTCCGAACAGCAGCAGCCTCACCGGGCCCTGGCCTGTCAATGTCCCTGAAACTCCCAAGTCAACAGCAAGCTCCTCATCAGAAACTTCGTGATCTGCTAATGCTAAACCCAAATCAGGAATCCAAGTGCTCTGCCCACCCAACAGAACGGACGGAACAAAGGCTATGTTTACACTGCGGTTTTAAAAACTGTGACAAGTCCTTGTGTGTGGCTGGTGCGCTGACATGTCTACCCGCGAGCTGCTTGTGGAGGGCTGGCTGCTTGGTTCATTTCTGCCAGGGCTGCTCCGGCTGAGCCTACACTGCCCTAAGGAATTTTAATTCCTTTAGCTTACAACACATTAGAAAAGTGATCTTTGATTGAAGTTGTAAAGTTGAACAAGAAAATTAAATGCCAAATTATTCTTGAAAGAAAAGGCTAGAATTAGAATGGAATTCTAAGAATGAAAACAGAACAAAACAAAACCCTACCAACTCTGTACAGACTACTGATAGTCTCTTAAATTAACTGTCCTTTATTATTCCCTTAATATTATTCTAACCTGTAGGGGATTCTGTTGCTTAAATAGTTTTTAATTACTCTGATTTTTTTCTTGGTAGGAGGAATAGGGATATAATTTAGATTGTTGAACCATAATCTACATAATTATAATTGGAAAACTAGTGTACTAGTTCCAATGTAATAGCATTGGAAATGCAGTGATATTTAAGTAAGGAATTTCTTTCCCCTTGTATATAGTTACCAACCATCTACACCTATTGAAGAAAAACTTCTCTCAAAGAAATTTTTTATCCCTCAGGTTGATTTCTCTGCATAATTACTCAAACTATTTTAAAATAAAACTTTTGTGATGTGTTATAATCACTGAGAACTAAAGTCTAAATAAAAAAGAATGCCATTTGCCTATTTAACATTGGTTATTAATATTCTGGTTCTAATGGCTGCCAACAAAATGGTAATTAGGTTTGTGGTGCTGAATTCTAGAGCATGTAGGTATTTTAATCGGCCTTTTTGGTTGAAATTATATAATTATAAAGAATGTATGCCTTCCTACATGCAGAAAAATCATTCAGTTCACTTTATTTCAAATTCAACTAAACGTGTTAGAATTTAAATCAAGCCGAGTTGTGTGACCTTTTTTTCTTTCCTCCAAAAATCCATCTTGTCCACACTCAAATTATCTGACAAAACACTAGGGCTACTGGGAAATCTAGTCTGAAAGAGATCAAATTGTAAATCTAGGTGCTCCGACAACAACATTGTTTAGCAGTGAACAAAATGTCAAAAACTGCAGTTCCTGAAGAGGCTGGTCTTGGGACGCGCTGGGGTGAGAATGCCATGCTGGCCGGCGAGGAGACGGAGGGTCTGGCTCTACCCCTTAGGAACAAGACCGATGACAGACCTCAGAACCCCATCAGCAGCGGTTCGCAGGGGGTGCTGGCGTCTGCTCAGGAGGACACTGCCTGTCTGCCCCCCACAGGAGAAGGTGGGAGTGAAGGGCAGGCGATACAGAAACCGTCCAAGGAAGCAGTGAATGCTTATACTGGGGGGAGGGTAAGGACAGAGATGATTTGCATTTTGCATTTTCGGTTTCAGTTAACACGTTCACAAGCAAATTTAACTTTACTTTGTCATTGAAATGAAATAAACGCTCCTTCCTGAAATCCAAATCTCTAATAGCTTTGCTTGAAATCTGACTTAGATGGAGTATAGAGCTTCCTCTGTGGGAAGTTATTTTCTTATAAGCCCTTTTGTGACACTGCACTTAAAAATACACATAAGTAACTTCTGGATTTTTTTTTTTCACTCCATTATAGGAGCTGCTTTGGCCGTATCTGAATCAAGGGCACCTGCAAGCCAAAAATTAAATCTTAGCTAACTTAAAATTACGTTAGGCTCTGAAAACCCTTTTATATGCCAAGATGGTTCCCATAGCAGACAGCCCTGTGTTGTTTGTTTTGTGTGAAAGTGAATGATAAAAGATCCATGAAATCGACACAGAAAGCCAGAACAGCAGAAAGAACTGAGGGCTCTCCATCATTGCGGCTTCTACCCTCTGCTGACTTGCGGAACAATGGAAGCTACACATCGAACCGCAGATCTAACACAGCTGTGCATTTCATTAGATGAAGAGCACTAGTGACACAAGTAAATAATTAACTTATTCTGGTCCGCTGACTGTGCTCATGAGACCAGTCATAGCTGACAGATTTTAATACAAGTTAACACAAAGAAACCATAATGAGCTTAGAAGTTAAAACAAAATATTTAGACAGAATTTGATGATCTTGAATCTCAAATTAGACAGATGATTTTTAAAAGTGTGCATTTTACTGAATTCATTAGGGAGGAAACAGAGTTCTCAATCTTAGAAACAGACTTTTCTCTTTTAAAAAGGTATTTCTCTGTTTCCAGAATTAATCAGATCTTTAATCGAGGTAAAGGAAGGTTTCTTTTCTTATTCTCAAACAAAATATTAAAACTGCTTTCTCCAGGGACAGAAGCATAGAAATCTCTTGCAATATTTAAAATCCTTAAAAGTTATAGTCAGTTTCCTTCAATGCTGGTTTAAAAATGTAAATGCTCTGCAGTAAGCGTCAGTGTGTTAACACTCCTGGCTCCTTGAAAAGAGGATGGACGACAAATAAACCATATCTAATGGAAGCTGTTGGGAAACAATTACCAATTTATACCTTCAATGCTTACACAGCATTTCAGATTTTAAAATAAAATTTCATCCTCTGGCTCTTGCTGGTGTCTCAACCCCATTGTTTATAGCACAACCTCCTGGCAGGGAAATGCAAGTACACCAGTTTAACAGGCCCAGGAACGCTTGGTGCACTCAGAGGGGCCAACTGGGAATTTGACCGCAGACTACAGTGAAGAACTTTCAACAGATGACACTAGATAACAAGGAAAATGCAGAACACAGGAAGAGCAGATGGTTCTGCAGGTACCCCGTCAATAAAATATTATTGCATCACCATCAATCTTAATTTCAAATTGTAAAGATGAAGAAGTTAAGGAGTCTAAAGAAGCCACAAGTCTGACGGCCAAGCCAGTCAGGAAAGGCAAATCTGGGGACCCACTGTCACAGTCCTCTTTCCGTGTCACACCCTACACACGGAAGGCTCGCACACCTACTTGTTATTTCTATTTCCGTAGACTCACAGAACAACATATAATTCATCTTAAGAATAGGTTTACCCAGCAAAGTCCAGTTAATCCAACTCATCACTCTTAGCAAGTATTTCTAATCAGTTATAAACAGGAACTGACTTGTTCAAAAGTCATTTTCTACTTTTTGAAAAAAAAAAACTGGTTTTAGTGTAATGGACCTATCTCAGTTCAAACAGAAAAAAATAAGAATGTGAGAAAAGAGGTAAGGAAAAACTACAGCATTCTAGTACCGTATCAAGGCAGGAAAGCAAGCAGCAAACTAGCAGAAGACAATTTTATTAACATCTTTAATTCAAGAGCTGTTTCGGATGGGACTTTAATGTGTTGGGGACTGACTAACCAATGGTTTTTTATTTTGCTGATAGCCAGGTTTTAATAGCACACCTGCTTGATTTTTTAATTTTCAGAATTTTTATTGAGCAAGTCTACCTTCTCTGCATAATCACTTTTGGGTTACATTTACTACTCTCAGGTTGATATATATTATTACTCTTCCTTTTGTGAGTGAGGGAAGAGTTATTTCCTTCAATTCCCAAGCATATGCTGTGTGACAAGTGCTGTGACAGAGGTGGGGATAGGAAGAGACTCAGGGACTCAATTCTACTTGAGAGGTGTCCTATGCAGATTAATCTGAACTGAATATTGAAAATGAAAACCTTTATGCCATTCAGCTTGCCACATTCTAGTGCTCTAAATGGCACACAGCAAATTGGACAGTTATTCTACTGAAATAATACTAATCAGTCTAAATTACATCTACTTTTACTTTCTACAGGTTCTTGATCATTAGACAGGGCTGTTTGTTCTGCACAGTGTAACACTCTGCACTAAATGAAGGGTGAAATGCCGCTCTGTCTTTTCTCAACCGGTCGTAGTGCAAAAGGCGGCTTGGTGTTTGGTGAAGCAGTGGTCACTGCAATGCCCGGTGCCTATGAGGATCATAAATGGGCAAGAAGTGCCATCTGTAAAGGGATCACCACCCTGGGACTCTTAAGACCTATGCAGGGTATAATATCAAGGAACTGAGTGACCTTAAAAATCTGGCTCTCCTGTTCAGCTGGCATTGTGTTACCTTGGGGGGAAAGCACCACTTTCTGCGAAGACTTAGTTGTTTGGTCTTTACAATGGGAATAATTAGCACCTATCTCATGAAGCGGTTGTGTTAGAAGAACAGATGAACTAATGTCTGCGAGGCACTTTAAGGTCCTTTGAGAAAGGCTGCAACTAAATACAAGGAATTATTATTATATAAGAAACCTAATTACTCTCAGCAGGGAGCAAACGAGCAAAGCAAAGGAGACCAACTTAATGAATGGAAGGAGCAGTTGCAGTTGCACTAACTCTGGCTGAAGAGGCCAAAAAGCAACTCACGCAGGCTGAGCTGTTCAGATGATTTCACATGATCAGGACACTGTCTCCTAAGAACTACAGGACTTCACAGGACCTGGGCTGCGGGTTTCTAGTGCAGAGTTGTTTTCTGCTGATGAATATGATGGTAAATAGGGCCAAAGCAGCAGCAGGAATGCTTTCAAACTTGTTTATATTAAGTACAAAACGGTTTGGCTTTGGATAAACTCATCTTCATAAGCCTTTATATATTCAGAAATGTAATCTCTAAATCAAAACATAAAGGCTAACACAGGTGTACTCCTTTCTTCCTTTCCCCCTTTCCAGTTACTGAATTAACTTTATTTTTCAAACCACTAACTTAAATAATCCCAAGGGGGATGGGAGATGACAAAAACTGTTGAATCATATTAGCTTTGCTTTGCTGTTGAATCACTTCCAGATCTATCACATCACTTGCCATATTCCAGTTGACATAATTTTAATTCGGCTCTTCCTTACATGTTAGCAGATAAATAATGCATAAGAAAACTTGATTAGCTTTCTTATTAAAACATCACTCTAAATGAGGAGGCGCTAGAAGACAACACAGTTTTTACACGGCTTTCCCATGAGCAGTTGAATGGTTTGATGTGATAAATTTGCATAGTCTGAAGCACACAAAGGGCTGATTAATTGAAACCCTTACAATGCTTCTGGAAGCAGCTATTGTAAAACAATAACTATAGGAACTTTACAAAATACACACGGCTGAATGTGTCAAGAGCTTAATAAAATGTGTTGAGGCTACACTATTTGGAAACAGAGTTGGAAATTTTTATTCTGGGCCATAAAACACTAAACACCCTAATTTCAAAGCTTTAGTTGGATATTTACTGAAAGGTCAGAGGGTTACTGACTAGCTCCTGATAACACAAATTTTATTCTTAAAGGTAAAATAAAATCTTACAGTAAGGGTTGTAGTGGACAAAATAATCCTGACTTCTAAAATTAAAGAAAAAGTTGCCAGCGTTTGTTTTTGGACCAAAATTCTGAAGGATCATTCGGCATCATACACCTCATCTTGGGGCTCACACTGTTAGCTCCATTGGCCCCCTTTCCCCTCCCACTTAGAATCTTTCATTCAAGCAGGATCAAGCCAAGTAGGGAGCCATGGACAACTGGACTGTGAAGCTTCAGTCTAGCAGAGGGGATTTTAGATGGTCTCAAGTGCTGCATGTGTCCAAGGTATTATTATTACTTTAAATCACAGTCTTTTCATTCTCTTAATTTTAGAAACAATCTAGAAAAAGGAAATAAATAGAGAACTAAAAAAAGCAAAGTTTTTAATCAAACCTTGTCTAACAAACTAGCCTCACAGCTTTTCTGCCACAAACAAATTAACATTTTCTTACTCCCCACAGCCTCTAAACACCGACGTATAAGGATTTTCTAATGTGTAGGAAAGTCAGGTAAGTTATCTTTTCTTCTAATAAAAATTCAATCAAAATCTTGACAAAGTAAGTTAGCAAACTGTTTAATAACTGTTATTAATGCAAAACTGAAGCAAGTGACATTATAAAGGAACTTTTATTGAACATGAGAGGGTCAAAGATGAATCTTCCAAACAATATTATCAGGAAATGTGTAATCCTTATGAACTAAAGACACACTGAGCCATTCCATGAGACAATTGAATTTTGATATGACTATATTTTATTTTAAAACAAAGTTGACATCAATCTATTTAAACTAGCTATCTGAGGATTTAGGGGGAGATTGGAGGAGTGTATGCCATTATCTCAGATTAGCAGTTATTAAAAAGCTTCTGTTTGCCAGGACAAACAAACACTCTTGCTCAAATACAGGTTTCCTCTCCTTAGGAATACTGTTCGGTATTGCTGCCTGATTCTGTGATCTACAGGACCTTTGTTGGAGGTGCTAATCCTTTTTCACATGAGAGACTGAGAAATGTTCTTTCAGGGAGGTGATATATTGCTTCCCCCCCAACCCCCCACCCACATCAAAGAAGTTCAGTTTTTCCTCCCTTATTGTGAATGGCAGCAAAAGAGGAAATCTGGAAAAATAATAATTCGGTTTGCCTGAGCACAAAAATGAAACTTGGGAATTCCTTAGGCTAGCAGATCATTCTTGTTGAACAAGTGGGAAAAAAAACAACAGGAAATCTGCTCATCCTTCTAATAAATGCCCTAACCAGCAGAAAAAGCAAGGCTCAAGCTTAAAATGCCTTTGATGAGTTCCCTTTACATAGAACTTACACCAAAGTTCAAGAGGCTTAGATAAGTTTTGATTTTAATAAAAAGTCTAATTCCAAATATAACACCCATCAGCATGATATGTGAAAGTCTCTTCCAATCTTTAACTCTATAAACTGACCAAGAAAGAACAGGAAGAGAAAACACGAACAGTCCAAGACCCACATTCTGCTCTTTCCCCATGGAGCATCATTATGCACCTATCATACAAGTTACGGCTTCACTGAGGTGTCTGGAAGTCCAGAAAACTTGGAAAGGAGACTGAGACTTCAGGATTTTAATTTCTCCCTGAATGAAATTAAAACTAAACAAAATTTTCCTTCCCTTGTAAACACACCAAATTACACAAAAAAGTGTGTATTTTGCACACTACTAAAGGATGAACTGCTCTAGAGATTCTTAATTAAAGGCCCAGCTCTTTTGGGGAGAGCTGACTCCGTGCATACCTACTGATGAGACACATGATGGACTTCACGAAAACCCAACAGAGGGCTGAATGTAACTCATTAAAATTCTTTTTATTTCTCATTAGAAGACAACTGGAATTCCCCCACCTAAAAAGTGTACTGAGTGATTCTTACTTGCTTCTCAGGCTGGAATAGTCTTTAGGTTAGTTTTGACACACTCTTCTTTATGAAACACAGGTGACCCTTGAACAATGTGGGGGCTAAGGGTGCACAGTCGAGTATCTGCATAACTTTTGACTCCCCAAAAACTTAACTAGTGATAGCCCACCATTGACCAGAAGCCTTACCAATAACATAAACAGTCCGTTAACACATATTTTGTATGTTACATTTATCATATACAGTATTCTTACAAAAGAGTAAGCTCGAGAAAAAAGTTTTTTCAAATCGTTGCAAATTTTCAAAAAGTTTTCCAATACATTTATAGAAAAAAAACCACATATAAGTGGACCTGTGCAGTTCAAACCCATGGTGTTCAAGGGTCAATACATTTACAGAAAAAAACCCCATATATAAGTGGACCTGTGCAGTTAAAACCCATGGTGTTCAAGGGTCAACTGTGCTTTGTCCTTCCTCCACACTTGGCTCTCTCTGCCCAGTTTTCCAGTCTTCCAGGCACAGAAAGCAATGCTGCTGTCCTGGGCCTGCCACTTTTTAACAGCTACTGATCCGACACTCCCACTTCCTCAGTGGGCCTTCTCTGATCAGCCACAGTGCCTTTGCTCCTGACAGAGCAGGGATGTGGACGCTCAACTACTTCACAATAATCTCCTGCTCCAGTTCACTCTCCCATTCTGTCCTCTTCAGCCTCCTTCATGAGCTCTTTCATAACACATAGCATATAACTACAGCTGTTTAGCTTCCACTTCACATTCGTTTCATGCAGCTCCTAATGATCCTACCACCTCTGAAGTGATCAGGCTTGAGCAGGATAGACACTCATGTTCTGTGAAATGCAATTTTTAAATCTCCTCTAATTGTTGGATATTTTAAGAAGCATTAGGGGCAGAAATGCAATCCACACACTAATCATGCTAAAAAGAATCCCTAACAACAGCTCTGTCAAAGTAAACTTAACAACAGGCAAAAACCTGGCAATCTATAGGGCCACACTTTCTGAACGCCAGAGATAACAAATGCTCTAAATGGAGGCGGTTAAAGGGGACACATAAAGATACATTTATCAAAATAATCTTTACATTTTCTCATAGATGATATGTAAGTGTTACCTTGCAAGTGATATTACAAAGGAAAACACACTATTTCCAAATGATTTTATCTTTTAAGAGTGAAAACTAAGTTCAACCAACTACTGCTCTTACTCTGGCACGTGTCTGGACCAAAACAGAAACAAATCACTGCAGGAATCACCGAGTGACACATATGCCCTGAAAACTCACAACTGTTGAGTATGACCAGATAGATTTCTCTGGGGCTGTCAAGGCAGATTCTCACTGGTGCTCAGGGCGACATCTGGGGGGCACATGTACTCAGTTACTTTGCCTGGGAAAGCTTCAGTGGGCTGTGCTGTCAGTGAGGACTGGGGAGCTGAGTCTTGGGTGACGACTCTTCTGGTATAAGTCCAGATAAAGATGAGGCATTGCATTTCTGCTATTTGCTAAGAAGAATAAATTAAACTAATTTGGGGAGGGATGACTTTGGCCTGTTATGTCTGTACGTTTAAGATAGTTTATTTATAAATTATTCTAAAGATATGGAGTGGATGCCATATTATATGCAAAAGTGCTGTGCTTGGGAGGTTAAACAAATTTGTAGGGCATGTTTCCTATCCTTAGTGAACCAAAAATATACTTTCTAAGTGAGCTGACAGGTATTCTGGATATTTAACAACATGTACAATTATTTTAATAAAACCACTGCTTTCCTTAATCTTTGCAATTTTATTTATGAATAAAAAGAACTTCAAAAACTACACTTCTGCCAGTGTCATGCCTCCTGCTTCAGATGGGTGACATCCAAGGGAAGGATCAAAACGGTAGCCCTTAGTTACAGTAATAACCCATAAAAATGATCAGCTATGCTCAGGTAACTAAGAGTTGACAAAATGTGATTAACACCCATCTGATGATTGCTAGCATTTATGTCATAATTCTGTATGAGCTTAAAATATTTTTAAGATCGTTTTCAATCTTAGAAATTATTAAAATAGCCCATGAAAATAAGAAGTCTTAGAGGCAAGGCTCTGTTCAGCACACGAACAGCTGGTGCTCTAAAAATCCTTCTTATCTTTTATTAAAATAATTTTAGTTTCAGTTCTCTACGTTACAGTGAAAATAGCTGAGCACAGTACGCATTCTTGTGTTAAACCTTCTGAAATAACAGACACAGACTTCCAGTAAACATGGCATGTTTATCCCCACTTCTTCCCCATGCCTCACTAACAAGAGAGTTGAAAAAAATTAAGGTATAAACCTATAAGGAAAAAGAAAGGGTAAGAGATAATTATACAATTTGGAATGTGAATGAACAGAGGAAATGGCTTAACAGAAAAAAGAACACAAACCTACGTCCCCACAGAGGAGGACGTACGCTGACTCGGCCCTCACCTCCACTTCTGGGAAAGTTCAGGAAAGAGACACAAAGTGCTGTGGAAGTGGGATGAGGTGTGGGGCCAACACAGGAAGGCTGACAGCAAGTCACCCATGCGCCGGCAGTGCAGGGGGCCTCCACTCATCACCTTTCTCACCATGCCCCTATTAGCATGACTTCCCCGCCTGCACACCTCCCATGGGGGCTTTCACTGCTTCCCCGGGGCCCCGACAGTCCGCTTTCAGCCAGTAGCCAGAGGAAGACCATCACATTTCTCATCTGCTCAGACTCCTCGAGCGGCTGTCCTCCCCCTCAGGGCGGCTGTCCTCCCCTCAGGGCGGCTGTCCTCCCCCTCAGGGCGGCTGTCCTCCCCTCAGAGCGGCTGTCTTCCCCCTCAAGCAGCTGTCCTCCCCCTCAGGGCGGCTGTCCTCCCCCTCAGAGCGGCTGTCTTCCCCCTCAGAGCGGCTGTCTTCCCCCTCAGAGCGGCTGTCCTCCCCCTCAGAGCGGCTGTCCTCCCCCTCAGAGCGGCTGTCTTCCCCCTCAAGCGGCTGTCCTCCCCCTCAGGGCGGCTGTCCTCCCCCTCAGGGCGGCTGTCCTCCCCCTCAGAGCGGCTGTCTTCCCCCTCAAGCGGCTGTCCTCCCCCTCAGGGCGGCTGTCCTCCCCCTCAGAGCGGCTGTCCTCCCCCTCAAGCGGCTGTCCTCCCCCTCAGGGCGGCTGTCCTCCCCCTCAGAGCGGCTGTCTTCCCCCTCAGAGCGGCTGTCCTCCCCCTCAGAGCGGCTGTCCTCCCCCTCAAGCAGCTGTCCTCCCCCTCAGGGCGGCTGTCCTCCCCTCAAGCAGCTGTCCTCCCCCTCAAGCAGCTGTCCTCCCCCTCAGGGCGGCTGTCCTCCCCTCAGGGCGGCTGTCCTCCCCCTCAAGCAGCTGTCCTCCCCCTCAGGGCGGCTGTCCTCCCCCTCAGGGCGGCTGTCCTCCCCCTCAGAGTGGCTGTCCTCCCCCTCAGGGCGGCTGTCCTCCCCCTTGATCAGCTGTCCTCCCCCTCAGAGCGGCCTGTGAGTCCTCATCCCTGGGGCCCCACATTTACTGGCCCCGCTCCGGCCTCACTGGCACGGTCCCAGCGGGCCCCCAGTTATGCGGGCTGGCTCGGGCCTCGGGCCTTCCTCTCACCCCCGGCGCTCTTCAGCCAGACAGGGGCTGCTCCCTTACTTCTCCCAGGTTTTTACACAAATGCAGTCTTGTCAACAAGGCAGAGTTTCTCAATCACTTTACTAAAAATTTCAACCACTAACTGCCCCCACTGCCACTGCCCAGCAGAAATGCTCATTCTCTTCATCTTTTCTTTTTTTTCTTTATCTCAACTCTTATTACCTCTCCGGCCCGCAAGAAGGGAAGCCCAACAGGGGCTGGAACTCTGTCTGTTTCGTTCACCGCTTATCACCAGGCCTAGAACAGTAACACACACACACTGAGAAGATACTTAATAAATACTTGCAGAAATAAATGTCTGTGTAAGGAATAATCAGATCCTGGGTTTCTACTCCCCACCCCATAAAGCCAGGAAACTTCCCTTCCCCCAACCCATACTTGAGAAACTGAACCACAACAATCCAGGACCCAAGGGCAGTAAGCAGAGAGTGGGGTGAAGTACTAGCCGGATACAGGAATGATTCGAGGAATGAAATGAAGGGCTGTGCATTGAGCAGTGGGCTTCAGCCCCCGGCCCTTACCTGGCTCCCCGGCGGCCAGCTGACAGCATTAAGCATTGTCACCCACCCTCACTCCCAGTTCCAACCTTCAAAATGGAATTAAAAAGACCCTACTATGTAGAAACTGACTAACGCTAGCAGTAAAAAATGGTTCATTGACTGATCACCTTACAGTGATACCCATAGTCAACAACTTCCATTCTTGGGACTTGTAGCTTCCAATTGCTTTTCAGGTTCAAGGATATTATCAGGCATTAGAGGAAAGCTTCTGACAACAATAAACCAGACTCTAAAACACACAGGAGGGAAAGAAACCTCTCAAGAAATACAGACAATATATTCATAAATGACAGATCCGGTCAAGGGTTGACATCCAAAATATATAGAGCCCACACACCTCAACAAACAAAAAGCAAATAATCCAATTAAAAAATGGACACAGGATCTGAACAGACAGTTCTCCAAAGAAGAAATTCAGATGGCCAACAGACACATGAAAAGATGCTTCACATCACTAGTCATCAGAGAAATGCAAATTAAAACTGCAATGAGATATCACCTCACACCAGTAAGGATCGCCACCATCCAAAAGACAAACAACAACAAATGTTAGCAAGGTTGTGGAGAAAGGGGAACCCTCCTACACTGCTGGTGGGAATGTAAACTACTTCAACCATTGTGGAAAGCAGTATGGGAGGTTCCTCAGAAAACTCAAAATAGAAATACCATTTGACCCAGGAATTCCACTTCTAGGAATTTACCCTAAGAATACATTAACCCAGTTTGAAAAATACATATGCACCCCTATGTTTATTGCAGCACTATTTACAATAGCCAAGAAATGGAAGCAGCCTAAGTGTCCATCAGTAGATGAATGGATAAAGAAGATGTGGTACATATACACAATGGAATATTATTCAGCCATAAGAAGAAAACAAATCCTACCATTTACAACAACATGGATGGGGTTATAGGGTATTATGCTCAGTGAAGTAAGCCAGGCGGAGAAAGACAAGTATCAAATGATTTCACTCATCTGTGGAGTATAAGAACAGAGCATAAACTGAAGGAACAAAACAGCAGCAGACTCACATAACCCAAGAATGGACTAACAGTTACCAAAGGGAAAGGGACTGGGGAGGATGAGTGGGAAGGGAGGGATAAGGGGGAATAAGGGGCATTAAGATTAGCATGTATAATGTGGGGGGGCATGGGGAGGGCTGTACAACACAGAGAAGCCAAGTAGTGATTCTACAGCATCTTACTATGTTGATGGACAGTGACTGTAATGGGGTATGTGGGGGGGGGGACTTGGTGATGGGGGGAGTCTAGTAAACATAATGTTTCTCATGTAATTGTAGATTAATGATACCAAATAAAAATAAATAAAGTAAAAGTAAAAAAAAAAAAAAGAAATACAGACAAAATTAGGAACAGAAGGAAACTAAAAAGGAAAACCAAGAAAACTAAGAAAACTAAAGCTCAAAACTAAAATATATATAATCACTGCTATAAAAGGGAGAATATAAATTAAAGATTTTAGGTAGAACTTTAAAATATGTGATAGCTTTTTTAAAATCTGGAAAATAAAATTGATAAAATCTCCTAGACAGAAAAGCAAGACAAAGAAATGTACAAAGGGGGAGAAAAGAAAATGAGAGCATCAGTCTGAAAGATCCACATCTGACTAATAAGAAAACCAGAAAGGGTACAAGGAAAATGATGAAACTATCAACAAAATAAGAAAATGTCCAAGAATTGGAGGGACTTGAACTTCCAGAATTAGAAAGTGCCTTATTTCCTAGGATAAGGAATGAAAAAAAAGGTCTATGAAATTTCAGAATTCCAAGAATGATAGGTAGTAAAATCTTAGGGGGCAGGAAGTGGGGAAGGAGGAGAGAAGTGAGGGAGGGAAGAAGGAGAAGAGAAACAGGACACACACACACAAAGACCAGAAAGAATGATGTAACAATTCATTGAAGTAACATGGAATTTAGATGACAATGTACAAATGTCATCAAAATCCTAAGGGAAAGAATTCTAGAATTCTATATGCAACCAAAGTATAAATCAAGTATGAGGCTAGAACATGCTCAAAAAATACATGAACTCAAAACATTTACCTCTCATGCATCTTTTCTCAGCTATCTAATGAGCACATTCCACTGCGGCGGGCGGGGAGCCAAGAGACAAGGCCTTCAACGGAACCTCATAAATGACCACCATTCAGCAGGCTTACAGTGTGTTATGGACTGTATGAAGTCCTTAACCCCCAAGACACCTCCGAATGTGACCCTGCATGGGGATAGGGTCATTAAGGAGGTAATTAAGGTTAAATGAGCTCACAGAGGAGGCCCTAATCCAATATGACTGGTGTGCTTATACGAAGAGGGAGAGACCAGAACACAGGCACACAGAGGAAAGGCCGTGTGAGAACACGAGAAGAGAGCGAATGCCCGCAGCCAAGGGAGGAGGAGGCTTCAGGAGAGACCAGGCCTGCTGACACCCTGACCTCCACAACCATAAAAAAATAAATTTCTGTTGTTTAAGCCACCCGGTCAGTGGCACTTTACTACAGCAAACTAACACATAGTACTTCCCCACCTTTTTTTTTATTATGGTATCATTGATAGACAATCTTATGAAGGTTTCACATGAGCAACGTTGTGGTTACTACATTCACCCGTATTATCAAGTCCACCCCCCACACCCCATTGCACTCACTGTCCATCAGCATAGTTAAGATGCTATAGTCACGACTTGTGTCTTCTCTGTGCTACACTGCCTTCCCCGAGAACCCCCTACATTGTGTGTGCTGATCATAATGCCCCTCAATCCCCTTCTCCCTCCCTCCCCACCCGCCCTCCCCACCCCTCCCCTCTGGTAACCCTAGTCCCTTCTTGGAGTCTGCAAGTCTGCTGTTGTTTTGTTCCTTCAGTTTTGCTTTGTTGTTAGACTCCACAAATAAAGGAAATCATTACTTCTCAACCTTTTTGGAAAACATTTCTAGGGAACAAAAGATGAGGCTGCTCACGGCACTGGCTGGGAAGCTCTGGATCAGAGAATAACCACAGCAGGTGGAACAGGAGGAGATGGGGTGCTCTAGAGGAGATCTTCTCGGGGGGAACGTGGTCCTAACAGACCACTGATGACGGGGAAAATTGTGTTTCCAGGCTATTGATGAAATAAAAGAATGGTGATAGGAATAAAGAAAATTAAGCAAATTTTTTAAATGAGGTATTAACTTCTGAAAAAGTGAAGTTATATAACAAAGGAAATGCAATAAACAATTACTTGGTTGGGAAGTGAACATTTACATGTTCACTTATAATGCAATCTTACCCCAAATTATGATAAATCTACACAAGGAATGGAGGTGGGAAATGGGAAAGAGAGGTAGCAAAATGCTGGGTCCTCCTGTCTATCATAGTAGGAAATCAGTAGGTAGTACCTAAAATGGATGAATGAATATATAGCTGTTTAAGAATAGTAGGTAAATATAAGAAGAAATTGCCTCTGGAAAGTAGAATTGGAAGAAAGGTGGGGACTGATGTTTTTCAGGACAAAAACCCCATTTTTATACTACTTGATGTTTTTAAACCATGAGTACAGGTTATTTGACAAAAAAAAATTATACTTAAAAGAAATAAAAATTATGTTCAGTTAAGGGTTCTACATCTTTTCATCCATAACTCTTACAGCTTGCACTATCTTTCATTTGTTTGCTTATTTTTCCCCAATCTTTTCAATTATTCTGATGAAGCTGTCAGAGAAGCGACTATCAAGGGAATCTAGGCTAATCAGAAGGATTTTACCCTTGGATTAAAAGCCATCTGGAAAAGGAAAACTAGCAAGATAAACTCTTCACTACAAGTGAAAGGTCAACTGGGCCCTTGAGGACTTCTCTCAGTTTCATATAGAGATGTACAATTAAACTCCCCAAGACTGCACAGATCTCCCAAATCTGCTATGCTTCAGATCACTGCAAGTTGGAAACCACGTC
The DNA here is from genome assembly GCF_040802235.1 of Manis javanica. NCBI lineage: Eukaryota > Metazoa > Chordata > Mammalia > Pholidota > Manidae > Manis > Manis javanica. The sequence goes on along the minus strand of NC_133165.1, from coordinate 104,572,303 downwards.
TGTCAATGAACATTATCCCTACCATATTAACAGTTTGAAAAAATGCTGTAGCACAAAGACTTCCTGACATTTTATGTAGAAGTCCGTATTTGTAGGAGCTTACCCATCAAACATGTTCTTTACCTTCAAAAGTACTGCTTTGTCTATATTACATACACATACACTCACATATAATGCATAGATTAAAACCTGAATAAGATCAATCCATCAAGAGTAGAGAATATCTCTTTTATTCTCCTTTACCTTCAATTCATTCATATATTCAACCATTATAAACTATCTATTAAATATCTACCATGACAAAGGTTCTATCAGGCTTTATGAGAATGTAAGGTCATGGTCCTTGTCCTCAAGAAATTCAGTGGAGTTAGAACAGTGAAAATCATGGAAATGTGTGCCAGCCTTCAACTCTTTGCATAATACCCTGATGGAATAAAGTACAAGGATTTGGGATATATAAGGTTTGTAAACTGCTTTGTAATGGAGGAGTTCTCTTACAGAATGCATTCTTGTAGAGCTTCCAATGTCAACATTTTGTAAGAGGAATATCAAGCTTTGCTCTTAGCCAGGTAATAGGTCAAGTAAAATAAGAGGCTGTAAACAAGAATGCCTGTTGCTCCACAGTGACTTAGGAGTGCACCTCAGAAACTGTCTAGACTAAGAGAAGAGAAATAGTTTCAATATAAAGAACTGGATTTTCACTGATTAGCAGTAGAAAACACTAGAACCTCAAGATATGTTTACAAACACTCAAAAAGTATTGAGAGTTAGAATCTCATGAAGTAGAGGTGACAAATTCACATTTATAGATGGAATCAATTCTTTACTACAAACTACTATCAGGGTAAAATAATCTTGTTTCAGTCATCTGAACTTAAAATGGCTTCTGATGAAATAGTACCTTAGTCTGAAACAGTTTTACTGATGGAATAAAAACTAAGGCTAGATTCATTTGACTAAACAAACTGTAATATATGATATACTTGCTTAGAAAATAAACACAATCAGCAAGAACACACAGTGCAGCTAGCTTCAAACCAACCATTTAAAAACAGGACGATATCACATAACTAACTTAAATGCAAAGGTGAGATTCAAGATTGAAAAACAGAATGAATAAGAGCCAATGTTAAAAAATAAATGTTGTGGATGTGGGGAAAAAAAAGAGCCAGTGTTGATCCTTGCTATCACTTGATAGTCGTAGCACACTCAGGCACAACACTAACTGCTTAACAGTCAGGACGGCGGAAGTCTTAGTTAAAAGCATGGACTGTGGGGTCAGGATGCCAGGGCCCAAAAACCAGTTCTGTCACCAACTGAGGACTTTGGACAAGCCACCAATCTCTCTGCGTCCCTGTTTTCTCATCTCGAAAATGCAGACAATATTGGTACCTACTTCCCAGGACTGGGTGAGACACAAAGGGACGAGTATATGTAAAATGCGGAGAACACTGCCAGGCACATAGGGAGTGCTACAGAATTATTAGCTGCTGTTGTTTTTAAACTAGTAAGTGGCGGACAGAGCCAAAATATAAACTCTAGGACAAACTTTTCACTTTTAAATGCCAGGTATGTTGACTAAAAGACACCCTACTGAAAATTAATTAATCAGTAGTGATACAATGCTATGATTCTTGAAGGTAAAAAAAAAAAAAAAAAAAAGACAAAAAAACTACATATGGATAAAAACTTAGAAATAACCATGAAGGAAAAAGAGTGAGGCTGGCCAATGGGATCAGATGGAGAAACGCAGTCTAGGAGAGGATCCGCTGTGCAGCGGACAAAGCACTGGAGTCAGGAGACCTGGGCTCTAACACCAGCTCGGCAACCAGCCAGCTGGGTACCCCTGGGGGGCTGAACATGCGGCGTCCCAACTTCCTCACCTGTTAAATGAAGGGGCAGATAATTCTGAGATATCCTTTAGTGCTGACATACTATGATCCAATAGAACATACAGTATTTTAATATGTACTTTTTGTAAAAAGTAGGTATTACTATTTATTTTTTGAACAGCTACCTGCATTTCAGTAGGCAGATCATCTAGAATGAATTTATGATAACTTTAGGCTGAGCAGTTGCAGGAGAACAAAATAAATAGCATAAGCAACCTTGTGCATTTTTAAAAGCCATTAAAACTAAACAGGTTATTCTCAGAAATACAAAAAAAAAAAAGAACAGTTTTGATGACTGGGTAGTAATCTTTCAAACATACTAAGTTTTTAACAGGAGAAGTTGTAAAATATTTCTTATATATGTGGTTAATATTAGTAAATAGTACATTCAGTTTTATAAGTAAGTTGAAAATGAAAAAATTTACCTTTCTGCCCATGACGACTGCTGAATTTATCTCCAATTTCTGGACGCCTCGTCTGTCTCAGCAGCATTTTGATCAAAAAAGCATCTTCAGCATTTGAAGATATCATCACTTTTTCAATATATGAATCCGTTGCCCCTTTGTAGCTGATGTTAAGAGAAAGTTACTAAAGCAGAGTTTTCAAATTGCCCTTTGTGAACCTATTACCCACAGGCCATATTTTATTTAATACCTTCCAGAGACATTCCTATTTTGGGCTCTGAAAAATTACTTTCATTTTTCAACCTTAAATTCAAATGTTACAATTTCCCTTTCCCGGTCCTAACTGAAAATGGCCAACATTTATACTAAACACCCATTATGAGGCAGGCATAATGCAATGTAACCTTCACTACACATATTATTTATATACTGTTGTTCTCTCTTATAGACAAGACGAGATTAAGAACTTGTCTAGGACACTCGACTCACACGAACTGGGACCGGAATTTGGGCTGAAGCCTGTCAGACTCAATTTCAAGTTCTTAACAATTTTTTAAGTTTTTAACAATTACTTTTATCTACTTGTCTTTCCCATTAATATTTTCACAGTTTGGCCCTTCTTGTGTCTGTTAGTCATACAACAGCTGTTACTAAAAGTCCACTTTGTGTCAGCTCCTTGTATATACAAAGCTCTGGATATATAAAGATTAAGAAGACATGGTTCCTGCCCCCTAAAAAGAAGAGAAACATAAATGCAGTAAAGATCAATGGTATGGAGAATAGGGAAGACTCAGGGGAGACAACAGTCAATCCTGCTGGTGGCTGGGGGAGACAGAGGCGGCGGCAAGGGGCAGGTGATCGGTCTGCTTCAGAGAGGAGGTGACCCTGGAGCTGAGACCTGCCGACGGGAAGGGCACTCAGGCAAAGGGAGTACATGGGCAAACACATGGAAGCCTCAAGTTAGGCGGCACATTCTGGAGTGTAAGAGACACTTCACTAGAAATATGGGGCCCAGTGTACAAGAGTAAGGCTAGAGCCAAGGGTTACGGGCAGTCTTGCGTGTATTACTATTTCATTTGGCCTTTATCCCACAGGTAACAGTCATTGAGAGTTTTACTCAATCTACTCAAGTTTTATTTTATTTATTCAAGAGAGTAATATGACCAAGTGAGTAATTTAGAAAAATAAATCACTCCGGTAGTAACAGAGAGAGAGCATGAGAGATATGGAGAGGCGCAAAACTGGAGGCAGAACACAGTTATTGATAACTGAAGAGTCTGGCAGGGGGAGGGCTGGAACTCAGCAACACCCATCATGGACAAAATGGTGAGGACAGAGCTAAGGAGGTGGAAACTAGAGGAGTTGCTGAACTGGCATGTGCAGAGGTGAAAGGACGGATTCTGTTGCCAGGTTTGTGCGGCAGGTGAGACTGGCTGGATGGTGGGGTCATTTGCCAGGAGAGGGACCTGCTGGGGCTGGGTAAGGGTGGGGAGGTAGTTGGTTTTGGTCTGGGTTTGGGGCCCCTTAAAGCTGTCCAAGTACTGATACGGAGCTGGACCTGGGCAAATGTTTATCTGGGAGCCATCAGCAAAAAGAGTGACTGGCATGCTGGGAGCATGGGAGCTCATCCAGACATATGCAGAGAGTCACTGGCTGGGATCTGGTCCCTGCAGCCAGGCAGGAGGGAATCACAGAGAATGAGGGCCAGGGGAAAGCGGTGTCCCAAAGGCAGGGAAGATGGGTCACTGGTATCAAATGCTCTAGAAACTTTTTACGAAGTATATCCACCCATTTATAACTACAGACTTATTACCCACCATGTGCTAGGTGCTGTACCAGGTGCTAGGGCTACTCAGTGCACAAAAGATATAAAGCCTCAGCCTGCAAAATCAGGACTGAAGAGTCCACTGCACTTGGCCAGTCTGACACCTGTGGGTTTTGCTATTTACCACCTGTCTTTCCTCACTGTGAAAGTGCCTAGTGGGCTCCACCAGGGCAGGGTTTTCTACCTCTGTAGCTCACTGAGCTATCCCATGCACCTAGATGAGTTCCTAGCATACAGTCAATGTTCAAAAAAATAGTTCTTGAGTAAAGTGAATGAATAGGCTGTCTTTGGTGACCTCTTCCAGAGCCATTTGGGCGGGATGAAGCGGGGAGGCTGGAGGTTCAGGGGGCTTAGGGAGCCCGTGGAAGGGAAGAAGCGGAACAGACTGCAGACCACTCTGCTGAGGAGCTTGGGGCTGGAGAAGCAGAGCGGTAGCTAGAAGCCACAGAGTGCAGAAAAAGGTTTTACTTTCTTTTAAAAATAAGAAATATTTGAGCACATTTTCTACCCTGTGGGGAAGGAATCAATAGAAAACAGGTTGAAAATATGAGAGACAGAAAATGACAGAGTAAGCTCTCTAAAGGAGTGGATCAAGGGAAGAACCCAGGAGGACGGACATGCTTTGAAGAGGAAGAGACATCCTCCCTCACGACAGGAAGAACACCCACCAACTTCACACCCTTTGTGATTCCAAGGCTTTTCTAAATAGCTTTCCGTGTGGTGGATCAGTGTGAGGTTCTGAGCCCGCCCCCACAGTCTCCTCTGTGCTTCTGCTCACAGCACCCTCAAGGCTGCTGCAGGTAGGGGTCAGGAGGGGACTCTGAAGCCACACTGTGAGTTCAAGTCCTGGCTCTGCCACTTGTAGCTGTGTGACGCTGGTACGTTACTTGCCCTCTCTGTGCCTCAGTTTCCATGTCTTTCAAACGTGGCTACTATGAGAACCTAGCTCATGGGGTGGTGGACTGAGTTAACTACTGTAAAATGCCCAGAACAGTAACTGATGCAGGGCAAGTTCTCAGTTAAGCTATCATGATCATGGTATTTATCGCACTTCTTTTTTACGTAGGTCCTTGTCAACTAATGTGGCTCCTTGCAGGCATGGCTTGTGGTTTCTTTCAGCTCCGTATCTCCGGCACAAGTGGCACAGTGGCTGGCACAGAACAGTCTCAACAATGGGTTTGTTCAACTGCCTTTCGCAGCTCAGGAGCTCCATTTTCTGATATCACCCTACCCCCATAGCCACCTCACGAACTTAGTTAACTAGTTCACCTTGACTAGATTAAACATCTGGTTACTTGTAGTTTTACTTTTGTATCACAGTGTGGTTACTATCACTGGCTCATGTCTCATCTCACTATATTTTGTATTTCATTGTATTTTAGAACTCAGAGGAAATTTGGAGATTAGTATAACTCTTTCATTTTACAGATGAAAAAACCGAGGCCAAGAGAGTTTCATCACTTTATCTATGAAGATAATACACCTCACAGTACAATAACCCAGCTATATCCTAGTATAGCAGGGATGCCACGCTTTGCTTTGTGCTACTTTTTCTAAAATAAGTCTGAACACGTCACCCTCTACCACAGGAATTCCCAACTATTCCATTACCTAAGCCCAAGAAGGTGCTCCTCCAAACCCAGCTGCTTTTATGCCCACCTGCCCTTCATCTTGCTGTTCCCTCTGCCCAGAACCTCTGCTTATTTGACCCACAACTCAAACCCAGGTGAGAAGGTCTGTATGATTGCACAGACCAGTTTCATATTCTATACCATGGTCTCTTCAGGACAAGTACTAGCACCCCAAATTGCTATTCCTAGTTCTCTAGCCCTCCAAGAGCTAACTTTCCCTGTTTGCCCCTTCTTTCTTTGAATGTACGTATTCCCAAGGCACAGCCATTACATACGTGATGGGCACATCTTTGTACTGGGGTTGCTGCGGCACATTACTTCCCTCCAAGGGAATCTGAGTTACTGTGGGCATGGACTTATTTACAAGCACTTGCTTGTTTTCTACTTTCTCACCTAAGAAAGAGAGAAGGGTGTTAGACAAATCCTGACCATCTGTGTGGAATGCAAAGATTACTGGGCATAAAACTATGTGGTTAGACGTGGCCCATGAAATCCAGACATGGAAGAAAAGAAAGAGGCCATACAGCAGGAATTTGAATTCATCAGGGCTTGTTTCTAAATCTGCAAGCCCACTTGAAAAACATCACAGATTAAGATCACCGTGTGTATAAAATTAAGAAACTGACTTCGGGACCACATCAACAAGAGAAACGTATCAGTAGGTCACAACATTTTATATCTCAGTGTGTCAGAACAGGATGGAGCTCTGTTTTTATTCATAGTTACTCTAAGCAGTAATAAGTTACCACCAGCTTAACTTGGGCAGTGAGAAAATAAAGCTATTTCTTTGATTTTCCTGCTCTTCTCCCCTCTGCTTTGCATCTTCGCACAGCAAGCTCACAGACAGCTGTTACAGCACTGCCACACCACTCACCTTCCCAGCCACATGACCTCAGTTAAGAGCCAGAGAAATTCTCCAAGAAACAAAGGAAGCAAGAAGGAGGGGAGCCACGCACCGTGCAGCTTGGACACTTCAGGGGACACAGCACTTATCACCCACGCAGCCTCTGGGACAAGGCCATGTGGACCTCCCCTCCTAACCACCACCTGAGCCCAGCCCTTCCCTCCACCTCGCCACAGCCCTTGCCGCCTGGTCTGCCTCAAGAGCTGTCACTTGGTCTCCCTCCAGCTCGGCTCCTTTCTACTCTTTTCTCCACGTTGCCATCAGAATGATCATTTCAAAATGCATGTCTGATTGCATCATTGCTTTTATGATCATAATGAAAGCAGTAATGTGGTTGTAAGACCTTGTGACTGGCCCCAATCTTCCCCCCCGCTCCTTTCTCTCTAGGCTCACATTCACCAGGCTCCCCTACACTCTCTCCCTTTTAGCCACACTGGCCTTCTTTTAGGTTCCTTAACTATCAAGCCGCAGGACCCCTGCGCAGGCCGGTCCCACTGCTTAGAACACTCCCCTCTTCTTTTCATCAGTTAACTCAGAGCTCAGCTCACTTCCTCAGGGAAGGCTACCTCCATCTTGATGACTAGGTTAAATCCTCATGCTATAAATGGCCTCACAGCTCCTAAATGACTCCTTAACCTGGTTACCACTTGGCATATATCTGTGTGTGATCCTTTGATCAATGTTAGTCTCCCACACTAGTAAGACTCGTAAGGGCAGGGGCTGTGGCTTACATCAACAAAATCCATGACAAGTCTGAAATTACCATGGGGTCACACATTTTAGGGTAAGCAGGTTCTAATAAAGTCGGTCTCTAAGCTGACTGCATACATGATGAAACAGCAGTGCAGATGCAGGGAGACAACCTTATTCTAAATATTTCCTTAGAGTGACTTTTCTGTGATTCAAAGTCATAACTAAAAAGTAAAACTAGAATAGATTATGGCTATGTGAAAACATATGCCTAGAAAAACAGCCTGGAAGGAAATTCATCAAATAACCACACTGGTTGAGTTAAGAGAGTGGTTTTATACCTTGTTATTTTGTCTGTCCTGTTTACCAAATATTCCAAAATATCACTGAATATTCATGATGAAAAAAATTTTTAAGGCTTCTACCTGGAGAACAAATACCATCCGCATCTAAAATTTCATGCCGCCAGATGGGTTTCCTTGTAGCAGCATCCAACATCGGCCCCATCACTTTATCAAAAGTCTGATTGGTATATCGTTTCAATGTACATTTAGCATTTTTATAAACAAGGCAACGCCCAAATCCTGAAAAGAAACCAAAGTGGTTATTGGAACCACCAATAATACGAACCCATGAGAAAAACAGAGATTTGTGTCACGCAATAACCTCTCCACCACCCACCCCCACCAACCAAAAAACAACCAACCAAACTGCTCTACTCTTGGATAATCTGGGATGCCCAACCCAAATGACAATCTGATAGTCTACCCACTCTCCGTGTGAACACTGGAATCTCTAAAAAAAAAAAAATCGACAACCATTTTTTGGGCATGGAATACACCTTGCGTGTTGGAGGAAGGTGAGAGAAAATGAAGAGTCACCGATTCCTCTGGAGCAAAGAGCCCCAGAATGTAAGAACTGGAAAGGGCCTCAGACATCATGTGGCTTAATCCCTCTACCTTACAGGTGCTATGAGTGAGGTCCAGAGAAATTAATGGCCAAGGTCCCCCAGCAAATAGGTGGCAGAACTGAGACAGAACAAGTCAAGATCAGCTAGGATTCTTTCTGGACATCCTTTTAGTATATAACTTCTGCTAACTTTCTCTGGGAAGTTCTTTTTACTGATTTTAGCATTTAAAGGAAGTCCCAAACAAGCAAACAAAAAAAAAATGTAGTTTTTTTCTAGAGAGAAGAAAGAATAAGAAGAAACAATCAAATTATTTCAATGGGAGAGATAGTTTGCCTCTGCCCTGAAGATAAAAGTTTACTTTAAAAACATTTTTAGATCACATTTATCTAGCGGATGAGGGAAAAGTCCTGATCCCAACTCACAACCTACACATTAAGAAAAATAAAATAAGCAGAAAACTTTTAGATGTAGCAAAACCTCAACCCCTGAATTCCCCAGAAGAGTCATTAGTTGCAGAGATGCCCAAAAGAGCTGTTAATTCTTCAACACTAAATATTATTTCCCAAGATTCTGTGCCTGCATTTTTTTCTTTTTCCCCCTTTAACCAAGCAGTTATTTTAAACTGGACTCTCTCTCTAATCCCTCTAGGATATACTGAGCCATGTTGGAGTCCACTTAAGTTGGAAAATGTCTCAGAATTAAATGCCACCTATTGCTGATTAAACAAATGCACAGTTGTAAAATTCTTCACTTATGATTCTTCACCAAAAGCATAACTCTTTCAGGAAATCTAAGAATGTGAGTTTAGGAAATCAATTAGGAAAAAGTGGATTTCTAAATAAAATTTCAGTGCTCTAATATAATATTTTAGATATAAAGGTGACTATGCAATGAAACAACACATTTTTATAATTGGATGGTAGATGAAGACGTTTGTGTGTCTCTGAGAAAGGTCTTGATCATTATGCCTCCTGGTAAATTGTGTATGGCCATAACAAACTCAGCTCAGAGAGCCAGCTGCTCTGGAAACATTACATGATCTTAAAATTCTGTACAATGGCCATTAACAGCAACATGCTGGAGTGCAGTGTGAATCTGAACTGCATGAAATCAAGAAGTGTTTTCTTCTAAGTGTAAATGGACATTTTATTCACAGGTGATAACTTAAAGCTAGAGGACAGTAAACTTAGATCATTAAATTGTGTTGCAGTTTCTGACAGATATCACTAAGTCTTCAGATTTCCACATTAAGGTTACCAGTTAATCAGAAAGGAAAACATCTAGTTTTAAAGCATGGCTGTTGTCACTTGGAGGAAAAAAAGAGGCATAAATTAAGTGCAGCCAACATTAATGCCAAAGACACATGTCTAGGAGTACTATTATGGCTGCCTAGCAACTACAAAGAGTGAAGGAGAAAGCAGAGTGGGTATGCCAGAGAGGAAAAAGAGAAATACAGATTATGAAGAGAGAAGTCAGACTTCAGACCAGGTGATGGCTAACAAACCACAAACTGGTGACCGGTGAAAGTAAACCATCAAAAATTGGGGAAGAAAAGCGTAAAAACTAAGGCCAGGGTTTGTATATGTGTGTTTATCACCTTTATCATTTTGCTAACAAATAGGTATGGCATTATCGGGTGAGATACATAGTTAAAACACAAAAATAGCCTTTTACATACAGATATTGCTACTGCCATCTTAAACAGTTTGCTGTTGAATATGTAACTAGATATATTTTAAAAATATATTTCATTTATTGTAATTTCTGCCAGAAAATAAACAGATTCTTATGTTTCCTATTGAAGAACTGTCTCGTCACCAATAAAGTAAAATAACAAAGAAAAAAAGATTCTTTAGTAATGCATTTAATAGAATTATGTAAGTATATAATATTCATTTAAAAAGGTCAACCTATGTAAGTATATAATATTCATTTAAAAAAGATCAACCCAAAACATAACCACCTTATTCTTATATATTATATATTATAAAATTCAAATCACTTGAAACTGACATTAACATTTTGATACCGAGTGACATTTTAACTGATCATCCCTGTATCTAATTCTGAACAAAGCACCTTCCCTGTTGGAGCTCTGAAAATTCACTCACCTCTGTCCAAGGAGGCCTTGTTTAAAACAAGAGCATCTTCAATATCATAGCCACTGTAACTCATCACAGCAACTGTTGCATTTTGCCCAGCTGGCAGTTTCTCAAATTCTATCAACTCTATAGTCTTCGTTTTAACCATGGGTTTTTGTGGATATGCCAGTAGATACATGAGTGTATCAATTCTGTTCCGTTGGTTGTATCCAATGGTACCTTCATTGACATTGGAGAAAACAGAATGCCACCTACTAGGTCAAGTAATTAAGTAGGAATGAATATAAACACATTAATTTCAACTAATCAAAATGAAGAATATCTTCAGGTCAAACATTTCAAAAGCAATTACCATCAGAGTGGCTAACAACTTTTAAAATCAAATTTTCTTAGTAACATTAAAAACCCTACAAAGAAGAAAAATTACACTTAAAGTATACTAACAGAATGACTTCAACTTTCTGGATTTATACAACTGATCCCATTTGAGGAATTTTAGTCTCTACTGGTTAATTTCACTAGTAAGTCAATAATTCTGAATTTTGTTCTACTATGTTGCAGGCACATTTCCAGTTGGTGAGGGAAGGTAACTGGAGACCACCACCCCGTGAGGGGCAAGGAGCTCATACAGTAGGACAAGCAGATACATTTCATAAAAAAAAAAATCAACAATTGGAAAAAAGTTCTAAATGAAAAAGCAAGCAGGAAAAAAGGGAGGAAACAGAATGAAGAAGAGGAAAGTAATAGGAGAGAGTGGATTTATTAGTTTGCTTAACTATTCATTTATTAAGCAGTTAATAAAAACCTACTTTGTGCCCAATGCTGATGATAAAATGGGGGAAGGCACGGTCTCTTCCCTAAGGAATCCAGGGCCCTGTCCAGTCAGGGATGCACTTTTCCCCCTTAACAATCAGCCTTTCCAACCTGATTAGAACCGGAGGGGTGTTATCATCAACTGAAGTCAAATCAGAAGGTTTCTCCGTTTTCCCCACCAGAGTCTGTTAGGGTTCACAGACCTGCCCGAAAGAAAGGATTTCTCTTATGGGCTTGTGAACACAAAGCTGTTCCTACTGAGAGACCTTAAAACTGGGAAACTCCTGTTTGTCCTACTGCTGACCTTGAGTATGGGCTACTCTTTAACTTCTCCTGGGTATCTCTTTTTTTCCCCCAGTGGCTAAAAAGGTAGCTTTAAGTCTCTCTGAACATGCTTCCACAGTAACACACCCACAACACCCACACACCCCAACACGTCTATGTGCCATTTAATAGAGTTAAGCTTTCGGGTGAGCAGATACCCAAACTCAGTATTTATTTCCTTTATACTTTTCTCTGTATTCATGTCATTAAATCAACGATTTCAATTCAGGGATGATAATAATCTGTTCAGGCGGCAAAAATGTGGTGCTCCTTGATGATTTCTCTTGAAAGAAATAATGAAATCTCTAGGGTGTTAAAGAAACAAGCACCTAGTACAGTGCTGCGCTGGGCTCACTACAATCGCTCAACAAATATCAAGGAAATGAAACTGAAGTCAAATTATACTTTTTATGACTGTATATATATTTCTACTAGAAAATTTATCAAGCTTCAGCTGAAAAAACGGTAAACCGAACCTCATGAACTTTTTGTCAGGTTTATACTATGAATTGCCAATTTATGTTACTTTAGTGCCAACTAATAAACTGGGCAGGATACCTGGAAATAGATCACTTCCTGTTTTAGAAATAAAATCAGTGCTACTCCAATTGTGGTAAAGTTCACTGACAGTAACTTTGTCCTTTACATGAAATCATTTAAAATTTATGTTGAGATTTCAGCTCCAATTGTATACTTTACTTAGCTTAAGACAAGGGTTTGGGCAACATCCCACTACGCTGCCAAACATGTCTTCTGAAACTGAGACAAGCATTATTATGCAGCAGGAAAGCATAAATGGCTGCACTTCTTGACAATAGTGAGATTGGATCCTGTTATAAATTGGGCTATCAGAACCAGAACATAATTCTTGGGTATTAGAACTGACTGTTGAATGGATTAATAACAATGGTTTAACAAATGTTTGGTGCTTGTGATTCCATCAGAAATTTTTCTTTAAAGACTTTATAAAGAACTTGCAGAAGTATACGTGCATATACATTTTTAGCAGCACTGACTATGGGCATGTCGGTTAAAATCTGAATTATGTTATAAAACTTCTGCCATCACACCCTGTAATTTTTATAAAAATTATGAATGACTAGCTATTTTGCCAATAAGCATGAATTTTTGAGAAAATGTCATGCAGAAATTAAATTGAAGGCTAGTGTGGGTGAAGCACATGCTCAAAGTAGGATGCTCTATTGCTACTTTGAGCTTCCTTAATAAGGGCACTGCATATATATAATAACTAACTATCTATAAGCTGAATTCTCCTTCTATTGCCCCTTTTGCTATAACTATTTTAGGTAGATAACATTTTATTTAAGCCAATGATTTCATTTTCTTACTATCTAGGACATAATCTTACAAAGGCATATTTTCTTAATCATTACTATCTTAAGAGGACACCAGTTGGCATAATAAGATATGTAAATACAGGTTAAAATAGTGAAGAACTTTTTATTTTAAGCAGGGATGAAAAAAGGTAACAATGCTCAGAGCTTTGGAAATGTATACTGAAAAAAAATTAAATGAAGTTCTATGCATTTAAGTATTTTTTGTCTTCCTTGCCCAGTTCCTTTTTATTTAACATCATTATTGAATACAAGAAACTTTGCCAATTTAATGTGTACAAATTGATGATGAATACATCTGACAGATCCACACATCTCTGAAACCACCACCACAATCAAGGTCCAGAACATTTCCAACACTCCCAGACCCAGGCAACCACTGATCTGTTTTTTTTTTTTTTTTAACATTAGGGATTATTTTGCGTTTTCTAGAACTTTAAATAAATGGAATCATACGGTGTGTACTCTTGTGCCGCTTCTTTCATTTAGCACAATGCTTCTGAGATTCATCCCTGTGGCTGTATGTAGCATAGTTCATTACTTTTTATTGCTGAGTAGTATTCCATTGTATAAAAGGAATATCCATTTTGTTCACCCATTCACCTGCTGATGGATATTTGGATTATTTCCAGTTTCACTGTGGAGAAGGCAGCTGTGAAGAATGTTCAGGCATGAAGTCTGTGTGTGCTCATTCTCTTGGGTAAATACACAGGAGTGAAATTTCTGGGTGGTTTGGAAAGGGTATGGTTTACTCCAGGAAACCAACCTAGAATTTTCCAAAGTGATGATACTATTTTTCATTCTTACCAACAGCTTATGAGCATTTTGGTTGCTTCACATTCCTACCAACACTTATTAAATATGTCAGCATTTGTCATTTTTTTTAGTTATTCTAATGAGCATGTAATGTTATCTCATGGTTTTAATTTGCATTTACTAGACAACATATTTTTATGACCTTACTGGTCATTCCCATTATTCTTTGTGATGTGTCTGGTTTTTGTCTTTGTTTTCCCATCTTTTAGTGGAGTTGTCATATTATTAAAGAGTTCTTTATATATACTGGATACAAATCCCTTATCAGATATATGTATTGTTAATATATTCTCATTCTGTGGCTTAATGGTGTCTTTCATATTCTTAACAGTATCTTCCAAAGAGCAAGTTTTATGTTGAGAAAGTCCAATTTATTTTTTTCCTTTTTATGGTTTATGCTTTTTGTGTTCTAGCTAAGATAACTTAGGTCATGGCTATGATGATTTTAAGTTTTTTTTCTGAACCAATAGCAGAATTCTAAAGAACAATTGCTGGGGGCAATTTGGACAAGACATCTTTTCATTTTGTACCCCCAAATGGATAAAGAATAATCTTAAAAAAAAGTTCAGAGAGTGGAAGAGATGTAGAATGAAATAATTTTATGAGGATCTTTGTATATTATGTGATTTTAATATTTTAAAATTCTCCAGCCTATTTCTAGTACATACCATCCTACTGTAAAGTGAGGAATACAAGAGAAGGAACTAGAACTATTTTGCTTAGGAATAGAGTCTATTGAAAACAAAAGCAGAAGCTGCATTAACTCCTAAGTTCAAAAAAAGTCCCAGCAATTTGGAGTTGAAGGGGGAAGCGCTGGTGAGAAGCTGGGGCTTGGGAGGTATGTGATGCATATTCATTAATTGAGCTGATAGTGACTGAAAGATCCTTTTAAATAGGAGAAAGTGTTCCACTAGAGGATTGCCAACTAAGAAAATGGGCAGGATATGAAAGCGTGACTCATGTGAACTTGGCTTCTGGTGCCAGGGGGAGTGAGTACGTACAATGTAGCTCCAACACAGCCTTTGCTTGTAGCACTGAGTGACCTGGAGACCTTGCCGTTTCCACACCCGTCTACCTGACTTTTTGCTCTGAATCATGTCACAACAAACAGCTGTATCTACGGGAGGGAGGTGTTTCTCAGTAGCACAGTGAGATGCTGTGTGGAAACCTGAACTTTATTACTAACAGAGAGCCTTAGATTGAAGGAACACCCTCTGCTTGTGTTTCATGCTGGACTGAAGTCAGCTCTCTTACATACAAGGTAAGGTTTTTAATCTCTGTGGTTTGTGCTACTCTTGGTCTCCTTTGTAGTGAGAGAAAATGACTTTTCTCATTTCTTCACTCCACTCTATATAATGGAAGAGGATGGTATTGAAAGGCAGACAGCAAATTTTCCGGGTTGGCTAGCATATTTAGTGCATTGATTCTGGGCTACTGCTGTCCACTTTCCACATGGACTAATGGATGAACCAGAAACTAAAATATTATTTTAGAAGATTCACACAGAATCTCTGAGATGTATATAGTCTTCAGCAATGGTTCATATTTAAAACAAAATAGTGAAAATTATCAGCTGTCAAGGCTGCATGGAATTAAGATGACTCAGAGGATCCCAACTCAAATGCGGGCTCTGCTTTACAGACCTAGGTCTCTGTTGTGGGTTTTCTCCTTCTGCTGGCCTTTTTCCTTATGTGATTTTTCATAGACCTCGCTCAATACTTCTGCAGCTATTTCAGTGTTAAAAGCAAAATGTGGCCATGTTATGTGCCAACTTCAGATGTACTTTTATCTCACTGCTTTTCTTTCCAGTCAGGTGTTTTATAATAACAAACAGTAACAAAGACTTTTTTTTATTACTTAAGATATTCAGTGGCTTTTGTCTTCCTACCGTCAGCAGTAACGTCAGAGGATTGTATCCAAGGAGCTAAATGTGCAGGACCCAGGGTCAGAGCAGCTGAATACACCAACCTCAGAAAACACAGACAATGAATTGCAAATGACACTCAAAACAAAACGAGGAAAAAAACCTTCACACAGAAAACTACAAAAGAACTCTGCAGACACTGAACTGGCTTTCTGTACACACTGATCCTGCTTAACTGTGTGTGGTAACTAACCCAACGTTTCAGATACTCATGGCCATGAAATAAAGGCTTTTTTTTTTTTTAGGGAGGGAAGTTTTTACAAAGATAAAAATATTATTTCTTTCCTTCAAGTCTCTTTTTTATTTAAAAAAGAAAAAAGATATGCTGAAAGAAAAAAGATGCAGCCCAACATCTTCAAACACGGTGAAGAGTGAGTGGCATTAGCGATGAATGATTAGTCTTCCGTTAATTCTGCGGAAGGTTCTACACAAAAGGTGTATTGTTTCAGCCAGGATTCACATCATGGAACAAAATGGTTTGGTAAACCCAATAGAAGTGATAGCCCTTTCATGACACGCAGGGTTCAGTACTGTATATTTCAACTTGTTAGCAAGTCAGAAGCACAAGCGGGAAATCGGCCTGCACTACTGCTGGGGATGAATGGGAAAGGCTAAATTGATGAGCCACTGTTTAGATTTTCCCACTGGGAATTATTCTGAACTGTCCAGGCATTACATCATGCAGGTGAATGGCGGCAGGCCATTTCTTTGTGGCAAAACAACAGACAACATAAAAACTCAAAAAGAACTATATACTCTATCTGTAATGAGAAATATGATTCCTTAATTGTTGAGCTATGGCCATTGCAGCTGACTGTTGGTAACTGAGCAGCTAACTGCATTTTGGGTGTTACCCTCAGGCTATGCACAGATCTACAGTTTCTTTATTAAGCTCCTGGAATCATACTTTAAATCAGAGATGACAAGTCACAGTGAAGTCACAGACATATATGGAAATAAAATTTATTAAATTTACTGGGATTTAAATGATTTTTTAGAAACACTGTAAAAAAAGCTCATAAGGAAAGCTTTCTTTTGCCTGGTAGCCTCTCTGTATAATCTTTAAGATAAAACCCAAACTCCCTAATATATGGCACCTCTCCAGCACATCTCTGTACCCACACTATACTCAACTGCCATACCAAAGTACAGAGACTGTCCCCTTCAATGCTTGCTTATATTCTCTGTCTGCGACAAATACTCAGGGTCTTTCAAGACTTAGTTCAGTTCTATTCTTCAGGAACCACCTACTCTCTCACCTTAAGCAAATTTTGCACTCTTAGTCCATTAGATTCTAGCTGTCAGTCTCTTACAGCACTTATCACACCAAATTACTGTTTTATTCATTGGTTTCTCCTGCTAGACTGTGAATTCCTTGAGGACAGGCTCTGTCTCATCTCTGTACTTTCAGGTTCCAGCCCTATTGTCTGGTCTATAGTTCATGCTCAATATTTGTTATAGATGGAAGAACAGATACATTTATAGATGGACGGATGGATGGGTAGATGGATGAAAGGTAAGAAAAATGGAAGAAAGGAAAATGAATTAAGAAACTGGTGTGACACTAATAAGATGTTTCAGGAGCTATAGGAGCAATTGCAAGGATATAATGGGCTCAGTGGTGGTCATCCAGACAACTAAGTGCTTTCTAATATGCAGTGTGCATCTTTATCTCCATTTCCTTAACCTTGGGTTTTTCTGCTCTTTCTTCCATTTCTCTGCGTTAACAACTTACATTCTATAGGGCTTTTCTCTTTATATTTACCCCCTAATTCTGTGAAATTTATTCCATGCCTCTCTGTTTGGTCAAGGGAACAAGCTCAGAGAAATTTTCTTCATTTTTGTTTAAGCTTCAGATGTGGTGGGGCACCTGCAAGCTGCAGAGTTCCAGAGGCAACCCTCTGAGTTAGATGAACACTCAGGTGTGGGCAACACCTGATGTGGCTAAACATGCAACACTAGTGAGGGATAAAGATGTAAGTCTTTTATCCAGGTATTTAGAACCAAGTTCAAGAAAGAAATCTTACCCATGGCTTGTTTCCCCATGGCACACTGATATGTGTTTCTTGGGGACTGGTTATGATGAGGGTATGGGATCAGGCCAGCACACACGCCGAGAAGGGTGAAAGGTTCGATCTCCAAGTGGGTGGTGTCTCTAGCAAGTTAATTAAGAATTAGACGTCTCAGGCATCAAGTAGTAAAACAAGTATCTCTTAAAGGATATAAAAATATTATTACCTAGGTCCCCAAGAGTCAGCCCCTAATTAATAAAATACTATCTTCCAGATAGTAAAATTTCTGTAAGTATATATATAAATTTATATATAAAATAAAAAATATATATAATTTATATAATAAAATCTCAGAAACAATAAAATTTGATGCTAGTAAAATAAAAACATAAATAAAATAATTTTGCTATTGAGCATTTGAAAAGTTAGACAAATATAACCGAGGGAAAAAAAAGTATGACTGAGGAAGTGAATTTTTTATTTTACTTAATTTTAATTACTTTACCTTTTTAAACTCTAATTTAAGTAACTCCATTTAGCTATGCAAAACCTTTTATGTTTGTAACAACTTAGATCTGTGAATCTACTTTTCAACTTAAATGTTATGAAATCAGATCAAGATTTCCAATGAAGATTTAGCATCAAAACTGAGATGTGCTGTAAGTACACACTAGATTCTGAAAACTGGAAAAAAATGTAAAATATCTCAATATTTTATATCAGTTATGTGTTGATACAAAATGTTAATTATTAAATTATTTAAAGTATTAATTTATTAAATTTATCATAACTAGTTTATAACTATAATTTTAATCACTAAATTATTAAAATCAGTTTCATTTGTTTCTTTTTTCCTTTTTTTAACGTGGCTACTAGAAAATTTAGTTATATAGATGGCCTGCATTATGTTTTCACTGGACAGCTCCAGCTACAGATCCCGGACACCGAAGTTAAAATTCTGTGTCAGAATTTTGGTTAATTTCATAATATACTTTGCACAAAACTCAGTTTGAGCTAATGATAAAATAACCCGGACATTTTGATGGCAAAGGACAGTCAGACTGGTTTTAGGTCTTGCCGAAAGTAACAGATCTTACAATCCAGGATCTGTGGGCTCTGTTGACCCTGTTTCTTGCTCAACTGCTTCTGAAGCATATATTTAATAATTTCAATGGTTTACAGTACCTGTGAAGAGAGGTGATTTTTAAGATAACCCAACCCATCATGCAAAACCACTTGCAATATACATGGCAAAAGATCTCCCACTTATCCAGTTATCCATTTACTTTTCTTCAATTCATATGCATTGAATTATGTCCCTAGTGTGGCTGGAGAGTATACTTTCCAGGTAATTCTTTGTTTGAAGAATATAGTTTTGACCTTATGACTCAGCAAAACCCCAATCCTCGGACACTTCTGGCCTTTGTCAGCAGAGAGGGAAAGGGATCTAGGTTTCGGTTTCTTTGTTTTTTTTTGTTTTTAAAGAAACAGATTATAGTGACATTTTAGAGTCTAGAATAAAAGAGTTTTATTTTAAAGGTACTGTTTTATTTAAATATTCGTCAATCTGACATTCCCCACACAAATAAAAACTAATTTTTCAGATGTAAAGATTTGGGGTAAACTGAAAATGAAGAAGATAAAGATCTAAGTTTTTTTTTCATGACAACATATATAATATCATGTATTATTTAATAATTGAAAGTTCAAACACTCTGAGTTATGATTTATAAAACAGAAAAGAATATTATTATTCAACATTATAACCATCATAAGCTTCTATCCTGAACAGGAAACAGACTTTGTATTTACTATGCATAAAGGCCTTAAATTTAGCTCAAATTAAGACTAAATAACTTGTTGCTTGCAGTAGTGGAAAAATTACAAACAACCTAAATGTTCATTCACAGGGGCAAAGTTAAATAAACTATGTATGTGTAGTCAGACGGTGTAATAAAAATCGATAAAATAATGTATAAATATAAATATATATACAAAGACACTAATAATGGAAAAATGTCCAGAATGATGTTAGTAATAAAAGTTTAAAAATCAAGACAGTGAAAATAAGCTGCCATTGTCTCACACATTGTGTGAGACCCTGTATGTGTGTTTGTATTCACTTAGAAAAAAAATCTAGAAGAGTCCATATTAAATCATTAGCACTGGCTACTTCTGAAGGGTTGAGTTTGGTTGACTCTGGTGGGTAAGAGAAGGAAGAAGATTCATTCTTTTTACTTTACCCATTTCTGCATTTTAAAAATGTTCTAAGTATAAATTAAATGGTACCACATTTTTTATATTTTTAAAATAAAATGAATTTGACGCATGGGATAGCTTGGTGATTGGGTGATACTGTTACTGATAATTATATTCCTTTATAGCAGGGAACAAAACAGAAAAACCCATGCCTTCATGAAATTTCTGATGGAGGGAGATATACAATATACACAGAATAATCAATAAAATATATATTTTATAGATTTTATTGTAAGGTAATACGCACTAGAAAAATAAAAGCAGTGAAGAAGGGTGGACAGAGGAGGAGTTTCTATCTTAAATGGGTGATCAGAGAAACTTGCTGAGAAGGTGACACCTGAGTGAAGACCTGGAGAGGTAAAGGTCTGAGCCGTGCAGGTATATGAGAGTTTTCCAGGCAGAAGGAACAGCCAGTGCAAAGGTACTGAGGCAGAAGCACGCCTGAGGTTTGAAGAAGCCAGTGTGATTAAAACAGTGAAACGAGAGAGGCAGGAGATAATATTGCAGACATAAGGTGGGGGTAGGCAGATCATGTAGGAATTTGAAAGCCTTTGGAAGGATTGCAGGAGATGGAAAGTTCCTAGATGGTTGAGAAGAACAATGACAAGACAAGTCTACTTGGATCTATTAAGAATACACTGTATGAAGGTGGAGCCAAGATGGTGGCGTGAGTAGAGCAGCGGAAATCTCCTCCCAAAATTACATATATTTATGAAAATATAACAAAGACAACTCTCCTAGAATAGAGACCAGAGGACACAGGACAACATCCAGACCACATCCACACCTGTGAGAACCCAGCGCCTCACGAAGGGGGGTAAGATACAAGCTGTGGCCCGGCGGGACCCGAGCGCCCCTCACCCCAGCTCCCGGCGGGAGGAGAGGAGTCAGCAGGGAGGGAGAGGGAGCCCAGGACTGCTGAACACCCAGCCCCAGCCATCCAGACCAGAGCGCAGACACAGTGCTTGTGTGGGATCATGGATACTAGGGAAAAAGGACAGAAAGACCTGTGAGCGGGTCCCTGAGGCCAGCACCCGAGGACAAAGAAAAGCAAGCGGCTTTTTTAAAAATTATTATTTATTTATTTAATTTTTTTTTTTTGAGAGTGCTTTTTGGAAGTCTTGAAGGGACAGGGACCCCAAAACTGGACGGAAACGTCCCAGGACACTTAGTCCAGAGGCAGGGAACCTGGGGATCCCTGGGCACTCTAACCCCGTGGGCAGCAGGGAGCATGGAGGCCCCTTACAGAGATGAATAGCCTCCCGGCCGCTCCCCCTCCAACCAGGCTCCAACATTTTGGAGCAGTAGCCCCAGCCAGGCCACGCCCACAGCTACAGCAGAGATAAACTCCATGGCAGCCAGGCAGCAATCAGAAGCCCTGTCTGTGCGCAGCTGCCCAGCACAAGCCACTAGAGGTCACTGTTCTCCCAGGAGAGGAAGGCCACAAACCAACAAGAAGGGAAGTTCTTCCAGCCATCACTCGTCCCAGCTCTGCAAACTATTTCTATCACCATGAAAGGCAAAATTACAGGCAAACCAAGATCACAGAGACAACACCAGAGAAGGAGACAGACCTAACCAGTCTTCCTGAAAAAGAAAAAATCATAAACATGCTGACGGAGATGCAGAGAAATATGCAAGAGCTAAGGGATGAAGTCCAGAGGGAGATCACAGATGCCAGGAAGGAGATCACAGAAGTGAAACAAACTCTGGAAGGATTTATAAGCAGAATGGATAAGATGCAAGAGGCCATTGATGGAATTCAAACCAGAGAACAGGAATGCATAGAAGCTGACACAGAGAGAGATAAAAGGATCTCCAGGAATGAAACAGTATTAAGAGAACTGTGTGACCAATCCAAAAGGCACAATATCCATATTATAGGGGTACCAGAGGAAGAAGAGAGAGAAAAAGGGATAGAAAGTGTCTTTGAAGAAATAATTGCTGAAAACTTCCCTAAACTGGGGGAGGAAATAATCGAGCAGACCACGGAAATACACAGAACTCCCAACAGAAAGGACCCAAAGAGGACAACACCAAGACACATAATAATTAAAATGGCAAAGATCAAGGACAAGGAAAGAGTTTTAAAGGCAGCTAGAGAGAAAAAGGTCACCCATAAAGGAAAACCCATCAGGCTATCATCAGACTTATCGACAGAAACCTTACAGGCCAGAAGAGAATGGCATGATATATTTAATGCAATGAAACAGAAGGGCCTTGAACCAAGGATACTGTATCCAGCACGATTATTATTTACATGTGATGGAGGGATTAAACAATTCCCAGACAAGCAAAAGTTGAGGGAATTTGCCTCCCACAAACCACCTCTACAGGGCATCTTACAGGGAGTGCTCTAGATGGGAGCACTCCTATAAAGAGCACAGAACAAAACACCCAATATATGAAGAATGGAGGAGGAGGAATAAGAAGGGAGAGAAGAAAAGAATCTCCAGACAGTGTATATAACAGCTCAATAAGCGAGCTAAGTTAGGAAGTAAGATACCAAAGAGGCTAACCTTGAACCTTTGGTAACCACGAATTTAAAGCCTGCAATGGCAGTAAGTACATATCTTTCAATAGTCACCCTAAATGTAAATGGACTTAATGCACCAATCAAAAGACACAGAGTAATAGAATGGATAAAAAAGCAAGACCCATCTATATGCTGCTTACAAGAAACTCACCTCAAACCCAAAGACATGTACAGACTAAAAGTCAAGGGATGGAAAAACATATTTCAGGCAAACAACGGTGAGAAGAAAGCAGGGGTTGCAGTACTAATATCAGACAAAATAGACTTCAAAACAAAGAAAGTAACAAGAGATAAAGAAGGACACTACATAATGATAAAGGGCTCAGTCCAACAAGAGGATATAACCATTCTAAATATATATGCACCCAACACAGGAGCACCAGCATATGTGAAACAAATACTAACAGAACTAAAGGGGGAAATAGACTGCAATGCATTCATTTTAGGAGACTTCAACAAGCCACTCACCCCATAGGATAGATCCACCGGGCAGAAAATAAGTAAGGACATGGAGGCACTGAACAACACAGTAGAATGGATGGACCTAACAGACATCTATAGAACTCTACATCCAAAAGCAACAGGATATACATTCTTCTCAAGTGCACATGGAACATTCTCCAGAATAGACCACATACTAGCCCACAAAAAGAGCCTCAGTAAATTCCAAAATATTGAAATTCTACCAACCAACTTTTCCGACCACAAAGGTAGAAAACTAGAAATAAATTGTACAAAAACAAAAAGGCTCACAAACACATGGAGGCTTAACAACATGCTCCTAAATAATCAATGGATCAAAGAACAAATTAAAATAGAGATCAAGGAATATATGGAAACAAATGACAACAACAACACAAAGCCCCAACTTCTGTGGGACACAGCAAAAGCAGTCTTAAGAGGAAAGTATATAGCGATCCAGGCACACTTGAAGAAGGAAGAACAATCCCAAATGAATAGTCTAACATCACAATTATCAAAACTGGAAAAAGAAGAACAAATGAGGCCTAAAGTCAGCAGAAGGAGGGACATAATAAAGATCAGAGAAGAAATAAACAAAATTGAGAAGAATAAAACAACAGCAAAAATCAATGAAAACAAGAGCTGGTTCTTTGAGAAAATAAACAAAATAGATAAGCCTCTAGCCCAACTTATTAAGAGAAAAAGAGAATCAACACAAATCAACAGAATCAGAAATGAGAACGGAAAAATCACAACAGACTCCACAGAAATACAAAGAATTATTAAAGACTACTATGAAAACCTATATGCCAACAAGCTGGAAAACCTAGAAGAAATGGGCAACTTCCTAGAAAAATACAATCTTCCAAGACGGACCAAGGAAGAAACACAAAAGTTAAACAAACCAATTATGAGCAAAGAAATTGAAATGGTAATCAAAAAACTACCCAAGAACAAAACCCCTGGGCCAGATGGATTTATCTCGGAATTTTATCAGACACACAGAGAAGACATAATACCCATTCTCCTTAAAGTTTTCCAAAAAATAGAAGAGGAGGGAATACTTCCAAACTCACTCTATGAAGCCAACATCACCCTAATACCAAAACCAGGCAAAGACCCCACCAAAATAGAAAATTACAGACCAATATTCCTGATGAATGTAGATGCAAAAATACTCAATAAAATATTAGCAAACCGAATTCAAAAATATATCAAAAGGATCATACACCATGACCAAGTGGGATTCATCCCAGGGATGCAAGGATGGTACACCATTCGAAAATCCATCAACATCATCCACCACATCAACAAAAAGAAAGACAAAAACCACATGATCATCTCCATAGATGCTGAAAAAGCATTTGACAAAATTCAACATCTATTCATGATAAAAACTCCCAGCAAAATGGGTATAGAGGGCAAGTACCTCAACATAATAAAGGCCATATATGATAAACCCACAGCCAACATTATACTGAACAGCGAGAAGCTGAAAGCTCTTCCTCTGAGATCGGGAACAAGACAGGGATGCCCACTCTCCCCACTGTTATTTAACATAGTACTGGAGGTCCTAGCCATGGCAATCCGACAAAACAAAGAAATACAAGGAATCCACATTGGTAAAGAAGAAGTTAAACTGTCACTATTTGCAGATGACATGATATTGTACATAAAAAACCCCAAAGACTCCACTCCAAAACTACTAGAACTGATATCAGAATACAGCAAAGTTGCAGGATACAAAATTAACACACAGAAATCTGTGGCTTTCTTATATACTAACAATGAACCGATAGAAAGAGAAATCAGAAAAACTCCATTCACAATTGCATCAAAAAGAATAAAATACCTACGAATAAAACTAACCAAAGAAGTGAAAGACCTATACCCTGAAAACTACAAGTCACTCTTAAGAGAAATTAAAGGGGACACTAACAAATGGAAACTCATTCCATGCTCGTGGCTAGGAAGAATTAATATTGTCAAAATGGCCATCCTGCCCAAAGCAATATACAGATTTGATGCAATCTCTATCAAATTACCAGCAACATTCTTCAACGAACTGGAACAAATAGTTCAAAAATTCATATGGAAACACCAAAGACCCCAAATAGCCAAAGCAATCCTGAGAAAGAAGAATAAAGTAAGGGAGATCTCACTCCCCAACTTCAAGCTCTACTACAAAGCCACAGTAATCAAGACAATTTGGTACTGGCACAAGAACAGAGCCACAGACCAGTGGAACAGATTAGAGACCCCAGACATTAACCCAAACATAAATGGTCAATTAATATTTGATAAAGGAGCCATGGATATACAATGGCGAAATGACAGTCTTTTCAACAGATGGTGCTGGCAAAACTGGACAGCTACATGTAGGAGAATGAAACTGGATCACTGTCTAACCACATACACAAAAGTAAATTCAAAATGGATCAAAGACCTGAATGTAAGTCATGAAATCATAAAACTCTCAGAAAAAAACATAGGCAAAAACCTCTTAGACATAAACATGAGTGACCTCTTCTTGAACATATCTCCCCAGGCAAGGAAAACAACAGCAAAAATGAACAAGTGGGACTATATTAAGCTGAAAAGCTTCTGCACAGCAAAGGAAGCCATCAATAGAACAAAAAGGTACCCTACAGTATGGGAGAATATATTTGTAAATGACAGATCCGATAAAGGCTTGATGTCCAAAATATATAAAGAGCTCACCCACCTCAACAAACAAAAAACAAATAATCCAATTAAAAAATGGGCAGAGGAACTGAACAGACAGTTCTCCAAAAAAGAAATATAGATGGCCAACACACACATGAAAAAATGCTCCACATCACTAATTATCAGAGAAATGCAAATTAAAACCACAATTAGGTATCACCTCACACCAGTAAGGATGGCTACCATCCAAAAGACAAACAACAACAAATGTTGGCGAGGTTGTGGAGAAAGGGGAACCCTCCTACACTGCTGGTGGGAATGTAAATTAGTTCAACCATTGTGGAAAGCAGTATGGAGGTTCCTCAAAATGCTCAAAATAGACTTAACCATTTTACCCAGGATTTCTACTCCTAGGAATTTACCCTAAGAACGCAGCACTCAAGTTTGAAAAAGACAGATGCACCCCTATGTTTATTGCAGCACTATCTACAATAGCCAAGAAATGGAAGCAACCTAAGTGCCCATCAGTAGATGAATGGATAAAGAAGATGTGGTACATATACACAATGCAATATTATTCAGCCATAAGAAGAAAACAAATCCTACCATTTGCACCAACATGGATGGAGCTAGAGGGTATTATGCTCAGTGAAATAAGCCAAGCGGAGAAAGAGAAATACCAAATGATTTCACTCATCTGTGGAGTATAAGAACAAAGGAAAAACTGAAGGAACAAAACAGCAGCAGAATCACAGAACCCAAGAATGGACTAACACGTACCAAAGGGAAAGGGACTGGGGAGGATGGGTGGGTAGGGAGGGATAAGGGGGGGAAGAAGAAAGAGGGTATTATGATTAGCATGCATAATGGGGGGGAGGTGGGAGAAAGGGGAGGGCTGTACAACACAGAGAAGACAAGTAGTGATTCTACAACATTTTGCTATGCTGATGGACAGTGACTGTAAAGGGGTTTGTGGGGGGAACCTGGTATAGGGGAGAGCCTAGTAAACATAATATTCTTCATGTAATTGTAGATTAATAATAACAAAAAAAAAAGAAAAGGGGGATTACTCCCTGATAGGACATAACTAACTAAATCAATGATTAATGCATGCTTTAAATATCCTTAATTTTGATCATTTAAAGGGTGTCAGATGATCAGCTATGGAAATACATCTTTCTGATAATATTCCTTTCTCTTAAAAAAAAAAAAAAGCAGTTCCTGTGTGGTGACCTCTAATAAGTTCTTCACAATGGTATAAAGGGCATATCAAAGTGTGGGCAAAGGGTTTGTTTGTGTTTATACAGAGGATGAAAGCCTAATTTGGCTACCCAGAAAACGAATTAAGATATGATATGAAGAAGAACTTCCAACATCAACATCCTCTGAAAGAGTCATTCCAGAAGATGATCATCCAAAAACTTCAACAAAGACCCTGGCGCTGTTGCAGTTGTAGCTGCATCCATCCCACCGGTTCCTGGACTTGCCATTGGAATGAAGAAGGAGATATCTAAGCTGGCCTGTGCATACAGTAAAACAACAAATTTGACTGGATCTATACTGTCGGAACTCAACCAAGAATTAGGAGAAGTGCAAGTTGCAGTGCTCCAAAATC
This sequence comes from Manis javanica, assembly GCF_040802235.1. Classification (NCBI taxonomy): domain Eukaryota; kingdom Metazoa; phylum Chordata; class Mammalia; order Pholidota; family Manidae; genus Manis; species Manis javanica. Next base: position 104,545,162 of record NC_133165.1, on the reverse strand, counting down.
TTGCGAATATAGACTATCTACTGCTAAAAGAACAGATGGGATGTGAACAGTTCCCAGGAATGTGTTGTTTTAATTTGTCTGATTTTTCTGAAACTATTCAAATTCAGTTAGACAATATCCATCATATCATTGATAAGTTTTCACAAATGCCTAGGGTGCCTAACTGGTTTTTTTGGTTTCACTGGAGATGGCTGGTAATTGTAGGTATGCTTTGGTTATGTAGCTGTATTCCTATTATGTTAATGTGTGTACACAATTTAATTAGTAGTTTAAAACCTATACATGCTTACGTCACTTTACAAGAAGATATGTCAAAGAAATAATCAATCTTCCCATGTTTTCTTCCGTCCGCTACTTCTATAGCTTTTCTTCTTCCTTCCTAATTACAACCCTTAAGTAGAATTCGTGCCTCATATCGAAATTACCCAGTATCATAATTCTTCCAAGTGGTAAAGATACCTCAAGAAAAATGCTGGGCATAGAAGCCACAGGGCATAAATCTGCAAAGAAGTAAAAAGCTAACCTTTTCAAATAATATTGCTTCTCTCTCACTTACCAACTTTACATTTCCCTGTATGGCCCCGGAAGATGACTGGTTAGCCAGAGACGGGTAAGATTCCTCAAGGGAGGAACAACCTAAGACAGGCACAGTCGCAGGGGGGCCATCAGGTGAGAAATTAGGGATCAACAGAAGTGAGGCTTAGAACCTCACCCCCCCTGTTTTGAGAGAAATCTTCTGCATCCATGGATGTTTTGTTGCCCTTGTCTAGCTTGGATCAATACTTAGTCCATAGGCACACACCTGATCATCTACATTTGCCCTCTTACAGCACTAACCTATGTTTTCTACCTTTATCTTGCATCTACCTACCACTTCAGCATTTTATTAAAAAAAAAAATAATAATAATAATAATAAGGGAGAAATGTGGGATTCACATACAAATCAAGTATAAAAATCAAACGAATATTCATATTTGACCTGATTGTTTATAGTTCATAATGCGTGATCAAAACCGAAAGTTTCTGTGATATGACTGCCCTTGCACTGTTCACCATGTAAGAACTTACTCACTATGTAAGAACTTGTTCACCATGTAAGAACTTGTTTGTTATGCTTCAGAAGATTGGAGACTGTTGAGAATTTGGCTTGGGGTTGATTAATGATTGTGCATTGAGTCCCCTATACAGAATTTTATTGTTGTTAACAACCATTTGATCAATAAATATGAGAGATGCCCTCTCAAAAAAAATAAAATAAAATAAAATATGCAGAAAAAAAGAAAGAAAAGAATACACTGTATGGGAATATGTGCAAAATAGCAGCCTTTTGTGAGGATCCAGGCAAACACTGGCAGTAGCCTGGATAGATTAAGTAGGTGGAGATAGTAAAGAGATTCGATTTTAGGTATATTTTGAAGGTCCACATGATATGCTAAGGGAGTGGTGGGGTATCTAGATGAGGAAAGGAGGCTGAAACTGAGGTTTCTGGCTTATAACAAGAACGATGAAATTACTATTCATAGGGTTGCTATATAACAGTTATCTATTTTCAATCTTGAAATGAGGAGTATAAAAATAGTACTGAGTGGTTCATACCTTTAAGGATTAAAATTTCTGACTCAAAAGCATTATTTACTAAATTATAATAAGAAACATAAAGTGGTATATTTCATCTACAGCAGAAAACAAAGTATTTTCTTGACTGAAAACATAGTTATCAGGTGGTAAACTCCCTAATTGTTTAACAAGATAACTGCAAAATTCCAATATTAGGTAAGCATTCTCATCAGTCACATGAATTAGACAGCAAGTTATGTAAAGGGCCTCCAATATATTCCAAATGGAAAACAGATGCTTCTAAAAATATCACTCTTCTAGAAGAAATGCTGTGAACATGTTACAATTTCATATTTACCTGCACGTAAGTTTAAAGATAGCTTTACAACACAGGATGAAGGGAATTCCTGCATTGACAGAAGTCAGATGTCCACTGACAAAATCTTCTCCAGAAGAGATAAACACACCTTTATGTAGCCTCATCGATTAGTTTAATTTTGGCAGTAATAAAATACTGAAATCAGGGAAGCAACTCTTTAAAAAATATATATACATTAAGTACAAAGTATATAAGAAGGATAATTATATCTAAAGATAACTTGCTGGCAGATTGTGATACTCTTACATTGGGATAAAAGTTGGGTTCTGCTTCACTATGAAACAGTATAGATAGAACTTAACAACAGTTCCTACTACGAGTACACAATATAAGAATTGAAGAGAAAAAAGTAGTTTCTGCAATCAGAAAAGGTTTTAATTATGGTTGTTATGGATCCTACTTACTTATTAATTGTATGCTCATAGAGTGCGATGTTACAATCATTTTCTTCATTCACATCTAAATATTCAACCAGACTCTCATGTAAGAAATCTTCAAAATTCCTGGGAAAACATTGGTGAAATGTACATTATTAAAAAGCACTTTACTGCAGTATGTTACATATAATATTGCAAGATACTGGCTTTCATTTAGGACCAAAGTACCTTTCTCTCCCAGAGAGTATCAATACATTGGGATACTTGAAACATGTTATTCCTGGATCATACAGTGATCACAAGTCACTGAAATAAAACGGTAAAACATCTGTGAGTCTTGGTCCCCACTTCTAAAAATACCTTCTAAAACTTTAGAATCCCCATGAGGGACCTATGGTGTCTACATCAACATATTCTTTTCTTACTTAACAGTGCATGAATTTACACCAACATTTCGTAATCTTCATGATGTAAACTGATAAATATTTTACAATGTCCAAGCAAGTTCACATACAGAAAAATAGGTTTTTAATAGGTTGATGTATTTGGTAGGGAAGAATTAAGAGACTAAAAATTAAAATGTACTTTTCTCAGAAGCTCAGATTAAACAATATTACTGCTGATTAACCATACGAATGAATAGTAAGGAGACTGAGAAGTTTTACTTTTGGCCTTTTACCTGTATCCCTGAGCCAGCTCTTCCATATGCTTATTCGTGACTGCAGGCTTCTGTTTCTTAACAATTATGTATGGTCTGGAATGGAAGAAAAGAAATTCAATGGGGGAATTAAGTCAGCAAGTAAGCTTACTATAGTGAAATGAGGGAAGCCATAGATAAAATCAAACTTATTTCTCGATTGCTTGATGACAAAAGGTATTTTTTGCATAGGGGCCTATTTCCTCTCTCTCTCCTCTCTCTCTCCCTCCCTCTCTCTCTCTCACACACACACACACACACACACACACACACACAGACACACCACCTCATGTGAGTATGTGTGCATTTACATAATATACACAAACACATTATTTTCTCCAAGTATCTTAGGAAAATATGTGGTTTTGAAATATTCTGAAATATGTAAAGGCAACATAAAAATGATACTTAGTATAAGTCTAGAAGGAAACAAAACCTTCAATGTCATGTTGTGTAACATTGTAAATGCACCATACCAAAAGCGTCTCCTGATTTCATACTGGGAGTATGCGGTACCCCACCCATGAAGTGTGCAGGCAGAGAAGAGCTGTCACTGAGGATAACGATGGCATTTTGTAGTGAAGATCTGATGAGTTTCAGCTGTGTAGAGTGGTTTGCTTTAGGATAAACATCACTGGGCTACACTAGCAAGCTACCTGAAGCTACACATGACCAAAAAGAGTGGCCCTAAGTTTGCAGAGAATGAAGTTTTCTAACTGTGATTTTTAGTGATCTAATGGGTATACGGCAGAAGGAGCTTCCGGGCACATGTTCTGGCAGATTAACCTGTAACTGTCAGTGGTGATTTGCCTCTGGGGGCTTCACCACCACAAGGAAACACTGACACAAAGGATGGCATGCGGCATCAGAACGTCAAGGGCTGTTGCTATTTGGATAAGCAGCTCTTACAGAGAGAAGCAAGTAACCAGCAGACACTTATGTGCACTACCCTAAAGTCCAAATAACGATCTGAGGACTAATGAGCACTTTTAAACAGTTAAGAAGAGGAGCTGCACAATTACAAAAGGGGAATACAAGTTGCTGAAAAATGAACTGGGTGGACTTTTCATGGAAATCAACATTACTTCGAAATCCTGGCTTCTCGGTAGGAAAGCAGAGCAATAGTGCTGCCTCACTCAAGGGCTGCAGTTTAGTTCAGGTTGAGAGACAACAATAATAGGAGTAGGAGTAGAAGGAGTGGATCCCAGTTAGCTACCTCACTTAGCTTTTACTCTACTCACTAAATTCTTATAATTCTTCCTGCCACAGCTATGTTATGCCATTATGAAATTACTTCTAAAGAAGAATTAGTTTTCTTTTAGACTATGCCATATTATCATTGGATGTAATGAGACAGAAAAGAATCCTAAAAAAGAGTAACCTAGAAAATGTCTTTGTTTTTCCCACCTGTAATTGGACCATGTTAGCAGCTACAAATAAGCACCTAATATGTGACTGGCACCTTCAAGTCAATTACCACCCCGTATATCCGTTAGTTCTCAGGACAATCCTAGGGAGGCATTATCATTTACATTTTTACAGCTAAGGAAGCCAAGGCTCAGAGGCTTAAGTAATAAACTAAGAATGACACAAGACAGTAAGTGGAAAGTTAGGATTCAGACAGGTGTATCACCCATTAGCGTTCTTTGGTTACAAAGAAAAGAAACCAACTCTGGTTAACTTAAGCACAAATAGAATTTACTAAAATACAAGAGTAATAAATTTTTTAAAAAAGGATTTAGTGAAAGTGTAAGAATTTACTGGAAGGATAAGAATCAAAGGAAAAGGTGAAATGATGAGCCTCAGAAAGGAGCTGGGACAGTGCCAAGGATCCAGAAAGGGAGGAGTAAGGGGCACACTATTGCATTTCTTCCTGTCAGGATGAATCAGTTCCAAGCACTTCTTCCCCCGAGTTACTCTGTTTGAGATTCAAATTCTCTGAGGAGAGAGTCTGACTGGCCTGGCTCGGGTCTTGTGCCCGACCCTTGGCTGGGCAGGAGAGGGCACCTGACTGTCCCAAAAGGACTGCCCGCTGGGGGTCTGGAAAGCAGTCCCCAGAGGAAAGTGGGGAGGGAAACTGGAAGAAGAAATGGATGCTGGACAGACACCTACCGGGCATCCCACTCACCCAGCACTGACAGATGTCTAAGCTCTGTCCATCACTCTAACATTGCTATTCACTCCCTTGTGCCCTAATCTGAGGACTATAAAGAATGACTATAGTAAGTGAAGGCTTATGAAACAAGATAAGGTCCTCAGCTGACATCCCTGCATATCCCCAAAAGATCTGATACCATGTCCGACACATCTTTGTACCCTCAACTCCTAAACAGTACCTGTGCATAATAAGCCCTTAATATTTGCTGAATGACTAAAACACACCTACTTTTCAATTGGGTCTAAAGTTATTTATGTCTTTATGCCTCCACATTTTTTATTCTTGCCATTCCTCAGTCTTTCTCCCTTCCTCCTTCATCCAAGGTACTCAATCCAGCTCATCTTTTCAAAGTCCCATTCATAGCGACAGAATATAGTTGGTAAAATCATGACTGCTCGAGTCAAATTGTGGAGTCTAGGAGCTTTTGAGTAAAAAACAGACTACCACTACCTAGCTTTGGGTAAGTTACTTAGTCTCACTAAATCCCAGTTCCTCATTTGTTAAATATTAATCCAACCTTATGGGGTTGAATATATTTAAAGCCATACACATTGCACATCTACTGAAATAATAAATTAACATGATTGGTTATCAGTAATTATTTCTGCCTTTGTCAGCAGACTGAGCTTCCTGAGGTCAGAGACTGACTCCCATGAATCTCTGGATCCTCCATAACCTGTATGCTTACTCATGAGGTGTTTGCTAACTGAATTAAATTTAACTTAATAGCAAGAGAGTTGTTAAAGTAGACTCAAAAGTAAAAACAAGTCTATTTCTTTCAAAAGTAAACAGAGATTCTTAAAAACTCTTCTTAGCAACTTATATACCTGCACAGCCTTCCTCCATCAGAGGAAATATAGACACATCGATCTGTGAGATTTGTTGAGATGGAAACAAATTCATTGATATATCCTGCTCTTCGCATCAGTCGAAATGTGTTCACTAGCTTCTGATGGTCTCGAATGACACCTAGAATGTTACCTAAGCAAAAAGAAGAATATTTAAGACAAAAATGAAAGATAAATCTAATTGGATTTAAAATACCCACCCGATAAAAATGATAAGCAGCACTGAAAAGTCATTTGAAAATACTTTTTATTAACACCTGCAGCCAGTCTGCAAGGCTGTGGAGTGGCCAGCTCTTCCACATGTCAGCTGAGTAACACTGGAAAGGTCAGCCTCATTTTCCTCGTCAGTCAGCATCATGCTAGGGAAATGACATCAGGTCCAGACCTCCTGGGTTTGAACACTGGCTCTTATCACTTCCAAAGGGTCGATGTGAGGATTTAATGAGTTAGATCTTACACAAGCACGTAGAACTCTGCCTAGCACCGAGGAACTGCTGTTACTAAGGCACTTTTGCTGTTATCCTCTCTGTGAAATGAGGAACATGGACCTTGCCCTATAGGGTTAGCGTGAGGACTCAGCGAGGTACTGGGTGAAAATGCAAAGTGAGGGCTTGCTCAGAGTTCATGGCTGGGAAGCCCTGAACGTGGCAGGTGGTCAACAGCCCTGTTGCCCTTCTCACCGGTCCATGCAGTGAAGGATTAATGCCTCCCAGAGCTGGAGGATGGAGAGAAGAGCATGGGGTCATGTAGTCAGGATGAGCACACGGAGCATGCTGGGGAGGAGACAGTGAGGGGACAGGCACCTTCAACACCAAGTTACAAGTAGGAAAGACAAGGGGCATGTGCCACTGAGGCCAGAGGACTCTGACGGGTAGGAAAGGGGATGCTAAAGAAATAGCTGGAGCATGAGCCAAAGGAAAATGGCCCTCATGCTGCAGGCTATTCACAATCAATTATCAAGCTGCTGACTGTTAAGTCAACTAACTCTCAGGGCTGATTGATTATTTCTGCAGAATGCCTCACAAACTTAACTTGAACATAAAGATACTATGTTGAGCTTTATTCCACCATGGATATGCTGGAAGCTGCAAAAGGAGAGAGGCAGCCAGTCTGCAATGTGACCCTTTAGCTCTGATAGCTGTATTCCCTCAGAACCTGGATGATCCAGCCAATGGGATAACTGTTTGTTACCATTTTTTTCTACCTTTAAATTAAGGTCAACTTGGGTCCAGAATTAAAGTATATTTATGCTTTAAATTCATGGATGAAAATGGATCCTCCTAACCCCAGACTGTTCAGGATCAATACATCTCCATAATATACTCACCATTGAGGAAGACGAGAAACACATTTGGGTAAGAGAGTTCTTCCCCACATAATAAATTCACATCTTCTACTCCCAGGTTGCTGGCTAACTTAACAATGGGTCCATCTTCCATGTCAGTAGTGATATGTGTCATAAGGGCCAAGTTTTTAACCAAACCACATGCCTACAAAACAAAAGACAGGCATTTTTAAGGATGAACATTCGAATACAGAATATTGAAAATATTTTTCAGTACATGTCTGAATTTTCAATACATGTCTAAAAATAGCTTACAACTTTGCTGGTAGCAATGCAAAATAGTACAACCTTGTAGGGGACTTTGGTGATTCATACAAATACCTTAAAAATGTATATACCCTTAAACCCAGAGGAATTTATTCTAGGGTAACAGGATATAAACATAGATTTAGCCACAGAAATGCTGAGTACAGTACTACTTGGAGTGGCAAATAATGATGGCATCATAGATGACCCCCCAAAAAGAAACTGATCACACAAATCTTTAGTTCCAGACAACAGAACATCACAGTCAGTAAGATAACATTGTGAAATATAGTAAAGGAAAACACTGATAAATATGGACACATAAAAATATAAAACCTCTGGCCTGAAATGAGAGACAGTGTACAAAACAACTGACCAGTATTCTATAAAGCTTCGTGGTCATAAAAGGTAGAGAAAGACTGAAGAACTGCTTCAAATTAAGAATAAGGAAACTTGACAACTGAAAGCAATATATAATCCTGGATCAGAAAAAAGACATTAGTGGGACAACTGGAAAAAATATGAATAAAATCTATAAATTACAGTACTGTTATCCACATTAATTTCATGAGGTTGATGACTGTGCTATGAGGATATAGGATGTTCTCATTTGGGGAATCTAGGTGAAGGATTATGGAAATTGTATTATTTCTGCAACTTTCTCGTATGTCTGACATTATTTCAAAAAACATTTTTTTACTTCTATACAACCCCCCAAAAAGATCTAAAACATATGAATAAGAGCATACTACATAGCAAATAGATAAAGTGACATGTAAAGATTATACCTTCAATTATTAAAAATCATCTACTGTAGTGATGCACAAAAAAAGTATTTTATCAAGTTTAGCGAAATTTAGTGTTCCAATACTCAAGATGTGTACCTTATGCAAATTTGACACACTGCATTATTTTAATGTAAATTTCCATATGTTTTAAGATAAATTAGGAGGATGATAATTTCTAAAAATCTTAACTCTGCATGGACTTCTTTTTTCACCTCTCCAAGTCACAACAAATTTCTGCATTTTGGAACTTACACCTTTTATTGTCATAATTAACTTATTTATTAATTCAGTATATATTTGTGGGACCTCTACTCTGAATGTGGCATGGGATACAATGGTTCCTTCCTCAGGAAGTTAATAATTCAGAAAGAATAAAATCAAGTGAAACCAACACTGGTCACCAGGAAGGAGAAAGGCCATGGTGTGGGACACAGGCCATGCTACAGAAGGAAACTTAACTTTCTTGGTCTCATGTTTAGGTTTGTTTCCTGTCTAAGTTAGGTCTTGGACTGTGCGCTTCTGTTTGGCTGCAACTGTGACTCAGATGTCCTGCAAGTTGACTGAAAGAAAATAAGGAGTTGCTTAAGAAGAGCACAGGTGATGGTCTCTCCATTTTCCTTCACATTCTTGTCCCCTCTAAACGCATGGTTTGATTCTTGGGATATACTAAAGCAAGCAAGAAAATGTGGACCCTATTTCTATTTAGGCAAGATCCTAAATCAAATACTTCTGTACGTACTGGCTTTGGAATGATACTGATGTCCTTCTGACAGGCTGCATCAATATTTCTCTGCCAAATGGGTAGTGGACCCAAGAAAGGATGTGGCCTGTGGGAACGGGAGCAGAAGCAGTGCATTGCCACAGCTGCTGGTGGCAGCACAGCAGAGGCGCCTCGGACGCCTTACCTCTCCCTCAGGAGTGTCCGATGGACAGAGCATCCCCCACTGAGATGGCTGCAGGGATCGAGGACCGCTCACTTTTCTTGTTTTTTCAAACTGGGAAGAGATTCTGGTCATCATGCCCAATGCAGATATGTATGACAAGCGAGACAGCACCTGAGTCACACCCTGGCGGTCCATTTTAAATCTCTTTAGAGACCAATTTCCCTGTACAGAAAGGAAAGACGTAAGATGACACTGACCCATTCATATGTTGTCTTATTCTTTGCAGTCACTCTGAGTTCATCATAGGAACTAGTTGTTCATGAAATTAGAGCTATCACGTATATTCAGAAATCAAAATGTCCCAAGTTAAAATTTAGCCAGGGCACTCACTGGGGTTTCATAGGAATTTAATGAATACTACCTACATCTAGCAACCATCTCAGAACGCTTTGATGTATCAACCTTATCAAATCAGAGTAGTTATTTTCTGAAGAACTAATTATATCCTAACAAATCAGTTTGACAAGACATTTCTACTGGAAGCAATAAGCTAACAAACAGGTCACTAGCAATTTCTATACACATTTAAGGTAAAACTTGTTTGAAACTCAAAGAAATAATTTCATGTTGGAATATGCCATTATTTGGACAAAATTAGTCTTAACTGGAGGAACATACAGCAACAGAAAAATGACGGCAGTAACAGTTATCAGGGATAATGAATAAAGCATAGGCTTCTTAATCAAGGCTAAGAATTGCATATATATTCATATTAAAAAATATATATCCTCTGTGGCTATCATGTCAACCTTAAAACATTCAGATGAAATAATCTTGAACATTAAATTTACTTTACCTCCTAATGCATTAACAGTATTTTATATTAAATATATTTTATAGTTGTATTAATTGCACACATTAAATATTCTCAAAGGTAATTTAAAGATTGTTAGGAATTGATAAATTTTCAACTCATGGTACATAAATTAACAGTAGAAAATAGCATACACAGAAACATAAAGTAGAAAATAAAATGCCAAATATATATTTGATTCAATTGATCTTTTTGATTCAAAGAGAAAATATGGCATCTGCTAAAGAGTGGTTCTTCATTTTTCTTCTAAGAATCTGATGAACCCTATGACTGTTCTCTTGAGAAGATGAATGTAGGACCATGAACACAAAATTTTATATTCAGTTTCATGGGGAGGACTCATGATTCCCAGGTTAAAAAACCTCGGAGTAGAAAAAAAGCTAGGGTTTCAGAAAGAGCTAAGGCGACCTGTTTTAATTAAAATATGTGACTTTGGAAAAGCTTCCTCAAATGAAAATTCAAGTACAGTTTAGACCTATCACTTCAGAAACTTGAGTTTTAGATAATATGGAAAAGAGTTAAATTGTGGGAAGAATCCCTATCTATTAGAAAGCAAAGAAATTGAGCAAACACATTTATCTCACATTAACTTTGTATACTGCTCATTCAGTTAACTCCTACTATGCTCTCAATGAGAATGAACCTAGTAAAGTGACTTAGGCCCAGAGAGTAGGAGTAAGGAAGGTAAATAAACACTGGGCACAGAGCTAAAATGAGGCAGCAGCTGCTGGCAAATAGGAAGTCAATGGCAAGTGAAGCCAAGATGTTCAACGAGAGAATTTGTTCTAGTATTCTGCAGGAGTGTTACAAAAGGGAGAGGGGAGAAGCAGACAAAGGGTCTAAAACTGCTTCTCTGAGAAAATGTATTTGTTGAAAACATTCTAAAGGCAATACTCAACAGAATTTTAGAAGCTGATCTTTTTCTGGTTGCCTACAGACAGGGATACCTGCAACAAGGTGTTTAGTTTAATTATTAATAGCCACTCCTTTTTCCCTACTGATTTTTCTAATAAGGATCTTCTCTGAGAAGTAAGAGCAGTGTCCCTTAGGGGCAAAAGAACTACTCCAAACAGCTATCATGACCTGTGAATTATGGGTCAGAAAGCAAGGGCAAAGTAATGTTAACAGAAGCTTATTCAAGTGCTCTTTGGAGGCGTTTCTTCAAATATCCAGGGATCTACTTTCAGACAAGTTTGGGCTACAAGAGTTTAATGTGCCTAAAGAGGCACAAAGCCCCAGTTTGCCTCCAGTTTAGATGTAGCTGTCATTGCAAAGGCTGCTCACACAGACCCAGGGCAAGTTCCTGAAGTCAAGTACTGCAGTGAATCTGCCACTAATTGTTTCATTGTTCAGGGAATCACTATGTTATACTATAGTATTCTTTTGTTAGAGCAAATCTCATCCATAAAAGTAATTTTATGTCTGGCATACAAAACGTGAACCAGACTTCATCAGATAGACCTATAGTTGTTATGCTTTAAGAAAGGGAGCAAAAACCTATCTGATAGCCTTTTATGGACACCTGGAGGCCCTCAGCACACAGCAGCTGCAGAGGCCTGGAGCCTGAATTCATCACTCACATGAGGAACAGCTGATAGCCCTCTGAGGCTTATAAACCTACAATGAAATGAAACATTTTGTATTGTTTTGGACAAAAGTTGTCATTAATAAACCTACTTGCAATATGTCAGTTTTACTGCAGAAAAAAAAGAATGGCTATTAATAAACTAAAAGATTTTTCCTCTGTGTAAGAGTATCTATTTTCTTATTGCCTCATATAACAGGAACAATAATTTAGCAGTAAAATTGTATAGTAACATTATTTCTTACTGAGAACATTTAAACTATAGACTACCTTTCAAAGTAGAACATTTACGATTTATAAGCATTTTTTAAAGATATACATATATATACACATACACATCCATATATATATTTAATCTGCATTCTCAAAGTACATTAAATTTCCATTCCACTGAAGAGATGTATAAGCAAGTTACAAATCCATAGACAAATGATTGAAGACTTACTGTAGAAATGGCATTCACCATGCCATTGGTGATCTGGTCTTGACGCATGTGTTTCACCACATCAAATTGGGCTGCTCTTTGTTTAGGAATCACCTGGTCTGCAATCTTCTTCATTTCAGAATTAAATTTTTTGAATAAATCTTCAAAAAGCAGTGATAAAAGCTAGAAAAAAAAAAGTATATGTTGAACTTCAAAAATGCACTACTAGCCTATTTGATAAATTTTAGACCTTTATTAAACTTGGTTTAAAAGAGAGAAAAAAAAAAGGGTGGGCCTGGCATTTCTGGGAGTGCCGCGTGGAGCTGGTGGGCTGGGAAGCTTTTGGCATGGTGGTCTTTGCTGGCCCAGCCAAGCCATTCCTGACCTTGAACCCGCAGGAGGACGCCAAGTTTCAGAAGGAGGTGGCACACATTTGCCGGCACGAGACCCAGCAACAAAAGAAAGAAAAATTTACTCCTGGAGTAGTCAATGTGAGCCACGTACCTCCGGCACTTTGTGAAACCCAGATCCAAGCCCATTTCTCCCAGTTCAGCACTATTACAAGATTCAGACTGTCCAGAGGTAAAAAGACTGGAAATAGCAGAGGCTATGACTTCGTAGAGTTTGAATCTGGAGATGTTGCCAAAATAGTTGCTGAAACAATGTACAACTACCTTTTGGTGAAAGACTTTTAAGTGTCATTTTATACCACCTGAAAAAGTACACAAAGAACTTTATGGAGAGTGGCATATTCACATGAAAAGGTGTCATATCCAGCAGTGGAATGGCATGATCAGAATCAGACACTTCCTCAAAAGCTACAGATGGAAGAGCAAATTAAAGAGTGAAAAATTGCTGAGCAAGAAACAAGCTAAAAAAAGAATTGACTTTAATTTTCCTTCGTTGACTTTACATAAAAAGGGAAAAAGAAATGCTTCAAACACCGATCTCTGGAAATCTACATACAACCAGGTTTTACCTAAGGAGAAGAAAAAAGAACTTTCAGACAATCCAAAAAGGCCTGAGGAAGACTGTGGATAGCCAAGGCCCACACCAGTTTGTACACCGACATTTTTGGAGAAACAAAATCTGAAGCAGCTGAAGTGGATGCTGACGATAAAGGTAATACAACAGTTTTCAAATAGCCCATATCTGGTGTAAAAGAAGAAATACTCAGAGAGTCTCAGACACCTACACTTTCAAGGAGAAAAGGACGAAGAGAAAAGCAATCAGTGATTCTGCATGAATCATTGTGGGGAAGTTGGGGTTCCTATGGCCAGGATCCTCACTGAACTTAAACCACCTGATGATGTAACTGGCCTGTTGCTGGGCTGCCGCTTCCACAGCTGTTATTGCGCTATATAGAGAGCTCGGCCCAGTGCTCTGGGCGGAGGCAGAGATGCTAGTGCTCGACCTACCGCCCGAGAACAAGCCAGGTAATAAATCCTTTCACCCCAAGCACGTTTTGCTGTCGATTCCTTTGGTGACACTGAATCCATAGCGAACTTGCCTGGGGCTGAAACCCATTGGCAAGACAATCATGTACAGTAATTCTTCTGAAAAAATGTAATTTTTTTGATATTTAACTAGCTTGCAGTAGCCAGGCACATGATGCCTCTTTTTTCTAATTTTCTCTAGTTTTCATAGCTGTCTTCAGTGACTCTGTGTGAATAGAGGAGTCACCAGTAACTGCAGGTTTAAGTACTACACTGCAGCTTTTGTTGTTACTATCAAAAAAAGAAAGAAAATCTTAACTTACCATCTACATGGGTTTCCGTCAGGCTGTGCACATTTAACCCACAGAGTACTTTAGACTTCAACATCATATGGTTGACACTGGAGATTACGTTACGTGGAGAGTTAGAAGGCGGTTCGAGTATGTGTGTATGACCAATGTTACATTAGCTTTTGGTGGGCTAGCACAGATTAATAACGATCATTTTGTGTCAGTATCACTGATGTGGAATTGTATTTCAAGCATCAGTGACCAGCAAATAAACTTTTTCTATGATTAAAAAAAAAAGGATGGAGAGACTGCTTAAGACTGAATAAACAATCTGAATTCCATTTGATAAATATCTACTTTTCTATGTGCTTATCATCATGCTTAGATGCTGGGAAGAAGAGCAAAGATGATGACAAATTCCTGCCTTCGAAGACATTTAACTCAAGACTAGTCACTCCCAGACTTTCTTAATGTCACTGCCCTGTGACTTAATTTTTAATTTTACAAATAAAGATTATTAAAACCCCAAGGAAGAGGTCAGGGAGAAGAATCACCATTAAAAACTCTGACAACACCAAAGATGTGGCATCCTTTGGAGCTTTCCTTATCGGTGATATAAGTATAAGCTGGTACAACCCCTTGTAAACAGTTTGCCATTATCTACCCTTCCCCATGGCCCAGCAGTCCCCTTCTAGGTACGTCCCCCACAGCAATGCACAAATTGCTGGCTCCACCCCTACAGTTTCTGATTCAATAGGCCTAGGGCTGAGCCCAAGAATTTGCATTTCTAGAGCTGCTGCGGGAGAAGAGCACCTGGAGAATCACTGTCCTGCAGAAATGTGCCTGTACATGCATCAATCAGTACACGTATACCGGATGTTCATAGCAGCATTTGTGTCAGCTCAAAACTGGAAACTGTACAAATAATATTTAGTTAGGCAAACTAGCATACTTAATGGAACACTATAAACCAATGAAAATGAGCAAAAAAGAACCAACCGCAGAATCATGGCTGCATCTTAGAAACACAATATTGAGTGAAAGAAGCCTGATACAAAAGAATATATACAGTATGACTCCACCTACATAAGGTTCAAAACCGGCATAATTGAACTACATTGTTTAGGAAAGCATAATTCAGTGGCAAAATTCTGAGGAAAGGCAAGTGATGCCATAAAAATTAGGTTAGGGTTTACATCTTGGAAGGGAACAATTATGATCACATAGGGGCATGTTTGGGAGAACTAAGGATTTCTTGGCCTGAGTGACATTTGCAAAGGTAATTGTTTTACAACAATCTAAGATGAAATTTATATTTTATGCACTTTCTGTTTTTCAGTGAAAGGTTATAAAATAAAATAATACCCATTAATTACCCTGACATCATCCCATTTTCAAAAGGACACTTTAACATCAATTGAGGGCAAAGCAAATAATCCCAGAAGAAAAACAACAAAAAAAGTAAATACAGTTTGCTTGATGAGAATTCACTCCATCCATCCTTACTCATTACTCTCCAGATTAGTGAAAAACTGGACCACCAACTCACACCAATCCTCAGACCAGTGCCTGGGCACCACAAACCTAAATAGCAGAAAATGCTGTAAAGGCTATAGAGATCAAAATAAAGTTTGAAACAACAGTTCAGCTAGAAAAAAAAAAATCAAAGTGTTTAAGCCCCTACACAAACATTATTGGGAAACAGGATTCGTCAATGATTTCATGGGATGGATGAAGAGCACAGGAGGAAGGAAGGTAAGGACTTGGGAAGGGAGCAGAGGCCTTAAGAAAAAGCTTCCACTTAGGACCTACAAAGCCATAAGACGACACCCCTTGTACTCTCATAATAAAGAAAAGATGAACTATCTATAAAATCATATATTTCTGGCATCTAACAAAGGTTGCAGGCAACCAGGCAAGCTAAATTACAAATGGTGACAAGCCTAAGGAGAGAGACACATGACAGATGATGTCTGCCACAAAAGAAGAAATCAACTAAAGTTCTAAGGGCTTTGGAAGTGCCAAATGTGGGTCACCATGAAAGCTTAGAATCTTTCAGAGGCTCAGACACAAGAGGCTCTGCACTCACAAGTTCTTTCTGTAGAATGCTCATGAACTCAAAGTAAAAAGACCTGAAAGAGACTCTTCAGGGGAACAAAACCCTGTCTACTTCCATGAACGTTCTCTCACACAAAGCAAAAATCTTCAAGTTGCTGGAGAAGGCTCAGGAGCCCTCCTGCTGACGGCCCAGGCCAAGGTAACCTGCCCTGAGAAAGGCGTGGAGGCAAAGGCTGTCTGTCCCCGAGGGTGGAAGAGGAAACCCCCTGATCTCACCATAAGCCTTGCATCTAGTAACCTGCAACAGCAGCCTACAGCAGGACAGCCAGCAGACCCTCCGGCCACTGACTCCAGGAAAGGTACAAGGCCAGAAGGAAGAGCAAGAGAAAACCAAAATCACCTTTCCCTGGTGAGCAGCAGCAACGAGCTTGGGTCAAGGATCCTGCACTGATACTGAGCAGGGGCCAGATACCACAGGGAAGGGCAGGAAAACGAAAGCTTTCCTTTATGAAACAGGACAAGGAGCAGATACCCGTTCTCACCAGTCCTATTCAACATTGTACTGGGGGCATATTCAGGGCAATAGGACAAGAAAAAGAAAAACTAAAAATGCTGGAAAGGAAGAAATAAAACTGTCACTACTTGCAGATAACATTTGTCCACATAGAAAATCCCAAAGAATCTAAAAAACCCTACTAGAACCAATAATTGAATTTAGTAAGCTTGCAAAGATACAAGGTCAGTATGTAAAAAGCAATTGTATTTAAAACATTACTGAGAGAAATTAAGGAGAATCTCAATAGGAGAGGGATACCATGTTCACTGATCAGAAGACTCAGTATTATTTAGATGTCAGTTCTCCCCAAATTCATCTATTAATGCAATGTAATCTCAATCAAACACTACTGGCTTTTTTCTTTAATGGAGACGGTAATTCTAAAATTTAAGTGATAATGCTAAAACTCCTAAATTTATCACGATAGGAAAAAACCTTCACTCTCCAACAATACGTCAGCTGGACATATTCTTCCTGATAGGACACAACAGACACTGCACAACATTGCCCGTGAAGTGTTCCAGCCAAAGTAGACACTTCAATAGGGTCTAGCCTCTGAATTTAATTCCTGGCTTACAAGAAATTTAGAGGAGTACACAGGAATACATATATATAAAGATACCAGCGGGATGCCATTGGTAAAACCCATTAATATGAGAAACTCTTTAGGACAAAAGGCCCAGTTTTTTTTAAGAAAACACACACACACACACACACACGATCTATACAGACCAAAGGAGTTCAAGAGACCTATCAACTGAATGCAGTATATGAGACATGTATGGATCCTGTGAACAATACTACTATAAGCAACAACAATATTTATAAGGAAATCTGGATATAGAATAGATTTTTGATGATACTGAGCAATTATTCCTTAAAAATTTTAGGTTTGAAAATGGTGTTCTGATTTTTTTTTAAATTTTATCTTTTAGAGATACATTTTTCAATACTTGTAGAATGTGATTTGGGACACTGAAATTTATGGCTTGGATTTCTTTAACTGAATTTTGGAATGGGGATGGTGGGAGAGAGTGGAGGAGGGTATAGATAAAACAAGATTGGCTTCTATTGATAATTCAAGTTGTATGAAAGATACATTTTACATTTTTATTTTTGTATATGTTTGAAATTTTTCTTATATTTTTATTAAAAATATCTACCAAAAAAATTGCTAAAGTACTTAGGAGTGAATCTAACAGAAGAGGTGCCAGACATTCATGGAAAAGGTATAAATCTTTATTGGAAGATTTTATGTTTACATACATAATTCAACATAATATGTATTATATATAATATATCTTTATATAGAATAATATATATTATCAGTATGTAATGCATATTATCAATATGATAAATATATGTATTTATATTTATATGTGTATTTATATATATAAAACAAGTATACATTTATATATTACTTTAAATATATATTATATTGAATTATATATTTTTTCTAATGACATCATATGTTGAATTCAAAACTTAATATGGAGAGGTTTTCTTTACATCAAAGAAAACCTAAATAAATGGAGAGAAGAAAATATTCATGTATAAAAAGACCACACATACTAACATTACTAGCATACTAACATCAATTATCAATTCCCCAAATCGATCTATAATTCCAATGCAACTCCATTCAAAACTCTAGAAGATTTTTAGTAAGAATTGACAGGCTTACTCTAAAATTTATACAGAAAACCTAAGATCCTAAAACAGCTAAGACATTCCTGGAAAAGGCAGTGAATAGACTGATAAATGTACAAACTAACCAATGTAAAGAACAGGGTCTAGAAACAAACCCACACAAACATTATATGCTTGTCAGCTTGTCATGGCAGAGGTGCTATTTCAGGTCAGTGTGGAAATGAAATAGTGCTGGGACAACCAGTTACTCATTTGAAAACCAAATGAAGTTGGATTCTTACTTCATTCCATACACAAAAATCCATTCCAGATAGACTAAATAACAAATACCAAAGGCATAAGTTTAGAAATACAGAGAAGTACTTTTAAAAAGAAGTGTTGACAAAATTGACCACAATTAAAATTATTAACTCCTACACATTAAAAGATCCCATAAAGTTAGAAATAAAAAATAAACTAGAAGATATCAGCAACACATATAACTGAGAAAAAATTAGGGTCCAAAGTACACAAAAAATCTTGAAATCAATAAGGAAAATGTAAACAACCCAAAAGGTGTTTTAAAGAAGAAAAAACAGGAATGTCAATAAATACATGAAAAAGAGGCTCAACTTCATTAGTAATGAGGAAATGCAAATTATACCAGAAGGAGCTGCCACTTTATGTCCACCAGATAGACAAAAATGTTTAAGTCTGATACTAAGCCATAGGATGGAGATCTTCAGGAACTCCAACACCGTGCGATGTACAAATACTTGGGAAACTAGTTCCACATTCCCCAGTTAATATGTATTTAATATAAGATTTAACTTGACTAGGCAATCTTATTTATAGAAGCTCTTACATATGGGCACCAGAAAATATGAATAAGAATGTTAATATTTTTTTAAGAAGGGAAATCATACAAAGGTCTTGACTGGTAGAATAAAGTGATATTTCTTCTACATATCATATTTATACAATGGAATATAATCCAAAAATGAAAGTGAGCCTTAGTGACTGCAATACTATAGCTGAATCTTCAAAACAATGCTGAAAAAAAAGCTACAGAAAGATGTATACGGTATGAGTTTACTTTTATAAAACTCAAAAATGTATTTTATACATATATAAAGCAAAACTTGTAACATTTTAAAATGTTTTAAATTTTAAATTGAAATAATGTAATTAAAATTATAACTGCAAAAATTCAGGGTAGTGAGGGAAAGAGGAACAGAGTAAGGAAGAAATACATAGGTAAATGGAATGGTACGAATAGTGGTCAATAATTAAGAATTACTTACATTATGTAGTGGATTTGAGTTACAATCTAACCATGGAAGCCAAATCAACAAAGTAAGAAGTCATAAAAACAGACTATGATGGTTCCATTTCCAGAATTGGTGGAGTAACTCCTATCAGATGGACTCAACACTTAACAAAAGTGAATGGCACTGGGTGCATTCCCTGGTTTTAATGCTTTTTGACTACGGGTAGGCCACATTGTTAAGAAGGGTCCAAGCTACACAGCAAAGTAAAACCCAGAGAGACCACAGTCTTACCGGATTGAAAAACCAGAGGAAAAAGATCTGAGTTTCCACAGCAGCTGGAGAGTGAGGAAGAAATCACAAGAAGAGAAAACCCCCAAATTATGTTTATAAACTTTGCCCAAATCTCTGGCTGACCCTTAACTACACACTGAAAAGTGTGGCCCCCAGATGCCCCAAATCTGGGTGGAGGTTGTGACTGCTTTTTCTAACAGAGTAGAAATAAATGAAGGTGTGACTTTCAAAACTAGGTCATCAAGGCCATGTGGGTTCCATCTAGTTCATGGGAACACTCATTCAGAGTCCCGAGCCATGCTAATGCACAAAACTGGGAAGCCCAGGTCCTAGCCAAGGCTAGCCCTCCAGCCCTCTCCCCACTAGCAGAATACTACCAACTGACCTCCACTAACACCATGTGGAAAAGAAGAATCAAACAGCCAAGTCCAGCCTGACTTGCTGGCCCACAAAGCTGTAAGATACAATGAAATGGTGTGTTGTTTTAAGGCAGTTTTGGGATAGCATGCCCTGCACGAACAGGTAACCAGAACACCATTTATATAAAGTTCGCAAAACTAAATAGATGGCTTACTACAAGTAAGTAGCAGGCATACTTCTACAATAATGAAATAGAACAGATATTACAAATACTTAAATTTCTCTGCAAATTAATTGTATTAGTTTTTTTTTCCTCAGTAAGCATTTTTTGTCCTTCAGAGGAGAAAACTTGATTAATTTGTAATCTAGGTAAAATAACAAAACATGAATGTTAATACTGCGGTGCAGGGGGGGACATTATATATACACTGATTATTTACTTAAAGAGGAGAAATTCTATAAAATCTTGTAAGCTAAAGACTTATGTAGTATACTGACTATATTTTTGAATGTTTATACCTCACAGGTTGCTTTTTGGCTAATTGTGAAGATATTCAAAGAAAGCAAGTCTTCTGTAACCACTACTGAGGAAATAACTTCCTAAGTAGAATGTGATTTTTATGCTTTTACCCCTAAATGAGACATGTCCTTCCTCTCTTCTATTAAAATCAACTTCACAGATAGGAAGGCCAGATCTTGGACTTGAATATACATGTCAGAAGTGTTGTAAAAAGAAAACTTCCTCCTCTGAGAGTTTAATCCTTTCTTCTACTCAGAAACCCAGCAGTGTCACTCATGGAAAGAAAGAATATGGGAATGGAAGCAGGTGCCGAAGGGTGAGAGGGATGGAAAGGCCCATTCCAGCAACTTCCTGTGAAAACTGGCAAAAGGAACTTGAATAAGCATCCTGAACAGAAGCAAATGCCCTTAACCTCAACCACAAAAGCTAGCTCTCTTTTAATTAGTCCTTTTACACTTAGACTTTTGTGTCTCAAATTATGACAAAGTGTTTTCGGATCCCAGCTGAATTTGTTGCAGCCCCTGATTCAAACCAAGGAAATGCCCCTGGTACTAAACAAGTAAAAAGTAAGAGCACACTCAACAGAACTACAGCCTCATTAACAAAATTCCCCACTCCTACATTCTTGTTTTAAGAGAAATAATGTTCTCCAGTTCACAGAGCAGTGAGAAACTACAAGACCAAGTCACACAATAAGCCACATTATTTAGGTCAAGAGTAAAATGATTAAAAGAGATGGAATGCTGGTGATAGTATTCAAGACTCTTCATTGCTAGTATGAGGCCTTTCAGCCTGCTCAAGACAGGACCACTAAAGAGAAAATTATATTTAAGGAAAAAATGTTGACAGCTCATCAATCGATTTTCAATGAAAATGCTAAAAAAATTAATAAAGAAGTTAAGCTGCTGAAATACAGTTTCACCAATTAGCTTAATGTCAGAGAATTCTAATTAGGCGTCTTGAGATTGCTATTTAGTGTTTAAGCCTTCAGAGTGCCAAATTCTTCTTTTCACACAAACTGGTTGCAAAATTAAAGACATTAGGCAGCCTTAATTACATTATCAGAACAGCTGGGATTAGGCAATCTCTGAAGTCAAGGCGGCATTCTTTTGTCACAGGGTGGAAATCCCTGGCTTTCCAGGGTGCCGGATTTTTGGTGCCGTTCCATATCTCACCCATACAAAGCAAGCTGCATTAGAAACAAAAAATTTGCAGACAAAGAATAGAGTAATGCTCAGCAAATAATGAACACATTACCGAAAAAGAAAAGGTAGGTGAAAGATTAAGCCTGAAATCGGTAGGTTTTGCTAACACCTCTACTGGCGGCTGGCCTGCCAGCCCTCTGGTGGCAGAAGGACTGAGTGAAAGCTCTGTGAACCCGCTTGGCCAGTGGATAGAGCTCTGTTATCTAAAGCAGAAGCACATTTATACTCTCTCATCCCATGGGCTGTGAAATTAGCAGCTATTGTTTTTACACATTTTTGCCAACACAATGCCTTTTATCTCTTTACAATGTTTATAAAGCGATGTTTCCTTGCACATGGGAACACTCTTTAATTCTAATTTTTTAAGCAACAGGATAGTTTCTCCTCTCCTCTCCCCTCTCGACTCCATTCCCTATTCCTCTAAATGCCAACATTTTTTTTTTTAATGGAGTCATTTAACAGCATTATTTTTTCTAACTGAAACACTTTAAGAACTGGGACTGATGGTGGGGATACCCAAAATCCTCTGAACAGCAGTCAGTCTGAAGAGGGTCAAAATCCACCTGCTAACATCAGCCATTAAGCAAACAGATCTTCTTTATAGTGACACTTTCCCAAAACCTAAAACCGCTTTCATTTTTAAATCCTAGTTGTTAAATTTTAGTTGTGGTGCTATCTGCTGTCATTTCAGCCACTACCATCTGTCATCAGGAATACTGCCACAGCCTGCTGACCACAGCCTGCTACCAGTCCATTCCTGGCCTGTTCATCTCCAAATTAAATCTTCCTAAAGTGAAAATCAGATAGTGTCGGTTCCCTGATTAAACTCCCCAGTGGTTTCCCACTGCATGTAAAATTAAACCCCACCCTTCCCCAGCCTACACCCCCACACCTCAAGCACTCCAGCCCCACTGATCCCCTTCTAGTTTCTCGAGCTCTGGAATGGCCTGCACATATGTGCACTTGCTCGGGGCTCCTGCTGGAAATGTAGTGCCCAAGGTTGTGTGACACTGGCTTCTCCTCATTCAAGTCTCAGCTGAAATGTCTGAGGGCTCAGCTTAAAATATATTGCTTTTCAGAGGTCTTTCCTGACCATGCTAAGTAACACCCCTTCCCTCCACCAACTGGGCCAAGTCACTAACATTAGCCTATTTCTAGTTTTCTTTAATATGACCAGCTCATAGCATCACACTACTTCACTGTTTACTTGTTCACTGTCTCCCTACCAAAACGCACACTCCTGGGAACAGGAACTCATCAACTATTGTCACTCTTGTATCTCTGGTCCCTTGCCCTTTATATGAGGGTACAGAGATGCATATAAATGGTCCCTGCCCTCAGTGAGCTTATACTTTATAGAGAAAGAAGCACGCAGGTAAAGAATTATATACCAATTCAGCATGCAAATAAAGACCTGGGCAAAGTGAATACAGAACAACTAACTTCTGGGGCTCACAGACAGTTTCGGAGAGGGTGACTCAAAGAATGATGAATAGGCGGGAGCTCCTCCCCAGTGGGAAGGCAGCTAGGGCAGAAGGCATGACTAAAGGCATGGAAGGATGAAAGAGCATCACGGTATGTTTGGGAAAAATATAAGTGGCTCACCTTGGCATGAGAAGAGGATGGGAAGGTGGGCAAGGACAAGATAATCAAGGCCCCACAAGCCCTGCTAAAGAGCCTAAACTTAATTTTCAAGAGAGAAGTTTCAAGAGAAGGGCCAGTAGGCAGAGAAACAAGCCCTTACAACCCACCTCAACCAGAGAGACTTGACTTTTATCTGTTTTAATATCAGGATTCCAAGTAAAGTTCATACTTTAAAAAATCTTGAAGCCCACTTCTGAAGCTCAGACCTGCTGACAAAAATAATTAAATCACCTGTCCTGCCAACTCCAATCGCTTGTTCCCATAGTAGTCTCTGTCGTCAACTTTATTATCTCCTTGGGCCAGAATTACTCTTCGCACCATCACCGCAGTATATATACATTTGGCTCGGAAATTGAATTCTTTAACCTATAATTCAGGAATTAAAGGAAGTTTTGAGACAATGCACATTAAAATTTAGGATGCTTCAAGAAAAGAACTGATATTATAATATTCAAATGAGAAAATAATGAACTGTTATTATTCTTCCTATTCAAAGAGATTCAACAAGTCTATGAACTTCCTGAGAACTGAGATGATGACTTTCATGTTTGAGTCAGTACCTGTGGTAGATTTTCTTCAAAGATGATCACTAGCAACTCCTTCCCTCCCTATGCATTTCATGCCACTCCTTCATCAAGAGGTGGACCATCACCCCTTAGGGTCGGCCTGTGAACTGGCAGTTTCCACTTCCTTTCTGAGACCGGGGCTCCATGGGAGAAGCCCAAGATACTCTGGGGGCAGAGAGAGGATACCTGGAGAGCCAGAGATACTCATTGCTGCTATTTTGAGTTTTAAACTGTCTTTCCAATCATCCAAAGGAGTTTAAAATTCTGTTCAGACACAGATTTAATAAAAACAGTTTTCTACTTCTTTGAGTTAGATCAAAGACACACTAATAGCAGCCAAAGGGCAGAATGAGAGATCTGTATTAGTTGGTCCTCAAGGTGTTTTTAAAATAAGAAAACCCAATCTGAATGCATTTAGGTGGTCACTCTGCACCCATGTAGATCCCTTGACTTTCCATTATTTTACAGTTAGCTCCCTGAAAGTAGAGTTTGCAACCCCTCCATCAGATCACCTATGAACAATACACATGGTAACTCTTTATAAACCAGACTATGTGGTTAACAAGAGTTTAACTAACAAATAACTCCGTAACTTAGAAAGAGTGGCATTATATTAAATAGGGAAGAAAGGATGACTCTTGCCCATACTCAACATGCCAACATGGCCAACATCTGTTTAATGATAAATTAGTTAAAAAATAAATATTAAGCACTAGCACAAGGCTCAGAAGATGGGTTCTAGCTCCCTCTCTGACCACTAACCATTTGGATGACAAGGCAAGTCATCAAGCTTGTCTGGTCCTGAGCATCTTCACTGTAAGTAAAGAGGGTTGAAGAACGTTAACTCTAAAATTCAAGGTCCAGAAGAGGAACCGATTCAATATTTTACAAGTATCTGTAGTAGTGATGGTACCACAACACTGGGGATGTACACAATGCCAGTGAACTGTTCACTTAAAAATGGTAAATTTTATGGTACATATTTTATAATTAAAAACAGCATCTCTATGGGCAAGGCACTGTTTTACTTAAAAACAACAAAGACACCACTCTGTCCTTCAAAACCATGAACTCTAGTAGCAGCACTAATATATGTATGAATATAGAAAAATTATAATTTTAGATTGAAAGAAGAACCATGAAAGCATAAACATGAAGATAACAAGACAATACAGCTAACACTGTCTGAGCAAAAGTATAAACTACTGATAACAGAAGACTATTTCCAGGGGGGCAGTCCAGCACGCTTTAGGATTCTCTCTTAAGGAACTAGACTTTATTTTTCTCTGGAGTCTGCAAGTCCAAGGTCAAGATGCCAGCCAGTCGGATTCCCAGTGAGGCCTCCTCCAGGCTTGCAGACGACTGCCTTCTGTGTCCCCACACGCCAGGGACAGGGGATGGTGGGGGGAGGGAGGGTGGTATGGGCACTTCCTATAATGACTCTATTCCTGCAGAGTCAGGACCCCACACTTACGACCACACTTTATCTTATTTACCTCCATCTAGGCCCTAGCTCCAAATACAGTCATGCTAGGGGTAAGGGCTTCAATGTGTAAATTTTATGGGGACATAATTCAGTCTGTAGCTCTGCTAAAGCACTTGCTCTTTCCGAAGGCCCTTTACTGTACCCTAGATGTAGCCAAGGAACTAGACTTTAAATAATGCAAACTTGCACTTAAAATTCTTTAACAAACGCCCCCCACAATGACCATTATTCACAGCTGTACAGGCGTCACTCACTGGCACGTGGGTCAGAATGGTGGAGGCCAGTAGCTCTCTTGCTTCTTCTACTTTGGTTTTCTTTGGTCCACCTCCCCACATCCTTTGCCTCCTCACTTTGTTCCCTATATATTTTAATGCCTATAAAAAACAGAATATAATGTTTAAATGACATTATTGAAGAGAATGAATTAAGTACCTAACCGCATATAACACTATAAGCAAAAAAAGACAAGGACCCTGCTTATAAAGAAAGCCGCACGGGGCCTAGTCAAAAATCAAAATTTATCACGATGCAAGGACAAAATAGCACTATATGCTATCTAATACAATGGCTCCTTTTTTATTTTATAATTTGTTTTCTTTCCATAAAATTGATACATGGTCATTGTAGGACATTTAGAAAATATACATAAGTAACGTATTTTATTAATATATATAAAGTATGTATAAATATAAAAATTTATAAACAATATAAATATTGTACGATAATAAAGATACATATATACAGAAGTAGCCATCAATCCTTCCCCAGAGAGAACCACAGTCCACAGTTAACATTTTGGAGTAGTACTTTTTTCCTTCAAAAAGGAATCACACCACCTAGGAATAACCTAACCAAGGAAGTGAAAGACCTATACCCTGAAAAACTACAAGACACTCTTAAGAGAAATTAAAGAGGACACTAATAAATGGAAAATCATCCCAGGCTCTTGGCTAGGAAGAATTAATATTGTCAAAATGGCCATCCTGCCTAAAGCAGCTACAGATTCAGTGCAATCCCATCAAAATACCAACAGTATTCTGCAACGAACTGGAACAAATAGTTTTAAAATTCATATGGAACCACAAAAGACCCCAAATAGCCAAAGCAATTCTGAGAAGGAAGAATAAAGTAGGGGGGATCTCGCTTCCCAACTTCAAGCTCTACGACAAAGCCACAGTAATCAAGACAATTTGGTACTGGCACAAAAACAGACCCACAGACCAGTGGAACAGAATAGAGACTCCAGACATTAACCCAAACATTTATGGTCAATTAATATACAATAAAGGAGCCATGGACATACAATAGGGAAATGTCAGCCTCTTCAACAGCTGGTGTTGACAAAACTGGACAGCTACATGTAAGAGAATGAAACTGGATCACTGTCTAACCCCATACACAAAAGTAAATTTGAAATGGATCAAAGACCTGAATGTAAGTCATGAAACCATAAAACTCTTGGAAAAAAAACATAGGCAAAGTCTCTTGGACATAGACGTGAGCAACTTCTTCATGAACATATCTCCCGGGGCAAAGGAAACAAAGCAAAAATGAACAAGTGGGACTATACCAAGTTGAAAAGCTTCTGTACAGCAAAGGACACCATCAATAGAACAAAAAGACATCCTACAGTATGGGAGAATATATTCATAAATGACAGGTCTGATAAAGGGCTGACATTCAAAATATAAAGAGCTCATGCACCTCAACAAACAAAAAGCAAATAATCCAATAAAAAAATGGGCAGAGGAGCTGAACAGACAGTTCTCCAAAGAAGAAATTCAGATGGCTAACAGACACATGAAAAGATACTCCACATCGCTAGTCATCAGAGAAATGCAAATTAAAACCACAATGAGATATCACCTCACACCAGTAAGGATCGCCACCATCCAAAAGACAAACAACAACAAATGTTGGTGAGGTTGTGGAGAAAGGGGAACCCTCCTACACTGCTGGTGGGAATGTAATTTAGTTCAACCATTGCGGAAAGCAGTATGGAGGTTCCTCAAAAAGCTCAAAATAGAAATACCATTTGACTCAGGAATTCCACTCCTAGGAATTTACCCTAAGAATGCAGCAGCCCAGTTTGAAAAAGACATATGCACCCCTATGTTTATCGCAGCACTATTTGCAATAGCCAAGAAATGGAAGCAACCTAAGTGTCCATCAGTAGATGAATGGATAAAGAAGATGTGGTACATATACACAATGGAATTTTATTCATCCATAAGAAGAAAACAAATCCTACCATTTGCAACAACACAGATGGAGCTAGAGAGTATTATGCTCAGTGAAATAAGTCAGGCAGAGAAAGACAAATATCAAATGATTTCACTCATCTGTGGAGTATAAGAACAAAGAAAAAACTGAAGGAACAAAACAGCAGCACACTCACAGAACCCAAGAATGGACTAACAGTTACCAAAGGGAAAGGGATTGGGGAGGATGGGTGGGAAGGGAGGGATAAGGGGGGGTAAAAAAGGAGGCACTATGATTAGCATGTATGAGGGGGTACATGGGGAGGGCTGTACAACACAGAGAAGTCAAGTAGTGACTCATAGCATCTTACTATGCTGATGGACAGTGACTGTAATGGGGTATGTGGAGGGGACTTGGTGATGGGGGGAGTGTAGTAAACATAATGTTCCTCATGTAATTGTAGATTAATGATACCAAAAAAAAAAAAAAAAAAGGGAATCAGACCCCACAAGACCTACATCCTGAGTGCTATGAAACATCGTTGAGATAAAACAAAACCTAAATATAAATTAACAGTCATGCCATTTTCATGGCCTGGAATATTTAATAGTAAGATGGCTTACTGTTAAGATTCTCTCCAAACTGACCTACGATACATCATAATTGCTAATTATTCTGCTGGCAGGCTTTTTAAAAATCAAAAATTTCTAAAAGTTACATGGAAATGCAAAATACCAGGAGAAGCTAAAACAATCTTGAGAAAAGAAAGTTGGAGGTTTTTTATAATGCTATAGTAAATGCATTATGTATAAAGAACTGAGTACTTTCATTCCTGTTCAGGTCACACTATATTTTGTCTACTTACATGCATGTCTCTCCTACTAGATGTCAGGTAACCTTTTTCTTTGACTTCCAATGACTAGTATAGTGCCTGGAACTAAATGGAACTCCTCTGTGATAAGACTTGCATATCAAATTTAGGATCTTCCCTGTTAAAAGGCCTTCACAGCATAAGATAAACTAAGACTCTGAAAACACTTGTTGCAAGAGCCTCGCATCAAGTAGTAGCTAAACAACTGATTTAAAAAGCAAGTCGGTAGTTGGTGGGAACCTCGAACAGATGGGCAGTTCAGTTCTTCCTAACCTGAGCTGTCTTCTTTAGATTTTGTTCTTGTGGTTCCCTTGGGAAAGAGGCTCAAGATTCTTCACTTTGAGGAAGAACCAGAGGAGCACAGGGGAGGCTAATGTCCCTTGTGATGTAGCAGAAAGTCACCTTTTGCCTAGAATACTGTTGCCAGGGTTTCACAGCGTGAGGGTTGATGCAAGAGGCCAATCGGTTCCTAAATAGGCCAAGATGACACCCCTAGTCCACCCCATCCCCCCAGAAAAGGTAATAGGTAATTTATTTGCTATATACCAGAGCCACTGGCAATGATGATGCAAAATGTCCATGACCAATATGCGGCAAAAAGGCTCTGTGAGCAAAAGAAATGAAGGAGAAACTAAAAAGGGAGGCATTAAAAAAATAAACGAAGGTTTTAAGCAACCCACTCAAGTGCCATGTCATCAAAAGTGTTACTACATAAGATAAAGTGTACTAGCTACATTTTCATTTAGAATAACATAAACTGACTCATATGTTCAATTCATCAACTGTTTTGGATTACATGTGCCACTGTAACCGTTTATTAGTTGCAAATAATTAATCTACATTTTAATCCAGCTTACAGAGTACAAGGAGAATTTATACTTCCTGTCTGTCTCTCTCATGTGAGGAACATTTGTCTTTTTAACTAATTACATGTTCTCCTCATCTTTTAACGGAACTTCTCTAATTCAATTAGCTACAATTTTCTGTCAGTAGCTATGTAAGAGAAATAAATGAATGATTTCCAACACACTATTTAGTCCCTGCTCAAAAAAAGCTTTACGATGCTAGGGTTATCTGACCAACAATGATGATATTTTTAGTAAAATCAGTAGTGGACCTCACTGAATCCACTGGTGTATTCCTAAAGCAAATTGCTCTTCCAGGGCATTGTACAGCTTTAAAGGATAGAGTTTCCAATACTGAGCCAAATCCTGGGTATTTCTTAACATTTTCTCTCCATTTTCTTGGAACTCCTGAACAGTGTAATTTCAGTTTGTAACAAAGATTCATGCTCACTTAAAGATTTCACTTTCAATAAAGACCAAAAATGGAATCTCCTAAATCCTAACAACTTTTTCTCATGCTGCCTGCCCAATTACTACAATTGACTGTTTAACTGCAGAAAAAGAGGAAGACAGCAATGAGAACAATCCCTACTAATCTGTGCTTTGGAATCATATACACTTTCACATGACAATTAACCTTCCTAAATGTCTGCCTTGGTCTACAAAAATAACCAGACTGATCTGATTTGCAGAACACACACTAACAGATATAAGCGAGGCAAGACTATCTCTATGAGCATCCTGGGTGACAAGAAAAAAGAAGCCTGCGATTTATACCCTGTTGTAAGTAACCCAGAGAATAAACATACATATGGATAAAGAAGAAACGTGCTTCTAGAGATGGGAACTCCTACCTCCCAGGATGGCTATGAGGAATGTCACCATTGATTTACACTTAGCAAAGCACTTTACAAATGTGGGACTAAAAAATTCACATGGGAAGAGAAGTGCAATTATTTTTATGATGTTTAGTATATATACAGTCCCCTATCTTCATCTCTGACTCATGCCCGAAAATCCCCAGGTTCCAACTAAGAATGGTGCCTAAGCAGATCAATGAAGGCTCTGTAGTAGTAAAGGGGTCTTTGATCCCGGGCTATTCTTGCTGATAACACTGGGAATTCAGGAAAAGGGACAGAGACCACATATAACTGGATGCTAAAAGCAACTGGGATGAATGGAGATATTAAGGAGAAATTCATGAAAAAAAAAACTTTCTACACTACAGTTGCTGTAGTTTTAAAAATTGTATCACTCAGGCAAATAAAGAAAAAAGAGCACTTGCTATTATATAGAACAAAAGTCTCTTGGCCACATGTTCCCCCTTTAAGTTAGTTAGACACCATAGGCTGATAATTGGTCTAGGCAAACTCCTTCCTCCAATTCTTAAAGAAATGAGTCAAAGAAGTTCTCTACCACTCCTCCCATCTTCCCAACATTCCTCCCAAATCTATACCCCAAAAGTCATTGCATCCAATGCTTCATCAATGAACAGCATTCAATCTCCGATTCCCTTTCATAGAAAAGGACAACATGAAAAGACACACCTGCATCTGTGTGAAAATCTGAGCTTTCTGGCACTCTTCCAAACTGGGCCCAAATGCAGCCATCACGTGCTCCTCTGTTCCAATCATCTGCACAATTTCCTGGTCACTCTCAACACCCATGGCCTAGGAAGGAAAGAAAAGATAGAAAGAGTGTTGGCTTTGTGTTAACTCACTGACATTTGCTTATGCTAATTTGGCATTGTTTGTGGTATTACTTCTAAGCAAAAGCTAGCTCTTTTCTCAGAAATGGTGCCATCTGGCATTGGCAGCCATAGCCCAAGCTGCAGAAGAACCTGAAACAGAAATTTTTATTAAGAGGAAAACAAACATTCTCTGGCATTTTCAGCGTGTGTACTATCTTCTAAAATTTTTAAATATCCTGTGAGTTTCATCATGAAAAAAGGAGGCCGGGCTGGGGAGTATAGTGGAGACACTGGTCACAATTACGAAGACAAGCTAAAAAAATAAAACGGAGAACAAAAAAATTAGAAAACATGCATTGCTGAAAATAAACAGAACTCCAATAAGTTTTGCTGTTAAGATTAAATTTTCTGCGAACTGTCAAATTATCCTCACTCAGGCTAAAAGAATTTTTCCTAAGTGATGTTTCACCTCGCTATTCTAGAGATACAAAGCAATACTTTATGCAGGTTTCACAACAGACTTGTGAAAAACTGAGGTCACACTTATCGGGCTTAAGAAACCTACTTAAGTGTTTCAAGGTGGGAGGCAATGCAGGGCTTTGTAGATTCCATATGGTACTAAGACTCACTCCCTCACACATTCGCCTGGAATTCTGCCGTATCAAGGAATAGAGCATAATCTCACTGAGCCGCTTGGCAGAGAAATAATCTGCTTCTTAGAAGTTAGGGGGAGAGTTCTGTTTGCATTAAAATTCTTCCTTTAGCTCTGCAGAGAAAACAGAACCAGGGATAACTGTCCAGCTGGGCTTTGAAGCTCTGCTTCTCAGTTCTCCACTCACGAGAGAGAGAAAGGGAAAACTGAATCCGGAGTCCCAATGCAGAACATCAGGACTGTTACAATGGAGAAGGCACCTCTCTGAAGTCATGAGATCTGAGGTGCCAACCCAGACCTCATAACCACTACTGTCACATCACCCCTTCCACTGCATGTCTTTCATTTCCATAACGACAGGGGACAACGAGGTCCCTTCCAGCTCAAAAGTCTGCGATTCTACATTTGAATTTTAGTAGTCTGTATTCTATAAATTTGATTTGGATACTTTAGGATCAGATGCAAACTTACTGAAAAGTTTTAAAGCTAAATATGCTATGTTCCTCTTAGGCCAACTATGGTGGTTTTCAATATGTTCACCAATTCTTTGACATGCTCTTCAAAAGGTAAAGACTAATTCTCCCCCCCTTGAGTGTAGGCCCAACTTAATGAGTCACTTCTACAGAAAAAATGTAGGAACAACAGTGTATGTCCTTCCTGGTCGTATCAGGCACGACTGCCTCGCTTGCTCTTTCTTTTAGAGTGGAAGCTAGTGGCCATGTCACGAGGGCACTTGAAAGGTCTATGGAAAGGTCCACTGGTGAGGAGCTACGGTCTCTTACAAAAGGCTAATTGCCATGTGGGTGAGCCACGATGGAAGCCGACTGCCCAGCTCCAAACCCACCTCCAGATGACTGCGGCCCCGGCTGACATCTCGACTCATGAAAGACCCTGAGCAGAGCCATCCGGACAAGCAACTTGCACGTTCGTTCCTAACTAAGAGAACCTGTGCTATAATTTGTTACAAAAACTAACAGGCCAAGTTTTGGAATTAAATTCACTATTTAAACTTAACAAAATATTTTTTAAGTTTATAACTTCATTTGTTCAAGTTTTGTGTTTAGTGCACAAATAAAGTCATTCTCAGGAGACAAATCCCTTTTGCTTTAATACTTAAAATTTCTTATCTTTTTACTCTAATTTGATCCAATGCATTTATTTAAGTGGGCACTAAACATAAACTCCATTTAAAAATTACACAAAATCATTAAAACACAGCCTTTCATGGGTAAAGGAGAGCAATCCTGAAAAAATTATCAGCTCTAATTTTTAGACAAATGTAAAAGACGACTATCTTTTGATCAAGCAAACCAAGGTGAATCTGCTGTTTAGAACCATCTATCAGTTTCTCCTTGGTCTGCAAGTAACCAGTCAGAAATATCAGAAGAGAATATTGCTCTGCAAAAAGCTAATTAGAGTATAAGTTAATTTTTTACTTGTTAATCTCTCAAAATAATGTTATATGGGTTTCAATGGAATCAAAATACAAGAAAAGCAATAATAAGGCAACCAATCTGCAGTAGAATCCAGTCATCGTCCTCTAAAGTTTTTTATATAAAACTTTGTAGCCAATGCACTTCACTTCCCGAGGAAAGCACAGACACTGAGATCTATATGGGACAGATGTCAACCAACCACACAAAATGATACAGCAGGAAAAAGTCTCACTGAGACGGAAACAGAATCCTAGGACTGAAAAGGCAGGAGCTCTGTATCAGCCCCCTTTCTTTATGCATGTTAACATCTAAATTCAAGTCCACTTAGACTATCTTAATAATTAATTTAGTTCAGTAATCTCCAGGTGAAATAGGTAAAATACTTGATTGCCTATTTTGGTGTTTACTAAGAATGAAAAAGTCTTTCCTCATTTGGCATGTGGACTGCCACTTCAAGTTGTCCTGGTGCTGAATCTAAGCAGTAATTTTATGATTGCATAAAATTTTCAAGTGGCCTATAAATCCAATAGGCTGCTTAGGCTTCCAAATATTTCTAAGCTGGGAAGCAAAGATATGCCAAGCACACGGTAAATGACACCATATGTGCAGAAAGAATGATCAGTGGCAAAGCTCTGCTCCAAGATGACTAAATACTTCCTATATCAAGTCGCTGAAATACCGGGGGATAACTCAGTCAGGTTACCATCAAAAGCACTCCAGCTCCAAAGACCAAACTGACTTTATGACTGTTTAGCCTTCGGAAGTCACAGCTACAAATAAATGACATATTGCTATGGAAACGACAGCAAAATGCCCAACCATTTTGCTTTACAGACGTAATTTAGACATCTGAACACTAGCTTTATATGGAACTCTTTGTACTCTAGCTATCTGAAATCATTTCACCTAACTAATAGGCCAAAGTGATTGCTATATAAAAACCTAACGGAAAAAATAGCAGAGACAATACGTTACAGCAGAAGGTCACCCAGTCTGGAAGTCAAAAATGAGACAGAACAAAAATAAGGGGCAGTGCTCTTGAAAAAGTGGCATGAGTCTTCTTGCATAGCCAGTAAGTCTGACTACAAGTGTGACTTTTAAAAGACAGAAAGAAGAAGAATGAGCAAATGAGAATGATATGCATGCTGATGGTGGTATGCTGAAATATATTATGTAAAGGACGGAAAGGGGATAAATTGTTTAAATTGATAATACTCAGAAATCTCTGATTTTTCTTTAGAGTAGGCAGAAGCCAAACAATCGTTAGTGAAAGTAGTCCTCGATGATAATTAATGACCTGTGATGGCTTTCTTTAACTTGGCAAACTTTTCTTTTTAAAGATCAAAAATTTCAATGTAAATTGGTTTCCAAGAAACAATGCCCACCACCCTTGAAATCTGATCCTCTTTTCCATAAAAAAAACACTTTCAGACTACAGATGCCATCATAGTGCAACTGCTGAATAGTTGAGAACGCAAAATGTGAAGCGAGAAAGATTCATGGGCAGGAAAACCTCTGTAGGGATTCAAGTCCATAAATAAGGCTGATCTAGGTCTTAGAAGCTTTACCCGTCATATTCAGACTCAGCATGGATTCTGGAAACCCTGCTGCTTCTGTCACTTTAAGCCAATTGTTAGTTACAATCAACAACCATCAAGTCCTAATGACTGTCAAGGTCTGTGTTAGGGCCACACAACACAAAAAGAGAAATAATGTGACTTCTCTGGTATCCTAGTTTATTTTCTCTGGCTTCTGACATGAAATGTGTGAGGAGAACCAAGAGAAACAGCCTCCTCCTAGGCAGCCTACTGTTGAGCAGCACAGTATCTCATTTGCTTTTACAGCGTCCACTTAGATGAAATTCTCCCTTTATACGATGACTTATCCAAGACTCAAGGAGACTGGAAAATCTGCCCAAAGTCATATAGCTAATAAGTGGAAAAGCTGAAATTCAACCTAAACCCATCTGATTCCAAGATATACAATATTCTGTGCTGCCTTCTAGATGGCAGAATCTTAATTACAGATTGTCAAACAAATTTTCATCAGATTATTAAAACATTCCTATAGTGGGAGACCAAAAAAAAATTGACTGTGTGTGACCAATATAATTAGTTAACTTATTTGAGCTGAAAATTTAAAAATATTAACTCACATACACTGCTGATTAGAATGTAATGGGTATGTTTTGGGGATAAAAATTTGGCAACATGCACCAAGTTTTAAAACATATATACATAAAATTTCACCCTAGGAATTAATTCTCACAAAATAATCAGCAAAATGCACGAATGTGATGTACAGAGATACACAGGGTTGAGTATAAGAGTGAAAACTTGAGGAAAAAAAATACCATCTACATGTCCCACTATAGGAAATTGGTTACACAGATTATACCACACATGCAATTTCTATACAACACATACTAAAACTAATGACATAGACTCATATTTATAAGCATGGAAAGCTATTCACAATTCAATGTTAAGTGAAAAAATAAATGTGTATATGACAAAAGCAAAGGAAAAAACGTCTGGATAAAACGTACCAAAAAAAAAAGTTACACTTTTCAGTGGCTTTTTATATGTTTGTAATTCAAGGACTAGTTTTATAATCAGAAAGAGAGAAGTGTGAAATCTCAACTACTAATTGTATAAAAAATGTACATTGTAATATATAGCCTCATTCTAAAAAGGTGGTAACTCAGCTACAAATATATGTGTACATTTACAACATAATACTAAACAAATTTGACAGAAGAAACTGTCTTACCAAACTTTTGTCTCCTAATCAAAAAAAGTTTTTTATAAAGGATTTCTGATTTTAAGGCATGTATGTGACTAGTGATGCATTTACTATATGCGTGTAAGAGTATATGCCTTATAATTAATTTATAATTTCTGGTCTAAGAAAAGTAGTCCTAAGTATCTTTAAGCATCAAAAACTTTATGAAGTCCTTTTGATGAATGGGAGCATACTGCCCTCTGCTGGAGATGTAATTTTACGCAGTTAGACAAAATTTTCTTTACCCACTAAACACTATACAGAAGACACTGTGTTGGCCACTGAGGGATTCCAACAGAAAAAGTCAAACTTACTTATGTGCTTAAAAAATATAAACCTTGAAGAAAGGTAATAAAAGTATATTTAAGAATTCTCTCTGGCCCCTCAGTGTAATGGGAACAGATATTACAAGTGTCATCATCATTCTAAAAAGAAAATAAATGGCACCATCTCATTTAAACAATTTAAGAGCCAATTAAGCTACACTAAACATTTAAAAACACTCCTACAATCTCCTTCACATAATTCCGTTTAGCATATAATACTTCCTGAGTTAAAGAACGTGACTCGTCCACATCCATTCAGTGTCTGTGAAACAGCTGGGGCAGGCTCCCTGGCGCCCCATGAGCCTGGCATGAGGAGGGCTAACCTCCCCCGAGTCCCTCCTCTGTCACCCAGTTACAACTTCAAGAGAACACGTTCAACTCCTCACTTACTCATCCAAGGCTTTTAGCCAAATATTTTTTGTCCTTTTTAACCAACTTAGTTAATCCCACCTCAGAGGATCTCTTCTTCCGTTTTCTCACATTAAGACACCCAAAATATTTCCACTATCCTAACAAGTGTTGAACAGAAATATTTAACTCTGAAGTGAAACTAAATAATGAGAAACAGACATTATCAACCTATAAAATAACCTGAAGTGCCCAGTATCTTTTCAATATTCCTCAAATACTCTGAGCTCTTTATTTCGATCAACCCATTCTTCCAGATTCATTTTATACCCATATACAATTGATTATCATTATACAAAATAGTTCTATTCTATTAAGTTGCCACAGTACTGAATTTGCAAATACTGAAGGATCGCTCCTAGGGGAAATACAGTTATGTTCTTGTGAGCATCTGGGTACATTTTCTTCAACTGATCAACACAGAACCTTGTTTAATGTGTGTTTCTGTTGAAGACACCTATGTAACATATATAGTTGATGCACTAACATTGAACTCATGGTCAACAGCACTGTAATCCATGCTTGAATGATGCATATCTCACACACTTTCCTCCACTGGGCACATCACAGCCTTGTGCTGAGAAACACTAGCTGACATTTCAACTCTACACTTGGGGGCCATTTCACAAAAATGTGAAAAACATGGCACTAAATAGATGGCAAAAAGGGCACTTGTTCATAGTATGAGAGCAGAAACAAGAAGGCAGAGTGTTGCCTTCTCTGATCTCACTTGGGAATGTATGAGTTTAGTGACTCAAAATTTTTACTGCCCTGTACATGTGCATGTCTGTGAATAAATATAAGACCATCACAAGTAATGACTTTGGGGTTACAAATAAATTGTAGCAAATAGGAGAACTGGCAAATACAGAATCTGCAAATACTGAGGGGCTCAACTGTATCACACAATGCCAGCTATTTATGTTTGCTTAATAACTAATGCTACAATTTAACTGTTCATGGGGTGTGTATATAATTTTTTATGTCTTGGAACAGGTTAAGTGGACCACTATGCAATTATCTGAGAAGACAATACTACTTAAACATTATTTCTATGGGAACATGTATTTTAGGATCTAAACTAACAATTCACAGACAAGCTGAAAAAAATCAGTTTTAAAGACTCCTGTTTATGTAGAAATTCACCGGAATACAGAAGCTCATAACAAACAACGAACTTGCTACATACTCTTTGGCATAGAAAATTCCACCACTAAGAATTTAGCTTTCAGACATCCTTGCCCCTATGTAACATGGGAGGTATTACAGCAGTTCTGTAATAGCAAGACATGTGTATGTCCATTGATGGAGGAATGGTTAAATAAATTATGGTACACTCATAAGTGGAACAGTTTGCCAAAATGAATATGGTAGCTCTGTATGAACTAATATAACACTATCTCCAAAATGTAAATTACCAAAAAGAAAACACACTAAGTACAAAATGGTGTGCCATGTATATCAGCGAAAAAAAAAAAGATGCTTGTATAGGCATAGATTATCTCTAGAAAGATGCGCGAGGTACACAGGGGTGAGAGCCTTACTTCTTGATCATGTACCCTTTTGTATATTTGGAATTTTGTATAAGGTATCTAATAAAAAAAATAAGATTAGGATTCTTTAAAATATCTGAATTTTGATATTATTTGCTTTCAATTTAAAATACATTAAATGCCTGACAACTTATCTATGCCAGAAATCTTTCTATTTCTAGGACTGTTTATCCTTCAAATTTCTGATTATATATGACAATAAACCAGAAAAAGAAATCTTTATAACTTTCGGCAGATACCTGCAGACTTACCTTAAATATGATTACAATGGGTATATCTTCGGACAACGTATTATGCCTCAGATAAAATCGTCCTTGTTTCACAGCCATATTGGTTCTGCTTTTTTTTTCATGGGTAGAGCTACAAGGAAACACAAGTTGGTTAAACTTCATCCCCACTTAGTTTCAAGCTAGTAACATGCAACAAAATGACCATCAATCAATAAGGTTCAGGCCATCAGTAACTATCAGTAAAGTCCTTCCTAACAGATGGACTATGAGCCTGTAACATAATGAGAAAACTATGAAGAAATGAATTTATACACCATGAGTTTTTAAATTAATAATCCAATAAAGTATACCTACGATCTTGGCATACAGTGAAGCCAAAAGAAGCTAAGGAATCTCCTTCTATTGGTATCTCTGTTAGTGTAAGATTCCTAATAGGTTTTAAAACATTTTCAAGCTTTAATCAACCACAAAAGTAAACACATACTAATCACCTGCTATATACTATACACTGTTACTATTTATTTTAGATCTAATCTACATGCACTTTATACTTAGTTTAGTGTCTCCAAATCACTTGGTATGAGAAAACCAAGGCTTAGAAAAGCTACGTAACTACCCACCCAAGCGTGTCCTATCCAGTAAACAACAACTTTGGGATTCAAATCCCAATTCCCTGGTTGCAAAAGCTGTATATACCAGGAAGACATGGGTTGCAGACTTACTAGATCTGGGTTCAAATGCTGACTTCCTCTTATGATTGATGTGACCCTGAGTTCAAAGCCTGTTACTCAGCTGTAAATGGAGGTAATACCACTTACCTTGGAGGGATGAGGTGACAACTAAATAATATATGTAAAGTACCTAGTACACCTCCTGGCTACTAATAACCACTCAATAAATGGCTATATTGTTAGCTGCTGTTCCATCAGAAAGAAAAATGCAGAAACTCTGAATTAAGCAGTTCATGACAGGTTGTCAGAAGAGAAACTCAATTGCATAGTGACATCTTAACTATGCTACAATTTTTTTTACTCCTAAAACCCATTAACTTACAAATTTCAAATTATATATGATAGTAAACCAGAGAAAAGAAATTACAGGAATGATATAAGGGATGCTATTGTAGAAAAATGAGTATACTGTGAAAGAGGCTAGTCTAGAAAACTAACAATAACATGTTAAGTCCATTCTATAATTCATTAAATACTACGTAAAATAATGTCTGATTATATCAATGTAGGAATATATATATAAAATGATCAAAGACTTTCTGAAAGGGAACATGAAAAACTGAAGAGTAGTTATATATGTATTTTTGCAGTTCCTTTAATGCTGTAAATCAACATAGAATCCAACTAGAATAAAATAACTACTGGCCTTTCACACACTGTCTCACACTTTCACCACTGAAAATTTTAAATCATACTCAATGCTTGTAGTCTTACATGATAAACTGAATGCAAATAGTTTAAGTATTTCATTGCCTGTTATCAGAGAGAAATAACTGCTACCTCTGTATCCAAAGAGAGACATTGGATATTAATGGAATTATCAATAGTTCTTAAGAACAATATCACAAAAACACCCTAGGGGCGGGTGAACGAGGTGAAAGGGATAAAGAGGTTCAACATTCCAATTATAAAATAAATTGGTCATAGGGATACAATATAGCATAGGAAATATAGTCAATAATATTGTAATATCTTTGTATGACAGCAGATGGTAATTATACGTAATGTGTTAAACATTTAGTAATAAATATAAAATTGTCAAATCACTATGTTGTACTCCCAAGACCAATATAATATTGTACATCAACTATACTTCAAAAGACAAAAAACAAAAAAAAAGAACACCATCTCCTTTGATTTCCACACCTGGTAACTGAAGCACCAACGGCCCCTTTTCTGTCAGCCTCCACAATGATCCTGTTCTTAGACAGCTGCTCTTGGATAAGAATCACTTTTTCTACTCCTTTAACAATGAAGTAGCCACCTGCCCAAAGGAAACAAGAAAAGCTTCACCACCTATTCTTCAAACAGTGATTCAGTAATGGCTGTGATCTCTTTAATTCAGCATTACTCTTTCATTGCTTTTCTGTACTGGCCATCACTTAATTAGATGGGGTGTGCTGATACTGTTCTATGAATTGATGATGCTGTCAGCATATGATTTTACACAAATGAGCCACAAGATGATAAACTTTTTGAGGACAAGGAATATATCTTATCACCAGCACCCAATATATATAAGAGGTGAATGAAAGAAATATGTTTTAAAAAATTAGTCTTCAGATTCTTTAAGCATAGAAGTAAGACAATCCTCAGTATAAACTGAAATTTGCTCTTAAGTTTTCTAACATATCATTGACAATGGTAGACTAAGATTACATTTCCAAATAATATTCTATACTCAATAAAACTCCAAACATTATCATACATTTTTTGGTACACAATTCAGAGTAAGAAAAAGTGAGACTTCATTGTACTTTCAGAATGTCAGCGGAAAACAAGACAATATATCTGACTATGTAACATCCTGTTACCATCTAGCAAACTTTGTTAAAGAACCTCTTTGGGACTTTCGGAGCCTCTTTCCAAATCCTTATGGGATTCTTCACCAACGCAACTTACAAGGAATTAGATGAAAGCAACTGTAAGTTAAATCAGTGTGAAATATGGGTTAAGGATAAAGAGAAATTTTCTGTTAAGTGCTGAACTTGAAACTACAAAAGAAACTGCCTAGAAACAGGTATAAAAATACAATTTTTAAAAATGTAAAAGCTTTCAATTTTTGTCCCTTTACTGCATTTAAAATAGCCTGAAGTGAGCCACTTGAGTTTTCTCAGACCAGCTAGACAAGTGACTTTGTGAGATTATTCCTGAATTTTTAAGCATACTAAAAGAAAACCACTGAGCAAAAAGACGTAAGAATGGCAAATAAATCAGAACCTGAGGCATTAAGGCTTTAAACCTGAAACAAAAGAGGATACAGTACAATCTTTTAGAAATATAAGCTAATAGAATTAAGTTGGAGCCCCATTTCCAGACATTTTGTGAAAAAAATTTTATACAAGTTCATTATAAAGTAGAAAGGCTGGAATTGTTTTTAAGGGAAAATGTTAAAACAGTGAAAGCAAAAAAAAAATCCCCCCCACACCCTGCAAAAAAGGCTGGGTTGTGGTGGGGGGTAAATCCAAGGTCTTGTACATACCTGGATCTAAAGGACATTCATTCAGTTTGGCAAACTCTGCGGGTGTTTTTCCTGTGAGAACACAGTTTGAACTCCGTAGCATTATGGGCATTCTGTTTAAATAAAACAAAACATTCAGTTAAAATAAAACAGAAGAAATGTCACATAAAGATTGTCACTAGCAAAAGTGGTGAAAAGAATACAAACTGCACTGTACACACTGTAAGGGGTCTGCATTCACCTTCGACATGTTAGAAAAGGCAGAGAAATGTTAAGTTACACCGAAGAGTCAGATGAAATGATGTGTTTCTTCAAGCACACTGCTCTTCTAGTTCAGATAACAAAAACTCAAATAAACGTTTGGTCCCCTTAAAGTTTGCAGATAGGAGTTAGTGAAAGTCAGAAATGGCAGCATCTTCATTCATGGTAAACAAAATGACTCTTATTAGTTAGTTACACAGAGGTAACACAATGAATCAAAGTGTAAGAAATACGAGACCATCAAACTAACCAGGCAATTCTGAAAAAGAACTAGCAAAACTTCTAGAAATGAAAAAGTTAAGTATTAGTTTAAAAATCTGTGAAGAGGCTGAATAACATTGCAGATTTGACACTGCTCAAGACAGCATTACTGAATTATAAAACAGATCTTAAGAAATTATTAAGGATATATTTCAGAAAGAAAGAGAAGGAAGATATGAGAGTTGAAGAGTCATAGGAGGACAGAGTGAGAGGCCTCATTACATCTAATCAGATTTCAGATGGAGAGACTACAGAATGGGCAAGAAATCCTATTCAAAGAGATAATGGCTGTGAACTTTTCAAACTGCATGAAAGCCATAAACCCTCACAATAGTATCTGCACAGAATAAATAAACAGAAAGTCACATTAAAACACATCATAGTCAAGATAAAAAACACCAAAGACAAAGAGAAGATTTGAAGCCCAGCCAGAAGAAAAGGCAGCTTACCAAAAAGGGGATAATTGGGTGGACAGATAACTTCACACCTGCAATTAACTGATGACAGTGGAATCATGGGCACAAAGTGCTGAGAGAAAATAACCCTCAACCTAGATTCATGTGTTCTGTTAACTCATCATTCAGATGAGGTCAATATAAGGATATTTTCAGACAAAAACTGAAAGAAATGACCACTAACAGACCTTCCTGAAAACAATTTCTAAAAAATAATACTTCAGAAGATGAGAAATAAATGTTGAATGGAAGTCTGACTTGCAAAAATATATTATGAGCAAAGAAAATGGTAAATGATATGGGTAAGCATAAATAAATATTTACTATAAGACAATAATAATTTCTAATTTATGGGTTAAAAAAATAGGACTAAAATTTGATACAACAAAAGCATTTAAATGAGGAGGGTTGATTTAATCCAGGTTAATGCTCTCTAAGGTCCTGATTATTTCCATGAGGAGAATAAATATATTATTTTCAAACTTTGTTAAGTATGCATTTCAAAAATTCTAAAGTAAGCATAAACAAACAGGGATACTGTACATGACTTTCAAATCAGTTGGGGGAGAGTAAGAAAAAAAATCTCCCATTAATCAAAAAGACAGAAAGAAGAAAAATATATGAAAAGCTGACAGATTAAAAGTAAGATAGAAATATGTCCAAATATATCAGTAACATAAATGGACTACATTCTCAGGTAAATGTTTAAAAAATCTAACCATACACAGCTTACTTCAAACACATCTAAAACATAAGGACACAGAATTAAAAAGAGAAGGACTTTTTAAAAATGTTATACCACAAAAATAACCAAAAGAAAGCAGATGTTGTTAGTAAGAATAGACAAAATTTAAGGCAAAAAAATTACAAGAGATAATAAAGATAAATGTATCATAATAAAAGGTTCAATTCACCAGGAGGACCTATTCTTAACTTCTAT
Organism: Manis javanica; assembly: GCF_040802235.1. Classification (NCBI taxonomy): domain Eukaryota; kingdom Metazoa; phylum Chordata; class Mammalia; order Pholidota; family Manidae; genus Manis; species Manis javanica. The sequence continues at coordinate 104,501,581 of NC_133165.1, read as the reverse complement.
GCATTTAATATAACTTCAAAAAGCAAAAATACCCAGAAACATAAGGAGAAATGGACAAATACACCATCATAGTGGGAGATTTTAACACATCTCTCTTAATTGCCTGAACAAAAAATCAATGAAGACACCTAACATCTAAATTAACAAGCTTGATCTAAATGAAAAACACAATGACACAAAAGAACGAGAGAATACCCCTTGCTTCCAAACACACAGAAAACATTTATAAAAATAAGTAGATTTCTACAAAGTTGCAAAAACTGATGTGATATAATGAGTTATAAGAAATATATATTTAGTCATTCAGTTGGCCAAAATCTCTCTCTCTCAGACATATTTAGTCTTTATCCACCCTTCCTGAAAGTGCCTCTGAACCAGAAAGGTATCTTATGTTTGTGAGAGACTTTTGGACTCCACCCAAGGGCTGGCTGGAGACTGCATCAGCCAATGGCCAAAGATTTAATCAATCATGACTATGCAATGAAGCCCTCACAAACACCCACGAGAAGAGCATTTTGGGGCTCTCTCTTGCATCCTGCTTCTCTGTGAGAGCTTCCACACTTGGGGAACTAGAACAGATCTATGTACTATCCAGGCAGCTCCCAAGCTCCACAAGGATAGCAGCTCTTTATTTGGGACCTTGCCCTATGTACCTCTTTATCTGGCTATTACCTTGAATCCTTTATTCAACTGCTAAACTTGTTAATAACTTTTCCTGAGTTCTGTGAGCCCCTCTAGCAAACTAATCAAACCCAAGGGGCAGGTCGCTGGAGCCTTTAAACTGCTGCCTGTGGGTTAGAAGCACAGGTAACAGCCTGGGGCTTGACACTGGTGTCTGGAGTTGCGGGGCAGAGGGCAGTCTTGTAGGACAGATCCCTTAAGCCGGGGAATCTGGTGCTGTCTCTGGGCAGATAGTCTCAGAACTGAATTAAACTCTTAAACCCTGCTGGTGTTGAAGAATTGCTTAATGTTGTTCATGGAAAACAGCCCCCCACCCCTCCATACACACTGGAATTGGGTTCAGGAATCCCAAAGGAGATGCAAAATATCAATTTGAAAATTTTAAATCAGTCTTCTCAGTAACTCATGTTAAAAAAAAAAAACCATATAGGAAGGTAGGAAGAGAAATATCCTCATTTTACATAAGGGGGAAATTGAAACACGAAATACTAAGATGTAAGAATATTAAAGTGACCCCAGTAATAAAAAAAAAAGGACTAAAAATAAGCAAAATGGGGAGAAATGGAGAAGGAAAGTGGGTGATATGAACTAATCCATAATCCACATCTTCTATACTAAATCAATAAATAGTATTTGAAATTGCTGTATCAAGAAATGATGGTATAAGCATAGCATTTAGTTTTGGATGTAATAACCACCATAACAGAAATGTTATGAGGTTGGGAATGGAACTGTGGTGAGGAGAAGCAGGGAGGTCGGCTACTGCTTAATATCAAGTGTTCTTATGTATTATTTGATGTGTTACCAAGTATGAATATTATATGGATTACACTAACATTCTTCTAGCTAAAAAAAAAAAAGTTCAATGAGATAATGTATGTAATTTAGATAGTGCATGGTATGCATAAGCACTCTAACAGAAGTCATTTTTATGACACAGGGCTAACAAAGAAAATCTCTTGTCACCGTGGCTGGCACACAGCAGGTATTCAACAAACACTAGTTATACAAACGCTGTTCCCTGCCTTCGCTTTAACCAGAATATAACCCTAAACCAGACTAGCTATGTTTTGCTCCTTTCCTTTAAAACATTTAATCTGGGTATAATTAGTAACCATCCAAGATTTAACTGGACACAAGTGTAGTACATATATAAAAAACAGAGAAGCTCTTAACACTGATAAACAGTGCTAAAACAAAGATTAATATTTTAACATCCCTACTTATTTTCCTAACTAAAGAATAAAAAGAGAAGCACTACAAACAGCCCCTTCCTTTAGGACTTGTACAGGGGAACAATCTGTTAAACGTGTGTGTTTCCACAGTACTCTGGACGTCTCTACCATAGAACTTACCAAACGGTGCCAGTTATGTAAGCCCACCATCCCAGGCAGTTGAAATGAATGCAGCCAACAGGAACTGCATCTTAAGTATCCTCTGTTTACCTGAGTACCCAGCAGAGGGTATGACAAGTGACAGGCAGTTGGTACATATTTGTTGAGAGAATTATTAAGCGCTTAGCAGTTTTGAAGAGGGAAAAACAGGAATTATTTGCACTACATTTGAAGTCCAACACCATTACTAAACTCACAATATTGTGGGCTTTATCCACTTCTACAGCAGAGTCAGCCTATTTCCCTAATTAGGAAAACGAGGCTGCAAAAATGCTAGCTGATGCCATCTGTCATTCCGAACTTGTTCCAGGCAAGTAAGTAGCTTCTCCTTTAAATAATGCTATGCTGGAAACAGTTAAGCTTCCAAGAAAACTCAAACTTAAAATATATATATATGAATCCACCAAGACCACTCAGGTGAGTTCACTTAAATGCTGTCTTACCGCATGTTTTCTGAATAAACAGCCTGGAGTTACAGGAGGAAATGGAAGCATCTTCCTTAACTTTACAGAAAACACTTCACAATTAAAGAGTAACAACCACCACAACTAAGTACTGGATACTGCTGAGGGCTGTACATGTGCCAACTCATGAGATCGAGAAAATAACCCCATAAAGGAGGCAGCATTTCCCACATTTTTCACATGAGGAAATGGGGCAAAGAGAACTTTAGCACTTGCTCAAGGTCATCTTTTGAGGGTGGAATGCAGGCTGTGTGGCTCCAATAGGGACGTTTCTCACCTGCCAATGGGTAAGGCATTGCGGATGATCCTCTGGCTGCCTCGGGTGTACTCAATATCCACTGTGATGGGGGCAGAGTACGTCATGTCCCGCAGACGGCACTGAAACGCAATCAGACGGTCACTGCTCCTCTGCTGGAAAACAAAGGGTCTTGACAGCCGCAAAGAGCTCTGTCTCCAGTAAAAGTACGGCCCACGTTGAACTTGGCTCTCTCCATGTAACATTGAGCTGTTCAACGTGCTGCCCTAAGGCCACTGGTAGTAATGAGCCCGCCTTCTCCTGAGGGGAATGATGCCAGCTATGGACTGCGATATCACCACAGCATCTCTGCCCCTGCCAGTCCAGAAATGGAACAATAAATCTGGTATTGATTTTCTTCTCACTGATCTGATGCCAGGCTGCTCCCATATACTTGGAGAAATTAGATTGTTCCTTGCAAACTGGGTCCATGGAAAGTAATCAATGTAGACTGGCTTATTCAAAATAATTAATAACGAGTTAATTATAACTAAAGTATACATACACAAAGTAAAAAAAATTAAATTATACTTCCTTTTATTCTCCAAGTAAACTAAATGATGTCACAAAATTCCTTTCCAAGTGACGGGTTACAGATAAATTGTTCTTCGCATCACATTAACAATTTCTGAGTCATTTTTGGAACTTTAGAAAATGTTGGTGTGTGCTTTAGTTTAACATGCCGATGACTCACTAAATGAAGCCCCTGCCTGAGCCATGACGGGACACAGGAAACCCCATCAGAATCTTCCAATGACTTCCCTATCATATTGATGGTCACTGGGTGGCTGATAGTCTCAAAAAGAGAATTTCTCTCAACATTAACCATATAATTCATGATGCTGAATCACCTCTCTGGCTTCTACTGAATCAAAGAAAATTAGATTTAAACTTTTTCTAGCCTCTCAAAGAGTTCCTGGGATTTTAAAATATTAGATCTTCCTATTATTGATGGAAAAAAACCCCTGCTTATCCTATATTTAAACAGATTGAGCCTCTTCCTTTAGGCTATACCAAAGATGGTGAGGCATGGTGGTTGAGCATGTGGACTCTATCGCCTACATTCAACTCCTGGCAATACCACTCAAGCTTTAAATAACCTTTCTGTGTCTCAGGCTCCTCCTGTGTAAAATGGGTATGAGAATAAATTCCCCAGAGTATAAATATACATTTTTACAATGGTGCCTGGTACAGAGTACTACATAAATACTATCTTTTTATTAATAAAACAAATGTAATACCCATTACAGGGAAACATCCAGGGTTTTTAACAAACTCTCCCCTTCAAATGGAGACAAAATTTGACAGGCGTGGTAAAAATGGAGACTCCATAGGACCGAACTACCTCCTTGAAGGCCCTCAACACTTCCTACTCAACACAACTTCACACGTTCACCTTACCTACCCGGACGTTCCGGGCATTCAGGTTTGCAACCCCCCCACCCACCGTGTCTCTGTTTTGTGTGTTTTGTTGTTTTAATCTCTCCACAAATGATCTTGAAGAAGGATATTGTGTCTCATTTCTTTTGTATCTCTCAATATTCAGGCACAAACTAAATGTTGAATCAGTATTTGATGATTAAGTAACACCAAAATTTACTTATATAAAATGACTGGTTACTTGATCATACTTCCTATTTAACTCACTCAGACAACAACGGTAACATTCGAATACCTCACTTGTTTAATAAAGACTCCTCTACTACATTCCCTCACTGCGACATCAGCCTTACATTAACACAAGCCAGATAAACTACAAAAATCATTTTCTTCCCAGAATCAAATCCCAATTATGGACACTAAGTAGAACTTGAAGGGAAATACAGAGCTGTTAAAAGCCAAAAATTGACCTGTTCTAAAACCTTTTGTCTGCAGCTCTGTTAAAACCCTGATATTTAAATTTTCTTCTCATCCATCTCTTCTATTAGACTTTGAGCAACTAGTCCTTGGTCTCTGCCTAACACAATGCCTGACGACCCTCAAAGTGCTAAGTGAGTAACCTCTGTACAAACAGCACACAGTACTAGGTACACGTGGTTGGGGTAGGTTGGGGGAATGGGGGGACCTGCTACAAAGTCGGGAACAGGACATAAACAGGACACAGTTATGCAACAGTCCAAGTTAAGTAAGATTAAAGGCCAAACTAAGTAGTGCAGAACTGTTTCCTAATATAGTATAATATAGTTATTATACAAATTCTTATTCGTTTCATTATCTTTGTCTCGTAAGAAATATTTTTTTCCCTGTTTTTAAACTATTTTGAGAGTATGTATTAAGGACACAAACTGAGTGAAAACAAACAAATTCAATGAAAGTAGGGTTGCTAATTACCTCATGAGGGGACACTGGTCTAGTTACATTGAAACTTTCTTCAACATCAGGAAGCCCAACATAGATGTTAAGATACCTGAAAAGCAAATCATCCTATTACCAATTATACTTCCTCAAAGAACATAGAACCAAATAAGCTGTTTTCCTCCAAAATATAAGGATTATACTTTAACAAATACTGATCTTGCTAAGGATGACTAATTAAAAATTATAATTGGAGATCTTCTTGAAGTAATAGCACATATAGCTTTATAAAGGAGGGAAAATACTATCAATCAAAGTATGTTTTAAGAAAATACTATAAATCTCTTCACATAAATGCTGGAAATACAGCTCCCTAAAAATGATACTTAATGAAAAAAGCAAAGTGCAAAAAAAGTATTATAATATGCTGCCATTCCTGTATGAAAGGATATACGGGGAAAAAATACACAGATATTCCTCAACAGAGGAATGGGTTACATCCCAATAAACTCATCATTAAGCTGAAAATATTGTAGTCGAAAATGTATACAATACACCTAACTTTTCAACCATCACAGCCTAGCCTACCCCACCTTAAATGTTCTCAGAACATTTACATTAGCTCATAGTTGGGCAAAATCATCTAACACAAAGGCTCATTTAATAAAGAGTTGACTATCTCATGTAATTTACTGCATGCCGTACTGAAAGTAAAAAGCAGATGGTTGTGTGGGTACAGAACGGTTGAGCATATGGGCTGTTTGCCAGGGTGACTGCATGGCTGACCGGGAGCTGGGACTCACTGCCCTGTCCAGCATCATAAGAGGAATGTCCAGCACATCACTAGCCTAGGAAAAGATCTTCTATTGAACGTGTATCACTTTTGCACTGTTGTAAAGTTAAAAAATCATAAGTCAAACCATCATAAGTCAGAGGCCATCTGTATATGCTGTGTGTGTCTGCACACTGGAAGGGGAGCAACAATTTCCTGAATATCCTTGTTTCTATTGGTCTAAATCTTACAACATAATCATATCTCCCCAAAACTAAACTCATATAAAATCAACCAAGATGTGGTCAGGGGGTTTACCCAAAATGGAATACAAACCTTACCGCATTATAAGTGAGTAACATAACTGCACTGACAAGGTGGGAAAGAAAGAACTAACCCAAGTAACTTTGAGAAACAGTATCTTACTTGGATACTGTAAAGATAAAGATGAAAAGCAGTATGCAAATACTGTACTCCAGTAAATTTTATTCTCAGAGGTATGAATTAGCAACTCTGAAACTAATTTATGTATATTCTCATATCGAATAAATAAGTAGATAGATACAGTGCGGATACTGAGAGCCAAGTTTCTCAATGTCAGGAATACAAGTTACAAATAAAGAAAGAGAGGTTAGTTAGAATGAATCCTGTGGAGTTGGATCAGAAGAGGAGGTATGAGTATGCATGGTTTTTAATATACATAAAAGTGGATAGAATGAAGAAATATAACCGGGTCTCTGCATGTGTTAGTGGATATATACATATATACATATCCTAACTATCTACTGAGGCATTAGTACGCGTGTTTTGGTTTCTAAACACTGTATTCTCCAATAGGAGAGACTAGGGCTCCTTGGAGAAATGGTTGATCCCAGGCTGGGACAAGGAAAATACCAGATGCATCATATCACATAGCATGAGAAAGTAATGGAGTGCTCGAAAATTAGCAGGGGTGTGTTGAAAGAACACAGGCATCAACCTGAAGAATCTTTCATGGCTAACACTGGGACAATCTGAGCAATGAAACAATTATAATATTGGATTATGATCCATAGAATAAAATTAATATCCATGAATTCATATTGATATAAAAAAATTACAGAGAGATAAATGAGGGGAAGAAAAAGCTATTCCTTACAGTAGAATTCCAGCATTAATGTAGAAGGAATGATGGAAATAGAGACTCCCCATTAGGTAAACACCACAAAACTGTTACAGGTAAGAGCTATCAATGTATGCTAAAATTAGTGGGTAAGATACATGCACAGTCTCAAAGGATCTCCCTATTAAGATACTCATTAATTACAAAAGGAAAAATAGAACTTCATAGTGGAGAAACCTAGAAGATACCACCTTAACCAAGTAAAAAAGAAAAGTTAGAATCACCAATAATAAAATATACTGAATTTTGTTCCCCATATATGATGCAGTGAGAATGGCACAATACATCACTATTGTGGTATTCTTGCCAAAAATGCATAACCCAATCTAATCATGAGCAAACATCATACTAACCCTAATCACAGACCTTCTGCAAAACAACTGACCAGAATTCTTCAGAAGTGTCATGGTCATGAAAGACCAAGAAGGTATGAGGCACTGTCACAGACAGGAGGAGACGAGGGAGACATGACAACTAAATTGATGTGGGGTCCGGGATTCAATCCTGGACCAGGAAAAAGACATCAGTGGGAAAACTACATAAGATCTAGAGATTAGCTGACAGCATTGTATCAGTGCTGATTTCCTTGGTTTGCTAACTGTGGTGTGGTTTTATACATATAAAACACATATACATGTCAATATTAGTTGCTGGGTAAAGGATAATCGGGGAACTCTTGTGTGCCATTGTGATAATTTTTCTCGAAGTCTTAAATTGTTAAAAAATAGCTTTAAACCCATTAATTTCAGTACTTCTCAATCATAACTCTGTTTGTTATAATTAGTTTGCCAATTAAAAATTGAGCACTTGATAATGACAATTAAAAATTAAGCACTTGACAATTATCTTATCAGAGATAAAAAGAAATTGTTTTAAAAGTTTTGATAGCAGCTACATTCACTTTAAAAAAATGTTAGACACAATCAAAGCAGAAAATTAAGAGCAATTGATTCCTTACTTTAAGTACCACATGGGGTCAGCATCACTTGTAACCTTTTCATTGGCTTTCATGATCTTCTTTATCTGCAGTGGAAAGAGTAACATTAGGAAAGACTCTGCCAATTAATTCTTATCTATGTCTATTTCTAAGATCTGATGCTTACCTCTACATTAATGAAATAGTTAAAGGAATCTATATGCTGTTTCACAAGGCCTTTCACCTAAACAGATAAAAATTAAAAGTAGGTTAGCAAAGTAGCAGATTATGTAAGACCTTAACCATAGATGATTATCAGATTTTTCTCAAAACCAAAGTAAGAAAAAAATCCATGAATTTTATTTAGTAAAATTTTACATTTATGTGACCTCATTCCATGTCTCCTCCATCTTACTAATACACCCTCAAATTTTCTACCATGACAATCAATCTGACCTTTACAATTCAAGGTGAGTATGTGACTATACCTAATGACTCCCCATAAGCTAATAAATAAGGCAGGATTTTTCTCTGCATACTTTAAATTTACAAAAAATGAAAAAATTGAGCAATTGAGCATTATTTCTTCAACTTACAAATAATATGAATTTTCTTTTTGCCTTCTCTTGAATGGGGCAATTTCATGATTTTCATATATCCAAACTCTGGTCATTCATATCACTTACAGAAGAACAAGGGGAAAAAATTACCTCTATTAAGAAAACTGAAAATAACTGCATTTGATATTGAAAACCAGGGGAAGCTCAGGGAAGCTAAGATCAGATACCAGCTGGCAGTGACATCCCTTCCATCTCAGAAGTCAGTAACAATGATACATACATAGACCTGTGTGCTGCTATGGAAAACACAGAAACAATAAACACAGACTCCAAAACCTTAGGATTTACAAGGACTGTATGTGTTCATTTTTTTAAATATTGATCTTTAAGCGCAATTAGTTCAACACTTCTAGAACATTCCTAACAGAAAATCACAGAGCCTTTGCTGTAATTATACTTCCTTATTGTGGATCTCACTGGCTTACAAAAGCAACCATCCTATTTAGAAGCAGTCCTGATTGCTGGGGAAGAAATTCAACCTTATAATAATATGAGGTCTTTCTTCTTCCAGATTCCAACCTTGGACTTAATTTTCTCTTCAGGAGAAAATTCCTGCTCTAGGACAGGCCATTTAGTTACCACTTCTCTCCTTCTTGGTCTCACTTCCAGGGTGAAAGGCCCTTCAACCATTTCTGACTTGCATGCCTTCCAGAACCTTCAGCAAGTGATGGCCTGCCCCTGAGCATGCTTCAGGCTGTCAATGTTCCTCTTAACACGGGCATGCTGACCTCACTGACAACGTTCTCAACAGTCTGACCAGCATACAGTGGGGCTACTACCTCCCTCATTCTGGATGTTATACTACTGCTACTAGAAAGCCAAGGCCACATTACTGGCCTCATCAACTAAAACTCAACGGGTAATTTTTATCTACAAGACAATGCTATTAAGTCAAACACTACTGATTTGGATACTTGTGCAAAACTAAGTAAAGGGATTTACATTTGTCCCTCTTTGCTGTTGTTATGCCCGCCTAACATTCAGTCTTGATTCTGTTAGCCAGCAGCACTGGCAGCCTTACAAGCTGTGTGTTCCATCTTCAGCTATGTATTTAAAGCTTTATACTTCAGTTCTTGAACAAATAAATTTAAGGTGGTCTGAATAAAGGAGAATACCAACTCTGAATGAATGAATGAATGAATGAAATAACTATAGTCTTACATTGCTACTGAATGCTCTCTTCTTTGTGTGTCATCAGCTGTCTTTTTTCTGAATCACAGATACCACCCCTCCTCTTATGCCTATATATTTATATATAGTTCCTTGGGAAAAAAAGTTGTAATTAAAAAGACACCTCCCCTTGATCTTAGTTTATTTCATTCTTGATCATTCCTCTACTTAAAAATTCTTCAATAGCTTCCTATTGCTGTTAGAAGAAAAGCCAAAATCCTTAACATAGCTTTCAAACCCAATCAGAAATCTGGCCCTGACCACCTCCTCCACATCATCTCCGAGCACCCTCCCCTCTGCCTATAACACAAGGAAAAGTCGGATAAAACTCTACGCATTTTTCAAGCCTCCCTTCTTTCACTTAGCAGAATTCTTTCAAGGCTCATCCACATTGTAGTATCAGCACTTGATTTCTTTTTATGTCAAATAATATTCCACTGTATGGATATTCCATCTTTTATTTAACCATCCATCAGTTGATGTTTATTTGGTTGTTTCCACTTTTTGGCTATTCCAAATAGTGGAAACATCTGTGTATAAGTTTCCATGTGTTTTCATATCTCTTGAGTAGAGACCTAGGAGTACAATTGCTGGTTCATGTGGTGACTCTACATGTAACCGTCTGAGGAACTGCCAAGCTGTTGTACAAAGTAGCCACAACATTTAATCATCCCACCAGTACAGCATGGAGGTTCCAATTTCCCCACATCCTTGTCAATCCTTGTTATTATCTTTCTTTTTGATTATAACCATCCTAGAGGGTACCAGCTGGTTTGTCATTGTGATGCTCCGGCTTCTTAGCAAAAGCTCTTTAAAATGGAATTGAAGCCCTACACCAAGCTCACATTCAGCAGCTCCTCTGCCTACCCACTCTTCCATTCCAGCCAAACAGCCTGGTCACTGTTCCCTTCAGACCCCAAGGAGGCTCCACCTGAGCACCTTTATCAAGCCATGCTCTCTGCATCCTACTTTTCAGCTTAGCTAAATCCTTTCCTCTTAAAATGTAGCTTAGGGTCTCAGTTTGGGAGGTGTTCTGTGACCACCAAGTCATCATTCTTTTCTCCAAAATTAGATTACCACCCCCTCAGCAGCCCTTTATCGTCAGGGATGCTGCCTTACAATTCCTTGTACTTCCAGAAACCAGCAAGGTACATAGCCGTACAAAGTCAAAGTTAGTTGGTATAGACATTTAACCTTTTAAAAAATATGTATTTCTTGACATTTTTCATTTGAAAAACTAACCAACTATTACTATGTGTTAAACAATTACCTTTAAGAATGCTGGAAGCAGCCTCCATTTTTCCTGTGAACCAAAACAACAGGAGTATCAGAACTCTGTGCTAGCAACCACAATATTTCTATAAGAAGTTTTTTTGAAGCACCAAAAATGACTTACTTTATCAAAGTAAGCAAAAGAAAATCAAAACAAAAATATTTAAGAATTTTCCCACTTTTATAGAAATCATGTGTGTGCATATGTGCACACAATATATGTATACACACATGCATATAAATAAAGCATAACTTAATCTCTTCTTGATGACTCAAGGTTTCAAGCAATGTTCATACTTTATTTTATTTTCAGGACATTAGCTGAGTAAGCAGGGTTTGCCAGTTTAAGAAAGGGAAAGTGAGTCCCAGAGTCATGGGGAAGCTGGGTCTCTTGACCCAAGGCGAGGTCTTTCTCCCTCCCATTGTTTCTCAACTACTGTCTGGTCAGAGCTCGTCTTGGGGCTGCAGCACTGCACACATGGCATTCTTCTTCTACACTGAATAGCTACAAACTTACACACCTCCCTAGTTCTTACGTGGGCTTTTCATACCTTCTTTAGGTTATAAGTGGCCTAAGAAGATAGGCCTCCTTTCACATATGGCATCTAATCTGCTAAAGGGAAATCTGACAAATGGTCAGAAACGAGTATAAAGCAAGAATACACAGTTTCTGACGAAGGGCCTATGGATCACATAGGCCCTTGAAGCAAGTGCAAAACTTTTGACTTTCACTCTGAGTGACACAGAAAGCACTGGAAGGTGCTGAGCAAAAGAATGATGTGATAGTAACTCGTTTTAACTGGCTCACTCTAGCTGCTGGGTTGAAAACAGACAAGGCTAGAAGCAGGGAGACCATTTAGGAGTTTATTGCAATTTTCCAGGCTGCTAACAGTACAGGTAGTGAGAACTTGCTGGCAAGGAGACACAATTTGAAGTTAGAGCCCACAGGCCTTAATCATAGATCAGGTGGAGACTCTGAGAAAGAGGGCTCAAGACTGGTACCACCTGTAGATCAAGGAGCTGGGGACAGAGCTGGAGCAGCTGTTCGGGTTTGGATTTTGGAAGGGGGCATGTTAAGTTTGAGATATCCATTAGATGTTCAAGTGGAGATGTCAGACAACAAACACAAGTCTGAAACTTGGGAAAAGAGTGGCCTGGAGATATAAATTAGGAAGAGGTCAGCAAATGCATAATCAAAGCTATGTAATGGATGAGATCACGTAAGGAGTGTGGATGGGGAGGAGTTATAAGACATGAGACCAAGAACACTCCAGCATTTAGAGATGAGGAGCAGCAGGCAGATCCAGCAAAGAAAGCTGAGAAGGAGTGGCCAGGGAGGGAGGCAGACAACCTTGAGGAAAAAGAAATTAGGAAAGAGAGGTGGGGAAGTAGTTAGATGGAAAATCTCTGTATCTTCCTTTCAATTTTGCTGTGACCCTAGAACTGTTCTAAAAGAAATTAAGTTTATTTTTTAAAAAAAGGGTTTAGGGCAAAACTATTCTTGGATGATAGAAATCAAAAGGTGTTAGGGGGTAGACTCAAAAGGTTCATAAAGGAACTTTCCAGGGTTACTGAAAATGTTTTGTACCTTGAATTCAGCAGTAGTTATTTGGGTATATGTAACAGTCAAAACTAATATAATTGAACACTTAGTATCTATGCATTCTATTGTATGTAAGCCTACAAAGAGAAATGAGAGAAAAATCCAGAAGGAACTATCTGAATAAAATAGAGTGATATTAGGGCTGGATGAGGATGAGGTGGGAATGTGGGGAAAGAGGCCAGACTGAGGAAAGCCTTACACACATGGCAGAATATAAAGGAGTGTCCAGGGAGGGAGATTTTGCCCTAAGAGCAAGGGGGCAGAGATTTGATTTTAACCAAGGGAGCAACGTGATCATATTTGTTAAACTGATGCCTCTGGCTACAGAGCAGAGAACAGATTGGAGTGAGACAAGTAAGAGCCTTGGTACTAGGAGATGACAGCAGTTCAGACTTGGAGAACAGTGGGAATGAAGGTTCAGACTTAAATGCATTTAGTAGGCAAGGCCCTTAAGATGTGATGGTGGATCAGATGCAGAGGGCCAGGAACAGGAACTGTTATTCCTGAATCAGAAGACTGGAATTGTGGTTCCGGTTCCTTGATAGCTGTGCAAATTCAGGCAAGATGTATAAATCCTTTGGGCTTATTCCGTTAGCTCTCCGGAGAAGCAGTCCAGTCAGCAGTTACTATGAAGACTAGAGTCAGACATCCAGAGTCCAAAGTCCGGATCAGCCCCTTAACAGCCTCATGACACTGGGTTAGTTACTTAATTTCTTTCAGCCTCAAATATCTTCACTGGCAAAGTAGGGTGAAAGTAGTACTTATTTCAGAGAATGAAATAACGTAATGCATAGTTAGGCTTAAACAGAGCCTGGCACATAGTAAGTGCTCAGTAAATGCTGGCTCTTAATGTTAACTCCTCAAGAGTTAAAAATCCAGTATTTCCTGACGATGATCAGCAGGATATTGCAGGTACTCGTAGACTGAATCTGATGGACTAATTATAACTCGACTTTATTAATCTTCCAAATGATTGGAAAGAGGTTCTTATAATCCAATAGATTCACTGACGGTGCCACTCTCCGGCTTAAACCCCTCATAGCATCATTGCTGTTCCATTATCCAACAGAACCTCCGTATCAGGACCTTTACCTATCCTTCATCTTTCACCTTTTCTCCACTTCTCCTCACTCTAGTACTACTAGATTTTAGTTCCACGAAAACATCAGTCTTGCCTACCGGGGTTGAAGTGTCCTTTTCCTTCCACCTGCAATCTCTCCCTTGATTGCCACTTCCCCATTCCATGCCAATGAAGGTTTTGAGGCCCAGAGAGATTATGACATGCCTTTCCAGAAACTAAAATTATGTCAACAGCTGTACTTCATTATGCAGCTCTAGTTTCCCTTATCTGATGGAAGCTACGCGGCTACTCCCCGTTAAAAACCTAGGCAAAATTTTGAGTAAATTTTCAGGGCATTTAAAATACTCTTGCAGCCCAAACTTGAATAGCAGGTTAAGAGGAAAGATTTACTAGCCTGGGATTCGGACGGTCTAGTTTTACCAACACAGCGAGCTGTGAGACCTCACAAAAGTGGCCCAAGATCCCGGAACCTAAGTGTCCTCTATCAGCCCACAAAAATGGGGTACGTCCCCCAAGGCGGGTGTGCGAACGAATCCTCCCCTGACAGACACGAACACTGGGAGGGGTCCAAGCCGAGGGCAGTGCGCGGGAATGCTCCCTCGCACTGCAGGGGCGACCTCCTCCGGGCTCGGCCCTTCCTCGCGCACGCGGTGGTCGGCCCGGAGGACCAGCACGCCGAGCCCTGAGCATGCGCGGAAGCCGCGGCCCGCCCCCCGCTGCCGCCGGAGCCCTCCGGGCAACGCCTCCTGAGAGCGGGTCCCTCCCTTCCGCGCCCCGCGTGCCCAGCCCTCACCTCTACAGTCGGGATGGGCGCAGCCAGTTGCTCCCGGCTCAGGTTCCCAAACTCCTCCGCAAGCACATCCATGCTGCTCACGACGAAGGAAGAAGCGATTAGACTCACTACTGTCTTTGCTGCCCCAAGCAAACCGCAGCACAAGGGCTGCGCGCAGACCTAAATAATCCCCACTGCGCAGGTTAATTGGAGGCGCGACAGAAAGGTTCCGCCTTCTCCCAGCCCGAATCTGCGGTGGAACCCGGATGTGACTGCGGCGAAAGTGGAAAACTGCGCCCCCTGGTATCGCTCGGAGGTATCGCCCGGGTAATCCTAAATCCCAGCAGACAGATTCACTGCCAGTTATCCCAGTAAAGCATATATTGACTGTAATTTTAAAATAATTTTTAAAGAGGGGAAACGAACAATTTGCGTCACATAAGCCACCGAGGGAGAATTCATTTAACTCAATCCAAAATCACACGTATTGAATGAAAAACCAGGAAACTTACCAAATGCCTGGTAAAAATATGGTACTTGCATGTGACAGAGTATACAACCATTAAAATGACCATCAAGTGAGGAGGAATTAACTGGAAAGCAGAGCAGCATTAATAGGAAGTGACTAAAAGTGTTATATCCTAAAAGGACTAGATAGGGAGACCCAGGAATAATACCTGCAGGTGGAGAAATTTAGTGTGAAAAATGTTTTAAATTAGTAGGGTAAAGATGGAATATCTAGTAAATGATATTGGAACAGCTGATTAGCCATTTAGGAAAAAAAATCCATCTAAGTAAATCCTATATGGATTAAATATTTAAATGCTAACAAGATTTTAGAAGGAAAAAGTGAAAATATTCATAACATTGGTGAAAGCCTTTAAGGCTTGGGAACACAATCAGAAATACTAAAATAAAATATTCATAGGTGTGATAGTATAATTCTAACCATACTTTTATGATTCCATGAGAAATTTAAGTTTCTGAACAGAACTTTTAAAGTCACCATGAAAAAAGCTCTTTAAAAACAAGTTAGCAGAAGACAAAGGATTGATACCCTTAGTTTAAAATGAACACATACAAACGAATAGAAAAAAAAACACAAAAGATACCAACAACTTTCAGTGTGGGAAGATGCAAAAATCCTGGAGATAGATGATGGTGATGATTGCATAACAGTATGAAGGTACTTAAGGCCACTGAACTGTACACTTTTAAATGGTTACAATGGCAAAACTTAAGTATTTTGCCACAGTAAATTACAAGTTTCTAAAGAAGTATTTGCCATTTTCTCATTGTGAATGTATAATCCTTGCACCAGATTAGTCTAACTTCTGAATCAGCTACTTCAAGTAAATGTCAATGCCTGTATGGTCTGACTATTGTTCTGATATCTGAAAATAGGAGGAAAAAGAAAAAGAGAAGAATTAGACCCTACTTTTGAAGACCTTACACTTTACTTAAAGAGACAGATATGCTTTTGTATCATCCTTTGGAATTAGCAGAAAGCAACCTACTTAGTAGCCTGGAAGGGATTGTAAAGTAATTTTCAGATGGCAGAGATCTCAAGGTTGGCTCTGGTGTGTTGACTTACTGCTTTCCACTATCCATTTGGTTCTCCACTTCTGCATCCACCTCAGTCACCTGGAGCGCATGTTAAAGCAACCTTAAACTTTCTGATTCAGTAGGTTTGGGCTGGGCCGGAAAATTCCCATTTCCAGTAAGTTCTCAGATGCTGATCCTGTTGGCCCAGTGATCACACTTGGGGAATCAGTCTCTAACATAAGACTTATCACTCAATACCATATCCTCTGCTCATGTGTCTAGCTCTCCCTCATCCCGGGAGCTCCTGGAACAGGGACCGTCTTGTTTGTATTCTCAGGTTCTACCCCCCTGTTTGTTCCTGAACAAATAATTCGAACAAAAAAATGCAGTGCATGATAATAAATTCAAAATATTTTATGTTTTTAAAAATCCTGACTGTAGTTTCTCTTGAAAAGAGATGGATCAGGTAGTGATGGTCCCAGAGTCCTACATGGCAACAATGGGAGGTGCTGAGTGGTGGCAGCCCTTAGATCACGGCTACCACAATCCCTGCAATCCTGCCTTCAGTGCACCTGCCCGGCCCCAAGGTCTCAACATTTGCCCCCAGGGCTATCCATGTCTTCTTTCTGATTCCCTAAGTGGCTGGACTTGTAAAACCAAAAGTTTTACTGTTTTCTGCTGTCATGTCTTTTTCCTGAAATATTGGTACAAAAAGACTAGCGGTTTGAGTAGAGTGCTGGGCAGTTAGGGAACTAAAACTGCACGGGGAAAATGGTTGACATCTTGGAGTATGGGCCTGTCACTTCTCCGTCTAAGGTGTTGTGGTAGCCAGATGAAAAAGTGACCACTGTCTGGGAAGTGGGTGGGGGAATGGAAGGCACCAGTTAAAGGAGAGCAAAGGACAGGAAAAGCAGAAGTGTCAGAGCTGGGCTTCTGTTCACTGAGCGTTTCCTTATTGCCAAGCACCGGAGGAACCACTCATGTGCATCCTCTGATTCAAGGACCCACCACGGGGGTAAGTGTAATTATCCCTACTTGACAGGTGAGGAGACTAAGGCTTCACAGGGATTAAGAAATTTGCCAACCAGTATTGGAATTTTAATCTGTAATTATCTGACCCCAGAGTCCATCCTTTTAACCACTCTATCATAATACCTGGTTAAACAGATGGGGTATTATGCAGAAGACCTTTCAGGCAGGAAAAAACAGCCTGAGCTATGGTATGAGGACTTTAGATTACAAAATGCCACTTTCTGGCAATTGGGAGTGGTTCTCCCATAAGGCTTGTACATAGGGAAGTGTCTATAGATGATGCTAGAAAGATCCACTGGGGCTGGGCCATTTATGGTCTTTATGACATGTTAAAGAAATTAGACCTTATTTTGAGGGGCTTCAACATGAAGATATTATAAGCAAAAAAGAAAGATTATCCTGTCTTCTTCAAAACCTTGGTGCATTCAGACTGGGAAAAAATATGGATGGTCCTGATTTCTATACCTGAATAAATTCGTGATAGAACTAGAAAAGACCAGAAAAATGTTGGAGAGAGAATAAGGGCTCTTCAGTCAGAAAAGGCAAGGGAGAAGGAGTCCTTGAAGTCTGATTTCACAAACAGCAAGGGGATGATGAACACAGACAGGAGTTACTAACTCCTGTATTCAGGAGGTAGTTCTGCATTTTGAGCAAGACTGGATGGTCCAAAAACCTCTTACTGCCTGCCAGGCCCACAGGCCTTCCTCTGGAAAGCCTGGCTTTGTGTCGTGTGGCCATCCTGTGCCATCCCAGCTGACAAGAGTCAGGAACCTGCAAGACAGCCGTGTAAAGGAGCTGAGGAGGCTTGTCATGAGAACCCCATCCAGTGTGGGAGAGTGGGGAGGGGATTCCATACTGATGAGTGGCAAATAGACCTAATCATATTCTCTCCCCTGAAATGTGTTTAATTAAGAGGCACAAACGGAGGTCAGCGACAGAAAGCAGGAACCTGGAAGTAAACGCCAAGTCAGCATTTGGTAACATCATGACAGAAATGCTTTTGACTGGATGACCTAAGGAAACCGAGATAGCAAGTAGGGAAGAACACGTTCCACGGCTAGACTCTTTTGAATTCGAATACCCTTACCGGCCCTGCAGACTTGGGCAACTTCCTCAGCCTCTTTCATTTTACACATGTGAAAATGATAAAACCTGCCTCACAGCGTGTTGTGCACTTATAGGAGATCATTTACATCAAGTGTATCAGGCAGTCCTTGCCATCTGGTGAGTCCTCGGTGGCTATCGTTTAATTATGTTCTGAAAGAGAAAAAGCTATATTCAGATTCTTCACCAAGCCTGTAAGTGCAGCTGCTGGGACAGATTCCTGGATTTCCTTTCTTTTTTTTTTTATAAAGCTCTACAGTGAGTCCCTTTCCCCTGAAATCTGAAAAAGGCTAATGCAGGAAGCCCAGAAATAAAAAGATAAAGCTCTACTCCAAACATAGAGAAGAAAAGGGCACAAGTTGCTAGATGGATAGATGAAATTATGCAGGATAAAGTCATAATGGATTACAAAATGAAATTAGAAGACATTGGGCTTTGCCACTGTCCTTTGAAGCTGACATCAAGGACAATAACTATGGTCTTCCATATACCTTTGAGTTTTTCTGCCAGTGACAATGTTGGGCTTAATGAACCATGGTTCTGATGAGATATGACAATTTGTGTTCTTATGTACTTAAGCACTTGATCATCACATCTCACAATACTAAAACCTCTTGAAGCTTGAAAGAGATTTAGGACTAATAAATTACAGTTAGATGTGTTGTGGCTACATTATGCTTTAGCATTTGCAGACAACTTCAAAGACAACTCATCTTTGTGACATCTTTGTGAAGTAAGAAGGTAGTAGGGCGGACACGGAGGCTAAGAAACAGGTTCAGGGAGATTTTAAAAAACTGGCTTGAGTTCATATAGCTATTAAGCAGTGAA
Source organism: Manis javanica (assembly GCF_040802235.1). Lineage (NCBI taxonomy): Eukaryota > Metazoa > Chordata > Mammalia > Pholidota > Manidae > Manis > Manis javanica. The sequence goes on along the minus strand of NC_133165.1, from coordinate 104,482,575 downwards.
TTCAAACTCAAGTCTTGTGACTCTCCGTCCTGTGCTACTTTTACTAAACAATGAGTAGAAAATTTTGGAACTTAACCCTAGAGGTAGAACAGGCTGTACTTTAGTTTCAAGAAGGGTTCAAGTTAGAAATAAAATCATGTTGCACAAAAGGCAGCGCTCTCCATGACCATGGCACACTTAGCCCGTCAGACAGAGAATTCTTCACTGCTTATCCTGGATCTGGCTTCAAAATACGCTCACATAGTGCTCTGGGGAGCTTCTACTAAAAGATCAGAGAAGGCACATGATTTTAAACCTATTTCATGAAAAGAAGTCTGTCGGTCCCTCCCTGCTTCTGACCCGCAAATAAGGGAGGAGACACGATGAGATATCAAAGATCTGAAAGGACCAGCCAGGGGACTCGAGGCTTAACAGCGCAAGAGTGGTGCTGAGAGGGCACCCTTTGTATTTATTGAGCAAATACATGTTAACAACAATAGAATTCTGTGGGGGGGGACTTAATAGACAACCATTAACTAACTCTAAAACTTAATCCTCGGCAGTCTCCAGTCTCCTGGGGCGCTACGTCTTACACGGTATCGAAACAATAGCAAGGGCATTTAGGTCACCGAAACTGTTTTGGTCTTGTTTGTTCTGTTCTTGATTCCTTATCAGGAATTACAGGAAAAATAATCAAGTCATATAAGATTATACATTTGATTTCTATACTTGATTTATATATTAATCCCACAGAAGTCTCATGGGGCTTATTCAAGGAAGCTGGAGGAATCTGTGGTTGCAACTGCTAATGCTCACCAATATCCAAGTCAGTCCCTTTCTCCTGAGCACATTTTCCACCTCCCTTGCAGTTAGATGAAACCACATGATTGAAGCCAATGGATCATTAGTGTAAGTGGGCAATCTTTTTCTTTCCCTGTTTTCTGAGTGAATGGAGAAGACTTGGAAGATCTAGGAGACAGAGTCACAAGATGGATTGAAGTTGGGTCCCTGCATGGCTGAATGGAGTAATGCCTCCCCTGACCCCCAGGAATCTACCCCTGCTTTGAACCATAAATTGAGAAATAAACTTATAGGAGGCCACTGAGACTTGGGAGCTACTTGTTCAACAGTTCATCTACACACAACAATAAAGGTTGACTCCATGTGCCTGTTCCCTTACTTGAATCACTGTTTAGTGTCATTCTCAGAGGTCATGTTGGATTCGGTGGTCTCACACGTTTCTCACATTCAATTTTAAAGTCCTCATGAATGTACATTATGGCAGATGTTTTTTTCTCTTTCTGCTCCTCTGCACACCCTTCCCCATTTGGAAGAAATCCCTAGTTGGGTGACCTTGGTGGGACCATAAGGGTCTAAGGGTCAGCTATGTCCTCTTCCATCTTCTGCAAATTAGAGCCTGAGCACTTGGCCTAGATTCTTCTAACTGTATGTTGATTATCTGGGACTTTACATCTTGAGCAAATGAGGCAAAGAAGCAAGGAAAGTTAAGAAATCAGTCTCTGAATTCAACTTGGCTGGAGTCCTGAGGCTTGAATTGTCTGGTTCCTACTCATTTTCCAAGCCTGATTCCTCAAGAGTCTGTGAAGGATTTAATACCTGTCCAATAAATCTCATTTCTGCCTCAGCCAGCTGGAGTCCGTTTCTATTGCTGTACCCTGTATGAGTGCATGCACGCATATGCACACAACACGGAGAAATATCCCAGCACCAATTGCCAGTGTTCTTTGCCAGCGTAATCTCTCCAAAATATAGTTTGTTTGTAACCTTCTCCCGTTTTAAAAGGTTCATTGATCTATCTCCTTCAGGACAAAACCCACACGTTAGCTGACACCCCAGAATCTTTTTAAGTCTCTTACTTCCTTTCACTCTCACTTATCTTATCACTTTTAGCTTTTCTACCTCATGCTGGTCCCTGGGCTCACCATTTCTCCACACCATTGTACTCACCATGCACTTGGCTTATTGTACCTTTCCTTTCTTGGCCTCTTGGCAAATTCCTACCTATCTTTCCTATTGTAGCTCAAGAATGATTTTCTCCATGAAATAGAGTTTGACATTTTTTCCTCTAGCACTATGTGTACTTTTTTTACAGCCTTTATTATACTCTTCCGTAACTGTTCACAATTTGTCCTTCTGACTAGATTATAAACTTCTTAAGGACAGTGTCTATCTAGTCATCTATGTATAACACTCAGGTTACTTCTGGGCATGTAGTAGATGCTCAGTAGGTTTGCTGACTGACTGAGAATGACCTGATCTCTCTGTAAGGCTCTGATAACCACCAGAAACAGCATTTTAGAACAACTAAAATAAAGACTGTACAATATTCCAGCCCTAAACTACCTGATGGTGGTTTAGAAAACAAAGAGACACTGGCTATCTTGCGATGATTTTTAATGTTTTAAAATTTAACTAGTGAACACAATACATTTCAGCAGAATGAAAATGTGTATGGTGGTTAATAAAATTGACATCACAAAACAAGACCATGTTAAGAAAACCTCAAAAGGAGAAGTAAACATTTGAGAAAAAAAACAAACAACATGCCAAGGGATCTGACTTTAAAATCCTAATAAATGTAGTTGCCTAAATGTAGACATGAGACACTGAGATTTACTTTGCCACAAGAGAAAAACAGCAGCAAAATGCCCTTCATTTTAAGTGCATTTTAAAAATGTTTGCGCATTATTATCCTACAGGCAACTGCACTATAATCAAGTATATAGGAATATTAGCTGGATTCCATTCTGATAATAAAAAGGGAACCACCTGGTCTTCTTGTTAGGTAGACAGTTCACCTCAGAAAAAGACAAAAAAAGAAAAATCACACTCCGTATTACTTTTCTGTGTCAGACCCTCCCTGCCACCCATGCCCCAAAGTGAACACAGTTGGAAACTACTTCAACTTAAGCAAAAACAAAAACAATTTTCAGCACCTTATGATTTCTAAGCTAGGAAAGCATGGGCAGGAAGAGGAAAAACCGGGTAAAGCCACTGATGTGCTCTTGAGTAACACTCCGCTTCCATACAGCTGCTTAAATGGATAGAATGGCTGATTTATGTATTGGTGATTGGTCATTGTAAGAAAAAAAAAAGACTTTCAAAATTCCCTCAGATTTTGGCAGACCCTTCAAAATGTAAAGATTGGGGTTAATTCATTCACACTATCATTTCCCAGAACTTTGTATCAAATAATTAAGTAGCACCATCATAGCGGAGGTCGTGGTAAGGAAACGACAGTGAGGAAAAGAGCACTCTTTTTTATTTTCTACCCACTTTTCCTCACCAAACTAAGGTGCAATGAGTCCCTAGAGAACAAAACAATCAAAAATGTGTTTTAGGCAAATAAAGCACTTACTAGACTGACTGACCAAACAGTATTTCCCTTAAGACTTCAAAGGAAGTATGTAATTCCAGGACAAGCGGATTTCTCTAAAAGCCCAATGACAACTAGTGTCAGCTCAGCAAAGTTTGATTTGATGCTTAAGAAGATGATGATGATACATAGAAGAGCATCTTGGTCAGAGAGGGGTAGGAATTCAACAAACACAGAAGGCATTTGCTAGAAAGTTATGTGGTTAAAAATCCAAAGTTCAACAATTTCTTTTTCAGATGTGAACTTCGCTGAGAATGGGGATCTCTTGAGGATCTTGTTTTATTGTTAACATCTCTTCTTTTGACAAGTAAACCAATTCAAACTGCTCCTGCCTTATGTAAAAATATTAAACTGTTATATAAACCTCACCAATGGTCTGAGAAATGCAAGGACATTCATTCACTAAGAGATCTGTGGGAAAATTGTTTCTCTCAGAGTGCAGGATAAATTGCAAGCAGAAACAAACCTTTAGAGTAAATTCTAGCAGGGATTTGTTCCTATTTTCACTAAATGAACAAGGGAAGTTTTATCTAAAATCTGTATATAGTTTTAAAATGTATTTTATAAATGTAAATTCTAAACAAATACTGATAATTGATATTACAAAATGTGACTGATACATTTGTGGAATCTGAAGACTTACTATGTAAGTTTCTATTACACATTAATATAATTTAATTGTACATTTCAAATACAATTATGCTTACTTCATATCAGTTATTCAGAACATCAATGACCTTGGTTATTCTCACAAGTTTCAACCCTTTGAGAAGTTGTAGCAAAATTAAAATCATTAGATTTGATAGTGACAAGAGAGGAAATACAGCTCCTTACGGTTGAATGAATAAGCCAGATATAAATGCTTAAGAAAACATTAAAAAGTATTATATAGGTAATATAATTAATTACAAATTATTTTCTGTTCATTAAAAATGTCTCTTTTGAGCTTGAAGATGATGCACAAATAGACTCTAAATATGATGTGTGTGTCTTCTGCAATGCTCACAACAGGGTTACCCAGATTCCGGCTAGCACTGCACCATGGACAGGACTGAGAAGGTGCTAGCCACATCAGTAATGCCACTGATGGAAACAGACTGGTACCAAAGTGATGGATTTCGAATCTCTTATCCAATATCAGTTCCTTTTTAGTTATTAGAAGGTGAAGAAATGTCTGCCTTTCCCATGGCTTCTTCACTGAAGAGCAGCTTTCGAAGTATACTTGCATAAAATGGTCCATACACTTGTCTGTTGAGATTCACAATATTTGCATATTGAGCACCTAGCACTTCCAGCTCCTGCTGAATGACAGCAAGGCCTCCTGGCATGGGAGGCATGCATTTTTGAGGACTTGGAAGACAAAGTAGGCTTTTCATGTACAGTTGGATTCGTTTATCTGGGGAAAAATAAGATATCTTTATCTGTCCCATTATTAAAGCACACAATTTTTTAAAAGCTAGAATAATAATTATCATAGGTAGACTGTGATAATATTCCCAACTTTTACCCTCTCTGTGTCATGCCCTTTACAAGGTAGCTTTGCAGCTCTTCCCATCAGAGGCTGGCATCTGTTCCCCCATGTCCTGAATTGGGGTTGGCCTTAGGACTTGCTCTGGCCGATACAGAATGTGGCACAAGTGCTGGAATGTCAGTTCCACGCCAAGGTCTCAAGAGGTTTCTATCTGTTCTCTCTTCCTACCACAGCCATGTGATCAAGCCTGGGCTTGATGAGAGAACACATGAAAGGCAGCCTAGCTGTTCCACCTGATGCTGTCCAAGACCAGGCTGCAGCCAATCAGCTTCTAAACCCTTGGGAGACCCCAGCCAAGACCAGCAGTGCTCCCTACCCAAGCCACTGCTGACCACAAACGCATGTGTGAGTCCAGGCAAACCAAAGAGCTTCCCAATTGCTCCATAGACTTGTGAGCAATATTGTTTATTTTGTTTAAGCTGTAGAGTGTCACAGGAACTTGTTACGCAGCAACAGCCAGCTGATAAAAACAGAGCACTTCTGGGGCAGGGCAGGGACTCTTTTACACAACCTCAGTACTAGATGCCCATACTTTTAGTTATGCATACTGCTTTAGTGTACTCTGCTTTAGAGTTTGTAAACAGGCACTGCCAGTTTGACCCCACACAGTGTTTTCTAAAAATAGAAACCATTTAAAAATCAGGAGTTTCATACAAAAATCCAAACTTCTGGTTCCTCTTGCAAAATCTAGAGATCTGGCAAACTTGAGAGCTCAAGTTACTACATGACAAGGGTGAGCACACACACAGGTGTTCCTAGGACCAGAACTTCAACAGTGAAGTTTACACCTACTGTCCTGGCATAATAAAAAGAGCACTTGCAAAGGTCCCTGGTTTGGACAATAAATTATTTGGTTACCTCACACACGGCCAACAATCTAGAGGCACTGAGGAAGAGCCACCCCAAGGGGCTCTCCCATGTGCCGCCTTCCCCACACTTCCTGCTTCATGCTCCAGTGTATCTGTGTGTGAGACTACATCGCTGAAGCAGGCAAATGCATTAATGAATGAGTCTGCAATAGTATCGGACGAACAGTACTGAACACACGGGACCCGCTGTAGCCCCCACTGCTCCACAGGCTTTCTTTGGCTTTGGAAACAGAAACTTCACAAATAAAGTTTACTAAGGAGAATACGGTCTCCCTCTGTAGGGTGAGGGCTGTGTCTTTTTAATCTTTTTCATCTTTATAGCCCTGGTCTGGTATGTGACAGGCACATCACAGATGATGACTGAAGCGAGAATGAAATGAGAAAGATACATAAAGATCAACCCCGAACTGAAAGCCGTGGGAGCCAGGGAGGAATGGGGGCCGGCAAAGGCAGGCAGAGATGATTTGGGTCTTCCTTCATCTGTGGATTAAGAGAAACTATTCAAGGATGTATCACTTGTACAACTGGAAATTACTTTTAAAAAAACACAGATGCTGTAACATGTAAATAATCGACATAGCAGGTAATCTCTAAGATCTACTTCGTTTTGATATAGATTTGAAAAAAATTGGTTTGAAACAAACTTTCCTAATAACTTTTTTAAAAGGCTAAAAACGCAGTGGGAGTTGTAATTCTATTATAAATGCACACTTCAGCTAAGAACAAAAGAAGGCAGACCGACTATCAGGACAGGGGAGGAAAGCCACAGCTAATGTTGGCTGAGTCCTTCGTAGGACCCAAGGATCCCTCTAAGTACTTAATGGGTTCCAACTCCTCTTCAGGCAGAAAATGAGGACTCAGTTGTGAACTAAATTTCCCATTAGACTGGTTGCCTGTCAGGAATCCAGGTCTGTTTTCATCACAGATATGGTCCACTTTCCCGCAAGATTGTTTAGAGAATGACACTCTTTCAAAATTGTTAGAATCCTGACAAGTGGTTCTGTCTCCTCTGTGGAAGAGTCAGTTTTTAGGCGAAGGCTAAAGGGACAGAAACATGTGTCCAGTTAAGAACAGGCAACCCTAGTCCCTGCCAAAGGCGTGCCCTTGGCTTCCAGAGTTGGAGGAGAGACACTCGAGTGAGTCATTCAAGTTGCTAGGCAACAATACTTCAATGAGGTTAAAAAAATGCTTTCAATTTGCAAAAGAACACAAAGTTGGACTGGGGAGAGCTGGGTGGAAAAAAAGAGCTACTTTGCCAGACTTTGAGAGGCCAGTTTAGGGTGGGGCATATCCTGGACCCCAGCTTCCCTCTCCTTTTTGACTCGGCAAGTACTTCCCTTATCTAAAGCAAGGGCACAGAGGGCACGGGATGCTCTGAGCACACAGCCAACAAACAGCAGAGTTCCAGCTATGACTGTAGTGCCACCCAGAGCAACTAGGGACATGAGCTCAGGGAGTCATTCAGGCTCAGCAAGAATCCCGACTCGGCTACTGCTGGTTACATGCCCTTGAACAAGAGCTGCTCACCTCCTCCAAGCTTCCCATGAGTTCACCCCCCATGGGTATTTATTAAATGTCATTTCTGGGCCCAGCGTGGTACAGGGATATAACCGTGAACAAACATGCCCAGTCCTCATGAGGCCTGCACACGAACAGGGCTAGCGGTATGTGGCAGAGACTGCAGACAGTCGGCCCTCTCCCTGCCAGGTATTCGCTGTTGAGTGGGAGACCACAGGCTGTGAGGACGTCAGCACTGAAGGTGACGCACAGCAGGGCTCGGCCACAGGCGGCGCTGGCTATGCTGTGTCTGTTACTGTTATCAGCTGTCACCACTCAGCAGCGCTGCTCTTTTCTAGGGAAGGGGTTGAAGTGTGGAGCTATTAGGTGGCCAGAGTGGCCTAGACCTCCAGCATTCCATGTCCCTATGGAAAAGACTGAGAGAAACTATTTGAGAGCCTCAAATAAACAGTAACAGGTACTTGTATCCTTAGGGGAAATCAATGCTGCACTTGGAAGACTTGGAGCTCAGCCCTAGAATGTGATACATTTTAATTCTACACTCTTTTCCTCCTTAGTCTTTGGTCCTTACCCTCTGCAGTAGACACTGCTTTGTGCCCCACGTCACCTTCTCCCCCTTCCCAAGGCCACAGCACACTAAGTTTGTTTGGGGGAAACCAACTCCTCTCTACTCACAGACCAGGTGTTAGAAGTAAAGCTGACTCACCCGGGCTCCAGAAGCTGAACACATGTCTCAGGTTTAAGTTTCTCACCCTTTGGTCACCATGACTGATTCAAGAACGGGACATGACCTACAGTCAGGCCAACTGGAGTCAATGAAACTCAATTCTAGGGTTGTTATTTGAGCTAACAGGGAAGCCAACTCCTTTTTTTCCCCCACTTGATTTAAACATGGAAAGATGTATGCTGCAGGTGAAGCTGACTTGCTCTGATGGGAAGTCTATCTGTGAAGGCAGCCAGCACCGGGGAAAGCCAGCTGTGCCGAGGGATGGAGGTGGGCAGGCTAGGGCCAGTGACACAGTCTGAGCTCTGATTAGGCTGTAATTGTGGTCAGTCCTGCCCAGTTCTTCCCAGTTATATGAGAAAACACATTTCCTTTGTCCTTAAGCTAGTTTAGTTCTGTCACAGGTAACAGACTCTGAGGTATTACTTCTCCATTTTTCCAACTCACTAAAAATATTCACTCATTTAACAATCAAGTACGAAATAGCTCACCCGTTACCCTCCAGGTTCTATAGCATTTTTACTCATTGTGTCTTTAGGCCTGATCAAGGAAGAGGCCTCAGCTTACTTAGGCCAGCTCACAGCAGAGCCAGTATCAACGTCCTGTGAACACACTGCCAACTGGTTTGGGTTGTTGCACTGATCTAGGATTTTAACATGTTGTCAGCACGATGGCATTTTTTTCATAAAAATCTATTTGCTGGACAGTACAATAGAAGGCCCTGAGACACCGCCCCTCCACTAAATAGACATGCAGAAGAAGCAAGTCCCAAACCTTTGAAAATATTAATACTTTATTTTCAACATTTTTTTCATTGTTACTATCTCCAAAGAGGTAGGTAATCTGTTTAAGAATAAAACTTGACTGACACTTGACCGTAATCAAAATCAGCAAGTTAAAGCAAAGAGGATTTAAAGCAAAAACCCCAAAACATGAGGACCTACCAATCAGGGACCAGATAGGATTGTCCTCTTCTTCAATGCTTGAAAACTGACCCACAAGATTAGCTTGGACCTCAGCATTTAAAATGGATAAACCTCTCTCCGCCAGGGTCTTGTTAACCTCAATACAAGTCTGAACACCAATAGAATTCAGGACTTCCTTCAAGTTAAAGGTTCTACAAAACAAAACAATCCATCGGGGATAGTTTTTTTGTTCATCTTTTTTAAAAATATACCATTTGTTTCAACTGTCTATCCGTTTTCTTTATACAGACATTTAAAAAAGTATTCAATTCTGTAGGTAGTGTTAAAATAGGAAAGCATAGACAGAAAAGTAAGGTGCCTGGAAATAAGTCTGCAACCACATTTCAATGCAGGGCTATTAGAAAAGCAAAGAAAATGCCTATTTACTTCTTAAATTAAACCCTTCTTAAATCCATCCTTTGGTCTGGGTAGAGTCATTCATACATTTTTTTTTTAATGTGCTTAGATATGAGGGAGAACCAACTCCTTTACCCAAGCCTGAGCAGTAAATCTGTAATACCAATAAAAAAGCAAGAAATGAAGATACTCAGAGGCCAATACTATAAAGGCAAATTACCTAAGACACTTGACCTTTCCTGATCAAAGATAAGAAGCTCCTTCCCATTGTTATTTTCAAGTAATAGATCAAAAATCCCAAATACATGGAGCCCAGAGACTTATAGAAGGTAATTAGCAGTGGGTTATTTAATAGGTCGGGAAAAAGAGGTAATTAGAAAGGACATTTGTTGGGTCCACATTACTGGGGAATGATGGCCGAAAATTGCATCTCACAATCCAGAAAGGGTCTTTAAGATAGCTTTGTGCAGAGGATGACAGAAAAGGAGATGAGGGGAATTGAAACAATAAAATAACCAGATGGGCAGAACAACTGTAAAGGAGATGATTTAACAACTAAATAGTTACTAAAAGCTAACATTTATTGAGCACTTACCATGTGCCAGATACCTGTACTAAGTGCTTCACACGAATCATCTCCAGTTCTCACAGCTCCAAAGTAGCTACAATTATTATCCTCTTTGGACAAGAGAGGGAGTGAGGCATGGAGTGATTCAGGAATTGTTCAAGGGTACGTAACAAGTCAAAGCCAATAGCAGAGCTAGGATTTAAAACCTGGTTGTCCTGACCCAAAAGCCTATCCTCTTAGTAACCAATTTGCTTTATATTAATACTTAAGCAGCTTTGAGGGTCCACTAAAGGCTGAAAAATTTAAAATTTCTGGGAAATACTAGTTACCCTGTGTGGTTCCAGCAATGCTAAGGTAAGACCAATTGCAAAACCAGAAAAAGTTTCTTCTCATTAGAGGTCTTGGATCTTGGAGTGCGAAATAATGAGTTTGACAGGTTAGCATCAGAATCAGCGGAAAGGGCAGGGCCTTGACTCAATTGGACCAGAGCTCAGGCCTTGCTTTGCCTTTTCTCACTGGGTAGCCCAAGGCAAACCCTATTCTCTCTCTGAGCTTTAGCTCAAAATGAGAACTTGGGGTGCTATAACCACCCCGGCTACTTTTGGTTCTTCATATTCCAGGATTTAATCATCTTATTTATCTGCTCTCTTGAGTAATGGGCACGGGGATGAGAGGACAGGTGTATCTCCCTTCAAAGAGAGGAATAAAGAGTAAAGTCTCCGAAAACACCTGAAAGGTGAGGCTGCTGACCCATCTAAGACCCACTGAAAGCTCTGGTCATTGACTAAGTTAGGAATCTTCTGACCTGAAAAGAATCCCAGAAGGATGATCTAAGTGCAAAATCTAAATGGGATTCCAGAATTCAGTGAAGGTTTGGTAATGGGAAATGGCTTTAGCAAAACAAAACCTTCACTGGTCTTGTGTAGCATCTCTGAAGGACAGAGATGTCACTACTTGAAAAGACTTCAGAACAGGCTGCATCAGTGAAGTTGGTAAACATTTAACTTCAGGAAAATAATGGAGTCAAAATGACTGAATCAGAAAGCCTCGTTGGTAGGGCATTCTAAACACAGAGCTTGGTGGATTTCTGATTTGTGTCTGTGTTTGCCACAGCACTGTCAAAGAAGCGTCTTGCACACCCATCCTAAATGGAATTATTAGATTCACCTTGGCACTTGCCATGGAAAAGACCTCACCCTTTCTATGAAAGGACACCTAAGCCTTTAGAGATATTAAAAGAAATTCTAGAAAAAGAAGGTATAAGATAAGCTTCTCTAAAGCAGTCTTGAGTATCCCATTCAGATGTCCAAGGTTGTTCATGATCTCTGAAACATATGCAGAGCCTTAGTACAAGGGGGAGAAGATAAAAACACTTGGAACTTACTCCTTGTTCATGCCTTCAAGTAGAACAGCTGAAATCCTTTTTAACCTGTTTGCAAGTTCAGGTAGGCCTTCTGTAATAGCACCTACCATGTTGTTGGTAATTAGGGACAGGCAGGCAATCATTTTCAATTGATTCAGCTTTTCTGTCAATTCCTGAAGACGTGCTCCATCTGTCATGAGTGTCTAGCATATTTATTTAAAACATAAAAAGAGAAAGAAAAACTCCATACCGTGAAAAGGTAAAAATAAGTGATGTTACAAACTCCCATTTTTATCTGATTTCACTCAAGTTAAACTACATGCAGTACAGACCAGCTGATTCAGTTAGACCTCAGAATTGAAATATTGGAACACTTGGAGGAAGAAAAAAAAAATCACTCACCTCTGGCAATTCTTTTTTCTGATAATCCCACTGTAACAGTTTCAAATAACTGTTATTTAGCACCAGTGTAGGGCTCAGGCTTGGCTTATTGCTGTTTTCTACTCCAGGAGTTAAAGCAGGCTCAGAAAGAGAAAGTAGTTCTTCATTTACAGATTCTTTTATCCATTCTGTAGTTTGATCAAGAGCACCTGAAAGTGAAAAGGCCATATATGTGTCCTCTAGCTAACGCACCTCTTCATGTGTGTTTGACATGAAAGCTGCTGTTAGGTGGCGGCCTGAATGAAAAGAGCCACCCCACCCCTCATCAAGGAGTTTAACATCCAGCTGAGGAGACAGACCTACAGAATAACAGTTCCAGCAGAAAACATAGTAGAAGACATAGTGGGAGTGGAGTGAGTGAAGGTTGTCCAGGACAGAGCCTAAGAGGCAGAGCTCTATAAGTGACACCTGAAGATAGAAGGCAGACAGAAGAAGGGACTGTCACTCCAGGCGAGGAGAATAGCCCATACAAAGACCCATAAAAGTGAGGGAATGTGGCACATTCTGGATGTTACAAGCCAACCTGTATTGCTGATCCATAAAGAACAAGGGGGAACAGAATGGTAGCAGATGTCATTGGATGGGTAGAGAGAAGCCAGCTCACACACAACCTTGAGTTTTGTGCACAGAAGGTATTTAGACTAAAGGTTGCTTATTAGACATTTTTGGGTCCTGTGCCCTGAGTAATCTGCTTAGAGCTGTGCCTTTCCCAAAAGGCAGGTGCATCCTGGTGTGCATACTTTATTTCACTTTAAATCTAGTTCTAAGGTTTTCCACTAGAAACAAATTGCTTTTTATACCATATTTCTTGTATTTGGTAGAATTTATAAGGTGGCAATTGCTAAAAAAAAAAAAACAGACTGAACACAGGTGCAAATAGTTTTTAAAGAGCCAGTGAACAAAATAGAGAAGCGTTACCCTGAAATTCTTACTCAGACCCAGCACTTGAATAGGGATAATTACTGAGTAGCTGTGTTTGTCACAGTAAAGCAACACCACCCCAGAATTTCACAACTTTGTTTCTCCTCAGTTAGCAAATGTTCTTGGTTTTTCTAGTTCTGTTTGTAAAATGTAAAAGATTTGCAATTTTTTATTTAAAAGTATCCAACAGAGAAAGAGAGTAGAAATCATCATGGATATAAGTACAATGTAGCAGTAATAAGCATTTATACTGCAAGCTTAATCATTTACAGATGACAAATTTATAAACCCACTTAGTTATCTCAAACAAAAGCAACCGTGTAGCATAGCAGTTCTCAATCCTGGCTGATTTCAGAATCATCTAGGGAGCTTTAAAAAGAAAAGAAAAAAAAGATATTGAGCACAGCTACTGGAGATTATAATTTAATCAGTCTGGATGGGGCTCAGGCACATTTGTTTAAACACCCTAGGTGATCCTACATGTAGCCAGAATTGAGTAGGGCTACTAACCCAGAAAGAGCACAAGTTTAAATTGAAACAATGGCTTTTTTCTAAGGGATCTGCTGAGATTTCACTCCCAGAAGCTAGTATATTGACTGCTGTATGTGGCTCCAAAAGCAGATCAGCCCCATCAGATACATGTACCCTCAGTTTTTCACGTGGACCGTAATAAAAGCCTCTACACTCATGCATTTATTCAATGATAACTGCAAACCTACTACCAACCAGGTACTGCGGTGGGGTTCATAGATGAGTAAACAGGGTCCCTGCACTCAAGAAGCTCCTGGTCTATTTGGAGAGAGAAACACAAGGGCAGGCAATGGCTTTACTGGTGCATTTACCTAAACATTGCCCAGGAGCAGTGGACGCCCAAGAGCACGGCACTGACTTCACTCCCTACCAATCCATGCTCCTTATATCCTGCCAGGGAGGCTTGGTCTAACCCTCCTGAAACTCTCTCTAGTTCTCTAAATCCAAATCCTGCCAATCTTTGGTGGCCCAGCCCCAATCCCTCTTCCTTGTGGGAAGCCTTTCTTGATTGTATGGCTCTCTCCCTTCTTAGAATGCCCCATTTGAATTTTTGATCTGGCTGTCATTTCTCAAGCAGCTGAACTGAAAAACAGCTTCTCCATTAAAAAAAGAAAATTTGTCATTAAACATGCCATATGCCTCCAAGTCATTTCATCTCATTAGTGAGATCACTGAGAGTCCAATCATTGACCTTTACGTTTTATTTCTCTTTCCCTTGATGTAGTTCATTGCACAACTTGATAGGTGTCGAAATGTTTGGTTTCATCTGGCAGACTCTTTAGCTTTGGAAACTAATTAGACGTTTCTCTCGTGGTATTTGTCAGAAAGTAGGTGCTCAAAAAGCCTCTGCTTTCTGTATCTGGCATGATAGATAATGTAGGTTTCCAATTTAATTCACCATCTCTGGAGGTAACCGGGCTTAAGTAAGGATTGGCTCAAATTGTCTTCAAACTGACAAACTGATGTGGCCCTTTATGCCTGCAGCTGTCTTTCCTTTCCTATTGCCATCCAGTAAAACATTTACTAATGTACACAGTGAACACGAACCAAACTAAAAGACACGAGGTGTTTTTGGCAAACTGTTTCAGAAAGCAGAGAGGGAATATTTCCCAATTCATTTTATAAAGCCAGCTTTGCTCTGATACCAAAACCAGGCAAAGGCATGGCCAGAAAATTACAGAACAATATCTTTCATAAGTAAAGATGCAAAAATCCTTAAGAAAGCATTACCAAGGCAATAAGATGAAGATAATACACTAGTACCAAGGAATGGGATAAATATCTCAAGATTGCAAGGTTGAATATTAGAAAAAAACCAATCACTGTAATTTACGACATTAACATAATAAAGGAGGGGGGGAAACAGGCACATCAATAGATGCAGAAACAGCAAGTGACCAAATTTAACAAGTGATTTAAATTAAAAGCTCTCAGCAAACTAAGAAACAGAAGAAAACTTCCAAGTTTTCCTTTAAAAAAAGGACATCTATGTGAAGATGCAGCTAATTCATACTTGATGGTCAAACAATGAATGTTCTTCCTCTAGAAAGACAAGGATGGCCTCTCTCATGACTTCTATTCAGCACTTGATTGGAGGTCATAGTGCCATAAGCCAAGAAAAACAAATAAAAGGCATATAGATTTAAAAAAATGACAACTGTCTTAATTTATAGGCAACATGATTATATACATATATAGAAAACTCCCAGGAACACTCCAAAAAGCTACTCAAATTAATAAGTTAACAAGGTCGCAGAATGCAAAGTCAATATTCAAAAATCAATGATATCTTTATATATTAGAAAATAAAAATTTTACAAAAATTTTGTACCACTTTTAATAGCATTTAAAAATAAATGAGATTAATTTAACAAAATAAGTACAAGACTAATATACCAAAAGCACTGCTGAATCAAATTAAAGAAGATTTAAATGGGGATATTTATTTCATAGGTTAGTAGACTCAATATTATTAAGATGCCAATTCACCATAATGCTAATCACTATCCCAGCTGGCTTTTTTGCAGAAAATGATAAGCTAATAAAAATGCATATGGAAATTCAAAGGACCTAAAATAGGCAAAATTTTGAAAAAGAAGAACAAAGTTGGAGGACTAACACTATCTGATTTTAAGACTTAGCCTCAGTAATCAAGACAGTATGGTATTGGCTAAGAGTAGACATATAGATCATTGGAAAAGAATAAAGAGCCCAATAAAAAATAATAAAGTACTAATATGTACCACAAAATGGGTAAATCTTGAAAACATTATACTAAGTGAAAGAAAGCAGACACAAAATAACCACATATTGTATGATTCCATTTATATGAAATGTCCAGAATTGGCAAGCCCATAGAGACAGAGTAGATTAATGGTTGTCAAGGGGTAAGGGAAGGAAGGAATAGGGAAATATTGCTATTGGGGATGGGGTTTTTTTGGAGGGAGGGGTGATTAAAATCTTCTGAAATATTAGTGATAGTTGTATAACCTTGTGAATAAACTAAAAACCACTGAATTATACACTTAAAAAAATCAATGGCATTTAAATTATATCTCAATTTAAAAAAAGAAGAATTAAGAGTTCAGAAGTAGCCCACAAATGCATGGTCAAGTGATTTTCAAGAAAGGTGCCAAAGCAATTCAATGGAGAAAAGATAGTCTTTTTCAACAAATGGTACTAGAATTGGATATACATATGAAAAAATATGAATCTTGAGGTATATTGCCTTGAAATGGTTCATAAGCCTACAACTATAAAACTTCTACAAAACATAAAAAAAATCTTAATGACTTTGGAATATGCAAAGATTTTTTAGACAATTCACCAAATGCACAAACCATAAAAGTTCAAACTGTAATTTGAACTTCATCAAAATTAAAAACTTCTCTTGAAAGGATAGTGTTAAGAAAATGAAAAAGGCAAGCCACAGATGGAGAGAAATTTTCACCACACAAAACTGACAAAGGACCTCTTTCCAGAATGTACAAAGAGCTCTTATTCAATAATCAGGCAGCCCAATATAAAAATGGGCAAAAGATTTGAATGACACTTCACATAAGAAGATAAATAAATGGCCATTTAGCATATGAAAAGATGCTCAACATCATTAGCCTTTAGGGAAATGTATATTAAACCACCATGAGACACTACTTTCACACCACCATCTATAAAGGATAAGATTAGAAAGACTGGTAATACTTAATGTTGGTGAAATTGTGAAGCAATTGGAACTCTCAGACATTGCTGGTGAGTATAAAATGGCACAACTCCTTTGAAACATTAATTGGCAGGTTCTTATAAAGTCAACCACATTTTTACTATATGAACCAGCCATTTTAGTTGGGTGTTTACCCAAGAGAAATGAAAGAACATGCACACACAAAATTGGTACACAAATGTTCACAGCAGTTTTTTGTTCTAAAACCAGAAACAATCTAATGTCCACCAACAGGTAAATGGATAAACAAAGCGTGGGACGATCAAATAATAGGATATGTCTCAGTAATACAAACTTTTGATATGTACAGCAACATGGATGAATCTCAAAAGCCTTATGTTGAGTGAGAGAAGCTAGACAGAAAAGTGAACATAGAGCCTGAGAGAGTATCATTCTATTTAACATGAAGTTCTGAAAGAGGCAAAACTAATCTATGGTGATGATTATTTCAGTGTGTACCTCAATGGAGGAAAGTTGATTGCAAGGGTCACGAAGATTCTTTTTGGGGTGACAGAAATACTTTTTATCTTGTTTGTGGTAATGGCTACATGGGCATATTCTTTTGTCAAAAGTCACAGAACTACACACTTAAAAGTGGACACATTATTGTATGCATAGCATACTTCAATAAAGTTTTTTTTAAAGATATGGGTTATGGGCTGGCTAAGTTGCTGAATCTAAGCAAAAAGTCAATACACTCAAGTTGAAGTCACACAAAGCAACACCAAACACACATGTAAATATTGACATTATGTAAAGGCCATTGATTGTGCTCTTTAGTGTTCCAGAGAGTTCAGTCAGGGAAATGTCCTATAAAATCTGCCAGTTTAGTGTGAATGAGTTTAGTATTTGAGCTTTCTGAGATGAATGCATCAAGGGTATCCCCATATGGATTTATCAAGGAATACATTTCCCATCTCTTCTGACTTCTCATATGATATTTAAGCATGACATCTGAGTGGCCCCCAAAAAGCCAACTCTACATCTTGGATTTGGGGTGGTCAGGGTAGCTCTTGGCCTGTACAATTCTGAGCAGGCACCACTGACACAAACTAGGAGAATAGTGCAGAATACACAAATGGGACCCTCTAATGCTGCACAAGGCTTTAAATGGCTGCCATTTTCAATATTCTGGAAAATATTCAGACCAAGTACCCCACTTTTCAGTTAGAAGAATGTAGCTCCCTTATGTGACATCTGCATTTTTACACTTAGCAACACCTCCTTCTCCCCTTCTTTCAGTACTCATTTTCTTTGAGAAATCATTTTCCCTCATTCCATGCTTTCTTTTGTATCAGTTAAGCGGCCCCTGACCAGCTGAATCATATGCCCATCAGACTCTTTGCTGGGACTCTGAATGGCGCCCACAGAGTTCAAGGACAGCCCATTTTGAATTAAACATCAACCGTCCTGACAATGGAGCCAGGAGCTCTCCCTTGTTTTTTCCTGCCCAGATTCCTGGTTTCCGGCTTCGCTCAGGCTCAGGGATTTTGGCTTTTCTGAGACGTGTCCCCATCCTTCCATTTACTTCTTTTTGCCAAATCAGCCAGTTTGGTCTGTTGCCTGCACCATAACCCAGCTGACATAACACAAAACTGAAAAATCCAAAGAAAGTAGCCAAAGCAGTGGTTTGGTTTAATCTTGGCGTGGCTGTGGGAGTCCTGGCTTTCCACTACTTTGAGCTGTGTGGGCCTGTCTTTGGGCAGGTCATGGCTTAGCATCAGTTTGCTCATCTGGAAAATGTTCCCTAAATAGCTCCTGAATGCTTTGAGTGCCAGGCAAGAACAATCATAATGCAGTTTGATGTATTGTTGAAAAACATTTATGTCCTGTAGGACTTTTGAATCATGAAATGAGAGTTCATGAGAGCATTTTATCAGATGTAAGATATTATCTAAATAAATAAAAGCTTTTCTTGCTGAGTATCTTAAAAATTACTTGTGGTCTGGTTCCCCAGGCGTAATGTGTTACTCTTTACACAGGTAATTTAGACGTTGGGTCTACTGTGCTTACCTTGTTGATGCCTAGTACATGCACTCAATCATTGCCTATGGCTTTCTTGGATGTATTTTAAATAAGACAACTATGTAAAATCTATGATCAAAATAAAGTCATTTTTGGACTCAATTCAGAAACCCAGAGTACTTCTCTGTATTTTCCAGTAATTACTTTATAAAAATCACATACCCACAGAAATCCAGCATCTTTGCTCTGTGTGATGCCATGGGGCTCGTACTTTGGTTCTGGGGCACAGTGGTTGACTTCTGGCAGAGACACTTGCAGATACAATTAACAGCTGACATCACTCTGCTTCCTGGACTCCTGTTTCTCTGGGAACATATTTAGAGCTAGGCAGTAATGACCTATAGGCACAGCTGGTTTTATTCTATTCTTAAATCTCTGGAAATATTCATGTCAATGTGAAAGGTGCCAATGAATTACAGGTTACTAAGCCTGGGTATTAAGGAGAGAAACAAATCAATGGGGAAGAACAAATTGTAATTCAACCCTAATATTAAGGAATTTGGTTAAGATCACAAGCTGTCCCAAGTCAAGCCGTGGCGACTTCAGTAACACGTGTATGTACACATGTACACACGCACACAAATAAAACCAGTAAGACTGCTAGGAACACAGTTACTGTAGTTCAGCTTTCAGATTCAGGCCCCATGTGGGGTTCCATTTCCTTTAATCCCTCTCTCTATGGACCGAAAACAATATAGCCCTGAAGTCACAGATTTTTGCCATAGATGGATCCTTAGATGTTATCTAGTCATATCTGGTAACAGGTATAGGAGCTCCCTCTGCCAACCCCCCAGAGACACTTAGTATCTTGTCTGAGGAGAGGCCACACTGCACAGTGGTTGAGTGTACACCCTTTGAAGCAGAGACATTCCTGGGTTGTCCAGATTTTAGCACTTTTTAGCAGTCATCTGAGGAAGTACCTTAACCTCAACATCTTCATTTATGAACAGTGGGTGATAACAGTGACACTTCATAGGGCTACTGTGAGGCGTGGAGGATCTAATAGAGGTGAGTGTTCATCACAGAGTAAGGTCTTGGCACGTAATAAGTGCTCAAACCAAATGTCAGCTAGCAAGACTACTATTATGAATAGAGGGGCCCCTTCCAAAGTTCAAACAGCCCCTGCTGCTGGCTATCTGCTATGCCCGGTCCAGAGATCCTAATCTGTCCTACAGAGCTTCGCTGAAGTCCCTAGATTGGCATCAACAGGGAGGGCAGCACTCACAGCACACCTTGTTCCCAAGCAGAATGTGTCCAGCTACATGTGGACACTGCTCCTCGTGTGAGCCTCCATGACCCATGTTCTCTTCCCTGGACACATTCCTGTCCTTTAAAGGAGCACCTGTTTGGCTGTTTACATAAGGCGATCACATGGACTATCTTGACAGAAAGGTTCAGTCCATGAGGGGTGGGGTGAGCTGGATAGATCACCTAACTCAGCCTTCGACTTGTTTCATTAAAGTCTAGAGGCTGGTGTCAAAGGCTTGCCAATGAGAGAACCAGTTAGCCAGCCTCTTGCCAGCTGGGCAACATCAAGCATCTGTTTCCTCACGTGTAAGGAGGGCACAAGAGTACCTACCTGTGATAAAATGAGTTGTAAAAAGTATGTATTTGGTCATGTGAATTTGGATGTATATTTGGTCTTCATCCACTGAAAACACTTCAAGGTGAAATGGGTGTCTTGTCATGTTACTGGATCACTTTGGGACCCCACCCATGGGTGGGGGCTAGAGGTTGAATCAGCCAATGGCCAATGATTTAGGCAATCATGACCATGCAATGAAAGCCTCACAAACACCCATGGAAAAGCACATCTCACTTTTGCACCCTGCTTCTCTATCAGAGAGAGCTCCTACACTCGGGGAGCCAGAATGTCTCCACATGCTCCTGGACCAGGGCCCAAGCTCCATGAAGAGAAGCTCCTTTATTTGGGACCTTGCCCTATGTATCTCTTCACCTGATGGTTAGCTTGTATCCTTTACAGTATCCTTTATTAAACTAGTAAAAAAAAGTGTTTTTCTGAGTTCTGTAAGCTGTTCTATCAAATTAATCAAACAAGGCTTTTGGAACCTCCTATCTGTATCTGGTTGGTTAGAAGCACAGGGAACAGCCTGGGACTTGCAACTGGCATCTGGAATGGGAGGTAGAGGGCCTTCTTGTAGGACAGAGCCCTTAACCGGGGGAATCTGGTGTTGTCTCTGGGCAGATAAAGTCAGAATTGAGTTGAGTGCTTGGACACCCTGCTGGCTGAGAACTGCTTGGTGTCATGCATGGGAAACACTCACATGCATTGGAGTTGGATGTGGAAACCTGAAAGGAGTTGGTGAGAGAACACAATACCTCCTGAGAAATTGTGAGGTCGTGCGGATTGAATGGGGTAATAGTTTCTCTACTCCCACTCTTTCTTTACGTCCTTCCAGTCCGGTTTTAATGTCTACTAGTCCACTGTGTCTGCTCTGATTAAGGTTACCAAGGATCCTCAGGTAGTCATCTCCAGTGATGAAGCCTTGGCCTTCATCCTTCTCGACCACTTAGCAGCACTTGTCACAGGTGATCACTTCTTCCTTCTCCAAACACCTGCACTTGTCTTGCAGGACACCTCCCTCTCCTGGTTTTCTCTACCTCGCTGGTTACTCTTTCACAGTCTCGACTGCTGGACCCTTCCCCTCTTCTCAGCCCTAGATGCTCTAATGTCCCAGGTCAGGCCCCCTCGGCATCTACACTGAGTACCTGGGTAATCCCCTCCAGTGCGATATTAGGATAGGAGCATGGACTGTGAGCTAGACTGCCTGGGTGAGTTCGGCTCTGTAACTTACAGGTTGTGTTATGGAGACAAATCATTTAACCTCTCTATGCTTTAGTCTCCTCATCCATAAATGGGGGGGTAATTTCCTAAATTGTTGCAAAGATTAAATTAGTTACTACAGGTAAAGTGCTTAGAATGTTATAAGCATTTAATACATGCTAGCTACTAATTCAGTTCCATAGTTTTATCTACCATAAATGTACCGATGATTCCCAAATGGTCATCCTCAGTTCCCACCATTCCCCTGAAATCTAGTCTCTTATATCTAATGCCTCCCTAACATCTCCAAGTTCTCATACCTAAAGTTCTCAAAGGTCTCAAAGTTCACATATCTAAAACTGAACTCTTGGTTCCCAACCATCTCCCAGCCTTCTTTCTCCTAGTCTCCCCCATCTCACTAACAGGCATCACTATGTACCTAGTTGCTCAAGGTGAAAACCTTAGAGTCTTAGAGAAAACCTCAATGCCTCTCTTTCTTCCCTCATCCAACTTGCCGCAAATCTTGTTACTCCACTTTCAAAATACATCTAGAATCTGACCTCCTCTCACTACTTCCACCAGTGGACAAAGCCACCATCATTTCTTCCCTGAGCAACTGCAACACCACCTAATTGGCACCTGTGTTTCCCTCTACTCCTGTACAATCTGTTCTTTACCCAGGAACCAGAGTAGTCTTAGAAAAAAGAAAGTCAGATGCTGCTCCCAGGCTCAAAACTCTCCAGTTGACTCCCCATCACATCTGGAAAGAAATCTAAACTGCCCTCATTTCCTCACAAAGCCCTCCGTGGCCGTCCTTGTCCATCTCTCACCTCATCCCCGACCGCTCTCCCCTTGCCCACTCTACTCCAGCCACCGTGTCTGCTTGCATTTGTTTAGCTTCACAAGTTTATGCTTCGGGGCTTTTATACTTGCAGCTCCCTCCTGCTGGAATGTTCTCCCTTCACCTCTTCACATGCCCCTTCCTCATTCCTTTGCAAACCTGCTAATTCTTAGAGTAATGTTACTTCTTAGAGAGGCCTTCTTAGTCCACTTCTCCTAAAAGAAAAAAAAAAAAAAACTCCACTCCCATTCCTGTCTGCCCTTTATCTTACTTTTTCTTCATAGCATTTAATGACACATCTGACAATATATGTTCGTTTGTCTGTTTGTCAGGCCTATCAGATTCCCCAAGGAATCACAACTTCATTCTGATTTGTTCACTGCAATATCCACAGCACTTAAGCAGTGCCTGGGACACAGAAGGTGCTCAGTAAATATTTTATTTAATGCATGAAGGAATGAATAGTGCTTGGCACAGTTCCTGGCACAGAGCAAATAGCTCTAAGTTTGTGATGTCAATTCTAGAAGTTAAAAAAAAATGTTTCCTGGAAAGGCCAAAATTCTTACTGACACTACTTAAGATATCAAAAATGGAAATATCATGTTTTCACCCATTTCAGTATATACACATTGTACTGTACTTACTTGGAGTTTCTTCTAAAATTTCTTGGAACTTGGTTCTCTCATAATCCACCAACTGGCGTTGAAGATGTGGCCTAAGACTCCTAATTGTAAAATTGACCATGTCCATTTTCATGAGGTCCAGGATGTGAAATATTTGTCTAAAATTTTCAGAGTTAAAATAGAGAAGTGATTAAGAAATCAAGCTGAAATTCATTAAACTATTATCTATTTTTACAGGCTGGAAAAGATAAACATTCCTAAAGTGGTTTTGAAATTCTAATCCACAGACCTCAAGAGTGTTTGCTTAAGCCAATACCTCCAGCTGACCCATTACATCCAGCCATAAACTGAGAGAAAGACAGTGAGAGGCATAAACAATAAGTCATAACAATGAGACAAAGAAGATGCAAGAAGGAATTTTCACTTGAAAGTCCTTGAAATTTTAAGGATCCTGAGCATAATGTATATGGTTTTTTCTCATAAGGGAATAAGAAAACAGAAAAGAGAAGAAAGGGCAGGGCAGTGAGGCCCAAGGGAGAAGCACTTGGCTTCGAGTAGGGCAGCCCTCTGCTCAACTGCAGCTTTGCAACTGGCCAGCTCTGTGGTCAGACACAAGTTACCCAATCTCTCTGAGCCTTCATTTCCTCATCTGTGAAAGAACCTTGGTGGGGATGTTGTGGAGAGTCAAACAGATAATGAATGTGAAATGTAGGGGACAGTGGCACCAGCAGGTGCTCGATATGCCACCAAGATGAACACCACAGATCTGATATCACACACGGGTAAAAAGGTGACTCAGTGCATGGATACCGTAACTGAACAACCACAGTCTGAGCACAACTTTATGCATGCATACAGCCCATTTTACAAGTGGGGAAGAGTGTGACTTTGAGACGTTATCACCTTGCCCAAGGTCATAAGGTAAGTTACCCTCTTTATGCAGACCAGTTTCCCTCTCCTATCCTCCTAATGCTATTACACAGCACTTAATTCTCAATGTGGCCTTATTCTCAAAAGAGGGAGAAAAGTTCTTCTAAACAGAAAAAAACATTGCAGATTCCTCTTTCCTATGGGATCACAAAAAAGTTACTGTCTATACAACCAGATTAGATGCTCATGATTTTAATGTACACCTCACTTTCTCATGGAAGCTGTGGCAAAGATGGCTAGCTGACCACCAAAGGCCCACGCTCCCTCTCCCCAGTGCAGATTTATGGCTGGGAAATGTGTTTCCAGACAGCAACCACATTTTCTAGGCCTCTTTCAATCTAGGTAGTACCATGGGACTAATTATAGTTAGTGGACTGTGTCTCTTCTGGGCTGTGGTGGTTAAATATTGGGTATGCTTTCTCCATGATTTCTTTTCCATTCACAGCTGAATGTACAGGACTCCAAAGGCCTGGGTGAGGTTGTCATTGAGAACGGAAGGAGCCAGCATCCCTAAATGACATGTGGGAAGCTGCTTGACCAAGAACTCCTGACTCAGACTGTGACTTGAGGGAGAAACAAACAAAACTCGGGGTTTAGGTGTCATAGCAGCAACATTACCCTAAAAAAGCTTTCCTAGATCCTTAACTAGGCTAGGTACCCCTGCTGGAGGCCCTATTAATCCCCTCTACTTTCCCACTCCATAGCATTTATTACAAACGTAATTCCTTGTTCAAGGTCTCTTCATTAGACTGTGAATTCCCTGGGATCAGGGATTGTATCTGTCTTTTTCATCCCTGCATTCCCAGGGCGTACCACACGTCAACTAACAATTTTGTTCAGTCAATCTATCTAAAAACTCCATTGACCTGCTCCTTGCTTATTTGACTGTCTTCTAGGGTCAACAATTCTTTTTGGTTATTATTGTTATTATTATTATTATTATGTTTGTCTTATTGTTATTACTCTATGTTTAAGCTAGTATTATCCTATGTTCTCCAATCCCCACCTTTCCTTCTGAATGAACTCAAAGGTACTGTAAGAAAACTCAAGCTGCAAAAGTACGAACCTCAGCCCCTCCACGATGTTGCCGGTGGCCTTTAACTCCCTGATATCCTCATCTCGCACGGGAGCACATAGCTTTCCCATTGTGCTGATGACATAGCTGGCCAGGCCTTGGATGTCGACTGTGCTATGCTCAGCCTGCTGCCTAATGAGGTCTGTGTCCAAAACTTCACATATCTGGTTGCGAAGCCGGTTGCCACCAGGAGTCAGAAAAGAGAGAAGAATCTACATGGGGAAAAGATAGAAAAATTAACAGCATCGTTATATGAATAAGGGTTGTCATTTTTTACTTCGTGTCTTGATGACCAAGCTCCTTTGTCCATATTTTAATGCCCTGGATGCCACAGAAGTTGACACTGATTGGTGGGTCCAAGAAGCACTCCACTGTCTCAACTCAGAAAAAAAAAAAAAAAAGCAAAAAAACTGTCTTCTGAATTAACCACTTCGAGAAGTTACTGAAACCATAAAAATGAAAGAAACTGGCAAGAAAGCAATTTTACTAAAAGAACTTCAAAAAATTTACAGATAATACATGCAAACAGAGAATAAGTTGCAGATCGTAACTCCAAAAGAATCCTTTAAAGAAGAGCAAATGGAAACACTTCATTAGTATCTTTTAGGTATAAAATATTTATCATATATTATATAAGCAAAAATATTGAATATTTACCACAGAGCAGACACTGCACTTATACACTAGCCTGTGGTTAGGAGCGTGGGCTCTTAGCCAGAGTGACACTTGAGTGAATCAGAGAACTTGGTGTCTTTAGACTATAAAAGAATAACAGGAGGAGCTACCTCACAGTATTATGGTAAGGATAAATGGATGATGTAGTGTTTGGTAGAGAGCAAGTGCTTTATAAATGTTAGCTAAAACTGTAACTGCCTTCTCATGTAATTCTTACAACTACCCTGTAGTTACTCAGGAAACTGAGAGTTACACAGAGAGCCCATTCCTAAAGCAGATCTAACTCCAGAATCTGTGCTCTGAGCCACGCCAACCTCTACTCTGCACATGAAGCATTGCCCTATGCTCCCTCCTCTGCCCAGTTTTCCTAGCCTCCACACCACTCCAGGAGGTGTAGGAAAAAACCCTTCTAGTGATTCTGAACTTGCTCAGGTTTTCAAAAAAATCTGCAGTATTCTTTGGAGGACATGAAAACAATCTTTGGTGACAAAAATGACTAATGAATACAGGTAACATCAACTCGCCTCTCTGATTTCTTCAAACAGTTTGATGGCGTGGTCATACTCAGGAGGCTCAGCACTCAGCTCTGATTCCAAGACGTCCCAGAAGGCCTGGTGGACTATATGCTTCACTTGACCAGCCAAGCTATAGGAAAGGAATGGATGGTTTCTTAAAATAAGCATTATTTTTCCTTATTATGAAAGAAACACACTCATTATAGAAATCCTACAAAATGCAGAGAGAGTAAAAGTTGTCCAAAATCTCTTTTGATGTATTTCCCTTGTTCAATACACTATTTTAACATAGTCAAGAGAGCCCAGCATGTATAATATTATATACTTGTTTTATATAATGTTCTATTTTCAGTGTTTCCCTTAGACTTTAAAAATGCCTCCTTTTTATACCTTCTTATAAGTTCCTAACACTATCTTAAGGAGATGCCATAATTTACCCAGCTACTCTTCTACACAGATCCTTAGACTTTCCTAGATTTTTGGGATTGGGATGAAATGGCAAAGTTGCTCTTTCCTCAACAGCAGAAGTTTCATGGCAGGAATAGAACAGATTTGCCCCAAGGAGACATGCCCTGGAAGGCTGCCCACTTCAGACAAGAAGTCCCATTTAAAGTGAGCCAGACCAAATTGCTGAAATGGGAACCTCCCCTGGAAGAGCTCACAATAGAATAGGTGGCCACCTTTCTTCACCCCTTCTGTCAATAACTTAAAATAGGCACACATTAAAATACACATCCCTACTGAACTCCTATACCATTTTGCAACAGTTTTAGAAAAGCACGTATTTCCCTGCACTATAATTATATGAGTCTCTATCTCCCACGGGCTATACACAACTTCCAGGCAGAGGCCATAACTTCCACTTCTAGATACCTGCCATTGTACTTAGCATGGTACCTGGCATATAGTGAATGTTCAATGAATGCACAGTGAGTGAATTAATGATTTGATAGTTAAGCCCATCTCTTAATTTTTCTTTTTAAAGTACAGATTGCTTAATATACAATAATGGTATGGGAAATTAGAATAAGATTTCTGAGGAATGTAAGTTAAAATTGTTTCTGTAATTGCAAATATTATATTCTACTCAGCAACTTTAAATGTTAAAATTTACTCTAGTTGGCCCGGCTAAATTTATTCATCATGAATGCCATTTCCAATGTTGACTCTCTTGAGCAAATACAAAACAATTAGAAAGGCAAATGCTTTTGTTCTTTATGAGCAAATGAACTTGGCTTGAATGGACCAAGCAGGAATGAGCTGAAACAACTTTATAGCTCCTTCAGGGACATCAGAGTTTAAATTTACCTTTTCTTCAAGGCTGAAAGACACTTTATATCCCTTAGACTTTCTGGAGGTGGAGGGGTGAGGTGTTGGGGGTGGAATGAAATCAACCAAATCATGTATAAGCAATCTTACTGGGTATTAGAAAAGCAACTTATTTTACCAAATTTTTTCCCCAAAGATAGTAGTTGGTAAAATGAGAGAGTTAGCCATATTTTAAAAATAACAACTTGACCATTGTGGAGAGTCATTTGAGAAATCAACAGCTCAGAATATGCTATTCCATTTTTAAACAAAGGTAATGTGTTCTAACTCTGCATTTTGTTTCCCTTGCTCACCTTTTCTAGCCATGACAGAAAATGAGGGAAACAGGAACTCACATTTCCCAAAATATCCAAGTAGTTATGTGCAAGGCACTCATATGCCTATGAGCATGCATTTGAAGTGAGTAGTGTAGCCCCCATTGCCGCTTTGGGGAATTTGAGGCTTAAATATGGTCTCACCAAAGCCAGGGTTCAAATTGCAAGGTCTATCTGATCCTAAAGGCCTGTATTTGCATCTTTTCAATTTAAGGTATAAATACACCCAGATTGTCTTTTGCTGTTTATAAAACACATTAACTTCAATGTCAAACATTCATTTTTATTTGTCAGTCAGTAAGCATTTACACAACATGGAATATGTACCAGGCCCTGTTTTAGGCACTGGGGTTAATGCGGTGAAAAGAAAGTCTCTGCTCTCAAAAAGCTCCTATGTTGGGTAGGGACAGAAAGACAAAAATCAAAAACAAAAAAACACATTAAAAATGAGTAAGATAATTTCAGAGCTATGAAGAAAACAGAGTAAGACAACGTGATAGATAGTGATGGAGATTATGATGCCAATTGTACTGGTGGTTGAAGAAAGCTTCTCTGAGACCAGGAGTTGAGACTTGAACGGTCAGAAGAAAGCAGGCAGAGAAGATGCAGGGGAAGAACACGGTGGAAGAAAAAGGGATGAAGTCCTTGGGACAGGATCAAGCTGGCGTACTCCCAGATCAGCAAGGAAGCCAAAGTGGCTGGAGCACAGCAGCACAAGGGAAAGCAGTGAGAGACACAATCGGGGAAGCAGGGCCTTGCTGACCATACTAAAAAGTTTGAATTTTTATTCTAAGTGTAATAGAAAATGAGTGAGGGGTTTTAAGCAAAGAAATGATCTACTCTGATTAACCCCTTAGAAAGATCACAATGGCTACTGTGTGGGTGTGGAGGATGGGCTATGGGAAGCTAAGGATGGAGATGGAGCAACCAGTTAGGACTGAAGGAGTCGAGGTCAGAGACAGTGGTGGCCTGGCCTAGGGGTGTAGCAGTACAGCTGGTAGAAAGGATCATGGCAAAATGCAGTTACCACAGAAAACCAATTAGATACACCTACTTTGGCCAGTAATCTTAAAAAATATTAATGATTATTATGAACAATATCCCCAGAAATAGGAGGAGTAGGATCCACATTGTAAAGAGGGAAAATTATTATGTTTCCTATTTCCTGCTTTAAAACAAACAAAAAAGTTCTAAATGGAATCAAATTTTATGTCTTAATTGAAAGAACTGCCTCTGGATTTATAAATGGTGCTGTGAATTGAAGATTCAATGCCATTATCCATGAGCCAATTTTGCTTCTAAAGATGATTTATCTGTAGTAATGGCCTCAGCCTTTTCTCCTCTTTGTCCCAGGAAATTTGTGATCCACTGAAGCCAGAGACTGAGGTAGGATATAAGGGCAGGGCTCTAACTACAGGTTCATGAGGTGGGAGCAGGTGGGTTTTAACCACAGGGGCCCTTGAAGCTGTGATTATTATCTCCAGGGCCTTCTGGGTCATCTTTTCTGAGCACTTTGGCAATTCAGATACATTTACTTATCTTTTACAACCTGAATATCAGTTTTTAATAGGTTAATCTGCAGATTTTTCTTGAGCATGTACTATATGCAAGGCACTCTGCCAGGAAAATGGGATAGAGCAGCAAAAACATAGACATCGTTTCTCCATTAATAGTGCTTTTAATTAAGTGGAAAGACAGACATTGAACATAAGATTATAAGACTTCTTAACAAAGGGAAGGTAGAAGGGACTATAGGAATTTTGAGCAAGGGAATTTAGTGTAGTCTGTTGGGCTCAGAAGTATCAGGAAAAGCTTCCACTAGGAAATGACACATAAACTGAGTTCTAAAGATTATGGCTAACATACCCTAGAGGAATGGTTTTTAAAAAAGTATTACGACTTTGTTAGAGAACTGAATAATGTTTGCTCTGATGGACATTATACAAGACCTTCCAGGAATCAGTATGAACAAATGTGTATGTGCACATGCGTGCGTGTGCACACACACACACACACACACACACATACTCTACAGCAGTTTCTGTACAATAAACACCTCCAGGTTACCTGTTCTCAGGGAAGGCATCTTGTTTTAATTGAAAGTTCTCATTTACAGCAATTTCATGAGCAAGAGTCATGTTCGATAAGTTCCTTGCTGCAGCCATTACTTCATCAAATGTTACAACCCTGGGAGGGCTTGTTGCTGAAGGAAAGAAACACCAGTTAATGTCACGGAGGAAAAGTTGTCATCCAATGAAGCCTCCTGATACAGAGTTTAAGTTATTCCAACATGTATTTTCAGGGTGTTACAAGTAATAATATATATTAAAATAGGTGTATTCCCCTGCTTAACACTTGAGACTTCAGAAATTTAAGAACTCCTTTGATAGCTTCATTACTATACTGACTGACAAAAAATTCTCAGATGTTTCTGAGATCATCTTATTAGTACAGACTATTATAAGCTACTTTTTAAAAATTAAATCACCACATTTTTAGTGTCTATTGATATCTGCATTTATTACATGTGCTATGCAGGACATGGATAAGACTTTTTATTCTGTAATTCATAACTCATTAATCTAAACAGACTCAATATGAAATAACTAATTTTTTAAGACTTCAGTTTTTAAAAGTATAGGCAGTATAGTATAGTGCCTAAGTTTGACTCTAAGTTTTACCAAGTGGTAATTATCACTCACTGAGGAATAACATACCTCTTCATAGGACTGTTGTGAGGTGACTAAATGAGATCATTTTAAATGAAGAAGAATATTGTAAGAACTCAGTAAGTTTATATAATTAAAATAAAATAAATCTGATAATATACTTCTCAATAAGAGGTAGTAAATAATTATTATAGGTTTTTCTAAAGATTACTATACAAAGTATTCTAATAAATCATGTCTTTTTGAAATCACTGTTGGAACTCTTAGCTTCTGTTAATTAAAAATCACTACCTCAAACAACAGTACTGACTGAGAATACTTTGCTACCTAAAATAATTTTATAAAGAAGAGGAGGGGGAAAAAAAAGAGAGAAGGAGTGCAGAATAGTGATACTCAGAATTACACAAAACCCTTCTTCAGGAGCCCTAGGTACCCTGTAGGAGGCATCAACCCCATATGTAGCATAAAGAATGAACAAAAGCACAGAAAGCTACATGGCTGCTGATAAATTCTTCTCCTGACCCTCTGTCCCATTAAGATTCTAAAAATGTTTGTACCCTTTGATGCAATGATCCAATTATACCCAAAGGAATTCTCGGAAAGGCTTTATGCACCAACGTGTTTATAAAGCACTATCTGTAGTAGACAAAAACAAAAACAAAAAAACCCCCCCAGAAACTAAATGTCCAATGATAAATCAATGGTTAAATAAATGTATGGTTTATTCACTTGATGAAGTAATAGGCAGTCATAAAAACAGTGTTTTAAAAATATATTATCATGAGCAAATGTTTTAGTTGCAGTACTAAGTGAAAAGAGTCCACGCTTGCTGTGAGCAGAGCTGATATGATAATGTGCTACCAGCTGTCATCTTTGGGTGATATCATCGGCAATATTTTCTTTTCTATATACTTATGTACCTTCCAGATTTTTAAAAATAAGAATGTATAAATTTAAAATAAACACAAATGAACAAAAATGTTTAAGTGGACATTTGGTCATATTACACATTATTTGTTCATTTCTACATTTGCTTTGTCAGTTTAAGGTGATAAATGTCCTATACAAAATGCCAATTAAAAAAACAACAAAAAAAGACAAACACACCTGCGTTAACACAAGCTTCCAGATGTAAAAAAACTAAAAGACAGCTCCCTTCACTTGGCTGCTCCTCTGACTCGTTCTCACACCCCTGGCATAGTGATTCTCCTTGTGGGCACTTTTCTGGGGTGATTTGCACAACAGGTTTTGAAATTGGCAGGAAACCCTTTAGATTAGTTCATTTCCTGCCTGACCCTTGAATTGGGGCAAGTTTCCTTCCATGTAAATCAGAAATGATCAGAAAAGACCAATTTGAATTCATCCTTGAATGCAACCCAAGAAGTCATTTCAAGGAGTGGCTTTCCACTACTTGAGAGGGAAGATAAGTAGGGTTGGGAGACCTGATTAATAGTCAAAGCAAAGTAGAGCAGAGACAGAGATGAAAATAAAAATGGACAGGTTGTAAGCTTTAGTGGCTATTTATTCCTGCCTTTGTGGTGCTATTCTGATACCTCTAGAAAAGAGAGGAAGTCTGAAATCTGCTCTTGCTCATGTATGAGTTTTAAAACCTAATGTACATGTCTAGAAGCACCCCCAATCCTCCCACCCCTGCTCCCCTCTCAACTTACAGGCAGGAGAACTGGACTTGCTGGAGGAGTCACTTGTAAAGCTCTGCCTGGAGCACTCGCAGTCACTGAGTGAAGCCACGCTTTCAGAAAACCGGGAAGAGTCCGAATCACTGGGCTGGTCCTCGCCCACACACTGCTTCTCACCATTGAAGGGCATTTTGGGTCACTTGAGTGTGGGCCTGCAGAGAGAGCGCCTGCAGAGACAAATAGACCCTATGCTAGCATTCTGCAGTACTTCCACCGACAGATGCTTCTGCAGGGCAGAGAGCTGTGCGTGCCTGTGTCAGAGCTGGAAAGCGCAGAGGACTACCTCGCCCTCCCATCGCACCCGGCCAGGCTATCACCAGGGTTTCAAGATGCCTTCCAGAAAGGGAGTCCACCTCCACAGGTGTGAGTTTGCTCAGGACATACTCAGCTGCGAATGTGGAGCAGCTCTCAGCAGTAACAGATCCTTTAAAATAAAATGTGCATAACACACACCGCTTCCTTCCTCCTGTGTCGCTAAAACATGGGAGGGAAGAGTAGGAGAGAGGGACTCCGGGGTCAGACTGCCTAGGTTAGAAGCTCCTTCTGTCTTCCGCCAGGTCACCTTGGGGAAGTCACTTAACCACCTACCTCATTAGTAAAACTGGGCTGAAAGACTAAAAATAGGGCTGCTTAAAGATTAATTAGAATTAATCTTATTAAAGTGCTCAGCACAACACTCAAATGTTAGCCATTTTATATATATATATACACACACACATATGTATGTATATATGTGTGTGTGTTTGTGTGTGTGTGTGTGTGTATATATATATATATATATATATACCTCTTATGTCTTCGTTTCAAATAAAACATTTTTTAAATCAGCCTCTCCAGTTCTCTGTGAGCCTTTTGGGGAAAGGAGAGTCTAATTAAAGTCTCTGACCAGGAAGCCTTTAAGTTCTTCAGGTTCTTCCTCCATCTTCCTGTGAACCCCCACGACATGAGGAGTAAGGCCTCATACTTGGTTTGTATGCAACAATTTACAAAGTACCCACAACCACCCAAAGAACAAATACACAAAAAGTCCTGATTCATGGCTGGAGTGGTGGGGACAGACTGTGAGGGACAAGGGGACTTACTATGCCATAAAACCAGTCTCTTGACTATACATCCAGTGCTGCTTCTGGGACAGGGCAGGGCAGCTGGGCCCAGTCACCGCCTAGAAAGGAGATCCCAGAGCTCAGGAGCCACAGCCAGGCCCGTGAGGGATGGCCCTGATATGAGTGTGGGGTTAGCTGACACTGCGGGGAAACCTGGGCCGGAGGAGAAAGGGACCTTAAATCCTTAATGCACAGTAATGACAGTAAGGGTTCACTGAGTCTCTCTAAACATGAACCAGCTCATGCAATGAGGTACACAGAGCTTTTAAAGCTGTCAGAACATGAAACCTCAACTATGTAGTATGCCTGGAAATGCCTAAACAGTTTCTTCAATGATTCCTTTCATATTTAGGCAGTGCCTACTGTGCACCGAGCTCTGGGCAAAGTAATGGTGAGCAAGATAGCAGCGCCTTACTCTCAGGGTCTCAGGTTCAGCTTCCTAGTATTGCGTGTACCAGAGGCTAAAAGACAAGTAAAGGGAAATCAAGGCATTGCTTAGGAAGCTGGAGAAAGGACAGGCAGGTTGGGACTAAGGGTTTAATCTAGCCTTTGTTGAGAGAAGCATTGCCACTTTTTATCCCATAAGTGGTGACAGAGACGGGCCTCAGAGGGACTTATTAAGGTCAAAAGCCCAAGGGCATTTGCACGGGGTCACCTACATAACATTCTTCAGTCCTGCCACTGGGAGAAACGCTCCCTGGTTCTGCCCACCACTTCTGCAAACACAAAACCACCAACTTGGAGGCTGCCTCTGCAGACCAAAGCGTGAGTGGAGTGTAGCTGTCAGGAGCTACCACGCAGACACATTCACCCTATCCTAGAAGGTCAAGGCCAACCACCACCACAGGCTGTCAAACAGCCCTGAACGCTTGCACCTTGGTGGTGAATTAACCTCCTTTTTCGCATGCAAACTAGATTCTACTTTGAACTTTAACTCCCATCTGCTATGGCAGACAGGGACAGAAGAAAGAAAAGGGTCTGCTCTGACCCTCTCACTTCCATTAAACCTCAAATCTGACGTGCAATGCTTGTCCTTCCCTCTAGATTTCCCTCTCTCTTGGCCAACATTTGATTTTTCATTGATGGCATTTCTTGAAAATGCTATCTTCTCCAGGAAGCCTTCCTCCTACTCTCAGGCCAGAGGTGATGGCATTCCTCTTGTATATGGGCAGCACATCTGTAATTCCACTGCGGGGCTTTGCCCCTTGTACAGTTATTTTCCTCCCATGGCTACTTCCAACTCTCCTTCATACCGTAGGGTCTGCATCTTGTCGATTGCCAGTATCAAGTATGTGACAAGCATTCATTTAGTGTCAGATGAAATGGAATCACTGAATCCCATTTGGTACAGCTTCAACCAGAACATTTGTAAACTGATATCACTGCATTTACAGGCCTGGGACTGCCCAAGTTCAAGCACTGGAGAGAGAACCTACCACTTCAGCTTACGTTATTAGGTTTAACACAATTATTTCCTGGTTCTGGTCACATTCCTATTTGAATATCTTTAACTTCGTTTCAACTGTATTATTTTTTTCTTCCGGCATTCCACTTTAACAACTGTATGGTCTGCTCTTAATTTCTCTTCACTTAGTCTTTCCAAGCAGAGGTGAATAAAAGCTTACATCCATTGGAATTTATGAACTAAGTTAATAGCTGTAACTGTCCATTTCATTTCTCTACTCCAGCTGAATGGCACACTTTGCAGGTCTCTTAATTGTGTTTAACAAGGCAGCAAAGTACAAAGATTAAAAAAATAAAAAGATCTAGGTTAGGAGATAGAAGTCCAGTCTGAGGCTTGGGTCTACCATTAATTTGCTGTGTGAATGTGTGCACATCACATTTGCTCTCTTCACCTCATTTTTCTTAATAGGTTGGGCCAGCTGTAAGATCCCTTTCAGCTGGGAATTGCTAAATGCTCTAAAGCCAGAGTTCCATGAGGAATCACTTGAAGTTCTGAGAAATTAAATATACTCATGGCATGCTTAAAATGTGCAACTAGGCTTTCTTCTAACAATTCACTGGAGACAGAGTTTCTGGCACAGGGGATGCAACAGAAAATCAAAAAGCTTCAAAATGTTTAGTTGGCACTAAACTAATCAAGTGGGCTTTAGTGCCTCTATGCAGAAACTTTTCTTTAAATCCAAAATGCCCATTATTACTCTATTGGGAAATTGCCTGTTTCCTCATACAGGCATGCTAATAATACCTAACTCATGGGGTTGGTGTGAGAGTTCATTTAATCAATATATGTGGAGTGCCTGGAACAGTGTCTAATACAGAGTAAACAGGACACGGATGATTGCTATTATTAGTATTATTTGTTGTTGGGGTTTTTTTTGGTATTGTTATTATCATCATTTCAGGCATAAAACTCTAGAGGGAAGAAGTTTTATCCCATGATGATGAAAGCATGTTTCCCTGCGGGAAAACAAGGCTGGTAATTAACCTAGGACAGAACTCTTGCATTTGTTTGAAATACAGAAGCTGAAAGCAAATGGCTCATCCTGATGTAAATGGTCTTCTGCATGTTCCTTCACGTCTGTTCTTACTTTTCTTGGTCTCAGGTTTCCATATAAGTCATCTGGAGGCAAATCTACTTGACTCAAAAGGCATTGATTCAACAGCTTTTAAAGCTATTTTGGATTCTCTTAGGACAGTGATCATGAAACCAGGGTGTTTTCTGAAGAAAGGTAATGCATTTCATACAAACTCAGAGCTACTTACCCTTCACCATTGTAGCTCACAAGCAAAGCACATGACTTCTCAGGAGTACCACAACTCGTCCTACCTGTAGCATTTATTCACGGACGAAAGGTAGTCAAAGGTGAAGACGGAAGATGACTCCAAGCAAAACCTCCAACACTATGGTGGGTCACTAGTCTAAGAGACTAATCACATTTTTCATTGCACCCTTCCATATTTCATAGTAATAACAAATGCAATATTAAATCATTCCTTCCAAGGTCAATGACTGGGATGCAGCAGAAACTTAAATATGTATTATTGAATGAATAAATGGATGACAAATGGCAGTATGGCCACTGACACATTAAGAGAAGAGGAAATGGGTACAAGGACCTAAAGAGGCTAGTTCTGTACCCCACCACAGATGAAGGGGAGAGCAATTTTTAATTCATGAATTGATTCTTCAACCTGAGTCCAGACTATCGACTTTTTAAATTTCCTTTCTGCAACAAACTCTTATGTGCAAATGGTTCTGCGCTGGTTCAGGATTGCAGAGTTCCACCGGTGACAATGCACATGTCTGTCACTAAAGCAGTAAGAACGCCGACTGTGGAGTCAGGCGACTGATCGGAACTTACCTGCCAGTTGTAAAGTGGAGTTAATAATAGTATCTACCTTACAGAATTGTGAAGATTAATTGAAACAGTCTATGTCAAGCACTTAAGCTCCTAGAAAGTGGTTGACACATTGTCAACTATTATGTTATTCTTACAAAAGGAAGTTATGAATTCCGAAAATGTCAATGTCATAAAGACAAAGAAAGGCTGAAGATAGGTTCGAGAAGAAAAGAGAGTTGACCACTATGTGCAATAGATTGATCCTGTACCAGAGGACAAAACTGCTATAATGGGCATTTCTGGGTCAACTGGCAACATTGTTATAACACTTTGAATCTACTGTCTGTATTACAATGTTAAATTTACTGAAGTTGATAAAGTACTGTGATTATATATTTAGGAATAAAGGGCCATGATATATGCAACTTTCAAATGATTCAAATGAGAGAGAAAAAGATAAAATACATGGAACAAAATCTTAACAGGTGACTATAAGTAAAAGGCAGACAATAGGGCATTCTTTGTATGGTTCTTGCAACTTTTTCTGTAAGTTTGAAATTTTTTCTAAACAAAATGAAAAGTACTAAACTGAAACTTCAAGTCTAATTAGAACAGTCTAGTCTCCTGCAGTTTTTAGATTTTAACTGTTCCCATCACTGTGATAGCTTAGATACCACTTAATTAAAATCTCTTCTACACACTCAAACTTGTCCGAGTCTCATTCTTGAACAGTGCCTGGAGAATAAACTAGGAAATAGGCCAGAGCCCTACAGCAGTGGTTTGTAATTCTTCTGCGATCTGGACTCTGCCCACCTCATCCTGTACCCATGTCTCCTAACCCTTTGTGCTCCAGACGCAATGGCCTTCTTTGGATTCCTCAGACATGCCAGTCTTCCCACACTTGCACCTGCTGTTCCCTCCTCCTGGGGTGCTCTTCTCCTTGAGCTTCACATGATCAGCTCCTTGTCAT
This sequence comes from Manis javanica, assembly GCF_040802235.1. NCBI lineage: Eukaryota > Metazoa > Chordata > Mammalia > Pholidota > Manidae > Manis > Manis javanica. The sequence goes on along the minus strand of NC_133165.1, from coordinate 104,445,335 downwards.
TCACATTTGAAATTAAACGTTAAAACTTCGAAGTGACTTTTCCTGATATCCCCACTCACTCACTCCATCTAAATTAGCCATCTAGGGCTTAGAACACCTTCCGGAATAGAGGCAGAACTCAATGAGCATCATTGATGAACAAATTAAGCCACACTCCTATTCATAAGACAACTTGGGTTTCCCTTCTCTTCTGCCTCACTCATATTACTCATATTCTCATTATATACTCACTTAAGGTATTATAATTGTTGCTGCATATCAGTCTCCCCACTAAATTCTACTCTGCTTGCAGGAAGTAGCTATATCTCCCCTCTCCAGAGAGGCTGAATTACTTGCCCAAGAGTTCACAGCAGTGGCAGAGACACAACTTGAATCCAGGTGGTGGATCCCTAAAGCCCATGCTTTCTACCACTCTAGGAAAGCTGGAGAAAATTTGGTGTGCTGCTCATTCTTTCCATTCCCACTCTGCCAAATTGATCTACCCATCACCACGTGGACACTTGCACATTTGGTAGCAGGCTGACCCTACCCTGGGGTGGCTGCTCAACTGCTATACCATGAAGGGAATCACTGAAAGAGGCCTTCATCCAAAATAGTTCTCAACAGTCACATGAGAGTGACTGAAAATCCTGTATCAGGAAGTCATTCTTAAAGCACTGCACAATCGCTGGTTAAAACCCAAATACAACCAAAAGGTATTACAACTTATGATAGTATGAGTCAAACCCATTTTGAAGTGAATTTTTCAGATTATCAAGCAGCACTTGAGGAATGGAATCCATCCAGCTAAGGTTAGGTCATGGAAAAGAGAAATTTCAAGAAGCAGCTAGTAGGTATCATCCTTGAAGACCAGATTAAGGTCAGGTGCAAGGAAAATACTCACATGTGTGTGAAGGGCAAGGAGTGACTCGAGTAAGACCTGGCTCTGAAGAAAAAACTGCAGATGGTATGGGTAATCATTGTCTGTAAAATGCTGCTTTAGAACCAGTCCCAAACAGCAATGTAAAAAATTATTCACATGCAACAAAACCGAAACCACAGAGTAGAGGGAGGTATTCCATTCAGCTAGAGAATACTGGTCTTCATCAAAGTACAGCTAACAAAGAGCTAGAAGAAAGCCAACAAGCCAGTCATTGGCTAAAGAAGCAGATGTTCATGCTACACATAACATTACGGAATCAGGGAGAATTTCTTGGCATTCTCACACTTGGAAATATTCCTACTCCCATCTCTGGCTGGCCTGTTTTAGCACCCCTGCTTCCTACTCCAGGGCTCTCAGCCCCTCAAAAAATGGTATTGAAGCTGCTTCCACACATGACTGGGAATCTTCCGCCCTGGGCTACTTCAAGTCAGGCAACTCCGCAAGCAGCCCGGGTGATGTAAGAAATCCCTGGAGGCAAGAAGAAAAGGCAGGCAGGCAGGGAGCCTCCTAAAGTGGGGACCACTGAGCTAACCTCATCATAGTGGGCAGGTAGCAAGGAGCAAAGTCTCTCGACTGGAGACCATGGGACCACGGGGATCCTGGGGGCCGAGGGGCCCACTGGGGACAAGGACACCTTGTCTAGTTTCTTTGAGGACAGCCATTGAAGACAATACTCCCCAAACTTCAGTTATTTAAGTACCATTCTTCGCACCTTTTTCCACATCTCCATCCTCCCCATGCCCAAATTTATCAATCACTTCTCTTTATCTTGACTAGACTTTTCCATTTCAATACACTTATTTTAAAATGAAACTATGTATCATTGTGAAATCGCTCGTTAAGTGGAATAGTTTCTCCTAATACTAACGAAAACACAGAACCGTGTTCGTCCATGTGCTACCTCGAATCATCGTTGTTACCCCAAATGGGGGCACCCAGAGTAGCAGCTTTGGGAAGCACAGCCATCCCTGACAGATCAGGGGTTCGAGCCGGGGACTGATTCCCGCCTCTTCTCTCTTAACTGAGGGGTCAGAACAGGAGTCTACACACCCCTCCGCCTCTCTCCAGCAGCACGTTTCCTGTCAAAACAAACCTTTAGGAAAGGCGACCGCGACCAAGCCGAGTGCCAGGGAAACCCCGGCAACAAGCCCCAAACACAAGCTTCTGGCCCCGCCCGGCCCCAGCTGCAGCTCGGTTCGCCCACCCAGCGAGGCCGAGGGTCTCAGGCGAGACGGTGCCCCCTCCTCGGCCCTCCATGAGCCGGACGGTGGGAAGCCGCTGGTAGCGCGGTCGCTGGCACCGGCCCAGCGAGATGGAAACAGCGGCCAGTGGGCCGCGACCCCGCCGCCTCCGGGGCCGGAAGCCAGTGGCCACCTCGACACCCACCGTGGCCACTCGGCGCCCGCGGCCCGCGGTTCGAGGTCAAGCAGGAGCAGCGGGCGGGGGAAGCAAGCACCGGAGCTTGACGGTCCCGGCCCCGGTGCGCCAGGACGGAGCTCCGAGGTGGGCCGGGGAGGCCCCGGGGCTGCCCGGGGCGATGTGTCCCCTCCGCTGGCCCGGGCCCACCGCCTCAGGGCCGGCGATCCCTTCGCGGTGAACGGATACTCACCTGGTCCGCCGCGGACACGGGCGGAGGAGAAGGGCGACTGGGTGCGCGAGGGTCAAGAGTGTCGGGGTGCCTCCTCGCCGAACACAGCACAAACACCAGAAAACTCACCAGTCCAACAACTATCCTCAGCCCGTCACCCTCCCCACGCGGCATTTAAAGGACCGGGAGGGACTCGAGGGGCCAGCGCGGCGCGGCCATCACGTACGAGGCGTGGGGGGGGAGATGGCACGGGGAGGAGGGGATACCCAGGGCGCTCCAGGCTCCCACGGCACAGCCCTGACAGATGTGACCTACAACAGCACGGTTGCCCTCTTGTTCGGATGGAAGAGGCTGAAGAGGGCTTGGACTGAGGGTGCTTTGGCTGCAAGAGGGACCAGTTCCCCCGCGGGCTGCGGATGGTGCGGCCCGGAGTCTGCTAGGGGCGGGGAAAGGAGTGTTTACGGAACTCGGGTCGCGGGGCCGCCCGAAGCTCCTAGCGTTGAAGGCGGGGCCAGCCGGGGAGCTGGGGGCGAGGGGCGGAGATGTGGGGCGGGGCCGTGTCGGGGCGAGGCGGCGGGGCAGCGGGGCGGGGAGCTGCGGGGCGCTGGGGGCGGGGCGGAGCCGCGCGCAGCTAGGTTCGTGGGTGCGCCGGCGCGGCGCTGAAGTGACCTCCTGGGCCGCACCAGGGTGGACGATGCACCAAGCTCCCTTGCCGCGGTGGATCTCGGACTCCCCGAGCACCCCCCTCATCTAGATGGGGAGATCCAAATCGGGTGCCCACCACTGCAGTCCACACCTACAGAGACAACCCAACCGACGAGGCGGCAAGTGCCTTCCCACGCACATCGGCAGCCAGCCGTGTCATCTGCGTTTGTGTCTCACATCCACATAAACACTGACCCAGATTTGCATACGGCTGTACTGGAGGATTAGCTCCTGGAAGTCACACCACCCAGGCTCTCCGAAGACGTAAACTTCGTGTGCATGCAAAAGATAACGCATCTTACTTCCTCTACGGTTCTTGGCAGCGCCTATCTCCGGGGAGAGGTTTCGAAGTTAATGTAAATAAGCAGCCTCAGGATAAGCTCTGTGTAGTCGGGCCTACTGTTCAGCTCTCATGGGCTTGCTTTGAGGTGTACAGTAACACACCCCAACTGCGCACATGGAAACTGCTGTGTCTTCTGCCAGGTGTAAATTGGTATTATTTGGGAGATGGTTTCATGCAGGAGTGTAAGTGAATTATGTATAGGCTGAATTATTTATATTTAGTGCTGAAATGTCTAGATTGTGGAGGCAAAACTGATTCTAGAAAAACCCAGACAAACAGCATTTTAAAGGAGGGTAGAAAGCCAATTATCCTACACGGAATAATTCAGTGTTACAACATGGACTTTCCTTGGATTCAAACCCAGGCTCTGACATTTACCCCCCATGAACTGTTGGTCAATGAAGACAACAGTGTTAACTATCTCATTGGATTATTGTGAGGATAGAATGAGATAAAGCATGTGAAATGCTTAGAGCTGTAAGCACTCAATCAGTGTTAGTTATTGAAACTATTTGGCAAACTACTCTGAGTAAACGGCCTGTGACCTGTGTAGATTTGTATTTGTGTCTCCTTAATACTACTCTCTCCTCCCTTTTCCTAAAATATAGATACTAAGCAAGAGATAAAAGAGAAAACGCTTTGCCACCTGTAGAGCATTCCTATGAACATGTCTTTGTTTATATTGTTTGTTGGAATCAGCAGTCAGCGTGACAGATGCCTCCAATTTCAATTCTTGCCAAATAACAACCACCACTCAACAAGTGCCATCACCATCCTAAAAGCTCCACAATAGAAAGATTAACCAAAAATATCCCCACACTGCTGGACACTGTGGCAATGACATATTGCAACTCTGCTTCCTTTGTTAGCTTAGTTGGAGCTTGTTAAGTATTTCTTTGTGCTATTATATAACTTGGAGCAGGTGAGCATGAGTCAGGAGAGTTGTCCAATCTACTTGGGTGGCCAGTTGCTGGACCCTGGGCATGACCCTTATTTTAAAGCTCAAATATGTAACTTTCAAAGCCACAAGGAAGCAATTTTTGTCAAAGCAGGTGAGTCAAGTTTCAGCATGTGTTGGGGTGACAACCTTGAGGAAGAAGAGGCAGGGGAAAATCAAGAGACCCAACACAGGGAGGGAAAAATACTATCTTCTGTTACTTTGACATTAAATAACTTGCTCTCTGGAAATCTTTTGGTCAATTACCTGACCAACTGCCTTCAACCTGGCTTATATATAAAAGCACTTTGAAGAAATAAAGTGCTGTAAAATATTAGGCAGTACTCTTTAAAAACTATGCACGATTAGCATGTATAATGTGTGGGCGGGGGGCACGGGGAGGGCTGTGCAACACAGAGAAGACAAGTAGTGATTTTACAGCATCTTACTACGCTGATGGACAGTGACTAATGGGTATGTGGGGGGGGGTGCTTGGTGAAAGGGGGAGTCTAGTAAACATAATGTTCCTCATGTAATTGTAGATTAATGATACCAAAATAAAAAAAAGTGAAAAGATAACCCCCAAAATGGTAAAAATTTTTGTGTATCATATATTTGATAAGGGACTGGTATTCAGAATATATAAAGAACTCTTACAACTCAAGAAGACATGGGGACTTGGTGAAGGGGGGAGTCTAGTGAACAATGTTCCTCATGTAACTGTAGATTAATGATACAAAAAAAAAAACCTTGCATCACATTCTTGCTCAGAGCTCAGGAAGGCATAGAATAAAATCATTGTTACTCAGATTATGTTTATGACCTTCTGGAAAAAATGTCTGAAAAGGCAATGTCTCTAGTTAGTAAAATAATTTGCTTTTTATTTGAAGAATACATAATCACAATAATTTTTCTGACTCTCCCATTCTGAATCACTTAAAGAAGTCACAGTAATGCAGTGTGTTTTCCTCCCTAAAAATTAGACATTAGACTAAATTTGATGTATTGCCTTTGGCAAACGACTAAGAGCTGATCAAAACTTTAATTTGGTGAAGAAATATACTCATTTTCTTTTTTACGCATCTTAAATCTGAGCTTTAAATTACAATAAATTCTCAAAAAAAATTAGAAAACCCAAAAATGTCATTTTAATATGGATTTGCAACCTCTCAACCATTTAACTCGTATAGTGGAGCTGCATATTGTACTGATCTGGAATAATGCAAATTCAACTATACCTACTCAGATGGAACAGAGTGCAGGTTGCACAAGAGAATCATTTAAATAGTGGTGGTGAGTTTGCCCCCTATTCTTTTTATAGGAGCTGTGAGGTTTCTCTTCTTCCTGAGTTGATCTAAGTTTCTAAGCTTCTCTGCAGGGCTGGTTTCAGATGCGTGCAATTGTCCAGTTGCACACAAGACCCTACGCCTGGAAGAGCCCCATATTTAGTTTAATGTGCTTGGTAATTGTTGAACAAAGAGTCCTGCATTTTCATTTTGTGCTGGAAATCACAAACTGTGTAGGTGGTCCTCATCTCACCACACAGAATATGAGTCTAGTGTTTAAAGGTACATATTTTCCCTTAACTTGTCCCCAAATGCGTATCAATTATTTTATCTAGTGCTCAATTGAAGAAACATTTATCTGTTTCTAATGCTGTAGGCTAAAAAACCCAACCAAACAAACACACTGGTATATCCCAGCTCTTATGGCCATAGAAGGAACTTTCAAGGATGATTTTGACCTTATATTGTTCTTTTGGAACATAACCCCTCATATAAGATATGACTCCACTGTAAGTGGAAAAATTGATTAAATGAAATTCCATCTCTTTTCCTCTCCCCTGTCCATCTTAAGGTGCTAGGAAGGGCTAAAAAGCAGTAAGGGGGAAAAAAGGCAAAGGACAGTAGAAGGAAGAAAAATCACTTGGCCAATATACAAACTAGATAATCAGTCACTGAATGTTCAAAATTTAACCACACCTTCTTGTCAGATTCTGTCATTCTTTTTCTTTGGGTCTTAAAGATAAGGCAAATTTAGATCATTGACTAGATTTGACCATTAAGACAATGCTTGATCAAGTTTCCAAAGCATCAAAAACAGTTTTTCCCCTGAATCCACTGACCTGGAGTGAAATTAATAATAAAATTGGAGGTTGTTTCTCATTCCAATTGCCTGTACCCTCATACCTAGATACAGCCTCTGGCCCTAACTCCTCTCATACCAAAAGGAAAAGCAATCTTAGTACCCATCCCCTTTCACCCTCTATGGGCCCCTGCACTTACCTGGAAAGCACTGGTGTCCCCTGGAACACAAAAAGGAGACTGGGGAACAGCAGGAGAACAACTGTGGGCAGGAAGTGGGAGGGGCCAAGGAGAGCTGACCTCCAAGGAGTACCAGTGAGAGGCCAAAGAGCTGAAGGCTCAGGGCCCAGGCCAACACCGTCACCCTCTTTCCCCACCTTTGGGTCAGCAGAAGTCATTTTCTAAATGTCTTCATATTCCCTTTCAACCATCATCATTTAGGCCCTCACTTAGAAAAAAAAAAATTGGAATACCCAGAGGGTAGGGGAAGTTCTTCTAAAATAAAGCGCAAAACCCAGAAGACATGAAGAAAAGGGTTTAGAAATGCAACTCCTCACAGTGTTTGACATAAAAGCATGAGTTACAGAGCAGGAGAGAGAATATATGTATTCTGTGTATAGGAAATGCATAGAAGTGTGCCAAAATGTTACCCTCCAAACTGTTTAGGAGGCAAGTTGGGAGATGTTCCTGATTTATTTTATGTACATACAAATGGCTTATTTATTTTACAGTGAGCATTTATTCATTCATATGTGGCTCTGTATTTCCACACTGCCCTACAATGATACTACTCTTATCACTGTATGTCCTCATAAACACACCTTAGTGGTCATGGGTGCTATTAACACTATACAATACATTTCCACCTCTTTTCTATTCAATATTTTTAAAAGTCATGATAATACATGGTGCTTTTCACATCAACTATAGAAAGGAGTGAAATTGCAAAAGACCTCTCACTATGGTATGTCAAAATTATTTAGGCTGGGTCGGGGAATACTAACCCCTACTTTTTAAGTTGTTCATTTCGAGCCCAATTCTTAAGTAGCCAAAGTACATGGAGTTTACTTTCATTTTAAAGCATATTTTGTCCCCATCTGTGAGCTCTGAAGGTATCCTTTCTTTGGCAATAAACTGGATGGACGTTCTTTCCCAAAGTGGCATGAGTAATGATACTACCTTTTGAGGGCAAAAAATTGATAGCCCTGAACATTTGGATGTCTGTACAGTAGCTTTTATCTGAGAGTTCCTAGGGGTTCTAGTGGCAGGTATTTATGTTAAGGTACTGAGAGTTCATGACTGACTAAGGGGATATTCAGTGAGTCATTGAATTGGCAGGTCAAGAATAGAAACCTGAACTCATTTCATGGCTTCTTTTCATGCACACACACCACACACTCATGCAGTGTCACATGCAAAGCATTACCTGTTGTGACATAATTATCTAATTTCCAAAACACCATGTCAACAAACATACCAGCGCTGTATCAACTAGGTGTCCCAAGTATTTATAACCACATTCCATTACTCTGGAAGGGTGCTGTGCCATCCAGAGAGCAAGGAGAATGGAATGCTGTCAATTCTTCTAAAATATCTGTTTATTTTCCTCTCATATGTATATGAAGCTGACAAGAGAAAGTAAAAAAGCAAATTCTGCTACAAGAAAATCTGGAGTAAAGAGCAACAATAAGACATTTCTAGCTGATTCCTGCCCATGACATTGTTCAAATACACCTGCATGTGCATAATCGGCAAATCCTGAGAAGCTAGTTCCAACATAGTTGTGGAGAAGTGAATTTTAATGCTCAAACTGAATTCTTTATTTGAAGAAGGCTACTATGATTATACTTGTAAATTAAAACAGATGTTCAAATATTCAAATATGTGTAGATCAACATTTTCAAAGAGCAAGTCAAAGTAGAAAGTGTATATAAAAAGCAAATGTAACATGGTGGAAAGGGGGTGTGTTTGGATTCAGACAGACCAGAGGGATTATAGCCACGTTCTACCACTCATTTCATGTATACCCTTACCTTCACAGGTACAAAATGGGATAATGATGTTGTAGGGTCATTTGTCATTTTGGTGGTCCAGCTTCTCCAGTGGTGTCCCCTTATTACCATTTACTATAGAAGCCAAAGTGGGGAGTGATATGGTAATCTCATTCATGCTTTACTACTGAAGCTGAAAGGGGAAAGATGTATCATTCTCTCTTTCCAGCCCCTAACAGCTGGGATATGGGCTTGGGACCTAAGCATGTCCTTTTAGATGCTGCCCACCACAGGCAGGTAGGGGTGAATCACAGAGTCTGCAGTGGTGACATCCAGTGCATGGTGTCCTTAGCAATCATCCCTGTGCTGTGGTCGCAGTTTTGCCAGGCTTCCTTTCATTCTTTTCCAAGCCTGGTTCTTCAGCTTTCCTCTCACTTCCGTGAGCTAGCCAATGCTGCTTTGCTATGTCTGTTCAAAGTAGGTGTCTTTCCCATAAATACTGACAACACACTGTTGGTTACCATTAGGGAAGGCTGGTGGGGGGATGAGTGACATAAGTGAAGCAGATAAAGAGGTGTTAGTTTTAAATAATAAATTAGACACGGGAATGGAAGTCCAGCACAGAGAACATAACCAGTAATATTGTAATATCTTGGATGGTAGCAGAGGGTAACTACACTTTCCATGGTGGGCATTTAGTAATGCATATATTTATCAAATCACTATGTTGCACGTCTGAAACCAATATAATATTGTATATTAACTATACTGCAATAAAACAAGACAAAACAAAAACAAAATAGGTGTCTGTTATTTACCACTAAGGACTTCGACTAGAACAAACAGCCTCAGTTTGTTGGAGACTTAAAAGAGATAATATATATAAGGAGTTGAGCAAAGTCCCAGGTATTTTATATGGCTCAATAAACTATATCTTCTATTATTATACTCTTGTTATGCTAAAAATACCTTTCTTGAATGGATATATAAACCTCTGTTCCTCATATGTTCCTTCAATCACCTTTATCACTTTACTGGCTATACCTTTAATTAATAAAATGAATCAATTTTAAACCTGGGTTTATTCTAGTTTCTAGAGTCATCTAACTTTTTGAAAATTATAACTTGACAGATCCAAGGTGCCATGCAGGGGTATGCAGTCCAGTGTCGCGTGCCCTGTCCTCGCCGGCAAGAACAGCACGCAACAACAGCAGGATTCTTCTGCAGAAAGCTTTATTCTTCAGCTCTTTGTGAAACAAATGAGTTGGGCAGGACCCAGAGGGGAAGGAGAGGCTTGCTTATATAGTTCTCATGCTCTGACCTGGTTGGTGCGGCTCCATATGCCTTATTAGCATAACCATTTGGTGGGTCTCATTGGTCCTTATGCCAAGGCGCAATTAGCATGTAGTTTAGTGGTGTGGGATGATTTGTCATTAGGAAGTTCGGGGCCTTCCGGCTGCCCTGCATTGGGCGCTATTTTCTGAGCGCGGCTGCCAACATCTCCCCCTTTTTTGTCTAACAGAAGCTCAAGGCGGAACTTGCCAGCAGAGGCGGAGACAGAGGCCTGACCTCCATCATACTTCCTGATGCCCCCTTTTTGGAGAGGGGTTCTGGGCATCTACCCCTATGCAGTCAGGCATGCCTCTCAGAGGGGTCCAAGACCTCTTGCAGTGCTTTGCCTCGCATCCTCTGGCTGGCGTTGGGACCGCTTGGTACAAAGGGTTTGGACCCTTTTTCTCAACCCTCTTGCACCATGAGCTTCTTAAAGAAAGCTGTGATTAAGCATTGAGGTACTCGGGCCTGGTGCAGTGCCACATGGGCTCAGGGTGCAAGAGCTACCTCAAGCTAAAGCCGAGCTTCCTTCTTAAGCATGTTGAGCCACACTTGGGGAGAGGCACCAACGTCTATCGCCATTAGGGCTTGAGCAAGGATCACCTTGTCCTGCTTATGTTGGTTGCGGAGTCTGCATAACAACCAGAGTAAGAGCATGAGACCTCCAAGCAGGAACACGCCCATCCCAGCCATGCCCGCCCACTCCTTGACGTGGGAGAGAGCTCTGAGGAACCAGGAAGAGAGTCCTTCTGCTACGGAGATATCTAGACGGGTGGAGTTGATGTGGATAATTTCTCGCCGCAGCTCTTCTAGTGTCCCATCGAAGTCTTGGGACCAGTTTCCTGAAAGATACTGGGACAGGTCTCGTGACAGATTAGCTGCCCGTGTAAAATTTTTATATTGAATGCTAGTGATGCAGAGGGCACGATATTTCCGCTCACATCCCAATTGGGCCATTTGCCAGAGCACCTCTATTTGTTCCTGCATGAGATCTATGCGTTGATTGAGGATCATTATTCCTCCTTTCAGTTTGCCATCAAGTGTGGACTGTTGGTCCAGGGCAGAAGCTACTGAGGCTGCAAGGTTATTGAGCTCTGTAGCCGATTTGATGGAGGTGTCTAAAGCTATACCAGCGGCGGTGGCTGCGACCGCAGTCGCGGAGATCAGGAGCACTATGGCGGCTGTAACACCGAAATCGCGCCTTTCTCGAAACAGAGTCATGGTGTTAGGGGCGTCTACGGGAACAGGGACCCAACGGGGGATGCGGACTACCAAAGCATTGGTAAAGTTACGCGCATCCCAACACTGAGACAGAAAGCAGGTTTCATTGGAGCAGGAGTCAAAGCTACTATTGGATAAGATAAACAGAAATGGGGGGTATACGCATACTGGAGAAGGTGGAAAAAGGGAATTAGGTGACTCTGGACCTGATTTTGCTGAACACGTGTAGTTCTCGTTGTTATGGGTCATGATCATGTTCCAGTGTGCGCGCATGTGGTTATTCTCGCACCAAAAGGTGATATTTTTTACACCGATTCCCCCACCCTGGAGGGCGGAAAAGGGGGAGAGGTCGGTACACGAGCCATTGACTCCACACAGCATCCATTTATGGAAGGGGTTCATGCTCAGCTGCTGACAAAACTCGCCTTCGAGCACCTTTACTGGCCACCAAGCCTCATTGGCTGGCCGTCCCTCCATATCTGGGGAGATGGTAAACTCCTGCCTCTCAGTTGCCCACGTTACTACAGTTGACTGACAGTCAGTCCAGGGCCACAGCTCTCCCTCATAGTCGCCCACACAATGGGAGGCATATTTGGGTTGACGAGGCCTGTCGGTGGAATTGTTCCTGGGAGAGTGTACAAATGTGCCATTGATCCAGAGAACCATCTGGTGGATAGTCATGTTCTTATAGGGCGGGCTCCCTTCCTTATTAGGCCCTTCAAATTTAGCTGACATAACGGGGAGGCTACTGGCCTCTAGAATTATGTCACTGAACCATCCGTATTTCCTCCGTTTCAGGGAGATACAGCCAGCTAGATTCTGAGTGGTGAAGCATAATGACCCATTAGTTACGAAGGATCGGTTTTCTCCCAGGGGAGCTGCTAGGGTGTCTTTAACTAAGTAGGGCAAGTTCATACTAGTATTGGTAGTGAAAAAGCACGGAAAAACGGCTGCATTGAAACGGACAGGCATAGGCTTAGGAAAGGCAGACAGGATTCCCCATCTCAATACTCCCTGAGTCGGGGTCTCCAGTGTCAGGAGCAGGGTCAGGAGGTAAAGCGAAGTCATCTCCTTTGTTTAGGACTTTCCTCGTTAGGCGCTCCGGGATCCAGAAGGGATTTTCTTCACCCTGGGGGAAAACACACACAGCTCCCCTGGATCTGATTATGATTGGATCCGGGCCCTTCCATTGGTTAGATAACACGTCCTTCCATTTTACTAGTTCTTGTGGGTCTTTTGGCCACTGATTATGGCGATCCGCTGCTGTATGGCCTTGAGCATCCAGATTCAAAAAATTTATAGTGAAAAGTGCTAGGGCTATGGCAGTTTTTGGTGTGGGGGGTATATCTTCAATTCCCCCTTTTTGTTTAAGTAAATAGGATTTGAGCGTGCGGTTCGCGCGTTCCACAATCCCTTGACCCTGTGGGTTGTAGGGAAGGCCAGTGATATGTTTTATCCCCATGTGATGACAAAATTGAGCAAATTTTGTAGAGGTATAGGCTGGGCCATTGTCTGTTTTCAGAATCTGTGGTAACCCCCATGCGCTCCAAGCTTCAAGGCAGTGCTGGATGACATGGGAAGCTTTCTCTCCTGACAATGGGGAGGCAAAGATGACTCCTGAACAAGTATCCACGGATACATGTACATATTTCAGTTTCCCAAAAGATGAAATATGCGTCACATCCATTTGCCAAACTTGTAAAGGCCTAATACCTCTGGGGTTGATCCCAACATGAGGTGTGGGAAGGAAGCTGCAGCAATGTTGGCAGCTAAGGACAATGTTCCTAGCTTCGGCCCTGGTTATGCTAAACCGCTTGCGCAGTGTTTCGGCAGTGACATGAAATTGTGTATGGAATTTTGAAGCTGTGGTGATAGGATCTAGCAGGGGAAAAGCTATATTTCTGGTTGCAAGGTCTGCCAGGTGGTTTCCTTGGGTCATAGGCCCGGGAAGGCCTGAATGTGCTCTGATATGAGTTATATACAAAGGAGATTGCCTATGAAGTAGTGCTGATTGTATCTGTTTGAACAAAGTGGCTACTGGGCTGGACGCTTTGATTAGCCCGGCCACTTCTAGAGATTTGACTGCATTAACTACATAACAGGAGTCAGACACAATATTTAAAGGTTCAGGAAAGATTTGTAGGACCTCTAAGACTATGCGACATTCCACTATTTGTGGAGTGTCAGGCGTGTAGCCTTTTGTCACAACTTTGCCATCATAGACATAGGCACCTGTGCCTGTCTTAGACCCGTCCGTGTAAACTGTTTTTCCATGAGGCAGCGGGGTTAGGCTAGTGACCCGAGGAAATACTAGGAGATGATTTTTGGCGAAGTTGATGAGGGGATGTTTAGGGAAATGATTATCAAAGGTTCCTGAGAAACTGTAAGCAAGTATGGCCCAATCATCGTTCATAGCACATAATACTTGTATCTGTTCTACGCTGTAAGGGGTTATAATTTTAGCTGGAGCCTCTCCGAAATGTGTCATGGAGGTTTTTACTCCTCTCAAAGCAAGTTTGGCCACGGCTGCCGGATAGTACTCTATTGTCCTAGCCTGAGAGGCTTGGGGATGGATCCAGATCAGTGGGCCGTGCTGCCATAAAACTGCTGTTGGCAGCTCCGGGGTGGGAAGCACACACAACTCAAAGGGTTCATTCGATTGCACTCTATTTAATTGTGCTGTCATCAAAGCCTGTTCTACTTTGCGAATGGCTTGTAATGCCTCAGGTGTGAGGGAGCGCGGTGACGTTAGTTGTGGGTCTCCTTCTAGGGTTTTAAATAGTGGAGTCAATTCAGTGGTGGGTATCTTTAAGTATGGGCGCAACCAATTAATATCTCCTAGGAGTTTTTGGAAGTCATTCAAATTTCGCAATTGATTATGTCTTATCTCAAGCTTTTGGGGGCAAATTACATCTGTGTAAATGGTTGCTCCTAGGAATTTGCTAACACTAGATTTTTGGACCTTCTCGCTTGCTATATTCAGTCTCCAATTTTCTAGGGATCTAGTGAGATCTATATATGCTTCTTCTATTTCTGCTGGTTGTGGGGAGCAAAGAAGGATGTCATCCATGTAATGGATGATCTTTAGCGTGGGATAGGTCTTACGAATTGGGTCTAGCGCTCGCTGAACGTACAGTTGACATATGGTGAGGCTATTTGCCATTCCTTGAGGGAGGACCTTCCACTGAAATCTGGCATCGGGTTGTTCATGGTTAATAGCTGGCAAAGTAAAAGCAAATCTTTCCCTGTCCTTGGAGCTTAGAGGTATAGAAAAGAAACAATCTTTAATATCTATTATGAGCACTTTCCATTCTTTGGGTAAGGCAGAGAGGAGTGGCAGTCCCCATTGTACGGGTCCAAGCATTCTCATTTGAGCATTTACTGCTCTCAGATCATGAAGCAACCTCCATGATCCTGACTTTTTCCTGATTACAAATATGGGTGTGTTCCATGGGGACACAGAGGGTTCTAGGTGTCCCACTTGGAGCTGCTCTTGCACTAAGCAATGAGCTGCTTCTAATTTTTCAGAGGATAGGGGCCACTGAGGAACCCATACGGCCTCCTCTGTGAGCCAAGGTATGGGCATGGCATCTTCAATGGCCCCTATGAAAAACCCAGGCCGTGACGGTCATTCTTTACTTTGGGCAGGATGGGCTCTATGTGTCCCTGTTGGTGTTTCCCCAGCCCCTTGCCAGGGATGTATCCCATGTCCATCATCATGCCTTGGGTGGGGGTGGAGTATTCATTAATGAGTTTGAGGCCTAAGTCTCTCATGACATCCCTCCCCCATAAATTGACCGGTAGAGGGAGTACATAAGGGGTGACTGTACCCTCTTGTCCTTCAGGGGCTCGCCATTTCAATGGTTTGGCACTAATTGAAGGGCTTGACTCATATCCTAAACCTTGTAATGAATGTGAGGATTGGGTCACAGGCCACTTGGAGGGCCACCAGGTTGCAGAGATAATACTTTTATCTGCTCCAGTGTCTAGGATTCCCTCAAAGCTCTTTCCCTCTATTTGAAGAGTTAATTTTGGTCTGTCTGCTAAATCTAATACTATGAAGGCTGAATCCCAGTCAGAGGAGCCGAAGCCCCTTTCTCCCCTCTCCGTGTTGGTAGCAGGATAATTGGCGTGGAGACTAGGTAAAACTAAGAGCTGGGCTATGCGGTCTCCCGGGGATATAGGATAGATTCCTCTGGGAGCCGAACACATGATTTTTACTTGTCCTTCATAATCTTGATCTATAACTCCGGGATGAACTACCAGGCCTTTCAATGCAGCAGAAGAGCGCCCTAGGAGTAACCCAAGGGTATTTGGTGGTAGGGGGCCTTTAAAGTCTGAAGGGATAGGCTGAACTCCCATCTGTGGAGTCAACACTATTCTGGTGGTGGCACGGATGTCCAATCCCGCGGAACCTGAAGTGGCTCTCCTTGGGGGGCCTGGTTGTTCCCGAATGACACTTGCGTGCTGGTTGCCCCATATATTTGCGGGCCCTGGTGACGGGGGCCCCTCTGGGCGTTTTTTGGCAGTTCTAAGGGTTTCCCTTCTATATCTTTAATAGACCGGCACTCATTAGCCCAATGCCTGCCTTTCTTACACTTAGGGCACAACCCAGGGGTCTTTTGGGTTGTTTGTTCTGAAGCTGGGCTCCTACACTCTCTCTTTATATGTCCTAATTTCCCGCATTGAAAGCATTTGATACTTCTGTTAGTGATCCTGGCTTGTTTGTGGCTCTGTAATATGGCCGCGGCTAGGCCCGCATTGGTGAGTGGCCCTCCTATTTCTCTACAGGCTTTCAACCAGGCATGTATCCCTTTTTGTTTCCAGGGTGTTATCGCCTGTCTGCATTCCTTGGTACATTGTTCAAATACTAATTGCTCCACTAGGGGCATTGCTTGTTCCTGATCTCCAAATATTCTGCCTGCGGCCTCCATCATACGAGCGACAAAGTCAGAAAATGGCTCGCTCAGCCCCTGAATAATTTTTGTCAAATTGCCTGATACTTCTCCTTTGTTGGTGAGGGCTTTCCATGCCTTGGCGGCGCACGTGTTTATTTGTGCGTATACCTGTAAGGGGAAGGCGGTCTGGTCGGCTACCCACTGTCCTTGGCCCGTCAGCATATCATATGACCACGCAGGCTGTCCTTCGGCCGCGTTTGCGCGTGCCTGGGTCATGCTGATATCATGCCACAATGCCTTCCATTCTATGTATTGCCCCATACTAGAAAGGCATGCCTTAGTTACATATTGCCAGTCTGCGGGTGTCATGGCTGTCTCTGTTAATCTCTCAACTTGTGCTATGGTATAGTTAGCACTGACTCCATAAGCCCGAACGGATTCTGCTAACTCCTTAACTTGTTTATGGCTCAGGGGCTGGTGAGAGCGTACGCCATTATCCTCAAATACAGGAAACATTTGTCCAATTGCCTGAAGAGTATCTGGGTGGCAAAAGGAGAGTGCGCCACTCACGTAAGGTGGCGGGGCAACGGGCGTCGGGGGACACCCTGCTTTCATTTTTTCCTTGGTCCGCTTTTCAACTTTGCTGGTTCCCTTACTTCTGCACTCTGCGGTTTTATTCTCTTCCCCTTCCTCTGCGGACGTTAATTCCTCCTCAGATTCCCTATTGGAGAGTTGGAGGTCCCTCAACTCTTTCCAGGGGTATTTACTATTTTCTCCGAGGCGATTGTCACTCGCTTCTCGGGGCTCTTTCGCTTTTGCCCTAGGCGGGCTTTCTCCCTCACTCTGAGGTTTCTTTACCTTCGTTTTTGTGGCCTTTTTTCGGCCGCGCGCGCTCTCTGTTTCCCGTTCCGTTTCTGACATGCTCTCTTGGATATCTGTCAATGCTCTCTGACCTTCTTTTATTACCTTTTCACATCTCTCATCTTGCAGACAAGCTCTAATCAGTTTCCAGAGGGGCCTGGTGCCTCCCCTCAGGCTACCCTCCTCCTCCTCTCTATCAAGATCTTTCCCCAGTTTGTCCCAGCTCGGGATTGAGAGGGACCCTGAACAAATGAACCAGGGGGCCACACGGTCTATCTCCTTCACAAAAGATCCTAAGACTTTGCTGGAGACCTTCAAGTTTCGCTCTTTGAGAGCTGTCTGCAGCGCCGTGACTAATGACGGTGCATTCCCCATGGTGCCTCCTTATTTACAGAGAACCATCAACCATCATCCTAAAAAGCAGGGGCCTCTCGGAACTTACCCCTCCGGGCTTTCTTCTGACCTGCAGTTCTGAATCCTCTCCAGATGTCTGAAGGGTCCTCCCTGTGCCGGTGATGTTCTGGTTCCCGGGTTTCGGCACCACTTGTCGCGTGCCCTGTCCTCGCCGGCAAGAACAGCATGCAACAACAGCAGGATTCTTCTGCAGAAAGCTTTATTCTTCAGCTCTTTGTGAAACAAATGAGTTGGGCAGGACCCAGAGGGGAAGGAGAGGCTTGCTTATATAGTTCTCATGCTCTGACCTGGTTGGTGCGGCTCCATATGCCTTATTAGCATAACCATTTGGTGGGTCTCATTGGTCCTTATGCCAAGGCGCAATTAGCATGTAGTTTAGTGGTGTGGGATGATTTGTCATTAGGAAGTTCGGGGCCTTCCGGCTGCCCTGCATTGGGCGCTATTTTCTGAGCGCGGCTGCCAACAGTCCAGCCCTGACGACCAGATAGAGCCTTCCAGAGAATGTGGTATCTAAGCAGAGACATGAGTAAGAAGCTCTCAAGTGACCTCGATAGATTAGATGTAAGTCCATAGATACAGTATTTGGATTAAATTCATTGTAGAAAAACATGGTTGATGTTAGCTTAGCTGATGTGGAAGAAACCTGGCACTGCTTAGTCAAAAAGCTAGATTGGTTTAAACTATTTCAGTGGCACGTTTACAATTTTCAAAAATGGCAATAAATGGCTCACCCTGGCACCATAGGTACATGCAAACTGTGGGAGATTCATCATTCCTGCTAAATGAGGTGAGCAAGTCACTGCCATTTCTAGATTTAGATAACAGTACTAAGACATTTCCTCAGGAGCCCAGATTGGAAACATAAGCTTGGTGTAGAGGGCTTTGCAGTGAGTGGGTGTCACCCCACAAATGTATTTTGTTGCAATTTGCATGCCACAGAACTCATGTTTCTTATAGGTGGCCTACTTCACTCATCTCCAGGATTCACCTGGAGCTTTAGGCATTTGTACTATGTCTGTAGCTAAAACAAGGGCCTTTAGCGTTACTTCCACCATGAAATCTCTGCATCCGTCAAGAGAGCAGTAGCTACGTCTGCGCGTGCACTGAAGCCTGCAGTGAGCCATGCTTGCTGATGATTGCCCCAAATCCCCCGTCACACAATAACCTTCCATATCCATCTTTAAATGATTCTGTCACACTGTGCCTGTCACATAGTAGGCGCTCAATGCTGTGCATACTGATTGGTAAAATGACTTAAAGGCAAAACTTCTAATTATTGGTTGGGAGGATAGAAAGCTGATTGACAGAGAAATCACTGATTAGGAGGAAAATTAACTCTGACAAACTTTTAAATATAGGTTTTCTTATTTTCTTTTTTGCTTTGCTTAAGAAGCAGGAAATATACAAGGTAATCAGAGGATCAGAGAGCTCATTGTGAAAATTAAGAAGGAAATATATTCTCTTATTTTCATTTAAACTGCAAACAGGTCTCACTGTTCCTTTCAAGAAGATCAAAAGCTACATGGAGCTGATTGCAGAGGTTCCTGAAAACAATCTAGAAAGATTTTCTGGAACTAGGATAAACTGAAACCCCAGGAAAACTGAAAAGGTTTATGGGTCATTTAAGACTACCCAGAACTTTTTGAAAACCAGTGTTTGATTAAACAGTATTTCAAACTATTAGAACTGCTTGTAAAGACATATAACCATCTAAGCATGGGGATAGTAGCAGGGTGGGAGAAATAGCATAGAAGAGGATGGATTTGAATCACAGTCTTATCACCTGTTAGTTATATGATTTTGGGCAAGCATCGTAACTAGAGTCTGAAGGTTTCCTGTCTATAAAATGGAAATAATAATGCCTAACAACTTGGAAATCTTGTGAAAATAAAATGAAATGTAAGAATATGTGATTTTGTGCAGGAGGCTGACGAGACACTTATTCTCTTTTCCTCCTGGTGCACAGCCTCCTGTATGGTTAGATATTAACATGTGACTGAGTTCTGGCCAATAGAATGGAAGGGGAGTGATGGGTGCCACTTTCCAGACCGGCCTTTAAACACCACTCTCCCACTTGGGGACTGTGTGCAGATAAAAGACCTAGGTGGAAGCAACCTGGGTCCCAGGCCACCTGCCTGCTAGCCAGGAATATACACTTGGACTTTATGAGATTTAGAAGTAAGCTGTCATGTAAACCTGGCTTTATCTTCATCTATTATATATATACACACACACATATATATCATATGTATTATATATGCCTTCATTTGTTTTATATATGTAATATAGAAAATATAGAATATATATTTCATTTCATAAATATATAAAAATTTTAAATATATTTTTTAAGCCTTCTTTAAGCCTCCTCTGCCTTTTTCCTGTGGTGTTCCCATACCCAGTCTCATTATGCCCTCTGATGGGTGCACCAGCATCTGAGCTCCAGGACTCTGCTCTGCAGGCAAAGTGAGTGGGGCTTGAGGTCCAGTGAGAATGAAGATTTATTGTAACAGGGACAGTAGGAAGGGGAACAATGGGAAGCTGTGATCTAAGGGCTGCTTGATTTTGTACTTCCAAGATGGTACCATCACTGTTATGACCCAGACTACATACGGCAGCACTGTCTGTCTGGTAGAACTTTCATCTAAGATGCAAATATTCTGTAATCTCAATATGCTCCAGCCACATGTGGTTATCACGGACTTAAAATATGGCCTGTATCACTGAAGAACATGCTGAGTTCATTTGAATTACTTTAAATATAAATCCCAGGGTCTGATGGGAAAGAATAACAGAGAGAGAATTTCAAGACAGTGTGATTTTAGAAACACCCAGAATGCCAAGGGAGTATAGAAAAGGCATATTTAGGGTAATTTTTGAGAATTTGGAAGAGCTTCCTGGAAAACCTCCCTGTTGCCAAATCCAGGTGAATTCTCAGGCCTGAGCTCACTTGATCTCTGGAGAGTGTAAGTCACAGTTCAAACACTCTATCATCAAACATATGCTCAGCTTTGTTTCTAAGCATCAGATTCTCCTACTTCTCTGGCTGCTCTCTCTCTGCCTTCACAGGTTCTTCTTCCCCTTTAGATGATGAAGGGTGTGACTTGTCCCACTTTTGTTCTCAATCTGACCACATCTCCTCTGAGGTACCCTCTCTCCCTTTGATGACTTCCACAACTATTTATGTGCTGTGTCTCTCCCAGCTTCTCTGAATTAAACCCTTTCCATTTCTGGGTGGCTGAGAAAAGTCACAAAACAGGTTTGTGGTCACCTCATTTGCAAGTCCCTAGTCTGACATCTAGGGATGTCTAACTAGTCTGACATCTCTCTTGGGAACATGAAAGTAGCTGCCACTCACTTTTTTGGGGGCTGCAGATGCAAGCCATACCATCGCTGTCTCATTCGCATCTCCTGTTCCATCTCTTCCTTGCACTGGACCCTGTGCACGCAGGAGCTGTATTGGTCTCCTTCGTGGCTGGCTCTCCAGTGCCTGGTGTGGCATCTGGTGCATTATTTGGTTCCTCATAAATCTTTTGTGAATGAATGAAGGATGAGCCACCCCAAAGCTGAGTCTTGAAGGATGAGTTAGTTAGAAGAAGAAAGGGAGAGAGAGTGTTTTAGGTAAGGGGACAACATGACAAAAGGCAAGAAATGAGAAGTAGTGTGTACCAAGTGGGGAAAAGCCAGACTTAGAGACTTGAGTACAAATGGCTGTGTCCCATATTATGTAGTTGATTTCTCTGTGTATAAAACTCACCAATCTATTTTTTTTATTAATCCTATGGAAAAATGATGGAAAAAAGAGCAAACTAGCTTTTTATAGCCAGGTCCTCAGGCAGTGGCTTTGTATCTAGCCGTGGTTGATCTCAGATATTCCCGCCCACCATGCTTCTGTTTTCCATGTTTTCTGGTGGGAGAGCTCCACAGAGATAGATGCTCTGCTTCCATCCTGCCTTCCTCAAGGAATTCGTATCCTGTACTTTTCCTCTTCCTTTTTCCACCTACAGCACGACTTCAAGGAAATACTAAGTTGTTGTCACAAAAGAATTGGAGAATAATTTTTGAAATGTCCTCATGCCACATCCCTACTCAAAGCCATCAGCGGCTCCTCTACCCCCAAGTAAAATTCAAACTTCCTAACATGAATTTCAAGGAGTTTGCTGATTGGGCATCAACGTGAGCCTTACTTCTCAGCAAACTTCCTATGGTTACTGTGGCTGTGTGACAAATTAGCCCCCAAAATTTAGCAGCAATAAAATAACCCTTCATTACGCTCACAGATTCTAGGCTATCAGTAATTCAAAAAGGACTAAGTAGGGAAGGTTTATCTCTGTCCCATGACATCTGGGACCTCAGCTAGAAGACTTGAAGGCAGAGGGAAAGCATTATGGGGCAGTTCATGCACCTGCATGTCTGCCAGTTGATGCTGGGGAGACTCAAACAGCTGGGGCTCCCAGGACATCTGTCTCTAAGTGTGCCCTCTCTATGTGGTCCCCCCAGGACTGGTGGCTTCAGGGTAACTGGACTCCGTGTGGAGAAGCATATATCCTGAGAAAGAGAGTCAGGTTGGATACTGTGTTATTTTTTAAAATCTGGAAGTCACGCAATCTCACTTCTACTGCATTCTATTCATTAAAAGCTTTTCACTAGGGCTGGCCCTAAGTTATTATTCAAAGGGAGGGGAATTAGACACACCTTTTCTGGGGGGAGCCATGAAGAATTTGTAGGCAAACTACCACAAGCCCTGCTTATGCTGCAGGGACCCTTAGCCACCCTTTGGTCCGGGACTTCCTGGCCATGCCCTTAACCCTTTTCTTGCAGCACAGATTTACCTCATCGCTTCCTGCTTGCCATTTAAGATTCAGCTTCAATGCCATCTGCATTATAACCTTCTACAGTCCCACATTTGGAAGGAATTATACCTTCTTTGTTCTGCCCACAGCCCTCTGTTTCACTTTCCGTTCGGTGACCTGAATACATATTTGTTGACTGGACGAATAGAATAGAGTGATAAAATCTCAGGTGTAAAAGTGACCTTAGGTGTTTCTTAGAACATCCTTTCCCCAGGCATGGCCCCAAAGTCCCAGCCCTCCCAAGCTTGTGAGTCGAAAATGAGGTCACATTTCCCTTTTGTACTTGAATTATGATAGCAGAGGGCCTACCAGCTATGTTGCTGGAAATGAACCTTTTTAAAACCAGTTCCCAGTTATTCCTGGGCAGCCACATGTGCCTCTGAGCTTATAGATGCTGCCTGGCTTTAGCCTGGCTTGTCCCCTCTTACTCAGATTCCCATGTGTCCGGGTCCACTGCTCACAGAGATGCATGGATGCTTCTGCCACTGTAAGCCATAGGATAGCCAAAGTCAATGACAAGCAAATAGCCTCTGGATGATTCCAAGGCTTCTGAACCTTATGCTGGACTCACTGCAGAGGCCAGAACCAAGCCCCTCCCTGACCCTATACACACACTCAGTTGCTCAAGCTTGGAGCCTCAGGAAGTCTTTCTTTACCAATTGCAGCACAGCTTGGCCTCCTGGAGACAGTTTTGTCAGTGTGCAGCCTAAAAACTTTAGCACTGATCAGATTTACTAATCAACATGACTAGTAAAAGAATTGTATAGTTTTTCTTCAAGGAACTAAAGAGAATGGAAAAACCAAGCTTTCCTAAAGATGTTTTAGGAATCAGAAGAGGAATGGAGAGCAAGAAGAGGCTTTAAAAGGATGTGTATCTTTGTGTGAGTGTCCTGTCTTGGCCACGGAGTGAGGAAGAGTCAGGCAGGTTACCATTTAATTCATTCAGCAAATTCTCATTGAGCACCTCGTATGTGCCAGGCACTGTTTGTATCCAGACAGCCAAGCAGTGCACAAAGTAGGCAAAGTGCTTGTCCCCAAGGAGTTCATATTTCAGTAGGGGAAGGCAGGCAGCAGGGAAATAAATAAATGGATCCATGTGATAATTTCTGTATGACAAATGTTATGATGAAAAATAAATCAGGGTAAGGGGATAGGGTGCTATTTTAGGTAGCTTAGTCAGGCAAGGCCTTAATGATAAAGCTAAATTTAAGTAGAAATCCAAAGGCAACGAGGGCATAAGCCTGCAGGTGTCTGGGGAAAGAATGTTCTAGGTAGTGGAAACAGCAAGTGCAAAGGTCCTGAGGTAGAAGCATGCAGGCATACTTAAGGAAAAGGCAGGGAGCAAGTATGGCTGGAGGATGATAAGGAAAGAGAAGGGGGTGGCAGGTGAGGTTGGAGCTAACCCAGAGCCAGATCACACAGGGCCTATAAATGATAAGAAGTGGTTGGAGAGAAGTGATAGGATGTGATGTTTTAAAAGAATCATTCTGGCTGCTGTGGACATAACAGAGTATAGTAGGGCAAGAAGGAAGCAGGGAGACCAACTGGGAGGCAGTGATTCAGGCTAGAGATGTCACAGCTTATCCTGGACCATGCTGGGGGCCTTGTCCCTGTGGATAGAGCATGCTTACGGATAGCTGTGCATCTGCTTCTCTTCACTCTTGTTCTGGGGCTGCATTTGGGGTATACTTTTGGACTCTCATCTCTGACAGCAAGAAGGTGGTTACCTGGGATGGATGTAATTGAATGGTACATGAACAAGTACAGAGGGTCATCAAAGGCCCTCAGGAAAAACCCCCAGTGGAATATGAGACTCTGGCATCTTGTAATTCTTTTTCCTTGCCAAGGGCACAGAGTGGACTGGCGGATGAAAATCATTTCTCTAAAGGAAGACATGCCAAGGAGGCTGCCTCCTTAGTTAGGATGCTTTCGGCTTTGAGGAAATGATCCAATTCAAACTTCAATAGTGAGGAAGTCATTTCCCGTAATGGGAAGTCCAGTGGTGTTCTGTTTGCTTTCAAATTTTGATATGAATATCTTTACAGACAGCATCCCCTGACCTGCTTGACTCTTTCACTTTTCCCTAACACAATTTCTAGCATACTATGAAATGTACTTGTCATTTTATGAGTAATGTCTTTCTTCTTCCATTAGAATTAAGCTCCATGAGGGCAGAGATCATTGTTTTGTTCACTAAAAGCCTAGAATGGTGCCTGAAACAGTGTGCACACTTCATAAAAATTTGTTGAGTGAACGAGTAAAAGGATGAAATATCTTCCTTTGGATTCCAAATGAGGCCAAGGAGGGTCCTTCCTACCATACGGTTTCTCTCCTGGGGAAATAAGAAAAAAGTCAGGAAACTCTGCTGGGATAGTTTCCTTGTAACCTCCAAAGGGACAAAGCTGTAAACTGCAAACCAAATCCCACTGTTGCTTGTTCCCAAGCCACTGAATGAGGAATGCCAGATTCACGATCGTTCCGATAATCTTCAGGATTGACCAAGTGGTGGATAATACTTGACAATGTATTTGATAAGGTTAAAGAATGTGTGGTCCCTCTGACCAGTCTCAGCCTCTGGGCTTTGTGTCTTGACCAGTAGCACCCAAACTTTGGCAGGCTCTGCACATATGAGAAAAAGATGAAGCCCTCAGCACCACTCCCTAGAGGTTTTAGATATGGTCATCTCATATTATTTCAGTGTCTGCTATTAACCTCATTTTCCTATGTTTTGCACTGTAGAAGATGCTGAGGGATACAACAATGCCCAAGAGACCATCTTGACCCTCAAATTTAGTGAAGAAGCCAGTTTAGTATAGGAGAAAAAACTATAAACAGGTAATTATAATCAAATGTTATAGATATGGTATTGGATGTATATGCCAGCCCTGGTTGGCAGAAGCGGTCAACTCCATGGGGGGTTGACAAGACAAGACTGCAGAGAGGAAGGTACTCTTAAGTAGGATTTTGAAGGCTGAATAGAAGTTTACCAGGCAACTAAGGAGTGGAGAGGGCAACTAAGAGTGACACTCTAGGGAGAGCAAATAGCAGGCACAAAGATATGGACATATGAAGCAGCATTGTGTTTGGAGAGCCACAATTTGTTATGTATTTCTGGAATATAAAAAGTCAGGAGGGGAGTTACCAAAATTGAAGCTGGAGAGTTGGGCAAGGGCCAGAATATTAGTATTTTGTATGCTGATAGGGGGCGTGGCAGTTTCCTACATCTCCCACCAGATGGAGCAAGTAGGCCAGAACAGCTGGGTTGCTGGCCGTGGGATCTGGAGAAAGGATAAACTAGGAGAAACGACTAGCAAGGGACTGTTTTAATGAGCAAGGAGCTTGTCAGTCAGATGCTCATAACTCTGGAAAGAACTGTATTGATGAAAAAAAACCTTCCAGCAAAAACTGGAAGTCACCTAAATGTCCACGAATAGAGGACATGTTAGGTATCATAAACACTCACATACTGGATTACTAGGAAGCCCTTGAAAGAAAGGAAGTAAGTTTTTTGTGTATTCACATGAAAAAATGTCAAGTGAGAAAGCAAGGTGTAGAACAGTGTATCATATGAGCCCCGTTGTGCCAATGTTTAAAAAGATGGTGATAAAATTGTTATTAGTGGTAATTTCAAGAGAGGGTTTTGGGGCTATTGACACTGTGTGAGTGCATGAGTGCATGTGTGTGTTTGTCTAACAGATTTAAGGTATAATTGGCATACAGTAAGCTGTACATATTTAAACTGTACAATTAAATAAGTTTTGACATACACACCTATGAAACCATCACCACAATTGAAAGAGCTAATATATCCATCACTCCCAAGAGTCTCCTCGCACCCCTTTGGGGTCCTTCCCTACCATCCTTCCCTGTCCCTCATCCCCAGGCAGCCACTGATCTGCTTTCTGTCACTAAAGGTTTGCATTTTCCAGAATTTTACATAAATGAAATAATACAGTATGGCTTATTTTTGGTCTATTTTGATTTAGCAAAATTAATTTGAGACTCATTTGTATTGTTAAGTGCATCAGTCATTAATTCCATTTAATTGCTGAGCAGCATTACCTTGCATGGATGTATCACAATATCTTATTATTTATCTGCTGATGGGCATTTGGACTCTTAATAGTTTTGGCTATTACAAATGAACTTGCTAGGAACATGTATGTATTTGTATTTGTATTTGCATAGGCTTTAATTTCTCTTGTGTAAATACCTAGAAGGTGGATGGCTAGATCATATGGTAGGTGTATGTTTAACTTTTTAAGAAACTGCAAACTTGGTTTCCAAACCATTTTATACCCCATCAGGACTGCATGAGGGTTTCAGTTGCTCTATATCTTGCCAGTATCTAGCATAATCAGGCTTTTTATTTTAGCTCTTCTAATGAGTGGCATAAATTTTCATTTCTTTAATGATTAATGCTGTACATTTTTTATATACTTATTTGCCATCTGTAGATCTCCTTTGGTGAAGTGTCTATTACAATTTTTGTGGGCTATTGACATTTATATTTCCTTTTATAGTTCATAAAGTTTTAAATTTTACAATGGCCATATATCTCTTTCATAATGAAAATGCTAATTTAAAATGTCTCAAGACAGGACACAAAAATAATTTAATTTGAACTTGAAACGTAATAGTAGTATATTATACCAGTGTGAAGGTACATCTCGGTGATAACCTTAAAAGACAAAGTATTTGGTTTCCAGTCTCCAATTCGTAGGTAAAACCTCAAAGGCAATATGATTTTTATTTCCACAGATTATTTTATTTGAGAGATACCATGAATTTAGATTCAACTGAGCCGGCTTCAGCTCTTCTACATGTTGGGAGTGTGATCATGGGCAAATTCTCAGCTTCAGTTTTCTTTTTAAAAAAATATGACATATCTTTTCTTTCATAGGTTCATCTTGAAGAATGCATTTGATATTGTATTTAGCTCAATAACTAGTGTGTAACGTTGTTCCACAAATATTAGAACTTCTATGACTAGCAGTTTGAGTGTCTTGACAACTAATTGTCCCATGCTCAAAATTCAAGATAGACCTAAAATAAAGCAGAGTCACAGTATTTTGTAAAGGAACTGTTGAAACCAATGTCAGGACAGGCAACATCCTTTGCGATAACAGAGGTCACCTGCACTCCCCTGCCCGCATTATTTGTAAAGAATCAGGAAGAGCTCTGGTTTGCATTTGGTTTTGAAAGTGGGGTGGGGTGGGGGTGGTGGGGACAGGAAACAGGAAACTTAGGTTGAAAATGACTTTATTGAGCATCTTAGCACATGTTGCCTTTCTTTGGAGAACCCTCAATGTCCTCTGTTGCTCAACCTCACATGGTGTCGCAGATGCTAAGCAAACCCTGCCGGGTGGTACAGAGCTAGCTCAGAGCTCACGTTCTGCACGTTTCAAATTGAGGCTCTTGTCAAGTTAGAGTTCTTGGGGCTAGTGTCAGTCATACATGCTGGATATTGAGGAATGCAATGGAAAGAATCTTGGCAGCCACAGCTAAAGAGAATCTTTTGGAAGGGAGATAGATATGAGGAACACCAGCTGAAGCAAGGGCTAGAGAAAGGAACTCAGAACTCAAGACTCCTGCATGTCCGGCCCTGAGTCTCTAAGGGGCCCACATTTACAGCCTGCTCCATCCCCTTGAGCCTCATGGCCCTTTGTCCCTACCTCTGTTATAGCACCAGTGAGCTGGTTTGGGGATTACTTGTTCCATTAGCTGTGAGTTCTTCAGGAACTTAATGATTAAGTACTTGAGGATAGTTGTTTGTGTGTTTTCCAATTTTGTGTATCTTCTGCATCTGATGCAAAGAAGGTTCTCAATTAAGTTGATGTATTTAAATGTAATAGGGGAGAATAAAATGTTTGCTATTCACCAACACTATCACCTTGTAAGAATGGATTCAGTTTCCATGAAAGGTGCTTTTGTTCACCTGGGCACCTGGAAGGGTCAGGAGCTGAGTGTGGTGGTAGGGTTTGAGTGAGCTGAATAGCTGCCCATTCGAGTGAGAGAAGGGTTTGCAGCTGGGTGTGGGGTGAGGGGGTGGGTAGGAAGGCAATGGGGATGGAGGGAGGGAGGGAGAGGACCCAGTGAGATATTCATAGAACAAAGCAGCCAATACATAGTATATCTCTGAGGTCTGGTAGCCATAGGCTTTTTCACATGGATGTTCAACATTCACATTGAAGTTGTTTGCATTTCAACAGAGTAAATCTCTCATCCCTCCAATATCTTTCATCAAGTTTACATGACCAGACTGCCTTGTACTGTGAATTTTCTGTAGAAACCAGGGAAGGGGCTGAGTTTCCATCTGGGTCAGGGACAGAAAGGTAAGACCCTGTCCTGAATGAACCAGTTCAGTGGAGTCAGGAGTTGGAGGCAGAAGCAGCCATAAGAAAGTAAACTTAAGAAATTAAGCAGAAATCCTGGGTTAGTCTTTTAAACTTTCCATAGGACATGGATTGGGGAGTTTCTAGCGCAGGTCATCTCATGGTGCAGAGAGATTGCAGCTGACATCTAGGATGCAAAAAGGAGGAGAGGAAGAAGAGAAGAAAAGCAGCAGAGGGAGGAGAAGATGCTCTCTTACCTTCAGGCTTTCTGGTCTATTTGAGTATAAATCCTGTATATATGAAAAGATAGCCAACAACGTAACACCGTGTAAGAGTCACGAAGGAGCAAACAGCAGTGCAAGGGCTTCTGGACAGGAAGCAGTACTCTCGAAAGCCTTGAACTAGCTTTGCAGGATGGATCTACTGCTTCAAAGAGGTTAAATATATATATAATATATGAGTATGTAACTATAGATGTATGTGTATATAACACTTACATCTATAGTTATACGTAAATTATTTTTTATTTTATTTTCTTAGTGGGTGGGAGGATAATGTGCTTTGGCTCTGAAATCAGACAGATGACGCTCTAACTCCTGACTATCAGCTGTGTGACTTTGAGTAAGTTACCTAAGATCTCTGAGCCTCAGTTTCATTTGTAAACTGGAGATAATAAAAGTACCCACCTCACAGGGTTGCTGGGAGATTTAAGTAAAATAATCTTTGAAAAGTGCTTAGCATAGCACCTGACATGAGGTAAATACTGAGTATGTAAATGGAATCCATTTTTATGTGATTGGACAGAATTTGAACAAAATTTGGAAAATACAGAGAAAAGCAGAACTGAAAACAGTCAATAGTTTCACCACCCAAACAAGAAGACCACAGTTAGTTAATATTTGGGAGGATAGCTTTCCAGTTTTTAGTCAATGCATAGTTTGGTTTGCCTTTTTTTTCCCTTTTGTAGTGCCAATCATTCTGAGTATAAAATTTAAGTCCTAATTTTTATTTAGTTAACATAAGATTTTTTTTCCAGTTTATTATAATCTCTTCAAAACGTTTTTAATGACTATAATACATTAAATTGAATTGATGTATCATAATTTACTTAATCTTTCTCTTATTGTTAAACATTTGTCTGGATTCTAGCTTTTTTTTCCCTAAATAATTCACTAATATCTAAGTCTGTGCACAAACCTTTTCCTTTATTTTGTGTTATTTCTTGAGAAACGATTCCCAGAAATGAAAGCATTGATGTAGAAGGTATTGATGTTTTAATGTTCCTACTACTATCAAAAGAATTCTGAAGGCATCTGGAGGCTGGGCTTCAATCTCCAGGCTTTTTCCACACACCTCTCTTTTGGGTGTCTTTTCCCAGAGGAGGAATGTGACTCACCAGAGGCCCAAGCCCTCACTGGGTCCTCTTTGCAGTGGGCAGACACATCGAGCAGAAAGAAGCCTGGAGATCAGTCTAGTTTCTCTTTTTCCTGCTGGTCTGTTGAATCAGGCTGAGAACAAAGCTGACGCAGAGCAGGAACTCCTGCAGGGGGCTGGGCATTTCCTTGCTGTCTCTTTTTCCCACGTGGCAAGCAGGCCTGGGACACTCCCTGGCTCCTGCCGGGGTGCCTTGCTGGGTTCAGAGGCAAATGCACCTTCTCCTGAGATCTCTTTCTCATTCAGCACTGATGACTATGCATTGTACGACCTTTCCTTGCAAAATGACTGATCCAATATTCAAGTCATGGGGAGAAGGTGGTCCCCATGTATGTCTGGAGACCTTAAACAGTTACATGGCTCCCCTTTGGCTCTTGCGTCCCTTAGGGACTGCTTGGGGAGAGTTTTTTTTTTCTTTTGGCAAACTGGACATAATAAAAGTCTCAGGTGGGATTTAGATGTTCTCAGCAAGTCTGGCTGCATTGCCGAACATTCTCTGGGGTGCTAGTGACAGAAAACCAGCCCAAGTACCTTAAGAAGAGTGGTTTGCTGTGCTGCTAAATGTTTAACAACTGGCTCTCAAAAAAGAAAAAAAAAAGTCTCTGATTTACAGTGTTTGCAGATTTTGAAGGGCTAGAAACTCCCCGTGGCTGTACAGTAAATACTTCTACCAGGGCTGATTTCAAGCTCCAACTGTTGAACAACTAGTTTGCAAAGTTCCTGAAAATCTAACAATAGGCTATTGCAAGCCAGAAGGAGCCCATTTTGATACACAAAGGGTGGGGGGAGGAACGGTTGACTCACGTCATCAACATGTGGGAAGAGCGGGACACAGAAAATGACCTCAGGATTGACGGCAGCTAGGAAATCTAATGCCAACAGGATTCTCTCTGCAAACCAATTTATTTTTATTTATACTACAGATAATCTCTCTACATTTCAAGAGACATGCCGGCAGTTTCCAGAGTCACATTCTCAACTGATGCACAACTAGAGAAAAAAGAGGGCTTTTCCTCTAGCCAGTGCTGGTTTGAAATATCCTAGTGAACAGGTGACCAGCCTTTACTTCTGTACTTTCTTCTTGGATCAGAGGGTAGGTACACTGGCTGGCGATGGTGGCATAGGACAGAAGAGGGGTGGGAAAGCTGCTGGTAACATAAAATTTGTAATTCCCTTGACAGGAAGCATCTTAATGCCACTGGAACCCGGTTCCCCTTCCTGCCAGCCTCCCAAGTGGCCGAATCCATGACAGCATGAAGGAACTGCTTTACCCTCCCCGCCTCAGCACTATATTTTATAGTTAAAAAAAAAAATCTCAGCTAATTTATGAACAAAAATAATAACCCATTGATATTTTAAATATTTTTATTCCTCATATCACAAGTGAGGTTAGCAATATGCTCCTACATGTTCAGGAATCATATTTCCTCTTTTGTGAATTATTTTCATGTCTTTTGCTCAGTTATCTCCTAAGGTTTTAAGTTTTTTTAAAAAAAATCTATTCATTCAACAAATATGTACTGATCTGTTAGTATAGGCCAAGCATCTATAGACACAGGAAATAAAATAGCAAACAAGATAGACAGGGTTCCCATCTTCAGAGCACTTACCCTATTTGTATAGTCTTTTTAGATAATAGTATACCAACTTTTGCTTGTCATATTTACAACAAATATTTTTCCTATATACTTTCTTTATTCTTCAAGAGAGAGGTTTTACATTTTCATGTAGTTGAATCTACTTTTCCCTTTTAATAAAAACTTTTCTTTCATGCTTAGAATTCCATTTCCCCACCAAAATCGCAAGATATGAGTCATTGTATTTATCTCCTGTTTTCCTAGACTTGAAACTTTTGTATTCAAGGATTGAATTCATTTGTAACTTGTCACAACAAGTGGGGTGAGCCCAGCATCCATGTTCATTCTTTTCCGCAAACATTGAACTTTTTAATGTCTTCCCTTCTCCATTGATTTGTAAAGGTGACAGAATTTTTGGTCAATGGAGAGGTGAGGTGGGGGTTGTTGAAAGGGACTGGGGCTGTTCAGTTTAGAGACTTGGCCTGGGAAATGATGAGGGAACGGGGACCACAAGGCATTAATTGGGGGTGGAGTTTGTCGGGAATAAAGGGTCCATATATTGTAGTGATTCTTAAACAGGAATGGACATGCCCGTTAGTCAATTGAGGGCTTTGAAGAAGTACACATATCTGAGCCCTACCATGGCGCGTTTGATATAAGACCAGGGTTCATCTATTTTTTAAAAGATCCCTGGGCACTGCTGATATAGGAAACTGGGATGGGGGGGTGAGGGGAGGAAAAGCTAGTCAGGTAAGCAGGGTGTTAATGCCACACTAAATTTAGTTATAGGTCCAGGAAGGCCCTGAAGGTAGAGTAGAAAGAGCACACTCTTTGGTCTCAGGCAGATGTAGGTTTCAATCTTCTTTTTGCTACTTGCTGGCTGTGTTATTGGGACAGATCATTGGTCCTCTCTGAGATTTATTTTTCCATCCTGAACAGACTTAATAATATTCACCTCATAGAGTTACGATGATTCAATGGGAAATTAGGTATAACTTGCCTGGCTCAGCACCTGATAAAGTAAGTAATTCTCCCTTAGTCTCTTGAGTAAGCCTTTGGCCCAGGCAAGGCCTGCTTCAGAGCCACCTCCAGGGTGAATTACGCAAGACATTTCCAGAGAAAACACAAATGCCTGTAAGGATGAGAAACAAAAAGAGGTCCAAGTTGTCCTTTAATCCCAGTGGTTTCAGAAACCTTCAAAGAGTCTGTACCTTTCTGGAGGGGAATCTTTTTCCTTAGAGAAATGGAGAGAAGCTGTGAACTTCACAAAGGCTTTGCCTTCATAACCTCAGCAAAGGCAAAATTTGGCTCCACTACAGGCCACCTTGGCTCAGTAGCAAAGACAATTCCAGCTCCTTGGAAGCTCAGCCTGTAAACCAAGGAGGGCTGCTGGGAAAATAACTCAGGCATAATCATTTTTCTAAAGGAAAATTCATGCAGATGTGTCACAGACAAAAATCTCCTTTCTCCAAGATGGAAAATGCCATGTCCACCTGCCTTAACTTCACATCATTGATATTCATTGGTGATTGGACAAATATTTATTGGTATCACTTCTGTTTGACAACTACTTTGGAACTGGTTTCTAGGCAGTACTCATTTAAAACTGGTTTTCCATGCTGCCCTGCATTTCAAATTGATACCAAATATTTATTTCAGGATTGGGTGCTAATCAGCATTCCTTGGAGGTTACCCATCCAAGAGACAGTAAGGACTGGTAGAAAGGGACAGGGGCTCGGAATCAGACACCCGTGTCACGAACTCTGACTTTAGATAGGGAAGAACTGTGTGACTTTAGGCCAGTTCTGGGCCCCAGCCTGTTCTTCTCTAAAATGACAATGTCTTTCTTACTCTAAAGCCAGTGCTTTCTTCCTGAAAGAGCAGCATTTGGTGGATGGAAAGGAGGAAAGAGCTCTTTCAGTATAGAAGACAGGAACTTGCCACAGAGGAAGGAGAAAGAGGCCAGCCTGCCCACAGGGAGGGTGTGTTTGAGAACAGTAAGTGATAACACTGGGATAGTGGAAGAAGGGCCCCTTCTGCCTGGTACATTGGTTGCCCCCAGAAGCCCAGTGAATGCGTCCAGTGACTTCATATGACTTTTTGTCTGCTTTGCCTTCACTGGACATCAGACAAATGGATCAAAAAAGGATGTTTTTGTTTATTTTTTTCACTTGAAGAAAGAACGATAGGATTATGCTTATTGATGCAAGAGGGGCTTAAGTCACCAAGGATCCTCCTTTCTAAGAGACTTGAAATCTCCTGGCTGACAAAGGCTATGAGAGGAGTTTATTAGTTCAGTAGTGACTGAATCTCTTCCATATCCTGGACAAGTCCCTGAGTTACTGTGATGATCATTGTGCTGGAAAGTTCTAGTGAATTCTGAGCTTAAGCCTCTCATCCACCCCCTTCTAGAAGAAACCTTTTCAGAAGCTGAACTGACAGGCAAACAGCAGGCTCCTACTTCTGGCCTCTGGGTCCCAGGTGATATCCCAGAGCTGATGAGAATTGAGCCCGGGCACCATCAGAAGTCATGGAATCTCCCTCGCCCCAGCTACACTGGCCTCCCCCCTGCTCCTTGTCTAAGCTATCCACCCTCATTGGTAACCTGGATCCGTACTACTGTGATGCCTACGTCAAAGGCTCACCAAGGACAGAAGGAGGTAATACACGTTAAGCTCCTGGTATAGTGCCTGGCACAATGTAAGTGATCACTTAATGTTGTCTTGCTGTGATACTGCAGCTCCCCTGCAGCCTGACAATGTCAGCAACCATCCTCTGTCATCACTGTCATCATCATCGCTGTCACCATCACTGCCATCATCATTCTGTTGTCAAAGTTCTGGGAAGTCATTCCTCCCTGGATTCCTCCCCTCCACTGTCCTTCCTTGTGGTTACATTATGGAAGAGAAGGCCCTTCATAGAGGGATTTTAATAATATGAAATTCATAACATTTATGGAGCTCCTACTATGTGGCAGACATTGTTCTAGGTACTAGCGGATATATGAGTGAGCTAAATAAAGTCCCCAGTAATAGAACTTACAGTCCAATGAGAAGAGACAGGTAATAATGACTAAACAAGCAAATATGTAACATGTCAGAGAAATATGAATACTATAGAGAAATATGAAGCAGGGGAAGGATAGAGAGTGTCTTGGGTTGAGCAATTGTTATTCATATATGATGGTCAAGGAAGAGCTTGCCAGAAGTGACATTCAAATTGAGGAAGTGAAGGACCCCACCGTGTGGATACCTGGGGATAGAATTCATCAGGCACAGGGAACAAAATTACAAAGGTCCCGTGCAGGGGCATAATGAGGGGCATAAGGTGGCCGGTGTGGCTGGATGGCAGTGATAAAGGGGGTGAGTAGAAGGGGATGAGATCAGAGAGGCAGCAGTGGGCCAGCCCTTGGGGGCCATGGGGATCACTGTAAAAAGTCTGCCTTTCACTGTGACTGACTTGGGAAGTCATCAGAGGGTTTTAGAAAGCAGTGTGACATTATCTGACTTGTATTTTCAGGGATTGCTCTGGCTTTTGTGTTGAAAACAGACCACAGGACAGAAAGCACTTAGGCAGAGAGGTCAGTGAGAGGCTATTGCCATAGCCCAAGTGCAAATTGGTGGTGACTTGGATCAGTGCTGGTGGCGCAGGTTGTGAGCAGCGGGAGATGCAGGATATATTTTGAAGGTAAAGCCAACAAGATTTGCTAATATACTGCACTGGGCATGGAGGGATGGGTGAGAGAAAGAGAGGAGTTGAGGATGGCTCCTGAACAACCAGTCAGATGTCACTGGTTGTGCCAGTATGAGGAAGATGCGTGGAGCAGAAGTGGAGAAAGTTAATTTCGTATTCACATTGCTTTTATAAGATAGTTACCATGATTTTCTTCCAAAAAAACTGGGACTCTGTGAGGCCAGGCCTGTGGTCTATAAGCCACATGCTGTGCTGTGAGCTCCAAGAAATAGTTCCCTTATCCATGGAGCTACATTGGGAGCTCCTGGGAGTGTGGACTGCTGAGGCTGAGAGCGGTGGTCCCAGCTCTGCAGAGCCAAACTACAAAGGCCTCCACTCCCAACACACCCCCTGCTTGCAGGACATTTATGCTCATGTCTTGGCCTCTGGGGGGTCTTGTCAACCTAGACTAGTGAAGAGGCAATCATCAGTAATAGGGGCAGATGATTGAAACGCAGAAAATCAAGAGGGCTGCAGGCTAACCAAGCTCCCCCTGTGATTTATGATCCGTGCTGTCTGAGGTGCTCAGAAGCAGCTTTGTGTAAGCTACAAGATGTCTCTGGCTCATCCTCCTCTTCTCCACCCACATTCCTGAACATCCAACACGCTTTAGGGAGGCAGAAGAGGAAAAGGGGCAGAGGAGAAGAAATCAGGAGAAAAAGGAGAAGGGAAACTGCTTCTAAAGTACATGCTGTGCAGATTCAGAAAAACGGGGTGGGAGAATGGAAATCTCCAAGAACCTTCCCTAGGAGATGCGCTACCATGACCACTCATGGCCCTTCTTCTCTGGATGTAGCCAAACACCACAGCCGAACCATCCTTCAGAGGAAAACACTGCCTGCTTTTCAAGTTAAACACATTGGAGCCTGTGGTCTATAAGCCACATATGGTGTGGAAGCTCCAAGAAATAATGAAAGAAAATCGTTGAGATGTAGACATAGAAGCTCTGTGCAGCTATACTTTCACTCGGTGACTCTGCAGATTGTATTAACTGCCTTTATTCACTGGGCCCTGGTATGTACTTGCCCGCTATCATACGGGGTCTCTCCTTTAATCTTCACAGCCACCCAGAGGCATAGTTCTTATTATCCTCTCTCACAGATGAAGACACAGGGGTTCAGAGAGGTCACACCCCCCAGTCAGGCATGGAGCCGAATTTGAACTCAAGTCAGTTAACTCCAGAGCCTATGTCTTAACCATTATACCCCACTACCTCCTGGAGGAAAGGGGGAGAGGGAGACACTGAATAGACTCAAAGTGTCCTCTCCCATCAGTGATTGGCAGAGGCAGAAAGTTGAGAACTTTTCTATTTTTTTCTGGCCTACAGTATGAATTAATTTAAAATAATGTAATTATTTCTGATAACTTTCTCTAAGAAATAGATTCATATAATAATAAGAAAGGTCTTTAGAGATGCAGAAGGGGTGACCTTTAAATCCATAGAGAGGTTAAGGACACTTCTCAAGGTCACAGACTTAGTTTGATGGTAGAACTAAGGGCAAAAAAGCAAGGCTCCTGCCTCCCAGGCCGAGCTGGGCTGGGCCCTGGAAGCTGCTTTCCAAGTTCCCACTCCCTTGCCCTAACACAAATGACTGCTAGAAGGAGGGTGATTGATTTTAGAGATTTTAAACACAGTCTAAATTAAGCTAACAGTTTTTAAAAAACCTTCTCCTAGCACCTTTTGATGAGTTGGTCTTTGCTTTCTGTTGCCATGTCCTTTGTCCCCCT
Organism: Manis javanica; assembly: GCF_040802235.1. Classification (NCBI taxonomy): domain Eukaryota; kingdom Metazoa; phylum Chordata; class Mammalia; order Pholidota; family Manidae; genus Manis; species Manis javanica. The sequence goes on along the minus strand of NC_133165.1, from coordinate 104,408,383 downwards.
TCCAGGATCTAGTCGTGTCCCTGTTGAATTAGGAGATTCCTACTATAGCTCCTGGTATTTAGCTGGAGTGGAGACCTTCCTTTCTGGGGCAGAGTCTGGAACCTGCTGTAAATTTACTTGAATTCACTATAGTGACTCTTCAGCCTGCCCAGCTGGCTTCTGCCAACCTCTGCAATCTGGACCCACTCCACCCAGCTCTATATTATGGCCTAGACCCTTCAGGCCAGACAGGTGTCCTGGGCTTACCTCATTTCCACCACAGAAATCTCCTCACTGTTCTCCTATGCAAATCTGTCCTTCAAGCTTTGCTCAAGGCCTTTCTGCCCCAGACTTCCCCCTCTGCAGCTCAATGTTTGCTTTCCAAGTTCCCTTTACAGTTATTTTCTCAACTATATGATTTAGCCTTCAAAACAGTTCTGCACATTTCTCCAAATATAATAGCAGGACCCTTGATGGCAGGCACACACGTGTTCAGTTCATTCACTAGAGATTTTTAAAAGCATTGGACGAGGAGACATACAAAGAGAAATATAAGCAAAGATTGCTTCCTGTCAAGGAGGGGAGGCTTCTGTAGTTTGCAGAAACGTTTCTGGCACATGGTAGACCCTTATCAAAGGTTTGCTACATTGAACTAACCTACAATTCCACTTGTTGCAACCCATGAGGTGGGGTTATAGGGAAGGAAGGTATCAAGAGAGGTGGCATTTGAGCTGGGCTTTAAGGAGAGAGAATATTATTTTAACAACAGAATTGGGCAGGCAGAAGAAACAGCATTCCTACAACACATTGTCAGGCACACCTGGAACAGGCACATAACAGTCACCAGGTTCAGGGGAGAGAAGGGCAGTGGAGTGGAGTTCCACTCTGTTTCACCAAGAGTAGGCAAGTTGCTCATTTCCCTTCCCCATTCCCTCCTCCCGGTTTCCCCTTACCCCTTTCCTTCCCACTTCCATGTGACTAAGCTGCACAGGAAGAAACAGATCAAGGTTCAAAAGCGGGCTGTGTGTGACCTTGAACTAATAAATTGGGGAAGGGGCTCAGCCTCAGTTTCCTTCCTATAAAATGGGTAAAATAATTCCTACCATGCAAGGTTTTTGTGAGGTTTCAAGAACATATGTAAATTGGTAAGCACAGAGCCTGGCATTTTATTTCCTTCTACCAAAGGAGGGGAGCTACGGCTGGTTTCAGAGAGCCTGTCCTGGTTTCATAGTGCCTGTCCCTAGTAGGGGCCCTGGACAGACTGCAGGACCCACAAAGTGAAAAGAAGAGTCAAAAGGGCTTCAGAAAAAAGTAAATAGCGTCGACAGAGGGCTGACTGGGCTAAGAAGGATGCTCAATAAATGTGTGTCCTTGAACACACTTAACGCAATCCAAGAATCTTTGCTAACTCCCCGGAAGATTCATGCCTCTGTCGCCGACTGTTTTCAGCCAGCCCTTTCTGCCTGAGCCTTCAAACCCCAGGAAAGAGACTAGGCCCAGCCCCGCGGCAGGCTTGGAGGGTGGGATGGGGGTGGGTGCATTAATCTCCCCAACTCCCAGCGCAGAGGCATCGGGGCTCTGTTCCCGCCTCCTCACTCCTACTCGCAGGGGCAGGGCTCCGAGGGTAACCCAGCTTCCTTTCCTCTCTCCGCACAGGTCGGGAAGGAAGGGGGCTCGCGGCAGGCTCACGTGCCGGGTCATCCCCGGCTCTCCTCCCTCCGACCGCCTGGCCACCCCAACGCGGCAGCCCGACTCTGGGGCCTCCGTGGCCCCTGCTCAGTCTCCAGCACCGAGCTCCTCGCCCCTGCCCTCCATCCCCCCCTTTGGCCCCTTCGCCTGCCGGCCCACCACCTCCGTAGCCCCTCCCACCTCGCCGCTGCGGCCGCTGCCCGGGCATCCGTAGAACCAGCCGGGACACCCCGCCACACCCGGGCGTCCCCCCTCCCCTGCCCTCGTGGCCCCCGCAGAGGCACCCCCGCCCCCCCCGCCGCCGTACGCCCCCCGCGCCCACCACCCTCCGCGCCCGCCGCCCCCGCCGCCCCCGCCGCCCCCGCCGCCCGGGTCCCCGCTCGGCCCGCCCTCTTCGGGGTCGTGGCGGCAGGGGGAGGGGCGCCCGGCGGCCCCGCGTGCGTGGCAGGCGCTCCGGGCTCTGCTCTCCCGGCCTCTTCCCGGGAGGCGGGGTCGGCGCCGCGGCGGCGGCAGGCCCCCTCCTCCTTCCTCCGGCGCCCGGCCTCCTTCCTTGCCGCCCGCCCGCCCGCCCGCTCCCTCTCTCACGGCCGCTCCGACGCCAGCAGCGCCCGCGTGCCGCTCGCCCAGCCCCGCGGGAGCCCGAGCAAGTTTCCCGGGTCGCGCGCCCCGCCCGCTCGCCTCGCAGCCCGCGGCCTCGCCTGCCGCCGCGCCCGCCATGCCCTCGGCCAAACAAAGGGGCTCCAAGGGCGGCCACGGCGCCGCGAGCCCCTCGGAGAAGGGCGCCCACCCGTCGGGCGGCGCGGATGACGTGGCGAAGAAGCCGCCGCCGGCGCCGCAGCAGCAGCCGCCGCCGCCCGCGGCGCACCCGCAGCAGCACCCGCCGCAGCATCCGCAGAACCAGGCGCACGGCAAGGGCGGCCACCGCGGCGGCAAGTCCGCCGCCGCCGCCGCCGCCTCGTCCTCGGCGTCCTGCTCGCGCAGGCTCGGCCGGCTGCTCAACTTTCTCTTCTACCTCTCCCTGGTGGCGGCGGCCGCCTTCTCGGGCTGGTGTGTCCACCACGTACTCGAGGAGGTCCAGCAGGTCCGGCGCAGCCACCAGGACTTCTCCCTGCAGAGGGAGGAGCTGGGCCAGGGCCTGCAGGGCGTCGAGCAGAAGGTGGGTATTCCCGGGCCCCAACCCGCGCCCTCGGCCGTGTCCCCTCTTGCCCTCCCGGCCGGGCCGCCAGTCCTGCCCAGGCCCCGAGGCCGGAGGCGGCTTCTCGTCCTCAGCCGGCCCCGCCGGGCCGCCTCCACCCCGGCCCCCTAGTTCCGAGGTAGCCCCCAGACCCTCTTTGTTAATGACCGCGGAGGAATGGGGCCCCGAGGGTTGGCTGGACCGCCGCGGGGAGGGTGGGCCAAGGGCCCTGTCACAGGACATAAGCGGTGACCTGTAAGGAAGCCGGCAGGCTCCGGGGAGCCCATTCTTTTTGGATTAGGAACCGCTGAATGGGCAGAGTTGTCTGAAAAGGAGGTTGGAAGGGAAGCCAGCGCATCCCTGGAAGCCGCGGGCAAGGCCGCACCTCGGCTCTCCCTGTGGGGAACATCTGAGCCAGTTTTTAATAGGCCCAGAGCCTGGGGAGTGAAAAGTTAGTAACCTTACTCATTTGCAAAGTTCAAATAAAACATTTCCTATCTTTATGCCCTTGTCCTTTATTGCACCAGTGTACCCATGTGGGCCTTTGAAGTAGCATATTTTAGCTTAGAGGAAAGGAAAGGCCAAAAATACCAGGTCAGACTGGTGAATAATACCAGGAGGTACATTTAGATGGAGTTTGAAGTTCTTACTCACTTACTGTCTAATCTTCGTAGCAACCCTGGGAGGAAGGGAGGACTGGCAGTTTTGACTCCATTTTCCCTACCAGAAAATTGAAGTCTAGAGAGTTTAAGTGAATTGATAAACACCGCAGCTGGTGAGTGGCAAACTGCATGAGAATGTCTAGGCTGCTGTCCTGTTCCGAGTCCACAGGGGCCCATTTCAGGTATAGGTGGACCCGACTTTCAACACAAAAGTTGATTAGGTTCCAGCCCATCTGTGTTTTTTCCACATGAAGTGCAGCTCCCTCAGTCTCATTTTCCCCTCCTTCATCCTCCACTAATGTCATTGCTCAATGAAACTTGGTTGCATGATTGAAACAAAAAATCCCGCCACCACTTCTGAGCCCGGAACTGCTGCCTCTTCCCAGCATGCTGCCTGCCCTGCCAAGTTTCTATCGACTTTTGTGGAGTATGCAGGACTAGGAATTTCCTCTTAAGACTGGCAGAGCAACTGGAATGAGTCAGCCTGCTCAATGCTGTGGGCCCAGGGAGGTGGCTTTTCCAAGGGATTTAAGTAGGCAGTACTGCTTTGCCTATCCTGAAAGTCAAATTATTCTTAAAAAATAGACATACTGCTTGAGAATAATCACTAGCCTTGCAGTTTCCTCATTCATCCACCCACTTACCAATCATTCATAATATTTTTTGAAGTCTGGTAGTCATGTGGTTCTGTGTAGGCCCTGTGGAGGGTTCGAAGGTACAAGTAACAGGAAGCCTATCTGTGGAGCAGGCTGTAGGTAGGTTTCAGGTGAGAGTTTCTGCTGTTCGAATTTGGAAGTGAGACGGTGTGGACTCTGCCGGCGCCTGTATGGCAGTGGCCAGGGTAGTGGCGGTCTAGTTGGTGACTGGTAATTGTTCATAGGATGCAAAACACAGGCCAGCGGACTATGTTGAGCATGTTTGAGGGACTGCAGGTGGCTCCCCTGCCTGTGGTTATCCACCTGGCTGGAAACTGTTGAAACAGTGATCTTTCTTTTCATTTAGGAATTAGCAAGAGGGGAGGTCCACATAGGGGAGGTTTGAATCGAGGTGGAAGAAATTGGGCTTTATGCTCTCAGTTCTGGTTTCTCCCCTTTGTCCATCACGGCTGTGTACAAATTACTTTCCTCTATGGGGCTCAGTTGTCCCATCCACACAGTGAGCGGAGTGCTTCATCCAGGTTTTTAAGAATCCATCTTGCTGTAAACTGTTGAAACAGTGATCTTTCTTTTAATTTAGCAGTGTAATCAAGCAGTTATTTAATGATTCATATTGATTGTGCACTTGTCTCTTTTAACTGGTACAACTCAAGGTAAGAACTATTATTATCCCCCTTTTGCAGATGAGGACAGTGAGGCACAAGAAGGCTAAGCACCTTTGCGTAGTTAAACGACTAGTAACCATGACAGGACTAAGATTTAAATCACGCTTAACTCCCGGAACATACTTAACTCTCACTTGTCTGTTCATTTTGTAATCTTTCCCGTGCCTTGTCTGGTATGTAGTAGATGCTCAGTTAATGCTTTTCCCATTGACGTGAAACTCAGAACAGTATTAGGATTTGCTCCAGTATGTGACCACTACTGTCTGCACCTCTGGGATGGTCAATAAATAAGTTATTTTGCATCCAGGAGTGTGTAGTGCTGGGTCCTCTGACAGCCGAAGCCTGAGCCCTTTTATACCTCTGTATGAGGCTGCGTGGGGTGTGGGGTCTGGTTCTTAGCAGGAACATATGCTTGCAGTATTATTACTCATAATTGGTTTTCACTATGGGCCAGCCATTCTGTTAAGTGCTCTCCAGCCACCCTCTGAGGCTGGTACCATTTATTAGCCCCATTTCACAGATGGGCCCACTGAACCTGGAGCCAGTGTGTTACTTGTTCAGGGTCACATACACACCATGTGGTGGAGCTGGGATTGGAGTCTGGGCAGTGTGACTCTGAAGCACTCTACTCCACCTTCCTATTGGGTCCCCACCTGGTCTCTCTCGTGCTCTAGGTGCTCATGGTGGTGGGAAGTGGCCCAGGTCTACTGAACGGCTGTAGTATTGGCAGAGAGTCTGGCTTGGCCTTTTCTGAAAGACTCAGCAGACACAACTGGGTGCAGGGCTCAGAAAATGTTGGCAGTTCAATGCTAGGCCTTCTGAATGGCCTGTGTTGCCCTGGCAGGCCCAGGTGATGTGAAGTGATTGTAGGAAGAGGCTTAGGCCTGGTGGGGACAGCTTAGTGAGACTAGGAGCTGTTTATGGAAGAGTGAGTTCTCTGGTCATGTTTGGTGTTTTTCCTCTTGACTCTGGCCTGGGAGGAGTCAGGGCTTTGGATAGAGGCAGCATCTCCTGCGGGCACTCAGTGATTTGAGCATGTCTCTGCCCTAGCATGTCACTAGGGTTAAGAGCTCAGGTTCCAAAGTCAAACATTCTGGGATTTTGAGGCTCAGCTCTACCATATTTCTGAGTCACCTCATTTGTAAAATGGAGATCAATGGGAGCCACCACCTCTTGAGATAATTATGAAGATGTGACGAGATGGTGTCTCTGAAGTACTCTCATAATTACTCGTGTTCAGTAAGTGCCTCCTGGAATTCAGTGTTAGCTGTTGCTCTCTAGCCCCACCACCTGCTGTAAGCTCCTTAAGGGCAGGGATGCCATCTTAGCCATTTTCTCTGGCATTCAGCCTGCCACTTAGTGGGTACTCCATGTATGGTGGGGGAACAGAAGCCTCCATTGCCTATTGATTATAATAAGGTCTTTGCAAATAAAGATGAACAACTCAGAAGACCATCATTAGCGGGACACTTCCTGTGTTCTTTTCATAGTGTTGGGGTTGGTTTGTTTTGTTTCACCCATAATCTCTGATCTTGTCCGCTTTCTAGCCACTTGTAAAGAGATGGCCCAGTCTAGAGGCAACAGCCAGGGATCAGAGGGAAATGGACCAGCTTGGTCTTCATCAGGCTTTGCTGTCTTAGTTAATTCATTCAGAAAACCCCGATGACCGCCTACTGTGTTGCAGGAGCTTGTTCACCCATTCATGCCTCTACCCCAAGGGCTGTGCTCAGTGCAGGCAGGTACTGTGAATGGATAACCTAGTTTCAGAGGTGAGCTCTCCCCAGTACCTTCTCAAAGTGTCCTTTATGACTAGGTTGTATTTGGTGGAGCAGGGAAATTATTTAGTATTCTGGAGTTCCCGAGAACCAAATCCTAATCTGTTTTAAAATCACAGACTGGTAGAAGCAAGAAGGGACTCTAGAAACCTTTTGTTAACACACAAGGACCTTGGGACTTGGAAAGCAAGGGTGGCTATTCCTGCTCACAGAACTGGTTATTGGTGGGGCTGGAACTAGAGCACAGGCATCCTGGTCACACTCCTTTTTTAATTTTCCCTTTGATATAATGACAATGGTCGAGGAATCTCCAGATTTCTGAGCTACCTCAGAAGCAGGATTTAACAATAATGACAGTTGCTACCGTTTCTTGATCATTTGCAGTGTGTTAGGCACAATTTAAGCACTTCACATATATTAACTCACTTAACTCTCCTTAACATAAGCCTATGAGTCCCATCCGGAAGCTGAAGGCCAAGGCACAGACATGCTAAATAACCTGCCCAAGTTCACACAGCTGGGAAGTGTCCAGGCTTGGATTTGAACATAGGCAGTCTGGTTCTGGAGCCCATGCTGTTTTATGTGTTACTTTTTATCATGGAAATTTTCAAGCATAAATAAAAGAGGTCAATACAATGAACCCCAGTTTAAATAATTATCAAGTTTTTGCTATTCTTGTTTGATTCCATCACCACCCCTCTCCATCCCCCCCCCCCTTTTTTTTCCTGCTCTTTTTTGGGCTGGAGTCGTAGTCTGACCCTGAAATCCTGTCCTGTACCTCCCTGTTGGGTGCCCACCTGGCTCTCTTGTTTTACGTGTTCTCAGTATTGGGAAGTGAGCAGGGGGCAGCATGGGCGGGGAGGCTGGCTGGTCCTCAGCTGGAAGGCTCAGCAACACAAGTAGGTGCAGCGCTTCAGAAAAATGTTGGCAGTTGAGTGCTAAGCCCCTGAAGGGCCTGTGCTGCCCTGGCACACCCAGCAGAAAGTGAGCTCTGCTCTAACTTTGGCAGATGAGTTCACTCAAAGTGTTTTAGGATTTGTTTCTAACAACAGTTCCGTTTCTCTCCTTTTGGCAAAACACAGTGTGTACAACTAATAAGGCTGACAGTAATTCTGGATTATTATCTAATACCCAGTTCAAAATTAGATTTCACTTTTTCAAAAGTAGGTCTCTCTTACAGTTTGTTTGAATCAGAATCCATTAAGTCCACACATTACATTTGATTGATAAAATCTCCTGTATTTCTTTTGATCTGTAATAGTTTCCTGTCTTAACCCCTTTAAAAATGCCATTTAATTTTTGAAGATCCTTGTCATCTGTCCTTGAGAATTTTCCGTATCATGGATTTGGCGGATTGCATCCTTGTGGCATGTTCCTCTTACATGTTTTCTGTGAATTGGTACTTAGAACCAGAGGCTTGATAGATTCAGGTTCTCATTTTATTTTGCAAGAAGGCGTTCTAGGTGGCACTGTGTGCTATGTCAGAAAGAAGCCCAGGTCGTTAATTATCATATGGTCAAGCCTCTTAGTACATTAAACCAGGTCAGACCTTGTTTATGGTACAGTTTATTTAGAATGAATGTATAGTGTCAAACAGGTGTGTTCACAAAGACAGGAAATGCTAAAGGATCATCTGGACCACTGATCCTGTTTTGAGGTGAGGGCAATGACTTGTTCAGGGCCTCACAGATAGAAGCTGCACCCAGAGACCCGAACCTTGTCTCATCTCCCAGGCCCGTGTCTCCCATATAGCTCACCCTTTATCCTGTGAAAACTTGAGAGACTCTTTTCAGTTGTAAGAACTAGAAACTCAGTTCAGCTGGCTTAAAGAGAGGGAGGGAGAATGTATTGGCTTAAACTAAAAAGTTGAAGAGTAGATTCCTTTAGGTATGTCTGTCCCAAGAGATTCGAGTTGTGTCTTCAGGACTTGATCTTGATCTTTCAGTCTCTCAATTGTGCTTCCCTCCATGCTGGTTTGACTGTTAGACTGGTGTTCTTTGGGTACTGGTCTGAGCTGCTCCAGCCTTCCCTCGTGCTACAGGTAGCAATCCCAGTAGAGAAAGGTTTTCTTTTTCAGTAGTTTACCAGAAGTCCTGGAATTGACTTGTTGGCCTGCTGTGGCTCCATGCCCATCCCTCGCTGATCACTGTGGCTCCGGAAGGAGGGTGGGTGGAATGTGCTGATTGGCTAGGCCTGTGTTACCACACCACCCCTGGAGCACTTGGGGCTGGTCCTCCAAACCACACAGATTGTGTGTGGAAGGATGGTTTTTCAAAGGAAAGCTATGGTGCTGTTCTAGAAGCGGAGGGACGTGGAAGGCGGGCTGCCGAAAAAATGTAGCTGTATTGCCTAAGAACCCATTAGTTCTTCTCAAGAGTTACCGTCTGCGTTCTGGTTACAGGTACAGTCCCTGCAAGCCACGTTTGGAACTTTTGAGTCCATCTTGAGAAGCTCCCAACATAAACAGGATCTCACAGAGAAAGCTGTGAAGCAAGGGGAGAGCGAGATCAATCGCATCAGTGAAGTCCTGCAGAAGCTCCAGAATGAGATTCTCAAAGACCTCTCGGATGGGATCCACGTGGTGAAGGATGCTCGGGAGCGGGACTTCACGTCCCTTGAGAACACGGTGGAGGAAAGGCTGACGGAACTCACCAGGTCCATTAACGACAACATCGCCGTCTTCACCGAAGTCCAGAAGAGGAGCCAGCAGGAAATAAACGACGTGAAGGCGAAGGTGGCCACCCTGGGAGACCCCGAGGCCTACAAGCAGGATTTCAAAGCCTTGAAGGGAGTTGTGAAGGAAATACAAACCTCTGTGAAGTCCAAGGAGAAGGACATTGAGGCCCTGAGAAGCACCCTCCAGGCCATGGAGTCTGATGTCTACACTGAGGTCAAAGAGCTGGTGAGCCTCAAGCAGGAGCAGCAGAAGTTCAAGGAGGCGGCAGACTCCGAGCACCTCACTTTGCAGGCCCTCACGGAGAAGATCCTGCAGTCGGAGGAGTCCACCTCCCGCCTCCCTGAGGCGATCCGGACGCTGGAGGAAGAGCTACGCCAGCTGAAAGCTGAAACCCTCAGACCAGAAGACAGAGTTTTCAGAAACTCTGATGCCTTAGAGGCGCTGCAGGAGAAGAATCAGGGACTGGACTCCAGGCTGCAGACCGTGGAGGATGGAGTCCGTGCTGCGCAGACGGCCTCTGCACGGCAGAGCGAGGACCTGGAGGCCCTGCTGGTGCGGAGCGAGGAGCAGGGGCAGCGTCTGGCCGCCCTGCAGGAGCGGGTGGCAGGTCTGGGCTCCTCGGAGGCGGACCAGCGCGGCCTGGCCAGCACGGTGAGGAGCCTGGGGGAGGCCCAGCTGTCGCTCTATGGCGACGTGGAGGAGCTCAAGAGAAGCATGGGCGAGCTCCCCAGCACCGTGGAGGCGCTCCAGAAGGTGCAGGAGCAGGTCCACACGCTGCTCGGGCAGGACCCGGCCTGGGCGCCTCCTCAGGACGTCCTGGACAGACTGTCTTCTCTCGACAACCTCAGGTCCTCCGTCAGCCAAGTGGAGTCGGACTTGAAAATGCTCAGGACTGCCGTGGACAGTTTGGTGGCGTACTCCGTGAAAATAGAAACGAACGAGAACAACTTGGAATCGGCCAAGGGTTTGCTAGATGACCTGAGAAACGATCTGGATAGGTTGTTTGTGAAAGTTGAAAAGATTCATGAAAAAGTCTAAATGAATTGTGGGTGTGGGGCATGGATTTAAAGTCAAGTTTCTCATGACCAAAAAAATGTCTTGTTTTCTCCCCCCCCATGTTTTTGTCCCCCTTAAAAGAGCAGTCGACACCACGTGGGACACCAAGGCTTTTTGTGTTTTTGTGCCCAGTTAATTTATTGACGATTATTACCACACTCCATTGGTTTCTCAAGTTTTCTGCTTCTGCTTTTGGCCGGTGTCTGAAGGCCCCGCTCCTGTGAATCAGAGGTGCCTTTTAGGGGGATGTCTCTAGTTTCAGAGAATGGCGGTGGCTTCGACCGAGTGGAGCTGAAGCAGTTTAACCTCAAAAATGCCTGGCTGGCTGGCAGATTTCAAGTAAAAGAGTGGCGGGAGGAGGCACTTTTCTCTCTAATTGTCTTTAAGGAAAATTTATTTTTTTTTATACTTCTGGCTGAAGTTTTCATGGGATGTCACTGACTTCTTGTCTTCCACTTTAAACTGGTTAAAACTCATAAGTGTCAGCTCTGAATCGGGAGGGGGGACAGGCCCCCCGTTTTTACTTTGAAGAGAATCAGCTGCTTGACAGGTCGCCTCCCGTGCGGTGGGTGTCCTTCCCATTCCCAAATCGTCTCGTGATCTCAAAGGTAACTATGCAAAGAATCCAGACGGTTCTGAATGTGAAGGCAAAGCACCCCAGAGTCCCCTGTGGCTGGCCTGTGTCACCTCTTGGTAGGTCCCCAAACTGAGTGGGTTTAGAATCCCTGAAAGGGGAGTCCTTGGATTTCTTCAGGAAATGTGTGGTGACAGCTGTCTGTAGAGGCGAGGGCTGACTCCCTGGGGAATGGAGGCCAAGTCTTTTTATTTTACCTCCATGTCCATGACCAGGTTTGCTGTTAGAGCAGATTCCCATCTGTCAGTGAGGAATGTGTACATTTGCTGTAGTCATTGGCTGTTTCCCTTTCCCTTTGAGCTGTACTGTTCTTTAATGGCTGTCTTGCCCTTCAAAAAAGAAAAAAAAAAAAAGAAAAGGAAAAGAAAAAAAAAGGTTAGTTTACTGTGAAATGAACTGTATGGCTTATTTACAGTATTTTTAATTCTTAATAAACACTTGAGCTTTGTTACGACTTTTCCAGAGTGGTTACTTTCTGTGAATTTAGAAATTACCTGGTATTTTATTCATGTGTAGCATTCAGGATTAGAAAGATAGGTGAGTTTTCAATTTTAAGTCTGGTTTTTTTTTTTTCAATTTAAAACCAAGTTATCCTCATTCTTAGGCCTGGGGACCTATTTTTGATTGACTATTAGCAGGTTTGTTTATAGGTCATTGCTTGACTTTAATTCTTAGCTACAGCAGATGGTTTCAACCCTAATTACCTAGTATAATCTAATGGAAACTTTAAAAAAATGCCTGGGCCCACCCCCATGTATTTGGAGTCACGGGTGTAAGGGGGTGGGGGCTGCAGCACTAGCATTTATCGTAATGTGAAGCCAGGTTTGAGAAGCACTAGTAGACCATCTTTGTAAACTTCAGCCCCTGTGCAGACTTGGGCATGTTTCCTTTACTTCCCAGGTTGCCCTCCATCTACCACTTAACAATAACATGCTGTTACTGAGGCCTGTGTGCCAGGCATTGTGCCAATCACTTCTTTGTCCTCTGCTTATTCCTCCTAATGTTCCCTGGGGGTAGGTAGCATCACTCCCCATTTTACAGAGGGGAGGGGCAGCAGGCTGAGAAGCTGAGCAGGTTTGAACCCAGTCCTGCTCTTAACTGACAGCATCCTTCACACCTTCACCAGCATCAGTAAGGCCACACTGACCTGTGCAGCTTCCGCTGTCCCCTGTTGTAGAGCCTGAGGCTTCAGGAGCCCAGGAGTGGAGGAAGGCCAAGAGCAGAGTGAACATGTAGCTTCATGCCCTCCTTTCTGGCTGGAGGGCCACTCATCTCTGAAGTTCGCTGCCAGCCATCCTGGGTCCCTGAGGCAGCATCCCTCAGGCTTCACAATCCCGGGCATGACATTTTCCCAAAGCAGTTTGTGAATCAGGATGGGCCCTGTATGGTGTTAGAAATCCTTGGTGATCAAAATGTACATCTGTTCTTAGTATATTTACAGAAGACTCAACACATTCCTATCTTTGATAAATCTTGCCCCTGTTGTGTATAAAAATACATGGCACATAGCAGGTGTTCAATAAACAGCAAACTGGAGTGCACGTGGACTTATGAGAGGACAGTGCATTTTGGGGTCTCCACCTTGCTGGTTAGTGACTTGGTGGAAGGAGAGTGAGGCATGGTGGAAATGTTCTTGATCTTGCTTCTCAGTGTGGGTCCACAGGAGAGAAGGGAAAACTACAGAGGCAAGCGGTTCGACTGCTCTACCCCTCAGGCTGCATTTGGTCAAGGGATTGACTCCACGAGTGGCTATTTATTATCACCTGGGCACTGAGCTGCTTCTGCTCTGGGAGACGGGATGAAAGATAAGGGTGCCTTTCCTTGAGGGATTCCCAGATGAACAGGGATAGGGATATGTAAATGGAGCTGTAATCCCATGCAACAGTAAAGGTATGCATACAGGAGGGACAGACGAGGTGCTGGCTCTTGGCTGTGGCCTTCCCAGCCTGCAGCCTCTTTTAATTGGTAACAGTCACTCTTCTACCTTCAGTCCCTTTGACTCTGGTAAGACTGATGGATGAGCACGTGGCCCAGGTAGCCAGTGAGAAATCCTGTTTTCCTGATCTGACTTGTTCAAGAAGAACACATGTCACCATCTGGTCCATTGATAGCTGCTGGGACTTTCTAGAAAGAGGTGCCCTCTGTCTACTGAGGCTGCCAAACTGGCAGGATACAATCCCAGAGCCATTAGGGACCATCACATGTGAAGAGGCCACAGAATGTAGTCAGTGTGGAGGAAAGCAGAGCCAAGAGATGGTAACAGACAGGTTTCTGGTGACATAATCTGAACACCTGGATCCAGCTATGCCTGAAGCTCCCAAGCCATGTTCTTTACCATGCAGAATCTTACATCACCATACCACCTTTCATATGTATACATGTACACATATGGTGATATGGAGCCATGTAAGGAATGGGCATAGTGGCACTACTTATGACTAAAAAAATAGGAAACAATTAAAAAAATCTGGCAACCTGACCAATAATTACATTGTCAGTTGTTCATACAATGAACCTCAAAACAATAGTAAAAATGAATAAATCCTAATCCTATGTACCAATCAGGATGAATCTCCAACTAAAAAAAAAACAAAAAAAAACAAAAGCAAGCTGCAGGAGAAAACACACAGTATGAAAACTTGTAAATAAAATTAAGCAACCATGCAAAATAATACTATATATTGTAGTAAAATACCAAGAAATGACTAGGAGACAGAATGTTCAAATTCAGGTTGTTTGATTGCTTAGGCTAAGCGGGGGCTACCCGAGTGTTCATGATACCCTTAATACCTTTCCTCCTCTCAACATTTTATTATGAACATTCAAACAAAAGTTGAAAGAATTGTCCAGTGAGCACTCACATATCTACTCTTTAGTGCAATGAGCATGTTCTATATTTGCTTATCACACACATATCCATCTCCCCATATTCTTGGTGCCTTTTTGTATGTCGGCAATATTTTGTAATTAAAAATTTTTAGAAGGTGGAAGACACACATAGGGAAAAACACGTTTTCATTATTTAAAGTAGCAAAGATCAGAAAACAAATGAAGTATTTAAACCGGATTAATTACTTTTCATAACCGTGGTAGTTAAATAGCTACCTGGCAGGTCTCAGAGCTCAGGCCGAAAAGGGGTTCTAATCTAACTTTCTTACTTTACAGATGGGGACACTGAGCCTCTGAGACAGGAAGCTGCTCCCCCAAGCTCACAAACCAGCTGTCAGGGAGATTGGGCCTACTTCTCTCTCTTCTCCTCCACTATTTGTTTTGGCTCCACCCCAGGCCTAAGCAAATTTCTCAAACAAGCGAAGGATCAGGGCAGCTGAGTTCCTGTGAGCAGAGAACTGCATTCTGGGTGGGGAGGGGAGGGGCACCTTGGCTGTGCTGAACGCGTTGGTCATGAACAACCAGATGCAATACCTGTTGGGCAATAGGTGGGGAAACCGCAGCTTATCTGTGTTTAAATACCTGGTAATGTTCTGTTGAAATGCTTGTTACCAATCGGGTGTAGTTGCCCAGTGTTACGAGGTCTACTGTCCCACGGGGTCACTCTTAGAAGCTCAGGAACATAGGTCTTTCTCACTTGCTGGGATGATTTGCTGTGCTTGTAAGAGCCCCCGCTGGGGTTGTTAGGACACAGGCTGGGTGATACAGGACCTGGGATCAGGACGCTGGGCATAGTTCTGGTCTTCTTGCCTGTGTTGCCTTGAATAATTCATCTTTTCTCTCTGGGCCTCCGTGTCTTCTCTCTGTAAATGAAGAGGGTGATAAAAGTGTCCAAGTTCTCTTCTAGCTCCAACTTCCCTTGACTTTATCATCATGTATAGTTCTTTGGGAGCTCCCCACGGGCAGCAGGAGGTCTGACAGAAAAAGGACAAGAGGGTGAGAAAATGCCCGGGGAGGAGGGGGGAGGGCAGGAACGCCTTCTGTCCAACCAAAGCTGTATTCCTACTTCCCATCCGTGTCTGGCATACTGTGGGTGTTCACATATTTTCTTTCTTATTGGAGAGGGGCCAGTGATTTGTTAGATTTATTATTGGGGATAGTTGCCAGGCTGGGTTGACATGTTGTGTAACCCCATCTGAAGTCTGTTTACTTTCAGAAGATGCCTGGATGCCCCAGTAACAAATCTTAAGTAGCTCAAACTCTTGAATTTTCAGCTGGGGAATAGCCCCAAATCAGTAGGACTAGTGGCCTTATGGCTTCCGCTGCTGGAAGTGAATTTAACACCATCTAGTGTCTGAGTTGGGGATCACAGAAATGATTTCTTCATTTTTTTTTATCTGTTGGGTTTTACAAAGGAGGATAAATAACAGCTGTACGATTAAAATATATCAAGAAGATCCACTACTTGGAAAAGCTGTTTCATGTAACATGAACACTTTTCAATAGTATACTCTACCTCTAACCAGCTCTCTCTGAAAACTTAGGTAAAGATAAAGAATTGTGTTAATAGGAATCTTCTGCTGGTAGAAGCTTAGAGATTCCTAAGGGCCCTTTATCCTTCCCAGGTCCAGCTCGTTCAGAAGGGCAGGCACTGACCCCTGCAGCATCTCAGTTCAATATTGCACGCTTCATTGTTAACATGAATAGTAGCCATTCATATTGTATATCTGTGTTTTATGTCGTTGTCAGGTTGAACACATTTGTTATCTCACTTAATCTTGGCAATTATCTA
This sequence comes from Manis javanica, assembly GCF_040802235.1. NCBI lineage: Eukaryota > Metazoa > Chordata > Mammalia > Pholidota > Manidae > Manis > Manis javanica. Next base: position 104,392,735 of record NC_133165.1, on the reverse strand, counting down.
GGGAGTAAGAACAGCTGTCTCTGATTTGCTGATCTGTCACTGCAGCTAAGAAAGGCTCATTAATTTGCCGGGGTCACACAGTAAATGGTGGGACCAGGTTGCAGACTCACATTTGTCTGTCTCCAGCAACTGTTCTCTGCTCACTAAAATTCACACTCCCTTTTCCATCGTGATGAAATCAGAACCCCCTAATGTCCAAGGTACAACTCTATAAACTTGTACTGTGCATATATTACCTGGTGGTTAGAAACTGGTTCCTGGAGCCTGCGAGTTCAAATCCCAGCCAAACCACTTTCTGTCGGAACAGGGAAAGCTACCGAAGTGCTCTGTGCCTGTTTCCCATTACAAATGGGGATGATGCTAAAGATTATACTTACTCATAAGGTTGTGGGAGGCTTAAAATAGTTACCACATCTTATGTATTTAGAATGGTGCCCATCACGTAGTAGGGTGCTCAGTAATATTTATTAAAAAATAATATTTATTATAATAATATTAGGTAGTATTTACTACTTAAAAATGGACTCTAAGGCAGGGAGTTGAAAATATGAGGCTTGTGAAACAAGCCTATAGCTGGCCAGCAAAATGCGTGTTGAAAATTTTGGCTCCGAGCAATGTCCGGTGGGCCCGTGTTCTCCTGGTGCTCACAGTTCCCACCATTCACGTGCGGCTGCTGCTCCGTGCATTTAGGACCTGTGTCTGTCTCTCAGCAACATTTGGGGTTTTGATCCTTGTAGCATATGAGATGAATTAGTGGAAATTGTCACCCTGAGACATGGGAACTTTGGGCTATTTTTAAATCTCTTTTAAAGCCTTGGGCTCCACAGCTTTTTCTATCAGAGATCTTTGGGTTTTTCTGTCACGCAGTATGGTTTCTCCTGCCAAGAGCAGGGGCTCTTCTAGCCGAGATCCAAAGCCCAGGGCAGTCCCTCTCCTCAGCCCTGCTTCAGCTCCTCCAAAGATGTCTGCCTCCCGCCATCCTCCCCAGGAGGAACCGGGCTCTTTGAGGTAAGGAGGGGTGCAAGAGGGAGCGGTTGAGATTTGCAAAGAGAGACACAGTTTAGAGGTCAGTCCCCGGAGCCACCCTGCAGAGAAAGTTTGCCCTGAGGCGGTGGAAACGAGGTGTGGCCCAGAAAGGCAATTTCCCTCCAGTGCCAGAAGAGGGCAGTGTAGTGCAGAGGACAGAGCAGGGACTAACTAGTTCAGAGAGCTATGGGTTCTAGCTCAGCCTCTGCTTGGAAGTAGCTGTGATCTGCCTGGCCCAAATTTCCCACTTTTGGCTCTAAGGTTCTGTGATCTTGTCAGAAGAGAATAGGGATGAGTTAGCCAATAACTCCAAATAGCCTTATGTAAGGAAGAAATCAGAACAGAATGGGGATGGGGGGGTGGGAGGACAGGGGAACTGGGGACTGGGGAGGGGGTGGTGTGTGCAACTGTCAAGTTTCTTCTGTGGAGCTCAGATCTCTCTAAGTGAATCCAGCAGGGAGAAAAAGCATTAAATAACTCTCTTAGGGTCACATGCTTGGGATGGGCAGCACGTCAAACCACCTCAGGTAGTTTGGAATCCAGCATCGCAGTCTGCTCCTGCCCTTGTTGGGGTGAATGCTTAATCCAATGACACAATCACAAACACCACACATTGGCGGCTGGCCCATCTCTGCATTTTGTAGTAGCAGAGACCTTTTTTTCCTTGATGGAAATCTCTTCCAGAAATGGCTTGATGCAGAGCCTTTGGTGGCCTCGGGGTGCTCCTTGGCAGAGATAAAAAGTGAAGTCAGCAGGCAAAACCCCTTCTGGCTCAGTGCAGCTCCCCTGAACATGCCTTGCTAGGCTTTAGAAACCCCATTGGAATCCTGGGCTTCCCTGCTGACGTTGGGCAGGGTCTTCTTCCAGTGGGGTCATCTGAGTGGGTGCTCCAGATGTCAGGGACAGAGATTGTGTTTTATGGGTCTAGCTTGTCATTTAGAGATGAATGGGTATTTTTGGTGGTTCAGTGTATATGCATTTCCATTGCATGCCTCTAATTCTGCCAAGACTCACCCAAAAGCTGTAAAAATATAAACTCTGGGCAGGAGAACCTTGTTCAGGAGCCTCCTACCATGCTTCCTACTTTCCAGCCTATTCCTGCATTTGCTGGCTATGGACCTCTTATCTCACATCCTGTTACCCTGGGACTTCTTGAAGCTGGTGGGGGCAGGATAGCCTAGTGGCTAGGAATGCAGGCTCTGGAACTCAGCTGTCTGGGTATGTGACTTTGGGCACATTACTTAACATCTCATTTTCTCAGTTCCTCCCTGTAAAGTGAGGATGATTATAATAGAACCCACCTCACAGAGTGTTTGTGGGCATTGAAGTGCTTAGCACATTGTCAGTAGGCATCTGATGAAGATGTGTTGATAATACACATTCATATCTACATTTCAGAGACTAATATATGCAGAGAAAAAAATCCTAGAAGAAAAGATATCAAATACTAAGCCTATAACATGCTTATTATATGCTAATATTGTTTTCCTGCTTTAACTTGTTTATTCCACACAAGTCTGTGAAATATGTTATATTATTAGTCTCACTTTATTGCTGAGGAAATAGAGGCTCACAGAGGTTACAAGGCTTGACCCAGGGCAGAATCAGGATCTGAACATTCTCGAGGCTGTGTTCCGGACCACTGTGCTCTTGTGCTTGACCATGTGGCTAAGTGTTTAATCATCTTTGTGGAATGAATGACCCCAACCACCCAGAATGAGACTCCATCTCCTCACTCCTCTGTCTTCAGCCTCTTCTCCCCTGACTCTTCAAGTGTCCACTGACTGGCCAAGTCTTAAACTTGTTCGTCTCTCCTCTATTCAGGAATTAGAAGAGAAAACCTCCAGCGCCCATCCCACCTTGTCTCTAGCCCACAGGCAGACTTCTTGAAGGAGTCACCTACCCTCATCTTCTCTTCCCTTTTCAGTCCCCTCTGTCTGAATTCCCCTCTGTGCTATTAAAAGGGTTCCTACCGAAGGCACAGTGACTTCCAAGACCCAAGATCTTCTGGTCCCGCTCTCTCCCTGACCTCCCAGCTGTGTTCGCTACAGGTGCTCGCCCCTCGTGTGCATCCACCTTACTTCATGCTTCTGATTTTCTTCTCACTCCCTTGGCTGCCCCCTCTTGGGATCTGTGCAGGCTTCTCTTCATCTACCAGACCTAAGCGCTTGGTCATGGGCAGCCCTGTCTCCTTACTCTGTCCTCTCTTCCTGGGGGTGTCATCTGCTCCTGGGCTCAGCATACCCCCCATAGGCTGAGGACACCAAGGGTCTATCTCCAGTCCAGCCCTCTCTTCTGGACCAGCTCTGGTTAAAGACATTTCCACTTGGATGTCTGAAGACTTCATAGCAGGCTCTGTCAAGGGCACAGTCTTTCTCTTTGGGGTAAAATGCACAGCTGTTCTCTTTTCTAGTTCTCAGCCAGTCACAGACTCTGAGCCTAGAGCTTTGAGTCTTTGAGATACAGAGATGATCAGAGATTATTTATAGTGAGACTGAAGACATTAAGCATCCAAGATTGAGGAGGCAAGTGTCCAGGGGTGATGATATTGTTTCATATGAACTTTGCTTCCCTCTTGTGTGAATATTTTTAGTGACTGTGTCTCCAGCCTTACTAATGAAGTGACTGTCTCCGGCCTTACTAATGGAGTAGTGAGCCACCGATATTCTTACAACTCAGGCTTGTTTTGTGTTGATTGCAGTAAAGACTCATGAAGCGTATAAGCTTATTAAATTCATTGTGTCCTGAATGAGCTCGTTATATACGCCTCTGAAACCTTCTCCTCCCCCAGTGAACTGTATCTGAGTAGGTGGCTTCTCCATCTTTCCAGTTTCTCATATCAGAAATGGAAGTCCTTTCACCTGCCTCTCTCTCACTGCCCACATCCAATCACTAAATCTCATTGATGCATCTTTCTGCATATTTCTCAAGAACTTTTCCTGTTCTCCACTGCCATGACTGTAGTCCAAACCACTGTCTTCTCCTGTTCAGACTCTTAGAATTACCTCCTGATGGGTGTCCTTACTTCCCCCAGTCCATCCTTCACACAGAAGCCAAAGTGATGTTTTAGCAGGACAAATCGAATCACACCATGCCTTTGCTTTAAACCTGCGGTGCCCTGTGTTGCTCCAAGGGTAAGTCCAAAATCACACTGGAGTCCCTAAATTGACACTAGAAACACATTAACCTTTCAGTTCCCAACCAATGCAAAACTCCTTACTGCCTCAGCAACTGTGCACAATCTGACCCCTCTGCCTGGAATGTTCTTCCCACTACCTACCTTCACCAGACCAACACTTGGTCATCTCTTTGACCTCAGCTCAAATGCTACATGCTCAGGCAAGGCTTCCGTGATTCTCCAGGCTAACTCAGATCCTCCTGACTTGTAGTCTTCTGGGATTCTGGGTTTCTTTGTCTCAGCTCTTATCATAATTGTAATTGTACTCTACTTCCTTGGTTTTCTAATGTGTACATTTCTAAACACTTTAATATCTCTGAAGTCAAGACATACATCTTAAAATCGAATGTGTCTCAGAAGTCTCTTTGGTAGTGTAGTGTTTTTCTTTTTGAGTGGTATGTAAAATAATTGGTGCCACTTAAAAGCAATGCCATCTTAGATCTGACAAACTATGGTAATGAGGCAGTCATTTTATTTGTTTGCCTGGTGTAAGCTCTGTGGCTGCTCTCTTCCCCAATACTGCTGTGGTCCCTGGCACACAGTAGGGGCTGGATGAAGATTTGTTGACTATTTACACACATGTAGGACTCCCCTCGTTTCCCTTCTTTCAGGGATCTCTGTCCTTTGTTGCCTGACGCCCAGTATTTTGAAAATCATTGTTTCATACATTTGGCTCTGTTTTTTGTTGTTTTAGAGAGGTGGATAAATCCTGTATTTTTCCAAGGTAATTCCACCTTGGCCAGAAGCAGAAGTTGAGATAACTGCTTTTGGGTTTATTTTCTCCTAGGATTTTTTTTTCTTTGCATATGTCTCTGTAATATATACCTGTATTGTAAATGTTCCTCGTATACATCCCTCCCCAGCTATCCATCATCTACAATTCACCTGAGGTCCTGAATCCTCCACCAGGCATTTAACACCTTTAGTTAAGCTAGCAGCTTTCTAGAAGGGTCTGGTTAGCCAATTCAGAGGGCACATTTTGGTAGTTAGAGGTCTGTCTGGGTGCTGGGTTTCCCTCCTCACCCCCTGCAAGCCCTGGAAGCAGGAGGCTATGGAGCAGCTTCCCGTTTCCAACACTGCCAGCACCTCCCAGCTGAGCCCTGGGCTCCGGCAGGCCACAGTGAGCCAGGACCAGGGGGACCGGCTGCCCTCCGCCTCTTGCGTCGCAAGTCTCCCAGGAGAGGAAAGAATGTGAACTGAAGTGATCTACACTTAGAATATGTCAGAGCTTGGGGCTAAGTCTTTTTCCCAGTCACGAATTCTGAAAAGTAGTATGTGTAACCCTGACATTCATGGCTTTTCCACTGCAGCACCCCATCTTCCCTCTCCTCTCTCTGCCTCCCACTGTCTCCCTTTCCCATTCCTTATTTCCCTTCTTCACTCACTTCTAGCCACCCACCCTCCCCTGCTCCCACCCAAGACTCTTCTCTTCCTTGTCATCACAATTTCTTGGTCTGTTTTCAAGGCACATGGTCATAAAAATTGCCCAGGACTCGAGGGCTCCCTTGGGAGGCTGTTTCCAACAGGTGTGTCCCATTACCCCCCCGGGCGCCCCAGCCCCAGCTCCTGGGTCTCATTTCCGCGCTGCCCACCTGCCGTGGCTGCTCCATTTCTCTCTCCACCCAGCTTCCGCTTCTGCCAAGTCCTAGAGATGGCTGCTTCTAGCAGGTGTGCCCCGCTGACCCAATGGCTGCCAAAAACAACGCTCCCCATGCCAGGCGAGAGCTCTCGGCTTGGCAGAATGCTTATGGAACTTTTCCTCAGAAAAATCTGGAGACTTGCAGTCTTAAACCTTAGGGAGGGATCCTGGAAAAACAACGTTTTTTTTTCCACTTTCTCCAAGGAGCTTTCTCAAAAGCAAAGGCAAATTACATTGTTTATGGAGGAAAAAAAGAAAAACACATGAAACCAGCAATAACACAGGGCAATTATAGAGGGTGAGTGAAATGCTGTCAACGGTGGCAGAAAAGGAGGCTGCTTTTCCCTTAGCACTTCTCATGTTGGATGCAAAATAGCCACGGCTGTGCTAAATTCCTGTGGATTGCCCCATTTTTGCCAGGATGGATCTAGTTGGGATGAAATCTTTTGGTTCTGAGTGAGGGTGGAAAGCATAGTAAGTGTTTGTTGGAAAGACCATAAATTCCTTGACCTTCTCCAGGTTCTGGGTATTCTGGGGAGCTGCATTTCCGAAGCTCCCAGTTGAGTGTCTGTGACATCTGGCTCTGGTCCACTGGAGGTTCAGTGACCCTGGGCCCCTGGGTAATGAAGCCCTGTGTTTATCCCTGTCCCCTCTGCGAGAGTTTGCACTACCGGCTCTCTTGCTAAGCCACTCACCTGAAATCTTAGGTAGGGATGTGAGAGCAAGTAGCAGAGAGTGGTTATTAAAGCACTTGGACTGAGTGACTTGAATGAGTTTCATATGGCTGGTAATAGATGAGCATAATGCCTTTGTAGTTCTGGAGGTACGAGTCTGAAATCGGTGTCATTGGGCTAACATCAAGGCATTGGCAGAGCTTCATTTCTTCTGGAAGCTGTGGGGAGAATTTGTTTCCTTGCCTTTCCATCTCCTGGCAGCCATCCATATTCCTGGGCTCTGTCTTCAAGCCCAGTGGTGTAGCCTCTTCAGATCTCCCCATCTCCCACTGTCACTCTGCTTTCATCATTGCCTCGCCTTCTCTAACTCTTTCAAGGACCCCTGTAATTACACTGGACTCACCTAGCTAATCTAGAGTAATCTCCCCATCTCAAGATCTTGAATTTGATCATATTTGCGAAGTCCTTTTTGCCATGTAAGGTGACTTGTCACAGGCTTCAGGGATCAGGATGTGGACATCTTTGGGGCACCATTATTCTGCTATCACAGTCTCTGAAAGGCAGTAGCTTTAAGTCATGTGGTGAGACCCAGAGGACAGAGGGGACTTGCTTTAAACTGGAGAGCTAGTCACTGACTGAGATGAGACTTGAATCCTAGTTTAGGGCTCCCTGTTTATTAGGGCACTAGAGTTTGAGAGCAAACTTTTGAGGGTGGCTGAGGATCCTTGCAATGCTAAGCTTTGCCTTTTTAGAGAGGAAGCAAAGAGGTGGCCCAAGCCCAGACTGTGGTGGAAGGACTGGTTAAAAATTATAGAGACCATACATTGAACATTACTTTGTACCAAGACTATGGTGAGTGATTAAAGGCCTTACTTCAGAAAATCATTCCCCAAACACTATGCAGTAGGGGCAATTGTGAGCTACCTTCTACAGCTAAGAAGAGCAAGGCTAAGAGAGATTCAATAATTCGCTCAAGAAAGCAATAAAGGCAGGATGCAAAATCAGGCCCGTCTTGACTTCAAAACCCAGGTTCTTAATCACTGTGGTACAAAGGGAGGACTTCTAACATCCTTTTCTGGGAAGAGAAAAATGTGCTCTTCTTCCTAATTTACCTGCAAGGTTGAGTTAATTAAATGCCACTCAGAGGATAGAACAGACATTTACAGAGAAATTCAAGGCACAGAGAGATTGAATAACTAGTTTAAAGTCTCACAGCCAGGTGGAGGTAAGGCCAAGAATGGATTGCCTGAAGCAATTCAACTGTTAGGACCTCTGCGCCGAGGATTACTTATGCTATGAAAGGGACACTAGGAGAAATAGCTTCTCTATCCCTCAACCTTCTCCAGAGGCTTCAGAAGGAGGCACAGAGAGGTGTCACCTGAACTGAAGATAATAGTAGAAAGTCCAGCACTCCGTGGCCAGCAAGGCCCTCCGGGATGACCTGACCCTTGCCTTCCGAGCACCCCTCCTCCCTCCCTCCCCTGGCTTGCTGGGTCCCAGCACACTGGTCTTCATTCTGTTGTGCCAACACTCCAAATTCCTTCCTACCTCCCTTCCTTCCTGACCTACTCAGGCCCTTGCACTTGTCCCCTCTCTGCCCTGTACACATGGCCCTGCTCTTACGTGGTTGACAACCTCTTGTCCTTCAGACCAGTCATCTTAAATGTCCCCTCCTCAGGAGGCCTCCCTGACCACCCAGTCAAAATTGGCACAACAATTCTCACCTGTAATCATCATTTGGTGTCATGTACCTTGTTATTTTTTTGCTTCACTGCACTTACTACTATTTGATTTTCTTATTCACTTACTTTTTATCATTGGACTCTCCCAATAACCTTCACTGAGTGTAGGAAGGCCTGGTCTGATTATTTACTGCTGTTTCCCCTCCTGGCTGGTGCATAGTATGCTGTGAATCATTATTTGTTGAATGAATGAATGATAGTTGACCAGGTGAACAAAGATGGAAGGGAGACATACAAGAACTCTAGGCAGAGATAACAGCCTTCACCAAGACATAGGGCTTTGACAGAACAAGGGGCAGCTGGGGGGTGGTCAGTGTCTGGGGTGGTTGGAGTATCAATGCTGAGATGAAGAGTGGAGCAGAAGGATTGTTGAGATAGGCAGGGCCGGCTCACACGGGGTCTTGTCTGCCAGCCCAAAGAGCTCAGAGATGGAAAAACCACTGAAGGATTTTGGGCAGGGATGTGTCATTGCCAGATTCTCATGTTTTATAGGACAGTTTGATTGAGCATGAAGAATGGGTTAGATCAGGGTAACGCTGGAAGCAGGGGTGACAGGTAGGAGGAGGCTGCAGAATCTCGATGAGAGGGCTAGGAGCCTGAATCATTTGTTTAGTCTGGGGACGTTGCCAATGCTTTGGGTGGTTCCTGCAATTCGTAGTTTTACACGTGTGTATGTTGGTTCTCCAGCCCAGGGGCCTCCTTGCCCTTTGCAGCAGGTGCTGTTAATGCCCTACCCACAGCCCCCTCACTCCTCATCCCACTTTATGCCTGAGGCACCCTGGTGGGGACAGGCAACTATGGCTCCACCTGCTGGCTCGCTTGGGGGCTAACATTTGGGGAGCAGCCTCGGCCAATAGCCGATGCTGACAGATAACCACCTCCGGGATTCTGCACCATCTCTAAGAGGTCCCCAGTGGAACTGAGCCCCGGGGTAACCTGCTCATGAAAGAACCCTCCTAGAATGGCTTCCTGCCCTTCCCCATCTCACTTCCTTACTCCCTTCTCATTGTTTCTGGGATCAACCACCAAATATCGTCCCTGGCATTCAAATTCTTGTCTAGGGTTGGCTTCTGGAGGATTCCATCCTAAGACACTGTTCTTCCTACCTCATATACTCTCCTGTTCTAGGGTCTTTGAATTTGCTGTGCCTGGCTTCCTCTTTCTCCAGGTTTCCAGAAGACTTGCTCCTTTGTCTCCTCAGATGGCTCCTGAGATACCACCTTCATTTTTAGTCAGGATGGGCTAGTTATGCTGAGGTTACAAACAAGTCCTTAATGTCAATAGCTAGCCAGCAAAGATTTATTTGCCCTCATGCTGCATGCCCACTGGGATTGGCAGGGGTGCTCTGCTCCTTGGGGTCACTTGGGACCCAGGCTAATGGAGGCTCTGTGGAGCACAGATTCCACGACCACTGCAGCAGGGTGGGGCCATGGAGAAGCATTTCCTTATCACAGGCAGGACTAAATGAGTGGCTGCACCTAACAGGGAGCAGAGACGTGCAATTTTACCTCATATTCAGGAGGCAGAGAGCTGAAAATACTTGCTCAACATCCCCAGTGACTCCCACATCTCAGGGAAGTTGGCTCTCATAACGGACTCTATAGGTGCTAGTCATATTCTGTGTCTTGATCTGGGTGCTGGCTACCCAGGAAAAATTTGTTGAGCTGAACACCTACGATTTGCCCACTTTTCCATACGCATATGATACTTAAATAAAAAGTTCGAAGATTGTACTCCTGTACTTGCTATGCTTTTCCTACTTTTTCTCCATAGCATTTATCACCATCTAACCAACTACACATTACACTGCTTTATTTTATTTGTCTCTCCCATTGGAAAGTAAGCTCCGAAGAGAGAGGGTATTTTCAACTTTTTTTTTGCATCTGGTCTTTCATTTGACCAGACCTGGCTATTTGACCAGGTTCTGGCACTCAATGTATATATATTAAATAAGCAAATATTTGGAACTAGATATAATATTCAAAATATGTCATAACTAGAAGGCATAGGCATGGTGCAATTGGGATGGATACTTACTGTAAAAAAAACAGTATAGTCTTCTTGGGCATACTGGCTGATTATTAATCCTGATTGGGACACTAAGTGCAGCAGTGGAAAATTCTGTACTTTCCCTTTAGCAGTATAATAGGCACATGCTGGGAACAGGCATTGCAGGGTTAATGTCTCTGTAATTAGCAAAAGGAGGGAGAAATTCACACCTACTTAGCATTTAATCTTGTGCCAAGTCCTGGGCTGGGCCTTATGTAGCTATTATTTAATTGAACTTCATTTCAAATTAAACCCCAATTGCATACCACCACATTCATTTCCCTCTGGGCCTCTCCTTTCCTTTCCCTGTGCCCACTTTAGCAGTGCACCTGGCAGGTAAAAGAGTGCTCCCGGGACCTCGGTGGGTGATTAAAACCAGGTTAGGGGAAGTGGGCTGCCACATGGGTCTGGCCTGGACCAGCACCTCCAGCCAAACCAGACAAAGCCAGCACCAAAAGAGCCAAACAGGCCTCCTTTTCTATCTGCATTCACACCTCATCTTTCCCTGTCCCATGCAGCACCTCGGCTTTACACTGAAGCTGCCTGACTGGCCTCAGGATTCATAAATCATGGCCTAGAAGCAGTTAGTCTTTCAACTCATTACTATTATTGCTTTATAGAAGTAGTGACTCGAGAATGCTAAGTCTGGTTTTTATGAATTCTGGCTTGCTTCAGGACCAGACCACTGGACCTGGCTTGGAAAGTAACTTCAGTGTGAACTTCACAGACTCTGTGCTCAGTCCCTCCTCGATCCATTCACTGGGCTCCCCAGTCTATGGGGTCAAAGTCTATAAGAACTTGGCAGAGTTTGGAGTCTGTTAAGCTTTTTAAATGATTGTGGGTGGGGATGGCCCTGGAAAAGAACAGAGGCTTCAGAATCTAGGGTTGTGACAACTCCCTGGGAGGTTGATTTCATTTCTGTATTTTTGTCCCACCATCACAGGACATCAGGGCTGAAAATGAACTTATTCAGTCAGTAGATCAACTGACAAATATTAACGGGCATCTTCCCATGCTCTAGGCACCAGACCTGGAGCTGCAGTACAGCAGGGAACAAATAGAGATGATGTGCATATTCCATCATTCATGCAGTGATTGTTTACTGAGTACACACCCTTTCTGAGGGCCGCACGGGGTGCAGAGAAAGCAGAGAATGATGTGGCATCATCTCTGCCTTATAAGCCAGTTGTGAGCTGGGTTAGCAGACAGATGTGGGTTCAAATCCCACACAGGCCCTCTAGTATTTGGGTGTCCGTGGGCAAATTGATTCAATCAATTTGAAAAAGTTCAATGGGAACTTTGCTTTTTAGTTTCCATGTCAGTAAAATAAGGGCAAAAATAGTATCTATCTTATAAGGCTATTGTTACTAAGTGGCTTAAATGTTAGGTCTTTGGAACACTATCTAATAAATGTTCAGTTAATGGTAGTTATTCTTCCCTTTCATAATTCTATTATCAATCTAATCAGGGAGCCAAATAGGCCAAATCTCACTGTGTACTACTATCTATAACTCACGAAGGGCTATGGAAACTTGCGGAACAATAAATTCTTTTGTTGGGACAAAAGGAAAAGCCTCATATGAAAGGGAGTTTTGGGAGTGGGAGCAGGCGCAGGAGGAACTGGGGAAAGACAACCAGCAAAGGGCACAACTTGAGCAGAAACTCGGATGTTTGGGAACTCAAGGTGTATCAAGAAGACCACAGAACCTTGAGAAGGAGAGACGGGAGGTGAGAGTGGGCCAGCTTTATGGGAATAACAGGGACTTCTGAGCAGGCAAGCCTGAGTTCTGAATCCTGGTTCTGCCAGATACCACTGCAAGGCTTTCTGTTAAGTTATTGACTCTGTCTGGGTCCCTGAAAAAGGGCAATAATTTCACCTGTGCCTTACAACCCATGTTTCCCAAGCCATCCCAAAGTGGGGGAAAAATGTGTGTCACCAAACTGTCCCAAACAATCTCTCTCGACTCTTTTCCCTTCGTATTTTGTGGAACCACAGACCAGTTCAGACTATCGCCAACTAGTTCTGAAGAGCCCCATGAGAAATCAAGCCAGTGTTCAGAGTCCTCTCAGCTGCCCGGAGCCGTGCACCACATCCTCCTCTTCTCTCTGGCTCTTGTGGACTTGTCTGCTTCTGCTGGAGCTGCTCTGTCAGTGCCGGTTTGAACTCTCCAGGTCTCACAGTTATTCCAGTAAAACAACCCCTCTGACTACTCTCAGTGCAGCCCCTTTGTTTCTGGGGCTTAGGCGTGAGTCAAAGATAGGGAATAACATTTCATGCTCAGAATCATCCTTTCCCCCGTAAGCCTGGCCCATTGCCCTGCGCCCTCTCCTGGGTGCTTACGCTCTCTCTTCCAGTGTTACACTGTGTGTGTGTGTGTGTGTGTGTGTGTGTGTGTGTGTGCCCGCACCATGAACCCATTTGGCAGTTCAGAAAAGCCTATAATTCCCTTCTCAGTGTCAGAGTCATAGATGCAGCTAATACTACTGTGGTTTGCTGCCTACAGTCTGGACGAAAAATATGCTATATTTCACTTAAAGGTTGTAAAAATAAAGATATAATTTTTTCTTCAAATGTATGGATGTGCTGAATTCTACCTATATCCATGTTGGGATATGTGGACCCCTGATGCCCTAGATGTCTCTTATGCTGCATAATAAACAACCTCAAAACTTAGGGGCTTAAAACAACATTTTATTATATCTCAGATTTGTGCACAGGAATTCAGGCAGGGCTCAGCTGCATGATTCTTCTGTTCTACCTGGGGTTAACTAGACTCACCTCGTGGCATTCGTATGATGGCTGGTCTGATCTGGAGGCCCTTTAAGGCTAGACCAGAAATGGTACAGTGTCACTTTCACTCTATTTGTCTAGAAGGCTGGCAGTATATGAATAATTAGAAAAGAGTAGAGGCACAAACCAATCATTTCTCTGTGCTCCTTCACCCTAGTCATTTCACCCTTGTTAACTGACAGGGCTGTAGTCACTGTCATCCCAGAGATGTCCTAGATGACTTTCCCAGGAATTTACAGTCTATGATTATAAAGATCGGGACAGAAGCATATAGAGTCCACACATGTATAAAGTTGAAGTGTATTGTACAGTGCAAAGCTGTAGCTGTTTGGTGGAATGGGATGGGGGAATCGTAAACTACAGCAAAGAGCTACTCTTTTGCCCTCTGGAGAGCCAGTCTCTACTGAAGCCTAGACAAGGAGAGAATTGGTGCCTTATCCAAGGGAGGTGAGGGAAAGATCCTGGTAAGCTAAAGTGGGCTGGCCCCAAATGTCCTTGCTGTATGTTCTCTTGGTACTCTGAGTTGTAATTTCTGTGTAATAGGATGTTAAATTTGACTTTTGGTGTTTTGGCAAAGTACCCAAGGGTTGAGACCATCTGTGTAGTATATGCTTAGATATTGTGACATCAGTTTTTATTGAAAACAATTCTCAGCTCATCACCCACATGGAGCACACGCAGTGGGGTGTGTGTGGGGTCAGTAGAGAGGGGTTGGAGAGTCTAAGTAGTCAGAGTCAGGGAAGGGAGGGCTGTGCTTCTCTTCTCCAAGCCAGAGGGAGAGGGCTTCTGAGAGTCATGTGGAAAAATCCCTGGCATTGAGGGGACTTAGCGACTAGAGAACAGCTCATGCCTGGAGAGTTTAAAGAGAGAGGCCGCCAGGAGCTGCCGTGATGAGAAGAGAGGAAGAAGGACATGCTCGTGTGAGCAGTCCTCCCAATGGCAATGGGGGCCTGGAGGGGGTTCCAGGAAGGGGAAGACCTGAGTCGTCTGGAAAGGGGTCCTCATCCCAGAGATCCCTCGTGGGACCCAAGGTGACCCAGCAGGGACTGTCGGAATGGGATAGACAGCTGGAGGCAAGGCATTGGGAGGTCAGCTGGGGGAGGTGCCCACGGCAGGGAGTTACAGGAGGCCAATCCCGTCACTGGCGGAGGGAGTGGAGAGGCAGTCCTCAGGGGAGAAAGAACCAGAATCTGGACATCTTCGCCGATGAGGACATTCGGCTGGTACAGATGACCCTGGTGCCGTAGGACCCGCTCACCTTCTTTACCGCTCTCTTCTCTCCTTCCTGCTCCTTGGGCCCTTTGCCCTGGCCCAGAGAAGCCTAAAGCAGCACAGTGCATGGGGGAGAGGGGCACGAATTAGCCCACTGCAGCTTCCAAGCCTGAGCCAGTCCCAGGACAAGAGGGGGAAGAGCTTTTTAACTGGATGAGAGATTGGAGCTTGGCCCTTGGCCTGAATGGAACTTCAAAAATCACCCAAAACATGGGGCTTTTCTTTAATACCTAAGAGTGACCAGGTAGATACAGGATCCATCTAAGATACCTAAGATTTCTAGGGAACACAGAGAGCATATTTGAAGGGGCAGCAAAAAGAAACAAAAACTGCTTTCAGCTGCATCCAGCTGAAATGTAAAATGTAAAAATGTAAGCTGGTTACCTTTTTAGAGATGTTCTTTGCTGCTGCACTGTGAGCTCTGAGGGCAGGATTCCATGATGGTATGTTCTCCCCGAGGTTCCTAGCACCAGGTACAGTGTGTAGCTCATAGTAGGTAGGTGCTCAGCAAAATCTTGTTTCAATGACCTGAATTTAGTTGAGGGGTTTGGACAACAGCTGGGTGAATGCAATGGCAAGTCTAGTGGTTTAGTGGGAGAGACAGAAATCACCTTTTTCCAACTAGGATTCCAGTGAGGAATGTATGATACGATAGCAAGAGGACCATATTGTTTGCTCTGGGTTCTAGTCCTGACTCCTCTGCCATCAGGCTGGTTGCTTTGGGAACTTCACTAGAACACTCTGGACTATAATTTTCTGGTTTGGAAAACGAAGGTGTCAGTGGGATTGGCAGGTAGATTCCAAACAAGCCTGCACATGAGAATCATTTTGTGTGCTCTGTAAACATAGATTTCTGGACCCAGTCCTATTACCATTCTGATTGGCAGGGTGGGGTATCTAGAATAGGGTCCCAGATTCTGTAGGGGATCCTGGACAATTTTGACATACAAGTCAGGTTAGGAATCACTGGTTAAGATGACTATGAAGGTCTGCTTAAGCCTTTAAAGGATCCTAATCACTTTCCTTACCTGAAAAATGGGAATAATCTTAGTATCTGCCACATAAGGTTGGTGTGAGGCGAAATGATGCACGTAAAGGTTGAGAGCAGTTTTTGGCACATGCTACCTACTCAGCAAATAGTATCTCATAAGTTATAAAAAATAGATATTTGCCAGTAGAGCAGAACTGTCAACTTTTAAATTGGTTTTAAACCCACAAATACAATGCCAAGTCTTTTCCTGTTTTCATTTTATTTTCCTACACATTTCTAGCCTGGGCCATGCCCTTTCTCCCTGTCATGTGTTTGTAATTATTTTCTCTTTAAAATGTTTCCTTATTCCATCCCACCCACAGCCCATACTTGCATTTACATTTCCCCATACTCTGAAATCATGGACATTTCTCACTAATTTTCTAGTTCTCAGGCAAACTTCCACAAGTACCTACATCCCAGTGTCCCTGGAATGAAATGTTTTAGAAAGTCCCCGGTGTGCAAGGCAAGTTTTCTGTAAGTTGCCAAGCAAGTGGAACAAGGACTTAGGGCGGCAGGGTAACTTAGCTTCATGGTCAAGGCCTGATGGATAGAGGGCTTACTGCTGTTGTCCTGGTGAATGTTGATCTTGGTCATGCTCAGCTTCCCAGCTGGTTTTCATTGCATCCTGACTTGGCCAGAGTCACACATTTTGTGCTGGGCCAGCAGTTGTGCAATCCACAGCAGGTCCAGTGGTATTGTGTGTCTATTTTTAGATGCTGTGTCCTCTGGGCCATAGAGAATGGGGGTTCTGTGGTATTTCGCTGCTTCTCTTGGGCCTCCCTGTCAGGGAGCTGACCTCATTTTTCACTCATCATCAGTAATTGACTACAGAGCCATCTCTGGACTTCTCCAGAACCATCTCAGTCTTTCCGCCACATCCTCCCCTTACTGAGCTACAAGTACACAGCCTGGCTTCTTGGACAGAAATTGATTCTGGCCTAGGGCACTGCTCCAATACATTCCTCTCCAGCTGCAAAGAATAGGCCAAAGGTCAGTATATGCAAAATCTCTGCAGGTCCCTGCTTTTGATCAGCTCTTAAGACAGGGATGTTTAAAATGGAGAGAGTGGGCTTGGGCAGACTTATTCCAAGGTTTGTCAAACCCAGGACAAGGCAAGTGGTAGAAAATGTGCTTTCACTGTCTCTGTCCTCACCTACCCCTTTACTTATCAGTATTGTAGCACTTAGCCAATTGCCCAGTTGGTTGCCTGTGAATTTGTCTGCATTTGATAGTAAACGACCACAGCTCAGGTGCATGGTGGGGGCTCAGACAATATCTGCTGAATGAATTTTGAATGAGCTATGTGAGGCCTCGGTCTTGTTCACAGTTTATGCTCAGTTTCACACAGGCCTTGGGGAGGTAGGTGCTCTATCATTGTGAATGACTGAATTTCAGCATCTGTGGCTTTGGAGTCTGGCAGGTGTGGTTTCAAATGCTGGCTCCACAGCTGAATGGCTAAAATTGATTAGTTTCCTTTTCTGAGTGTCACTTTTCTCATCTGCATGATGGAGGTAATAGTAGAGAGCTTATTTTGAGGGTTGGATTAGCTAATGTACCAGCTAGTGAAGAAATTAAGTACAGACCCTTAGGGAATCAGTGGTGATTTTGGGAGAAAGGAAAATAAGATAGTAGAGCGACAGGGAGAGGATAGGAAGAGAGGCAAAGATAGGTGAGGACCAGTGAAGGGTATAGGACTCATCCGTTTTTTTCAATTAGTAACCATTATTGGCTGCCTAGTCCACCCTCTCTTTCTGGATCAGGGACTTAGAAGTCCAGATGGGGGGGCTGCAGAAGGTTCCTGTCTGGCCCCAACATTCAGCCTAGGCACCTCAAATCCACTGAGCCAGTCTCTGCTGGAAGTGGTTCTGGGACAGGAAGCAGGTCCCTGGGGTCAGTGGAATCCCAGGATGTGGGGAGGCTGAGCGCAAACCCAAATGCCCTGCTCAGATCTGGAAGACCAGGCCTGGTTACACCAAGGGGAATGGGCCTTCAGACTGTGACTTCTCCTAAGTTCTTAGCGTCTATAATTGGTTCTATGCATTCAGTGTTTGAAGTATGTTATATAGAATATTTAGCTGCTCAAAAATCTAGATAGTACCATGAGATAACAGGGCTTCCCTTTTATTTTGTGTATTCTCAGGAGGACTGTAGAAAGGGACTAGGAAGGGGAGAGAAGCATGTCGCTTGAGAAAGATTTAAAGAAATTCCTAATTCCCCAGGGAAACTCATGTAATAAAGGTTATACATGTCTCAGATCTCTCAGTGTTTGACACCTTCTAGGTATACAATAGCCTAGCTATTGCTTTTCCTTCTCCTGTGGGATTAAAAGCTGGTAAAAAAAAAAAAAATCAGAATTAACAAAAGGGTCCTCAAGCCCCAAATCCAAATCTAAATCTCTAAATCCAGAAATGTTGCAGAATTCTGATTTCTTACATTTGTTTCCAAGGCTCTGTTCAATAGCTTTCTGTTCTCACTGGGTGCGCCTGGAAGTGACTCAAATAATGATACTGGAGAATTTTCTCTCTCTGGCTCTATCGTGCAGTTCTCTGTGCTGGGAAACGCACTGCATGAGTGCATGGAAAAGGAAAGATGGAGGACTGGGAGCGGCCTCTCCTCCCCTGCCAAAGTGGAACAGCACGGGAGCAGCTGGGGTGCAGGGAAGAGCTCTAGTCTGGGAGCCAGGATGCCCGGAACCTCGCCCTTGCTCTGCCATTGGCAACCTGTGTGACCGTAAGCAAGTTACTTAACTAATCTGGGCCTTGGTTTCTCCAGCTGTCAAATGCAGTTAATCAGAAGTAGTTGATCCAATTATTGCTCCGATCAGTCCCTGATTTTCTCATAAGAGAATGATACATCCCTACCCACTACCACATAGCTTTCAGGGCTTCCACTGAAGTTGGGCATGGTCATAGACTCACTTTGGCCAATGAAATGTGGGCATACATGAGAGAGCCACTCCTGAGCAGAAGGTTTAAGAGCCATTAGGAGTTTCTTCATTTACTTAACTGAAAAGTTGAGGATAGAAAAGCGTCAGGACTCCACCTCTTTTCATCTCTCAAATGTGCTTCCCCACGTTTGGTTTTATTCTCAGGCTTTATATGGCAGCAAGATAGCTACCTTAGCTACTTTTTCTAGCCTTAAGCCCTTCTAGGTCCAATCTGGCCTGAAAGAAACACTCTTTTACCAATAGTGTTACACAAACCCCACGAGAGGAGCTGCTCCCCAGCCTGGAGCCTGGGATGGGGAGGACACTGGAGTGAGCCACAGAGCCAGAGGTCATCTGCAGCCAGCACAAACTGATGTCTCTGCCTGATAAAATTCCCACCCTTCTCACAGAGCAACCTAGTGTTTCTGAGCTGATGTTTCCCCAGCTCGACCCTTGGAGGAGGAGCTAGAGGCCCTTTTCCTCAGATGCAGTTTCCACTGCCCCTGTATTCATGAAATCTTCCCTACGGAACCCAATGCCCACATTTCCTTCCCGACTGGGGGACTGGCTGGGGAAGGAAAGGTTTAATGAGATGCTAAAGACAGTCTCATTTTTCTGTATTTTCCTTGATACAAATACCTGATCATTTAGAACAAGGGCTTAGCAGAGTCTCTCTCCAAATCTGGAGGAAAGGTGATCAACGACTGGCTGTGTATAAGCTACCTGAGGACAGGGCCCAGTGCTCTGTGTCCCACTCCTAGTGTACATTAGAGATCTCACACTTTTTGAAGACAAACTGGTATGAAAAAGCAATAGTTAATGAAGGTTAAGATCTCAAGAATGAGAAACGGCAATGCCTGATTCTTGCTCAGGCCTAAGGCCTTCATTTGGGTGTTTTTATTCATCAAACCAGTCTTGCCTCTTTATGCCCCCTCTTGCTCCCACCCAATAACCTGTCCTAACTAAGGGGTTTTGTTTTATAACCTGGCACCAAGAAACGACAGGAGCCACAGACCTCCCAGTGAGTACCTGATCCTTATATTTTTTGAGTGAAAGGACTGCCAGACTCCATGGAGGGGCTGAGAATGCATTTATTCAACAACCTAAGAGGGAAGAGAATACTGGCTTTCATTTATTTCCTTTTTACCACCCAAAGGTTACAAAATAAAATTGCAAGGCTCTGCAGCTTGTTTACACTTTTATCACTGGGCCCTTTTACTCAGGCCTCAGGGCATTCAGTCCAGTTGTGTAGCAATTTGGTTCAGATTTAACTAGGTGGCTCTTTCGAGGTGCCACTTTTGTTCTAGTTTGCCTAGAACAATGTCCCTTAAGACATTTAAAGCTTTGGGAATAAAAGACCTGTTTTTATGCAGGAGCCCAGGTTGAAAAAGACATATGCACCCCTATGATATGATATTGATGAATTGATAAAGCAGATGTGGTACATATACACAATGGACTATTATTCAGCCATAAGAAGAAAACAAATCCTGCCATTTGCAAAAATATGGATGGAGCTAGAGGATATTATGTTCAGTGAAATAAGCCAGGTGGAAAAAGACAAGTATCAAATGATTTCACTCATATGTGGAGTATAAGAAGAAAGCAAAATTGAAGGAACAAAACAGCAGCAGAATCACAGAACCCAAGAATGGACTAACAGTTACCAAAGGGAAAGGGACTGGGGAGGATGGGAGGGAAGGGAGGGAGAAGGGGAAAAAGGGGCATTACAATTAGCACACATAATGTTGGTGGGGGGCACGGGGAAGGCAGTATAGCACAGAGAAGACAAGTAGTGACTCTATAGCATCTTACTATGCTGATGGACAGTGACTGTAATGGGGTATGTGGTGGGGACTTGATAATGGGGGTAATCTAGTAACCACAATGTTGCTCATGTAAGTGTATATTAGTGATACCAAAATGAAAAAAAAAGACCTATTTTTAAAAGTTAGGAGACTTACATTAACAAATATGGATTTCTAGCCTCTTTGGGAAAATTGGAAGGCCTGGAGATACTGGGTCCACTGTCCCACATTCCAGTGCCTGGCTGGTGCTGAGTATAGTGCTGCCTCTGTCAGATGGGCCATGCTTCCCCTCTGCCCACAGCCACCCCTCTGCCCTTTATATTACAAACCCTCCAGGCTTCCCATTTGCTTTTAGGACACAGATCAACATTCTTTCCCTGGCAAGGCCTGCACAGCCTGACTCCCACCTAATTCTTGGACCTCATCGTGTGCCAGGAATAATAGCAGCAAATACACACAGTGCAAAACATGGCCCAGGCTCTTCCAATCCTCACTTTACAAGTGAGGAAAGTGAGGCACAGAGAAGTCAAGTAACTTGTCTAGTAGCACACAGCTAGGAAGAGTAAGGGCTGGGATTAGAACCCAGGCAGACAGCCCCTTGGGGACTCTGCTCTTAAGCACTCCATGCCTTCTCTGCATTCCAGTCAGATGGGTCCCTTGCACCACAGGCTGTTCTCTCCCCCTAGAGTGCTTTCCTGCCCTTCCTCAACCTTCTTTACCCCTGGATTTCCCCCCAGCCTTCAGTTCCAGCTCACATGCCACCTGCTCAGGGAAGCCTCTGAGCATCTGAGCCTCCAGTGCTCTTTGTTTTGGTTCCTTTCCCTCTCGAGCAATGCTCTCCGAAGGAAGATTCTGTGATGGTGGAAATGTTCTATGTTTGTGCTGATCAGTATGGTAGCCACTAGCCCCAGTGTTGGTTGGGCACACGGCTCATGTGACTGAAGAACTAAATGGTTCATTTTGTTGAATTTTAACTAATTTGAGGTTGACTTTGAATAGCCACATGTGGCAAGTGGCTACCATTATTGGGTAGCATTTATCCCACGCTGGGATCACACTCCTTCACTCCTGGAGATTTGGTCTGTGTCTATCTCAGTCACAGGCCATAAGCTTCATGAGCGTAGTCATGACACCTTTTGTTTCCCACAGTATCCCGGACTCTGGAGTCAGTGCCTGGAACATCCCAGATATTAGCTCAATGGACAAACTTCACAGTTTTTGTCTCCACCAGAGAAGAATGTGCCAGCCAGGGGCAGTCTGAGACCCAGTGGGAAGTGATATTGCATGCTGCAGACTTTGGGGGGCAGAGCTGCATTTGAGTCCAGGCCCCAAAGCTTATGAGTTCTGTGAGCCTCAGTTTCTCATCAGGAAAATGGAAATAGTAATAATTGCTATCTCAGAGGATTATTGTGAGGAATAAGTGAATAATTGTTAATAATGATAGTTAAGATTTATGGCCAATTTACCGTGTCTTCTAAGAGTTTTCCACATATCATTTCATTCAGTCCTTTCAGTGAGCGGAGGCACAGAGGGTCTAGGTGTCATGGGGACACATAGGGTGGCACAGTGGTGTGGCTGTGTTTGACTTTTGTCCTTCGCAGTGCTTGCTCTTAATCTTCGTGTAAAGAGTAGCTCATGGCAGAAGCCCTAGAATGTTGCCCACCTCTACATCCATCCCTCTTCCCTGTGCCGCCTCCTCCCTGGTCCAGATGCAGCAATGAAACCCCCTGTTGGTGTGAGCCCCTTCTGGGGTTAGCTCTGGGCAGCCAGGCCTTTGTGGGGTCCAGGTGGCTGAGCCCAGCAGGTCAGGAGGACCCCTCTCTCCCAACAGCTCCAGAAGTCATGAGGCTTGGGGAAGGGCAGGGTGCCACGTGTCCGTGAATGGAGTGGCAACCCTGTTCAATCTCTTGGGTGACCCTGCTGTTGCCCCTGACCTTCCATGGCTCGGTTGGTCACTGTGAGCCCCCAGTCTAGCTGTGGGAGGTCAGTTTTTCTATCCTCAGACAGGGCAGCTTTTATTTAGGTTCCTTGGAGATTCCTCTTGGAGGGGTTCAGACTCTGAGGCTGATAAGGTGGGGGTGGGGTGGGGAGCAGAGAGGAGGAGGGAGAAGGGAGGAGGGAATGAGCCTTGCGAATGAGAGGTCAGCTCACTCAGAAACAAGGGCATCTGGGGATTTGTAGTGTCTTGGGCAGCACTTCGGCTAATGCTGATAATGAGAACTAATATTTTTCAAGCACTGGAATGTGCTGGGCATTGCTTTAATCACTTCACCCTTAAAAGTAGTTTCTATGATTTAACCCATCTGACAGATGTAGGGACTGAGAAACAGAGAGGTTAAGCAACTTGTCGAGGGTCACTCAGTAAGTGGTGAAGCCAGGATTCCAACCCAAGCAGTTAAACTTTAGAACTTGTCTCTGTGAAATAAACCCAGATCATCTCATCACCCAAGGGCTCACTGGGCACCCCCATGATTAGCTATCCAGGAAACCCTATTTATTTCATAGCTGCCAGATCAGGACTCTGGATAGGAGGAGCCTTGAAGATTTGCTCAAGGAAATGTGACCAGAAATGGAGCCAAGGAAGAACCTGGCCCCTGACTTCTCCTTTACTCACATGCTAGAGAAGAACTAGGCCTCTTCTAGGCTAAACAACCAATATTCCACCTGTGTCATGACTTAATTACCTCCAGTGGCATCTCTCCAGAAGCACGTCCTGTGAGAAGCTCTGGGAAAGAAGGGTCCAGAGGTGGGTGAAGTCTGGGCAGTGTGGTGGAGAGGTGCACAGTGCATATTTGCTTACTAAAGGCGACCTTTCCACACCAGCTTGATCATAGAGTTTGGTAGATGCTGGATTTAGTGGAACTTCAAGAGAGAGAGAAAGACTAGCTGCAGCTCAGGTTGGGAAGAAAGGGATAGACATCAGATGAAACTGGGAGGGCCTGCAGCATGGGGGAAAGGCCATGGTCTTCAGAGATGGGCAGACATGGGTGTGGAGTCTGCCCGTCTCTGTGATGTTGGGCCACTCCTAGAGATTATCACCTCACGTGGACAACAATGGCTGTCATGTCTGTGTGAGCAGAGAGGAAGTCATTGAAACACTTAACACATAGGAGTCCACTTGGCCAGTGACAGCTATTAATACTTTTAAAATAATTAATACCAGTTCCAAAATGTATTAAAAAAAAGTTAGTTCTTTGGGAATTAATAGGTATTACTTGACAAATGTTTCTGTGGCCAGATAAGTTTAGAAAAATGTTCAGTTAGGCAACGGACACAGATTTCTTCTGCAGAACTGCTCAGTGCCTTTAGTTGGGTTCTTATTCAACTCCATCTCTGGTCACATTTCTTAGGATTACTAATTCTCATTTTTTTAAAAGGGAAATTTTATTTTTCTATTTATTTTTGATAACTATTTCCACTTTGTGTCCACTAAGTCTAAAGGTACCTGGAATCTTTTGTGGTACTTTGAATGTTACCCAGTAAGGTATCCTGAGCTAAAGGGGTGATTGATACGTGTGTTATGCAAGATGTCATGGGAGATAAACCAGCATTTATTGAGTGCTTCCTATGTGCTGGTTACTTTATACAACATAATCTTACTCTTTCTCACCGAAGTCATGTGTAACTTTATCCTCATTTTATAGACTGGGAAGAGTAGGCTCAAAGAGCTCAGGTATTCAAGGCTACTTAGGTAATTTACAGCCATACTGGGCTTAAAATCCCAAAAGTCTGGCTGATTCTAAAGTTGAGCTCTTGGAGTGGCAGGTAGAACATGGACTGTAGGGAGGTTGGGAAATGAAAAGTAACCAAACAGAGAAACGAGAAGCTCTTGGGGCAACGAAATGTAAACAGAGGAGCCCCTAAGGAGAAAGGTGAGTTAGAGCGGCCACAAGATTTCCCCTGGCTGGAGTGCTGGGGCTGGCCAGGTAACTGAATAAATGAAGAACACGGTCAAGTTTTCTAAGGGTTGATAACCCCAATCTTCATCTAGATTAGGAGATGGAAAATGGGGGTAACTGAAAGAAATTGCCTATGTCAGCCTCCTTTGGCTGAGCCCTGGACCTCACAGGTGTTACGTTTGGATCAATTCTGATTTTCCTGCCCCGATCTAGTCTTTTTCTCTGCTTTTTTCCTAATTTCTGAAACATAACTTTGGAGCCAGTTTCTGAGGAGGTCTTTTTCATTTTACATGGGGTTGCTTTAATAATTTAGTATTACTTATTGTCATTTGCAGTAATCCCTTGAATATTGGAAATAAATTCTTTAGGGAACTAAATTCTCCCATTGTGGGATGAATGATTCTTTTTCTTAGAACAATGACATGGAACTTGGGAGAGGGAATATGGGAAGTGGGTTTGAAGCCAGAGTGTTCAGAATCTAATCCTAGCAGAGCTAAAACAGAGTTAGGATAGGTGCACTGCTTGGCTGTGGGATCTTGAGCAAGTCTCTTTTCTTCTCTGGGTGCCAATTTCCTAATTTGTTAAAGAAAGGGTTGAAATAGTTCATCTCTAAGATTTCTTCCAACTTTAATATTCTATAATTATGATCTCATTGTGTGTGCATGGGATAAATATACAGTAAAAACTCAGAAATGCTGGTAAGATCAGGCTTGGGGTGTGAGTCTGGGGAACTCCTGGGGGCGAGGTCTGTGGGAAGACAAGGTCTCCATGACATCAACCTCAGAGGATTAGAGGTATTTCCCCCAACTCTGGGTCCTACACCATTCCTTCCAGACTGTGTGAAGAGTGGTTACAAGAAGGTTTGAGTCTCAGCCTGGTCAATTTGCTGGCTGAGTGACCTGGCCAAATGACATCACCATACTTTAGAAAAGTATCCCAGAGTTTGTGACCCAGAGTTAGGTTTGGGAATTCCAGGTACTAACCAACTCTCAGCTGTTTTCTACCTCTAAAACAATTTGAAGTAAGTTATTTTCTTAACCTATGATACTGGACCAATAAAACTCACAGACTCATAATGAGGGCAAAGTGACCTAATGTGAATAGTGCTCTGTACACAGTGAATGCTCAGTAAGAAAACACAAGCATAATGTAGGTGCTCATTTAATGCCTGTCTACGTGCTCTGCACATATGACTGTAGCCCCCCATTCCTGCCTAACCCAGGCCATTTCTGCATCACTCCCCTGCCCCAATACCCAACTCCTCTCCCTCACAGATGTCCCTGTTGTCTGCTCTGCCTTCTCCTGTGAACCTTGGTCCCAAGGCAGCTGTTCTTTCCCTGGCACCTGCCTGTTGGGCTGGCCCTTGGGCAGGCCAGTGTTGCAGTTTTCCCAGCATGCTCCAGTTCCCTGTCCTCACTGTCTGAGACTGGACTTGCAACACTGAGCTTTCTTTTAAACCAAACAAAGTGTTTCTTCTTTCTTATAATAGTGATCCATTCTTACAACTGAAAATCTGGAAAGTAGGGATAGGTGCAAACATTAAATCATCATTAGTCTTAAACTAAGAGCCAAATACAGTGACTATAAGCCCTTAAGTCATATTTTCTCATGTACTTCTTGTCTACATGAATTGTTTTTGAACATAATTGGGATCATATAATACATACAATTGTGTATCCTGATTTTTCCTATAACTTTATAAAGGCACTTAAGATATCACAAACTCTTCTTGAGTGCACTTAGTAAAGAGCATCTAATACTCCATCAAGATGGGTGGCTCCTAATTTCCTTAACTATTTTCTTTTTGTTCATCTGTGAGGCTGGGCTGGGCACTGTGTGAACTGTTGGACACTTAGGTTGTGTCCATTTTTCTGATAATATACATAGTCTTGGGGTGAACATTTTGTACATAATAAAGTTTTTCCCAAGTTTGAGATTCTCTTCTTAGGTAGGTTCCCAGAAGTTGGAGGTAGTTGACAATGATTAATGGAAAAATCATAGGTCCCTAAGTCAGACAACCGGGGCCTGTATCCCAGTTCCACAGTTCAGTAGCTGCATGACCCTGGGTAAGTCATATACACTCTTAGAGCTTTGGTTTCTCATCTCTGAAATATGAATTAGGGAGACCTCCTCTCAAGATTTTTTTAAGGATTCAGTGATAATTGCTGGAATGAGGCCTGGTATGTGTATTGAACAACCACAAAATAGAGCATAGAGTTTGAGCATATGAACATTTCAAGCATCCTTCAGGCTTTTTATCAATAATAGGTCAAGACATCTCCTGATTACCTTTCCCAGCTGTCACTCTGGGCCTGGGAATGTCTTAACTAGCCTCTTCTCCGTCTGTAGTTACCAGGGAACTTCTCTCTGAGGCCCTATGGAAGGAAGTTAGAGAACCAAATTATCTGCCCCCGTAAACTGGCTCCCCGGCTGGCTTCCCATGGTGCCCAATGTCTTCACCATTAGGGGATTCCTGTGACCTAGAGAACAGCTCTGGCTGGAAGCCTAGCGGCAAGGGCTCTGGACTTATGATCAGAGGGCAGAGTTTGAAATCTGTCTCTGCCCTGGAAGATCCTGGAATGGAACCTCTCTGAATCGAGTCTCCTCTGCCTGGAGGGGCCAATGCTCCCTCCCCTGCAAAGCCGAGAGGAGCGGCAGGGGTGTGGGCAGGCCCCCGGCCCACGTGGTGTCCGATGAATCTGACGAGGTTTGGCTGCAGGATTCCTTCACTGCTGCTCTCCTCCGCTCAGGTCCCGCTGATGTTTGCCCTGTGGGACTCTGCCCCAGTATCATCAGATCTGAGTTTTCGAAAGATAAGCCCAAACCTCTGGATTTAAAAACAAAATAATCTCCCAAGTTTTAAAGGTGAGCAAACTTCCTTATCCTTCAAGGCTTCCTCCAGCTGGTCCCTCCTTGGCCTGCCAGACTCCTTGTCACCCACCATGCCCTCTGCTTCTCTTCATCATCGCACCTCATCTTACATAACCTCCCATGGGCTGCCTACCTGTCTGTCTCTCACCTTTGTCCCTGGGTTACTTGGGTGCAGCCACCTGGTCTGACTCATTCATTTTCTTTGGGCCTTGCACAGGGCTGGGCAGTAGAGGCGCTCAGTTAACTTCTAGAATGAAACAATGAGTCCATGACTGATAAAGAGACAAAGCGGGAGGATGTTGTGTTATGAGGCGGCACTTGCAAATTCAAGGACCAGGCTGGTAGAAACAGCAACAAACATGTTTGGTGAAGCTGGCTGTGCTTGAGACAATAGGGGCCAGTCTCCTTGTAATGTGAACAATCCAGTTTCTGCCCTATTATGTGTGTTAAGCTGCCGGAGAAAACACGCCCTGGGGCTGCTACTCTGTCATTCTCACATATTCCTAAATGGAAATGGATTATCCATCCCACTCTAAAAATAGCTACGCCCATGTGTAAAGGTGAGAAAAGGAAACAGGATATAAATGACATCACCTGCTAGGGTAGCTAGGTTACTGGTGATGTTCTTTGTATTAAAACATTTGTTATTGGTAAGAAGAATGATTTATTTACTTTGGAAATAATCGTGATGATGAAAAATGCAGAATGGTACGAAGAATATCATAACAAATATCCA
Organism: Manis javanica; assembly: GCF_040802235.1. Taxonomy (NCBI): domain Eukaryota; kingdom Metazoa; phylum Chordata; class Mammalia; order Pholidota; family Manidae; genus Manis; species Manis javanica. Next base: position 104,365,091 of record NC_133165.1, on the reverse strand, counting down.
TAAATCCACCACTGTGAATACTGCTAACATTTTCTTATTTGCTTCAAATATTTTTATATGAATGAAATTATTAACATGACAGATAAAGTTGAGCTTCTCTTTTCCCTTCTTCCGGTCAACTTCCTCCCCACCTTACCCACCTCAGGCCACAGGTCCCAGGACGATGCATTCAGTGGGTTTTCTTTCCATCTCCCATTTACACTTGGCCATGTTGTCATGAACAATAAAAATGAGACACAAAATAATTTTACTTCTGTATAGCCAAGCTTTCTTCCGTTAGATACCAAGATGAGAGGCCTAAAGTCTCAGTTTTGGGAACTAGAATATTCCAGTAGGCATCAGCAGGAAAAGCATGGTTCTTAGATGTAGGAGGTACCTTACAGGGAGGACAGTGTCAGCCGGTCGGTGGGATTATGCGTGCCAGGCACAAACAGAGAAGTGATGATCTATTTATAGTTTGCAGCATGGTGCGGGTGCTTTAAATACCTTACCTCGTTTAATCTTTCCAGATTAAATTTTCCAGTGGGGTATTTCATCACCATTTTACAGATGAGGTCACTGAGGTTTAGAGAGGTGTCAAGATATCCCAGGCTACTCAGCTAACAACAAGCACAGCAAAATTCGAACCCAGGTCTGTTCTACTTCCGCGGCCATGCAGATGAGAGTGACACAGGCTGCACGGGGTTTCCTGCGTGCTGGCCAAGGTTCCTGTTCTCATTAAATAGGACTACTATTTGGTGCTGTTTTCTTTCACTCACTCGTAATTTTTCTGAAAATTCCTCTCCTTAGGGCGACAGTTTCCATCATAAAAGGTGATTTGTTTTGGAAAAGTTTGAGTAAAGCAGCTCTTTATTTCTTGCTTTCCAGAAAATGGAAAAACACATGCTATTCAGTTGTGTTTTTAATAGCTACTTTAAGAAACAAGACACAGACCTTCACATAAATTATTTCTTCTTTGTTAATCACCCAAATGCCATCCACAGTGTTTCCAAAGAACACTGTGAGTTAAGAAGGAATGTGAGTTAAGAAATTAAGATATCGAGTAATTTCTTAAACATATATTTTCCCTATGAAATACGTATCCTCTGCTTTAGAAAAATACATGTGTTAATTATTTCTCCACTGGGAGTTCTTTAATATTTTCCAAGGACCAGCAGACTTCCAGGTACCTTGGGAGATAGTCAGGTAGTCATGGTCCCTATTTATGGGATTTTCAACTTAATAATCTCCTAGACAGGCAAAGATACAGAGGAATATGAATTTCAAATACAAGGAGTATGAGTGAATAATGGCCACTATTTGTATAGTGTTGTACAGCTTAAAAAGTGCATTCACATGTAGTATTTTATTCTTAACCCCGGGGGAGAGAAGGGGAGTGTGTTATTCTGCTTTTACTGCATAGGCAAGCGGGATGTTCCCTGACTGATTTACTGCATTAGGTCACATGGCTGGCAAATGGCAGAGATACCCTCCACCTAAGGTCTTCTGACTCCTGGATCCATGCTCATTCCATAGGGAGATAGATCGACTGGGCTTTGGGTCCTGACTCTGATGCTTACCAGATGTGTATGTTTGACAGGGGCTTATGCTGTCTAAGCCTCACATCTTCATCTGCGGGAGGAAGAATGAGGATGCCCATAACCAGAGGGGAGGAGAAGAACCAGGGAGCTGAGGAGGAACCTGAAAAACACGGATGTTCAGGCTCACCAAGCAGCGTCAGCACACGGGGGGTCCAGTGGGAGGATCCTGGTGTGGCTCATGAAAAGCAGGTATGTGCTCTCTCTCTCTCTCCCCTTACTTTTCCCCAGTTCCCCCCATCCCTACCTATAGCCCCTCAACCTGACTGTCTATTCTCTTCTTTCCCTGCTTCCCCTGGCTTTCCATGCTTCTCTGGGCACAGGACACAATTCCCTGTCATTTTGGTTGGAGCATCACCAGAGAAGAAACGGAGTATCTGAGAACCCGTTACAAACTTTAGGAAGACAAAAATCCAGTTGGCCCAGCTTGAGTCAGGGTTCTTAGGGAAGGGCCGTGGGGGCATGGGGCAAGAGGCCAACAAGCATTTCACAAGCCCTCAAGTGCCAGGCAGGGTGCTTACTGCACGAGCTGATCAGATTTATAAACTACTGGTAATCAACTGTGAGTCAGATACTGAGTCTTGCACCATGACTTCATTTCATCCTCAAAGCAACATTTGGGGGTGGCATTATTAGCCCCATTTTTTTTTACACACGAGAAAGCTGTAGCTCAGAGAGATTATTGGCCCAAGGCACATAGGTAATAAGAGCAGAGCCAAGATTTGCACTCAGGTCTATCCGACTCCAGAGTGGACAACGTAACCACCAGGCAGTGTAGCCAGTAAGACAGGTATTATGGTAAGACATGAATAAAGAAACGAGTGAATCCCTCACCATTATCTGGAAGATGTGTGAGAACAGGAGAAGGTACTGTTTCCTACTCAAGCTTTTGTATGGTCCAGTTTGCATTAAGGTCATTCCGGGGTCCGAGTTTCAAGCACTTTTGAGCCTGTTGGTACTTTGTCTGTAGGCTCTCGGACTGCCTCCTCCTTCAATCCCAGCCCCAACCCGAGGGACAAGACTCCCTGTCCGCGCCCAGAGACACCCTGCCCTCCAGCCCGCACTGACGTTCCGACCTGTGCCTCTGCACCCCTCCGCGTAGGACAGCTGAACCATACCCAACAGACCCTCCTAGGAAGGCAGGTCTTGGAGGGCGAGGGAGATGTCTGTTCCCTGGCCGCAGGTACTCTCAGGAAGCCTTGGGGGTCATGGCTTCCTCCCCTGGACCGTCCTCAGGCCCCTTTATGGGACTCTGCTTGGGGTAGTCGGGGCTCCCTGGTCGAAGTGGTAATAAAACCCTGGAGAAAACTTTGGTCCTACAGTAGCTAATAAGAGAAGAATTCCCTCTGGGGAGAGAGTTGGTTTATTTGGGAGAACACTGAGGAGACTGACTGCAGTGAGACCCCTGGAAGCTCATCCCCAGAGTATCAGGAACCCTCCACAGTCATGGGCAGCCCCCTTTTCTAGAATAGGCACAACTTTATCATCTTTTAAAATGAGCAAGAAAGAAGAAGCTTCTAGACATTAGGATAAGCAGCAACCACCAGGGAATGTCTTTTCTGTCCCTCAAGGCCTAGCTCCTGTGTCACCCCCTCCAGGAACCCTGCCCAGCTCTCAGGCACAGTGAGACTGAATTTATTCTCTGCTCCCACAGTCCCTTATCCTTTCTCTTCCTGTAAATCTCCTGGTAAGTGAAGTGTTTATTTTTATGTCTGGCGCCCTAAACTCACTTGAGCTCCTTGAAGGGTTAACTTCACTTTACTCGTGGTTGCATTCTTTACTAATGGAGGTTCTGGGCCATGGGCACGTGGGTGTCCAGAATAGTCATTTTCCAGCTTTCCTTCCAACTAATGTGGCCCTGGGATCAAGCTGGGATCAATGGGCTATGACTGGAAGTGAGGGAGGCCGTCTGCCTGATTACCCCTTTCTCAGTCTCCTTTGCTCTGGCTGGAATGCAGACGTGGCGGTGAACCATTCTGGACCATGTGGGTGAAGGCAGCATCTCTCTATTTGTTTTCTGGGGCTGCTGTAAATTTAGTGGCGTCAGCAACAGAAATGTATTGTCTCTCAGCTCTGGAAGCTGGAAATCCAAGATCAAGGTGTTGGCAGAGTTGGTTCTTCCTGAGGGCAGCGAGGGAGATTCCGTTCCAGCCCTCTCCCCTAGCTCCTGGTGGTTTGCTCCCATCTTTGGCATTTCTTGGCCTGTAGAAGTGTCACCTCAGTCTTTGCCTTCATGGTGTTCTCCCTGTGTGCATTTCCATGTCCAAATTTTCCCTTTTTATAAGGGCACCAATCATAATGACTAGGGATCCTCCGTACTCCAGTATGACCTCATCAAAGCTTAGCTGATTACCTCTGTATTGACCCTATTCCCAAATAAGGTTGCATTCTTAGGTACTGGGGTTGAAATTTTGACATGCAAATTTTGGGGGTAGAGGAGTAGAGCTCATAGTCGATGCAACAACCGTAACAACCTCACAGTGGATGCTGGGTGTCGTCGCTCAGATTGACCTTCTAGGACCAGAGAACCTATTTCCACAGCTGCCAGTTATCAGCTCTTGCTGAGAACTGGCTTCAGGTGGAGAGTCTTCTGGTCCAAGGTCACATCCCTTCCCCGTGTGGGGGTGGGGGCAGCCAGTATACAGTGGCTTGTGTGTGTGTGTGTGTGTGTGTGTATAAAGGTGCAGCCCCTCACCTCACTCAGACAACACAGAAAGGCCATTACAACTTCAGGGTTCCCCAGGGTGTTGCCTGAGGCCTTGGTCATGACTACATCTCAGCCCACTGGGTTTCAGCACTGGACAAGTTTGCTATAGATTCAATGAGACCAAAGAAATGACAATGGAACGTTCTTGGGGCGAAAGCATTTATATCCAACATTTTTCTCACAGTGGCAGGTCAATTACTAGAATCCCGTCCACTCAGAGCGAGTCTGCATGCAGCAACTGGTCTCTGCCTCTGGGCCTCTCTGCCCCCGCAGCTGTCTCAGTCTCTATCCTTGGCGCTGCCACCACTCTAGCCTCGTCGCTGCTCTCCTACAGCCGTGCCACTGTGTTGCGCAGAGCACTGGGCGGAGCTCTTTATATAGAGTCAATTGCCCCGTATTGCCCACATGGGTGCAGTGAGCTAGCCAACTAGGGCCAGGTGAGAATCCTGAGTTGCATCGTTAGTTCTTCCTGAGGGCAGCGAGGGAGAAAGAAAGCTTTATCCACAATACCTTTTCCACAGGTGTGGAATCTGCATTATCACCTCCATCCTGAGTCTGCTTCCTGGGGGGCCCAAACTGTGGTGTACCCCAAAGAACCCAAAACAGAGAAGAGTCCTGTGTCCCCAACCCTAAGGAGCTGCCCTATCAGCCTTGTGCTGTTTCCACCTGGACTGTGATATGACAAAGAAAGAAACCTGCTCCTTGATTCAAGCTGTTACTATTTGGGGGTCTCTGTCACCGCAGCAGAACCCTGTCTTAAGCACTTGCTGAGGCTGCAGAGGCGTGGTTTTGCCCTGAACGGGTGACCGCACTCCATGAGCTCTGGTAGTCCTTCCAGGCTGCTGTCTTCAGGATTCCCGGATTCTGTGAACATGCAGAGTGGGTAGTGGTCCCCAAATCACATCACTAGGGAAACTAAAAAATACTTATTTGGGGTTGCATCCAAGACCTCTATCATCATTGTGGTGGGGCCCAGATGGCTGCGAGGCCGTCTGCAGATGGCATTTGGGACACACTGATGTGGGAGAAACTCATTGAACTTTGCTTAGGGGACTTAGTTCCAGCTCTGAATGCCTCTCCCCACCTCTCATTTTCTGGGCTTCAGTTCCCTTATCTGTAACCCAGGTCTAGATTATTTGGAAGTCTTTTACTCTGCCTACTTCAGAATGTTGCACGAGGCCAAATGGAGCCCAGATGAAGGGCTTTGAGAGGTCAGTAGTGCTGTCTAAATACAGAAGGTGCCATGACCATGATTGGTACTGACATTAAAAGGCTGTTTTGGTCACAGGTTGTGTGAACCGATGCCTAACAGATGGTGTTCCCATAGCGTTCCCAGGGGCCTTGTTACTGGGGGATTTTCCAGTGAATGCAGTTCTCTTTCAAAGTTTCGTTTTGAAACCAGAAGGCTAGTGAGGAGCCTTGGTTAATCCTGGGTGTGGGCTGAGCCATGCAGCCAGCTGAACATGAGGCTGGCCTTTTATGTAGGCCTGGCCCTTTGGTTGACCTGGGAAGGGAGGCTCTTTCAGTCCCCAAGACAGCTGGCCATGGTTGACCAAATGTGAGTTGCAGGCTTATTGAGTTCCCAGAAGTCCTTGGATTGAGTAGAGCTAGACTCTCTGCCTTTGCCTTGATTTGCATTCTTTGGGGTTGGGCAGTGGGGGTGGGGTGGGGGGGTGTCTGTGCATGTGTACCTAGGCACACACAGGGAGAAGGGGAGGAGCAGGGAGAGAGAGGGAAATTGGAGCACACTGGAGCTGGAGGGGACCTTAGAGCCAACTAACTCAATCTTCATACTGCCAGTCATAACACAAGGCTCAGAGAAGTTTAGTATCTTGCCTAACACCACACAGCAAGTTAGGAGACCAGTAGGTACAGAACACAGGACTTTTGAACCTCTAGACTCCAGGCTGTTTACCACCCACAGTGGCTGCTGACTGCAGCCACCTCAGAGGCATCACAGAGCTGAGGAGTAGAGCTGAAGGGCCGGATCATTTGCTTGAATCCAATTTCACATCTCAACAACTGAGTCCTGCCTCTGGCGCTGCTGTATGCTTGTTAAATTAGCTTCTCCTCAGAAGCAGCCAGGGGCCGTGATTCGCTGACCCTGGCTGACCCTACTTTGAAATGCAGTAGAAAGCTGATTATGGTCTGGTGGGAGGGCAGCCGGACACCCTCTGCTTCTCAACGGACTGCCCCAAATTGAATTCAGCCCTAGTCTGCCTGAAATTCCTCCATTAAAGGCCCTCTTTAGGGTTGCCTCCCCAGGATTTCTCTACTTAAAACCTAAGTACGCCTGGGAGCACAACACCTTTCCATCTGACCTGTTGTTGTTTCTCAGAGTGTCTGGGACCTCCGGGCAGGTCCCGAGAGGGTGCTGAAAGGGGCACGTGAGGAGGTGGGGGTGGGGTGGCAGGAAGAATATGGAAGTGAGGGCCTGGCTAGTGGGAAAGGCCTTTTCCTCACTGCACAAGTCCTGGGGGGGCCTGTGGGGTCTGTGGGGGTGGTGAGGGGCATTTGCCCTTCTCGCTTGGTGATACTGATCTGACGCCGAACTTCCGCTAGGCTGCCTGGGAAGTCCAGGGTCCCCTTAGAAGAGGGCCCCCTTTGGCTCCTCCCACAGACGGGGAGCAGGTGACAGAGAGCCTCCACACCTGAGCGTTGCGGGGCCAGGGGCTCAGACAGAGGGCCAGCTGACACTTCTGGCCATTTGGGGGCATGGAAGGGCCCTCCACGGCCTCAGCATAGTCTTGGTGAGAAAGCAGGGATGAGCTCAGAGCTGTTGGCCAGGGAGGAGCGCCAGGAGGGGTCGTTGCAGAGGCAGGGGAGGCCTCCCTCTTCCTAGTGACTTCAGAGGAAATGAGAACATCTGACTCCTAAATACATTCACCCCCACACCGCCCCTGTCCCCCGCATTGGCTCTGTCTTCTTACCAATGGATCAGCATTTCTTTGAAAAAAGAAAGAGCATATAAAAAAATTTAAAGTCATGAATATCATTGAAGCTGTAGAAATACATAAAGAAAACACAAAAACCATCACCAATAATCACATTGCCCAGAGAAAACCACTGTGAGCATTTTGATTTGTCTTCCCACATTTGGTGTGTGGGTAGGTGTATGTGTGTGTACATGTGTGTGCGCATGTATGTGTGTGCACAAATGTGCATGTATATGTGTACACATTTGTTTATATGTGCTGCACGCACATGTATATGTATGCATGTGCACATGAGTGTGTGTGTACATGTGTGTGTAGGTCCAACAAAAACAGCCTTCTTCCTCATCTATCTGAACCTCTTACAAGTGTCTGAAAAAGCTGGCAGGGAAGATCTAACTGAAGAAAGAGAGCATTACAGAGGTGTGAAAGGACTTCAGGAACAGACACGCAAGTGTGTGGTACTCTAAGGCTAGCAACAGCCAGAAGGGCTCGCCTCCCTTACATGCTTACAGATGCCAAGAAAGCAGAGAGATTTAACTTGGAGAAGTCACAGCCATAGAGGGGATTACAGAGCAGGATGCACGGCAATGGAAGGCTGCAGAAACTGCCAGCCATAGGGCCCTGCTCGCCCTCTGACCCTTGCTGGTGCCTCCCGTTGGTCTCATCCGCTGAAAGCCAGAGGTCAAGGGGGACCTGATGATGTAGCCTACAGGGGCCAGCCTCCCCCGACCAGAGAAATAAAGAATGGGTCAGTGTTGGGTGGAGGTGCAAAAAAAATAGACAACAGAAACTTCCTTCCCTGGGGAGGAGTGAGTGAGGGGCTGCAGAGGCTGATTTTGATGGTAGAGCTACTCCACAGGTAGGTAAAAGTAGGTAAAATAGGTATGGTGTAAAAGTCTTGCTGCGTGTCCCCCTCCCCTCCCCCAACTGTCTGCCTGTCTATGTATCTATCTACAATTTATATCCATCTCTAAATTCTTCTAGGAGAAAATTGTAGGCAGTATAGGAGTAATAGCTAAGGTCAGGCTTTGGAGCCAGACCACTTGAGCTGGAGTGCTGGCTGGCCCGCTTAGCAGTTGCAGGAGTCTGAGCTGGTCATTCGCCTTTCTAAGGCTTCTCTTAGTGGGACCATTGTGGGTAGGGAGGCTCAGATGAGTGAGTACATGTAAGGTGATTAGGATAGTGCCTGGCACATAGCACATGCTCACTTTGTATGCCAACTATTCACTGACTTAAGAACTCATGAATAGTTGGGTAACACTTCCTCCTGCAAAAAAAAAAGGAAAAAGAACAAAAAGCCAGTCACTGGGTTATGGGGTGAGGCTTGTCCCCCTCTTCTCTGGTTGGCTCACCCCAGGCTGGGTTCTGCTCTCCCAGTCAGGGCCCCAGTGGTGACCATCGAGAGGGTCTTTCTGGCTACTTCTTTTCTAGTTCATGACTTTGACCATTAAAATTCTCTCTGTGAGGGAGCTATTCTCGCTGAAGTGCTGAGCATTTGTCAGATTTTAGCAGGAAGGGAGGAGACGTTTAGTGGCTCAGACCCAGAAAGGAGAGAAAGGAGAAGGGAAGGAAGAAAGAGGAGGAAAGTGTGGTCAAGGCACAAAGGGAACGTGTGAGTTGCGAAGACCAGCGCTCCTGGGGCCAGATGTGCCCTAGGTTTCCCCCCATTTGGCTGCCTTCCTGCAGGTCTCCACTGCTCTAAATCCAGTGAGGCTCAGTGGGGTCAGCCAGGCCTGCCTCAGGTCCCTCTCTGCCATTTAGGTTGCCAGACTTGAAAAGAACCTCAGTTTCTTCACCTTTAAAAACCCCTCATATGTTTGCAGGAGGTTAAATGCAATGTAGTAAAGCATCTGCTAGAGAGCCTGGCACCAAACATGAAAACAGCATATGGTCACAAAAAGTAAAACCAAGGGACCTGAATACACATTCCACTAAAGACATACAAATGGCCAACAAGCACACGAGAAGATGCTCAACATCAGTGATCATTAGTAAAGTGCAAATCAAAAACACAATGAGCTATCACCTCACACATATTAGGATGGGTATTATTTAAAACACAGAAAATAATAAGTGTTGGTGAGGAGAACATGGAACCCTTGTGCATTGCTGGTGGGAATGTAAAATGGTGCAGTCACTGTGGGAAACAGGATGGCGGTCCCTCAAAAAATTAAACAGAATCACCATATGATCCAGCAATTCTATTCCTGGGTCCAAGAGAAATGAAAGCAGGAACACAAAGAGATATCTGCACACTCATGCTCATAGTAGCAGTATTCACGGGAGCCAAAAGGTGGAAGCAACCACGTGTCCATTAATGGATGAATGGATAAACAAAATATGGTCTATACATACAATGGAATACTATTCAGTCTTAAAAAGGAATGAAATTCTGACAAAAGCCATAGCACAGATGAACCTTGAGGATGTTATGCTAAGTGAAATACTGCAGACACAGAAGGACATGCTCGAATCCTCTACTATGTGGTACCGAGAGGACTCAAATTCATAGAAACAGGAAGTAGAATGGTGGTACTGGGGGCTAAGGTCAGGACGGAATGGGGAGTTCGTGTTTAATGGATACAGAGTTTCAGGTGGCGGAGATAAAAACATTCTGGAGATGGGTGGTGGTGATGGTTGCTCAACAATGTGAGTGATTACATCAAGTTCACTTAATGGAGTGAACTCTACACTCGAAATTGACCTAAATTGTAAATTTTATGTTATGTATATAGAGCCACAAAGAATGAACAAAACCAAACCAAGGAAGTTATAATAACAGTGTTTTATTAACAGCAACTACTATTATCTTTCTAAAAGTGGGTCCTGTTTATTAATACTCTCGTCTTCCCCAGCCCAGCACAATGTCAGGCTCCCAATACATAAAGCTTCAAACAAAACAAAACAAAAAACACTGACTGGAGAAACAAAAAGCAGGGGTGTTACAGAACTTTCTCTTCCTCTGTCTTCTTCATTTCTGTCTTCCTCAGGTCAGGTCCTGTGTCTTTTCACCGCTTTATTTCCAGGGCTCACTGTAGTGCCTGTGCAGAATTTTTTTCAATGAAATATGACAACGGTTCTTCCTAAGAAAGGGTTTATCTCTGTCCTCCTTGTTACACTCCTAGAAATGCATCTTGAGTTGTACAAATGCAGCAGAGCAATTAAGGAGCTATTAAAAAGACAGCTCTTCTGGAGGGGTGAGAGCTATCTGAGTATATTGCGATAGAGCCCATTAGGTGAAAATCAAAAACTCTGGCACAGAGGAGCTAGGGTTTGGTGAGAAGACAGTAGATGTCTCATCCCTTTCTAGAAATGCTGAGTCCTTAATCACTACCCAGAAAAACAGACAAGTGTCCTCTCCAAGATTCAAGTCACTTCCAAAGGGATGGGCTTCGTTTCCCTGAATTACATAAGAGGCTTTGTTTTCATTCCTGGCACTTTATTTTATTCATTGAGCATTCCTTTGAAATGTTCTCATTTCAGGAGACACAATAATCACTGCTTGGTAGACGAGGATTTATCTTAGGGTTTGAGAGCTCGTGTGTTAAAACCCGTGGAGACTGGAATGAAAGAACTGTTTTCCTGCTTGACTTATTTCCGCGGAGTATTGGAAACACTGTGGCCCTTTCTCATATGGCAGACCATGTGACAGGCTTTGGCATGAGAGCATGAAGGAAGATACAGAATTGGGGTCTTTGACCTAATTGACAAGGGCAGCAGGTGGGCTGGTTGTTGCCTCACGTCATCTTTAAGAGGGTCTCTGCATGGTTACTGCACTTTTCATCCTGGGCATAACAGGGTTGCTAATTGTATTAGTTAGTTATTGCTATGTAACAGATGACTCCAAAACTTAAGTGGCTTAAAACAACAGCCACTGATTCAGCTCAGTGACTGTGTGTGACTGGTTGTGTCTCTTATCTGGGCCAGGTGGGACTGATGGCTGATGGGCTCATGCATCTGTGGTCAGCCACAAGATGGCCTGGGCGCTGGCTGGTCTAGGATGGCCTCAGCTGGTTTGGCTCATCCATGTTCCATGTGGCCCCTCATCTTCCAACGGGCTGGCCCAGTTCCTGTGGCTGTTGCTGAAGGCCTCAAGAGAATGGAAGTAGACAAGGCCCCCTGAAGTCTAGGCTTGAAACTAGGCAGACATCACTTCCACTGCATTTTATTGGCCAGAACAAGTCATATACCCAGATTCAAGCAGTGGAGAAACTGATTCAAGGAGGGGAAAGATTGCTGGCTTTTTTTGTGTGTGCAAACAATCACCATTCTAACTTTATACATTTGCTGTCATTTGAGATACCACGTGAATGGGAGAAATAATGAATTAGCCACGTAGTGCCGTGCTAAGCCACGTTCATGAAAAGTTGAGTAAGTAAATGGAAGTATTTTATTAGGAGGGAGAAGGTAATAGTAAAAATAAGATGGAATTCACGCCCTCAAGAATCCTAGAGCCAAGAGGCAAGACAGACTCATAAACAGATCATCCCAATACAGTGTTGTCTGTGTGGTGATGCCATTTGCGTGGGGTATTGCAGACAATACGCTTTCCTCCTCCAGCCTGGCAGTGGGGTGGGGCATAGGAGAGCGAGAGGCAGGAAAGTATGGCAGTTAAGGGCCTGGTTTCCAGCTATCTTGCCCAAGTTGACGTCCAGTTCTGCTGCTAGCTGTGTGACCTTGGGCAAATCACTTGACCTCTCTATGCCTCAGTTCCCTTATCTTTCACGTGTGAATGCTAAGAGCTGTGACTACTTCATAGTAGTATGCATGAGTTTTAAATGAGTTAATATTTGACAAGCGCTTATAATAGTGATTGGCATATAACAAGCATTATATAAGTGTTAGCTATTATTATTAGTTGTTTTTAATAATTCGTAGATGTTAGTAGGATGGGGGCCTGGAAGAAGTCAGAGCGATCTAGCTGTTGGGGGTTTGGTGAGATCTTGCTCAGTTCTCCTCCCTTTCACAGTGTGAGCTGACTGAGAAAAGGACACAGGAATCAGACAGAAGTGAGGGAAGTTTTACCTACAGGTCAAGTTCGCCTGGAGATCTCAGTTAGGGCATGGCCCTGTTCCTTTGCCACCTTGATAGACGGGGTTACTCACCTTTAGCAGGGGTAAGTCCTGCCCTGCTGAGTTCATCACAGGGCAGGAGGAGGGGAGAAAAATAAGTTGGGTAGAGTGCAGGGAGAGACCCCACATGGGACTGTCCCAATTTCCCCTCTCCCCACTCAGATAACTGGGGGTTTTAGAGACAGGAAGTCATCTCTCAGCACTGTTGTCTCCTGAAGGGTAAGGGGAAGCCCTCTTGAGAAGCGGTACCGTAGAAGTAGACGGTGTCTCTGCTTATCAGATACTCATCATCTGTCCCCCTTCTCTGTGGTGAGTACACACTCCTGCCCCACAGATGTTGGTGCCCCGGTGTGACTTGCACTGGGCAACAGAATGGCACAGAGTTGATCACATCCAGCCAGAGGCTTGCAATGCACTCCCATGGCTTAGCTTCTTGAGCACCTGCCTTCGTCACATGTCCCAGAGAGTGGCTTCTCTTTCAGTCCATGCAAGGAGAAGACACATGGAACAGACTTGAACCTAGCCTGGAGCCTGAAGCCAAGCTGAACTCCGCCCAGCAGAGCCTCACGGTCAGAGAGCACAGGCATAATAAAGAGGGGCTCATATTTATAAGTGAAGTGGGGAGTCAAGGACGTTGCTCTAAGCTGGACAGTTATACCAAAATTCATCCGGGGGGTATCTCAGAACATAGATTCACTGATCTACCCGACACATCACATAGCAGTGGTTTCAGAAAGGCAGAAATTTCTCATGGAACCATCCGGTTATAAGCAGTATAGGGAAGAGGGCACAGGTGCAGTATAGTTTGGCTGGGCTGCTGCTGTCCTGGTGTCCTCCGTCCATAGCAGTTCATCCCTGTGGTTCATTACGGCTCAGCACCAGATTCACTTTCAAGATGGTGGGAAGGGGAAGATTCCATTCTCTCAAGAGCACCACCAAATCTGCTCATATATCTTGCTCACACCCTATTCTCCAGGACTTAATTACATGGCCAACTGGGCCACAGGGAAGACTGGGAAATACAGTCTTTATTCTGGGTGGTTGTATACTCAGTTCAAAACCAGGAGTCCTACAAATAGAGACCAAGAGGAGAAGGAGGGTGGAGTGGGACAACCGAGCATCCTGCCTCAGAATAACATTTCCTACCTGACAAGTTGTTCTGAGCATCCAGTGCCCTGGTATGTAAGGAAAGCTCTGCTATAAAGCCTAATATAACAGTTCATCTCAGCCTTGGTTCTATGAACCAGGATAGGAAAATCTTCTTATGAATTGTTTGTAGTCCAATGTTGGGGTGAAAAAGACTTCACTTTGGAGTCAGACAGGACTTCATCATTTATTATTTGTGTGCCTTGGGGTGAATAATTTAAGTTTTCTGGGCCTCAGTTTCATCAAAGATAAATGGGGCTAACAGTAGTGGCCACTACGGTTATTCAAGAAGCATTGAGAAGATTAATTGAGACAATGTATGCCAAGGATTTACTACTAAGCTGGCAAATTAGTGTTCAACAGGTTATCATTGTTTATAGTTCTACCTTGAAGCTGGTTACTTGATTCCCCAGATTGAGCTCTAATTGAATTTTGACATCTGATTGAAGTCAAATGTCAGAGAACCTTTCTTAGATGCCTCCCTAGCAGTCACCCCCAACCTCCTTTCTGCTTCTCCGTCTCCCATTATGGAGCCTGAAGATGCCAGGTATTTGCTTTCCTGGCCTGTGTAGCTATAGTTATAGTTAAGTGGAACTATGTGACCAAATTCTGGTTGATGGGGTATGCTGGGAAGTATTTTCATCTTTCATAAAGGGAGAGAAAAGCATATGAAGGGAGTTCCCTTTGCGCCCTGGCTAACCCCTCACCTTACTCCTTCTTACTTCCTTTGAAAACAGTTGTATGAAAATGTGTTGTCTGGAACAATGGCAGCTATCTGACCATGAGGTAATAACCCAAGGGATTAAAAAGCCAGTAAGCTAATAAGTGTAAAGAAGAATAGAAAGAGCCTGTGTTCTTGATGTCTTTGTTGAACCACTGAGCCAACCTTGGAACAATTTACCTCCAGCTTCATGCAAGAAGCTCCACTGTTTAAGTCACTTTTACTTAGTTGTTTTGTTTCTTGTTTTGAAAAGCACTCTCATATAAATCCTCCCGTTATAGGAAGAAGGTGTAGTGGGAGAAGTGGGAACTAAGGCTGTTCAAAAGAATGTATCACCCAATAAAAGGCTCTTCCCCAAAAGCGTGCAGCAGGTGCATGCCCTCTTAAGGTGACTGCTCTGAATGGACACCAATCATTTTGTATTTATTTATTCCAATGTATTTATTAAAAAAAATCAGTCTCAGTCCTTCATAGTTACACTCCTGGGCTTTAACTCAGCTTAGTTCAATATTTACTTAGCACCAACTGTATCAATAACATTAGTGACACACAGTGGAAAAGAGAGCCAGACACTACCTTTAAAGAGCTCATGGTCTCGGGGGAGACCAAACAGACAAACAGATGATTCCAAAAAATGGAAAGGGCAATGATGGTATGGAAGTACAAAGGAGGGAGTCACACTGGGGGAGAAAGAGGGGAGCAAGTCAAACCAGGAAAGAGAATATTTATTGAACACCTACTATGGGGTGTGTAGAGTGTATGATTATATGCTTTTAACTTGAAGTCCCAATTGTGGGATCAACATCAGCAAATGAGGCCTGCCTTCCTCCCAGCAAGGACCACAGTATCTGTGTCACCAGCATATTAAGGTAGCCTAAGATGGGTGGGGGAAACAGCCAACAGTGGCACAAATTAACATATCTAGAAGAACATATTAGAGTTTGCTTGTTTGTACATAGCCAATCAGAGCAAGAGCATGAACAGCAACACTACAGGGACACCAATGGCAGAAAAGGAGCTCCTTGCTGCAGAGCCCAGGCACCCTCAGCTTTCAGAGTGAGAGGGCCCTTTGAAGATCTTTGGCCGGAGGCTCTGACTTTTACTCTGTGGGCATTAAGGCACTGATAAGGCCTTTTATCCCAAAGGATTGTGGATATGAGCATTACTGGGATGATTTAGTCTCGATAATTTAGATATTTTTATAGTGAAAGAATTCTTAATGTTAAATAATCCTAATTGTGTGTATGCATGTGTGTGTGTGTGTGTGTGTGTGTGTGTGTGTAAATTGAAAGTCCTCTCATGGGTTTCTACTTATGAGCTAGTGGAGTGAACAAAACACAGCTTCCTGTAGCCTTAGAACCCTGGAGCTCTGACAGGGTGCTTGTAAATGTGGACTAGGCCAGGTGCTTCTGCTAAAGTGACAGGGATGGATTTTGTTTAGTCCACTGTCTCTGCAATCCTATCATTTGTAGGATTCACTTGCAAGGCCAGAGCCACAGTCAAAGTTAGACTATGAATCCAGGAAAACACTCTCAGAGGACAGGGTCACCCCTGACCAACATTGCCATATGCCGCTTATTTGCAAAAGCGATGGGAAGTTCTCTTTCACTGGCATTGACATTTCTCAAGCTCATCTGCTATGTTTGAATTTCTGTAATTAGAGTTTTATCCTACTGGTTAAAGCGAACAGGCAATCTGTGTCTTAGTAAAATACTATTAAAAAGACACAGGCCCCACATGGGGTCATGTCTGCTCAACCACGTCATCAAACTAGGGCCTAGTACTTAAACCCAATTACAGTTTCAACCTGCCCCAGAAACATAGAAAATTTCTGGTCACCATCATTGATAAGATAATCTGTCACATCTTAGATAAGCCTTCTCCATTTTCCCTTAAAGAAGATGGGGTCATGTGCATTATAAGACCCCCTGCTCTTCCTGCTAAGAGAAAGTGACCTTGCCTGAAACAAACACTTCTTTACTTTTTCTAAGTAACTCCTTCCTGTCTATAAAAACCTTCCATTCTGTACAATTCCTCAGAGCATCTCTCTACTTGCTAGAGGAGAGACTGCCTGATTCATGAATCGCTTAATAAAGCTGAGTAGATCTTCAAATTTACTTGCATGAATTTTATTTTTTAATAGTACATTCCTTGGGAGCAAACCTTTATGCTTAATAACCACAAAAGTGATCTTCTCACATAGTCTCCTCTCTTTGGATGCCCTTGGCAACCCAGTAAGACAGGTGTGGAGATTACATCTGCTTAATTGATGAGGAAACAGAGGGCCAAACAGAAGCCAGAATTTAAAACCTTGGCTTGAATTGCAAATTTCTATGGATGATGTAAGCTGTTGGGATTCACACCGATCATTTGTAAACTGGACACAATAGTGTAATAGCATAACTGCCTTGGATATTATCAGGAAGACAGAAAGAAACACATTACTCTTGTGCTTGTTCATCTGTTCACATTTAGCAAGTGGTTCATTGTAGTCCTGTTCTGAGGCACAAAAGACTATTCAAGATGCCTGAGGAAAAATTGCTCCCCCAACAGTAAAAAATAACAATACCCCTGTTAACTGAGTCCTGATGATGTGTCAACACAAGGTATAATTTAATACAACCCTCCCAAAATTATATTTATTAGGTTATTAGTCCCATTTTGTAGATGCAGAAACTGGGGCCCAGAGAAGCTAAGCAACTTGCCAAAGGTCACACAGCCAGTGATGGAGGGAGCTGGGATTTGACCTGGACCCAGCTCCAGAGCTTTCATTCTCAGTATACACAGCCTTTCATACATTGGACTTTCTCTGTGCTTTATTCCCTTAAACTTTGGCTGGGTTTGTTTAGATAGATGCAATCGGATGCTGAGGAGCCACACTGTCAAATGGAGGTCTGAGGCAGAAGGTAGGGCCCTGCCCCAAGCAGTTTGGTGCGACATTTTACATATAGGTTGAAAGAACACACTAATTGCAGCTTCCCTGGCACTTTATTCCTACCAGCTACTTCTGAAGGTGCTGCCAATAGCCAGTGGCCCTGAGGGGGCTCTAGGCTGACAGTAGCCACCCCCTTACCCAGCGTTGGAGTCCAGCCTGCTCCTTCCCTCGAGTGCTTCCTGAGGAAGAGTACGCGTGGGAGGGGCCCAGGGTGGGGGGGACTCAGAGCAGCTAGTGCACTGTAGGGAGACTAGGTAAAGGGCGTGGGGGCCCAAACTCCGGATAATTGCTGCAGCTTGCTGTGGCCAGGAGTGCCGTGGTGGGCTGCTCACTGTCTGCCTCAGCAGTAGATTCCTGCTTCCCTGCACCGCCTCCCCAGGTGACTGCTGTGGTCGCTCTGTCAGCGTAGGGATCGAGTCCCTCGGGCCAGAGGCCGCTCATCACCTGCCATCTGCCTGACGTAAGTGGCTGGTACACGCATAAAGAGGAAGCCAGCTGGTAACCCGAGAAGGGCCAGAGGTGAGCAGCAGAGTGCAGGCCGGGAAGGGAAATGTCGGGTGGAAATACCCAGGGGCACATTAATTTCCCTAAATGCCCCTTGGGCCTATTGAAGTTACCAAGAATCCAATCAGCTGCCTTTTAAAAGAACTTTGAGGTGGCTGCTCCTTTTGATGGGGCAGCTGAAGCCAGGCTGGATTTTTTGACTTTTTTAGTCCTTTTTCTGGCTCTTCATTTTGGCTTACAGTGTTCTGTCTGGATGCTAAAACTCATGACATTCCATTCATTGTAAAAAGGAGACCAGACCCTGCAGCCAGCTACAACAAAGCATTTTACAAGCAGCTTTCACAAACATGTGTTTTTTTCCCCCCCATTTTGACAATGTTCATATGATGAAGGGTATCATTATCCTCATATAAAAGATGGGGAAACTGAGGCCTGGAGAGACTGTACAATGTGGTGGAAAGTGTGAAGGATGAGGAGGTGGGGATGGAGATCCTAGCCTGGTTCTAACCTCATAAAAAACAATGGACTCAAATGTAGGCCACTTCACAGTACAGTGCGTCTGCATCTAATTTTCAGACCATCTATGCAACACACCTGGGTGGGGGCTTGATTGCTCAGATGGTCAGTGACAGACCTGGTCCTCTAACTTCATGTTCTTATCTCTTTCTGTCATATCACTTCTGCCTGAGCTCCTCAAGTTCTCTGAGTCGCTATCTTAGGACCTGGTCATGTTTTCATAAAGGGCAGAGAGTAAATGTTTTAGGCTTTGATGGTTGCATGGTCTCTTTTGAAACTACTCAATTCTGCTTTTACGGCTCGAAAGCAGCCAGAGATGTACACAAATAAATGGGCGTGGTTGTGTTCTAATAACTCTTTAGGGCCCTGAAATCTGAATTTCATATAAAAGGTTCTTGTTTGGCCAATGATCTATAACATGTTCCTATGTTGACAGTTAGTAACTGCATTAGGGAGGGTGAGGATTTAATGATATGGGTAGCTACTAAACCACTGTGTTGTATATTTAGAACCAATATAAGATTATATCAATGATACTTCAATAAAATGTAAAATCCACTCTTAGCTTGTGTCAGGCATAAAACTGGGGGTAGGACACAGAGTGCTGGCCCCAGTTCTATCTTCATCTATGAAATTGGGGATCAGTGGTATCTCTCTCTTAGAACTGTATGGATTAAATGAGATTATAGGTAATGTACTTTGCACCGAATACATCATTGCCCAGTACTCGAGCAATGTGTACGTATCACACTGTAAGAGCACAAACTTCTCTGGCCTCAGTTTTTCCATCTATAAACAGGGAAGGTTGGCCACTTGCAGCCCTAACAGTCTATGATGTTCTGCCAAATTGCTTCGTGATAAAGAGCTTCGACAGCTTGCCTTCTTGTCCTGGAGACACTGGCAACTTCCTGGCTCTCCCTGGAATTTTTCCACCCAATCTTGATTCTGCCAAGTTCTTTTTCGCCTTGGCTCACACTGTGGTGAACTAGATTACTTCTGCCTCTTTCCTAGAGTTTTTAATAACCAGAGACTCAGCCACTTGGTGGTGCTGTGGGAGATGTTTTTGTCATAAAGCCACCAGCTTGTTTCTCTTGGAAAACTTCAGAATTAAAGGTAGGGACAGCAAATATGGGGCTTCCGGGAAAGAGGTGTGGTTCATACCTGTGCATGTATTTCCAGCATTTGTCCACATCTTGTAAATTTGGGCAGTTGGGCCTGAGGTTTTAGATATTCTGAGTGGGGTGCTTGGATTGAGGGGTCAGGAAGAGAGAGATCTGGTGAGGCTCCCTATTCACCCAAATTCCTGGAAGTTTCTTAGATGCCCCTTTCTGTCATGCGGGGGAGAGAGTCAGTCTCTCTTCTCCCCATGGCTAACATGCAATTTCTCTTTGGAGCCATTAGATATACAATCAAATAGCCTTTATCTTTCAGTGAGCTGACTTGCTGTGATTTTTATAGAACTGCATTTTATGAGATGTGATGTTTGGATTCTAGATATGATGTTGCCAAAATACCTGAGTTTGAATCCTGCAGCTCCATTTGTGAGCTTTGAGACCTCAAGTAAGGCCCTCCAGCACATCAAGTGAAATGTGGGGAAAATAAAATATCTAATCGCAAGTGAAATATCATTCCAAAGATAGAAGAGGCCACTCGTGTGAAGGTGTTTTGTAAACCGTAAAGCCTGGGGCCATCTCCTATTCATCTTTATTGCCAGTTCTGGCACAATGACTTAATGGTCATAGATGCTCAAGCGACATTTGTTGGCTGAATGAATGAACAGATGGATGGAGGGCATCACGAAGGGAAGGGCAGATTGGAGGCGAGCCGGTTTAATGAAGGGCTTCAAAGGACAAGGCTGGAGAGGGAGCAGGCAAAGCCTGCTCTTGAGAGGAATTTGGGGCAAGGGCTCGTCTGCTTGGTAGACAGCTCATGCATTCCTCACCAGCTGGCTGCCTGCACAGCCTGGCTCCACTTGGCCCCAGCTGCCCGGCCCTGGGCCGTCTGAGGCTTGGGTGACCGCTCCAGAGCAGGTGGGCCAAGAGCTTCTGCCACCACAGGCAGGCTGGTGCTGCCCTGGAATGCCCTGCCTCTCACGCCTGCCTTTAGAGGCTAAGTCCCTGGTGACAGTAAACATGACGGTGTGGGGCCCGACAGTGAGCTGTCCTGGGTCTTGGCAGGGCAGGGCTGAGGGACCTGTATCCCATGGTTAGAAATACAAATAAAAACAGGACAGATAAATATGGGCAGTTATGTAGGAAATCTAGACCCTGAGACTATTTTTTTCTGACCTAGTTTTTTTTGTTTAGGACAAAATTACTTGGGAAACTGTGTTGCTTTACATGGTTATTATAGGCCCCATAGAATTAACTAATAATATCATGATTTCAGCAATAATAAGAGCAGCTGTAATTTAGTTCAGGCTTACCATGTACCTATGTAGGTCTATGCTAAGCACTTCATAGAAGCAATCTTAATTAGTCTTATAAGGTAAGCATTAATCCTGTAGGGTCTTATCACTCAACTCTATGAGTCATTACTATGATATTGATTTACAGATGAGGGAAATGAGATTTAATCTTTAATCATTTACTGGGGTCATAGAACTAGCAGATGAAAGAGCTGGAACTCAACTATTCATCCAACTGTTTATTCATTCCAGAAATAATTATTGAACACCTATTATATACCAGGTACTGAGGATTCATAAGCAAATAATATAGATAAAAAATGTTTGCTTTGTCTAGACAAATGCAACAAAGAAATAGATGATTTACATTACAATGTACAATGCTGGTGAGCACAATGGTAAAGAATGGAGGAGGGAAGGGTATAAGGTGCCCCAGTGGTAGGAGGGAAGAGAACTCAGGAAAGGCCCTGCAGACAAACGGACATCTGAGCAGAGGTGAAGGTGCTGGGCTGCTGAGTTTCACAGGCCGGAGAGTAGAACTTTCATGTCTTTAAACTTTGCCCAATGGAACATATTGAAAATATGGAGCTCAAGGAAGATGTCTATGGATTCACCTTTCCATTAAGTTCATTCTCTCTTTCCTGGGCTATACATTCCCAGAGTGAGAAATACGGAAGGTAAAAAAATCCATCCAATCCATTCATCCATCTGTCCAGTCATCCGTCCATTGTTTATTTGGTGCCCATTACAAGCAATTTCTATACTTCTGTTAGAAAAAGAAATTAAGATCTAGATGTATACATACTGTTGGGTACAGTAGCCACTAGCCACATGCAGCTATGAAGCATTTGAAATGTGGCTCTGTGACTGGAGAACTAAAATTTTAATTTTATGCAATTAACTAAAATTTAGATTAACCCCCCTGGATCAGTGTAAAATATTTTTCTGTTAAATACAACTTTATTGTAGCGCTAGGGTTACATTTTGGTTTAGCCATTGCAACTTAGCTCTGAACTGAGATTTACTCTAAGTATAAAGTACACAATGGATTTTGAAGACTTACTACAAAGGAGGGATGTAAAATGTCAATAGATTTTATATTGGTTGCCTATTGATTGCATATTGAAATGATAATATTTTACACATATTAAGCTAAATTCAAATACATTATTGAAATTCGTATCTGTTTTTTACCTGTGTTTAATATGGCTGCTAGAAAAGTTAAAATGATACAGGTGGTTTACATTATGTTTCTATTGGACAGTGCTATTTTAGGCTTGACTATTGTGGAGCTCCTAGGCGACTGGGTGGAGCTGGGCTCATTATAGAATAATTGTCAATATCATGAAGTAAGTGCTATAACAGACCCAGGAACCCTGGGGACAGAGAACTGAGCCTTCAGTTCTCTAGGACTCCAAGATGAGGAGGAGTTGGTTATCTGAAGTACGGGAAAGGGGGGGCGTGTCCCAGGCATTGGGCACAGCATGTGCAAATGCGGAGAGGCATACAACAGTGAGATATGCCCATGGGACACATGGTACTTGGCGGGAGGTGGTGTGGATACAAATCGGGAAAGAATCATGTGGATCAGACCATGCAGGGAAAGTGAAACGAGCATCAGCCTAAGACAGCTAGGCATGTTTGCTGGGCTCCTGTGTGCCAGCCAGTATGCCAGATGCTTACATCAGTTCATTCACTGACTGCACCCGTATCTGTTGAGTGCCTATGTGCTATGCGTTGTTCTGGGTGCTGAATATATATATAGTAAGGAATAAGACAAACATAGTCCTTGCTCTCATGGAGCTGACATACAGGTAATAATGTCCAGGATAGGGAGGAAAGAAAACGAACCAATCAGAGAAGGTGATGACTTGGGCAAAGTCTCCCAGCTGATGAACAGTGAGGCCAGGATTCTGGTCTGGGTCTTTCTGATGCTAATGCCAATGCTTTCCTTAACGTCATGCTGCCCTTAGTGTCAGGATAAGGAGTTTGGGCTTCGTCCTGAAGGCATAGGAGATCAGCAGACTTAGAAGAGGGAGATACAGGGGCAGATAGATCTGTTGTTTAGGAATGAACTATTGTGACCAACCACACAGAGGAAGGTGGCACTGAGGAGCTTAAGTGTTGTACTTCTTGCAGGTGTCTCCCCTTTTAGCATTTGTCATAGCCACCTTCCCCTTCTCCCCAAATCACTTCCTTCCTTCCCCAAGTCTATATTCAATGTAGTGGCCAGAAGGAGACTTTTCAAAACCAAGTCTGAGTATGTCACTGGTCTAATCAGAATGGGCCAATGGCCTTCCTGCCTGACTCAGAATGAAACCCAAAGTGCTCACATTATTCCACAAGGCACTACAGGATTTGGCTGGTCCTCTGTTAACTTTCTGTCCCGACTCCTACCATTCTCCTAGTTCACTCCATTTGCAATGACCTCCTCACTATTTAATGAACATGCCAAGCACCTTCCTGCCTCAGGGCCTTTGCACTTACTAGACTCTATGCCTGGGGGAGTCTTCTCCCAAATATGCATATTATCCCCCAGATATCCAGATCATACACTCCCTCGCTTCTTTGGGGCCTCTGCTCAAATATCACCTTATCAGAAAGACTTGTCCATACCAGCCTTAGCATTCTCTACCTACTTAACTGCTTTATATTTCCTGCTAGACATTTCCTTACCGTTATCTGACATACAATACAGTTATTTGTGCATGGCTCATCGTCTATCTGTAAACCTAATGAAGACAGGGACTTCAGTTTTGTTTATTTCTGTGTCCCCAGAACCTAGAATTGTGATGTGTCCATGGTAAGCACTTAGCTAATAGGTTATGTGCATTCACCCATTCAAGGAGCAAAATATAGAGAAGAGCTCTTTATATTTTCTCCAACCCATCCCAGAACCCCCATTTAAGCTTAGTGAAACCCAAAGGCTCTTCCATTGCAGCCCATCGGTTATTCCCTCCATGGCTCTAGCTCATCCTTGCATGTGACATATTTACTCTCTTGACCTTCTGGCGGCTACTCCTTCCAGGGTGGCGTGGTGGTATTTTCTGCTTCTGGAGTCCTGCCAGTACTTTCACTGTTAATGGGGAATTTATCACATTTCAGTTTCTTTTCTCAATAGAAACTTCCAACAATTCCCCACTGTTTTATTCCCTCAGGAAGAAGCTATCTTGTTTTTCAGTATAAAGTTTAGGACAAGGAAAACAGCAAATGGAACTGTGGCCAATTGTCTGCTTGTCCCATTGTCTTCACACGTGCACAAGGAATGGGGGGTGGGGGAAGGAATGTGCAAGAAACAAAACTGAAATCAAAAGGCGTCAACAATCATCAGTGCGGAGGGTCATCGCAGATCACCTTGCCTGATGATGTCATTCCACAGAGAGGCCAAGGTGCCTGCCAAAGGGACACCCCTGTTACAGCAGGGGCTAGAGGTCCTGTCCCTTGTCCTGTCGTTTGTCCCCACACTGGGGGGATACCCAAAATGATGCTCTTCCCAACAGGATCCTTCTGGCCAATCAGTTACCAGATAGATGAGAAAAACTTGAAGTAAGCTCTCTATCTGGGTTATATTTCAAATGAATCCTGTAATATCAACATATTCTGCTTCCTGGTGTCATTGATCAGCCCCCAGGAAAAGGCCTTCCCTCGTGTCCTTTTATACATACACAAAATAGAATACGAGGCAGGAGGTGGTAGATGAAATGAACAGCCGGCACTTATTGAGTGCTGCTATGCATCTTGGGTTGTTCTTAGTGATTTTTTTTTACATTAACTTAATCAATCCTCAGCAAAAGACCTTGGAGCTAGGTTTCATTAAGGTTTGCATTTTAAAGATGAGGAAACAGATACAAGGAGGAAGTTGCCCAGGATGACACAGCTTGAAAGTGGCAGAGCCAGGATTGCACCCAGCCAGTTTTGATTCTGGAGTCTATGCTCTTAACCACTATTCTTACTGTTTCTCTAGCTACTTAGCAGGGGGAAGAAACATAGCTTTCTGTTTTGATTTGTGAATAAATTTTATTTTTAACTTACTTCTAGTTATGGATTCTACATTCAAATGGCACTGGTTCTCCCAAGAAGTTTGGTGGCTGGAGGTCAACTGGATGCTATGAATTGCATTTATTACCCACAGGCTGGAAGCATGCCTATCTTGTCCCTATGCATCCTCAGCCCCAGATGTCTGGTACATAGTGGGAAAATAAGAATGAGTACACTTATTTCTTACTGTTTTATGACTATTGTATACTGCTTTTATTTGATCCTGGTTACATGTAACCCAGGAAAAACTAAAGGGAAAAGCTCTGGCTCCAAATATTCTGCAAGTAGACAAAGAATGTAAGTGGCATTTTTGGTTCCCACTATGATGATGGTTGTTATAATCTTCCATTTTGCTTTTTATATCTAAATACACACTTGGTATAACCTGTGTTAGGGCAGTACTAGCTGCTGTAACAAATAAACCCTTTAACTTCAGGGGCTTAACATAATAGAAGTTAATGTCTTACTCGTGTACCAGTCCAATGTCCTGGTCAGCGGGTAGCTTTATTCCTCAAGTGATGCAGAGGCACAGACTTCGTTTATCTAGTGGCTCCACCACTCTCTGGGGCTTTGGAGTTCCTCTGCTTCCAGCTAGGCAAAGTGGGGAAGGCACACCCATTTCTTTAAACACGCTAGTCTGGAAGTAATGAACATCCCTTTGGCTCATATTCCATTAGAGAGAACTAGTCACACGGTCAAACTTGGTTGCAAGGGAGGCTGGGAAATACATCATCAACTGAGCAGCTGTTAGCTCTCCTGTGAAGAATGAGTATTTGGTGGGCAGCTAGCAATCTTCTGCCACAGTGAAGTAAATAAGCACCTTTTAGGTTGCTCTTTAATGTGAGATGTCTACCAGACAATACACTTAATAGCTTAGAAATGTCACAATCTCTGGTGCTTTCCAAAACCTCATCTAGAAAAATGGAAAACTAATGTCAACCAAAGCAGGCATTCATTGCTGTGAGCTGAATGGCAGGCACCTTGGGATAGGGATTAGAGCAGAGTATTAGAGCTAGAGACTTGGGTTCAAATCCTGACTCAGTTACTAACAGCCTGATCACAGAAAACTTAACTTCTCTGAGATTCAGTGTTCTTTACAGCCAAATGGGGATCATATGCCCACTCTGCTGTTTTATGATGATTAAATATGTATAAATATCCTGGAAGACAGTAAACAATAATTGGTATTACTGTTTTCTGAACAAAGATTTCTCCAGAAAGCAAGCGTTCTTTCAAATTGTTTGAAAATAGGAAGTGTAATAAAGAACAAGTAATGAGCCTTACATAAATAAAAGTCATAGGACACTGTGGATGCCATGCATCTAACTGTGGATGTTACAGCCTCTGTCCTGTATCCAGAATGAAGACAGAAAGCTGAGTCTAATCAAGCAATGTGATTAAATTACTTATAATTGCCTGAATGCTAGTAGGAGCCATGGAAGATGAAAAACAAATATAATAAAAAGATTGATAACTATGATTTATTCAGAGTACACGTCATATCCTTTAATCCTCATACCAGCTCTCTCACGTTATTGTTACCACCACCAATACCACCCATATTACTACCATTGCCATTTTTCAGATGAGAGAACCAAGGCATAGAGAAGGAAAAGAATTATCCAAGACAGTCAATTACTAATGGTGGAACAGCAATTTGAACCCAGGGAGTTTGATTCCACAACTCAAGCTCTTTATCAAGAAGCCTGGGATCCTGTTGGAGGAAATGCTTTATCTGTGTGAAAGCATGCAAGCGCCATGCAGGATAACATTGTGCCATTGTGCTGAAGTGTGGTTTAAATTATAAATGCTACAGGTATTCAGTTGGGAGGGGAACTCCCAGTGCTTGGGAAGGACTGTGTGCCAGGCATTGTACTGGGTGTTTCAATCCTTCCCATTTAAGGAGAGGTAGCCCTGCATATGTGGAAGAGGAATACAAGCTTTGGAACTGGACAGATAGGGTTTAAATTCTGGTGCTATTTACAACCTGTGTAATCTCAGGCATATTACTTAACCTTTCTGAAATCGTTTCCTCAATTGAAAAACAGGGATTATAATAACTACCATATAGAAGAGGGTTTACTGTCATGAAATAATATCAGCATATGGTAGGTGTTCCTCATTCAACAAATAAGAGTAAGTCCCAGGCACTTGGGAGCAACACTATCAGCCAGAATAAGCTAGGTTATGCTGCTATAACAAATGGTACCTGCAAATCTCACTGGCTTAACACAAGTTTAATATTTGCTCACACTATTTTTCCAGTGCAGGTTTGCTGGGACTGCTCTGTCATTTTTACAGAGACCCAGGTTGGTTGGGGTGGGGATCTATCGTTGTTCTTCCACAGCTGTCAAGATCAGATCACCAGCATTCAACTTTCAGGATTGTTCAGACATGGGAATTTGCCCAGTGACCCTTAACATTTCTACCTGACAGCAATACATATCACCTCTGCTCTCATTCCATTGGCCTAAGCAAGTCATTTGGCCACCATCTCATTTCAAGAGGTTGGGGTAGTGGATTCTTATCACATGCCTGGGGAGGGAAAGAACCAGAAAATATTTGAGCAACAGTTTTAATTACTACTATAGACAATTTGTTTCCCTGTAAAACAGACCCATATTTTAATAAGAAACAAGCTCTGAGAGGTTAAGTCATTTGACTGAGGTCACACAGCCTGTATTCTAGGGAGACAGGCTCAACTGGCAGGTTACTCACTCTGACTCTTTAATCTACATGACAATGTCTACAAACTTTATGTAAGCACAGAATACAGTTCCAGGATGGGAGCAAGAAGGCCCTGTTAAGTGTGGACAGAATAGGAACTGAATAGACAGGGCCTTTGTGTTTGTGTTATGCAATAAGCCAGAGAGCTCTTGGGGCAGGCAGGAAGGGGCAGCGGGGTTTGTGTCAAACATCAATCAGTATAAGAGAAGTTTGGGCGGATAGGGATACCAAGTACCAGAGTGTGGTAGAGGCACGAGTGAAAGGTAAGATGCCTGCAGTGTTTTGGGCCATTCCAACAGCAGGGAGGGGTCCTGGGAAGAACAGGGTGCTGCTGGAGTCCAGGGCAAGGTGATACGGGTGTTCAGGAGTGAAGACAGCAGGCATGCAGAAGGGATGAAGCTGAGATTGCAGAGGGTTGAGCAGGGCTCACTGATGAACATGTTAAGTATCACCAGGCGATTGGTACAAGGCTCCAGACATTCTTCATACCTCACTCTTCCTATATTGCACCATTTATAAAAATAATCCCCCAAGGCCTCTTTTTCTCTTGCCTTCTTCCTTACTTTTTCCTTGCTGCCTCTTAAGAGAAGCAGGCAGCCTTACCGCGGTGGGTTAGAGGCCCTTCCTGCCTGACCCTCAGCTTGTGCGGTACCAGTTGCTGTGACCATCTTCAGGATCTGGCCCTGGGAGTTCCCAGGGCCCAAGGGGGCCAAGAGGCCTGCAAGCCGCCTCTTGCTCAGCAGTCCCGACCCTGCTCCACCCGAGGTCCCTGGTTTGCCCACCTCCAAAGGCAGCCTTCGCAGGCAGGGTGGGCGCCCAGCACCGTCCTGGCACCTCTAGCCCCCTCTCTTCCATGCCCCCAACTGTTCTCCCTGCGCAGGCTGCCGGCCGGGAGTTCTGGAAGGTATCGGAGGGCCGGCAGTCCCGCGGCGGGCCCCGGGTTCAGTCTCCGCGCCTCCCTCCCCGACTCCGCCTTTCTGCGGGGAGGGCGCGGGGCCGGGGTCAAAGCGCCCCTCCAGGGACCCTCCGGGAAGCACAGCGGCCCCGGGCGGGCAGCCCTTCGCCAGCCCGAGGTGGGGGCGCCCGGGGCCGGGGGCCAGCCGCGGCGGGGCGGGAAGGGGGCGCCCTGCGGCGGACGGGGCCCGTGACTCACCGCCTGTAACCCAACACCCGCCCTGCCTCCCCTCCCCCAGCTGCTCCTCCAGCTCCGGCCTGGCGCCCGCGGCGGCACCTAAGAGAAAATGAAGAGGCGCCCGGGCCCTTGGCGCCCCCGGCCGGATCGTGAGCGGGCCGCGGCGGCCTTGGGCTCCGAGCGCTCTCGCTCCTCCCGCCCCGGCGCTCGGCGAGCCGCCGCCGCCGCCCGCGCGCGAGCCGGAAGGAAGGCCGAGCGGCGGGAGCAGGCGGCGGCGGCGGGCCCGCGGTAGCTGCGGCGGCGCGCCCGGGGAGGGGGCGCCCGGGCTGGGAACCCCTCGGTCCCGTCCCGGCCGAGCGAGGACAAAGCCCCCCTGCCGCCGCTGCGGCCTCCACGGCGCGGCACAAAGGGCGAGCCGCGACAGGCCCCCATCCCCCTCCCGGCTCGGGTGGCCCCGGGGGGCGGCCGGGAGGTGGGGGAAGCCCCGGCCGCGCCGCCTCTCGCTCCCTCTCCCCCGCCCCATCGGCCGTCCTCCCGGGAGGGGTCGGGGGGCGCGGCGCCCCGCATAACACTCCCCCTCCTGCGCAGGGAGCCGCCCCTCTCCCCTCCCTCCTGCAAACACCACCGCCTCCGCTGCCACCGCCGCCACCTCTCCTGACGCTCCGCAGCTCGCCGCGGCCGGTGGGCGGTGCGCGGACCGTGCGCGCCGGGGGCGCCAGATGTGCGGTCCTCGCGGCCGCCAGTGACCGAGCCGCAGCCGAGCGCGGGCGGACCGCCTCGCCAATGCTGCGCGGGCCACTTTGAGCGCACCCCGGCTTCCCTCGGCGGGGACCCCGACACCCCGAGCGCGGTGCCCTGTCTGCCCTCTCCAGCCCGGTTCGCCCCGCGTTTGGACATGGAGGGGGCCGCTGCACCCGCGGCCGGGGATGGCCCCGACTTGCGGCCGGGAGCGCCGGGCTCTCCTCCCGAGGCGGGGGCGGGGGCGACGGCAGCCCCCGCGGCGGCCCCGGAGCCCAGGAAGCCGCACGGGGTGAAGCGGCATCACCACAAACACAACTTGAAGCACCGCTACGAGCTGCAGGAGACCCTGGGCAAAGGCACCTACGGCAAAGTCAAGAGAGCCACCGAGAGATTTTCGGGCCGAGTGGTGAGTGGGGGAAACCCCCAGGGGCGCAGGTTTGACGCGTCTGGGGACGGGGGGCGCGCGGGGCGAGAATCTCTTGTCCGGGGGCTCTCTTGTCCGAGAGGGGGCTTCCGGGGAACCCCCCTGACAGGCTCCTCACTCTCTGCCAGGCTCCCCGTGACTCAGGCGTGTCTCTCTCCGAAACACTTGTTACATCCTGTCTGCGCATATTTTGGGGGTTTTTATACCAGCCCGCAGTAAAGTAGTATTTATGATTTGCAAACACTTTGCAGCGATAGGACCGCCGGGGTCTCCCTCGCGGGCATGCATTCAGACCATGTCCTGGAATGCCTTATTTGCTCTTCCTCTGAACAGACCCCGGTACTCCAAGTCCCGTGTCCTGTAGATGAATGCGAGCTCTGCCTCTGCATCCTCCCAACCAATACTCCGCATCCCCTTGATGCTGCGGGCGTTGTATGTTTTTAAGAGAGAAGGTTAGGAAGCAAAATCGAAGGCTGCTGCATGACGAGGGTGGTGACAGTTTTGCGTCTGGCTTCTGGGAGGACTGAAATGTCCAGGACGGGAGTAGCCTCACACATGCTGAGTTGCAGCCGGCTCAATTGCACTGCAGGTCCTGGCTATAGGGCTACTAAATTGCTTTAGGGGTCTGGCCCATCTACCCCACTCTTTGTGACAGCTGAAACCCTGCCAAGATTCCAACAGCATTTGCACAGCCCCAGGGAGAGCCTTGAATGCCTCGGAGTCTCTGCCGTTGTCCCAGACTTGGTTGGTTGTCATTTTCCTTTCCTCAGAACAGGCCCTTGAAATCCACACTGCTTGTGGCTAGAGGGCTGGGCTCAAAGTGACTGACTATTGCAAAAATATTTTGTGTGGTGTGTGGCAGAAAATTAACGTGGTTCTTTGGTTTGAAGCATATCAGATGTATTTTAATCGATTTAGGGCCAAAGTCAGGAACTAATTTTGGCACTCCTTGTGTGCACTTTGGGGAGTGTTTTGGCGCCCAGGGTTCCCTATGAATTTAACAAATGACCATAGGAAAAGCAAAATGAACTTTGAATGGAGTGGTAGGTTGATGTTGGTATTTTTCTTTTGCATCTATCCAGGGACAATTCTGTTGAAAAAAATGGGGCACCAAATCAGAAAGTTGAGCCCCTAAATTCTCGAATATTTGGATGCCTGCCTAACTCCCTCGTTGCAAGCTTCGCTGTTTGGGTTGGTGCAGCTTTATCCTATAGCTTAAAAATAAAGTCTGTTACAGGTTAATTGGAAATTTGAGATGTTGTATTTTTAAGCTGTCTCCAATAAACAAATTCTATAACAAGCAAGAAGTTGAGAATTCAGTCTGGGCAGGTGCCCTTTCTTACAGGTTAAAAATTTTAAAGAGGAGATGATTGTAAAGATGTCCTTTGAGGTCCGTACTTTCAGGTTTGTGGAAGAAGAGTCAGAGAAACTGCACTTCATTCATGATTTTCTTCTAAGGCGATATTCCCTAGGCTGGATGTTGAATAAGCAAAAACTAAGCTTAGCTCCTTGCTCATGTTGTCTTAATAGCTGTTGAAGAATTGTGCAGGGAAGTTGAAGAGCGGAATAATGAAAAACAGACGCGGTCGGAGCTGCAGGTTGAGGATGTGAGCTTGTGAGGGGTTGAGTGGTAAGGGTGTGTCTGGGATCTTTGAGGGGAGGTGGAAGTCTGAACGTTGGCACAGGCTGTGCGAAAGAATGAAAACTTTCCTTATGTCAGACACCTTTCTGAGCCTCACTGGGGCTTCCTGTTAGACGTTTGTTTTGCTGTCTCATCCGCAGACTAGGTTAGAGGGAAAGGGATTGCAGCAGTAGACAGGAGCCTGCCTTTCTCTTTGGGTGGGTGTCTTGTCTTTTATTTGCAGAAACTGAACATTCTGTTGGAATTCCGTCAAATGGCCACTAGGGGGCGCCCTGAGCACGGAAGAAGCTCGTTTCTCAGCCGCCAGACTTCAGTCCTGTTGTGTTATTGTCCAGCCCTCCTTCAGTTTCCCATTGTGCTATTAATTTCAGCTAGACCTTGTATTTTACTTAAAAAATTATATAAAGATTTTGAATATGGTAGCAGATTCAAGGCTCAGAAGCTGGCAATCTCTAAGCTGCTTTCTACTTGATAGATAAGCTTCGAATGTTAGCGTCACCACCTAGTGAAAACCTTGCTTTGAACAGATGGGAAAACTGAGGTAAGGTGATGGGAAGGTGTCCTTGGCCTAGAGTCCTCCCCCTGCTGAGCACATTGCTCACAGATGGTATAAGAACTAAAGTGAGAAACAGGAATTGTCAGGTGGAAAATTCCTTTGCCTGGCTGAACAGAAAGTAAAACAAACACACAAAAAAATTGGTCAGCAAGTTGTTCTTGCCTGTATAGTGCTTGGTGACTCAGAATCTGTCAAGAACAGTAAGAAATGTTCACCTCAAGTATGAACTTGGAGTTTTCTTCTGGTTCTAAGGATGCACCATGTATCTACAACTTGTTTTTGAGGAGAACTGAGAGAACACTGTCTCACTTCTGTCTTTGCGGCCCTCTGGTAGAATTCTGAAGTGATGTTTTACTTCTGTTTGCACCCATGCCTCGGATAGCACCTAATATAGAGGAGCAGTGGCTTTAAGCTGCTTTGCCAATGCAAGTGGCTGAAGTCCGGTCCTCGGAATGCTGTGGAGTCAGCACTCCTGTTGAAAGCAGCTCAGAGACAGAAAAGTGTTTAAAAATGAGAATGTTGTGGCTTTTAATCGCACATCTGGAAGGGCCTGCGGAATTAAATGGAACACCACACACCATCATCTATGTTCTGTGAAAGGCAGCTCAAATGAGAGTTGCAGAATCAGAAACTTGATGGCAGCTGGTCCAGCCCCCTGTGTGGTCCAGGCATCCTCCCTTCTTCATTCCCAGGGTGGCCTTGCAGTCCCTGCCTGCTCATGTCCATGAGAGGAGGACTCAGAATGGCTTGTTCCAGAAATTAACAAGCCCAGCAGAGAGGCACTCCTGCAGATGGGCTAAGATTCAAATTCTAACCCATCCTTCTCAAGCTTTGTGACCTCGCACAGGCTATATGCCTTTTTGAAACCTCAGCTTCCTCATCTGTAAAACGGGCTACTAATAATACCAACTTCATGGATGTGTTAGGAGAATTGAATAAAATCATCTATAATCTATATATAATTTCCTCAAAGGGGAAATTAGCCAGTTTAGTTTCCTCTTTTAGGAGATTTTGCTTCTCATCCCACTTGGACTTTCATTTAGATTTTCAGACCATCAGAGACAAGATGCATTGAATGATTAGCCTCTATTACTCAGAGAGAGATAGGGGAAATAATCAACTTCTCAGGTTAATTAGGGAATGCTAGGTTAATTAGAGAAGCGGGCCCATAAGAAGCCAAGACAGCCAGATTCTGATAGGATCTGAATGTATTTGTAAAGCCTTGAATTTGGGCTTTGTTTATTGTACAACTTCTGGTTTGATACAGCTTTGAGCAGTCCAACGAGCGGCACCCGTGTGGTAACAGGGCATGCATTTTCTTTGAGCCAAACTCCCTGGACCTTCAGGCTGTACAAAATATTGCCAAAATACCAAAACCAAAACCAAACAACATTTTGGGGAGAGACGTCATGTGATCACCTCACTGTCAAGGGCCAAGTTCAGCTTTCCGTCTGCACCAGGTTCTGTCTTGTGAGCAGTATGAGGTGTGGTGGGGTCTTTAGAGTTTGTGGTGGAGGGTCTGGCACATGAGGGGCGGGACTGCTGGGCAGAGTCTGTGTCTCTGAGAACCTGAGCTTTAGCTTGGGTGGGGGGGCATCCTCACTCACAGAGGGAACTGATTTGACCAAAAATGGGGGTTTTAAGCACCGGCCCAAAGTTAGTCATAGCCTGGTGCTGGAAAACTGCACATCAGGTGGGTAATTTAGTAAGCGGCCTGCAGAACCAGGGGGTGTGTTCCTGTCATGGACAAGGTGTCAGGGGGGGCCAGGTTGCAGCCAAGGCCCAAATCCAATCTCAGAGAGGAAGGGACTGTGGCAAATAGGTAGTCCAAACTTCTGATATTGGAGGTGGGAAAAATAAAGCACAGAACTGTTAAGTGACTTTTCTGAGTTTGCACAGCTGGTAAGTGACTGAGTCAGGTCTAAGCAACCTGATTCTCCATTTGGTGTGTTTCCATCATTCATTTAATACATCTTTACTAGAACAAGACATGATCCTCATACTTAAAGAGTTTATAATCTAGTAGCAAAGACGAAATGTACTTACAAATATTGAACTAATTCTGTTCAGTTCAACAAAGATTTATTACTGTCTCCCATATGCTTCTCACCATGTTAAATACGGGGATATAGACATGACTAAGTCCCAAGTTGCTAACAATCTGGTGGAAGAGACAGTGTAAGCACCTAGTAAGCCATGAGTTCCTCTCTCTGTAGGACTCGATTGTTTCAGGTGATTTTCAGGTTGGCATGTTGTTCACTGAAGCTTAGCTCATTAAATTGAATTTGGTCTTAGACGGAAACACCCACCCCCTATATTGCCAGTGCTGCTGTGATCACTAGCAGCCTATGTTTTTGAGAGGCTGTGGTGATTTGCACTGACATTTTCTCCCATTTAATTCTCATGATAACCCTAACTGGTGTGTACTCTGGGTAGACTCGTTTAATAGATGGGGAAAGGGATATTTTGGGCACACAGCTAGACAGTGTCAAACAAGTCTGGTTTGAAACCCCGTGCTGCTGGAGAGATGAGGAAGTCCTTATGCTGCACAGCTGACGACCTCTGGATTTGGGCGTGGTGCTTTGCTCCTGGTGCCAGAAGACCAGCCACAGGGTGATTCTTTTCCTCGGGGGAGGGGGTTCTTGTTGCTGTTCAGGAAGGGGCCATGGCATGCTGTACAGCTAGGGAGGACAAGTGCTATTGAAGGTGACCTTGAATTTGGGGTTCAGAAGACTGGAATATAGGGCATTTCAGGCAGAGGTCAGATTCCAGGCTGAGCAGGCTGGCTTGCTTGGAAGGCAGGGTTTGTGCAGGCACAGAGGGAGGCGAGATTGGTAAGATAGGATGGGGGTGATAATAATAACATTTATTAATAATAATAGTGAATATTTCTTGAGTGCTTCTAACATGCCAGGTGTATATGGACTGATTTAATTCTTCTAACAATTCTGTTATTATCCCATTTTTCCAGATGAAGAAACTGAGTCACAGAGAGATTTACTAGCCTGGGAAGGTTATACACAGCAGCAGGGCCAGGGTTTGGACCCAGGCCCTGTGAATGCAGAGAGCTTGCCACATCCCTCCTTCTAGGTGGGCTGAGCTGAGTTCTGATCACAGTGGGGCTCTGAGGCCATCAGTCCGGTGTGCTGGCTTGGAGCAGCGAGGGAGGTGTTCACAAGAGGTGATGTATAAGAAGATAAGGATCAGAACCCCATTGCAGAAGAGAGATATGTCTGCCTCTGGACAACCGTCTTTGTTGGGCCATGAGTATGTTTTAATGAATCAGGTCTGGGAGACTCCATCTGGACACACACTGAGTTGTTTGTTTCTTAAACAGCTTCAGATTTCTGGAATCCTTAGGGGGCCTTGAGAGGTCAGCTAGTTCACATCTCTGCCTGCAGGTAGAAATCCACCCAGGTCATGCCAGGATGTCGTGATCTTCTTTCTGGGAAGCAGCAGGAGATAAGGGTTGAGATAAGGTATCTTGTCTATTGGTAAGCCCTGTCTAGCTGTACTGAACCTACTGTCAGCACCCAGTGCCGAGCACACCGTAGGCCCTCAGCAAAGGCTTGTCGGATGAAACTGAAGTGAATTCACTGAGCAAGGGAATATTTTAGCAGATGTAGAGGCTGTAGGTCATCATCTCTGATCTCCAGGAGCTTCCTGAATTTTGGGGAAGAATAGTCAATGGCTGGAAATGAATGGCAGGTTATATAGCAAAGTCTGCAGCCCTAGGCAGAGCCTTCTGTGCACAAATTCTTTCTGTTACATTTGCTCACACCCTCATTAGAGAGAGAGAAAGACGTCTGTCTAGGGGTTGTCAGCTTCCTGGCTATGGCTTCCTGTCCTCAGTGGCTCCAGAGTCAGACAGCTGAAGTCTCATTTGTCTTTCCCACATAAAAGTCCTGGAGCATCTGTAAGTTATGATTTGTGAAGTATCTGCTTTAAAGCAGAATGCATTTATCTTCACACTGGCCCAGACAACACAATCCGGTGCAGGAATGAGAGGATCCCAGCCCCGGGAATAGGAGGGCCTGGGCCGGATGACCCACCCGTGAGTGGAGTCTGACTGTATTGATAAAATTCTCTGGAAAAGGCCCAGGAGCAGCCAGATGTTGACTTCTCAGCGAAAGTCTTTGGTAAACTTTTAACTGCATGATAAAATGGGGATAGGCAATCCCACTCCTAGGTCTCCCCGGAGAAATGCAAACACATGTCTGCCCAGAAACGTGCAAATGTTCGTAGCAGCACAATTCATGAGAGATCCTAAGTAGAAGCAATCCAAACGTCTACCCGCTGATGAATGGGTAAATGAAATGTGGCATGTTCATTTTATTTATGGAATAGTATTTATGATCCATTCTGTAGTTTTATTTATGGATTATTATTCAGCAATAAGAAGAATGAAGTACTGATGCATGCTACAACGTGGACGAGCCTTGAAAACATTAGGCTAAGTGAAAGAAGCCCATCGTGACAGATCATATATTGTATGATTCCATGTTGGTGACATGTCCCAGATGGGCAAATCCAAAGACAGGGAACATAGATTAGTGGTCACCCACATCTGGAGCGGGTTGGGAGTGATTGGGGACTTCCAACTGCAGCGAAGTGAACCACTAGTGGGTATGAGGTTTCTTTTTGGGTGCTGAAGATGTTCTAAAATTGACTGTGATAATGGTTGCATCACTGTGTGAATATATTGGAAACTTCTGAAGTGTGTATTTTAAATGGGTGCATTGTGTGATATGTGGGTTATATGTCAATAAAGCTGGTATTAAAAAACACCTGGAGCTCGGGGTGGTGGGTGGGGAGTGGAGATGGGGTGGAAGCTCATGTCTCTTGGGTCCCCAAGATTCCAACCTTGGGGTCCCCAGAACGCTCACGCTCATCATGTAAGATGTGGGAAATAGTGTCCTGTGTGCCACAGTCCAGAGCAGCCTAGGAACCAGACCATCTAGATCCACATTCCATCTCTCCCCTTGACTGCTGTGTGGCCTTGGGCTAGTTATGAATCTCCTTTAAACCTCTGTTTTCTCATCTGAGAGGATTCAGCGAGAGGATGTGGTGCAGCTGAACCTTTAGCTCAGTGCCTGGCATGTAGTAGGAGTGCAAGAAATATAACCCTGGCCATTGCTGATCTGAAAGGCACATTTGCCTGACTTAGAGAACTGCCTCCCTCTAGGTGGGTGGATTTGAAAAGGTTCCCCTCCTGGTCTGAAGCAGCCCCCAGATGGGTGGCTCCTGAGAACTGGATGCCATTTGCTTCCCATTCAGCTGGGTGCCCTGTGTGGGTGCCACCTGTGCATTCCTATTTTGCAGCTCTGGGGGAGGGGCTTTCATCATTCCTGTTGGCTACCATTTGTCACTACTTGGTGGCTGAAGATTCCCCATAACATAAGGCACAGCACATGTTGGGGGTGGCATACCTTTTTTCCTTACAATCTAGCAATAAGCCAGGTAGATTTAATAAGTGCTTACTAATGTGCTCAGGACTGTGGGAAATTTCAGAGGAGGATATGACAAGCCCTGCCTTTGAGATAATGAGCATTTGGTTGGGGTGTGTACTTAATACATCTGGAATAATCTGAGAATGATGCAAGGTAGTATATAAATGAGGTGGAGAGGAAGAAATCACGGCTGTGGAATCAGACAGACTTGGGTTCAGATTCCTCCTGCCACTCGGCAGCTAGATGACCCTGGGTAAGCTACGTTTTCTCCAAGCTTCTGTTTTCTCATCTGGAAAATTCATCTACCAGTGTCCTACCAAGTGGGACTGCGGTGAGAAGACAGGATTTGGAACCTTCCAGCCCAGAGCCTGTTGTATCGTAGGCACTTGAAAATTAGAGCTCCTGTCATTATTCTGGGGAGGAAGTACCAGCATAGAGTTCCTGCTGGTCTTAACTTGGGTCATGGCTCTCTCCACTTAAAGCCATCCCACGGGTTGTGAGTGGACTAAACTGCATTTGCCATGTCCTTCAAGGCTCCTGTCCTCCTGTCCAGACTCCCTCCTTCCTACTCCTCTGTCTCGGCCCTGTTGCCTTCAGAGTGTGTAAACTGACGTGAGCTTGACGATTTGTTTGCAAACACCTTGCTCTTCCTCCCCTGCAGTCTCACGGTGATCCTGGCCTGTGGCCCGTGGCCAGCATGTGGTAGGTGCCCAGTGAGTAGGAGAGACGGAATGAAGGCCTGCGTGAGCAGTGCACCGGCCACCCTGAGAAGGGGAAGTCAGCTCTGTGATGGGGGGTGCAGCTTGTGCCCCCATCCTCCTTCCCTGGGTTACCCTCTCCTCACCACCGTGCAGGCAGATGTGGAGAGCCCCCCTTTGCAAGCACCCCTTGGTGTAGCTCTGCTGCAGGCAGGAGAGGAGGAGGGAGCCTGTTTTCCACTCAGGGCAGCTGCTCCCCCAAGTTCTTTGGATCTTCAGAGCTCTGTGCCCCCTTAGCCCCACACTGTTACATCTTCCCCGGGAACTCCAGTCCCCCCCTGAGAGACCCTGGTGACTGGCTCTGCGCTGTAGGCAAGCTTCAGGTGCAAAGTGCATTTGCAAGGTTTTTTAAACACTTTCTCCCGGGGTTGTAAATCAAGTACTTAAAGAATTATGTAAGCCGGAGTTAACGTATGTCTGGAAGAAACCATCCCGATTTGCCTTTTAAACTCCAGAGAAGGATTCCTCTCGGTTTGCTTTCATTAGGGATATTGAGAGGCAGCATGAGGTTTCCAGGCAGGAGGTGCTAAGAGACCGCTGGGGTGGGTTCCCTCCTTCCCTGGAAGGAGAGGGAGCAGCGGTGTTCAAGCGACTCAGGGCGCAGTTTGGCTCATAGGCAATTTCCCAGTTTAAAGAGAGGGTTGCTGCTTCTTTGTCTTGGTATTTCCTAGGGGCCCCATTCCCTCCCGCTTAGGTCAACCTCCACATGTTCCTGTGGCTCAAAAGTCACAAAGGCAGCTGATTGCTGCGGGTTAGAAGGGGTCCCTGCGGGCTGTTGTTATTTCGTTATGAATTGGGCTCAGCTCATGAATGACTCCCGTGAAGGGCCAAAGGATGCGCTCATACACCGATCCTCCACTGGATGGTGGAAGGGAAGGGGCCCATCCAATCTACGAATCTAAAAGGGGTCATGGGGTGGTTCTGAGCGTGGCCTCTGGAGCCAGGCTGCCTGGCTGCAGAGCCCTCCTCCAGCCTCCTGCGTGACCTTGAGATGTCCAGCTTGGGTCCGTTTCTCCATCTGTGGCATGGGAGTGGCTGTGAAGATCACTGAGTTGTATGTCGGGTTCTCAGGAAAGTGTGTGGCCACAGCACGTCCTCCCAGTGACATTCTTGGAAGGGGCCCTCCCGGCACAGGTGGGATGAGGTCTCCGCTGACTGTGTGTGGAGGTCAGCCTGGGCACAGTGCAGTGCACACAGTAGGTGCCCTGGTGTTGAGCCCTCTCTTTCACCGGTAAATTGAGGGGCTGAGATACAATGTTCTCCAGGTCCCAGTCAGCTCAAAGGAAGAGAATCCTGGGATTCACTGCATGGAATTAGTGAAATGCAGACTTCATTTCCTGTTGCCTGGTTTTTGGCAGCAGGGTCTTCCTGTCGGGGGAAGGGCAAGTCTGTGAATTCAGTTCTCAAAACTTTTCAGATCGTTGGGTGCAGGCTCTGGCAGGTGTGAGGAGAGTCTCCGTGTGTGGAGCGCAGGCCTGCACTGGGGTGGCCTTCTCAGCGTCCTGTGTCGGATGTAAATACATTCCTGGTCAGCCCGAGGCAGGCGCTTCAGAGGCAGATCCTGAACTAGGCTCTGTGTGGGATAGAACATTCTTGCTTTCAAAGAACCTGCCAGTTTTCTTACCTGTAAAATGGAACGATGATGGTAGAACCCACCTCCTCGGTTGTCCTAAGGATTCAGGGATGGTGCCGAGAACACAGCCTGACATGTAGCCTGTTCTCAGGAAATGTTGGCTGTGATTATTTGGGATTTGCTGGAGGACGAGCCCCTGTCTGCTGGGCTGCTGGGAGGGAGGGATGTTTGCTCATTCCTTAGATACTTCGAGTTTAGGGAGATTTGCTTTTGGTACCAGTGAGGCCAGAGCTCGTGGCTGCCTCTGCTCTCAGTCGTGCATTCGGGTCTCCCTATAGGTGACGTTTTTCCTCCTTGTGGCTTTAGCAGCGATGGTGGGCATTCGGCATCCAGGGAGAGCTCAGCTCCCTGAGGCTGGTGACAGGTGGGGAGGAAGCAAGTCTGTAGGAATGAGGAAAAGACCAAAGAGGGGCCCTTTTCCCAAAGCAATGGATGTTTTTGGCAGCCTTACTCAAAAAGAAGACTTGACTGAGGTTTACTACTCTTTCGTCCTTGAAGTCAACCAGTCCATCCATCCAGCTCACCTTGATGGAGCGCTGTGTGTCTGCCAGGCCTCGGGGTTATCCTCAGACCCATCCACAGAGAGAGATGCTGCTGCTGTCCCCACTTCCCCAGAAGGAGGCCCAGGGCCACACCAGAGATAACTTGGGGATGATGGTAAAGGTGAAAGTCACATCTTCTGAGCTCTCGGCTACGAGCCCCAGCAGCTTCCCAGCCAGGAGTAGAAATGTCTTTGTCATTTTTTCTTGAAGCAGGTGTTCCCTGTGCTCTCCCAGGTAGCATGTTTTAATGCACTTACTCAGGTATTTGGTGAGCTCTTCCCCTGTCACTCGCCAACCCCATCTTCACTGCCCACACTTACCCCTTTAAGCTTGTCCACTGAAGAAAACAGATTCTCTTAGTGTGTGTGTGGGGGGGTTTTTTTTTCTTCAATCTCTCAGAATTTCATCCTTTTGCATCAAGCGTAAACATTATGCCGACTTGACTTTCTCAGTGTCAATTTAAAAAGATGACCACAAACTGAGAAACTCTTAGTGGTCCTTGATGCCGCATAATCACCTTGTATAGTTCTTAGGAAATTGGAAAGGGAACTCTTTTTCCAACTAGTGGGAGCAGTGGGAGGGAAGAGAATGACATACCATTGACCTGGGCAGCTTGGAGCCCAGTGTGTGTGTGTTTGCATCGAAAGGCAGGGCAGTGATGCACTGGCTCCTGCATCTTCCTCTTGGTTAATTGATACCTGTTTCCCAGGCAGCATCAAATGGAACGCTCTGGAAGGGAACCAGTGTGTGAGTGGACGTGCACACAGCTGGTTGGAGAAACCCTGAAGAGAAGAGGAATAAATGGAAATCTCCACTGAGTTATATCCACCTTTTTGACTGCGTAGGAAGGTCCAGAGTGGAAAGAGGATCCTTTCTTTAACAGTCATAATAGCAGGAAACATTTATTGAGGGATGAGTGTGTGCTAGGGACTGTTTGACTACTTTACACACCTTCTCTCCTTTGAACCTGTGTTATTAGTATGTTCTTTTTGCTGAAAAAGAAGGAGAGGCTTCAAAAGGTCAAATTCACAGAGTGAGAGAGCTGGGATTTAGGGCTCTGACTTCAGGGTCATGGTCTGAACCACTGGGCTTCCTGGACTGTCATGGGTACAGAGCCTTGGAAGCTTTGTGGCTTCCTGCTTGGGTTTTTAACCCACACACTGGATGGTAGACCGCCCCCACCCCCCGGCCAGCAAATCCACACTTGAAGTTCAGAGAAGCTGATTCTGAGCTTGTGAAAATAGCACTTAGAGGAACTTTGTTCTGTGATCTCAATTATGCTGTGACTTATTTATGTCTTCCCAGTGCCAAGTTCAGTGCCTGGCACGTGCTAAGAATGCAATGACTACCTGTTGAATGGAGTATTATGAGTCTGGAGATGTTTACAGGAGACTTGGGGAACCAAGCCCCATCATTGCCACTGTATCCTTGGGCAAGATATGCACTTCTGTGGCTTCAGCTAGCTTATTGTAAGATGAGAGCCCTGGGACAGATTTTTGTTTTAGGAGTCATTCTTCATTCGGCAAATATTTATTGAGTGCCTGCTGTGTGGCAGACAGCACTGTGCTCTGGGCGATAGGGAGAGAGGGGCAAAGAGACTGATGAGGTTCCTGCTTTCTCAGAGCTTATGTTCCAGCTCTTTCCAGAATCTGTGTTTGGTCAGTCTTCACAGTCTTGTCCCCAGATCGCTTCAAAGTGGCAGTGGCCGAATCCTCCCTTGTTTGTCTTGCTTTTTGCCAGAAAGCACATCCTAGCAAGGCAGCGGGGTTCATCAGTTTTGCTCACCCATGTATCCCAGGTGCCTAGCACAGTGCCTGGTCAATAAATATCGGTGACATACATGCATGTCTGAATGAAAGATTGCAGTAGCTCTCTTGCTAATGAAATCTCAGGATATAAAAATTCTGGGGCTAAAGCCCAAGAAGCAAATGAAGGAGCAGAAATATCATGTTCTAGAAAAAAATACCATCTTTATAAAGGCAAGATGCAGCCGAGATTGGGAAGGTTTATTATCTCTGCTGGCTGAGGGATTAGGGAGTCAGGCAGAATTCCTCGATTTTTTATCTGGTGGTGCTTTTTGCAAACCACAGAGAAAACAAAACAAAAACAAAAACTCTCCCACTCCCCACCCTCCTTTACTTCAAGCAGAAAAAGCACTTGCTTCTTAAAACAACTCATGAAGGAAAAAATTATAACAAATATTTTGCATTTCTCTGGTGGCAGCATGGTCTGAATTCCTTTCTGTCCCACAACGAGTTCTAATTTTATGAAATGTTTGGATTAGCCACCAATTTTCCGGTGGAATTTAGGAGGCTTGTATTTGTGCTTATGTTCGAAGCAAAGAAATCTCATAAAGTCTGTGCAGTGTCTCGGGCCCAGTGGGACGATCTAGCCAAGGACAGAGTGACCATCAACAGAATGACGGAGGAGAAAGAGATCTCTCTGGCAGCCGTGGACAGGCTTTGTGGATGGTGGTGTGTTCTTGAACTGCAGTGTCTGGGGCTTGTCGGGGCTGCATACCACTTCCAGCTGATCACAGGCTATAAAAATTCCAGCCCAAGTACAGTGCCTTGTACCTGACCTTGTTCTTTCAATTCCTGGAGCCAGAGAACATTAGGGCATCTGGTAATTGGGTGAGAGGCATTTGATAACACATGTTCTGTGCTCCCCCCAGCCCCTGCCCCCATAGCACATACTGCCTTGTGTTATAATTTCCAGTTGTCATATCTCATTCTGCCTCTAAACCTGCCCTGTCTGATATGGACATATGGAACTATTAACATTTAAATGAATTACAGTTAAATTGAAAATTTCAGTTCCTTGGTCACAGTAGCCACATTTTAAGAACCTGATAACCCTATGTGGCTAGTGGTGACCACTGGACAGGGCAGAAAAGATCATTTCTGTCACCATAGAAAGTTCTGAAGGACAGCACTGCCGTAGATGCTGAGTTCAGGGAGAGCCACTGAACACTGCTTTATTAGCTCTTGTACGGGACACCTCTCACTATCTGTGATTACCTCTAAGCAACCTCATTCATCATCTTTTCCATATCTCTGGTGTCTAGAACAGTGCCTGGTATGTAATAAGCAGCCAATAAAGATTTTTAGAATGAACAAATGAAGTTGTCCGAGTCCCCATTGGTTTGCTTGTGCCTCACACATAGCGGGTCTTCAAAAAAACTGAATCTGTTACTTCAAGTTGTAACCATTGCATGGATTCCTCTGATGTTTGTGGAGCCCATACTGTGTCAGGCATTGTGGGAGGCTCTGGGATATGTGGTGATATGGAGCAAGCAGACACGGATCCTCTATTTCAGAAACTTAACCATTCCAATGACTCTTTAGTTGGCTGGGACACTTCAGTCTCCTGGGTATACCTGTTAACATGCACCCTCCTCGGCACCCATCCCAGGAAGTCTGATCCAGCAGGGGCAGAGATGAGACTCAAGGAGACCTGGGTGGGAATCGTCAGCATTTTAACCAAGCCACTCAAGTGCTTATGGGGATTTGGTTTAGTGTCTGTTCTTAGAGAAACACACTCTGGACAAAGGGAAGCTAGTTGCTGTATTCACCTGGGGATACACCACCCCACTTTCTTTGGTTCACACCTTCTCTTGTGGTTATGGGAAGGTCCTAAGACCTTGGGGTCTTATATTGGGCCTAAAGCTTGAGAGCTCTGCCTGCTGTCCTCCTGTGGAGTATAGTAATCATAGCGAACAATATGTAGCAGTCATTGTGCCAGGCGGTAGACAAAGCATATCAAATCACTGACCTAAATTTATTCTCAGTGGTAACCCTAAGAGGTACACACCATTATTCTTCTCATTTTATGGTGGGTAAATTGAGGTACAGAGAACTAAGTCATGTGCCCATATTTTCAGTACTTGCGTGCAGGATTCAAACCCTGAGGTGCTGTCCTATGCTGCTCGTGTCACTGGGCTTTGAGCAGCTAGCTGCCTCCCCAGCGCTGACTGGGCCTTTATATCCTTCTCTGCTAGTTGCTCGGAATCAAAGTTGAGGTGTATTTATGCAACGTCTGTTCAGGGGATTAGCACG
Organism: Manis javanica; assembly: GCF_040802235.1. NCBI lineage: Eukaryota > Metazoa > Chordata > Mammalia > Pholidota > Manidae > Manis > Manis javanica. The sequence continues at coordinate 104,320,869 of NC_133165.1, read as the reverse complement.
TGTGAACCTTATGAGCTCTGTTGGTCTATAAATGTCCCTCCCTGGCCTCAAGGAGCATAATTCATTCATTCATTTGTCAGACACTCCCTTGGGGCTACTATGTGCCAGCCCTGTGGTGCTTCTAGGTGTACCTGGTCTAAAGGGGGGCCAGAGGTTTAGGCAGGGACCTCCCAAGAATGTGTCATACCCAAGATAGTTTTTCTTCCAGACAGGAAAAGCAAAGCAAATCTTAAAAACTAGTTGTTCCCTCATTTTGCTGCTGTGACTCTCAAGTTTTTACATAGTTTGTATAGAACGTGCCTGTTTCACTTGATAGGAGTGCTTTGTGTGTGTGCTGGGGTCCAACATAAGGAAGGATGTGCCCTCCTCCCCACCTTTTTAACCAGTTGGCAAGGCAGGAAACGCCTTAGAACTGGGATCTGCCCAGCTCCTGATGCACTTGGGAGAACCTTGAAAGAAGCAGAGTGATAGGGAGACCCTGAGCGCTTCTAGGACACTTGGGGTACGCCTTCTGCGTGACATACGAGAGGAGGCAGTTGCCATGTGCTGTCTCACTTCACGGCCACTCTGTGACATGGTAACTGTTATTCCCACTTTGCCATTAAAGAAGCCGATGTTCAGAAAAGGTAACTGATCTGTTCAAGTAATTGAGGTAATTGAGGTAGCACCTGAGTTAAAAACTAGGGTCCGTCTGACCCCACTGTGGACTCTTCCCACTATGCCACTGAGTCTCAGGCCTGGCTGAGCATTAGAATGACCTGGGGACCCCTTAAAAGCTTTCTGGGGATGGAGCCCAGGCATCAGAGTTTTTAAGGAGCCCCCAGGTCCCTGTAATGCACCTCCGGAGTTAGAGCCACTGGCTGGAGCCTGCAGACTCCAGAAGGGGTTCCCACCAGTGTGTGGTCAGGCTGGAGCTTTGCCCAGGAAGGTGAGTCCCCTCCCCTCTCCTCGTGCCCAGTATGCTCTCTCCACCGAGAGCTGGTGTGTCCAAAGCCATCCCACTGGACCTGGGCCGGGACCTTTTGCTCTGTTGCATCAGAGGCTGCCCGTAAACCAGCAGCCGACTTGTTTTCTTTTTAGGCTCCAGTCATAGCGACCTTTGTGTGTCTATTTATTTCAGGGAAATAATTCCATCCTACAATATTGATTCCCAGGGGGCTACAGAAGTGCATTTGAAGGGACGTCTTTTTAGCAGGATGACCTGAAATGTCCTCTTAGAAGAGGCTGCAGCTGCTGCTGTTCTCCCAGCCCCCGTCTCCCTTTGCCTGTGATATTGTCCTCTCAACCTCCTGTTTTGAAGGTCTCATTGTAATGCTCTCACACACCTCTCTGCGGAAGGCCTGTTTGTTCATCAAAAACCAAAAGCATCTTTGGAGCCCTTACCACCGTGGGGCATACTCCCGGGCATTTTCTACATGGCATGTCATTGCATTTGGCCTTTCCTTGGTGGCGATGGGAAGATTTCAAGTCTGAAATCTGGGGCTTTTTATCCTTAGAATGGAAGGAGTTATAGACGCCAATTTACTGGTGATGTTGGAGAATGAGGTGTTCCATGGACTGTAGAGGCAGCCGGACTGGGGCAATCGACTCGATTGGAATGACAGTGGGTAGCTGGCTAACTGAAGAGAAGGGTGTGGGGAAGCAGAGAGCAGCCTTACAGCCCCTGCCGGGAGCCCCAGTCAAGGAAACGGGGAACACTGGTTCATCTGGTACTTTGCATAAGCGGGAAGACTAGGAAGTTATTAATAGCTCTAAAAAGAGTTGTCCAGGTAACAGAAGCTCACCCATTTAAGAGATCATTTCTTAAAAATTGTAGCCATTTATTACGGAAATCTTTTTCAAGTAAGTGTAGACCCTATTGCCTTCTTAAAACAAAGTACCTTGAAGGTAAACATTTTCTTGGTGTCTTTGGGGGAGCTTCTCCCAAATGGTCCTTAGTCCTGTGTTTTGGAGTTTGCATGTCCGCTCTTTATACTTTAGCTGCCTTCTCTCTCATCAATTTCATTCCTTTCATGACCTTTTTAAATGATGCAATTCTTCTTTTCTTTATAGCAAAAATAATTCATGCTCAATATTGAAAACTCACAAGACACAGAAAAGTTAAAGACTAAAGGTAAAATTTGTTATTCTGTGTTGTTTCTATCAGTGAGGCTGTTCAGCAGTTTTCTAGTTCCAGTTTTCCACATCCCCACAGATTTTTCTGTGATTAAGCTGGTTAGAATTGTTAGGAAAACTGCGGTGACCATGTGTAGGGGGCTCAGTGCATGGATTTGATGACATTTTTGGGGGTGGCTTCCTATGGGTTTATTTCCCATCCTCATACAAGGTTCACAGCTGAACGGGCCTGACAGTGTATCTGGTGAAGTCACATTTTCTCATGTAACAGGATGAGCCATTTTTGGGGGCAGTAGGGCTGCCAGGGTCACTCAGTATGTGACTGAGCTGGGTCTCTGGACTCCATGGTCTGGTGTATTTCCCCTTTTTCACCTCTTATCGGTGTTCTAGACTGTGGGTGAAGGGATGGGTGGCTTTGGGATAAAGGAGCTATTGCTATGTTTGGATAGCTAAAACCAGGAAAAACCTACACTTGCCTCAATTATCTGGGTTGCTCAAGGACAGATTTTTGAACTTCTTTTCTAGGAGAAGTGACCTCCTCTTCAGCATGCCAGACTCATTCTCTGTTTGAACATCAGTCTTATATTAATACTGAGATGGACCCAGAAATACACTTGAAAGCAACTTGCCTTATTATCCGTACATAGCTTATATTTTATGACCTGCTTAAAGATGCAGGGAGCATAAATCCTAGGCAGGACTGGGCTATTTACTTGTTCGTCTTTTCTGCAGATGGGTTCCTTGCATCAGAGCCGGGCTGGCTTCAGATCTCTGCTCCAGGATATTTTAGCTGAACTGTTTGAGTCCATTAAACAAATGTAAGAGTTTTTGGGAAAGAAGGGCTATGTCTCAAACCAAATGTTTTACATGGAGAGCATCTGGGGAATATTGGTATTTGTGTGTACAGTACATCAGAAAGCAGCTTGGCGTGGTTCAGCTGGGATGTTTCTGGCCTGTGGTTGCTGGATTTGACAGTTTTGTTGTAAAGGAATAGTTCTTATGAAGTGTTGCCATAAAGGCGATGCTTGATCCAGGAAGGGGTGTCCTTGTTTAGCCGCGCACTCAAACTGTTCTGATTAGCTTGCTGGCTAGTCTGTCCATGGCATTTGAACAGTTCGATATCTATTTTTGGGGAACTGTTTCCCCCAAGGCTTAAAAGAGAAAGGAAGCCTCACAGTGCCAGGGCTCAGGGTATTTCTTCTTGAGCCTGTGGCACCAAAGAGCTGATGAAATGAGGACACAGGCTGGCCCAGTGCATGCAGCATTGACCCCAGAAGCCAAGTACCTTGGGTTGAAACCTGGCTGTTGCCTTTATGACCTGCGGGGACTGGGGAAGTTGCTTTTATCAGTTTCAGTTTTCCTCTCCTGCAGAAGTAGCTTGTCCCAGGAGGTGGTGGAAAGAGTAATAAAGGGTGAGGTGGCATTGTGTACACAGAAAAGGGTCATTTACCCACCTGGTATTGCATTCACAAGGATAGAAGTGATGTGGACTAGAGTGGAACCCGGCATATCATCCAGATAGGTTGTCCATCTTCAGTGATTTATCGATACTGGACCGGGTTGGTGGTAGTGAGTGGATGGATGAGAAAGAATCATTTTACAAAAATTTAGAGTTAACACTATTCATCATGTTTGATTCTGTTCACCTCTGTTCTGATGCCAGACTCTTTCCCAGACGGGAGACACGGGTAAACATGGCAGTTAAGGTTCCTGTACTGTGGTCTCTGTTTGCTATGCCTGGGGTTGGCTGTAAATGACCTTCCCTTTTGTTAGATTGTATGTTGACTGTGATCTATGTAGCCTGGACAATGGCTAGTGTATTAGATTGCTTACTAATTAGATAATAGTAACAGAATATCACAGACTGAGTCGATTAAACAACAGTAATTTATATTCTCACGTTTCTGGAGGCTAGAAGTCAAAGGTGCCAGCAGTCAAAGGTGGTGAGGCCTCTCTTCCTGGCTTGCAGATGGTCACCTTCTTGCTGTGTCCTAACATGTCCTTTGCTTGGTATGTGCACACTCCTGGTATCTCTTCCTCTTATAAGGACATCAGTCCTTAGGATCAAGGCCCCACCCATATGATTTCGTTTAACCTTAATTACTTCCTTAAAGCCTTTCTTTCCAAATACAGTCACATTGGGAGTTAGGACTTCAACATGTGAATTTGCAGGGATATAATTCCATCTGTAACAACTGGTAAATATTTTATAGGTGTGAACATTATCTGGTAGAGAATATGGCTAGTCTTCCTGCATCTTTCTGCAAGACAGGTCCAAATTGTCCCAACCGAACCCCCAATCAGCTGGGAAAAAAGGGCAAAACTCCATAATATGTAATATGGCTTTATTAATTAATGTAAAAATTATATCTGGATGGGTCCTGAAGACAGCATTTTGACTAGTGAAATAGTCATAGGCTCATTTGATGGAGGAGATGACTGAGTGTAAGGCGCGCAACGTGAGTGAGCAAAAGGGTTGGTGGAGATACTGTCCTGGCTTCTTTTAGGGATGGAAAAATGAATAAGTTGAGCAAAGTGGGACTCAATTCTGGTCTTATTTAAGAGTGTGAGACACAGGCGTGGCAACTGGGGGAGTCATGCATGGAAGGATTTCTCAGGGGAACCCACCTCTGCACACATACACCAGTTTGCTTGTGATGCAAAAGAACACTTTGCTGAGAAGGGTCTTAGAGACCCTGAAAGAGCATCTCCTTGGCCAAACTCTAGGGTCATGGGACCACCCCTGGGTCTGAGGAGGGTAAGTATCCTGACCGACAGTCCCTTTGTGCCAAAGCCTGTGTATCTTCTGTCCCATCTCCAGTCCCACCTACGGAGCCCTCCTGGACTTCTTGAGCCCCAACACAGCTGTTTGCTTGCTTAGTAACCTTGTTCTCTTTTCTCATGTTGACCCATTGACATCCCCTGATAGAAATTAGGGGTTTTTGTTGCAAGTGACAGAAACAGACTCTTGAGACTCATTCAAGGAGAAAATGAATCTGTAAGTTGTGGCGTATCTCCCAAGACCAGGCTTGGGAAAGGACAAAAGCTAAGGAAGCCCTGAGGAACTAGGTAGGGGGATGATGAACAGATGATCTCTTTAGATTGCTGTTGGGATGAAGGTCCTAGCCATTCTCAGACCATTCTGAGGAAAGAGTATCCACTTAACCAAACTCTAGGATCGTAGATCTACCTGCTGGCTTGGGGAGGGTGAGTATCTTAACTGACAGTCTCTTTTTCCAATAGGGGTAATCCCTAGGTCAAAGCCAGGGTGTTCCTACTAGTAGAAGGGCGAATGGGTGCAGGGGAGGGAGGAGCCTCCCTATCTACTGCCCTTTCCAGTTGAATGGTCATGTTCTACAGGACCTGGATCAATGCCTTACCAGAACCCCTTTCCCAAAACTGCTTTCTGGAGAATTGACTCATTATTGCATCACTTTACGGACATGCCTCCCAGGCCCTCCTGTCCAGTTCTGCCTTTTGCCCAGCTGTGTGGCTGGCCTCACAGAGGGCAGCAAGGAACACCAATGGATGTGCTTTTGAACATGGAAGTGGTTTAATATCAGGTTAAAAAAAGACTTCAGGTGGGGCAAGGCCACGTGGCTTTAGTGGGGCCTTCATTCCCAGAGACTGATTTACCACACACCTACTATGTGCCTCTGATCCAGCTCACACTTATCAGACACCTACTATGTGCTGAGCACTCTTCTTCTCACTTTGTCAGTGTGGTACAGAGCTTAAGAATGTGGTCTCTGGGTTAAGTGAAGTCCAGCTCTCTTATTTATTAGTTGTGTGCCCTAGAGCAAGCAACCTCACCTCCCTCAGACTCACTTTATATTCCCTGAGAAACAGAAATGTAATTTTTTTGGAAGAATTGAGTGAGGGAGAGGTTGAGCTGTTTAACAGAATGATGCCCAGTGCCTGGCATGTAGGAAGGACTTGATAACTGGTAGTTATTATCCCGATTAGCTCTTGTTGCGGATTTGCTCCCAGCCCTTCTGGAATGGACACTATTATTATCTCCACTTGAAAGAGGACCAAGTTCAGCCTCAGTGGTTTTGGGAGAAGCAGGGAATCAACGCTTGAGAGATGAGCAAGTAAAAGAAGACTATGGTCTGACGAGATGTCCTTCTGTGATTTTATGGTTTTTAAGGGTCCTTTCCCCACCAGCTTTGTGGAGATATTATTGACAGGTAACACATGTAAGTTAAGGTATACAATGTAATGATTTATGTATGTACTGTGACATGATCACCACAATTAGGTTAGTTAACACCTCTCTCCGTGCGCGCGCGCGCGTGTGTGTGTGTGTGTGCACGTGTGCTGATAACATTTAAGATCTACTCTTACAAACTTTCAAATATATGATACAGTATGGGTAACTATAGTCACCATGTTGTATGTTATATCCCCAGAACTTATTTATTTTGTTTTATTTTTATTTTTATTTGTTCATTTTTTTATTGACATATAGTTGATAGATAATATTATATTAGTTTCAGGTGTACAACATAAATGATTTGACAGTTGTCTACATTATTAAGTGCTCACTCTCAGAACAAATTCATCCTATAACTGTAAGTTTAACCCTTTGATTAACATCTCCCTATTTTCCCTGCTCCCCAGCCCCTGGCCGCCATCAAATCTGCTCTATTACTGAGTTCAGTTTTTGTTGATTTCACATAAAAGTGAGACCATACACTATTTACCTTTCTGTCTGACCTAAGTCACTTAGCATAGTGTTAAGGGTCCTTTTTCAATACTTGGGGTCCATTGCAGCAACACCTTTTCTGCAAATGCTATATGCCAGGCACCTGCTAGGCACTGTAGATGTTGCAGTGAATAAAACAGACATGGTCTCTGTGGGATGAAGTCTACAGCTAATGAAGGGAAGTGAAGTTATGGAAGAGGACCTATCTATGCATTATGGAGGCTCATGGCGGAGGATGGATGTGAAGGAGGTAGTCAGTTGAATAAAGGGTGTGGAGGGATCCCGGCAGAAAAAATGATAAGCACCAACATCCAGGGCCGTGAGCATACTTCTCAGCCCAGGCTGCTCCTTGGGTTCCTGGAATGACCGCAGACCCCTGCCCCAACCTCCCAGGACAGGAACTTACTAGTGATTAGATAAGGCTCACAGAGGCAACACGCCGGATGGGGCGGCAGGAAAGGCCCACCTGTGACTGAGCTTGCTCCTGGTGGGTGGGGGGCGGGGGCCGCAGGCTGTCATTGCTGGGGGCTATGCGTCTGGGGCTAGAGGGGCTTCTGTGACAGGCACCCTGCAGGTTTGTGGGGCAGTAATTAGCTGAGGAGCAGCCAGCTGGTTTGCAATGAGACTGGAGCAGGGACCTTGTCAGCTCTCTGGGTAATGGGCAATGAGAGCTGCCCTTGGAAGGAAAAGGAGCTCTGGGCTTTTGAGGAGAGGATGAAGGAGCCTCTAGGGGCCAGACTGCTGCCCCGGCTATTGATCCTTCCCTGTCTGATATGTCTTTGCACATTCTGATTGCCATGAATCCATTTTCCAAAAAGAAGGATTCTGTCACTATAAAAATAACTTCCAAAGAATCTTCTTTTTCACTTACCTATAAAATTACCCATAGTTAAAATATAAAATAACCTCCCCCTCCTCCCTTTTTGGTGTGTATGTTGTATGTTTTACCATTTTAAGAAATTAAAAACTGTGTTTTCCTTGTTCTGCTCACCTGAGTCAGCTACATTCAACTGACTAATTTCCTTTCCCTTTGGAAAACTCATTTTGTTTCTTAGGTCTTTTGTGTCATTTGTTCATTGTTCCCAAGGTCAGTGATTAAGTAGAAGCCTGAAGTTAATATTTAAAAGCAATGTTTTCAGTGAATTAAGAAATAATGGGATAAAACCCTCCCAGGTATGCCTATTCCTGTATGTATCAAATCAGGCTTCAATAATGGAAGAAGGTTTGGACTGCATTGGGCTGAAACAGTGTCCCTGGCATGTCTGTGTGAGGACAGCCGCCTAATGTGGTGAATAATGTGCGATCAATGCCATGCCCTCTCTACCATGCAGCCCTCCAGGCTTCACTGAAACAGGTTATAATTTTCCTGCACTCTTAGGAGTATCTGTCACTCCCCGTCTTGGTGTATTAATAAGTTCTGGGGCTTTGCTCCACTGGGGCCACCTCAGTGTGAATGATAGATTTTTCTGTGACAGTTTCAGTTCTGTTGCTAGCTGTATAGCCTGGAATTTGGTTAGAATTCCCAGCCTGGAGAGCTAATCCCAGACCGGAGTGAGACTCAGGACTCACGCTGCAGTTCCCGGGCTGCTATTACCTTCATGAATGTGGGCCTGAGCTTTCACCTCTTTGGGACTCAGTTTCCTCATCTGTAAAATGATGGATTGGCCTAGAACACTGTGACATCTTGCAGCTCTAATATCTCCTGATGATAACGGTGCTCTTTATGCCTTCTGCCACAGTGACCATTTGCCTTCTCTGCCCTCCATCCTCTCTACCCAGTCTGACAGGATCCCCCGTCATTCCTGTGGGGTTGGCTCTCTTGTCCAGCTCATTTGCAGATGCGGAAACCGAGCCTGTGACGTGCTTTCCTGAGTACCTCTCTGTGCAGGGGGCACCTTGGCCAAGTTGCTGTGACTGACAATGCTGATACTGGGCTTCTTAGCAGTTCTGGGTTTGGAGTTGATAAGTAAGAGTTGCACAGCCCTGAGCTTAACCAAGCCGTGTCACAAACAGCATCAGAGTGATCAGATGCTACCAGGTGAAGTTGTCCAACTTAAAGGTAAGCTCAGCGCTCTGGTCTGGCCCTTCCTCTCCCCTGCCAGGACAGTTTTAACTGGGAAGAAAAGCTATAGCACTTTAGAATTGTGAGTTGGTGTTGCGTTTGGCTTTCAGAAACGTGAAAGTCCAAAAATAAACAACTGCTTGGCCCCATGAGCTTGAGCTAAACAGCCTTGCATTTTCAGTCGGTTCTGGAGATATCCACTTTTACCAGGGCCGGAGCTCCAGCTTGTGTGGGGAGCGGGAGGTAACCCATCAGCCGCCAGCTTTCCGGGCCTTCCTGCAGCCATAGACCTGCCTCGGGCTAGGATGAGCGACGTGTCCTGTGGGAGCAAATCTTCCCCGAGCCAGCGGCAGATTAATTTGGGTCACTGGGTCCCCTCAAGGAAGCAGCTTGTTTTTAGTTCCCCCATACATAGATGGGCGGCTCATTAATTTTCATGAGCCATGTAACGTTTAGTGTCACTGCATAATATTTTGAGACTTGGAACAGTAAGTGCCATCATGGCCACATTTACTCTTGTTGAAGACGGCAGTCGTCAAACCTCAGAGTGCAGCAGGATTGGCTGGGAAGTTGGTAAAACGTGCTGCTACTAGCTTGTTCCCCTCCGCCTTCAATTCAGTAGGTCTAGGGTGGACCCCGGAATCTGAATTTTAGCGGTTGCTCGGTGGTGGGCTCACCACCCTTGGACAACTTGCTCTCCCAGAGAACCTGACCGTGGGCTCTGAGCTGGTTGGTGGCTCACTTTTGGCATTGCCCCTGGTGTTGACTTTCCACTTGGCCTTCTTTTGGCCACTGCTTTGGTGCCTGCCTGCCCGGTCAGCCACGGCCACCAACTCATGTTCACAAACCCATGGTCATTCGCGGAGTGTAACGTGCCCATGATTTCTTAGTCATTAAGTCCACGTCCCTTGTGGCCTCGCCATTGTGAGTGATGATGGTCTTAGCTCCGTCTTTGAAGGTGGGGGTTAGAGAGCAAGGACTGACTATAAAAATGTCCTGGGCCTCTCTGAGACCCTCCTAAGCAGGCCCTGGCTCCGTCAAATAAATGTCTGATTTGCTGTTTAAATTCTGGAAATAGAAGACATTTTCCATGGCAGGAGAAAAATCAGTATCATCTGAGGAAACATCTCTGATGGGGAGTTTTGGGAAAGAGAGGATTGAGAACTGAAGTACAGAGGATTATATTTTCAGAATCTCTTGGGAGATTAAAGGGCTGGCAGTGGCAAATGGTGGGATGTCATTCTTTGAAGAAAGAGCTCTTTCTTACACATGCACATGCTGGCATTAGGGTGCCCCTCCTCAGAGCCGGTTGCTATAATTCTTGGCTTCCAACCCACTTCTGTCTGAAGAAACATCCATGTAATGACATGAATCGACAGGCGGGAGAGGAAGAGGCCCAGAGGCCCTGGGGAGGAGCTGGCTCAGGTCCCTGTGGGGCTGGTTGCATCATGGCAGTGTTTTGTCCTGAGTTGGCTGAGGTCCTCACAAAGATCTGGGGGTCATTTAATTAATTAGGGGCTTTGGCTGCAAGATGGTCCCCTGGGTGGCATCACCATGGTGAGGGCTGGCACAGCCTGAGTGGAGCCCTTCAGTGATCCTGGGGAGCTTTGGACCCCTGTGGCCCAAGTGGAGCTGTGCCTTGCCCTGAACTCTGACCATGAACCAGACATGAGCAGGAGACCCTGCACTGGCCTCCAACTTGACTTGGCTGTGAGGGCCCCTGGGCCCCTTGGTAAGGAACAATCCCCGAGCTGCCTGTGGAACCTGGCTGGGTGTGAGGTCACACCTTGTGAGTGGTGGGGTAGCTGCCAGCTTCTGCTGCCGGAATTAGATCACCAACTGTTCTCACTAGGTGACGCTAATGCTGTGTTTATGGTGTGTTTCATCCCTGCTGTTCAGTCCCTCAGTTCCGTCTCCCAGGACCTCACTTAGGAATAAACCTGTAAAACTTCACCTGCCCAGAGGGGGCCCTGCACACTGGCCTTTGGGTACTGTTTGGCATCCTTGGAAAGATTCTGTCACCTGCCATGTTTGCTGTGCATCGCAGCTTCCTCCACAGCCTCATGCCTCAGCAGTCCGTGGGCTCCTGCCAGCGTTCTTACAACCCTCTCTTATAAGCTGTGTGCCCTTGGGCAATAGTTATCTTCTCTGTGCCTCTGTTTCTTCTCCAGTAAAATGGGGTTATAGTTAGGATTAAAGGAGGTAAGGCCCCCTGGCACATGGTTAGCACACAATAAATGTTAGTTATTGCTATTACTAAGAATACTGCCACGGAGTGAAACATGTTGGTATGTTTGCTGATGCCTTTAACAGATGAGAAAACTGAGGCTGTGAAAAAAAGCCGGAGGTTTCACTGTGCCACTCCGCCTCCCCATAGCCCCGCCTAGATCACTGAGCTCTCAGATTCACAGCAGCCACCGCGGCAAAGGATGCCCAGCAGGCTGCAGAACAGGTGGCTCTTTGGTGCTTATTCAAGAAGGGAAAAGCTACCTCCACAGAAGAGGAGGCTGGACCTGTTACATTTAACAAGAGATGGGAATTGGCTGGGCTGAATTTGCCTCTTAAACAGACAGGCACCGCAGGGCAGAATTCGCAGGTCTGCAGCCAGACCTGCTGCTGCATATGGTTTAAACATTAAACTATAGGGTGGCCTTATTTAAAAGCAGACCGTTTTATAAGGCACACGGTGCTGTCTAGACTTGAGAACATTTATGGAAGTGGCTGTACTGTGCATGAGTTCCCAGCTCCAATCATTTTGAAGGTGGAGTGACATCCCTCTGACTCCTGCAGGAACAAGTGGAATTTTCTTTTTTTTGGTGGGTGTATGATTTCAGACATCGGGTCATCCCTTCTTGCAGGGCTCTTTCCTTTCCTTACCTCTGTCTGTCTTTGTCAGCGTGCGTGAAGACTGAAGATGAGGTTCTCTCCGTAATGCCAGCATCTGTGCATTTCTGTGGCAGCCTTTGGCCACAAGGGAAATTACATAATTATTTGTGTAGTTTTTGCTCAGCTGCCCTTGTCCCACCTTCCCTCCCACCTGGAGGGCTGGGGCAGAATCGTGTTAGCTCCTGTGTAATCTCAACACTGTGCTTCGTATGTGGTGGGCGCTCTAAAGGAATGAGTGAGTTGGACAGAGTCCAGAGAGGCTCGCGTGGACGTCTTGCATCAGATTTTGGAATCTAAGTAGGAACATTTTATTCCTGTTCACCTGGATGGGCAACCATTAGGAAGAGATGAGGGGAAATGGTCCTGAGGTTGCTGTTTGGGTTCAAGCTGCTTATCCTTCCATCTGATCTCAGACGGGGGCCGTGATGCTGATGGCGGGTGAGTGCCCGCTGCTCTGAGCTTCCTGACATTTCAGAGGAAGGTACATTTTAAAGACCCAGGAGAGAGAGTCTCTTGACCTGTCTTTACTTTGGGAACAAATTGGTCTCCATTCCCTAGACCTTCACTCGCCACCCCACAAGGAACCAGGGGAATTAAGATTTGTTCTGAGGATGAAAGGAAGGGTGGATGAAAGGAACAACAGGCTCTGCTTATGGGGGGCTCTCCCCGGTGTCACGGCAGACATTTACCCAGCACCTACCTGGGCTGGGCACGTTCTAAACGCCCGACTTCGGATCCTCACAGGGATCCATGAGGTAGGTGCTTTATTTCTCTGCTTGACAGATGAGGAAACCTGAGCACCGGCTGTTTGTGCCGCTTGCCCACGGCCACACAGCTGGTGAGTGGTTTTAGCTAAGACTCAAAGCCATGATGCTCACCATGAGGCAGTACTGCTTTCTGTGTGCTGACCCAGTGTGTCCTTCAACTCCATGCAGAAGGCACTACCTTACCTTACAGGAGCCACATTTATAGGTCTCCTCCTCCTTTTATAAACTACTCTTTAAAAAGGTGACAGCCATTCTTAGCTCTCCGGCTCCTGTAGAAACAGGGCACAAGTTGAGTTTGGCCACAGGCTGAATATGCAGCAAATAAAGAAGGAAGATGATTTCTGGTGGTGTGAAATGCCCTGAGAAGGATGCAATGGGGAAAGGTGTAGAGAGGGAGGGAGGGGGCCAGTAGCAGCCTTATCAGCTGGAGGGGTGAGGGAGGGCCGCCCCAAGGGGGTCGCGAGCTGAAGCTTGAATGCTGAGGGTGATGTGAGGTCTGTGTGTGTAAAGCACTTAGCGCAGTGTCTGTGCCATGTATCAGGTGCTCCATGGGTGCTGCTGTATTACTGCCCTTGTTACTGTTGCTGCTGTTTGTCGTTCACCGCTTGCACGACCTTGGGTGACTCATCTCACTGCTCTGGGGAGTTGAGCCGAATGGCTTTCCTCTGGCCTCAGCAGTTGCACAGTTCTAAGGGACTTGTAGCATTTTCTCCTCCGGACTTCCCACCACCCTTTGAAACAGGGGGCAGAAAGAGCTCTTTTACATTTCCAATAGGAGATTCATTGTGGGAGGAGGGAAGCTTTTGTGGCATGGCACCACCATAGTTAACACTGTTGGGGCCCTTGTAGTTCCCCCAGTGCTGAGTGGGGTTTTATTGGCATGTGGGCACTTTCTTTTTTATACTGGGCTGGAAGCAACCCCCACCCCCACCCCGGCAAAGGCATCAGTAGCCTCTCGTTCCAGTGTTGGGGGGCTCTGACAAGTGGGCTTATATTTCCACCCCCCAGAATGTGGCTACCCTCCCCTGACCCTGGATGGTGAAAGAATTTATTCCTATTGTCATTTGACAATAGGGCCTCCTTGAGGCCAAGTTTAGGCTGCTGCATAATCAAAGGGGTAGTTTCTTCCCTGGCCCATCTTTAGTCCATGGAAGAATGTAGGAGTTGGTCCAACAGCCACTCGCATCCTCCCTGGCCAGTATGTATGTGTTCACTGTCTGCTTCCTCCCAGAACAAGCTCCCAGGGCTGCAGGTCCTGCTCAGATAAAAGAATGCCTTCCAGCCATATCTTTACATTTGACAAAAGCATAGGCTTTTCTTGCACCATACTGAATGGGGCTGTCGTGAGGGCTTGGAGCCTGGCGCCCTGATGAGAAGGGGTCCTGCAGCTGGAAGCTCATTCATCTCTGTGCAGCCTCCTATGACCCAGCCACAGGGCCTACCTGCAGTCTCAGGGAGGGTGGTGCCTGCCCCTGGGTTTACAGCAGGCCATCCCGTGTTTCCTGTCTGCTATCGCCATTCCTCAGTTGCCCACGTGTGTAGGTCAGGTGCCAGAGAAATCCTAAATATCTTTCTATCGTACCTGCATGGTGGTGCTGTTTGACCTGAGTGGTCCCTCCTTTCTTGCCCTAATTCCAATACCACTTCTCATCCCTGAATGATATCAACCCCTCCCTCCCCATCAGCTCCCTCCTCCCCTCCTTTTCTCCTTCCCTTTCTTTCCACCAACCACCTGCTTGTCTGCCTGCCCACCCTAAGTGTTTTCTCAGGCCTGCCACGTGCCAATCACTGTGTTAAGCATTAGAGATAAAGCAGTGAGTAAGATCCCCACAAGTGGAGAGTCAGGGAATGACTCAAATACTGATTTCATGACAGCTGGGGAGGGTTCTGCAAAGGAGAAATGTGGGGAGATGCTAGGTCAGAAAATAGCCAAACCAACACTAATGATAGGGACGTCACAGACGGGCCGACTGTGTCTTAGAAATGTTTCCATGTATAGTGCTTGGTGGGGACTTGGTGGAAATCCCAGGAAGAAAATGTTTGCAGGTGTGAGCACATTCCTGCTGAGACCGGCTGCCTCACCCTCTGAGTGTCAAGGTGGGGGAAACGCTGATAACAAGGACATCTTTCCTCCGGAGCACTCCAATCCTTGTAAGGCAGAGGGATTGTTTAACTGCCTTCCATCGAGGAAAAGGTGGTATAGGTGAGAATCGAGGTCAAGGGAGAACCAGTTTGGAGAGGGCTAAGCAGGCTTTTAAGACCTGGCAGCAAATTGCTTGGTGGATTTTCTCCTAACTCATGGGTACCTCTCCCTACCAAAGTAGTTTTTGTCTTCCTTAGAGCCAATGTGGGTTAAATTACCAAGCAACTTGTTTATGAACAGAGATGAATCCACTGGCAAACATACTTGCCCTCATTAGTTTCCCATTGTCACTTAATGCTTTTTTATTTATATATTTCTTTTGAGTAATTGCTCTCCGTTGGCCCTGGCATCCTCTACAGCTTGGGTTTGCAGGCGACACTGGCACGGAGCTTTTGGAATAACTGGGGCTGGGCTGGGAGTCTAGCTGTCAATCCCAGTGTTTCATCCTGATTTTTCTCCAGAAGAGCCTTTTCGTCACATCACTTGCTATCGAAGGTGCCTTGGGCCAGAGGAAGGTTGTAGGAAGGATTTGGCTTCCAAGCAATTGCATAAACACAGCACACGGACTGGAGTCCTAAACCCAAGTTTGCACAGACCCGGCGTTGAGAACGCCATGCAATGAAGCTTGTTTTAGTTGTGGCTGCGGCAGCTGCCTGGGGGAGCTGTGATACTGATTCCACCTATCCGTGGTTATTCATCGATACCCTGTAAACCGAGCTCTCCTTTTTCCTTTTCTCAGAGGATCAGGATTCCTAGAGTCAGTGAATCTGGCCCCATGAAGCAGCCTCTGTTTTATGAAAAAACCTCCACCATCCCAAACCTCGGCTGTTAAAACCTGATGTTTTCTGTTGTCGGGAGAAGGGTGTTTTTGCTATAAATGAAAGATGTGACAGGGGTATTTCGAAGCTTTGTTTTGGTTAATGCTGATTCTGCCAACAAGTAACATCTGTATTTATTTTCCAAACTCCCCCAATGGCTGATTTGCATCTGTTTAGTTCTCTGTGTAACATTTCATTTCCTGACTTTATAGGTTGCTATAAAATCCATTCGTAAGGACAAAATTAAGGATGAACAAGACATGGTTCACATCAGACGAGAGATTGAGATCATGTCATCCCTCAACCATCCTCATATCATCAGTATTTATGAAGGTCAGTGATTTTTTTTTCACCCCTGTATCAGTTACCATCTCTCCTACCATGGGGTCTGCCAAGATTTTTAGGTAATTGCCTTTCTGGGTAGGAGCCAAGTGTTTTTCCTCATGATGCAGAAATAGCCGGGTGTTATCTCTCATTTGGCTACCTTGAATGCAACCAGACATGGAGCACGGCGCGCTTTGGTCGTTGTTAATCCTGGCACTGCCTTCTTCTGGCTCCTTTCCAGTTCCTTGGTGGTTGCTAAGCAACCCGCCTTGTGAAGCCAGCATGTGAGACAGTCCTGGTTTCTAAAAAAATGAAAGTTTGCTGTGTGGCCACGTAATGGTGGATCCATTAGAAATGTCATGTCATTCCCCAAAGCTGATGCTCTGGTGATGGCGTTGAGAGTTATGCAGAGTCAGGCTCTTTGAGTTGGGGTTTCATTTGAGCAGGTCCAGGGAACCCCGAGAAAGAAGCAGCCGCTCTTGGTGCAGCAGACACTTCAAGTGGTAGTTGGTGTTGTAGAAGGGTGGGTGAGGAAGAGCTTAGAAAAATACTCATGCTTCAACTCTTTGGTCCTTCATGGGAAGAAATGGGGACTGTAAACTTCCCACAAATTAATCATGTAAAAAACCTACTCAAGCAATACGTGTTTATTGCAGAAATGGTCATAATACAAATGTTAAAATAATTTTGGTTCTAACTCCCCATTTGATAAATAGCTCTCTAGCTATATTTATATTTTCATCTACTTCTCAAAATCTGTATGTGGTTTTTATCCAAAGTTGGATCTGTTTATACTGTTCTTTAGCTTCTTTTTGTTTTTATTTTCATTTTTATACCATATGTCATCTATGTCAATAATTATTCCCCTGTGAGGACATTTTAAAGGGCTTTATAGTATTCCATTTATGGACATACCACAATTTATTGAATTTATTTCCTTTTGTCAAACATTTAAGTTGTTTCAGATTTCTGGTTATTATAAACAGGGCTTCAGTGCTTTAGCGACACTCCATGTACGTCACTTTTACTTTCATTCCTGATCATTTCCTTATGAAAAATTTTCTAGTCTTGGACTTAGTGACTCAAAGTATTCCTCCAGAAAATTTTAAAGGTCTGAATTGAGTCAGAAAAATGAGCCTATTTTTAATTTCTGGTCTGATCATAAGTTGTGCAGGAAGGGTTAAGAGGAAATCAGATGGTAACCCTAAAGTTTTTCTTTTGTTTTAGATTTTCTTCTTCTGGTTCCCTGCAGTTATTTTTGCCATTCTTTTTACTGATGTTTCTGTCTTTGCTCCTCATCCAGAAGTAAATGTTGGTATTTTGCTTTTTTTAAAGCTTACTTTTGGAGCCTGTGTGGGATAGGATTTTTTAGGTAAATTTTCATTCAATCAGTCATTTATTCATTCCACACCATCTCTTGCAGTGATTCTGAAAGGGCATTCCATGGACCAGCAGCATCAGCATAAATTGGGGTTGATAGAAATGCAGACTTCCAGGCCTCACCCTAGCAACTCTGGGGTGAGGATCCACCCCACAATCTGTGCTTTAACAAGTTTGGAACTACTGGTCTCTTGAGGGTCTGCTTGTCATTAAGCAATGTACTAAATGTAGTCAGAAACTTAAAGGGGAATGTGCTATGAATCTGATATTCAAAAAGTAATACAGGATATGATAGAAAAAGTATTATGTAGATATGTAGGCAACATAGTCTGGGACCATGAAGGCCCAAGAGCTTAGGAGTTTTTCAGGCATCCACGCTGGGCCTCCAAGGAGTTTTTTTTGAGGAAGAACTGGGGAAAATAGGCTGATAAAACAAATCTGAATATGCTGGTAAATGATGGGAATTTCTGGAAGTTAGAAGGGAGTAGAGATATAAAATGCAGTTGAGAGTGAGTTTTATTAAATTCTGAGCCGTCTTGCTCCATGTGGCCTGGTTTCCGGGGAATCTTGAAGGCAGTTGTGTAGGATGACCTGTACAGTGTGGACCAGTGTGGGCTGTGCGCTCTGTGAGTGTTGCTGTGTTTGGGATTTCTTGGACTAGAGAAGGAGACTTCTTCATCAGGAAGACAGAGAGAGTGCTATTCTAGAAGCACGTGTCCACATCCTCTCCTTAGGAGAGGATCTGTAGTAACTGCAGCAACTGCCAGAGGTGCTTCTCCGCAAGCATCATGCTCTCTTTACTCTGGGGAACTCTGCAGGCTGAAGGAACAGAAATCTGCACCCCCTCCCAAGGCAAGGCGAGAGATGAACCTTAGTGGAATAACAGTCTATTATCAAGGTCGGGTTGGCCTCAGTCCAGCCCTTGCTGGAGATTTTAAGAAGAGAAGCCCTGAAGATGGGTACAGCGTGATGACTAGAGATAATTTCCATTAAAGCCTCAGGTAGGAGCTTGGGCCTCATTTCACAGAACCCTATGAACAGGTTTCAGGGAGTCAGGAAGGAGCTTGAGTTCTCACAGCAGATAGTTTTGGGGTACAGTCCCAAATCTACCACTGTGGCCTAGACATGAGACTTTGGGGAAGGTGACGGGCCTCTCAGTGCCTCAGGAACCACACCTGTAGAATGGGGTGACTGTTTTCTCTTCCCTAGGGTTGTCCATAGGATTAAAGGAGATGACACATGTTCTGGTCAGATCAAAATAGGTAATTATTGTGAAGACGGTATAGTCATTAAAAGTGAGGTCCTGGGGTCCACTGACAAGGGTATTTCATGAATGAGCTGCAGGGGGTCTATAAATCCTCTGGAACAGTATAGGATGACAGACAGAAACCCCTAGTCACAGAGAGCTATATAAGTTAAAATGAGTAAAATAACATAATGAAAAAAATGCAGTTCCTCAGCCACGCTGGCCCTATTTCAAGTGCTCAGTGGCCACCTGTGGCGGCGAGTGTTGGTACAGAACTTCCTCATCCCTGCAGGGTAGGGCCATGCTGGTGCATGATGCTTTATGTGTTAAGTGCATACGGGTTATTTTTTTCTGGGGAGAGGGTGCTTGGCTTTCATCGGACTCTCACAGGGATATCTGACCTGAAACAGGTGAAAAAAACTCCACTGCCATCAAGTATTTTGTGACCTGCAGGGTATCATACAAATAAAGGGTATTGTTTTTATCCAGAAAACTCCCAGTGACTTAAATATGGCTTTTTTCCCCTTTAATTTCTTAGAAATCTCTAGTTTCTGTTCTATTCTCTTTCCTTTCTCCCACGCAAGTTCTGTTTCTTCCACGTCCACTAAATACCTGTGGGGGAGGGCAGCTCCCCTCCCTTCCCGGCAGGTGAGGAGCAGATCTCCAAGGCGCTATTCCAGCCCTTCCACCTCTAACTGTGACCCTGCAATCTCCAGGTCTTAGGACTTCATCTGCTTCACTACCCAGGACCCTGAGACCCAACTCTGAGAGTGAATTAGACATCGTGGTGTCGTCTGTAGTACATCTAGTTTCACTGCGTCCCTACGGCAAACCTGTGGGGTGGGCAGGCCAGGTGTCCCCATTTTGCAGTTGTGGCAACTGAGGCTCTGGAAGGTGAAGACCTGCTGGGGGTGTTAGCTTGTGAGGGTTGCCACAGCAACGTGCCATAGACTGGGTGGCTCACTCAGAAATTTATTGTCTCTCAGTTCTGGGGGCCAGAAGTGCAAGGTCAGGGTGCTGACAGGGTTGCTCTCTTCTGAGGCCCCTCTCCTTGGCTTGCAGATGGCTGTCTTCTCCCTGTGTCTTCACATCATCTCTCTATGCATATCTATGTCCAAGTTTCCCTTTTTTAAATAAGGACACCAGTTATACCAGATTAGGGTCCACCTTAACGACTTCATTTAACCTTAATTATCTCTTTGAAGACCCTGTCTCCAAGGAGGGTCACATTCTGAGCTACTAGGGGTTAAGACATCAGCACATGAATTTGGGGCCTCATCACACTGGGTATCATGGCTATTTGGTGGCCCTGGCAGACAGGTCTCACGACCTCATGTGTTTTTTAACTCTGCTAGGCCTCAGCCCTGTATTTGTGACCTTGTGTCTCGTTTTGCTGGCTCCGCAGCCCACCTCTCTGCCCCAGGTATGTCTCTCAGCCTGGCCTTTTCTATCCTTTTCAACCCCAAGGTGTGGTAGAGGCAGCGTGGTAGTAGCAGTGGGTGGGACCCCAGTCTGTGAGTTAATACACTGTCTCTCTGCTGCTCCTGGAGTGAAAGGGAACCTTCTCTCTGGAAGCTGATTGGTTGTTTGACAGGCTAATCAAGGCCTTTAGCTGAGTGCCAAAAAACAGGAATACGCATAGTGAAAAACCAGTGCCGAGGCATCTAAGTGGCTGTGTGGACATTAGCCAAGTGAATAAAACTATTAAGGAATATTACAATTTCTTTTTCAACAAGGCCCTTTGTGATTTAATACACACACACACACCACACACACACACACGTGTGTGTGTGGTGTGTGTGTGTGCAGTGGCTGCAATAATAGAATCCACATGACAAAGCCATGAGGCCCCTGCCTCTGTATGTTTGGGAACCTGGGGCTTTCATTGAGGGAAGGCACTACCTTGGACTGTATAGTCCAGTGATTTTAAGATCTCAGTTCCAGAGGAAAACAATTTTTTTAATTAAAAAAAAATACTCAAGTGCTCACTGTGTGCCAGGCCCTCTTCTAGGCACTAGGCATATGGGGTGAATAAGACCAGCTCTGGTCTCATGAGCTGACATTTGGTGAGTAGTCAAGTTGAACAGATAAGTGACTATTGTGCTGAGGCCTGAATGGAGCAGGAAGTGAGCCTCTCAGAGGCCTGGGCATTCCAGGCAAAGGGAACAGCATGTGTGAGTGCTCAGAGGAGGGAAGGCACTTGTGTTGGTAGAACAGACAGAAACCTTTGGGGTTGTGGAGTGTAGGGGAAAAGAGGAGGTTGGACAAGTCCATATTTTGACCACATCAGCCTAAGAAGGGATACAGATTTTACACTAGGCATAGGGGAAAGCAACTGGTTTTAAAGAGGAAAGTAGCATTTTTAAATTCACACTTAAAAATAATACTAATAATAGCTAGGAGTTATCGAGGGTTTGCCCTTGCTAGGATGTGTGCATGTATTATCTATCTCATTTAATCCTTATATCCATGAAATACAAACTGTTAACATCCCAATTTTATGGTAAGGAAATTTTGGCTTAGAGGCTAAGTACATTTTTCAGGGTTACACCAGCTAATAAGGGGTGGATTTGAGAGTTGAACCTGGTCAGCATGCTCTGAAGCTGGGGCTCCCAGTGCTCAGCAGGTCATTGGTGGTCTGCAGCATACCCTAACTGGGTCAGCTGGGGGCAAGCGTTATCCTAGATGCTGTGATGCAGAGAATTCCTGGGCTTCACAGCGGTCGCTATCTTAAATATGGGGGAGCATTAAATCCCAGCCTTGGGGGTATTGAGAAAAATGTTTCTGCATATATGTCAGGAAGAAACTTGGGGCCCAAATCTGGTCAATTCATAGGCAAGTGTCTTCTAAGCTGCGGTCCATGGAAATGAAAGTCATTTATTCATGATTCACAAGGCCCCCAGGCTCATGAAATTCACTTCACTGGATCAACATTGCTGTTCACCAAATCTCAAAAAAAATTCCTTCCAAATGTTTCTTTCTTGAAGCAGACCCTGGGGTGACTCTCCTATTGACCCGTGGGTAAAGGTGATTAACCCTCAAATTTGTCAGCTCTGTGTAAACACAAACGGTAACCAGCTGCTAATGCTAAGTAAATAAAAGAGGGTAGGAATTCACCTTCTAGCATGTGATACTAAGAGTAAGCTAACCGACAGAGAGAAGGAAGAAAGAAGCCTCTGGCACCATCTCTGAGATGGACCCCTGCTTCCAGTCAGAGGAATTCTGTTCTCCCAGCAGGAAGGTAATTGACAATATGGAAAGGATAGCTGAAGGGACGTGCCCACCAGCGCTTTCCGCTGCGTTGCTTCAGATGGAAGAGATAAAAACAGTTCGCGCCTGAGGTTCTGGTTTCAGGACCAGAGTTCAAACATCAAAGGCATGCTGTGCACCCTTGTTTCCCCTCTGAAAGCCTAGGAGACCCAATCTGCAAAGCCAGGAGAATGGACATCTTGCTGCAGACACTCTGCTGCTTTGGGGAACCTTAGCACCCCATCTGGTAATGGTCCCATGTATGACAACGCAGAGTCGGGCGCTCAGAGGCCATTCGGCTTGGCCTGAGCCTTTTCTTTGATGCCCTTAGTTTTTGTTTCTGGAAATTTGTTCCTGGCACTGCAGGATTGCATCTCTTTCTTGGCCCTCTGTGTTGCAGATAGGCGAGAACTGGCTAATCCTTTCACCGCCTCCTGTCTTACGTAAGGCGCATCCTGGATTTCTGGGACAAAATAGGAAGTCTGCTTGGCATTTGTCAGCTGCGGTCTCTCTTTGCTTTAGAAGAGGAGGTTCTCTAACAAAAAAAAACAAAAACAAATACAAACAAACATGCCTCCGATGATAAGCACGTGAGTCTCATGCCCTCACCCGGTGGGCCTTAAACCTGCTGCCCGTGAAGAGACATACAAGAGTCTATATTCTAGAAAATTGTCCTAATTCCTACCATGAAGACACTTTGAATGAATTTACTATCATTAAAAGCTCCTCCCACCTGTAAAGTATACATTATAGTATGGTTTTTCAAGCTACCTATGCCATCTGAGATTCTGATAGATCTTTCTGGAAGGGGATATCATTCTTGCCTCCTGTTGAAGATCACTGCTTTAAAAAAACACCCAGAGATGCAGAGGTGAAACCAAGAGCACAGGGCCGGAGAAAAGCCCATAGCCTATTGTCTTGCCAATGGGTTCAGCCCCAGGCAAGTTCACTATGGAGTCAGTGAGACCAAAAAATGACATTGGAACGGTCTTGGGGTGAAAGGGTTTATACCCAACTTTATTCTCACGGTGGCAGGTCAATCACTAGAATCCCGTCCACTTGGAGTGAGTCTGCAGGCAGCAAGCCTGTCTCTGCCTCTGGGCCTCTCTGTCCCTGCAGCTATCTCAGTCTCTTCCCTCAGTGCTGCCACCACTCCAGTCTCTGCTCTCCTGCAGCCGTGCCACCAAGTTGCCCAGAGCACTGGGCGGAGCTCTTTATATGGAGTCAATAACAATGTATTGCTCATGCTTGTGCAGTGAGCTAGCCGACCAGGGCCAGGTGAGAATCCTGACCATAGGAACCTTCGCTTTATCCACACCTGTCTTGTGTGCTGCAGGCTTGGTGACAGGGCATTCTACCACCTGCCTTCTCCCCACCTCATCAACTTGTGGCCGGGGAGAATGAGGCAATTGTGAGATGTTTCCATAGGATCCCACAGAGGTCCTGGAGCCAGAAATCATACCTGGAAAATAACCCCTTGAGAATGGCGGGATCCCGATAAGCTGCCTAGTAATGCATTTAAGCAGGGACTTTCGGAGGGCGAACCTGGACCTGAAGCATTAGTATCGCCTGGACCCAGCCCAGATCTCCTGAATCTGAAACTCTGGGCTTGGGGCCCAATGTTCTATGTAATAACTAGCCCTCCAGGTGACCCCGATGCACTCTCAAGTTTGAGAACCTGTGTATTAGAGAAGCCCTTGCTCAGTGGGTCAGAAACCAAAGCAGGGCTGCCTGCTAGCATCAATTATTTGGAAATACAGTACGAACAGTTCACATTTTTCTTCTCAGGCAGATTCTGATTTAAGCCCTTTTGAGGGCAGCCGGCTGCTGAATTGATCTAACGAGGTCTGTTGGTCATTAATTTACCCACTGTTCTCACTCATTCTTTTACTTATTTAGTCATTCATTCATTAATTCAATCAGTCATTCCTTTTACAAAAATTTATTGTGCACTTAACGTTCCAGGTACTATCTAATAAGGTAAGTATACATTATCCAAATAGGCTTAGATTTTATTGAGCCAATTACTCTGCCAATTGCAGCTGTGGGACCTTGAGTTAGTGACTTAATCCTCTCTGAGGCTCAGTTCTCTTGTCCATCGAATGGGCCAATAGCTAGCTACCTTATAGATAAGATTGTAAGGATTAGATAACAAATAAAATTGCTAAGCACAGTGCCAGGTACACGCTCGATAAACAGTATTAATTATTCCTGATGCAGTGTTTTGGGCTCTGTGAGGCCTTTTCTGGCTGGAGCAGCAGCTTCTGTTGGGAGGTGCTGGAGGAGAAGGTGAGACCAGGTGGTCTGGATCAGTGATACTTGAATGTAAGATACACATGAGAATCTCATGGGGCATTTAAAAAATGCTGATGCCTGGGCCTCACCCCTAGGGATTTGGGCCTAATTGGCCAGGCTGAGCAATATGGACCTAATCTTGCAACCTAGCAACTCGTCTTGGTCATTTGTCATCAGCGAATTCCAGAGAAGAACGGGTGTCTGGCAGCAATCAGCAGTGAGCAGTGAGTGATGCCTCTGGGTTTGGGTTTACTCACTTAGCTATTTGGTTGCTGCCCTCATCAGGGACTCAGAGCCCCATGAAACAGTTTGTTGAACTTGGCAAAGTGGCGTATTATGCTTGTGTTTACTCTTTTGAACCCGTGGCGAATCGCTGAGCATTTTAACACTCTCTGGTTGCTGCCAGATTCATAAGTTCCATACGAAGTCTCTGCCGACTGGATCTAAATTAAGGACTCGCCCCTGTTAATAACACAGCATCGGAGTTTTCCTCACTTACAATCATATGAACAAGCTCTTCAGCTGTGAATCTGTCCAACCATGTTTTTAATGAGTTTCCTATTGAGTTAGCTGTTTGACCTTCAAGTGTATTATTTTCATTGTTTTCATTTGATTACACCCAAGTCATTTTTCCTAGAGGCTGGAGATTAGAAATAAAACAACTAAAAACTTAGTTCTGCTCCTTGGTTGTCCTGCCTCACCCTCTTGGGTTTCCTGGAATTCAGTATTTTCTAGTGCCTCCAATAAATACCACTTGTACTTGAAGCTGATTTTTAAAGGAAAAAAAACATGGAGCCGTGTTGTCATTTAGTATAAGATCTTTTGAAATTAACTGGGATGGCTCCATTAATTTGTCCAGGTAGTCAACGGCATGCATTTAGGAAGGCTGGTAGAACATCGATCGCTCCCCACCATGATCCCTGACAGTGGGTCCATCTGGTGGGTACAGCTCTGAGATTGAGGTCCATGCTTTGGAACACCACTGAGGACTGAGGCTCGATTAGAGAGAGCTAGGCTTGCCTCCTCCCCAGGCTTTGCTGTGATCCTTTGATGTCTTTGAGTGTGGATTTACTCTCAGTTTCCATTCTCCCACCTTCCTCCTATCCCTTAAGTGCACAAATGTAATTGCAGGTGTGAATTCTGCCAGTGCACATCCTTAGTAATCCTAGGTCTGACGCAGCCAGTCTCCCTTTGTTCTCCTTTCTTAAACCAAGGCTTGCTGCCTAATTCTAACAGGATCACACATGTATGCTAACTGCTGTGAGCATCATCACAATGTGGAAGACAGTCATCATCTTCAGAGATGGAGAAACTGAGGTACAGAGAGGTTAATTTGTCAAGGTCACTTGTTGGCAAGTGGCTGAGCCTGGATTTGAACCCAGGTAGCCTGAGGTCTAGAAACCAGGCTCTTAACCACAGCACTATGTTACCTGATGAAGAGGGGTGGGACTTAGAATTGGCAGGATACTCCTGAGCCATATATGGTTCTTTAGGCAGCGGCTAGAAGCAGAGGTGGGATGACCACAGGCCTGGCTTTTCCATCCTGATGGGGATGAGCCCCTGCAGCAAAGGCCTTTGTGGGGAGGGGAAGACTAAGGCCGCCTTCACAGAGGGATGGGTTTCTATTGCTTGATTGTTGGAATTCAGCGAACATGCTTTTTTTTTTCAGACATTCCCTGTGTCAAGTACAAGAGCCTTAGCTTCAGCCTGGGTGGTTCTCAGATATCTGATCAATTGCCATCCACTCTCTCAGGTTCAGAACCAGTAGGTGCATGTGTATGTGTGTGTGTGTTTGCATGAAAAAAGGCTGAGACAGCAACAGAGGGAATGACCAGGGAGATTGGGGCATGGCTGACAAGTGTGTGGGAGCCCATCACCTCAGAACCCTGTGTGTTTCTATGGACATGACCCCAGGAATAGTTATGAAAGGAGGGAGGAGTCCAATGGCCAGTCCGACATGGTGTCCTTGATGCCCTTTCCCGTGGGACCCCTCTCTAGCCTGGCTGTGTCCCCTGTCCTCCTGGGATTTGATATTGGGACCCCAAATGGCACTAACTATCTTAGCAGTGATGAATGGCTCTTTGCAAGCCTGCAGCCCCCTTTGGCTGGTAGCTTATACACTTGCTTGCCATTTCTTCCCCCTTCTGTGGAGCCCACTGCTAGCAGTGGGTGGCCTGGTTGGCTGGGGTTCTCCTGGAACATACCAACCCACATCCAGAAAGGGTTTTGGTTTAAGAAAAGACAATTAGTGAATCGAAGAGCCTTTCGTTGTGTAAACCAGGAAACACAATGACTCAGTGCTGACCAGCTCACCTTGGGAGAGGCTCCAGGCTAGGTTTCTTTTCTCACTCTTGCCGTCCTGCTCGCAGACTTGAAGGGATCAGAGGTCTGCTCTGTGAAGCTGTGATCACATGAGGTGTTTGAAATTTAGTTCTGGGGAGGAAACTCTTGAAAGACATACCTTGTATTGAGTAAATGACCTGATTAGGTTGCAGACAATTCTTGCAAAGGAAAGATCACCCCATTTCTGAAATGAAGAACTAGCCACTTTCTGCGAGGATCCCACTGACCTTTAATTAAAGAGAACCCCTCAGGGGTGGAATGGTACTTCTGTCTGAGGCTTTAGGAAAGTAATAAAAATGCTGCCAGGTGGGGAGGCAACACCGTGGAAGGGCTGTCAGCATCCTGGAACTAACTGAGGAGATGGAGTTGGTAGAAGGCAAAGGCATTAAGAGCATTTTGATGGGTCCAATCAAGGCCCTTCGGCCCTTTTGCTTAAAACCAACAAACAAATCTTCCTCTCTTGAGGTTATCTGCAAACCTCCATTTTTTATACTCTGCTCTTCATGGGGCATTCTGCAAATTGGTTCCTACCCTCTCCCTTCAAGCCCATTTTCTTCCTACATGCCTTGTGTGTTTGACTCTAAAATGGCTGGTGGTTGGTTAAAATCCCAAGATCTCCTCACTCCAGGCCTTTCTCTTAGGCCAGAGCATTGTTTTTATAATACGCATTTTCTCAAGTTATACAAGTTGTGTTATTAACCCTGAGGGCAGCAGGAGGGAATTGTTAGGAGTTGGGTAATTAGCGTGGTTGTGAAAGCCAGACACTCAAAAGGCAGAACTGGACTGTCAAACTGAACATCTGATGAAATTCAGAATTAATTTGGAGAAGTAGCTGTTGCTATAGCTACCAATCCCCACTCTCCCTTGAAATGGAAAATAAACAGACAACAAGAGAAATAATTCAAGTTGGAGTCTGGGAAGAAGGCCCTTCTGCGGAACAGTAGAAGAAAACAGAGAGTTTGAGTATTTTAGGAAATGCTGAAGCAACGGTAAAACCATCTCATGAAGCAAAGCCTAAGGCAAGATTTCTGTAGGAATCTTTTCAGGCTCATTCAGGCTACATCACCCATCTTTCTCTCTGATCATCTAGGTACGTAAAGTCTCTATCTTCCAGGTTAGCGCTTGGTTTATTTTATAAACACTTCTAGTTGTGTTTAACTAGGTTGTAACTCCTCCAGGACAACAACTGTGCCTTATGCTGCATTTGTGTACCCCCTGTAACACATTGCAAAATGCTCCAGGTTGATTGCTAAGAAAGCGTTTTCAGAAAAAGCAGTGGTGCTGGTCTCTTTAGTGAAGAAGGCTCTTCATTGAGTATTACGCAAGGAGAGTAAACACGTGATGGAGGAAGGTGGGGGACAGTCATGGGAAGAACATAAGCTTTTGAACCACACAAGTTCGGGATCAAATCCTCCCTGGTTATCTGCCCGACAGAAATGTAAACAGACGAGCATCAGAAGGCATCCACAACAATGTTCACGGCACCACTATTCATAATGACTCTCCCCTGGGAGCAACCCAAATATCTATGAACAGCAGAATGGATAACTAAACCCTGATACATTCACACGGTGGAGTACGCTACAGCAGTGAGAGTGAACAATCTTTGGTTACATGGTACATGGATTATTCTTACGGGCAATTGAATATATTGAGCTAATGAAGCCAGGCACAGAAGAATATATACTGCATGATTCCAGTTTTAGAAGGCAAAACTAATCTATGGCACCAGCTTATGTTCATCATATTCATAGTATTGGCTTATGTAGATCCTTGGGGAGATGGTTAGTGACAAAAAGAAGGCATGGGGGTGGTGCTTGCAGGGTGCCAGCCATGTTTCTCCACCTGAATGCCGGTTCCCTGTTTGTGACGTGGGGATGATATGAATACTTATCTCATAGGATTCTTGGGATTAAATGTGGCAATCTATGGCATGCAGTAATTGTTCAATAAATGTTAGCTATTGTTATTATAAATAAGCTTTCTAAGGAAGGAGAGGTCACCGTCTGGGAAGGCTCTTGGGAGGAAGTGAGCCCTGCACTATTTCACAGGTCCAGGATCCTGAGTGCTAGTTGGGCCCTTGTTTCTGGCGTGTATTGCTCTTGGCATTGTGTGGTCCTGCATCTGACTCCTCCCCACAGAGCTCCCTGTGGGCACACAAGGCCTCTGCCCCTTCTTCCTCCTCTTGCGGTCTTGGCACCTGCCAACTGCTGGTGGTTTTGCATATCATGCCCGTGTTTCTGCCGTTCCTCATGCTGCTCTTCCTGCTGGCAAAGACTTATTTCACTATCCCCTGTGCCATCCACATAGTGGGTGCTTTAAAATGTGTTGCTTATAAAAGCCGGGATCTGCTTTTATGGCTTGGCTTCAGTGCTGTAGGCTGACTTGAACTGAGCTAAGTTTCTATTCAGGGTTTTAAGTTTCCGGGTAGGCCTGGCATGTCAAGGGCCATAGTTTTCCTTACTGTTCTGGAGCCACCAGGCTTCTGGGTAAAACGGTCTGGCCAAGAGACACAGGTTTTCATTTTTCAAAAAGGAAACCCTTCCCAACTGGTGGAAAATAAGCTTTTGCTTAGTGACTAATAACATAAACACAGACAAGATTTCTGAGCTTATAAATAACCAGTTGTAAAAGTGCCCAAGGGAAGCGGCCCTTTTTGCCAGAAGAATGGCCAAGAGTGTTCCTGTCACCTCGCTGATAGTGACCTTACTGTGGGCAAGGAGCCTCGGGCCAAGGGTGTGGAAGCCGCTCATTCTTCAGGGCCAATTCCCAAGGCCTTGCTCTTATACATTATAAATCCTGGGCTATTCTGGAAAAATAATAGTTGATCCCTAAGGTGCTTCCTGCTCGAAAATCCTGTGATTCTGTGGCAGCCACATGTTTTAAAGAGCAATGTTGGTGGGGAGAGGAAAGTTTTAGGGTTTTGTTTTGCCAGAGCTGCCTAAGAGGCAGATGAAATAATTACGAGCCTAGCTTCCATTTAGGGACCACTGGCTAAGGCACTGTGCTGGAGGCGCTAGTCCTGTGAGCTCACGGAATCCCCTGCAACCCTGGGGGGAGATTGTTGGCCTCCTTTGACTGATGAGAGACTCAGGTTCAGGGGATTTGTGTATATGTACAATGGCATAGTGGCTAAGAGCATGGAGTGTGCGGTCGGACTGCAGGCCCAGGCCTGGCTCTGCCTTGTACTCGCTCTGTGGCCACGGCAGTCATTAACTGCTGTACCCAGGCTTGCTCATCTGTGGAAGAGGATACACATAGGATCAAAGCTATATGGCATGACTCATGCAAAATGCTTACTAGCACAGTGCCTGTACATACTAGGCCTTCAGAAAGTGCTGCTATTACCAGGAAGGACTCAAGGAGCTTCATGTATGACATCACGTGGCCTTGTTGGTCAATCACAGATGCTCTAAGTCTACAAATGTTATTTGCATTTAGCTAATCTAGGGTTACAACCAGGACCTTGACCACGATCTGGGCTGTTCCCTGTGTGACGGGTGGGAGTGGTGTCCCAGGCCTGGCCGCTTGGACAGTGCTCTTACCTGGCTGCCCATCAACTTACCTGCAACAGTGAGGAGCCGCTTTTCTCACTTGGCTATCATCTCATGTACGCAGTGCTTCCCCAGGTGGCCCCTGGTGAGTTCCTCCAGAGTTAGTAGGAATGTTAAAATGGCCAGATCAACCTGCCTAACTCTGCATTAGAGAAAGCAGACTTTGCACGGGCCGTTGAGTATTAGCATTTTCCAAAAATTTTGCCTGTCTTTGACCATGGAACCCTTTTTTTCCCTCCAGATGATCTTGCAGGACCAGTGCTCCAGGGACCATGCCCTTGGGACTGTTCCCCAGCCCCCTCCAAGAGCAGTCAGCAGACGGGCAAGAGTCAGTAGGATGAGGTTTCAGAGCAGGGGGTGGCCAGGGACGTGAGACAGGTGTGAACTGTGTTTGTCTCCTTGATACCAGGTCAGTCAGTTGGAAATAGTCACTGAAACAATCCTTTTTCTGCATTAGGCAAGTGGCCCACACCTTCTGATTATCACTGGAATTCAGACCAGTGCCTTTGGCTTCCTTTAAGGATGCATCAGACTTTTTGGGGTGTGAGGTTCCTTGTTTATTTTCCTGTCAAAGTACTTTTCCTCTTCTTTCCTTCTCCCCTTTTTAAAAGTAGAAAACCTGCTGCCCTCTCTAGGGCATAACATTCTATCATTTTTGGAACCTGAGCCAAGTATCCCAAGGCAGCTTTTCCAGTTTCCAAAGTTTATTGTTAATGAAAAGTGAGTAACAGGCTGAAATCCCTGGCAGGATCCAGAGCTGCAGGGTACACCGAGGCCAGCAGACGCGGGAGCAGCCAATTTTATCTGGCTGTTCTTTCTCCTCCTCCCCGCCCTCCTCCTTCCCCCTTCTTTTTATCAGAGAGGTTTGGCTGGACTTGAAGGAGCCAGAAAGGAACTGGAGGGGCCTGAGTTTCTAGCAGCCAGTGGCAAAGTGTGGGAGGACAGGGGACCCAGGCCTGGGGGCATGTTCCAGTTCAAGTCAGTTCTCATTGAGTTAGTTGTCTGTGTGTCTGGCTCAGTGCTAGGCCCTGGGGTCCAATAATATCGGTACCAACAGGAATAGCTAATATTATTAGCTGCATGCCATAAATGTAGGTCTCATTCTAAGAATTTAACACACTTGACATCAATAAACCCTCCCAACTAAGAAGTAGTTACTAATATTTACATTTCCCAGTTGACCAAACTGAGGCACAGAGAGGGCAAGCAACTCCCCCAGGGCCACACAGCAAGAGTCAGATCCAGGAATCCTACTTAGGAGTATTGGATTCTAAAACTACAGTTTTTACCTTTCAAAGTCCAGACTCATGCTCCAGGTAGCAGAAATGGACATGTAAACCAACAAATAAATACGTGCAGTTTGAAAGTGCTATGATGCAAGTATCGCTTAGTACAGTGCTGGCAGAACGGAGCAAAGTGGAAGCCGTATTTGAGTTCAGTCTTGACTGGTGGGTTGGAGTTTGCCTGGCAGGTAAGACAGGTGGGAGTAAAAGCAGATAGAAGAGCACGGAGGTGGGAAACAGCAGTGTGTGTGTGTGTGTTGGGGTGTGATTGTGAGAAATGACAAACAGGCATGCAGTGCTGGGCATAGGAGGCCCAGGAAGGAATGGCAGAAGCTGATGAAATGGAGAGGCAGGCAGGGGTCCTTCAGGGAGGCTCTTGGGTACCCTACAAAGGTTTTTATATGATACCCCTTGGGAGTGATGGATTTTGAAACAGTTATTATTTGTCTTTACCCAAAGGCCATCTTTTTGTGAGAGCCCAAAGTATGAAACAGATAGCAGTGGAGTGGCTCTGGGTGAGGTAGTCCTGGGGACGGGAGCTTGTCCCTCAGGGCCTCCCGTAATCTACTCCCTTGGGCATCTGCCTGGAACTGCCAAGGACTGAGTCGCTCAGACTTTGAACAGGCTGGGGAGAGAGAAGCATGTACAAGCATCTTGGAAAGTGATTTCCATGGTGGTGTGGAGGTGGGTTGGGAGGGGCTGAGGCAGGGCACTGGGCTTGAGGTGACTGCAGAAGTCCTGGCAGAATACTGACTGTGGCATCACCATTGCCCATCCACACTGGAAGCAGAGATGAATCCAGTCTTGTCTACAAGTTCAGCCAAACTGCCTGCTTGCAGGCTGTGCAAGTTTAATTTCTCTAGGCCTCAGTTTCCTCATTTTTCAATTGGCAAAATTACAAATATTTTCCTGCTTGTTTGTTGTAAAATCTAAATGAATCAGTACATGTCAGGTAGTCAGAACCTTACAGGAGTCTGGTTCATAGTAAGGGCTATGTAACTATTTACTGTCATTGTCGAGAATACATTTATGATGTTTTGAGTTCACTCATTTAATGAATATTAATTGAGCCGCTATGCCAAATAGCATTCTGAGTGCTGGGGAAAAATCAGGGACTGAAATAGACCAATCCTCATTTCTCTTCTACTGGGAGAGACAAAATAAACACACAGAATAGATGTGTAACAGGGATTAGAAAGGTGGGCCACATTTGGAACTTTGGGTTTTATTTTGAGTGAGATGGAAAGTCTGGAAGGTTTTGAGTAAAGTGGTGACACATTCAGGCAGCCACTTTGGGGTCTGGAGTAGCTTGCAGGGTCTGGGTAGCTGGTCCAAAGCAAATGGCTAATTGCTGGTGGTTGTGTTTGTTCTTAACCATCATCCCATTTATAGGGAGCCGTTCCATGGGAGGGGCTCATGAAAAATGATAAAGGAAGTGGGGTTCTCAAAAAAGAGAAGCACGGTCCCCTTAAGTTGTAAAGGAGTGTCCCGTAATAATACTAATGATGTCATTGTCCTCCTGGCTGGAAAGCTTGCCCGACTCCTCATGATTTTGAATCACTCGCTTGTGTCCTGCCCGGTAGCTGTTTGCTCCCTGCTCAGTGACATCTCCATCATCCCTTGTCCCACCCTTTGTAGTCCTAAGTATGCCTGTCAGATAAACAGGGTATTTGTGTATTGCTGTTCCCCCCGCAGTGTTTGAGAACAAAGATAAGATTGTGATCATCATGGAGTATGCGAGCAAAGGGGAGCTGTACGATTACATCAGCGAGCGACGTCGCCTCAGCGAGAGGGAGACCAGACACTTCTTCCGGCAGATTGTCTCTGCCGTGCACTACTGTCACAAGGTATGGCCGGGCTGGGCCAGAGTTCGAACCCCACTTGACCCTTGAAAGGTTCTGAGGGTGATATCTGTTTGTTGCAGTGTATGTGGAGAATATACTAAAATAGAAGGAAGAAAATCACCATCACCAATAATTCCAGACTCTAGGGATAACCCATTATTGGCATTTTTGTTTGTTTCTACCCTTCTTCCTCCTACTCCTCACATTTTGCATTAAAACTTTTTAGTTTTAATAATTCTAGACTTACAGTGAGGTTTCCAAGATAGCACAGAGAGTTCCCATACACCCTCACACCCTCGCTCAGCTGACCCTGTGGCAACATCTTCCATTACTTTAGTACCTTTGTCAAGTGGAGACACCGATGCTCATAAATTGCTATTAACAAACTCCAGGTTTTATTTGGATTTCACCAGTTTCTCCACCAGTGACTTTTCTCTGTTACAGGATCAAATCCTGAGTATGATATTGCATGTATTTTTATATTGGTGTCTTGCTTTATCACCTGGTGTTTTAATCTCCACATTTGCTTGTATTACTTAGAATTCTTTGTAATTGTTGTGATTGTTGGGCATTTATGGTGGTTCTAGTCTGGTTATTATAAATAGTGACTGACATCTTTAGACATTAACCTTTCTTCTCGTTTGAATAATTAAGAGCTCTTACAGAAGGGACTGCTAGGCCATGGGTTTGAACTTTCCTGTGCTCCTGGTACCTTCCCTTGTATAGGTTACATCCACATGGATTACCTGTATACACATTCATTTTGGTACAACCCACCTAATGGGATGTGCTCGCAGTACAGTCAGTTTAGCTACCCTGGGTCTCTGGAGAAGGAAATGAAGTAACGCATATTTCCAAGCTGTATTTCATTGTTGTTATTAATCATTTTAGTCCTGATTTTCATCCCCTTCATACTTTTCCCTGGAACTGTTGTACCTGGAAACAGTCATTCACTTGGAGGACAATAGTGACTTGAATCCAACATGACATCCAAAATAGAGTCAGCTTCATTCAAATGACCGCAACATGGGCCCTCTGTTTTGTTAAATATTCTGGCTAATCAAGAATAGCTCTGTACTGAAGATGATTATTTAAATCTGAAATCTTAACCCGTGCAAACGTTACTTGACCTCTCTTTGCTGACTCAAAGGACACTGATGATCAGATCATACAGCATTCTGTATGTCATCCTCAGGCATCATCAGCAGTACAGATTGTATGTTCATTATTTAAAGTGTGTGCATACTTGGGCTTTGTATGAATGGGGCTTTATTAGACTTACTCCATCTTACTATGAAAATTAGGAATGCAGCAATGCAAACCAAACTGCTCCTGATATTTAAAGGTAAACAAAACCAGGTGCCTTGCATTTGGTATCTTTCTTCCAGGGCCTTGGCTTGTGCATTTCTGAATTCAAGGTATCCTTGAAGATTTATTTAGGTTAGAACAAGAGTAGTAGGAATACATGTTTTCATCTCTACAGTCAGTGCTCTTGGAGATACTAGAAACTGTCAAATGGAAATGAAAATAGACAATAAAGCACTAACTGCAAACATGCGGATTCTAAACTGAAGAAATATTGAATGAAAAGAGAATTTCTAACCAGTTGGTATGTTTAAAAAAGCAGCTTCAGTTGCAAATGCCCTTTACTCTGCATGATGTTGAAAACTTCCCCGCTATTTATCTGCCCAGCCCGGTTCTCTCCACTTTTTTACTGTGCCCACCTGCCCCTTTTAAAAGACCATTGAGTTTTAAAAGGAATTGAGCACCCCTGTTGTTAACTGCTGTGCAGACCAAAAGCCTATTGGGTAAAGACTCCTTTTCACTTTTCAGGGGCTGTCCGCTTGTCAGTGCAGTTCAGCCTCCAGCCTTGCCAGTGTTTGCATGAATGGAGAGGTCACACAGTGTGGCGGTGACCTACCTGCTTTGGACAGAGCAGTGGCTGTGGGCTCATTGGCCTCCTCCACCTTCACCCTTCACCCTGCATTGAGTCCTGCTGAGCAGAGAGGGACTTCCAGAACCTTCCCTCCCAGCTGTTTGGAAATACCCCTGGGAGTGCTTCTGTTATCCTCAGGACAGATCTGGACTGGTTTCATAGGTCAGAATAGATTGAGCCAGACCCCTTTCCTGCACTGTGGAGGCAGGCAGGCAGAAGGGCAGAAAGGCAAGATCTGTGAGCCCCACATTCTGAGTCCCCAGCAGAGAAATCTGTTTCTTCCCTGGGAATCACAGCACAGACAGACATTGTTTGCCACTGCCTGGGACTATATTGCTTTCACACAGTGGAATTACATTCCAACAAAGAATCCCCCTGCTGTTTTACAGGCTCTGGGGGAGAATGGATTCCAGTCATTTTTCCCTTAACCACACAGCAAGTGACTAATGCTGGTCGCTGGCGGGAGGCTTCATGACAGTGAGAGAGGTCCTGAAGGATGGCGGCAAAGACCACCGGGCTGGTGCATTTCTTTAATCTGTCAAGTGCTTCCCTTTGTTCGCCCTCCTCCTAACTCTCTCTCTGTCTCTCATTCCAGCCACTCCCATTCAGTTCCCTGCCTGTCTTCTCATTTCAGAATGGCGTGGTCCACCGGGACCTGAAGCTGGAAAATATACTGCTCGATGACAACTGTAATATTAAGGTAAAGCTCTTGTCTCACTGATTGATGTGCAGGGCCTGGGGATTGCAACTCGTGGGGGCTTCAGCTTCCAAGCTGCAGCCTCGAAATAAGGCGGCAACTTCCTCTCCTGGCAGGCCGATGGGGAGAGTTGCTGGGCTTAAGCCCTCATTTCAGTTCAGACAATTAAATTCAACAAGCATTTATCGGTCTCTGAGGACATGCCAGACATTGTTCTTCCTGCTGGGATAAAAAGGTGACTAAAATATAGTTCCTGTCCTTGGAAGCTCATAACTACAATCAGCACCATAGAAGTACTTGCAGAAATAACACAGTGTGTATTTCATACCATGTTTGCCCGATATTGCTTAAATTAGGTCTTTGCAACCCTATGGGATAGATACTGTTATTTACATCATTTCGGATAGGGGAACTGAGGCACAGAGAAGTTAAGTAACTTACCCGAGGTAGCAAACAGTGGTAGGTAGTAGAGCTGGGCTTTGAACCCGTGTCTGGCTGACTCACGAGCCCAAGTTTGAACCTCTTCGCTCAATTTGTCAGCAGGGCCCAACACTATTTTCGAGTTGGAACTCTTTCCCAGCCACTCTTCTGCCACTCCCACCCCTTGTCTCCTACATCTCCCTCCCACCCGCGAAACCCGCCGGGGAACTGGGAAGCTGGCCGAAACGACGGCGGCGTTCGCGCTGGGAAAGAGTGCACCAGCAAGGGACGGCGTTGGCTTCTATGGGCAGTGTTATTGCTGGCTGCAGCTGGGGCTGGAGAAGGCTCCCCGGGCCAACAGGGTTCAAGCGCCTCCTCAGAGCACTGTGAATGTCCTTTTGATCACATCTGCAAAATAAGCAAATATGGTTTCAAAACAAACGGAGCTCGCCGCATGGGTTTCATTATGAAGTGGCCTTCGTACTCCCGACACCAGGGGATCCCTCCTCCTGGCCTCTGGTGACGTCAGCGCCTCATCCTCACTCCCTGAACAAAGCCTGGGAATGACCTGGCCGCGTCCTCTTTTTTTCTGTTGTCGCTGTGCTCATTGGAGGGGTGCAGCCTGGGACGCTGTTTCCCCCCTTTCAGAAGGATGGAGTCGCTCTGGTGTTTGCATTCTCTTTGCACATCGTAGTGGCAACCATTGGTCACCACTGTCCTTTGAGAGGCCCCAGTAAGCCATGTCTGGGTGACCTCTTTCTTTTCCCAGTGGTTTGCCTGTGGTCACATATTTCTGGGTAGTCTACAGCATAAGGAGGAAACAGTTGGTCAGAGCAGCTCTTCCTAGGAATAGGAAGTGAGGTTCCCAGGGTCTCTCCATTTCTGGCAAAATGGCTGGTTTATTCTAGAAGGTGGACAGGCTGTAGCGTTAGAAAATAACATCCTGTGTGCCTTACTGGCTGTGTGACCTTGGGAAAGCCACTTAATCCTGTTTCCAGCTATACAGTGAGGTAATCGTCATGCCCCAGGCTTGAAGACTAAATGAGGTAGTTTGCATCTAGCTTTATAAACTGCTGCACACTGTGCAGTGAGTCAAGGTGAAGAGTGGTGGCTTTGGACTTGGATAGGCTGGATTTGAATTGCAGTGCTGATCCCTACTAATACAGTACGTACTGAGTCTCAGATTCCTCATCTGTCCAGTAGAGATGCCAGCTCCTGTCTCTGGGGGTGGTAGTTTACTTGTTCATTTTTGCAGTGAGGATTTTTTGAACAGTACTGTGTGCGATGCTCTGCACCCAGTCCTGGAGCGTCAATGACAAATATGTGGATTTTAGACCGTAATATAGTCAAAGCACCTAGCATTTAACTCTTCATGTTCAAGGCACCTGTTTAAATGGCTGGCCACCAGGGAGGAAGCTGAACAGGAGGCCAGCTGCTCAGAAGGTACCTGGATCCCGGGAAGTGGTGGCCTGGCCATGGCTATGGAACTGGGTTCTGGTCTGAGGGACACATTTTAAGGGTTTGTGTCATCCACCCTGGTTAACTTTCTCTGCAGATTCTTCTGCCACCTGCCCCCAGAGCTCTCAAAATAAAATGCAGTCTTTACAAGGCCTGGAATGTGAGTCTCTGGCTTGGGGATTGGGTTCTGTGGTGCAGCGTGACCTCTTGGTCCCATGATTAGTCCCAGCAGTGATAAGGCACATAGCTTCCTACCGAGTCATAGAATTCCCCAATGAAGGAGAAGAATGGCTAGAATTCTGAAGGCTGGGAACAATGGGGCCAGAGCCCAGGAGAATGGCTCATTTGCATAAGCAATAGGGCAGTGATGTGGGCCTCACCGCTCCCAGGACCGAGTCCTTCCATCCAGGACCCCTGCACATTATGTTGGGAAATAGCAAACTCATAGAACATGATAAAATTAAAGTTTTGATCATATCTTTTCTCTCTAAGAATTTCTACTTCTGGCATTTCCCAAGGTAGAATAGACACCTGCCTCCGAACAGAAAGCAAACCTTCGCAGTCTCTGACACAATTCTTCCTTCTGCTGGCTCTGGGATGCTGCTAGGATCTGCGAATCCTGGAGCGTGAAAGAATCTTGAGGGTTGTTTTCCAATCTTGTTTCAATAATTATGCCCGTAAAGTCTTAAGTGATGTGCCCAAGATAAAGCCCAGTGAATCAGTATCCATTACATTGTTGTCTTTATTTCCCTGGAGTTTGGCACAGTGCTTGTCACACAGTAGGTACTTTACACTGTTTGATTTTGGAAAGAAGGGGTGACAGCCAGGATTAGGACTCACATGTTTGACTTCAGGCAAATTCTCTTTTCATCATCTCACACCCATTTCGAAGGTTTTTAAAAATGTGTCTCATCTGGTGTTGATCTGTCTTCTGGCTGGATCTGCTCAGCTCTTCCTGACTCAGCATTTCACTGAAAACATATTTAGAAGGGTACTTGTTGCAAAGGCAGGCAGACACATGGCCGCAAGCTGGCCTCCATGTTCAAAAGAGCCCATATCATCAGTGTCTGGACAGGGGGAACATTAAAATGGATGCCCTGTTACCCCCCAGTGGAATATGAACAGTGTAGTCCTTCTTGGGGGCCCTCTCTGGTGCCTCTCTAAGTGTGGGTCCATCTTATGTATTTCAAGGGTGGAGGTCTTCTGCCCAGGGAATCTATAGAAATGCTACTGGTTTAAACTTGTAACCATGAAACCCTGTCACATGTTGCTGCAGTCGTGGCATGAGCCATGTAGCTTGTTCCTTCCCCTTCTCTGCCTGATGTTCATTTGCCATGAGCATGTCTGGCATCAGAAACTATCTGGCCACTAAGAGATGGCGTGGCTTCCAAAAATATTCACATAGTCGGTCATCAGAAAGAATGACAGCAATGTGCTGCTTTGGGTTGCATTCCATACTGTATGGAGAGGCCCCCTGAAGCCTTCTCCACAGTGGAGTAAGCCTACATCTACTAAAATAGACACCCAGCATAGCATTAATTTGCAATTAATAAGAATGGGCCAGATTCACATCCTGCTCTCTTAGAGAATGGAATGCTGACAATTCCCATAGAAGCCTCCTGTAAAAATGTCTGACAATGAGACATCCATGTCTTACAATGACCTCAGGGCCAGCTGACCTCCCTAAAGAGGGCTGAGAATCTGGTGAGCTCCCAGAGCTCAGAGTAGAGGGGCATAGGGGAAATGGCCTGTCACCCCTGGTGACAATGGAAATGCGGCTGTTTCAGATAAGAAAAGATGCTTTGAATGGCAGGGGCTACGATGAGACAGAAACCTCCTAGGCTTAACAAGACCAAGTAGGACAGCTCAGGA
Source organism: Manis javanica (assembly GCF_040802235.1). Lineage (NCBI taxonomy): Eukaryota > Metazoa > Chordata > Mammalia > Pholidota > Manidae > Manis > Manis javanica. The sequence continues at coordinate 104,281,469 of NC_133165.1, read as the reverse complement.
TTGGGGCCTCTGGGCTTTGATTATATGAATGTGAGAGCTCTGAATTCGTGCGTTAATTAATCCATTCATTTGTTCATTCATCTGTGTGTGTGTATGTGTGTGTGTTTGTGTGTGTGTGTGTGTGTGTGTACCTATCCATGCATGCCTGCATTCACTTTTCCATTCTTGCTTATATTCATTCAGCCAATTTTGTATGTCCTGTGGGCAATATTTATTGGACCACAAATATCTACTGAGTTCCTACCATTACCTGGCCTGTGCTGGAAGCTGGGAGTTTAATAGTGAACCAGATGGCTGGATCCTTGTCTTCTTGGGGCTCAGAATCAGGCAGTTGCTAAAGCAGCAGTAATAATGAGCCATGAAGAGATACAGAGATGAATGAGGAAGATAAGGTACCTACCCTAATGGACTTTAGGATTCTAGTTGAGGACACAAGCAATAAGCAAATAAATACATAGTGCAATTGGTGGTGAAGAAAATCCATGCAAGGTGAGGAGAATGGCAGGTGCTATTTAACTAGGGTGGTTAGACAAGGCCGTTGCATAGGACTCGAACTCCTCAGATCCATAAAGCTTTCTCTGGTTTCCTAGCCTTTGCACACACGTTTCTTCTGCTTGGAATGCTCTTCCCACTGCTGTTTGCCTATGCCTCCTTTGAGTCTCAGCTTGAATGCTTCTTCTTCCAGGAAGCCTTCCTGATCCTTGTCCCTTAGCAGGGCCAAATGGCCCTGCTGTGTGCCTCATAGTGCCCTGTGTAATAACGTTGTGGAAGTGCTGAGCAGGGAGTGGTGGGTCTGTTAACTATGGATGGACCAGAAAGCCTTTGCTGAAGCAGTGGTGGTTAAACTGGGCTTTGAAGTGGGTAGAAGTTTGGTAGAAAGGAATGTGATGATGGCCTTGCAAGGGGAAGGAATAGCAAGCACGAGGACAGGGCATGGGGGCTGGAAAAGGAAAGTGACTTTTATTGAGCCCCTGCTAGAAGCCAGAGCCATGTGCCAGAACTTCTGCACACCTTACTTTGTGTTCTCAGAGTGTCTCTACTGGGCTGGGTCTGATCGTCCCCATTTTACAGAAGAGAAGGCTCCCACAGCTGAAAACCAATGTGGCTGGCTGCATATCGAAGGCTATTTGACTTTAAAGACCAGACACCTGATAAAGTCTACCCTCTGCTATTATCATCCAAATTTGCCCTAAATCCAAGAGAGTGTCACACAAGGGCACTTCTTTGGTCCTTGCTTCAGTCAGCCTTACCTTGTCTGTAGGCAGGCTGCAGACAGCCGTCCCTGGGAGAGACTCTCCAAGTGCTGATGGTGGCCGATGGCCAGGTAGCCTGAGGTTTGGTGGCCAGAGCAGCCATGCAGGGACAGTAGAGTTGAATGTGCTGTGAGCCTGGACGGACTGTTCACTAGCGTCCCCTGAGAGGCTGCTTCTTGGAGGCATGCCCTCAGTTAAGAGCTTCCCCAGATCACTTGGGGTCAGTCATTTCCAGGCTCCCTCAAGAGGCGATGTAAGCTTAGATCTTCCGAAGATGAAAGCTGACCCCATTCCTTTCTGCTCATTGTTCCACTCCCTACCTTCACTTCCTGACAGCTCGGGAGCAAGGCTGTCATGGATAAAGCCACAGCAATTAACTCCATGGCCGGAAAGGAGCTATGGAGTGTGTCTTCCTCTATGGGGTTACCGTCTTCCTAAAGAGTTACGCAGAAAGCCCATTTCCTCCTCCGCCAGCTGGAAGCAATAACTCCCCTTTACGTGGAGCTTTATTGCCCAGGCAGCTCTTCACTGGCTTCACCTTACTGCCTGGGCCTCAGTTTCCTCATCAGCAAAATGGAGATAATAATGGTACCCCTCCTCATAGGGTGGTTGAGGGGACTTGATACATTCATATATGTGGTGCTGACAGAACAGCGACTCCATGTAGTCATGCTGCTGTTACTATTATCTCATTAAATCTGGTTTTGCTTTTCATAACACCATGTGGGTGGTGCCGTTGCAACTCCATTTTCCAACAAAGGAAACAGACTCAGGTAAAGTAACAATTGCTCACATTTTTTGAAGGCTTACTATGTGCAAGGCATGGCTTAAGCTCTTTCCATCTATTAGCTCATATGATTTTTGTGTGGCCGTTTATATTCTGGGAGGTATAGGTTACATTCCAGGGGCTTTACACGCATATCCTCCCATCCTCCCAATGGTTTATTACTACCATTTTGCAGGTGAGGAAATCGAGTGATGTGGCAGGCTCACCAGTCACAGAGTGGTGCCAAGTGCAAGGTTAGCTCCAGGTTACCTGGCTCCCAAACCTCTGATCTGTCCGGCTCGCTGCACTTCCTCTTAGATACTGCGAATGACTATCAGACCACAGCTTTTATTATCATTGTCATCAGCGTCTTTTCCCAGAGCTTAATCACCAGCAAGCTGATACTTCCTATTTCATCGGGTGAACGACGCAGTGATGATTCAGGGATCTGAGGCTAATTCTTTTTTAAGTGATGTTAAGTATATGTAACTAACATAAAGTTTGCCATTTTTAGGTGGGTGGTTCTGCGGCATTAAGTGCATTCCCATTGTAGAGCAACCATCATGCCACTGATCTCCAGAATTTTTGTGTCTTCCCACACTGGAACTCTATTCCCATTGAACACTAACTCCCCATTCCTCCTTCTCCCCAGCCTCTGGCACCTGCTATTCCACTTCCTGTCTCTATGAATTTGACCCCTCTGCATGCCGCATGTAAGTGGAATCATGCACTCTTTGCCCTTCAGTGTCTGGTTGTTTCCTTTAGCACAGTGTCATCAAGGTTCATCCATGTTGAGCTGAGGTCAATTCTTTTGAAGTGTGAACAATCGCTTCCTAGTTTATTTTTCTAACTCTGGTTTTCATCAGCAGGCGTAAAAAGACTCCAAAAATTCAAGACAGGAGTACTGACTTACCAGGTTCCTTTTCAGAGTCCAGATAGAACTGAACAGCCCAGTGTGGGACATGGTTCTGACCCAGTACAGGGCAAGGGAACAATACATCCCCTGTAGAAATGCAGAGCGGTTACCCTTCTAAGGTCACCAGTGTGTTGGCAAAATGTGACTGTAAGAGCAATGCCAGCTGCCCTTTGGCAGAGTTACCCTGTGTGCAGCTGTTGTTCTGTTGCAGAGAAAGTGTCCAGGGTGCGAAGACCCTAATGATCGTGTCATTGTTCTCATCTCTGTGACCTTCAGGATTCGCTTATCTCTTAGGGCTCCTTCAGGTTGAAACCATTTGTAGGATTTGGTTGCTTTTGTTTTATGATGTTTAAAATCATTATTCCCCAAGTTCAGCTTTCCCAGATTTCCCAGATTTCTTTTCTTTCTCTCTGTTCATGGATTTTCAAATAAAAACTGTATTTATTTGAAAGAGGCCTTACATAATTACCTTAAATGGAAAACCAGTCTTTTTTTTGAGTATCAGTAGTTAATAAAGTTACCTACATGTATCTAAAGGGGGGAAGCAGATCTTTATTGAGTTCCAGCTCTGTGTTGATTACTTTTTTAAGCATTTTACATACTTTGTGTCACTTAATTTTCACCATGACGTTGTGCAGGTAGATTCTATTCCTACCTCCATCTAACATGAGAAATTGAGGATTTGAGAAGTTTCATAACCAGCAGCTATTTCCTTTCTTAAAGTTGATATAAGCTCCATATTGCATGAAATCTTACCGCCACAGTCTGGATTTAAGTGGCTCAAGGTGTGAGAGCTATGCATATGTGTATATGTTGATTAATATTGCTTTTCTGCTGAAGTGCCAAGAACATGGGCTAATCTACATGTCTATTAATCTTATGTCAGCGACAGTGACAGTTTTACTGGGAGAGGCTGATAAACATCAGTCTACGAGGATGGGAGTGGGCTATAACATAAACACGCTCTCACAATGGCTACAGAGAAAGCAGGGATGCCCCGAATTGGAGATCTCTCAGCGAGAGTGTGTACACGTGGGGATTTGCATGTGTTGGCGGTGGGTACCTCTCACGCATGTGTGTATTTGGAAGCTCATATGGTGCTTCCGATGCTGCAGACACTGCGGGTGGGAAGGGCATGTATGTTTTCCTCTGGATGCGCTCTGTGCTATGTTGGTTTCTGTCTTAGCCACAGTCAGGGAGGATGAAGCGCTGGGACTTCTCAGGATGGTCCAGGGCTGCAGCCATTCTGTGCCAATTCTGATTGACAGGGCACACTTCATAAAGCTTCCAGCCAACTTCCTGCAAGGGACTCAGGGGCCATGATAAGAAAGTGGAATTCAGGGCAATTAAGTGCAATCTGAGCCCTGAGAATGTGTTTTCTGAGGGGCGGCCATACAGCCAGCTGCTTTCAATGACATTCCATTCATTCAGGGACAACTTTTACAAAATAGGCTTATTCTGTGGGCTGCATACAAAACAGAGCCTCTGTGGCATTCGGGTTGGGCTGCTCTCTGGGCATGAGAATCACTCTGCCTGTATTAAAGCCTCAAATGGAAATCAGCTCCGGGGGTGGCAGAAGCTTGCAGTGGCTCAACTTGTAGGACTGGAGTGAAATTTGCAGATTCCCCAGGGCCGTGTGCACAGCGGTTTGACACGGGTGTACATTGCTGCTTACTAGTTAACTCCCCTGGGATGAATAACCTCATCTCCCTAAACTTCAGTGTCCTTATCTATTAAATAGGTTTTTAAAAAATTGTGATAAAATATCCATAATGTAACATTTATCATTTTAACCAGTTTTAGATGCATGGTTGAGTGACATGAAATATATTCATATTGTTGTGTGAATGGGGTTTTAGATGGAATTTGATTAGAGACTGTAAAGTATTCAGAACACTGCCTAGTACTTGGAGGTCGTTCAGTAAGGGGCAGCTAATTTGTTTATTATTATTTTGCATCTCTTAATGATCTTGTGCTTTTCACAATATACTACCTGCTCTAGAGACAGGTATTTCTTGGGTGGGGGCAGGTACTAAGCAGTGGATTTGACAAAGATGAAAGATGTGGAACCTGCCACTTACTTGGGGGACTTAGAGTCTAACAGGCAAGGAAAACTTAAAAATATATACATACATACATATTATATGTATATATGTGATGTGTATATATATGATAATATATATGTATATATACAGGGAAGAGTGCTGCCATAAAGGATAATAAATAAAACATGTCAAGAAACCAGAGAAGAGAATGATTCCAAGGTGTATACAATACACAGAAAGCAAGGTTAGGTAAAAATTTGCATGGAGCTTGAAGACCTAAAGGTTATAAAGTATTTTTACATTCATGGTCTCATCTTGGTTGATACATCTACTTTCTTATTATTCTCACAATTATCCTGCAATCTGAAACAGGATAGCAATCCTGGATTCCCATTTTCTCGTGAATAGATTGAGGCTCAGAGTAGCTAAGTGGCCTGCTCCATGTTACCCAGATGGCTAGGGGCAAAGTTTGGGCTGAAATATGATGAGTCAACACCCAGAGCTCTGGGTCCATTTCTGGTTTTCCAAAGTGTGATATGCACACAGCCATGGAGGCAGCGTGATGTTAGTAAGCCCCAGATGGACAAGTTTCTGACTGATAGTTATACTTTAATGTTTTATCAGCAACATCAAGCCTCTAATTTGGTGTATATTTCTCAGGGCAAGTCCAAATTGAAGGGAAAGTAGGAGTCCATGTAAGAAGTAACTTTAAGTAAGTAAGAGAGCTTGCAGGATACAGTTAGGGCAGAACTTGTGATGGATGCCAGGGAGGGCAGCTGGGAATCACTGTCTCAGTCACGTTAACTGGAGACTCAGGACTGGATTGAAAATGGCCATCCAGCCACCAGACCCACCGAGGTGCCCCTCCCGCGCTCCAGTGCGTGTGGTGGGAGTTGCTCCATTGCAGACACTTCCTGGAACACTAACAGGCCTCCTGGTTCTTGCCTCTCTTCACAGATTGCTGACTTTGGGCTTTCCAACCTATACCAGAAGGACAAGTTCTTGCAAACATTTTGTGGGAGTCCACTCTACGCATCTCCTGAAATTGTCAATGGGAGACCTTATCGAGGGCCAGAGGTGAGTATGTTGCCTAATGTATATGGGGAGTCGGAAGGGGGACATGGATGAAGGAAAGGGGGGAGGGGCAGGACTGAATCTGGGAAATATTTTTAAAAAACACCTTTTTTTTTCCTTGTACAATTATAAAGACCCTAAGATACACAACATGTTTTACTGTATGTATGTACCATAATTTATTTAATACTACCCTAGATTTAGACAGATTGCTTTCAGTTTTCCCTATTAAAACAAAACAGACAAAAAACCAAAGACCCCCAAACTCTGCAGTGAATATCTTTTTGCATCATTTTTAACAGCGGGTATTTTTGATTAAGGAAATACATTTTAATTGCATCTGCTAATTCATGAGACATGCCTGAAGCTTTCAGGGCCACTCTAAGAGAAGCGTACGTGAAAATGGTATTTTGAAAATGGGTGAGTTGAAAGTGATTTTTCTTTTTTAGAAAGATGATTCTCTTTACAGAGAGATTCATCCACTCATTATCCTTTAAATAGCAGCTGCTCAGTGGCTTGAAACATTTGCTTCCAAATATTTATCCGAGAGGGCTTGGGGGCTGGGCTGGGGAGGGAAGAGAAGGAGGCCGAGCGCCTCTACCAGTTGCAGTTAAGAGAGAGTCTCCCTAAAAGAAGGATGTAAGGGAGGAGTATAGGATTCAGTCTGCAAAACTAGAAACTTGACACCATGGATGATGAATGCTTCTTTCAACTTCTATCATCTGGGTTATAAGCCCGCAGCCTCTGATCTGGCTAGCAAGCTTACTTTATTTGGCCAGTTCATTAGCCTTTTCTAAAACAATTGAACAACCATTTAATAATTAGGAGATTTCACATAAAAGTCTGGTTTCTGACTTCTCTTGAAAAACCGGAGGGCCTGACATTCCTACATGGCAGCGTCTAGCCTCCTGAGGCTGCCCGCTTAAGGTGGGCAAATGCTCGCCACAGCTTGTCTCTGACACTCCACGTTGTACTCCCAGCAGGTTTTGTTGCTGCCTGGCTCCTATTAGCATTTGAGTATGCAGCCCCTGATCCATCAGAAGAGGGTGCACAAGGAATTGATTCCTGGATGGGAGTGACGGGCCCGGTGTCTGGGTCGCAGCTCCATCACTGGAGTAGGATTTCCGGAGAAACCATTTAGCCTCCTTTTTTCTTCAGTATTCTCATCAGTCAAATGTGGTTGAAAATAATCCAGGCCCTGCCTTTTTTATAAAATTATAGGAGCAAAGGAGATAGTCTGTTTACAAAAGTTCTCATGCTGTCTGGGGCTGTTGGCTTTGGGTTGGCATGGAGAGGTCAGGCTCTGCAGCAGGCCCCAGGCTGCACTGCCTATCAGCTGTCGGGCTGCGGTGGGAACCTGGCTGCCAGGTGCTAAGTTCCGTTCCTGGGGTCGCTGGGGGTGGCTGCTCACAGACTGTGATGCTAACGGTTTGGAAGGCGTCCTGGAATCTGCTTTCCAACTCTTATATGTCCTGTCTCTCTGCTCCAGGTGGACAGCTGGGCCCTCGGCGTGTTGCTTTACACTCTGGTTTATGGAACGATGCCCTTCGATGGTTTTGATCACAAAAACCTCATCCGGCAGATCAGCAGTGGAGAGTACCGGGAGCCCACGCAGCCCTCAGGTGTGCGCCCGTGGTGGGGGGAGAGGCCGGGAGGCCACAGTGGGCTTGCCAGCACTAGCTCACTCTTTCTGCTTCTGTTTTAATGTCAGGAAGGAGTCTCCTGTTTTTTCTCTTTCTCCCCTGTAGAGTTTTGCCTTTGGCAAAGCTGGCTTGTTAGGTTGGTTTGCTCAAATCTTGCCAAATGGAATTTTCAGAAGAAATGTCCTGTGTGGCAGACAGGCTAGGAGTCCTGTCTTGCTCTATGCACCTGGGCAAGCCCCCTTATTCTGTTTGGATTCAGTTTCTCACCTACAAATTAAAATTTTGGAAAAGGTATGGCGGTCCCTTCCCCTCCGTGTAGATACCATCACTAAACCGTGAGTGCCATGAGGGTGGCACCTGCTCTTTTCACCCCTGGCTGGGGATATGGCACATGGGCACTGTTTCATTATCTATTGCTGTATAACAACTCTTTCCATCCCTCGCTTCCCCCAGAACAAGCTCAGCAGTTTCACCCATGTAGCCATATATCTCGATTCTGACTTTGCTTGGGTTTCTCCTGTGGCTGCTCTCAGAGGGCAGCTGGGTTGGGCTGGCTGTGGGACATCTCAGCCCTCTTCTATGTGGCCATCCTCTCCGGGCCTCTCTCTCCAGGAGGGAGCCTGGTCATGTTACAGCTCAGGGCTCTCAATGCAGGAAGAAGCAGCTGCTGGGGCCCTTAGTGTCTGCACTTGGTAGCCAGATAATGTCATTTCTGCCACATCCTATTGGTCAAGGCACGCGAGGCCACAAGTTCCATCTCTTGGTGGGAGAGCGTCAGGCGTGGATGGAAAGTGTGTGTGCAGATGGCCATCTTTGGAATGTAGTTAACACAGGCACTTCATGTATATGCATACTACACACACACGCACACCCTGTTGGTTCTCATTATTTGCGGTAGGTATGTCCTATGAAGGTGGTGCAGACATTCAAGTTCATGAACACAGAAGCGTTGCTCCTAGGAAAAAGACAGGGGCTCAATTCCTGTGAGCCTCTGATCACAATATTTCTGTCAGCTGATCAATACATAACCTTGTTTTATATATGTTTAGGTTTAAAGAGACCTCATTTAAAATACACCTCATTTAAAATACATTGTTGATTCATTAACATTGAACTCATTCACGGCTGACAGCACCATAACTCATGCCTGAATGAGGCTTATCTGACAAACAGGTTTTCTTCATAAGGCACATCCCAGCCTTCCTGCTCTTAGGAACGCTGGGTGCGCTTTAGCACTAGGGTTGGGGCCATTTTACACAATGAAATCAACAAAAAGCATAAAAATGTCAAAAACGTGGACTGTATAGGCTGTGAGTAGTCTACCTGTTAGCAGTGTGAGAGCAGAAATGAGAAGGCAGAGCGTCATTGCCTTATGTGACCTCAGCTGGGACCATGCATACACGCTGGGGGAGACTCACATTTTTTGCCACTTGGTAAATGTGCACAAATGACCAAGAAAGTGCCACAAGTATTGATTTTGGGGTTAGTGAGTAGTGAGTAGGCAAATTTATAAATATAGAATCTGTGAATAATAGGGGTTGACTGTTGTATATGTATGTGTGTGTGTATATATATATACGTTTATACTTTATGTGTGTGTGTGTGTGTATATATATATTTGTTTGTTTTGTTTTCCAGTAAGCCAACCTGGTGTTATTTTTTTTATTTTTGAGAAATTTTGTAGTGGTCTTATTTACTTCACCAGTTAAGTGGCATCAACACAGTTCCTGGCACATTACAGAAGTATAGAAAATATTTATTGAATGACTGCATGAATGACCATCCTGTCAGTTCTCAGGGGTGCAGCTCACCACCAGCCCCACTGCCAGGCCCTTGCCAGCTACTCATTAGCCTATACATGTGACAGAGAGGAGGTGGCACCTTCCCAGGATATATAATTAAGTTCCCACTGGGGGAGCACAGTTTGATCTAAAAAGTCATTTTATAAGTTGTGAGCGTCAGCTGGTTCCTGTGCCCTTTTCAACATCCCTTTGGGGTTTTCCCCCTGATTCTCCGGCAGCAGAAATCTGCAAATGGAATTTTTCAGACGGGCTGTAAAAGGATAGCAGATAGAGATCAGCTTTCTGATCTGACAGCTCAGCAGGCTACCACTTATGTCTGAAAGGGAAAGGAGGTGAGCTCGCTGGGTGTGAACCTGGCCATGGTCCTGCTGGGGTCAAGCCAGCCTTGGGGACCGCCCCTCTCACTGCCCAGGTGTGCCAGGTGTGAGCTCCTCTCCACCTTTTCTCTTTCCCTCTCTTATGAGGGGCCTTTTTTGTGCCATCTCAGCCCCAGATTTCCTTTTCATACTTCCCCAGTGACCCTGAGCACTGCATGTTTATACAAGCCTACCTTTGGAGGACTGAGGAAAGCCGTGGTAATCTACATCTGTTTTCCCTGTTGGTAAAATGATACCCACCAAAGGAATGGTGGGGCCCTGCATGGGTCTCGTGTCTTTCCCCCTGTATTGTAAGGGTCTGAGCTGATGGAAAGCTCAGTATTCCTGTGGCATTTCTTCACTTGTAAGGAAAACATGCCAGGATGTGATAGAGCACCGACTGGCCTGTTGTTCTGCGTCTTGATGCTGCTTTTGATGTATAGTCTGGAAGATTTTGGCTTCTGGCTGGCTCCAGAGTGTGGCTGGATCAGGACTCCAGTTGGAGTTTTCCTAAAGTGAGCATGTGTCCCTAGCCAGTCCTGGGGGTGTCAGCCCTGTCAGGAAGCCAAAAGCTCCCATGTAATGGAGTCTTTTCATTGCTTGTCCCATAGATGCTCGAGGACTCATACGGTGGATGCTGATGGTGAACCCCGATCGCCGGGCCACCATCGAGGACATCGCCAACCACTGGTGGGTGAACTGGGGCTACAAAAGCAGCGTCTGTGACTGCAACGCCCTTGCCAGCTCCGAGTCCCCACTCTTGGCTCGCATCATCGACTGGCACCACCGTTCCACGGGGCTGCAGGCTGAGACTGAAGCCAAAATTAAAGGCCTGGCCAAACCGGGGGCCTCCGAGGTCATGCTGGAGCGGCAGCGGTCGCTGAAGAAGTCCAAGAAAGAGAATGACTTCGCCCAGTCTGGCCAGGACTTGGTGCCTGAAAGCCCATCCAAGCTGAGTTCCAAGAGGCCCAAGGGGATCCTGAAGAAGCGAAGCACTAGCGAGCATCGCTCTCACAGCACTGGCTTTATCGAAGGCGTAGTGGCTCCTGCCTTACCCTCTGCTTTCAAGATGGAGCAGGACTTGTGCCGAACTGGTGGGTCCCTCCCCAGCTCCCCCGAGGCAGAGGTGCCAGGTAAACTCAGCCCCAAACAGTCGGCCACCATGCCCAGGAAAGGCATCCTGAAGAAGACCCCGCAGAGAGAATCGGGCTACTATTCCTCCCCCGAGCGCAGTGAGTCTTCGGAGCTGTTGGACAGTGCTGATGGGAGCAGCATCCCGCCCCCCAGCCCCCCGGACACAGCCAGGGTGGCTTCCCACAGCCTCTCCTGCCGCAGGAAGGGCATCTTGAAGCACAGCAGCAAGTACTCAGCAGGCACCATGGACCCAGCCCTTGTCAGCCCTGAAATGCCCACACTGGAATCCTTGCTGGAGCCCGGCGTCCCCTCCGAGGGCCTCTCCCGGAGCTACAGCCGGCCTTCCAGTGTCATCAGTGATGACAGCGTCCTGTCCAGTGACTCCTTCGACTTGCTGGATTTGCAGGAGAATCGCCCCGCCCGCCAGCGCATCCGTAGCTGTGTCTCTGCCGAAAACTTTCTGCAGGTGCAGGACTTTGGGGGGCTCCAGAACCGGCCCCGGCCCCAGTACCTGAAGCGGTACCGGAACCGGCTGGGAGACAGCAGCTTCTCCCTCCTCATGGACATGGATGATGTGACTCAGGTCTACAAGAAGGCTCTAGAGATCTGCAACAAGCTCAACTAGCATCCTGGGGTGCAGGGGTGGGTTGGGGTGGGTACGAGGAAGCAGTGGGAGCAATGACTTGTGCTAATGAGCTGGTTACCTCTTTGCTGGCCATGATAATAGACTGAAAAAGGATTGGTGCCATCTCTCTTGGCCAGGTTTGCAGCCTTGAGCCAGCACCCACAAGGGAAAAGTGGGCTCTCTGCCAGCCCTGCCAACTGCCACTCAGAATCTGGGTCCTAATTGGCGTTTGCTTTCTGGCACCTCCTAGAGGACCAGCTGTCCAGGGGAGGTGGTGTTGGCCAGCACTTAGAGGGTGGGGAGGAAGCATATGGGAGAGGGAGCATTTCCCTAGAAGTTATCCAGATGCTTTTCTGAAGGAGGGGCAAGACAGACTGGGGCCACCTGTTCTGGGTGAGGTCGGAACTTGCTCCTTCTATCCTCACATCAGCAAGCTTGGTCTGACTACGTGGGGTTGACAAGTAGATTTCAGCAACCTGAGCTCGAATCTGTGATCGATTGATAGTGGCTGCTGGGTGTGCTGGTTCGAGTAGCCCAGGCATCTGGGAGGAGTACTGTGTAGTAATGGCTGCCATGAGGCCCGGAAGGGGGCAGTAGCACACAGGCCATGTAATTGCCATCCTTGACCTGGCTGGGCCCTGGGAGTGTCAGGTGAAGGTGTCCTAAGGTGTCCTGGGATCTATATTCTTCCTTTCATGCCGCTGGTGTGGCGTTTGTTAATTTGCTACTCTACTTTGAATGGAACACAGGGCCTTGGTCAGAGAGAGAATGCTCTGAGCACTGCTAAGGATTCAGAGTCAACCCATGGTGATTTTTTTGGCTTCTTGCTGTCTGCCTTGCTCTTCAGCACAGCCTTCCAAGGGTGGACAGGGAAAACAGTGGTGGTGTCAGAGGTCAAAACTATGGCGTATAACAGAGCTTGGAACTCTCTGTGGTCTGCACAGATGAGTGGAAATTGATCCTCACCAGCAAGGGGGCAAGCTTGTCGATTCCTTTAACATCTCAGTATTAACTGGAGTGCTGCCTGCTGGGTCTTCACCCGTGTGGGTGCTTTGAATTGGATGAGATGTGTCCATAGGCTTCAGAGGAGTAGCTGGCTCAACATCTACCTGTTTACTAATAGCAAATGTTTTCCCATCCACCAAGTGTGGAATCCTCAGACGTAGGTGAGTCTGCTTCTAGGAAGTTAGCGTGCAGGTGGGATATTTGGGTGAAGAAAGGAGAGCCAGGCAGAAGGTGCGTTCCCCCCACACCTAGGTATTCTGTGTCATGGGTTTGAACTCCTAGGCTTTGGGGAGAAAGAAAGTCCTAGACATTCAAATGAAGAAGGTGTTGAAAGCAGAGTGGGTGGGGAGGAAGCACACAGGAAAGAACATTTCCCTGGAAGTCACCCAGATGGTTCTGGAAGAGGCAGAAAAGATATGTGACAGGACATTTGTCTTAAAATGTAACTTAACTAGTTATTTAACTTCTAGACACCAGATTACAAGTGACAAGATGTCACTCCCACAGTGGGCACCTTTGGATGTGAGGTTTGAAATTAATGGTCTTATTTGGGAATGTGGGATGACTTGAAATTGTACTGGCCTGGGCAAATCAAAACCCTTGTTTCAAGATGGCCAATTTCTGATAGTTATCTAGAAATATAAGGAGGGCAAATCTTGGGGGGTATTTTTGGGAAAACCAACAGTTCATAAGGAGATGAGAAAGAATTTGCCTTAAAGCACTAACAGTGTGAATTAGAATGAAACTGCCCTTTCCCTAAGGAGATGGCTCCATTTCTCCCCTCGCCACCAGCTCTGGGTGGGGGCTTGTGCATTCCTTCAGGTTGAGCTGAGTAGTGTATTATGGGAAACATCTCAGTTTCCTTTCATTCAGTTCCACCTCCTTCCTGAACTCCAGTATAGGTTCAAAGGGAAAAAAAAATCTGTAGATAGCAAATTATGTGTGGGGGTTTGTGTGGGTGCGTGGAGGGCATTCTGCAACCTCTGAGCTCCTTACTCCCTGTCTCACTTTATGCAACCTCTTCTGAACAGCCTGTACTACCATGCTGCTGGTCCCTCATGCATGGCAGCTGGCCTCGTTGGTAGTTGTCAGTATGACTTCAGTGTAACACCTACCTACTGGTTGATGCATTTTTTTCCTTTTGCCAAGTGATTGCATCTGTTTAGTATTTTCCATCCTTCTTATCTTTAAGTAAAAGTGAAACTATTAAGGAAAATCATTTTACTTTCCCCATCTCACCACCCCGAAAAACACAGGTGTGTTCTCTTTTGTCAATAAACCAGGACAGTGGATTATGGCAAAGACAGTCCTCCACTCAGAGGCAGGGATTCTGAGTTGAGTCCTGGTGTGCTGCTAACCAGCTGGTGGCCATAGGCACCTACAGTGTTTTGGGGGCTAAGTCTTCCCTTCAGTGAGGGCGGGAGGGGTAGATTTGCTGGCCCTGCAACCTGTCTAGGTCTGACATTCTGCTAACACCCTCAGATTCTGGATGCAATATCGATGCTGTCCTTTCGAGGAAAAGCTTGGAATAGTAGGAAAATCCCTGCAAAGTCCTACTGTCCCTACCAGCCAATCCCCAACCAAGGAAGTCATGCTTGATTAATTTCCATGGAATTAAAGTGAGAGACACTTTTATGATCCAGTGGACCAAGCAGGAGATTCGATGTCAGCTGTCCTGGTCCTTCCCGTGCCTCTGTAGGCCTTTCAGTGTCTTAGTTTACATGTCTGCCAAAGGAGTAGAATTCTACTTCTCTTTACAGGTAAATTTCAAGGCATGATCAGTTTTCAGGAAGTGCTTCAAGACCCCAGGTGAAATTACAATGCCAAGTGCTCTCTGAATTTCCATCCCTGTTGTAAGGTGCTGCTGCTTCAGATGATGGGGGGCACTTTGCAGGGTGAAATCCAGGTGAGGGTTACCCAGGCGTGTTGTCTTGAGTACAAATGTGAATGATCGACTGACTGCTTATTGCCAAACTGGAAATGTTCTGTAGGGATTTACTGGCATGGTATATCATTCCTAGAAGAAAAAAATAAGAGAGAAACTTGACTGCACATTTTTTTTTTAAATCCGTGTTGTGACTTTTATTTAATTTCTTTTTTTTTTTTGGTAATAAAAAGTTGACTTTTTTATTTGAATTTGTCTTTTTTTATTTATTGGTCTGAAAGGCATTTCAAAGGTATTATAATAATATATTGGTGTAATTTAATTGGTGCAACATGCTTTATGGCTCCAGTCAAAGTTGGTTTTCACTCATTTGGTTGGTTGGAGCCCAGAACAGCCTACAGGGAAAGAAAAGCTGGATAACCACCCAAAAGTTGTTTGTATTTTTATTGGAAACTGATTTTTGTTTTTTTTTGTTTTCGTTTTTTTTTTTTTTGTTTCTGTTTTTATTTTTAAATTAAATAAATTGCAATGAGCTGAACTGAATTGGGACCTTGCTTCTTTCTTCGGTTATTTTTCTCTGAGTTAAATAAGTGACACAAGAACTGTGAGGAACAAAAACCCACCCAAGTCAGCGTAAGCATGAAAGGGGGATTTATTGTTCGTTCTCAGAGGAGGAAATGCAGCCGGAACTCAGCTCATGTCTATTTTTCTGCCTAACAAAACCAGGAACTGGAGAGGTAGGAGCTGAGAGGGCCACAGGCCCCTTCTATGCTCCCCTTTGCCTAATAGCTTTCTTCTCCTTCTATAGCCTGCAGTTCCCTGCCCTCATTTTATGACCCACCTTGGCTTATCCCGGAGTTTCCAAATGTACCTATTCTGGCTTCCAAAAGAGACAGCTGACCCTCTTCCTTCAGTCTGGACTAGAGACCCCCCAAAGTTTACTGCTCATTCTCTCTTCCCAGGCTTCAGCTTCCTCTGCCTTCCTCTTCCTCCGCTCTGCCCTGTGCGCCAAAGGCAGGTAATTGCTCAGAGTCCGAGATCAGCGGGCCATGCTTCTAATGGGGGTGGGGGGACCACTGCTCTGTCTGTAAAATGGCATCCAGGTTTGCATTTTGCCATTGTCCCTTGTGCAAACAGACCCTGCAGGAAGCTCTTGGAAACAGGGATCGATAATAGGGTGAGATGTTCCTGGTTCTTAAAATAGCAAATGACAGCCAACCTTACCCTGGTATTAAACACTGGAGTCATGCTCTGCACCAAATAGTATGAGGGGATCCATGAAAGAGAAGCCTAATTTTCCAAAGAAACTCAAACTTTCTCCCCTTATCTACTGGGAGAACATTGGATGTAACATCACATGTAGCAAATGAAACTATAGGATGCCAGTTAAACAATGTATATATTTTTAGTATAAGTACGTCCCATGCAATATTTGGGTCGTGTTTACACTGAAAAAAAAAAGTTATCTGAAATTCAAATTGAACTGGGCATCGTATATTTTAACTGGTAACCTAATCTGATGGGGCTTAACTGGCTAAATTGACCAGTACTGGGCACGATAGAGGCTTGGGGAATAGATGCTTATAATTGTGGCCTGCCAAGTTTGGACATGTCCATGCCTCTCAAGCGGGGCTGAGGTGGGAAGAATTCCACTTCCAGTCTGAGTCTGATGACTGCTGTTGAGTCAAATTGCTTTGCTCGTTGCGCTTCAGTTTTCTCATCTGTTGAATGGGTATATTAATTGCTATCGAAACCCAACTCTAAGAGGTCTGTGAAGAAGGAATGAGAGAATTTCCATGAACTCACCCTGAGTGTAAAACTCATTATGAATGGGAAACCACAGTGCTTTCTTTACAGATCAATATTCACTTCCTTTGAAGATAGGGTATTTATAAGGCCGCCTGCTTGGCTCTTAATTCTTGCTTTGGTCCCTGCTGTTATTAGTAAATGGACCTGTCAGTCATTTGCGGGGTAAGGGACTAAGGTAAAGTTTCCTTGAAAGTGAACTCCTTTGGAAAGACATAATGCTGCCACCAGAGAGAGGGAATAGCTTGTGTATTGTCTAGAGGCTAGACCAAATGTGACATCTCAGGGGCAGTGAGGAGGACACTGGGGTGGCTGGAGTGGCATAGTTTACATATTGTCAACTGGTAGGTTGGTGAGGTTAATGGGGAGTAGTCATTTTAAGGAGGAAAATTGAAATAATATTTATTAAGCTTCTACATGGTGCTATTTCATCCTTATTTAGTGGCAGATCCTAACTCAGACTACATTAAGGAACAAGATGCATTTATTGCATGTCTTGGGCACAGCTGGATCCTGGGATTCAAGTGATGCCATTGACCTCTTTTTCACTCACTCACTGAACATGAGTTCCATTCTTAGGTAGGCTCTCTCTGCATGGCAGCATGATAGCTCCTGGTAGTAGCAGGGTTATGAGGTCTTTTTAGTGCATGATCCTGAACTCAAGAGAGTCTTACTATTCTGGCATTTATGTGCCAAGGAAGGACTGATTGGCTTTGCTGGGGTCATGTTTCTCCTTGTGGCCCAGTCAGAGTCCAGGCACAGATGCTCTGATTGGCCAGCCTGGATCCTATGCCCACTATTGTATACTTGAATGACAGCTCATTCAGAGTCAGAGTCGGGAGGACAGCTTCTCCAGAAGAAGGGATGCAGAGCCGACAAAACAAGAAGTTACACCTTTTGGGCCTCAACTTTCTCATATATAAAATAGCATTAAATAATATCTGACTTTCAGAATTATTGTGAAAATTAAATACAGTAAAGTACCTAATACAGGGCCTGTCAAATAGAAGATTCTTAATTTATTCAGGTAGTATCAGGGGGCACAATAATATTCAATAATCCTATAGAGAAGAGATATATTTGCTAGGAAGATTTTAGCTGTAAAATCAGCTATAATATGAGAAAATCCAGCTGAAACTAGTTTAAACATTACAGGAGCTTTATTAGCTCGTTATCTGGAATTCTAGAGATAAGGTAGATTTCATGGTTACTTAGGTCTAGTGGGAGAAATGGATAACAAATCAATAAGCAAACATGCCCTCCCCCCACCTCCAAATTACAGATTGTGGTAAGTGCTTTGGGTAGGGTGCAGAGATGGAGAATTAAGGGAGAGAGATACTTTTATAGAAAGAATAATCAGGGAAGGCATCTTTGAAGAAGTGACCTTCCAGCAGAGGTTTGAAGATGGAGAACTAGCTATATGAAGAATGAGCATTCTAGGCAGAAGGAACAATATGTGCAAAGGCCTTGGGATCTTTAAAAGAGAGCTTCACAGGGTTAATTTCAGGTCCATTGGCATAAGAAAATCATGGTCCAGGGATTGTGGTGTTTTGTTAAACATATGCAGCCAAGTTCTAACGTGGACTGGCTGTGATCATTTATGACTTTGTGTACCCTTAATTACAAATGGCTGCTTCCTTCGGCAGGTGGTCCCCAGATGAGATGCATACAATGATGTGCAGTTTTAAATGAGAATATGTTTCCATGCAGAAATTCACTGCCAATTTATTGAAATTTATGGAGAGGATGCTTAAACCACAGAATCATGCAAAGTCTGGTGCATGGAAGTGGAGCAGCAGTGACACTCAATGAAGACCTGAAAGTGCAGAGTAAGGTTTTCATGTAACAAAACCCACCACAGGCTATCACAACTGTCCTGTTCCAGTAGGGAATTGTGTGGAAAACTAGGTATCAATTTTTCAAAAAATTGTGACAACTATTTTCCTAATAATGAAAACTTTGCACTGTCCAGCTCTACCTGACTGGGAATATTCACTGTCTTGACCTGTTGATTTCCCCACCCACTCCCTGTGCTAGTTTTCATTTGTGAATTAGTTTGGATGGGCTATGTTATGCTAACATAACAAATAAGCCCATAAATGTCAGTGGCTCAATATGATAAAAGATTGCTTCTTACTCTCACCAAATCCAATACAGGTTGGGCAGTTTTCTTTGTCAGTTTATCTCCATGCAGTCACTAGAGGACCTGAGCATCTTCCATTCTGTGGTTCTACCATCTTGGGGTCCTTCATTTCTAGCTGTGCAAATGAGAGAGAGAGAGAGAACACAAGTCAGGATCTTTTATGGATTGATCATACTTGAATATAGTATATCATTTTTGCCCACAACCCATTAGCTAGAACTCAGTCACCTGACCCCAACCTAACTTCCTGGATGGTCTTGAAGTCTGTCGTACTTCCAAAGTGGAAAATAAAATAGAATTAGTGGACACATACCAATCTTTGTCACAGTTTATATCTACATGGTGGGGAACCAATACAAAGAAAAATCATCCTTGTAAATATTGGCTGAGTGCTTAGTGAGTGGCAGGCAGTTTGCCTACCCTTTATACACATCATCTTCTATACTGCTCCTCAGGGTCCCTTATCGCCATCTTTACAGATGAGGTAACTGAGTGCTGGAAACGTGCGGTGTCTTGCCACTATTAAATGTGTAAATTCAAATCCAGGCCTGGCTGACCAACTTCTAAGTCCAAGTTTTTAATTACTGTTTTGTGTCCCTGGGGTGATCCTTCTTCAAGTCAGGCAACCTGATCATAAGCCCCATCCTGTCACCATCTATGTTCATTTAACTGGCATTTTCCTGCAGGAGTGAAATAGATACCCTCAGGAATGCAGACACGTGCCCAAGTCAGTGTATGCTCCAAAAAAATGGGGAGAGGAGAGCAACTGTCCCCTCAACTGATACCTCCATTGGTGTCAGGTTCTAGAAGATCCAGTCTCAGCACATGGAATTAATAATTGATTCAGGTTTTGTTTTTTTTAACTCCTCTAGAGGGGAATCGGATGGAGGAGTGGGTCTTTCTCCCATCTGAGTACCTGCTGTGGCTCAGAACTCAGTAGAGGAGACCGTACACCTCCAGCGGCTAGGTTTCTGTCCAAAGCTGTCCACCCCCAAACAGGGCTCCAAATACTCTTTCCTGTGCTGGTGTGCTTCAGGAGACCCTGATTCTAGAGGGCTGAGGGTTCAAAGTAACTGCTTGGAGCCATTTGGAAATAGGATGTCAAGCTGGTTGCATGGGCCTGTGTGGGGTAGGCATTGCAGCACCAACTTCCATCACACAAAAGGCAGAGCATTGCCATGTCTTCAAAGTCCAGAGCAGGGTGATGATAAAGGCACCATCCCAAATCAGATTTCTAGAGGAACACTTCACTGTCAGGTGAAACTGAGGGTGAGGAGCAATTCATTTGGGAGGCATCTGGAGAAAAGGGGCACTAAAAAGTAGCTGTTCCGAGAAAGTTTTTCAATCTGGAATTTGTGACTCACTGAAGCTGAAAAACATCTGATTCAGCAGTGCCTAAGTATTCCAGAAGCTTCAGCCATCAGGCTTTGGAGTCTAGACAAAAGGATGTGTACAAAACAGAAAGCCAGATGCAAAACTCTGAACCAGGCCTGCTGGTCAGCTCCAAAGAGGCCACAATTGTGGGTTCAATCCCTGTGAAGTACAGATGGTCCCTGGCAGTGGGAGCTGCTTAGACTGACTTCTCATAAACTCGTATAACTGGGCACCATGATAACAAAGTAGAGACAGGGAGGGCTTGGGAAAAATTGCCTTCCCTTTTTAGAGAAACAACTCATAATCACATGCTCACGTCTTTTTGGGATCCGGGAGAGTGGGATAATGTCGCCCATGAGGCTAAGTTGGATTTAATGAGAGTGCCCCTTGTTGAGAAGAGGATTCCTAAGTGAAGGGACAGATTAATAGAGATAAGACATCTTCTGGGGTTTCAGTGTGTCACCTGAGGTCTTTCCTGACATGCATCTTCCATTATGGCTGATCAGTAGATCTTGCAGATCTCACTCTGTGGGTTTGTCTTTTTATTTGTAATAGAAGGATTCAAAAAGCAGAAGTTTTGAATTTTGATGAAATCCATTTTATAAAATATTTAATGCTTCGTACTTTTTATGTCCTAAGAAATTTTTTGCCTACACCAATGTTGCAAAGATTTTTCTGTTTTCTTCTAGAAGCTTTATATTTGTGTTTTCCTTCTTCATGAAGGTCTTCCAGTAATGTTTCTTCTAGTAAGCTGGTATCAGCTGATGATGACTTCTCTCAGGTTTTGTTTGAAAAAATTCTTTATTTCAACTTTATTTTGAAAAGATTTTCTTTTTATAACATTTTAGATGACATGCAATGTTGTAACATTTTTGGTGACATTTTTTATCTTTTGTTTCTCAAAGATATCCCACTGTTCTGGTTTGCATAGTTTTTGATGAGAAGTCTGTGATACTTTTTCTCTTTATTCTCTGTGTGTAACAGGCCTACTTTTCTGTGCAACATTTCATATTTTCTATTTATCATTTTTTTCATTAGCATTTTGTGGTTTATCTTATAATGGCTTACCTTGTGTTTATCCTTCTTTGGGATCATTGATCTTCTTACATCTATAGTTTATAGTTTTCATCAAAATCTGGATTTTTAAAATTGCCATTTATGTATTCAAATATTTTTTATGTTTATTCTTTTCCAGTTGCATGTATGTCCTGGAACTCCAGTTATATATATATCATTTGATATTGTTGACATTTTTGTGACAACGAGGCTCTGTGGACATTTTTCAGTCTTGTTTTCTCTTTGTGCTTTGTTTTAGATTTTTTTTTTTTGGTATGTCTTCAAGTTCACTGATTTTCTCTTTGGTAGTGTTTAATTGGTTCTTAATAACATCCAGTGAAATTTTATTTCAGGTACTGTGTTTTTCATACCTAAAAGTTTCATTTGGTGTTTATATCCATTCAGCAATGTCTCTGTACTCTGGCTGGTAGGACCTTGAGTATTTTCAGTCTTGGTTGAGCTCTGAGAATTGTTTGGTTTGCAATTCCCTAGTCGTTGTTCTTCTTTTCTGTTATTTTTCTTTTCTCAGCTTCACAGCCTTTACCCTTAAATTTCAGCAGATTAGTGTTTAGCTACAGATCCAGATGTCCCTATGCAGACATCTGGAGTTCTTCTTTGTATGGTGACCTCTTGTCTAATACTCTGTGCCCCCCAAATCTAGCTGCCTTAGCCTCCCTGATCTCAGTAATTTTCTGTGTTTGGGGTTTCCCCTCCTGATGAGTCTCACCAGAAACTGCCCCAGGTTATTCTGGGTGCAGTTGTAGGATTTACCTTTTTTTTCTTTTCTTTCTCCTGGGGATCATAGTCCTGTGTTGCTTATTGTCGAATGTCTGGAAACAATTGTTTAATATGTTTTGTTCTGTCTTGCCATTTATTTTTAATAGTGGGACAAGGGGTATTCTATAGGAATTTCTCCTTTATGGCTAGAAGTAAAAGTTGAAATTAAGTTTGCTCAATCACAGAAATAGTTGATGGCAGAACTGGGTCTTAAACTCAAATATGACAGACTTCAAAGCTTATGCTTCTATTAGCCAGATCCTCTTCTCCACCCAGAACCATACCTTTAAAAAATGACTTTATTATTACATTCCAGAAAGAAGGCAGGTAAAAATCTAATCCGTGGAAAGCAAAATGGTTATTTTGCTTGCTGGTAATTCCAGTAAAAAGGATTAGCCAGGGAGTTTGCTCTTGGTGTTGGCTACTTCTCAGAGGTGTCCTGCCAAAATGAGCTTTCATTAATTTTCTTCCTTATGAGTGGGTGAAGAAAATATGGGGCAGCTCTTTATTTATTTGTTCATTCGTTCATGAATTCTATCTTTGTTCATCCATTCAAGACTATTTATGGAACATCTATGTTGCAGGCACGAGGCTTTTCTTCATGTTGCGGAGTGAAAAGTAACTCCCACAGGGTTTCTTTAGCTTTCTCTTCCTTCCTCCCCTTGTGTACTCTCCCAATGCTTTAATGTGATCATGTGGGAAAGGCTAAGATGATGACGTTTTATGTATGTCTCCCTGCACTCTGGTGGAACTTTAGGAGAGAAGGTAGGGTCTCCTTCCTTATTAAAAGAAATGCCAATACCCCTGGGAGGAATCACACATTAAGCCATTGTCATCTAAGCCTTAGCCAGCCATTAATATTTCAGGAGAGATTTATTAAGTGCTAACTGAGGTTAAGAATGGAGAATGATATATGCCCCTTGGGAAATGGGACAGGATGAGAAAATAAGGGACATTCCCAGGGCAGGTAGCAAGAATAGACTCAAAATTTTGCCTCAAGCTGAGCCACTGAGGCATGTGTCTCATGCTTTCTTTGGTCTGGGTACCATAATAATAACAAAGTTGAGTGACAGTTGTAAGTTATTACAGGTCCTCCCCCCACCACACTTATTTTTTCCTTGAAGTTGCTTCTCAGTAACCCCTGGAGGTAAACACTAAAACTCCTGAGGAAATGGAAGCTTGGAGAAAGGAAGTTGTTCAGCTGGAAAGTGTATGGCCTGAATCTGAACTCAGGCCATTTAATTCCAGTACTTCCGAACCAAATTCTGCCCTGTTACCTAGGCATGCAGAGTTGCTTGCTATGACTAAATAATTTCTGTCTTCATTATTTGTGCCATCCACTAAGCATTTTGCATGTGCAGCCCCTCCACAGAGCTCCAGGTTTTGTGCCAAAGGTCCTCTGGGCCCTTGCATGTCATCCAGATGTTTGCTGCCCATCTTGGGAGTGAGTTCTTCTCCTTTGTGGCTAGTTGATTGGAATGGAAGGGAAAAGCAAGTCTGGCCCACTCCTGCCAAGAAATGACAAACAAAAGAACACAACAATGTGCTCATCTTAAAGCTCTGCTCTACATCTGGGCAACTAAATTGGGAAGAAAGGACTTTTGAGGAAAAGTTGGAATTAAATGATGGTCTGTGTCAGAACTGCTGCTGCTGGAAAACAAAATGCAATGTATTTGTAGGGGGAGGTTGCAATGCCGTTCCTAAGGGAGGCACCAGCAGGCCTCAGATGAGGGCTAGATGGGCTAATGCAATAAACGCATTTCCTGCTGCTTCGTGATTTATATGTCTAAAGCCGCACTATGTAGTAATTCAATAAGGCTGAAATGGCAGGAATGTCTGGCACATTTTTTGAGAATATGATACTTGGCTCATTGTGGTGCTTCATTGTCAGTATCTGGATATAAGTGAGACATAAAGGGACATGAGGAACAATTTTTGTTTTTCCTCTGTCAGCTTCTATGGCCTCAACTTATCAACGTTATTCATGTCTGCATAATAGGTTATTTACTGAAGGCTTCTTGCAGTTTATAGTCTATTTGAGAATGAGGAGGTATTCACTACTGCCCACCAGTCACGGTCCTCACAAGTAGAGGTTTATGCTTCAGTTCCTGGCTTTTCTTTTCCTCTCAATGTAACGAGGCTTTAGCTCTGTCCCCTGAGTAATACTGGGTGAATCCTCATGGCTGCTTCCCCCTGTTAGGGCCCCAGGGTCTGTTTGAAACCTCTTCTTTGTGTGTGTATGTGAGACAGAGAGGCAGGAGTTAGAGAGAGCGAGAGAGGGTGGGAAAGAGGAAGGGAGGGAGGGAGGGAGAGGGAGAGGAGAACGTATTGATATTTATTTATTTATTTACTTTTTATGTTGCTATCATTAATGTACAATTACATGAACAACATTGTGGTTACTAGACTCCCCCTGTTATCAAGTTCCCCCCACATACCCCATTACAGTCACTGTCCATCATCATAGTAAGATGCTATAGAGTCACTACTTGTCTTCTCTGTGTTATACTGCCTTCCCCGTATCCCCCCGTACATTATACATGCCAATCGTGATGCCCCTTTTTCCCCCTTATCCCTCCCTTCCCACCCATCCTTCTCAGTCCCTTTCCCTTTGGTAACTGTTAGTCCATTCTTGGGTTCTGTGAGTCTGCTGCTGTTTTGTTCCTTCTATTTTTACTTTGCTCTTATACTCCACAGATGAGTGAAATCATTTGATACTTGTCTTTCTCCACCTGGCTTATTTCACTGAGCATAATACCCTCTAGCTCCATCCGTGTTGTTGCAAATGGTAGGATTTGTTTTCTTCCTATGGTTGAATAGTATTCCATTGTGTATATGTACCACATCTTCTTTATCCATTCATCTACTGATGGACACCTAGGTTATTTCCATTTCTTGGTTATTGCAAATAGGGCTGCGATAAACATAGGGGTGCATATGTCTTTTCAAACTGGGTTGCTGCATTCTTAGGGTAAATTCCTAAGAGCCGAATTCCTGGGTCAAATGGTATTTCTATTTTGAGCTTTTTGAGGAACCTCCATACCCCTTTCCACAGTGGTTGAACTAAATTACATTCCCACCAGCAGTGTAGGAGGGTTCCCCTTTCTCCACATCCTCGCCAACATTTGTTGTTGTTTGTCTTTTGGATATTGGCCATCCTAACTGGTGTAAGGTGATATCTCATTGTAGTTTTAATTTGCATTTCTCTGATGATTAGGGATGTGGAGCATCTTTTCATGTGTCTGTTGGCCATCTGAATTTCTTCTTTGGAGAAGTGTCTGTTAAGCTCCTCTGCCCATTTTTTAATTGGCTTATTTGCTTTTTGTTTGTTGAGGTGAATGAGTTCTTTATATAATTTGGATATTAACCTCTTATTGGATATGTCATTTATGAATCTATTCTCCCATACTGTAGGACGTCTTTTTGTTCTACTGATGGTGTCCTTTGCTGTACAGAAGCTTTTCAACTTGATATAGTCCTACTTGTTCATTTTTGCTTTTGTTTCCCTTGCCTGGGGAGATATAGTTCATGAAGAAGTTGCTCATGTTCAAGTCCAAGAGATTTTTGGTTTCATGACTTACATTCAGATCTTTGATCTATTTTGAGTTTACTTTTGTGTATGGGGTTAGACAATAATCCAGTTTCATTCTCTTACATGTAGCTGTCCAGTTTTGCCAACACCAGCTGTTGAAGAGGCTGTCATTTCCCCATTGTATATCCATGGTTCCGTCATCATACATTAATTGAGCATATATGGTTGGGTTTATATCTGGGCTCTCTAGTCTGTTCCATTGGTCTATGGATCTGTTCTTGTGCCAGTACCAAATTGTCTTGATTACTGTGGCTTTGTAGTAGAGCTTGAAGTTGAGGAGCATAATCCCCCCAGCATTATTCTTCCTTCTCAGTATTGCTTTGGCTATTCAGGGTCTTTTGTGGTTCCATATGAATTTTAGAACTATTTGCTCTAGTTTATTGAAGAATGCTGTAGGTGTTTTGATAGGGATTGCAGTGAATCTGTAGATTGCTTTAGGCAGGATGGCCATTTTGACAATATTAATTCTTTCTATCCATGAGCACAGGATGTGTTTCCATTTATTGGTATCTTCTTCAATTTCCCTCATGAGTGTCTTGTAGTTTTCAGAGTATAGGTCTTTCACTTCTTTGGTTAGGTTTATTCCTAGGTATTTTATTCTTTCAGATGCAATTGTGAATGGAATTGTTTTCCTGATTTCTCTTTCTATTAGTTCATTGTTAGTGTATAGAAGTGCAACAGATTTCTGTGTATTAATTTTGTATCCCACAACTTTGCTGAATTCAGATATTAGATCTAGTAGTTTTGGAGTGGTTTCTTTAGGGTTTTTTTATATACAATATTATGTCATCTGCAAACAGTGACAGTTTTACTTCTTCCTTACCAATCCAGATGCCTTGTCTGACTGCCGTGGCTAGGACCTCCAGAACTATATTGAATAAAAGTGGGGAGAGTGGGCATCTTTGTCTTGTTCCCAATCTTAATGTTGGCTGTGGGTTTATCATATATGGCCTTTATTATGTTGAGGTACTTGCCCTCTATGCCCATTTTGTTGAGAGTTTTTATTATGAATGGATGTTAAATTTTTCAAATGCTTTTTCAGCATCTATGGAGATAATCATGTGAGAATGTATTGATCTTAGTAAGAGAGGTCTTCTAGTTTACATCCTAGTAGCTTATAGTGAGTACGTACTCTGTGCTACTTGCACTTCTGTGGCAGACACCTGTTCTTTTGTCAACTCTGCATCACTTTGGGGAACTGTCCCTCCCAATGCACTGTGACACAAGTGGGGTGTCACTGAGCTGTAACTGTCTTCTACACTGCAGGGGTGAACTTGTCTCCCACTCTAACTAGTTGGATTTCTCTTACCTCTGTACCCAAAGACTGGTCTTGGGTTCAGTCCAAAACCCAAACAGGGCCTGTCAGTGCCATTTGGGTAATCAGGTGAGCATGTTGAAGGAGACGGGTTTGTGCTTCTTTTCTTCTTTATTTTCTTTCTGGCATTACCACGAGAATGATGTAAACCTAGAGATACTAGTGGTGAATGAAGCCACGGGAGAAAAAAAACAGAACTAGGAAAGCAAAGGAGATGTATACTGTAGCGCCATTTGAATTCCTGGGTACAGCTGGCCCTAAAGGAAGCGCCAACCCAAGACTTCACAGTTATAAGAGTTAGTCCCTTTTTTGGCTTAGTTTGATTTGGTTTTCTGTCACTTGCAATGGATGGATTCTTGTTTGATACAGTTTCTGAGCATAAAATGGGTTAAAAAGCCAAAGGAAACTTAATGGTACAGTGGTGATCAAGACAAACTTGGCCTCTGCCCTCGCATTGTTCATGGTCCAAGGGGCTGTCATTTCAATGGCTGTGTCAGTTAGAGTTCTTAGCTTCAGACACTAGAAATAAGTTCTGGTTCTGCTATGCAGAAATGGAAATTATTAAAGGCTATTCAGCAAATTTAGGACCTTCAGGGGGGCCAGACTTTGAGCCTGCAGGTGGAGAAACAGAATTCTGTTGTAAAACTTGTGAGGCAGAAACCCCCCACCCGACCCTCCACACACTGGGCCAGCCCCAGTGGCCACAGACATTGTGCCTTGTACTGCTGACATCTGACAGGGTGACAGGCCACTAATGGTATAATATTTGTCACAGCTGCCTCTGAAATTGGGAGGTAGCTGCCATCCCCCCTTCCTAAAACAGACTCCATGCAGAGTCAGCATCTGGGTCAGAGCTAGGCATGGGTTTGTCTAATTTCTGGGGATTGGGTCACATGCCTGCACCCTAGTAGCAAGGGAAGTAACTACCAGGTTTTTGTAGTAACCTCTACTTTGCACTAACCCTCATTAGATGGGGATTTCTTAGGGCATAGGATGGCCTTAAAGATGTTAGGTAGACAGGATGATAAATATCCACAGCATTGACCATATTAGGGAAAGTTAAGTTTGAACATGTAGTGCCTTTGGCCCCAACTACAAGACCTGTAGGATATGCTGCAAGGGAAGACCCAGGTTGGACTGGCTCTGCAAAGCCTATTTCCCCATGATGCCACACAACCAACGGTGCTTCCTTTTTTCTTGCAAGTTACCTTTTAGTACAGTAATCATAACAAAAATGATGCAAAATTAACTTCTAGTTTGTTTTGTTAACCTTAAAAGAAAACTGCCAGTTATTTTACCTGTAAAGTGGGTTTATTTGGGAACAGCAGAGAATTGCAATTCAGGACAAGCAACCTATGGCAAAACCACAGGCATGTCTGGAAAACAAAGCAGGGGACCAATCTTTTATAGAAAAAGGGAGGAGAGTTCTAAGCAAAAAGTCCATTGGAGAAAACTGGGAGTCACACTTGTGTCATAGGTGTTCATTGGCTGAGTTTTAATGGTCACTCATTGGCTGGGCTGATGCCAGGCTGTTGCTGGGGTAGGTACCAAATCTTCCCTCCTTCTATTGGGTAGTAAAGTGGCCAAAGGAATACGAGTTGTAAGGAGTCTGGCTTCCTTCAGGTGGGGCCTGTAAGTGACAAGGAATGGTAGGGTAGGCACCAGGTCTCCCCCTACAGGCCTCCCCAACTCCCTGTCAGTGAGGCTTCCCTTTAGCAATTTCCATAGATTTATAGGGTAATGAATGATCTCACCTTTTCTGCTCTAGGTTCTGATTGAGAAACCAGCTCAGGTGTTAGCTTTAACATTAGCTTTGTTCCTGATAAAGCAAAATTAGAGAGGATGGCTTAGATCCCAAGCCGCATTGGGGTTTTTGCTCCTTTTCTTTCAGAGTGAACTTGTCTCACAGTGAGAGCAGAGGCTGGATGAACACAGCCTCCCCCACACGGGGTGCCTCATCTGAGACCAAGGGAAGAATAGGTGTTCCTGTGGGCTGGTGGCGAGCAAGGTGGTGGCCCAAAATGGCCTTGGGCGAGCTTGCCCTGTGCCCCTTTTCTGGTTTCGCCAGCCAGACGATGACTCTGCATCATAGGAGAGAAGGGTAAAGGAGGGACGTGTGTCCCTCTCACCAGCGTTCCCTTCTGTGAAGTAGGAAAGGTGTTCCCTCCTCCCCTTTGTCAAAACTCTCCTAATACTAAAATTAATTGGGGTCTTCTTCTGTGTCAGATGCGCTACTAAGCACTTTATAAAAATGATCTCATTGAATTTTCCTGAAATCCCAATGAAATAACATAAGAGCTAACACCTACTTAGTATTTCCGTCAGGAAATTTTCTAAGCCCCTGGCATGTATTCATTAACGTCTCACCAGCTCTACGCAGGCTCCTGGCACAGAACAGGATAACCTGAGGAGATTTTAATAAAAGGACGATTTCCAAAGGTGTGGGGAGGATGTAGGGCAGCCTTGGGGAGCTGTGATGCCCAGGGATAGCGAGGAAAGTGTGAGGGGGCAGTTTCTGGGCTCTAGAAGGATGGGGCTGTGCTGAGAGGGCCTCTGTGAGCAGAGCTGTCACCACGGGAAGCAGCCCATGGGGGGGACTGTGGGCAAAGGCAGTGTCCTGTGCAGTCCTTCATCCCCAGCGCAGCCGGCCTTGTAGATGGTCCGTCTTGGGCCTGGAGCACTTCCTCACCAGAGATGAAGACCCTGTGCAGCCGGTGCCAGGGTTATCGCCTTGTGTGGGAATATTGGGAGGCATTAGGAGAGCTCTTTTGTCCAAAGTATTTGTGTCAGATGGCACCTGGCCAACTCCACTGTTATCTCTCCTCCTAGGGGAGGGGACAGTGTCCTTCTGCTGAGCTACAGGTGGGTCACATGGGTTCATTTTCTGCATCAGCCCCTGAGAGAGACCCGCAAGCCACAAGGGATCGGCACCCATCGCTGAGGCAGGTCTGGCTCCGTCTCTTGTATGTGTAAAGCTTATTCCGTCCAGTGCTTGACTGCATTGTGTTCGTGCCAATTCTGATACCAACACGCAGCCAGTAGAAGGGTTCAGAGCCCTCCCCTGGGATTGGTTCATCATTCGTGGTGCTCTGCCTGACAGTGACCTTGCAGAGGGGACATGAAAATGACTCTCTTGGCCTCACGCTTCTCCCTCCAGTAGCCCCTTGGCTGAACGTCAGCTGGAGCCAGAGGGCGGATTAGCCGCTGAACCTGATGTAGGTCACCACCCTCAGAGGGCCCAGAGCAGGTGGGGAAAGGTAGAGAGTATATCTGGAGGGGCAAATGTGGGTTCTCAGAAGCACATCCTTTTCCTGTCCCTATTTTCTAGATGAGGAAACCATGGTTTAGAGAGTTTAGATAGATAACAGGCCCAAGATGAAGAAGTAAAGACAGGTGGCAACTCAGTCCCCCACTATAAAGCACACACCCGTAGTGGTCATTCTGTCCCTGGAGCCTTCTTCTTGCCTCTGGAAAGAGATTCACAGGCCTGTGTGCAGGCAGGAGGATGAAGCCTGGCATCAATTGGGTTTCTACTTTGTGCCAGGCGATGTACTAGGCAATTGCTCACACTACGTCTATTGAGATTGACAAGGGTGATTCCATTCTATGGGTGAAGAATCTGAGCTTCAGAGAGGCTAAGTAACTGGCTCGAGGCCACACAGCTGGCTAAGGTCCTAACCCAGTTCTGTCAGATTCCAGAGTCCACCATCTTTTCACTGTATCATGGAGCAGGGACATGAGAAAGGGGGAATGAGATGGAGATAAAGAAGTGGCTGTGGTGTCGCATCTTTGGAGATGGTAGACAGGAACAGAAGAAAATTCAGGTGGCAGTGACCCTCTTGTGCCTGGGAAACATAAGGCATGTGGGCAGGAATCCCAGAGTGCCATCTGGAGTTCTGTAAAGCCCCAAAGCAGACTTTACCACTGCAAAATTGGGAAAGCAGGCCTGTGCTGGGCTGCAGCTTCACAGGGAAGCATAAAAGCCTCGTGCTTTGGAAGCAGAGGCTGACATGTATGATTACACAGCAGATGGTAACTGCGTATCACGTGTTGGAGTGGGCGCAGCCAGCAGAATCCGACTCTAGCAGTGCTGTCAGAATGTTTGAGATGCTTGTCATCCTTGCTGCCTGACTGTCCTTCTACCCCCTTTGAGTTCTTCCTCCCTTTCTGCCCTTTGCTTCCACTGTTTTTTTGCTTTAGCTTTTGTTTTCCCAGGTCCCCTCTGCATCCTCCCTGGGGAGGTATTTTCACTTCGACATTCTTCAGGTCTCTCCAATTCAAGGCATTCAAATAAAATAACTTCCTCCCACCCAGCAAACCTGCTTCTCATCTTTGTTGATTTCCACTTTAATTGCACCAGATGCACAGAAACCCAGGAAGAGCCAGCCTTGCTTCCCGCCTTGCCTCCCTCTGTACTGCCCTCTGTGGCCAGGGGGTCTCTCCATTGCTCTCTGTGTCGCGTCTGCCTCCACTGCCAGCACCCTGGTTTCACCCTGTCTTCTCTCAGGAGGCTGATGCCTGACTTCTCCGTCTCTGCCCCATTCCCTCCTGTACTTCCCTACTGCCTCCTGAGTCATCTTTCTAAAATACAGATCAGACCTCACTTGAAAACAGTTTCTAGTGATGCCGACAGTTTTGGCGAGGAGAGGATTGCAGGCAGTGCAAGACAGAGTTGGGGAGGAGGGTGTGTGGCTCACTTGAGGTCCTCACAAGATTCCAGCCCTGATGGTGAAATAGACTTTGAAGATGGGAGTTAGAATCCATTGACTTGAAGATGGAGAGATGACCCTGGCCTCCCAGGTGGGCCCAGTGCAATCACATGAACCTTAATAGCAGCTGAGGAAGGCAGAAGGCAATGCCAGGGATTCAAAGTAGGAGAAAGACCCGAAGGCTGGCTGTCGCTGCCTTGACAATGCAGGAGGCCACAGGTCGGGGAAATGGGAGCCTCAGTCCTACAGCTGCAAGGAACTGAACCCTGTCAACACTCTGAATGAGCTCCAAAGTGGCTTCTTCCCCAGGGCTTCCAGAAAGGAATGCGGCTCTGTCAGCACCTTGATTTCAGCCTCATGAGCCCCTGCGCAGAGAGTTCAGCCATGTCAAGCCAGGCATCTGAATGACAGAGCTGTGAGATAGCAAATGGATGTTGTTTTAAGCCTCTAAACTGTTTCTTTTATGGCAGCCCTAGCAACCTGATACAAACAGAAAGCTAATTCCGAGAGAGATGAACATGTCCTGCACACCTGCTGCCCTGCTGCCCACCAGGCCACATGGTAAGTCCTTCCTACCGTGTGGCAGATGGGGCTCCTAGGTGCAAGCAACAGAAGGGAACCCCAGCTAATGTAAGCAGAAAAGAAATTTGTGGAAGGATATGGGACAGCTCTCAGAATATCTGGGAAGTCCGGGAAATAAGGCTTGGAAAACTGAAGGCCTGGGAATATAAAGGAGGCCAGGTGGCTCAAATCAAGCCACACCACAGAGCCAGTTTGCTGAGACCCAGCCACCATGGTGGAGCACAGCCTTCATGGCTGCTGTGCTGCTACAGCCAGGTCTGACCTCTGGCCACTGGGCACTGCTGTCCTAGCGAAGGAGGTGGTCCTGGTCAGAACTGCTGGAATGAATTCTCCCCCTTCCCTGCTTCTTTGGATTCTTACTGTGAGATTTGAAGTCTGGGGAGGTCTATCTGATTACTCTGGTCTGGGCCATAGGCCTAGAAGTTTCAGAGGCTGGGAACCCAAAAAATGACCCACAACACATGACAAACTGTGTTATATCATCTCGTTTAATCCACATAACAACACAGCAAGGGACTACTATTATCTCCGTTTAATAGATGAGAAAACTGAGGCTCAGGGAGGTGATGCCGCTTTCTCGAGGTCCTGAGCCCGTTCCAGGCAGAGCCAGAGCTTGAACCCATGTCTCCTAAGTCTTGAGTGCATCATGTGGGCTCGCCCCACTGTGACTCTAGAGGGGTGAAAGTTGAGGTGCAGATCCCTCCTGGGAGAGAAGAGGCAGGTGGATCCTGCTTGGTCCTGGCTTCGGAGGACTGGAGTAGATGGACGGAGTGGGAGCAGCAGCCACTGGACAGTTGTGAGGCATCTGCTGCTGAGCTTGGGTGTGGCAGAGCTTCTCGGATTTTCTCTCTGTGGTCAAATATGCCTTCTAACAGCAGATCTGAGTCGGTCCCTTTTGTTACTGTTAGAGTGTGACACAGCCAGCCCTCTGTCAACCTCACATACAGAAAAGGGACATGGGAGGCCCTTCTGGGGACACTGCCCCTGGGTTGCCTCATCGTTCCCTCTTCCAACCCACCCACACCGGACACCAGCTCTCTGCCCCCTTTGCAGTCCTGCTGCCTGGCATTACAAAAGGAAGGGGATGGAGCCCTGAGAATCCCACCCACCAGGACTGGGCCTGGATATGCCAGGCACCAGCCACAGCGTCGCGTGGGTCCTGGTGTGCCCTGCATGGGCACCACTTGGCATCCCCGATGCGGTCTCTCCTCCTGCCCTGTCTCTTACCTCAGCTCGGTCGACACCAAGAGGAACAGCACAACCTCTCATCTGGAGCCTGTTTCCTGATTGGGGTTCCTGGCACACAATGATTAGAAGAGGTTTGAGTTCCTATGCTGGTGGGAGGGCCACGCTGAACGGAGAGGAGCCAAGCTCAGACTGGTTAGCTAGGAAACCCCAATTCAAAAGGGCCTTGGGTGGCTCCCAACAAAAGTCATCTGAGAGGGTGACTAGCAGCACTGACAAGAATTGGTTTCTTTAGGCATTTATTTATGATAAATATTCAGTATACAGACATATTCAATACAGATATAAATATACATTTAATATTGAAATACATATGAAATAAATATTCAGTATATAAGTATTTTATATGTGTTGTACACCTAGGGCTATGCAGCAGAGCCCAGGAATTAAGCACAAGGACATTGAGCTCCTACTGTGTGCCACGCATATGTGAT
Source organism: Manis javanica (assembly GCF_040802235.1). NCBI lineage: Eukaryota > Metazoa > Chordata > Mammalia > Pholidota > Manidae > Manis > Manis javanica. Next base: position 104,247,932 of record NC_133165.1, on the reverse strand, counting down.
CTCATTAACTGTCACACCAGCTCCCAGTCCACTGCTACCTGAGGGTGTAGGATTGCCAGATGGCACTAACAAAAATGTAGCATGCCCTACTAAAATTGAATTTCAGATAAACAATGGATAATTTTTTAGTATAAGTGTGTACCAAGCAATAAGGTCATGTGATAGGCTGGCAAACTCTGTTTAACACCTAGCACATAGTTTGTGCTCAAAAAGCCTAATTTCCTTTTCCTGTTGTAGAGACTAGTAACTGCCCACCCAACTCCTGTTAACTATCTCTCCTCAGTATCAAACCCACGTTTCCAGCTGGACGTATCGTCCAGAATAAAGGATGATGTTTCTCACCTTCCCTTATTGGGCTCTTATGTTCAGAGAATTTGTAAATCCTACCCCTCAGCTCCTAGCACATTGTCATCACTAGTTCTGGCACACTCTCCCTGGTCTTACTCCTGCCCCCTTTCCCTACAGACCCATGCCCATCCTCTCTTCCTATGATCGGTACTCATTTTAATTCCATCCTTAAATATGGCTGTGTCCTTGTAAAATGTTACCCCTGTATGTGTTTTTAATTTTCACAAATGGCATTAGGCTATAAATCTTATTCTTTCCTCATTTTCTCACTCAATACTATAGTTTTTTTTAAAAAACACAAATATTATTGATAACAAAGCTACTGTGTGAAATTAAAGATTTCTCTGCAAAATTCTTGTGTCGTGGTGGTTCTTAAACTATATCCCACTGAGGATGAATAGTTAGATATTGTGTTCAAATTTTGTTTTTGATTTTGAGGTTTGTCTTCCCTACCTTTTGGATTAACTTGGTTTTTGAATATAGAAAGCATATAGTTTAAAAGACAAAACAAAATGAGAAATGCCTCTCAGAGATCCTTCCATCCCTCCTCCTCCATTCTATTTCTTGCTCCCATACTCATAAGAGTAACCTTGGTTTCTGATTTTCTTTGTGGCAATATTTATTTTTGGTGAAAATAACACTTACATGTACATATATGTATATACATTCTTATTTCTCTTTCTTATTACATGAAATGTGGTGTATGTATAAACAGCCTTCTACACCTTATTTTCTTTCACTTAACAATGTATCCTGGAGTTATTCCCAATCAGTATATGAGATCTTCATTCTTTTTAAAGTTGCATAGTACTCCATTATAACAATATATAATAGTTTCTTCAACCAGTTTCCTATTGTTCGGAGTTCAGGTTCCATTCTTTTATTACTACTACAGATGATGCCACAGCAATTATCTCTGGCATATGTTGTATTTATGGAGGGCATTTTCATTGTAGATTCCTAGAAATGGACTTATAGGGTCAAAGGACAAATACATCTATTTATGAGATATTTTCAAATTTTCCTCCATAGGGATTGTGTCAGTCATACGACATGATGCGTCAGATACTAGTTAATCCGCATTCCTGCCAATAAAGTCAAGTCAACTTTCATGTTTTTAACAGTTTAATAGGTGAGTAGTGGTATCTCAGGATAGATTTAATTTGCGTTTTTTCCCTTACTATGAGTGAGGGTGTAGGCCTTTTCATGTGTTTCTGGCTGCTTGCTTGCTTGTTTTGCATACTAATACTGTACCCTTAAAATCTATCCATGTTACTCTGGGGACATATAGTTGTTTCTTTTTGTGGCATGGCATTCCATAGACCGCATTCATTATGTTTAACTTAATTTCCCATGGTGTCACCCATAACCATAAACCATTACCATAAACTAGAAATTCTCTGGGATGTATGTCCCCAGGAGGACGTATACATATTAATTTCACTCAGGGCTGACAGATTGCTTTCTGAAAGATCTGTAATTATTTACCTTTTGACCAACATGGCAAAGCATTTTTACTTTTCAAATTCACTCTTTTTACTGATGAGATAATGGGGTCTCGATGGGGCACGAAGCTTGCCAATAAGAAGCAGGATTTAAAGCCTTGTCCTTTAAGTCCATATTAATCATTGTTGACTAATGCCTTAGTCTATAAAAATGAATGAATTCAAGAAACATTTATGGAGTGCTTACTGCATAGTAAGAAAGGTGTTGGGTGATGATACAAAGAGGAGATAATAGTGTTGGGAGGAAGTTGACTAAATGGGCAAATGGCCACAGTCAGGACTTCCGCGTTTCCATCTACAAATGTGCACATGTCATGGGATGGTCTGTGTGAATTGGCCAAGACAGCCTTTCTTTCTATTCTTGTCCAAGTCTGAGCAGAATGAGGGAGGCTGGTGGTTTGTTTGTTCTTTTGCCTTCTGTAGAGTCCTTGCTAGTCACATGATCATCTTATGCATCTCTTTGTTCCCATATTTAGAAAGATTGGCCAACTTACTGGTCATACTCAGAAGCTCTTTGGGAAAGTTCAATCCACATATAGTTAGGAAAAAGAAATACATTTATATGAGCACATCCCCTCTGACAGTGTCCCTCGGGCCTATGAATTTTAAGAAAACTGAGTTTTTCCTTTTACCGTTTTGTCTAGCCCATCACTTCCCATTTTCATTAGAAGCAACACAATTGGCCTGGCGCAGGGTCTCACAATTTTCAATGTCTGAGTACTTTTTTCTAATTTGTTTTTTCCCCATGTTTTGAAAGATATTGCCTTCTGAACAGAACATTTGCTAAGTAATGACCTATTTTCTTTTCCTGCTATACATAATTCAGATATATAAATATTTCTGATTATATAGTAAAGTCATATTTTAGAAATGACAAAGGACCTGACAGCCAATCAGGGCTTCTAATCAGCATCTGGTAAGCAGGGCCGCCGTGCTTGCTCTCCAGGGTGGGGCCCACATACCTCAACTATATCGAAGGCCTCTTCTGGCTCCGTATTTTGATTCTACCTGTATCTATCTATCTAACTATCGTCTAGCTAGCTAGGCTTAATCGCAGGAATTCCTTTGATGTTGTCTGTGATTATTATCAAATAAATTCAGTACTCACTGGATGGAAACAGAGACAAAATCTAAGAATGGTATTGTAGTTACAAGTTTGGACTGTGAAATCAGACTACCTATGTTTGAACCCCGGACAGGCCTTTGCCAGCTGTATGACCTTGGGAAGGTTACTTCTTTAAACCTCAGTTTACCCATCTGTGATTTATCTCTAATACTCTTTCCTCTTATGGGACTGCTGTGAGGATTAAGAGAAAAAATAAGGGAGAAGTACCTGGTGGCAATACATGCTAGTTGGTCATGAGGAGGAGGACAAGGGCTTTAGAAGTGTTGGTTTATTTTTACTCATGTTGCTGCTCTCACCACAGTCACTTAATTCGCGTTTCCAAGTTGTCCGTTAAATTCTGCAAACCTCACACTGCTTGTGTTCTTGAAAAATCTGGGCCTTTGGGTGGCACATTTCACCACCAAGGTTACTGAGTGGATTTAACATTCGCAGTTTGATCTAGATGAGTGGTTTTCAACTGGGATGATTTTTTTTTCCCTGAGGGGACATTTATCAAGATCTGGAGACATACTGGGTTGTCCCAGCTCTGGAGGTGCTACTGTGTGAGTGACCGTCTAGTGGGTGGAGGCCAGGGGGATTGCTAAAATATCTTACATTGCACAGGGATGTCTTTATAACGAAGAATTATCTGGTCCAGAATGTCAATTGTGCCAGGGTTAAAGAACCCTGACTTAGATAATAATGGGGGAGGAAGCACTGGATCCACTTTGGCATGAGAAGGGGACAGACCATCCCTCTGGTGTCTTGAGGATGGCATGGGCTTTAGTGTGCCAGGTAGGGTGGGGTTGGTAGCTGGAGGCTCTGAATCAGAGATACTTCATAGGCTCCTTGCAGGAGGCTTCAGAAGAGGACTAACGTCCCCTTTGCTTTCTTAACACAGGTTTTATTAAATTCAGATCTTATCACCGAAATGGAGTCATGTGAACTTGAGAACAATAGCTTCAGATATTGAGTAGCTATTGTGTGCCAACCATGGCTTTAAGCACTTGGAGCATATTTAATGTTCTATTAGTTGATACTTTTGGTAAGAGGTGGCATCTTAAACTGGCTTCATCAAAATGGAGATAATTTATTTGCATTGGGAAAATCTTAGGCTTCATGTATGGCTAGATCCAGGGGTTCAGGAAAGTCATCAAGTCTTATTTTCTCTATCCTTTGGATCTGCTTCTCAATGAGTTTGCCTTTTAGGACAATTTTTCTTCTAGTAGCTCTAGTTTTATACTCTACCCACTTCACAATCTGAAGTGATTCAGATTCCTGAGAGTTTCAATAAAGGTCTCAGAATGAGAATAGATTTGCACATGTCTGTTTCTAAACACCCCGTTGTGACTATGGCAGTTTTGTGTTCAAACCATTCAGGTCTCTGCCAAATGCACCTTCAACCTAATGGTGAGGTCAGCTTCACAGCATGGCCTGTGAATGGGGGCAGGTCTGCAAAGAAAATCAGGAGCCTGTTACCAGGAGCAGGGCATGGGTGCTGAGAATGAAGAACAGATGCTCACCCATTGAACAGATAGGAGACAGGTTAACTTAGACCAAGTGGTGAAGTCACTTGCCCGAGTCACAGCTAGAAAACGGAGCTGCCAAGCTTCTGACCTGGGACCTGAGAGAACAGAGTGGGTGTTCCAAGTGGGCAACATGGTCCTGGGAGGAAGGGAACAGGAGGGGAGAAGAGGGGAAGGGAGGGCAGGGAAAAGGGCTTCCTTTCAATCCCACCAATCAGGTTAAGTCACCCCATTTTCCCTGGGGGAGCTGAGAGGGGTACTCCAGGGAAGTTTTGGCTACTACATGGGGAGAAAGATCCTGAGGGGAAGGCAGGGCTCCCTGCCAGCGTTCAGGATGCTTGCTGATGCCGAGTCCTGGGCTGGGACACTCATGTCAGGTTCTAGGGAGGCAGGCTCGCTGGGGCCCTCAGATTATTCATGTACCACAGAGGTTTGAGGGAAAGAGGAGGAGAAAGGAGGAGGGACAGCTGGGGGGAGTGAAGGGGAGGGAGGAGAAGGGAACAAACAAAGGCACAGAACCCCTAAAACCCTGCCCTTTCACCCGGGGTGGTGTAGTTCGGGGCATGCGCTTCAGACTGACAATGTGGATTTAAATTCCAGCTCTGCCATTGACTGTGGGAGACAAAACACATCCTTTCTACGTCATATTGCTCTCATTTATAATGTGGAGGTCATTACATCAACTGCATGTGGTCACCATGAGGACTCTAAAAGAGTGTCTGTAAAACGCCTAGAACATAATAGGTGTTCAATGAGCCTATGAGCCAAATCCAATCTGCTTGTCATGGCCCACAAGCCCCTTGCGGCCTGGCCCCTCTTCTCTCTCCCACCCCGTCTCCTCACCTCTCCTGTTCTTTACTGCACACTGTGCAAATACACCGATCTTTCCACTAGAATATGCCAAGCCCGTTCCCACCTCTGAGCCTCGGCATGCGCCGTTCCCTCTGCGTGGACAGCTCTCCTCAGGAATTCGGCTCATGGCTCCTTCCTGTCACTAGGCTCTCCCCTCCAAGAACGCTGCCTTCGTTTTCCTTCCTACGCTTTCTCCCCCTCACGCACCCAGGCTCCTTTCTACCACAGCACGCAGTCTTATTTTTTGTGATATTCGTTATTATCTGGTGTCTTCTGAAACGTTGTTGTTTCTCTTCCACAAGGATGGAAGTTCTGTGAGGGCAGAAACCTCCTCTCCACGGCTCATGCTGGAGTCCCGGTGGAGAGCCTGTAGTTGGTGCTCAAGAAAATCTTCTGAAGGAGAGACTGATGATGGTGATGGTGGCACTGACGTTGGTGGTGAGGGGCCCTCATTGACCTTCTCCTTCCCAGTCTCCAGACATTTTCTTCTTTTCTGAGCCACCTCAGCTCCAGAGGCTCTCCCTGTCCTGTGAGTCTTTTGAGGATAACAAGCCGGACAGGTTGCAAAGAAGGCAACCCATGGGGTGAGCTCTCAGAAGGGGTGGCTCAGCCTTTGGGAGGAAGGCAGGGCCCCTGGGAGACAAAGATGCAAAGAGTGGAGTTTTCTTGGCCTGAGGCCCGAGATTCTGCAGTGGGTTTACAGAATGCCATCCAGTTATTATCGCTTGTTATTGAACATTTGCGTATCTCTCAATGTTGGCCAGGATATTTTACAATGCCCTTCATCAGATTTTCAGAGAGCTTTACACATGTTTTTTATTAGCTATTATTAACCTGGCAGGGGTATACCTGTGTCAAAAATTGGATTGCTTGTGTTTGGTGGGACTGGAATGCTTTTCATTCTCAGATGTCTGAGTTCAACTCAGCTGGTTGGATAACTATCAAAGAACAAAATGTCAAGGGCAGCTTTGGGCTCTTCCTCTGGGTTGGGGGTGCAGGGGATTTGATATGGGGCATAAAAATTCAGAGGCAATGGAACAGGCTTTGAAGAAGCTCTTGAGAAGCGATTCTGGCCACAGCGCCTGTGGCTTGATTGCATTCTGGCAGGCCTCCCTGCTTAAGCTCGTGGTACTGCCATTGCTCCTGGGGCAGCATCTGTCTTTGGCATTGGACTACGAGCTTTCTAGATACTACATCTGAATCATCTTTATAAACCTTAACCCAGGACCTGGTGTGTAGTAGATACTTAATAAATGTTTCCTGAATTTGTAAGCAGAATGAACATAAATGAATAAATAATTGAGGCCTCCCTAGTGTAGACACACATCATAAACAGAGGGGGCAGTCATCACAGTCAGGCCACCTACTGGCAGGGATTCTCTCTTCCTCTGTTCATGGGCTGTGGTCTGAGGGCCTTTCCCCTTTTACCCACACCCCACCTTCCCATGCTAAGCAGGCCAAGAACAGGAAGGGAGAGCCAGACCCGGCTGGTGGCAGACTTGCAGATCTCTCCCTCTCCCTCCCTGACACCAAAACCTAAGCCCGGGTCACAAAGATGAAAATGTTCTCTTCTTAACTGGCTGTCGAACAACTCTATGTACATCACTGTGTTGCAATGTAATTTACATAGTATCAAAAGACACATTTCTAAAATAATAGAAACATCCCTAAAAATGTTTTATGTAAGTAGCATGCTTCTTATAGAATAGTTAATAAATATAAAGAAAAGGAAGAAAATGGAAATATATCTACCTGCAAGTGATCCTCACAAACAGTATAGAATCAAAGTGAACTACCAGTTGTAATAGTTAATATTTATAGAGGACTTTCTATATGTAGGTATTATTCTAATATCTTTATATGGTCTAGCTTATTTAATCTTCGTAATAGCACTATGAGGTGGGTATTAATGTGATTGTCTCCAATGTAGAGATGAGGAAACTGAGTCACAGAGAAGGTTAAAGAGGGTAGCAGAGCAGTAAGGTATGGCGCCCATATTTGAACCTTGGCAGTTTGACTTCATCCTTTCATTTAACAATGATGGGAACATCTTGCCATACTAGTATTTTTTCTATAGCTATGGCTGTGAAGTTCTCTACTGTATCACAGTTCATTTAATCCAAGGCAGCAGGCAGATTCCAAATCATGTGCCAAATTAAAAAAAAATAAAGCAAAAGAAACTCATGATCATTTTCATCCCCAAATTTGAAAATGAGAAGATGTCCCTGTATGAATTTATTAGACAGTGAGGGCAGCCATAACATGATACCACAACCCGACAACAGATGACTATTGTCTTACAGTTCTGGAGTCCATTCAATCCGAAACCGAGGTGTCGGCAGGGTTGGTTCCCTCTGAGGCCATGCGGGAAGGTCTGCGCCAGGCTCTCCTCTAGGTTTGTAGATGGTCGTCTTCTCCTTGTCTCTCTTCACGTTGTCTTCCCTCTCCTGTGTTGGCGGTGTTTGAATTTCCCCTTTTTCTAAGGCTGTCAGGCTTACTGGACTAGGGTGCACCCTAATGACTTCCTGTTAACTTAGTGACCTCTGTAAAGACTCAGTCTCTGAATAATATCACTTTCTTGGGCATTGGGGGTGAGGCCTCCAACATGACTTCTTTGAGAGGACACAATTCAGTCCACAGGAGTTCCCAGTCACTACCATGACATTAGTCCATATCACTTCTTTTCTATTTGTCTTGATGGAAAGACTGACGTTTTGCAATTGCAGCCTGCTGTGCAAAAATATTATGAAATACATTAAGGACTTAGAAAATTAGCTAATACATCAGAAAGTCATATGCAGTAGAATTTCTAGGTCAAAGTATAAGATATTTTAAAGGCCTTTTATATTCACTGACAAATTTCCCCCTGAAAGACTGACCCATAATGCTCTCAGGGCAACAGTATTCCTCAATGGCTGGGGTTCTGTTCTATTACCTTCATTTACTAGGCTACACCCAGCATTCTGTTAGGTATGCAATGCATATTTCAATGTAAAAAACACAATTCCTGTATCATGTTTCATTTTTTAAAAGCATAAACGTATCGCAAATACTGCATGGGACACACTTACCCTGCAAAGTTCATAGTTTGTCTGCAACCCACATTTCACTAAGCATCCTCTGTTTCTATTTGCTCAATTTGGCAACCCTATTGAAGCATAGTGGCTGGCAGGGAGGAGGGACTCTTCAAAGGTAATTTAAAAAGCAGTTTATTTCTCTCTACACTTCCTGTTGTAGGCAGCTACCATTTATTTGAGCACCTCTGAAGTCTCAGGCATCTTAGAGACATTATTTTTAATCTTCACAGCAATTGAGGTCAGTATAATTACAATTTACAGCTAAGGCAAATGATACTTGTGAGGCTTGTAAATTTATTGTCCCAGGCCATGTGGAAATAAGATTTGATTCCAGACTGCTTGCCTGCAGCACTCTGACCCCTGCTAGAGGTCTTGCTGCCTTGACTGGAAGGGGACTATTGATAGAGACTGTGTCCTGGGGGTACTCATACCTGTGTTCCACACATATGCACTGAGCCCCTGCTGTGTGTTTCTAAGAAAGAGAGAACAGCACAAGCAAAGTTCCTGTGCCCTTGATGTTTCCACCTTAACAGGGAGGGAGACAATAAATAAGCAAATAAACAATCTGATTCTGGATAATGCACAGTGGTATAAAGAAAATGAAAGTCAGGTAAGAGGATGGGAACTGACAGGAGGCTGGGGTCTGGTGGGATAGAGGAGGTGATCTTTGAGTGAAGATGAGTGTGATGAGAAGAATCGGCCAATGAGAGGTCAGGTGAAGAGCCTCCCCGGCAGATGAACAGCCAGTACAAAGGATCTGAGGCAGGAAGAAGCTTGAAAGGTTGAGATGTGGGTATTCAAAGAACAGCAGAAGGCTGAGGCATAGTGGATGAAGGGAGGATGGTAGAATGTGGCTGGGGAGTAGACAAGGGGCAGATTGTGAGGGACTGTGTGGGCATCTAAGGCATATAAGGCAGAGCCATTAGGTATTGTCCTCCTCATCCTCCTGGACACACAGCTAAATTACATTTCCCAGCCTTCTTTGCAGTCAGATGTGGTCATGTGACAGTTCCAGCCAATGGCACTTCCAATAGCGCAGTACTCCATGACTTTTCTTTGATATGGTGACATTAGATTCCACGTGTTTAAGGTAGTGGAGCCATAAGATGGAAGGAGCCTGAATCCTTGAGTCACTCCTTGGGAGATGAGCTGCCCATTGATGTGGAACACTTGTTTGGACTTTATATATTGTCTTAATCTGCTTGGGTAACTAAAAAAGAATATCATAGATGGCGGGGAGGGGGCTTTAAAAACAGACATTATTATCGCTGTTCTAGAGGCTGGGAAGTCCAAGATGAGGTGCCAGCTCTCCTGCAGATGGCTGCCATCTTGCTGTACCCTCTCATGGCTGAGAGAGGGGGTGTAAGAGCTCTACTCTCTTCCTCGTCTTAGAAGCATGCTAATCCCATCATGGGACCTCTACCCTCAGGATCTCGTTTAAACTTACTTATCTCCCAAAGGCCCCACTTCCAACTATCAGCACATTGGGTATTAGGGCCTCAGCATATGAATCTGGGCAGGGGAATGACACAAATTTTCAGTTAGAAGAATATATACAAGAGGTAAACTTATGTCGGGTTTGGCCACTGAAATTTGGGATGTGTCTGATACAGCCACTAGTACTGTCTTAACACATGGATAGGGAGCATGAATTTTTTAAAAAATGCAATGAGGCCATTAGAAGATTTTCAGCAAGAGCATAAGGCCATCCAGTTTAATTTGAGGCTGATTTAGTATCTCTGATGTAGTTAGTTAGCTTAGTGAGGGTGGGGTCAATGAGGTGAGTGAGAATTTCGTGTCAGTGCATCTGTAATTTTCTCTCTTTCCACACTCATTATGCTATCTGGTCACTTCCAGAGGGACGTCAGGGCAGAGAGTGGGCGCCCCTGCTCAGATCATCTTTCTTTACTGGTCAAATGATGCCAAGAGTCAGGTCTCCTGGTGGTCAGCTCCTCCTGTCTCCTTTGAACAGAACTTTTTATTGCACCTCACAATCTTTTCCAAGCCTATTCCTTTCCTCTCCCACCTCTCCATCTTAGTAAAGGGCACCCCGTCCACCCCATTTTTAAGGCCCCTGAACTTAGGAGTCATTCAGTTGTCATGCCATGACTGACAAAGCCCTACAGGATCTATTCTTCTACATTCCAACATCATCTCCCTGCACTCTCATCATTGCTCACCTCGTTCCAGTTACACTGGTCCTGTTTCTGTTCCTCAGACTAAAGCCAGTCTGTGCTGGCCTCAGGGTCTTTGCACAACCCTTTCCTTCTGCCTGGAGCACTCTTACCCCAAGTCCTTTGCCCGGCTGCCCCTTCTGATCCTTCATGTCTTAGTGCACATCTTATTCCTCAGAGAAGATGTCAGGCCCACCCTGCTAACGTTGCCCTCAGATAGCATCCCAGTGTTGCAGTGTCTTCCTAACACTCTTTGCTTTGCTCAGGAAGAGGCAAAGGTAATGAAGTAGGAGGAAACGCTAAGAGAGCTGCGTTGGACGCTCTTGTCAGACTCAAGGAAGCTGAGCCCCGGGGCCTTTGCTGTTGAGAGGCTGGGATGTAGAGCAAGTCAAACTATGAGCTGGCTCCAGCTGCAACACCATCAGAGAAGCAGGAGAGGACGTGATAGACGCAGGCACCAGGAGGGTCACAAGATGTCATTGATGGAGCAGGAGAGAAAAAGGGCAGCTGTTGCTACCTGGTGGCTGGGAGGGGACACTGGTGAGCACACTCGGGCCCTCCTGAGGATTCCCAGAACTCCCCGGAGGAAGTCAGAAGGTGGTGGGAGCTGCCCTGGCTGTGTGGGGTTGGAGTTAAGAAATTCTGTTTGCTGCTGGTACTAGATTGAGGGGAAAATTGTGGCTTAAATACTAAACCCTCTTTTTTCAGGGAAGTGGAGTATGGTTAACTGGATTAAGTCAAAGAGAGCTGTAAAGAATGCTGATTTTTCTCAGCCCTCCTCAGTGGGGAACCAGGACATTTCTGTGGGCCAGCTCTAAGAGGGATCTGAGTTGGTGAGGGACTTCTGGTCTTATCAGTCTTCCGACTGCGTCAGTTCGGGAGCATCTGTGGTTGGTGGGTGTTGGGTATGTGTTGTGGTAGGGGAAGTTTCTGTATTCCAGCCAACTGGGGGCTGGGTGCTTTGAACCAGACAGCCCTATCAGGAGAAAATTCTGCCCCTGTCCTCATGTTTCCATAAGGAACTTTTGCCCACTCTCTAGGAGGTGAACATATTCGAAAGTAATGTATTTCTTACCTTTTGCTCACTGACTCCTCCCCCAAGGGATGCAGAGGGCCTAATCCAGGAGAATGGATGGGGTATGTATGCTTACCTTTCCTCTCTCTTTTCACGATGGCCAGTCTGCCAGATGGAAGCTTTTTCTCAGAGCCCCATGTACAGCTGCTCAGGTTATGCACTGAGAGACTCCATGGGTCCTATTTGCATAAAGGGAGCAAATGGTACCCCTTAGAGTTGAGTAGGATGCTGGGCCTGCATGATTCTCCAATTCTAGCTTCCAGTGGGGTAAACACCTCTGGACCAGGCCCCAGAGGCAGGCTTTAGAGGCAGATCCGGAAGTCCATCTCTCACTGTCCTAGTATAGGGCTCTGCCGTGCAGAATAATGACTTCCTACTCTCAAAGATGCCTACATCCTAATCCCTAGAACCTCTGAATATGTTATCTTACATGGCAAAAGGGACTCCGCAGATGTGATGAAGTTAAAGACCTTGAGATGAGGAGCGTATCCTGGATTATCTGGGTGGTAATCAGAGCATCCTTATAAGAGGGAAGGTGGTGTGATGAGGAAAGAGAGGCTTGAAGATAGTAGGCTGCTGGCGTTGAAGATGGAGGAAGAGGCTGTGAGCCAAGGAATGCCAGAAAGATCCTTCCCAAGGGCCTTCAGAAAGGAATGCAGCCATGATTTTAATCTGGTGAAATAAAAATGTGTTGGGTTTCTGACATCCATGACTGTAAGAATTTAAATTTGTGATGCTTTAAGCCATGAAAGTTTGGTAATTTGTTACAGCAGCAGAAGGGAACAAATACAGACTCAGTTGGCAGTAGGCAGCCCCTCTCCTTGCTGCCTTGGTGCCTGGCTTTTCTTCACTGGGTGGCTCCAAGGTCCAGAGCCATGCTGTTCAGTACAGTTGCCACTAACCCTATGTAGCTATGGAAATTCAAATTAAATACAAATTTAAAATTCGCTTCCTCAGTTGTACTCGCCACATTTCAACTGCTCAGTAGGCACATGTGACTTGCTAGCTATGGGACGGCACAGTTACTAGACATTTTCATGGGCACAGAAGGTTCTGTGGGACAGCACCGGGCCAGACCTGGGCAGAAGCTGTAGGGAACCAGTTAGCTGGGGAGTATCGGCCCAGTTCTTCACTCAGTCAAAATTAGTAACAGAGTTGGCAGTGACTCCTCCATCTGACTTGTGTATTTACAGTGCTAGATATATTTTGCACTGGGGTGGTGGGGGAAGCAGATTGATTCTAACCCAGACAACAGCTGGGTCTCTGGAACCCTTGAGACCCAGATAAAATCAGTTTGAAATCTCCTTCCATTCTCTGGGCAGTCCAGTTTTCCTCTCCACACTTCTGAGTATTCTGGACATCCTCAAGGTCATTTTCCTCTTGTGGCTAACTTCTCTGCACTACATAAACCCAGACCTGATCTATAGCTCCCTTCATTGATTTCAGTGCAAAAACTCTCCCCTGCCAGGCTTGAGAGGCAGCGTGGTGTGGTGGTTAAGGATGTGGACTCTGAAGTCAGGCTGCTGGCCTATCACTTACCAGCTTTGAGACCTTGGACAGCTTACCTAACTTCTCTGTGCCTCAGTTTCCTCCTCTGGAAAATCAGGATAGAAGTGAGTGGAGGGAGATTAGGATTGAGTGCATGAATTTGTGGAGATTCCTAGAACAGTTGTTGGCACATAAGTCCTTGAGAGGGGTTAGCCAGTGTTTGTACGTCAATTAGAGTTACTGAAAATTCAGGTTCACAGAGAACAATACGGTGTAAAAAATACTTGCTGTAAAAAAATGCAAGTATCCAGTTAGCCCTTCCTGTTCTTTCACATCTGTTCAGCTTCTGTCACTGACATTTCTACTTAGCCCCCCTCTTGTTTGGGTTGCCTGTCTCTTGGTCTTCTCTTCTTCCTCTCCTTTTTTTGGCCATAGGACCCCAGAGTGAACACCCCAGCTGGCTGCAGCTGGGTGTGGCATTTTATAATGCAAGTCCCTGGCTGCTATTTTACAAGGAATTTTTTTTCAGCCTAGATTTATTACTCTTTGTATTCATGCCAGTGGCATTTCAGGCTAAAATAGCCGTTGTTATCTATTTCAGAGGAAGTGGGAGATGGATGCTTCCAGACACTGCCTGTGAGCAATCAGCTATGGCTGTGAGTCAGAATTCCTGGTTCCCTTCTGCAGAGTCGAGGCTGGGGGCTTTCCTGGAGCCAGCCAAAGGACTGTTCTGGGATGTTGCCAAAGCCCAGAGCAAGCACCACCTTTCTGAGACAGAGAAAACAAAAGGAGCTCGAGGGGTGCCCGTGGGGGGACTGTCATTGACCTTAAAGCCAGAAGAACCCAGGTTTTCCCCTCAGCTCTGCTACTTTCCAGCTCTGTGACCTTGGGCAAGTTACTTCACCTCTCTGGGCCTCAATTTCCTTACATGCAAAACACCAGTAATAGCTATCTGTGAGGCCACGACTATAGTTCATTGTGATGGTGATATTAAAATGGGGATAGTGCGTTTAAAAGCCTGGCATACTGTCGGTGCTCAATAAACAGTGGTTATAACTTATCTTATTCAGTACTCGTAACATTAGTATGAAGTAGGTATCACTGCCCCCTGTGGACTGAGCCAGCTGCCACGGGATGCAAAGCTAGCATGCGTCAGAACCGGACGGCAGCCCGACCGTCTGATTCCAAATGTTATTTTCTTTGATAGTACCATTATCTTATCTGATTCCAAATACGTTTTCTCATATATTACACAAAAGAAATGCATGAATATGTTCTGTTTATAAAAACTCAACAACTCAGCAGCTTACAGACTGAAAAGTGAAATTCATCCCTCACCTATTGACCCCATTCTCTCTCTTCAAATATAACCACTGTTCACAGTTCACTACGCATGAGGATAGCACGTTTTCTGTGGAGTTTCCTAACATTTTCACAATCCCTTTAAACACAAATGGGATCTATCTATCTACCTAGCCAGTTCTGTGACACATTTCTGACCCTTACCTCTATGCCTTGGAAATTTTTCCATGCCTGTACATATAACATTGCATCATTTTTGGTAACCACTACTTAAGATCCCATAAAATCTGTATGATAAATTAGGTAGTTAAATTTATCAATGTCTCTATTGAAAAACGTTTAGATTGTTTGTACTGTTTCACCTTTGAACTTCACATGGTGTTGACTCAACAGGACTTTAAGTTCTGATGTAGTCACATTTGTCGGTCTTTTTTTTACACCTGAGTTTTGCGTCTGAGGAAGACCTTTTCTCCATCTCGATCTTGTAAAAATATTCTCCTATGTTTTCTTCTAGCAGACTGAAATCCCATCACCATGCTAAAAGTGGGGCCTGGAGTACTGTCACTGAAAACATGTGGTGGGTGTCACTGAGCTGAAGATGATAGCTAAAGATGATAGCTAATTGCCAAACACTGGTCGTGTTATAGCTGAATCCATTTACTATGGGGCATGTTTGTAGTTTTGGTTAGTTTGTTGAAGTGTAAAGCATCTGGGGTCTATTGTTTTGAGTGGTGTTGAGCAGGATCTAATTTTTTTCCCCTTATAAATGAATAGTTGTGTCAATACCATGTATTAGATAGTCCTTCCTTTCCCCTTTTAGTTCAAATTGCCTTCCTTGTCATTAAAATGTATCCCGATATGTAAGCCTATCTCTGGAATCTCCAGTTCTGTTAATATATTTGTTGGCGTAATCATATTCATGCATCTATTTTGTTCTATTTCTCTGTAATTGTGCCAATAGCACACTGGCAGAGAGTAAGTGTTCATGTCATATGATAAATATTTTTGAATGAATTAATGTAGTGCATTACCATAATAGATGTCTTCATGATTCTTGTATTTCTTTCATTAAAGTGCTAAGTCTGATCTGTTAACATTTATTTGGGATTTATCATCTATTTAGTGAATAGGGACTATGGTATATTATTTGCATGCTCTCCTTGTCTAGCTTTTGGCACAAGGGAGTCCATCATCTTTCCACTGAATCATACCTCCTCTTGGTTGCATTTCCATATATGTTAGTGACAGATTTTGTTCCGGCTGTTGTGATAGAACTAATAGTTCTGGAGCATCAGGGAGGGGCTGTACATAAAAAACCCCCCAAAAAACAATAAAAAGAACAACCCTCAGATCTTGATCCTGGATGAAATCACTGGAATCTGGGGGGTGTAGGGAAGGGCTTTGCAGTCTGGATGACTCGGCTCGACGGAGGAATGCAGGCATCAGTTCTAGGGGTCAGTACTGTGAATTTGCTGAAGGAAGGTGCCAGAGTACTCATCCCCACCATAGGTGAATATGGGTGTGTCCTTCTGTATCTGTGTGGGTATTTGCACGTGTGTTTATGATGAACTTATATACAAATCTGTCTGTGTACATGTACAAGGACATGTGAATGAGTGTATGCTTGTGTGTAATGTGTATGTGCACAAATGTGTGTGCTGCGGGGGTTGTTTGTGTGTGTATGGAAGAAATTTCTGCCTTAATCCAGGCCGGTCAGGCAAAACACTGCAGGGACTGCTTAAGCCTTCGTGGTTTCTGTGGGTGACTGGATCAGTAGGCCAAATGAGGGACAGCTGGGAAAGGTCGAAGAAGGGAAAGTGAGGCACGGGGTTGACAATATGGCTTTGAGAAAGCAATTTAATCTCACTTGACCTCCATCTCCCCCTGTATAACATGGAAGAGACTGACCCCTGCCTTGTCCCCACCTCCTGTCCACAAGCTTGGTGTGAGACTCAAAGGAGCTGACAACTGGGAAAACCCCTCACAGGTCAAAAGGGAAGGAAATGTCATCAAGCTCTGGCTTCTCTTTCCCAGATGGGCTGTCACCAACAGGGCAGGGTCGGTGGTGCCGGGGCCCAGGAGTGGCTCTGTTTCGTTTGTGCTGGGCTGTCAAGCAAACATGTGGGAATTTGCTTCCCCCAGGAGCAGATGCCCTCTGGTCACATGTCACAGGGCTCAGGCAGTCTTCACATGCAAGCCGACCTCACTTCTTGGTATCCTGGGTATGGTGGTGAGGGCTCCCCCTCCCAGCTCCTCCTCTCCCCTTGGCACACAGAGAAGCCAAGACAGACAAATGCATCTCTTACTGGACAAGCGGTACCAGCTTGGAAGCTGCCTGTCAGGGCAACAGGAAAACATCAACCTCTCCCTCTTGCTGAAATTGCTCAGCTGGCCGTTTCCACTAACTTTCTCCCAGATAATTGTCTTTGCAGGTTTAGAGGCACCAGGAATAGACTTAAACAGGGGAGCACCAGCTCTGTTCTCCTGTTCAAAGTGCTATGGTGTGGACAGCATAGCTGCATAGGCCTGCAGGCATGACACCCCCCATGCCCCTTGGCAGCTGAGGACTGGACAGCTAGAATATGAGGCAGGAAGGGACACTGGCTCCTTCTGAGTATGAAGTCATGTGAAAGAATGTGGCCCAATGGTGACCCACCTGATGAAATGGTGCCCCAAATTCCCAGTCACGTCATAGATCATGGGGAGTGTATTTGGACTCTTTTTGATATAAGTGACAGAAAAATAAACCAAAAACTGAGTCAAATTAGCTTAAGAAAAAAGTAGAATTGGTTGGTTCACCTAACTGGGGAGTCCATATGGATTTCAGGCATAGCTGGATCCAGGCCTCAACCACCTTCAGAGTGAGCTCTTCTTTCTTCCTCTCTTTGCTCTTTTCTCCCTCTCTGCATGGTCTACATTCTCTCCTGCTACAGACAGGTCAGGTCCCTGTGATGGAGGAAGGTGACCAACTAGAAACCATAACTTTACAGCTTCCCAATAAACCCCTAACGGCAAGTCATCTTTCCAGACTGCTTTAGCTACATAGTCTTAATGAAGACCAATTTGTGTGGCTCAGGTCACGTGCCCACTCCTTGTCCAGTCACTGTGGCCGGAGAGATCACATGCTGTGACTGGCCATGCTGGATCCCTGGCCCACTTCTGTGGCTAGAGTAGGGGGACTGGCAGTCCCCAGATAGCACTTGAAGTAGAGGAGGTGTACATCCCTAAACAGAAGGGATCCTGGACAACCAATACTTGTGTTTACTGCAGGAAGAGCAAATGGGTCTACTTAGGGAAATTGGGTTCCTTGACCTGAGTTGGTTGGCGGGCAACATATTCCATTGCTTTGAAGCCATCTCAGAGTGGGAAGAACAGTGTTGATATTGATTTCTCCTTCCACCTCACCGTCCCAAGGATTCTTGCAATAAGGCCATGTCTGGAAGTTATTTATATACATCTCTTTCCTGAGACCCCCGAGAACACAGCCTGGAAGGACCTGCCTAAAGTGTCCCTGGAGGTTGCTTTTCTTCTGGTCTGATCACATTT
This sequence comes from Manis javanica, assembly GCF_040802235.1. Taxonomy (NCBI): domain Eukaryota; kingdom Metazoa; phylum Chordata; class Mammalia; order Pholidota; family Manidae; genus Manis; species Manis javanica. Next base: position 104,229,934 of record NC_133165.1, on the reverse strand, counting down.
GGGAAGAGGGAGTTCAATATTGGATGCAAATGCTTGAGAGAAGCATTGATATATTTATCAATCTATTAGAGCCAATCTGTTTGATAGGATCCTGGAGAAACTCACCTAGCTGAGAAAGGTCCTGGGCATTTTATTCTTACGAATAATCACTGAGGAAAGTGGAGATGTTATTTATGCTGGAAAACAGAAGACATATAGGATCTACTGGCCAGTAATTTTATCTATGGGGAGGACTGATCTGTGGAAATATATTACTGTGCTCAGCCTGCCATAACAACATACACAGACTGAATAGCTTTAACAATGGACATTTATTTTCTCATAATTCTGGAGGCTGGAAGTACCAGGTCAAAGTCTGGCAGGATCAGTTTCTGGTGCAGGCCCTCTTCTGGCTTACAGGTGACTTCCATCTCCCCATGTCCTCACATGGGTGGAGAGCTCTCTGGCGCTCCTTATAAGGACACTAATCCTGCTAGACCAGGGACCCGCCCTTATGACCTCATTTAACTTTAATTACTTCCATGGAAGTCCTATCTCCAAATACAGGCACACTGGCGACCAGGGGCTTCAACATCAGAGTTTTGTGGGGGAACAAACATTCATTCCATAACAGGACGGGACCATAGATTTATTTGTAATCCCAGTGAATCTCAGTCTCCTGTGATTACATGTCAGAAACTGGGCTAAGTGCTGTATGGAAATTACCTCAATTAACATTTCCCACCTCTATGCAACAGACATTTTCAGCATTACCTCAATTTTACATAAGAGGCAATCAAAGTTGAAGGCAGTCAGGTAAGTTCCCTAAGGTCCCGGAGCTAGTAAGTGACAGAGCCAGAGCTTGAGCCCAAATCTGTCTAATTTAAAACCCTACACTCTTCCCCACACTGACAGCCTGCCCCAGGGAGGGCTAAACCACACCTCTCTCTGAACATCCAGGTTCCTTGGAAGATTGAGCTTCCATGTCTGCCTATTCCCCTAAGCACTCAGTTTTAGAGCACACCGTTTCTTATGGATAGCAGAGGGAACTACACCTGGGGAATCTAAAAGCTCTGGGGGTTTCGGTTTTGGAAACAGTCTGATGTGCCCTCAGACACCGACCTTCGCATTTTCTCTGCTCGCCACGTCTGGCCAGGCCACACTTTCAGGTGCAGCAGGTAGCACCAGGGCTCTTGGTTTGATGGCATGGCATTGGGAAACAAAATGTTAAAAACCCAGGAGTCTCTGGGCTTAGTCCCCATTAGGGGTGGGTTTACCGTGAAGCTAAAAAGTCCTGGGGCCCCTCCCTTGCCTGGGAGTGGCCCTAGTTCATGTTTACATGGCCCCTATGGTTTTGTAAGATATTTTAACTGCAGTGGGCTAGGACTGCTATCTCTTCACTACGTTTTCCCCTCACTTTTCTCCTTGGCTTGGGTGGCGTTGGGGCGACCACTCTTTCATGCAAGGTGGTCTTGGATGGTTGAGCATGTTTTATATGCAGTTTGGTCTTGTTTCTTTTCTCAAAGAGGAATCCTAAGTTGTATAAGCTTCAGGCCCTGCAAATCCGACCTGCCTCTCCTTCCCTCTCCTTATTGGTTCTGTGACTCAGGATCCTCTTTCTAAGTAGCCAAGTGCTCGTGAGCAATCAGAGGATGCAGGTCATAATGCCTCTGCCTTCATGTCACCCTTGGGATCCCTTTCAGCTCTAAGAGCAGAGTCAACAGCCAGCAGCCCCCAAGTGACTGCCTGACCTAGGTACCTCTCAGGAACAAGCTTGTTATTCATTAACAAGCCTGGTTATTTTATGGGCCAATTAACTGGGGGGCCATGGAAGGGAAATTCCATTATTGTGCAAGGCTGGGACTCCCCCTCCTCATCTCTCTTTTCTCTGCACTGTAGTTTGGGTCTCTGCCACTGTTTAAATTTAAGCTGATTTACTCTCCCAGGATCTGCAGTTTGATTATTTGACTATTGCCTGGCTCTTGGTCAAACCACTGGGAAGCCTACTAGCCAGTGATTAAATCTGGGCCATGATTATAATGGTTTTATTTTAGCTGGGCCTCTGTGTACGGGCCCACTGGTACTGGAGAGCAGGGTTATTGTAATGAGGTATTAGCCTCAGAAATTATCATGTGAAGCGAGTGGGCTGAGAAATGCCAGACAAGTGGAGTTGATTATTTGGCCAATACATCTTTACTTGCTCTTTCATTCTATTGTGCGAGGGAGAGTGTGTGGGAAGACACGAGGGGAGGCCAGCCATCACTGCACACCTACCGAGTGTCAGGCATGGCCTAGGCACTTCTCCTTGTTATGCATTTTATTTTGAAATGATCCAGCAAGGTAGCATTATGAGCGTATCTTTATCAACAGAGGAGGCACAGAGAAGTTGCGTAGATTGATCCTTAGTCACACAGCTAGCAAATGGAGGAGCCGTATACTGAAGACAGTCTGTTTGACTTAAAGTGCTCTATTTCTTCCACTTTAAACTGATGGATGTGGATATACTTGGGATATACTCCCAGCTCCTTCAAGTCTTTGTTTTTGGTCTGATAGTATCAGTATCAGAAATGCTCTGTGATGGGAGCTGGTGGTAAGAGAAAACCATGAGAGGTAAGAATTCAGGTGAGTTCATTTGCAGCAAAAATCACCAAGATTGTTTTTGAGGCAACTTCAAGTTTGCAATTTGTTTCTGGACTGCTTAGCATGACCCCGTCTTATAAGATGGACACACCTGCTATTCCAGAGGCTCAGTCTCATTCCGGCTGTGCCACTAACTTGTGTGTGTCCTTGGGCTAGCCCCCCACCTCTCTGGGCCCTCTCTGCTTCTCCAGCTTTTTCACCCAGCATTCTCCACTTTGCTTACGTTGCTTTAGTGTCACATAAGGCAAGTGGTTTTTTGGTAAATGATCCCAGGAAATGCTGATAAATAAAAGGGAACATGGCACAAGGATGGGAAGAAAAGCAGTAAAGGGTGAGTTCTTAAATACCATCCTTATGGGCACCTGGAATTTAACCCTGAGGGTCTGTGGGAGCCAGTGTGGAGGACACACTGCAGCAGAGTGTCCCACCCAAAGGCAGAGTGACCTTCCACGACTTTGGAGAAAGCCCCTAAAGGTGAACCTGTTTGGACTGTTGGGGGACTGGCTGGTGTGCACAAAAGTATCCAGAGCCAAGAGTATATGGGAATGTCATGGACGAGATAGATTCTGGTATAGTGAGAATAAATTTGTTTAAGTTTAAGCTCCTGGAGTAGGGTTTTCAGTATTTTGTTGCTGAAGGGTTCTCCCAAGCTGGGTGCTTGTGTAAGGGCACCTTGCTTTCCTTCATGCCCATGAACATGCCACTCTTTCTTGCATCACCCACAGCCTCTCTTCATCCTCTCAATGCAGTCCAGTTTCCAAGAGGGGCTGTGTCTGACCAATCCGTTAGAAGTGGTTTCCTCTCTGCTCTTTGAACCCAGGTCTGCCCAAATTCAGAGAAAACACGAGTCTATTTTTTTTTATGATTCAATTCAACAAACATAAAATCACCCTGTCAAAAGCTTCTAAATACCTACTCTCAAAACCAGTACTCACTGGTAATAAACAGTTCTCTCTCCAGTCCTGGACCAGGGACCACACTTTGAGTAGCACTGTGTCACACAGTTCTGGCCACTGTGACCACCAAATAGGGGTCCAGTTAGCTATTGCTGCATAAAACAACCACTATAAGAAGTCCTTGGCTTAAAAAAACAATTACTTTATTATCTCTCATAACTTCTTTGGGTCAGGAGTTTGGGAAGGGCTCGGATGGTCCATGCTGGTTTGGGTCTCTCGTGTGGTTATAGTTGAATGGTGGCTAGATTGGACAGTGCAGGGGCTATTAAGGTATCTCTCCTTGTGTAGATTCAAGGCCACTCCCTGTGGGCTCTCTGTGTGGGCTAGGTTGGGTTCCCTCCCAACATGGTGGTCTCAGGGCAGTTGACTCCTAGTGTGGAGGCATGGATGGAGGTTGAAGGTGTCAAGAGAGAATGTCCTAGTGGGCAAAGTGGTATCTGAATCACCTTTCAGGAACCAGCCTTAGATGTCATGTAGCACCAGGCATTCTCTACTCATTCAATAGTCACAGATCTGTACCCATATTCAAGTGAAGGGGAATTAGACCCTACTTTTTGATGGGATAGTGGTAAGGTTCTAGAAGGACATGTGAGACAGGGGCTATTATTGGAATCATCTTTGCTATATGCAATCTGCCTCTTGGTGGGTGTCATATAGGGAGCAGAGGCAAAGGATGAAGGCAGAAAGCCTTGTCAGTACGCTGGTCTGGATGAAAAATGGAGTGGGATGTCATCTAGGCAGTGGGAAAGGAAAGGAGGGGCTGATTTGTATTACGTAGGAGGAAGAAATTACCAGGAAACGGTGATCAGGAAATGAGGAGTGAGGGAGAAAGTTGGAGCAAGGATGTGTCAAGGATTCCTGGCCTTGCTGTCTGGGTGGGTGAGGGGTCATTTGCTGACTTAGAGAATGTAGGGGGTAGAGCAGGAAGTGAGAGTGGGGTTGTGGATGGGGTTGGCTTTGGCCCTGCTGAGTTGGAGTCACATTGCCTGATAGATTAAAGTTCTTCCAAGCATAAGACTGAGTGATAGTGTGAAGGCTGGAAAAGATTGTCTCCAGCTCTTAGAACCTCTGCATAGGAAGGTGTCAGGTACCCAGACCAAACCTGGGCACCAGAGGGGTGGGGTTCTGTGGCAGATCCATAACCTGAGTAAGCAGGCTGGTGAGTGCAGCGCAATGCAGTGATTGCCAAACTTGCTTGATTGTCAGAATCACCTGGGGAGCTTGTTGAAAGTAAAAACTCCCAGGCTCCACCCCAAACTTACTGAATCAGAATCTTCAGGGGAAGGGTCCAGGAATCCCTATTTTTAATAAATGCTCCAGGTGATTCATGATCAGGCGAGTCTGACCAGCATGAGGGAAGTGGTTATGGAGCTCTGCATTGCACAACAGCAGGGCTGTCGTTCCATTGCACAAAATGGAAATGGTAGCCCCTGGTGGGGGGCTGAACCTTCACCCTGGATTACAGCTCAGGCTTTAGAGAGAAACCTGAGTGTAAATTTGGGTTCTACTGCTTCCTGCTATGTGATCAGGGGGATGCAAAATCACTCTCAGTCTGTTTCTCTTCTCTAAAATATATGTAAATGATATATATATAATAATATATCTGTGATGATTATATGAGTGCAATCTAACATGAATTCTCCAACAACAAGTGAGAGCCCTACAATTCAATTCAGTTCTGACACCAACTACCTGGAGTTAGCATCAGCTTCCACAAGTTAAAGGGCACCACTCTGCTAGACAGTCCATGAGAAGGGGAGGCAGATGGAGAAAAGGGGGGGAGGGTTTCTGTGCAGAAAGCTGTCAGAGACCAGGAATTCCCTTTCCATCTTAGGCCAAGGGAAGGGGGATTTAAAGAGAATTTTTTGCAGAGAACAGGGAGTTCCACCAGGAAGGAGTCAAACACGTCCCTACCGCCCCCGTGCTGGCTGAACTGTGCAAACTCATGGACTCCAGGCCTCCGCTGGCCTGGTGGAGTGTGACTAGAGAGTTCTTAGGAGAACTTTGGGAAGCCTGGATGTTTCGGGACATCCAGAGACTGTTGCCAGACTCTGGCCTAGAGAAGTAAAGGTGAGAAGCTGGTTTGAGTGGCATGTGACAGGACAGAAAGCGGTGGAGGCTGCAGTGGTAGGGAAGGGATGGGAAGACTATGCTGGATGAGAAATTAAGTTTTGATATTAGACTAGGGTGGACTTGTATTACCTGGAAAATGAGACTCCTGGTTAATAGCTAATAGTAAGCAGAAAAGCTAAAGGCTCTTCCAAAGATATCATCTATGGCAGGGTTGGCAAACTTTTTCTGTAAAATGATAGACAGCAAACATTTTAGGTTTTGTGGGCCATGGGGTCTCTGTTGCAATTACTCAACTCTAACTTTGTAGCATAAAAGCAGCCACAGACAGAGTATAAATGAATGAATGTGGCAGTGTTTCAATAAAACTTCATTTGTAATAACAGGCTTGGATATGCCCTATGGACTATCGTTTGCCAAACCCCAATCTAGGGGTTCACAGGTTGGAGGTGTGTACAAGCTGTTAGGAAAGTTTTGAAAGACTAAACTTGTCTTCTACTTAGAATCCTACTGAATCCAATATTTTTGATAAACTAGTTACATATGCATCATGAATTTGGGTTGCTGAAACCACTTTTTTGTTTCTTGTGGCCAAGTTAGACACAGAAAACTATCAGGACATTAATTGCTTAGCCATCGTTGCTATCATCCCTCTAAATGTTTTGCTTGGCAGGAATTACTTGGATTTGGGTGAAACGTTAGTGGTAAATTTTTTTTTATTATGGTAAAAAACACATAACATGAGATTTATTTACTACAGTAAAAAACACATAACGTGAAATTTACCATCTGAACCATTTTTAAATGTATAGTTCAGTAGTGTTAAGCATATTCACATTGTTGTGAAACAGATATCTAGAATTTTTCCATCTTGTAAAACTGAAACCCTGAGCTCATTAAATAATAACTCCCCACCCCCTTTTCTCCCCAGCCCCTGGCATCCACCACTCTACTATGTCTCTATGGATTTGATGCTTTCGGTAACTCATATAGGTGGAATCACACAGCATTTGTCTTTTTGTGACTGACTTATTTCACTTAGCATCATGTTCTCAAGATTTGTCCATGTTGTAGCTCATGACAAGACTTCCTTCTTTTTTAAGGCTTAGTAATATTCCATTGTATATCTCGATTGCATTTTATCCGTTCATCTGTTGATGGACACTTGGGTCGCTTCTGCCTCTCGGCTACTGTGAATGATGTGGCTATGAACACAGGTGTGTAATATCTCTTTGAGGCCCTGTTTTCAATTCTTTTGGGTGTATACCCAGAAGTAAGATTGCTGGATCATATGGTAATTCTACTTTTTATTTTTTGAGGAATCTCCATACTGTTTTCCATAGTGGTTACACTACTTTACAATCCCACGACAGTGCTGTTTTGTTTTATTTTGAGTAAGTATGGATATTTATACTTTGATGAGTGAAAAACATTCCTTTTCCTCCTCCCACCTCATCCCTCTAAATGTTTTTTATTTGATTTTTTTTATCTGATGACAGTACCAGATTTGCAGTCCGACTGCAAATCTGATGACAGTACCACCCAACTCCCTCTGCTCTAATTAACATGTGGCCTTCCTGGTGTAAGCTTTCCCTTGACCTGGGCAGAGGAAGTTGGCTCCTCTTCTATAGCCCAGGCTGCTCAGCACCCAGTGCCTCCCCTTTGGGAACCATCTGTAAGTTTTGATTAGCATCTCCCACTTCTTCTCCCCAGTGCCAGTTCTGGGAGGGCAGTTCAGGCTTGCCTCCTGTCCTGGGTTTCTGGCCCAGTTGGCCGCCCTAAGTTGATGCTCACTAAGCGAATGCTTGCTGCCTGAGTGAAGTGCAGCCTCCCCTCTAGCCTCTGCCATTCCCTCCTTGGTTCTCTGGTTCTGTTTTTAAGTGGCCTATTGGAGCAAAGGGCATGGATGATGAAAGCGTGGATGGAAAAAGGGGTTGAGGACTTTTGCGCATATGAACCACATTCAGCAACAGCAAATTCACAGCATTCTTTAGAAGCCTGTGAAAATCTGGCAGACAAAAAAGAGTTTTGTAAGTGGGTGTCAGATGATGAGTATAGCTATGGGCATTTTTTAGGAGTGGGGAAAGGGGTGAAGAATTACGATGCCCTCTTAGGAGAGAATTAGACATCTTCTAATTTTAAAATGTCTCTCTTTTTATATAAAGTGGATGGCTTAGGAGTATTTTCTCTCTTGGAAAAGCAAATCTACTGTTAACATCACCAAGGATGACTTCTCTGGACTGAAGTTGTGCCTCTGGGTGAGAGAAATTCTGCTCCATACTTTGTATGCTTAGGGGCAAAATCATTGACAGTGAAGAAATTGATTCTTTATGTTTCTTTTTTCAAAGCATTGTTCTTTTGAAGTCATTCCAAATCTACATAAAAGTTGCAAGAATGGCATAAAGATTCCTGAATATTCTTCACCTAGATTTTCCAGAAGTTAACACTTTACCACATTTATTCATCATTCTCTTGCTACACATTGTCATCTCTTTTTCTGATGTGCTTCAGAGGAAGTTGCGGACATGATGTCTTTATATCTCTAAAGACTTCAGTATATATTTCCCTAAGAGACAAAGGCATTCTCTTATAAGGATCAAAATCAGGCAATTTACATTGACATAATGTTATTTCTAACATTGCAGACCTTGTACAAATTTTGCCGACTGACCTAAGGTCCTTTCTAGCAAAAGAAAAAAAAAACCATTTTCTGATTCAGAATCCAATCCTGGGTCACGTGTTAAGTGTAATTGTTACGCCTCCTTAGTTTCCTGCAGTCCGGACAGCCTCCGGCTCTGGCTTTCAGGACCATCACATCAAGAGCACCGGCCAGTTATTTTTTTTTTTAGAATGGCCTTCAGTTTGGGTTCATCTGATGTTTCCTGATAATAAGATGCAGGTTTGCATTTCTGGTGGGAGTATTATGGGAATATTGCTGTGTCATCAAGACTGACTTTAAAAGGCAAGCATGTCAAAGGGTTTGACCCTCAAGCAAGATCGGAAGCATCACAGACGGGTTATGATCCCAGTCCTTCGGATCACCTGCTAGAGATGCAGGTTAGGGGTGTGACCTCGAGAGAATCACTTTCCCTTTCTGGGCCTTCATTTCCTAATCTGCGAACTAGGAAGCAGCCTATGTTTCCTGAGCACTTAGCTATTGCCAGAGGTTATTCCAAATGCCTTACATATACTGGCTCATTCAGCTCTCAGGACGACCCCAAAACAGATGTTTTTAAACCCTCCTGTTCTCCTCTCACAGATGAAGAAGCTGAGGCACAGAGAGGCGAAACAACTTGTTCAAAGTCACGCAGCTGGTATGGGACGGAGACGGGCTTCCAGCCAGGTTACTCTGTCCCTAGAAGCTGCCTGTTCGGCCCCCACACCATACCGACTCCTTGAAGTGATGCCGTAGAAGGTTGATTATGAGGATTAAAGAAAGATAAGCAGGGTAAGTATCTAACCCAGCACCTGGCATGTAATAAACACTAAACTATCACTGTGAAGATCTTCCTTTATTCCATATGTTTCTCATTTTATAAAGGACTTGATCAAGGAGATGTTCCAACTTGATGGCTTTGAAGTGATCGAGGCCCTAAGGCTATCCCTGGTCCAGCTGACGTTTATGAGGCCTCTGGGCCTCGTGAAGCGGTGAAGTCAACCTCGGGCTGCATTAAGGGCTGAGGGAGAGCAGGGCAGCCCAGCATTTGTGCTTGGCTGTGACTCTCCGTCATTCACACAAGGTCAACGCCCGGTGGGGGCGGAGCCTGTGGAACGAGCCTGGTGAGGGGGCCAGCAGTGCAATTTCCACTGGGCGGAAGGCTTCAGAGGTGCCTGATCTTAACGGTATTTTTCTCAGGTTGTTGGGAAGCGTGTTCTCTTTCCCCAGTGCTGGTCAGCTGGGGGAATATAGGCAGAGGCAGGCACATCAGATCCTGCTGGGCAGGAGCGCTGATGTTTAGGAATTAGAATGTGTAATGCTGGGAAGGGGTGGAGGGGACAGTTTGAAGTGAGCTGAGTTCATCACATTCTTGCAGGATAACCACCCACAGCCATTTTTTTTTCTTTGCCTGGATGAGAGAGATATCAAACTAGTGGTATGTCACCTGTGTGTAGGCCATGGGTAGGTTTCAGGGGTCTTATGATCCTTGAATAGTATATACAGAATTCTGAGTGAAACACGTTTGCATTTACATGTATTTTCCTAAGGAGATTTTCCCAGCTTTGTCAAACCCTCAGTGTGTTCTGTTAGTTAAAACAGAAAAAGAATCCTTGGTAGTCAGGGGGAAGATGTGAGAGAGAGAGAGGGAGAGGGCAATTGAGAATGGGAATATATTATTTCACAATAGTTACACAAGAAGTTGCTAGGAAACTATTTATTGACTTTGTGAATTATAAACATTTTCTTCTTAACCCAAAATAAATAGACCTCATATCATTCCAATTATGAGAACGCAGCTGCTTGTGTGTCGGGAAGGAGTGGGGCTGGACTGTGCGTGAGTGTGTGTGTGTGTGTGTGTGTGTGTGTGTGTGTGTGTGTGCCTGCAGGGAGGGGTAGGGATGGGGGAAAGAGGAGGAGGAAGGGAAGGGGTGGAGCAGGGCTCTCCAGGGAATGTAGAGAATAGGTACGTGGGCTTCCTCCTGTCCTGAGGAAGGAGCGCAGGTGTTCCTGTGGCCAGCCCTCAGCAGATGCCCCAAGGTTATGATGCTCGGTGACAGTGAGGGTGGCCACAGGTGACAGAAGCTTTCTTTATTCACCCAGTGGGTGCATGCAGGTGTCTGCTTCCCTTCAAGTATTCATGTCCCCAAAAGGAAAAGTGAAAAGTGAAATTGGCTGCTTAGCTACTTAGCCTCTGCTTCTTCAGAGGAGCCCTTTGAACTTATGGGGCTTCATTCTGGGAGCAGCTTTGGCCTGTCCGATGTGAGTTACAGGGACAAGTGACCAGATTTCCTAGATTTTTATGGTGTCCTGATCTTAAACTTGCCTCACATGCTCTCCATTCTGGTTGGCTCTGTCCCTTTGAGAGTCAGTCTGTGTCCCTCATCCTGGAAGATTTCCAGCAGCCACAGAGCGACCTTTCCGCTCTGAGTCTTCAACAGAAGAATCTTCAACAGGAGACTCAGAGAACGCTAGGGCTTCAGTTACTGACTCTCCCCTTTTCTCCAATGCGGTCTTACTCCATTTGTCTCCTCCTGCTAAAGGCCTTTGCTAGCTCTTCACCAGTGCCTCTTCCAAGTGTTTCATTCGTCCACTTATCCATTCATTCTTTCACTCTAAGACATTTATGAGGACCCAGAGGGTGCCAATCACTGTGCTGGGTGCTGAGCATCCAAACGGCAACTACGTAGGTTTAGCCTCTGCCACGATCACTGGGACACTCAATGCTCAGTGAAGATGACAGACAACTTTGTTCATTTGCAGCTGAATAACAGGATGCTGATTGCTAACGATGGAAGGTGTGGTGTGCAGGAAAGAAGGTCCCTATCCCAGTTTGAGAGTGCATTTGGCAATATTTCTAGAGGAGAAGATGTCCCTGACGAGCTGTGAAGGATGAATGTGAATTTTCTAGACAAATGAGGGCCGGGACATCCACTGTAGGCAGAAAGAGCAGCATACACAATGGCTAGAGGGGAAACCAGGTATTGGGTCCTGGGAAGCACCTGTAGTTTGGGGGAGAGGTTAGGTGCAGGGGGAGTGGGATATGAGGCCAGGAGGGGGCAGTGGGTGGGTGGGGGGAACCACAGCGGTTATCCAGGCTCAGGCGTTTGGCTTTTTATACTGAGGGGATGAACACCAGTCAAGGTTCTTATCAGGGTCAGAGTACACTTAAAACTCTTGTCCTGGCTTCACTAGTGAGAGGGGGTTAGAGAGGGTCAGGAGGGGAGGCATGGAGACTGGCTGGGAGGCTGTCACAATACAAATAGAATATGAGAGATGAAAGTAATTCAGCGGCAGTTTTCACTTCATGGATACTCATGCTCCGTCACTGGGTCCCTAAAACTTAGAGACCTCAGTGTAGTGGCGCTGGCCTTGTATCCGTTTAAAATGGCCCTTTGATCCCACGTACAGTACACCTTTGCTTGGCTTTCTGCATTATCTGGTCTGGTTTTCGGCCCCCATGCTTTCTCTGTTCACATCTGCCTGTGTATCTGAGGACACAGGTTCTGGGTTGAGCAATGTATTTAGCAGGCTGGTTTGTGGAGAAGCACAAGGGCCGGACAACTTCCACAACTTCCCTGATCTTTTGTGGCAGAGAGAGAACACTGCTGGGACATGGGTTTGTCATATAAGAAAGGACTGGTGCTGAGTCAGAGAGCTTCAACTGTAACCTTACCTGCACCACAGTGGCAGGCAGGTGAGGCCTCTGGGTAAAGATAAGAGGCACAGCAGGGGGAATCAAAGCAAGGAGGCAGAAGAGAGAGATGGAAAGATTCATAATGACCATGGTAGTCTGATTTTCCTGGCTCTCATTAGGATCTTCCCTGCATTAGATGCTGTGGCTTCAAAATGAATTTTCATGAATGGACTGCCCGCCCTCGCTGAGGCACTACAAGTCAGTTGGTCTACAATATGCTCATCCACTGTTTTGTTTTTAACAATTTTGGGCCATTTTCTTCTAGGTGAGTTTCTTACAAGCAGCATATGATTAAATATTTTTCTTTTCTCTTGTAGGTAACTTAAAAGTCCTTGTCTTTTAAAAGGGTTAATTAACACATTAGGTTATTTGTATAATTGATGCTATTGACATTAGTGTCATTTTCTTTATGCTTTCTGACTGTTAAGTACTCCTATTTCCTCCACCCTCACTTATTTCCAGGTGATATAGGTGATTTTGTTTATTAGTAATCTTCAGTAGTGATTAGGGAGCTAAGAATTCTGCTTTATATTCTGTTATAGGTTTTGTCTTTGAGATTATAAAATATGTCTTGAGATAGATATTTCTCTAATTGCCAGCATTGAGGGCTAATGACTTTAAATCCCTGAATATGTAACAATTTTTATTTACTTTTTCATTCTCTGCCTCCCCTCACCATTCACTTCCTAGTTTTTTAAACTTTAAATTGGAGTTACCAATATAGCGTCTTATTCTTATTACTACTATTATCTTATTATGTATTTTTAGTTAATGTAAATCTTAGTTTTTCATTGTAGCTTTAGGCTTCGAATTAAAATCTGTATAATTGTTATACATAAGCACCTTAATATATTTAGCTACTGCCCATGTTCACACAAAATCCTTATTTTATGATATTTCTACTCTCTCATGCATGCATTTCAACCAAGACCCATGCCTACACTTGCCTGCCTTCATCTTACACTAAACGTTCTAATTGGGCTTCAGTCTAAAGCCAGCCACTCGAGGGCATCTCCAGTGACTCTCCTCTACATTATCAATCTTTGTTCTTTGTGAGATCTAACCCACAAACATACACATGTGCTGTTATCCCTTTCATTGTAGCAACAAGTGACCTTCCTGTGACCTTTCTGTCCAAAAGCATTTCTAATCTTTGATCTCTTTGTAGCAAAGCTCCTTTGAAGAGTTGTGTTGTCTCTACTTTCTCTGCTTCTTCTCTCTCTTGGGCCCACTCCCATCTGCCCCGTCACTCCTCTGGAACTAGTGTGGTTCCGTTTCTTGCTGGTTTTTCCTCTGTTATTGTTGGAGAGCCCTAAGAATCGGACTTGGACTTCTTCTCAGCTACACTCCTTTCCTTGATCATTCTATCTGGGCTCATGGACTTAAATGCCACTCACATGCTGAAGCCCTGACATTCAGATGTCCATCCCTGACTTCTCATAGGAACTGTGCACTCAAATATCTAACTGCCTACTTAACATTTCCATGTGTATGTTTGATGGATTTCTCCAACTCAACATGTCGAAACTGAGCTAAATTTTTGTTTTCTAAGCTGCTCCCTTAAAGTCTTCTCAAACTTAGTCAATTGATAGCAATTTGATCATTCTGGTTGTTCGGGCCAAAAACCATGTAATCATCTTTGAGTCCTGTCTTACACCCCCATGCAATCCTACTGACCCTCCCTTCAAGATATGTGCAGAATATGTCGATTCTCCCTATTTCCACTGCTTCCACCAAGTTCTTAACTGCTGTCTTCTCTGAATGGATTAGTGCCATAGCCCCCTAAACTGGTTCCCTGCTTATATCCTTGACCCCTACAGTCTAGTTCCAATACAGCATTTAGGGTGACACTTTCTTTCTTTTTTTTTTTTTTAGCCTGTATCATCATTTAATTTAGTAAATAACTTAATTATTAATTCTGCTTGTTTATTGTCTGTCTTCTGATAGAATATAAGCTCCACAGAGACAGGCAACTTAACTTGCTTTGTTTCACTACTGTATCCTGCCCAAGACAGGGCCCGGCCTAGCAGGTACTGAATGAATATCTGATGAGTGAATAATGAGTAAGTATCTTAATTTCCATCTTTGTCTTCATCTCAGTTCATTTAGTCCTTATGTTCTATTGTGACTATAAGGATGCCAAGCAGATAGATGTTTTCTAAACACTTGATATTTCTTGCAGAAAATTATTATCAGTGTTGTTTTTATTTTTAGATTTCAAAGGATTGCTCCTCTCCTTTAAGCAACAGACTCTTTACATAGATGTGCTGTATTTCTTGCTATTTGCTTATCTTTCAGTGGAGAGAAGTCTAGTGTAGCCTGAAATTTGCCAGTAGAGAGGTCTGGAGAAATAAATATCTTTAGTGTCACTACTATCCACCTGGATATCAGGTGGCATCTCCTTTGGGATGTAAACCTAAACCTTAGGTCTGCCCTTTGTGTGTGAATATGCCTGAGCAAGGCCGGTCATCTCCTGTTCCCAATGCTGATGGGCTCTCGGAGTCAGAGGCTCTTTGTGGCGAGTCTTTGAAGAGTGAAGGCCGTGAGAAATTACCCCTTCCACCTTGCCCTTCCCTCTTACTTACCATCTTCCCACAGTTCTGTTTCCTTTTATTTGCAATGCAGCCAACTACCTTGAGATGGTGCCTTATTCTATGCTCGAAATAGTGCTTTCCAGAAAGATCTACAGATGGAGGAGCTGATGTGAGTGAGAAGAGGGTAAGGGCTCTGACTGGCTCAGAAGACAGTTGCTGTGTAGCTGGAGCAGGGGCACCTCTTTCTTGGATCCTGGTCCCACAGGGAGAGGCAGTGGGAGTGCGCCAGAATGTTGGCCTCTGCCTTTTGGTGGTCCTGCTGTTCTGGTTCAGTGTAGAGCATCTGAGACAGGCTCTAGGACGCACTTTACAATGGCATCCCCTTCGTAAAGCAGATGGTGGGATTCCAGAAATTATGTGATTTACAGGTGTTGCTTATCTTTTGCTCAGTCTGTTGAAGATGTTTTTGCCTTTGGGTGTATCTCCAGGGGCATTTGACCCGGAGGTTTGGAGGAGTCATATTTGTAAGGTCTTGACTACTGTCATGTTAGCCCAGACATTCCTCCGCTAGTCCCTGACTCATCCTTGTTTAACTTTGTTTATGTTCCGGTATTCATTTGATTGACACACAAGACACTTTATGTCCTGGTTTTTCTCCTGTAATGGGTGTTGGGGAGAAAATGGAAAGTGGACCAGATATGGTCCCTGCTTGTGGTCTAGTGCTGGGCATAGAAGTGGATGATGTCATCATGTTTGCTGAATGGGGAGTGAGGTAGGGCGATAATTCTTCCCCAGACTGATGTTTCTTTCCATGTGGAAGAAGCTTGCTATAGCTCCTGGCCCTTCGGATTTTTGACTTGTAAGGCTGGGATAAGGAACTGGGAAGGGTTGTCTTAATAACCCTCTTTCTCTGGCATGTAATCTGCTTTGCAGGAAACACATGCTGCTTGGCTTCTCCAAAAGCTGAGTACGGCATGATCAGGCTCAATGTGGGCCCGGTGCAAATACGACACTGCAAACTGACCAGGTGGCTAAATTGGTCTGATTCTGGGGCTTAGAATTAAGAAGTCTACTTGTCTATAGACCTAAGTCACATTCTCTAATACCAGCTTATTCTAAATTTTAATCTCTCAATGGTTCAGAGGCAGGGAAAAAGGATATCATTAGCTGGGCTCCTCAAACCTCAACACTGAAAGTAAAATTTTGAACAGAACTCCTAGTTTATGCTCTTGTAATACCTTTTTCAAATCTCTTTTGATGATATTTATCACATTACTGTAATGACTCATTTTCATATGTCTTCTCCTCCTGTAGGGTGTGAGTCTTTGCCTCTGTTTGTACAATTTGTGCACTGGACAAAGACGTCTGGTGTGGTGACAAATGGGAGCTAAAATCCAGCCAGTGCAGTGTTGGTCAAGCTGTCTTTTCTTCTGGGGTCACATCAGCTCAGGGGGTGAGACACCTTTCTATAATTTGCACGGAAGCTCCTTTTGTGATAGCAAACTTTCGTGTCCTTGTATTTCATCAATGAATAAATGCATACTCTTTGGACGGGCAGCATTATTATCTTGCTTAAATGTAATCATCCAGAAGGGAGGAACTGCATCTTTTAACTAATTTTTCATCAGTCCTTATAATACATAAGAAGCCAATACATCCGGCTAGGCTCAGGCAGAATTGGGGGAGTACATTTAGTTTTCCAGGCCATTCTCTTAAATTCCTATATTATTATTATTATCACAACTAAGAGTAATAGAAAAAGCAATGGATTTGAATTGAGGAAACCTAAAATCTGGACGTTGGTCTTCCTTTATCTCCATGGAAATCCTGTAGCTCTTGCTGGGTTTTGGTAAAAACAAAACAAAACAATATACTTGAAAAAGTATTGTACATCATCAGATGTTAGGGGTTATTATTATCATTCCTTGTTTGCTAAAACTATGCTTAAGAGCATTTGCCAGCTCAAGTAACGTGTAAGACCTGTTCTGACAATGTTGATTGTAATGATAACAACATAACACGTTTATTTCTGGAAAACACCTAGAGCCATCTCTTTGAATTATTTATTTTCCAGCAGGGTGTTATAGGTTTTATGATGTACTTTGAAAGGGTCTAAACCGGCGTGCTAAAGAGCATCTACTTTGCACCTGCACTTCTTACTCTGCATATATGTTTACTTCTCTTTCTTTTGCTTCGTGGGTGATCAAAGGGACAATTTCAAACAGATTCTACTTGATGAAACCATTCTGCTCATTTGTGAGATTATGCCCCATTTCATACTTTCTCTAATCAAATGTACTCTAGTGGAGCAGGAGCATCCTTCCAATGGCTAACTATTTTAAAGTGGAACCTGATGCTTTTGTAGAAAAGGGCAGAAAACTAGGGCTACCTCCGCTAGGTGCAGAAGAAGGTAGAGGGTAGAGGCATCAACATCAAGTCTTTGTGTTTCCCTATAATCTTCCTGACTAGTTCCCAAGAAATGTATAGTATAAGACATACAGCATAGAGGAGTACAACCTCAAAGGCAAAAGCAAAGTCAAAATCGGAACACCAGAAAGTGTAATGGTTAAGGACATGGAGACCAGGAAGGGGTTGAAAGCATCCAACTGTTGGAATTATCCAGGCCTGGGTTTAAATCCCATCTCCCCCACTTAACTTGTCTGCATTAACCTCAATTTTCTTGTCAGTAAAATGTGGCTTTTAGCATTCACTCCACAGCACTGATAAAAGATCAGACAAGAAATATACTCATGGAACAATGCCTGCAAATGGTAAGCACCCACTACATGGTTGCCATGATTACCATGCTCATATCACTAGTGATGCCTTAACTTGTAGTTTCTAGACACTGCAAAATGTAAATAAAGCAGGCATGGTGGTTCAGTACTTGAGATGCCAGCCGAGTTTGAAACCGAGCTCTGCCACTTAGCAGCTGTGTGAACTTGGACAAGTAACTCAACCTCTCTAAGCCTTAGTTTATTCCTCCATAAAATGGGAATCAAATCAATATCTATTTCACAGTTTTGAGAGTCCTGAATTATGTAACAAAAGCAAAGGACTTGGATGTTGGAAACCCCAATGTGGAGCAAGAGCCCTCAACTCTTTGGTGTTTCTACCCAAGCCTCAAAGTCATTACTCCAAGGGAGGGAGAATATGGGGGATTTTGGCCGTGGTCCTCTGGCAAGGTCAGAAAACTGAGGGCTACCTTTAGGGCACACGGCATTTCCATGTTTTTTCCAGGTAGCTGGCTTGTGGGGCTTTGTTTCCCAGGACCATCATGTCAGCATATAGTGGCTCTTCCAAAAGGGGCTGACAGGGCAGGACCAAGAATGTGGCTAAACCTTTGGAATCACACATTTTAATTCCTATCGCTGCTTCCTACATCTGCAGGAGTCTTAGACAAATTACTTAACCTTTCAGTTTCATTATATGTAAAATACAGGTAATAAAACTTGCTGTATAGAGTTGATAGAAGGATTAAGTGAGATAACAATTGTACAATAGTATCTGGCTAAATAAATTGAAACTGTTTTTATTAGATCAGCAAAAATCATTTACACATACAATTTAGTAACCAGTTTTTGAATAGTCACTCTATGCCAGATACTCTGCCAATCACTAGACCACCACAGGTTTATTCAACGAATTTTTTTGGGTATATTCTGTATGCTAGATATCATGCTTATCTATCAAAACCTTCAGAAGTCTAGATAAAATATTCCTCAAAACTATTTGATTCTACAACTCTGTGAAACCCTAGGTTATGAACTGTTTTTCTTAATTCATGAAACAAATATGATACCAAGAACTTTGTGAACAATTGAAACTATAAAGAGTTGGCATATAATAAAGAAATAAGATACAGTCTCTAAGTCTGGGAAGTTCTAATTTAGAAATGAAGATAAGGCACCTATGAGAAGTCAAATAAAAACAGAGTTTTGCTGAATAAAATGAATGCCTGAGTGATATGATGACTTTGAGGAACTATTGTGTTTAATAAGCATGGACTTTATAGAGAGATGGATCTGACTTCAAGTTCTGGCTCTGCTCTTAACTGAGTCTCCACTTCACAAGTTACTTAATCTCTCTGAAAGTTATGTCATCTTTAAAACAGGGCAAGACATTGTGAGTATTTATGGAAACAGTGCTTAGCACAATCCCTTGTACAGAAAGGCATGACTTTTAGCATTATTATCTGCATTAATATTATCATGCCCAATTACAAACCCTTACTGTTCCCCGTGTGTGGGTGTGCATGCATGCATGTCAGTGCCCATGTATGGTGAGATATTTCACTTGTCATTCATGATCCAGTCGGACTACAGAGATTCATTCAACCATCCATTCATTGAAGGAATAGTCATTGAATGGCTACTATGTGCCAGACACTGTCTTGGGCACTGAGGATAGGATGGTGACCAACTCTAGAAGTCAGAATCTCTGCCCTCATGGAGCTTAACTTCTGGTGGAGGAGCCAAAAGATACATACAAAACATATACTATAAAGTCAGGCAGTGATGAGATGATGTTTTATGAAGAAAAAGGATTAACCTTCTTTTCTTTTGCTGTGACACAAAGACTATTTTATTCCTTCACTTTATCCCCCTATAACCAGAGCAGTAAGCAGGGGACCTTTTTGTTAAAGTCACCACTCTCTTTTTCTTTCTTATATTCTAATTGATGTATCATTGATATACAATCTTACATTGGGTTCAAATATACAGTACAGTGGTTCAACAGTTAACCATATTATCAAATCCTCACCCCAACTAGTGTGGTTACTTTCTGTCAGCATAGAAAGATGTTGCAGAATCATTGAATATATTCTCCATGCTGTACTACTATCTCTGTGGCCAACTTACATTATGATTGAGAATTTTTGTGCTCCTTTACTGTCTCCCCACCCACCCCAACCCCTCTCCCCTGGTAATAACTAGTCACTCCACAGTGTCCATGAGTCTACTGCTGTTTTGTTCATTCTGTTTTACTTTGTTTTTATATTCCACAAGTAAGTGAAATCATATGGTATTTGTCTTTCTCCACCTGGCTTACTTTACTGAGCATAACGCCCTCTAGATCCATTCTGTTGTTGCAAATGGCAGTATTTCTTTTTCTTAATGGCTGAATACTATTTCATTGTGTATGTGTACCACATCTTCATCCATTTATCCATTGATGGACATTTAGGTTGCTTCCATATGTTGGCTATTGTAAATAATGTGGTAATAAACATTGGGGTACATATATCTTTTCAAATCAGGGATCTTGTTTTCTTCACGTACATTCCTAGAAGTGGAATTACTGGGTTGTTGAATGGTATTTCTATTTTTAGTTTTTTGAGGAACCTCTATACTACTTTCCACAGTGGCTGCACCAATTTACATTCCCACCAACAGTGTAGCAGGGTTCCCTTTTCTGTACATCCTCATCAACATTTGTTCTTGTCTTTCAGGTAGGGGCCATTCTAATTTTGAGGTGATACCTTATTGTGGTTTTGGTTTGCATTTCCCTTATCTTTAGTGATGTGGAGCATCTTTTCATGTGCCCATTGCCCATCTGTATTTCTTCTTTGGAAAATAACTGTTCAGAAGCTCCACCCATGTTTTAATCAGGTTATTTGTTTTTTTGGGTGTTGAGGCAAAAGAGTTCTTTATATCTTTTGGATGTTAATCTCTTATCAGATGAATCATTATGAATGTATTCTCTCATAATGTAGGTTGAGTTTTTGTTCTGCTGATGATGTCCTTTGCTGTAGAGAAGCTTTTTAGTTTAATGTAGTCCCTTTTGTTCATTTTTAATTTTATTTCCCCTGCCCAAGGAGATGTGTCTAGGAAAAAATTGCTCACACTTATATGTTCAAGGAATTTTTGCTTATGTTTTCTTCTAAGAGTTTTATGGTTTCATGTCTCACATTCAGCTCTTTGATCCATTTCAGGTTTCGTTCTCTTACATGTAGCTGTCCAGTTTTCTTAACACCAGTTATTGAAAAGACTGACTTCTCCCCATTGTATATTCATGGCTCCTTTATCAGATATTCATTGACAAAATATGCATGGGTTTATATCTGGGCTTTCTATTCTGTTCCACTGATCTATGGGTCTGCTCTTGTTCTGGTACCATACTGTTTTGATTATTGTAGCTTTGTAGTCTAGCTTGAAGTCAGGGAGTATAATATCCTCATATTAGTTATTCTGTCTCAGGATGGCTTTAGCTATTTGGGTCTTTTGTGGTTCCATATGAATTTTAGAACTATTTCTAGTTGAAGGGAAAATGCTGTTGATATTTCGATAGGGATTGCATTGAATCTGCAAACTGCTTTGGGCAGGATGGCCGTTTTGACAATACTAACTCTTCCTATCCATGAATATGGGATCGATTCTCATTTATTTGTCTCTTCTTTAATTTCTCTCATGAGAGTCTTACATTTTTCAGAGTACAGGTTTCACATCCTTGGTTAGGTTTATTCCTAGGTATTTTATTCTCTCTGAAGCAATTGTAAATGGAATTGTCTTCCTAATTTCTCTTTCTGTTAGTTTGTTGTCAGTATACAGGAATACAACAGATTTCTGTGTATTCATTTTGTATCTTGCAACTTTGCGGAATCCAGTGATTAATTCTAGTAGATTTTTGTGGATTCTTTAGGGTTTTCTATGTATAATATCATGTCATCTACAAATATAGTGACAGTTTAACTTCTTCCTACCAATTTGGATACCTTTCACCTCTTTATCTTGTCTGATATCTGTGGCTAGGACCTCCAGTACTATGTAGAATAAAAGTGATGAGAGTGGGAATCCTCGTCTTATTCCTGATCTTAGAGGAAAAACTTTCAAGTCACTGCTCTCTTTTCACATTTTAATCTATGAATCAACAGGACATTCCTCAGAAGACATTCCAGTAATAGGGCATGAGCATCTCTGGTCTCCTGTCAAGCTTACTGGCTGACATGGCCAGGACATGAGAGGCTGGGAGATAAATGGCAACACCTGAGAGTGCAGGTAGATTTCACAACATTAGAAGAAAATAATCATAGGTGCTCAAATTTGACCTAAATATTAGTCAACATGCATGGCTTGAGTGGCCAGAAGCCAGCAGGGAACAGTTGCTTTTATTGTGTCTGGTTCCTTCAGTTAGAGCAGGAAGATGTCTAGTTAGCCTGATTTATTGAACTATTTAACATCCACTAGATATTCTTTATTTTACCATTATTTATGACTTGCTGAGTCCTGGCAGAAAGCTTTGGATGAAACAAGGTGCAGGTGGAAGGCATGGCCTGGGGCTGAGGAGGTTCCAGGGTAAGGGACGGACAAATCAAAGCTCCTTTAGCCCTCCCTAAGCACATGGGCTGAGGAGGTAGTGACATACCCAAGGTGGGAGTCTGGCTTGTTCCCCATTCCGTGGATTCTTTTCACACCTCTGACACTCTCTCTGTTTCCTGTTCCTTCCCTGCCTTTCTTCAGGGGCACGTCTTCCCCAGCGGACAGGCCTTCGTGGTAGCAACTGATCTTACCCATATATCCCTAGGGTTTGGTTTACAAGTCCTGGCATCATATTTTATGTTTATAAAAGTCAGGAGGAAAGAGAGATTGAAGTGGGAGGCATGAGGAGGAAATGGAGAAGCATACACTAAGGCCTTTGACTCCAGTGAAGAGGAGCAGATGTTTCTCCTGTTGCATTTTCCACTTCTGGAATGGCTGAGATGTGGGGGCATCTACCCCGGCTGCTCCCAGGATTCACAGTGGGGGGTCTGACCAGAAGCCTGAGGTGGGCTAGCAGCAATTCCTCCTCAGCTTCCGTCATGCAGGGCCCTGAGGGGACTGCTCGTGGTTTATATTCCCTTCCAGGGGTCTGTTGGGGAGAAACCTCTCTGATTGTCAAACTGCTTCATGTTTTGGCTGCAGAAGCCTCTGCCTGGATGGCCATCTCAGTTGACCCCTATCCCATGGCTGACCCCAGCTCACACAC
Source organism: Manis javanica (assembly GCF_040802235.1). Taxonomy (NCBI): domain Eukaryota; kingdom Metazoa; phylum Chordata; class Mammalia; order Pholidota; family Manidae; genus Manis; species Manis javanica. The sequence goes on along the minus strand of NC_133165.1, from coordinate 104,207,437 downwards.
TTGGCAGCTTTTTTAGACCTTTCTGTCCTCCTTCACTTCGGACCAACATCTACCTCAGCCTAGGCTGTCCTGGGATCAGCTGCCCTTTAGATGTGCTTCATTCCCAGACAGACTCCTTCGAGTGGTATTGGAAGCTTAGCTAGACCCTTCTCAGTCGTCGTATGCACACAAAATGCCGCAGACTAAACACTGAGTCACTGCTTCCTTGCTGCCCTCCCCAAAGCTCTGGTTTCAGAGGGAGGACCTGAGGGCTGTACTGAGGAGAACAGTTTCCCCCTTTGCTTGCTGGGTGGTTTTAAGGTGCGGCAGCAGCAAGATTGCTGGGAAAGTTGTGGGTGGGCCAAGGGCCAAGTACAATGAAGGTATCACTGGGTCAGCATTTCATCTGAGCTTCAGCCCCGGCCTCTCCCTCAACCCCACCCCTCATTCTCCCACTGCATCCAGGAGCAGAGGCTTCTCGTATGACCACCACTGGGTGATTATAGAAGAGGAAGGGGTGATCATGCCCCCTGATCCTCTCCACAGTCTTCCAGGAAAGGCAAAGAAGGGCTCTCCCATTTTGTAGATGAAGAAAGGGAGCTCCAAGGAGACAGCTTTGTGACCGAGCTACGGCCTCAGAATGCTGGAGGCTGGTCTTGGAGCCAGGTCTCCCAGCCTGGAGCTCTCGTCCCAGCAGGCGGCTGCAGGAAACAGCTGCATTATGTAATGAGAAAAGAGGGACTGCGAAAATCAATGTTGGATTCTTGGGGAAAAGGAAACTGACCTCCCACAGTGAGATGATTGAGGTGTGGCTCACGGGCCAAGGGGGCATTTGTTCAATGGCCTGTGCACTGACCCAAACACTGCAGTTTTCCATGGGTGGCAAAGTATGAGGCAGGGTCTACCGGCTCTTAGGATCTTGACCTAGTAGCTGGGACCCTAGGGATCTGCGTAGCTTGCTAATCAGGGGCTGGCTTACCCTGAACTGTCTGGTGAACCCAAATGCCTGGCATGGGTGTCTGAAGATTTGGGTTGATCTGTTCATGGGTAGATAGGAGAGAGGTCCAGTCATTTGATATCTTAGACAGTTCAATCTTCATGATCAGTCACTGTTGAGGCATTTTCAAGCACAGCCTATCAGAGGAGTCCACGTTGAGGCTGATGCAGCAAATTCGTGTCTGCTCCATGTGTCAGCATTGCTTACCAGCCTTGCTTTTTTCTGCTCCGTATTGATGGCTCTATTAATGGATAGAAGGATAGGAATAAAGAAGGAGAGGAAGAGAAGAGCCCTAATTTGACCCACTAGTGCATGATTGAAAAAACTCTGTTATAGAAATCTTTGTAAATGGTCTCGACAGCTTCTTATGAAATAGCTTCACTTGTTAGTCAGTCCTACACTCTGGACCCTGTAGATGATGCCAGTTTTGGCCAAGTGCTCACTGCTGACCACCCACATGGAGCAGAAGGATAACAGGGAGCAAGGTTTCAAATCCTCAAACAGATTATTACTCAAAAAATGACTTTACAATAAGGAATCAATAGCTAAATGGGGGAATATCATAAGACAAATGAGAGTGACCAATTTAACTTCATTTATCCTGCCTTCTGAAACACTTTCCTAGTTCCTCTGCCTCAAATCAAAGCCTGCCAATCTCTCAAGGATCACCTCTTCCAGGCAGTCTTCCCTGACTATCTTTTCCTGCTTGGAGCTTATGAAAAACATTTGACATTACCGCTTATTTAATGCCTCACCATACCTTACCAGCTGAGTTGGAATACTTAGTGTTATTTATATTTTGTGGCTGATCTCTTTTAGAGAGTCTGTCCAGCTTCATGTAGTACCTAAAGTCAGGTCTTTGAGGGGATCTCCTGACCCCTGGTTTCAGTAGAGTGAATGAGGGGGTTGGCATGTGACCAAAGCTGGGGCAATTAGAGCCTTTCTCTGGGAATTCGGAACTGGAAAGTGATGGAAGAAGGGAGGGATGGAAGGAGGGGGAGAGAGAGACATAAAATACTGCCTCTTTTTCTAAGAGCTCTCTTATTATCAGTTCCAGAATGATCTGAGGTCCCCTGTTCTTGCTCTCGGGCAGTATGACACACCCTATCTTCATGTCTTTGTAATCTATCCCTGGGTGACCATATGTCCTGTTGGCTGCCTAGTCCTGGTTTTTGCCTATTATCCAAGCATAGTTATTTTTAGTGTCCCATTCACTCTTGCAGTGCACTAGGTTTGATGATACAGTCACCTCAGCCTACACCAGCAGAGCTGATTTCTGTTCTTATTGCACATGTATAATGTCCATAGCTTATAAAGCAATTTCACCTTCATCAGCTCATTCTCTTTTCAAATTAGTCATTTCCCCCTTAGAACTGTGCCTCCTTCCGTGTGCCGCCACTAGCTCCTTGTCATCCAAGCCAGAGATCCAGGAGTGAGCCTAGGCACTCATGAGTCCTTCTCCTTGGCCTCATGAGTCCATTCATTCATTCCTTTAACATTTCAGCACCCAAGAAGGACCAAGCACTGTGCTAGTTGTTGGGTATATAATGCAGTGAATAGAATAGAGTCTTTGTCTTTCTTGAGTTTACAAGCTAGTTCAAGCAACACCCACAAACATATAGTTTCAAGTTGTGGCAAGTGTGAAAAGAAAAGAATAGGCTGTCTGAAACAGAAAAATGGGTCAGGTATGGGACAGGCCTACTTTGCCCCAGGAAGGGCCTCTCTGAGGAAGTAACAATTGAGTTCAGATCGTGAGGGTCAGAAGGAGCTGGTTAATGAAGGTGTTTCAATTTCAGGGGTTGAATGGAGTCCTTGCATTTCAGGTTGATTGCTCTGAAAACTATGTGAAGAATGGATTGTAAGGGGCAGAAAATGGAAGCAGGAAGACTAATTAAGAGGCTATTACAATTGCCTAGAAACGCACTAATGGTGGCTCACTCCAGGAGTAGCAGAGATGAATAAAACTGAACATATTTGGGGAATATTTTGGAGGTGAAAATCAACAGGATTCGGCAGCAGATTGGATGTGGTGGAGGGCAGGGGCTGTGGTGGTGATGGGGAGAGAGGTGTCCTCTAGGTGTGTGACTTCAGCAAGAGGGTGGTTAGTGGAACCAGTTATTGAGATGGGGAGGAGAAGAGGAGAAAAGGAGAATAAACATCACTTTGGGATGCATTTAGTCAGAGATGCCTGTGAAAATTCCAGGTTCATTTTGATGGTCGTGTGCAGGGCCCTGCGTTCCGAAGGAAGGGCTCCACACTTGGCTTACTGCTTTGATTGGCCATCTTGAAATTCTTGAAAACTTGATCTTTGAACCACAGTTCTGTAAGTGAAGTTTGATTGGACAGTGGGGCATGGGTATGAGCAGAAGAAATCTGCCTACTGTGTGTGTCTGCCATTTCTTCCCACCCCAGTTGACATGCAGTGTTTGTTATACCCTCTGAGCACAAATCCCATCAGGCTCATGATGTGTAGGAGCTCAGTGAGACTCAAAGTGAGTATAAGGTGAGTGTGTTACATCTGTGGTTGGCTAAGTGGGGGCACTGGAAACCCCTGGAGGCCATCCATTTAAAACAGAACTTTCTTGGAACACAGAAAGAAGGCAATGGTGTTCTAAGAAGTACAAGTAACCCAAGAGCCCTATCATAGCCTTACTTAGGCTGAGAGTGAAGGGTACAGAAGAAAAGAGAAACAGGGCAACCCAAGGTCCTCTCCCTTCAGTTCTTTTCACACTCATCATTCTTGGTAGAATGTGTGTGTATTAAGAATCGAAAACAATTGGGTTAGTTTTGGGCAGCATTTCTGCTGTTCTGGTAAAAATGAAATACAGATGCATGTAAGAGTTATGAAATAAGAACTCTACACTTTTGGTGATGCTGCATGTGAATTAAGTGCTCTTATATTTCCATTTAAATATGACATTGCACAATATAAAGATGAATGGTAAAAGTTATGCTAAAATTTAAAATTTAAAATTTTTCTTTACTTGGAATGACAATAAGCAATTTAATAAAAGTATAAAAAGTTTCAAGAAAGAGTGTGGAAGAAAGGTAAAACTTAACATGTTAATGCTTTTAATGTCCCTTTTCCTCCTGCATTTTCAACAGAAGTCCCAGATTTTTATTTTATACTGAGTCTTGCAAATTATGGAGCTGGCCTTGCATAGTCCATTAAGGAGTTGGGTCATTCTTCAAAGAGGGTTGGCACAACTAGAAGAAAGCAGAGCAGAGGTATTATACCAGGAAAGTCTTAAGCAGAGAGGACTATAGGATCTAGGAGAGACAAGAGAGGTGGGACAGGGGCAGGGAGACCTCTTGTGGGGTACTTCCTGGAGACCTACGGGTCACCCTCTGGGCCCAAGAAGTGGGGCCCTGTCCTTTGTGTGGCAGGAGGAGAAGGTCTTAATTGACTCCTGGTGTTGAGGCAAAACAACCCAAGAAATGCTACCTTGCTAGAAAAACTGTAATGCCAATTCTTTACCTATATTGTCTTCTCAGATGGTAAGTAGAGACACACTCTGCAGGGCTCTACCACCCAGTGTCCACTGGGGAGGCTCATGTCCAGGACTTTGGGACCATGGTATAATGTCCGTATGTTCCCAAACCTATCCTATTCCAGGCCTGGCCAGCAGTGCAGCCCCCACAGATCCCAGTGTTTCCCCTCAGTTGTTACACTGTCCGCCAAGTCATGCCAAGGCACAAAGGAGCTTCTCAGAGTGTGAAGAACCCTGTGAGGCAGAAGTAACATCAGTGGGAGAGTTTTTGTGTGAGCTGAGGCATTTCTCATTGCTGGGTCTTGTAGGAAGACTACATTTCCCAGCCTCCTTTGCAAGTGTATCCCTTTGTGACTGGGTTCTGGCCAATGGGAGCTAAATAGGAGTGATCTAATCATGTGAGAAGGATGTAATGATGCCTGATGCTCTGAGTGGAAAGTCAGACTTAGGCAATTTTGGGCAAGTTCACCAAGTGTTCTCCTATCAATTCTTCCTTGGGAGATGCTGGGAAAGGTAGGCTGTAAAGACTGATAAATCTAGTGGGGACAAGATGGACAGTTCATGGCAGCTTTCTAAAGGGTATATAAGATATTTGTGGTACATTGTGTGGGGGATCACAGGGAGAACAGTGTATCACAGAGAAGGGACATAGTGGATCTCTGGCAACTTGTTGTACTGATGGACAGTGACTGCATTGGGGTATGGGTGGGGACTTGATAATATGGGTAAATATAGTAACCACATTGTTTTTTCATGTGAAACTTTCATAAGAGTGTATATCAATCATACCTTAATAAAAAATAATAATAATAAAAATAAATTAAAAAAGAAAAGAAAAGATATTTGTGGTAAACTGTTACAATAATGGCCCCATATGCATTCCTCTTCCTGGTATCCGTGCCCTTGTGTGATTCCATTCCATGTTGATGCTGGGCTGGGCCATGTGACTTGCTGCGGCCAATGGGACATCCACAGTCATGATGCAAGCAGACGATTGTTCCATGCTGGTGCTGTTGTCATGGAATGCGTCCTTCCCTGCCATCCCAGCTGAGCCCAATCCCCAGCCAAGCCACCAGGTAACTGCAGCGGGGTGAGTAAGTCCAAGTGAAACCAGCCATAGAGCCACCTGGCCAACCCACAGACCTGTGGGCAATTAAACTGTTGTTTTAAATCACTGAGCTCTGGGGTAGGAGTTATCGGATACAACATCTACTCATGTTTGTTTCCCTAGAAGCTGCTATACTGCCTGGCGTATTTCTACCCTCAACACATTTTTATTGACATAAACTTTATCCTTCCAACAACCCTGTCAGGTAAGTATTACTATTATTTTCTATTTACTTTTAATTACAGGAGTGACAGGAAAGCTTACTCATCCCCCCCACATGCTGGGGTGGGGTGGGGTGGGGGACCAGCTTGGAGAGGATGTAATCAGGGTCCTGGGAGACATGGGGACTTGCATCAGGTCACCCTAGTGGACTTTGATCACCTATGTTACATGCTCCTTCTCTTCATAAAGAACTGATCAGCTTTGCCATGTATTGGGTGCTTCCTATGTGCCAACTGCCATGTGCTCTATGTATATTGTGGCACTTGCATCCTTGCAAAAACCACATGGAGTGGGCACTGTAGCATCTCTTTTTCAATGAGTAGAAACTGAAGATCAGGAAGGAAATGAGACTGACCGCCTGGACCTGGTATGGCAGAGCTGAGCTGTAAACCCGAGTCTGTCTGACTCTTCACTGTAGCTCTTCACCATTTCACTCAGTGCGGAGCCTCAGTTCATTTGGGTATTAGGTTCTGAAGTCAGTGCATGCAGCAAAATTTGCACACAGTGACCAGTGCTTTTGCAAAATCTCCCAAGTCTCCTTTCAATTAGTGTATGCTACTTTATTTAGTAATTGACATGTAGAAAGGGATAATGTATATCATGTTTAAAAAATGGCTTTCAACACAAGACTTACACTGTGGCATAGTCTGGCTGGATACTCAAAATTCCACTTATCTTCCCCTGGAACTCCTAGAAAGAGTCCATTTCTGAGCCTTGTGAAGTTAAGTTGGGGCCATTGACTGAGGTGTGGCTAACAGAATAGGGACAGGAGTGATTTATGTCACTTCCGTGGTTGACTTAAGTACTCTGTCATCCTCCAGTCCAGGATTGGAAAACTCCAATCTGGCCCACTGCCTGTTTTTGTACATAAAGTTTTAATGAAACATAACCACAGTCATTTGTTTACACATTGCCTCTGGCTGCTTTCATGCTGCAGCAGTAGTTCTGACAGAGACCATACTGTCTGCAAAACCTAAGACAGTTACCACAAGTTTGCTGACCCTGTTTTAGTCCCCCTGTGCTGGATGCTCCAGTGCTCCACCCAGGCTCCCCTTTAGCAGTGAAAACCTTAATTCCTCAGCTGCTGGGAGTGCTGCTGCAAGATGGTTCTCACCTGTATCCAGTGACATAAACACAGAGATTTAGTAGCATGACTGTCTTGCTCCAACTCAGGACAACTCTGAGAGGCCACCCAGCTCCAGAATTCTCCCTTGGGCTGGAAGAGACCTTTTATGGGCTGCATGGAAGCTCACTCTCTCCCTCTGCCCAGTCTTGTATCCTTGCCTCCATTCCACAGGAGCTGATCCCAAGAGTACACCTAATAAATGTTCTGCACTTGACTCTGCATCTCAGAGCATGCTTCTGGTAAACCCAACCTGCATCAGCTTGCACCCCCTTCCAGGGTGTTAGATGTGACAGTGTCCCAGGTGGAAGATGCTGGATCCTTGCATCACTGCTTAGAGGACAGTCACCAAGGAGCACCTCCAGAAACACTTCACCTTTGACAGTGGGCAGGCAAGCAATCCACCTCTATTGGGCTATGCTTCTGAGATTTGTTATTGTTTGTTACAGCAGCTGGCTGGACTTATTTTAACAGTAAACTTAGCAAGGCATTATCTCTGTGCAAAGAGAGGTCTCCAGGAACTGAGACATACTGGGGGGTGGGCACAGATTACATGCACCTTCTCATAGGCACTACAGAGCATCTGCCCTGTGAGTGGCAGAGAAGGTCAAGTCAATCACATCCATTATATTTTTCTATTTCCATCTCTTACTCCTCTCCATCACCTGTATATATAGCAGAATTATAAGTGAAATGTGGATACAGTGTGACTACATCTCCATCCCTGTTTGGGGCTCCACCATCAAAGCATCTTTGGGCAGCTTGCATTTTGCAATAGTTGAAGAATGTAGCATGTGGATGGCCGAGAGGTGGGTAAGTGGGGGATCAAATCAAGCCCAGATGTCAGTCTCCATGACCCAAGCCATCAGTCGGGACAGAACTCAGAGGAAGAGTCCCCAGTGGGGGTCCCAGGAGCTGGATGTAAACAACCTACTGCTGTCTGCTCACCAGGCATGGCTGCACTTGTGTCCATTCCACTGGGGGAGTGTCTGTGGAGGCAGCTGGAACCCAACATGGTCTTTTGTCTCCCCTCTCTCTGAAGTCATCCTAGGACACAGGTGTGCATCCCCCACAGCCAGCCAGCAGAGAAGATGAATCAGCTTCCCTGAAAGATGTGCCCCGGAGCAGTCTGTCGGCTGAAACTCTTCTGAAGCAGCACCGCTCCCCTTCTGACCACAGCTAATGAAAATGTGTGGCTTGCCAGGAGGAAGAATCTCTGTTATTCTTTAAAGGAACAATGCTGACCACAGATGTGCAGCATCTGGTATGTGGTAGAGGACAGTAACTGGACCAGCCAGTTCATGAAATGCCTTTGGGTCCAGGCATGTATTTTTCTACTTTTAGTTATAGATTTTGGTTATCAGAAGTGGAAATGGAAGTCCAAATGCCTTTTTCCATCACTTGGTATATTTTATAATATGCCCCCTTGCCCCCACCCATTTATCTTCCGTGGCTCTTGATGAATATGATTGAGATGTCCAAAGCTAGAACTCTTTCCAACTGCAAATAAGAGAAGCCCAGTCCAAGTTGTTTTAAGCAAAAAATGACTTTATTGAGTGATGTAACTTAAAATCTGGGACTGTTTGACTTCAAAGTCAGGTATAGCTGCATCCAGGTGTTCACATGGATGGCCCAGGTTAGACCACCTTGGGACGTGTCACCAATGAACCATTCACTGTAATCAAGGGGATGGAATTCCTCTTATTGGCCTGGCCTGTGTCCCCTCCTCACCTCTAAGGCCAGGGAGTAGGGTCTTTCCCTAAAGGGAATCAGAATCCCATTATGAGAATAAGGTTGCTTGGATGTGGGACAGGGAGAGTCAACAGATACACAGTCCATAATCTGCTTTTCAAGCTCAGGGTCATCCCAGTTCAGATTCTCCTCTCATCTGTAATGCTTTACAGTTGGATACGGGATTGCATATTCTTCCTATGCTTCTCCCACTGGGAACTGAGGGCCTTTCTGGGTAATGGAAGACATGCGGTGGGGTGTGGGTAGGGCATGGGGTGTAGAAATCACATTGCATTTCCTTTCCTCATCTGAAACCCAGTGAGATAAGATGGAAACAAGGTAGCTTTGAATCATGGGAAAATAGTTACAACAGTTAACAGGTAGTTTGGAACAGGGAAGAAACGGGCTCTAGTGGCATGTTCTGGGGTTAATTCTGTCTGTGTGTATGAGTGCCCCTCCATCTCATGCACCCCAGTAACTGCCTCCAAGTTTAGGTAGGATGCCAAGCAAGATATGCCACACTTTTGGGCTGGGCAGGCACTTGGTGAGTCTGTGTGAATCACTGAGCTCTTGGTGGTCAGTGCTCGGTGGCTTCTATTTCTCTGACACCACCCTGTATACCTAGCACTTTGCCCAGCCCCTAATAATTACTCAACAGGTTTTTGTTGGGTTAAATTGTGATATGGATGTTGGTGCTCAAGCCTGGGAGTCAGGAGGTCTGGGATGTAATCAAGTCTCTTGACCTTGGCCAAGATAAATCGCCATACCAAGAGCGCAGTGAGCAAGATAGCAGTTATTTTTGTTCGGTGATTCTTTTCCAGAATACTTACCTTACCAGGTCACTGATGGTGATCCTGTGAGATAATTCAAATGCTATAGGGTAGGCTTCTCAAGGCTAAGTCTAAGGCAAAAAAAAAAAATTTGAGTATAATCTAAATTTCCCCTGGCAACTCCTATAAATCATCCATAAAATAGAGCTTAAAAAGTTTTGTGATCACAACCAAATACAGTATTACTTGTCAATTATGTGACATAGCTATAGTAACATCTTGTACATTATTTAATAAGAGTATGTATTCCAAGGTATGATATTCAAGTACAGCCATTTATGCATTTATATGCAGCAAAATCTTCACAGCCAGGAAGAGAGGAGCAGTTCCATATCTTTGGTTTGGGGATCATTCTGGGGCACACTGCATTGAGCGGCTATCAAGCAGAATCTTCTGCACTATTCAAATTGTTTTTTATTTCTGTTTCTCACTAAAAGCGAATGGGTGGATTCATGTAAATTAATGTGTGTTGCACTTGCCTAGTCTCAATCAATTAAAAATGTTGATTGTAGATTTAGGAAGTGTCAGGCATTGGCCTGAGTGTAGGGAACTCAGTGGTGAATAAAATAGACATGATTTCTGGCATAATGGAATTTATAATCTTTGGAGATTATTTTACAGTTGAAGAAACTAAAGCTCAGAGAAGTGACTGCCAAAGATTGCCCAACCAGTAAGGAGAAGGGCTGGGATTTGAACCCGGATCTTCTGGCTTTCTGACCCTAAGCTTTTCTCTGCACCGGCTTCCATGGTAACTGAAGTCACTTCCAAAGTCACAGGCAGAGTCCTGGTGTTCATTACAGAAGAGACAGTCCATTGGAAGTGGCTACTCACCTTGGCAGTTGGCATTTGGAACTGAAGTCATACTTGGTGTTGAGTTATTCCATCCAGAAATGGGATGGCTTGGAATGGAATGTAATAAGGGCTCTATTTGCTCCACAGGGCCTGTTCCCTCTCCTGCCCAGGGCCAGAATGGTTGACCACCCTCTGTAAGTTCCCTATTGGTTACAAAGAGGTGATTTCTTCTGGCACAAGTGGCTGAACCAAGGGCAGCTAGAACTGAGACGTGGCCCCCAAATTACTACCTTCTAGTCAAAATATGTCAGGTGACCTCCCCAAGAGCCATTTTCAAGGACAAAGAGGCTGGTTTTGGGCCTGCATTTCCCTCATGTTGAAGGGATCTAATGTGTTTAAGCTTCTTCCCCATGTGTACGCCAAGTGGCCTGAGAGCCAGAGTAGCCCCTCTCCCAGAGTGCCAAGCCCCCATCTCAGGCCCCACCATAGGAGTGGCCTTGGGGATACTGCTGACAAGACCCATCAAAAGCCCGAGGTTTGCCCTGGTACTTGATGTGCTGACCCAGCCCACCACAGGGGTGGTGGTGCCAGACATGGAACTCCTCCTAAACTGCACACAACCATTTGGGCAAGTTAAACAGCACTTTGCATGTTGAAAGCAGTGTGACTCCCCCCCCAGTTCATGAAGCCAGAGCAGATCTGGGTTTTTCTAGTCAGTTGCCTAAAAGAGACAGGGATGCAGACATCCAGGCTAGAATTGATTCCTTTCTGTTGCTACTGTCAGAAAGATAAAAATAAAGCATTTAGCCCAAGAAAAGTTGGCTTCTCACATAGACTTGTGTATTTACCCTTTGGAGAAATGTCACTAATGGTGTTTTAATAATGTTTTATGTACCTAGAGACCAATAAGAAGAAGAACTTATTTACCAAAGCCACTGCTAGTCCCTTTAATGATGGGCTACATATCAGCTTCTGGCAGGATCTGTAGTGGGTAAGAGCTGTACAATTACCATGCAAATTCATCATTATTTCTGTCTTATAAACCAGAATATGTGTTAAATAATACTTTGAGGCCACTGAAAGTAATGACTGAGTCCCATCTCTGTAAGAACCTGTAATTATCCTACAGTTGCCCTGTGTTTACTAAGCAAATCTATGCAATTATTATCTAAAGCCCAAACCCTGCCTTCAGAGCCACCAAAGTGCACCCAAGGGCAGGTCTGTGCCCAGAGTAGAAACAGCAACATGTGTATGGGGTCATGACGGATTGGGGCCTCCACCTCCCAAATTCCAGCTCTACCCTCATTCCTGGCCTCCAAAAAGCCACAAGCCTGGCTTTGTGAAACAAGTCGATTGTGTCTTCCCCTTGCGCTGCCCCGACCCGTCTCAGCCCTGGCTCTTCTGACCGGCTAGTTCCTACCACAGGGCCTGCTGGGACCTCAGCGTTTGGCTGCGGAGAGTTCAGTACAAGGGTTCCAGGAAGCACTTTCAAAGGCTCACCTTGTGTCAGGCATTGTGCTGGGCTCTGAGGACATGAAGATCACTAAGATATTTCCTTTGCTTTGGAGGGTCCAGGTGGGAGAGGCAGACAGGTCTCAGGGATGGCAGTTTTGGTATAATACAGAGACTGCCCAGCATGGAGGTCAAGAGCATGGGCTCTGGAGTTGGCTGCCTGGCTTCAGATTTGCATCTCGAATGGAGACGGAGCAGAGGCCTCCATTCAGGTCATTGAGTGAGTAATGGGAGGAAAGACTTGAGAACAGTGCCTAGCACGCCCAGCAGGTGTTTTGCACCGGTTTGCTGTTACTTTGACATGGTAAACATGTGGTGGAATGTACTTCCGACTCCTTCAGCACTCAGGTGCCACCATGAAATAAAGCCTTCTTTGCTTCTGCTCCAGAGAAGCACCCTTTTCCTTTGCGGTGCTCACAGAGCATCCCATCTGAAGTCTCCAATAGCAGCTAGCATTTTCTACCAGATGCTGTGTTAACTGGTGTTGATCTCTGACCTCTCTTACGGAGCTTACTGAGTTCTGAGTTTGGATTTTCTTCATCTTTAGTTCCCTAACACCAAGCACGGGGACAGGAGCACAGTAGGTGCTCACGACATGTTTGTTGAATGAATAGCAGTCACTCAATAAACACTTGTTTAAAAAAAAAATGAGGAGCCCTTCAAAGTCCTGTCTGACCACATGGCCGAGGCAATGAGCCAAAACCACAGATTATATTCTGTTTTCACATGTATTTTGAAAGGATCGCAGAAGAGATTTCTTTTTATGACTCAGATGGGTGAACAAAAGATTGATTAGTTAAACACAAAGAAACCAAGGCCCTAAGCATTGGGCTCCTTTCTGCTTACTTGTATGGATGGGCTGACATTTGGCTGGGAGGCTGGGCCTCCAGGCAGGACCCTGGCTCCATTCTCCAGCTGCCGGAAGCCCAGGCCAGCCCTGGCGAGCTCAGGGCTGAAAGAAGCATTGTTAACCCCTTTGTTCAGGAGGTTCCCCCAGCCGGTCCCAGGTCACCTCGCTTCACTGTTTACTTGTGTGTTCCTAAGCAGGGGCCCTTGGCATTAGCCAAAGATTAGATTTTTCTTTCTTTATCACCAACTGTTCCTCTCCCACCCACATGCCTACATCCTTCATCCCTTTCATGTCCTCAGTCTCAGAATCTCTCTGGGTGAATGCTAATGAGCCCAAACACAACCTGGAAGGTCAGTGGCCTGTGTCTCTTCTATAAGGCACCCGCCTTCTCTCTGCTGGAATCTGAAATCTGATCATAGGAAAAATAACCAAGAATTGGTGTATTTACCATTTCAAAGAACTTTCCCACATGTTGATATCTTTTAGTCTGACCAACGAGTCTATGTGGCAGGCATTTTATTATTCCCATTTTATAGTTGAGAAAGGTAAGGCCCAGATCTGCCCATCAGCATTACCAGAAGACAGGAGAGACCTCAAGGGCGCATCTTCTGCCTCCTAACTCCTCTTTTCTAATACACCACACGTCTGTGATGCTTTGAGGAAAGAGAAAAGTCTGCAGGATGTCTAGTAAGCCTAGGATGTTTAAGAAGAAACGTAGCTATGCTTGTAAGCCCATGAACTCATTGTAAGCTCATTGTCATTGCGTTTCAGAAATTTCTGGATGATGGAGTCTGGCCATTTCTTGGGATTGACACCAGGGTCCATGCGGGTGAGCTGGAGGTCAATGAGAAGCACATTAACAGGAAAGTTAAATGTCTACCAAGTGATTCACCCAACCGCTGTCCATTCCACTCAACCAACAGACATTCCTAGTCCAGTATGTGCTCATCTGGGCTGCTTGGGGCTTGGGTAGACCAAGAGTCGTGGTGTGTTTGTGTGTGCATATGAGGGAAAATGTGTGTGGGTGTGGATATGCCTGTGTGCACGTAGACAGTGCTGCCTTACAAAGACAGCCCAAGGCACCATGCAGCATGGAGTGACCTCCCCAGCCCAGCCTGATCTATTTCTCTTCTGAAATTTAATGCCCACATCACTGTCAGCACCTTACATGTACTAGCTCTATCTTTATTTGCTTATTATACCTCATCTTGGGGGAGGAGGTGGTACAATGAAGTTCAAAAATAAACATTAAAACAAAGTATCCCACGCAGGTCTCCTGGCTCCCAAGCCAATTTGCTCTTTCTGAATCTTTCTGACCTTCCTCGGTGCACTGTTGGAACTAGTTTAAAGCTTGTCTTGAAGCCTCAACTTCGGCTCTGGGTTCTGATTGCTCCAGCTTTCTGCAAATATCCATCATCTCAGAAAGCCACAGATATTTGCTTTTGTCTCACATTTTGCCAAAGCCAGGTAGAATTAATTGTCACTCCACCAACATGCCTTCCTCACCAGCAACTCTGGGCAAAGATGAAGCAGGAGCCCAAGAGAGCAAAGCCCTTAGATTTCTTTCTTTGTTAGCATTTGTCATCTTGTATGGAAATGACTTGTTTGCAGGGATGGTTTTCCCTGTAGACTGTGAACTCCTCCAGGCCAGAGCCTGGGAATTGGGGTCAGGGACTATTTATTTTCATTTTGTATCTCTAAAGTTCAGCAGAGTGTCCGTGGAAGAGATGTAGCTTTGAGTGATGGGACTTGATGTAGAAATACACAGACGTGGGGAACTGATGATAGAAATGATAATCGCCGATTTCATCATCATCTTCAAGTATGGATAGGTTATTGAAGTCTTATCTAATGCTTGGCACTATTTAAGCAGTTTGTATTTATTAACTTGTGGATTCGTTTTCTTTGGCTGATGTAACAAATCACCACAACTTAGAGGCTTAAGATAACACACATGTATTATCTTACAGTCCTGCAGGTCAGAAGTCCCACAAGGGTCTCCTTGACATTAAGGTGTCGGCAGGCCTGCATTCTTTTCTAGAGGCCCTAGAGGAGAATCCACTCCTTGGCCTTCCTGGCTTTGAGAGGCCACCCACGTTCCCCAGCTCATGGCTCCTTCCTCCATCTTCAAGCCAGCAGTGTTGCATCTCTCTGACTATTTCTTCTCTAGTCACATCTACCTCTGATTCTCCTTTTCCGTCTCCTCTTCCACTGTGCGACTACTTTGGGCCTCCTGGATGACCCAGCATAATGCCCCTATCTAAGGGTCAGTGGATTAGCAAACTTAATTCCATCTGAAAATCGAATTCCCTTTGGCCACATAACGCAAAATGTTTACAGGTCTCAGGATAAGCATGCGGTCATCCTTGGTGACCTTTATTCTGCCCACCAAGCCTTTGAAAGTGAGTACTGTTATTATCCCCATTTTACCTTTGAAGAGACTGACGCATATAGAGAAGAAGGAACTTGCAAAATCAAATAGCTAACTGGTGGTGAAAGGGGACTGGGACACCTATGGTCTCCATTCACATGTCAGTCATGCTATTAACCATGGCAGATATGATACCACCTCTTGGTAGCAGCAGTAAATTTTTACATAGTACTTCCTATGTTTCAAGCCCTATGCCAAGTGTGTGTCTCCACTTAAAACTGAGAAATCAAAATGAAGACCCAAATAACATGTCACCATTAATTGAGCATCCAGTGTGTGCCAGCCATTGTACTCTGTAGGGGGTGTGGTACGTGTGTCATTTCATTATTTTTCATCTGCATATGGAGTAGGTATTATTATTACCATAATACTAGGGTGAAGGTAGTACATAAATAATACATTAATTAGATGTATTTTAAAACATAAAATAAAATTTTGGATGTTGTACAGTTCTGTAAATTTGGACAGATGTATAGAGTCATCACTATATTCAGATAAAGGAGAGTTCCAGCACCTCCCCAAATTTCCTGCTGCTGCTCCTTTGTAGTCAAATCATTCCCACCCCGTGCCTGACCCCAGCCCTTGGCAGCCCCTGATCTGCTGTTCATCCCTACAGTTTTACCTTTTACGGAAAGTTGCATAAATGAAACCAGATTTTTGAGTCTTCACTTAGCATAATGCATGTGAAATTCATCTCTTGTGTGTATCAATAGTTCCTTCCTTTTAATTGCTGAGTTGTAATCTAAAGAGTCTGGCAATTATGAATAAAATTATTATAAACATTCACATACACGTTTTGGTGTAGATATAGTTTAGTTTTCTTGGGTAAATGCCTTGCAGTGGAATTATGTCCTATCGTAAGGGCATGCCAAACTATTTTCCAAAGTGACTGTACCATTTTACATTCCTACCAGCAGTAGGAATAAGCAGGTTATCTAGTAGGTTAGCAGGGTATCTAGTAGGTTATATATGAGAGTTGAGATTGTTCTGCATTCTTGACAGTACTTGCTATTGTCAGTGTTTAATAGGTATGTATTTGTATCTCATTGTGGTTTTAATTTGCCTTCCTCTAATGTCTAATGATTCAGAGCCCCTTTTCATGTGCTTATTTGTTACCTGTCTATCTTCTTTGATGAAGTGTCTGCTTAAGTTGCCCATTTTTTATTGAGCTGTTTGTTTTCTTACTGTTGAGATTGACATGATCTCCAGGCCATTCTGGATTAGATATATGTTTTGCAAATATTTTTCTCTCATTCTTTTGTCAACTTTTTTCAAAGCAAAAGTTTTGATTTTAATGAAGTTCATTTTATCAGTTTTTCCTTTTATAGATCTTGCTATTGGTGGTGCTTCTTAGAACTCTGCCCAATCCAAGGTCACAAAGATTTTCTTCTAAGAGTTTTATAGTTTTACAGCTTGTATTTAAGACTGTAACCCATATTGAGTTAATTTTAAAAAAGTATGAGATATAGGTTGAGGTCCATTTTGTTTTGCATATGAATATCCAGTTTTTCTGGATATTTCAGTTTATTAAAAGAACTATCTTTTCTCCATTGAACTGCTTTTGCAACTTGGTCACAGATCAAGTGACCATATTTGTACTGGTCTATTTCTATTTCCATCAATTTTTGTGTTCAACTTTTCACCAATATCTCAACGTCCTATTACTATAGCTTTATAGTTCAGTCTTCATATTAGATAGTGTGGGATCTCCTACTTCATTCTTTTTCAAAATTATTTTGGCTATTCTAGTTCCTTTGCCTTTCTATTCAGAATTTTAGAGTCAGCTTGCTGATATCTAAAAATGCGCACTAGGATTTAAATCAGTATTAGGTTGAATCAGCTCTTGGAGAACTGACTTGCTAACATTATGAAGTGTTCTAACCTATGAGCTCTGCTTTTCTGGCACTTTCCTGAATTTAAATGCCCTGAACACCCCGCCTTGGTGGTGTTTGCCCAAACACACTTCTCCTGTTGCCCCTTTTCCCCTTGGTCCTCGCTTGGGCTCATACGTCATCCTGAAGTCTCTCATTTGGGTAAGATTGCCAGGTCTGGAGGGACTTCCAGCCTCAGCCGTATGCTCCATGAGGCCAGGCCATTCTCCGTGTGCTCTTAGGCCAGACACCTAGTCATCAATAACAAAATACTGGTATTTCATATAAAAATGAAGTTTTTGGTTTCTCTTAAGAAAAGATGTAAAGATCTGGCTCTCTTATGCTTCCATTGCTCTCCAGCAACAATCAGCTGTAGCTGAGCATCTGGTGGATGAGGGGGGTGCTCTCCAGGGCATCTCATGTTCCAACTTTTACAGATTTCTTGGTAACTGCACACTTAGCTTATGTCTGCATTTGGGCTTGCAATTCATGCTTTAGGCTCTTACACTGGGCTTGGGTCCTGTGTATATTCATTAAAGTGATATTTATCAAGTGCCTAATCTGTACCAGGCACTGTTCACAGAATAGAAAAATGAACAAAATAGACAATAATCCTGACTTCCAGGGGCTCACATTCAGTGTGTGTGGGGGTGGGGGTGGGGGGACATAGCCAGTAAGCCAAATGTATAGGTTATATAGTTCATTAGGATGTGATACGTGTTGGGAATCAAAATACAAGCCAGGGTGGAGACTAGCAGTGAAGGGCAAGGGAGTTTGTGGGTAGCAGGCCCAAGGAGGAGGCTGACATTTGAGCAAAATCTGAAGGTGAAGGGATGATCCATTTGCATATTGGAGGGAAGAACATTCCAGGCAGAGGGAACAGAGTATGCCAAGGCTTTGAGTCTGCAGCACGCCTGGCCTGTTTGAAAAATAGCAAGGGGACTGTGCCTCCAGCTAAGGGAACAGGGAAAGTGTAGTAGGTGTTGAAGCAAAATAGCTGGTGGGGTCTAGCTCATCTAGAACCTTGTAGGCTGTTTTAAGGACTTGGGCCTTTTTCTGAGTGAGAAGGCCAGATATGGGAGAGACATGAGCTGGGGGGTGGCCAGAGATGACTCGAGTTTTAAATTTGTAAAAGCTTCACTGATGCAGTCTTGAAAATAGAGTGTTGGTGTCCAGGGGCTGAGCACGGAGACCAATCAAAAGGCGATTGTAATTATCCAGAAGAGAGTGGCTGGTGTCAGTCTGGGGTGCTCACAGTGGAGGTGAGGAGTGGGGAGAAACGGTCAGGTTCTGGATAGAGTTTGAGTCTTTGTGGATTCTCAGTGACTTCTTCTTTTCAGCGTTCCTTGGTGAGGGCCATGCTAACATATTTCTCACTTTGAATTACATGGGAAAGAAGCTGTGGGTATCAGGACCTTTCTGGGCTCTATGCAATCTGATCAACCCCTTTTCTGGTATGCTGGTGTCAAGAGCAGCAGAGGTACCACGAAGCTTTAGGGAATCACAGGGGACAATAGTCACAAGCACTTCTATTTTGCCTCTTCTCCAGGGCCAAGGAGACAGACTTTGGGTCTTACAGGTACAAAGGCAGGCCCCTCAAGTAATATATCTCCAAACCCCCTAATAAACCCTTCCAAAGTGACTTGATCTCTACACCCAGGTAGAGAAGAGGATGGCATCACTTATAAAATTTCATCTCATAGGCATCCTATTATTTAAAGATCTTTTCAAAAGGGAAGATCATGAAGAAAGGTTTGCCATTATAAAATAGGAGAATGGGCTGAAATTAATGGGGTTGGTATCCAAATTAGGTTTGATGAAAGGAGAGGTGTCATGAAATTCTTGCCTGTGGGGTCCAGGAGGTCTAGCAACGGTAGCTGACTATTTCTCTAGAATGAAGGTGGACACGTTACATTTCCTATGTGGTACTCACTTTATGGCTCTGGCAATTCTGTTTCAAGAATAAGAGTTCTCTTCTAACTCTAAAATTCTCTGCATTCTGGGGTCCTACAATTGATGCTTGCATGCTAGTAGAATATTACATATGTAATGGATTATTATGAGTAGGATTATTATGAATTGTCACTTTCCCCTCATACTTGGTTCATTTTTAGTATCACTATCTTATCTTATGTTTTCTTATCAACATCCTATCTTTTCCCCATCCTCTTCAGGAGAGATTCCAAATCATTACTATTCTCTTCTTCCCTCCAAAACTGATTTACCTCGTTAGCTCTCACTTTTTTGAGAAACTGAAGGACATTAATTATGAAATTCATTGCTTTGCTTCCTCACAAATCTACCTGGTTCTTTGTCCAGCCTTCCCTCCTTCCGTTTTGTCTGAGAATGAGGTAAGGGGTCAAAGATCATCCACTTAGTGCCATGCCCCACCCCCTCCCTAGAATGATCATCTTCTCCTCTTTGCTGCGTCCCTCACCTTCCTACAAACAGGCTCCCACTTTCCCAGTCCCCGAAAGTCCCCTGCATTTACTTCTCTCTCCAACCACTGCCTGGCATCTCTCCTTCCCTGTTGAACCTCTGGAAGATCTTGGCTCCATCCTTGTCTTGATTTCCTCGAGTGTCCCAATCCCTCTTTATGCACATCTATCTGGGCACTTTATCAAAACCCTCCAAAGGTCCCCAGTGATGTCTTAAGTGTTAAGTTCTATATTTTTTTGTCTCAGTCATCACTATGTCATTGCATCAAGGACATCACCTGGATCAAGAGCACCACCTGGAAGCTTCTACAAAAGGCAGAATCTGAGGCCCTACCCTATGCTGACTGAATCAAAATCTATGTTTTAACAAGATCTCCAGATGACTCAGTGGAACATTGATGCTCACTGTCTCTGAGGCATTTGACACAAGTCTTGAAACTGTCATCCCTTCCATCATGCCACTTTCTCTTCTTTTCTCTACCACCTCCTTGGCTGTCCCATCATAACCTCCTGTCCTTGCTCGTTTCTCCAACAGTCCTGTAAATATGAATCTTCCCTAGGGTTCTGCTCTCTGCTGTTTTAGCCATTTCTGTATTTTCTGGGAACTTTTTCCCCCAGATCTTTAACTACCATGAAATGCTGATAACTCACACAGTTCTATTTTTTCCTAGAGATTTAGGCTTCTGCTTCCATCTTCTGATCAGTTTTGCATCTGTCCTGAAATACTTCAAGTGCATATCTCAAACCAAACCCATATCTTCTCCACTCCCCACCTTTACTTCTCCGCCCGGGTTTTCTATCTTGATTTGTGACATCTCTAGACCTCTACCCTTTCACCAACACTAGAGACCTCAGGATCCTCTCTTCTCCCTCTCTTACCTCCAGGTCAGATTAGACATCAGACTTTGTCTATTCAATCCAGACATACTTGTCGAGCTCCTTTCCTCATCTCCCTTCCTCCTGCTATTTCTGGGACTTAGGCCCTTGTCATCAATAACCTGGACTATTAAATATTTTCCTAACCTTGTCTCTAGCCTCTACCCTCCAGGCCATCCTCCACCCTGACATCCAAAAATGCTCACCAATGGCTCTTCCCGTTGCTTCTGAAACTCTCCTGTGGTTCTGCAGAACATACAGGACCAAGTGCAAGCTCAATATTTTTGGATGCCTGGTGTTCCATGATGTGGGCCCTGCCTACTTCTCTAGGAAAGTCTTCACCTGTCCTCTACATCCCACAGACATAACGTTTCTTTCAGCTCGCATATTTACCATGCAGTTTTTTTTCTCTGCTCACACTTTTGCTCTTCATATCATCCCCCTCTCCAGAATATTCTTCCCTATGCCCTGACTTTTTTCATCCTTCAAGGTTAAATTCTAATATCCCTGCCTCCATGCATTTGGAATGCACAAAACTCAGGCATTCCCTGAGTTTCAAATAGAAATAACTGCTCAGGTTCTGTGCTCCAGTGAACACCCTGTTCTTACTGCATATATTGAATTTGTACATCGTGGTATAGTTGGTTCTAGACTTCCTGCCCTTAAGGTACTCTGTAGACCACTGGCTCTGTCTGATTCACTTGTGTGTTCAGTGTCCAGTACATACTACGTACTCCTTGAACATTGAAAAAATACTGCATTGCATTGAATCACTAGCTATTTGTCTCTACTTCTGTTTGTGCATACTGTGCTTAAAGACACAAATGCAAATGTTTCTGTTTTATTTATTTAGTATCATCAGATTACAAAGTTGATGTTTCCACATTATTCTGAGTGAACTGAGACTTGAAGCTGATGGAGAACATTTTCTATCTTTACGGTATCACTATGTGATTCTATTAGTACTAATGAACATTTGGGGGATTTTTCTCCACATGCTTCTGTACCAGGGCATTTCACTTTTACTCCTAGCAAAACTAACCCCACCCCCAACCACATGCCAAGCATTGTGTAAAAGATTGCTTCTGGTAATCCTGACACCAACTATAAGCATCTCCTGTGTGGTAAAATGTAGCCTGTGGTTAAGAGTTTGAAGTCTGGGATCAAATAGACCTGGGTTCAAAGTCCTGCTCAGCCAATTCCTATTTGTTTAACCTTGACCAAATAGCTTAAACTTTCTGCACCTCAATTTCTTCATGTGTAAATGGAAGTTGTAGTAGTACCTACCTCAGAGGCTTGTTATAAAATTATTTGAGGTTGACCGTGTCAGGTGGCTAGTACATTCTGAGACTGACATAGGCAGTGGAGGAGACTGTTAATGACGATGAAGTTGATCATGGTAGTCAAACTGTGCAGTAGGGCTTGACTCTGAATTTAGTGGGGCAGAGGACTGGCAGGTACCAGGGAAGTCTGGCTTCGTGGGACTCATTTATGGGTGCCAGGGTGGTCCACACACATTCCTGGGCTGCCATAACCCACCTGCCTGACTTCTCTGGAATGAGAAAGCCAAACAAAGACAAACCAACCCTCTCACTCAGATGTTTCTCCTTTAAGGACAAACAACAACCACAAACATTCCCCTTCCTCAGCCGCACAGGTCATGAATAGCATTCAAAGACAGTAACAGCACTTTTTCCTCAACTTTCATCTTTGGGAAGAAAATTCTAAGCAAAGTCTTAATCTTGGGGGTCTGGGGCACGGTTATTGCAGGTGGTAGAATCCCCTCTCTTTGAACATGTGTGTGGCTTCCTAGAGGCCTGGTGATAAAGTCCCAACCTCCCCCACCTTCCACAAGCCCCTCTGCTGCTCCTGCCTCACCCCTTTGGCCTCAGTTTCTTCCTTACTGGCAATGTAGAGTAGTAGTTAAGGCTTAGACTTTGGCTTCAGTTCTCCCATCTACACACTTCCTAGCTGGTAGACTTTGGACAAGTTATTGTTGGGGAGATGCCCTTGGGTTTCTGCAGTGTCCAAACCTTCCTGACCCCCCCATAGAA
This sequence comes from Manis javanica, assembly GCF_040802235.1. Lineage (NCBI taxonomy): Eukaryota > Metazoa > Chordata > Mammalia > Pholidota > Manidae > Manis > Manis javanica. Next base: position 104,185,132 of record NC_133165.1, on the reverse strand, counting down.
TTGGAGCCAGTTGAGTAGTAGGCATGAATTCATGAGCTTTATTGCTAAAATAACTTGATGAGACCTGCAGGCAACATCAAGTTTCCAAAGTCTAGACATCTGAACTCACCTGTAGGTGACTCTTACCCAGGTGTGCAAAGCAGGTAAAGAACCACAAGTTTCTTCCTATAATAGTCATTGGCTTACCAGAAGGACAGGCAGAATATGTGTGTGTGTGTGTGTGTGTGTGAGATGGGAGGTGTTGGGGTGGGGGCAGGCTACTCTGAAAAAGTCAGGAGGCTGGAAGGGAAAGAAGGACATGTGCTCTGAGCTTTTCTCACTCTCCCTAATGAGATACATCATCTTGAGAGGAGGAAATGAAAGGTGGAGGAACAGACAGAAGCTCATTTCCCATCCTTCCAAGAGGCCTGAAGTTTCTCCTGCATAGACAGGCAGAAAGCTAAGAGAGAAAAAAGTGGGCTTCCGCCTAATCTCTCTGTCTTGGTTTCTTAACCTATCAAGTAGCTGTCTTTTGGTATTGTTGAGAAGATTGCAAGAGAGAGTATTCTTCGGTATGTAGATGTTTTTCCAGGGGGCCTAGGGACAATCAGCTGTTTGTGACTTAGAGCCTCTAATTGTGAGAATCAACTGGTGTCCCAAGCCTCTTAATTCTTTCCTCCACTCCTGGCAGGTTCTAGGGTGGGGTGGGAGCTATATTTCTTTGGGTGGGAATTAAAGCTTTCCTGCTGCTCCCTCTGTTGGCTGCCAAGTGATTATGGCACTAATACTGAGATTAAAGTGGAAACTGTCGCCGATGGAAAGAGCTCTCTCCCTACCCTGCCTAGTTTCAGGAATACAGCTCCATCAGCAGATTCCAAGAAAATGGCCTGACTCATCTTCACATAATACTCGCTGCCCCTAAAGAAACTTTAAGCAATTCCTTCTGGGCCAGGGTCAGAGAAGCTCTTGTACTATTTAACACAGTTCACCCAACTTGGTTACTTGCTAGCTCTTGGTTAAGTTAGCAAGTAACTTAAGACCTTGAAGCCTGAGTTTTTCATTTATAAAATAGGGATTAGAATGGTCACACGTCACAGGACAATGCATGTCAAGTGCTTAGCGCGAGGCTTGGCTGGCACCTAGTCTGCAGCAAAGCCAGTTACTGTTACTACTATCATTACCACTTTGTGGGGCTGCCAGGGAAGAGTTTGGAGAGGAGACAGCACTGGAGCTGAGTCACGAAGGGTGAGCAGGAGTTGGCTTTGCACAAGTCGGCAAGAAGGCGGGGCCACCATGTGGCACAGCTCCCGGGACCACCATTCACACTGTAGTCTCTGTGGTCAGCTCCCCCCGGGGTTGCACAGCACACAGCTTCCATGGCAATGGGTGGTGGCCTTGGACAAGGATGCTCCCCCATCAGGGCTAGGGGGCCAGGTCCCATCAGGACTTGTCTTTTCCAGCCTAACTACTGATTTCCCCCATGCCCAGCTCTGTTGTAGGGACAAAGATGCCTAAGGCTACCAGAGAATGAGTCAGTGCAGCTATGGCAGATGGACAGAGAAGGCCTTTGGATAATGTGACTTTGAGAGCTGTCATTCACCTTGGAGACTGGCATGTCAGTCTTGACTGCATGACCCAGCCTTGCCCTAATGTAAGCATCCCACCACCCTAGTCTTATGGTACTGATATGAAGTTTAATATGATTTAAGACAGACGGGTGTTGAATTCTACTCGAGAGGTTGTACCCCCAGAAGGCTCGAGAGGCCTCTTAGGCCATGTGAGCCTCATCAGGGCTGGGCCCAGGGCAGGTCTCTGACACCCGTCTGGTTGCAGTGTCATCATGAGGAGTCGGCCCTCTCCCCAGCCCATCAGGCTGTATACATTGAGCTTTGGGAGCGGCGTGGAGCCCACACCCTGCCTGTTGTGACTGTCTCTGATGCCTTTTAGAACCCCAGGCTCTGGGCCATACTGGCCCAGATTCAACTCTTGTCTGATTGGATCTGAGATACCATTCGGCTTCTCTGTCTCAGCCACTTTTGCTCGATTCGATCTCTTTAAGGAATGCTGTCAAGTTTGAGCAGCTCACCCTGAACCTATTTTTAAATCTTGGGGCCACCAGTATTAGCTGTGTGACCTTGGGCTAGTTACTTTAAATGATTTAAGCTTCAGTGTCCTTGTGTGTAAAATGAAGATAACAGTGCTGACCTCATGAGGATGCTGTGAAGATATATGGGCTTTAGTATTATAAAGTGCTTAGTGAATGCAAAAACAGTTTTCCTCATTTTGGGTTCTGTTGGGTTAACTCACAAAGAAGAAAACGGAAGGCGATGTCCAATCTCACTACATGGAAATAACCACCTTCAACATTGGTGATCAGCATTCCATCCTCTCTCTGTATATATGGAGAGAAGAATAAATAGAAAAAGTAGGACTATCATACATGTGCTTTTAAAAACAAAAAGTATTACATTAAATAATCTGTTATTTCATAGAGGTAAGGAAATGATGGAATTACTAAAACCTCACATGAACATTTATTTCCAGCTAGTGACAAAGTTGCTGAAAGAGCCTGCCAAGGGTAAACAAAGATAAGACAAAAAAAATGAATAGATTGGAGTTGCTATATTCTTTTAATATGTGCTTTAAATGTAGACAAATCTATAAACTCCTTAAAATAAGGCACTCTCAGAAATGAGAACTTTTACACCTCACCTAACCTCTGTCTCACAGGTTTAGTAGATATATGATCATTTCATGTTTTATTTTTAAATTGCAAGTAGCTCAATAGTGTTAGCCTTCTATTTTGATATATTAATGTTTACCACCCATTCTTTTAAAAAGATTTTAAAATCTAGTTTTTCTTTTCCTGAGTTTTTTTATTTTGACTCATCTTCTGTTTGCCTGGATTTGATAGACAAGCCTTTTGTTCAAAGAGCATATTCAGCTATATTCTCTAATTCTTTTCTTTTTCTTTTTGGTATGTTTTATCCTGGCTGTTGCTTTTGAATTTGAAGACGACTTCCTCATGGGTAAAATTCTGGGGTCACCCTCAGCATTTATGATCTTCTGTCTTATGCTTTTGAGCATTTGCTGCCAGCTTAAATTTTACCCTTGTACAATTGGTGTTTCTGCTTACATGTCCATGGGATCCTGTAATAGTGTAGCAGGGGGGGAGGCAGGGGAGGATGGAGATGGGAAGATGGGTGAGTGGAATAGACGGAAAGGTGCAGTGATAGGATAAGGATAAACACAGCCCTAAAGGAGATGACATTGAACTGTCTTCCCCATAATTTTGAAGCTCTATTAAGAAAAAATAGAGCCAGTTACCAAGGAAGCTGTTCCTTGGTAAAGGAGCATGAATTTTAATGAAAACTGACATTATGCTTGCTTTACCTTGTAGAGAAAATTGTCCCTCTTTCTAGAGGATATTTGCAAGAAGACCTGGGAAGAAACAGTACATTTCTATAAGTGATTCTGTTCAGGGGAAACTTTTTACAGTCAGTAAGGGTAACCCTCCCATTTTCATGTTTAAAGCATCAAGTTTCACTTCCCTTGCTAGCAGAGAGGCAGTCAGCTCAGATACCTCCAGTTCATTTCTGTTTGGCTTTGCAGACCATTAAGCAACAGGTTTGGCCACAGGTTCACCATTCCTAATGATGTTTTTCTTGGGCTAATATGAAAGCCAGTTGGCAACTGCCGAGTAACCACATGATGACAGCTTAGAGGGAGGACACAAAGGGTCCAGGTGTGTGATGAATGGCAGAAAGAACCAGAATGTGATTTAGACAATCCTGAATCTGCAGAATGGGCAAGGTACTCCTAGAGAGATGTCTGTACATAATTCCTTTGGCGGGTCCGACGCAGATGGAGCCTCCGTGACTCTGCAAAGCAGCCGTCTAAGCTCTTGGTAGACAAATGGCAACAATGATCTCTTGAGTTGCAGGCGCCTCCATCCACTGATGCCTCAGTGGTTGTCCTGGTGTAGAGGGTTTTCATGATGGCAGAAAGCTGAGTTGTACAATCATGGGATGACAGAGAAGAAAATATTATCAGCCTCTGTGCCCATAAAGCTGCCAGGCAAATTGAGGGCGGGAAACCTTTGAAATCAGAATTGCATTCTGATTTTTCCACCTTAAAAAGGGGACGGTCTCCTTGAACTTAGAATCTGAATGAAGCAGACAGAATACTCTTTGAACTGCTACCATTTCTGGAGTTTGCACTATGTGCCTTATGCTCAGTGTGCTGTACATACATTACTTTACTGGATCTTAACAATGGTAAGAGACAGCAATGGTGATGAGCTCTGTTTCCTGCAGGCTAGTAACCTTCTCTCTGGCCACAGAGCTCTCTGTAGCTCTTGGTGGGAGTCCCTGCTATTAACTGGGGAGCTGGTGGTCTATCCCCCTGCTGTTGCTGAATGGATATGCTCAGGACCGTGAATCTAGTTCAGCTCAGTCTTTTCATCTGGTTCATCACGGTGGAGAAGGTTTGGCAAAAATTCAAATGTGACATCTGAAAGCCACTGCTCTGATCTTTGGGCCGTCTCTGTCTCCACCCATCTGTGAGGGTACCTTACGATACCCCTTTCCCTTGGATAATTGCGCCCTCTCAATTCCTGCATCCCCACCCCCTCTACAACTTGTGACTTGGAAAACTGCTGGCCTTTGAGCATCCCCTACCTGCACAGAGAGGGGGAGAGTGATGTGCTCATGGTGGTCCGTCCAGGCCTTGGCCAGGTCATGCTCCCTTGGCCCTTCCCAGTACTGTCAGGTTGCTGTGACTGCAGTGTCCCCTCATTTCAGGGGCGAGTTGAGAAGGCTGAGGCTTATAGAAATGAAAAGAGTTGCTGAACAGAACACACTTAAAATGCGGCAGACTGGAATCGGAACCCAGACTCCAAAACCCAGGTTCTTAACCACCAGAAATAACGGCACATCTAAGCTGTTCCAGAAATAACCAGGAGTCATCCCTTCCACCCTGTCCGAATTGGACTTCTCTGCCAGCAAATACAAGCCTGGACTTCTGAGTTCTTACTATCCCTCCTCCTGCCAAGTGAAGGCCGGGGTCCTGCCAGCCAGGGCCGGCCTCATAGTGACAGTCATGCTCAGGCAGCAGGCCCGCATCCCTCCCTGTCCAGGGCGCCCATTCCTGCCTCCCAGCTCTCCCCGTTCCTCTCCACTCCCCAACAGCATGATCTCTTCTGGATGCAGAGTTGCCTTTGAAGCCAACCAGGAGATTTCTTTTGGGAAAAAAACACATGTCTGGAGAAGGCGGCAGCGGGAAAAGGAACGGTGAGGGGCCTGGGGTCCTTCGTTCTGTTCTTTCAACTCCGACTGCTGATCAAAGCTTTGGTGGAACTACAGTACTGAAAAGAGCTGATGCCGAAGACAGAAGAGTGTCAGTTTCTAGGATGGTATTAAATACTTGGAAAGGGGCAAGAAATCAATTCATCAAGTGGATTAGAAAAATAAAACAAGCAGAAGTAAGAAAAAAAGCTCCGCCACTTCCCCGGTTTCCAAAGAGCCTTTTGATAATGCAGGGACTCGAGGCCATACACACTGGTCACATTATTTATCACTGGAGCATGAACATCCTAACCACATCTAAGGGCTTTCTTTGGGCTCCTTAAATCACCCAGGACCACAAAGAAATGCAAATAGCCTAGCGGCCGGCTGGAAACACAGGAAAGGCAGTCCTTGCCTGGAGCCTCCTACCTCAGATGCGGAGGCTGCCCCAGGCCCAGGCAGGACTTTCTCTTTTGTTCCCCTGGCCTGGCATCCTGTGTTGCTCTGTCTGGCTGGGATGATCTGGTTTGTCTACCCACTAGGTTCTTGGAACTTTTTTTTTGTTGTTTATTATTTTGATATCATTAATATACAATTACATGAGCAACATTATGGTTACTAGATTCCCCCCATTATCAAGTCCCTACCACATACCCCATTACAGTCACTGTCCATTAGTTGGATATGTCATTTACAAATATATTCTCCCATACTGTAGGTTGCCTTTTTGTTCTGCTGATGGTGTCCTTTGCTGTACGGAAGCTTTTTAGCATGAGGTAGTCCCATTTGCTCATTTTTTATTTTGTTTCCCTTGCCCAAGGAGATGCATTCAGGAAAAAGTTGCTCATGTTTACATTCAAGAGATTTTTGCCTATGTTTTCTTCTAAGAGTTTTATGGTTTCATGACTTACATTCAGGTCTTTGATTCATTTTGAGTTTACTTTTGTGTATGGAGTTAGACAATAATCCAGTTTCATTCTATTGCATGTAGCCCATCCAGTTTTGCCAACACCAGCTGTTGAAGAGCCTGTCATTTTGCCATTGTATATCCATGGCTCCTTTATCATATATTAATTGACCATATATGGTTGGGTTTATTTCTGGGTTCTCTAGTCTGTTCCATTGGTCTATGGGTCTGTTCTTGTGCCAGTGCCAAATTGTCTTGATTACTGTGGCTTTGTAGTAGAGCTTGAAGTTGGGGAGCATAATCCCCCCAGCTTTATTCTTCCTTCTCAGGATTGCTTTGGCTATTAGGGGTCTTTTGTCATTCCGTATGAATTTTAGAACTATTTGCTCTAGTTCATTGAAGAATGCTGTTGGTATTTTGATAGGGATTGTATTGAATCTGTAGATTGCTTTAGGCAGGATTGCCATTTTGACAATATTAATTCTTCCTATCCTGAGCATGGGATGTGTTTCCATTTATTGGTATCATTAATTTTTCTCATGATGCCTTGTAGTTTTCAGAGTATAGGTCTTTCGCTTCCTTGGTTAGGTTTATTCCTAGGTATTTTATTCTTTCTGATGCAATTGTGAATGGAATTGTTTTCCTAATTTCTCTTTCTGCTAGTTCATCATTAGTGTATAGAAGTGCAACAAATTTCTGTGTATTAATTTTGTATACCACAACTTTGCTGAATTCAAATATTAGATCTAGTAGTTTTGGAGTGGATTCTTTAGGGTTTTTTATGTACAATATCATGTCATCTGCAAATAGTGACAGTTTAACTTATTCCTTACCAATCTGGACACCTTTTTATTTCTTTGTGTTGTCTGATTGCCGTGGCTAGGACCTCCAGTACTATGCTGAATAGAGGTGGGGAGAGTGGGCATCCTTGTCTTGTTCCTGATCTTAAAGGAAAAGCTTTCAGCTTCTTGCTATAAAGTATGATGTTGGCTGTGGGTTTGTCATATATGGCCTTTATTATGTGAAGGTACTTGCTCTCTCTACCCATTTTGTTGAGAGTTTTTATCATGAATGGATGTTGAATTTTGTCAAATGCTTTTTCAGCATCTATGGAGATGATCATGCAATTTTGTCCTTCTTTTTGTTGATGTGGTGGTTCATGTTGATGGATTTTCGAATGTTGTGCCATCCTTGCATCCCTGGAATACCTGATCATGATGGATGATATTTTTGATGTATTTTTGAATTTGGTTTGCTAATATTTTGTTGAGTATTTTTGCATCTATGTTCATCAGGGATATTGGTCTGTAATTTTCTCTTTCTGTGGTGTCTTTGCCCAGTTTTGGTATTAGAGTGATGCTGGCCTCATATAATGAGTTTGAGAGTATTCCCTCATCTTCTACTTTCTGGAAAAATTTAAGGAGGATGGGTATTAAGTCTTCACTAAATGTTTGAAAAATTCAGCAGTGAAACTGTCTGGTCCAGGAGATTTGTTCTTAGGTAGTTTTTGATTACCAGTTCAATTTCTTTGCTGGTAATTGGTCTGTTCAGATTTTCTGTTTCTTCCTGGGTCAGCCTTGGAACATTGTATTTTTCTAGAAAGTTGTCCATTTCTTCTATGTTATCCAGTTTGTTACATATTATTTTTCAAAGTGTTCTCTCATAATTCTTTGTATTTCTGTGGTGTCCATAGTGACTTTTCCTTTCTCATTTCTGATTCTGTTTATGTGTGTAGACTCTTTTTTTTCTTAATAAGCCTGTCTAGGGGTTTATCTATTTTGTTTATTTTCTCAAAGAACCAGCTCCTGCTTTCACTGATTCTTTCTATTGTTTTATTCTTCTTGATTTTATTTATTTTTGCTCTAATCTTTATTATGTCCATCCTTCTACTGACTTTGGCCTCATTTGTTCTTCTTTTTCTAGTTTCATTAATTGTGAGTTTAGACTGTTCATTTGGGATTGTTCTTCTTTCCTGAGGTAGGCCTGTATTGCAATATACTTCCCCTTAGCATGGCCTTCACTGCGTCCCACAGATTTTTTTTGCAGTGTTGATTATTGTTGTCATTTGTCTCCATATAATGCTTGATCTCTGTTTTTATTTGGTCATTGATCCATTGATAATTTAGGAGCATGTTATTAAGCCTCCATGTGTTTGTGGGATTTTTCATATTCTTTGTGTAACTTATTTGTAGTTTCATACCTTTGTGGTCTGAGAAACTGGTTGGTACAATTTCAATCTTTTTGAATTTACTGAGGCTCTTTTTGTGGCCTAGTATATGATTTATTCTTGAAAATGTTCCATGTGCATTTGAGAAGAATGTGTATCCTGTTGCTTTTGGATGGAGTGTTCTGTAGATGTCCATTAGGTCCATTTGTTTTAATACGTTGTTCAGTGTCTCTGTCTCTTTACTTTTTTTCTGTCTGGTTGATCTGTCCTTTGGAGTGAGTGGTGTGATGAAGTCTCCTAAAGTGAATGCACTGAATTCTGTTTCTCCCTTTAATTCTGTTAGTATTTGTTTCACATATGTAGGTTATCCTGTGTTGGGTACATAGATATTTATAATAGTTATATCCTCTTGTTGGATGGATCCCTTTATCATTATGTAATGTCCTTCTTTGTCTCTTGTTACTTTCTTTGTTTTGAAGTCTATTTTGTCTGATACAAGTACTGCAACTCCTGCTTTTTTCTCCCTATTAGTTGCATGAAATATCTTTTTCCATCCCTTTACTTCCATTCTGTGTATGTCTTTGGCTTTGAAGTGAGTCTCTTGTAGGCAGCATACAGATGAGTCTTGTTTTTTTTATCCATTCAGTGACTCTATGTTTTTTGATTGGTGCATTCAAACCATTTACAGTTAGGGTAATTATCAATAGTACATACTAATTGCCAGTGCAGGCTTTAGATTCCTGGTTACCAAAGGTTCAAGGGTGATTCTCCCACTACCAGTCTACTTTAACTCACTTAGTATGCTATTACAAACACAACCTAAAGGTTCTTTTATTTTTCCTCCTTTTTCTTCCTCCTCTGTTCTTTATATATTAGATATCATATTCTGTACTCTTTGTCTATCCTTTGATTGACTTTGGGGGTAGTTGATTTGATTGTGCATCTGCTTAGTAATTAATTGTTCTACTTTGCTGTAGTTTTATTTCCCCTGGTGACAGCTATTTAGCCTTAGGAATACTTCCATCTACAGCAGTCCCTCCAAAATGTACTGTAGGAGTGGTTTATGGGAGGTAAACTCTCTGAGCTTTTGCTTATCTGAAAATTGTCTAATCCCGCCTTCAAATTTAAATGATAACCTTGCTGGGTAGAATATTCTTGGTTCAAAGCCCTTCTGTTTCACTGCATTGAATATATCATGCCACTCCCTTCTGGCCTGTAAGGTTTCTGTTGAGAAGTCTGATGATAGCCTGGTGGGCTTTCCTTTGTATGTGATCTTATTTCTCTCTCTAGCTGCATTTAATAGTCTGTCCTTATCCTTGATCTTTGCCATTTTAATTACTATGTATCTTGGTGTTGTCTTCCAGTCTCTTGTACTGGGAGACCTGCATGGCTTGAGAGACTATCTCCTTCCTCACATTGTGGAAGTTTTCAGCAATTACCTCCTCAATGACACTTTCTATCCCTTTTTCTCTCTTCTTTTTCTTCTGGTACCCCTATAATGCCAATATTGTTCCGTTTGGATTGGTCACACAATTCTCTCAATATTCTTTTATCCTTAGAGATCCTTTTTTCTCTCTGTGCCTCAACTTCTTTGTATTCCTCTTCTCTAAATTCTATTCCATTTACAATCTCTTCTACTACATCTAATCTGCCTTTAAGTCCATCCATTGTATGTTTCATGTCAGATATGGAATTTCTTAATGATTGAATCTCTGTCCTAAATTCATTCCTGAGTTCTTGAATATTTTTCTGTACCTCCATGAGCATGTTTATTTATTTTGAACTCTTTTTCAGGAAGATTGGTGAGTTCAGTTTCATTTGGCCCTTTTTCTGGGGTTTGTGAGATTTTGTTCTGAACTGTGTTCCTTTGACCTTTCATATTTCTATGTGCCCTCTAGTGCCCAGAAGCCTAGTCTCTGGAGCTGCTCAGCCCCTGGAGTGAGGTTGGGGGTCACAGGGGTGCAGTGCTGGTGCCTGGCAAGAGGAAAGAGCTGTTTCCTGCTTCCTGGCTGCAGTGCCTGTCTCCAGTGTCAGAACCAGTGGGCTGAGTACACAGGTGTAAGCCTCTGTGCTTTGTGTATGTAGCTGTTGTAGGTGGGGCGTCCCTCTGACTGGCCTGACACAAGTGCAGTGACTGTTGTTTTGTGAGCCGGTACAGGCCCACCAGGAGGAAGGTACAGCAGGCTGCATATCACAGTGGGGGGCCTCGGAGCTGAGTAGCCAGCCAGGTGGATGGAGAGCCTGAAGCTCCTCAAAGTTCCCAACCTGCTGGGCAGAGCATGCCCAGACAACTTTGTCCACCTATCCCTTCTCCCACACAGCAAGCTCCCTGCAATCCCTGCCCCTTCAGCAGCCCTCTTGCTGCTAGGAAGCTTCTCAGACCGCCTGCCTTTCCTTTGTCCTAGAGTGGCCGGATGTGGATCCCTCTCCTCCACAAATGGCTGGAATCTCAGTCTCTCAAGTATTCTGCCTGTCTTAGCTTTCCAACCCCACTAATCTCCAGAGCACCATGCAATGTAGGTTTGTGCCCCAGAGCAGACCTTCAGGGCTGGGTGTTTAGTAGTCCTAGGTTTCCACATGCTCCCCACTGTTTCTCTTCCTCCTGCTGGTGAGCTGGGGTGGGGGAAGGGCTTGGGTCCCCCCAGAACAAGGCTTTGGTATGTTACCCTGTTTTGTGAGGTCTGCTCTGTTCATGAGGTCTGTATGCAGTCTGGTGCAGCCTTCTTTCCTTTTGCTGTTTTAGGATTAGTTGTATTAACTATATTTTTGTACTATATGTGGTTTTGGGAGGAGTTCTCTGGCTCACCTCTCATGCCATCCTCTTGAATCGAACTCTTGTTGTTTATTCTTGAATATTATTGAGCCTGCTCCTAAAGGAATGAAGTGCCCCTGTGAGTAATTTACTTCCCCCTACATACCTATAGATTGTTTCTGTGTTTTTCCCCCAGAAACTTTACACAGTATCAAAGGCACAATGACATTTGTACAGTTTTAGTTGAGAGTAAGTTTGATATAGAAAGGAAAGAACAAAGCTCTTTAGGGCAATGGTTTGAAGTCTAGTCTCCCCTTTGCCCACTTAACTCATTGTGTGATTCTGAGTGAGCAAATAACCTCTCTGGTTTTCTGTTGCTTCACATGTAAAATGAGGGCTGTAATGGACATCCAGGTATTGCCACCACCATCCCTTACTTCCCTTACCTACTGTACCCCAAGTTCTCCAGCCATGTGGTCTGGGTAAGACTGACATTCTCTCTAGCTCTGCAGATGGACCTTGGTTTGGCCAATCAGCTTGTTGCACTCTCCCTTCCCATCATGATTGGTTCAGAAATAGATGTACGATCTAAGCCAGTCCGGTAAGAGGGAAACTTAGGAGTCTTGCTGGAAATGCTGAGATGCAGATTCTATTTTTGCTGAATGTAAATAAAGAATCATGAAGCTCTGAGAGCTATTTCCAGTCATCATGACATGATGAGGGAAGAGACTACTTGAGAATAGAGCCAACAGCATGTAAAATGGATGAATATTAAGCTTAAAAAAATGGACAAAAAGAAATCAGGTCCTAATCTCAAAATATTAATGCTGGGTCAAGCTTGCCTGAAGTTGCACTCATCTCTAGGCCATTCAGTTACATGAAATAATGAATTCCTTTTATTGTTTTTGTTTTTCTGAAGGCTAATATAAGAGTGGCCTGAGTACCAGGGAATATACATTTTTAACTTAGGGTTTCTTCTAGAGAGGAAAGAAAAAAACTAAAAATGTTTTTTTGGCTACCTAGTTTGTTCTAGAAACTGTGTTAGGTAGGAGAGAGCAATGGTGAACAGGCCCTTGTTCTGTAGTTAGATAGATTTGGCTCAGATCCTTCAAGCCCCAAAGGTGACTCAGACGCTAAACCCAAAGGTGAATAGGTCCAAGGCCTTCAGATCTCCAAGAAAGTCTTTGAAGTGCTTTATTGTCTAAGCTATAAGACCTCAATTGTTCATTTGTGGGTTTTGGGTTTCACAATATCATGAAAGCTACAGGTATTTAGCTTAATACAAAGCTCCTCATAGGGTGAGTAAATTCATATGCATTACCAGTATTTGCCTTATACTGAGAGAATTAATCCTTAAAGTGAAACTAAATACTAATCAGAAAGATAACTCATTCATAGAAGCCCATGGAAGTCTCCTTATTTTGGCTTGACACTTGGTTGGTTCTCTGAAAGCTGATCAGCACATTAATGTTCGTAGGACCTGCCACTTTGCAAATCAGATGGAATCTCATTGCACCGGCTTCCCTGATATCCTGGGAAAAAATTGGCCAACTCTAGCTTGCTAGGCAATGGGCGTTAGATGTTCCATTTTCTCTTTGGGGAATGGAGATTGGGGTCTGATCAGTTGTCAATAATCTGTGACAATAAAGACTCGGATTTATTTATTTTCTCAAGTGTGTGGCATAGGGGCCAATATCCCCTAACCCAACTGGGACTTACACCAAGGACAGACATTTCCACTCAGCTGGTTGCCATCACTAAGCAACAAAGGTATTATTGCATTTTTCAGTAGTGCTCAGGTAAGACACTCCCTGTTTCTTTTGCTTAGGATTCTTTTGGTTGTAAGTGAGCGAGAACCTAAGCCATTCTGGTGTAAGCAGAAGGGGGAACTTAAGGGCAAATAAGAAAGCATCCAGAGGAAGGCTCTGGCTGTAGGCATGGCAGGAATCAGGGCTCAAATGACATGTAGTCAGAACTGTTTTTAATTCTCAGCTTTGTGTTGCCTTCCTTCCTAAGCTGTTCCTACCTTCATGGTTGCAAATCGCTGCTTTTTTAACTGCTAGCATATTCATATGGGGCATTTTTGAGAAGAGCAGCATGGAAATAGAGATCTAATATTTTATGCTGAAGTTAGATCCTGGGGCAATAATGAAGCTGCAGTGAGCTCAGGGGCCCTGGGTAAAGCACAGTGGGTTGTGCCAATCTGCTCATGGGGCTCACATACAGAAAGGGACTTATCCAAGGTCCGTTTGAATTGGAACCAAAAGCTTCCCTGATTTTGTTTATCTTGTCCTTTCAGGTCCCAGATCTTTACACTGGGTCCCACTGATGTCCTCACCACCATGTTTACAAGTTTAGTCTTATTCTGGTTCCTGAGCAAACCTGAAAGAGCTAAGAGATGTAAGATGCTGGAATAAAGTTGGTTTGGATTTTTGTTGCTTTAGCTTTCCTAGAATTATTCTCCTCTTTATTTTGGTGACAGTTTCTTTTTCCCTCTGGGCACACTATTCCATTTAGTTCATTTGAAGCCAGTACTCTCTCACACGGGGAGTGGGCCTATTTCCTGGGTCAACTAATGTCTGTATTCTTCTAGTCACGGTGGTTGGGTCAGGGAAAATATGTGACAGAAGATGGGGCAGAGATCTTGCCGGGACTTTCACTCCCAAGCTGTTGAGTGTAAAAGCATATATTGTGTCATCTTGCTATGCATAGCTGTAAATTCAGAGCTGACGGTCATGGTGACCAGTTTTGCCACAGAGGGAGCCTGTTTAGAAGGAAGCCAACACAATGGCAGGAAGAGTGGAGGGGGCAGAGAGGGAAACTGGGGTTCCTCAATATTGCACCACCAGGATTTGCTCCAGTCATGTGACCTGTAAATTCTGTCTTGTGCTTGTTCACATTGACTTGGGTGTCTGTCACTGGCCACCTGAAGAATCCTGGCTAGGTTGGTCATGATTTCTTGATGGCTGATATTGTGACTCACTTGCAAATTTGATGGCCCTGGTAGGCATGAATAGCTTGGTCAGATACAGAAAGCAGGAGTTAAAGATGTCATTGGAGGTGGAAATCATCAGCGAATACACTCCTTAACATTTTTCTATTTAATAAAGCCAGTTCTTTAAAAGTTGCATTAAGGTAGCAGGTATCTTGTAATTGGAAAAAAAATGAAGCTTGTTTGTCAAAATAGGAGAGGTGGCCCTTGTAAGAGGGACCTCTCAGGAATCCCTAAGATCTTGTGAAAGGGGCGGGCCTTGACTCAGAGAGATACAGTTCATTCCTATTAGCTCAGCTGCATTTTACCCCCAGGCTGGTATGTCTTGGAGAAACACTGGGGTTGTAAGGGATGTCTTAATACAGAGATAATCTACCATGTGTGGTTGCTATGGTGATTACATTAGCTATGGAAACATTAAGTAGATGGATATGGAAGGACAGTGAGGTGGATTATATAGGGAACCGTGAAAACGTGTGGTGAAGTGAAGGGTAGGGGTGCAGAGTTTGGGGGGGCACAGAACTGTCAGGAGACAGTGGGTGATGTTTGGTAACCCATATATTATGTATCCCTTGTTGTCTCACTGGGCACTGAGAGGCTCTTGAATGTGTTCTTAGGAAATGAGTGCTGAGAATAAGGTGGAAGGGGTTAATTCAAGAGACTTCAACAAATGCTAGGAGACCAAAGCCAGTGTGATAGCACCCAGGATCTGGGAGCGGCTCTGTGCATGGCAGAGGCAGGGACAGCAATGCTCCCAGTGGAGCAGAAGCTGATGGTGAGGAAGACCTGTTCATGGGCCCATCTGAGACCCTCCAGGGACTCCACAAATGGTTGAGGTATGGTGTAGGGGAACAGAGTTTCAGCAATTTCTCTAGTAAGATTAGAGCTAGAGAAACCCCGAAGGCACACTGGCTTCTCTTCTGATGCCTAGGATTAACTCTTCTGACTTTTAACTAGCTAGGCCTCAGCTCTCTGTAAACCCGCTCACCTTCCAGCCAGCTCACCTGGGTCCTGAAGTCTGAGGGACCCTCATTGCTGGAGGACAACTGAGATTGCTCAAACCCCTGGGAAAGGGCAGGACATTAATGGCGGGTCATATTTTTGGTGATTAAAGTAGTGAAATGAGAGTAATGGTGCAGGACTATTTTTAGATGAGAGAACTTGGGGTCTTCTCAGTCCCCCCATCCCCATTCTGCTGTGGCATAAAACCACCCTTTGTCTTATTCTTAGATTTACAGAGTGATCTGTCAAATGCCTAAACATGCCCAGTTTGGAAACTTACAATATTTATTGCCAATTGGAAAACAAAATTCCTTTGGAACACATGCATACATTATGATTCTCTCCTCAGGCAATGGAGTAGTGATTAAGTAGATATTTGCCTACAAAACACAGATGACACTTCAATCTTTGGGATCTTTGAGCCCTCAAACCAGCCTCTTAAAATGAGAAAGGGTTCATGCCTGTCTCTGAGATCATGGACTGCAATGTGAAAACTGGCCTGTCTGAAACAGTCATAAATGAGAGCGATTGAAACTCTGGGCTTTGGTGACACGAGGTACATGTTAACTATTTGGCAGATCTGTGGGGTTTATCCATGGGACTCACATGGTGTACCAAGTCATTTAGGTGGATAACAGGACAAATGCTAAGCCCCTCTAGAACATCTACCACATCTGTTTGCCACAGGTAATATTTAGGATGCAGTCCACACCCAGTATTAAGACAGGTGATATCAAAGTGACATTGCCATTTATTCCTGTGACTTGGCAAGAACTCAGAAGGTACTGAGAGACATCTGCCAAGTCAGGAGGATCATGTCTCCCTTCTCCAAATGCAAGAGGTCAGGTTGCAAAGATGGTCACTCCATTAGTTTTCTTGTTCTGTGAGTCTTACACCATTCAGTTACACATTTCAGAGATGGACAATTCTTTCTTTTTTTCCTGTCTCATTTAGAGGACACAGTTGTGCTTAAAATTCAAATGCCCCTCCTATTCCTCCCTGGATTGGGTTTATTTCAATATTTCTTTCAATCATAGGAAAACTTCAATAAATGTTAGCTCATGTTGTTTATATTACATGTCACAAGTGCCAGTGGAGAAAACATGAGCACAGGATAGTGAAACCTGAAGTCAGGCTGCCCCACTTTCTCGCTGTGTGACTTTGGCCAAGCTCCTTAACCATTCTGAGCTTTAGCTTTTCATTTTATATAATGATCATAATTCCAGTCTCACAGAGAACATACTTCCCTGAAAGTAAGTGGTTGATTTGTATCCCAGATAAGAGATTCATCAAGGGGAAAAGGGTGTGTAGGGAAGAAACAGGAGGAAGCTCACATTCCATTGAACTTGACGGTGGATCCTGTTACCTATTTAAATTTCAGGCAGCCTTTTCTGACACAAATGCTCAGACTGGCAAATTAAAGACTTCCAAGCTTTAAACTTCTACAGATGCTTCTGAAAAGTAAAGTCTCTTTGTGGATTTCTCCTGGGCTGGGGATGGTGGTGGGTTGGGGTTTAGGGTTGAGTCCGGAAGTCGTTCAGACTGGGACCTACTCTTTGGCGGGGTGGGTAGTGCTTAATTATTTTGGAATATTTGTGTATATGTCTGTTATAAACTTGCTTAGGATTAAGAGCACTTTTTATTTTTTCCCTTGGCTGGAAGGATGTTGCTAAAAAATAACCAGGAAGCTGGCGAGAAGAGAGTAGACAGGGTTGGGGAGGGTTGGGGAGGGGAGGAAACCCTTACAGTAAAAATCCACTTCGTAGCCAGTGGAACCTTCAAAAAAATGGGTGATGGAGTAGTTAACTAACTAAATGGTTATGGACCCCTGGGGGATGTCCTTTAAGAAATATGTATCTTTTATTGTAATCCAAGTTTATTTTTAAAGTCTATTTTCTACCACAGTTTCTAGTAACTGTTGGGAATTCGGGGAAGAAAAAAAATCTCCTACAGATTTTGTATCAAATGCTCTATTCTGGTCTGGGGCCACCCATGCTAGGAGATGCAAAGTGTGACAGAAATAATGGCCTGTGAGGAGGCAAGGAACCTGGAATTTCCTCCCCAGTGTGTCTTCAATTTGCTCTGCAATTTGTGGCTCGCCCTTCCTTCTTGGGTCCCATTTCTTATGTGTAATATGAAGGTCTTGACCTAGAGAATGTGGCTCAAAATTTGAACTTATTTGTAAGGCATATAAAGGAATTCTTTGCAAGAGTCCTATATGGAAAAGGTAAAAGTTGCCCTGTGTCCTGAAGGGTGGTCCCCTGGGCATCCCTGATAGACTACAGATTTTAGTCTGAAACCAGAGAACAGAGGAGCTTCAGCATCACACTCAGCTCTGCCACCCCATGGACCCGGGGCCCATGAGGAGTCCTCTCCCTGGGGTGGGAGATCGGAAGGGGTTGGGACTGGGGCAGGTGCAGCGGGGAGCTTCCCTGAGCCCAGGGGTCGATGCTAATGGCTACGTGGAAGCAGGAGCAATCACTCTCAAAGCAGATGGAGCAGAACGTGGAGGGGCGGGCGGGTCGTGTGGGTTCCATGGCAAGGCAGAGAGGAAGCCCTGGTCGGGGCTGGCCACTGTGGGGGAAAAGGTCGGGTTCCAGCCGTTCGGCTGGCATTTGGCTGGAGGTGACTGGGACATGGTCAGCCAGCTTGGGATCTGGGCACAACTGGGGCTTGCCCAGCTGGGGGCACTCAAGAAAGATGCCTTTGGGCGGTCCTGTTCACACGGTTCCTCTGAGTTCATTGAGTCTTCACCTGGGCCATTCGGAACATGCTGGGTAGCCTTTGGGGTACGTGGAGAATGCTTGCCTACCCCTCTGCCAGGACACATGCCACTAGCCCGTGAGCTCCAGCTCCATTCCAGGTCCTCCCTGGCAATGGCAGCTCTGGCACTGGCAGTCTTTGTATGAGTTTAGTTTCATCCCGGCCGGGTGCACCTGCAGGCTCTGGACCACCCTGGTTCCCAAGCAGTGCTGGGAGGGCCCGAGCGGGGTATCCAATGGATGTTTCGTGGACCTCTGGCTCCATAGGAGATTCATATGTGCTCCATGAAAGGTGAGTATCATGGTCAAAGAAGTTTGGGAGATGGCTGAATTATCATTAAACAGCCTTCTTCATTATGGAACACCTTAGAATTTTGAGGCTTTATGAGGCCAGCATGTATGGGCTTTCTAAACAGACTTGTTTCAGGCCCCCACCCCCGGCCCCTTTGGTTTTCATCCAGCATTCTTCCACGGGCCTCCTTCGGGGCCTGCTGGGACAGAGCATTAACCAGTAGTCTCCACGCTTCCTGTTCAGGGATGCTTAGACCTGATTTCTGCTCCTGTCTTTAGTCCTCAGTGGCTGAGTCATGATGGGCAAGTTGCTGAGTGGATTTCCTCAACTGACATGTTTTGAGCACCACAATGTGTCAGGCCCTGGATTGGCACTGGGATCATAGAAAAGTGTGAGTTGTTCATTTCCTGCCCTCTGGGGCTCACAGCCTCTCAAGACCATCAAATAAGCAAATAAATGGTTGCAAACACAGCATGACAGCCTCTCAGCTGGGGATACTTACTCAGCCGGCTGGAGCTCTGTGCCTGGGACCCCGTAGGTGTTCCTCTCAGCTTGGATTGCCTTCAGCTGCTAGTAACGGGCAGCCATGAAATACTTTACACAAAGAGTTTATTTTTCCTCCTGTGGCTGAATAATGGCCCTCAGAGATGTCATCCTAATTCCCAGGACCTGGGAATATGTTACCTTAAATGGCAAAAGGGATTTTGTAGACACAGTGACGTTAAGGATCTTGAGATGGGCAGGTTATTCTGGGTTATCTCAAGGTCCCTGATGGTTCCTGACTTGCCAATGGGTTTCAGCCCTGGGCAAGTTTAATATGGATTCAGTGAGACTGAGAATGACAGTGGAACATTCTTGGGGTGAAAGGGTTTATTACCCGGCTTGTTTCCCTGGTGATAGGTCAACCACAAGAATTACATCTGTATCCAACAGTCTGCAGGTCTGTAATCCTCCTTCATCTCTGCCTCCACCCAGAGCACTGGGCAGAGCTGTTTATATAGTGACTCAGGCAATGTAGCTTATTGCCTGCAGGTGTGGAAGCAGGAGCCTAGCAGCGGGCCAGTTACATCACCAAGTAGTTTAGGTTCAGGTGAGGATCCTGGCCATAGGAACCCTCACTTTATCCACAGTCCTCATGTGACCTGATGTACTCATGAGGATCCTTAAAGAGGGAGGCAGCAGGAGTAGGGGAGAGATGAGGTGATGGTGGAGGAGGCATTGGGCAGATGTACTCTGAAAATAGAGGAAGGGCTACAAGCCAAGGCACACAGGTGGCCCCTGGCAGCCACACGAGGCGAGGACATGGATTCCTCCCTCGGTCCCCACAGAAAGCATCAGCTCTACCGACACGGTGCCTCCAGCCCTGTGTGACTGATTTTGGACTGCTGCCCTCCAGAACCGTAAGAGAACAAATTTATGTTCTAAGTCATGAAGCTTATGGTAATTTATTATAGCAGCAATAGGAAACTAATATACCACCAAAAAACCATGAAGGAGTTGGCAACCCCAGGGTAAGCAGGTGCTTGAGAAAGTTGGCGAGGACCTGGCGCCTCTAACTTCCTGCTGCACCTTCCTTAGCACATGGCCTTCCTCCTCGTGTCTGTATCTCCAGCATCATGTCCACAGTCTAGGCAGTAAGGAGAGGAAGCATTAAGGGGAAATGGGAATAAGGTTTTTCCTTGGAAGACTTCTTTTTGAGGAAGGAAACCTTCCCCACAGATATTTGCGTGTGTCACATGATCACCTCTCATTTCAAAGAGGACAGGGAAGGTGAATGTCCTGTCAATGGGTTTCAGCCCTGGACAAGTTCACTATGGATTCAGTGAGACCAAAAAATGACAATGGAATATTCTTGGGTTAAAATATACCCAACTTTATTCCCATGGTGGCAGGTCAGTCTCTAGAATCCCATCCACTCAGAGCAAGTCTGCTTGCAGCAAGTTAGTCTCTGCCTCTGGGCCTCTCTACCCGCATAGCCATCTCAGTCTCTGTCCTCGGTGCTGCCAGCTCTCCAGTCTCTGCTCTCCTACAGACTTGCAGCCATGCCACTGTGTTGCTCAGAGCACTGGGCAGAGCTCTTTATATAGAGTCAATAGTAACATATTGCTCACACATGTGTAACGAGCTAGCCGACCAGGGCCAGGTGAGAATCCTGGCCATAGAGACCTTTACTTTATCCACAGTGATATTTTTTCAAATTGTGCATATTGCTTTCCTGAACACATTAGTATGCAGTTCATAAGGAGAAGGTGAGCAAGAATACTGGGAAGCAAGCTTAGTATTTGCTACAAAGCTCAATAAACATCTTTTGGAGAGCTAACTGAACATTGGAAAGAGGCACAAAGGGGTCAGGTTGTAGATCTATTAGCCTGGGTGGGAAAGGGGGAGCATCTGAGCTACAGCAGGGATTTGGGGAAGGGTAGAATGGAGGGATAGATTTGACAAGTAATTTAAATCCGCTGGGCTTGGTGAGGGAGTAGAGAATCTGTGATATACCCACATTTCTGACCCTGGCAACCTGAAGAATGGTGGCACAGTTTGACATGGAATACAGGATGGGGAGCAGTTCTGGATGTTCTGAGTTCAAGGTGTGTGTGGTCTAGCCCTACTTTTCAAGCATGTTTTGCTCAGAACCCACAATGTTGTGGGGGTAATCACTGGGCGAGCACAGGCAACTGCTGGGTGAGTTCCCTGCTTCCCGCGTCATCCCTTTCCTGTCTCTGCCCCTCTTACAATGATTCAGTCACAGGATGTTATCTAATTCTTCCTGCCTGGCTTCCTGGTCACCCCCTCCAGATCTGCGCCCCATCCTGAATCCAGCCGTGTTCTAGACTATTCTATAGTTAAGGCATCTTGGCAGGGCCCTGGTGTCCCACCAAGCTCCAGAGAGGGGGCCTCTGACTTCCCGACTCACTGGCTGAGATCTCACTGTGCCTGGTCAGTTTTTGTTTTTGTTTTTGTTTGGGAGCATGTGGAAGGAAGAGCCTCTGTTTACGGTGTTCTAAGTACTGAGTCACTGCCTGGAGTTCTCTGCTTTAGGCTGCTGGGCTCCGTCTGTGCATTGGGTCACTCAGGTACTTTCAAACTTCTAGAATTAGGACCAAGGCCATTGCAGCTCCTTGGACGCTGGCCCCTTGTACATTTGGGGACAGTCTTTGGAGCAGGATCCCTATCCTTTTTGCACTTGGATGAATGTTTTGGGTCTTGCCTTGTGTGGCAGAGATTGTTCACCAATACCCATGTTCTTCCTGGATGCCTGCCTAGACTACATTGCCTGGACTCCCGTGTAGTTAGGAATGGCTATGTGACTGAATATTGAATGTTAGTAGAAATGAGGGGCGCTGCTTCCAGGCTTGGCTGTAAAATCCTTTGTGTGGAGAGACACGCCCCCACCTCCAGGAGAGAGCCAGAAGAGGACTTTGTGGTCCCCGGGGAATCAAGGAATCACAAGAAGAGTAGAACCTGGGTCCCTGAGTCACCATGTGGAAGGATGCCTACTGAACACTGCACTGAACTGTTATGTGGTAGGTGACAGACCTCTGTTGTGTTAAGCTCCTGAGGATTTGGAGTTATTTGATACAGCATCAACTGTTACATGTAACTAATAAAATTCAGCTTCTTTCTTTCTGAAAAGATGTATAACATAGTGGTTAAGAGCAGCTTTTAGAACGAGACGATCTGAGTTCAAAATTCAGCCATGCCACTTAACTGACTGTGTGACCTGGGGCAGGTGACTTCACTTCTTGTACTCACTTGTTCATCCTTAAAATGAGGATAATATGAGGACCAGCTGCAAAGCGTTGCTGTGTGGATCAAAATGAAAGCACATGTGCTTGGATAAGTATCTGGCACCTCGTAAGTTCAAAGTCAGGGGTGCCAACCACATTTCCTTATGAATCTCCCATTTTGGTGTTCGCAGGTCCATTGGGAAGGGGCCAGCCAGCCCATAGGTATCCAGTCCTTCCCTCCCAGAGAGCTCTCTTTTCAGAATAATGCCAGGGATTATGGTTACTGCCACCCTCATTAGCATTAGCTACACACCTTATCTTAGGCTCCTTACATTTTTTATCTTTTATCTCCATTTGTGCTGTCTCCGTTGAAAGCCTTTTGAAAACAGGGACTACATTGCGTAATTTTATTTATTCAGAATAACAAATAGCACTCAGTAGATAGCGGGCACTGACAAAACTTGTACTTGAAGAACTAGATATGTTTTTATCACAAAACGCCACCATGCCCATTCATTGAAACACTTTTATAGGATATAGATAAGCAACAATAAAAAATATAAACTACAACCACAATCCAGTATCCCTCCCAAAGCACACAGAGGTTTTTAACTGATTGTACAAAAGCTTTTCATGGTACATATACTAGGTGCTAATATGATTAGCATAGCTAATACTTGTCGAGCACTAATAATTTTCCCAAGACTGCTCTGTTAAATCATCTCCACCAATACCCCTAACAACAGTAGGTACTACCATTTTTCTCACTTTGCATCTAAGAGAGATTAAGTAATGTAGTTAAAGTCACACAATTAATAAGCATAAGATCTAGCACAAGAGCTCTGATGGCAAAGACCCCGCTTTGCACAGCAGTTTCCTGCCCTATTGTTTCCCCTGCTGACTCTCCAGAGTGGCTCCAGGCAGCAGTAGGCTCTGGCGTGCCAGTTTTGTCAGACAGGCATGTGGCCGTACCTGTATTCCATGCCCCAGGACCCCACCCCACCTGCTCAGAGCTGTAACTGACTCTCCATAGATTCCCTGTGCCAGTGTGTGTGCCAAGACAGGTGTGAAGCCTTCAGTTGTGCAGATTAGCATCTCACATTCAAATCTGCCCTCATGTTTTGCTTCAGACTCATCCAGCCCCCCCAGCTTGCTGCTGGGGCTGAGGGTGGGGCGACTGGGAGCCAGGCCAGAGCACCGTGTTCTCCACCCACCAGGCATTGCCTGACACCTGCGTGGGATTATGGGGTGAGCCTTCAGGCTCCAAGGGACAGGCTCCAAGGGAGGCTTCTCCAGCTGGGAGTGACAAGGAAGCCAGCAAATTATCAGGACTGCAAGTGAGGAAGAGAAATCTCACAGGCATTTCTGAGGCCCGTGGGGATCTGCACTCCAAAGGGGATGCTGGTGGAGGCCGAGAGAAGTTGCAGCCTAGTCTCCAAAGTTTAAAAACACACAGGTTTCAAGGGTTGCTGTCTGGCTTACTGGGACACTGCTTCTGGAACCTTCCATTCAGGGCTCCCGTCCCCACAACCCCCTCATTCACGTCAGACATTCTTGCAGGGCTTTTAAGGGGGATAATAGCAATAATGCTTCTGGGCAATAGTTTTTGAGCCTTTACTAGCTGTCTGTCAAACACTTTATATGTGCAGGCCACATTTACTACCACAAGCCTGTGAGGAGGAGACCGTTGTTACACTTTTCACAAATGAGGGAACTGAGACTGAGGAATGAATTGTCTGCTCATATAGCTTGGTGGTTGTGGGGTGGATTCCACCCCAAATTTCTCTCATCTCCTACTCACCTTGGCCCAAGTACCCAGGGGCAGTTGATTGTGACAGTAGCTTGGCCTAAGAGAAGGAACACATGCTTCAATATCATCCAGATCTGGATTCAAATTCTAGCTCCATTACATACTGCCTGCAACTCCCCGGGCACTTAGCTGCTTGAGTTTTGGTTCCCGATCTGTAGAATGGACACAGCAATCCCAACCTCCCAGAGAGGTGAAGCTTACTGAGGTAAGGCAGAGGACATGGTAGGTGCTTAGCAAATAAGTGGTAGCTATGACTGTTATTTTTCCCTGGGGCACTGACCTCAGTAACTGAGTGCTTCTTTTATTATCAATACAGCATTTACTCATTGCTTCATTCTTCAATGCCATTCATAATGGGTGCCATTTACAGAGCATTATGTTCTAGAAATCATGTTTGCTGAGGATATACCCTGTGTCCTGATCAGCTCTTTCAGGTAGGAAGGTGTAAGATCACATGTATCAGAAACCCAACCAAAGAAGGGGTCATTTTCCTCCCATAACCCAAAGTTTGGAGGCGGGAGTGTGAAGTAGTGTGTAGATGCTGCACCATCTCATTGGTGCCCCAGAATCCTTCTATTTTGTTTCCCCCACCAGCTTTGGGAAAGAGCTTTTACTTGTGGTTGCGAGATGGCCACTCTACTTGTTCTCTGGCCACATTCCAGGAAGAATAAGGAAAGCCACCAGGAAAAAGGTACACTTATTTGTATCAGAAAAACACAAAGCTTTCCTAGATATCCCTAGCAGACTTCTGCTGATGAGTCCTTGGGCAGGATTGCATCCTGTGGTTCCGTCTAGCTGCCATCCCAAACAAAATCAGGGTTCTGTTAGTGAAGAAAAGGAGGGCCTAGTGGTTTGGGAGGTGAGTCGCTGTGACATCAGCCCAGCCCAGATGCCCTTAGGTACCCACAGGGCCTGTGAGGTAGGCCCAGGCAATTTGCCAAGCACTGTTGGTACTTTTACTTGGGTTACTGCATTTAACCTCCCTAGATTCTTATCTGGTGAAGGAGGTAGGGACCCCCTCCCTACTTGCATTTCCCATTCCCACTGGCAGTGAGGACTCTGGGAAACCCAGAGCTTTGGCCTTAGCCAATACACATTCAAGGGCAGGAATGTTCCAGTCAGGGGCTAGCCCTGTGTCCTTCGTTCACTTCCCCTTCTTCATTGTGCTGTGGAAAGAAGCACAGGGTGCTGGGTGAGGGAAGAAGCTGGAGGGTGTAGTCATGTGGCACAATATGAGGTCAGGCAGATTTGAGGACCCTGATGGACAATGAGTGAGACCATGGGCTTCAGAGCTTGACTGCCCCACTTCGAATCTGGGCTCTGTCACTATGTGTGTGACCTTGGTAAGTTTGTAACCTCTAAACTATAGATAATATTAGTGGGAAATTAAATAAGTTTATGCATGAGCAGATCCTGGTATAAAGTGAGCCCACTATTAATATTAGTAAATATTTTGTTAAGGAGCCTGGATTATACCCTAACAAAGTTGTAGGGCAAAATTGACCAACTATGGTCAGAGGTCCAAATATGACCTACACCTTGTTTTTTGTAAATAAAGATTTATTGCAACACATTCATGCCCATTCATTTACATGTTGTCTAGGGCTGTTTTCATGCTACAGTGACAGAGTTGAGTGGTCATGACAGAAACCATATGCCCTCCAAAGTCTGAAACATTTACTGTCTGGCCCTTTATAGGAGAAGTTTGCTAAGCCCTGTTACAGTGAAACATGCAATGCTGGTTTACCTTTGGGATTCAAAGAGACCAGAGTCCACATTCAGTTTTTCGCTTACTACCTACATGAACACGGGCAAGGGATAGCTTTGTAGAAAATCATTTTCAATTATAAAACCAGGAATGGTAATGTCTTCTTTTGAGAGATTCTATAAGATTAGATACAATAGAAATGGAACACCTGGCCCTGAGCAGGTACTCAATAAATAGACTCTATTATTTTCATTATTGCGGAAGGACTTTAAGCAGAGATGGGTGTGATGAGTTGTGCATTTAGAAAAATGCCTTGGAGGCTAGAAATCTGAGGTCAAGGTGTCAGCAGGGTAGTTTCTGTCTAAGGACTACGGGGAAAATCTGTTCCATGCCTCTCCCCAGCTTCTGGTGAGTTGCTGATAACCTTAGGTGTTCCTGCATCTTTGCTTCACCTTCACATGACATTCTCCCTGTATGTGTGTCTGACTCTGTGTCCAATTTGCCCATTTTCATAAAGATGCAGTCGTATTGGATTAGGGCCCACCCAAGTGACTTCATCCTAACTTGGTCATCTGCAAAGATGCAATTTCTGAAAAAGGTCACATTCACAGGTACTGGGGGTTAGGATTTCAACACCTTTTTTTGGGAGACACATTTCAACCTCTAACAGGCTGTATGAGGGGGCTATTTCGGCATGGGCTAAACTGGCGCTTAGAAAACCGTAAGAAGGCTCTTTGGGGGACCAAATGAATTGCAGGTGGTCGGATGAGAAGAGAGGATGATTGAAAGGCATCAGGAATGAGGGTCCAGATACAATGTGGTGACTAAGTATGGAGAAGAAGAGGAGCTGTTGACAATGACATTGAGATTTCTTGCATGGTAAATGGTTGAATAGATGGAGCCATCACTGAAATTGGGAGGCGACACTTGTTTGGGAAGGGCTAAGAATGATGAGTTCATTAAACAGGAGAGTGGTTATATGGGGAGAAGAAGAGGGAATTCCAGTGAAAAGGGGAGCAGGCAAAAGAAACAACATTTTTTTGAGCATGTAGTAGGCTGCGTATAATTCTGAGGTAACAAATGGTAACTTACTGAGGGGCGACATGATTAATAACTATTAATGGCAAAGTGAAATCATGCAGGACCAGAGTAGACAGGCTTTGGGGAGGAACAGATGTCAGGAGACTGGTTGGATGTCTTCTGACATCATGTCCCTGCACTGCTATTTAATAACCATATTTAGCCATTAATACTACGTCTCTCTCAACGAATGTCATTCTACACTTGTCAGGAACTGCCCTCATTCCTGCCCAAACACTTCCTGTTCTGCCAGGTGATCACACCTGCTGGAATCCGGCCAGCCCCATGTGGTGATGGATTCCTGCCCAGGGAGAAAATACATCAGAAGCTTCCTGGCTCAGGATCCCATTTTTTCTTTAAATAAAAACCCAGTCTCTTATTTCTCAGCATCCCTGGCTGTACAGTGGGGATAAAAGTACCCACCTTGCAGAATAATATTCAAGATTAAATGAGACAGTGCAGGCAAAGCCTGGTCACAGAGCTGGGCACACTGTCAGTGCTGAATGACAGAGGCTTTTATTGTTATTTCTGGTGCCTTGAGTCTGTTCTCATTTCCTCTGGGAACCTCTCTCACACTGCTACCAGAATGATCTTCCTTAAAAGATCAGTTCTACTACTGGAGTTTTCTTTCTCTGTTTGCTGCCCAGTGCCTAAGGAATAAATTCCAGTGAATTCCAGGTGGATCTGCCTTCTCCAATCTCGCGCCCACCATTATCTCCTCAGACTCCCACAGGGTATTTAACCCTCCCTTAGGTACACGCAGGCTTGTCAACTCTCTGCACCCCTCCTATTTTCTTGCCTGTGTTTCCCTTACCTGGTAGCTCCTAGACATCCTTCAAGACCCAGATCAATCATGGCCCCTCAACTCCCAAGGTTTGGCCGCGTCCAGGCAGAGTGAAATTCTCTACCTTTTACTGTTCACAATTCATTGTCCCCACTATTGAAATAGCCATAACCATGTGGCATTGTGAGCAACCTGTCTGAAATGAGCAACCTGAACACAGGATGAATGGTATTTTTGCTGAAGTCCTTGAGATGCTGTGCAATCAGTCGGTAAAAGTGGTAACTCTGTTGTACGCGCTTCTGTTCAGTGTTTCATCTGTGAGTTCATAATATCCAGGTATGACTGGTGACTAAAACAGACACACTATCTGCCCTCATTTGGGACCACAATCTCATTTCATGTCCATCTCTCAAACGATTCATCCACAAAAGGGATTTTCCATTTTCTTTTCAGGAGTTTGTGTTATCAAAATGAGAGCTTTCTTTCACTTTCTAAACATGAAACTACCTTATAATATTGAATTTATTTTCCAAACTACAAACACCACTGTAGAGCCATACATTTTCCCTCTTCACTCATATTCTTATTCACATTTTAATTAAAAAAACTAATCAAATATGTGTCTATGATTTAAAAAGCTAAACCTCTGTCCTGCTCTTCCCCACCTGAAGCCCCTTCCTTAAACTTTCCTTTTAGTCGTTTCAGACTGTTTTCTCAAATGTTATGTATAGTGCTGTTCTTCACTTACCACCTTTGGATGTTGTCTTGACTTTGCATTAAGGAAGATGAAGATTTTGTCCTCTTATCCCATGCTACGCCTTATTTGCCCTCAATACAGCTTCCTCTCGATACGGCTACGGGATAGTGCATGCAAACTAACTACCCCGGGTTTCCGGTTTGCTGGCCGTTAAGCGCAGCTCCAGACCCGCCTGCTCTTACTCTGCTCTGTCATGCTGGTGCTGGGGCTCTGCAGCTGACGTTCTCGCCTTCATCAGCTGGCTTCCCCGAGGAGACTGGAAGATGGCAGGCAGGAAGAAGCCACCCCAGCCGTTGGTTCCAGCCTCCGGCTTCTTTTGGCATCAACCCCATGAGCCCTCTCAGAGGTACAGCGTCAGCCAGCAAAACCCCTTTTCCCAGCTCTGTAGAGGGTTTCTTCTGATCTTCTTGCTTCTGTACATCCAGCTTCCTGACTATTTAGTTGTTCAGTGCTATTTCCTAAAAAGTCCATTTTTGCACCAATGATTTGAGAGGCCTTCTTTATCATTGCACTAAATTTCCAAATGTATTTGGGTCTGTGTTGGGGTTTCCAATTCAATTCCGTTGATCTGTTTGTTGATTCACGTATTGGTCCCGTGTTGTTTTAATCATACTGGCTTGATAGTAGGTTTCAGCACGGGCAGGTTTAGTGCCCCTTGACATTTTCCTTTTTTAGTGTTCCCTGGCTCTTCTTCCATGTGTGTTTTTCCATGTGAACTTTTCTAGTCCTACAGGTGTGGGTCCTGATAAGTTTAGTAGTGAAGAATTACAATCTGCCGAGTCATTTCACTGCACTACTGCAACAAATGGCACACAATGAAAGTCTCTACGCTGAAAGCTATTCATCAGTGGATTTACATGGCTGGTGATATACCCTCGCCTATTCCACTACTCAGGTCTGTGGCAAACAACATATAAAAGCAGTGATACGCCAGCAACACATGACTTTTAAATACAAATTGCAGCTCTTTGACAGGGAATGGAGCTGTTGATTGTAAATGGCTATTGGAATCTCAAAAGAAACAGTAAACCTTTAACTACAAAGTCACATTCAGGCTCAGGGGCGAGTTATTTAGTAGTAGAACTTAGTATCCCCGAAAGGAAAAGCCGCACAGTTGGTGAAAACCTAATAATGCCAGTAAAATTAAAATGAGTAAAATCATAGGACAAGATGTGGGAGGAGAAATTGGAAATGGTTCCACTGTCAAGCCATTTGATTAGTCAATGACGTGTTATGTGATGATGAGGAGGTTTGTGTAATAAACTGGAAAACAATAGCTTTTGTATCCAAGCTGGTGAGTCAACAGATTTCACCTATAAATGTCATGAGGTGGTGGTTGCCAGATTCGTAAGTGATGATGAAATTCAAAAACACTATTACTGCTACCAAAAAACAAAAAACAAAAAAATGCCTGCTGGACATAAGCAAAAATCTATATTTAATGTTTTGTCTATATATCTAGAAATACAAAATCTGTCTTGGAGGAACTGTTAGTGGTTGTATTGTGCCTCATTGGTGGTTGGCTCCAGGAAAGGTTTCTCCAGGCAGAAATCTGGCAGCTTAGCAGAGGGAGAATTTTCAACAAGTGTTTGAGCTGAAAGGCGAATGCATGAGTGCTTCCAAGAAAATAGGTTTGCGGAGACCTTTGGAAGTGAAGAATGGCTGCAGAAATGAGCCAGCTCAGAAGACAGTTTTCATCACCGTGGGCTGGGGAGAAGCCTCTGAAAGGGCTTAAATTTGACTTCAAGTGACAAGATTCCTGGAGGAAACCATGTTGCAAAAGGAAACCTTGACGCGTTTTCATGGCTGCTTGGGCTTGCAGGACAGGAAGGATATCAGCATGCCTCAAGCCTTATCATAAAAGCCTTCGAGGACCGATTGGACGACCTCCCTCTCAACTCATATGTATGACAGGGTGAGGGACCCTATTTTGGAATCTTCTGCTCAGCCTGAGAACTTTGAGAAGAGGAAGAACCCTGTGAGGACAGTCAGGTAGTACCCTCAAGATGAGGTTTACTGAGCTACCTTTTTCAAGTTCTGGTCTCTGGGAAGAAAAGTACCTGGCCTTGCATAAAAAAGCAATGGCTATCTTTGTGGCTGACAAATGGCTATTTTACAGTTTTCAGTTCCTACGCATGTGACCAAGTTTTTCCTTGTTTAACATACATCAAGAACAGGGACAGAAATAGTCTCACTTCAGTTGGAAATAAAATCTGTGTGTGTTTATTGCAAGTCAGACCAAGAATTGAGCATTTGTGCAGTAAAAACATAACACAGGTATCCCATATTACAAAGATAAATTTTATTTTTGATTTCCAATGTAAAATTTTTTATGTACACACGGGCCTGTATGAAATCAAGTAACAAACCCATGTCTATAATTATTTTGGAATAGCTAGGCCTGTAGTTATTCCTGAATATGCTAATAAGAAAGTGTTTTCTTAGTCTTATATAAATTATCTCAGGCTATCTTTTTATGCATATTGATTTGGTTCATGATTTTTGTAGCTTTATTATTCAACAGTATCAATACATTTTCAAGTTTTAAATAGCAGTTGTTAGAACAACTTACAACCTTTCTTTAGATTAAATATATCAAATCTACCTTTGAAAAAATTAAATTCCAGTTTGTCCTGTGCTAGTTATTTAACAGAAATATATGGTGTTCTCCAAATGAGCTTTAAAAATTTATAAAAAGGAAGGAAAGATTAATTTCAAGAAATGTAACTGAAGTATAACTGCCTATATTTTTTCAATAAAGTTTAGCTTAGAAAGTAATTTTTGGTTTTAAATTTTAAATAAGAAAAAAAGCTACTCTTGTGTATACCATATACCACATACCAGATCTTATTAGAATTTAAAATTTAGTCCTACTTGGAAAAATCTTCAAAAGTCAAATAAGAAGTTTAAAAAAGGGGGGAAAGGAAGCTAAATTACTTCTACGTACACTCCTGACCTGCATTAGAGTTAAGATTCTTTATGGTGAGGGAGTAGAAACCACAGAAAAAGATTAGGCTAATTAATAGGCAAAAATAAGCAGGGTCACAGAAAAAATGCTCTGTTCATAAAAGCAGTGACATTATATTGGATTGTGATTATCTTCAAATCACTGATTATGCTAATATACCGTGAGCTGTACATAAAATAATTTTTAAGTTCCTCGAGACCTAAACATTATTTCAAAGGTTGGAGAAAGGCGAATTGAGAGACTGGCTTATTCAGTTTCACCAGAGACCCGCTCTTCGTGTCCTCCTCTAAAGTATCAGAGTGAGTCAAAGGCTCCTATGTGGATGTTCAACCAGCCCCATTTCCGTCCTAGATTCACCTCCCACCTCCTGCTGTAACTGCAAATCTACTTGCTGGGATGTTCCAGGGCTGCTGGCTGGGAATTAGTTTGCATCTCACGGGCAACTGCCTCTGCTTATGCTTGGTCTTCATTACTGGACCCTGGGTGGGCAGCTCCCAGTAGGGAACCACTGAAGAGGGTAACGGAGCGTCAGCTTCCTGTCCCTTCTTTGGGCCAGTGCTGGCCTTCAGGTCTCGTACAGCTCTTCCTGTTGCCTCTTCTCTCATTCTTTGCCCTTTTCCAGCTTTGTCGGTCCATGCTAACCAGCTCTCATTCCCTACTGCCAAATCCAGCCAGGGCCCTGTCATTTATTTCTGGGGTGGCTTATCTTATTTGAGGATGATCCAGGTCCTTTCCATCTCAGAGTCCTTATTTGCCACTCATCCTGTTATAAGCCCTGGGTAAGATGTCTTAATAGACAGTGACGCACAGCACAGCACAATAATACGACCACTTGAGTCCCTTAAGAGGGAAGATATAAGAGCAGTGATTCTGGGTGGGGTGGGCCATCTAATCGGTGTTATGCCTTTAGGTGGTGTGGTGATGGTAACAGATCTACCATTTGCCAGACCTTACTGATTATTTACTTAAGTTTCTCATACCTCTATGAAGTGGATATTCTCTATCTTGCAGATGAGGATGCATAAACTCAGAGGTGTTGGTTGACTTTCCTCAGGTCGCAGTTGGTAAAGCCAAGACTGGGAGGGGAGTCTGCCTGATGTCCAGCTCCATGTTTTTCATGGTGCCTGTTGCCTTGACTTTAGCCATTTTCTGAGCAATTTTGAACAAGAAAGACACTTTTCTGCCCAGTTCTCCATTATATTTCTATTTCCTGAACAACTATTTATATTTATATTTCTACACATTGTGGGCAATTCCTGATTTCAAGTGTAGTTAGTGGATTCATCCCTTTTTAGATGTTGCACACTGGCTCATGGTGGATTGACTGTGGTTTTCCTCATCTCTGGTACCCAGCAAGCAAGAGCTGCCTGTGTTTGTACTGTGCCTGGGCCTAATTAGTAGCTTTCATCAATCCGTGCACCAAGTGCCTTCCCTTTTCTTTCCTCAAGACTTCCAAATGTACCTGCAGGGTGGTCCTCCAGGATGCATGGCAGTGCTGCCCACCTAGGTGGGTCCAACTCACGCTCCTTTTCTGCTCTCACGCCCCGGTCGTGTTTTGGTGCATGGATTCTGGCTGGGATGTCTGTGTTCCTCCGAAGAGACCAGGCATTCCATTTGTCACTCTCTCTGGGCCGTGTGATTCCAGAGAATTTGTCTCAAATAATGTGTTATGGCTGCACCTGGGGAACAATCCAATATTAATTGGATGGAATTCTCAGGCCATCCTATTAGCTGTTTTACATACATTATCATTAAATCTTACAACACTCTGAGAGAGGAAGCATTGAAGTCATTCATTCGTGTGCCAATGAATAACACAGAAAGCACAGTATGTTCAGAGTCTGTGTTAGGTTGCCAAATGCTGTGGGTAGAGGGGCAAATAAGAAAGAGACCTGTTTCTGTCCTCATGGAAATGTAGTTTGGGGAAATTGCAAACACTGAAACAAATAATTACAAATACAATGGGTGTTTTGATGCTAACAACTTGATTAGAGTTACCACCACAATGACTACAGGCTCCATTAGTGTGTTCCCAGCTGCTCAGGCACTGCTAACCCAATTACCGGCATTTCTCGGTTATTCGCTGTTAAGATCCTTACGAGGTCTGAAACAACAACCCTGTTTTCTCTTGAGGCAACAGAGGTTTAGGGAGTAATTTATCCAAGTTCCCATTAGTACAGTTATTCTGAGAGTTAAAGAAGAAATTCTGTGTATGTATATCAGGGCCAGACTGCCTGGGTTCAAATGCAAGCTGTGCTTTTTATTAGTTGCTTTATCTGGGACCAATCACTTAATCTCTTTGTGCCTCAGCTTTCTTTATCTGTAAAATGGGGATGATAGTAGTGCCTTCTCATGGTCATTATTCCCATATTGCAGATAAGGAAACTGAAGCAGAGATAATAAGGTCCCAGGTCAGTGGAAAAGCCAGGACTTAGCCCAAGTTTATTTAAATGAAAAGTTAATACTTTACTATCTTTGCTACCAAGATCTCCAAAAGAAGTCAGATATTTTCCAGGCCACGCAGAGCATCCAGTTGATTCTTGGGCCCCTTATAATGGTGTCAAATAGGGTGAAATGCCATAGTACCTTTTGAGAGATGCCACTGGGCCTGCACCATTTGATATCTTGCTCTGAGCACATTTACAGAGCATATTCAAAAGCACCACTTATGGGACTAGTTAATGAACTATTAAGAGGAAATTAACTAAGAGGAATGTGCTTAAATCTAAGCCCCAATGTGTATATATGAATTGGCAAGGAAAAAAAACACACAGGCCTTCAATGCAGAGAAGATCTCGGGGACTGTGTGCATGGGTGACCGTGTGTGTGATTGGGGTAGGTGATTTCATTTGTGGAGGGAACTTCTCTTTGGGATAAAAGACACCCCTTTCTGAAGTGCCAAACCTTCATTGAAAGTGTCTGTCTTGTGTAGCCAGGATTCGGAGGTTGACTTGCCAAGATCTTTTGTTCTCTGAGGACATCTGTAGACAGTAGGTCTGGTGTTTCTTCTGAGACACCTACACACACACACACACACACACACACACACACACACACTCTTTGGCGGGTTTGGGCTCCCTGGCTGCCAGCACACTGCCTGCCTTTGTTTCAGTGACAGCTGATAACCCCCATTAACATCTCCTCCAGATGCTGGCAGCCTCACAACCAGTCCTCACCTCTGGGCAGCTCGCTCCAGAACATTCCTCCCTTCCCGCTCCTTACCACCGCCTTCTTAGGACCAAACATGTTTTTCCTTTTACCTCAGACAAGCACCTTCTTGTTTGGCCTCTTGTTATTCTCCTGTGCAGATTTATGAGGAGCATTCAAGGAAAACCCCGATTCTTTGCTGGTCCCAGGGATAGACAGAACTTGCTCCTAAAAGGCCATCTCATGGCTTGCATTCCAATCCACTGCTTTCCCTCCAACCCCAAGTTACACACTCAGGTGTAAGTGTAAACCCATTGTACATGTGTCTTTAACCAGTCGCCAAATTGGTTTTTTTTTTTCCTCCTGCATATCTCTCCGAACTATCCATTTCCTTTCAGACTGTATTTACCTTCATAAGAAACTTCCACACTGTAGTTAAATATGGCTGTACCGTTTTGAATTCCCACCAGCAGTGAATGAGAGTTCCTGCTGCTCTGTATCTTTCCCAGCAGTTAACAGGGTAGTCTACTGGGTGTGTAGTGTTATCTTGCTGTTGTTTTTGTGTACGCACTTTTGATTTATTTAAAAGGAGTAGTAGCATATGTTTCACTTTGTTTCTTTTTTTTTATTAAACACCATGTTTTAAAGATGAATCACATCACTGTACATACACTGACTCCATTGCTGTTTATTGCTGCATAATATTCCAACTTGTGGGGGCATTAAAGCCCTTTCACCATCAGCACAGTCCCTCTATGTTATATTAAAAAAATCCTGTAATTAGTAAAATTAAAGTAGTTTTTAATGCAGATGTGGCTTCAGGGCAAGTTTCCCAAACTTCTATTCTGAAAAGGTGATCGTGGTGGTAATAAGTCTGGGTGTGTGTGATCAGGCAGATCTGATCAGATGTGAGATGTATTTGCCTCATTTGCTGCCATTCCCTATTCCCAGGACATGGACTAATCATTACAGCATTTAAAAAATACTTTGGGATGACTCTGAATTCAGAATCCCAGGGGGTCACTGCAAATTGGTGAAGCTGACATGAGGAAAGAAACTTCCATGCCATCTCTAGACTAGATGATATCTTTGGTCTATTTCAACTCCAAACATTCTATGTCCTATGGGTAGCTTAATTTGGCTGGAAAATTGTGTTCATGTAGGAGAGAGGTAGTAGACAAGACAGGAAAAGGTAAGAGGGAGGAAAATTATATATGGCTAAATAGCTTTTGGCCATTTATAGAATGCCTACTTATGCTAGCATGGTGCCAGACAGGCTACATATATCCTCATAGGATGTATACAAGTTCCTACAGTATCAAGCTTTATTCCCATTTTCAAAGGAGGCATCTAAGGCCCAAGGAGGTAAAGTCACTTTCCTAAAACTCAGCTAGCAAATCACATCCTAAGATTAGAACTGAGGTCTGTCAGATGGCAAATTCATAATATTCTCATTAAAGCTTGGTTCCTCTCACACAGATCTTCAGTAATGGCCAAGGTATTTGAGCTTGTAGAGTCGGCACAGTGTATTACTGGTGGTCTTTGAACAGGAAGTGGCAACAGAGTATTAGTGACAAGCAAGTTAGGTTGGGTGCTAACTAAGAATCTAGCACAGTAGCTATTGACAATAGCCAAGATATAGAAGCAACCTAAGTGTCCATCAGTAGATGAATGGATAAAGAAGATGTGGTACATACGCACAATGGAATATTATTTAGCCATAAGAAGAAAACAAATCCTACCATTTGCAACAACATGGATGGAGCTAGAGGGTATTATACTCAGTGAAATAAGCCAGTTGGAGAAAGACAAGTACCAAATGATTTCACTCATTTGTGGAGTAGTATAACAGCAGAGCAAAACTGAAGGAACAAAACAGCAGCAGACTCACAGACTTCAATAAGGGACTAGTGGTTACCAAAGGGAAGGGGTTGGGGAGGGAGAGCAGGAGAAGGGGATTAAGGGGCATTATAATTAGCACACAATATAGGTAGGTCATGAGGAAGGCAGTATAGCACAGAGAAGACAAGTAGTGACACTTTATCACCTTACTATGCTGATGGACAATGATTACAGTGGGGTGGGGGAGACTTGATAATATGGGTGAATGCAGTAACCACAATGTTGCTCATGTGAAACCTTCATAAGATTGTGTATCAATGATACCTTAATTAAAAATAATTTTAAAAAAGAATAAATATTAGAGAACATAGCAGAAAGCCAAAAAAAATAAAAAAGAATCTAGTGCAGTAGCCTGAGCGGGAGATGAAGTCTGCACCTGGGTAACAGTGGGACCGGAGAGGAAGCAACTGGCACTTTCAAGTGTGAGTCAAAATGCCCTACCAGCAAGATATGGAGCACAGAGAGAGACATCTTCCCAAGGAACACGTAGAGATTGTTCCCGAAGAGTCTGAACAACGGAAGCTTGAGGCAGAAAACATCTGCTATTGAAAAATAGAAGTCTTTCTTTTAGAATTAATGCTGATGTTGGATTTATTCCCTCTTATAATTTGCTTACTGATGGAAGGGCAATTACCTCTTAGGACTGTTGGAGCCTTCCTGTTGATGCAATGGTAGAATCATGTAGGCAGTCAGATGGAAGGGACAAAGCTTCCTATGTGCTGTTGAATTGTATTGTGCCCAGCTTTGAATCATGAAGCACATAATGTAATGCACTTGAAGCATTTGCATATTGCTCTTTATCTTCAGAAATCCTAAATAATCAAAGGGACTTATTTTCAGTGTTGACTGTAACTCCAAAGAAGTTTTCTACCCTGTGGTCTTGGCCTGGGCTGTTTCAATTGGACTAATTTCATTATTGACTTTCTCCCCGTCTCTATAAATTCTTCTATTAATTTCCCCAAAGTCATTTTTCTTGATGTTCTGCCTTTGTAAGCTTTGCTGGGGGTGGGAGAGGGGGAGTGAGCTGCTGACATATCAAATGCTGACTGCTCCTGAGCTGTTTGAGTTTGTGGTTTGGCCAGTCCATTAGCAAATTTATTCCTTCATTACTAGATCAATACTTGCTCATGTTTTCCTCCTAGGGTATAGACAGTGGAATAGTGCATCAGGCCTCTAGATATGTCCAATGACTACATAAAGTTGTACTAAGGAACCATTTATACATTCATACATACACTCACTCTGTAAGTATATTGATATTTGTTATGTAAAAATAACAATCCCATGAGGGGTCCCTGGTCAAGTAAGCTTAAAACACCTGTCTTGGAGGATCACAAACACATCCAGACCTATTAAAAGATTTGAGAAGTCACATAGTAAAGAAATTAATTTCTTGTTGGCCATGTGTCTTGCTCTTAGAAGCGCTATTCTGTTAGAACACTCTGTCTATCCTTGATATCCTGGCCTCCTTGATTGCTATTCCAATCTTGCCGTTCATTTCTGTAGTTCTGTTTACATGGTTTCTGAAGTTCAATGCTGTCTCCTGACCTCTGCCATCCCATTACTGCTAGGACACTACCGTCATCAGTTCAGCCTACAGAGGACTGCCATTGTAGTGCTTCTGAACAATGCTGGTGCTCTCCTGACCAATATATTCCTGATCACCTTGGTAAATGGAATGTTCCCTCTGGCCTACTGAGAAGTATGGACAGTTAATAAATTCTCTGGTCTTATTCAGTAAACCCACTCTAAAATGTCCACTTTTGTGGGCTTTTTTTTATCTCTTCCTCCATAATCTGCCCTGTAGATCTGGTATTAACTCATTTACGATTGACGGATTTTTCTTCCAAGATTCCAAGATCCATTTCAGCAGCACATCAGACAGGCTCCCAGGTCAGTTATTTTAACAACAGTCAGTGTATTCCAACAATTATTGGGTATCCGTGTTACATGAGAATAACCTGATACTGACAAACTATCCCAGGAGGGGAAATGAGGCCCGATCCTGAAGGGCAAGCATTGTTTTATAACGCACCCGTCTCACCTGAGGCCTTTGTGCAGGCAAGTAAGGATAGGTGGGCACAGGAGGCTCTGTTTTCTAACAAGTGGGAGTGACTCTCTTCTGCAGGCCCAGAGTGTTCAAGAAAAACTGGAGGTTTAGATTCTCAAGTACTTCTACTAAGAGACTGAGATGAGGATTCTTTTGCAAGTGATTTCTTGAAGGTACTATCTTAGGAAAAATCTGTCAGGACGTGCAAGAAGAATCTGCCCAAAAATATGGGGTTCGTTTAACATCTAGCCATAGCTAAATTCCATGGGGAGCTCTACAGAGCATGGAAGATGCTACACAGTTGTCTCATCTTGAAGAAAGTGAGATGAGCTTTTTATGCCAGTATCAGACAATTATAGCCTCCAAGTGACCCTTTGTGAAGGGGAACAAAATCTCTCTGAAATCTCTAGACAAGAAACCTCCCATATACTAAAGGAAATCTTTTTTGTAAGGGGTATAGGTGTGAGTTGTTAGTAGCCAACAGTCAGATCATTTAAGGGATGGATACACCAGCCCTGAGAAGGAGATCTGAGTGGGGCACCCAAGAGCATCTACTAGAGCGATGACCCTTATTGCTATCACATGGAGCTAGCCTTCTCTGAAACACTTTTTAGGAAACATGCCATATTCCAGGCATTGGAGTGGGAATGGATACATAAGCAGATAATTACAACACAATCAACTCCATCCAACATTTATTTATGATGGTCTGCTATGTGACAGGTGCTGTGCTAAG
The DNA here is from genome assembly GCF_040802235.1 of Manis javanica. Classification (NCBI taxonomy): domain Eukaryota; kingdom Metazoa; phylum Chordata; class Mammalia; order Pholidota; family Manidae; genus Manis; species Manis javanica. The sequence continues at coordinate 104,146,324 of NC_133165.1, read as the reverse complement.
TATCAGGTGGCCAACCATCCTGGTTTACCCAGGGTTGAGAGGGTTTGCTAGATGCACACCTCTCAGTTTCAAAATTGAGACAGTCCCAGGGAAATGAGAATGGGTTAGTCACTGTAGCTGGATGCTCAGAATATAAAAGCAGTTAACAGCATAGTCTACTGCAAGAATCACAGCATCTTCTAAGTTCTATGAGTGAAGTGTCAGGAATTTCTAGAGGAGATGGCTGCTCATTTTGCTTGTGGAGAGGTCACAGAGGAGGAGGAGAAATCATGCTGACTTATGCTTTTCTAAAACCACCACGTTGTACCATTTCTGCTGGGCCCAAAGAGCTCAAGCAAGATTTGCTCCTCTCCCAAGATCTCATCTGCCTGCCTGGGGCCAGGCCCAGCCTCTGCTCTGGCAAATGTGATTGTATTCCGAAAGAATGGAGGCTGCAGAAGTGTTCGCATCATATTAAGCCTACCCACTGGTTTCTTCCAACATGGAAGGGGCTATTCCAAACTGCAGCAGGTATATTGAAAGTAGTGCCTATATGCTACAGTTACTCAAAAAATACTGAACACCTACTAAGTGCCAGACAATGTTCTAGCTACCAGAGACAGAATAGTGAACACAACAGACCAAACTCCATTTATTTTCTTGCAACTTACATTGTAGTTGTGTGAAATGGGTGATAATGATGACACATGGTGATGAACTCTATGGTAAAAAGCAGGGAGACAAATCAGGAGGCCAAGGAAATCACCACATGAGAGATGATGGTGGGTCTGCATCTGGGAAGTGGTAGTGGACACAGTAAGAAGTATTTGGGCTCTGGATATATTTTGAAAGTGGAGCCCACAGAATTTACCGATGGGCTGAAAGAGGTGTGAAAGAGAGGAGTCAAGGATGAGTTCTAGATTGAAGGCCTGAGCAATGGAAGAATGTTGCCAATTAACGAGATGGAGGCTGCTGTGCGAAGAGCAGGTTTGGAATAAAAAATCTGAAGTTCAGCTAATAGGCATCCAAGTACAGAAGGTGAGTAGGCAGTTGGATCTATGAATCCAGTGGTCAGGAGACACCTGAGCAGGATGTATAATTTGGGGAGCCTTCAGTTTATAGATGGATGGTATTGAAAGCTACGGCCCTGTAGAAGATCCCTAACTGAGAGGTGTATGTAGAGAAGAGAAGAGGTACAATGACTGAGCTCTGGAGAATGAAGAAGACCTAGTACAGGAGGCTAAAGAGCAGCCAATGAAGAAAAGGAAAAAGCAAGATGTGTGTTGTTTCGGAAGCCAGATGAAGATGCTGTTTCAAGGATGAGGTCATGATCAACTGCAAGTCAAGTAATGTAAAGATGAACGATTAGCCACTGGGTTGAGCAAAATGGGGTCAAAGAGATCAGTGAATCTCCATTTATCTTTGACTGATCTGCATTTTGACCATTAAACTGTAAAAGTTATTTCAGATAATTTTATATTCTGGGATATCTACCCCTCCCCAAAAAAAGTTTTCAGAAGAGTGACAAAGTTTAGTTTTTTGATTGTCAGTCAGACTGTGGTAACCTCAAGGGCAGGGATCTTATTTTATTTTTCTCAGTATCTCTGGACCTCCAATGCAATGCTTGGTACCTAGTAGATGCTCAGAAAATATTTCACATTAAGTGAAATGGATGTGATGGTCAGTGCGCAAGTGTCTTCCTTCTCTCTCTTCAGTGTGCTGTAGTCTGCTTTTTAAACTTCTTCCGTGAAAGATGGAAGATTTTATCTTTCATGGATCTCTATTTTTGATAAAATGAATTACTGGAAGATAAGAAAGACATACAACAACAATAATAACAATTATTCCCTGAGGTTTTATTTTGTGCCTGGCACTAGATCAAGCATTTCACAAATGTAATCTTCACAGTAACACTGTAAGGCAGATCGTATTGTTTTGATTTCACCACTTTATTGGTTAAAAAAATGAGACTCATGGAGGGTAAGCAATATGCCAGAGTCTCTGGAGTAGTGATTGCTATGTGTTCACCAAAACCCACTTCTTTTTCCCTGTGGGCACACAGCTTGATACATTTCCCAGTCTCCTTTGCAGTTAGGTATGGCCATGTGGCCAAGTTCACAATGCAATGGAGACACAATGATATGTACCACTCTCAGGCTTGACCCACAGCAACCTCGCATGCATAATCTTCTTTTCCTTTTTGCATATAGGAGCGAAACTGAACCATCTCTGAGACCTGATGGAGCCACAAGATGGAAGGAAACTGGGTCCCTGAATGACTTCATGGGAGCTGTCTGCCATCTAGGAACATGGACATTAGACTTTACAGGTGTGAGAAATAAATTTATTTTAAGCCATTGAGATTTGGGGACTTGTTACTTGTGGCTATAATTACCATACATGGTTATACAGCTGGTAACTTGAAGGCTTATTTTCTGGAGGGGCAAAACTGGAAGTTATTGGACTAGGGGATGCCAGGCATTAAGTATAAACACCACATCAAAGGCAAGGGACTTAAGTGACTGTTTGCTTAATGCATGCCATGTGCTGAGCTCTCCATCTCTCCTCCCCTCCTTGACCATAGAATGCCATCGAGATCTTTCCCCTCCGGGCCAGAGATAGGTAGAATCTTCTTTGGAGACTCTACCTCCAGCCAGGAAGACTAAAAGATACCGACAAAGGGGCTCCCTAACACAGGGTCTGGTAAAGTCAATGCTGACAGGCTCTACTGCTCAGCTGAGAGCTCCCAGTCAGTTTTTTACTTCCTCAATTTATTTATAACAAGCAACCAGCCATTAAGAAAGGCTCCAGCCTGAAATACAGAGACCACAACAAATAGATGGAGGAAACATGGATGCGAGGGAGGAGAGATGTCAAAACATCTTTCCTGAATGTTCTTAAGAGGGATAAAATAGTCCATGAGTTAAATGAGAAAAAAAAAAAAAAAGAGAGAAGAAAACAAGTTTTTGGTAAATAAAAACATGAGGACTGAAATAAAAGTCTCTATGGAAGGATTGGAAGAATAAACATCCAAAGAGTTGAGCAAAAAGACAAAGAAACACAAATAAGAAAGAGACTATAACAATATTAGAGGACTGGTCCAAAAGGAATTATAGAAAAGGAGATCTGAGAAAGCCAAGGGGGAGGGTGGAAAGAGTCTATGAAATGATTTAAGAGAACTTCCCAGGACTGAAGGACGTGAGTTGGCCAATCAAAAGGGTCGTCACTTAGTATATGGGAGGCAGAAAAAAGATGCACATAAAGGTTTATCTTGAGATGTCTGAATATTGGGACAAAAAGATTCTGTGAGTTTCTGGAAAGAGAAAGCACATTACATACAAAGGTTCAGGTATCAGAAAATAGCTGCATCTCTAAAATTTCTAAAGGGAAATCATATCCAATTAATAATTGTATGCCCAGCCAAATAATGAATTATAACTGAGTGTAGAATAGCAATATTTTCAGATATTTAAGGCCTCAAAAATCCATTGAAGGATGTACTATAACAGAATGAAAGAATGAATGAAGAGTGAGAGAGATGTGGATACAGCCGACAGCAGAGCCGAAAGAGCAGGGGGGAGCAGACCTCGCAGGACATGGTGGGGACCTGTCACAGGATGGCAGCTGTGTCTCCGAATGAAAGGAGAACCACCAGATCTGAGCAGAGGCAGGCCCACTGATTGCTGTCAACACCAAATTCCTAGCTAACCTGGGGATAGAACACCCAGCAGAGCCTGGTCCGGACTCTGAACTATACCCAGCTTCTCTTGACCATATGCTGAGGAAATCCTTGCTTTCTGCTCCATACGCAGCTGCTTGGACAAGCTGAGGACAATCACTTCACCCAGAGGAATGTTCTGCTTTGACCTAAGTTTGAGAGCTGGACTTGGGCCATGTAAATTCAGGGCAGCCCCCTCTTCCTGACTATATTCCTTCCATATGTGCAGTCCTTGGCCCTCACTGCAACCTTGCCTGATGAGCTGCAGAGTTCCTGAAGTGAGTTCTATGGTCTTGGGGGCTCGCTTGTGAACTTGTCCAGTGACTCCCAAGAAGGGGCTCTTGGAAAAGCTCACGCAGGGAAGCTGAAGCCCGACCAGGACCTAAAGATCCAGCTCAGCCTTTCTGCTCCCATAGGTTTGTGCTGCCACCCCATTTCCCAAAACTAAACATATTCTTTGGATCTTCATGCATAAGTGGGAGACCAACACCAGAAAAGCTGGGGAATGATTAACACAGAAGGTGGGATGGTAGTTACTTCTGGGTTGGGGTGAAGGGCTGAAGGGAGAGGCATGTGACTGGGAAGGGGTACAGTACAGTGAGTGTCTAAGGGACCCCGAATGTTCTTGTTATTAGCTGGATAAAAGTATGTAAGTACTTAATTAGTATCATTGTAACTGTCCTGGATGTATGATCCATTTCACAATTCTGAAAAACGAACAGTTGAGCCAAGTAATTGTCAGGTTCCTTTCAACAGTGATGAGCCCTGAATTTATGAGGCTGTGAGTGGGATTGAGTGGACAGAAGGGATCGGATGGCACAATGCACTGCAGTTTATGCAGTGGCCCTGGTGGGGACAGGCTGATTTGGTTTGCAGATCCTAGAGAGAAGGGTGAACTGCTGATGGAAAATAGGGGTCAGAGAAAACCCTTGGAAGGTAGGCTGATCCTAAACTGATTTCATCCTTGCATTGCCTTCCCCTCACCTGGTCCACCTTTAATAGATTGTCCGGAAAGATCCTTTAATAACTTAAGTCATATTGTTCCACTTCTCTGCTCAAAACCCTCCAAAGAGGTCCTGTGTATTACAGTGTAGAATCCTGCAGGAGGCCCCATATTATCTAACCCCATGCCACCTCTGTGACCTCATCTCCAACTTTTCTTCCCCTCCCCCTACTTTCACTCTGCTTCAGCTACTGTAATCTTCTACTCCTTCTCAAAGAGGCCAGGCACGCCTCTGCCCCAGGGCCTTTGCACTTGCCTGCTTCCCCTACTTGCTGAAGCTATGCACTGATGTCTCCAGGGCTTGCATCCTCATGTCCTTCAGGTTCCTGCTGAAATGTCACTTTGTGAGGCCTTTCCAGACCTTCTTTGTGAAATTTCAGCCCCTTCTTTCATCTCTAACTTTTCTTTCCTGCTGTATTTTTCTCATTTAATGTATTTTATTTGTTCATTTGTTATTGCCACCCTGGCTCCTATGACCCCGCCCTCCTAGAGTATAGGCTGCAGGAGGGCAGGATTTTTGTCTGCTTTGTTCATTGTAGTAGTCCTGGTGCATAGAAGGAATGACAAGGCAACACCTCAGTTTTCCTGTTGGCCTGCCTGTCCCCAGGACTCCATTTTCTGGTCTGCAGTGTTCCCTTGCATAAGGAATAATTAATGGTATGGCTGACAGTTGATGCTGATAAAGCATCTTGACCCTGAAGAGTGTGAGGAACATCATGCACACGCCAAGGCTTTTTACCATTAGAAAAACACAGAGGCCTCTGAGAGGCCTGGGAATGGCTCAACCTTCTAGGCTCCAATGCCACATTCAGGAGGGCCTGAGCTGCCCTGCTGGCATGCTTTGAGCCCTCCCAGACATAATTTAACCAATTACTTGACATGCACACTCTTATTGCCTTATAATGCTTTCATCGAGTTATAACTTACAACAGATCAGGACAAGCCTAAGTAAAAACAGAGATTTGCTCTTGGGGTGGAGTGTGTCCAGGCTGACAGCAGAGCAAACGCCAAAGACTACTCAGGGCTTAACAGGAATTATTCCTTCTGTTTGATTTGGAAGGCTTTGTTGATCCCGAATAAGAAAATTCAAAGACTCCCTCAAGTCCAGAGATTGAGCTTGCTCCAATGCCCCAAGAGAGATGGAAGAGCTGGGCTGATTTTTTTGGAAGAAGATATGAAAAACAATAGTGAAATTTTCCTAAGCAGGTAAAGGGAAAATCTGCGACCTGTGAAACTCTTGGAATGGACCAGTAGGTTTACTATTTATGCAGCAGAGACTCTAGGTATGAAGGAGGGGAGAACATACCTGCAAAACTCCTTCACCTTAAAGTTATTCACTGAGCAAAATGTATATGTTCAGAAACGAAAGGTCTGGGCAAAAGCATTCTGGTTTCTTGGTGACAAAACAAGGCTGACCATCTTTGGTAAAGGGATTGATTTGGGCTCTTATCACAGTCCGTAGGTTTGCATACTGTTTTATGTTTGACAAAGCATGCATACCACTTTGTTTTACCTTCCCAATGGTCCCGGAAAAAGGACAAGACAAGAAATATCATCTTTGCGTTTCCATTGAAGAAATGAGGGCTCAAGGACTTTTTTGTCCAATGTCATCTATCGGGCAAAATAGTGTTGCCTAATTTTCTGTGTTGATGGGAATATTCTATATTTACCATGTTGTCTAACATGGTAGTCACTAGTCACAGGCACTATTGGTCACTAAAGATGTGGCAAGTGTGATGTAAGAAATGAATTTTTGATTTGTAAAACATTTTAATGAACCTAGATTTAAATAGTTGTTTGTGGCTAGTGGCTTGAGCAAGTGACTAAGTTGAGACTCTAATCAAGAAGGGCTGGTTCCATGCCCGTGGTTTCTTAGTCTGGACAAGTTCGAATTAATTATGAAACATGAAGTGAAATTTGTTGAAAGTGCCGCCATAGCTTAGGGAAAGGGGTAAAGTGGACTCGGTCACAGAGGCCCCGAATCCAGCACACCTGGGCTCAATCCTGCTGTTGTTTTTCATGCAGGCAAATGCCTGCAGCTTGGTTTGTACAGTAAAGCACAGGATGAAATCTGGCTGCCATCATACTTGTTATATGATCTTTTTGTGGTTTCTATCTTCTTAAAACAAGAAAAAAGGCCTTTGCCTCCCAAACATATGCTAGGGTGATAAGCACCTATTTCATCTCTGTCACTGCGAAAAGAGCAGACTATCTCCTTTGAAGTGAGAAGAGTTGCTTTGTGAATTTGGGCAATTCTCTTGGGCAGGGGTGGAAGCGGTGGAGGGTGAGGCCAGGCCTCAGGCTTTCCAGCAAAATCCCAGATCTGAGACTGTGCTGGTATTCCATGCTGTGGGAGGAGGGGGGAAAAGAGGGCTCAGTCTTAGAGGGAGTGAGTTGTTCATCTGTTTCTACATCAGTTTTGTGGGTTTGGAACTATTATTATAAAACAGTTTCTCAACCTCAGCACTATTGATGTTTTGGGCCAAAACTTTTTTTTGCGGGGGGCGGGTGGCAAAGGGCTGTTCTGCACATTGTAGCATGTTTAGCTGCATCTCTGGCCCCTGTCCACTAGAGCAGAACCCCATTCCCGAGTTAGGACAACCAAAAATTATCTCCAGACATTGCCAAATAGCTCCTGGATGCACCCAGGTTGAGAACCACTGTTGGAGATTCACCCTACATGAATCTGTCCAGTTTCACACAGCTAGAATTTTGCTTGGAGTATCAGGTTCTTTTGTCCCCCACCTCCAAATCTCATTATTTTTATGTTGTTTTTAACTCTTGGTGGAGTCTGGGAAAAGGCATTATAGAAAATAAAAACCAGAAAAGAGAGTAAGAGTCCTTAAGTCCTTCCCTTCTTCCCCAACCCAGTGACCATGTATCCCTAGTGTCTCAAATAGGACCTGTGTAGAGAATGCATTAAATAAATATTTTCTAGACTGTGAGCATGGATGAATCAAGTTCAAAGATATCATGTCTTCCAGTTTGGGACAGTGGATGGGGCAGACAGGGCTAGGCCTTAGGTTCTAAAGGATCAGAGAGTAGAGATAGAAAGACTTAAAAGCATTCAAATGGGGGAAGTCCTATGAGGTGAATCCAAATTAGAATCTTTGGAAGATATTCTACAATCAGGATCCCAGAGATCAACTACAAAGACAAAACTTAAAGAGTGAGCATCTGAGGGGTTAAGAGCGTGAACTGGGAATCTGACAGACCTGGAGTGGATTCTGGCCTTTTCAATTATTTGATATGTTACCATCATTTTTTCTAATCATAAAGAAAGGGTACATCCAAAGGTCAAGAGTCAGAAGAGAAGGGAGCAGAGCTGAGCAGGTCAGGAACGGAAGAGGAGATCCAGGGGGACCGTCATTATAGATGGGCAGGGGCAGGAGAAGGGAGTGTGCTGGGCTCCCCAAAAGCATCCTGAGATGACGCTGTGTGCACAGTTTATGAAGGGTGTGCTCCCAGGAGGAACTGGAAAAGGGGTGAGGAAAGCAGGGCAGAGAAGAGAAAAAAGTTGATTACGGGGCAATTTCAGGCAGAGTTCTGGTCTCAGCCTGCTTTTCTGGGGAACTCTGGGATACAAATTTTGTCTTGAAAGTTGCCCCTTTGGTAAGGGCGCTGGGCTACTCCAGCCCGTCAGCCATTGGCTAGAGGCGTCTGGAAGTTTGAGAACTTTTGCTTTCTGCAGACATGGAAAAATTGGCTCAAGCATATTTCCCTAAAGAAAGTTATAAATAAAATAAAATAGAAGTGAAGCACACAGATGCTGGGATAGATGTATAAACCCAGGATAAAGCAGATGTGAACACATCTGGGGTAGCACTGACAGGGTGTTCCAGGTGTTGAGGGCTACACTGAGTAGTTGCTCCTTGATCAATATAATTCATAGCCTTCTAAGTGACTGAAGCTGATGGGAACAAGAGAAATGCAGGTATCCAGGTGGGTGGGGAAGGCGGGAATGAGGTACAAAGCTTTGGAGGTAGTGGGACCTGGATCTGGATTCTCTTCAGATATTCCTGACCTGCTTCAGCTTCAGGCCCTCATAGCCAAGCACCCTTAGACTCCTGGCTCTCTTTATGCATTCAGGACAACTGCCTTTCTGGGCCCCAGCGATAGGCTTACAAGGCTGGTTAAAAGGCCCACAGACATAGGTGGTTCACTGGCTGGTAGGAAACAATTTCCATTGGCCCAGTGAGAAAGGTGAGAAGAGCAATGACTGAAAGACTCTGGAGCAGCTCCTAATGCCAAGCAATGTGCTGTGGACTCGCTGTGCATTAACTCCCTCCTTTTTGCTATTTTATAGATTAGAAATTGAGGCTGGGAGAGGCTGCTTCCCCAGGTTATACAGCTCTTGAACCAGAACGCAAATTCAGCTCTGAATCCAAAGCTCCTTTTCTTAACTCCCAAGAGACAAACATCCTCCAGCGGTCACAGCTTTTACTGAGACTCTCTTAACACTCTCACGGCTTTTGAAGGGTTTGTGATCTAATCAGAGGCAGGGGCAGATAAACAATTACCTGAGAGCTAACATATGTGCAGTAAATCAGGGCTCAGGCCCATGGCACTAGACCCGTACAATGGTGTCAGATGAAGCTCTTTAGTTAGTGTCTAATCAGCAGCCCGCAGGAGAACAGCTTGTGCAAACAGAACACTTGACGGGGCAGGGAGGGGAGGTAGAGTGGGTCAGGGGCAGATAAGGACGAGTTTAGCAACCTGGGCTGGAAGGGAATTTGAGGACCAGCTCCCTTTCCCTTTTTGAAGTGGTCCCTGGGAGGACAAAGAACATCTGGCCTGGGGTACAAAGAGTCCTGGAGCTGCTGAATGGGAGAGGCAGGCTCCCACAGTCACTGCCTGCCCCCCTTGCCTTTGCAGCCAGGGCAGGGACAGTCCCCTACCCTTGGCCTTGGTCTGTGGGGGTGCAGCTAAGTGGAGAGAGTGCCTGGACTGGTCTAGAAATGGATGAGGCATCATGGGGAGAGTACTGATTTTTTGAATCTGGTGATTCGGGGTGACTGGCTGACTTGTCACTTGCCAGCTGAGTGTTCTTGGGCAAGTCACTTAGCCTTCGTGATCCTCAGCTTTCGTATCTTTAATAATAATAGGGTAGCTAACATTTACGCTGTACTTACTAAGCCCCAGGCATTGCTCTGAGAACTACACAGGCAATATTCCACTCAATCCTTACAATGACCCTATGAAACAGGTTCTATTATTATCACCATTTTCTAGATGAAGGAATTGAGGTCAAGGAGGTTAGAGGGGAACTGCTTGTTCTGCACCGTGTGGGGTTGTCCCCACGTACGCCTGCTGTCTCATCCTCTCCCTGCTTGTAACATTTGCTCTCACCTTTCATGCTCAACAGTGTGGATATTAAATTACATGGTCACGTAGGTTGAAAAACTTGTCAGAACCATAGAACTGGTGAGTGGTAGAGCAGGTATTTAAACCTGGGAAGTCAGATTCCAGGGTCCATACCCTTAATCACTGAACTGTAGTATCTGGACATTTCTGTTTCAAAGGGTTATTGTTTTCCTACCTTCCCTTCGTCCTCCTCCCTCCCTCCCTCCTTCCCTCCCTTTTCTTCTTCCCTCCTTCCTTCCTTCCTTCCTTCCTCCCTCCATCCCTCCGTCCCTCTGTCCCTCTGTCCCTCTTTCCTTTCTTCCTTGCCTGCCTCTCTCGCTCCCTTCTTTCCTTCCACATTTATTGGGTGCCCACTACTGTGCCTGGCATTAGAGGTATACAGGAGGATCTGTGCTCTCAGTAAGTTCATGGTCTGGTGGGAGGGCAGACACATGAATCAGTACCTGCGATACAATGCAAGAAGTACGATGTAACAGACAGGATGCCGAGTGCTGCAGGAGCACAGGGTGGGCCACCTTAATCGTGGGTGCAGCTTCAAGGCGAGTTGAAGGATGAAGTGACTTTTCAGCTGTGTCTGGAGGATGGGTGGAGTTGTCTCCAATCTTCCCACGGCTGCTAAGGAAGGGGTGAGGTACAGGGCCAACGCAATCAGAGGAAACTGCTCCAGTGCAGACATGGTATATTGGTTGCGCGTGTTCAGCTACACACAGCAGAATGCCAACTAAAATGGTTTCAAACTTAGACATTGTTTTCCTTGTACAGTAAGAAATGTGAAGGTAGGCAAATCTGTACTGTTCCATTTTCCTTCAGAGACCCAGGTGCCTTCCATCTCTCTGCCAACCTTAACTATCCTGGCTCTTTCTCCTTGAGTTCGTCACCTAATGATCCCAAGGTGGCCTTTGGAATCCGATAGGCCAGCACTCATGCCTGACTCAGCCACTCATCTCTGGAAATGTGGACAAGTCACATGGCCTCTCACTTTACTTTCCAGCCAAGTAAGGCCTGACCTCACAGGGCTGTCGGGCAGATGGCATGACACGGGCTACTGTATGTGCAACACAAAGTAGGCCAGCCAAAGACAAGAGGGATTTGCTTTCCTCTTTCATCCACATTTCTTTCTATGTCTTTTATTCTCTATGCATTTGCATTGCTTTTGGGGGAGGGCAGGGAGAAAAAGAAGAAAGGAACCCACATTTTGGGTTACTTTTAGGAACTGAATTTGTAATCATGGTAGTCAGATTCATCAGAAACCATCTTTACTTTCTAGGTAAGTATAGCTTGTATAATTAGCATGGCAGGCCAAGCCAAGCCAGCCACAACTGCTGACCCACTGCAAAGCCTGCCATGCAGTCAGTATCTTAGAAAGTAGGGCAGGCAGAAGGTTCTGGAGAAGGCCAAGGGACATCTGGGTCCCTCCAGGGCTTTTACCTTATGTGGGTGGTAAAGGCAGTTCAGCACTCTGGAGATTCATATCCAAGCTTGTTGGATTTCTGTTCAAAGCCAGAACTTGAGAACAGCCACAGTTAATATCAGAGAGATTAATGTTTCATTAGGAAAGGGTGGCCATTAATTAAGTTCCAGAGGATGTCAGGATGAATTATGGTCCATTAAAGGGGTGGGTACGTCCTGCTCTTAAAGGAGATGGAGAGAAATGGAACTGGCTTCCTATGAGCTTTCTGTAACTTTACGGACTTGTCTTATTTGCCCTGATTTATAAGAGCTTTATTTTTTCTTAATAAGTTTTTGTTTGCAAAGTCTATAAAAGCAAGACAATTTATTATTGGTTTAACTATGATGGTGATCCCTGAGCCAATGAGTTCATTGTTTGGTATTTCGAAGAGTCAAATACAAAAGAACAAGGATTTTCCTAAAAGACCCTGTTCTCCAAGTAGGTGATGTATATGTAAGATCTTATTTTTAATGGGAACCTAAAAAGAGTTCATTTGAAACAAAGGCAAACCTGTGGCGCCGTGCAGAAGACACGGGGCCAGATCAGTCTCTCTAGCTGCCAATGCTGGAATCACCAGGACCATATGGGAATGTTATTGTCATTAAAAATTCTTTGATCAGTCTTGCAGACCCTCAAGAGGAAGCTGAGATTCTACAGGACGAACTAGGTTCCCCTAGGGTATAACCTATCAATCAGAGGTTAGCAGACTGTTCTGTGGAGGGCCAGACAGTAAGTATTTAGGTGTGCGGGTCTTATAGTCTATTGTAACTACTCAAATCTGCCATAGTTGCACAAAAGCAGCCATGGACAACAGTCAATGAATGAGTGTGGCTGTGTCCCAATAAAACTTTATTTACAACAACAGGTGGCAGCCTGATTTGGTCCAAGCCATTGTTTGCCAACTCCTGCTATAGAGGGCATATTGTAAAGGCGATTATAAATTAATGACATTTATTTAAACACCAACAGTTTTATTGGGTTAAAAGCAATGACTTCAATAACAATCAAGCTACCATAATAATAAACTTAAAAAAATTACTCTTTTTTAATAATAGAATACTCCTTATTATTGACAAACAGGGAAACATAACCTCTGGTGGTTGACAAATTGAGTTGGCTAATCTGTTAACCATCCACCTGTTTCTTCCTTGCCACCCTCTATTATAGTGGTTGGAAAGCCAACACATTCCCTTTCCAGTTTCTCTACTGCTCAAGAGTTCATAAATGCCCAGTGGAATGTACAGGCAAGTCTATATGCGGATCTTGGGGGTATAGGGAGGCCTCTAGGATAATTTTTCCTTCACTGATAAAAGGGGAAAGTCATTTCAGGAAATTTTCCTCAGCTCCCTTTCTTGTTCATACTTGGAATATGGATGTGATGTCTGGAGATATAGCAGCCAAATTGCTGCCTTGTGGTGAGAAGCCAACAGACTAATCTGACTGAGAGACAAGAAGGAAGGATACTGAGTCTATGGTGGTATCACTAAGCTGAGGCATATTGTCTTGTGTTGCCTGCCACCTTGCAATTCTTGTCACATGAAATAAAAACAAAACTATTCGTTTCAGCTACTGACAGTTGGCTTTTTGTGAAATGCAGTCAAATACATGCCTAACTGATACTCCATGGAATTACTGAAACCTTGCAAAACAGCTCACATTGGGAAACCCTTGTCTAAAGTCTTCTTTATGTATGATGTTCAGAATTAAACAATATTCAATGCATGGCTAAGAGTTCTATGCTTTCAGTTACTATGAAATGGATGTCTGTCTAATGTACTTTAAGCTCAGAATAAAAATGCCTTTGCATTTGGGGAGGGTTTACTTTAATTAAATATTTAAATGGGGCGGGCCCTAACATTTAGTACATGCCCTGGGAGTATATACTGAAGAAAATTGTATTGCTTTTCCACACTGTAGCAAAAGTTGCCTCTCCTATTAAATGTATGGCATCCAAGGTAAGGTAACAATTTAATATCATGATAAATCACTTGCTTGAAGGAAGCTGAGGTTCAGAGAAGCACTTGCTACCTGGAAGAAATGGCAACAGGGTCATATTTCCACCTTGGACATCAAGGCTTAGGCAGCAGGAAGGCAGCCCCGTTTTTTCCTGCAGCAAGAACAGTTCAGACTCTCTGAGCAGGTCAGTTGCGCCAAATTGTGTCATCCATGTAAATTCCAGAAATGGCTGTCCTCCCCAGAACAAAGGAAACTTTTAGATGTCAGATTGGTTTGTTGCATTCTCTTTTCTTTTCCAGAGCCATTCCACACTCTCTAAAACAACCCCTTTCAAAAGCAATGATGATATTGCTCATTTGGAATCTGTAATTGTGGCTTTCCTGAGCTGCATTTAAAGCATAATATCTAAGAACAAAGACTAGTCACAGATGCTGAATTGCAATCCAAAATAGGGTTAAGGGTCAGGAAGGCATCTGGAAGTGAACTTCTGGTTGCGTGCAAGCCTTTGCTTGACAGTTTGAGTCATCTTTAATATTTTTATATGTAAGAAGAAACTTCTAAAGGAAAATGTCCAACTGAAAATGTGAAATTCTGAAGAATCTGCCCATTACCTATGACCTAGTTTGAAGACTAAATTATTTTGCATTTCTGTTTTACATTGGAGAAGTTTATTTTGGAGCTTTGAGTGAGACTGTCTTCTCCAAATTAGGCTGATGGAAATATTCATGTATTTCCTGAATTTGTGAGACAGAGGCTGGCAAATTACAATTCATGGGCCAACAGTGGTCCACCATCTTTTTTTATAAATAAAGTTTTATTGGAACACAATCACACTCATTTATGTGTTTTCTATGGCTGTGTGCTACTACAGCAGAGCTGAGTAGTTAAGACAAAGGCAATATGACCTTCAAGGACTAAAATGTTACTCTGTTGCCCTTTACAGAAGAAATGTGCTGTGTCTTGGTTTAGAAGAGAACTAGAATTAAAACTTCTTGCAACTTCACATAAAGGTGGCTGAGTGGAGTATAATTGTTAGTAAGTGCTCAATAAATAGTTGATGAAAGAATGAATGAGGGAGAAGAAATGCAAAAAACCTAGGTATTTTACTTCCTGATGCACTGTAAACTTATTACCTTTTGGATGAGGGCTGCCTGTGTAAGGGAAGATGACCTGTTGTTTATTGAGAACATCTTAGGCATGTTACATCCATGATCTAGTTTAGGTCCCATGACAACCTGGTGTGTAGTTATATCATTGCATGGCTTGGTGATGACTAATTATCCTGTGCTCAGAGACTTTTTCAGTTCTCTTCCAGATGGTTGAAGTTGCTGACCATCTAATTACCTGATAAGTAATACAGCTTTAAAAAAAATTTAGGTAGCAATGATGTTTTATTTGCACAAAAGTTGCAAAAGTAGGACAGAGTTCCAGTGTACCCTTCATCCAACTTTTCCTAAATTAACACCTTACTTTCCAGGTACAATGATCAAAATCAAGAATTAACCTTGAAACAAAGCTTTAACTAAAACATAGCTCTAACTTAAATTTGACCAGTTTTCCCAGAATTCTTTTTTGTCTTTTAGGATCAAATCCAGGATCCTATATTGCAGTTAGTTGTCATGTCTCCCTAATCTCCTCTAGTCTATGACAGATTTTGATGTTTTCCTTGTCTTTCAAGACCTTGACATTTTTGAAGACTATGGACCAGTTATTTTTTAGACTCTTTGGATTTGATATTCTGATGTTTTTTCAAAAATTGATTGAAGTGATTCATTTTGGTGAGAATACCACAGAAGTAATGTGCTTTTCTCACTGCTCCTCAGGGGTTCATGATATCCATTTGTCTTATGACTGATTATCTAATCTTGATCATTTGGTTATGGTGGTGCCTACCAGACTTCTCCACTTAAAGATATAAAACACCTAGATACAATTAGATGTTTCACCCACTCAGCCTCTTCTAAATAACTACTTACATCAAGCCCAATTCTACCTGAAGCCTTGAGCAGGACAATCTTTGTAGTTTATCTATGAGTCTAAGAGTCTAAGTTGGGTTACCCACAAAAATCCTTGCAAGCTGTTATTGATTTTTTCTTTGAAGTTGACTCTAGAAAGGGAGATCTGACTACTGGTTTTTTCTCTTTTTGCCATCCCATGCTTCCTCTTACCTGTGGTCCAAGAAAAAGAAAAAAAAATCTCCTTTGCAATTTACTGGTATCCACACATATCCTTTCTTTCTGGAAGAAGTGTCTTTACTCCTATGTAAAGTCAGCTCCTCACTGTGTGTTGGATCCTGTCATCCACTCCCTCCCCATCTCATCAGGTTTAAATAATCGTGGTGGATACTTAGGATGGAAAACTGTGCCTCTGGTGAATGTTCAGGAAAGTGTCCACAATATATTCCCATGTAGTTACCATTTCCGGTGCTTTCATTCCTTTGTGTACCTCCATATTTCCATCTGGCATCATTTTCTTTCCATCTGAGAAAGGACTTCCTTTAACATTTTGGAGTATATGTCTGGTGGTGATGTATTCTTTCATCTTTATATGTCCTCAAAAGTTTTTATTTTGCCTTTTTGAAAACACATTTGTTGAGATATTATTCACGTACTATATAGTTTACTCCTTAAGAGTGTATACTTTAGTGGTGTTTAGTGTAGTCACAGAACTGTGCAGCCATCACCATAATTTAATTTTAGAATATATTTTCACCACCCTCCAAAAAAGATCCTTGTACCCATTAGCAGTCACTGTCAAGTCCTCCCTCCCCCTAACCTGCACAGCCCTAGGCAACCACTAATCTACTTTCTGTCTCTAAGATTTGCCTATTCTGGACATTTCATGTAAATGAATCATACAGTGTAGGGTCTTTTGTAACAAGCTTCTTTCTCTTAGCATGTTTTTCAAGGTGCATCCATGTTGTAGCATGCATCAGTATTTTATTTCTTTTTATTACCAAATAATATTCCATTGTATTCATCTTTGTTTTTGAAACATATTTATGCTGGAGAAGGAATTTTAGGCTGATAATTTTCTTTCCTTTCAAAACTTTATGTTGTACTACTGTCTTCCAGTTTCATTGCTTCTGAAGATAAATCTGCTGTCATCCTTTTCTTTGTTCATTTGTATATAATATGCTTTTTTCTCTGGTCACTTTTCATATTTTATCTTTTTCATTGATTTTGAGCAATTGGATTATAATATGCCTTAATGTATTTTCCCCCATATTTCTTATATTTAGGATTCATTGAACTTCTTAAATCTGTTTATTTATAATTTTCATCAAATTCAGAACATTTTTTGCTATTATTTCTTAAAATATTTTTCCCTAATTTCCCACTACCACACTTGAGATCTACTGTCAGAAAATTTGAAGCATATAATACATTATTTTAACTACAGCTACTATGTTGTGCATTAGGTTTCCAGAATCTATTCTTCTTATAACTAAAAGTTTGTACTCTTTGGTCTTTTATAAACCTTCCATGCCTCTTTTTAACTGTTATAACATACAATATATAATGGAATATAGTTACAATCACTTTCAATGTTCTTATTTGCTGATTCTAACATTAGTGTTAGTTCTAGGTTTGTGTCAATTGATTGATTATTATTCTCTTTGTGCATCAAATTTTCTGCCTCTGCGTGCCTACTACTCTTTGATTGGATGCCAGACATTGTGAATTCACCTTCTTGGTTGCTGGATATGTTTGTATTCCTATGAATATTCTTGAGTTTTCTTCTTGGACACAGTTAAATTACTTGGAAATAGTTTGATCTTTTCATATCTTCCTTTTATGCTTATTAGGAGGAAACCAGGAAACATTTAGTCTAAGGCTAACTATTCTATTCCCTAGTCCTGCGGCAAGATCCTTCTAAGCACTCCACCCAGTTGCCTGTGATTTATGAAGTTTTCCAGTTTCTTGGGAATAGATACTCTTCTCTGCCTTGTGTGAATAGTCTATACTGTTCCCTTTTGTGTACTTCTTTCCATGGCCTCAGTAATTTTCTCACATGGCTGCACTGATCAAGTGTATGCTGAATACTTAAGAAGAGCCCTCTGTAGATTTTTGGAGTTCTCTTTCTGTGTGGCTCTCTCCTCTCCAGGACTCTGTCCTGCCCTATCTCCCTAAGTCTCCCTGGATTCTCAGCTCTGTGCCTTCAATTCAGGAAATTCACTAGGGACTGCCTGGATTCCCTCTCTCTGCCCCATGGCCTGGAAACTCTTTCAAGATAGTAAAGTATGGGAATCAATGGCTCACCTTGTTTTCCATACAGTTTTCATTGCTTGATGCACATTGTCTTGGAAAGCATTGTTTTATATATTTTGTCTGATGATTTAGGTTGTTTCTGACAGAAGGTGAATCCAGTTCCTCTTCTTCCAACTTGGCTGAAAGTGGAAGTCCTTCATCATAGAGTTGTAAAGCCACCAGGAACCTCAGATCATTTAGGGCAATTCTTTTTATGGATGAGTGTACTGAGGCTGAACAGATTCCTATGGTTTAAATGAGAAAGAGCCCTGAACTTGGTTGGAATGCGGTGTTTTAGTCTTGGTTCTGTTATTTACTAGTTGTGTGTTCTTAAGTAACTTGCTCAAGAAATAAATGATTTACTCCTGCAACTTCTCCTGTTTGTCATCCTTCCCCTTCTTGGGAATAATTGAAAATAATTTTAACAAAGACTATTGTCTTTAGTGTATCAACAGTTACTTTCTCTAGGTCATAATTCAGAATTGATGAGCAAGAGTGTGGCTCTACTGATGTTGCTCCACTAAGAAACAGGAGTGGACAAATGGAAAAAAAGTGAGTCATCATTTAGTGTGATCATTGAGTACAGATCTGATAGCCCTCCAGACCTTACTCACATGCTTAATAAAGCAGTGAAGTGCACAATATTTATTAAAAATATCCATCCAAACAGTATTTTAATGGTAATCTAAGCTCTCTAAAAGTGAAGCTTATAGGTATCAGAAATGTTGGTTAATAGAACCCCACCATATGTATATGTATGGCCATGATACTCTTTGGAGGTCCCCATAAATAGTCCCCCATGCACCTTTGCTTAGTTATTTCCTGACAAATCACCATTTTCTTCAGAGCATTTATCACAATCTGAAATGATCTTGTTTACTTTTTTCTTCCAATCTACTCTCTACCCTTACCCCACTATTTTGGCATGAGCTTCATGAGGGCTTGGGCATCCCTCACTGCTGGTTTTAATACTTCACATAGGGCCTGGCACATAGTAGGGCCTCACTGAAGAGTCCTTGAATTGATGGATGAAAGAATGAAGCTCCTATAGGGATCCAGTGCAGCCAGGATAGAGCAAGACAGCAAGAAACGGAACTTGGACAATTTCAATCCAAGATCAGTTCTGACATGAACTGCGTTCCTTCATTTAACATGTGTTTACTAAGGACTGATTGTTGAAGGCTCTGAGCCATGCTCCAGACCTTAGACAAGTCACTGAAACTGCTCGGGCCTTATTTTCTCCCCATGCAGATGGAGCCGAGCTCTACCTCACAAGATAGTAATGTAAGTAAAACCATCCCACCCACTGCAACATTCTACATCATTGTAATAGTGTTGACTATCTATTTTTACATAACTTTATTTTGAATTTCTAATCCTTCTAGAAGGGTCTTCATGATCTCAGTGTGGGAAGGCTTAAACATTTTCCTATATTTATTATGTGAGTCTCTGCTGATCAAGCAACTATAGTGATTTTTTCTTTACCTTTTTTTCTTTTCTCTAGTGGGAGCATCCTAAACATTTTGGATTTTCTCAGGGAATGATAAGATGTCTTTATCCTCTCTTGACACCTCTCCCTGAGATATGCAAGTGTAGGAGGCCTGCTTGGAAGTTGGTCACTGGGGAGGAGGAGAAGAGAAAGGAAAAATTGGTGTTTGCATGTTGTCTTGGTTACAGGCATCCCCTCCCTTCTGATTAGGGCCTGCCCGCCTGGAAAGCCTGGTTTTAATTTCCCCTTTGAAATGGGGCTGGGTCTTGTTGCCAATTTAGATTTCACTGGTCAGCTGTTTGGCAGATTCTGGCCCCCTGGGGCCATTTCTTTTGCTCGGGTTACTCACTGGCCTTTTTGCAGCCACATCTCCTGGCTCTGACAGTTCTGATTGGGGTCAGGATGAATGGCCTTATTACTGCTGCTCCCTGATCCTCCAAAAAAGAACCACTCTGGCCACAATTGTGGGGTGGAGTGTCACCCCAGGAGATAAGAATGTGATGAAATCCTATTCTACTGAGTGAAATAGCCCATGTCTGTCTAAATGCATTGCATGGCTGGGATGTTGCTAATATCCTTATAAGTGAAAGGTGAACTGTTGGGGGAAAAGAGTGAAGCTAGGTGTAGGGGGGGTTCCAACAGCTGGGCTTCACATCAAGGGGACACAGTCTGGCTGATTGTATGGGTCTTGGCAGGTTCATCATCTGTCAGATGAATTTAACTTCCCAGGTTCCATCCCTGAAGGTGTGGGGAGCTGCTTATGGGATGATGTACCAAAGGAAGGTTTTGAGAGCCGGGGTGAGTTGGCAGAGAAGGTCCTAGAAGGATTGGAATATACAGTCATCATCAGGCTAAAGAGGAGAGATGAAAGTAGCAGCCAGGAGGTAGATGAGGGCAAAAGCTAGGGACAGAGTGAGCCATAAATTGAGTTGATGGGATTCAAAACAATTACAGCTGAGAATGAGTGGTTGGTGATTACAAAGTTGAGAAAAACGACTTGAGGGCAAGATGTGGGGTGGAGAAGTATCTGCATCTATAGGTGCTGGAAATCCACTAGGGCATTTCTTGGATGGAATCACAGGCGAATCTCTCCTAGGTGTACTGGGGGTGGGGACACGGCTCCCTCATGCTGAGAAATGAGGTCAGACCATGGTATTGTGAAGACAACATCAATGCTTGTGATAACGCTTTACAAACTGTAAAGTAGTTCCAATATTACCGATTATTGATGTTTACTTATGTCAGTAACAATGCATAACATTTCCCCTTCCCAGGCCTCTGGGAGGATCCTTTCCTGCCAGCTGACCTCAGTCAAGTCCATATCCAATCATCAGATTGGTTCTAGCATGGAACTTAAAAAAAAAGTAGTCAGCCCCACCAATCTCCTCTCAGTGGTCTCCTTGCCTTTATGCAAAATTGGAAGAGGCTTGGGAGAAGTGAATTTTTTAAGCCATGAAACTGTCCTATTGAGCCTTTCCTCCAGAGCAATGGGGCTCTTCTTGTCCTACAACCACATAACCAAAAGGGGACTTTGAAGAATTCTTCCAAGAACAAAATGACCTCCTGGAAATGATTTGCTATCTTCCCATCAGAGATCCAGGCAGTTGGCAACTCAATGACAGCCTTCCTTGATAAAATGAAAATCATAAATTTCTGCACTGTGATATGCATGCAAAGTGCCAGGCACTACTGTTAGTGATGATAAGGTGAAGACAGTCAGGCACAGAGCAGTTGAGTAACTTGTCCAAGGTCACACAGCTAATATAAGACAGAACTAGGTTTAGAAGTCAGGCTCTGGACTTTGGACCCCATGCTGTTTTTTGCATCTAAAGTGTCATACTACCTTTGGGATGTTATCTCAGTGACCCCCACAGCCTCATCCTATTTCTGGAAGAAAGAGTATGTCCTTAGTGAATGATGCTATTTAGTATTAATGAAAGAATTTTAAGTCTGGGGCATATTGTGCATAGTGTTTAACATTCTTGAACTTGAGATCTG
The DNA here is from genome assembly GCF_040802235.1 of Manis javanica. Lineage (NCBI taxonomy): Eukaryota > Metazoa > Chordata > Mammalia > Pholidota > Manidae > Manis > Manis javanica. The sequence continues at coordinate 104,125,117 of NC_133165.1, read as the reverse complement.
GCCATCTTAGCCTCCTTGCTTTGATGTCAAGTTAAACATCAAGGCTTTAATAATAGACTCTGCGTATCTTAATGGAGAATAAAAATTGGGCATTTTACAGGTGCACAGGAAATTCTTTAAAAATAACCAAATATTAGGAGTTTACTTTTTATTCTTAAAATAAGAAGTTGATTGATCTTAAAAGTTACTCTCCAGAGCTCTTCTTAAACAGTGTATTTTTCAGATGGCTGTAATGTTAATGTCAGTTCAACCCACATGAGTAAGACACAAAACCTCATATTCACTCACATGACATCAAGCCACCGTCTTCTTTCCCCTGGATCATTGCAGAAGCCTCTTAACTGGTCTCCCTGCTTGTGTCCTGCCCATTCTGCCCTCCACATCCTCAGTTCATGGGTGCTTCGTCACCTAGTACATAGGAACGAACATTTCAAAATGAGTATCAGAATAGTTCACTCCCTCTTTGCTTCATTTTTTCCCTTCTAGGTCATTTCTTCATTCAACAAATATTTGCTTATGGGGCTGTGGGTGGGGGCAGGAGCTGCTCTAGGTGCTGGGAACATATCGGTGAGTAAGACAAAGATGCCAGCCCTTGAAGAGCTAGGAGAGGAGACAGAATAATAAAATACTAGTAATAAGTAAGGGGAAATAAACAGACATTGTAAAATTAAAGCAGGGTGGGAGATCAGGGGCAAGGGCTAGAGATGGGGTGAGGAAAAGCCTTTCCAATTTTAAAATAGGATAGTCACATCATTTGAGCCAAAACCCATCTCACCCAGAGGAAAAGCTGAAGACCTTACCATTGCCTATAGGAGGACCCTACAGGCTCTGGACCTCCCCCAGTTTGTCTGTCTTCTCACTGCTCTTGCCCCAGATCCGTGGTCCTCAAACTTTAGTGAGGGTCTCCTGGAGGGCTTGTTAAGCCACACATTGCAAACACTGATGAAATCTAAAAAGAGTTTGCAGTTTAGTTAGTAGTGTTGTACCAATGTTAATCTTAGTTAAAAATGTGTCATGACTGTGTAAGATGTTAACACGAGGGAAGCTGGGTAAAAGGGAACTCTCTGTCCTATCTTTGCAATCCTTCTGTGAATCTTGTTACTTCAAAAATATAAGTTCACATACATGCACTGCTGGGCTTCACCCGAGTTCCTATTGCCACAGATGTGGATTGGGCTTGAGAATTTGCACTTTTCAAACTAGCGATGCTTATGCTGCTGGTCTAAGGACACAACTTGAAGAACCGCTTCCCTCCATCACTCAGCTTCAGCCACAGTGACTTCCTTAGCTCCTCCCAGCACAGCTCTCCAGGCTTCCACCCCAGGCCATCTACATTTGCTGAACTCTCTGCCTGAAATGCAACTCCCTTAAGAACAGGATTTGCAAGGTCCACCCCATCACCTCCATGTCTCTGTTTAATAGGAAAGCCTGCTGACTTGGTTTAAAAGGTACCCCACTCCTCAACCAGTATCCCTGTTCATGTTTGCTCCATGACACTCATTACCATGTGACATTATGTACCCTCCTATTTGTATATTTCTCTGTCTCCTGTCACTTCCGTCCCGACACGTAAGCTCCATGAGGGTTGCTTCTCTACTTCATTCTCTGCCACTCGTTTTCTTTATCACTTAGAATGATACCTGATCACAGTATGTGCTCAAGGACTTCATTTCCTGGATGAGTGAAAGAAGGGATAGAAAATCAGTCCCTGGGGATGGTGTAGCAGCATGGCCAAAAGCTCAAATTCAAGAGTCTGAAAGATTGGGGCTCAAATGCCTACTCAGCCATAAAATCTTTGCTTAATCTTCAGCAAGTTACTTTCCTCATATAAAATTGAAGGGAGTCCCAGTTGTAGTATATCCTAGGGAAATGAAAGACTAAATGCAAAAATGCAGATAAAGCTCTTAGCACAGTGCTGGGCACAGAGTAATTGAGAAATTACTCTTTCAGTAAATGTCAGCTAATGTTATTGTTGCTCTACAAATTTGGTCTTGGTGATTATTCAAGCAGGGCCCTGCATTAAAATTGAACTTTGTATAGGAAACTATTTCTCCAGAAGTGGTGAAAAGTGAATAATTCTGCTATAACATGAATATTTGTGCTTCTTCCCCCAATTCAGCCCTTGGATATTAATCCCTAATGTGATGGTGTTGGAGGTGGGGCCTTTGGGAGGTTAATAGGTCATCAGGGTGGGGCCCTCAGGGAGGGGATTAGTGTCCTAATAAGGGGCTGAAAAGACCAGAGTTTTCCCCTCCCTCCATGTGAGGACACAGAGAAAAGGAGGCCAGGGTCTTTGAGCCAGGAAGTGGGCTCTTACCAGACACCAAATCTGCCAGTGCTTTGATCTTGGGCTTCCAGCCTCCAGAACTGTAAGAAATAAATTTCTGTTCTTTATAAACTATCCAAGCTATGGTGTTTGGTTATAGCAGCCCAAACAGACTAAGGCAAATCCTATGGGTAATATTTAAGCTATTAAGAGAAGAACTATCTTCAAATACTCTCAAGTATTTTCAAAGTATCCAGTTGGTGTTCAGTTACAGACATAATATATATATATATGTATATATATATTACAAATAATTCTATCTTATCATTAAACTAAAATCTCTAAGAATTGCTCTGAATTGTAATTGGAAATGCCTTAAATAAACTTTATTGACCTAGTTTATATTAAAAATTATAAAAATGTATTTCTGTATTTATACTTTATAAATATATAAATGTACCTATTTATAAATATACATTTAATTAATATTTATTGGTGTAGTATATTAATTGTATTGCATTAATACCAATATTATACATCAACAGTATATGTAAATATTATAATACACCTTAGCATGTTAATATATCCCTTTAAATTTATATAAATATTAATATTTAAAGCATTTCATCTATTTATATCTTTACAAAGGTATTTATTTATAAATATTTGTATTTATTTGTAAACAAGTAAATCATATTCCATGATTTGAAATCCAGATGGGGCCATCTTTAACTAGTCTTGATTAACACAGCTTTTATGTAGCTCCATGCCTGTGTGAGCACAGCTCCTCATTCAGGAGCACACATGTTCCTCCACATCATCTTCCACCATGTGCAGAAGGTAAACCATTTCATCCAGGGGCAGCTGAATCAGGTTGGAACCTTCCTACCTTCCTCCATTGCGCTCCTTCCAACACTCCCAACACTGGCTGCCAACTCTTTAATAAAAGCTTCATCCATGGTAGCATCCCGGTCAGCAACCTCAGAACTGGAAAAGATGAGTAATGAACTGGCTGCCACTGGCCTCCTAACGGTCAGTGGCAGACTCAGAGGCAAAAGTTTAGGAAAGAAGAGAAGTACACTTGCAACAAGTGAAGGGAGTCAGACTTTTAATAGGACTAGCTCTGGAAATTAAAAACACAAAGGCATTTAAAAAACACAAAGGCATTTAAAGAACAAAAACCACAAGCTCATCAAGGTTACCAGGCATACGTCAGTGTGCTCGTGGTGGGGAAACAGCAGCATTCTTACACGATTAGCATGTGCAGGAAGGTTGGACATAATCTTTGGCTATTAGCATTGCACAAATCAGGAAGATAGTTGATTTTGCTAGGGGTCCATGCTAATGGGGAAATGCTCAAAGTTTTGTTTATTTGGGGTACCAGAACCAGGCAAGATTTTTCATTACTTTCAGGGTACAAGGTTTGTATGTTTTGCCCTCCTGACTGCAGAACATGTTGTGTATATTTACTGATAATGGTGGTTGAGCAAGATGTCAGTTCTGCTTCTACAACATTTCCTTGGTTGCAAAATTCAGCTTTTACTCAGGATACAGGCCTTGCTGTTGTGTTCTGAATGAGGTTCCTGTTTTCCTCAGCTAACCAGCCATTAAACTAACAACAGCTGCCACTCACTGAGTGTGCACAAAATGCCAGGGACCAAGGTAAGCCCTTTCTGAGATAACAGTTAATACTTTTTGAGCTTTACTCTGATCCAGGTTCTTCTGTTCTAAGAACTTTACATGCATTATCTCATTCAATGTTACAACACAGGAGGTAGCTACTATTTTAATCTCCATTTTTATGGATTAGGAAATTGAGGCACAAGGAGATAAGCAAATTCCCTGCTAATCACCTAGCAGGTGAGCAGAAGAGCTGAGATTTGAACCAGATTCCTTAGTCCCAGCTGTGCTGTGCTATTCTGCTCCTAGTACATTTCCCCATTATTTCATTAAAACCTCACACTATTCTGTGGCATGGCCATTATTACCCCCATGTTATAAATGAGGGACAGAGAGTTTAACTCATTTGCTAAAACTATACAGAAAATGGCAGCACGGGTTTAAATTTGAAACTTTTTGTCACCAAGATTTTCTGGTACATGATGCCTGTAAGACATCTCGGTTCCTCCTGGACATTGTGTGGCCTTTACATGGTCCACGTGGCATGGCCCTGTGACATCTGACCCACTTCATTGCTCACCCTGGTGCTCAGAGCTGTGAGATGCAGGCATTCCTTGACTATGTTGGGATGAAGGGCGATTATCTTTTACTATAAGAATTCATTATCTTCCAGTGATCGGTTACATATGTTGATTCAGTTCGGCCTTCAGTAAGAGACTTCAGCATGCCGAGTCCTGTGTTGTGGGTATGTTTTGGGGTCAGGGAGAGAGAACAGTTTTGTCTAAGATACAGCTGCCTCTTTCATAGAATTTATGATCTGATTGGGCCAATAAAGATGACATTGAGACACGCATGTGCCTTGCGCTGTGTGCTACTGATGGAATGTTACAGAAGTTCACAAACGGGGGTGCTGGAGCTCCTGGGCTGGCATCTTGGGGGATGAGGACCTTAAAGGACATGTGGTATCTGGATGCAAGCAGGAAGATTCGCCAGGCATGGACCAAAAGGTTGAGAGGAGGCCAGTGGGAGGGGGGAGAGGGAACTGCATTTCCCGCTGTAGGTGTAAGATGCAGAGCTAGGCACTCAATATATATTACTTCACTGACTGCTCAAGTTAGCCCTGAAAGATGGGTGGGATTACCCCATTTGACAGATGAAGAACCTGAGGCTCAGTGAGGTTAATTTGTTTTTGGCCATATAGATCTTAAGTGGGAGAGTGGTATTCAAACTCAGTCTTGACTGGTGCCAAAACTCATGTTCTTCCCACACTGCTAGGATTTTATAGGACTCCTAACTTCCCTGGGAGCAAAGGTCAACACAGGCAGCCTGACTTCTGTGATGGTAAATTTTGTGTCAGTCTGCCTGGACCATGGGGTGCTCAGATATTTGGTTAAACAATATTCTGGATGTGTCTCTGAGAGTGTTTCTGGATGAAATTAGCTTTGGAACAGATAGAAAAGAACCAAAAGGCTGAGAAGGGAGAACTTGCTTTCTCTACCTGACTGTCTTTGTGCTGGGACTTCGGTCTTCCTCTGTCTTTGGACTCAAATTCAGGTGAGAGTTTGCACCATAGTCTCTTCCGGTTCTGAGGCCCCTGGACTTGGACTGGAGCTGCACCGTCAGCTCTCCGGGGCCTCCGGCTTGTCAACTGTAGGTCTTGGACATTTTGGCCTCCGTGATCAGGTGGGCCAACTCCTTATTCTTTTCTCTTTCTCTCTCTCTCTTTACTCCTCCCTCCCTCCTTCTCTGCCTCCTTCCCTCCCAATCTCTGTATCTATATCTCTATCTAATCTCAACATATCCGATGGGTTCTATTGCTCCTTGAACTCAGAACGAATACACTCCTTTCTGACCTCATGGCAAAGATACCTCACTTCTGCTTTTGATGAGGCCTGAACTCTGCCTGGCCCCTTGGAGGTTGGTAATGGGACAGCTGCAGTGCCAGGGCCTCGAGCATGACAGGTCAGGAGGCTGGGTCCCAAGGGCTGAACACCATGGCATGGGTTAGCCATCTGGGCCCAGCAGAAGACAGAGGCAGGGTCTGGAAGCATCCTGAGGATGTGGGCATAGGAGGGCTTGAGAAGCTGGTGCTTCCCAGAGAATGCAGCCGACCTCTCAGAAACCTGCAGTGGGCACAGTCAGTTTGAGGCCACCACCTACGTGACAGGCAGGCCTGCTCCAGGAGGTGGAGATACCGAAGGGAGTCAGACACACACCTGGCCCTCAACAGGCTCTAATTTAGTTTGCAAGGATGGGCAAAGAGATCATTTCAATACCACGTTATATATGCTGCTATTCCTTCAGCCAGCTGGCTTCTGCGCTCAGCCTGCATATGGTTGGCTTTGCCTTGGAGAGATAGCTGAGTGCCTACTGCAGCATGGTCTCTGGCACATGGATGTGTCTGTGTGAGCTGCCACCCTGTGACCCTGCAGGTTATAGCACGCCCACCCTGTGGAATAGCCACTTCGCTTGGATTTATTGTTCATTCTTGACGAATCATTTTCAAATAGAGGATCACAAGCTGGGTATATCCTGGAATGAAGATTCTCCTTATGTGCTTTATATATTGAAATTCTATCAGCCTGCTAGAGCAAAATGGATACTTGTTATTGCAAAGTGCTATAATAATTAATAATGGCAATAAAAGCTAAGGATTTTAAATATAAAATAGTTATCAGACCTTCCAAAGAATTATTAAGGAGACAGTGTGATGCTAATATAGATATTTTAAAGGGAGTGGGTTAATTAGATAACTTAAAAAACACATTAATAGCCTTTTTGAACCAATAAATGTTTATGAAGTTTGTATAATACATGACAGGATAATAGAGATAATGGAGATTAGACTAGAATGATCCTGCTTGTAAAGTTATTTGGTATGCTAGTATTTGTAACAGTACTTAACTAGCCTCTCAGAATCAGATTTAATTTTTTGATTTTTGTTTCCCATTTAGGCCATGAGTCTTTTGAGAAAAAGTTTTATTCAGAATGCTCCACCTCTTGTGAAGAGGAATTTAAAAAAACTAAAATGCCAACTTTGCCTCCTAAAAAGGGAAAAACTCCAAGATCGTGTGTAACAATGCCTATGATAAACCTTCCCCTAGACGTGAAGAAAATAGGAGCCCATGAGAAAACAGTGTGACACTCACTCAACCTGCACTTTGGTCTGGTGGGTCAAACTGTTAAAGACCAGACTTTACAGAAGTCCAGATTAGCTCTGAGGCCATGGAGGCTCTCGTTGGTCCATCCTTATCAGGGTGGAGAGCAACTTCCTCATGTGGTGCCAACATCCGTGTGAGCAGCCCCTTTACCGGCCACGAAGAGCCTTACTCTCCCACTGCCACAGTTAAAAGTATAGAGACTTTCACAGTTTAAAGTCTATATAGTGACTGCCGGAGTGGGTGGTGCTGAGAAATTACTGGACCAGCACTCTAAAGTCAAAACTTCACGTTTCAACTGCTAATATTTTAATAATAAAGTTGTAAGTCAATGGTTGGCTGAATTTCAGATTCATGTTGTAGCCTGCTACGCAAAATTTCAGATTCTTCAGGCTGCATCCGTCCATCTGGTGCCACTGTGACCATCAGCTCTGCCAGGCCCTGGCCAGCCTCCTGCAGGTGCCTCCTGATTGTGCCTGGCCTCAGGCCCCTGAGGGGGCCTCTCACCTTCTGCCTGGGCTTCCCTGTTGACACCAAGGGACTTCAAGCAACCTGAAGACTTTTCAACTCTTTGGAAGGTCTGATAACTGTTTTGCATTTAAATATAAATTTATGGCATTAAGCTGATTATGCCTCCAGTTGAGGGGCATTGACCAACTAATGATGGGAACTGGTGGATAAATTCTTTCTTTTCTCCTTGCCACACATAGTCCTGAGACTCAGGATGTATGGCTCTCCCGGGATGATCCCACAGGATCCAACCGCCAGTCATCTTTAGCTGTGGCCAGTTCATAAAGCCTTGTCCCCTGCCTCTCCCTCTGGGGTTTAAAAACAGGAAGACAAATTCTTTGCTATTCTTTCCCTCAACAGTTGGGGCTCCATTCTTCTCTGCTTGGGTGTGGGCTGGACTCAGCACCTGCTTTTAGAGAATAGAACTCAGCAGAAGTCACGGGATGTAGCTTCCATGATTAGGTCATAAAAAGACTGTGGCTTCCATCTTCACTGTCTCTCTGGTGTTGGCTGAATTGTGCCCCTGCCCCACGCTCCCACAATTCATATGTCCAATCCTTAATCCCTGGTACCTCAGAATATAACTGCATTGGGAAAGAAGGTCTTTATTTAAAGAGCTGATTAAATTCAAATGAAGTCATTAAGATGGGCTCTAATCCAACAGGACTGGTGTCACTATAAGAAAAAGATGCCGGGGAGTGTACACACACAGAGAAGCCACGTGAGGACACAGGGAAAAGGTGGTCTCCATGCCAAGAGGGGTCTCAGGAGAAGCCAGCCCTGCCAACACCTTGATCCTGGTCTCCAGAACTGGGAGAAATAGCCTTTGTTGTTCAAGCCACTCAGTCTGTGGTATTTTGTCAGGATGGCCTGAGCAGACTAAGACACTTCCTTTTTCTTTTTCAGATTGCTGACTCAGGGGGCTGCCTGTTTCCAGAGGCCAGGAGAGGTTGGCAGGCCTTATGGAGCACTGCCAACTCCACACGGGAGGCAGATGAAACAGCATCAGGACGGCTGTACTCCCCAGCTGAGGTACCCGAGAGCAGCCCCCACATAGGCCCCCAGACTCTTTCTAAGGAAGTGCGGTCCTCACACCCCCACAGTGCAGAGCAGGCCTTTTGTAGACTGGCCGAAACTCAGTCTCTAGAGCCAAAAAGTCCTCACATTTGATGCTGTATGCTCTCATTGTCCACGTGACCTTGGGCTAATCCCCAAATCTCTGCAAGCCTCAGTCTCCTCATCTGTAAAATGGAGACAATCAAACTACTACTAGCAGTAATAATAATAATAAAAACTTAACTGAGCACCTACCACATGCACGGACAATTCTAGATATATTTCAGTTACTCTTACTGAGATTCATTCTATGTAAGGACAGTCCTCTAATGGGTTCCTAGTATTACCCCCATTTCAAAGTTAACAGGACTTACAGGGTTCAGTTGGAAGCTTTCAGGGAGTTGCAACTTGTAGAGCTTGTAAGGTCCACAGTAAGGTGCACATTAAAGTTCACCCATCTTTCATCTCTCCTTCCCTCCCTGCCTTCCTGCCTTCTTCCCTTTCCTCCCCCCACCCCTCTTTCTTTTCCCACTGAGAGCTAGCCTCACTCAGATCCATCCATTCCTCCTGTGAGGAATCTGAGCCCCTCCAGGGGCTGTGATTCCAGCACATGGGCTGTGAGCTGCTGTACCGTTACAGCCTGGGTTTACTTGGTGTCCGGCTCGGGGCTGGGCACATGGTCGGAGCCAGAGCAGCGTGTCCTATACTTTCCATGGAGGATGTGTGGCCCCTGAAGCTCTTTCTTAGATGTGCCTGCTGGTCACCTCTCAGACTGACCCATAAAGCCCAAGGGCTCTTCTAAATGACAAAGGCAGTGATCAGATTTGTTTTTCTTCCTGAGCCCAGCAAATGGCTTTTCAGTTTCTGTCCCAGGTGGCTGGGATGTCCAAAATTGTGTGGCTGTCACTGAGACTACTGAAGCCCAGCTGAAGCTGGCTGGTGTCCCAGATGCAAACATTGCTCTCCCCTGAGAGCCGAACCCAGCCGCCCCTCAGGAATGCATGGCTTCTGAGCAATGCCTGGCAACTTGATTCACAATTTCTTTTGATCTAACAGTAGCAGAGCCCCACCTTGGAAGTTAACACTGGGTGCACTACTGACTGGAGCAAATGTAATGTGCTGGTAAGTGTTCCGAGTGCCAAAGAATACTGGCTTCTTACGAGAACCTGGGCATTCACAAGTCTCTTGAACGGTCCCATGGGGAGTCCACCAGCACGGCCCTCCAGAATGAGCAGGGTAGGCTTCACCCTCTCCCAATGGGTTACACTTTGAGCATCTGTCTCCCCAGGGTTCTGCGGGAAATCCTTTCCAACCTGAATTCTTATCAGCTGACAATCCATGTGCTGTCAGCCCTGATGGAGAGGATGGTGGGAGAAAAGTTACCACCTCATTAAGGGCACAGGTTAACTGGGTGATTGAGTTTCCATAGTGCCGAGAAAGCCTACAAAGCCTTTGTATAAACACTAGTTTGATGGTGAAAACAGTTCTCCCTTCTTCCACTGAGGGCAGCAGACAGAGTAAATATTGACAAATGGAGAGGTTTACTTTCCTAAGAGGCCTGCCGCAGGTAAATGGGGCAGGGGAGAAACGCTCTGGTTGACTCATTATCAACAGAAGGAAAACCGTTCTCTCTGGGCACCTTCTTTGACGTGGTCTTTGGTGTGGCTGGAGGTTTATGAGGCTGATGTGCTAAGTTGGAACTTGGCAAGGCAGCAGTCTTCACCCTGACTGGGCAGCGAAGTCATCTGGCCTTCTTGCCCCCACCCTGGCCCTGGATTCTGATGCAGGAGGCTTGAGTGCATCCACCTGCATGTTTACAAAGCTCCCCAGGGGCTCTGAGGTCAGCCAAGGTGGTGAGCCTCTCTCTCCCCCTTTTTTTTCCATGTGCAAGTCACTTTATTTTATTTTATTTTTTATTAAAGTATCATTGATATACAACCTTATGATGGTTTCACATAAACAACACAGTGGTTTTAATAATCATGCGTATTATCAAGTCCTCACTCTCTCCATTGCGGTCACTGTCTATCAAGTTGAACCTCTGTCTAAAGAGGAAAATGTTCGAGCTAAGCATGACCCTTGATCCCCAGCCATCTCCCAAACATGCTGTCAGGTCATGAGAGCTTGAAGACTGTGTAGACCAAGCTAAAGCTTTCAAAAGTGCAATTCGGACATTGCTGGGAAGAATGTCTCACTAGGTACAAAGGTAGCTGCCCACGTTGGCTTCCAAAAACCCTCAGTGTAACATCCAACGCCTGCCAGGGCCGCCTGCCCCCGCCTGCCCCTCTCCCGGTCCGTCTTGGCTCGCTCTCCCCAGCTTGAGCCGCTTCAGCCTCACTGCTCTCGCGGTTGTTGCGTCCTCACAGTATCCCCAACACCTGAAGGCTCTTTGTCCTGCTGTCCTAGAAGGCCCCCTCCGAGCCCCACCCCTCGGAGGGGCACCTGCTATTCTCTCAACTCGCCCTCTGTTCGTTTCCTTCTTGATCAACGTGGCTGGTCGTTTGTTTGTTGTTTCTCTCGCCCATCAAACCCTAAGTCCCGTGCGAGCAGGGCGCTGTTTCTTTCCCCGACGGCTGCACCCTCACAGCCCCGCGGAGTTCCCGGTAGGGCACTGCTCAGGGCAGGCTCCTTTGGGGGCAGAATGACCCCGCGCGGAGCTGTGTGCCCTCCCGGGAGCCCGGGAGACCACAGCCTGACGTTTCAGCAGTGGAGGCTGTTTTCCTAAGAAAGACACATTTCGGGCCTGGAGACAGAGGCGCCATCCCTTCCTGAGTAGATAGGCCTTGAAACCTTGGGGCATTTCTTTTTCCCCGTACAGCCAGCTCTCTGCCACTTCATTCGAGGCTTCCTCTTACCTCCCCTCACTAGGGCCACCTATTGTACCCTTGTTTAGGGAAAATCCCAGGCTCCTGGGGAAACCTGTCTCAGTCCCCTTCCCTTTCCTCTTTACTCCACTTCAAAAAGAAAAATCAATGGGGGAAAAAAGGGACAGTTCATTTTATTGTTAAGTGGAAACATTTAAAATATAAACCAAGCTGAATTAACACAGTATGGAAACGGCTTTTAAATTATTCAATTAGGTAATTAGCACAGTAGAGTGAGATGGCGGGAAAGATGGGAAGGCAAGGAATTTGGAATTGAACCCAATTTGGGTCCTGCCTCTACTTACTAGATTTTGATAAGTCACTTAACCTTGGACCCTCAGTGGTGTAGTCTGAAAACTAGGAATAATTCCTGAGTTTTTGAGGACTGAATGATACTCTTGAAGTGCACATTCCTGGTACAAAGTAAGAACACAGAATAGTATTTGGTAACACATATTTAGTGCTTTCTATGTGCCGGCAACATTTGTAATGCTTTGCCTTCATTAACACATATAATCCTCACAACAGCCCTGTGTATGTTATCCCTACTTTACAGACTTGGAAACCGAGGCACAGAGAGGTGAAGGAACATGCCAGCAGGTAGGGATCTGCGACTGCCTACGGAGGCTGTGCCTTAACTGCAATTCACCACCTCTCTGTTGGTAGAGACCGTGCTCCCTGTGCTTCAAGCAGACTGGGTTCTTTTCCTGAAACGGAGGAGGTAAAAGTAGTATCACTTTAAATCCTTTAGGGTGACACTGGCAGGTGAAAGCCTAAGGGTCTGTGCCAGGATTGCAAAAGTGAAGTCGAACACATTATGCTTTCCAAAGTATTTTGACAGGAGAGAAGTAGAGAGTGTTTGAATTACAAGGGCTGGCCTTTGCCGTGTAAGTCACCCTTCTCCACCCACTGGGACTGGCCTGCGATGGCAGCTCCAACCTGTGTGGGGAGCCCGACGCACTTGTGTCTCTTGTCTTTCAGAAAAGTGCTCCCTCCGCACTTGTGGGCTGCTCCTGAAAAGTGCCTTTCTCATCAGCAAATGGCTAGAAGGTTAGACTTATGCGAGTCAACATTTCCAGACGTTTATACCTCTAGATATCTCCAGTCATGCTCACTTCACTAGGTATTTGCTGTAAGTGCCTAGGTCCAGGAATGACATTTTGATGTGGGCAACAGAGCTGGCCTCAGCTTAGTAATTTCTGTCTTAGCTTAGTGTTGCCATTGCTCAGTTGCTAACTGTAGTGTTGTGGAGGGTTTTAGCATCCAGAGGACACCTCAGAGGAAAAATATCTGCCTCCCCTTCCCACTCCCTGGCTCTGAAGTTACTGACACCTTTGACACCATGCCTCATCCTTTATAACTCTAAACTAAGTCTTTCTGACTCCAAAAGGTTAGAGTTTAATTGTTTCATACATTTCCTTGTCCATCCATGCATCCATCCATCCATCCAACATAAGCACTTACTGAGTATCTATTGTGAGCCAGTCCTATTCTAAGTGTTGGGGTATCAGCAGTGATTCAGATACTCAGTTCAAGTCTCCAAGAGGCCACCTGTTACATCTACCATCTTTTAGATTGTATTTGCTCATGCATCATCTCCATGCTTCCCAAACGTGACTCACTCATCATCTACACAAATTTTGCCATATTCACATATAACATGCTATTATTTGCTTAGTATTTTCCTTTAAATAGCCTAAAGTTAATACATTTACTTAAAATAATATAAATAATACAAATAAATTCAAATCATTTATTTCAATAAATCTACTTGGAAAGGAAGCTGGATATCACTGCTAAAGTTGCATATATTTCATATATTGTATTTTCATGTGTTAAATTTCAAATTGTGTATATGTTCATAAGGAATTAAAATAAATACCTACAATATACATCTGTGCACTTCCTAAACCATCTCTGCTGCCATGAGTGGTAAACACACCATGTTGAGGAACTGGATTCTTCATGTGTCTCCTTATTTCTCCTTCATTATTTTCCAAATGAGGTTGCCAGATTTAGCAAATAAAAAGTCATTCTAAAATCATTATGATTCCCATTTCCAGATGCAACTCTAAAATGAAGTAATTCTCCCAAAGATAAACTGTTGGTAAAAGTTGGAACTGAGACTAAAACTCAGATAGATATCTTGGCTCTAAGTCCAGTAATCCAGGAGCTGAGGCCCATTAGAAGATTGTGAAGTTAGCTGTATTAGTTGCCACCAACATTTCAAAAAAACTAAGTAGAATTTATCTAAGAGTATAGAATATCTTGGAGCATATCACAGTAGGTGAGGTGAAGTATGGGTTTGTGAATCTTGATTGTGATATAAATGTGCATCTCACTCTAGGGGTTATGGCCAAACATGTTTGAAAGCTACTGCTCTGCTTGGCCACACCATCTGAGCCCTGGGCTGCCTTGCTGGTACTGCTGGCCAGCAAGGATCACTGCATTACAACCCTCTTGGGGCTGCCCTTCATATTCATCAAATCTTCCCCACTGCCTGCTTTTCTGAAGAAAATTTTCCTAGAACCAGTCATGCCCATTCATTTATGTGTTGTCTGTGGTTACTTTCACACTACAGATAAGGTTACCAGATTTAGCGAATAAAAATATGTGATGTCCTGTATCTCAGCTGACCATCCAGCTATGAGAGCAAAGTTGAGGAGTTGTGACAGTGACCATATGACTCACAAGGCCAAAAATATTTATTATCTGGCCCTTTGAAGAAAGAGACTGCCCATCCCCAATCTGTATGGGTGGCATCCTGTGGGCTCATACGGTGCCCTGGGCAGCTGAACACAGTAGGGCTGTAGCCAGCTACTGGCCCCTTGGCAGCTGGGCTTCCTTTCAGCTTCTTGTTCTTCCATTGCATTTTAGTGTTTGGTTCTCTCCAAGGCTCCAAACCAAGGTTGTGTGAACAGAGAGAGCTGAGCTTTCCCTCCTAGAAGTTTTCCTGCTAATTTCTCCCCAAACTGCCTTTTATCCCTGCCCCTGGCTTCCCCCTTCACCGCTGCTATTCTTCCCAAGCCTCTGGCCCCTTACGATATATGAATGGAGGCGTTTGGACCCTTTCTGTAATAAACCCTGAGTGACACCCTTAAACAGAGAAGTGGGGTTTGGGAATAATGTGAAAAACTGTGAAATTCTCTCAGTGTGCAGGGCCCAGCCCAGTTTTGGACAGTGAATCATGGCGTTGGCCAAGATATTCTCATTACAATCTCTGCTGACTTCCTTGGAGGAGTGAAAGCTGTTGCCTGCAAAAATAGGCAGCTCTTCAGCCTCCTTCTCTAATGGCCCTGCCTCATCCCTTGGTAGTCTTATCTGCACATTCCTTCTATCTCTCTGAGCCACTATCTGTCTTCCTGAGCCACTACGTTAGCTCGATTACTGGGGACATGAGCCCAGTCTGAGGCATACCCATGCACAAGAACTAGAATAATAGGGGTAATAGCTCAGCCACTTACCATTTTAATTTCCTTGTTATTTCTCTTATATATATTTTTGAGTGTAGAGCATGCCTAGGATGACACATTTCTCTGGGACCTCATGTCCATTTGAACACCAGCAGCTAGAATGGTCCAGGAGAAAGCCAGAAGTGTGGCAAGGGCCTGGACACTGTTTCTTGATACATGTTTGAGTAAAACAGAATTTATAGAACATTAATATTGGATGGCATCTCTATTTGTTATCATACATAGGTCCCTCATTTTATACTTGAGATCAGGGGATATGAAGAAAGCCCACCCAAAGGCACAGTGGAAAGGGGGCTACATGGTACCCTGAGAACTTGGCTGTGATCGTAGCTAGTCTTTCCATGTATCCATGGATACAACCAATAAGCTGTCTTTGTTTTCCTTTTGTAGATTTATCATCATTCTTGTCTTTGATGTCATCATCACCAAAGATTTCATCTTCGTAACTCTCATTTGTTCAGTGCTCACCGGGGACCAGCTACTAGGGTAAGCGCTTTACATATCTTACCTCATTTAAACATCACAACAAGTCTATGAGATAATTATCATGCTTCTTTTATAGAGGTGGGAACTGAGGCATTGAAAATTTTAGTCACATAGCTAATATCAGACTAGCCCTTGAGCACAAATTCGACATTAAGGCCTTATTTGTTTTTTTTGTCTACTGCTTGTTTTCTCATGCCTACAATGTGTTGGGCACATAGTAGGTGCTCAATAAATATTTGTGGAGTGAATGGATGAATATATGGTACCAAGCTGGTGCTCTTGACCATTTTGTTGGTGGGTTTCAAACTTGGCTCATCACTAGAATTCCTTCCAGAGCATTCCAGAATGCAAATGCTACGTGTCTCTCTGGAGATTTTGAGCTGAGGCCCAGGAATCTGATTTTTAATACACTTCCCACCAAATTCTGATGCAGCCAGCTCAGCCCCAGGCTGCAGACAAAATTTGGCATCGACTGCTGCCACGCTATACTGCCTCATGAAAACTTTGCAGTTTTTTAGTACTTCTGCAGAACAAATAAAACCACAATTTATATTTCACAATTTGTGTGGCTGATCTCATGTCCTTCTGACAGACCTTTCACATTTCAGAATGTAACAAATTACTTTCTTTTCTGGGATACCAAGACATAACATTGGATCTTGGGAGGCAGCTGGCCCTTCCAGATGTATCTCTATCTACCCTCCTCCAACCCACCCCCCTCCCACATATCATGGCTATTTCTTGTTCTTGGTCCAATTATCTTTCCGCTAAAGAAATCATCCTCTCATTTGTTCTAGAGGAGAGAAGAGTTGGGAGTAATTCCAGGGCCTTTAAATGTCAGTGACTCTTAAGGAAGGGGATTTAGAATTGTTCTAGATGCCCACAGGGTAAACCTAAGATTGGGGCAGTCTTATGGCTTGTTTGGCCAAGAGAGTTCCAATCTATCTCGACTTTCCAGGGGTAATTATGAATCGTGCCCCTGTTTAGTCTCAAGCATGAAACTGGGTTTGCACAATACATACTATGGTCACTTTACCTAAGACCAGAAAGAAAAGAACTTAAAGAAGATAAGTTTCTGCTTATTTTAAGGAAGGAATCTCCATCCGACATGCAAAAAAAGCTCCAAAATCCCCAAAATGTGCAATTAGGCTGCTTAAGTTAAGGAGTGAGTTTCCTGTTGCTGGATGTGTTAAAGCAGAAGGCACATGGCTAGTTGCTGGGGATGATGGAAAAGAAGTCAAGCATCAGTGGATGACCTTAGAAGTCCCTTTTGACTAAATGTCAGAGGACAGCAGAATCTGTGGTGCCTGAGCTGTGGTATGAGCATGTGTCACACCCACACCCACGTGAGAAGAAGCCGGGAACAGCAGAGCCTGTCCCTCTCGGGTGGAAGGCCATTCCATGGTCAGCAAGTACAAGATGTTTTCCCAATACTGTAGAATTGGAGAAGGCTCACGGTATTTAGAATTTGGCTCTTAACATCACACCCAAGCTCCAATGGCCTCTGCTGAGGAGGCTGGGCAAATCCTCAGGAGGTGAGTGCACTAGACAGGCTTCCTTTCCTGGGAACCAGAGCCACATCTGCTCCCATTCATCTTTGAAAAGTGCATCAAGTGTAGGCCGCCACTCTGCTCCCCCACCCCTGATTACCCCAGGTCACCAGGCAAATGTCCGTGTGACCTTTGGTGGAGTTTGACCCTTGCTCACTCTGAGTATCTCAGAGCAGTGCGTAGTGCTAGGGAGTTCCCCCACATTCTTCAGGGGAGTTATCACATTCACCCTGCCCTACTTTCTATTCCCTTCCATCGTTAGACACTAAGGGGTGGGCCTCTGTGAATTTCTCCAAGATCCCACAGAGCATTGGCTGCAGGGCCCAGGACCCAAACTCAAGATACCCCAGAGGAAGGCTGACTGCACTATGATACATCTTTCCAAGAGGATCCAGAAGAGCAGAAGCAAGTTGTGCAAATCCCCAGGCTTTTTTTTTTTAAGTCAAAGTTTAATCTTTCTACAATTTAAATTAGGAAAAAGGTGAAGAACTCACTGGGAGCAAGAAGAAGCAAGAGTTCTTCCAGAGTCTGGTGTTTGATGAGACAGATACTCAGTTATTGTGCATTTTCATTGTTTTTCCATGTAGAACATATGGCAGAGACTTGGGAACACCCACGGCTGGAACCAGGTTCCGTAACTGGGTTGCTGGCAAAGCTGTTGTCGCCACAGTAGTTGACTGTGCCCCAGACATATGAGATGCTGGTCTGTCCCTACAAGTCTTTATCCTAGTCTTCATCACAAGGAGGGCCTTGCCATGTGCTCTTAGCTAGAGTCTGTTGTACCAGGTTCCTGGCTTGATTGACAGCATCCTGTTCAATGTAAGTTTTGTCATGGCTTCAGATAGGGTGACTGATTTTGGCCCAAGAACCTGGGGGTGAGCACCGAAGGGGCACGTAGCCACTTTGTCTGCCGCATCAGGATGAGTCCTGAGTTTCTGCCACATTGGAAATGAAGAAGCTGAACCCAAGCACTAGGTGGAGACCTCCTCTCCAAAAGTTGCCTGCACCCCACACCGTGCCCCAGCAATGCTCACTTCTGGCCTCCAACGACAGTGGGTGGGGTCCTCACTTCTTGTATCGGATGGTCTCAGCTTGGCTGGAAGCAATTTGCTGTTAATTAAAGAAGTTAGCTGTTAGTCTAATTGTTTTTTCTTTGGGTTATCCTTTTCTCGTCCCAGTTGTTTTCCTAACCTTTCATTATGATGTGTCTAGATTTCTTTTTTAAAATCAAACTTTGGATTTTTTTGAACTTTTTGAATCTGTATATTAACATCATCATTTTGGAAAATAGCCATAAGTTCCTGAAAGATTGCTTCTGTTTTATTCCATTCTTCTTACTGGAGTGAGATTTCAATTAAACATGTGTTTGACTTCACAATGTCCGCTGACTCATTCCCTTATCTATATTTTTCATCGTTTTTTGATGCAATTCATTCAGTGTTGCAACTCTTACCACTGTTCCCCTTCTCCTGTCTGCTTTACGTGCTTTACTTGTGGTAGACACTGCCTTCCAAGAGGCAAGCACATGTTAGACCCTCTTGTACTCCATACCCAGTTGTTTGGTAGCATTTCAGTCTATGACTGGATTTAAAAAGAAGACAGTGACCCGGCATCTCTTGAAAGCATGCAATGGGAGAAGGCATTCCCGCTTATTCTCTGGTTAGAATGATTACAGATAACATGGAGATTTTAGCTTGTATGTCAATCAGTTGGTTGTGGCAACTGAACAGCTGGCAAAGACCAGAGTCCACATCTGAACGCAGTAGGAAGGAATGCTCCCATAGGTGAGTGATACTCGCCATGGACTTGAGGAGGAGACACAATGGCACTCATGCTGTGTGCTTGCCAGCTCTGATACATAACTTACATTTCTTACCCAGGCACACAAAAGTGTGGGATGGAAACATGCTATTCATACCTACTTTCCAGTAGACATGATATTTGTGATGCTACTGATTTGTTGTTGATGTTTTAATACACTTCTACTGATCTCATTGTTAATGGAAATTCTGCCTATTGGTGGTGATATGAACTTAGATCATGACACAGGTGATTTCCTATAATAGTGGGTGATAACTTCTCAGAATTCATAATACATGTATTATGTTTGATTTAGATTCATTGAGATTGATAAATCCAAATAAAAGTTTGATTTAGATTCATTGAGCTTGATAAATCCAAATCAGGATACGTACATATAAGAAAGTCCACACTTAAATATATCAGAGTGAAACTATGGAACACAAAAAAACAAGAAAGACTTAAGAAGAAACAGATCCTTAATGATATTGTTGAGATAATGAAACTACCAACTTCCCAGTCTGCCCTACTTGTGGGATTCCTGAAATGTGAAAACATAAATGTTCTTATTGTTTAAGAACATCTCAATTATAATTTTTCATTACTTCCTCCAAAAGCATTCTAACTGATTGAGAGGCCATAAGTCATGCCTAACTTCTTCAAAATGTTGTTCACACAGTATCTGTTTCATTAGCTCTCATTCATATCTTAATTCACCTTGAGCCAGATTTTTCTCTCAGAATTTGCCCAGAACATTTTCTCTAAGGCCTCCTGTGTACTTCACATTGCTCAATCTAATGGACATGTTTAAGTCTCCATTTAATTTGACCTCCTAACAATATCTATAATAGTCAACACTTGCTCTGTGTGCCTTTGGGCAAGTTATTTAACCTTCCTTGATTTTCTAATCTGTAAAATGGGCATAAGGATAACTCACCACCTAGGATCACTGTGAGGATCACATGGAGTGTTTAGCAGAATACTGGCACATTGTAAGTGCTCGGTAACTGTTAGCTATTGTTAATATAATTCCCTCTTTCCTTTTTTGAAACACTATCATTGGGTGCAAGTATTAAGAAACTCCACCCATAGTGGTTCAGTAATAAAGGGCGTTTATCAGTCTTTCTAACTGAAGACCTCATAGGTTGTACAATGGACTCCAGACAATGCTTGCAGAAGTGGCTCAGCAATGACACCAAACCACATTATCTTTCATTTCTACTCTACCTTCTGTGGCTTCTTCTCCATTCCAAGGATGAACCAAACCCCCTCCTGAACTAAAAAGTTCCTGGAGACCACAGCCCTCCTGCAGGAAGAGGGCTGGCTCTCTCAGAAGTTCTCTTAAAAGAGTAATAGAGCTTCACTCCAGGAAGCTTCCAGCAGCTCCCTCCTGAATCACACCAACTTGAACTGGATTACATGCCCTAAACCAATGATTCTGTTCAGAGAGATATGGGATGTGATGGTTGGCTTCAGCCAATCAGGACCCATTCCTGGGCTGGAGGTACAGCTAGTTGGCTGAAAGATGAATACTCAAATAAATGTTTATTTTTAACATTATCAAGAGGAAGGGAAATGGATCTCTGATGGCTAAAAGCAGTAAATATCCAATGCTTTTGGTTTACGATGGCTATCCCCCCCAGTTTCCTCCCAAATTCTATGTACATTTCTCTAGTCACACTGACTCTTCTATATTATAAATATTCATTTATCCATCTTTCTCCCATTAGAGAGTGAGGTCCTTGAAGGTAGGATCCATGCCTCAGTTATCCTCAGCCCCTAACACAGACATTGGCATTTGCTAAATGTGCATTAAATGCATCAATAAACATATAATTGAATGAAGAATGTTTCCTTTTTGCTTAATGGAAAAATCTATTCCCATAGCAGGGGAAACAGAATCCCCACTAGAGACTAGAAGTTAATCTGTCTCTATAAATTTCAATCCCAATGCCCAGGATTTCCACCCAACAGATGCTTTTTGCATGTGGGCTGCCTGAATTCACGTGTTCGCCCCATCCTTCATCACTCCACTTCCTGGGAAGAAGCCTGTAGGGGCCCTGTGTAGCTGCACATGTTTTCCGTTTCGTGTTTCAGCCAATAAATGAGACGGCTCTCTCACGCGCCACTTAACATGTATTACAGACGTTCCCTTGGATAAACGGTCTCTCCTCCCTCCTCTGGGAACCTAAAGCCTGAATGATCTGCAGACTTGACAGGGATAGAGAGCTGGACTTAGAACACCCAGTGGCTGAAGATGGAGCATCCTTTATTTAGCACAGGTGGGTCTGTCTGGGGGTGGATAAGGCTGCACCTCTAGAGGAACTACCACCTAGAGGATGCCCACACCCCGGGAATGATGCTGGCATCAACAGGGATGGGGGCATGGGGTCCATTCTTTTCTTCCTGCTCCTTTGATTTTACTTAAAAAAAAAATCAGCTCTTTCTGAAAACAGATGAAGGCCAATTTTAGCGGTGATGGAAGTGAGGGTTGTCTCTGAGTCCTGTTTCATCTGTCAGACTCATCATTACCAGCCAAAGGAATATGAAATTAAAACTGGGGCTTGGCTGTCCATGGCAACAAGCAGAAATCCAAGACCGTAATACGTAAGACACAACCTCTTACAGAAATAAAAATCTGTGCAAAGCCACAAAGCTCAGAAATAGCATTTGGTCCTTCTGCAAAACTACCACTTTTTTCTTCCCTGCCAGATCAAACGCTACAGAAAACCGACTGCATTCTTACTGCCGTCCTTCCAGATTGGAAAAGAAGGAAGCAGTGAAATAAGGAGAGTGAGCCTGATAGTCTAAGAATAGACAATATGAAGGCTGAAATTTTTGGTGTGGGGGGAATGCTCTGTTTAAAGGAGAAGAATTCAGAGGAGGACATGTTCAGAATGATAGTGGTACTCTGCCTGTCTGGCACTATGGCTTATCTCAGGAGGCACTTGCTTCCAGACCTCAAAACTGGCCACATTTTGCCCCAGAAATTTCTGCATTTCATTCTAAAGCAGAGCTTGAAAAGAGAAGTTGGAAGTGACTTTAATGTGGTTGTTTTCTAAAAAAAAATCTCTTCTCAACAGATGAATCTTAGACACTTGAAGCAGCAAAAAATTCAAATGTTACTGGATGTTTATGCAAACCTTCCAAACCCCTAGTGTTTATAAAGTGAAATTGGAAATATCCAAGAACAGTTTATCTGTCTAGTGGAATCAACATTTCCAGTTTTGCTTAACTTTGGAACCAAAGGTTAGGGATGTTAGAGCATCAGTAAAGCCACATCTCGTTGGAACTCATGTCTCATTAGGTAAAAAGTATTTTGGAGAGAGAGATTAGATTTCAAGTGCTTATAAAACTCTGGGTGGAGTTGGGTTTCAGAAATGTTGTCCAGAAATCGTTCAAAGGTTAGTAAACATACTGATCAATCAGAGCACATGTTAAGGGTTTGATAGATAACAAATGTAAATCAGTTAGCACAGCACCTGGAAAATAATAGGAATTTAATACTACTAGTGACAATTTTTATAATGCAATTATCACTCTTTTGAATGAAAATGCATGTGGTCCCTAAGCATCTCATTTAACAAGTGTTATTAATTTTTCTATTTGTAATGTGTCTTTAGTCTCTGGCTGGTCTAGTTGTTCAACCATCCGTTGGGTTGCCCAAATTGGTGATAATGATAATACTAATTATAGTTTTTATGATTATTACTACAGGTAGGTAGGTAAATGTTATGCAGGACAGAGGGTGAAATTAGGCATGGTCATTCAGAAAAGAAAAATTTAAATATGTGAAAAAATTCACCTTTTCTAGTAATCAGTGAAATGCAAGTTAAAACATAAAATGCTTTCTGCTTACTGACATTTTCAAGGTTCAAAATGGTAATTTTTAATGTTCTGAAACAAACACTCTTTGGAGTAGCATGATTTGGCATAATTGATTCTTGGAAAGTAGTGTGACAATGTAAATTAAGTGCTATAAGCATGTTCCTATCCACTGATTCACTTTTAAGAATTGATCTGGAACCTCTAGGAGGGAAATTGAGTCCAAAGATTTAGGTGCAAAATGTCAACTGCCATCTGTCAGGATCCTGTCAGGAAACTACATGCTTACACTGAGTAATTTGAGGGCAGTTTAATTTTTAAAAAGCAAAGCAAAAGAAAAGAACACACCTGCTCACAAAGTGTGGGCAGGGTGTGGGGAGGGCACAAGGGACAGTGGGACAGGGGGGCCACCACAGAGATCCCCCAGTGCCTGCTGAAGGCCTGAAAGAGCAGGAAGTGAGTGGTTCCCAGAAGCTGGAGAGAGAAACTGCTTAGTGAGGGCGTCTATGTGGCCAACCTGTGAGAATAAATAGCCCACCCTCACCCTCCTCCCAGCCAAAGGCAAGGGAGCCCTTCGACAAAGTCCATATGCACCCAGGGTGAACAGCGGCTCTGCAGAGACAAATGAAAAATAACCCAGCACACTTTGTTATTTTTAAGAGCAAGAATAAAAACAGAAGATGATACAAATGTCCAGCAACTGGGAAATGAGTCAATAAGGTATAGTCCTTTTGCAGTGGGATATTATGTTGTCATGTAAAATAATGCTTTTGAAGAAATGATAACGTAAGAAAATATTTTCCATATAAAATCAACTGAAGGAAAGCAGAGCAGAAAGTAATATAGGACTCCATTTATGAGAAAAAAAACAAAGAAAACCACACATGGCCCAGTGATAAAAAAAAAAAAAAACTAGAGGGAATAGGCCCAAACATAAACTATGGCTATTTTTGATGTGGGAAATTATAGATTTTCTTTTTTTTTTAGTTGTCATAATTTTCCAAATTTTACATGAGAATATATTACTTAGAAAAACATTATTTAAAATACCGATCTTCTGCCTTCTGTAACTTAAAATGTGGTGGGAAAGAAAGATTCAGTTCTAATGAGTGACAGCAAAATGTAATTGAAGAACAAAGAAATAACTCATTGATTCCAGCGAGTAGGCAGAATCAGGGAAACTTCCTGGAGTAGGTGGCATTTAAACTGGGCCTTCAGAGATGAGAAATATTTCCATGGGTCAAGAAACAACAGAGGGGAACCAAGTGAGAGGGCAAGAAGAACCAGAGATTTAGAGGTCAGGAAGGTGTCAAGTACCCAGGGCACAAACAGCACATGGATGATTCTAGAGTAATACTTTGGCAAAATTGGAGGAACTTTTACACCATACAGATCCCTATCTGGATCTACTGAATTGGCATCTCTGCTGGGAAGCCCAAGACAAGTATTTTGAAAATACAAGTATTTGAAAATGGTTCTCAGGCATGGCCAGGGTTTAGGAGCACAGGTGGGCAAAACACAGAGAAGAGAATGCTGGGCCCTCATGGAGTGGCTGTCTGGAAATCTCTAGCTGTCTCCCTCCCCCGAGGGGAAAGGGGTCCAGCAGCCTCCTTATAAGAAGTCACTATGGATGGCAAACCTAGGGGCCTGAAACTTCAGTGCTAAGGTGTGGAGGTAGCTTTGTGGTGGCAACTTCCCCCCTGCTCTGTGATCTGGAGCAGCACAGGGGGAGGGAGCACAGAGACAGAAGGAATGAAGCTGTGTAAGGAGAGGAAAAGGGGTGGGAAACTGGCAGGATCCTGTCATCTTCCCATCCCCAGTATCAAAGCGTTCTGAGGTCTCATGGCCCTTAGTTTATTGAGGCTTCCTTTGTCCTTATAACAGAGCCCAGTTTTTTAGGGCTGGCCTGGCGGGAAGTGGCCTCAGCGATCTGCAGAGATAGGCAGGGTAAGCTTCACCATCAGACATAGCTGCGTTGCACATCGCCAAGTCCCAGCTGGCCTCTAGGCAGCTCTGCTCCTACCTAACTAGCTAGCACAGGCTTTCCCAAACGGTTTTTCCCAGAACAATAGATGTTGTGAAATTAATGGGTGTTAAGCACAAACAAACATGTACATAAAAGAGCTATCCTTGGTCCAGTAAATTGGGACTTTCTGTATTAGAAAAGTTAAGCGGGTTTCTCAACACACACTATACCTTCACTTAAACCGTGTCATGTATCAATTACAGGTCAATAAACCTAGGGGAGGAAAAAGAACTTCCAGGCTTAAATGATAAGCACATCCCCAGAAAACAGACAAACTGGTTTCTTTACTAGAAACTTCTCAGAAGCTTTATAGGTGCTTGTGCTTTGTGAATCTCCTGTAGTAATTAAGGATTCAGGTTTCCCCAAATTTATTTGTGTAGGGTACACATTTTCTTTTTTTCAAAAGGCATGTTTCAGAGCTGGTTGTTGGCCCATAAGAGCTAACTCATTCACTCATCTCTTTCTTCATTCAATAAACATTTATTAGAGTAGCAAAAATAAGAACTATTTCTCAAAATGAAATGCTATCTTATAAAGAGAACACACTAGCCTCCTGGGAATTGTGTGTGTGCATGCATGTTTATTTGTGCCCATGCATGTGTGTGTGCATGTGTGCACACATGTGTGTACATGTATATGTACATGTGTATTGCCTGGGAGTGTATATTAAGATAGGAATAAAGGGACAGCCAGACAGAAAGATGAATGGGTCCTTGGCTTTGATGTTCACCTACAGGCTTCCAGATGTCCATTAACAAAGATAATATCTCAGTCTCCAAACAGAATTACATTATGTTGAATGGATTCTCACTAGTTGTTCTGATTAATTTTGACTTCAATTAAAAGAAACCTCTAAATTGTTTGTCCTCTAGTGCATCAAATGAAAGTCTGCCATAGCAAGAGGTGCTTATGCCCAAACCTATTTTTAATTTGTGAAAGTAACTGGTCTTTCTCTGTAATCATATTCCATTTCTCTTTTCTTACAAGGCCTTGATCAAAAGAAGTTTCCCATGTTAATGATGATAGTTTTGTTGGGGAAAGAAGGTGGAAATGACATTTATTGAGCATCCTGTATAAGCCACTAAGAGGCTGAGCATTATAAATACTCAATCTTATTTGATTCTTCTGGCAATTCTACAAGGCAAATGTTTCATTTTTTCCTTTTTATAGACAAGAAAATTCTGTGAAGGTAAAGACCCCAGGTCTTCCTATTTTTTGGTACCTGACCTATAGTTAGGCTTCTGTATCATTTTTGTTGAATGGATGAATGAATGAATGAATGAATGAATGAATGAATGAATGAATGAGGCAATGGAGCCAAAGAGGATTAGCATAGGATCACCCAGCTTTTCAGTGTCTAAAGCCAACTTTGAACCCAGGTCTGTCTGACTCCAAGGCCCAGTCGGTTTCCTCCTCCTCATTTTAGAATTGAACAACATGCTTTTATGTACATCTTTTGGTTTAATTCTGTAAGCAGTGAGGTAGGCCATGCAATACCATTCTCATTTCCTAAGGGAGAACCCTGAGGCTCAGAAGAGTCAAGAAACATGTCCCAAATCACCCAGGTAGGAGAGGGCAGAATCAAGACCCTCTCTCAGGTTTTCTGATGCCCACTCTAGTGTTCTTCCAGCTACAGCAGAGGCATTTGGAAAGCAGCTGGAGAGTTCCCTTGAAGGGAGTGGTTCCTGAACTGATGTGCACAGGGCAGACACCTCAACCCCTGCTCCTAAGGTTCTGGTTGTCAGTCCTGCAGGGTCAGGTCATGCTCATGCTGGCACCCTCTGCCTGGAGTTTCCAGCCCTGGACTGGCTCTGGGAGAAATCTGCTTCAGAGATGGCTCAACCCTGTCCCTGCCTTCTCTACTTCACCCTTGATTCCCATCAGGACCCCCACCTGGCCGTTTCCAACCTGCGGTCCTCAAGTGGCAAACCCACCTCCCCTTGAGGGACAGGTGCTTCTGTTAAGACCACTCTGTTTTCCCATGAAAAGAGCCTTTGGCAGAGGGCTTCTCCATCAGTGTCCACTATAAGCATAATGCACATGTGTCTCTGGAACGTTCTTTGCCCTCATTTGCTGCTCTGCTGAGGGGCCTGGAATCTTCCTTCCCTGGAACAGGGAGGGCCGGGCACAGGCTGTAATTTCTCAATTCCACTGGTTGCTCTCTAGGGCAGAAATGTGTTATTTTTTCCTTTTGCCCTTTGCCATTTTCATTTTTCACTTTGCTCCAAACTCATAATATTTCTCTCAGCTTCTGTCTTCATGGTGCCAACACTACCGAGTGAAAAGTGAATAATGTCCTCAGAAAATCCCAGTGTCCTTCATTTCTAGACACAAAGCCAAAAAACTGATCTGACCTGGCCTTTTCCCTCTGCCACATGGAATAGTTGTTTAGGACATTTGGGGAAGAGACTTTCTGGGGGCCATTAGAAGTGTTTAGAAAAAGACTATTGATTAATAAGTCTCTCTCCTCCACTCTCTTGTTTTAGACTCTTGTCATCTCTCTCCTAGAGGATTTTGATAGGAGGTTGTTCTGGACTGTGTCGTGTCCCCCCAGATTCATATGACCCCTAGTACCTCAGAATGTATTTAAGGATGGGGACTTGAAAGAAGTAATTAAGGTAAAAGGAGGTCATATGGGTGGCCCTAGTTCCATATGACTGGTGTCCTTATAAGAAGAAAGCTGCACACAGACATGTACAGACGAAGACCATGTGAAGACACAGGGAGAAGATGGCCACTTATAAGCCAAGGGGAGAAGTCTCGGAGGGAACCATCCCTGCCCACACCTTGATTTTGAACATCTAACCTCCAGAACTGTGAGAAAGTGAACTTGTGTTGTTAAAGCCCCCCAGTCTGTGGCACATTATTGTTATCCTAGTGACCTAGTACACGTTTGAGTACCAAGAAGTGAGGTCCTGTTGTAGTAAATACCTAAACCAGTGAAAGAGGATTTGAAACTGGGGAATGACTGGAGGCTGGAAGAGTTTTCAGATTTTGGTCAGATAAAAACCTAGGTTGCCTTGAAGAGACTCTTCGTATGCTATCAAACGAATACTGCCAAATGGTAAATGATAAAATAACATAGCAGTTCAGAGCACAGGCCCTGGAGCCAGACACCTGGGTTTAAGGTACAGCTCTGTCCCTTTGTTTCTGTGAGGCCTTGGGCTAGTTCTTTCCCCTGTGTGAACAACAGGTTTATCATCTATAAAATGATGATAACAATAGTTTCTGCTCCACAGGGTTATCAGGAAGGCTGAATACTTAATATATATGAAGTACAGACACTCAGGCTAGAGCCTGACCAGATATGTTCCAACTCATTTTAAATAGGGGAAAACTAGGCCATAGAACTTGCTTTGGCTAGGAGAACAGGTGGGTGTGACAGTGTCCCAGGTCCAAGCCTGGGAGTCAGGAGGCCTCAGACACTTTTACACACTCTCTTGAAACCATCTCCTTGGTGTGCGAACAAGTCTGGATTAGCTGAGTGGAGGAAATTGGGAGGGACGTGGAGCTGAGTCCATTCAGTCTGGCCAAGCTATCCTAGACCAGCCGATAGCCAGTCAGCCTTCAAACGTGAAAGAGCCCTGCAAAGATCAGCAGAACTGACCCACGGCGACCTGAAATATGTGAAGGGTCACAGCCAAGACCAGAAGGACCACCGAGGGGATGTATAGACTCACGAGCAACAGTAAAATGCCGAGTCTTGGAGAAAAGTGTTACACGGCATAATTATGGAAATAGATAACTGATAGACAGGGAAAGCAGGATCAAATTTTCAGTGGAAACATTCTACAAACTATCAAAGTATAATGGAAGAAAGATGTCTTTGTCATAAGTTTAGGGATAGGGTTTTGCTCAGTTATAATGAAGAGCAGCTCACTTGTCAGGCAGGCTTTGGGGTGAAACTTGGTATTCAAAGTTCATATTTTGAAACACACAATGCAATGAGATTTTCCAATGTTTTCCCCTTGCTGATGAAGCTTAATAACATACACTGCTTGCCATGTCCCAGTGTCCTCTGCGGCTCTCCCCAAGCCTAACAGCCATGGGCACCCATACAAGACTGGGTGGAGTATTCTAGGACCAACTGCAGGTTGCCTCAACTGTGGAGCTGTTTTCAAGAAATCATTTTCTGGAACAACACCTCTACATACTTGTACTGATGGATATTCCCTGTAGGAATGGGGAGGGACCCAGCTGCAGCCTGAAGTGCCCAGTACCACAACGTAAAGGACATTATTCTGAGCTGCCCGATTCCAAAACAGGCACATTAGCTCTTCCCAGATTTCTGCCTGGGGTGGAATCCAGGCTGCTGGTTTCTCTGCGTTGGGAGTGGGAAAGAGAGGCAGTGAAACCAATTCAAACAACTGTGCAGCATAGCGATCTTTGACTTTTAGGGCAACCCCTGCTCCCACTCCCACCATCCCTGGCCCTTGCTGTCCCCAAGGGTCTCAGGTGTTTCACCTGGATGATGGATGGCTCAACACTTCCCCTGTGGTCCCTGTAGTGACATATTCTGGGCAGTGACTACTTCTTTCTTGGCTTCATCTACCAACACATCTTCAAACTGATTGGAAACTTGTTCACAGAGAATCCTTCTTTTCACACTGAATAAGTGAGTTCTTTCTACCATCTTCAACCAGAAGCCGTCCCTCTGGTGTTGAGAGATGCTTGCCTGGGCTCCCCACCCATAGATGTCCCACCCACTGCTCTTACAGTCAGGCAACAGACACTGAGTTTTCCCAGGAGACACTGCCAACCCTAAATGATACATGTTTATTTTTAACCACTTTCCCAGGTTTACATGTTGTGGAGTAAATATATTTTGGGGAAAATGTAAATGAATGAAATAAAGATGTAATATAATACCATCATCTCAGGTGCCATGTGCCTCCAGTGTCTTAAGGGCTGCGGTGGGTCCTTTTGTAGAAGCATCTCTTCATTTTTACACTGTGTGGAGAGAGGATGTCCCCTTCTCCCAAGTTCTTAGGTGAGGAAAGGGAGGCTTCGAGAAGTCAAGAACACGTCAGGGTGGCAAAGCCAGCAAGTTGCAAGACGGCGACTTGAAATGAGATTTTCTTGGTCTGAGTTCAGTGTTCTGCCCACCATCAGGCTATTCTGTTCATTCTTTCTTTTCTCAAAGGGGGACTATTTAACAATAATACTCTTCCCAACCTATGAAATTTAGTCAGCTACACATTTTATTTATTGAAATGTTATTGCAATACATACATCATTTCATTAAAAGTATCAAACACTATATAACAATACAGCTAACATTTATTGAGCACTTGCCACATTACTAGTGCTTTATGTGTATTAACTATACACATAACATAATCCTTATTGTCCATGTATCATCCCCATATAACAGATGGAAAAATGGAGGTAGAGAAAGGTTAAGTAACTCTCCCTAGTGACACCTCCACCCTAGAGCTTGACTCTGAACCAGGGCAGTCTGCCCCAGAGTCCATGCTCTTAACCATTTACGTGGTATGTTTTGCTATATACAGTAATAAGCAAACACATTTGATCTACTAATGAAGACCAGCTAATAAGTGAACTGCCAATAAGTATGTCACTTGCAATATTACTACATGATTCAGAATAATAGGTGAAATCAGCTAAGTGCCTCACACTTCTAAGCACCTGATAAATGTTAGTTCCCCACTTCCCCATCCTCTATAGGAGAGGGAGATTATTCCTTCACTTATTTATTCCAAGAACATTTAGTGAGTATGGTCTATGAGTTGGATCCTGTGCTATTTGAGGTGCTACAGATGGATCAACACAGCAGGGCTTTCTATTAGCACCTTGAGGGGGGACACAGAGAAAAAGGGTAATGGACATGGTTTGTGAGTTAAGGGTCACTTTACAGAGTGGGTCTTGTAGGCTGACTCAGGGATCTAATGTGTAAAGAACTGGGGACTTCAGACAGGAGAGGTCAAATTTAGGTGGTGATAGTTACCAGCTTATAGGACGTATTCTGAGTGATGTATATCTGTATCTGTCTACCAGTCCAATAGTCATAAAGAGGTAAGTCATTTGTCCAAAGTCAGAAAGCTAGTGGCTGGTGGGGCTGGGACTTGAACCCAGGGCAGTGTGACTCTAGAGTCTGTGCTGTTGTATTACTGCTGAAGAGGTAGAAAAGCTAGGTGACATAGGTCATCTGGAACCGAGCAGGTCCAGGCACTTCCAGTCCATATTCGTTAACCATCCCAAAAAGCTAACGATCTACAGCTAGAACCCTCACCTCTCTCTGACTGAGCAGAAAAGGAGGAAAATGCAGACAGCTCATGCTTACAGCTCTACTGCAAGTGGTAAGAGCTCTACTTCTGCACAAAGCTTAGACCTTTTCTAGGAAAATCACTAGAAAAAGAAATCGCGGCAGAAGCCATCATTGGGCTAGTGGGCCCTTTGCAACCTGGATTTCTTGGAAAACTTTCACATGACATTAGGCCTCAGCAATCTTAGCAGTGCCTGCACTTAAGATTCTTAAAGTGATCTCAATAAATCACCCATAATTCATGCAGGGCTGTGTTGAATGGTTTGCATTAAGCCGGACGTCTAAAGCCGTGAGTCTGAAGAGATTTGAGTAAACTGGAGATATATCAAAAATGCTGGAGAAAGGACAAACATAAGTGTGTCTGGCTCTGTTTTTCCCCAACTGCCATTGACCCAATGATTCCTGGTTTTCATTTGACTTGTGAAGAGTGTTCAAGGGACAACTAAGTAGGGAGCCATCAAAGCGAGCCCTGCCCTTGAAAGAAGAAATTCTCCTAAAATGCAGTAGGAAACTGTTATAGGCTGAATGTTTTCATTCCCAGGGGGCCAGAGGGAGCTGCTGCTGTGTCTTCTTGCCTGTATCCCATCTCCACTCTCTACACAGCCATGAAGTTGCTCTGTTTCTTCTTTACCTGGTGTAGCAATAAGCTGGAAATTAGGATTTACAACCAGAACTCTCTTGGGGAAGGGGTGGTTGAATCAATCCCGTCCGGTATTCAACTGGGCTTGGGCTTTGTGTTTACTGTAGTGACTGTCCACCTGGTCCCCCTGCAGGGGGTTGCTGCTCCTTGGGGTCCATCGTAGGGCAAGAGGATGGAGTGTTTTCCTCCCTGTTCCTGTTCCAGCCCAGCTCCCAGCAGGCCCTGCCTGCCTGTGTCCAGAGCTGTTCTGTATTAGTCCACTCTGGCTACCACAACAAGACACCTTAGACAAGGTGGTTTAAACAACAGACATTTCTTTTCTCACAGTTCTGGATGCTGGAATTACAAAATCAAGGTGCCAGCAGGGTTGGTGTCTGGTGAGACCTCTCTCCTGGGCTTGGAGAGGGCCACCTTCTCTCTGTTCACAGGGCCTGTCCACAGTGCCTGAGCCTGGAGAGAGAGAGAGAGTTCCATGGCTCCTCTTATAAGGTCACCTATTAGATCGACTACTCCTATCAGATATGACCTCATTTAACCTTAATTATTTCCCTAGAGGCCCCATCTCCAAATACAGCCACACTGAGGTTAGGGCTTTGACATACACATTTTGGGGAGAATCAAACATTCAGTCTGTAACAGTTTCTCTCCCTCCACGCCCTTGGCCTTCGCAGTGTTGCCCATTCCTCTGTTTGGGCTCCTGGTAGAGACCAGGGCTGTTGTGTTGCCCTGGCCCAGCCTCAGATGTTCTTAGGACCTCCATGCCTGGGCCCTGGGAGAGGGGCCTTCTCGGCATTCCTGCCTCTCCTCTCTGTAGCAGCCCAACTCGGTGTAGTCTGCGGGTGATCTGGGGCAGGAAGTTTCCTGTCCTCTGTACTGCCTTGGGTAGTGTCTCCCCAGCCCCCTAATTCATGTCCACCTAGACCTTTAGGATATGACTGTATTTGGTTATAGGATCTTGGCAGTTGTAATTAGTTAAGATGAGACTATATTGTGTTAGGAAGGACTGACCCTAAAACTAATGACTGGTGTCTGTATAATAGAAAGAAGAGGGAGATGCAGACACACAGATACCAAGGGAAGACCCATGTGACAGAGGCAGAGATTGGAAGAATAGAGCTACAGTAAGCCAAGGAGCTCCAAGGGTCTCCAGCGTGCGCCCGAACCAGGAGATGGGCATGGCACAGATTCTCCCTCAGAGCCTCAGGAAGGAACCAATCCTGCAGGCACCTTGATTTCAGACTTCTGGCTTCCAGACCAGTGGGAGAATTCATTGCTGTTGATGAAGTCACCCACTTTGCATACTTTGTTACTGCAGCCTTAGGAATCACATACACTCTCCTCCAGGGCAGCAGACTTCAGCTTGGTGCCAGGTCCCCGACCTGAGCCCGTGGTGCCCTCCTGTTCCTTTCCCAAGGGCAAAGAGTTATGCTTCTACCCCTGACCTAGAGCAATGGATTTTTGTCTGGGCCCTGAGGACAATAGGCCTTCCACTGATCCCTCAGCAGCTTCTGACTTTGCTGTCTAAGGAGATGGGTCTGGGGAATCAGTGAGGCTTTGAGCCTGTCCCCTTCCTGCCCAGCAGTGCCCCCTCTGGGGCCCTCAGGCTCCAGCCTGTCACTCATCTTTCTAGGAACACACCGAGGCCTGCAGAGCAGAACGTGTGAGTGAGTGCCGTCTTCCTCTGTCTGGGCTCCTCACTGTCCCAAACTCACACGCTAGCTCATGTTGGCCTCTAACAATCTGTTACCATCTTAGCTGGTTTCCCCCAGCTTCAGCTGTGGCCCTGTCTTTCTCCCCTTCTCCTCCCCATGTGAGCAGATTGTGCACCCTCTCCCCCTGGAGGGGCTTGCCTCCCGTTGGAATGCAACTCACCCAGTAGCTTTGTAATGTCAGCTGAGAGCCTGAAGAAAAGTGATGATTTTATAAATTATGCAGCATTTCCTTCCTCATTAGGGTGAGATCACTGTTCTCTTGGGGTTTCAACATTCTAAGCAGGAGTGGAATTCCTTAACTAATATACCCTAAATATAAAATAGTGCAATTTCTCAGGGGCTTGGATTTAACTCTTGGCTCTGGAACTCGCTAGCTCTTTGGGAGTTGGGACCTTTGGCAAGTTGCCTGAGCTTGCGGAGACTTTGGTTCCCTCAGGGTGAACATGAAAGCTTGACAGAGTCCCATTCAGTCCTCATAGCCCTTTATTTTAAAGGAGGTACTACAGCAATCTCACAGACTGGACTATTCTTAGTTTTGCCTTACTTTAACATCAGATTTTCAGGATGCCTTGGCTTGACCAGATAAAATGTGTTTGTTTGCTCATTTGGTTTTTTTCCTGAGGCAGGAATGGAAGGAGGGGCAAGTCAGGGGAGTCTCCCTCTGCAGGTTGCTGGCTTTGACCTTCTTCCTTCCAGTCACGGGTGAGGTGTTGCTCTCAGAGCAGACAGCCCAGGAGCCTTGCATACCTTCTTGAACTTATGAAGTCATTACGGTACTTATTTTAAACTTATTTCCATTTTATCTCTAGCAGAGAGGGAGAGTTGTCTTGGTGCCAGGTAAGGAGAAATCTGTCAACAGGGAGTTTTTCATTTTCTGTCACTCCTGAGACATTCAAGTGCTTGAAGTGGCACCAGCAGTGCCAGCGCCCTGGAGTGAAAGGTGGAAGTGGGGAGACAGCCTCCCCAGGAAGATGCCATAGCCCCCCATTCTCGGGCTTGAATACTGGGGACAGGCCAAACCCTGGTTCCTCCCTAAAATAAGGGAGCCCGTGGGAGCTGGGGCTGTTTACAAAATGTCTGCAGTCTTTGGCCTTCCAGGATTGTCTGTGGTGGGGTTAGTTGGGATGAGAACAGTCTTCCCAAGAGTCCTTGGGGGGCTTTATTAGGAGCTGCAAGAGGGGGACTCAGAAATAGGAAAATCATGAAGGGGGTACAAAAGGACTTTTTAATTTTTTTAGTTATGCCACTAAGAAGATATGTAAGTCAGGAAAATTGTTTTGCTTGCATGTACATGTGTTCATTTCACTTAACACATATTCATTGGGTAGCTATTATATGCCAGGTCCTGTGCCAGGTGCTTAGGACATTGCAGTGAACAACACAGACAAGGACTTTGCCCCATGAAGCTTGTAGCCTAGTTGAGAAGAGATTACATAGATATTTACATAAAATATTTTAAATGATATCTAAGATAAGTACTGGTAATATGAAGTATAGGATGTTGTAAGAGTTCATTACAAGGGCCCAAAATAAAGTCTGGAAGATTTTGAAAAGCATCCCTGATGAAGTGACATTTCGACTTAGTTTTAAAGTATGAGTAGGCTCTGAGTAGACGGTGAGGGGGAGAAGAGTATAGAGGAAACAGCATGTGCAAAGGCCCTAAGGCAGGAAAGAGTTTGGAGAAACCAAGCTGTACAAGAGAAAACACTTAAATACATTGATGTTTGGGGAGTCCTATCAATTAAATGCATATATTGGCTCTCTAGACAACTCTCTTAGAAAGCCTCCCACATGGCAAGTCCTGTTCATGCACACAGTACTTCCAGTCAGTGTTATAGTACTTCATTCTTAAGTAGGAACAGACAGTTAAGGATCTCCAGACTTTTGAGAAAGTCCATTAACATGAAATTCCAAACCACAGAGAAAATAAAGAAGGACATGGAGAAACAATCTAATTTTCAAGGAGCAGAAATTTTAAAGTAAAACAAGACTATACTATCATGGTCAGAGAGCTAAAAGAAATCACTGCATCCATGACAAAAGAGCAAGTTAGTATAAAAAATAACATTCAGAAAAAAAAGAAATAAAGAGCTCTTTATTAGTTATTAATTAAAGTTCTGACAGCTGAAATGAAAAAAACAATAGAAATTAAAATTGAGGAAATCTTCTAGAAAGTATAAATAAGCCAGCGATATAAAATAAGAAGAAAATAAAATAATTCTATCAACCCCAGATCAATGGGCTACTGAAGGAAGTCCAAAAAGAGACTAATAGAGAAGAAATTAAGAAAACATAGGAAAAGGTCTTAAAGATATGCAAAAATGATCATAATACTGATATAAAAAGGTCGAATCTATTTCTCTACCCCTTGAATCTAAACTGAGTTTATGACTTGCTTCATCCATAGAATGTGGCAGAAGTTTTGAGCCTAGGTTTCCAGAAGCTTTGCATACTTCCACTTTTGCTCCTGGACCACTGCTAACTACTGCTAACCATACAAACAACCTTGGGTGCCCTGATGGGGCACAGATAGGTGACTCCAGCTGAGCTCAGCCTAGATCAGCCAAGCCTGGCTAGATCCCTGGAAGTGCTCAGCAGAACCCAGACCAAATCATTGTTAATAACTAAACTTTGGGGTGGCATGTATACAACAAAAGCTGATACAATAATGAGTTTCTAGGTTGAAAATTTCCAACAAAGCCCATTGCAATAAATGAACTAAAGGCCTGCACAAAAGGTACATTGTTATCACAGTTTTAAACATCATGGAATAAGGAAAAAATATCTAAAGAAAAAACAGATCACATTAAAAAGGAACAGAAATGAGAATGGCTTGGAAACTTTTAATAACAATACTAGATGCTGGAAGATATTACAGCAATGATACCTCTGAAGTTCAGAGGGAAAAAATATTTCTAACCTAGATATTTTCTATCTAAATAAAATGTATTAGTTTTTCATTTATCCCACAACAAACGATCACAAATTTTGCAGCTTAAAACAACACAAGTTCATTATCTCCCAGTTTTGGAGGTCAGAAATATGGCAGTCTTGACTGGTTACTCAGATTTGAGTCTTGAAAGACTGTGTTGGCAAGATTGTATTCTTTTCTGAAGGCTCAAGATTGAGAATCCCCTTCCAATCTCATTCAGATTGTTGACAGAATTAAGTCCCTTTCAGTTTTAGGATATAGATCACGGCTTCTTTGCTGGCTGCTGGCCAGAGGGATTGTTCTTAGCTTGCAGAGGTTGCCAGAGTTCCTTGACTCACAGTGTCCTTCCTTCATCTTCAAAGCCAGCACTGCTTCAAGTCCTTTTCATGCTTCAGATCTCTCTGCCATCACCTCCCCCTCACCTCTCCTTCTCAGACAGAGAAAGTTCTCTGCCTTTATGGGCTCGTGTGGTTGCATTAGGCCCTTGTGGATAGTCTAAAATATTTTCCCCATCTCAAGGACCATAATCTTCATCACATCAGCAAATTCCCTTTTGCCATATAATGTAACATATTCATTGATTCTGGAGATTAGGAAGTGGACATTTTTTGGGGGTGGGGATTATTATTCTGCTACCAAGCTATGAAAAAGTATAAAGGTAGAATCAAGACATTGTTTCAAAATCTTCTGTTTCTCAAAAATCTATTGGAGGATAGCTTTTACAAAACAACGTAGTAACAAAAAATGATTAAGACTTGGGACTGGAAACACAATGATGGTGAGGGAAAGCCCCAGACAAGCACTTTGTGGCAAGCCTAGATATGAAATGTATGAATGCCTCATTCAAGAGGGTGGGAGAAAAATGCTGAGCTAAGCAACCTGGGAAATGAGTGGGTTGGTAGGACTAAAGGCAAAGAAAAGTGTGCATAAGCGCTGTTCTCTAGCAGATAAAGTTGAATTTGCATATCGGTACTCAAACCACTCTCCACGTATACTGGAACCGAACAACTAAGCAAGTGGATGACAGATGCTAGGAACCGGGTTTCTCACTGTTGGAGTGAGAGACTGCAGGTAAATAAGGGGAGAAGGCTAGAATAATCCACGCAGTATTGAATTCAAACTGAAGACATCAGTTAGAACTCATGTTTAGCTTAATACAGACACACATGGTTACATATAGAAATGTTTATAGATATATATCTATACACTGGTTAGTATACACACATGGATCTTCTTGTTTGTCAGCTGAGACGGCCTAGAAGCAATGACACCCTGGTGGCGGTGAGCAAACCTCACGACCAGGGGTTAGTTCCTAAGACCATTCTCCAATAAAAGGCAACAGGACTCCTTGGAGAAAAGGCTGATTATAGGACTGTGACCTAAGAAATGTACAAGATGATTTCTTGCAGTACCAGAAAAGAAAGAAGTGCTCAAATACAAACACAAACACAAACAAAACCCACAGTGATAAATAATAAAGGTATGCCAAAGGTGTACAGGAGCCAATTGAAATTTCACCCACAGTTGTTGAAGCAGCTAAATAATTAAGGTAATAAAAGTAGTATTGAATTATAACCCGAAGGCTAAAAAGAATCCCTGAATCAATACCGATGGAATAAATAAGCAATGTAAGGAGAACAGACAAATCTCCTATGCAGGAAAATTATAAATAATTTATGTAGATACTCCATCTTCAAAGTGATACAACATCACTGCCCACTCCTTAAGTGTGGGCTGCACATAGTGACTTACTTCCAAAGAGTAAAGTATAGAAAGGGAAAGAGTAACTTGATGGTGGGAAAAGCTGAGAAACACTACCTCAAGGCAGGTGATGCAGGCCCATTAACATCAATAATCATAAGTCATGTAGATAAAGGGATACGTATCCTGGGTACGATGTGATGAGAATGGCCCTTCACCTTGTGTTCTTCCTCCCTCAAGTCCACAGCCCCAGTCTAATCATAAGAAAAACATCAGACAAACCACAGTTGAGGAACATTCTATAAAATATCTGACCAGTATTCTTCTAAACTGTGAAGGTCATCAGAAACAAGGGAAGTCTGAGAAACTATCACAGCCCAGGGGAGCCTAAGAGACATGACCCCTCAGGTCACATGGCTGCTGGAAGGAATCCTGGAACAGAAAAAACACACTAGGAAAAAACTAAAGGAATCTGAATAAGGTATGGACTTCAGTTAAGTTATGTATAAATATTAGTTCCTTAGTTGTAGAAAATGTTTCATTCTGATGTAAGATGCTAATAATAGAGGAAACGGTATGAGATGTGTGGAAACTTTCTGTAATACTTTCCCAATAATTTTGTAAGTTTAAAAACTCTTCTAAAAGAAAAAAAGTTTATTGAAAAGAAGAGATTAGAACATATTGTAATGTACTGTAGCAGGAAGGGTAATTATTATTTCATGACATTTTTGTTTCCTTAACTATAAATGTATATGTAAACATATACACTTGATCTTGATGTAAAATTGTTTTTGTACTGGGGATTATGCATAAAAGGTTGAAAAACACTGGACTGAAGGATTGTTGTCAGCTCTAATATTTCCAAAAAGTATTCATTTGAAGTTGTGAGAGGTTTCATCCATTCAGCCAACAATCATTCAGGGATTAATCACCATGTCCAAAGTAGGGTGCTCTGTACTGCAGGGGATGCCCCAGATGAACGAGACACGGGATTTCATCTGTTGCAGACAGAAGCAGAAAAAGAAATACTGTGTCATGCAAAAGGCTGTGAAATAATGCTAAATGGAGGGAAAAGGAGTGAGAGTTGACTCAGAGTGTCAGGAAAAGCTGAATAGGACCTGGCATTTTTGTCAGACTTAAAAAAAAAAGAAGAAAAAACCCCCCACAATCACGAATGTTTGCTCAGCACTTCCTGTGTTGCCAGAGTCACTGCAAAGAATATTACAGGGACCACCTTATTTTATCCTCACACATCCTACTGGCTAGGAGCTAGTTTTATTCCCCACTTTACAGAAGACAAAACTGAAGCTCAGAAGTTGAAAGAATTGCCCAGGGATGCACAGATGTGAAATGGTGGAATGAGATCCTCGCCATGACGTCTGCCTCGGAATTGCTTACCCCACCTTCCCACCCCCACAGCCATCCCCTCCTATTTGCTTTTTCCTACTTTTCCTCTAGGCCCAGAGTATGATTTAGGATTCTTCACTTCCTCAAAATATTGCCCACTGACCTCCCCCTTTGTCCTTGCTGAAATAATCCTACATAACCTTCTTAGCCCAGCTCAAGTGCTATCTCCCGTCCATAGTTATTGTTCATTCCCATCTCTTCCAGTAGAATCCATTGCTCCCTTTCTTTTATTAAAGCTTCTGTGGAAAAGTCTATCTCCCCCACCCCTGCCCCAGTCACTGCACTCAAATCGGGGCCAGTCTGTTTTCTCTTTGTTTCTGCCTCCCAGCAGAGTGTCTGGCATTTGGTAGTTGCCCAATAAATGAGAAGAGAAGGAGGAAAGAAGTGCAGGATTTCCATGAGTAAATGAGGAGAGACAGGAAGCCCACGCTGAGGAGAACAACACAAGTAAAAGAGGGGAAGGGAAATGGTGGAATGGTCGGCGGGGGTAGGGGGGTATAAGAGCCCAGATAATGGCCAATGATGCCAACCTGGGGCCAGAATGGGCAGAGCTGGGCTGCTTTGCCAGGCAGCTGGGCCTTTACTCTGTAGGCAGTGGTGCACTATGGAGGGGTTTCTGAGCTGAGGAACAAGATTTGAATTGAGTGACACATTCTATTTTATTCTGTTTTCTCACCTTTAAAGAGGTTGGCGGACAAAAGGAAATATGAAAATCAGTATTCATCATATACTATTATGTTTCAGGCACTGCCCTAAAATCTTTGCACAAGTGTTCTCATTCATTCTCAGGATAACACAATATGCCAGATAGTTTCCCCTGTTTTATGTTTGAGGAGATGAAGCTCAGACAGATGAAGTAACTTGTCCAAGATCTCACTGTTAAGAAGCTGCAGGTCTAGGCTCTGAACCCAGGTCTGTCAGATGCTAAAGCTCATTATTTCCCCACTGCATCATCCCGCCTGCTTAAAAATCTCTTCATAGTGCCTCCCCTTCCTCTTACCCACCTTTTTTGTTCTCTGACCTCTTTCTCTTTGCCTTTTCCCTCCTGTTTTCCTGGACCCAAGTGGCAACTGGCTGCGGGCAGAGTGATGTGCGCCCCAGCATCAGGAATCCCAGGGATGGCTTTATTGCCCTCCCTGCATCGCCATCCCGAGGACAGGGATGCTGTGTGTGGAGCAGACCAGCGGGAGGCACTGGCTATGAGTGCTCCCTGGAAGTGCTGCCAACAGCCCTGGCTTCTGGGAATTCTTCTGCTCTTTCAAAGGAGACCTGCCTTCTAGCTAATGAGTAACACAAGACAGTGAGGTTACCCATTTTAGCTGCTTGGACGTCTGCTGAGCTGAAACCTCCTTGTGAATGTACTTTTTGTTACTTTCTTTCCTCCAAGCTTATCAGGCTAACCAAAAACACAGGAGTTACGAACTGAAAAGAAGAAGAAAAAAAAAGCCAGTTCTTTCTTTCTTGATAATGGTATTATGATCCTGGCACTCCCATTCAAGCTTCTCTGAAGTTTTCAAGCATTGTGTGCCTTATGTGTGTGCTTGTGATTAAAATATGATGTACCTTAAAAGCCATTCCAGCCTCTTGTGATGTGGTCATAAAAATTATTTCAGCATTAAATACCTCATTCCCATCATGTCGGCTTTGAGACCACAGGTAGATGAATCACTGGAGAAATGAAATGCTTAGCAAAATATTTTTCTTTCTGATTGCAGGGCTGAGGCTTATTCGATTAAAGGATAAAGGTAAATTGATCAAATATGTGGACCTTCGGAGTTTATTTTTATCACTGCCAAGCCAATTTTGAAATGCAGCCATCTGATTGGATTTTCCTCTCTGTGGTCCCTGTGAAGGACAAAAAGTGGATGAGAGAGAGGCCTGATGCCTGGCCATGGGGAGGCACGGTTGGCCAGTTTCCATTTTCAGTTTTCCTGAAGCTGCTATGATCTGGAGAGCTCAAGCCAGCATCCGGAAAGCCCCTTCTAACGGAGCACCCAGTGATTTCATGACAAGCTGACTTTGAAGCTTGCACAGAGTTAATAAAAAGACACTTCGCTTTGCAGACTCAACCTTCTCAGCCTTTTCCCATTAGCATTCCTCCTTTCAACTTGGGGTTCCTGTGGCCTGTCCCCCTTTCTTACCTCTGTGTCCTTCATTGTCCCATTACCCAGGTGGTCGAGGTTTCAGGAGAATGAGAAGGGGCGGAGAAAAAGCTGAGGGATGTGGGGGCAGAAGAGGGACCATGGGTTTTCATTTCAGCTGTGTTCCTAATCCCACCCCCAGCTTGTTTCCAGAGGCTTCTGTGGCTGGGGAGAGGCCAGCTGCCTTCCTGCTCCAAAATGCCCAGTATTCATCACAGTTTATTGTTTTGGACTATCACCAGCAACAAAAATCATAGCAAGTGGTAAAATTAATGAGGGGCATTTTCTGTGCCCAAAGTGCACTGAAGCCGTACATTCCTTGCCTCACTGAATCCTCACAACAACCCTATAGTAAGTGTTATTATTATGCTTTGAGATACAGGGTAACTGAGGTTCGGCAAGTTTAAGTAACTGGCACAAGTAGTAGAACTTGGATTTGACCTTTCCTTTTGACCCTGGGCCCTGGGTGTGCAATCATGACATTAAACTGCTTCCCACATACTTTAAGTGTAATATTATGTTGTTGGAATTCAGATGCTATAAACATGTAGCAGTGTTTAAGGTTAAATGTGCATTCTCCCCTCCACCAGTTCTTAACTTCCAGAACATTCTAGCCTGGATAGCCCGACTCTGTTTTGTCTCCTCCCAGCCTCACCGAACAATGATCTTACGAAGGGGCCCCGATTCTGTAAGGAGCCAAGGTACCTGGGGGCAAGTGGCCTCTGTGAAGGGACACCTCCAGAGCACCAGGCAGAGCTGCACCCATGGAAGGCAAGGCCGGAGGTGTGTGCATGTGTGTGGGGGGGAGTTTCTTTCATAAGCCAGGCCTGGGAAATCCCTGAGCAGCCAGGCTAGGCAGTTCTGCTAGAAGACAATGACCTTCACAAGACCTTCCCCCTGGCACACAACATAGACTGTCTCAATGGCCAGCCGACCTCTGAGGCTGAGTGTATGTCCTTGGGGGTGAGTAGGGAGAACCTTCAATATAATGTAGTGGTAAAGAGCATGGGCCTTGGGGTCAGTTCACTCATGTTTGAATATGGTTCTGCCACTTATTAACTGTGTGATCTCAGCCATATTTTTCACTCTCTTAGCCCCAGTTTGCTCATCTGTAAAATGGGATTGATGATGCTT
Organism: Manis javanica; assembly: GCF_040802235.1. Classification (NCBI taxonomy): domain Eukaryota; kingdom Metazoa; phylum Chordata; class Mammalia; order Pholidota; family Manidae; genus Manis; species Manis javanica. Next base: position 104,082,530 of record NC_133165.1, on the reverse strand, counting down.
ACACCTCAAGGATGTTGGGAGACTTGGGATAACTATGTGCAAGTCTGCAGTGCCTAGCTCAGAGACAATGATCGGTGGGTACTGCGATCTAAGTGCAAGTGTAGGATTGGGCAAGTAATTCAGCCTGGAGGGGTGTGGGAGGGGCTTGGCATGGGCAATTGTTTAAGCCATGGGGTTGGGAATTTCTTTCACTTCCCTTCACCCAGGTACCTGGCAAAGTGCCCTGCCCACAGAAGGCACTTCTGAAACATTGGCTGACTTGTACTTGTGAATAGAACTAAGCAATAAACGGGTCTGGAATGAGCCATGTGCTCTGGGAAGTTACGAGACTTGGGAGAACTAGGAAAATACGCCTAAATGTCCTGAAAATATCTATAAAGCTGATAAACATGGCCAGAGGAAATTCCTTGTCGGCTTCAACAACAAGATGAAGGGAGGACAGACTTTTCTGAGGACTCGCTTTTGCAAACAGTTTACAAACAGAAGAAGGGGTGGATGAGTGTCTTGGTGGGGCCATGGGGAGACATGCCAGGTGGATGACTGAAGAGGCCAAACCATTTATAAAAATAGCAATATTTCTTGCACAATCAGCCTCTGACAATGCATCAGCAAGCATGCGGCTCCTTTATCAGTCAGAGACCCACCAGAAGCTGCTTGTCTCATTAAACGATCCAGTCCCACCAAGGCCAACGTGAGCAAAGAACCTAAGGGCCTGCCTCCGAGTCAGCACTGAGACGCAACCCCAAGTGAATGAAAACTCATCCAGTTCCCCATCTAAAGGATGTGGTGGCTCAGAGCCAGAGTGTATTATTAGACTGGAATTTTTTCAGGCTCTAAATTTAACCAGCTGGAGTTCTTTATAAAGTACCATCCTATTCAAAACTTTTGAATTGAAGCATTCGCCATTTAATGGGATCTGATTATAGGCAGAACACAATGTCCTTGGCCTGCCTCCTTGTTTTGTGCAGTACGCCATCCACTACAGCGGGGCCAGCTGCGGTGCATGTCAGCACCAGGGCTGCAGGCAGATCGCGCCCAGAGCACGGATCTCGACAGCCTTGACCCCTCTCTGAGGTGACACTGCTAATGTCCGTAACTCTCAGCAGACCAAGAGAGAAGAAAGAGCCAAGAAAGAGGGGGAGAAGAAGAAAGAAATAGAATGAACTAAAATATAAGAGAAATAGTATTTGCAATGGCTTCACGCCTGGGGTGTGTGTGGTTGAAAGGACACAGACCTTCCTCTCCATGAGGACAGACCCTTGCTGACTTAAGCCTTAGCCAAGAGCTCAAGTCGCATAAATACAGCCAGGCTTGATTTAACTTTAATATGAAAATTCTTCTTTCTTCTTCTTTTTTGACAAACAAATAGAAATGGATAGAATCCAAAATGGAAATTAGAATGGTGAAAGACAAACTAATATTACATAGTAGAATCCTATTTTAGGCATATGTAATATACCCAAATATACATGTCAAAAATCGGGAAGGATTAATATCAAAAGTTTAACAAGGGTTACCTTTACACAGAGGAGTTAGAAATACTTTTAATACATCTTCTTTTTTCTTATATGTTTTTATTAAAATATTTTTTTTGTAAGTGAACATGAGCTGCTCTGTTAGCTGGAAAATATTTTTTTAATGTGGAAACTTGACAAGCTGGTATATGAAACTGATTGAACTATTTACTCCACCAAAATGTGTAAAAGGCAGGGGTGATTGATTCCAAGGGTGGAGGTTAAGGCAATGTATTCAAAAGGGAGGGAAACGACAAATCTTCTGGGGATGGTTCCTTTTAACTGTTCAGTGTGCTGATCCAACGTTTGACAATGTCACATACCCAGTAGCCTCTCCCAGGCAACAGTTTTCTGATGTATAAACTGAGTTTGACATAGCCTCACACTTAGAAGCCTGTGAAGGACCTTTTTAAAAAATTGATCATGTAGTATTCATTATTTTTGTCGAGTGATGAAAGCTATAATAGCAATTGTGGGTAAACTGTGTGTAACACATAGTACATAGTGTATGAATGAAGAAACCAAGACAATAAAAGTCATAGTTCTTGCCCTGAGGGAATTCACAACATAGTTGGAGACACAGAATCAAGTGCATGAAACAACTGAAGGACAGAAGGGATGAAAAGGAGAGTCATCAAAGGGCAAGAGGTGAATATGTATTAAAGGCCTTTTAAGTGCACATTGGGTTAAATGCTTGCTATATAGCACTCCTTTTAGTTCCTCAGCTACCTGGTGGAGTAGATACCACCATCTCCACAGACAAATAAGAATACAGGGTTCAGAGAGGTTAATTAGTTCCTAAGGATGCCACAGCTAGTAAGAGGCTGAACCAGGAAAGGAACTTGGGGTCTGTGGACCCAAAATTGGTATCGGTCTGGCCTTACCAAATGCCCCTTCCAGGCATGCTCTCATGCAACTGAAGAAATTACAGTGAAGGTGTGCGGCATCCAGTCATCCCTAAAAGGAGAGACCACCTGAAAGGTGGACCCAGCAGGGTACGTTCCAGTGCTGATGGTGCAGCCTGGCCCTTTGCATCTACCCATCTAGCGTCCATATGCACCCAATAGCACAGGTAGGTGGGTTCCAGTACACTCAGAGCCTCCTCAGTCCTCATCCCAAATCATTTACTCCAGCTTATTTCATGCCTCACACCCCAGCCTGCCCCAAGCCCCCTCAGCCCCTGATCCTGTGCCTGCACCTTCCTCTGGCCACCCCAGGAATGCCTTGCATTGCACACTCTTCTCTTCTGCTGCTTTCGGTACCATAATCCAGCCACTCCCTCCTACTGTGCTTCCTTGGAAGATTAAATGAAATAACTTACATTGAGCACCGAACACAATGTCTGGGACATAATAAACTTACAGTAAATGTGAGTGCATGTGATGGTAGGAAAGTGGCTAGAGACTTAAGTCCTAGGGCCACCTGGACTTGGAATCAAATGTTTGCACTATCACGTAACTAGCCTCTTCCCCCATTTCCCAACTAGCCTTTTAACCTTGGGCAAGTCACCAAATCTAAGTCTCAGTTTCCTTCCCTGGAAAATAGGGATAATGATAACAGTTTACTTATAGAGTGGATGGAAAATTGAATGAGAAAATTCATGTGAAGCACTTGGCACAATGTCAGTTCATAGTATAAAAAGAATCAATAAAGAGTATCATCCTATTAATTACATTGGTCATTGCATAATTGCCATGGTTAATTCTGTCTGGAAAATTGCATGTTCAGGGCCATGTAACTTGGCAAAGACCCTTGAGAGTCACTCTCTCAATAGGTTTACCTGGCAGGACAAGCAGTAGCTAGATTTCTAGAATTCAAGAGCAAAAACTTCAAGTAGATTCAGCACACTGGAACACAGGAGAGGAAAGATAAAATAGCAGGAGTGGGCATGATATGTTTGTGTGTGTATGATAAGTTTAAACTTTAAAGAGATTCCTTTAATAATATCTCCTGTTGACTGAATCCACTGCTCCCCCAGGGAGTCCCATCACTTTACTCATGACTGATTGACCTAAAAAACTCTCCTCTCCCCCATCCTTTTAGTCCTCAGTAAATATTTACAGATCATTAGATGGTGGCTCCTGGAAGAGATAACAGATGGCTGGAAACTCACCAGCAGAATTAGTAGATCTGAAGTCCCAGGTTTTGTACTCACACGCTTTTGAAAATAACATTTGTGCATTTGTTATGTTTAGCTGACGTGGCTGCCATCACGTTCCAGGTGAGGTGGCCCCAGGCTTTGGGATAACAGCCTTTAGAAGACTTATGTCCTGAACTCAAGTGTAAGTGAGGATTCTCTGGCTGGGCGGAGGACCCCAGCCCATTCTGCCTCAGCTGTCAGGTTGGGGACTCTCCATGGTGAACAGAGTCCCCAGTTTCAACTGCACATAGTGGGCTGACTTATGTAGTCCCAGCTTTGTCCATGTGTGCATTTTATAAGACGTTGTCACTGTAACACTTTGGGTCAGAGAGATGTGGCAGAACGTGATGGGGAGCCAAATAATAAAGAAAGTTCAGCCCTGAATGGGGTCCAGATCCAGAAAGACAAAGGTCAACAGGGAGGGGGCAGCAGGAGAGACTGGAGAGAGGTGCTGGGGATTTGAGGTTGGTGCCCCTCCTAGATCCCCTGTACCCACTCCCATGCTGCCACCATGAGGCTGCTGACGTACTACAGCTGCCTCCTTCTCCAGAAAGTGGACTCACAGAACAAGAAACACCCACCCTGAAAGGCATGAGGCGGGGAGTCAGAACCTAAGACAGATGGGCATGGAGACGTGGAGCTCTAAGTCATGCTCCAGAGCTCCCAGGACCAGGCTGAAGCCCATCTCCAGCCGGGACAGAATCCTTGCTTAGCTTTCTCCCCTTGTCCTGTCCTGCTTTCTCACTCCTTCCACCCAAGAGCTCTCCCTCTATAAATCATTTCCTCATGAATCCTTACCTTAGGTTGTGGTGCTAGAGAACCCTCTACACAACAGGCACTAAATACCTGAGGACAGAGGAAGATACATTTTTAGGAAAATAACTTAATATGTGTCATTGAGCAAGAACTGTCGGGGGAGTAATTTGCTAGCATTTTCCCTGATTTGTGCTGACCACAGCATCAAGAGCCACACTTCCCAGGCACATGCTCAAAGGGTTAATGTCATATCTGAACTCAGCTGATAAAATTTTTCAGTAGGATTGAACAAAGAGATGGAAGCAAATTATAAAGCAGTTCATTGTTGCATTGTCCAAAACAAAGCAAAACAAACTGCTATATGCATTTTGGCATATTTCTTTCATGATTTTTATTGTATGCAATTTTAATTACATTGCATATATAAATTAGTGATCTGATTTTTCACTTAATATTAAATGTAAGTCATTTTACTAAGTTCTCAAAATGGCTTATGCTTCCTATTTCACTAGCTGCATACTATTCTCTCATTTGAGCATGTGATATTTTACTTAAGGATTGCCTTAGTGTTGTCCGATTATACAGAGAGCGTTGACTGTGTTTTGGATCATGCCTTTAGGATAGATTCCCATAAGTGAAATTACTGGGTCAAAAGTATGCATATTTGAAGGCATATAAGCCATATTTATTTCCCTAAGGGTTACATATATTTAACATTTCATCAATAATGTGTATGTATTTATTACATCCTACTACCTCCCACCCTAAGTGTGATTTAAATTTTGCTTCCTAATGCCACAAGGAAAGTAACATTTTTGTGTCATTTAACTTGCATTTCATTGCTAGCTTATAAAGTTGGGCATTTTCCCACATTATGCTTACCAGTTATACTTCTCTTTTTGTAGGTGTTTTATATGGGTCCTTTAACCATCTAGCTTTTAGGATCACACATTCTTCTTATATGATATCTACATTAATGTTACTATCTTCAGATAGTAACATTTTTGTCGTATGTTTTACAAATACTTGCTCCCACTACCCTTGCTCTTTGTTTTCTAGTATTTCTTTGAAACATGCAGATATATTATATTTTTGTTCACTCAAGTCCCTTGATGTTTTCCTTGTGTTTTATTACTATTGCTTTTAAACTTAGTAACTTAGTAACAAAGCCATTTTAGTTTTTAAAAGACTGTAAACACCAAAAATGCTACCAGATGTTGATTTTTTTCAGGATTAGAAGATGGTTCATTTCCCTTTTTGTCTTCTGTTTTTGGAGTATTCTATAATGAATAAATTTTCTGTAATAAGGGAAAACTTTAACGTATTTCCTGAACTTTCTTCTTTTTTAACATAAAGTTTGTTTCAGAAAGAGATAAATCTTTTGAATCTTTCACGGATTTGTCATTGGCAATGTTTAAATTAGCAATTGTTATGTGACAAATCAATCTAAACACAGTGGCTTCAAACAGTAGTTATTTATAACTCACTGTGGGTCATCTGGGGGGTCAGATGATCTCGGCTGGCCTCTCTCACGTGTCTTCAGGGGGACTGGGGACTGGGGCTGCTAAGCTGGGGCAGTTCTGCTCCATGTGCCTCGCAATCTGCTCCTGGGACCCAACAGCCACCTCAGCCATGTTCTTCATCTGGCAATGGTAGAAGCTCAAGAAGGCAAATGTAAATGCACAAGGCCCCTCGAGACCTAGGCATACTCTCCTTTCTCCCTTATTCTTTTCATTGAAGCAAGTCGCGTGGGTTAGGGAAATAAATTCTACCTGTATAGGAAGAACTCCAAAATCACATGAAAGCAGAATAAAGAACCGGGTTCAATCATGCAATCAGTCTACTACAGGTAAGAATAGATTTCCTCTTTACTTAGATCTACAAAGAGCTGGCTATTTATGTCTGGTTTGGTTTATCAAAAAAAAAAATTGTCTTTTTCCTTACAAATGGTCCTCTACAGACTGATATAGGGTCCTCCCTAAATATTTCACAAAGGGGAACACCAGTTCTAGACCAACTAACTAAAGAAAAAAAATAAAGCAGCCTCTGGCTCAGATATCAGACTTCTAGGAGAAGGTGTGCGATGGAAGAGCAAGCTGGGGTCTCAAATGCCGCATTTGTGGATAAGCAGCCACTGGGGCATCTCAGCCTGTAGAAATAAAGGGGGCCCAGGGAGAGGCTTTCTTTTGTGCCTTTAGATGATAAACAGCCATCAAGAACTATGGGCTCTGATCACAGCAGGTAAATTGAAATAGGCAGGCTCTGTGACAGAAGCAATTCTGTGAGTGGCTTATTTACACTGATGTCAGATGTCTGAGATGACAGGTGTGTAAGAACAAAGGGAGCCACTCAGACAGCTGTCAGCTGAGCCTCTGTTAGCCTGTGTCCTGCTTTGGACCAGGTTTGACTGACACATTGTCTGTTTCATCCCCATGGGGACCTGCTGGCTAGGAGGGCATCTTAAGAGTGGCTGAGATGGTAATGTTAACATTCCTGTACATTTCACAAGGCACGTCACGGTTCATGAAGACCTTTCATAGGTTATTTCGTGTGACTCTCACGGTAACCGCTCAAATGTAGGGTAACGTTTAATTTCTTTTATAGTGAGGGGCACAGAAGCCCAGAAAGTTAGTTGTTGAACTATTATACAGCAGCAGAAGAAAAAATAGTATGGGCACAAGAGTTGAAACTCATCACAAGTCTTTTCTGTGGAGAGAAAGAAGCAATGTGTTTGTGATCCAAGAATTATTGTCAATGCAAGTGAAACTTCCTTGAGGTGTCGCCAGCAACGGGCTTTGGGATGTGAAATGGGAAGAGGTCAGAGAGCAGAAGAGGCTCCCAAGAGAGCCCTGGGACCCTGCCTCTACTCTTTCTAAGGGAGAAGCCGGGGCCCAGGCCCAGGGTTATGGGGTGAGAGGAGCAGAGTGACCTGACTTCAAGGCCCGGCCACTCTCCTCTTCTTCCTTCAAAGCGCTGGCTCAGACCTGAGGTCAGAGGTCTAATCGTATTTCTTGTGGATTCTTTCAGACCTTTAATGGGCTACTTGAAGCACTCCCTAGCTAAAAGCCCCACTGCTTTCAGAAAGGGGAGCTTTTAAAGAAGAGGGGTTTGTTAAGTGGGCACTCTGAAATTCTCCATTTATATGAAAAGGGTGTTTGATACTCAAGAGGGCATTTGTCATTTGGGGGAAAGGTTAAGTCAATTATTTTGTCTGGAGATGAAAAAGATGGAGAGTGAGCTTAATAACAGGCTTCAGGTCTATGAAGGACTGTTCTGGGGAAGATGGTGACCACCTGTCCATCCTCCAAAGCAGAATAAGAATCAGCCTTTGTGGAGGAAAAGAGATACAAGAGAGCCCGACGGAAAGAGCACCGGACCGTAGCGCCAGCGGCTCCTGCCTCTGTAGCCCGGCAGTGGGACCCCCCAAGTCGAGGCTCATGAGGAACGGAAGTTGTGGCTCGCAACCCTTAGAGGCTTTCTTCAGCCTCATGACTCTGAGATTTGCTGTCAGGAGATAAAATCGGAAGAGTAAAAGCCAAAGAGTGCTGAGACCGAGCTGTAGGTCCTGATCACTGCTTACCTGTCGAGTGTAAGAGAATGAATTTCCCTGTACCTCAGTGTTCTCATCTGTGTGGTTGGATTAATGACACCCACGTGGCTCTCCTGACATAGAATTACGAAGATGGACCGGGATAATGTACGTGAAAACGCACGTCAAGCCACACGGCGTGGAACAAATGAAAGACATTATTTTTCCTGGAGTAAAGGCTGATTATTTTTCAAGTCCAGCGTGCACTAAAATTTTTCTTCCTGTTTTGGATAAAGTTGCCAGATGGCTTTGGACCCAACCTTGAAATACTGTGCCAATTATTTTCTTTCAGTGCTCAGGCTCTCTCTGCAAGCTCCCCTCTGAACAAGTCCTGCTTTGCTCTTGCTATCAGCTATCCATAGAACTGCACCTGTTAAGGATGCAGGGGGCCTCAAAGAGCATCTTCTGTACCAACTTCCAATCCACCCTGGTTTCCCTTTTATGGGGGAGGGTGGTTCTGCTTTCCTTGAATGCCTCTGGGGATGGGGAAACTCAAGATCTCATTTTAAAAGCAAGTCCACTTTTCAAAATTTGAGATAGTTAAGAATTCATTTTTCCTTACATGAAGGCCAAATGTATTTCCCTGTAGTAGCAGAGCTCAAAAACTGAGACACTTGAGGCAGGTAAAATAATGAATGGCATGGCCTGGTAAACACAGGGAGTCCTGGAGGACAGTGGTTCACTGGAGAAGAGATGCCCTTCCAAAGCAACAGCTGCTACTCTACACCAATAAATGACTGCCCTGCAGAAATATGCTCCCAGACGTCCCAGCCCCTTGGGGCTGGGGTATGCTCACATATGTGGACTGGCCAAAGAGTTACACTTGGATGGAGGTTATACTTTAGGATTGTGTTAAATACCAGTATTAGAAACTAAAATTGGATTTTAATAATTTTAAGAAACTTTGACTTGCCAGAAAGATGACTAAGGTGCAACCACCTTCCCCAACAGGGTGTCTCTCCCCAAATGTGGATTCTAAGGCAGTAACCCCAGTTACCCTTCCAAAGGATAGTATTTCCAGATCCCCTTAATTTTTAAGAGACAATAGGAATCTTTATTTTTATGTGAAATTTCAAGATTTTAAAGTTAGCTTCATATTAAACATTTTATAAAGTCTTACGAGCCAAACAAAATAGTCTAAGGGAGGTGAATGTGGTCCACCATCCACAATCTCTGCTGCCCTGGAACTGCCACCCTGGGCCTTAGCTCTGCTTTTGAGAGCCAAATGGAAACAGTCCTTTCTCTGCTCTGTAAGATGGACCTTCGGAGATTCGGAGGCATCTCTGCGACCTGTCTGGATATTTTCATCTCCAGGGTAAAAATCACTAGCAAAGTTTCACTTCTCTCTTTGCCATAACCTCCAGCCCTATCACCATCCCCTCAGGCCCAGGACCCTTCAAACTCGACTAGTAGAAGAGAAGCAGTCATCTGCTTATATCCATATTTGCACTGTATGGCTCTCACGTTCGCCAAAGAGGTCTCTTGCTAATGACCCATTTCAAATCACAAGACTCAGTTGTTTTGTTAGCCTTCAATTACCCATTCCAGATATACTTTTTTTGGAGGGGATGGAGTCTCTAGGCACATACCTTCAGGGCTTAATTTGCTTACCAATGTCACAGGCTACAGAGTAGCAGTATCAGTCACGCAAGTAGTATTTTTTTTTTAAATGAGAATTCAAGGATGTTAGAGCTCAAAGCAAATGTGGGCATTTGCCAAAGGTGGCAAGTCAGTTTCACGTGGAGAGCCAAGTCTACTGGACATCTAAGGACTCCTGAGAGTGACGTGTTGAGAAAGAATCCTAGAGAGAGCAGCGCAGGAAAAAGCAAGAGGGAAATGGCCCCCTAGGGGTCATCTATTTGCCTTTCCTGATATTTTACAGTTAAGAATCCTGAAGCCAACAGTAATAGTTTGACAAACTGAAGCCAAACTCAGACTGGAGCCCATATCTCCTGACTCCTCAGTTTTCTGCCTCCTGTGCAGATTTCTAGACAATGTTTCATGGAGCCTGGTGGGTACTCTCCAGAGAGGTGCCTCAGGGTCCCTAGAAGGGTGGAGGCTCGTCCACTTGGATTCCAAGGCTCTCATCTGAACTTCAACCAACAAACAGCTCCTCCTCTTCTTCCTGGGAGCTCTTGCTTGAGAAATTGTTTTAAAAAAGGGTTTGTTGGTTAAAGAAACATTGGAGAATCAGTGCATTTTATTATGATATTTCCCATGCTTTGTCATTGTTCGATTAATCAACCAATTAATTTATTAGTATTTTATTTAGCAATTACTGCTCAGAAATCACTTGTGCTAAGCAGTACTGGGAATGAAAGGAGTCTCCTCTCAAAAGAATTTACAATTTGATTGGAGGCCAGACACGTGAATAATCATTTATTGTAAAATGATGGGTAAGCACTATAGTTAATTTCATAGTGGAAGCGTGGGAGAAGGAATTATAACTTGGCTGCTGGGAATCAAGGAACGCTGTGTGGAAGAGGCAGCCCTTGAACTTGGCCTCAAAGGATGAGCATCTTTCCAAAGAGTCTTAGGATCACAGGCTAGACATGGAAGAAACCTTAGAGATCCTGACCCTCTAACTACTTGTTTTATAGATGAGCACACTGAGGTCCAGAGAGGAATAATGACTTGTCTACACTAACTTTGGGTCTCCTGGTTCCAAGTTCACAGGAATGGCACTGCAAGATGGAGGCACTAAATGAAGAAGGAAAGGTACAAAGTGGCAATGTGCACGGTGGGAGCGGCAGTAGCATTACTGCCCTGGAGTTTAAGGAGCCCAAGGATTTCCTGGAGCTCAGCCTTGATTCATAAGATGGCATTTCCTGATGCCTGTCACATGCCCTGGATGAATTTGCCCTTATGAAATACTAATGCAATGGACCTATCTATATTTCAAATAGATCTGGTAACTTAAAATCACCACCATTAAGAGGTTGGCCAGTAAATCCTATCTTGTTAACAGGAATTCATATAAGAAACAACAAATTTTTATAAATAAAATGGTTGGAAATTAGAATAAAAGCTGTGGCAGATGGTGTTGGTTGGCCTGTCCAAAGAGCCTTTCTCTGCCACGATCTTCCCTGTTGTCTTCATCTAGAGAAGTGGTGAGAGGTAAATAGTCCTTTAACCAGCCTCTGTGGCAGTTAAGGCTGACAACATGAGCTACTTCTGGCAAAAGGCACAGGAAGGGAAGTTGGCTAGGAGTTTCCACTTGAATTAAAATAATAAATTCAGGCCCTTTGGCCCTTCCCTGACTGGCATGATTATATAAAGCCTGGAGCAGCTGTAATCGTCTTGTGACCATAAAGCAACCGCCATGAGAAAAAAGCAGAGAGCTACGGATGGTAGACTAAAAGCATAAAAAGTGTTTGCGACTTTAAAGTCTTCTTTAAACAGCAATACCAGCAACTATCCACCATCAGACATTCTATTACATGAGAAAATGATATCCCATTTTTTTAGGCCACTGTGTTTATCAGGATAGGCTAAAAATATAGGCTCTATAAAAACAGCTCCTCAAATCTCAATGTCATGACATAATAATTGTTGAGATTTTGTTCAAAGAAAATCCAATGAAGCTTTTCTTAATTGGGTCTTTACTAGGAGGTTGTTCTTCAATTGGTGACTCAGGAATTCAGATTCTTTCCAGCTTGGGATGCTGCTATCTTCAGCTTGCAGCATCCAAGGTCATTGCTGAAGGAGATGAGAGTGTGGGTAAAGCTTCTTTGACCTTGTTGACTGGGAAGGGATGTACTTCAGTTCATATTCCAATGGCTTCACCTCAATGCAACACAACTGAGAAATGAATTCCCTGCCTAGAAAACTGCTTAAAAACTCTGTAGTACAGGAGGCGAACCCAAATCTTTAGTAGTCAGCTAGTTCTGTCTGCCACAGTTAGTAGATTTTCTATCACTTGCAGCCAAAGGCATTCTTGATGTAATAGCAGGCTACAGCATTTGTTACATATACTCAGGCAACAGTTATGGTACTCAAACGTCATTCTGAGCACTGGGACTGGAATCAGGTGCCTTCATAGGAAATGGAAGCCATTTTCCTGCACTTTTTTATTAAGGAGATAAGAGTTAAGCAGTAGCCAGCCATCTATAATTGTCAGAATATATTGAGAGGTACATGGCATCTAGTATGGACTCAGTAACAATATGGGTGTTGAATAAATTCAAAAGAAGATAATCTCAATATGAATAAGAGTTCTCCAGGGAAGATTCTTGGGCAGAGCCCATTAGAAAAAGAAAGACAACACCTTGCACTTTCCATGAGATCTACTTTTACAAAATAAATGTATTCATTCCATAGACTTAGTTATTCATCCCATAAGCACTACTATTCACTCCATAAGCAAGCATGCAGGTACTGGGCTTTGTATCTATGACTGTAGATCCAAAATATATTCCTAAGTAAAACATAATTCCTGCCTTTGAAAAACTAAAATGTAAGACAAGAGACACATAAACACTGAGTTTCTCAGACTGCAAAAACATGGGAGTCAGAGGGGGAAGGAAGGTATCAAAAGGAAGGAACCCAGTAAGCTAGGCCTTGGAGGAAGTTAAGGAAATTTTCAGTGATGGAAAGAGGAGAAGGTTCTTTGGGCAAAGGAAATGGTATTAACAAAGACACCGAGGCATGAGGATTCATGGTAAACACAGGGAGAGTGAGTAATCTACATTGGGGGTGTGTGGGAGAGGGGTAGGAATGGTCGGAGATCACATCTGAATGGCAAGGTGGGCCATGGGAAGAAAGACCTTGAATGTTGTATTCCAGCCACAAGTTTCAGCTGCAAGCTGCAAAACATGTGATGAGGGCACGTAGGCAACTTGTACAACAAAGACTTGAGAAAGGCAACCTCAGACTCAGTTCAGCAGCTCAGTGATTGTCATCAAAGTGTTTGCATCATTTTGTTCGTTCTTACTCAGAATACCAGCATGTTTCCTAGGGTGATATTCTGGGACTGATGAGTTTTCCAGGATATGAACCTTTTTTTTTTTTGGAAGGGCAACAAATTTATTTTATATTATTTATTAGCTTTTCTAAAAGCCAGACTAGAGAGCACCTTCTCTGTTCGCAGCTGAGCTACCCCACCCTCAGGATATGAGACTTTTAAGTGCTAAAAGTGGGAAAGTCCCAGGTGAACTGGGGTGAGTTAGTTATCTTAATACCTCCTCTCTCAGTCACAAAATGGCTGCCACAGCCCCAAGCATCACACAGAAAATGGGCCATGTTTTCACATACTTCCCTGTTATCAAGAAGAAAATAATCTTTCTCTAAAGCACCAGTGGACTTTCCCTGAAAGCTCATTGACCAGGACTGGGTAACACGCTCACCCTTAGTCCAAAGAGGAATGAGATCACTGTTAGTTGGCTTAGAACAATCATAGTTTATCACCTTGGTCTAGGCACATGGTGGTCAGACCTTAAATTGGATTCTGATGGTATGGAAGAGGAGAGAAGTAGCTTGTGGGTAGACAATTCACAGTATATGCCACAAATGCCATGCTGAATATTTTGGACTTCATCCTAAAGGCAGTGGGATGTCATCGAACAAGCAGAAGGAGATAGGTATCACTTCTATTTTAAACTCAGAAGCAATAATGTAAGTAAATTAGAAGGGACTTGGGAACATGACTGAGAGGAGAGATTTGTTAGTAGGTTAGCACAATAATCCAGACATGAGATGTATGACTGGAGCTAGAATTGCGGTTATAGATGTGTAAGCAAAGTGATGGATTTGAAAGAAATAATTACATTCATCTCACATGATGCAAACAGAAATTCTGCACAATGCACAGCTTGGGTCATGATTGTTCCTATTTGTGAATGAGAAAACAGTGGCATGGATATTAGAGGTGACACGTCCAAGTTTCTCTCAGATGCCAAACATTATCTGCCCAACAAAGCTAAACTCCTAAGCTCCTGGGGTGAGATTTCTCCTATTCCTTGGCTCTTGGACATACATGTTCAGCACCAGCTGGCTTGCTCTCCTAGGGCCCCCGCATCTACGTGGCGCCAGGTGGGTGTCAGACTGGGCAGAAAGCCCTCATTCTTTGACTTGGCCATCTTTGTTGATGAGGACTCTAGTAGGAAGTGTTGATTAATCAAATCTACCTCAGGGGATGAGCAGTACTATGGACTTGAGAGGAAAGCATGAGGTTGGCAACATTAGTTCAAAGTTTACCTCCCACTCCCGGAAATAGTCTTGCATAATTTTATGCATGGTTTGCAAATGAAATCAGCTAATCTCCCAAAGGCCTCTGACACTAGAAAATTAACCCAGTGGGAAATCTGCTGTGGAGTGATGCACTCTCCCCGGTGAGCCGTGGAAAGGGCTATGAGGGAAATATTTGGTGGACTGTGGCTTTGGTGGCACTGCTGAATGAGCAGGGGAGCTGGGGATAAGAATTAGCATGTATTGTGTCTGTGTCACAGGACATCTTTCCTTTGTAGGTCTTATCTCATATGGCAATTATACATCCATAAACGTGATTTCTAAGTTTTTATCTGTCTATCCCATGAAGGTAAGGGTGATACTTGGCACATAGTATATGCTCAATAAATATTTTTGAATTCACTTTTTATTAAAGGACTCCTCCATGTCGGTTGCTTTGTCTATACCACCTCTTCGAAGCCCTCCAAAATCCCTGTGAAATAGATAATGGAAATGAGATTATTCCTATTTTGTAGATAATGAAACTAAGCTTCAAAAAATAAAGGATGTATAATTGCCATATGAGATAAGACCTACAAAGGAAAGACATCCTGTGACACAGACACAATACATGTTAATTCTTATCCCAACTCCTCTGTTCATTCATTAACAGTGAGTTAACTTGAGATCATACATTTATTGAGTGGAAGAGCTGGAAATTGAACCCTCAGCTATCCCCAGATCCCACGTTCTTTTTTCTCTAAATACTGTCTGGACTTTTCATTTTATGCCATGATCTTTCTTGATACAGAGAAACTCAGTATTGGTCTAGCTCCACATTTCCCTTTACAGATGAGAGGCTGTAGGCCCAGAATGGTCAAGCATCTTAGCCAAGTTCAATTAGTGCTCAAGTTAAATCTAGCCCAGTGTTGTTTTCAGCTGGACCTTGAAGTTCCTTTAAGATAAGGCAGCCACACTAATTCAGAAAGAGCCAGAGCCTGTGGGTTGGATTTGACCTATTTCTACAGCACTGCTGGATGTCTGCATAACAGAAAGGCATGAAAAATCTCATCCAATATGAGTTTCAAAATCTACATGGTTATTTTCTGGTTCTCAGCTTTAACTGGCACATCCCCCCTTTTGACTGAAGGAAAAGCAAGCCTCAAGCTTTTGGAAAGCTGCTGCAAGTTTGCTGTTGAAAACTTCCAGGTTTGGATGTAATCTAGACTCTGGTAAAGTACTTAAGCTAATAAAGGTCTAATGCGTCTTCCAGACTCCTTACAAGTGCCTCACTGGCTCAGCGTGTAAAAACCCACAAGAGAACGCTGTGTCCGTGGCTTGGACAGCCTCACACATGTGATTCTGGCCGGGGCACTGCACCAAAGCTAAGACCCGTTGCACTTACCTGCCCCCGTCCTTTCCTGCCGCTTTCCTCCTCAACATGCTACCAATCTCTTCTTCAAAAATTGCATTTGTATGTCCCGGCATTTTAGCCTGGGAAATATATTCCTGCATGAGGTTAAGCTTACAATTTAGCTGAAAGCTTTGAGAAAACCCCATGTTCAATTGCTGTCTATTTGTTTAGCCTCTGCTTCCTGAGCTAGACCCCTCCTCCCTGCCAGGGGCTGTACCAGGCCCTCTGTGCCAGACACGTGTGAGCAACACCCAGCTCCTGCCTGTGGGGCCCTCACTGTTGCATGAAGGAAGGAGTCACGTCATAAGGCCTAGTGCAGTCTTGGGTCATTTCTTCGTGACTTACTGGGCTTTGTCCTTCTCTGCGGCCTGTTGTTGGCCTCTGGCTCGAAGAAATGTGACTGTCCCAACCCACACACAACAAGCCCCTGGGGACAAGGTAGCATCTCTCGTAGTAGCTCTCCCTTATTGTCCTGACTCAGGATGCAGGTCCATTTCTGAGCCAGTCCCAGAGGCTGAGAGATAGCATAAGATGATTGACACAGGTTGGATTCCTTGTAACCAAAGAAGCCAGAACTTGCAAGGAAAAACCATTTTCATTTTTGGTTTCTGCCAGGGCATTGCTGCTTTATTCAGTGGATTACCTCCCACCCCCGTTTCATCATCTGGAAATTAACCATGATTTAAACAAATGAATCATGAAGGAGAAAAGAAGAGAATCTATGACTGTTGAGTGACAGATTTTCTTGCTGCTGGAAAATTCGAAATATCTTGTTCCCATTCCATTTAGAACTTCATCCTGAAAGCAGTGGGGGTGTGTCATCACACATTTCTCAGCAGAAGGTGATAGACAGGCTCTCCCTTATAGTCCAGCAACTCACGTGGGTCAAAACTGCTGGGAAGATAAAGTAATTGAGATAATCTCACAGGATCTCAGTCTAAATCTGGGTGAAGCAAATTGTCTTGAAGAGGCCTGCCTGCTGGACGTGTGGGCTGATCCGGACTTGCCGAAGGTGGTGAAGGCATCACCTCCTGGGCAGGAACCCTCTTCCCAAGCCCAACAGCCACCTCTGATTGCATACCACTGGTGGTTCACACAGTGCAAAGGGAGAGATGGCCACAGGTCACATCTCTGTGCTGAAAAGGAAAGGGAACACCTCACTTACACTTTCCAGGGTGTTGTGGGTGGAATTTTTGAGTCATCAAATCGGGTGTGACAGTGTTCACTGTGGCTAGGGCAGGCCGGAGGCTGCGATGGGGCTTTAGAGCCCTGGGCAAAGCTTCCCCTCAGTGGTCCAACCCCATCCTGGACTGATTATCACAAACGTTCCTAGTGCAAGGACTTGCCCAGTGATGTTTTTCTGGCTAGGTTCATTGTCGGAATCAATTGCATTTTAACTAAGCAAAATTATTTTGAAATGTTCAGTTTTCCAGAGATCAGTATGACATCCATGAAAGCTTCTGGACCTGTGAGAGCTTTAAAGTCCTTATCTCAGTCCCAGAGAAGAGGGCTGGGTATTAGAAGCCTTGAGTTTGAGTAGTGTTTCCAGACTTCCTGCTTTGTGACTTTAGGGAAGGTGCTTCTGTTTTTGAAGGTTTCATCATCTGTGAAAGGAAAACAAGACTGTAGAGAAAATGAACATTCCTGTGGCCAGGATTCTCCCCTGACCCTGGTCGGCTGGCCCACTGCACACGTGTGGGCAATACGGTACTATTAACTCTATATGAAGAGCTCCATCCAGGGCTCTGGGCTGCACGGCTGCAGGGGCTGGGGTGGTGGCAGTGCCTAGGACTGAGAGAGGCTGAGAGAGCTGCGGGGACAGGGAGGCCCAGAGGCAGAGACCAGCTTGCTGCATGCAGACTTGCCCTGAGGCAGACGGGATTTTAATGCTTGACTTGCCACCATGAGAATAAAGCCAGGCATAAACCCTTTCACCCCAAGAATACTCCATTGTCACTTTGCGGTCTCATCGAATCGAGAGCGAACTTGCCCAGGACCTGAAACCCATTGGTGAGACAAGACTTACTCTCACTTTAAGAATTCAGTGAGGTAGAATATCTAAAATTTACATTGTTCATGATTTTTATTCATCTGAGAAGCCCACTTTCCTCCTCTGTATATCTGTTTTCTTGTTTGTGCAGTGGGGAAAATATGATCTACCCCACTCGCTGTCGAGTAAACTGGATAAAGAATGTGCAAGCCCTCTGTAGACAGTAAAGCCTCATGTGCTCCCAAGCACTTGGTTACCAGAATGGTACTCTGAGGGGCCCTGTGCGGTTACACACATATCACAGAGGAGACAGGGATGGGGAATGTTCTTGAGGACCAGTCTTACCAAAGAGGCACTTGCTGTTTCTTCTTAAAGACAATTTACACTGCAAAGATTCTCTGTTCAAAGCTAGACCTTGAGGACCACTGTCTTCTAGGCTTATTCAACTGTAGCTGAGGGGACTGAGCAAATGGCTCGCACATGGCTCCTCTTCTTCCAGGGATTTCAGCCAGCTGAGGTTTTTAAATGTTTTCTGTTAATGTTTTCTTTTTCTTTTTCAAAGAAAAATAAAGGAACACAACTTAAAAAAAAAGTCAAGTCAAAGTTTCCCCTCCCCTCAAGACTTCTTGTCCATAACTGAAGCCATCTTCCTAGAATTTGCAAAGCATTCTTTTTGCCACAAAACAACAGTCCCTTTAAAAAAGGGCTATTTCCTTTTCAGATGGGGATTTATGTAAGAGAATCAGACAAGGGGAAAAATGAGCTTCCACCCAGCTGTAGCAGTAGCTTCCCTGTTAGTCCAAACTCAGCCTGCTATTGAGGTAAAACTGAACACATTTGGGTAAGGACTGCCTAGAGGCAAACACTGAGATCAGGTAACCAGATGCTTTCATTCAGTGACTCTTAAGCTTGAGCATCCATCAGTATCTCTTGGAAGGCTCATTAAAACACAAAGAGCTGGGTCCCAACCCCAGAGTTTCTGGTCAAGAGGTCTGGGCTGGTGCCTGAGAATTTGCATTTCTACTAAGTCCCCAAGTGAGGCTGACGCCGCTGGTCCAGAGACCATATTTGGAGACCACTACTCAAAGTTAACAGTTTTTAGCCCCCAAGAAAGAAGAAGCCATTTTGGCCAGAATTGCAGTGACTGGTGGTTGACTTCCAGTCCCTGCGTCTTGCAGAGTGTGACCACACAATCCGGGTGTTTGCCCTGGGTTCTGGTGTAGCCCTTTCAGCACCTGCAGAGTGTGCTCAGGCCACTTCTCTGGCTGGCCTCACTGTGTCACTGTTTCTATTATGCTCCGTAAGGTGCTCTGGTCTTTTCTTACCACTTAAGGAGGTGTGTGAAAATCGTAGAGGAAACAACACAGGTCTTTAAATCAGTCAGGTGAATGTGGGTATGAGAGCACTCTCCTTTGCTTACTAAGTATGTGATCTTGAGCGGATGAAGTAACTTCCCTAAGTGTGTTTACATGTCATCAAATATGAGTAAGAGTACTTTATTATATTTAATAAAGTTAAACCTGATTAATGTCCCTTCCCTCTCCAAATCTATTTCCCCCTGACAGTTCCCCTTTTTGGTACATGACATCTCTGCTTACCAGCTGTCTAAAGACCTCTGAGAGCCATTGTTGTGACCTCCCCTCTCTCACTGCCCACCTGCAATCAATCACCATGTCCTGTCCATCATACTTCCAAAATGGACCTTAGCCCTGAACACTTCTCTCCATTTCCATAGTTCCCTCCTTCCCTTCCAAGTCATCATTAACCCTCAACTAAACCATAGTAAATAATTTTTGACACATATTACCGGTAAGATAAAATATAAAATCCATAGCATGGGCTATAAAGGGGTCTGCAAAGCTTTCTCCCTGCCTATTATCAGATGAGCAACTCGCTCACTGTTGCTTGACTCTCTGAGCTGCACTCAGAAGACCTCACCTTGGGTTGCTTGAATTTGTTGAGTACTTTCCTGCCGTAGGATCTTCACTCAAACTGTTCACTCTTCCTTGTATGTTTCTCCCTGCATTGTTTTTCCAGATATGCTCCTGCTTCAGGGCATTTATACCATCTGCCTGCATCCTTCTATTCTGGATTTTTCAGTGGATCTCTCCCTTGCTTCACTCAGGCCTGCTCACATCACTTTCTCAATAAGGTCTTCCCTGACCATCCTATTTAAAATACCACCCCTAACTCAACTGCTCTTAGTTTCCTTACCCTGCTTCATTCTTTTGTGTAGTCATCATCAGAAACTGACCTATCATTTACCTCTTTGCTCATTGACTGTCTTCTGAATTAGAACGTAAGCTCCGTGAAGGCAGTGGTTTTATCTGCCTTGCTATTTGATTTGTCTACAGGAACAAGAATCATACCTGGCATGTGGTTGGTGCTCAACAACTATCTGTTTAATGAATGACTGAATGGATGGATGGGTGCGTGCATGTACAGGACCATGACTGCTAGGGATATCTTTGGTAACAGGCACCTGGACAGGGTCCCTAATCTTGGAATGCTCTCTCAGGCACGATCTGCCACGAAGAGATGCTCTAAGCATAATTCAGACACTTGAGCATTATTCCTAATTGCTTCTCTGGGCTCATTTTGTCATGTGAGCTATGAGGAGTTCTTTTGCCTGTGCAGGACACATGCCTCTGTTTCGATATGCCTGGCTCCCAGTTGGCCTTTTGCGGGAGACGGCAATTCCCTCGGGTATGAAAGGAGTCCCTAGTCTCTTCTGACTCTACTGTCAATTTGACAGTGACTTCCATGGCAAAGAAGTAATCCAAAGAGAAAATTGCTTGTGTATAAGACCAAAAACCATTTAGCTCTTCCTTTTGGAGCTATGGCCCAGTTTCAAGTCACAGATCCATACCAGAATGTTTCCATTTCTGGGAAATCTGGGGTAACACTAAATAACCATGTGCTTCATGTCTAGGCTATTGCTGACTTCACTCAAAGGTAGCCAGGACAGAGACTCCCCAGAAGCCCAAGAATGAAGTTGGCCATTCAGATTCTCACTCTTGGGAACTGGGATTGGCAAACTCATAGAAAACTAGGTTGGAAATAGAGCTGAAGCTGATGCAATAGAGAGCATCCATGAGGTAGACCAGGAAGCCTAAGGAGTCATGCCCAAGCTGGATCTAAAAGGCATCTAATACTAAGATTATAGAAGAGGAGGGAGAGGGCGGAGAAGAAGAAAAGGTAGCTAGTTTGCAGTGGGTGAAGTGAGACACACAAACAGAAGCAGAGACAGAGTGTGTAGCTGAGTCAAATCGGTTCATGAGTCCAGGAAGAAGATCTAGAGAATCCTGCTATTAAGGTCCATCTGTAACACTCTATTAGTCAGAAGAGACTCATAATTCCCCCAGATGTTGATGTATTAGCACCACAAGTCTTACCTTCACTTACATGTGTACACTGAAAGTCCAGTCTACTCTGGGCAGCGTTGAGGGCAAAGTCCTCCAACTGAGGTTCCCCCACTGTGCTCCCATGTCACCTGGGAAGGCGTTTTAGGGTGGGATACCAGAAGCCAAGACCGAGATATGGGTTCTTGTGATAGTGACTTGTTGAGGGAGTTCTGTTTGGAAAGGGGAGTAAGAGGAACAGGGCTAGGCAGGAAAAGCGAACTGAGCAAAGATGTGGACTTTGCTGGAGACTAGCTTCAGCCTGGTCCCATAAGGAGCTCACAAGCATTAATTACATCATGGAGTTGGTCATTCATAGCTGGCTGTCCCCCAAGGTGGAGAGACTGTGGAGTCCCTCTGGGATTTAGGGCAATTCTCTGGAGAAGAGGGGAGCTGTAACTCAGTAAGCAGCACTTACTGCCCCAGAGGGAGGCTGAAGTAGCTTGGTAACAGATAATGGGTCAGGGCACCCCAAACATCCACTATAGCATAGGAAGAGCGTGTGAAGAACCATACACAGTCAATATTTCCACCTGAATATGGCACATTTTACTTCCTCTCACATTTCATTGGCCAGAGCAAGTTGCATGGCCATGCCTAAAATCAGAAGGTAGAAAAGTGCAGAAATACAATCTATACCAAGTCCCTGGGAGAGAAGAACTATAGGTATTGATGAGCAGCCCTATTCGCTACCACAAGAGATGTCTTGAATCCTATTCTGGTCTCTAAATCCTAATCCTACAGTGTTTCCTGTTTTTTGGATTTCCACCTGACTTTCAATTCTCTTATTAATGCTCACACCAAAACCCCATTATTTGAGTACCTTACAATTAGAGAAACTAAAGAAAATACAGAATTTTCACCCCTTAGAAGCTATCTAAAATTCAATAACAGATAAAATAGAAAA
Organism: Manis javanica; assembly: GCF_040802235.1. Taxonomy (NCBI): domain Eukaryota; kingdom Metazoa; phylum Chordata; class Mammalia; order Pholidota; family Manidae; genus Manis; species Manis javanica. The sequence continues at coordinate 104,060,654 of NC_133165.1, read as the reverse complement.
TACATTTCTATAACTATAACTTATACATTAAAAAATAAAAATTTCAAGGATATTTTTTGACATAGGGACATACTAAGTTAAAATTTTAAGAGAATAAAGGACTGATTATACATATAGCTGCATGTGTTCACCCTGTATGTCTGAAAATAAGTTAGAAGGAAATAATTGAAAATACTTCCAGTGGTTATTTCATGATAGGTTAAAGGCCATTTTTATATTATTTTAATACAGTCTTGCCTTTTTTTTTTTACAATGAATTCGTTTGCTATTATTGTCAGACAGAAATGAATTTAATAAAAATGTAAAACAAATATAAGATTTAAGATTACTTTTTAGAAAACTTGGCTGCATTTTTATCACAAGGAGAACTAGAAGAGAAAAACTTTGGCTTTTATTTCTCAGGGCAGGAAATTGTGGGGTGAAAAGATGGATTCTGAGTTGGAGGTCTGAGTCGGTGGTTCTAAAATCTAGTTATGACTTTTCTCCTTAGTTCAGTATTAAAATTGAATAGGGTAGATCCATCACCTTTTAGCAGAAAGCTTTGAGTGTAAATTCTGATAATATAACCTCTGATGTCCCCCCTTATTTCTGGTCACCAAAGAGCTTCTCAAAGACAACTGAGGGTCCAAGTGTGTTGTTCTTAGCCAATAAGGTAAACTCAACCATTAGTTCATGTTTTGTACTTTTGTACCTTTCTCCTTATGCCCCGCATTTCCCCTCGTGCTCCCTGCATGAGCCCCTGCCTTCTGTCTCCATTTCCCTTTTCCTTGTCTCCCTTCTCCCTTCATCTCTTCCAGCATATTCCTTTCCTCCTTTTTTTTTTTTTTGCCTCCTGCAAACAAAGGGTGACTACCTTTCCTGAGTCAGAAGAGAGCTAATCCAGCCTCCCGATGCACAGGGAGAGAAACTGACTTGTTAAATATATTTTACTTAATATTTTATACCTTCATTCTGTCTCCTTCCAGCGAAGATTCTAGTTCTGGCTACACTAAATACGCCAAGGAGAGGTAAAAAATCACTGTGTATCTGGATAAAAATATATTTGCTGAACACATTTGCTTTGTGGACAATAACATAAGCTGTTTTAAATTCAGTTTCATTTATGATCCCTTATGGCTTACCATCATTCACAAATAAATGAGAAGATATAAAATTAGTAGTGGAGGTAAAAGAAAAAGGAAACAGAGGAAGTATGGAAGAAAGGAAGGAGTAAGAGGGAAGGAGGAAGGAAGGAAAGAAGGAAATGAAAGTGAGCCAAGACTAATACTGAAAAAGTAAATTACAAAAACTATTAAAGGTAAAAATTATTACCTTTCCATTTTTTATGACTGGCTAAAAACCAACTCCAACTTTTTAGTAGCCAAATAAAAGGAAGGGAGGAATAAAGATAATTGCATAATTCACCAAATATAAGAGATAGAAATGACCAGATTCTCAGCAGTAGAACTACTACTAGCATTGAAACCAGACAGGACCCCAGCTCTGCATGTTCTGAGCAAGATCGTCAATGGCAGCCTGACAGGGCAGGTGACGGCAAATGTCATAGGTCTGTAGCTACTTCAGGATAGGCTGACGCCGGCACAGCACACCTCAGGCCCTCTCTTGGGGTGCAGTCCAGGTCCCTAGCATCTGGCTAATATGGCTTCATTTCTGACGTATTTCAGAACTAGGAGAATGGTGCTTACATATATCTCTCAGATAATTTTTGTTGTCTTAAGGCCTGAATTATGCATATATTTTTTCACTCAGTAAAACTTACTCAACTCTATATCAGATATTATGCTAAGTACTATACTCACTGAATCACTTGTTGGTCATCAACAACAGGGGGCTTAGTAGTGACTTCTCAGTTAAAGAGAGTGAGGTCACTTGAGACATGTCTTCATATGTGCATCTAACCATTCATCCAATGTGTATTCTCTCTGCAAATATTTATGAAGATCGTGACATATGTCGGGCACTGTGCTAAGTACTAGGGCCAGAAAGATGAATAGACAGAAAAGTGTCATTGTCTACTAAGGGAAAAAGACTATTCAGTGTGCTGTTATATTGAAGCTGTGAATTAAGTGCTATGGGTGCTCAGAGGGAAAAAATGGACATATAAGCTATTTTCCAGTAATCAATCCCCAGAGAAGGAACTTCTTTGGAAACTTTCCTTAAGTAGAGTGTGGATGACAGTAAAGGCAGAGATAGTGAACAGTAGTTTAGAGAAGAATGAGGACAACTTAGAATGCAGGATTTCCTGCAAGAGCCTTAGAAATGGCTGGCTCTGGGCTTGAGGACACTTCTGCCATTCAGCATATATGGATTTGGGACCTGAGGAGAGTCCGAGCAATGAGGATCAAAAGAGACAGTGCTTCTACAGTTTTTAACACACACCGAGCCCAGTTCAAAGTACCTGCTCAATATGCTTTACCTGCACTTATATCCATTCCATCAGATCTACTTTGCATAGGGATGTATTGTGCAAACATCAAGTGGGATTTGGATACTAGATGCTTGTGCAGGGCCTGTAACGACAGAAACAGACTTGGCCTTAGATGGCCCAGAGTCCAGGTGATGAAAGATCGGTGAAATGGAGAGTGTGATCTGATCCCCTGGTCTTCATGCATCCTCGAATGGATGGCACTTGCTATGGCAATGAGGGCTGAATGTTACCTGCCCTCTGTCTAGAGTGCTGGGGGCCTGCCTTGCCCAGAACAGTGCTTCTGAGCAGTGTGGGTGGTCTATAATCCTAACACTAATTTTTAGCTGTAGCCCCCTCATTCTGCTTTGGTGGTTTATATCTCAAATACTGATCTCTCTGTGAGCAAGGTCAGCATAAATATGTTTTACGTGAAATCTTTGACCCTGACAAATTTTGAAGAATGTTATTCCTCTTTACCAAGCTTTCTGAATTGCTTGAGAAATAGACCATCTATGTATATGTAAAATACTACTAATAATATTAAAGAATAATTAATATATATCATATCTGATATTATATATATAATCTATAATAAAATACTAATTATTGGGCATTTAGTCTGTCCAGAAACTGTATCATGTGCTTTACATACATTATTCATTTAATTCTCACAGTAGCCCTATGAGGGGGATATTTTGGATGAGGCCTAGGGGTATTTAATCATTTGCTCAAGGTCACGCAGCTGGTAAACTGTGGAGCTGGGATTAAATTTAGGTAGTCTGACTGGAGACTAGCTCTTAATTGTTAAGCTTTCGTGGCTATGTCCATACCTATCTATCCATATCTTTATATCTATCACTTATCTGCATACAATTAATGAAGCACTTGTAAAGTTTAGCATATTGCCTGATACATAGAAAAACTCAAAAAATGGTAGCTATTATCGACAGTACTCTAAACAGCTATGTCTATGACTGTGTGTTCCCCTCAGCCATAGGCACTGTAGCATCATGGTTAAGGAACAGATAGGGGAACCAGAGCAGCCTGAGTTCAAATCCCAGCTCTGCAACCAAATATGTGATCTTGGGTGAATTCACTCAGTGCCTCCCTTCCTCTATAAAAATGATAATACCACTTACCTTATGGTTGTTGTAATGATTAAACAAGGATAATGTTCACACCCATGTAAGTGTGTGCCAGCATTACTATGATAATCGGTCCTAACCCAACCCAAAATGTGGAGACCAAGCAGGTCAAACCAATGCTCCCTAAGTGACCAATGCAACTGGGGTAAATTTGTCTATCTTGTTGGGTCTTACATATGCTCTGGCTCAAATTGAGAACTGAGGGTAAGTTATTTCAATCTGGTCTCTCACCCCCACCACCCCATGGGAAAGAGATGTGTCAGGCCAGCCATGCAGGTCACTGGGCACAGATGCCCCCAGCCTTTGAAGACCTGAACCGATGGGGATTGAACAGACGGGTGTCCCACTGGGCAACAGTTCAGCTAAAAGTTCACATTGCTGCATATTTGAGAACTTCCTGACCAGCCGCCCTGGTGTCAAAAGAATCTGAACCTCTCCTTGTCTCCTGCCCTGACATGGAATTGTGAGCAAATGCCCTCATTCACAAGACAGCACAAGGCATCAATAGACCGATTATGTCAAGATATCTGAAAACAAAGAAAAATTGAACTTCAAAAGATTTAGGAAGGCCTGGAATCCCCTTTCAAATGTCAGCAATTTCAGTTGCTGCTAAAATTCCCATATCAGGCTCACATTTTGGCTTTCAAATTGTAGCTCAGATGGCAAATAAAATTGCCTTTAAACTTGGGATGGGACTGTTTCCCCCTAACTCTTGCAGAGAAAGATATTTATCTTTTTAATGGAGAAGGTTTCTCTTTTGAATGCCACTTCTATATTTGCATTATAGCATTCACATTTCTTTCATAAATATGTGGGTATACATGTTTCTGTACATATATTTTTCCCCCTCTGAAATGGAGGGAAAGGGTGGGGGATGGAAACATTAATGTATCTTCTTTTTATTATATAGAGGATTGTAGGTTCCTTGGACTTTGAAAAGGAAATACTTTCTAGCTATTTAGCTTGGCAAGTGTAGAAAAAAAGTGCACAGAATCTTCCAAAAGGATTTTTTAAGGAAGGAAAGGATTTTGTGAAATGGGTCTTATTAAAGGCATTTAGGAAATACAACTTGATCTAAAACATATTCTTAAATATATGTTTCCTGCCTATTCATTCTTTTTAAAAAATGTATAGTGTATTTTATTTTTACACACAGATATATATGCAATTTACTGTTTGGGGGATGAGATCAAGAGCATGTTCTGAAGTTAATCAGGTTTTTTAAAAACGTATTGTAAAATAAAATACACATGCAGGAAATCACACAAAACAAACATATAGCTTAGTGAACTATAAGGCTAACACTCACTCAGACTCAGAAATAGAAATTTTCCAGATACTCCAGAAGCCCTTCACACGTGTCCCCTTCCCCTCTCCAAAAATAACCACTATCTTGACTTTTAGACTAATCGCTTCCCTGTTTCTTATGATTTTGTTACCCAAGTGTACATTCTTAGCACTACGGTTCATTCTCACACATTCTAAAAAAATGGATACGTTTTGAATTTTCTTTTAATCTCTTGGTTTTCTCTCCATCCCTTGCTTTTGCTTATAATTTATCTGTTAGAGAGCCGTGGTGGTTTGACATGTGGAATTGTCTGGATTCTGCTGATTGTGTACTCCTGGTGCTGTTCAACATGTTTCTCTCTCCTCTATGTTATCTGCAAATCAGAAGCTGGGTCCAGAGACCAATAAAACGTTGCCTCAGTCATTTTGGCAAGACTGTAGGAAGTGGCATGTTATTTCGTTAGATAGTGTATGTCTGGTTGTCTCTATTTTTTATGATGTCAACAGCCACTGGGGCTCATTGCCTAGACACAGTAATTCATTGGAAATTGAAAAATGGTGACATTCTAATTCTACACTTCACTTTATTTTGTAGTTGGAATGATTTATAAAAAGACGCTTTTCTCATCTACTATTTGGTTACCCAGTTGCATAGTTCATACATGAAAATTAGGACAAATGCTTGATTCCTTCCTGTTTTCAAGATAATGAATTGGTTCTCTATGACCCTCTGAAAGTGAGAAATTCAACTTTTAAAAAAATATGTCATTATGAACTCATGAATGTAAATGTATTTAATGAGTTTGGATACACTGTATTACCTTTTTTCAAACTCAAGCTGTCCCATTTTAGGCCCATGAAAACCCTTTAAGATTGGTAGCTGAGTCCTTTTGACATGATCCTATTAGTCTTTGATAGTATCTTTTCTATTTGGGAGGATGAGATGTTCTAGGCTCATCTTGCATAGTTCCTACCCCAAACTTGAAATCAGCTACTTCTCCAAGAAACCCTGGTTTCTTATAGTAGGAAATGATATTTGAAGGTCACAATTTGGGCACTACAAATGTTTACTGCAACTAGATTAGTCATGTTTCTAGACATTTTGGGAATTAGAAAATATGTAATTAAATATAGAATATCTCATAAATTCATAATAGTGTCCAATTCAAATTCAGAGTTACAGGATTTTTCTTTAGTTCCTTCCATATCATACATATATCTTTCTTTAATACCAAAAACCTTGATTCTCAAGGACATAATGAATGCGAGAATCCCATCATTACTCATTTTCTTTCTCACATTACATAATTACCCAATAGTCAGAATAACAATACTAATATTGTACCGCCAAATGAAAACTAAGTTTTTTAAAAATTGGAACTTTACTTTCACTTATGATATAGAAAGTTATGAGAGAACATCACTCCGACCCTCACAAAAACAACAAAAAGCCTTATAATCTACAAAAGCTTATTCCTTTTAGTCCATCAGAGATCCGAGATCTTAACATACCAGATAAACTCAATTCCAAAGATTGATAAACCCCTCTGAGAAGATACGGGACATGCAATATGTTTTACCTTTGCCAGAATGTGGGATGAAGGGGTGGTAGCCACAAACAGGGGTAAAAACAACTAAAATTTGAACAACTTCTTAAATGTCCAGTGTGGGTTAGAATGGCAGTGTCAAAGTCACAGACGTAGGAGCCCCTGTGTACTCAACAGTTATTTTTCATGGGCCTCCACAGAGTACTTATGAGAAAGATCAGGGACCTGAAAAGAGATGTGAGAGTCTCCCTACAGAGTGAGGGTGAGGAGGCTCTGTCAGATTTAAAGGTGGAGCATGATTTCTTGGAGTAGCCTATCTACATTCTGGGTTTGCCGTTGTGCAGGATGGTGATCAGATACTACTGTGAGACAAGCAGAAGAATCTCCCGGGAGTCCTGCTCCCCCACTTTAGTGCAAAGGTTGGCAATACATACCCTCACATGCTACACTGAAATTAGGAAAACCCTTCTGCTGCTGGAGAAACGGCGAGAAAACATTCAAGCCCAGGATCCTGCATGGATACAAAGCAGACGTGTGCTGCCATTGGAATGGACAGGAAGCTCACTCCCATCCAAGACCCTGGGCCATGACGTGGCAGAGTTTGAATGCAACAAGGCGAGGGGAGGTGAAGGTTTCCAGGGATACTGAGAAAGGCAAACTTAGAGAAATAACTTTTTTAGACCATTTACATTTAATTGTAAATAGAGTTAAATTTAGACTTACCATTTAAAATATGTTATTCTACTTTATTCTGCTGTAAAATGTGGCCCAAAAGTCTGAAGGTAGTCTAATTTTCTTTCCTTGATAAGTGACTAGCTGTTTTTCCCTGGATGCCCAAGTGATTTTTTTTCCTTGTCTTTTAAATCTAGTAAAATGTTTTGTTATTGCTCAGCCTATGTTAATATTCTCAGGCATATAAAATGCTCTTTAAATATGAAGGTTCAAATGTTATTTAATATCAGGAAAGTTTTATTGAATTAGAGTTTCTAGAATTCGTTCTATTACCTTGTTTTTGTTTCCTTAGGGAACTCTGGTCATTCATATATTGGGTCTCCTTTACCTGTCTTCAATATTTGTCAGAATTGTTCTCTTGAACACTTCTCAGCTCTTTATTTATTTTTGGTTTAAAAAGATTTCACCTTCTATTTCCTTGAAAGCGTCATTTGCTGTGTTTATGTGTTCTGTGTTCCTTATAGTTTAGTCCTCATTTCAAAATGTGTTCTTTATTTTGAAGTATTTCTTCAGTTCTGGTTCTGAGGGTGTTTTCTAATTATGATGTATTTTGTTCTTTCATCTCTTATATCATTTTCTTAATGTCTTTTACTCATTTTGAAATAATAGGTTACAGTTTTGATCTGTTTTACAGATGACATGTATTTCTGGCATACCTTCATTCCATAGGGATATTACATATGGCTTAATTTTCTTTTTCTTAAAAAAACTTTTCATGGACCTTGATCTCCATAGTTTGAAATATACCTCTGATTTATAAAAGAAGGTGACTTTCTTCAGATAACATTTTTAACCTCACAGAGCTTTCTCCTCTAGTTTTCAGGTTATATTAAAAATTTCAGTTTCTTTCTAAAATTTCCTGTGTTTACCCCGCCTTTCTCTACTTTTATCTGAGCCTTTCTTTCTTCATCACTATTGTCTCTGATCTTCTAAATTTGATTCCACTCCCATCATATTTTTCTTAGCATTGGGCTTGTCCTAAAAGGGAGAAATGACTGTTAGTTTCCAGATTCCATAGGGGCTAGACTGACCCAGTGTTTTCAGTTCTTACTGTGACTCTCTTAATCTGAGCCCTTATCCCAGTGGGCAAAATCCTTCTGGAATGTCTATTTCAGCTGCTCTTCCCAAATTATGTGTCTGTGCTTCTCAGTGAATACCCATTGGCTATTCAGGGTTCTCCTGTTCTCATGTCTTTCAGTCATTTTCTTGTTCCTTTCCTTTTCCAGCAGATCTGTTGACACACTGCAGATCTTGAGGTTCTATGGGTGTTTTTCCATCATCCACTGTATTTTCATGTTTGAAAAACACCTAGGGTTTTTTTTTTTTGTAAATGCAGACCATGGGTTTTTGTTCTTTTATCTAGCAGCTTTGTAGAAACTTGAGAAGATCTGGAAACTATACTTCCACTGCCATCACTTCTCAGAATTCCTCGCCTATTTATTTTTAAATAGCTGTTGAATAATTTTCTGAGAAACTTTGTCTTTTCCTAACACGTTTGATTGAATAACAACTTCTTTTTCCAACTGGTCCATGCTTCTGGGGGAACTCATTCTTTCACTAAACATTCCCTGAGCACCTTCCACTGTGCACTAGGCACTGGAGATGTGACATTGAACATGACACAGGGAGGTCACAGCTTTGGGGTGTGGGCTGTGAAATAATGACTTGCATGATGGAAGGAAAGAAAAAAAGAACCTGAGTTATCTTAGACCTGTGGGTCTGACTAGTCTGTATAGTACAGAACAGGCTCTCACGTTCCTCTTTTACTTGTTTACCACTATTATCTTTACCATAATAATGCACATGTGCCAAGGAATAATCAGCATAAAAACTGCTTTCATATTCTTTCATTTGATCTTTACAGTAACCCTAGGACACAGTATTGTTATAGGTTGGGAAATAGATGTTCAAAGAGAAGTGACTTGTCTAGAGCCATCCCACAGAGCCAGCACCTAAACTTTGGTGAGTCTGATTCCTATGTTTTCCTTTGTTCTGTAGCCTGATACCTCTGCTGTTTTTATTTATTTATTTATTTTTAGAGTTAATTTAGGGAGATTTGCAGTAAGCTTCAGTCCGTGAACATGTTTAAAAGGTTCAGAATGACTGACAGTAGGGACTGGCTAATCTCCATCTCTGTCTATCTTGTCTGCCACCACTACAGAGACTGGCATAGGTAAAAACCTCAGTTTTCCAGTCTCCCTTGCAGGTGGTGGCCCTGTGACACAACGCTGGCCATGAGATGTAAGTCTCTTCTGTGCTCCTGCATAATGTCTTATTTTTTTGGGTATAAGGACACAGTGGCATGTGGCCAGTCCTACCTCATGACTCTTAGCTCTTTAACTGAAGGTGGTCTTGATATCTGGAGCTAAGGCAGCCATCTTACAACCATGAGGAAAAGACCAAATGAATCACAGAGATATTGCCCTGAACGAAGGTTTCTATTTGAGAAAATATGAAAATAATGACAAAATACTCTTCCATTTGTTTAACCCACATTAGTTAAGTAGACTGAAATTGACATCCAGAAGTATTCCTAACTGGTACACTTGCCTTTGATATAAATAAGGATACCATAGACTTTTAAAAACTTTCTGAATTCCAAACAATAGGAAATGGTTTAAAGCATTAACTGTGAAAACTGATTCAGATGCAACTGGACTAGAATTCTACTTTTGATAGGCCCATTTTTTTGTAATCCTGCAATGTTTAATTTTATATTGAGCCTCGCTCAAGGCAGACTAGCTGCTACTGTATTTGAGCAGTCAACATTCATGTGGTTTCTGTTTACTAAGGCATTAGCGGAAACATATACTGAAATGTATACCACCATTTAATAGATCCCAGATGTGTTGTTATACTTTTTAAAGAGAAAAAATTATAGTTGGAGGGATAAGTAACCAAAAAGCACTTTCTGTCAATTTGATCGGGTTTGGTAGCAACTCATCATAGTGAAAACAAAGCACTGGGATTAAGATCTGGTTCACTCGTTTAAATTCACCAGATGATCACCGAGTCTTCCTCAGGACCAGTTACCCGTGTTAGCTCCTCTCACCAGCCTTATGCCTTTCGGGTTGTTATCCCAGTTTTAAAGACAATTAAAGGAAAGTGAATGGGCTTCAGGGGCTCCAGATTCAATTCTGGCCTGTCTTACCCTAAAGTCCACATGATTGCTGTTTTTAAATGTTTCGAAAGCAATTATGATGTCTATAAGCAGAAGGGAAACAAAAAGCATTATTTTTTTTTAATAGCAAAGGCTGTTCTGTGAGAGAAAGCGTTCTCTGAATGGCTCCAGTAAGCAGACCAATGATATTTGGAAAGTGGACGCTACCAAAAGGTAAGTTTTGACTCCACTATCACCATCCAGAAATTTTCTATTTCCTGCTATATGTGTATTGTATAACATAGCAAATGTGTCTCTTGATGAAGTAAATAAAAATAAGATTCCTACCTAACTTGGAAAGAAAAATAAGATTCTTACCTATCCTGGGGGGGAAGGAATACATACATATAAAGTTATTGCACATCTATGTTTGTTGACAGGCTCCCATTTCTTGGTAGAGGTAATGTACTGAATGACAGACGTTACCAGGGAGCCTATTTCTACATAACCGAGTGAGCAGGAAAAGAGGTATGTGTCCAACTAGGGCTGACCCATTGACCATTCCTCACACTCTGTCACAATAGGTTGTGTGGATTTGGGAGCCATGAGAACTTGCCCAAGGGGTGGCCACAACGGGAAGGTAACCTCAGAGCCTGCTGTGGTATTCCATGGACCAGACAGATGCAGATCTATACATGCCATACTCCTGGGACAATTTTCTCTTTTCAAGAGATTTCTTGCAGGCCTCTTTGGGTATGGTGTGTGAGTGTTACCCATCCTGTGGACTTTGCTCCTGGGTCCTGTAAAAATATCTGTTGAGTAAGCAGAACAATAGACATTCTAGAATTTCTATGCATGTTAAGGGAAGAGAATAGCTGCTGGCCAACTCTCTAGGCACTGGAGTATGGAGAGCAGTTAAAATGGAATGCAAGTTGATATCCTCCCTGTTCTCCCCGCCTGGGATAGCTGGACCCCACTGAGAAGGAACCCCAGGAGCTACAACATTACTCATTTTAGTCCCCATGAAATATTTAAAACTTCCCATATAGCTCTCAGGAGGCTTGGAGAGCCTTACAGAAGTAGATGGAAGGAGGCTATAAATTACTTTCACCTGCATGGGCTTGGGCCCAAGGCATCCTACATTTTTAGCAACACAGGGCTGGAGGAGACTAGGGAGAAATCCACCCCATAAACCCCATGTGGAGTGGGATACTAACCCTACTGTAAAAGACCAACCTCCAGAGGATACAGAGGACTTGCAGATTACGATGTAATGATTTTATCCAAATTCTGGGTCTGTTAATTTGAATAATGCACAACGGAAGGGGGAGGAAGTTGAAGTAAATCCCTGTTCTTTACTCAGGTGTCAGAGAGATGGGGCCCAGGACTCCCCACCTGAGATTATTCTGAAAGACATTTTCCAAAAGTGGGGTCACCAAAGCAAATCCTGTGTCCAGGGAGAGGGGGAGGCAGGTAGCAGAGCAGGGCCTTACCGAAGCTGGCCTGGGTAGCTGTAAACTAAGTAGTGCAAGAGCTCAGGATTAGTGAGGGTGTTTAAATAGAAGACCATCCTATGGCCTGGGCCCACTAGGGACTGGAGAGCTGAGATTTGGACATCAGGGTTCCCCCTTGCCACAGAGGAGCCCTTGGTCTACTCAGCAACCAGACGAATTACCTGGGAGCTGAGGGCTTGTGGTCACACTACCAAATCCTGGGACTGGAAGCCTGACAAAATCCCAAGCCCCACCATGGGTGAGAGATATTGATGCTGGCTTTTATTAAATGCACTGGTTTATGAACTGTCTCCTTCCACCCACCTACTTCAGAGTTTCTCTCCATCAAGTAGCAATGGGCCTCAGACCCCTGCACACATTTCATGACCTCTATTCTGATCAACTTGTTTCAAGCTGCCTTGAATTCTGCTCTTCCTCGCTTCTGCCCTGATGATTCACCTCCCTGTTGATGCTTGATCTTGTCTTGCAGATTTGATGCCTGATGTTGAGCTCTACTTTTGATTTTTGCTTCCCTGGTCAACACAGCTCAGGCCCTCTGCCTGGCTGCACTTCTTTCGTTTGCCCCAAGTAAGCCTGGTGATCTCATGCCTCGGCACAGAGTCTGGGGGCAGCAACTCTGCAGGCCTGCCCGGGCCCATATCCAAGACCCAGAGGACTGGGTGGGCTGACGCCTGGTGGCAACATCAGTAAGCCAGCAGCAAGCTTCCGGAGGAGAGAGGGTGAAGTAACAAGGAAGGGGTTGGACTGCCTCTCTCCTTAGAATCTCATAACATTTTCAGTAAATTGCTAATTTTTTCCTCTTCTAAAAGTTCACAAGGTTAAGGGATGGTGTGGGCATTAGAATCAGGAGGGGTCAAATAAATGGACTTTCAATAAAAATTAGGCAGGGGAAACCACAGAAGACAGCGAATTCCCCAGGAACTAGAAATACTAAGACTCTGCCATCAGTCCTAGGCAAGGAGAAAGTGTATTTCCTTGAACATGGAACCTGAAAAGGCTGGGGAGAGAAGGGAAGCTTTAGAGGGCTGTGGCCAGCCCAAGGTAACCTGATGAGGAGGATGCTGGGGGAAAAAAACGCCCTGACTTAATTCTCTCCTCTTCCATCTCCTGCTGGTGTCTCCCATTGGCTGAACCCAACAGGAAGCCAGAGGGCAGGGAAGCCCATTGGTGCTGGCCACCCAGAGCAGGGTGGAGAAGGGAAAGAGGGCATGTCCTGCAGGAAGGGCTGGGGAGCTGTGGAACCAGAGGGAATGGCGTCTTCTGTCTGCCTGCACCCATGGGCCCCTAACTGGGGAACTCTCATTCAGGTCAAGACAGGCATATGGTTTTGGAACTGTCCAATCATGAAAGATGGGTCAGTGAAGACTCATTTCTGCTTTACAAAACGCACTATCACTGTCAGCACCAGAAATAATTAAGTAGACTCCCAGCTGCCTGGGGGATGAGGGAGGCACTGGACTAAAGTCAAGCGTCCACTTTGTTCTTGGTACTAATGCATTAGTGGATATCCTTGGAGTTGTTGTCTTTTTAAAGGCTCAAGAGCCGTATGCCCTGAAAACAAGCAAGGTCTCTGAGTAAGGAAACAACGTAAATCAGGAGCACAGGTAGCCCTCCTCTGGTTACAAGCCCCGGGCATGCATGTCTGCTGAGCTCTTCTCCCTTTGTCCCGTAATCAGTAACTCTGAGCTGCTGGGATGGGTGGGTCAGGCAGTGCGTTACCTGTGCAGTTCTCCAGGTGGGTGGTGCTTTTCTTTTCACAGCAGAGGTTCTGGTAAATAGGGCAAACACGCCACAGTCTCATTCTGGGCCTGAGTCACAAAGGTGTGAAGCTGGATGGGACCAGAACCCAGTGACATGGGTGGGTCAGAGTCCTCATGAGGTTTTCTTGAGTTGGCTCTTGACAGTACCCTTGGACTTCTCTAACAAGATGGCAAGAACCTTGGCCCTATCCAGGGACACATTGTCTGAAAACTTTCATCCTCTTCCCGCAGATGGACAGGGGAGCAAGTGCAAACAACAGAGCCTGTGTCACTGTTCACGCTGACTCAGTGTCCTCCAGAACGCCCTCTTCACTGGAATCCAGTCTGCAGATGCTCTATGAAAAGTCTTCATGCTGTGTTTTGGGGCCTCAGGGACTAGTCTACAGGGCTAACCTCCCACCCATCACTGGGAGCCTATCTGCTCAGACTGGATGGATTTCTTTTCCAACCCACTGCCTCATCACTGCATCCTACCTCCCTCCAAGCCCCCTGGAGTTGATCTTCTGCCTGGACTCAGGTCCTGGACTTGTGCTTCAGCCCTCCCTTAGATGCAGCTCCCTGGCCAGTCCCACGCAAACCTTGCCACCCACCCTGCTTCCTGAACCCTAGCCCAGGGCTGAGGTTCAGATCCACATGTGAGCAGGAGAATCTGCTTATTTGCACAGTCCCTATTGGTAGCAAAGCCTTATGGAATCTAGGGCAAGCAGTACTTATATAATATCATTTCGTGTTAACCCATAGCAACTCTGTCAAATAAGCAAAGGTCCTTATTCTCATTTTCAGATGAGGGAAAAAGGCTAAAGGAACCTACCCAAGGTCATGGGGCTTTTAAGTGGCAGAGCTGGAACTGACGCTCATCTCTGTGCTGGGAGCACAATACCATACTGGCTCCTAATTTGGAAAACTGGCAGGACCCCCAGGGAAGGCTTTGGGAACTAGGCTGCTCCAAAGGCAGACTCCTGTCTCATGAAGACTGATTTTTCTCTTTCTGCTAATTATTGCAGCATAGAACTAAGGGAGAGGAATTGTATGTCTCACTCCTAGCTGTCAGAGTTTGTGATAGGTTTTGGGTATTCATCTCTTATCTTCTACTTCCTAGACCAAAGGAAATGAAGGAATCTCCACCAACTGGTGTTTTGAGGTCGCCAAAATTAGAACAAAATGTCCTCAGGTGAAATGATCTATGTCCACATACATATTAGAGCTGCATGTGGGACACGAAGACTTGTCACCCAAAGGAACATGGAAACATCTACTTGACTTCCTTCCTCAGAGCAAGTGTGTGCCCACTTGCTGAGGGTGGCAGAGGGAGGGGTGGTGTTCCCCGCTGCACCCGTCCACGGAGCCCCAGGCCTGTCCCTGTGGAGGTGAGCATTCTCACATCAGCAGGCACCGACTTCTGCACTGACTCCCTGCATCCTGGTGTTGTTGGCAACCATCCCACAAACCCTTCCCGTGATCCGCTAACATCCGCCCGAGATACTGCAGGGAAATCAGTACTCTGCTCCTAATGAATCTCCAGGATCCTTCCGATCAACTCAGCCATTTCTGAAAATTCTGGGGCAGCCCCGAAGTAGAAGCTATGAAAATAGCTTAGGTTTGTAGCATATGTCTTTTAGCCTGGGAGTTGTACCAGGAGGTTATTTTTATAACCTTCCATTTGCTTCGGGGACCAAGGCTTGAAACTAGCTTAAGGACTTAGATGAAACAAATTCTCAAGTCTCAGCTGAAATCTGGAAGCAGGTGATCTACCATCTGGAATACCTAACCGCTAACGCAAACTAAGTGCTTTCTCATCCTTTTAAAAACCATGTTGTCAGTCTGAAAGAGGAAGAGAAAACCCAACGAGGTTTGATGGTGCTTACAAGTCAGTTTCCTGCCTTCTTTCTCCATAGTTCTGCTGACCCCTTAGGCTTCTTGTTTTAGAAACTACACTATAAATATGAACAGGAGTAATCATACTGCTTGAGATCACATTGAATTCCTCCTCAACAGCACTCACAGGTGCTTTCCGAATCGCCTGATTGTCCTCCGGGTGCGTGGACGGGCCATGCGGAGGTCCACTGTACTGCAGGTTTGCCCTTCGGTGGTTTGAATTCCCCTTTGCCACATCTAGAAGGCAGCCACCATATTCTCTCTTAATCTGCTGTTCCCCTCACTCTCCCATGCCCCCACCCATCCAAACCCGAAGTCTTGTATAGGCAGGTACAGTACAGGAGTGGGGGCAGTGCTGGAAGGAGGACTATGTGATCAGAATAAAGAAAAAGAGAGGGCACTTTTTCATTCCCCTCCTGAAGTCACGATAAAAAAAAAGTCTCTACAGAAATCAGGTCCCAGTCCTCTGTAAAATAAAGGATTTGACGGTGCAGTTCTCTGAGGTTCCTACCAGCTGTGGTGATGACCATTCCATGGATATTCCACGACTCATTTTTGGATCCTCGAGATGGAAACGTATTGCTTTCCTTTGTCCCAAATTCTCCTCCGCACCAAGCTCACTATAAAATGAATATTTCTCCCCCCAAATGGTATGTTTTTCTCTATCATGAAAAGTTAGCACAAAAGACACTTCTGCCATAATTCTACCCTGCTTTAGACTGGAAATTTATTGAAATATTTTTGTTTCCATGATGATTAGGGGATCCTACTGGCACTTAGGGGGTAGGAGGTCGGGGATCCCCCAAATCCTTAAAGGTTCAGGATAGTGCCTGTGCCTGGCCTATCACGTGCTTGACAAATACTTGTTAACCGAATGAGCGGAGGTACGGCTGCAGTTCCCCTTTCTAAAGCCTCACTTCTTAGGGGAGTAACTTGCCCAACTGAGGACCTTCAGAAGGGTCATGTACACACACAGGTAGGTCAGTTTTCTCACTCAGAAATGACAATCTGGGCACAATTCCTCCTCCTCCTCCTGTACCCTCCTCGGGAGTGGGAATGATAGTCCATATGGCAGTCATTAGGGCTGCTCACAAATATTTCCATATCGCCTCCTTCTGGCCGCAGGGTGGAATTACACTTTTCCACCCCCTGTGATGACAGCCACGATCTGTTGATTTGCTCTAGCCAGTGAGATAGTATTGGAGGTGATGTGTGTTATTTTTGGACGGATGGTTAAGAGTCAGGGTCAGCTCACCATGTTTGCATCCTCACACTGTGGTGCCCAGGGATCCTCAGAATGCGATGATGCTCTGGGTGACTGAATGACCAGGATGAGTGGAGTGTGCCCGTTGAGCTGGTTGGGCACGTAAAATCCAAGTTCCACCTAGGCAAGCTGATAACAGAATGTGAGCAAGGAATAATCGATTGTTTTGTTAAGCCACTGAGATTTGGAGGTTATTTGTTACCACAGTCTAAACTGGCTTTCCCAACTCTATCATCTGGAGTTTTTGAGAAAAACCAGTAGCAAGTATCCTTCCTTCTTCACCCAACATCTGAACAAAATGAGAAATAGGACAAAAAGAACAGCAGATAGAGGCCCAGCTCTTAGCTTCTTTGTGAATGTAATCCAGAGAACGCTGAATCAAAGCAACCTTCCACATGATGGAAGTGATGGTATTAAGGGAAGTCTAAGTCTCACAGCTTTGTCCGGACATGGATTCTAACCCAGCTAGAGTAAGTGTAGTAGGTTGTTAGGGCTGCTGTACCAAATACCAAACACTGCTTAGCACAAAAATTAATTTTCATACAATTCTGAAGGACAGAAGTCCAAGACTGAGGTGTTAGCATGGTTGGTTTCTTCAAAGGCTTCTCCTCTTGGCTTGCACATAGCTATCTTGTCCTATGTGTATTTTCACATGGTCTTCCCTCTGTGTGCATCTGTGTCCTGATCTCTTCTTATAAGGGCACTAGTCATAGTGGATTAGGGCCCACGCCCAAAGACCTCATTTAACCTTAATTACCTCTTTAAAGGTCCTATCAGCAAATACAGGACTC
Organism: Manis javanica; assembly: GCF_040802235.1. Lineage (NCBI taxonomy): Eukaryota > Metazoa > Chordata > Mammalia > Pholidota > Manidae > Manis > Manis javanica. The sequence goes on along the minus strand of NC_133165.1, from coordinate 104,043,232 downwards.
ACATTCTAAAGTACTGGGAGTCAGGACTTCAATGTATGAATTTGGGGGGACACAATTCAGCCCATGCCAGGAGGCTTCCCAGTGGGTAATGCAACCCCAGAGAGCCAGAAAGGTGTTTCTGAAAGTAACATGGCCCATTAGAGTCTTTGCAAATGAGCTACTTACACAGCACTCTCTAAACTGGTTCACTGTCTGCCCCCTGACCTCTCCAAGGGTGGAATGGGTGAAGAGATACCAACCATTTCACACCTGCTGTATCCCTTCCACATGGAGGAAACATTGGGAGTGGGAGGAAGCGTCCCCCAAATAGTCCACATGTGACTCACCCTGTGGCCTCACCCATGCAGGGCCTTGGTTCATAAAAGACACTCGGTGAGACAAAATGATCTTTTTTGTGACATTACTTACACTGATTTGGGTTTTTTTTGGTTTGGTTACACCACTGTTTTGTCATTGACTCTTCAGTTCATGCATGTATTTTCTGCCTAGTCCACCCCGACTGTCAGTGCCGCTAGGAGAAAGGGCTTCCTAGCATCCTTGGCTACACCCTGCATCATGCCCACAGGCTTGTGGCAGCTGCCTAATGGGACGGTGGCAAATCGAGCTCTGATTTATTTTTGAACTCTGGGTTTCTTACACTGGTAAAGGGCCTGAGAAATTAAGAATATGGTACAGTGCAGCCTGGCTAGGTGTACAGTAGGAGGATCCTTCCTGCATGAGGCTGACAACTATCTCCCCAGGCAAACCTGAGCCACCGTGGTAACGACCATTGGTCCCTGCAGTCCTAACAAGTATTGGGGGGTCTGCCAAGTCCCATGCTCTTGGGAAGGAGAGCAAATATGAGGGAGCCGAGCCAAATGTGCGCGGCTCTGCCAGGAGAAGCCAAAGTGGCCTTTTGAAAGATTAATGGGGGCATTTGGCTCCCAGCTTAACAGGGGTGAAGGGAAAAAGCTTTCTGAAAAACAGCAGCAGCTTCTGGCCAGGATTCCAGAGGCGGGTGCTGAAGGCTGCAGGATTGCTCCCCCGACCCCGCCACTCTTTTTTCCCTCAGTCTTTGCTTTCGTTTCCCACACTCTCTCACCATCCTACTTCTCTTGCTTCTTCTACTCACTTCTTCTTGGGTATTTTGTCCTCCCCAGATGATTACTGCCTTTCCTTTCAGTTGCCCTGTCATCCGATCTTCCTCCTGGCCTCAGCATCCAGAGAGAGGGCGCTTTGCATGGTGGGAAAGACACAGACACTTCACGGCAACCTGGGCTTTTAGCTCATCTCGGCATCTTGCTCAAGTGTGTGCAATGAGCATGGATTTGTTTTTCCCCTTCCTCTGGGGATGGCATTTGTATATTTCACTGTGGAAAAGTCCCTCCCTGCTGAAGGTGATTCTGGTTAGGATGCCAGTGACGTGGTATCAGCTGCCCCGCCATAGTGGCAGGCAACTGATCAGAGCAAACAATCCCACTCGATCCAGTGATTGGTACAAAGCAACGGAGCAGGGCCCATCAGAATGTCTCTGGGGGTCAATATGGGCTATCAGCTGGAAGGACCGTGAGAGCCTGTGGCTTCTGGGGGCCACCCCGCCTCATCCCCCCCATGGAGGACAGACTTTCTGAGGGTGAAACACACAAAACAAGGCAGAGTCAAAGGCAGATCTAGACGGGGCATCTGGATCCAGGAAAGAAGCGAGCTCAACCCTTGTATCCTGTATTTTTCCATCACAAAGCCTCTACGGGTTTCTCACCCCCAAACTAGTTGAATTTGGTTTCTGTCACTTGTAACCCAGGCAGAGTTCATGATCACACTGTGTGACTGTAGGCAACTCATTTAGCTTCTTGGAATCTCAGTTGTCTCACTTAAAATGAACTTTCTGACTCTTAAGCCCCCTGTTGAATGGTGTGTGCCCAAACAAACTATGTTCCCCTTCACCGTAAAACTCAGCATACCTTCTTATAACATATCAACATATCTATTCTGGACTTTTCTCCCACTAGACCGAGGGCTGAGGGATGTGTTCATGCATCTTAGTATTGTCAGCACATACCCTGGGATATAAAAGGAGCTTAATAGTTGTTGAGTCAGCCCATGTTCCCTTTTCTCTTAGGAATCTAATTATAGCCACTGCTTGTAGCTCTCACTTCTTTTCTTCAACTTTCCTCATTTCCTGGACCAGGTTTCCAGTCCATTTCCCCTAGTCTTCCTGCAGGCAAATCTTCTTACCTGGGTTCTTGGTGTATGTACAAAAATTATAGTTACTAGTAACTGTGTGCCCAAGTGGTGCGATAAAGATCTGTTTCACCTGCCCTGGCCAGGGAAGCAGTTCAAGGACTGCAACGCATTAGCGGCCACAAATAATTGCTAGTGCAAGAGTTAGGTCCAAGCACAGGTAGTTCTAGGTTGGTGTTAAAGCAGCAAGTCATAAAATTCATTGTATTCAGACTCCATTTCTCCCCACACCCAAGTCTGGCTCGTGCTATCTTCTTAACAAGGGACATTTTTGACGTCGCAGTTACCCTGGAGCAGCCCACACAAATGCACAGTGATCCCAAGGTGAGCATGTCACAAAGTAAAACCCTTTTCTCCCCCTTCCCCACTCTTCTTCCTGTACTGGGCACATCTTTACCTGTATCTCCCTGGTTTGGGTAAGTGGCACCAACATTGTCCCAGGCATCAGGCATGGTGATCCTGGTAAACCCCATTCACTCTCTTCCCAGTCATGAGAATTCCATCTCAAATCCATCTTCCTTGACTGTCTTCACCCTAATGCAGAACCATTTCAGGAACCCTCTATTTTCCTCCTTCCCCTCCAGTATCCTCCGCTTTCAGGGCAGCCCCTGACTGCATCCCTCGAACACTTTGAGAGGCTCCCACCACCAAGGGAATAAAGTAACTGTATTTCATGGCAGAATTCTAGATGCTCTGCAAAATACCTCCCAGCCAAGTCTCGGGCCTCACCTTCACTTTGTTCCAGCTAAACTATTTTACATCCTTTCACCTGCCTGAGCAGCTCCCACATTTGCTCTGCCGCTCCTTCTGCCACAAACGCCTTCTTTCCTGTTGGAAACCCAACTCGTTTCCTAGGACTAATTCAGATGGTGTAGAGCTTATCTCCCTTCCAGCCACCTTGACCCCATGGAATTAACTGACAAAGGAAAGCAGTCTTGTTGGCCTAAGTGGCCTTGAGTTTGGTGAGTTGGAGGAGTAAGCCTATTCCACCAGGTTTGACTCCAGATGGCATCCTGTGGTCCAACATTAAAGCCATCCTCAGAAGGTAAAGAATTTCCATCCCTGAGAGTCCTTGTGAATAATACCTGGTGTTTAGTGAGCACTTCCTCTGTACTAGCTAAGAGCTTTCTACATCTCATGAACTCCTCACACCCTTCATATAGGTAGACATAGTTATTACCCCCACCTGACAGCTGAGAAATGAGGCTTACAGAGTTAACTTACATAGTTGGGGAAACATCGCTAGCAACAGGCAGTTCTTCAAATTCTAAAATGCTTCCCACTCAAATTGTGTCCAGTTAGCATGTGGAGCAAGGAAAGAGAGCAGCTATAGATGCTAACTTTCTGGAGCAATCTCTTTGGCCAAAGCTCTGAGCCTGTGGTTGGCCGCCTTCCGAGGAAAACTCATGCCCTCTATATGCTTTAGATATAAGCCAGTCTCACTACTTACAGATTGATCACATGTCATGTAATCATGTTTTCAAACCTATTTGTTTTATACAGTTTAAGTGTGAGATTTATGGTCATGCCTGGGGATGCTCAGTTTTTCCTATACCATCCCTGGCTAAAGAAAACAAGCTAAAACATTTTCCCTTTTAAAATTTCCCTGAAAACAAGTACCTGGGTTGGTAAGATAGCTGATCATCTGCTTATCATTTTAGTGTGCAACCACTTTTTTCCGACATATCATTTGTTTTTAGAAAGACCTAGAAATTGTTGAATCTCCTGGTCTGGATGCTCTCAAGTCCTTGAGCCTTTTGGGTCTTGCCTGTTTTTAATGGAAAATCAAATGGTTTAAGGCCTCAACCTTTGAAAATAGCAGAAACTGGCCAGATGTCAGAAGTTTCCAGGGAAACAAAAAAGCAACTTAGGAGGAATTTTGAAAGTCTTTACATATGTTAATTACAGACACTAACGGTCCAAAACAGGGGAAGGGGAACCAAGCCAGATGAGAATATTTTATGTTAAGCAGGTTATGTTGTAGGAACAAAGCCTCAGTTTTCACCTGAGAACTTATTTTGATCACATAAAATCCACTGCAAGACCCATGGCCTTCCAAGTGGTGATTCAGGGAGCCATATGCTGCTATTTTGACTCCAGATGGCATCCTGTGGTCTAATATTAAAGCCATCCTCAGAAGGTAAAGAATTTCCATTCCTGAGAGTCCCTGTGAATAATTCCATCATCCTGCGCTCTGGGATCACTGAGCCCGGGGAAGAGAGGGTCAGAGAGTCACGAAGAAGCTTTTCGTGACCTCAGCTTGGAAATGAGATATGTGACTTTTGTTTGTAGTCCATTGGCCAGGAATAATTATATGGCTTTGCCCACCTTGCAGGGCAGCCTCAAAGTATGGACGAGCTCATGCATATTAAGTGAGCAATCGGTGCTTCTCATTCATTTGCTAGGCAATCTCCTAAAATGTATGAAACTTTCATCTCTATACCTCTGTACTTTCTACTATTAGAACCTGAAGCAGGAGAGAGAGAGAGGAAAGATAGAAAAGGAACAGGGGTGACTTACTCTCCTATTTGGCTTTAATCTTCTTGGCAGACAAGTTGAAATTTACATTTGTGTCTCATTTCAGAGACTCGAATGTTTTTAAAAAGAACATCCCAGAACAGTCTGGCAACCAGTATTTTAATCCCAATTATTTCATGAACTAATCCATGACCTTGAACGTCTAACTTTATTTCTCTGATTCTCAGGATGCTCATCAGAACATTTGGAATGGTGAGTCATATGCTTCCCTGAATTATGACAGCGTTCACATTAGATGTCTGGAATGCTTAGCAAAGTGCTCAGCTCATAGGAGGCACTAAAGAGTTTGTTGAATGAATTTCCACGAACAAATGAATGTAACTGCTTCTTATTTAATCTAATAGAAACTGCTAATGAATAATGATATTAAACAAAAAGATGCAAAGGGTATAGGATCATTTTAGTCGACCAGAATGTCATGGTTGATAAATTCATTCTTGTGAGGAAATGTTTTAAAATGAAGGCAAAGCTCATTCTTCTTCATGGAGTCATTGTGCAACTCAAATTAGATATCTGAAAAGGCTGTGTAAACTGTAATGTATCATAAAAAATGTAAAGTAGTGGTATTAATAATAATGTGACCTGGGCTGGCTTCAAATGTGTGTGACCTACACAGTAATCATACAGTGTCCCATGTTCATCAGGGTCTCACCCTAGGTTTAATTATCTGTGGTTGCATCTTGAAATTCTTTATCGGTTTTGAGCAAAGGGCCTCACATCTTCATTTTACTCTGGGGTGGGGGGGCTACAAATTATGTAGCTGATCCTGGTTGTGAGTCAAATTGTTACTACTTTTTGTCAAAGAAAGGTATCTTTAGATGCTGTTTCTGGTCCCTTCCAGCCCTAGATTACATGATTCTAAAAAATGTTCCAAATGTGGTACCATTTTTATTTTTGTTTTTTAAAAAAAACCCTTCTACCATTCTTCTATTTCTAATCAAACATTTTCAAAGTATCTGTTATTTCTCACAAGCTCTCAATCTTTCACTTTCCACTCCCATGAAGCTCTGGGAAAAGATTTTATTTTCCCCACTAGATTCAGAGTACTTAGCTCAAGTCCTCAGAGACAATTCCAACTTTGTGTTTTTATGAGGTCTCTTTCAAAGTATGCCGCACTGCACACTTGATGGTCTGGATTCTAGACTGAAGACTTGTACCGGTATCGAGTAATGTGTTTTATGCTTTTGCAAGAGAACATATTTTTTAAACATCTACATTGGAAAGAGAACTTTCTTGGAGTTACGGTGTTCTGCTTCTGAACCAGGGAAGCTATAATGTAGTGGAAAATGTAGAAGACTTGACATAGTTGATTTATATTCAAGTTCTTGTTCCATCATTTAGTGGTTGTGAGGGCCTGGTCAGGTTGCTTAAATCTCTCTGGGCCTTAGTTTCCTCATCTGTAAGGGGTGTGATGGGGGGAGGGGCAGGTAGTATCTATTTCATAGGATTCTGAGAAGATAGGAAAACAATGTTCCTGAGATTACTTTCACCATTTGATGTATCCATGGGAGAGACTAACATGCTCTGGAGTTGCTTCCACTCTAAATAATTTCATCCCATTAATGAATTAACTGACCATGATAACCTGGAGAACTGAAATGACCCTGAACCCCTGCACTGTTGTTCTTTAACATCCTGGTGGTTAGCTCCACAGATTCCACGGGCTTGGGTGGAAAACAGATTATTTTGTTGATGGATATTCATTTAACAAATTTACAAATTTTTTTTTTGTTAATTACAAATCTGTTAATAACAGATAGCAAATTAACAAATTTCATTGACAAATATCTTTTGAGGATCCACTCTCAGCTGGGCACTTTGCTAAGCACACACCATGAATCCTGATACTGGGTCACAATCCAGTTTATCTTGAAAACAAAACTACATAGAATTATGCATTCTACTATCGCAAGTATTTAATGGACATCCACTATATGCCAGGTTCATAAAATGAACATTGTTAAAGATGTAGGACGTACTATGTGGATTACAACAGAGACTAAAAAAAGTCCTTTTTTCCTCTTATTATAATGTGGAATGGAGGGGACAGAAAGTTAGGGTAAAAAATTGGAAGCAGAAATCCTCAGGGAATTGTTTGCACAATACCACAATGGGCCATTTCAGTAACCATTGGATTTGGGTGGGATGGGCAGGAGAAAGAAGTAGAAATAAAACACTAAAATAAAGTAAGAATTTTATGTGCTGTTAGTGCATAAGAAAGATTTATAAATTTCTCCAAGGAATCGTAAAAGGAAGAAAGTAAGGGGACCTAGAATAGAAAGAACCTAAAGGAGATTAATGGAAGAAACAGGGTTGGGGAAAGAGAGGGAGAAACAAGGCATGAAGATGCAAGAAGACTGAGCCCTAAGTAAAAGCGATGGCCACTGAGAAGCTCCCAGTGACAGCATAGCTGCTACATGCAGTTGTATTAACGTGCACTGCACAACTACCTCCAGGGGGAGATAATCAACCTCCTGGCCATGTAGTTATTAAAACAGTTTCTCAGCAGATGATAGTAAAGTTCTCAAGGAAGATAACCTTTTGTTCTAATTCACACAGAGTCCTCATTTGAACTAGCAGGACTACCTGGGTGAGGGGCGTTTTGAAAACTGCTGTTCATTTTTACGTGCTGCCAGCACTGTAGCACTTCCAGCCCATTGCTCTTGGGCATCACCCCCAAATTCATTTCATTATACTACACAGAATTTCTTTGTATGGGTGGGATTTTGGAAAAACCCAAGGAGAAAAGATCAGTCAGATGTGGATACAGCCAAGAAGATGGTGAAACACTGTGTTGGAAAAGCCAAGAAACGCAGAGCTCCAGATAGAAGGGAAACAGTTCTCTGTGGCCAGGGATGGAAGGAGAGAAGGGTGGGTCCCAGTGAGAGTGGTGTGGGGGATATGTTCTGGTCTGATGACCTCTTCTAGAATTTTCTATGTCAACAAGTTCTATACTAGGACGCAAGCTGCTTTCCTTCCCTCCCTCTTTTCCCTGTACTCCAGCAAGTTGTCTGCAGAAGGAAATTGACCACTTGGCAGTTTTCAGTGCAAAGAGTAAGAAGACACTGAGAGACATTCACAGTATCTTAGCCTACTCCACCATTCAAGGAAGAGTTAAGTCTTGAGCCAAGTCCATAGAGTGTGAAGTGAGGTTTTTGTGTTTTCTGGGATTCTGAGTACTCATTGTAGTATTCATAGAAGGTGGAATTTCAGAAGATGTCAGTAAATGCAGATTCCAGGGCAATAAAGCATCAGCTTAGAGGATCCTTCTGAACTGCCATTAATCATACTTGTTCCTTAATATATTTATTGCACATGACATTTTTTCCTTCTTAGCTCCAAAAAGCCTTCCTAACTGAAAAGCCAGGAAGTAAGTTCATTGTTCTTAAAAGCGGAAGCGATGGCGTTTACTTACAGTAAGTCTTTGCCATTCCAGTTAATGGTACTGATTTATTAGGCCTGCTGGGGCTTTCCTCACTGGGAAAGGAAAAACCCTAATGCATGTACTAGCAGCACACTTACCACAGCCCCTGGCTGATGTCAGAGGCATTTTAATAAAATCCAGCAAAAAAAATTGCAGGTTTTGTGACACTAACTCTAACTGATAATTAGCTGCAAAAGTTTGACAATCTCAGGAAAAAAAAAAAAGTGGTCAGCATGACTGCGCGTGGTTTTGAATCCAGATTACAAATGCTGAGGTTGGTGAGGGGATAGAGAAATCTGTGCTTTTAAGTAAAATGAGAACCTTTGCTGTGAAATGCTGGACACCTTCTGGGCCCCAGTGGGCACCAGACTTCTGAGCAGCTGGATGCACTTAGGTCAGCCTGCATTTCCCTCTGCAGGAAATGATGGTCTATCCCAGGGTTCCTGGCAGCTCTGAATGTGGTCCCACAAAGCCCAGGGATAAGAAAATCAGCCTTTGCCTGAATCCCCTCTGTCTCTATGACTTTTTAGATTTTCCGAGGATGTTTGCATCCAAGTGTCCTTTTGTTCCTGTTGTTGTGTTGCTTTGTTTCATCTTAATCAGAACTGATGAGATACATAAGACATGTGCTTGTCCCTGAGGTTCTGGGAGGTTAAGGGATCTTTCCTAAAGTCAAGTAAGAACTACAGGTGGGAGAAAGATGGTTCCAAGTTGCCTGGAAACATTGTCTGGAAATTTACATACCAAAACTCCTCAGACCTACCCTGTAGGTAGAGTTTCAAAACCAGCAGCCCATTTTTGTGTGTGCATTTAAAGACCAAGGACCAGCAAAATGGCTTGAGTGTCTGTGGGGTAGGAGGGGATCTTATTTGAAAGACGAATCTAATATGGTTAGAATTATAACACAGATAATGACCTGTTAGAATCCCAATTCTCCATTCTGCTAGAGTTACCCTGTCTTATGATATTTTTTTAAAAACTGTTTGAACATACATCTTGCAAATAGCAGGGACCACACTGTGCCACCCCCAACCCCCCACCCACAGGATTCTCTAAGTACTTAACTATTTTCCTGGTGACTTGAGGCTTTTCTTGCCTTCCCCATCTTTTACCAGTATCTCCCTGCATAGTGCTTTCTTTCTAACCAGCACTCACTGAGCTTTTTCTTTGGGTTTTTCCAAAATCCCACCCATACAAGGAAATTCTGTGTAGTATAAGGATGTGAATATGGGGGTGATGCTGAAGAGCAGGCCTGGAAGTGCTACAGTGCTGGCAGCACGTGAAAGTGAACAGCAGCTACGCCCCTCACCCAGGTAAATGAGGACTCTGTGTGAATTAGAACAAAAGCTTATCTTCCTTGAGAACTGTATCATCATCTGCTGGGAAATTGTTTACTAACTATGTGAACCAGGAGGTCGATCTCTCTCCCTGGGGCTGTGCAGTGCACAATTGACACAACGGGATGAAGCAGCCATTCCTGCCACTGGGAGCTTCTCATTGGCCATTGCTTTTACTTAGGGCTCAGTCTTGCATCTTCATGACTTGTTGTCTCTCTCTCTCTACCCTCACCCCCATCTGTGTCTTCTGTTCGTCTCCCTTAGATCCTTCTATTCTGACACAGTGGAATCTGTGGCGCTAACCACCATGACATCACAGAGAAATAGTGTAGAAGTACAGGGTTGTTTTAGTTCTCTAGGTTATCGTGGTTAACTCATTAACAGGATGAAATCGTTTAGAATGGACACAACTCTAGAGTATGTTTGTTCCTTCTATTGATACTTCGTAGCTTCAAAGTAGTTTCAAAGATATTGTTTTCCTATATCCTCCTCAGAACCTTCAAAATAGATATTATCTGCCCTTGGGCCAGGTAGAAAACAGATTATTTTTCTCATGGATATTCATTTAACAAATGGCTTTTGAGCATCCACTCTGAGCTGGGCATTTTGCTAAGCACGCACTAAGAATCCTGATATTGGGTCACAATCTAATATATCCTAAAAAACAAAACAAACATAGCGTTATATATTCTGCTCTAAATGTTCCATTGGAAAATATTTAGTGGGCATCTACTATATGCCAGGTTCATAATACGAAATCTGTTAAAGGAGAGTTAGGAGGTGCTATGGCGATTGTAACAGAGAGCTAACCAAGTCTTTTTTAAAAAAAAAAAAAGTAATGTGGCCTGGAGGGATAGAAAGTTAATATAAAAAGCTGGAAGCTGAAATCCTCAGGGAATTGATAGCACATTACTACAATGGGCCATTTCAGGAGTGGGATGGATGGGAGAGAAAAGTAGATAATCAAATATTAAAATAAATAATTTATGTGCTGCTATTTCATAATAAAGTAAGAATTACACATTTCTTGAAGGAATCTCAAAATAAAGAAAGCAAAGGACCTAGAATAGATCAGGAAGAATCTTGTATTCTACACTAAAATATTCCAGGCCACACAACCTCCCAGTGGGGGATGGGGACCCGTGGAAGACATCGCCGGAGGAGCAGGGAGACTGGGTTTGTACATCGTGCCCATTGGCCAGGTCTGCATCCTGCCTTGGCTTTGTTTTTTTGTCCCGTGCCATTCTTGTAGCATGACTCAATGTTTCCACATATTTCCCCAAAACATGAGGGAGAAATGTAGGTTTTTGTCTATATTTGTATGATGTAGATATTTCAACATCTCTACAGGAACTGAAGGTTTTGTGTGTGAGACTAGAGGGAGTCACGTTGGAGAGTGCACAAACCTCACTCCCCAAATCCCCATTCCCCCGTGCCCTTCCTTTGGTTGCCAACAGGTCCCCATCTCTCTCTGGAGCCTCTCCCTGCAAAGCCCTTAATTTCCTCTGACACTAGGTCTTTACTCAGCCCTTTTAAATATAATAATAATAATGTGGCATGATTATTCAGGAATCATGCTCCCGCTCTCCTCTATCTCAGCTACTCTTCCGCTTTCTCATGCAGAACAGTTCAGCACTATCCTAACCCATCCATTGCATCACCACACACACACACACACACACACACACACACACACACACACACGCACACAGAAACAACATCCCACCCTGTCAATATCAATACCTTTATACACCTTGAAAAGCATCAGGGAAGACTAATGATATTTTTTAAATGTCAGTATTATTTCTGATGTATCTTTAAACTCTCACTTTGGATGCAGTATGACCAACAGATTGGGCTGCGGATAGAGACTAAACACGGAGAGACCAGTAAGGAAGGGATTGCATTAGCACTGGAGAAATACATGGAGATCTGAGCCAGCGGCTGCTGAGATCGAGGGAGGTCGGGGCAGCCATGACAGCGATTAGGAGGTAGAATCAAGCGGACTTTGCCACTAATTCAGCCTATTGCATTCACGGAAGCTAGCAGTGATTTTCCCTCTGGTAGGATAGGATTCCTTAGGATTCGGGAGAAGCAACAGTGTGGTAGGAAATGAACTGAGATGCTGCTAGGGGGATCCTCCTCTCAACTCCCACCTCAGCCATATTGGATGTATAGGAAGGATAATACATTCTGAGACTGATGTTTGAAAATACTGGATCCCACGCGTCTGAATAGGTGCTGGCCTCTAAGTCACCATGGGCAACTGTCACTTGTTCCAACAATGCCATCATTGTTGAAATCCTTTCTGAGCTCCTCTCTGGCATGTGCATTTGGAGCCAGGATATGAGACACCCAATTGTCTAGCCTTGCAATTTGATGGTGACTTTTTATTTTTCCTCTGGATTTAGCCACCATGAACACCCAAATTGCCTTCCAGACATCAAGACCCACCCTTCGGCTGAGGAAAATAAACTGGGATATGAGGCTGGAAGAGCTGCCGCTGAGGCTCATGGGTGGGAAAATGACCACAGCCAGCATGCAGTCTGGTGAAGAGATGCCAGAGCCAGTCCTGCCTGCCTCTTCACCTCCAACTTCCTGAGCCCCACACATCATCAGCGGGTGACCCGGGCACCTGCCCCAGGTGTGACACTTCATTCCTGGGATGAAAGAAACAAAGGGATTCAAAGAGAAGAGGAAAGGACAAGGAGCCTGGAAATGAGCTTTCCTTAAAAGCGCCTCTGCTGATTTTCAGCATAATGAGCCTGAATATGTGTTTCCCTTTAGTAGACTCATTGCTCATCTCCAGGGTCTGCTCAGACCAGAGAAAGGTGAGCATTTTAGAACAGTCCAGGGTCAGTGGGAACACCAGGTAGGTTCAGTTGGGGCTGCACAGACATTCTTGCTTGTTAAAAAGAGAAAAGAAAAGAGTGTCAGAAACCGTAGGCTATTAATGAGTAAGTACATGTAATTCCAGGGGGGAAATCCCAGGGCAAAATACCTTTGAAACCGAAATCAGTCAAAGGGAGAAATAAAGTGCAAGAAATCTATGCATTGCCTACAAGCAGTCATCTACTTTTGCTAGCCCACGTCTCTCATGACTGGGCTGCAGAAGAAGGGACCCCACTCAACTTCCTCAGTCCAAATATACCCTCACTCACCACCCTGTAATTAACTATTGATATAGAAATAGACTACTTCTCTCCATCCCTGGGAAACACCTATTGATATGGAGATGCACTCAGGCCAGGCGAGAGATTCTGGAAATATTGCAACTTTACCCACAGTGTATCAGATTTATGTGAAGTGACTAGTATGATGCCAAACAACAAAATTTGTTCAATTGTATCATATAAATGATCAGGAAAATCATGGGGATTTGTTGTTGTTTAGTCTGTTGTTTCCCAGTGGAAAAACAGTTCATAAAGCACCATATGCTGACTACAGGTCCTACTGCTTCCAGGCAGCTGCTGATTCCAGATGATAGCCTTTTATTCATTTAACATAGATGTAAAAGTGCTTACCATGTCCCAAATACTGTTGTAAGTACCATACAAATACTAATTCACTTAAACCTGATACCAATCTTGTGAGTTACGTACTCTTATTTTTAATCTCTGTTTTACCGATGAGAAAACTGAGAGGCCCAGCCAGTTTGAATAACTCAACCTAAGGTCACTCAGGTCATAAACAGTAGGGATTGTGTTCCTCAGGGCCAAGAGTCGCTGCCTTCTGAAAGTCAGCTCTGGTAGCCTTTTCATTTCTAGTGCCCCAGCCGTCAGCCTGCAATCCTTTTTCACCCAGGGGCTTTCTGCCACGGGCCAAGGACAAGGCTGGGCCTCTGGGCTCCCTGAATAGAACAGGCAAAACTAAACTAAAACAATAAAATATAGTTTATTAGAGCGGACAATATCATGGTGATCATTAGCTCAGGCACTGTCCAATGCTTTTTTCTTTTAATAAACCTTACTTTTAGAATAGTTTTAAGTCTATAGAAAAATTGTAAAGCTAGTGCAGAGAGATCCCATATATCCACACACAGTTCCCCCTATTTTTAACATCTTACATCAGGATGGTACATTTGACACAAGCAAGGAACCATTGTTCATAAGTCATTACTAACTAAAATTCATATTTTATTCAGATTTCCTTATTTTGTTACCTAATGTCCTTCTTCTGTCCCGGGATCTCTCGGCTAGTCCCCTAGGGATGGTGGCGTGAGTGCTCTGGGACTTCCCCCAGCCTCTGCTACTCTCGCCCTTGAACAAGGTCTCCATTCTGCTACCAATGTTCCTGATTATTAAGGATCTTTTGTTATTTTGATAAAATGTGACTTCACGAAGACTTCGGCTTTATAAACTGTTTCTGATGCGAGCTTTGACATCCTAAAGTTAAACTGAACACTGATAGTTTCTTTTAATTTTAATTTCTGCTGTAACATTCTCAGTGCCCCAGGAAACAATTTGAGTGCTTTTGAATGGTCAGGGGAGAAGTTATGGATTCATATAAAGAGGTGTTGACACATAATACAGAGATATCTACCTTAAGGTATTTTTCTCTATATTCATCTGGATGCTGTGTGTGTGTGTGTGTGTGTGTGTGTGTGTGTGTGTGTGTGTGCGCGCGCGCGCGCACACACGCACAAGCTCTGGCTCGAGGAAATCAAGGGGTCCAGAGCCATGAATATCAGCCTTATTTGTTTCCATTATTAGAAAGACAGCTCAGTCAGAGCAGGAACTTTGGTTTTGTTTGCCACTTTATCCCTGGTGCTTAGAACAATGCCTGGCATACAGCAGAAACTAAAAAAATGAATTATGAACAAGTAAATCCTAAGAGGCCCATGAAGCACTTGCAAGAAGTGCCACACACCTAACTCTTCCATTTTACAGATTAGGACTTGAGGACCCAAAAAAGAGAGGATTAACTTGCCCAGGGTCCCTCAACATCAATGGCAGACTGAGGCCGAGAATTCTGGGTCTCCCATTTCCCAGTCCTGGCCTCTCAATAGGAATGGATGTCAGCTTTTGCCTCTAGGTGACATTGTGAAGGTCATTTTCAAAAGGTTACCTCATTAAACTGAAGGTAGAAAGCTCAGCCATGCTTCAAAATGTTACCCCAATAAACTGAGGCTGTGGTCCCACTAGGGGGGGGACACGATGAAGACCTGTTTCCTAGTGACTGGGGAAGTCAAGAGGAAGGGCAAATTCTAGGAGACTTTGCGAAAGACGCTTGTTGAATAATTCAATGTGGTGCTTAAAGGGTCAAAAGGGAAAAAGTCAAAGTGATTTCAAGGAGTTGTATTTATCGTTGTATCTTCCATAACAGTACTTAGCACATACAGTTTACCCTTGAACAACACAGAGGTTAGGGGTACCAACTCCCCTGTGCAGTAAAAAATCCTTCCATAACTTTGACTTTCCCAGAAACTTAACTACTAATAACTTACTGTTGACCAGAAGCCTTACTGATAATAGAAACAATCAATTATTGTATATTTGGTGTGTTACATGCATTATGTACTATATTCTTACAACAAAGTGAGCTGGAAGAAATGAAATGTTTTTTAAGTTGTTATAAATCTCCAAAATAATCTTCCAATATATTTATTTTTTAAAAATCCATGTATAAATGGACCTGCACAGTTGAAACCTATAGTGTCCAAGGGTCAACTGTAGTGGGTACACCACAAATATTTATTACCAGTCATAGGAAGGAGGAATTTCAGAAGAATCACAATTTATGGTTGTTCTAATGAGTCAGACTTTCTGTGTATAATGGGTAAGGGAACAAATTGGGGCCAAATACACCTGGGTCTAGTCTCATCTTCCTTACTTGGCAGCCAGGTGATGATCTTGGGCAGAAAGCTAGTCTGTCCAAAACTTAATTTCCCCATCACTAAACTAGACATAATATACAAAGGAGAGGGGGAGACTATATACAATTATGTGTCTAATGTGCTCACTTAGTTCAATGCTTGGCCCATGTGCAGTGCCTAACCTTTGTTTATCTCACTGGCTTCTGGCTTCTTTTGCAACCCATGCCTTTCATTTCAGGATCTGCAATATTCAGTTTTTAGTTCCTATCCCCTCCCCTCTTCTCTAGGGAGTCTAGAGAGAGAGGGCTCCTGCTGTTGAACTTGGGTCCTCATCTCTTAATTTGGGATCCATTTGGTAGTGCTGTCACTCTGCTGAGCTGGCAGCTTTCTCATGAGAGCCTGGACACCTTATAAATGTGTGAATCACTTCAGTTCTGCTGAAAAGAGTCATGGGAGCAACTCAGGAATCCAGATGTGAATTAGAGACCAAGGGTGGGGCGGCTCTTAGTGCTTCCAAGAGGGGACAATTTGCCCCATTTCCATGCATACCTCCAGTGTTTTGTTAACATCTCACCTTTGATAATGGCGTTGATTTCAGAGAAATAACTAACATCTTAACTCTCATCTCTGGGCTCAGAAGAGGTGGGAGGGCCTTGGTGATCCAGCTTCAGATGAAGAGAGAAGCCTGTGTTTGCTCATAGGAATGGCCCACATTTGCCCTTCACAGAATCATATGCTGTTCCCGTCTGAGGCCTGCCAGCTTCAGAGGTTAAGTCTCCCAGACTAAAGGAAAGCGGGGGCTGCAAGAATTTTGGACAGTGTCCAGGGCTGCCTGGGCAAGCCAACCCAAATAATTCAGGCAAGCAAAAAATTTGCTTAGACCTGAGCTGGCTGTCTAGACGGTCATGATTGCACATAGGTATGACCTTGCACTTCATTTGGCCTGTGTTGAACTTGTTTAAAGGTGCCTGTCAATGAGTGTCTCAGTTTAGGTTCCTATAGAAACATGTTCAGAATGAAGCATTTCAGTGCAATTAATTTACTTAGGGACATGATCTGAGAGCATATACTTTTAGGGAAATGAAGAAGTGAGATAGAGAAGAGAAAGAAGCTAAGAAAGAATATGCTGTTCAGCTGGTTACCACTGAGGGCAAGGAACTCAGTCTTCTGGGTGACTATTGACTTCATGGTAGAAATGCCACAGAATCACAACCCAAAGAGAGGGAAGGAAGCTGGGGTGTGTATACATCGTCAAATCTTCCCTGTTTTGGGTTGTAGGTACAGTTGGCCTGTCAGGAAAGCAAAACAAGCTCCATCCTCTTAGACCAAGAGTCACAGGCATGCTTGGTAAATAACTTTCAGCATGTGAAGGAGAAGGCCAAGGGCGCATAGGCAGGACATGGTCAGTGTCTACAGCCAGTGAGTCAAAATACAAAGAACATCTAAACCATTGACCACTGAGGCCCTATCCCACGCCTCCTACAGACTGTTGAATTATGGTCATTGAGAGAGAGAAGTTAGAACATAGGCAGATGATTTTTCCCTCTACAAGGAATCCCTTCCAAGTAATAACTACATGTATTGAGCACTTACAATGCACCTGGCACTTAAATCATCTCATTTCACGTTTAGAACAACACTAGGAGGTGAGAACTGTTAATATGATCACTCCTGTTGCATGGATGAAGTCACAGAAACTCATAGAGTCCAGGGGCTTGCCTAAGATCATATACTCAGGATGGAATGAGGCCAAGCTTTGAATGTGGGCCATTTAACTCAAGAGCTCTCTCTCAGTGCCTTCCTGCTGATGTCCCCAAGTAGCCCCATGTCAGGGCTCCCTCAGGCCCAGGGCAGCATGTTCTGCTCACAGAACTGCTTGTAAACAAGCCTGTTGGCTGGTTCTTACGTTGAGGAATGGTTTGCCTATTTGCATCTTGTTCCTTTCAGGCTGCAGGGAAGACGGAAGGCGATTGGCATTTGTAGGTCTGCTGCTGAGCACTTCCTCATACCAGCTCTTCTGCAATGCTCAGAGCAACCCTGGGGGTTTGTCAGGATCCCCCTCACTACAGGTGAAGAACTAAGCAGGGTTTGAGAAATGAAGTGACTTGTCCACACCCCAGCACTGAAGAGGCAATGGAGTGAGGCAGAGGGAACGTGGGCTTGCCGGGGCAGCTGCCTATCAAAATTCAGGTCAGGCGCCCCTCCTCCTGACCAGGTGGAAGGAGAACTTCCCTCCATTCTGAGCCACACATACTTTCTACCAGAGCACCCGAGATGTTTTATTGCACACCAATTGATATACCAATGTGTTCTCCCACTGGGAGTCCTCTGACAACCTTTGAAATGCCAATTTAAATACTTACGTGTTGAACAAATGTATCTGAATGATATATGAATAAATGGATGAGCAGAGCCTAGGTTCCAATCGTGGAACTGCCTTTTTTCTAATGAAAGCTTTGAACTCAGAGAAGCCTGCACTCGCTTGCCCTGGAATGCCCCTCCCCACCCAGCAAGCCCAGAGCCCCAGGCTGGTCCTTGCCCAGCAGGGGGCTCCACTAGGCTACCCCACCGCTCCTCCTTCTGCCACCCTCTTGGTGGGATCTCCCTCCTTCCTCTACCACCTTTAAAATGCTCTTTGTTTTTTGTCTTATTCCCTCAAGGTTTAGAAAACTAACTGAAGCTTCTTTCACAAATCTATTCCTACTAAAATGTTGATGGCTGCTATGGGCCCAGGGTACTGTCTTCGTATGGGAATTTATATGTTAACAATGAACACCTACACACCCATGCCTAATTAGCTCAGCAGAATAATAAATAAAATAACAATTACTTCTATAATTTCTACTGTATGCCAGGTACCACTTCAAGTGCTTAACAAGGTTAATCCTCACACTAATTCTATAAAGTCCGTTGTTAGAATAGACTCTCAACTTTCTATCAAATGTCTTCCCACGTGCCTGGACTAGTGTCTGAAATCTTATAATCTGATGTTCTTCAATCAGTGAATCCCTACCACAGAGCATGGAATATAGCAGGTGCTTGGGTTCCCCAGAAGTGGGCTCTAGATAAGGATTGGAGTGGAGGTGGGTCATTTGGGAGGGAGGTGCAGAAACACTGCTAGGAGCTGAGGAGGCACAGAGGGAAGGGAAGGCAGCCTGCACAAGGCTGTGTTATCAGACCAGCTAAGTTGTGCACACTGAACCTAATCCCATGGAGGAACACTGGGAAATGGTGCAGGAAATGTGCCTTAGTGCTATCCCACCCCAAGAGTGAGGCTGCTGAGGTATATAGTAAATCTCCCATCCATCATTGGTGGGGCACTCCTTCCAGGGAGCATTAATTCTTTATCACTTCATCTGTCAGTGAGTGCAGGCCAAACGGTTTTGGAGAAGTCCCTCAGGTAGATGCAGGTATTGGCAGAAGAACTTGGCCTGAGTGCATCAAAGTGGTAAGGTCCAAAGGATATGGGCAGGCACCACCAGCATCTGCTATAGTGTTCAGTAAGTATTTGTTGAATGAATTAATAAATAAATGAAAGAGATGATGGTGGTGATGAGAGCAAAGATACCCTAATTTTCCTTGGTTTGGTATGACTCTTAGGCCTGCTTGCCATTTTAGTGATTTTCTCATCATTCAGGTCACTCTACTGCAGAACGCCCAGGAGGTCTGATCTTGTCAGTAGCAAGAGAGAAAGGTGCATTACAAGGGTCCTGAGAACATGGACAGAGTTTTGGTTTCACATTGTTCAAACCCCGTATGACATTTCCCATCATACCTCTGAAGCTTTCACCATAGAATGCCAGGGCCTTTGCAGTAGCTATCAGGAAAGCAAAAAGACCTCAAAGGGGAGATGTCACCAATTTTTCACTTTCTCTTTAGTGAACCCAAACATAATTCCCACCTTGGTAGCACAAGGCCAGTGGAAACTATGTGCAGTGCATGTTTGGATTAAATTCTTTGTTGATTTCTCTTGATTTATAGGTTAAAACCCAGCCAGTGCAAGTGTTTCTCCACCCTACCACTTTCTGCCTTGAACTAAGTGTTAAATATTTTGTCAAACTCTGATTTTCGTTATTTTTAGTCTCATAAAAATGATTGAAATTTAAAAATCCCCGCACAAGATTAGAAAGTAGTTTTTCTGGTCTTGTTTCCAGTAATATTTCACATTTCTGAATTAACACAGCTCCAAGTCCCAAGAATCACATGATCTCAAGGCTCTTAAACACAGATTTCTCGTATTTATTTTTCATAATATGTCAAACCAGAAAATAGCACTTTAGATTCACAAGCAACACATATGGGGATGGCTCAAGGGTCAAAGTCAAGAAACAACTGCGATATAATCCTCTCTGGAAAAAACTACCTACCCTGGGAAAGATACATCTTTCTTTCCCCCTCTTCCTTTTCTACTCCACCTCCTCATCCTTCTTTATCTTTTTCTTTCTTTAGTTTCCAAGTGGAACTGTTTTTGGGAAAGACCTAAGATGCCTTGAATTCCAAGCTCATGTCTCAGACAGAATTTAAAAGTTGCTGAAAAGAAGAGCCCAAGACAACTTCTGTTGTTTTGCTAAAACTGAGCAGGTTTCAGCTTCTCCTGATGGGATTGTGCCCCAGGCACTACCACTAGCTCTACAAACCATAAACTAAGACCGCTGCCTGGCCGCTTTGAGGTCCTCATGTTGGGAACCAGCACGCAAAGGGGTGGGTGCTGTACTGGCCAGGTTGATTGACCCTATCAAGGGGAAATTGAGTCACTAATACACACTGAGGGCAGGGAAGAATGTCTGGAATTCAGGCAAACTTTGGGACATCTTTTAGTAATACCATGCCCTGTGATAAAAATTAGTGGAAAACTACAATTCAGTGAAGACAAGACTACTAGTAAAATTAGAGTTTAGATCATTCCATTAAACGAGGGACTATGACCAGCTGTGGGGCTTCCTGAGAACAGAGCAAATACAGAAAGCATAATGGAAGGAGGAAATTATAAATACCAGCTATGATAATATGACCAGTTGCAGAAATGACAACTATAATAGCTATGAGCATTTATTCTTTTCTGTGATATGTTTGTATCTGTATGTATATATGTGTATGTGGTTATAAGTATTGTTTTTCTTTCTTTTTCCTCTTATCCTATTCATTTACTATGTAATATAAGATGTGATAAAAATGGTAAGCTTTATATTTTGATATTTAAGTTACAAGAAATTAAAGAGAGAGTATGATACAGGTTGTAGAGAAAGCGAATGTAACCCAGGGATGAATAAGTGTTTACTATCTTGGAGAAAGGTAGCCTGTTTTCACTTGCATGATGGGTAATTGCATTATGTTAGAAGAAAGCACGATCACACATTGTCTTTGTTTGGAAATTAAATACAGAAATAAAAAGAGATGTATTTAAGTTGGTAAGTGTTACATTGTTCTGAATCATTCCATTGTCAACTTGGTGAACTAAAAACTTTCTTAAAACTCCCTTCTCTTCTTTTCTCTAATCTGCACGGTTCTAGGTTAGAGTTGGCCAAGAGGAACTTGTTCAATATTTTGAAGGTGGAAGTAAATCAGAGGCCACTACTCTCAGCAGCTATGCCTTGAGTATTCAGATATGGTGCTGGAGAGATGCAGAGATCCTCAGCGGGTCCTAGCTTGTCTGCTCTTCTTTGCTCTGAGTTCAGCTTATATTCTTGATCGCTGACCTACTGACCCATTTTCAGCTGTGGACGCAGAGATTCAGTAGCACAAAGGGATCAACTTCCCATAGACTCCTAGAACTCCGCCTTTGCTGTCCACTGCAAAGGCTGCAGGTACCCGGCTTCTCACAGCTCCTCGCAAGTGTCAGCATGTCCACTCACACCTGTGCTTCCTGGTCAGTGGCTCTTTCTTTGATTTGTTTATTCCTCTTTTCATACCTTCAGTTTCCCAGTCTCTCTCACACCTGTGGAAGGTCTAATTCCCATGATAAACCCCATTTTCCCATAATATTCTTTGTTACTGTGCATCCCTGATTGAACCCTGACTGATACAACCTACAATCTAGATAGAGATACAAAAGTTATTTCCATGAAAACAGTTGTCTCTCCAAACAAGGAGAATAGTGAGGCTCTCAAGTTTGCAGTGCAGGATCACAGGTGTTGGCTGTGGAAGTGCAGGAAAGATCAGCATTCAGCTGGGACTGACAAGGCAGCTAAACATGAATGGGATCCCTCAAGTCTTCCACTAAAAAAAAATCAATTCTCTTAAACATTATTTTCACCAAAGTTTCCCATTACTATTTATCTCTTACCTTCCCACTGGCAGTTTTGGTATATTAAAATATGCCACTGTGGCCAGCATGTGCCAGGCAAAGACATGATTCAGTAGTTAAGCTGTGGACTTCAAAGCCAGGTGTCCTGGAATTACACCCAAAGGAAACACGTAAATGGACAGTGAACTCGGGGCCACCTGCATCTGAAGACTTTCTCCATCCACCCCCATGGCAGCCCCTCCAGCACCTGAAGATGATACCCAGACTCTCTACCTTATTCTAGTTTGCAGTAGACTTTCAAGCAATTCCAAAGCTGTGAAATTCTCCTTCATTACTGGCCATCTTATAATTCTGTAGTGAAATGTTACCAACCTTTTTGTGGCATATTCTACCAATCACTGGCAAAGAACTTGGGTTCCTCATGATAGAAATAAAAAGCCAACTTTTTAGCAAAGGACTCTATAGGCTTTCAGGCATTCCATTGCCATATTGATCATTTACTATGTTTTCAGGATGTTAATGTTGTGATAGTGATATTGGGAGCACATTTTGCTGCTCTGACTTTTAACACAAGGAAGTAGAAATAGAAATTCTGTGTCCAGTTGTAAATAGTCTTGAGCACATGGCATGTGTGTGTCCTGCTGAGACTTAAATGAGTCCTATAACTAGTGTCATACTTGCAGTCAGCAGACAATTAATTATTAGTACTTATTCTGAAATAGAAGCCTGCATCATACTGTGTATCAGTGATTGCTTCATCCCTTGGGGTTGCACATTCCATTTTTGAGAACCCTGACTCATGTGAAGAGATCTCATCCTCTGAGGGGGCTTTTGAGGCAAGTGGGTGGGAGGATGAACAGAGGCAGATATCCTTTATATACTTGCTTATCCTTTAAGTTCTTTGATTGCAGACAACAGAAACAAATTTGGTCCAAAGCAAAAAAGGAGTTTGGAGGAAAAATAAGAAGCAGTTCAGAGAACAATGGTTCAGCAGGGGAAGTAGGAACGGTGCATTAAGGGAGTGGATACAAATGGGCAGCATCTTCAGAGAATCAGTCTGCCTGATTGAACCAGTCAGCTCCCATCTTGTGAGCCGCTCTGCTCAAGACGCAGATCCAGGGAGAAGGGATTGGCCCTGCTTGAGTTTCAGGCTACCGGAGGCAGAGGAAAGTGGGGATCTTGATTGCGTCAGGCCCTTACGGCTACAAGCATTGGGAGAGAGATGGTTTCCCACCGAGAAATCAGGACTTCCTTACATGATAATGAGATCACTGCATCATGAAAAGATTTGCCCACCGACACTGCCTGTACAGGTAATTTGAGCAGAAGATAGGGTGGTCCAAGAACAAACCCTTATTCTCAGTGTTATGTTTCGGTTTCCGCTTTCCCAACTCAGCACCCTTGGTTCTGGGGGATTATCTGGACCCAGATGGTATTTGTTTTTCCAGAGCCCCTGCCATTCAGAGTCTGACATAGGCCACACTGGAAAGTTAAGAAAGGGAAGCCAAATGACTATTGGGACAAATTTTTCCAGACAGCTCTATCTAGATCCCAGTTACAGGGAGTCTGACAAGTCCCATTATCCAGGCAGAGAAATCACCCCAGGGAAGTTTTCTAAGGCTGCTTAATTTCTTTGTTGGCCAACCACCACTCAAATCTCAATCCCAAATCCCTTCCCTCCAGTCAATGCATTTTTTGGCCCCAATCCGGGCCCCCACTTACATGGTTCCTAATATCTGGAAGAACCTCACAGCCAAGCCAATGAGTCAGTTTTCTGAGTGTCTTCAGATCCCTAGAGATTTACTTCCAGAAGCTTCCAACAATGCCCTTAAGATATATTCATGTCTGAACACCTCATTAAATGTACATAGATTCATTTATCTGCCTTTGTCCTGTCTCCCATTTTAGACAAGAGGCGTCCCGAGGAGAAGGGTCACATCTGGTTCCCCCTCTTGGCTCTCCTCCTGTGTCTAGCAGTGTGCACATGCAGTCAGCACGGTCACCAGCTCACGTAAATAACGTGGTGCAAAGGCAACATATTGGGAGGCAGAGAATCACAATAGAGTCCCAGTTTTACAGTTCGCTAGCTGAGTGACCACAGGCAAGCCATTCAACCTCACCAACCCTCAGTGCCTTCATCTTTTAAAAGGTGGCCACAATTCAATCCATGTTTATGCCATAAGGTTGCTGTGCTCAATTAAGAAAGTGATTTATATCTTGGCCATAGACATGCCACATGGTTATTAGGTCACCCCACCGTGCCAGAGATGGTCCCAAGGAAAACCCGAGATGTTCCCCCAGCCCTGGTGAAACTGTCATTCTGATTCTTCCAGGACCGTGTCATGTTCCACCTGTTGGGAAATAGATTAGCTATGAGGCCATGGAGCAGAGCCTGCCATTTCAATTCCAGCACAGCACTAAGTTGCACAGCAAGTAAGGCCTGCTGAGCGCCAGCGGCGATGAAACCCTTTATTGAAGGACATTAAAGAGTGAGGCCCTTCCTTTCTCAGTGGTATTTCTCCAGCGTCTCTTTTTCTATCTGCCCCTGCCACGAAGACACTTGTTCACACTCGGCCTGCTTCCTGCCTGGATCCCTGCCACCTTCTACTGCCTGGCTTTTTATCTCTTGCCTGCTGACCCCACTTAAGTGCCGGCCGGCCCAGGAGGCCACTGCTCTATTCAGTTGGAATGGACTTCTGCACCGCCTGCCTTTTCTGTTTGGAGGAATAGAGATCTTCTTAAAAATTGCCTTTCCTATCATCCCCTTGTTCCCTTCTCCTCCTTTCTACCCCAGGGCAGCATTGTTTGCTTCTCCTCCTAAAACTGCCTGCTGAAATCAAAGGCTCAAAGCAGCTGCTTTACCTCCTGTTTTGTTTTTTCTTTTGGTTGTGTTTAACATAAATCAATTTCTCTGTCTCTAGAAACTAAAAGCCACATCTAACCAAAAGCCCAGCACTGAAAGATGATTTTTGAAGTTTTGGCTGCAAGTCCTAGGAGATTCACATGAAAAGGAGCTCTCCTACAGACATATGCGGGCGAGCCCCCACCACTCAGTAATGCACCCCCAGCGCCGAGTACTGTGATCTCTTGGTGAAAAGCTATGCAGGAGTTTCGCTCCCAGCTTTTCTCCTAAACCTGAACCGAAATTCCTTTCTTTCTGACCATCTGGTCTCCTCGTTTAACTTAGCCAAGCACAGCTTGACAACCCTCCCCCACTGTGATGGCAGGAAGGGAAGAAAAGGAGACCTGAAATCAGCCCGATACAGTCTCAGACTTCAATTCCATGCTACTTAAGGTGAAATAAACCATCAAAGTGATATATTAGGGAACTATATGAGCAAAGCCATGTCCATTCAAAGCTAAAGGCAGGGAAGAAATGGATTTAGAATAAATAGTTATGGTGCTTTGGGAAGAAATGACTGGAAATTCTCTCCTACTGGGCCTTACTTCAAATTAATAATGGCCAACAGCATCTGCGTTACTCTGCACAGTCACCAGAATGCTTTTACAAATGGGAGGACATCAAAGAACAGCAGAATACTAATTTATATTTGACTCTCTCTATTTTCAGAGCCCTTTTAGATTGGATACCTCCATTCATCCTTTCTTGAATTTTGAAAGACAGGTCACATCAGGATTTATCCATCAACATTCATTAATTCAACTTATGTTTATTGGGTGGCTATGGGGAATGCCTGGCACTATTCTGGGTCCTAAAGATAGAGAGCGTTGAATAAAATAGATGGAGTCCCCTGATCTCAGTGAGCTTTTGTTCTAATAGGAGAAAAAGACAATAGGCAAATGTGAACAGATACAGAATATATCAGATGGGATACAGTGGGGATAAAAGCAGAACACAAAAATAAAGCAAGGTGGGGGAATGGAGAGTCTTAGGGGAGGGGTGCACTGTTTTCTGTAGGGTGGTCTCAGATGACAGTGATATCTGAGCAGAGACCTAAGGAACTGAGGGGCTGAGATGAGAGATGCCTGGGGGAAGAGGCTTCCAAGGGCCCAGAGGGAACATTAAGCAGGAATGTGCTCAGCCTGTTAGGAAACCAGCAAGGAGGCCAGTGAGGCTGAAGCAACATCAGCAAGGCAGAGCGTGGTTGGAAATGAGGTCAGAGAGATAAGAGAAACAAGACATATAAGGCCCTGTCAGACACTGCAGAGGCTTGGGCTTCTAGCCTCAGTGACTGGGAAGCCTTTCCATAATTTGAAGCAGAATAACATGATCTGACTTACATGGCAAAAGGGTTACTCTTGCAGAGACTGCACACCATCCCCCAGTATCCATTACCCCTTCTTGCATAATAATGGAAAACCCAAATATTTAGCTGGGTACATGGCATCCCAGAATAAGGACTGTATTTCCCAGGTTCTCCTGCAGGTAGGCATAGCCACATGATTAAGTTTTGCCAATGGACACTAAGCAGAAGTACGGTGTGGTGTTTCAAAAAAATCATGCCTAGAAGATAGGCAGTTTACACTTGTTGACCCTTTTCTTCTTTGCTCCGTCCTTCATCCTCTGTCTGGAATATAAATGTGATGGCTGGAGTGCTAGCTGCCACATTGGATCATGAGGACAAGGGCTACTCTTCTGGATGGGATAGTGGTGAGCTGGTCCCCAAGGACTTTACAGAGTAGATCCATACCTGCCTATACAGGCTGCCTCCAGACATTTATTTTGTCTTTCTTTCTGGCAGCTGAGTCTAGTTCTAACTGATACAATCTTTCTGGCCACTATGTGGAGAATAAACTACAAAGAGAACAAGGGCAAAAACAGGGATAATCTCTGTATCATAAATGAGAACCGTGAGGCTTGAAGAAGCCCAGTGAAGAACATCTGGATTATGGCTAAAAGTATTGGCTTTTCAAGTCAGGACACCTGCCTGTATTTAAATCCTACCTACAACGCTTTCTAGCCATATAATGTTGGGTAAGTTCCTTAGCATTTGTAAGCTTTGATTTCTTCATCTGTAGTGTGGGGATGATAACAGTATTAACTAAAATAGTGGGAGAAGACTTAACATGGCCTGGCACAGAACCGGGTTCCTCTCCTGCTGGTTCCCTGTCCCTCATTCTCTGCTCTCTACCTTCCTGCACCTCCTGGGGACACCCAGGCAATAGCAATCCTTCCAAGCTTAGTGTACATTACACACCATTAAGACGAAATACTTTCGTTAGTAAGAGAGGAAGAGAGAAGGGGGTGGGGAGAAAAAGCAGCCTTAGCACATGGATAGGGTGGACTTTCAAGTTCTCAGGGGCTCTTCATTCACAGGAGAAAAATGTCCACAGTGGTCCTGGATGTGCCAAAAGATCTAAGCAAAGAAGGCCAGCATCGCCCTTCAGCCTGAGGTCTGGTGGTATTTTCAGGCTTCTGAGCTGTGCCCTTTCTGACCCCCTTCATTTCGCTCTCCTTCTCTATCACCTCTTCTCTTTCCTCTTCCAAAATGAAAATAGGAATAAATAGCAAAAAGCTTGGTAAACCATCTGGTTATCAGGGTGTTTTTCCCTGAAGGGACTGACTTTTTTACTGGTCTGGCAGGATGTTTTGAGACTGTGTGGAGAACACCCTGCATTTTTCTTCATTAATCTGAGTGCTGGCTGGGCTTTGGAATGCAAAGCCACACACACATGCTTCCTTTTTGGTAGCAGATTCTCTTCCCAATTCTGTTTTGCTTAGGCTAATATTAAAATGAATTGGCTTCCTCTGACAACAGTAAGTGTAATAATACCAGGAAATGAATGAGAATCACACAATAATAAAAATAGAGCTGGAGGGGAAACAACAAGACTCTTCGAGAACATTGTGCTGCTATACTTTTCAATTTCATTCCCTTCAGGTCCATCCCATCCCAGTTCATCCATCTATCCATCCACTCATAAATTCAGAAAACCATGAATTGATGCAGGAAAGTATGTTTATAACGGGTGAAGCTTGATGGAGAGCCTGAAAAATTCAACTTTTCTTCTTATATGAGAAGTTTGTGAAACATCAAATACCAAAAATTAGTTTAGACAAAGATATGCATGTCAGTTTTTGTATAAAGCATGACCTGTATTGTGCCTGATACAACTCTTTTGTGAGAACGGTTGAGTCAAAATAACACACTTAACGTTAATTATATTCTACCCTGAGGGCTCTGGTGAGTCCTGTAGAAAAGCAACCGGGCTCAGTATGTCTAACCTAGTGAAGCCCAAGTTCATTTGACCATGGAACTTTCTCCTTTTTTTAATCAAATACTTCTGAATTTTGGAATTAGGATTATGGAATATAAATCTTTCAAGGTTTTAGTTCTCCAGGAAATGTTCTACTTACGTTCTGAATGTTGCATCGTGGCATTTAATCTTAATATAATGCTGCTTAATTCTGTTAGCTGGTTGTTTAGGCCCCCCTAAAGGGCTTATTCTCTTAATAGTAGTATATTCTGTTCTTCAGTATACTTAATTCACCAGAAATTGGGAACATAAAATGCCTTAGCTTTTCAAGCTGATGACCATCATCTTGACTTTATCTGGTTGGCTGTGCAATCAGGAGGAGAGAAAGGGGTTATCTGTGCTCCAAAGCACTTTCTTCCTTTCCTCTCTGGGCAGGAAGTCCTTGGTCTCATTTCTAACACAAGATGACTCTGAGGCCAGTTCCCTTCAATCCACACATAGCCCCTCTTTGTTAAGGAGAGAGAGAGAACCAGTAACTCTGTCCTCACTAACCTGTATCTGGGGAAAGGGAGATCCAGTGTAAATCCAAAAAGGACTCACATCCAAAAAGGGTAAATGGATGGGTAAAGAATCTAACCTGTGTGTGTATTAAATGAGGTGATAGAAGACAAGGCCTAGGTCAGAGTTCAGGGAAAGCTGGTTTGAACATGCTCAGTTAGCCCAGGTTGATTCTGTAGACTTGGTACCCAGCAAGCAACAATCGATGAGCATATTTGATTAATGACAATTGCCAAAAGGGATCATGCACAGTACCAAAGCCAACGAAGACCAAAAAGGGGCAGCCCATGGACACAAAGGCTTTTTATTAGGTGAGACATCTATTGTGATCTCTGCTGCCAATTAGGTTGACATTAGACTCAGCCAACACTTATCGAGAGCAGAGATGCCATTGAGAGGAGACATTAACACCTTTACCTCTAACTATAAATCAGGGGCTACTCTGGTTGTCCAAGAGCATCTACAAAAACTTCTTGCCCTGCTTTTCCAGCAAGGGGCTCTCCTCTGAAGGAGGCACAGCCTGAGTAGCTGTGTAAATACCCTTCACTGGGGGCTCAGAGACAGCTTCCAAGACAAAGGTAATAAGCTCCATGGAAAGTTTTATGCCAACACGTTTGTGTTTTTTTCTTTCTAAAATGATGTACACATATAGTTGAAAATTTAGAATGCTACAGATATCAAAGGGAAGAGAATAAAAACCACCAGAATGTCATAATCCTAATATATCTCCTTCTAACCTTTCTTCTCTGCATTTGCCTTTTATTTTTAGAGTTGAAATTATGCTATTCCTGGTATTAGAGTATTTGTCTCTTTCCATTGCAGCCACTCTAGTCGCCTGGAGATTCTCCCAAAACTCCAGGCATGCTTGTACCTCAGGGCCTTTGCACCTGCTGTTCTCTCTTCATGGAATGTTCTTCCACTGGATACTCCAAGGACCAGCTCCCTCACCTTGTTCATTTCATTGATTAGATGTCCCTTCTTCCATGAGCACTTCCTGACCACACAAACTGAAATAATTACTTCCCTTTGTCATTCTTCCATTCCCTTGCTCTGCTTTATTTTCTTTCAATGTGCTACATTACCTGATACCATATTATAGAGTTGTTTATTATGGGTGTTCTCACTGAAGTTAAGCTCCAAGAAGGCAGATGTTTTGTTTTGTTCACCATTGGATCTCCACCACCTAGAACAGTGCTTGGCCTACAGCAAGTGCTCGATAAATATATATTAAATGAGTGAATAGATTTTGTTTTGTAACTTGCTTTCTTTCCCTTTGGGAATATTGTAAAAGCCCTCAAGGTCACTAAAAATTTTTCAGCAAACCATCTTTTAGGACTGCATCATATTCCACATAATGGCTCCATTATAATGGGCTGAATCAGTCTCCTATGGTTGACTATTTAGGTCAAGCAGTGCCCCTCTCCCTGGCCCTACCCCCCATTTTTAAATATATGTTGGGCATTGAAAGTATTTAAATGATTTATCTATGCTGGACAAAACTTGACCTTAAAAACCTAACTGGAGGCTTGAACTGGGGGAAGCAATCATCAATAAGCTCTTGACCAAAGAAGGAATTATACTCCTCTGCTAGCAAAGGTGAGGAAGATGGGAATACTGCCTATCCAGCAGGATGGGTCCCATCAGCCTTGGGGGTCAGTGACATGACCATCAACTCCCACGTGGTTTTACACAAGAACTTACATCTGGCAGTGAAGAAGAAAGTACACAGAGATGAGTTGGTGTTATAGACCGAGTTGTGCCTCCCCTGCCAAATTCATATGATGGAGACCTAACCTCATAATTTGACTGTATTTGGAGACAGAGTCTTTAAAGAGTAATCAAAGTAAAATGAGGTCATGAGGATGGGCCCTCATAATCCAGTGTGACTGGTGTCCTTATAACCAGAGGACATTGCACACAAAAAGAGACACCGGGGATGTCCCCAGAAGGAAGAGGGCACAGCAAAAAGGTGGCCTCAACAAGACAGAAGCCTCCAAAGGGATAAAACCTGTCAGTATCTTGATCTCGGACTTCCAGCCTCTAGGACTGTGAGAAAATAAAATAAATTTCTGTCGGTGAAGCCACCTAGTCTGTGGTATTTTGCTATGGCAACCCCAGGAAATAAATACAATAGATAAATGCAATGATGTTAAAATGCCCCTGAAAAGATGCTGGGGGCTTCCTAAACATGCTTTGTATTGCATATTAAAAGTCAGAGTTTTCTATGCAAGCATTTCTGAAATTAAAATAGAAGCCATCAGGGACATATGAATCAATAGTCACTTGCCTGACATACAACTTCTTCTTGTGTGCTTCGTCTTAAAAAAATTCAGTAACAAAAATTAATGCTTACGTCTCAAAGAAATTAATGTGAATTTCAAGACTGCTGATTTCTGTGCCCCTCAGGGTATATTTCATTTCCCCTTTTCTTTATCCACCCATTTAGTCTTTAATTAATCAATCTGTTTAATATTTAGTGAGTATTCAGTATTGGCCTGTTCCTGGGGATACAACAGTGAGTGAGACAGATACCTTCCTGCTATCATGAAACTGAAAACTACTGAGGGAAAGAGTTAAAATAACAGGCAATTAGAATATGATACTTCCTCCTGGCAGAGTAAGGCTTCATCTCCTTAGTCAGAGGTTGGCAAACTTTTTCTGCAAAGGGTTGGAGAATAAATAGTGCCAGCTTTGTGGGGTACATTTCTCTTATCTCAACTATTCAACTTGTAAAGTGAAAGCAGGCAGAGACAATATATAAACAATGAGCATTACTGTGTTCCAATAAAACTTTATTAAAACAGGATGCAGGCCAAATTTGACCCGGGGGCCATAGTTTGCTGACACCTACCCTAAGTTCTATACTGGATGACTGCTTGACCACATTTTCAGCCCAACACACTACCACTTTGCATACATGTCCTGTCACGTGAGGTGTGTCCAGTAAAGTATGAATATCCTTAGGCTTTGAAGCATACACAAGAGAACAAATGATCTTGTACAATCTGTCTGAGACCCCAAACTATACAGAACATGGACTCACAAATTCCAGATGGCTCTGCCATAAATACAAGGTCTGGTACCTGGGCTTATGACACAGCCCCTCCCTTCCCGCAATTCTTCAGAACATGGACACCACCCTTTCATACAATTCAAGCCAGCGATGCCTGGCAGTCGTACCTAATGTTTGGGGCTGGGCTGGCAGCCTCCAAATATAACTGTCCTCCATTAGGGCTTATGCATGCTTCCTATCCAAGTTTCCAAAGCCTTCACTCTCAAAACAGTACTTCTCAGAAATCATAGTTTGTGGCCTAACTGCTTGTACCACACCCTGAAGTAAAACTTCCAGACCACATTAAAACATGGGTGTGCACCGCTTCCCAAAATTTCTATGGAGAGTTGATCCACCTGTGTACAGATGTGACATAAGGTCTTCAATCTTATAATTACAGGCTCTCCAAAACTCTCACGTTCTTGTATAAAACAGAACAAGGTTCAGAATCACTGGATGCTGGGTCCTAATCATGAGTTGGGACATTAAGAACATCATTCCACACAACAAAGTTGCCACATCAGAATCAAGGACAAAATGTAAAACACAGAGAACAAATGATTTTTTTTATGATTGAGGAGTTCTTTCATGCATTCAACAAATATTGAGTCACTGCTTGCTATGAACCAGGGACTGTTCTACGTATTGGATGAGACAAAAATCACTGCCCTCATGGCGATTACAGTTTACAACCAGAAAAGTTTCCCTGATAGAGGAAACTTTTGGACTGGGCGGAGTCTTTACATTCACAAGGCTTCAGGCGTTGCCTTCACATCACTGTCTATGTCAATGGCACCCCCTGTGGTTATGACATGTACAACCTGTGGCATCTTACATGGCAACGATGACTTGATTCTTCAAGAACTAGGTTTTTAGTAGGTACAAAAGTAGAAGGAGGGTAGTTCAGGTAGAGGGAGATAGTATGTGCAAAGATTTCAACAATCACTTACTTAGTGACTACTGTGTATTGACTGTAAGCCCTGGGCTACTGAAAAGTAAATTCTTATTACCTGCATCATAAATCCATATCACTCCTTCAGCCATAAATTTAAAAAATAGTTACTGAGCACTTACCATGATCCAGACTTTGCTGTAAAACATGGGTATGTAGCAATGAACAATCAGAAGTGGTGTTCAAATTCGTGGAATTCGCAATCCAAAGACCTCTTGAATAATCGCAAGAATGAGGTGCATTTCAAAAGTAAAATGCCAGTTCTTAGGAGCATTTATAACTGGGAGGACATACCTAGTTTGGGATGGGAGAGAGTGAAAAGAAGGGGATAAAGTATGAGAGAGAGGAATCGATTTAGAGTATTAGGAAATCAAATGTAAAACAAAATCAGAAGCCAAACAAACCAGGAGCATCTTCATTGAAAATGGACAGCTCAAAAAAAAAAGAGATTTAATACATTGCCTTCTTGCTATTCCCAAATATTAGGTCGTCATGGAAATGGGTCAGGGAGAGAGTTGACCTTAGCATGCATTCTGTGGACACATGACCTTGTTTTTCTAGATCACAGTGTGGGCATCAATACACAAATTACTAAGGGAACAGATCTAAGAAGAGCAATAGTCCATGCTTCCACCCCCAGTCAGAGGAACACAACAATTCTTAAAAGTCTAGTCTCTTCTTCTCTTGGTAACGTCCAGCAGAGGACCCCCCACAAACAATCTCTGTAAGGAGGGGATGAGAGTGGTCCATTGATAAACCTGGGAGCTGGAGACAAGACATGATGTGCTAATGCAGAAACTGTGGACTGGGGCTGATTTTTGAGTTCAGGCTTCTCTGACGATGTCTGACATATGATCCAGAAGCCAGCAGAAGGAACCGCATTTCATTTATCTCGGAAAATGAACCTCAAAGTACAGTGCCCCTCAAGAGGTTCCAGAGTCAACATGAGCAAGCAACAGTGGCTTGGGTCAGAGGAGAAGTCCAGCCATCTTAGAGCAGTTCTCAGACTCTGGCATATACCAGCATCACCAGCAGGGCTTGTGAAAACAGTGTTGCCAGACTCTGCCCCCAGAGCATCTAAGCCAGGAAGTCTGGGATGGAGGCAGAGAATTTGCAGTTCTTACAAGTTCCCTGGTGGCGCTGATGCTGCTGGGCGCATTTCCAGAACCGCTTTTCCTGCATATATCCTGAGGCTTTTCAGGATCTGGGCCCAAGTCTCTTGCCGGTACTTGCTCGCCATTGTTGGATTCATGCACATCATGCATGCACCTGATCAGAAAACAGGTTTTTTTCACACAGCCAAGACATACATGAGGTCTCTCCCCTGTTTACCATCTTCCCTTCACCCTTAATTCCTTTTCTCTGTCTCATGAAATCTTTCAAAGACCAGCTTGGATACTGCTTTCTCCATCAAGCTTTCTCTGATCTCCCAACTCCAAAATGAAACTTCTAAGTTCATCTAGTGTTCTGTGCACTAATCTCTGGTAGATCATGATCTCTCTAAAGTTAGATACCTTGTCATCCAGGCATTCATTCAATAAACAGGTATGAGGTGCCAGTGGGGTGCATGTGCCTGGTCTCCGCTGGGAGCTAAGGTTGCAGTGGGAATGATGTGAGCTCCACACCTCCAGGAGCTTATTTCATGGGGAGAAAGACAAGGAAACTGGTAACTACAATACACAGTGATCAGTACTGAAAGTTAGTTAGGAGAGCACTTGGGAAAGACACTCAACCCAGTGTTGGCTGGTTCAGAGAGACTTTCCAGAAGAAATGATTCCTTTCTGACATGGAAGGATGGGTGAGATTTAATGAAAAGAGGAGTAGGAAGAGAAAAATAGGGAAAAGAGAAAGGCTGATACAAACCAGAGATGAGAGTCAAATCTGAAGAGAGGAGGGATGAGAAATAAATCCGGGGGAAGCCAGGGTTGGGTTGTAAAGATCCTTAAATAACAAGGCTAGCAGTTTTGATCCAATCTGGAGATAGAAACCATGTGATAGGTTAAACAAGGGAAATTAGAGGCCATAAGCTGATACCTGACCTACCATATCCGAAAATTCTAAATGAATGATCCCTTTCTTTTCTCAATATATGTCCAAGAAGGAAAAGCAGCTCTTTCCATGAATAATTATCTTTTGAGTTTATCTATTGCATCTACTTATACACACAACAAAAACACCTCCACCACATTGAGCACCGAGTTCAGAGCTTATTTACAGCTAAAGCCATATTCCAGGCTCAGGACTGGGCAAAGACGGACTGGAAGTTCCTCAAGCCAAGCCTCAAGGAAATTCGTCCAACAATTCCAATTCCAATGAAATCCCAAATCTAAAAAAGGCAATTCGTGCAGTGCCCATTATGGTTTTATTATGGAAGTTTCTGTACAGCTGTGGTCAGGGTCCTCCCTGTGCTCATGAAGTGATGAATCAGAGAACAAGGGAGCCTGCATTAGTCCAGAAGCCTGACCATATGTTTCTGTGTGATACTTAAGACCTTTCATGTAAAATGTACATTAAATTTAGACATTATATATATATTTGTATATAGAAGGTTTTGTGGAATAGTGAATAACCTCCCCTTGTGTATGTCATAAAGGTTTAAAAGAAAACTGAAATTAACTCAGTTCTGCCCCTTTAGAATACTTGTTGGTTATAATAGAAATCTAGTGATTAAAAAAAAATTGAATCAGAGACTGTAGCAAATAGTGCAGTTCCCTTATCTGGCTGGGAAAGAAAGTAAAAGGTTGTGAGTAGAAGGAATAAATCACAGAACACCTTGCTTAGAACCACTAAAGCTTTGACAGAATCTTTGGAAGCCTCCTTTTACACTTTTGAACTGCCTCCAACTTCCCGATTGTCTTACTTTCCTTATCCTGCACTTAGTCCCTAAATATGGCATAGCTGCAAGTCCCAGCATCAGCTTTCTCATCCAATACCCTTCTTCCTCTCTCATGTCAAAACACTGATGTCTTCAGCTGTGGGGCATGAATTCCCAGCTTTGGAACGCCAGTTCCGTACTTTCAGCTGCTGATTTATTGCAATGAGCCGTACTTCCCATCCTCCACTTCCCCTCTCAAAGGATCACGCCTCCCCTAGCAAGTTAACTGGTTAGTTTGCTTTTCTCCAAGTCTCTGTTCTCGGCACATGGAGTTCCCTAAATCTCGTTCTTGTAGACTACTATTTACCCTTCAAAAAAAAAAATATCATGCCTCTACATCCTTTGCCATGTGATTATGCAGGACATCCCCTAGAGGGGCTAGATTACATTTCCCCACCACCTTGAGCTTAGGCTGTGCCACGTGACTTGTTTTGGCCACTGAAATGCTAGTGGCCACGAAACAAGGAGTTTTAAATGAGCCTCTTGGGCTTCGGCCATCAGAGGAAACGAGAATACGTTATGTGGCTGCTGGTCCCAGAATGAGCCGCCTGGAGCGGACTTGATCCTTACCTGTGGCCTGGGGCCAGGTGGGGCTGGTGGGAGAGATGACCCAGTGCATCCGCGTAGATACACACTCATAATCCTGACTATGGGGTTGTTTTCATAGATATATTCACATGTCGAAACGTATCAAATTTTACACTTTAAATATTTGCAGTTTACTGTATGCCGATTATACCCCCAAATGAAATGTCTCCATTTTTAAATGATCAGTGATTACACAAAATTTCAAAATTAATAATAGGGTTTTGTCCTATGCCTGAGGGATCCATTGCAATTGTTCTTCATCTGAGTTCCAGATTCAGTTGGTTTCTTTTCATGACTTTACTTACAAAATCAGAAATATGCTAAAAAAATTTTTGTACCTATTGACTTGACGAGTTACCCATGATATACTTTTGAGTAATAAAAAGCAAGGATTGAAGTAAAATGTATGGTAAAATGTCAGCCTTTTGTTAAGAATAAGAAAGAAAAGAACATATGTGTCTTTATTGACATACTAGTTTACGTGTCTGAGCAGAGAGGAAGGTGGTTGGGCCTGGCAGCAAGCATCTAATAATTTGGCGTATCTAGTTGATAAGGGTATCTTATCTAAATGCTGGAAATGGCCTTTTTCAACTTGGGAGATATTTATCAGTCAGTGAATTCCTAAAGCACCCATTTTGTTGCTGTCTGCTCTCAAAAATATTT
Source organism: Manis javanica (assembly GCF_040802235.1). Taxonomy (NCBI): domain Eukaryota; kingdom Metazoa; phylum Chordata; class Mammalia; order Pholidota; family Manidae; genus Manis; species Manis javanica. Next base: position 104,006,807 of record NC_133165.1, on the reverse strand, counting down.
TTTCATGATATGTTGGAGCATCTGGATGTGGTTTGAAAATATGACCAGTAATATGTCATCGATGATTATCTTCCACACATGAAGAAAATCACCAAGCACTGGGAATGAACCAAATTCCCAGTGACGGAAGTGCCTGTACTAGTTTGGTTTTCTTGAGAAATCCTAATATCTTATTTAATCCTTGACATTAAAAGTCATGGCATTTTAAAACTGATATGGAGTATACATTGTTGAGATAGTCCACTTGAGCAAGCCACTTGAAATATTTTTAAAAGGGTATTTGAGTGTCACGGAAGAATGTTTCTTTCCTTCTCATCCTTCATTTGAGAAAAAACTTACAAGAGCACATTCCCCCTCAAGGGCCAGCATACTGTAGTGCCAAAAAGCCGAATGTTATACGTGCTGCTCAGTTAATAACAAAAAGCTAAAAAGGACATACACTCATTAGATAGGCTTTGCTTGGACTTGCAGTGATTACCATTTCTTTCAACCCTGACTCAGGAGCAGGTAGCAGTGTGTCAGGGTCACCTTGTTGCACAATTTTGGAGGGTAACAGTGCCATTGTCTTCCTCCAGCACAAAGTCAATACTGTTTCGTGGAGTTGTCCCTACTAGTTCTCTTTAAATCCAGCAGTGTGTGGGCCAGCACTGGGTGTGGGCTTTTTTATTCACATAGTAATGCCATCACTACTGATTTTAACCACCTTTTGCAGCCTGCACATGAATCATAAAATAACTGCTAACTGCACGGAAAATGTCTTCTCCCATTGCAGGGGCTTTAAGCAATTAAATGGAACGAGGCGTTGTCCTGCGTTTTCCCCTCATATGTGTCCTACATAAAGGCTAAGAGCTAATTCATTCTCTGCATATAATAGATTCATCCAAACATAAAGCAATAGGGACCTCTTTTCTTGTGTCTTAGCATGAATAGTAGGTCCAAAAATGTCATTGGATGAAGGAATCCAGCCAAGCCTTGTCCCGATTTCTTCCAGGGGACAGTATCTTTTAACTCGAGGCCAGTCTTATAATGGTCTTGGCCACAATGTGACTGAGCTGTTTTGCTCCAAGGAGTATGAATTTGAAGGATACTTTAAGAGCTTTGGTCTGTCTCTTCACTGTCCTATCTAATTCGCCAATTTTGTATTGGAAAGCATTATGTTGTCCTTGTCCTGGAGAAACTCAAATGTTTAACAGTTGTACCACTTGGTTTTGTTTAAAATTAAGTGAAAATGTTGACTTTATATGCATACTCTACAAAATTTCAGAATAGATAATACCCTGGGTGTTAGTCATACAATTGAACTTTCAGATACTCACACATTCATGCATTATTAGTTCATTCATTTTGGAAGTCAGGTTTCTGTAGGTATAATTTCCTTATAGTAAAATACACCTTCAGATATACATTTTGATTCTGCTGTGCACACATTTGAGGGAGAGAGAGGCTGTCGAAAACATACCACGTTAGCACACATAGCCCCTTATCCCAACACATACATGTTCACATGCATACTGAGTCCTGTTTCTTGTTTATAACATTATTTTGAGCTGCAGTAACTACACACCTATTTTCATCACCAACATTACACTCGGCAAATCACTTTTGAGCCATTGATCTATTTATAAGAACTGTAGACATAAATCCACATAATAAAGATGGAAAAACGAAAATCAGGCAAATGTCAAAAGTAACACACAAATAAGGCAAAAAAAACCCCACTAGTCCAGTTAAGTGAACATCAGCAAAAATAACCTTTAAAAATATAATGGAATCCCTGTTGAAAACCACAATTATTTTCACATTTTAAACTTGTGAAAAAATATGCATAAATCTAGGTCATTTTTTCCTTGGAAACATCAAATCACTTCTAACTGCTGGTAGGACAGCACTTCAAGAAACACAATCATCAAATGCCAACCATGTTGAATGAATGAGTGAACTGAATTAAAAGATTCGGAGAAACAAGTTGCCAGGTTAATTCATGTCATAGTCCCAGTGAATGAACACAATCTTTCAAGAATTGAAAGATCAAGAATTTTCTATCCAAATGGAGTAGGCCATTGCAAACTGATGGAAGGGCTAACACATATCAGTAGAGAGTTACCAGTAAGGACACAAATATGGGATACGAGAAACTCCTTATTCTGAGCTAACTATTTAGGCAGGTTTTAAGAACTCTTCCGGATCATTCTTAACGGTTGAGTAAAACAGCAAAAAGAATGGCTAGTTAGGAAGGAATATGTACATTTTTCTTACCTTAAGTGACAGAAAACAGTTGCCCTGTGAATTCTCTATTTCAGGCCACAAAATCTAGATGGACTTTTTGAGCAATGAGGCAGGGTCTTTTCAAGTGTACGAACATCCGTTTGTGGATGTCTTCCCAATGGGTTTCAGCCTCGGGCAAGTTCACTTTTGATTTGGTGATACCAAAAATGACAACGGAATGTTCTTGGGGTGAAAAGGTTTATACCCAACTTTATTCCCACGGTGGCAGGTCAAGCGCTAGAATCCTGTTCACTCAGAGTGAGTCTGCATGCAGCAAGCCGGTCTCTGCCCACACAGCCATCTCAGTCTCTGTCCCAGGCGCTACCACCACTCCAGCCTCTGCTCTCCTGCAGCTGTGCAGCCCAGGACACTGGGCAGAGCTCTTTATATAGAGTCAATAATAAACATATTGCCCACACGTGTGCAGTGGGCCAGCCGACCAGGGTCAGATGAGAATCCTGGCCATAGGATTTCATTTTCTCTACAGTGAACTTTTAGGTTGCTTCTATGTCTGTTTTTTCTTTTAATCTGATTACAGTTTGCAAAACACTGATTTATACTTTTTTATTAGCAACACTCACTGTCCGTGATTACTTGGAAGAGACAGTGCAACTATAGATATTTATTTCACAATCTGGTGCACTCTGTTTGACTTGGGATTTTTTTTCACCCACTCTGCAAGATTCAACCTCAGTACAAGTGAGGAGGTTATTTTGTTTCATCACCAAAACTCAGTTTCCTTGGGGTGCCCCTGAAGCAGCTTCCTAGGTCCTTAGCCTTGACTTTAGAGGCTTCAGACTGGCATTGTTCTAGAATGATTTCACCTGCAATGGTAGAAAGTTTAATTCACTGCAAAACAAATCGAGGCTGTTTTCCTGACATAACAGGAAGTCCACAGATAGGTGGTGATGGAGGTCAGTTCAGTGGGTCTACAATGCTGGGGCTCATTGCCCTCTGATTTTCTTGGTCTCAAGATTACAGCATGGCTGCTGCACCTCCAGGCAAATGTCATATTCAATAATGGCTGGAGACAGATGGGAAATGGGGGAATGCCAGCTCTACCTGTCACTTTTTAAAAAAGAAATCAAGAGCTTCCCAAGCACCAACTTGTCTCTTTGCTGGCTTCCACTTCTAACCCTTTGCTCCAAATTGTGTCTCATGGCCTTACCTGATGCAAGGGATGCGGGGAGATGAAGTGCTTAGCTTTCTAGTCTCTTCAGAGAGGAAGATCAGGAGAAGGGGCCTAGGAAAGTGTGTTTGGAGAGTCCAACTATAATGTCTACCAGGCTATCTACCACCATTATGTTGTTCTAAGGAAAGAAGAAAGAACACAACAGAATGGAAGGGAAAAGGAAAGAAAACAAGAGGGGAGAGACAAGAGAAAGAAATGGAAAGAAAAGGAAAAAGAGAAGAAAAGAGGGTTAAAGTTTAGTCCTGGCTCTGCCACTTCCTTGCTATTGGAAAGCTACAACTTTGGGGAAGTTATTTAATGTATCAGTGCCTCAGTTTTCTCATCTGTGAAGTGAAGATAGCAATAAAAACTATCCCATAGAGAAGCTGCAGAAGTAAAATATGCTTTATTCAAAGAGCTAAGACCAACACCTGGCATATAGCAATCATTCAAGGCCACTACCACCACCCACTGCTATTTCTACTCCTGCTCATAATAATTCTGCTATAGATCATCATCATTATTGCTGTATGTGAAAATATTTCCACTCAGGTAAGGCAGTCTATAAGCCACAAAATTTACAGACCTTTATAAATTCTCCCATCTCTTCCCTTTTAATCATTTGGTGACAGGACATTGTTGCAAACATTTAAAGAATTGCCTTTAACCTTGGGGTTTCAGTCATTCACTTGATGAACAATGATTTATGGAACACCTGCCCTGTGCCAGGCACTGTGCTGAATACTGAGAATATTATGGTCTCCAAAAATAGACAAGAGTCCCTGTCCATATAACATGTACGATCTAATTGTTGAGACAGTCATTAAATAATCATAAACATGACAGCATCCTTAAAACTGTGGTCAATTTTAAACACTGGGGTTTTCCTCTCTTAAGAACACCGATGTCTTTAAAAAGTCCATAAGTTGAGTAACTTTCAGACATCTGCAAAAGTCACTCTGAAACTCTGAAACAACTTGAAACTCTGCCTACTTTTGCATTAAGGGCGTTTTGAAAATTAATTCCTATACTTTGTTAGGAATGTATTTCTTTGTATGAGAACTCTATTTCTTGCAACTGGAAATTAATGTAAGATGTTGGCTGCCCTGGAATGGAACAACCAACTGTCTGAAATCATTTTGTGGTTTGATACTTCATTATTAGCCAGAGGAGTCTCCCCCATTCCCCTGCCCCCCAACCTCCTGCCACTGCAAATAGCAATTAGTTCAAGTAGAAAAGATTACAGCCAGGTGCACTGTTTGAAGTTTGGGATGTTTTTTTTCTCTTTTAGTTGTGGTGGGGATGGGAGTGGGGGTGGGTGTCAGGGAGGAGAAACCCTTTTTGTTAAGTATTTGCAGTCTGTGGGCAACCTGGTAATTCAACAGGCATCTGTGGAATCTTAGGGCATTGGGACCTTTTGTGTTTAACCATGGAGCTCTAACCTCAAGGGCGTTTGCTGTGGGTTGAAATGGGAGTTGTGAGGCTTATTCACTGATGTGCAAAATGACATGATCCTCTTAAGAGCTGGAATGAATTTCCTTAGATGAAAAGCAGGGACACAGTTGAGCTTAATATTTATAAAGCAATCCCAGAAACTGAATTATCTTTTTATCAACATATAAGATGTGACAGATAAATCTGTTTACCATCCCAAAAAAAGTATGCTTTTTTTATTACTTTTTTTTTTAAAAAGTATGTTTGCATGATCACCTTTTTACATCCCCAAAAAGAAGATGGACAGACACCTGTAGCCTCTTTTCTGGTTTTATTATTATTGTTGCTGTTGAGTTCTTTAGAATTCTTGGTACAAAAATTTACAGAAGTTTGAAACTTATCATTGAATTGAAAGAAATATATTGAATGATATTAGAGAGGTTTTCCCCCAGGATTCTAAAATTCTTCCAGGGTGTTATTTATTACATTGGTCCCCCAAACTCCACAGGCAGGACAGAGTGACCTCAAGCAATGAATCCTGAGCACAGAATGAAACGTGGGGTCAGTAGGCTCCGAATGGCTCTGCACAGAGCTAACTGGGGGCCTCAGTCTTCTTATTTATCAGGAAATGGAAACATCATCAGGCTTGCTTTGGTCTTGGCATCGTGAGAATGAAACAGAGGCAGTATCTGTTTTTCTCTAAAACAAAGCTCCTACTGCCCAGCTACCAGGAGAGCAATAGAACATCCCCTCCTGTGGAGCCACATATCCTTAGGCCTCCTTCTCTGGATTGAAATCTTTAGGGACAAGGTCTTACTGGTTTCTTGTTCAACCATAAATTTTGATCAGATGAAAAAGGCTTAAAAAAAAGTAGAAGGCAAGGTGATATAAAGAAATGTTTAGAAAAGTATGAAATCCACAACTTCCACATTGGCGACAAAGCACAAATTCATTCAAAACAGATGGTCACCCTCATAGGAACAGGATCTGCCCTCAGACGGTCCTTGGGTGCAAACCCAGCTCCGCCTCCTCAATTTCCTCACCTGGAAAGGGGACAATAATATCTAACTCACAGGGATGTTGTGAAAGTTAATTGAAATACTGTGTGTAAAACTTCTACACTCATTAGGAATAGGTTTAGCTGCCTATAACAAAAAGTCCGAAATAAGAACATCTTAATGGCACAAGGATTCATTTCCACATGAAAAAGATTTCAGGAGATAGCTGACTACAGCTGATACGTTGGTCTCGTGAAGTCCCAGGGAGCAAGGAGCTGCTATCTGTTGGTTCTGGCATCTTAGAGAGAGATTGCATCCTTCAAGGGACTCTCATGGTCCAAGATGGCTCCATTGTGAGTGTCAGAAATAGGGGAAAGGGCTTTCCTCATGTTGCCCATCTTTTAAGAAGCCAACATCTTTGTTCCAGGCCATTGGTTAGAGATGGGACATGTGGCCACACCCAAACCAGCAGAGACTGTGAAACATAGACTTGCCCATCATTACCGCAAAGAAATAAGGGTTCTATTTGTAAGGAAAGAGAACTTGGATGTTAGCAGGCAGCTGGCCGTCTCTGCCTTAGGACCTGGTGCAAAGCAAGTGGCCAGTTAATGAATAAGATTGCTGCTGCTGTCAGAGATGCATCAATAAAAAAGTCACTTTAGAATGCACCCTATTCTTCTGTACAACCACTAAAGCAGGAGGAGAGCTGCCTTCAGACACCCCCATATCAGAGCCCATACGTGCCTCCCGGTTAGTACTGCCCTGCCAAAGTTGCCACCAGCGAAGAGTATAGATCAACTATTTCAAAGCTGTTTTTGTAAAATTGCTTCAATCCTTAGACTTGGTTATTATTCAACTATTAAACGCATACTTATTTAGCACCTAAATGCAATGCTAAGTGATGAGGATATAAAAATGCAGGACCCACTTCCCCAAGATATCACAGACCCGCAGCGGACGTAGGCAGTAGAATATCACAAAAGTGTCAACAGAAGTAAACACCAGGGGCCCAGTAGCACGCTGGCACTGGAGGGACCGCAGAGAAGATAGGTCCTTGGGGGGGCAGAGGATGAACTCCAGAAGAGACGGCTGAGCTGGTCCTGAAAGACAAGTTGTGCAAATACAGAAGGGAGGGAGAAAGAGCCCAGAGGTGGAGGAGCAGTGAGCCCACACACTGTCCCCAGAAAACAGGAACTATGTTAATATTCTCCTCCTCCTTTAAGATCTGATTAACTCCCTGCTTTTTAATTAATCCCCTCCACTCTAAATATTTCCCCAACATAATCCTCTCCTCGTTATCCCCTCTGTCATTGTTTTGGTCTAAGCCTTCCTAAGCCCTCACCTAAAGTCAGCCATTAGCTTTCCAACTGCCTTCCCTGTTTCTCCCGTCCCCTCGCCCTAATCCGCTCCAAGCCCTGTCCCTGAGGGGTCTTCCGTAAAGAGAAGCGGATGACTTTTCTCCTCCGCTTAACCTGAGGTTGCGGTGAACAGCCCAAATCCTTCCCTTGGAAGAGAAATGAAGTCCCGGCCCCTCTCCCAGGCTCATCGCTCCCTGCTCCCATCTTTGCCCTTGAGGTTCCACCCCAGTTGCCTCTCTTGCTCCCAAGGTCAGCGTCTAATCCATCCCCAAACCCTGTCGGAACATATCCTCGCTCTGTCCACTTTCCCCATTTCGGCTCCTGCTGCCCTTGTCTAAGCCATCATCTTCGCCAGCCTGGAACATTCTGCTGGCCTCTTCTCTGGTCTTGCTGTTTCCTCTTTTGCCCTCTACAGTTCAGGCTTCACACAGCAGTAAATAAGCTCACACCATCTCTCTGATGTTCCATCTTATTTGGAATCCAAAGTGCTCACATGGGGGCTACAGGACCCCACACACTCTGTCCTCTGGTTCTCTCTTCCTCACCTCTTATATCCAGATCGCATCCTTGGTGTTCCTTTAACGCGGGTGAGAAAGCTTCTCTTCACAAGCTTTGCATGTGCTTCTTCCTCTGTCAGGAATTCCCTTCCTGCCCTCTGCACTGGAATATAAACATCATAAGGGCACTTATTTGCTTTTATCTCTATACCCCTCGCATACAGAACACTTTCAGCACAAACTAGGTGGTCAGAAATATTTAATGAACTAACAAAAAAAGTTGCATGTTTTGCTTTTTTTGTTTGATGCTTTATTCCAGGCAATGTGGGAAAAGTCAGACCTGGTGAGTTTGAATCCCTGACTGTCTTTAACAATGTAACTTTTGGCAAGTCATCTGAACTCTATTTCTATATATACAAAATGGTAACATACTCAGAAATATTATGAGATTAAATCATATGGTGTTAATCTCTTGCTCTTGGAAATCTGAATTGATGCAGTCTGGTGATCCTGTGACATTCGGCAGCATCCTAAAAGCACAGAAATGTGATTTCTCTGTTGAGCCAGATAGAAAGTTTGGATTATTAAATCTACACAGCTGGTTCCAAAAACAATATAACTGAGGTTTCTTATTCTTTAAGAGTTTCATTTTCTTCTAGGAATTTCTTTTTCTTCTAGAAAAAAAAATGAATTTTTTCTTCCAATTCATCTCTACTTTGTAACAAAAATACATTATGAACAATACACCGGTAGGAAAACTACATATTTTTAATATTCTTTCTTGTGTCTTTACCTGACCTTGGCCATTATGCTTTATGCCCCTCAATGGGAAGGAAAGGAGTGCTCATAGACTTTCTTCTCTTGTCACATGTATTTTACTCATTCACTCCATTCTGATCAACACATATTCAGAAGTTTCTGCAATGAGTAGAGATATGATTGCAGCGATCCTAGGTCCTAGCTTACACCTGTTGTCCCACTGCCATGATTAATAGTGTCCCTTTCACTCTCAAACATGTCTTGGTTTGGACCATAAATTATGTTGTCACCTGACATAGCCCATGTCTAAAGGCACACTGTGACCAGAATAGATTTCTAGGGCCTGTTGCATTTCTTTTCTTTTTGTCTTGCTTTCTTACTTAGATCTGGCAATGGTTTTGAAATAACACTTTCTAAGTGTTCCTTTGCTTATATTGCAAATTGAACTTCAGGGCTTTTTTTTATTCTTATAATATGTGATGTCCCCCATCCTGCTTTCTTCTAAATCTTTTCCCCAATACAACTTTCTCATTAGCTCATTACCTGTAGCAACGTTACATAGAAATAAACCTCATTCAGACAAAGGCTCATGTTTACTGACCTGATTTTTCCCTCTGAGTAACCAATTCCTGACTCTACTAGTCCAGGAATGGTCCACTTGGACTAAGGCATGAAAGTGCACAGAGAGGGTCTCAGAGAACTGGCAAAGAGGGTGGCATATGTGGAAGGCATAGCATTGTGCATCAACTTTCATATTAATACGTCTATTCCAAAAAGAATATGTTAGGTCAGCTTAACAATGATAGGTACACAGACTGTCCAAGCTGAAAGAAGGATTGGATATCAGTGACTCCCACCTCACCATCTTAAAGATAGAGGAGAAACACAATGATTAACCACAAACAATTATGCTCTGATGGGAGAGAGGGCTAGATCAGTTAGTGTTGGGATGGCAAATGCTGTTTGCTTGAGTACAACTCCATTCTACAACTCCGTTCCAGTGGCTGCTTAGTTCATATTTTGGAAGGAGCCATGAGGCAGAGTCTGGTCTCAGTCAGAAAGAGAGGCATGGTTGATTAGTGCTGTCTGCCTTGGGCATAGGAAGGAAAAGTGGATGCCCCGAGATCCATGCATTAGCTGACCCTGTTCCAGGGCAAGGGGTTCTGCAGAGAGATTAATGCCATATTAACTGGTGCTAGATCAGCAGGGGCAACTCTCCATTTTATCATTGGCACAGCTATGGCCTCAAAAGGAGAAGTAACTTCACTAAAGTTCTTCAACTTTACTAGTGGCCTGGCCATTAGTAGCCAAGGACCTGGCCCATTAAAAGAGCAAAAAAAAAGAAAGTACAAAGAGAAAGAAAGAATGGCGAGGGCACACTGCCTCTACTTCCCAATTTTGCTGCAGGTTATCTCCCTATATAAGAAAGCAAAAATAAGACGAGGCAAAGCAACAAACAAACATGAAGGAGGCTCATTTTTAATGGGCCAAACAGACATTTCTAAGTTCAAAAGCCATGGGCAACAACCGATAGTCCCTTAATAAGGAAGACTTAACTTAAAACAGCTGGTGACAGCCTTGCGTTGAACACAATCAACATTTTTCCTCCAGGGATGAACATCAGGACCGTACAAGTCAGGCAGCATCCAGGGAATATGTCCTCTGCTTGGAATTTTCTGGGAGGGGTTAGAATGAACGGTAACAGCTGTGAGTGGCTTCAGAGAACTCCCTGCAGTCTTGCTGCTGAATTCAGTTGTGTGACCTGAGTGACTGCATTTCTGTTTAAAAGCAGTTTTGTGCTAGCTTTGCTACTGAACGCAATTAGCCTCGTTCATGAATTTATTTTTGCTGTGTCCCCTGCTTCCTGGAAATAAACCACATTGAGTTACATGCACACGATGGAGGAGGCATTGGGGAATGAACACCTGTACTGTCACTTCTGTCTACCCTCAAGTCTGGTGTTTTCCAAAGCTAACCATCACAAATACAAGGTAGCTTAAAAAGGAAAGGGCGCATGTGATGAAGCATTATGTACACTGCCTGATTTACAGTAAAAAGACCTGTTTGAGGACCATGCTTAGAATCAAGACTTACTTTCCACCAGGTTTAAACACCAGTGTAACTTTTTAGTCTGGCTCAGTAATCCATAGGCATTTTCTAGGCCTCAAAGTGTCTAAAACTGTGTATCTTTAATAAAACACAGTACTGTGTGTCTTTAAAAAGACAACAGGGAGCATCTGCCACATGTCTGGAGCCAGTATTTAGTTAATTCCAAATGAAAGCTCCATTTGAATACTGGAGGTGCCTTTTCAATTATTCAGTGTCTGATGACTCCCCTCAATTAAACTCTTGTTTGAGTGGCACATTGCCCTCTGATGATGTACCTAGCTCCAGGCAAGTGGCAGATGGCTGCCTACTGTCCTCTTAAAGACACCCAGAACCAATGTATTTTTATAGGTCACCACCAATGTCAGAAGCAAAGTCAAGAAATAGGTAGTCCTAGGAGCCCACTTGTGTCTACCCCTGGGATCGTCCAACCCTCTCCTGAACATTCCTACCTTTCTGCTCCACAGGCACCTAAAACTCAGCCTGGCTCTAACTGGGCCATTTATCTCTTCCCTCATCCCCAAACCTGTTCCTGGAGTAATTTTTATGCAGATGAACCATGCCTTCATTTTACCAGTTGGGGGGAAAATTGACTTTCCTATGGCCAGGATCCTCACCCGAAACTACACTACTTGATGGTGTAACCCGCCTACTGCTAGGCTACTGCTTCCATATCTGTAGGCAATGAGCTGTTACTGACTGAGTCACTATATAAAGAGCTCTCCACAGTGCTCTGGGCAGAGGCCCAGATGAAGGAGGGTTACAGACCTGCAGACTGTTAGATGCAGATGTAATTCTAGTGCTCCACCTATGGCTGGGAGAACAAAGCCGGGTAATAAACCCTTCTACCCCAAGAAAGTTCCATTGTCATTCCTCAGTCTCCCTGAATCCATGGTGAACTTGCCTGGGGCTGAAACCCATTGGCAAGACACCAGTCGACTTAATTTGAACTGTCTGAAACTTCCTCCTCCTGTCTCTTAAACCCACAGCCAATTGATCGCTGAGTCTTGTTGAGTCTCCCTCGGAAACCTCTCAAATTTTACTCGCACATCTCCGCAATCACTGCCTTGTGCACACCCTGCTTTTTCTCATCTGAGCTGTTGAAGTTACTTCTTTATTGTTCTCCTTAATTCCTCTCTCCTTCCCTCCCATGCATTCTCACACCAGTCTGAGGGACCATCCCAGCCTGCAAGAATCCTTAAATTTATTTTATCTGTACTTTCAATGACTTCAATGTTTCTCAGCAAGTTCAGTGTCCTGAGCAAGACCTTTCACCTCAACCTGCCACCCACTATTCCTCATCCGTGCCCCATCGTCCACCCCAACATCACTCCCTAACTCTGTACCTGCTGGCCAGCTATTGCACAACTTGAGGCATGTGCATATGCATTATTTCTATTTGGTATGTTTCCCCATTTGAAAAATTCGTATTTATCTTTCAAGACACAGATCTTGTGAAGTATTTGTAGACTCCTTTGAGCAGGTTTATTTGTTCTCTCCTGCGGAACCCAAGATCTATGGCCATCCCTCAATCTCACCCTTGAAATTCAAAGCTTTCAAGTCTGTTTTCCCCACTATAGGGTGAGATCCTAAAAATATGGGGCAATATCGAATAGACATTCACATCCCTGGTGAATGGTGCCTTTAGTGCTGTTGAATAAATCTATCAAACATCCATCATTCAACAAATACTCTAAGTGCCTGCCATATGATAGTCATTCAACTCAATACTTGGAACCCAGTGGTGAACAGAAGCAGATACAACCCCTTTCCTTGTGAAGCTTGCAGTCAATTGCAGAAACAGATGTTTATCAAGCAAACACAGCAATACCTATACAATTCAAACTGTCCTAAGCATTATGAAGGAAGATTCGTGGCATTGAGAATGAGGTCTGACCTAGCCAGGGAAGTCAGGCAAAGACGTGAGCTGAGCTATGCTCTATGAATAGCTGTTACTTGGATGAAGAGGTGAGGGAAGACCAAGCAGAAGAAACAGTGTGTGCAAAGTCCCTGTGGCAAAGGGCAGTCTGGAAAATACAAGAAACTGAAAGATGGATGTAGTGGCTGGAGTAGAGAGAACAAGGTGAGCTTGTTGGGATATGAGCTGGAGAAGTAGGCAGGGTCCCTAAAAGGCAGCCTCATGATAGGCCTTTAGATGTGATTGTTTATGTTGCTAATTACATCACATAAAATAGAAGGCCTATGTTACTTTGTGGCTTTTTACCTGTTTGGAATATTTATATTTCAACCACAATATGAAATCAGTTTTCATTGATTCTGCTCCTATATGGCATCTGTACATATATAATTTGAAGAGAAACCTGTTCCTTTTAAGAGAAGATATCGATGTAATTTTGCTCTGTTGTTCAGATTATGTCCGTATTGCTTTTCATTTTAGCCACATTACATTTTTTTAAAAGGTGATTTCACAAGGAGAGCTCTCTCAAATTTTAAATGAGGGGAAACCAAATTAAGCCTTGCTGAAAGATCTTTGTCCTATGTAGCCTCTAAATAGGAATGTCAAGGAAGAAAGGAGAGTTGGGCTTTCACATGAACAGGCAAAGAGGTCCAAAGAAAGAGAAAGAAAAGTCAAACTCTTCCATGCTTATCTGCTCCATCTACTTCTTGCCTATAATGTACATTGTGGGTTAATTCCTGGGAGGTAGAAAAAAAAGATTCATCTTGCATTAAAGTTAAACCTTGTGGAGAATAAGTAAAACTCCAAGCAGATTCCAAAGCAATGTACATGGAAAGAGCAGAAGCCTCCTAAAAATGCTGCACACTGATGTTTGAGCCTCTAGGAGGCCTGAACTCAGAGGCTTTGGACTCACAGAGCTGAAGAGCCAATGAGAAAGAAGTCCAGATTTAAATGGATCGTCCAGTCCTGCAATTAAATTGGGAAAATGAAGCTGTTCCATGCCTTTTGCTCCCTTTGATCCTTGTTATTTTTGTGACTAATGTGTAACTGGAGCTGCTTTCCCAGGCAGGAGCCTCGCGGGGCGGCTGCTGGATAGCGCCAGCCGGTGTCCCGTGGTCAGCCTGCAGGAGCTCAGGGCAGGGAGTGGCGGGCCAGTCCCAGCAAAAAGGAGGCCTGAAGAGATGCGCCGGCACCGACAAGCCTTCCTCTGTTTACAGTTTCTTCTGGCACATTTTTCCATGCACGCTCTCCTTCTCAAGGCCTCTCAGTGGGAACTGGTAGTTTTTTCCTTGACAGGAAGGGATGGGAGCATTTTAGTGACAGTGCAGAAAACTGTCTCAAATCACCAAGATGACTGCTGATGGCTCATTAGTTTAAATTTCTCTCCCTTTGGTACCTCATCCACTTTGATTCCTCACCACTCCCCACCTCCTCTATGTGTGCTACACACACACACACACACACACACACACACACACACACACACACTGAGCATGAGCAGGCACGCACACAGCTGGAAGTTCAGGGGATCCTTCTAGACTAAGGACGCTCAGTCACACTGAAAAGAACAATCTATTCACTAACACACCCTTTTTCCCATTTCCCGAGGGGGTTTCCCTTGCTGATTCAATAGAACACCTTCCTGTGACATTCTGTGGCAATACCATTTGGGACTTTGAAAGGATAAAACACAGTGTGACACAATTCAAACAGCACTTTTGTCTTCCCACCTTTACTTCTTGGGTGGGCTCAAAGCTGAGAACTACCACGGGAGGTATTGAGATAGCACGAGACCTTTGCCATGCCCCAAATGTGTCCAGGCGAAGCCTGGGAAGTCTCAGACTTGAGGCTGGGTTTGGGTTCTGAGTCTGGGCCTTGAATGCTCGCTCTCAGCCACGAGCTGAGACTGTATGGAGGCCAAGTGACTGGAGAAGCAGCTGTGTGACTCTCTCTGCCTTACTAGAGAAGTGGTCAGCATAGACTAAGCTGACCTCCAGGCCAGCAGTCTGATTAATTAAAGCTGAAGAGTTCATATTAACTCAGTGTTTCTCAAAGTGAGGTTCAGGGAACTCGACCACCAGAAGAGAAGTGTTAGCATTTCATATTTCCAGACCCTCACTCTGTACCTGTTCAGGGTTTCCAGTCCCTTTAGATTTTTTCCCACAGACGCAGCTGCCCATGTCCCCCACCACCCTCCACATAAAAGGGCCAGACTTGTCTGTTCTACCCGCAGTGCATCTCACCAGCAGAGAACGCACTGGTTGGGGGCTGGCTTCGGGGATAAAGAGCTCTGCCTAGGAACCTGGCCATCCAGCTGGGAGGAGAGAAGGGTGTCAGAGACTGAACTCACCTCTAGAGGGCGCCAGCCCTGATGACTGCAGAGTGCACTTCGCGTTTCTCCTGCCTCTGCAGTTTCTAGCTGGGAAATCCTATGCAAGTTCGTCTTGTGTGCTTCAGTTTTCTCAGGAAAGTGGGTACTGATATTTGTGCCTGCCTCAAAAAAGACATTATTATGACAATTAATTTCTTAGAGTCCTGAGATTGGTGGGAAGATCCGGTCCTCAGAGATAGGTGTTGTGAACAGTGGATATGAAGTTACACAAAAGTCTTCCACAAGCTGGGGCTGCATTAGGGAAAGGGAATACCTGGTGTTATTAAATATATAAGTCAAAATAAGTCAAATACGGTTCATGAGCTCTGAGCTCCCCTCCATCTTATCTCCCACCGTCCTTTTTTTTCTCTGTCCCATCAAATGAGGCTTCTTCTGTTCCTCGAATCCAACAAAATTGCTGATCCTCATGAGGAAATGAAGGCTGGAAGTGGATGTTCCGAGGTCAGGAAGATGGCATGCAGGCCTCCTTCCTCTGTCCTGGGCGTGGGACATTGAGCGGTCACTCATATGGCCATTCTTGGCAAAGGGTGGGATGAAGTGGGGAGAGGCAAGACGTAAGCGTTCCTTCCAGCAGATGCTCAAGACCCAAGGGAGGCCATGAGTGGAACAATGAGGGCTTAACTCTGGCTAGGCACACGCGGCTTACGCCCAACTCTGCTACAGACCAATTATATGAACTTAGTTCATATTCTGAAACTCTAAGCCTGTTTTCTCATCTTTAAAATGATCCTAAATAATATCTACCTTATAATTGTTATGAGGAGTAACAGAGATAAGACATGTGAAGCAAAAACACTGTCTTGTGCAGGTAAGTGTTCTTCCCCTATGAATTATTGTGATTGGGTTTTAAGGGCCACATTCCTCAGCATATGGCTTTAGGGTCAGGGCAAGGCCTCTCTCTTGATTTATTTTATGTTTTCCTGTTTGTTCCCCTTTCTGACTTTTACTCCCCTCTCTCCCTTCTCCTCCTTCCTGGGATTTCATATATATCCTTAGATTTTTATGTGTGTTTGAAAACCAAAGCTTTATTTTGGGTGTATGTTAAATTTTAATATCCTTGAATGGTATTGTGCCATAAATCGTTTTCTATCTTTTGCACTCAACACTGAGATTTTTAGAGCTATCCATAGTACTGTTTGCCAATGCTTCTCAATTTTATTATATAACAAAATCACTTGGGGAGCTTTTGAAAAATACCAATATCTGGATCTCAAATCCAGCGATTCTGATTTAATTTTTCTAGGGTAGGAGCCGAACCTCAGGTCATTCTCAAGGGCAGCCAAGAGTCAGAACCACTGCTGCCTATAAAACCAGCTCGCTGGCCAGGACTTCTCAGGCAGTGAGGGGACCATGGTCCCACCTTTTTCTGGCCTCAGCAAGTCCCAACAGTAAAATCAAGTAATAATGACCCTAAAGGTAGTGGCAACAGGGAAAAGAGGAGAGGAAAAGGGCAACTTGCAGCCTAAAAGGTATATCAGGAAGGGTAGAATCAGCCCTACATCTCACCATCTTTGTAGGAATCATAAAGTGATATGTGGTTGATTGGTCTGTTGCATGCAGCGCATGCAACAAGATGGCAGGGAGCCCAGCTTTTGAAATATTGTGTTGCATATGGCCCCCAGAACACCAGAACAGTGTTCACGCATCGTATTTTCTCTTGGAAGGCCCAACAGCACTCACAAATGGTTATTCCAGTCACCATCACTGAAACAGCTATTAGCTGGGTGCTACATTCTTTCCATACATGAAGTATTCCAGAGAATAACCTCTTACCTGGCATTACTTGGCACTAAGAGTTAGTTGGCTCATTGGAAAAGACATGGCTAAATCTGGGAATCATTAAAAAGGGATGCATACATATGTTAAGCATTTTATTTTAACCTAAAACACATCAATGCACATTCATGAACCAGATTTTTGATGTAGAGCCAAGGCATTTCTTTGCCTTGAAGTTCTCTGATTGGAGTTCCAACATTATCTTTAACATCAACTACACCCATTACATACATTTTAGGATTTCTAGTTTCTATTTTCTTATGGTAGAGCAGAACATAATTGCTCTTCTAAAGAAGCCTAGGAGCAAAATTCCATTTAAAAAATATATTTCAGGAATTTGTCATTGAAATTTTAAGTGTATAGACAAGTTGAAAGCATGGCATAATAAACACCAAAATATCCACTGCCTAGATTTAAAACTTGTTAATTTATTGTCATATTTGCCTTACTTTTCATAATATATTTAGATCTATGTCTACATCCATTTATCTATTATCTCTCTATATTTATTTTTGCCAAATATTTAAAATTAAATTGCAGACAATATAATACTTCCCCCTAAATACACAGCATGAACCTCCTGAGGATGAGAACATGGTGCTATATCATTTCGCACTGTGAGAAATACTGATAACTTCATACTAACATCTGATATCCAGCCTTCAAATTTCCCTAGCTTCACAAGATTGTCACATGAAGGTTGTTTTTTTTTCAACCAACATCAAGTCCTGGTTCATCCATTGCATTTGGTGTTTTATTTTTTGCCTCTCCTTTGTTTTGCTGTGCTTTTTTCCTCCTTGATAGAAACTTTTTAAAGAATTCAGGCCGTTTTTTCCCATATCTGATATTCTGGATTTATCTGAGGGTTTGTTGATGGTATCATGTCTTCTCATTACCTTGCATTATTATAAAATGGAAGTTAGGTTTAAAAGCTTGAATAGATTCAGATTGAATATTTTGAGCATGAGTCTTCACCAGTGCGGCTGTGTTCTTCATATGGCATCATATCTTCTGCAGGCATTTTTAGTAAACAGATGTAAGCGTTTATCTTGGGTACATACCTGTAAGTGGAATTGCTAAGGGTATATATACAACTGTTGAGTTTTACCTAGTGGTTATACTAGTTTACAACTCCTAACTTCTAATGGCTTTGCATCTTCATCATTTAAAATTGTCATTCTAGTAGATTTGTGATGGTATTGGATTGTGATTTTAATTTGCTGTCCTCTGCTGATCATGAGAACTTCTTCATATGCGTATTGATTATTTACATATGAAATGCTTAATTCTTTTACCCATGTTTAATTTGGCTTGTTGTATTTAAAAAATGATTTGTAAATTTGGATACTAATCCTTTATTAGTTGTACATATTTAAAACATCTCCCACTCTGTGGTTTGCATTTACCCTCCCTGAATGGTGCCCTTAGAGGAACATAAGTTCTTAACTTTAATATATTCCAGTTTATCAGCCAATTCCATTACATTTATGATTTTATATCCTGTTTCAGTAATCTCTGTTTACCCCAAGATCATGAATATATTCTCTATGTTATCACAGAGAAACTTTTTAAAATGCATTTTCTATCACATTAAGATGCACAGTCCATCTGGAATTAATTTTTTTGAGTATGGTGTGACACCATAATATAATTTTGCCACTTGATCAGAACATTTTATTGAAAAGATCTTCCTCTTTCCACTGCTTTACTATTCCCCTTGTCATAAATCAAGTATTCATATGTGCTTGGGTTTCTATCTGGATTTTATTTTGCTCCACTGTTTTGACCATTCTTGTGCCAATAATACCATGATGTTTTAATTACTATAGCTATATAGCTCTTAATATCCAGTAGTATATAAGATTCAAACTTGTTCTTCCTCCTCAAGATTGCCTTTGTTACTGGGAGGCTTTTACATTTATGTATCAATTTTAAAAATTAACTTGGTAATATCCAAAATATGCTACTAGACCTTGATTAAGATTGTACTGAATCTATAGAGCAATTTGGGGAGAAACCATGTGGTATATTTATCTCTTTATTTAAATCTTAATATTTAATTTCTCTTAATGTTTTGTAGTTTGTTTAAATTACTAATTGTAACTTATTATTTGTATATTATTTTGTATTTTCTACATACACAATCATATCATGCATGAATAACAGTAATTTCCTCCTTTCCATTTCTTAATCATTTATTCCTTTTTCTTGCCTTATTGCAAATGCTAGGTCTACCAATACAATGCTGAATGGTGGTAATATAATAGTGATATACAATGGTGATCTCCAGCATTTCTTCCTCAATCCCAAACCTAGGAAGAAAGTTTTTTAAAGTTTATCATTACATATAAAGCTTACTATAAGTCTGTATTGATATTTATCAAATTAAGGAAGTTCTATTTCTAATTTTACCATGATTGTTTTAAGTCTTGTATGGATTTTTGAATTTTATCAAATATTTTTCTACATTTATCGATATGATTATCTACCTGATTTCTCTTCTCTTTTCTATTAATGTACTGAATTATGTTGGTGATTTTCTAAAGTTAATCTTTGTTGTATTTTGTTGGGGAAAAAAACCTGACGTCATGACATATACCTTTTCAAATATATCTTGCTTGTGCATATTTTAAGATATCATCATGTATATTCATGAAAAAGATTGAATTCTCTCTGTAATATCCTTGTCAGCTATCAAGGTTTGCAGGCCTAATCAAAGCTGAGAAGTATCCCTTCTGCTATGATTCTCTGAGAAAGTTTATCTAAGATTAATGTTATTTCTTCCTGAAGTGTTTGGAAGAACTCATCAGTAAAAATCTCTGTACCTGGACTTTTCTTCATAGGAAGATGTAAATTATGAATTTATTCTTTTTAATAGCTATAGAATTCTTTAAATCTTTTTACCTTCTTGTGTTTTTCCAAGAATTTGTCCATTTTATCTCAGTTGACAAATTAATCAATAAAAAAATATTTACGATGACCTATAACTATCTTTTTAATGTCTGTTCCCTTCTTTATACTGGTTATTTGTACTTTCTTTCTCTTTTAATTATTTTCTTTTAGGGGTTATCAATTCTATTAACAGGAAACAAAATTTGGTTTTGCTGATTTTCTTTTGAATGTTTATTCTATTTCATTAATTTCTTCCCTTATCTTTATTATTTCCTTCCTTCTACTTTCTTTGGATTTAATTTGTTGGTCTTTTACACCCTTTTTGACAGATATTCAACCATTGATTTTTGTTTTTTCTTATTTTATAGTATATGTATTTGAGTCTCTAACTTTCCTGTCTTCTCCACTTTATCAACATCCCATGTTTTGTTTTCTTAAAGAGAAGTTTAGGGAGTACTTTTCATGGTGAAAATGTTCTCAGAGCTTTACTTCCCAAGGCCCAACATCCCCTGAGGCTCTACTGCAGAGTTCCACTAGTCTTCTCTGTTCCCTCTCCTACATTAACAGGAGAATGTCTTCATGCAAATCTGTTTTCTGGATATAACTGGCCCAGTCTTTTCCTGTCTAAGATTTTGAAAGTTAGTAGGAGAAACAACCAATGAACAAAGGAGGGAAAGGTAGGTATCTCGTACATTATCATTCAATTTAAACCATTTTTTCATTCTCAAACTCATTTTTAAAAACTTTGACCATGAATTATTTAGAAGTGTACCCAGGGCCGCATTTCTGGGTATCTTTAAATTTCTAGCTTAGTTCTATTATGTTCAGAAAGCATTCTCTGGGTAATTTTAATTCTTTCAAATTTGTTGAGTCATGCTTTGTAGCGAGTAAATAGTAATCATTCTATGTGCATTTGAAAAGAAAGTATGTTCTTTGGCTTTGAGGTACAGTATTCTATATATGATGGTTGTTAATATTCAAATCTATATCTTACTGACTTTTTCTTTGGTCTTCTATCAATTATTATAAGAGATATGTTAAAATCTCCAACTATGATTGTGTATCAATCTATTTCTCCTAGTTCTGATAATTTTTGCTTTAGTTTTGATACTTTGTTATTAAAGTTAGAATTATAAATTTCAGATAAAGGGAAGCTTTTATTATTACAAAATGTCCCTTTTATTTCTAGTAATGTTTTTTTGCCTTAAAGTCTACTTTAGGTTTGTGGGTAAAATTGCAGTATTTCCAGGATCTCTTGCCTGACTTTAGTGCATCTCCATACAATACGTGTTTCTCAAGGGTGGAGAGAAGTAGTCATCTCCATATCAATAGGTAATTACAAGGGCAAGCAAGTCTGGACTGGAGAGGTTGGGTGGGGCCTTTTCTTCTGCAGCCTGGTCACAAGAGACATGGGGGAGCAGAAGTGGACTGCTTATAAGAAATAAATGGTTTCTCCCACTTTATTTCTCCCTTTGAATGATTTCAGTTTCAAAGGTATTTTGCCCCAGGATTTTCCCTGGAGAGTTACAAGGTTGGTGTTCAGATGGTTTACATTTTTTACTTTCAAACTGTCTGAATTTTTGCAAGCAGTCTGACAATTTTTGTGTTTTAATTTATTAATTTATCTACCAATGTAGTCTACTTACATTTTGTGTGATTACTTAAAAGTCAATTGATTTCTATTTCTCACAAAAATATTCCTTTTTACCTCCATTCTTGATTACTTTTGCATTTATCAACAATGTGTTAATATTAGTTTTCCTCTATGAACTTTAAAGAAATAATTTTCTGTATAAATTTACTGAATTCCTAATTATAATATCAGCAAGAAAGAAACTACTGAGGACCAGCACGAGTTAAGGAGCAATTACTTGGCAATTTCTTTAAAAACATACCCATCAGTTTACATAGTTACCATGTGTGTATGTGTGTCTGTGTTAAGAATTACTCTCTAAGCAAATTTCAAGTATACAATACATTATTATAAACTATAGTTACCATGCTGTGCATTAGGTCTCCAGAACATATTCATTTCATAACTGCAAGCTTGTACTCTTTGACAGTATTTCCCCCAAACTGCCTTTGGTAACTCTCACCGTCTTACTCTCTATTTTTATGAGTTTGATTTTTTTCTTTTTTTTATGTTTCTTAGATTCCATATATAAGTGAGATCATGCAGTATTTATCTTTCTGTGTATGGCTTATTTTATTTGCATAATATTCATTGAGTTCATTCATATTGTTGCAAATGCAGGATTTCCTTCTTTTTTAAGGCTGAATAATATTCCCTTGCATTGAATAACACACTACACTTTCTTTATCCATTCATCTGTCAATGGACACTTAATCTGTTTCCACATTTTGGCCATTGTGAATAATGCTGCTATGAACATGGGAATGTAGATAGCTCTTCCAGATAGTGATTTCATTGCCTTTGGAAATATACCCAGAAGTAGGATTGCTGGATCATACGGTAATTCTATTTTTAATTTTTTGAGGAACTTCCATGCTTATATTGTTTTCCATAATGGCTGTACCAATTTTTAGTTCCACCAACAGTATACAAGGATTTTCTTTTGTCCACATCCTTACTAAACTTGCTATCTTTTTTTTTTTACTTTTAATAATAGCCATTATGTTGTACGGTAATATCTATCTTATTGTGGTTTTGATTTGCATTTCTCTGATGATTAGTATTTTGAGCATCTTTTCATATACCTGTAGCCATGTGTATGACTCCTTTGGAAATATATCTGTTCAGTTTAGGTCCTTTGGCCATTTCTTAATTAGGCTGTTTGGGTTTTTTTACTATTGAGTTGTTTATGTTTCTTATATACATAGGCATTAACCTCTTATCAGATACATGAGTTGCAAATATTTTCTCCTATTCTTCAGGTTGCCTTTTTCTTTTATTGACAGTTTCCTTTGCTGTGCAGCAATGTTTTAGTTTGATGTAATTTAGTTGGCTTTTGCTGCCTATGCTTTAGATGTCAAACCCAAAACATCATTACCAAGACCAATGTCAAGGACCTTTTCCCATCTGCTTTCTTCTAGCAGTTTTATGGTTTTAGGTCTTACATTTAAGTTTTTAATCTACCTTGAGTCAACTTTTGTATATGCTGTAAGATAAGGGCCCAATTTCATTCTTCTGCATGTGGCTATCCAGTTTTCCTAGCACCATCTATTGAAGAGGCAATCCTTTCCTAATGGTGTCTTCTTACTACCTTTGTCAAAAATTAATTGACTATATATGTGTGAGAGTTTATTTCTTGGCTCTCTATTTGGTTCCACTGATCCATGTTTGTCACGAGACAAGAAGGAAGGCAGTCCCAGGACAGAAAGGCACATCATTTTGGAGTCAGTGCAGACTGGCTCTGAGAAACCATGCTAGCAACTCTCTCTGGTGTTCTCGCCTTAAAGAAAATAGGAGATTAGGTGTACAAACAGTCATAGCAATAGAGGACTTCTACTCAGGCTGCAACAGGGTATCTTAATGCCCCCACCAAAGTGGTTTTATAGAAGGTCAAACCGGGAACCAAGATTTTCATCTTTGCTGG
Organism: Manis javanica; assembly: GCF_040802235.1. Taxonomy (NCBI): domain Eukaryota; kingdom Metazoa; phylum Chordata; class Mammalia; order Pholidota; family Manidae; genus Manis; species Manis javanica. The sequence goes on along the minus strand of NC_133165.1, from coordinate 103,983,684 downwards.
CCAGTCTTTCTCCCTTCTCCCCTTCAACACATGGGGGAGATTTGAGGGATGGCTGGGGATGGAGAGCAGAGAAAGGACACGATAAACAGACTGGAGCAAAAATACATCCCTTCTTCCCACCCTCCCTCTCTTCTACCCGTTCTCCCTTCCTTCCTTTAGTCATTCCCTTCCTTCCTCAACTAAAAAAATCAGTTATTCAAGACAAAGGTGATATTGTATATTTCTTATCAAAACAACATGAGATCTTTTTCATTAATTATTACCTCTTCTTAAAAATCATTGAACCCCTATGGGCAAGAATAATAATCATCAGTTCCAAGGCAAAGTCTTGGGCCCTCTTACTTGACCATCCAGTTGTACATGCAAGATAAAAATGATTCTCCCCATTTTACAGAGGAGGAAATGGCAATCTGGGAAAGTAAAGCAGCCTACCCCATATTTGAAACCTAGAGCTGCCTGAATGCAAAGGGATCTTGTCTTAGACATTTCTGCATACTCCATAGCACTTAGCACAGGAGTGCTCCATACAGTGATAAAAGCTTCATAAAACCCTACTCTCGTGAAATCTTCCCAATTTCATAAGTAGATTTGCTGAGTGATGGCTACTGCTTAAGGTGTAGGTCTGAATAGGAAGCTGCAATGGGCGAGAGAGGGTCAGAGTGAGAGAAACCCAGGGGTCCTATCTTCCTAATCTCTAGGAATCATAATAGCTATTGAATCATAAGGGTTGTGGAGCCTGAGCCTGCATCAGCTCATCTCCCCTCCGAGCAGTCCATTTTGAAAGGAGCAGCTATCTCCATTTCACAAACAGAAGCCAAGACCCAGGGACTTTCACTAACTTGCTGAAGTCACACAGTCAGTATCAGAGGCCGACTTAAGCCCAAGAGTTTGGGCCAGGACTTAATCTCTTACCCCAAGGTTAACACTTACTTCACCTGTAAGCATGCACCAAGTACAGGCTGCAGCCCCTCACGGGCACGACCTGACTCAAAATGCTGAAACAGCCCTAAAAAATCAGTACTGCTTCAACCATTTTACAGCTGAAAATGAAGGCTCAACAAGGTGAACTGAGGAGCTGAAGGTCCTGAGTCAGCAAGTGGCAGAACCGAGATTTGAAAGAGGTCTGTCATCTGAACGTGACGTTTAAACCACTTGAATACCCTACTTCCCTGCGTGCAGAGATTACTCTGGAGTTGGATGTTGCCCAAGTGCCTGAGACCTGGTTAATTTGCAAGGAACCAGAGATCATGACATTTTCCTTGAAATAATTGTTTGTTTGTTTTATAGGATCCTGGTGTGGAGTCCTAGGATCTGACTGCACCCTGGCGGTTCGGGAAGAGGGCCACTTGCTCAGCTTCGCACAGCATGGTTTGCATGACTACCCCCATTTAGGACATATCATTGTCCCTTCATTTAAGCCTGAAGGCAGTTAGGGTTAGTGGAAAGTACATAGGATTTAGAGTCAGTCACCTGAAATTAAGAACAAAGCCACATTGCTTTAAGTCTCTGCTGTAGAGCACATTAGATGGAATCTTGAATTATAGAACGAGAGGGCAGATCCCCCCCTCACAATTTACCCCACTGCCACGTTGCCTCTCTGTGACTCAATTTCTTCATCTTAAAAAGGAAATGATAATATCAGTGTGCTTGTCTCCTGGTTGTGAAAATGTAGGGAAATCATGTGTGCAAAGCTCTTGGAACAATTCTGACCCAGGGGAAGTACTGCACTGATTTCCCCTCCGGCCTTTGGATGGTACCTGGAAACTAGTACCAGCATTTCTGAAATGCAGGAATTGGCTAGAGTCTATTTCCTCCTTTACAAAAAAGCAGCTATGACTACCTACCTCTTGCAACTGGTTTTTGAGGATTGCCTCAATTCACAGATATAAAAGCACCTGGGACCTTACCTGGCATAGTGGGTACCCAAGAAGCATTATTACCCATTTATGATTCAAGGCTCACCTGACTTTTCAGCAGAATGTAGCCTCAGGAAGCCTGCCTGGCATAACAATGTAGGTCAAAATGCTGTGTAAGCAGTGAAATACCACCACCCACCCTTGCCTCCATCAGGAGCACGTCCCTTCCCTGTGCTTCCTCAGCCTCCAGCCACTCCGTCTCTCCCTTTCCGGTTGGAGGCAGCCTTCTACTACCCTCTGCCTCCTGGCTTCACCCATCCCTGTTATTTTCCAGCAGTCCCAGCATCCCACTCCTTCCCTGCGTAGATCCTGTCCCCACAGACATCTGTTCTGCCCTCCAGGCCCAAGGCAGCCTCCTGCTCCTCTCCCTTGCCCTCCGGGAGGCTGACAGGAAACCCTTCCCTCCACCCTCCACCCTTTTCCCTTCAGTAACACCCTGTGCACATGGGAATTATTTCTCTTGGCAGCAGGTGTCCAGCTGTCAAAGAGACTAATCAGTGTTAGCCAGAAGGAGGCAGGAGGGGAGGCAGAGAAACGAGACCCAAATGGAAAAGGCCCCCATCCAGGAACTCCAAGCAACGGAGGTGTGCATAGAATTCACTGAACCCAGAAGTCAAAGATCTTTATCTGAGGATCCAGACTCCCCCAGACACCCACTCTTGACTCAAACAAGTACCAACAAGCCCCTCTCAAAGCACAAGTAGGGGGCAAGAAGGTGCTAAAGGAGAGAGTAAGGGAAGATGCGAAAATGAAAGGTCACCTGCTCTGCAGACTCATTTCTAACTACTTTTGCATTTGCATTCAGTGCTTTCAAAGTATAACATAGGACTGTCACAAAGATCAGAGTAGTCAAAAACTAGGGACTGGAACGGTGCCTGGCACATGGTAAACACCATGTAGGTATTTGTTAATTGTAGTGTTTTATCATAAGTAATGATAAGAATGCATCAAAATTTCCAGGAATAGAGAGCATAGATTTTTGGGATCAGAGACCTTGCTCAAATTCCACCCTGGCTACTTCCTGGTTGAGCGATGTTTTTGAGCCTCGGTTCTCTAATCCATTAAATTATACCAATATATTTTCTTTGCTGCTGCAATCAGAATTCTATCTCCCAGAATTCATATGTTGAAGCCCTAACCCCCAATATGACTGTATTTGCAGCTGGGACTTTTAGGAGTTAAGGCTCCATGAGGTCATAAGGTAGATCCCTGATCAGACAGGATATACTGGTGGCCTTATAATAAGATGGAGAGAGATGGCACCAAGAAAAGGCCATGCCAGGGCATAGCAAAAAGGTGGCAGTCTGCAAGCCAGGACAAAGGCCTTCATAGATCCCAACCGTGCTGGCATGCTGATCTCCAGAATGGTGAGAAAACAAACGTCTGTTGTTTAAGCCATCCAGCCTATGACATTTTGTTATGGCCGTGTAAGCAGACTAACACACTTGCCTTGTCTTGAATGGCAACTGGGAGGTCTATCTTCTCTCTCTGTTTCTAAGTGGAGGAAATAAAATGAGAGATGAGAACAGGTGACATAATCTGCTATGGTGATAATCCTTTCCAGAACTCAGAGTTTGCAAGAGCCCATGGCAGCTTCCAGGGCACCACCCATCTTTAGCTAGTCAAGGAGGTGAGCAGAAAAAGAGGGCAGGCTGTCAGAGAGATGGGTCAAACAGGGACAGTGGGAATGAGGTGTTGCCTCAGTTTCTGAAAAGAACTCCAGCTTTAGAGTCAGAGGATCTGGTTCAAACCCAGCCCTGCTGTTTACTAGTTATGTGTCTTTGGGCAAATTATTTCATTTTCTTGAGAATCTACATTTTGGGGGAAATCAAATGAGGAAGCACATATAAGCCTGGAGAATTAGCTAAGACCCTTCTGTGTCAAGGGGACAGAAATAAACTCAAACAAGATTAAAGAAAAGAAGGGGCTGCATGGGCACAAGGCGTAGTCAGATCTCCCAGGCGGCAGGCTCTCTCCACCTCCTGGAATGCTCTTTCCTCTTGGCTCTAACTTAAGTCTTTCTCCCCTCCTTCCTTGAGTTCATTTTCCTTCACCCCTTTTTTCCACGTCAGCCTTCAGTTGTTGCCTCCATTGAATTTATTCAACTTCCTTTGCTAAGCTCTGTTTACTTTGAAAACTCATGTTTTCTTTCCACAATTCTTCTGCAGCTCCCCGCCTCCCACCATACATTTGGTTCCATGGAAAAGACAAACCACGGAAATAAAAACCTCATAAAACCTTGACCAGGACTTTGACAGAGTGACTTAGAAGTTTTGAACCCTAATCTCCAGTCATTTCCAAAGTTTATTCTTCCAGAAGGTCAAGCTACATATAATGGATGTGTATTTTGAATCCAAATTCCTGAGGGAACCAGTGACTAACATTTAAACATCATCTTCTTGAGAAGTTTCTAGAAGGAGAATCAGATCCAAGCTAAAAGATATGACATTCCACTTCCCACCCCAGATTCCGCTCTGGAAACTTGACTTCAGTCTCCCTGGTGAGTTTTTCTCACTTCTCTCCCTTCCTATTCTATGCCCTATGTGATCCAGACCCCAAACATACACTCATGCAAAAGACCCTGGGTCTCTAGCTACACAGAGCTATTGTGGGTTCTGGAAACATACCGTGCACTCTCATCTCCTTCTCCAGCAAAAAAACTGATCATCCTTTAATTCCTGGTTCAAGCAAAGGGTATCCAATGCATCTTCCAGGAGATTTGTCACTGTTCTCTCATCTCATGACACGTTGCCTCCACATACCAACCACACTGTGGCCATTTGTTTCAGTGTCTACAGTTTTTCTCTGATTATGAACCCTTCAAGGTTAGAAACTATCTTGGTCACATAGTTCCCACAGCACCTAGTATGGTTCCTGGCACATAGTAGGTGTTCAGTGAATGTGTGAAAAATGAAAGAGTGTTATATCCAGGAGGTCATTACATTATCTAAGACCTGCTGGTAAAGCCATCTTATTCCATTTATCTACTGCTACATTATAAAACTCCCTAATACATACTAACTTAAAACAGCAACAATCATTGTCACAGTGTCTGTGAGCAAGGAATTCAGGAAATATGTGGCTAGCAAGTTCTGATGCAGGGTCTCTCACTTGGCTGCAGTCTGACAGTGGTTAAAGCTAGGGCAGTGTGGGGCTGGAGCAGATGGGGTTGGGAGGCTGGAGCATGGTGGGGTTCTCTCCATGTGTTCTCTGCTCTGTCTAGTTTGGGCTTCCTCCCAACATGGCACCTCAAGGCAGTTAAACTGCTTGCATGGATACGGGAGCCTTCAACATGAATCACTAGACTTTGACTTGGACAAAGTCCTGGAAGGTCCACTGTACTCTACTGTCCAAAACAGTCCCCAGAACCCATCCAGTTTGAAGGAGACATAGACCCCACTTTCCATAGGAAAAGTAACAAAAAATTGCAAATGCACTTTAACACTATTACACTTAAGCACAATGTGCGTAGAATAAGGACAGCAGTGGAAACACTGTGGAACTGAATCAAGTCTAGAGTTTAGCTGAGAGTAATGCACCAGTGCTAATTTCCTCGTTGTGACAAATGCACCACCGTGATGTAAGGGAGTAGAGGAAACCGAGGGATGGGTCTATGAGAACACTCTGGAATCTCTTTGCAACTTTTTCATTATTCAAAAATAAAAAGCTGAATTAAAAAAAAATGTTACATGCCTCCTTCTCCTCACTCTAAGAGCTAGTAGAGAGAGAGTCATGAGTCTTAAAGAAGCTCATGTGCATGTGGTAACTAAGAATCAAATCTAGTAATCCTCTCCAGCCTGGTCAAGCAGTATTAGCCACACCTTCTACAGTCATACTGTCCACAATGTTCTATAATCATCCACTTGAATGCCCGTCTCCCTTATTGGATCTTATGCTCCCTGAAGGATTTTTCTTTTTATCCCCAGTGCCCAGCACAGTTTTAAAATAATACAGGAGGTGCGACCATATAAAAATGCCAGTTTTGTAGCTCAAAACTGTTGAATAGTGGCAATTGATCTCTGAGCAAAATTGAATGAAATGAACTTTCTTTATATTGGTCCATGCTTTTCTCAAAAGGAGTAACAGAGTCCAGCATTCCTGAAGGAAGAATTATTTCAGAACAATGAGTGTTGGCCCACATTTTTCACCGGGAGCTCCACAAAGACCTGGGAATTCCTTACCCACTGGCTTCTTGAGACCTCCCTAACTTCTTGCTTCCAGAGCCAATGCCTTCGCTGGGCTGAGAAAGTCTGCCTTGCTAGGCCGACAGCCAGCAGGCGCGGGGCCTCCAGATGCAGACATGAACGTGCAGGGTGGGGTCCACGACAGCACAGCATCCAGGCCCAGCTGGAAGGCAGCCACGGGCGCCGCTGGAGCAGGAGGCTGCAGGAAGTGGAGGAAGGAGGAAGTTATCTTGTTGGCAAGTCCCACCCCTCTTCCATTTCCCAGGAGGTCAAGCAGATGTCATCAGATGATTTTTTTCCATCCCTGAATGGAAGCTCTAATTGGATTCTAACAAGAGACAGTGGGGGTTACATTTGTGCCACTTTCTTTCTTTCTTTCTCTCTTTTGAAACATAGACGTAGGAGCGACGGCGGCTGACCTGGTACTGAGCTGGGCTGAGCATCACTCCCCCAATGGTCACCAGCAGGACCAAGGCAATTGGACAGGCTCGTGTCACATGACTTTGTCCAGGACAGGATTGAGACCTGGCCTCAGACCCATCTGAGGAGAGAAGGTGGGCAGAGGGGCTTGGTGGCCAAGAGTTCTGCCAGCATGATGGCTTCCAACCGGTGGCTGAGTCAGAGCCAGACATGTGTTTCCTGTTTCTCTGTTTATGAATGATCCTTCCCTGAGCAGAACAGCTGGGGCATTTTGCTCTCCATCCTTTGACTATGGCTGGGCTTTCCAATTTCTTGTTCTCCATAGTTGAACACACAAAGCAATAAAATATACCATTTTCTGTGGTATTTAGTTAATGATGCAGTATCTGGCAGTCTCTCCTCCTTCACCAAAGCCATCCTTGGGAAAAGCTCCCATTCAAACTCTAGAAGTTGTTTTTAACAGGCGAGTCCTAAGACTTAGACATTTTGGGGGCAATCTGGTTCTTATTTTAACTGAAACTAGTTTATTCCCCTAAAAACAAAAGAATGCCAACAATTCAGCAGTCTTTTGCTCTACTATGTCACCAGCCAGAGTCTTGGTGTGGCTTTGGGAGATGAGAAATAGAGAGAGGTCCTGGTGGTTGTGCAAGGCATCTGTTTTTAATTGGTCTTTCTTTATTCTATGCAACCATGCAGCCAGGAGTTTGCTGAGAGCCAGTGTACATCACAACAGAGAGCCTTTGGGGCCAGACATGATAACAGAGGTGTAAGCCACATTCCAATGAGAACCAGGATGTGGTTGATACACAGCTAGCGGGGGAGACGGCCTTTTTTATTAAACACCAGGAATGCAATACTGCATCAAGGGCCTACTTGCAAAAGAATCTTCTTGAAAAGCATCCCTAGAGTCTATCCTGCTCAGCAGACTATAGCACCAAGGAGAATTGGAAATACCACACTCAGGGATTAACCTCATGGCCACTTAAAAAAGAACAGGATGCCCCAAAACTCCTGGATTGCATTACAAACCCAAACTGTGTCTGTCCTTTGTTGTTGTATCTCAGTTTTTTGGAGGCTTTTGAAAGTCTTTATTTTTCTAGACAGAAGAATTTTTATTATTTTAGGCCATCTCTAGAGATGACCCATTATGACTCATTTAAGTTAGCCTCATCCTAACTTTCTCCAACATTTTTCCTCCCCTCCTCTTCTCTCCCTTCTCCTCTCATTTCCCTCATTCAGTTGGTCAACATGGAATTATGTAGCATTCAATTATGTGCCTGATTATCTTGGGGCACCCAGGGATATAGCAATGTATCTGTCAGAATGGGCTATGTTATGTTGCAGTAACAAATAATCCCAAGAACTTAATGTCTCAAAACAACAAAGGCTTATTCTCCTCATGCTTCTTATCCATTGAGGATTGCAAGAAGTTATGCAAAAGCAGGAAAACAAAGAATATGTATTGATTATATCCTCTATACTGACAGAGTATTGCTTCTTCTGTACACATTATCCCATTTCATTTTCACAACTGCCCTACAAGATGGGCAACTGAGGCACAGACACAAATTATAACTTAACTTGAGATCTGTCACATAATAGATGCTCTGTAAAAATCAGCTGCTACTATTATCACTGTTAGTAGTATTATTATTGCTGAGGAGGAGAGCTAAGTAAGGTGTGTTCCAAAAAAGTAAGGGTATCCCCTCAAGCAGAGAGCCTTCAACTCTTAGAAGGCCAGGACTCCTTTGAGACTCTGATGAATACCATAGACCCATTCTCTAGAAACATTTACATGTACACAAAGTTTTCACAAATCTTCAAATTTACAGACACACCAAAGCCCATCCATGGATTCCAGCATAATAAATACTAATGATGACCATGTAATGCTAACTACATGCCAAGCTCTAAACAGTTCACAAAAACTATCATTTAATCCTTAAAGCAACTGTAAGAGGTTGCTGCTATTATTTCCTCCTCTGTAGATAAGGAAAGTGAGACCAAAAAGTTTAATAACTTGCCCAAATTCCCACTCAAGTCTGAGAGTGAGTGACATTGCTGGGACTTGAACCCAGCAGGCTCTAGAGGAAGTATACCAACCCACCACACCCCACAGCCTGGAGGGTACCGAGCATCCCTCCTGCATTCAAAGGAGAGACTTGCTCTTTTAAGAGCAGACTATCTGACCAATCAAACAAAAGCATGGGCCACCTGCTCCTCTTTCCTGGCACCTGCAGACCAAGGTCCTTTCCCAGCATGACGATGAAAGTAAAAACCCTTTGATTCTATGGCCATCCTGACTGAGTAATAACCAGTTCCAGAGATGTTACTGAGGCCCATGAAAATCCTTGGAAATAATGAGCTGCCTCACCCAAGCAGAAACTCTTTCCTCTACCAATCTCCTCATCCCCTCTCCTGAAGGGTGTGCAAACATTCCTGCTCACCCCAGAGTATCGGGTTTCTTTACGGCTGAGGCTCTCACCACACTACACCCTCAGGTATGCCACCAGTTCTTCTCCATCAAGCCCCGTGGCAGACAAGAGAGGACAGGCCGAGAACTGCGGGAAGGTCCCAACCAGCAGAGACAGGTAGCACGCCCACAATTAATTACACACACTTATTGCAGAGCTGGTAAGCAAATCAATGTCATTGATGATTTATTCCCTAATTTGCTTTGAGTACGCACCTCATAAATCAATAATAGAAAATGGCATTAAAGCATTGGTGTTAACTGTCAGCAGAAGGCAGTGTACCAATTCTTTTAATTAAAAAAATGTGTGTGGTGAATATGTCCATGTGTTATATTAGATATGGTACATTTTAAAATTGCCTTTTCACATCAAAAGAAATGCTAGGAGTTGGGAAGAGGACAAAGAACTGTAAATTCACAGTAAGTGGCGAGAGTGCCAGGGTTCCTGGGTAATGTATGGTAACTTGATATGTAGCCCCATCCAAGGGCATTCTGGGGATGGAGGTAATGTCCTCTGGGCCCAGGCCAGGCTGAATGAATCCAGAATAAAAGCCATTGCTGATACTCCATCAGAAAGACATAGACAACAATGAGATGTGGCATTGTATCCTTTTTGGTTCTTTCTGGAGGTATATAAGGACTATGGAAATTAAGTGGCCATCCAAAATTAAGATAGTCAAGATAAGCCATGCTTTCCCTCTCCTCCAATATTCTGAGGATTAAATAACATTTTTAGATAAAGAATCAACAAAAATTAATATGAAAAATCACCCTATTTGCCTGGGTGAAAGAAGAGCAGAAGCCATTACAATACAGCATGAATTTCCATTTCAGTCTTGCCTGAAAACACCAGCTGTTGTTGAAGTGGATGGCACATAGAGGAAATACACTTTCACACTTGACCTTAACCAAAAGGCAAGAAGTGATAAGAAATACAATAATGAAAGAGGAACCTGTTACTTGTGTGTAGGCACATTCAAGTCTCCAGGAGAATACAGACTAGCCAATCAGTGCTTTTAGGCTAAAAGTAATCAGGCTTCCATGAAGGAGAAGCTGTGGGTGAGAGGCATTGTAGCTGACTAGACAGGTGTACAGTCGAGTCAGGTAGACATGGGGTGAAGGCCTGGCTCACCTAAAACCTAGCTGTGTGAACTGGAGAAGAGAACTTTCATCTCCCAGTGTCTCCATTTTTGCATTTGTGAAAAAGGCATATGAATACATACGACTTACAGAATGGCTGTAGCATTACAAGAGATGATGCATGTAAATCAATTAGCACAGCCCTTGGTCCATGGCAATGATCAGTCAATCATCAAAAACAAAATAAAATACAGCAAAACAAACATACAAAAAGCAAAGGTGGGGGCTGGGTAGGGAGACTAGATGCACATTATAAAGCCACACAGTGAGTAATGAATGGGTGTGCCTGCCTGAAGGTAGAGCAATTTACTGGAGCTGTTGGGTTGAAAGAAGGAAGAAAGAGGCTGGGGGAGAGAATAAAATTCCTGAGTAAAGGGCTGTATGACCTTGGGGTGGTCACTCTCCACCCGGAGTTTCAATTCATAAGCAATAAAATGGAACCTTTAGGCTGGAGGATCTCTGGGTCCCCTCCACCTCTGCAGGTCTAGGAGTGTTAGTCAGAGATCACAGGGGGCTGAGGATTCTTCCTGACTTCCAGGGTATAATATATTTAATTCTGTCCTTGCATTTGAATCAGTGTTAGTCACCCATTTCTTCAACTAGACTCCTTTCCAAAATCTCATTCCTCAAACTAGGAATAGGAATAAAAATGGGCTAGGAGGCCAGTGGAGACACACTGTTCCCATGTGGGAATAGTTGCTGGATTTGTTTTTTTGCTGCTCAGGGTTGTAGAAATGAGACCCTAATGAATATTCAACAGCTAGCTACAATTCACTCGCAGAGGCCTGCAAGCGCACCTTGTGGTGTTGAGGATGCCAGGGAGAGGCAGGCAGGCAAGAGAAAGATCTGGCCAAGTCCTCTCAAATAACCACTCTGTCTCTATTAACTCCTTTTTCACACCCCTCTCTTGCCTGAATGCCCTTACCCTTGATCTATCTCTCCCTGCAGAAACTCTTCCATAGTTCTTTTAGGCTCTGCAGGAAATGGAACCCCCTCTCCCCAACCCCTGGCCCCACAAGTCATTTATGCTTCTTTCATTCAGTTAGATGCAGCCTCGACAGCACAGTGTACCTCTCTGCTGGCATTCATTGAATTCTTGTTTGCATTGCAATCCCTGCCCCAGTGCATTCTGTAGATTTATCCAGTGCCTGCTCCATGGCAAACCTAGAGCTCATGATATTTCCCTGCAGAGTAGAGTGGCTAAGAACTTTGAAAAGGGACAAACTGGTTCTATCATGCCTAAATGATGATCTTGAGCAAGTTAACTAATTCCTCATGCAGTTTTATCTGTAAAAATGGATATAATAGTACCCCCAATTTGGATCAGATACCCTGTTAATGCTCTCATAGTATATACTTTTTTCCTTTGTGGCATATAATCACAAATGTAGTTAATTCATTGGTTAGGCAGTTAACACTTTAACATATATCTTCTCTGTTGGAATACAAGCTCCATATGCATTATTTACTACCTTATTTCAAGTTTCCAGAAGCTAGCTGAATGAGCAAAGGAATGAATGAATGAATGCATGAATATAGGAATGAATGAATTATTTATTTGTCATATTCTCCTACTAGACGATTAGTGCCTTGAGGAAAGATTGCATCTTTCTCATCTTTACATCCCTTACAGTACCTTACATGGAATAGGTGTTGAACACTAAACAGAATTGAATTGAAGGGCCAGCTCTGTGGAGGGGCAGGTACACCCTTGGGAGCAGTGAGAACTCTCCCCATAAATGCTGTGTCCTTCTGAGGTAGACCAGTTGTCTCCCTGCTGTTTTTACCTTAGCTTCTCCATCTGTGAAAGCAGAGTAATTGGCCCATGACATGCAAACACTATATCACCAGACCTCAGGCTGTTAGCTTTGAACCTGGAGCAAAGCTTCTCTGGTTCCCATGACCTCATCAGACAAAATCACAGGGCAGGGTAGACTGCACCCTGACTTTAGTTCACTGGCATGAACACAGCAGACATCAAGGCTTGGACTGTCCTTGCTATTCAGTGAGTTGCAACCTCAGCCATACTCATAGGGTTTTACAAAAGGGATTTGTGTTGATTTAACCTATAGGTCATTGCTTTAAGTAAACCCACCTCAGACATACTGGATCTGAGAATCTGGATTTAAAGTACATGGATTTTAAAGTTGGGGTTCTTTTAGAAATTTTGGATGTGTCGTATCTAAGCATTTGGAAATAAGTTGGTATTTATTTTTCTTTTACATAACTGAATAAAGCACTGAACCTGAAACCTGCAAAAAATCTCAAAAATCATGTATATACAAAGTTATAAATATATGGTGGTAGATACATTTTCATTGAAATATGTTCTCTTTACCCACTCAATGTCAAGCATGGTGCTGTGTGTGCTAAAGAGTACAAATACAAACATAAACATAAAACACACCCATTCCCAGTGATCTGAGAGATCAGCAGGGGAAATGGTATCATAATAACCCGTATCAATTAACATGTCTTTGAAGGCAAGTAACAGAAAATGCTAATTCATACTGGCTTCAGTAATTTGGTAATATAGCAGCAAATCCAATGGTGGAATAGGTTTTAGAGTTAAGGAGTTTGTGGCTCACAATATCATGAAGAAGCCAGATCCTTTCCATTTCTCTGCTCTGCATCTTCGTGTTACCTTCCTTCTCAGTTTATGAAGTTATTTAATTCCTCTGTGTCAGTTCCAGATACAACATCTAGACATGACAATTTCCAGAGGCAAAAACAAGACTCTCTTTTCTGTTGTCTTCTTTGAAAAAGAAAGGATACCTTTCCATAAACTGCCTCCTCCCATCTCATTGTCCAGACCTGGGTCACATTACCATCCCTACCCCAACCATTGGTAAAGTGGGTCTGAGACCGCCATGGTAAGGCCTTATTCCTCAGGCATGGATGTGGTCGGTGTTCCCAGAAACATGTGAAGGAGGTAGACATTGAAACATAATTAAGGCTCTGTAACTCAGGGAAAAGGGAGGCTAGATGGCAGGAGGGCTATCACAGCATCTGCTAGAATATTTAATACTAACTTAGCATTTGATGGTATTTAACTCCTTTTCATACAGATTATTGCTTGAATATTAACTCCATGAGCCCAGAGATCTTTTGTATGTTGTGTTCTAGGATCTACCAGAAACATCTAGAAAGCACCTCACCCATAGTAAATACTTAAGAAATATTTGTGGAATGAATGAAATATTGACTACAATATTGCACTCTTGTGGAAACAAAAGTTGAAAGTGGTATGTGGATTTTCCAATCATCTAGCTATAAAATGTCAAAAGAAGGAATTGAACTTGTATTTGCTGGACTTTGAATCCAGTGTTTATTTGAATCACTGTAGCTTGGCTGCCTTATTTATTAGAGAGGCAAAGCATTCTTGAATTTCCAAGGACATAGGTATTAATTCTTATAAGGAAAGTTAGAAGACTTCATGGAGAAGACATGTATAATTTCTATATGGAGTTCTAAATACACACAATCACCCAGATAATAACAAATAAGTCTTTCTAGTTTGGATCAGATCCAAAATTCTAACTTTCCATGCAATAATTACAAGGAGTGAGGGGTTAGAACACTGGCAGGAGGTGAGGTCCGAGGTCCCCAGAGCATGCTGATCAAGGCTCATAGACTTGGCAGGCATGGCCTGTGGCAGGGAGGTAGAGGAACGTGGCTGCCCCCTCAAACCAGCCTCCCTGAATTCCATCCAGGGGAGAAGGCGCATGCACAAAGGCCACCGTACAATACCTGCACAAATGAAATTACTCCCAGCTCAGCATCTGAGAGAAGCCATGTGACACAGTGGTTACAAGGCCAGACTGGGGACTCAGAAAGGCCTGTGACAGAATTCAGGTTCTGTCATGTACTTGCCATTACGCACTTTGTCCATGGGCAAATTATGTAATCTCAGTCTGTTTTTTCATCTTAAAATGTTATTATCATACCTACCTCATACTGCTGTGAAGACTAAGCGAATCACGCATGTAATGCAATTAAAACAGTGGCTGGTATGCAGTGGGTGCTCAATTAGAGATCACTGGGCAGTTACTACCATTATTACTGCTATGACTCACTGGTATTTATTCAGCGTAGCAGACACATTCACTAGGCTTGGCTTTTCCCAAGCCAGGCTAACTGTTCAAGACTGCAAAGCGTCTTCCCAGAAACATAAACCGTTTGCTCTTGTGGAAAAGTCGACGGCGTCCCTGAGCGGCAGTCTGGCAGCCGCACGAGGTGGTTGAGAAGCTGGCATAACTGTGGGAATGAACAGAGGTGGGGAAGGGGAAGGAACAAACACCGGCTCTGACAGCCCTGCGATGCTGCCTGGGACCCCACCCTCTTAGCACTCCGAGAGCAGACTTCTCCCTGCATGTTCTCTGAGGAGCCAAACAGGACTCATCCGGACAACACATCCTGTGGTTTGGGCCAGGATGGAGGCAAAGCAGTGGGGAGCACTGTAGGGCCTGGGGTGAGTGCGGCTGACCTTAGGGAGGGAGAACTACAGGCCGCCTGACTGCCAAGCCCTCTTGCCTCCCTCCACTGTCTCCAGGCAGGGGTAAAGGGGGCCCATTTGTCTTTCTTAAACTGGGTCCAAGGAGCCTCACCCTAATGGAGAGGGGATGACTGTGTACCTGGAGCAACTGGGGCATCAGGCCAGAGGGGAGGGACGGTGGGCAGGCATGAATGATACAGAAGGGATGCTGCAGGGGTGCAGTTTGGCAACATGTTAGGGCAACATGGAGTCAGACGGGCATCTTGTGCTACTACCTGGTCCCAGGCCCTTCCTTTCTGACTGAAACAAGGAAAAGCAACATGTTTTATTGCTACTGCACTGCTTAGTTCAAAAGCGTATTTCTTGGGCTGTCTGTTATCAGGAACCTACTGTGCCTCATGTCAGTCTCCTGGACTCTCCCCCTGACTCCTGTGCCTGCTACATAAAGGTTCAGCCCTCCCCAGGTCCCGAGCCAATTCTGACCTCTGGCGGTTACCTTTTAATGAATTTTAACAAATATCTGAGACCTCCTGACACAGACTGGCACAGGGCTAGGCAGCAGGAAGGCTAGGTGCAGGCAACAGCTCCACGTCATGCCTCAGCCTGGTCTCACTCCTAAGAGCTGCACTGGCTCCACAGACACATGCCCTCCAGTTCAACGGGCTTCATATTAGGCTCTAATTTCAACCTTAGCACTACCACTGGCCAGCGGGATGACCTCAGGCAGGGAATGTATTCTCTCAGAAACTGATTTCCCATCCACAAAATGGGGATCGTTCCTGTCCTGCCCACTTCAGGAATCCTTGAGACGACAGTCATGGAAAACTTTAAAGAAATTAAACATCACACAAAACCCAGACACCAAGAAGGGCTCAAAACTCCTCAGCGGACATGAATAGCAAATATGGGAGGCTTAAGGCACAATGCGATGCTCCTCACCCCCAAGAGGCATCCACGGTGGGGTTCTAGGAGCCCACAGGTCCTTCTCGGCTTTATTCCAAAGTGTTGATTAAATTTCTTGGCCACACATAAGCTACGAAAACCAAAGCAAGTAGCCCCAAACACCCACACAACTTCCTTCCTGTCTCTCCTCAAGTGACTTGTTTTTACTGGAACCTGGTTTCCTCTTCCTGTCTGGGAAACTCTGTTTACAAAACCTAGCTTGGTAAGGAAAGCAAAAAGAAAGCTCCTTCCACCAACCAGCCTTGGAGTTTCAACGGAATACCCTTAGAACCTGAACCAAAATAGGCTGTGATTCATCGTTTATGCTTGGGGATCCCAATCCCCATTTATCTTCCCAGGAGAATACATCCTGTATGATTATCGGTAAGAAGCAAGCAGTAGGGATGCTTCTGCAGGGAAAAAAATAGGGAAAAAGTCCTTCTGGGAAAATCCATCCTCAGCACACGTACTTAGAATTCCTAAGCTCCCAGGCAGGCCGTTCTCCACCAACTTGTCCCTGCCCAGCATTTTAGTGTCCTCCCCACCATGTCTGCTCATCCAAGTCAGAAATCCCTTCATCACTAACCTTCCATCTCACATCAGCAAATTCCTGGCTATGTGACACTAGACACAGTCTTGCAAACTTTAGTTTCCTGACCTGTAACATGGCTAATCACGGCAGTGCTAGCCTATGTTGACAGAGCACTTTGTGTTTGCCACATATTAATTCATTTCATCCTCCAAAGAATCCTATGAGGGGGAAAGTATTAGCATCTTCTGATTACAGCAGTGGACACTGAGTCGCATAAAGGCAAGTAATTTGCCCAAGATAATACACAAGGGACAGAGCCACTACTGAATTCCCGGGCGTCTGGCCCATGGTTTTAACCAATACACTACAGCCAGCTACCGAATTCTTAAGCCTGCCTTGAGGGTTGAAAGAAAAAACTGGACAGTAGTAAGCATTTAATAAATACTGTTGAACTATTGGACTAAATCATAGGCCAAAACACCTGTTACAGTTGCCTGATTCATAGCAGACTTTTCAGTTAGGTTGGTTCCGCCCCCTTCTGACATCTTCCCAGGCAACCACCCTCGGCCATCATCTTCCCCTCAGGAAACTCAGAATGTACTGTTTGAAGGTTACTCTTGACAGTTATACTGGTCAGTAAATTTTTCCTCAAAATAGAGTCTTCTGACCTGATTGTTTATAGGTCATAACGCATGATCAAAACCGAAAGTTTCTGTGATGAATGCCCTTGTACTGTTCACCATGTAAGAATTTATTCACTATGTAAGAATTCGTTCACCATGTAAGAACTTGTTCGTTATGCTTCAGAAGATTGGAGACTGATGAGAATTAGGCTTGGGATGGATTAATGATTGTACATTGAGTGTTGACCCCCCTATACTGAATTTTATTGTTGTTAATAACCATTTGATCAATAAATATGAGAGATGCCCTCTCAAAAAAAAAAAAAAATGAAACTTTCCCAATAAAAGATAAAATATTTCTAAAAAAAAAAAAAATACTACATCTAATATGATTGGCAAAGGTGAAAATGTATATTTAACCACTAATAAATAGCAGACAATTTGAATGTAAAAAAAAAAAATAGAGTCTTCTGAGTAATCAAATCATTGCTGTGGGATCTGCCATGTTCTAGAGGGTACTTTAGTTCAAAGGCACTCAGTCATGGACACAAGCACCATCAGTGCAATGTGGAGTTTCTGTAACAGTTTCTAAGAAACCATGATTCTTGGGGAGAAATCATGGACTCCCAACAGAGTAATAACACCCCTGCCCTTACCCATCATCCTCTCCCCTCACTTTTCACCAAGGGAAGACGAGAGAGCTGTCTAACGATGGGGCTAAAAGGGCATGCTGATCTGGGGATTCTCTTTTCTGCCTGTGGAAAGAGAGCTGTGGTCCCCTGGCAACCTGGGGAAAGAGAGCTGTGGTTATCCAGCTCTGCCAGTGACTGTGAGGATAAGTATCTAATTCAGGGGGGGCATTGAGCTCCTGCTGTTTCTCTGTATCTAGGCAGAGCCAGTCCAAGTTGTATCAGTCATAAAAATCTTTGTTGACTTCTGTGGCAGACATCAGTGTTGTTCACCAAGCATTTCCTCTTCTCTCCCTCCTGGACAGAGGCTTGGAGGACACTTCCTGGACCTCTTGTCATCATCCAGGTCATGTGACTGGTTGTGGCCAATATTTTGGAAATGGAAGTTTTGGGTCAAATATGGGGTAAGGATTTAAAAGTCAATGCAGACTTCTGGTTTCTGGTCTGACATGCCAAGAGCTTAGAAGTCTGTAGTCTGTCCTAACAATAAGTAAAAATCTGAACATCCTGACAAATCAACAACTCTTCCTAGACCTTTCAGAGACGGGAACTCCCAGGCAAACTGCTGCCCCTGCAATTGGGGAACAAACGGGTGGAGATGGAGAATAACCATTTGCTGGAGCAGAAACATCCATGGGAAACAGCTGAACCCTGACACATTGCTGGAGGCTCAGTGTGGACATCCCTGGGAGAGAAAAACTCCAGGGGAACCCAGTCAGAGCAACGTCCTCACACTCTGATGAGTTTTATCTCCAGGGATTCTGCCAGGCCCTCCCAGTAAATATTGAAGAAAATATTCATGTTTTCAGCAGGGAGAGGAAAGAAGAAGCCACTTTGAATATGCAGAGCATTTGGTTCTTCTTAACTAGGTCCACCCTCGGGCAACACCATTTCCCAGCGCCTACCCTGCTGTGTTTAAACCAAAGCCTAGTGTACCTGGGCAGGTGAAATCCCAACCGGAGCACCATGTCCTTTGATAGGTCATATTTTGTATCCTTATTTGCAAGCACTATTTGTCTATTTTAATATAAAGGGCTGTTTTTTATTTAATAAGGAAATATAAAGCTTAACTGAGTGGAAAAGAATGCTTCCTCTGACCAATTCATTCTTCTTAGCCATAGAAGTCTAATTATCCAAACGAGAGGTACTAATTTCACTACCACCTACTTTCTCCCTGCACTGATAGAATGTGCAATGTACAAGCCTCTGAGTGTTCACAAACCTGGGAAAAGAGAAAGGAAAAGCAAAATGAACCTTGCTTTAGCTTCCTTAGTGTCCATCCACCTTTATGCTGTCAAAAGCTTTCAGATTGTTTTGTGGAGAATGAACTGTGCCCTACTCATAAGCTCTGGGCTCCTGGAGGGCCACCCCAGCCTCTCCTACCACCCCCCCTCCGAGCTCCAGGGGTGGGCAGATGACCTCAACCTGACTTTCTGATCAATTACCCAGCTTCACAGCACAGTTGTTTGTTCTGTACCTGATTTATTCTGCTTTTTATGTTTTATTAGAGCTAGGGCAATGTAACTTAATTCTGGGACCTTCTGTGGAAATGTTGAGAAAGAAACATTCTTTTCTGAACTGGAGCTACTGACAGTCACCTTGTCACACCAAGAGGCAGTTGGCCTGAGAATGTCAGTGATGCAGAACAAAGCCATAACTTCTAACAATAACATTTAGGTTTGTAGAACCAGCCTCTCTGGAACCAAAATCTACTCCAAATTATACAGGTGGTCTAACAAATTCCCTTTTATGCTCAGGCTGTAAGTTTGAGTTTCTATCATTTTCAACCCAAGAGTCCTAAAGAGAAGGGGACCAACAGTTGCTCTGCCCCACTTGTCTAGGGAATATGATATCACTTAACTGTCCCAACATCCTTAGGAAGCATGTATTAGTCTTCCCCACTTGAAAAACAGGAAAACTAAGACCCAGAGAAGTTCAAAAACTAGGCACACATGTCTGGGAAGTAGTTGAACTTGGATTCATTCCTCCTTCTCTCTGGCTCTAAAACCTAGGTCCTTTCCACTACTGAATAGAGCAAGAACAAATTTCTGTGATAAATTCCCCTTTCTAGTGGGGTGTGTGGAAAGCACGCTGTGGATAAAGTGAGGGTTCCTACGGCCAGGATCCTCACCTGAACCTGAACTACTTCATGATGGAACTGGCCTGCTGCTAGGCTCCTGCTTCCACACCTGTAAGCAATTAGCTGTTATAGACTGAGTCACCCTGCCCAGTACTCTGGGTGGAGGCAGAGATGAAGGAGGATTATAGACCTGCAGACTGTTGGATGCAGACGTAATTCTAGTGCTTGACCTATCACCAGGAAGAAAAGCTGGGTAATAAACCCTTTTACCCCAAGGACATTCCATTATCATTCCTCAGTCTCACTGAATCCATAGTAAACTTGCCCAGGGCTGAAACCCATTGGCACGACAATTGGTGATGTCAGCAGGTGTCATTGTTGACCAAGGAAAAGAACAGGCTGCCCTTATGGGAGGGGTGCTTCAGCGGGCTGCCCCTATGAATAGGGAGAGCCGATTGTCCCCTAATGGGTATGTGGTCTGAGCCCCACCCCAGGACCAGAGGCAGGTGGAGGTGATAACTGAGGCAGTAGGGGTGGCTCTTGGTATAGTAAGTAGGCCCTTTGAGAAACAGAGTGCCCGTGAGGCAGTGGGGACTGTGGGTTTGCTGCTTCTCACAGTATTAAAAAAAAGTCTACAGATGAGAAGAACATGCTCCTGAAAGAGACATAAGAAATGGCAGCATGAGACCATGAGCTGCGAACTGCTGTGGATTCCCTGAAGAATGAAATGGCGCTGATACAAGAGGAGGCAGCACAAGAATGCCAGCTGCGAGGTGCTATTGAGGAGGTAAAAAATTTTTTGGTGACTGAAATGGCATCAGTACGAGGTACTGTGGAAGAGGTAAAGGACATGAAGGGAAAGGGTGGACCCCTGAAAAATATCACAAGACGCAGGGCAAGGTCCAGAGTAGGAGGTACAGAATTCCTCACAGAATGAGACAGCAGTGCTGCCAGGTGCTCTGAAGGAGGAGAGGCCATATAGGAAACGGATGTACCCCTGCAGGATGCACGAGAACACCAGCTGCGAGGCATCGGGGTGAAGGTAAGAGAGCCGCTGAAGACTGAGCTGGCATTGCTGCGGGGCCCTGAAGAAAAGGTAAAGGATGTAGGGGAGGCACTCGGCGGAGAGGACAGATAGGTGCCCTGGAAATGGAAGAGCTGGTAAAAGATGAAGAGGTGGTGTCGGGGGCACTAACCCCTCCTCTACTGAAAGCATGCCCACTGGTTGTGAAGAAAATAAAGACAGTGCAACTGAGGGTTCCCCCAGGAGAGGTGCAGCCCCCTCCCCAGGTCGTGGAGCACTCTATTTTCTACCCCTATACTCAGGCTGAGCAGGTGGATTTGGGCTCCCAGTTTAGGCAGAAGCCTTCAGAGTCAATATCAGCTTGGCACCTGCATCTGTGGGATTTAGGGGTGGATGGAATTGTTCTGTCTGGATCAGAGATGGCAAAGCTGGCTTCCCTCACAGTTCATCCTGCATTGAGGCAGCAATTGCAAAATGCACATCAGACCCCAGGAAATCACTCCCTCCTCAATTGGCTTATGGCTGCACTTTGTGCTGTGTGGCCCAATCAGGGTGATCTACCATCCTCCCCTGCTAGTTGGTAGATATATGCTGAGCTCCAACAAGTGTTATGAGAGCTAGGCATAAAAACTTCCATCTATAGTCCAGAGAATCATGGCCCAGATGCAGAGCCTTTTACTGCAAGGATAAGAAATGTACTTCAAACAGCTCCCACATCCCTCTTTGGGTCTCTAGTGGCCATTCTTGCCCCTCACTTAGGGCAGCCCATAAGCAAAGTAACCTATACAGTAGCAGACTTAGGGGAAATTGAAGCAATGAAAGCAAAGAAAGAAATAAGGTCTGCTACTCACAGCAAGAATTTAAAGAGTCCCATGAAGGTTATGAGGACCCATATGTGGGTTGATTTAATAGAGGCAGGAGCAGATATAAGGAAATTAGACAGGAAGTCAAATAAGATCTTACTAGAGCTATGGCAACAACTGAAACTAGAGCAGCAGTTCCAGCCATTAAGAACAAAGAGACAGGAAGATGATTGGGGAACACGGTTTGGTTGAGGGGAAGGTCAAGCTTCCTGTCCTGAGGGACCAGGGGGGGACCAGAGGCCACATGTTGAAATAGCTATCCATTGGTCCCCAGTGAACATACAACATGTTCTGGCTCTGGTGGACACAAGGGCTGAATGTTCACTGATTTATGGTAACCCTGAGCAGTTTCCCAGGACCCCCACTATTATAGATGGATATGGGGGGGTAAGGCTATCAGAGTGAAACAAGCCCAAATAGCTTTGGGAATAGAGCGTCTACCCCCAAAGGAGTATACTGTGTATACCTCTCCCATCCCTGAGTATATTTTGGGGATTGATACCCTGCAGGGTCTATGGTTGCAGACTACTGCAGAAGAGTTCAGACTGAGAACACATGCGGTGAAGGCAGTTCTGAGGGGACAAGCTACGCACCCACCCATAGCTTTGCCTGTGCCTCAGAGAGTGACTAATACCAAACAATACAAACTGCCTGGAGGGCATAAAGAAATTGTAGAAACCCTCAGAAATTGGAAAAGGTGGGTATTATAAAGCCCACCCATAGTCTTTTCAATTCCCCAGTGTGGCCAGTAAAAAAGCCAGATGGCTCCTGGCATATGACCATAGATTACAGAGAATTGAATAAAGTCATACCCCCTATGCATGCTGCTGTCCCCTCTATTGCAGACCTGATGGATACCCTCAGCCATGAACTAGGAACATACCATTAGGTGGTAGATCTTGCTAATGACTTCTTTTTCATTGACATTGAGCAGGAAAGTCGGGAACAGTTTGCCTTCACATGGAAAGGATGGCAATGGACTTTCACTATCCTTCCACGGGGCTATCTCCACAGCCTCACCATCTGTCATGGACTTAAAGCCCACGACTTGGCTACATGGGAGAAACTGCCAATGGTGCGGCTGTACCATTATATTGATGATGTCATGTTCATGTCTGATTCTCTTTCAGACCTAGAAGGTGCAGCACCTAGACTGCTGCAGCATCTACAGGAGAAAGGATAGGCTGTGAACAGCACCAAGGTTCAGGGACCTGGTTTGTCTGTTAAATTCTTGGGGGTTGTCTAATTGGGTAAGACTAAAGTTATACCAGAAGTCATAGGTAAAGTCCAGGCCTTTCCTACACCTATAACTGTGGCATTGTTACAGGAGTTCTTGGGTTTTCTAGACTACTGGAGAGTGTTTATCCCACACTTGGCACAAATTCTGAAGCCCTTATACTGGTTGATACGAAAAGGCGTCAGGTGGGACTACATTGAGACATGTGCATCTGCTTTTACTACAGCAAAACAGGCAGTCAAGGCTGTGCAGGCCTTGAGTGTGATAGACCCATCAAGGCCCTGTGAGCTGGATGTTCCTGTGACTGAAGATAGTTAAGGTTGGGGTCTCTGGCAATGGCTTGAACAAACCCACCAACCTATTGGGTTCTGGTCACAACTTTGGAAAGGGAGAGAGGTACAATACACTTTGATAGAAAAAAAATTGGCTGCTGTGTATCACACCTTGCTGGAGAATTGTAGCAAGACTTATGAGCCTGTAGTTGGACTAAAACAGTAAGAGTATATCATGTGACAGGTCATTTGGTACTGGCATCCCCAGTAAATGATGAAGCAGATAAGCTGGCCCAGATACATTGGTTAGAAGGAAAGCCTGCCTCTGATATAGCCCAATGGTTATATCAGCATTTGTTGCATGTGGGACAAAAGACAGTGTGGGCTGTAGCCCATCAGTGGGGCTTGCCTTTAACCTTTGAAGAAGTTAGTAAAGCCTTACAGGAGTGCGTTGTATGCTCTAAAAGGGACTTACACCAAGTTCCACAGCAACATGGGACTATAGCTAAGGGGCCAATATCCCTCATCAGGTGACAAATAGACTATATTGGGCCTCTGCCTGTGTCCGAAGGGTAACAATATGTCATGACTTATGTGGACACAGCTAATGGACTTCTGGTTGCTTTTCCTACACATTGTGCAGAACAATAGACAACCAAAAGAGACCTGGAGTGTCTCTTTGCAGCCTATAGATGACCACAGGTAATTGAGAGTGATCAGGGCACCCATTTTACTGGACATGCACTGTAAGAATGGGTACAACAGTTGGGAATCAAATCGAAGTTTCATGTGCCATATAATCCTACTTCAGCAGGCATGATAGAGAGGTACAATGGCTTGTTAAAATCTGGACTGAAGTCATACACCAATAGTCTGCAGGGATGGTCAGTCCACTTATGGACAGTGCTGTGACATTTGAACCCTAAAAGGGAGCCCTGTGCCCTGTAGACATACTAACACATATTGCTGCCTCCCCTATAAAACTGCAAGTACAAACCAGGGAAGAATCGAAGCCAAGTTTCAACCACCAAAATAACATCTTGCTGCTAGCACCAACTGCACTAAACCCTGGAGACTCCATTGAGTGGACATGGCCTTGGACCTTTTGATACATGGACTAATGATGGCTGGCTCTTCTGACACCTTGGGGACAAAGCCTGGTAGCTGGCCTCCTGTGTATGCCTGGAGTAGCAGCAGAGTGGCCCCCAAAGATCACAGTGGTATATCCTGAACATCCAGAAGGTAGGATTATCTTACTGGGGAGTGTTTTTTTAATCATTATGGTCAGTGCATGCACCTCCAGTAGCACTATATATAGACCCCTCAGTTCCCCCAAGGGAAGAGGAGTAAAAGTATGGTATACTAGACCTGGAAGGGATCCCTTCCTGCTACAGTCCTATCACAGGACCACTCTCTTGCATGCATCCTACCTGATGGACAAGATTTGCCTGTGTTGGTGTCATTAAAATGTGTCTTATCGTGCCTAAGGTCTTTGTGCATTGGGCACACACACTGGCAAAAAACCTGCTACTCACTGGGGTGCATGGAGCTCCCTCTCCATACCACTACTAAGTGTGAGTCATGAACTCTTCTGAGTAGAACTGATTTTGAATATAACTGAAATAACCTCCTCTGGCTTGAGGATTATTATAATTAAGCTGTATCAAAATCTTGTATCTTAACTTTTGTTATTATCTCTATGTTGTTGTTACCCTCTGTTGCTGTTGTGGTTACAAATGCTCCACTTTTCTCGCACAGGGACCATTGTCAAAGATTGAAAGCGTGAAGATTGTGAGGGGGGAATCCTGGAGGGGTGGAGTGTAGATAAAGTGAGGGTTCCTATGGCCAGGATCCTCACCTGAACCTGAACTACTTGGTGATGTAACTGGCCTGCTGCTAGGTTCCTGCTTCCACACGCATAGGCAATTAGCTGTTATAGACTGAGTCACTATATAAAGAGCCCTGCCCGGTGTTCTGGGCAGAACCAGAGACAAAGGAGGATTTACAGACCTGCAGACTGTTGGATGCAGATATAATTCTAGTGCTCAACCTATTGCCAGGAAAAAAGATGGGTAATAAACTCTTTCACCCCAAGAACATTCTACTGTCATTTCTTTGGTCACATTGAATCCAGAATGAATTTGTCTGGGGCTGAAGCCCATTGGCAAGACACACACTAAACAAGGGAAATTGATTTCTGGATTTTTTCCTGCCTGGCTCACTCATCATACCTTTCATATGAACTTGAACACTTCTCTTCTCTAAATTGTTGGGGTGGGAGGATAGGAGGGTCATTTTTGTTTCTATTTTTTTGGTGTATAAAATCATGAGGTTCGGACTAGATAGCCCCAATTCAAGCTCTCTCCAGGCATATAAATACACAATGTCAATTCTTGATGACTTTCTTGAAATTTCAAGTTAGGTAGTAGAAGAACCAGACATTGAAACAAGTCAATAAGCAAAGGTTCCCTCCGTGAACCTTCTCTCCTAATTTGGGCAAATGGATGAGGTATGTGTAATTAAAATTGCAAAAATAACAAGCTTCTGGCCAAGTTCTACCCTCACTTAACCACACTCTTGGGGGTTGATTTCATGGAGGGGGGAGGAGCGGATGTCGAACCCAGGGTAGAATTTGGCCTGATATGTGGATTCTAATTTCCAAATGATGTCAGTGCACTTACCGGAGAGACTGAGAAAGTGCTGAAGTTCGTCTATTCACCTCCATAAAGAAAAACTGGAAACTGCTGGGCTAAGGCCAGTGTCAACCAATGTTATAAAGCTAAGAACACTTTGGGCAGTGCAGTCATTCAGGGATGACAGTACCCAGTTCGTGTCAATTTATGGTTGTGGCCTTTCTTTCTGATTGATAGTTTGTTCTAAGACAGGGAGTATCGGCCCTGTTTTCATCAGCTGTCTCAGAGAAAGTGGATCTGCTAAAAAGTTCCATCATCAGTCGATCCCAGAACCACTGAGGTTACAGAAATTATAACAGCAGCTTAAGAGGGGCCAGGGGCCAGAGTTAAGAGGTCATTCAGAAGAAAGTCAGCAGGCTATTGAAAAAGATCTGTCTAGTTAATGCAGCTCAAAATAGAGTTTAGGTTCCAAATAAACAGGTAATGACTTTGCATTCCTGTGTCCTTTTGCTTTTGAGTTGGTCTCTATTCAGAGTTCTAGAAAAGGTTCTGGGATATTCCAGGCAGAGTTCTAATAGCGTATATGTTCCAGGGGACCCAAGAATTCCAACATTCTGCCTTTATCAGCACCCATCTCCTCCCCTAAACAGTTCCTAAGATGATACCACATAGCAGGAAAGAGTAGAGTGGGATGGATGAGGTATGTGTAATTAGAGCCAAGCAGCCTAGGTAAAAATCTTGTTCACTCACCAGTGAGAAAATATCAATTTTTTCACCTGGAAAAAAAAATGGGATAGTAGTTGCTTTAGACAAAACACTCACTGCTTGGCACATAAACATATATGCACTTGATAAATGCTGGCTATTAATCCTGCAAATGCTATACACATGGAAACAAGACCCAGTATATGCAAGGTTAGATCTCATTTTCATTGGAACCAATGTCTGATACATCCAGTGTGGTGCTCTGGTAAGACTGAAGGGAACTTGCAAGCTAGTCTAATTGCCTACAAAGACCCCTACCTCCCAAATGCAACACCTGCATATTATCACCTTCCGGCTAGACCATACTATCCAGGGGACCAGAGTTTTCATGGCAATGTTTAGAAAGGCATGCAAAGAAAACAAAAGGCATGATAAAGTAGCAGACACCAAGAGGTCATGGCTCAGCCTAGTGATGTCACATCAAAGCAGCAGCAAGAAGCAGAAAAGATGGTACAAAATGCTACTCGACATTTTAAAATGCAATAATCACGTCCATTAGTAAATACAGCCTGGTCTGTGTCCCAGAATCTGGCCAATTGGGTAAGCAACTCATCCTCTAGAGGAGAAAGGGGGAAGGAACAGGAAAGGAAAGAGAAAGGGAATTAGACATCCTTCCCCTGCCGAGCCCCCTTACTTTAGTGACTCTCAAACTGTGATGGGTGTGTCATCCACATCCAACTCACCTGCAAGGTTTGCTAAAACACGATTCCTGGGTGCTAGCAAACAGACTGTGATAGTTAATTTTACACATTAATTTGACTCAGCCATGGGATGCTCAGGTATCTGGTTAAACATTATTTCTGAGTGTGTCTGTGAGGGTGTTCCCAGAAGAATTTAGTATTTGAGTCAGTGGACTGAATAAGGCAGATAGCCCTCTGCAACATGGCCAGGCACCTTGATCCACTGAGGGCCTAAGTAGAACAAAAAGATGAAGGAAGAATTCTCTTTCTTTGCCAACTAGAACATCTCTCTGAGCTGGAACATCAATTTTCTCGCACCCTCACACTGCGACTTAACACCAAGGCCTTTGGACTCAGACTGGAACTATCCCACTGGCTTCCTTAGTTTCCAGGTTGTAGATGGTAAATTGTGAAATTCCTCATAATATAGCTTATAATAAACCAATATCTATCTATCTATCAATCTATCTATCTATCTATCTATCTATCTATCTATCTATCTATCTATCATCTATCTATCTATCATCTATCTACCTATCATCTATCTGTCTACATCCTATCAGTTCTGTTTCTCTGGAGAACCCTGATAATACATATACTGAAACTGAATCTTATGGGGTGAGGCTCAAAACTCTGTATAAGTTCCCAGGTGAACACAAGTTTAAGAATCATTTCTTTAATTCACAACAAAGTCATGAAAGAGTGGAGGCGTAATTGTAAAATGCTTTTAAGCAGTCATATTCTGGCAGGAGGGCTACTTTAACATGAGGCTGTAAGGCAGCCACTCCCCGCAGTTAGGGTGGAAATAGCATGGGGCTGGCTGGGCCAGGTTCTGGCCTCCACCTGGGCTCAGCCATTCGAGGACCTGGACAGATCACAGGACTTGTCTACTCTCTCCTCCCTTGCTCATCAACATGGAAAAGAAGCTCATTCCCTTGTTTTTTTCCTAAAGTTCTTGTGAACAACAAATGAGCTGATGTGTGAAAAAGCCTTTAAAACTTAAATAACCCAAGGAATTATTTGTTCCCATGGACTCAGAAATAACTACACTTACCCACTTTCCCTGGAGTTATAGGGAATCAGAGGTTTGTGCTTTCCCCTCAACAGGCTCTCCACAAAGATCATATTCACCAGATAATTGCAGAGTTCATTTTATTCAACTTGTGGATTCAGGCACAGGGCGGATGCCCACAACTAAATGGGAAAGCATCCCACCATTTCAGGCACAAACTCTCTAAAAATCTATCTTCTCTTATTAATGTCATTTAAAAGCTACTGCATTTTAACTCTACCAACCCCTCTTGAGGTCCAGGCCTAGATTTCCAGGGTGGTTTCGGTGTCACGCCCTGGATGTGCAGCTGCCAAACCCCAGAACCTCTGTGTCCCAAACTGAACTTCTCATTTTCCATCCTGAACCGATTCCTTCTGTTGAATCCTTCATTCCTAGGCATGGCTCCCCCGTCCTCACAGCACCTCCGAGGAAGGCCCCAGAGCCAACTTGGGCCCCTCCACATCTGACCTCTCTCCGTCTGGAGAAGGTGGTGGTGTCTCATTCACCGTTTCTTTCTCCTCAACTGCTGCCCTCATTCTGGCCCTTGTCTGTCACCGAAAGCTCATGGCTGTGCACTAGGAAAAATGTTGTAAAATAAAGACCAGCGAGTTGGCTCAGAGATGAGTCAATCTTAAATAAGTGAGCATAACAATAAGACAAAAGATACGATTTATATTGATTCATATGGGCTTGCTAGTTGACCAGCCCCAGGAGAGGATTTGGGGTCTCCTCCCCATGGAACCTCTGCTTTGGAACACACGGAGGGAAGCTTCCAGCTGAAACCGAGAACAGCATCTCTCCTGGGAGCTGTGAGATACACTGAGAGATTTTGCTTGTTTATCTCACCATCGTTGTATCCTTTCCTGAAAATAAACCACACTCCATGGAGATCTTTGGGGTTATATTTTTGACCTGCAACAACCCTCTAAGGATGCAGAGCCGGAAGATGGAAGGAACTGGTCTATAACAGAATCCCAGAGCCACTATCATGGCCCTGGCCTGCCTCCCACTGGTCTTCTGGTGGTGTATGAATGACTCCTTTACTCTAAGCCGTCACTGCTCAACTTTTCTGTTGTTTGTGACCAAATGCGATCTCAACTGAGAATGAAAAGACGGAGATGGAACTCAAGCCTAAATCTGTCTGATGCCAACACCTGTTCTTAACTGTCACTCGAGGCTATGGCTTATCTGAAGCAAGAGCTGTACAATTAGAGAAGAAATGAGATGTCCTAACATGGTCAGAGAAGGCTTAATAACAGCTGATATATTTCAGTATCTGCTTTGAAATCTCCTATTTGGATGGCCAGTCTGGAGGCACCATCCACAACCCACCATCTCTAACTTCGGGGCAACTGTCAGCATGCATGTTGCTAATTTCTGTCATGTCTTAGGGTTGGTGTTGGAGTAAGATGCTGATTTGGTTTCCAAAACTTGCCAGGGGCTATTCCGTTCCTTTGACTATTCCCCGGGCCTTCCAACTTGCACCTCTGCCTCAGGAAATTTCATGCAACCAGGACCTCCATAATTGAAGGCATGGCCTGCATCAACATTTGAACCAGATGTCCTTCCACTCTGGGTGACAGAAAGGAATCCTCTTTGTCTCATGTCCTAGGAAACAAGAGGCCCTCATCTAATTTGATCTGTATCTGTATCCTGTGGCCTGGCACCAAACTAGAAACACAGATGAAAATAAAAACATAAGGTAGGCAGTTTCATACTAATCAGAACCTTGCTTCCAGAGCATGCCTAAGGGGTCAGAATGAAAGAAAATATCATAGCAGAAAAAGAGAGGGCTGAGGGAAGCTGGAGAGAGTGAGCAGCCAGCTGACTAACAGCTAAGGAATGCACCATCAGGTTTTATCAGGTTTGACATGGCATCCATCCTCTGCAGAAGGTCCCATTCTCCAGTGCTTATATTTGTCACATCTCTTTTCCTTCCAAACAAAAGATGCTTGACAGTCCAAATGGATAATGTGCAAGATGCCAGGGTTCCTCAGCCATCCGTGCATATACATTTTTGGATGGGGAGGGGGCAAGTGGAAGGCAATGGCCACATTCTGGGGACAATGAGGTCACGATAGCTTTGAAACCTGCCCAATGCAAAAATAACCAAGAGCCATTGTCTCCCTCATGCAAAACTAAATGAGTGACTCTTACCTGCTGCAGAGGCCATGTGTTCTGGAGCTCAAGACTGCAAGAATGAGGCACAAAACAAAGTTGCAGGAAAATATAGTGATTTTGACTTTCTGCACGGGCTAATAAAATTCTTTGTTTGCAAAACTCTCATGTCAGTTTCGGCGGCCCTGGCCTCATCGATTGCATGAAAGGGCAGTTCACATTTCCCCCCTCAGGTGATGCGTACAGTTAGGAGTTTGCTTCTGTTTTTGCACCAGACCTAAAAGGAGTCTGTGTGTGCGTGCAGCATGAGCGTGGGGCACGAGGCTCCATTAGGCCCTACATTCTTGATTAGAGTTTTGACCACAATAGCTGGGCTTGATCAAGTTTTTTTCACTTTTGCAAATAACCTCAAACTGTAGATTAGCTACTTAATTTGTTTTTAACTGAACCTGCCCTAGGAACACCAAACTTCCTTAGTTCAGCCCATCAGCATATTTATTGCAGTTCTTGTTCTGAGAGGACACAAGAGATGACAAAGATAGCAACCAGTAGGTCCTTTAAAGTGTGACAGTAGAGATAAGGAGAAAAAAAGTGAATGCAGTTTCAGATGTAAGTGCATGTGTCCACTTTTTCTTGGAAATGACTCTTTAACTCGCCCCAGATTCACGAAAGGATCTGAGATGCAGTAAAATGTTATAAGAGGATTGCCTAATAGGCTCTGGAGGTACCTGGGATGCTTTGGTGAGGGTTGAATCTCAGTGAACCTTAGCTTCCTCATCTGTGAGATGGAGATGCTGTCATGTACTTGGTATGAGGATTAAATAATGTATGAAAACATTTAGTGTGGTGCCTGGCACATAGTAGGTCATCAACACATGCTAAGTATCCTGAGGAGGGAGGAGAAGAAGGAGGAGGATGAAAAGGAAGGAGAAGGAAAAGAAGAAGAAAAAGGAGAGAGATAAAAGGCACAGGTGTAGGGAATTTTCTACATACACTTTGGGAGTTCCAGGTGCTCTGGGGCTGGAGAAGTCAAGGAAGGCTGCCTGGAGGAAGTGAGACAGGATTTAACCCTTGAAGAACAAAAAGAATTCAAATTGAGAGAACTAGTCAGTGTTAGTGTTACAGCTAGAATAGAGTAAACGTTAGGAAAAGGATAGAAACTGGGTTAAGTCTAAGTTAAGGTTTAGTCTTAATGTTAGCGATCCAGGTTGAGGGAATAGTAATATTTCAGCATAGAGGATTAGCAGAGTCCAGCCCAGTACACAGTAGCACGGAGAACTGGCAAGGGCAGATGGCCCATGTCGCCTGAAAGCAGGAGACAAGTGAGCTGAGAGAGTGCTGGGTCGAAGCAAGCTCCACCAACCCACCTGCCTTTGTTAACAGGTTTGTGCAAGTGAATCCGGGTTCACGCCATGTGCTCATTAATGACAAAGCCCATGCTTCTTTCATCTCCATCTTCCCAACTCTCAGTCCAGTGCCCCACCCTTAGTAGTTGCCCAGTCCAAGCTGAAGTCCAAACTAAAGAAGTCTTAGATACCTGAAGGGAAGCAATGTCACTGCCCGCAATAGCCCCTCCAGTTCTCCTTCATTAGCATCCTACTTTCTTCCCCAGGATCATATTCTCCATTGCTCTTGACCTTATTTTGTGATATGTTCGCACAGAGAAGACGAGAGGACAAGGTGTGCCTTCTCTCCTAAATCTTATACTTCCTCTTCTAAAAACCACTTTTGGGATGCAAGTTGGTGTTCTCAAAGGACTAAAGAAATGGTGACCTTTCAAATCCAAGCTCTACTATCTCTACACGTTTGACTTACAGTCTTTATCCCTCTCTCTGCTGTGTTTTGTTCATGTGTAAATTTTTTGTGATAATGACTACTTTATAAGTCTGCAGTGAATTTCTGATGTTACTGTTTCTCCTCCTTTCCTAAAGGTCTGTGTATCCTTTTCCTTTTTGGGAAACCTTTCCTTTCAGTTCGAAGAATTTCATTTGGCATTTTTTATAATGCCAGTCTGGTGGCAATGAATTTGCTTAGCTTATCTTTATCTGAAAATGTCTTTATACAGCCTACAATATTGAAGGTTTTATTTGCTGGATGTAGAATTCTAGGATGACAGATTTCCTTTCTTTTAGCACTTTAAAAATGTCCTTGCACTATCTTCTGGCCTCCACGGTTGCTGATGGGAAGTCCGCAGTCAGATGAAACATTTTCTCACCTATGTAATGTCACTTTCTTTTCTGATTTTAGCATTTCTTCTTTATCTTTGCTTTTCTGTTGTTTGACTATGATGTATCTAGATGCAATTTTCATTGTTTTTATCCTGTTTCAGTTTTCTGAGCTTCTTCCCAGAACGAAAGTTCCATCAGGACTGGGATCCTGTCTGTTAATTTCACTTTTGCATTCTTTCTACCTAGAAAAGAGCCTGGCTCTGGTGGTATGAGGCTCAGAGAGGTGGACCTTTCTGATGTCATACAGCTATCGGGTTGTAGGAGTCAGAATCTTGAAACATTTCTCTTTGCTTGCCTGTTTGTGTTTCTTGCTACACTTAAGGCAGGCCGATCTCACATTGTGTTTCTCATATTACTCGATGTGCCTTCTCTATAGCTGACATTCCCCGTCAGGAAGTTTGAGCCATTCTCTCCCTTAGCCTACTTCTGGAAATAAGCCCTGACTTTAAAATATTTAATTTGCATTGAATTAACAGTAACCTTAAAATGGCACGATCAGCTCTTCTCTGCACAAAAATATTAGCTGCTGTAAAAGGAATCTAGCATGGGAAAAATTCTAGTCTAATGGAACTTTACTATGAAAACCAGCAGAAGAAAAAGTTTTACAGTCATGTTAAAATTTATCTCTTCAGTTACCAAGAGGAAAACTTGTATGGAGCCCTTTTTATTTGTATCAGAATGTACTTAATAAACACCAATTCAAACATAACAGTTTTCTAGATAAATCAAATGAGCCCCATGGCTAAGATTTTTCACATGAGGGTATCAGGTACAATGGTACCAAAACTGAAATAGTTAATTGAAACATACTCATGGAATACCACATTTCTAAACATCTGCACAAGTTTTCTAAATGCACTTTTATGCATTGTCTCACTTGACCTTCTGATATTTTTGTGTGAAGTATGTGAAACCTATTATTATTATTAAATCTATTTTTTACATTTAAAGTTTGGGGAAGTTATTACTAATAACTGGAAGAGCTAAGATTTAGATTCAATCTTTTAAATCTAAATCCTATTTCCTTAGGGCTCACCAGGCAGCTTAAAGCAGTTGTACACATAAAAGGTAAAATATTTACTATAGCTAAGACTAGAGTGAGTAATTTGAGTATCAGACGGAGGTAGTGCTATTCAATGTTCATATTTACCTAAAGTGAGATTGACTTGATTGAGAATACATGAGTGCATGTATGAATATTCAGTGTGCATATGATAATATATACATATACATACGCATATATTTTAATCTATGTACATTCACACAGGTGTGTATGTGTAATATACTTGGGGATACACATATATACATATATACCTGCAGTTGGGGAAATCTTAAAACAGGCCAAGGGGGTAAAAGTGGTAAAACTAACACAGTATTGTACATCAACTACATTCTAATAAAAAATATTCATAAAGCAAAAAAGTAAGCATGAAGATATCATAAGCTCATTGAATGGAGAAGAGATGAGTGGGATAATTTTGGGAGAAGAATCCGAGAACAAAAAGGAAAGGTTTGAAGAAGAAATGAGAAGTGATGCCTGCTGCCAGTCAGTCCACTCAACGGGCATGTATAGGATCTAGTGCTCAAATCACCACTATTACCTGTGCACCCATGGCAGCTTTGCTCATTGGTCGTAGCACTCTTTACCACCTGATCCCGAGACAACCACAGTCCTCCTCAAAACTGTGCTCCAAGCCTCCATGGCCAGTAGGTCAGAGCTAGTACCCGACAGGCCTTCCCAGCACTGCCTGAAGAATGGGGAACTACTCACTGATGTTATTCTCAGTGGTATTTTCATTCAAACAGTCAGTCATGAGGTCCTCCCATTTGGGTTCATTTACTCAGTTCATATTTGAACAGTCAGTGTGCTCTATTCTAAAGCTAGCTCCTCCTTCTTCGGGCCTTAGACACCGCATCCTCTGGGAAACTTCCTGCTTATAGTACAGTAACCCTCCCCTCCCCATTTCTTAATCTCAGCACCCTGTTTGCTTCCTTCACGGCATCTACTTAGTTGTCTCCTGAGTTTTCTGTCCCCTCACTAGACCGACACTGAGGGGTGCCTGCTGAGCTCCCCCTTGTATCTCTAGCACCATGGATGTGATTCAGTGATTGCATGAGCAAAGGAACAAATGCATGAGTACTTGAGGCCTGACCTCAACTGGCTCAGAGTCTATGGTGAAAGGCTCTTATGTGAGCCCATAAACAGTGCAGTCCACAGTCAGCAAGCTCACAGGCACACTGAGCAAAGTGCTAGGAGAGAAGAAAGGGCAATCGGAAGACTTCCCTAAGAGATGATCCTTGAAGGGTGGGTAGGAGGGTTAGCAAAGCACAGAATGGAGAAAGGATATTCAAGTTCAAGGGGAAATTTAAAATGATAGCCTTGAAAATGAATCTGAATTTGGATGAGAATGAAACAAAGGGAGGTATCGTGTGGGTGAGGATGATGGATGGGTGGCCAGTGAGGAGGCGACAGAGGACAGCGGGGTCCACATCAACAAGGGCTCCCAGCCGCCTGCCTCTTCTGTCCCCTCCTGCCCAGCTCCCACCCCATCAAACTGCCTGGCTAGGAATCCGTTCATGTTTACAATGAACATGCTTCTCTTTGGTAGACAGTCTAAGCCTAGAAATGGAATAAGATTATCTTTGTGTTTATTTTAGTCTCACTTTAAGGATCTTATCTCTAGCAAACCCACCATCACAGCTCACCACAGCAGAACACGATAGGGAGAACCACTTTCAAACAAAAAAAAGCAATTATTTTCTCTAACCCCATTAAACTGTCATGAAGTTATTCCTTATTTACAAATGCAGTTTCATTGCTTAAAGTCCACAGGCCCCAAGAGAGAAGGGCAGAGATGAAATCCGGAGGTACATGATGGTTTTGGTGTCTGGACTTTGGGGAAAATTGTTCAGGGTTTCATGAAGAATTAGCTTTCATACTAAAGTTTATTAAATTCTATTCCTGAATTCTTTCCTCTTTGGAAAGGACCTTTCAGCCATTAAGCCTGGAGAACAGCCCATGTCAGATGAATTCCAAATTAAATGTAATGGAAGGTCTGGAATCCTCTGAGCACAGAAAACAGAAGTCTCATTAAATGTGTGTAGACACTCACAACAAAGCCCAACTCACTTATATCCCGAGAAAGGAGAAGCTAACAAGGGTGAGCGCTGGTGGAGGGTCCCATGGGCACACACAGAAGACTGTAAGGAGAAAGCAAACACCACTCCCCCTCATGAAATTTTCCTTGGCCAAGTGCAAAGGGAAAATTACTTGGAAAAACCAATTAGCATCACTTTTTTTGGTCCATTTTAATTCCTTTTCCCTTATCAAATCAAGATCTGTGACTGGTTAATCTCAACTCAAACTCTGGGTCAAATATTTACAGGCCAAAAGTGATCAAAAGAAAAAAAGACTGAGTGAAACCCTAGCTTGGGACCCAAGTATTTAATGTACCTTGATGTAAAAAGTGCACCGGTAATATCTTGAAAAAAAGAAACGACGTTCTTAGACAAAATGAGCAATGGTCCCATTTTCACCTTCTGTATCCTTCCCAGGAAGCAGAAATAATTAATCCTTAGCTGCCAGAAATATAGAACAAGTATTTTGGAGCTTTTTTTTTTTTGTCCTGTTTTCAACAGCAGTTTTTCCTTAAAGTATAGCAAATGTTACACACAACTAATAGGCAAACTACTGTTCTCTTTACAGGCTCAACAAGCTCAGACCAAATATATTCTGTGAAGTTTGATTTTAGCCCAAAAGAGCAATCTAGAAAGTCATGCACAGAAGGGAAAGACTACATGGTTGAAAGCTCCTTGGAGGCAGAATGAATCAAGAAAAGACTCTGGCTGAATCAGTACTGCCCTTTGCTGACAATCAACAGTACCTATTAGGATGTGTAATCAACTCTCCCACCTGCAACTTTTTCACATTTTAATGTTTCTGGCATTGAGATGTGTCTGACAATTCAAATGCTCATTTGTTTAGTGTAGTAGGGTTTCTCCTCTTCCTGCAAAACTATTATTAAAATGAAAGTATATCTTGTAATAACTAACACTTGGATATTGAGGAAATTATTACTATTATATACATTTTTATTTTTTATTAGGTACAGTGAAGAAATTACACAAGGAAACATCACATGGGAAGGGACTCTGCCTGACGGATTAACAAATGGACAATTAAGTGACCAGACTGTGAAGGCTCTTGAGTGCAATGTTTAGCAGTTGTCTATTTAGTAGGAAATATTTCATGTGCTTGGGGCAAGGGAGATCTTTATAATGGTGATATTGAGCGATGAGAGAATGGAAGAATTAAATGTTAGAGGAAGGGAGAATAAAGGCTCTTGAAAATGCTCCAAGGGGAGCTAAGAGAGCTGGAGTAATATTAGAGCCCAGATGGAGAGAAAGAGCAAGGTTTAAGGGATTTTTGGAACATAGAATTGTCACAGTTTGGTGACCCACTAGATGTGGACAGGCTTCCTTGATTTCCCAGTTCATATAGACATGGATATTGAGTCTCCTCAGGTAGCATTAAGTTTAAAATGGAAAGCTCCAACTAGGCCTCCAGGCCATGGGTCTAGAACATGCTTTGGAAGCCCTGTGCTCTGCAACACACACTAAATCTCTCAACTATGCAGCCCTGGGTCTCTAAGGTAACAGCAGGTATGCCAACACAGAGGCATCTTTGAGGACAGAGCAAAATGGCTGCACCTGCAGCAGAGACAAATCTTAAAGGCAGCATTGCTTGTGTCACAGGAGGAGATGCACAGAATGATATGCAGAAAATATCACCTCCACCCAAACCTCACCAAGGGCAAGATCACATTTAAAGGTGAAGAGGGTTCTTAGCTCTCAAGGAATTGATTATGTAGGTCTAAACCAAGTAGGAAAACTCATCACTCCATAAGTTATCAGGCCTTTCCTATGAAATTCAAATTTCTTAGCCCTATATTCAACCCATATTTCTGTCTTCCACTGCTTTATGCACCTTTACAAATAATTATTAATGACAATTACCATCTCCTAAGTATTTACCGAATGTGCTGGGCATTTTGCTATGCACTTTACATTAGATCATTTGATCCTCAGATTAACTTTATGTGATATATTATGGTTATTATTATCCCCATTTTAAAGCTAAAGATACTGAGGGCCCCAGAGATTAAATTTGTCTGAAGTCAAGATGTTAGTAAGAGGCAGATCTGAGAATCAAATTCAATTCTAGTCTACAATATAGCCAAGTAGCTCCTCTAGGAGCAACCCTCTCACAAAATACAATGAAAATCTCTGAAAAAATTTTTATTTTTTAATATTTGAAGGCAATATGGAGTAAATTAAAGCAAAAAGATACCAGAAGAGAAGGAAGCTCACACTCAGGACAGGCTAAAATTCCAATAGAAAGCCCAGTATTACTGGCTTAAAAAAAAAAAAACAGAGTTTGGAGACACCCCAGTCACTGAAAAGTGTGAGGGACAATTCCAGGAAGGAGAAAGCTAGAAAGAGGGAGCCTTAAATTTGATGTATGACTCATCTCCAAATCTCTGGCAGAGCCATGAATTATCAATAAATGAGGTATAGTCCAAGCAGACCAGGAAAGAATAAAAGATTCAACTGGCATTAGAGCTGCCACCCACGACAGGGGAGGCAGTGTTTGTAGTTGGCATCCAGCCAAGCTAAGTGTCCACTATGAAAATGGCAACAAAATCTACTTTTTGGCAGAGTACAACCAGATTCAAATTCTCTATCACACAGTATTCACAGAGTCCAGAATACAGTCCAAAACTGGTCAACCTACAACGAAACAGGAAAATGTGATGCATTGTTAGGAGAAAAGCAGATTGAGGAAGACCACCTTGAGGTGACCCAGATACTGGGATTATGAACTAAGGTTTTTAAAGCAGCTATTAAACCACACTTACGGATATGAAGAAAAATACACCATAACAGGTAAGAAGATACTAAACCTGAATAAAAAAACCGGATGCTTGACATAAAGAAATAGAAAATGTAAAACTGAAAAATAAAGAATTTGAAATAAAAAAACTTTCTGGATATGATTAGCAGTAGGATATGAATATAAAAATAGATCAATGGAAATAATCTCAATATGAAGAACAAAGAGAAGAGTTTTCCAGAAATGAGAGAGAGAATCATATGGCTCTATGAGAAAATACCAAAAGGTCTAACATGAATACAGGGAAATTCAAAAAGAAGAGGGGGAATGGCAGGAAAATATTTCTAAAGAGATAATGACTGAAAAATTTTCAGTTTTGTGAAAGACATGAATGACAGATTTAGAAAGCTCAGTGAACATCAAGCAGGATAAATACAAAGAAATGCATGCATGCTTACGAACATCATAAACTGATGAACCAATTTTAAAGAGAAAATCTTGGAAGCAGACAAAGAAAAATGGCACATTACCTAGAGGGAACTGTAATTCAACTGAGCACGAGCTATTCATCAATGGCCAGAAGACAGTGTAATAAAATCTTTGAAGTATTAACAAAAAACTACTGTCAACCAGATTTCTATATCCACCAAATATATACTCAGTAATGAAGGCTAAATAAAGACATTTTCAGATGGAAGAAAACTAAGAAAATTCATTGCCAGGAGACTTGTACAACAAACCAAAACAAAACAATAAAGAAATTCAAACTGAAGGGAAATGACACCAAATGGAAATGTTGATCTTCAGAGAGGAATGAGTAGTATCAGAAATAGTAAATATGAGAGTAAATGCAAAGGATTGTTCTTGTCCTTTTAATTTGTTTAGGACATACAATTGTTTAAAGCAAAAATGATCTTTTTTTATAAAATAAAAAATGGGTTCCTAACAACTGTAGACATAATACAAGACAACTACTGCACAAAGGATAGGAGAGTGGTGTGAAATGCCACAATATTAATTCTAATTATACTGTTAAAAGTTAAGGATGTATAACTGTAATCCCTACAAAAATCACTTTTAAAAAAACTCAGATACAGATAAAAAGCAATACATAAAATGTTACTCTGAAGGCATTCAATTAAGCCAAAAGAAAGCAGGAAAAGGAGAAAGAGAGGGGAAAAAAATAAAAAGGCATAAACAGAAAACAACCAGTAATATTAGAGTACCAAATTCCACCATATCAAAAATTAATTTAAATATTAGTGAACTAAAGACTCCAATTAAAGGATAGAAATTTCTACAACAAATTTAAAATGCAAGGCCCAACCATATGTCGTCTATGAAAGATCAACTTAAATATGAAGACATAGACTGAAAATAAATGGACAGGAAAATATTCACCATGCATAACAGCAAGCATAAAGAGGCTGGAATGGCAATATTAATGTCAGACGACATTGTTTTCAAAACACAGAACATTATAGAGTCGAAAAGGAATATTTTATAATGCTGACATGCCCAGTTTTTTAGGATGACATGAAAATCGTCAGTGTGTATACACATCTCATAACAGAGTTTCAAACTACATGAAGGCAAAACTTGATAAAAATAAAGGGATACACAATTCCACAGTTGGAGATTTTAACACATGCTTTTCATAAATTGATACAACTGGAAAAAAATATGTAAAGAATAGAAGATGCAAGCAGCATTATTAACTGACTTAACATTGTTGGCATTTATGGAACACAATACCAGCAGCAGTAGAATGCATATGCTTTGCAACTGCACATGGTATGTTCAACAAGATAGCTCATACATGAGGCCACAGAACAAGTACCAATAAATGTAAAAAGACTGAAATAATGCAGGGTATGTTTTCTGACCACAGTGAAATAAAACTGGAAATTGAAAACAGTAAGCTATAGAGAAAAATCCCAAATACTTAGAAATTAACCAACACACTTTCAAATAAACCATGAGTTAAAAAACAAATCATGTGGCATGGGAAATGAAAAAATATTTGGAATCGAATGAAAAACAACATACCAAAATTTGAGAGCTGGGACTCAGAGAAAGATTTATAGATTTCAAATACATTATAAAAACTGCTTATATTTATATTTCTTATAAAAATAAACCTGTTTTATAGTATTTTTTTAAGTGTTTTAGTTTGTTGGATTACCATAACCAAGTCCACAGACTGGTTTAAGCAAAATAAATTTATTTTTTCCTGACTCTGGAAGACAGAAGTCCAAGATTAAGGTGTCAGCATGGTTGGGGGCCTCCTTGGTTTATAGGTGACCATTTTCTCTCTGTGTTTTCACATGGTCTGTACTCTGTATCCACCTGTGTCCTAACTTCTTCTTATAAGGGCACTAGTCCTAATGAATTAGGGCTGCCCTAATCAACTCATTAAACCTAAATTTCCTCCTTAAAGACCCTACCTCCAAATAGTCACATTCTAAGGTACTGGGGGTTAGGACTTCAACCTATGAATTACGGGGAGACACAATTTGGTCCATAAAAAATGGTCTAAAAATCAATAACCTAATGTTCCAACTTAAGAAACTAAAAAAATAAAAGAATAAAAAAAGAATAGATTGAACTTAGAAGAAAAGAAATAATAAGGATAAAAGAAATCCATGAAAAAACACCCAAATAACAGAGAAAATCTACAAAGCTAAAAGTTGAGTTTTTGACAATGTTAAAAAACTGATAAATTTCCGGCAAGACAGATTGGGAAAAAAAGAAAGACAATGCCAAGTCCTAATATGAGCAATGCAGGAGAGATAAATGCATTATGGATCTTACAGATAAAAAGATGATAATAATGCAATTTTATGAGCAACATTATTTCAACAAATATAACAACTTAAATGAAATCAACAAATTTCTTTAAAAATACAACTGAACAAAACTGATACAAGAAGAAACAGAACATTTGCAGAGTCACAGACCTATTGAAGAAATTAAATTCCTATCAGAGAACTTCCAACACACAGAATGCTAGGTCCATGGTTTCAATGATGTATTACACCTAACATTTAAGAAAACAAAAAAAGCCATTAATCTTATACATACTTTTTCATAAAATTGAAGAAGAATCATACTTCTCAAGTTATTTCATAAGGCCAGCATCACACTAATGCAAAACCTGACAAACATATTACCAAAAAGAAAATTATGACCAACATTCCTCATGAACATAGATGCAAAATCCTTAACAAAACATCATCATATTATCAAACAGAACCAGCATAGTATAGAAAAGGGATAATACATCATGTTCAAGTGGAAATTATCCTAATAATGCAAGATTTTAATATTCAAAAAGTAATCAAGGCAATTAAACATACTAAGAGTAGAAAGGAAAAGATTGTATGATTTTTAATAGATACAGGCAAAGCATTTGACAAACTTTGACATCTTGATAAAAATTCTCAGGAAATTAGGGATAGAAGGGACTTTCCTCAGTCTCTTAAAGGGCATTTATAAGAGACTGATGGCTTAAATCATACTTAAATCACTAAGTGGCAAAGTATTAACCCTTGTCCTCTAATATTCGGAAAAGACAAGAATGTATCTCTCACCCTTCATATTGAACCATTATACTGGAGGTCCTGGCCATTGTGAAACGCAAGAAAAAAATTAAGTGTACCAAGTTCAGAAGGCAAGAAGTAAGACTGTCTATTGGCAGATGGTGTTATTGGACATGCAGAAAATTGTCAGGAATCTACAAAATAACTCTTAAAACAAATAAATGGAGTAAAGTCACAGGATATGAGATTTTTATATAAAAAACATGTATATTTATATACTAGCAGCAAACAATTATAAAAGGAAATTTAAAATAAAAACAATTACATTTGCCAGGAGTGTTAAAAACCATAAAATACTTCAGTGTAAATTCAACAAAGGACATACAGGTCCTCTACACTAAAAACTACAGAACACTACTGAAAGAAATTAAATGGGAGCTATAGTGCGCATTTTTAGGGAATGAAAAGCCCCAGTAGTGCTGAGATATCCCCAAGTTGATTCATAGAATCAATATAATCATATAATAATCCCTGCAGGTGTTTTGTTCTGTTTTGTAAAAAAAAATCAATCACCTCATTCTAAATTCATACCTAACTCAAGTTTGAAAAGGATAAAGTCAGAGGAAATGGTATGCATCTTTGTAAAAAAAAAAAAAAAAGATCTGTCAGCTTCTTAAAGACTAAACATTAACACCTGCAAAAACTGTGAAGTGTCGGAGATTTCACTGAACTTCAGTCTAATAACTGAGCCTTCCCCGTTTGTTGGATGCTGGCAGGGGTCATGAGACTTGGCTAAGAGACAAAGGATATTTATTACTCACAGCTATACCAGTAGTCAGTGTCAGCCAGTGCCCGTTCTCCGATCTCCAATTCCCATAGGGTGATGTGAAGAGGACCAAGTGACATCTACACACATAGCGGTTTGGATTATAGCAGAGGAACACTTTAGGGAGGACCTTAAAGAACCCAAATCTTTTATAAAGGACAATAAACCTGCTTGACCTTTACCCTAGAGAAAGACATTTATTATACTAGACAGTAAACAAAGTTACTCTTTGCTCTGAAGAGAGGCACCATATCTTTCAAGACTGTTCACAATACAAATATCTTCAGCAAAATAGTCTGAATGAATGTAGTCAGTTACTATGTTCATCAGATAGACAGGAACGTGAGAGAGTGTGTTATCTCCCAACACCACCTAACATATAGAATAGACCC
This sequence comes from Manis javanica, assembly GCF_040802235.1. Taxonomy (NCBI): domain Eukaryota; kingdom Metazoa; phylum Chordata; class Mammalia; order Pholidota; family Manidae; genus Manis; species Manis javanica. The sequence continues at coordinate 103,940,666 of NC_133165.1, read as the reverse complement.
AGCAATTCTACTCCAAAGTATCTACCCAAGAGAAGCAAGAACCTATTTCTGCTAAAACACTTGTACAGGAATGTTCATAGCAGCCTCATTCATAATAGTAAAAAGCTAGAAATAGTTGACATGTCCATCAACAGCATGAATATATGAACTGTGGTATATGCATACAAAAGGATACTACTCAGTAATAAAATGGAATGAAGTACCAGTGCAAACTATAATATGGGTCAATCTCAAAAACATTGTATTGAGTAAAGAAATCTTACACAAAAGAATACAAAGTACACAAATCATTTATAAAAATTCTAGAACAGGCAAAACTGATCTATGGTGGGAAAACGTTAGACAAATGGTTGCCTCCTAAAGGGTGTGAGAGCAGGGAATGATTGGGAAGTCATGAGGGAATTTCCTGGGGTGATGGTAATGTTTTATATCTTGGTAGGGCACTAGATAATACATTCATCAAAACTCACTGAATGGTACACCTAAGATTTATGCATTTCACTGTATGGAATTTTTAACTCAAAAGGAAAATTCTTAAAAGAATCACAAATATTAAACTCATTAATGGCACGCATCCAAAGGATTTAGGGGAGATTGTACTGTACTGATGTCTGAAATTTACTATGAAATGTATTTCAAAAAATGGATTGGTAGATAGATACGTCAATGGTAAAAACAACTGTAGTAAGCTGTCAATTATAAAATCTAGTGGTATGTATTCTCTGTAAAATTATTTCAACTTTTCAGTATGTTTGAAATTTTCCTTAATAAAATATTGGGGGAGAAAACAGAAGATCAGTATGTGGCTAACCAAGAAAAAGGGAAAAAAACTCAAGTCTGGCTCCAAAATCACTCAACTATTACATGCAATTTCACGTGTTATTCCTTCTTTATGAATTAAATTAAGCTGAGCTACTCCTGTTCCCCCATCAACCCTACATTTTCTCACCCACCTCTTTGCCTTTGGTGGTGGAGTTTCCACATCTGTAAAACTGATTCCAAGATTTCATGAACAAACCCTACAGACCTATGAGCAGATAAGCTCTTCTCCTTTCAGTGATTTCCTCTTTTATGTTTTCCAGAAATCCCAGGGACCTTTACAGTCCACAGGAGTGTCCATCTAATTTCCCACCTAAGTGGGCAGAGAGGACTAAGGACTGAGTCTTCTGCCATTACGTTGCTACTGAAGAAAGCCCTGTAGGCCCTACACCTGGCAGCTATGGAAGCTCACGGCAGGCACTGGGATTCTGTGCGGCCGGCTGCTCCTGCTCTGAAATGCTTAGGTTTACAAGAAGGAACTCTGAGCCTCAGCTTTTCAGGTTATTTGAAGTCTAAACCCTCCTAGAAGAAGTGAGTTAGGATGGCATATGAGATCTGCCAGCTGTTGGACCCAGAACTGCTCTTTTCCCACTACGGTCAAACAGGTTTTCTTTTAAGTCTTCAAAACACAAAGAATCTGATTAGCTGTTGGACCCAGAACTGCTCTTTTCCCACTACGGTCAAACAGGTTTTCTTTTAAGTCTTCAAAACACAAAGAATCTGATTATACCCTTTTCCCCAAATTGTTGATCTATCTATCATCATTTCCCTTCTAATTGAGTAATAATAATCATGATACTAGTGCTATTACTACTAATAAAAATTCTTGGTGACTCAAAAGTGATTTATTTTTCCCAGAGAAATGTTCCAAGTGATTTTGAAAGTCCCATCCCGACCCAGCAGGAAGAATTGTGGGGAAGGGAAAAAGGGAGATGGGTAGGAGACACCACCTTCAATGATGCCAAAACTAATATTATGACACTTTTCACAATGAAAAATAATTTTTAAAACAGAAATTTTAGTTTCTCGGGGAATATTCCACTACTTGTATGTATGAGTATTTTCAAATACATGTTGATGTTATGGTGACTCATAAAATACAAATTAATTAAAAGACATCATTAATTCATGGTGACCTTTGTCATTTCCTATCTATCAACAAATGGGTATCAAATGTCCAGCAACTTCCATGTTTATGAATGGAGTTGGGGATGGGTGATAATAAAGCAAATCTGAGGATATTAAGATAGTGTTTACACTCCAAACATTTGTGCCATTCATATAATGATTCCACTTATTTCATCTCATGTCTTTATTCCCTTGTTATTTTTTGAGCCTCTCCCATGTGTCAGGCCCTCTACGTAGGTGCTGCACATACAGTGATGAGAAATACGGACATTTTCCCTGATTTCAAGAAGTCCAAAGGCCAGCTGGGGCAGCATGATTAAGCTGTCACAATATGAGGGGAAAGCACCACTTGAGAGGAATACAGGGTACCAACGAGGGGTTGTCAGAACAAACTAACTCACCAGAGGAGGGTCCAGCAAAGCTTTGCAAAGAGGGCCATAGTTAAGTTCAGGCTTGGAGGATGTGCAGAACTAGCCAAGCAAGGAGAATAGGCAAGTATATTCTGGAGTAGACCAAGGGCAGGCTTGGGTAACGGCTAGAGGCAAAAGGAGGGAGGGAAAACTGAGTTGAAAGAAGCTTTATAAAGCTCGGCTCTGGTGTGCTAAGGATGAAGCGGGAGAAACGGATAGTGGCCCAGTAATGAGGGGCTCTAGGAGCCATGCTAAGCATGCGATAACTGAGCTCCAAGCTACACTAACAAATTTGCTCAAGGATGCAGAGCAAATTAGTCACAGAGCCAGTCTAGATTCCTGCCTTTCCGAGTTTTAAACTAAAACCTGCCCATTGATTTCTCTTAGACAGGGTGGCCACTTTTGTGGAATGAAGATGACATGCAGGGGACCTGAGCCCAGGCCTGTCGGTGAGTAAGTACAAACAGTAGGTGAGAATGCATCGGTCCTTATCACCCTCCTGGGACGGTCGGGGCTCATTAATCATACTGACAGCTCCCTGGATGCAGTCAGAAGAATTATTTTTTTCCTGAATGCTGCTATTTTCACCTGCCCGAGGCAAGACTTCATTTTATGACACCAGGACGGAGCCTTGTTGAAAATGATGAATGCCTTTTGGAAAAGAATAACATTTTGATAAAGGCGCTTCCAATCAGCCTCCAGGTTAGAATAAAGTGGTTTTCCTTGCATGTTTTCACAGTCATCTTACAAGAAAGTCAGCTTTATCTCTGGGCTCCAAATCAACTAATGTAGAGAGGCCTTTCATCATTAAAAATCAAATAAATAACTTGCCATAGTACCTGGCTTTTCATGAGTAATTACGGCTGGAGCTGCCACTTGGATTCCAACTTTTCTTCCAGAGCTTTGTGTGTATCTCATTATTCTAGTTTCTGACTCCCCAGCAGCTCCTGAAGGTCATGTTTAGGTTTAAACTCCAACCAGGGTCCTTCCATTGCCCAGAAAACAGATGTTATAAGAGCTTTGGAGATTTGCTGCCTAGTATATTTTATCTCTGCTTTTTGGCATTACATTTTACCTTTTCCTCCTTTGGATAATTCTCCATTTTCCTGTTTGGAAAATGCTTCGGTGTGAAGGGGAAGAAGAAGAAGAGGAGGAGAAAGAACAAAGATATGGAGGAAGGAGAGAGAAGGAATAAAAGCATTTTGGAAGCCTCCTAATGAGAAGAAAATGCCTGCTTTGTGTTGCATACGGGCAAAGGTGCCCCCACCCCCACTCCGCCCCAGATCTGTGATCTTCCAGTTACTCCTTGGTAACCTGAATCCCTTCTAGTGGGGGTTGAGGAAGAAGCCAGGCATGTCCCATGAGAGGCCGCACTGGCAGAGAGCAAGCCTCATCTCCGCTCAGACTTCAGGGCTCTTAACTTAGTTGCTAATTCCATTGGCCATTACTGGAAATGCAGATTCCAACATGGGAGAGCAAAAATAGATGTCAGAAGCCAGGGTATGGGCCAGGGTTCTCCAAACCAGGGCCAAATGGAGGGTCAAGACCAGGAAAGGAACTGACTTAGAAGCAGGGACTGCTAGCTTTGTTTGCTTACATGGGCACACCAGCAAAACATACCACACACACACTGGGCTCCAAATCAACTAATGTAGAGAGGCCTTTCATCATTAAAAATCAAATAAATAACTTGCCATAGTACCTGGCTTTTCATGAGTAATTACGGCTGGAGCTGCCACTTGGATTCCAACTTTTCTTCCAGAGCTTTGTGTGTATCTCATTATTCTAGTTTCTGACTCCCCAGCAGCTCCTGAAGGTCGTGTATACCAGAGGTATACCAGAGGTATACCAATAGGGCCTAAAATACAACAACTAGCTAATACATAGCATGATTAACTAAGGATTGGATTGAGCCTGCCTTTAACTATATCCCACTTCTTTGCCACCCATTTTATTTTTTACAAACAATCTACTTACATTATAGAATCACTACTGGTTACTATTAGCACACCTAGATGCTTTTTAAGAAATCTTTGAAAGCAAAAAGGGAAACAATACCTTATAAATGCATATATTCTTTATCCCAATAATTTCACTGTATACTAGAATTTACACTAAAGATGTAAGTGAGCATACCCAAAGTTTCACCTACCAGAGCACTGCTATAGACTAAAAGTCTGTGTCCTCCCAAAACTCCTATGTTGAAACATAATTCCCAGGTATGGTATTTGTAGGTGGGGCCTTTGGGAGGTGGTTAGGTCATGAGGGCAGAACTGTCATAAATGGGATTAATGCCCAAAGAGGTCTGAAAGAGCTTCCTTAACCCTACCACCAACCGAGGACACAAGCAGATGTTGGCAATCCACACCCTGGAGGAACGTCTCACCAGAGCCGAATCATGCTGGCCCCTGGATCTTGGGCTTCCCGCCCCCAGACTGTAAGAAGTAAATTTCTATTGTTTATAAGCTACCCAGTCTGTGGTATTCTGTTATAACAGCCTGAATGGACAAGCAGTAATTGATAGTAATTTGTAATTGGAATATTCAACAGTTCAAGATGAGTTAAATCATGGAATATCATAAAAATCAAATCTTACTGAGCTATTAAAAATGACATTGTTGGAGAATATCCATTCTTTGGGCAGACAAGAAATTTGGCACTAACAGTGTATGAAATATGATAAACAAAGTGGAAGAAACCGGCAATTTATAAAATTGTAGTCATACTACACTTGCATTTTCTTATAAGTTTATAAATATTTGTATTAAGAAATGTCTGAAAAATGGACATTAAAATGTCAGCCAGTATTAGATTGGTGGGGTTACAGGCCCTCTTAATATCTTATTTGTATTTATAGTGAACATACATAAATTACAAAATCAGAAAAAAGTTATGCAATTTTTTCAGTTTAAGCTAATCTTTTTGTTTCCCCAGACCCAGTAGATCTGATTTTGACATGTGAATATCGCTAATATTAACAAATTCTGGCTAAATAATAAATGATTGGGTTTAGAGGTTTCCATTAACTGCATCACCCCCAGTTTCCATTATTCTCTTTTTCTGATTTATCACATCCACCTGTTTGCACGTAGGGTTCAAGAGTGCTCCAGTATTATCTCCACGATTTTCTTCCAAACCAACCACCGACACCAATTCTTCCAGTTCTGATGCTGGCACTTTGACATTTGCTCATACACTGGCAATGACAGCTACATTTTGGCTACAGCCAGGCCTATAGAAATTATAAGAGGCTGTCAATTGTCTGATACAGCCCAGTTACAGAGAGATCAAATCTGTTAAAATGTGCATTTTAGAAATCTAGTAAATATATCATAAATGTTTGCCATGCCATTTAGTCATTTCCTGTGATTGGCTTAATGATGACTACAACAGCTAACATATATTGAAATCAAGTGCTTCCTATGTCAGACTTTGCTCTATGCACACCAGATTACATAATCTAATTCACAACACTATAAAGGATGTACTATTATTATTCTCTTTTAACAAGATAAAGACATTGAGTACAGTGGGGCCCAGTCACATGTTCAGGGGACCCCAAATAGTGAACAACGAAACCAGAGAGCAAATCCAGATGTTCTGAATTCAAAGTCCACTGACCACCCTAAACTATTAGCCATTCTATAAAGCGCATAATCTACTAAACCAATCACCATTTCATAGATATTGATGTTTGTTTCCATTGCACAGAATGAAGCAATGATCACTCTTGCAGATAAATATCATCATCATCTTATTTTCTTAGGATAACTTCCTGGATAGGTAACTGTTGGGTGTAAAATTTTTTATGTTTAAGGACAAAGTATCTTCCAGATTGTCCCAACTATACATCTACCAGCTATGTATGACAGGGCCCAGTTCCCCATAACCTTAAATCTTAGGTGTTCCTGTTTCTTTTTAAAAATCTGTACCAATTTGATGGGAAGTAAACGAACAGTCACCCCAGTCTTCTTATCCAGCCTGTGATTTTGTAGTAATGCTGTGCATGTTTTCTTATGACCCTCAGCCACGTGTGGTTCTTCTGTGACAGACAGGTGTTCTCTTTAAGATTATAAAAACTTCCCCCAAATCCAAAGATGCTTAGGTTCTGAGCAGCTGAGCCCTCTCCTACAGCCCTCCAATGGGAGTTCCCAGATTTTCCCAGGTTTAGATGAATAATTCTAAGCCTTGACCATACATTGCAGTGACCAAGGGAGCTTTAAAAATACTAAAGCCTGGATCTTACCTCCAGAGTTTCTGATTTAACTGGTCTGGGTGCAGTGCAAGTATCAGGGTGTTTTTAAAGCTCCCCAGGTCATTCTGATGTGCAGTAAGGTGGAGAGCCACAGTTTCAGAGAAAAGCCCCACTAATGGTGTACCAGTGAGCATCTAGATATGCAGAAAAATTGCTTTCCATCATCTGCACCTACTGGGAAGAGCAGGAAGATGAGGATGCATATGAAAGGTAGAGGTGAGGAGGGGAACAGATTCATATCCAGCGTCATCTCATTCATTCAACAAACTGACTCAATAAATACTTGAGCGCACACTATGAGAAAAATGGCGCACATTTATTCAATATTTACTGTAGGCAGGTTCTAAGCCCTTTGCACATATTCCTTCCAATAACCCTAGGAGGCAAATACCCTCCTTATCCCCATTTTATAGGTGAGGAAACTGAGGCACAGTGAAGTTTAGTCACTTGCTTACAATCACACAGCTACTAAGTGGTAGGGGGAGGATTTGAACACCAACAGGCTGGCTAGCTCTGGAGCCCATGTCCTATCACTGCTTGCCTGATTCTGTGAAAGCTGCTGCCATATCATAGTAAACAAACAGGTGACACTTCCTGATTTCACATCACTTCAGGTTACTAGAGGGTTAGGAAAGTAAATGAATAAGCACACAAGATCTGAGGGAAAAGTACAAAATGCTATAAAGGTAACTACATACTCATGTTCATAGCAGCATTATTCACAATAGCCAAAAGGTGGAAGCAACCTATGTCCATCCATGAGCAAGGGGATAAAGCAGAGTGACAAGTACATGCAATGAAATATTACTCAGCCTTAAGAAGGAAGGAAATTCTGACACATGCTGCAATCTGGATGAACCTTGAGGACATTATGCCATGTGAAGTAAGCCAGACACAGCAGGACCAACATGTATGATTCAACTTGTATGAGGAGTAGAGTGGTCAGACTCTCAGAAAGTAGAATGGTGCTTTTGGGGGTCAGAGGGAGAAGGGGATGGTGAGTTATTGCTCAGTGGGTAGAGTTTTCGTTTTAGAAGATGAAAAAGTTTTCTGGAGATGGATGGGAATGATGGTTGCACGAGAATGTGAATGTACTTAATGCTATTGAACTGCAGGCTTAAAAATGGTTAAGACAATACATTTTAGGTTATGAATCTATTACCATAATTTCTAAAAGTAAAAATAAACAAATAATAAATAATTCTTTAAAAAAGATGATCAGAAGCCCCAAATTACACTGGGGAGGGGGTCAAGGAAGGTCTGTTTGAGGAGGTAACATTTAAACTGAGACTTGGGGGTCAGAAGGACCAGCTAGGTGAAAAGTAGAGAGAGGCAATTGTGAACAGAAGGAGCAGCATATCCAAGGGCCCTGGGGCAGTAATAATGCTAAGGGTCCTAGTAAATGAAGGCAGCATGGTACAGGGTATGACCCAGACAAGGAGCTTGGAATTTATTTTAAATGCTCTGAGAAACCACAGGTAGGTATTGAACAAAGACACTATGACAAGATTTGCTTTGTTTTATAAAGCTCCATCCATAAGCCCTAGGAGAGTAGGTTGGAGGAGGGCAAGTTAGAAGGCAATCACTACTGTGTGAGTGTAGATGCTGTAACAGTTGAGCTGAGGAAACTGAGATTCAGAGAGGTTAAGTAACTCACCTAGGGTAACACAGCACACAGCTCTCAGAACTCAGAACCAATGTCTCTGACTACAATACCTGCATTCCTTACACTTGTAGATATAAAAACAAGAAAAAGAAAATAGAACATACAGGAAAGATACCTCATAGTCCAGACCCTTTTGAGAGTGAGAAGCACCATGCCACTGCTTCTCCACATATGTTTCCTATTTATGGATGTGAAACCAAACAATTTGTCCATAAAAAGGGGTGGGGAAGGCAGAAAGACACACAGGGAGATGGAAAGGCAGAAAACAAGAAGGGAAAATGAGAAAGGAGTATACCCAGGGATCCTGAAACACTCACTCCTCCAATCTAGGTCCTTTCCAGGCCAGATATCACAACTTTCCTGGGCTCCCCTGGGGTGTGACCAGCCAGGTAAGAGCCAAGGGAGAAGGCCAGGAGGTGCCCACATCGCAGCCTGAGGCTGCGCACGTGCCGGAGCACACCTCATCAACAGGAGCCCCGAGGCCCCCCGGCAGCTCCTCTCTGGAGAACCGCAGGCCCAGGGCAAGCTTGTAAAACTCCGGGGCCCTCGGGCTCTTGGGGCCTCCTTAACTGCTTGAAGATGTCAATGGGAATAACAAAGAGAATTAAAGACCCCAGCGCTTAAAAAATGAGGAAAATCCCTAGCTGTGCTGAGTACGCCTCCCCAGATTAGGTCCTGTCCCAACACACACAGAGCAAAACCTCACGAACTTTACTGCAACCCACCAGCCGGCAAGCCTTGATTAGGGCAATCCATGACCTGAAGGGGAAAAGGCAAATCCTCTACAAAATAACAATTCACGTTAGAGATTTAACCAAAACACCTCCCAGGGGCTCCAAGGCTCAATTTAGCTAAAGGTACAACATAGAATCAGAGTGGGTTACAACTGAAAGAGACTCCAGAAGTTTTTCTTGTAGAGGCAAGGAGCTGCAGCTCCACAGAGGGAAGCCGCCTGTCCAGGTCACGTGATTTTCTGCTGGCGACACCGTCTGGTGCCCCTGCTAATACACTCTCCATCCACGCCCCCCTCTGCCTGCATTTGACCCATAACCTATAAACCAGCGCAAATGCTGACCCCCGCCCATGCAACTCCACACTGCATAAAATATGATCTCTGTGGATTTTCTTGGTTCTCTTGGGAGGGAGAGGGGTTGACAGGACAGAGCCGTGTCCTCACGTGTCTCGTGAGTGTCTCTGTGCAAAGCCTAACAGGCAGTGGCTCCCAGGCATGGAGGTGATAAAAACAGCTGCCCTTTGTCCAGTGCTGACACGGTGCTACACCCTGGGAGCTGAGAGCTTGACCTGGGCTATTTTCTTTCTTTCCGAGGTTTTACCACCAGTTTATCACCCTCTTTCACAAATGGAGAAACTGAGGTTTGGACCCACTCAGCGACCTATAAGGATCATAGTAGGTCTTCTCATAAGGGCCAAGTCAAGATTTAAGCTCAAAGTCAGAAGCCGTAATCTCCTTTCTTTAATACGGTACAAATCTCCCTCTCTCTCTCTCTCTCTCTCTCTCTCTCTCTCTCTCTCTCTCTCTCTCTCTCTCAGGCAATGAACTTGATGTCTCTGACAAATGAGAACTGAATGCTGAAGGCACAGGGATAAGGCACAAAAAAGCAAGGCCCATGAGCCGTCCATTCTGCTCCCATCTAGTGTCCCTCCCTCCGTCCTAGAAATGCGCACATCTGAGCTTCTCAGTGAAGGAATGGGCTGAATAACATACCCTATAGTTGTTGCAAGAGTAACACAGAGGAACCTGCTTCGGCAAGGGAGGTGGTGGTGGGTGCAACACAAAAAGCTTAGCTTTTAAAGGAAAACACACCTGCCTGAGTCCTGGAGGCCTTGTTTCAGGCAGGCTGCCTTTGAGGTTTTAACCTTCCTGTGCTTCGGTTATTGCATGGATAACATGGGGATGGTATCCCCTCTCTAGAAGCATTTTGGTATGACCAGCTGGCTGAGATTTATTCGTATAGCTAACACTCCGCGTACACCACCTCCTCAGTATGAGACGCAGGGCAGCATGGTACTCATCAGTGCAAGCACTGCGATACCACATCCCAGAGGTGGCTTCCATCTTTGTACCTCAGGTTCCCTTATCTATAAACAGAGATAACCAGAAAACCTGCCCTCTGCTGCTGCAGCCAAACTAAATGAGCTGCTCCGTGAGAAACTTCCAGGGCAGAGACGGGTGCACGCTGCGTAGGAGTGAGCTGCTGCTCACGTTCCTTGCAGGTAGATAAAAGCCTTAGCTTTCATCTGTTAAGATGTAAAGTTTCTATCTTTAGTTTTACATAGATACCTAAGGACAGAAAGAGAAGCTGGTTAGAAGAGAAGAAGGGGATCGAGACAGGCAGGCCTGTGGAGGGGCCGGAAGACATGCTTCCCACTCCAGGTCCATTCACCTGGCGGTCACCTGACAGGGAGAAGATTGGGAGGTAGAAGCTAACAGGGACAAGAGACCTGCTCTGAGGGTCCAGCTGAAAAGGGAGGCATCGAGCTGGGAAGGAGGTTCCTCTCCCCAACTCTGCAAAAATAGCCCAGCTCTTTTCTGGGGTAGCTGGGTGCAGACTGACATAGCACCGGTGGTACTCGCTGTGGGAGAGCTGAGAGAACTTTCCTGATGGCTGGGCAGGCACAGACCAGTGAAAAGGTATTGGAGCAGAAGAGCAGTTACAGAGAGTTCCTGGGGCTTAGACTCTGTCCTGCCTGTAGGCAGGGGAGGGATGTGGAGGTGGCAGGAGGTGGAGATCTGCTGTTGTGGATATTGAGGAACGCACTCTTTACCAGGTGACTGTCATGGCATGGGTGCCTGCTAAATAATATGAGGGCCAGGGCATCTTCCACAAGGAAAATCAGTATTCCTGATTCACCCTGAATCATGAAAAAAAGCTTGACCTGGAGCCTGTCTTCTGGATAACTGAGGTGGTGGTGTAACATATGAAAGATTTTCATTCATTTGGGGGGGAAACCAAGGAAGACACAGCATGTGTTTGCTGAACATTTTCAAGCATGGGAAAAGTTGGAATCCAGCAAGGGCATTTTGACAGCACTGAAATTTATGGCTGGCTAGGAGGAGATAGTACCCCACATTTTTAAACAGTTTTGGTCAGAGGAGAAAAATGTAAAATCGGTTTCTGGATAATGAGGCCTGATCTCCCTTTTATGGTGCTCTAGTATGCAATTAAGGTTAGCTTCATGTAAACTGCCAGCACGCTCAGACTTTTAACGGCCTTATGTATGTCAGAATGGAAAATAAATAGTCCCCTGTTTGTGCTTTATGCAGGGAAATTATTGAGATAAACAGCTTGGGCCTGACAGGTGTGACTTCTTGCGGCTTAACGTGATGGATTTGCCAATGGCAGCCGGAGCTGATAGCACCAAACTGTTGATGGAAGAAAACCATGGTGAAGGGTCTGACAGTTCTGTAAGTGCCAGCGCCAGGCAGGGTTTGGCTTTTGACTGTGAGATGCTGGACGCAAGCAGAGCTGCTCTGAGGGCCCCACTGCCCTGAGGCAGCTAACACACAGGAACTCAGACTGCGCATTTGGGTTGTGGAAAGGACTAGAATGCAGAGATGGAGGGGACTGGTCCTGCAGGGCAGGTGGAATCCTAGACCTCCAGAGGCGTGTAGAGATGGGACAGTGAGATCTAGAAAGGTTCAGTGACTACCCAGCTGTTCAGAATTGGACCCCAGTTCTCCTGACCCGTGCCATTTCTGCTCTTCTGAACTGGAACTGTGCCGCATCATGAACTCATGGACTCACACTTGAAAACCTCTGTTTGGCCCTGCTTTTGCCCCTCCCTCCTTGCCTCTGGTCCCCCCTTGTGTCGCGGCCACTGTAATCCATTTTCTTCACCATCACTAGAATTTCCTAAAATGCAGATCTCAGCATTTGTCACACCCTCTCCCTCATTTAAAACCCGTTAGTAACTCCCCTCCTCTATCGGGATAAATTTGTAACATGGTTTACAAGGACCTTCACAAACCTGGCCTAGGCTTTCTTCTCCAGCTTCATAATCCCCAATTCCGAGCCACCCAAACCTCACACTCCAGTCATTCTGAATTATCCACTCTTTCCTCAGATGAGATTGCCAGATAAAATACATGATCCTGGGTTAAGAGTAAATTTCAGAGATGCAATAATTTTTAGTATAAATATTTGGGATATACTTATCCTAAAGTAGTATTCCTTGTTTATTGGACATTCAGCTGTGACTGGAAGGTCTCTATTTTTGTTTGCTAAATCTGGCTATAAATCTGGCAGCCCTACTCCTTTTGGACCCTGCTTTTCCTTACCTCTGGACCTTTTTAAATGTGCCATCCATTATCCAAAACACAAAGACTTTCCTCTGTCATTGCTTGGCTAACTCACTGAGCCAGGGGTACCAGAGTTTCATGTTCACCTTCCACAGTGTGAAGGTATTGCTAGGCTGTAACCACTAAGTCAACAATGATATTTCCAAGACCCCTGCACTCAGGTGAGGCCATGTGACTAGATCTTACCAGTGGACTGTGAGCATAAGCAAGTCTGTCCCTTCTGGGCCAGAGTGCTTAAGAAGTTAAGAAGCAGGGATATTGTCTCCTCCCTATTTCTTCATCTGATAACTGGAAGTAAAGGACATCAGTGTCCTAGGGGAGAGTGCAACTGAAAGATGGAAGGAGCCTGGATCCCTGAATCACTGTGAGGAAGGCCACCCACAGACCAATCCCATTAGCAATTACATGAATGAGAAATCAACTTCCAGTATGTTGTCACTGCAATGTGGAGGACTGTTTGTTATAGCAGCTAGCATTATTTTAGCTAAGATACCCATTCTGTGGGTCTTAGTATTGATATCTCTTTCTCATAGATGGTCCCTCAGACTGGGTTTGTGGCCCATTTCCGTGCTCCCACAGCACATCCATTTCTATTTTGTCAGCAACACCTACCATGCTGATAATAGACTCTGTACTTGTCTATATATTTTTCCTCCTGGACAAAATGATTCTTGGAGGTAGGGACTGTGATTTGCTTGGCCACAGCCATATCTGCAAACATAGCATTGTTAATGAATGACTAAGTAGAGTCTCTTCAATGCTATTGGGCTGTTTCCTGATTTTTTAAATTGAGGTGGCAGACAAATGATTTCTAAGATAACAACACAAATCTATAACTCGGGAGTTACAAATATAACTGAAGTGGAAACCTGCTGTTTTTGACTTCCCAGAACCCCATTTTCCACTGCGGAACGGCACTCCTTTCATTCTATGTGGCTGATGTGCTGGGAATATTGTGATTCATGGTACCCACCCCCAACCTTTCACCACCACAGAAGTGGGCAGGTGGCCCAGGCTAGACTCTATAGTGGTCTTCCCTCCTACAGCAGTGACTGGTAAGGGTTGGGAACAAGACCTAACCCAGACTTTTCCCAAAGAGTGTATATATATATATATATATATGAAACATGGAGCTGTTTTTTCCCACATATTGCTAGACAATATGTCTAGCCAGCTGCAGCCAACACACAAAGGAAATCAGAGCAAAAACTGAAGAGAAAAATACATTCTCAATAATATTTTCTAAGTTCCTGAGTCCAGCTGTGCCTGAAGCCAACCACCTCTGGACTTCCCACTTATGTGAGCCAATAAACTCTGATTGTGGCTTAAGCCAAATCTTAGATTCTGTCCCTTATATCCTAAAAAGTCCTAACTAATATAAAAATAGTAGTCTTTGAGAATTAAAATAAAATGTACCCAGACCATAGACTGTTTTGTATGGAGAAGGTATAATATAAACTTCATTGAAGCGTGTCTCAATATGGGTATCTTAAAATGTGTGTCTTAACATTAAACATAAAACATAAAGCATGTGCTTGTCCTATTGTCTATAGAAGTGAATGTACTTAGAAACACTTTTTTAAAATTCCATTTCATTCTGTAAAAGCAAACCTAGAGCGTAGTTAAATAACATAATTTTAAAGATGTGGAGAGCCCTTGTCAGTAGGCACTTGCTCGCCCCTCATTTTCACACTGTTCTGGAGGAAGGTAGTTTTTAAACAAAATATCTAATGATTTGCTGTAGGGACACCAAGTTGAGGGAGCTGCCGGTTTTGTGACAATTCCCCCGGCAAGCAAATCTGTGTCCCAGCCTGTCTCCAGCACGGCCAGCGGATCCAGGCGGAGAAACACCTCACCAAGCGGAGGCAGTCAGCTCCTGCCTGCCTAGAATTTGAAGCTTGAACAGAGAGACACAGACCGGAAATCAGGGCCCTGAGTCACAGGGAGGGTCCTTCCAAGTGAGAAGGAACACACACTTCTGTTTCAGAGGATGTGCTTGTTTCTGCTCTTCTGGTTCTTGATTATTTATAACAACCCTATGAGTTTCCCACCATTATGCCCATATGTTTTTCTTCAGTTAGGCAGTGTTGGGTTTTGTTGCTGACAATTAAGGAAATTTCACTAATGTCCGTGGGATGAGAGAAGAAGACAGTTTATAATGGATACCAGATATCATTGCTCCCGAAGTCCACAGCTGCTCCCTCCTGCCAGCACCCCGCCTCCGACTGGAGGGGCCCTCTGCTCTCTGTCTCTCTGAAGATCAGCCCACCTCCCGCCATCACCAGTGTCCGGAAATCCAAGCCCCCAACTCCCCTCAGACATGTACTACTTTCCAGAGTTGCAACTTGTGTTATGTTATTCTACATTGTTATGCAGAATAGTCTAGCTATTGTGTTGAGCTTCTGTCTCAAACTTCTCCAACCTAGAGTAGGACTTACACTTGACTTTAATGTACTCCAATTTTTTATGCTTTTCACAAAATAAAAGACCAGCCTTACTCCAAAGATCAATTCTGCTTCTATTCTTACAGAGAAAATAACTGGTGACAGCATTAAAGTATCAGTTTGTGGCTGCTTCTAGCCTTAAAGATTTCAGCGCTATTGGAAATCAGACTCACAGTACCCTCTTGCATAGAAAAAGCCTGTTTGCATCCTTTTCTTGGAACACACAATGGCCCCGAGAGAGGCACACCCGGTCGTCTTGCTTCCTAAATTTCTTAAAGGTTGTTTCCCTCCATTGAGAACTTCTGGCTTCTCCTATATGTCACATGACACCATGCATTATCCTGACCTTTTGTTTCTTTCCATGCTCTATCAGTAATTCAGAGCCAAGGAGAATAATCCAGAGGAGAGACGTTACTGTCTGTCTCCAGACTCTTTCCAGGTATCTGACATTCCTTAGGCAGCTGTTGTAGATGGACTGAATGGTGACAGGCAAATCGGAAACAGACCTCTGCTCTGGTGGTCTGCTGCTCTGTGTCCATGGTAGGCCAAGAAGCAATAACAGCTGTCCAGCAAGGAGGCCAAGACATCGCCAGTGCAGACAGTGACAAAGCCATCCTCCCCCGAGGCTTCCAGGACACCAAGCCTTCTTCCCACAGAATCACCCAGCTGGCTGCCAACAAGGAGGAGGGATTGTCTTTCTTCATTGAGTGGGTCACATGGAGTTGGCCAAAAAAAGCCACCCAAAGGTCATGTCCACACTTGGACGGTCATCGTAGCTGAGAGGCCAATTAATCTGCAAATGGGGGATCTTACTCAGACATCCTGGAGTTTGGAAAAGAAAAGGAAGCAATGAATGGCTTAGTGGCTACCAGAGTATATGCCAAAGCCATAGTGTAGAAAAGCTTGGTGCAGTAACTCCTCTGTTCCACCAAATGTATGGAAATCATTTCCTATACTGAGCCACTTTCCTGACTATAAATTGAGATGGTTGGACTAGATCTTAGAATCACATGATATTAGAGAATGACTATGAACTAAACCGGCCCCTCATATCACAGACAAGTAAACTGAGGCAGACTCACATTTCAACATACATTTCTTGAGCCTACTATGTGCCAGAGGAAGTGTTACATGCTAGGGATAAAACAGTGAACAAATGTACATACAGCCCCTCCCCTGAAAGTGCTTGCAGTACAGCTGGGGAGAGAGACATTGATTAAATAATCACATGTATGAATATTTAACACAAACCAATGAGTTCTATGAGGAGGGCTGAGGTATAGTAAGAACATATTTCAGGCAGACATGCCTTAGTCAAGGCAGTCCTATAAGAAAGTCCTTTCAGATCTAAGACCCAAAGGAAGGAGAGGGTTTAACTAACAAAGGTGGAGTGATGTGTGAGGGAAGAAAGAGGCAGAGAGAAAACATATGCAAGGTCCTGACACTAGCGAGAACAGGGGACTTTCAGGAACATGAAAGCAGCCAGGGGCCAGGAGGCTAGAATGGAGAAAGACAGGCAGAGAGTGGCCCAAGATGAGACCAGAAAGAAAGTCAGGGCCAGTCCAGACGGCTGTCACAGGTCCACGTGGTGTGCAGAATGTTAAGATGGTATGCAAGATTCCAATGCCCCAGGTAGGCAGAACATGTGGATATGATGGAATTTTACTCCTGCAATTATGTCACGTTAAATAGCAAAAGAGATGTGCAGGTGTAATTAAGATTACTAATCAGTTGTCTTTGTGTTAGTCAAAAGGGAGATTATCCTGGGGGTTCCTGACCTAACCATGTGAGCCCGAAAGGAGACAAGGATCAGCAGCACACACTCCCCTGCTAGCCCAGAGGAAGGGAACTGGCCATGTGATGAGTTGCCTATGGAGGGCACCATAAAGCCAGGTCCTGAGGACAACCTCTAGGAGCTGAGAGTAAGCCTTCAGCACCAGCCAGCAAGAAAACGGGGACCTCTCTCCTACAGCCATAAGCAAATGAATTCTGCCAACAGCCTGAATGAGTTTGGAAGAGGATCCTGAGCCCCAGGTGAGACCACAGACCCAGCCAACATCTTGATTTCAGCTTTGTGAGAACCCTAGGCAGAGAACCCAGCCAGCATATGCTAGACTTATGACCCATAGAAACTGGGAGATAATAAGTGGGTGTTATTTTAAGTCCCTAGGTTTGTGGTGATTTGTTGTCTTGCAATAGAAACTAAGGTATCTCTTTAAATATTTTGATATTTACCTTTAGATGACTATGAAGTCATTAACAAATTTTAAGGAGGGACCAGGAGTGAGCATCATATGACACTACATTTCTGAAGATTCCTTAGGCTAGTGTAGGAACAATATATTCGAAAGGCAAGAGTCCAGTAAGGAGGCAAGCAACGATGGTGGTTCTGGTCGTGGGGGAGTTGTTCATAGAAAGAGGAAGACAGATAGAAAAGATAGTCAGATGGTAACAGAAAAAAAAACCCTTCAACTCTTAGAGATATATATTGAAATATTTGCTTCAAAATAATCTAAGAGGTGGGTAGGAGTAAAGGTGAAACAAAATTTGCCATGTTTTAATAATTTTTCAGGCTAATAGGTATTTCAGGTTTGTTATACTATTATCTCTCTTCTGTGTATATATAAATATACTGATTTTTAGTTGAAGTGTATATACAGTGAAACACACAGATCTTAAGAGTACAGTTGGATGAACCTTGACAAAAAGCATATGCTTACATGAGCCATAGTCCCTATCAACTCAGAAACTTCCCTGCATCCCCTACCCAGCTAATCTCAATCCTCTATCCTCAGGCAACCACTGTCATCACAGATTAGTGTTGCCCATGTGAGAGCTCATACATGGAATCACACGACGTGTTTCACTTCTTTCACCCATTATAATTCACCTGTGCTGTTGCGTCTGTTAGTAGTTCATTCCTTGTTATTCCATTGTATGACTATATTAGTTTGTTTCATTATTCCATTGATGGGCAGACACATGGGCTACTTCCCTATGTCAGCAGTTATAAAGCTGCCATGGAATATGCTTATGCAAGTCTTTTTAATATATGTTTTAAATTCTCTTGGTGAATTTTCTGGGTAATTGGTAAATGTATATTTAATTTTATATCAGAAACGGACATACAGGTTTCCAAAGTGCAGGTCACTTCTTACACTCTCACCAGTAATTTATGGGAGTTCCAGTCGCTTCCTCTAGAATAACAGGAGGAAAGCAGAGGAAGGAAGAGAGGGCTTTCCCTGGTGATGGTCAAGTAGATCCTGATGTCATCTGCTGAAAGTGAGGGAGAATGGGCACATGAGGGGGTGTAAGAAGTGTAAGGAGAGGGGTGGCTTGCATCAGTCACTGAAAAAAATGGAAGGATGACCTGATGCATTTGGATTGCTGAGACAGTGTGGAAATCCATTTATGGTTGTTAACTGAATTCACAGTGGTGTCACGCTGCCTTGTTTGCCACCTTTTCCCAGCATTACACACAGTCACTTGAATTTTGGCACAAAGTAACTAAATGTGTGGATTTATCCAGGGTCTGGGTGAGATATATAAGCAAGATTAAAAAAGAAAAACAGAGGGGCAAAGGAGTTATGGGAATGATGAGCTAAGGCATATATGCTGGCTTCAGCTATATATTAGTAAGGACTACCTTTTGTTGTAGGTAAAAGATGCCAGAAATTACAGGGAATTAAACAAGAGAGAAGTTTGTTTCTGACTCATAAAAGAAGCTGGAAGTAGACACTGCAGGACTTGTATCCTTGATGTGTGCCATCACTATGGAAAGGAGTATACTTTAGTAAACATTGTCTTTCAGTAATATGAACCCAAAATACCCAGTATGGAACTTATCCAGACACTATCGTTACAAAGGTCATATATGAAAAGATCATATACTCAATGGTGAAAAACTGAAAGCTTTCCTCTAAGATTGAAAACAAGACAAAGATTTCCTACCCTTGCCACCTCTATTCAACATAGTACTGGGAGCCCTAGCCAGAGCAGTTAGGCAAGAAAAAGAAATAAAATACATCTAAGTCAGAAAGGAAGAAGTATCTCTGTAGGTTATATGATTTTATATGTAGAAAACCCTAAAGACTCCATTAAAAAAAACTGTTAGAACTGCTAAACAAATTCAGTAAAGTTGCAGGATACAAGATCAACATACAAAATCCAGTTATGTTTCTATACACTAACGATTAACTATCCAAAACAGCAGTATCAAAATGAGTAAAATATTTAGAAATCAACTTGAATAAAGAGGTAAAAATCCTGTACATGGAAAACTGTAAAACATTGATGAAAGAAATGAAAGATACAAATAAATGGAAAGACTTCTTGTGTTCCTGAATTAGAAGATTTAATATCTTTAAAATGTTCATACTACTTAAAGTGTTAGACAGCTTCAATGTAATTCCCATCGCTTATCAAAATTTTAAATGTACTTTTTGATACAAAATGCCCAATTTTGGAACTTATCCTATGGAGATAATACACAAGCACATGAAGATGTGTGATCATCACAGAATGTTTTTAGAATGGGGAGAAATTATTTTTAAAATCTAAGTATCCCTCACAATGGTATAATAGGATATTATGTAGTCATTAATGTGCTTGTGAAGTTCTACATTAATGCATTAAGATGTTTACAGCAAATTGTTGAGTGAAGCAGCAATTACAGAGCATAAGGTACAGTATGTTCTCACTTACGTTAGTTTTTGTGTCTCTATATAGGAATATTTGCATATCTACCCAATTCCTAAAATTCTGGGAGTTGGAATTTGTGATCTCTTCTTTATAATTTTCCATGATTTCCACACTTTTTTAATAATGAGGATCAATATGTTTTGTAGGCAGATAAAAAAGTAAAGTGATTTTATGTTGGAGCAAGTGAGCAAAAGGAATGGATTGTGCAAGAAGCATAATTGGAATGTGACTCTTGGCAAGAATAGCCCCAGACAGCAATGGCGTGTGAGCCTCGCCATGTGAGCTAGGGAGGGTCTACTGAGCAGACTAGCTAGATCTCGCCTTTCCAACTCTATCCACCTCTGCCCTAGTTCAGCCTCAGGTTCCTCTCTTGTGAAACAGAATTTCAGTAACTTGCCTGTAATCGTGGAGGTGACAGGTGGAAAACACTTGACCTTTGACCCAGGTAGCTGACGTAGAGGCTAGCATAACCACTCCCCTAAACATCCTTGACTTTGCCAAGGAGAGCTGACCAGCCCCACCTTGGCCCCCTCTCAGCCTCATAGATGCTTACAGCCCCTGAAGACATGGCTGCAAATTTCTTTGTAGTCAGCTACGACTTTTGGACTTGTGCTATCACTTGTGGCTACTTATATTGAAATTGATCAAAAGTACATAACATTGTAGAATTCAGTTCTTCAGTTACACTTGCCGCTTTTCAAGCACTCAATAGCCAGTGCCTAATACACTGGAGGACACAAGCAAAGAATAGTTCCATCATTACAGAAAGTTCTGAACTCTGAGAGTCCAGGAATGGTGCCCAGTTCACCGCTGTGTTCTCGGCAGCTAGTTGAGTATGAAACAGCCAGAAGGACCTCACGGAGTGAGTGAGGAATTAATGATTCAATCTATTAAATCCCAGCAAATTGACACTAGGTGGGAAAGGCATTTGGCAGGAGCCAACGTTTCAGCTAAGTCCCAAAGGCAGTTACACAAATGGGTGGGTCAAGAGGAGGGTAGAGCATTCCAGATGGGAAAAAGACATTGACTTAGTGAGAAATGTGAAGGGAATTGGCACCAGAAAGCTATTGTTCTCAAGTTCTTTTCTCATTGCCAATTAAATATCATCTTAAGCGGTGTTTTCTTATCAGACTTCCTCCCTGATTTGATATTATTGTAAGGTTTGCTTTGACTAATTGGGCTCTTGGCAGTTCAACAGTCAAGCAATATTTTAAGTCTTACAATTTATATATTTTGTTTCATTGTTAATTTTTTATTGGAGGTGAAAGCATAGACCCCAGAAACTACAAAAAGGTTTCTAGGAGACTTTCAACCCAAATGCCCACTAGTTCAAATGTTCATTATAATCATTATCAAAGCGGATATATCTTAAATAGCCTTAGGGTGTAGAGGAGAGACTGCTGAATTAATGTGGAGGGTTTTTTTGCTATCCCCCAAGCAAGAGATGCTAAGCCAGTTACTGCTGGAGCCATAAAAACTGAGTTAGTCTCAAACTAATTCTAAGAATCTTTTTTTTTTTCAAGTTTCATAGTTATCCAAACTGCATGGGGTTGAAACCCAACTTTACCACTTACTAGATAAGCCTCAGTTTCCTCTTCTATGAAAAGGTGGTTATAAAAGTGTTAGGAATATTAAATAAGCTAATGTATGTAAGGTACTTAGTATAATGCCAGGTACATAATAAGAACTATATAGGAGTTTATGAAATACATAAATAATAAATAACTCAAATTTATATGTTTTTGCCATATCTCCAAATATATTTCTGCAACTAGTGTTCTTGGGAATGAAAGTCATACTCTTAATCATAATTACCACATTAACTATCATTCATTATGTTCCTACTGAATACTAATGTTTACAAAAACCTGGAAATCCATCACCCCATCCATGATCTCACTGCTACCCTGATTCAAACCACCATCTCCCTGGGCTTGGACTAGTGCAGTAGCCACTTATCTGGTCCCCTAGTGTCTACTCTGACCTCTCATATGGTACTAAGGGTATCTTTTCAAATGGAAAATTTGAGCCTATCACCTCCCTATCTAACACTCACAAGAGGCTACTCAACAAGACAGCAGAGTGGGGATTCAAATTTGTCAACAATAAGAGCAGTTTAAAAATTCCCCACATCCAAAGCATCCTGTGTCTTATAGTATCATTGTCCTTTCAGAAAGGTGAGGAGACTCAGATTCCGAGAAAATTAGTAATTTACCAAGGGCTGCCCAGCAGTTAGTGGCAGAAGTGGGGTTTGAACACTATCCACAACTCTTGCTCTTTGTTTTTAAATTTTCTTTATATTTTTAAATGCCCACCCCAATAAATACAGTTACTATTTCTCAACAGAGAACATACAAAAAACATACAGTATTATTGACTATATTCTTTATGCTATACTTTCATCCATGTGACTAATTTAAATTGTACCTGAGATTTTGTGCCTCTTTATCCCCTTCACCTATTTCACCCACCTGTCCAAACCCCTTCCCCATGGCAACCACCTGTCTCTTCTCTGTGTCTATGAGTCTGTTTCTGTTTTGTTCATTTGTTCTGCTTTGTTTAGATTCCACCTATAAGTAAAGTCATATGGTATTTGTCTTTCTCTGCCTGGCTTATTTCACTTAGCATAATACCCTCTATTAGTATTATAATACCAGCTACTATAATATGATTCATCCATATTGTTGCAAGTTGCAAGATTTCTTTCTTTTTATGGCTAGATAATATCCCATTTTATATATGTGCACATCTTCCTTATCCATTCATCTATTGATGGACACTTTGGTTGCTTCCATATCTAGGCTGTTGTAAATAACGCAGTGATAAACACAGGAGTGCATGTATCTTTTCAGGTCAGTGATTTTGTTTTCTTTGAGTAAATTCCCAGAAGTAGAATTGCTGGGTCATATGGTATTTCCATTTTTAGTTTGAAGAACCTCCAACTGCTTTCCACAGTGGCTGGACCAAATGACATTCCCAACAGTGTGGGAGGGCTCCCTTTTCTCCACATCCCCGCCAACACTTGTTATTACTTGTCTTTTGGATGGTGGCCATTCTGACTGGTGTGAGGTGATATCTCACTGTGGTTTTGATTGGCATTTCCCTCATGATTAGAGATGTGGAGCATCTTTTCATGTGCCTGTTAGCTGTAAGTGTGTCTTCTTTGCATAACTCATGCTCTTAATCACAGTGATGGGTGGGTAGTCCATAATCACTGTACATAGAGTACAAGGACCTCAAAATATATGTACCCTCTTCATTCCAAGCCCAGGATCCTGGGAAGGGTCCATGTTAATCTCTTGATCACCCTGCCCCTTGAAAATACCTTTCACAGAGAGGAGGAAGGATATGAGGTGTTCTCCTTGGTCATAGTTCCTATTTCTAAGACTCAGTCCCTAAAGAGCTCTTCTGCAGACCCCCAAGCCCTCTCTCAGCTTGACATTCTCACTGACCCTCCTCTGTACTCCTCCTTCAGAATGTTCTTAGGCTTGTCATGAAGGAAAGCCTACACCATGGCTAATATCCATTTGAGATATCTAAAATTCTGTGTTAGACACACTGAGACATGGACATACCACTGACCTGGGTTTTACTATTCCCCTTGCAGACAGACCAACTCAGGATTAAACTATTCCAACCTCCAGTGTATAGTTTCTGCCATTTTGGTATCCACTGAACATTGATCTGTAATCAACATCTCAGAATATTATGCATTCTTCATTCCTGAATATTGCTAATAACTTAATTCCATCATATGCATGATTACAGATGCATATAATTTTGTTTAAATATCTGTGGATTCTTATATAGTTTCTGTGTTGTATATATCATATATTTTCATGTCTATGCCTGTATCATCAGTTACTAGCTAAATGCTGACAACTCCCAAATTTATATTTCCATTCCAGACATTACTGCTAAGTTCCAGACCCATTTATCCAGAGCCCGCTCAGCATCCCCACTTTCACATCTCACAGGCACACAAAGTCAGCAAGTCCAAAACTAAATTCCTGATCTTTCCAGAGTCTTATCATCCTCCCACACTCCTTATCTAAGTAAATGGCACTAACCAGGTGTTCAAGCCAAAAACCTGGAAGCCATCCTTGACACCACCTCTCTCCCTATCTACCAGATCCTTCCATCCCAAGTCCTGACAACCTAACCTGTTAAAGTCACTCACTAATGATTTATTTGATGATTGACTGTATGAAAAATGGGTAATACCATGGTAAACAATAGATATGGTCCTTTCCTCTCAGAGCTTATAGTCATAAACCACAATAGCACATTTGATGGAATAAATTAATAATGTGCATACAGGAGATAGTTTATACAAGATAGAGACTTAGATAATTTCATTAATGTGCAATTGCATAGTGTGTACTAGATCCCATCTGTGGTGTCTCAGGGCATGGAGTATAGTGTATATGCAAAATCAGACAGAATGGTTTGGCCAATCAGCTGATAAATTATCTATTACACAACAACTACCTTAATCTGTTCAGGCTGTTATAAGAAAATACTATAAACTGGGTGGCTTAAACAACAGACATTAATTTCTCACAGGTCTGAGGGCTGGAATGTCCAAGATCAAGCTGCCAGGTGATCTGATTCCTAGT
Source organism: Manis javanica (assembly GCF_040802235.1). Taxonomy (NCBI): domain Eukaryota; kingdom Metazoa; phylum Chordata; class Mammalia; order Pholidota; family Manidae; genus Manis; species Manis javanica. Next base: position 103,916,303 of record NC_133165.1, on the reverse strand, counting down.
AAGAGCCCACTTCCTGGTTTGCAGATATCTGCCTTCTTGCTATATCCTCACATAGTGGAGAGAGAGAGCCCTGGCGTCTCTTCTTACACAAGCAGGGATCCCATCACAGGTGCTTCACCCTCATGATCTCATCTAAACATACTTACTTCCCAAAGGTCCAACCTCCAGAGGCCATCACATTGGGGATTAGAGCTTCAACATATGAAATGGGGGGAGGATTCAAACTTTCAGTCCATAACATCGACTATGTGCTAAGAACTTTTCTAGGCATTGGGACTTCAGCAAAGATCAAGAAAAGGTTCTATACCCTCAGCTCCTTGGAAAACTTCCCCACACATTTTGATGGGAGGAAGAAATTTCTTCTCACTATAGAAGCCATATACTCCTTTTCTTGAACTCCCTTGCAGCTAAATTGCAGGCAGGGAACCTGGGCTCAGACTATCAGAAACCTCTGTAAACTATTTGATGCAAGGAATATGACACCAGGAAAAATCTGTTTAGATCTGTAGTGGCACCTACATTCAGCTCCCAGAGGCAGCAAAGGAAAAGGTCCCAGCATGAGCAAATTAATGGTGATGCTAGCAACATAAGCTGCTGAACTAATTCAGTGGTGGGATTTAGGATGCTGTACCAGGCTTGGTTCTCCAGGGTCACTCTATATCTTTTATGCAATTAACTCCTTATTTAAACTAACTAATGTTGGGTTCTGTTGTCTCCAATTAAGAATCCAAGGTGATACAACTGGGTTGAATCTCAAGTCCTGAATAATTAGCTGGGTGCCTCTGGGAAAATTAACTTCTTTCAGCTTCAGTTTCCTTATCTACAGTTTGAAAACCACTCAGTGTAATAGGTCACAAGCTTGTTGGGAAGGTCAGTTGTGGTTTTCATTAAGGCCTTCCAGCTTTGATATCTCAATGATCTCTAATGGAATAATCATCATTCTAAGAATTCAAGGAATCGGCTTCCATTTCTCCCCCTTTTATGTTTCCTTCCACTTCTTTCCTGTGCAAAAAGGGGGAAATATTCCTACTATCTGTTTCCTTGATATAGCATTTAACAGTTTGCTTATGTATTTATATCATATTTGATCGTCACAAAAACCTTGGGAGAAGTATGTTAAGACAGTCATTTTAATTCTCATTTCATAAAAGAAGACACTGAGGATCAGAGAAGTTGAGTCCAAGTTGGTACTTTTTCTGGTATTCTTAACTTTTGGGGTAATCAGGGCATTTCAGTTACACCTTTTGCCTATTGGCCCAAAAGTTGTGATAATAAATTAAAGCTGCCTAGTTCTCTAGCCTATTAGACATTGATCTTTGAAACACCTTCCTACTTTTAGAAAAATTCCCTACTATGTGATCCCACAAGGAAAGCCAAAGAGGACTCTCTTTACTCTCTGGTACCTGGAGCCAGGAATGTGACCTAAGATCAGCCGACAGGAACTTCTCACCCAGGCCCATGACCTAGGACCAGTCAATGGCACATTCTGACTCTGGCCCTTGAATACTGGCAAAAAATACATCCACACAAAGACAATTGAGGGTTTTTATCCAGTAGCATCAGGATGAAATGCTGGAAGACTCAGGGTCCAGTGGTGACAGCAGTGACAAGAGAGTGAGACAATGCTGACAAGGGATTTCATCTGTGGCTCAACCTCCCTGGATTACACACATTTCCTAAACATCATTCTCCAGTCTTCCCGCAGTTTTGGAAGCTGCTCAATATCTTTTCAATATATGCATTTTCTGTTAAAATCAGTTGCTTTCTTCCAATAATCCTGAGTGATACCCTTAGGGAAACATCCACATGACATACTGAGACATTCTCTTTCACACCCTTGGCCTTAGAGTTGGATTTCTAGGCCAACTGGTCCAGCTTGGGCTCCATCCAATTTCCAAAATCTGGAACAAAGAAGCGTTGAGCCACCTACAGGGTAGATTCATAACAAATGCCACAAAGACATGAGCCAGTCAGGCTCCTATGTCCTATGGATTTCTGTCCACACTATAAATTCCATGGCCATGTATAGGCAACCTCAGTATACAAACAACCCACTACAAACCAGGACCAGTCTGAAAAGGGAATGGCCGAGAGGGTACTCTGAGAGGACATTTACAAAATTACCTTAATGAGAGGCTACCACTGAGAAGAAAATGGGCACAAACTTGGAGCAAAATAAAGGCTAATTAGAAAGTTTAATGACATCTGTTCAAGAAGAACTTCCTTAGGCACAGCAAATGCTGAGCGATTTCTGTAATTTCAGAGTCTTCAAATAAGTCCTGCTCTTTATCAGAGGAACAGACCCATCAAACTCTTCAATTGACCTTCAATGGGATCCTCCCAAAATATTAAAACCTATCTACCATGTGTCTTGCAGGCCTGTTTCATGCATTGGATCGCTTACCTCAAAACACTTGTGTGAGATCACTACCATCATTTCTACATTGTTGATTTTGCACATAAGGAAACTGAAAATCAAAGAGGGTAAGTGAGTTGCCCAGGGTCACACAGGTATTGAGTGGTAGAGTTGGGAGTAGAGTGCAGGTCTGCCTGGCTCCAAAAGCCACATTCTTTCCACTAACCCACGGTGCTGTTTTCCTTTCCAAGGTGATTGTCAAGATCCCTTGCCAGAAAGTGTTGATAACAACTGTCTCTGACAGTGCAATGACAGGAAGTCTTTTATACACCCGGGTGACAGGTGGGAGTGGCTGCCCAGGAGATACGGGTCTGCAGGGATGGGATGGGCTGTCAGAGAGGCGGGGTGATGTCTGACGTGGTTGTTTTTCTTGGGAAGTCCTGGTCGGGTTATTAATTGAGGAAGGGTGAGGAAGAGAGAGTGGGTTTGAGGGTTAAGGGAGGAGGAGTGGGTGCAGCAGGCTTTGCCCTCATTCACATCCTGATTGCTGCCTGGAGGAGTCCATGGGCCCCAAATCTAAAGCGGCCGCTCCTCCCTGGAAGCAGCTGGTGCCCCTTCAGCAAGCCACTCACAGCACCAAACCTCCCCTAGCTTAGAGGCTCCGTCCTAACTGGCTCCCATCAACACTCTGGTTTCTCCACGGGGCAAGAACCCCTTTGGAGCTATATCAGACAACAGAGCTAGATATTATTTGGGATAGGAAGTAGGAAATAGAATCACTTGTTAGCCTTGAACAGAACGCCCATGGAAGTGGGTTACTTAACATACAATGTGCTTCACTGCAGAAGCTTCTGAGGGGCAAACATTATCCTGCCCACCAGCAGCCCGAGGAGAGCCTCAAGAGGAGCCGTGGTCCGGGAGGGGCAGCCCTGAGGGGAGAGCCACAGCCCACACTGGCCTGGGACTATGCAAAAGCATGAGGACATGTTCTGGGAGACAAGTGTTCCCCACTTTAGGTGTTTACTGTGATGAGGGGAGTTCCCCTGACCACGCCTGGCCTGTTGGTCCACCTCGCCGTACTCTCCAGGGAAACAGTGAGTTACCTGGCTGATGAACAAGAGCCCATTGTCTGTCTCTTGACTGGGTGGTTCTAATCTCTCGAGGCTGCCCAGGAGGGGGTTCACCTCCCTTCCCTGTCCTCTGCTTCCTAGTGGAGTGTGCTGCTTTGCGGACTCCGATCTGCCCTCGGTTGGTTGCTCTGAAGTCCAGTCTGGGGTTGAAGTGTCAACAGCCTACTTAGGCTCTCGCTCAAAAAACTTGCTTCAATCATTAAGGCAACAATTTGGTCCCAGCTGCTCCAGCCTGTGTCTTGGTTCAGAATCAGAAAGGGAGGAGGAGATACTGATGATGCCCAGCTGTCAAAAATGGCAGCAATTATTATTAATATCATTTTCTTATTTCTGAGACAAATTTGTTAATAGTGAGAATTTAGGATTTCCATCTCCACTGATTTAGTCAGAGATGTCCCAATACCATGGCCAATGGCCTCAAGATCAGCACCTGTCCCCTCTCTCCAGCTCCTCTGCCCTGCTCACCCCAAACACCCATCCACCTCTCCACATCCATATATCTTCCTATCTACTTAGCACATAAGCTCTTCCCTCAGAAACAGCATACCAAAGTCACTTACGATATGAAACAAGCTGCCATAAATAATGTTAAAATCCTCATTGTCCCATTATCCCTGGCCAGGGCCTAGTTAGGGCAGCTTTGCAAAACCCTGCCAAGCATCTAGGAGAAGGAAGGGTCTTACCCACAAGCCTGCTCAGTCCCTGCAGCGCTTGCAGACGCTCCTGTCTGATGATGTAAGAAACTGGACAATGATATGGCATTAAAGGTATGCAGGAATATATGTGCACCTGCTTATAAAAGTGTATGAGTGTCCACACAAGCCCAGGCATCTACATCTGTCTGTGTCCAGGTCTCTGACGTGTCCAGGTCTCTGACAAGCCCAGTGTGCCTCAGTTCCCCACTAAGACCAACTCTGAGCAGCTTGTGAATTAGCAAGGAACTGTAAGGAGGAAGTGATTGCTGCAGAATGCCTCACGTGGAGCTGGGGAGACACCTGATGCTGGGAGGTAGGGGGACTTGAGGATGTGTTTACACAACACCTTACACAACATTGAGGAGGAGCTGATTGTACAAAGAACATGGAGTGCTGATGGACATTACGGGGGTAACCTAAAACTTCCCAGTGCCACGTTGGCCTTTGACATTCCCACCACCTGAGGGACCCTTTCCAAAGCAACTATGTGCTTTCATTCTACAGGTGTAAATGCCCCCTCTTCCATTCTTGCCTATTTCTCTTTATTTGATGTGTTTTCTATCTGTGCTCCCTTCGCCCACTGCCCACCATTTTGTTTATACCACTCTTTAGAACTTAGGGGCTTAGGATATTTTTCAAGGGCAGGGATGGGTCTGAGTCACCTTGTTCCTCACCACCCAGCAGAGCCTGGCACAGTATAGATGCTCAAAAATTGCTGGTTGTAGAAAAGAAGCATCTTGCTGTCTAGAGTGTGGAAATCCTCTCCTAATCAACAGCACATCATGTCAGACTCTCCCTGGAGGCTCCATAGTGAATCATGTGATAATATAGCTCCTGCTAAAAGCCTGGCTTATCAAGGCTTTTGCAGAGTTTCCACCATCACAAAGAGGAAAGGAGGTGAAATTATGTTTTATTCAAGAATTTTCAGACATAACCTAAAAAGCATTCCCAAACCCATTACCCCATAGAGTCATTACTTGAAGAGTTGACATCTCATTTCACCCTTGGCTTGATTAAGAGCCAATAAAACAACCAATAGTTCATGGATTGTCCCTGTATTAAGACAAAGTATTGCTATTGTAGACACCATCCATTATGATATCCAGTGTCCCATTTCTTTTGCTTTAGGCAAACCTATACAGAAATGATGTGAATCCACATGGTGTGGACTGGGAGACCCCAAGCTAAGCAGCCTAGCAGAATTCAAGCAGGTGCCTGTTGATGGCAGAAGTTGTTCTAGTAGCCAGACAGAATTTCAAGTGCAGGCAATGACAATACTTAATCAGAAAGTGATAGGTGACTGTAGAAACACCAACCAAGAGAAAGCAAGGAGGGCTTCCTGGAGAAAGCTGCAGTTAAGAGAAGACCATGAAAATTGCCTAGAAGTTAGTTGGAAAGGGGGTGGGATAAAAGCTCCTGACAGAGGGTCCAGCATGAGAAAGAGCAAGAAAGAGCATGGCCCATTTGGGAAAAAGGAAAACAGTTCATTATGTCTGAAATAGACAAGGTGAAAAGTGAGATCAAAAGTGTAAACAGGGATTCTCAGAATAGTCAGAAACATTTAAAAAGGATTTTCCAAGGGCAAAGGATGGCACTGAAGATTTTTGATAGGGCAATTACTTAACCAGATAGCTATTTCCCTAGCAGCAACGTGGACCACCAGTGATGGGTGAGGCAGAGGGGATGTGGGGAGACCTAGAAAGATACAGTTGCTGTACTGGCAGTGATGTTATAACGGCCTAGACTAGCAGGGTGGCAGAGGGTGTGGAGAGAAGCAAATGGATCTGAGAGATAGTCTGAAGGTAGAACTGGTAGGACTTTCTAAATTATTGGGTATGGGACTGAAAGAGAGAAAGGAGTCAAGGTCAGCTCCCAGCTTGTGATACTGGAGACAAGACATTCCCTGGACCATGACTTCCTGTGGGCAGGGCCACCATGCAGGTTCAAGGGCAGGACCCAGGCCAGGCATGTTCTCCTGTCCTTCCTATACACTGGGCTGAGCCACATTTATCTCACCAGCTCTGTTCCAGCTTCGCCATATCTGCCACCTGATGGATAAGCAAGTGAGCTCCTTTTACAGATCTATCTCAGCCCGGCTGGGAGGCAGCAGGGCACTTGCTTAGGCTTGCAGGGCTCATTCTTGTACCCCAGCCCGGCTCTCCAGAAAGCTGTGATAGCGGCAGGTGGGGGCAGTGTAAAGAGGGAGGGGCTGTGGAGGACATGTCTGAATGTGACCAGAGCTATATTTTGTTCCATCCAGTACTTGTCCCAAGGGCATTTCAGTCTCTCCATGGGGAAGTCAAGAGGCACAGACCAGTGAGGGTGAGGTTCACCTACCTAAGCCTTACTCCAAATTCCCATCATTATTCATCTTCAGGACCTGGCACTGCCACGAGGTAACCCTAACGCTGGGGTGCTACTGGGAGGAGCAATGCACAGAGAGGGGTAGGGGGCTGAGGAAAAGGGGAACATAAATAAAGACATCCTCAAGGCACAGAGCAGGGTGGCCCCAGTTCCCGACCCAATCCCAAGGGTGGATGGCCCCTGGCCCCGTTTGGAGCACAGTCCCTCTTCCAGCCTTACAGCAAACATTCTAACTCTCTGGCTCCCCGACATCTGTTTCCACAGCAGAATTCTTGATGAAGCCCCCCGGAGTATATTCCTTGGATCCAATCCTAGCTCTTAAGGAAATCGGTGCTTAGTCCAACCACTTAAAAACAGGAAGGCTGAGAGAGACAGGGGGTGTAAAGAAGGGGGCAGCTGCTGTGCGGCTCCACCCCGGAGGGCCCATTCATGCTGTACCCGTGCGAGCAGAGCCCTGTGGAGTTGTGCGGTGCTTGGCAGCCCAGCTTGGGAGGCAAGAAACCCAGCCCCATTCCTGAACGGTTGTCCTATCGGCATCGTTCCCCCTCCTTGTCCCCCACCCACCCACACACCTCCCAAAACCTCAAGCCTCTCGCCTCTAGGAGTCCAGGGCACTGGATTCCATTCGCAAGTCCCAGATACCACTAGTGCTCCACTCCTAAAATACCAGGGTTTCCTGAGGCTTGAATTCACAGCACTTACTCGTAATGAGAGGAAAAGCCCACAAGGAAAAACAAATGCAAAATGGAAAAGCCCAGGCTTGATGAAGGAGCCAGGGAAAAGCAGCGGAGCCACTTTCCCGAGACCCGGAAGCACTCCTGTGCCCACCACTTGGCTGTAAACTGTCTACCAAGCCCAAGCGTGGATGGCTCACCCCGCCCCTCCCAAGGCTGAATGACTGGGTCCCCTGCTGAGCCTGCCAACCCCTCTCTGCTCCCCCACTCTCCCCATCACCAGGGTGCCTTAAGGACTGCCTTTTTGACGTTTATCTCTGGGCCACTCAATGACATGATTACAGGAGAAACAAAGGAAGCCTGTTTGTGATAAATCCTGAACCAAGAAAGGGAAGTCATTAAGAAGCTGGGTTTCTCCCCAGTACCGTGGCAGAAGGAAGCAAAGAGAAGGAGATATATGCTGGTTGGTTTCAGCATCTTTAATTCGCTCCCTGCTCTTCCCGGTGGGACTGCCTGTTTGCGTCTGCCCCAAACCTCGTATGTTGAAGCCTAACCCCCAATGTGGTGTTCTTAGGAGGTGGGGCCTTTGGTTGCTGATTAGGTCGTGGGGGCGTAGCTTCATAAGTGAGATCAGCACCCTTGTAAGAAGAGACATGAGAGAGAGGACCTCTCTCTCAGCCATATGAGGACGTAATAGCAGGTCCTCACCAGATACCTAATCTTGCCAGCAGCTTGACCTTGGATGTCCCAGCCTCCAGAACTGTGAGAAACAGAGGGTTATTGTTTCAGGCACCCCATCTATGGTATTTTCCAGAGCAGCCTGAGCTGATGAAGGCACTCCCCAACTCAGCCTGCTGGCCCATGGGCCTGAGATTTGCCCCTTCTCCCAGCTCCCAGAGGCCTGAACTCCGAAACTCCACCCAGATTCTAGCTGGCTTTTCCCAATGCCTCTCTGACTCCGACCATGCACACAATAGGTGCAGGGGTCAGCGATTTCCTTGAAAAACTATTGAATGAATGATATCATCCACCTGCAATGTGGATTGATATGAAGAATTCTCATTCTTTCCGTCCAGTCTTCATTCCCCAACAGAGGGCTGAAGGGCTGCGAATCTTTGTTAAAACTTAAATGACTCTTAACTGGGGAAACACGAAAAAAATTGTTCCATTGGTTACTTAGAGCTGTAACAAATGATGTTTGATCTGTATTAGGCACCTACTATGTTACATCAACTCTAATCCTCACCATTGCTTTACAGAATGAGTTTTATAAATGTAGGTTCCAAGGCTCAGAGGATTAAAGTCATACAGCTAATAAATTGGGAGGGAGGTCCTTGAACTTGCGGATCTTCGGACTCTAAACCCCGTGATACTATACAGCCTCTAAAGGCAGGTTTTCATGCGGACTGAGAGGAGGGGAATCTGTGTTTGCTGTGGGCTTGCAGGGTGACAAGGGGCACAGCAATGAGAGGAGAAGATGAGGAACTAGACCCCAGAGGTGCTCAATTTAAAGCCATAGGCCTTCAAAGCATCTGTGGACAGAATTCAGGGGACCATGAACTTGGGGGAACCTTTCATCTTTATTTCTACTAATTCTAACTGGAATGTGTATAATTATAAATGTGGACCACAAACCACAAGAGTATAAGCGGTTCCTGTGACTGTACGTGAATAGAAACCCCAGATTTTTTAAAAATCACTTTTCAGTTGTCACAACTTTTCAGAATATGACTTAGAGTCATTGCTACTTTGAAATTACATTAGTTGTTAGACCCATGCCAATTCTTACAATATGTTAATAAAGAATAGTACTATATATAAAACATTGAGTTTTTAATGTTCTTACTGCTGTATTTCAATATAATTGGTTTCTTCAATAATCTTATATATTTAATTTCATGCATTTAGGACCCATATTCTATTCTATAGGTTTCAACAATTGCCTAAGGATCAATGGCACAGAAAAATTAAGAAGTCCTGGTTTAGAAAGTCGAGGGTGTGGTTTGCCTACTTTAAAATTTTACGTACATCACCCCTTCAATCTGTATTTCATTAAATGCAGTCTTTGGCCATCAGTTACCCGGGAAGTTTGTTAAAATATTGATTTCCAAGACACATATCCAAACTATAAAATTAGACTCTTAGGATTGGAACCTAGGAATTTTGATCTCCACCTTCTTCCCGGGAGAGCTGCCTTGTATGAAGTATGAATGGATGTGGCTCCTTGGGCAGCATGCCTGGGAGTGAGCTGGACCCATTTGTCCAGGTGAGAATAGCCTTCACAGTCTTACCTGGAGCTCTAATCCTTCAGGTCATCCAAAACTCACTGGAGTTTCTCAATGAAGGGAGAAAGCTAAAATCAGTGTTTTGGGGGGATTTGGGTGGTTTTTCTTCTTTTTTAGTTTTAGAGGGTGTATTTGTTTCTTAGGGCTGCTGTAACAAATTATCACAACTGAGATATCTTAAAAAAAAACATAGATTTATTCTCTCACAGTTGTAAGTCCAAAATCAAGGTGTCAGAAGGATTGGTTCTCCTGAGGGAGGATCTGTTCCACGAGTGTCTCCTAGCATCTGGTGGCTGGCGGCAGTCATTGGTCCTAAGCTGGTAGGTGCATCATGCATCACTCCAACCTCTGTCTCCATCTTCATGTGGCATTCTCTCCCGTGTCTGTGTGTCTGTGTGTCCAAGTTTCCCACTTCTTATAAGGACACCAGTCATAAGGGACTTAGGGCCCACCCCAATTCCATAGGACCTCGTCTTAACTTGACGACATCTGCAAGGACCCTATTTCCAGATAAGGTCACATTGACAGACTCTGCATGGATGTGAATTTGGGGGCAGTTACTATTCAACCCAGTACAGCCAGGTTTTTTGTTTTTTTGTTTTTTTTAAGGCTTATGCTAACCTTCTTCCCACCCCTGGAAAAGAACTATTAATCTAAAGTGGTTCTCAAAGTGTGGTGCCCAGGATCAGCTTCACCTGGGAACTTGTTAGAAATGCTAATTATCAGGCCTCCCGAATCAGAAACTCTGGTCGGGGGGAGCGAAGTGATCTGCATTTCAGTGAGTCTTCCAGAAAATTCTGATATCTGTTCAATTTTGAGAATCTTTTCTTTATGAGTAGGGCAGAAAGTGGGTGATATGTGTGGTCTTTCCCACTTTTTTCAATGACCCAGGATACTTGTAAACCCCACTGAAGCCAAAGATACCTGGGAGAAACTCACTCCTGCTTAAAAATGGCATATGCCCAAGATGAGTATAGTCTCCTTATCTATTACAGTTAAATTTTCATAACCAGAGCAAGAAAACCAAACAGGCAATTCTCCTTGTGTGGTTATGTCTCACCATCATTGTGTCACACATTTCACATGCCCAAGATACATCTGAGTATATACTGTGGACATATAACAGGAAGGCCAATTATTTAGGGTTGGAAAAGAAAGCTTGGTTCTTTCAGCCCCTCCTAAATCCTTCTCTTTTACAACCATTCAGTTAACCAAACATTTTTGGATATCTACTGGGTGCCAGGTACTGGCCCAGTTGCTAAAGACACTAAGATAAACAAACGACAGCCCTGTCCTCAAGAATGGGGAGGCCATGGGCATCCTCACAAAATGCATGGTCTCCCACCAATAGCCATGCTTTGACTGCTGACTCCAGGCCAGGCTCTACACTAAGTGCCTGATATAGGTCATGTCACTTAATCTTCACAATATCCTGCTATACAGAGCCATATGCCCCGCCTTTAAAAGAGAAACCGAGCCTCAGAGAATTTAGGCAATTTGTCCAAAGTCACAGAGCTGGAGTGATGATAAAGTCATGGAGAACTAGCTCTATCTTGTTCTTGGTAGACTCAAAGAATGCAAAGACCATTTTTCTCCTTTTCCAAACAAATAGCCAAGGAGAAAATCTAACATACAAAAATACCTCGTTTTATTGCATTTTGTAGATACTGCGTTTTCTACAAATTGAAGACTTATGGCAACCCTGCCCTGAAGTCTACTGGCTCCAGTCTTCCAACATCATTTGCTCATTTAGTCTCTCTGTGGCACATCTCAGTAATTCTCATAATATATTAAACTTTTTCATTATTATTACATTTGTTATGGTGATCTGTGATCAGTGATCTTTGATGTTACTATTGTAATTGTTTTGGAGCTCCATGAACCTCCCCCATGTAAGGTGGCAGACTTAATTATTTGATACATGTTGTGTGTATTCTGACCGCTCCTCTTACTGGCTGTTCCCCCATCTCTCTCCCTCTCCTCAGGCCCCTTGATTCCCTGAGATACATCAATATTGAAATTAGGCCTATTAACAACCCTACAGTGGCCTCTTAAGTGTTCACGGAAGATTTGCACATCTCTCACTTTAAATCAAAAGCTAGAAATGATTAAGTTCAGTGAGGAAGACATGTCAAAAGCCAAGACAGGCCAAAAGCTAGGCTTCTTGCACCAAATAGTTAACCAAGTTGTGAATGCAAAGGAAAAGTTCTTGAAGGAAATTCAAAGTGCTACTCCAAGGAATACAAAAATAATAAGACAGTGCAATAGCCTTATTGCTGATACAGAGCAGTAAGTTTTATTGGTCTAGAGAGATCAAACCAGCCACAGCATTCCCTTAAGCCAAAGCCTAACCAGAGCAAGGCACTAACTCTCATCCATTCTGGGAAGGCTGAGAGAAGTGAGGAAGCTGCAGAAGGAAAGTTTGAAGCTAGCAGAGGTTGGTTCACGAGGTTTAAAGAGGGAAGCCATCTCCACAACAGACAAGTGCAGGATGAAGCAGCAAGTGAGAAGCTGCAGGAAGTTATCCAGAAGATCTACCTAAGAATTCATGCAGGTGATTGCACTAAACAACAGATTTTCAATGTATATAAAAACAGCCTTACACTGAAAGTAGATGCTATCTAGAACTATCATAGCTAGAGACGTCAATGCTTAGCTTCATAGTTTCAAAGGACAGGCTGTCTCTGCTTAGGGGCTAATGCAACTGGTGACTTTAAGCTGAAGCTAACATTCACCGGCCATTCTGAAAATCCTAGGGCCCCTAAGAATTAGGCTAAACCTACTTTGCCTGGGCTCCATAAACAGGACAACAAAGCGTGGATGACAGGACACCATGTTTACAACATGGTTTCCTGAATACTTTCAGTAATTTTTCTACTGCTCAGAAAATCCTTTCCAAAATGGCCCTGCTCATTGACAGAGCACCTGATCATCCAAGAGCTCTGATGAGATTAATGAGATTCTAATGTATTAATGTTTTCATACCTGCTAATGCAACATTCGTTCTGCAACCCATGGATCAAGGAGTCATTTCAACTTTCAAGTCTTATTACTTAAGAAGTACATTTTCATAAGGTTGCCACAGGTCGTAATGCCTCTAATGGATCTGGGCAAAGAAAATTGAAAACCTTCTGGAAAGCACTCATCATTCTTGATGCCATTAAGAACATTTGTGATTCATGGAAAAGTTCAAAATATCAACATTAATAGGAGTTGTGAAGAAGTTGATTCCAATCCTCATGGAAGACTTTGAGGGGTTCAAGACTTGAGTGGAGGAAGTTAATGCAGATGTGATAGAAACAGAGCTAGAATTACAAGTGGAATCTGAAAATGTGACTGAGTTGCTTCAGTCTCATGATAAAACTGGAAGAGATGAGTAGTTGCTTCTTATGCACCAGCAAAGATAGTGGTGTCTTGAGATAGAGTCTATCCTGGTGAAGATGCTATGAAGGTCATTGAAATGACAACAAAGGATTTAGAATATCACATGAATTTAGTTGATAACAATTACAATAGTAACATCAAAGATCACAGAAACAGTTTGAGGGTTGATTCCAATTTTGAAGAAGTTCCACTGAGGTAAAATGCTATCAAACAGCATTAGACGCTACAGAGAAAGTCTTCATGGAAGGAAGAGTCAATCGATGTGGCAAATTTCACTGTCTTATTTTAAGAAATTTTCACATCCATCCCATCCTTCAGCAGCCACCACCCTGATCAGTCAGCAGCCATCAACATCGAAGCAAGACTCTCCACCAGCCTAAAGATCACAACTTCCTGAGAGCTCAGATGGTGGTTAGCATGTTTTAGCAATAAAGTGTTTTTTAATTAAGGTATGTACATTGTTTGGACATACTGCTATTACACATTTAATAGACCACAGCATAGTATAAACATAACTTTTATAGGCACTGAGAAACCAAAAATTTCATTTGACTTGCTTTCTTGTGATATTCACTTTATTGCAGTAGTCTGGAAACGAAGCCAAAATATCTCCAAGATATGCCTATAATTTGTTTGCTTGCTTGAATTGGTTTGGTTTCCTGCTTTTCAGGTTTGTTCATTTGTTTTGTTTTAAAGAAAGACTTGAAGAGAGGAGATAACCGCAGGGCCCGACAGGGGAACAGTTGTAAGGGTCGGGAGGCAGGAGGAGTTACAATCCATGTCTTCTCTGAGACTGGGAAAGGGACAGCGGTTTGAAAGTCCATGAGGATGGAGACCTGCAGCACTGGATGGGGGGATGCCTGAGGGGGTGCCACTAGAGAAAATACAAGGCCGCATGCCTTGGGAGCCTCTGCTGAGACCCCTGACCGTGCTTGGGGTGGAGGGAGATGGGAGGCTCCTTTCAAAATGGTGCTTGCAGACCATGAGCCAGGATTTCTCCGTAGTGGACCCCAACGCTGGAAACTTGTCCCTGAATCTTGCTGAATGACCCAATTCCCAAGGTTTCCTTAAGTTCCTAAGGAAGAGAGAAAGAACCCCTCACCAACCCCCCACCAAAGAAGACACCACAAAGAATAGGTTCCTGCCAGCCCTGGCAGGTGGAGCACCAGGTCAGATTTATGTGCTTTAGACAAATAAAGAAAATGTGACGCCGCTCACACCCAAGTGTCTCGGAACAAATCCACACAGGTTCCAGCTGGTGAGCAGCAGTACAGGGAATTTAACCTGCCCCATCCTCCCTCAGAAGATCAAGGGGTTTCCAGGGCTCTGCCCCAGCAGAGAACCTTCCCTGCTGAAACCATCCCTTCTGGCTGAGTGTTAGCAAAGGCACAATGCAGCTGGTGAAAGTACAATAATAAACTCAAGTGCGCCTGAAAGATGATAACAATAATTTATATTTCTCTACCACCCTCCACCTCACCCCCCCACGAGCTTTCCAAATTTCATGGCCGTGACTCACCTCCGCTGCTGCTGCAGGCTAGCTCCCAGGGAGGAGGAGCGCTCGCAGCACACTGAATTTAGGCAGAACATGAAAGAAAACACGCAGGCTAATTACAAGAGGAACGCTCCCTGTCACGTGCAGTCCGGCTGACTTCATGCCTGGGCGGCAGAAATGCGATAACACTCCCAAGTTGGTCCTTATATGTTTTAGAGTCAGATTGCTCAGCCATGATCTCACAGTCGTGCACCCCAGCCAGTGGCCCTGAGCCAGTCTTTGAAATATGACCTCAGAAGGGGCTGGTGATGGAGTGGCCTTTCTGGTATGGTTCATCATGACTCAGTTTTCCCATGGGGTCTCATCCTTCTGGGGGTGCCCAGAAAGGCCTCCCCATGAGCAGCTGCTTGCTTGATGCAGTGAGACCACCTGCCAGACCCACAGCAGCAGCTTCTCAGTGAAAGACCACTCTTCTCTCGATGCCTGCAGCATCCCTCTCTGCACCGGCCACTGGGCACTTAGTCGCACTGGCTCCTGTGTTGCTCGCTGTTCAACCCCATTTAATCAGCTAATGTCTGCTTGGAGGCATAGTGGCTAAGACGCAGTGTTAAGATTAAGAAATACCACGGGTTGGTATTCCGCATCTCTCCATTACTAACTGGGGCAAGTAGCTCAATCTGAGCCTCATTTCCTCATTTTCCACAAGGAGGAAATCTCATATATTCCCTCGTGGGATGTGATACAGGAATCAATGCCTGATAGCAGTGAAGGCGACAAATGGTAGATTCCTCCCCACCAAGACCAATGGTTGCCTTCCGGGTGGTGAACACCCATGTAAGAATCATTCCAATTTCAGAGCAACTAGCATGTCTGGTTTAGCGGTCCAGGTGATTGATGGCCTCTGATGGTTCCAAGCTTTGGGATCATGGAATTGCTTGGGAAGCCACTCTGGTGACTCCTCAGCTATCTGTATGACCAAATACCTCATGAAGATAATTTCAGAAAAAGGAGAGAGTCCTGGCACCAGCTCATACTCTCAAAATACATGACTTTCTATCAGGAGTTAATATAGAAAGCTCTGCGCCCCATCTTTCCAGAACTCTCCCAGTTCAGTCTGACTTGAGTTAGTGGAGAGTGTGGAGGTATGTGGCATGGGAGACGGATCCAGCACTGGACTTGGAAGCAGGAGCTCTGAGTTCAAGTCCCAGCACTGCCACTTTCTAGCTATGTGATCTTTTGGAAGTCACTCGGCCTCTCTGAACCCCAGCTTCTTTATCTGCCTACAAGCTTATCAAACTCTGCCTTCCATGGTCCATGAGATGGTCAAAGGTAAAAATGAAAGAAAAATCACATTATGTCATATCAATTAAGAGAAACAAACTGGAGTGGCACCCACTCCCCTGCAAAGAGGTCGCCACCTCCTTCTGAGTATCTCAGTTTAAATCACCAGTGGTGGTGCGAACTTTGAATTAGAGACACCAAAAGAAGGATTTCAGGGCTCTGTTCCCAAGAACATATCAGACAGAATAAGAAACTTATCCCAGATGCCGTCTAAGCCCCACCAATCACCTTGCTAATAAAAAAGGGGGAGGTGTTTGAACTAGCCAGAAACCAGACTCCGTGCCTCCGTGGGGACCGAAGCCTCTCCGTGACCCCTGCAGATTGCTGCCAGGTGAGCAATTCACACCTCTTTGACCGCCCACACCTGCGTCACATGGGATACCATGGACCAGGAGCTAGCCTCTTGGAAATGCCTCTTGCCCCTAGAATTTCATCATCACTAAAGCTTTGGAGAATCCCAGGAAGAAGAAACACTGTGCACGTAGGATTCCACCACATTCTGGTTGCCCTCCACAACCCCCCTGGTACAACCACAGTCATCCCTTTGTGTCATTTCAGGTGTCGCCCCCTCAGCATCAGTCGCTGAAGAGAACGTACCAAAGCATGTTCTCAACAAACATTAGCTCTGCGTGTGAAGACTTCTCGAGTCAGAATCTGAGAAAATAAAACTTCCTCAGAAGCATTACTGAAGTGATGAATCCCTAGAGCAGCTGCAGGATCTAAGTGTCTTGGAAAGGTACAAGATAAGGGGTACAAAGGTGCAGAGGTGACAGTGAGGGCCCAGCCAGTCATAGCTCAGGAGCTGTGTCTGTGCCAGGCATTGAAGGACAGAGCAAATGTGGCACCCTCATCAGCAGGAGCAGCAGGACTGAAGGCTCAGGGGCAGGAAAGTGCAGATATGTTCAGGCAGCGGTGAGCGGGTAAGATGGCTGCGGTACTGAGACGGAAGGTAGAAAAGGAGAGGGTGGTGCAGGGCAGAGCTCCAAATGCCAGCACAAGGGTATGAACTATTTTTGTTTTAGGAAGAAGGATCTGGAAGAGTGACAGACAGGACTGTAATGAGGAGAAACAGGCACCAGAGATCCCGTGAGGAAGTTGCACCAGCCACACAGAAATGAAAAAGGAGGGTCTGGGGCTGGAAGCAGGACAAGGATGAAGGAAATGAAATGATGGGATCAGAGAAAACAAAACACCAAAGACGGGCAGCTCAGCTTCCGACAAGAGGAGGGGAAAACCAGGACAAACCCGGATTTCAGGCCGCAGCAGGGGAGAGACGGGAGCGTTAGAGGGCATCAGTTTGAGGACAGGAAAGAGGAACTCCGGGTGTGGGGCAGAGTGAAGGCTGGGAGAGGAAGCTTCTCCTGCCCTAGGCCTCTGCTGGCCCCTAAAAGCTTACGCTCAGGACCGCCTTCAAGCCCAAAACCAAAGGCCAGGACTGTCTTGAAGCTAGCCAGACTGAGGAACCCTGGGTCCTGCGTCCTTTGGCATCCTCTGGAGGTGGTCACACCTGTGGCGCTAAAGGGGGGCTTGACCCATCACCCAACCCCCTCCTCCCTTGAGGGAGTAATGTATGAAGATTGTCCCATTCTCTCTGAACCGGGCATTCTCACCTCCCCTGTCTAGCCCAGAAGGGAACTAAGGCTGTGAGTGTCAGGCCTGTTGCAAGTCCCACACCAGCAAGCAGCATGAGCTCCCAACACAGGTGCTCCAACACACATCATGCAGTGGGAGAAACTCAAGGACAAAAGATTGAAACCTAAGGCTGGTCCAGTGTTGAAAAGCCCTAGTGTAATCATTGTCCAGAGCCTAACAACTTTATGTCAACTTCTTATGGTGAGTGAGACACTGGGTTAGGCTTCTTGGAGGAAGCAAATTGTTGCCTGAGATCTCTGCCCTCAAAGCACCTGTAGCTTCACAGGGCAGCCAAGACTCCCAGCAAAACCAAACACACACTAGCATGACTATGTGATACTCATATTTTCTTCATAGCACTTAACTACTTGGTAGTTTGCCTGTTTACCAGGGGTCTAACCCCCCAGGCAATGACATAGGGTAGCTATTTCTAGGGACTCCCAATGTCTAGAAAGGTACCTGATGCCTACTAGGCACTTAGTAAATATTTGTTGAATGGATGCTAAGAATTTAGCCAGGCAGGAAAATAAGAAAGAAACTGAGAGAAGCAGAAGGTAGGCCAAAGCTTCACAGTGAGGAAGGGTGTAAAGGATTTGGAGTCCAAGAAGTAAGACAAAGTGGAGAGATAGGTGCAGGAAATAAATGTAGGCCTTTGGGAGGACAACGCTGGTTCTCTTTACCTCTGGTCTGCCTATCTCCAATACACTGATCACTAAATCCCTTCTCACTCAGCCCAGCTCCACTCCCAAAGAGGAGAAATGTTTATGAGATATGAAACAGTGTGCACTAGGCCCACCTAAAAGGTCAGGAACCAACAGTGGAGTGCCCTTTGTGTTTCCCTTGCTTCTATAGTTGCAGGGACCTAAGACACCCTCTCCACCATCTCTCAGCAGCTGGTGCTTCCTAGGAACCTGGAGCCCAGTGCCCCTCAGAAAAGGTCATCTTCCTCTCCCTTTGATTCTCTCCAACACATTTGGTACACTTCCTTTGGTACATAAGCCAGTGACTCCCTCTACCATCACAGCAACAGTGAGACTAGACTAGTTGAGAGCAGTTCTGCTCCAGCACTGGGGGTCACCATCTACACTGTAGTCTCTCTAGCTTCTCTCAGCTTGATTGTCCTTTACCCTGAACCAGTGAAACCCAGATTCAGGTGTGGACATGGATAGGGTAGGTGCTTTTGCTAATTTGGTGCAGTAGTCTGTTTTATATCTGGTTCCCTGGAGGCAGAGCCTGAGACAAGGATTTGGATACGCATGATTTATTGAGGAAGTGAAGAAAGCAGGATAGGGAGGGAGGAACTAAGCCAAGCTGTGGTCTCAGTGAGAGTCTAGCTTAAGTCCAATGCCACACAGAACTCTGGAGCATGAATTACACCTCAGAGTAGATCCCCCTCTGAAACAGGGGTCAGCCTTTTGTACCCCTGTTGGTTACTCACTGGATGCAACCTGCAGTAGGCAGGTGGGGAGTAAACATTCTCCCACACAAAGAGACTCCTGCAGGCAAAGGCGAATCTCTAGAAAAAGGAGTGGCTGTGAACTCTTAGCAGGCAACACTCAGAGCAGCTAGAGTGGGTGCACCAGCTGGTAACAGGGATCTAGGTGTGATATAAATGACACCCACTCCAGACTCCTCAGCGCAACTTACCTAAGAACATGAAATCTCCATGTGGTAGAGCCTGGTTCTACTGAGGTTTGGAGGCAAAGTTTCAGCAAATTATTCAGAGTTGCTTTGCCTTGTTTTGTTCTGTAAACATTTATTTCCACGGAGAGCTATCCTGGAGGGGTCCAAGTGCAATGGACCTTTGGCCTGACACTATCTTAGTCTCATCCCCACCTGTGGTACCATCAGAAGCACCTCACTCTGATATTCCTTCTCTGAGAAACAATCCTAAAGAAACAAAATAATGTGTTCTCCACTGCCTGTGAAATCAATGTCCGTGAGGCTTGAGGAGAAGTGGTACATGCTCGACAGGCATTCTCCAGGAAGCCCTCGCCAGAAGGTCTCTATGCACAGGAGCGTGTGGAGACCTGACTACCATGGGGAAGAAAGCACCAAAAAATTGTCATTTGCAGAGGTTGGTTTTTAAGGGGAAATTCTTAACCTTCTAGAGAAACTATATAAATTGATTAAAAATGCCCCACTCAAAAAATAAAATATGTGGGGAACTAGTACGTACTTTTCCCCAATATGCTGTTGCAGCCCCCCTGTCAGGTCATATTGGACCAAATAAGGAGAAAAAGAAGTACAACCTCTTGAAAAAGAAAGCTGAGAAGGCAGAGAGGGACCTGGGAAAAAGGCTGAAGCAGAGGGAGAAAACGGGTAAACTAGCAGTGACAGGAGTTTCCAAAGAGAAAGATTAAGATAACAGAAGCCAACAAAGGGCCTGCGGAGCGCGAGTGAGGGGCGAGACTGAGGCGGCAAAGCTGAGGAGCAGGACACAGACACCTGGAGGAGGGAAGGGGGTCCCCTCTGGCTAAAGATAACAATGGCTGTTCCAAGGATTAAAAATAAACCACGAGGTGTGAAGAACAAGTGCCGGGAAAATGAGGTCTCAGGGGCTCTATTTTTGGCTTAATACCCAGTGGTGATAGGGCCGTCTGGAAATGTGACCAGATGCCCAGGAGACTGAGATTTCCACCAGGAGAGGGGCAGTCGAATGTCAGCCTCGGTTGGCCCACTCTTCCCTAATCCGGGGTTCAGATTGCCAGCTCCAGCAGAGATGGGTTTATTCCATTCCCTTAGGGGCTGCAACTTGGTCCAAGGGCTCCTCTGGCCAGTAATGTTCAGGTCACTAGCTGTCTGGACGGCCAATTGGAGCAGACCCACTGGAAATCAAAGACCAGGGGGATGGTGGTGGCTGAGTGGCCAAGTGGACACCTATGGCTCTTCCCCCAGTGACCCTGACCCTGGGCTATCAGGACAGCAGGGACAGCTCCAGAACCTACCTCCAGGGCACCTCTTGGCCTGGCCTCGTAGGACAGAACATCCCTGTGAAAGTCCCCAGGACTAGCCCCTGAGCTATTGGAAAGACTTGAATTATGAGTCTGTACAGATTGTCCCACACTGGCCAAACTTCTCACCCTGTTATCCTCAAAATTCTTTTACTTTATTCATTCAACCCATAGAGCAGAGCCTGCTTCATCTTTCAGGCTCTGGAGCCAGGCAAAGCTGGGTTTGCACTGTAGTTCTCCAACTTCCTAGCTGTGTGTCCTTCGACAGCTTACACAACCTCTCTGTCCTTGGTTTCTCCTCTGTTGCAGAGAGATAACAGTAAAATTATCTCAGTGGGGTGTTGTGAACATTGGATGAGATAGAGTGCTCTTCCCAGAGCTTGTGCAGGATGAATACCCAGTAAATTACAACTTTTGTCATTGTTATTATTATTTATATGTTTATCATCCATTTCAGAACCGGTAGTGTGGAGGTAGAATCCTCTCCCTCTACTTCACCTGAGTTTCTTCCTCACTCATGACAACGCCTGCCATGTGGGAGATGTCCCACTTTACTTCTGGTTTCTTTCTGTTCCCTCATTCACTAACACCCCCAGAGAAGAAAGAGTGATATTTTTATTCTGGTTAAGTTTGGAAAGAGAAATCGGGGATGCACAGCCCAGCTGGTCCCTGAACTCTTCCTCTTGGGAATGAGCTGTCCGCAAAGGGCATGTTCCGCTCTGCCCCTGCATCCAGTACTTTTCACGAGGGCCAGAGCAGAGTTGCTGACGGAGGGAGATAAGTCTTTCTAGGCTGGGGACTCAGTAGTAAGAAATCTACCAGTCCATGCGTGTAAGTCCACATTTTCCCCTTTATCACTTACAAAGATGCCACTGTGCTTTAGGTCTCCAGCTGCCAAGTCTTTTGCTTTTACTTCTTGATCAGGTCATAACTCTTGTGTAAATGGCAGGTGCTATGTGTGGGGTGCCCCTCAAACGCCAACAATTATAAATCATCATTTGCATTCGCACAGCTGAGATTTGACTCTAAAAAAAATGAAATAATCCCAAGGGAGTGTTGAATTCAAGTGCACAGACTTTTCCTCTCTTGATTCCCGCTGGTAACCCCCATCAACATTTCAGATATTTGATGACCCTGTGATTTCTCACAGAAATTCACAGTGGCATTATATACAAGACCAACACAGGGCTCCTGGTTCACTTCCTCTTCATAACCCATCCACCCACCCCTGACCAAGGTTAGCAGTTTTCATTACCACTCCTTACTTGTTGTTTAGATCATCCTCGCCTGCTGAATTCCAGATCCTTATCCAGGCCCTGGTTGCAGCAAACAGCTTCTTTTATGTGGTTTTTCTTTATGGGTTTCCAGGGTTGAGCTACCTTTGGTAAACTTAAGAGCGACTTCGGCTCCCTGGTGATAACAGGGTTTCGTTTGTGTAGGCCGACTCCTGTTTGAAAACGGTGATTGCATGAAGCAGAGAGATGCTGAGATTAGGAGGGGTCAGAGCATTCCGGCTCAATAAATCAATCCCCTTTTAATTGTGTCCCTGTCAGTCAACATTCTTGCAGAGACTGGAGGGAAGGAGCTTGTTAGCAGAGTGATTCCTCAACTGCTCTTTGTGCGCTGCTCTGATTGTCAATCAGATTAAGCCACAGAAAAGAGGGGTTTTTGCAGAAGCTACCATGTCACAAGACGGAACCTAAATGGGACGTCAATATGCTACGTGGCTCCAACATGGAGCTTCTGAGAAATTTCAACCTGGGTTTTAACCTCTCTGTGAACGAGCAGATTCTAACTCTTTGGTGAAACTGCCCCATTCACACTGTGTAATTCGAGGCCATTATGTTGAACATCACTAAATCACTGGCTACATTTTGCAAGTAACCTGGAAAAGTTGTTACGATAAAGCTTCTATTTGACACCTAAACTTACCTTTCCTCATAGGTTTTCCTGCCCCTCTTGATGCGGCAACATGCTGACAGTTGCTTTTCACCCACAAGGTGATGAAAAGCTTAGCTATATTATTATTAACCAAATTTATTCACAAAAGTTAAAAATTTCAAGCCTTTGAACAGTGTTTGGTTTTTTCTTTGTTTTGCTTTTCAAATGTTGATGCATGTGAGAACCAACTGAGAGTCTGGTGAAAATGTAAACAGTGATTCAGGTCTGAGGAAGACCCCCAGCCATCTGCATGTCTAACAAGCTCCCACATGGTGCTGATGCTGCTGGTCCAGGGACCAGACTTTGAGTAGGAAGGATTGCATGTTAACTTATATGCTCTTCTGGATAATGTTCAAAATCCTTAACAGGTCTCCTTCACCTGGGCTCTGTAGTCTCACAGACCTGGACAGGTTGTTTAAACCTGATGAGCTCACTTTTCTCATTGGTATCTCAGGAGATAATGCATAAAAGTACTTAGCACAGTACCTAGCACACATATGCATTGACACTGTTTGTCAGCATCAGCATTTACATGAGGGCTGGGCAAACAATGGCCCACAGCCTAATCTGTCCTGCCACTTGTTTTTGGAAATAGTTGCATCAGAACACAGCCACACTCTATTTCTGTACTGTCTGTGGCTGCTTTTGCACTACAATGGAAGATTTGAGAAGGTGCAACAGAGACCATATGGAACACAAAACCCAACATATTTACAGTGCGGCTCTCCATGGAAAAAGTGTGCCAACCTCTGATCTATCTCATTTATTCAACAATAAAAAATTTACTGAGCACCAACTGAGTACAGGGTAGCTGGCTGGGCCCTGGAGATAATAAAACATTTCTTGGCCTGAAAGATCTCAGCAGCAAATAAATATTTATTCGATCTCTGTGACATCCCAGACGCACACCTCCAGTCACTCATCTTTAAAATGGAGATCCTAACAGCACCTATGTCAGAGTGTTGGCTGTGTGGACTTACTGAGCTAATGTCCGTTAAATTCTTAGAACAATGCCTAGAACCTACTGAGTGTTCAAAAAATATTAGCCATTATTATCATTCGCGGATGTTTTCGTTTAAATTTTACACCCATGAGAGAGTAATACTGTTGATTTTTATCCTTGGTTTTATTCACCTAAGGCAGTCAGACCACAAAAACCAACCCATCATCCTGTCCACAGTCTGGTCCAAGACAGTCCCCAGACCCGATGCAATAATGCTAAAGAAAATATCACTAATGGCAAACACTTAACTGAGGGCTAGTCACAGGCACCACGTGGCATGCACAGTCACAGTCAATCACAAGCTTTGAGGTAGGCAACTTCTGTTTTCTGCACACACAGATATGAAAAGGGAGGCTTTGAAATGCAATGTCTCACAGCTAATAAATGACAGAGTCAGGATTCCAACCCAGTTCTGTCTGACTAGCACCCACAAAACAACCCCCACACATGACTGTGAACATCAGACAATAAGTGGGCTTGCAAAATACATTAGAGGTATCCTTGCAAAGAGCACATGTCATTGCAACTCTGGAAACAACAGCAAACATCACACCCCAGGAGTCAGCAAAAACCTTCCCAGGCCTTCGATTTGCTGGCAGCAGATGAGTTATTCCAAGAGTTGTATTGATATCTGCTCCCAGAACAAAGCGGAAACTAAAGGTAGAGGATGGCCAAAGCTATCCAGTAGGCTGCGTGGCCCAAGGAGAGAAGCAGAGACTTCACCTTCTGATTCTGGTTGATGAACATTCCTTTACCTAAAGCCTTAGTACCAGGCCTCGTCCTGTGAGCACACAATTACTGGTTGCTGTGCAGGTCGTATGTAAGAGCGTATGGTGATGAGCTTCGGAGACCAAGGAGAATAGGCTGGAAACCTCAGCTCCAGTCATTACCAGCTGTGATTTCTCAAGCAAGTTGTCATTTTGGGACCTTGGTGCCTCTTCTGTACAATGAGGTCCATGACAGCACCAACTTTGTATGGTCATTTGTGAGGACAAATTGACAACAGGGATGTCACATGAGTACCAGAGATGGGACGACCATAAAAGCCCTCAGGAAGTGCCACTGATTATTATTTTCATGACCCCAGCAAGACCCTACCCCCTGGTAGATCACCACCAAATGTCACTTCAATTCACCTCTCATATTCCTGATGAAAACCTGACTGGAGGCACGCAACAAGTCCTTCCCATCCTGAATCAAGCCTTCAAATCTTTCTAATAAAGTTTCCTTTAAGTCTGATTTTATGGCAAGAGAGAGTAGGTTTCCTCTAAGAGCAAATATATTAAAAATATATTGTTGCCCGTAACACAAATATCTGATCCACCTCTTCTCATTGACTAAGTTTTCATTTAGACATGCTCTACTTAATTAGCCGATCAATCATTATTCAATCAGCAAATCTTTACCTAGCACCTACTATGTGCCTGCTCTCAGTGCTGAGGATACAGAATCAAACAAAGCAGACATCAGCTGCCTCCCATGGATTTGACACTCTTGTGAGGAAAGGCAGCAAACACGTAAATCTTGTACCTTCTCCTGGTTAATGCTGGGAGGAGCATAAAGAGGGCTTGCATGAAAGCTACTGGGGCTGGGAGGGGAACTGGCTGCAGATTGTGTGGTCATGGGGACTCTGAATGATGGGGAGAAGCAAGACGTGCAAAGACGGGAAAGCACATTCCAGGCCAGTGGAATGGCCAGTGCAGAGACCACGGGGTCGAGAAGAACTCAGTCTGTTCCAGAAACACACAAATGTGATGGGGGAGCAGAAAGTGTTCCAATAGGAGTGAGAGGAAGGGGTGTGGTCTCAGAGCTGGTGCCACAAGAAACCATTTAAGGGTATAAGATAGGAGAGGGGTGTGATCTGATTTTAGTTTTAGGGCAATCACTTTGGCTGTATGCACAGAATGTGCTGGAAGGGGCCAAATGCAAGCAAGAAGGCCAGTTAGGAGGCTACTGTAGCTGCAGGTAAGAGGAGACAGTGGTGTGGACAAAAGTGGGAGCAGTGGCAACAGAGAGAAGCAGACAGATTTGGGGTGTGTTTCACGAGTCAAGCCAACCTGCCTAGTTAGATGAGATTAAAGAGAGAAAGAGAGCCTTTCACTGGAGTGGATTCTAATGTTTGCACCAATCTGCCATTTGATCATGACTTTGATCTGGCCCATTCCAAGCCCTGTTACCCCTGATCTTGATCTGAGTTAAAAGCATTGGAAAAACTGGCTTTAAATGCTCAGTGATTATTTCAGGCAGGAATGGCCTAAAATGAGAAATACCACTGCACATATTTGCAGACACCAGACACCCAAACACCTGGGTGCCACTGAAGACAGGTGCCGGTCAAGTCTTATGGTTGTGTCTCTGTCTTGGGAAGCCCCTCCACCCTGCAGGTAGCATGATGAAGGAGAAAGAGCATGGAGGTGGTACCCAGGGGGCCTGTATTTTCACTGGGACCTCCTTACTCGCCAGCAGCAGGATCATGTCCGGTTGCTTAATCTCATGAGGATCAGTTACCCCTGGTATCAGTCCAGCCCTGGAATTACTCTCACCACACCTGTCCTTCAAATCCACAGAGCTCCCCGGTTCTTGATTCCTCTGCATTCACTCTACCAGCCCTTCCTGTCTTTACTTCCTTCCTGTCCAGCACAGCCCCCAGGGTCCACTACTTCAACCCTCTTGTCAATTTCCATTTCCTTGCCCAAATGGACTAGCTTTGTCCAGCAGAACCCTGGCTCAAGGGCCATCCGACTGCTCATCATTCCCACTGGGGCCATTGACTCATCTGTCTTTTCACTTAAATGTTGCTTGATGCCCAAAGTATTCCAGTCATTGTATAAGTAACAGAGGTTTTTTTTTTTTTCAATCTATGATCATTTGCTCTTGAGGAGTTCATGACTGAAAGGGGGAGAGCCAGAAAATGCTAAGGTCAGTGAAAAAGTAAGCACAAGGCATTGCAGAGCCACAGAGAGGAGCCCAGCCCAGCCTGGGGTAGAGCCAGATTAGGAAAAATTGCCAGAGAAGATGTCTCGGATGAGTCTAAGAGTGAGAAGTGGAAAGGAGGTAGACAGATAAAGCACAGTCGGGGAAGGGGCCTTCCAGGCAGAGGGGTCAATATAAGCAACGGCAGGGAAGTAAGAACAGCCCAGCAGGTGTGGGACGTGAAGAACAAGTCAATGTTGCTGAAGTGTGAAGTTCATGGCACGGAGGGGGGATATTTTCCAAACAAAAACTCAGGACATATGGCCCCAATGAGGTGGAACGTTCCAAATCAGGAATGTCTCAGAAAATACCAGAGATGATGTCACCAACTGGGTAGTTGGGGTAGTCGGGGCTCAGTCTACCGCCTCTCCCACATACTCCTGCCCCTACGTGCCCCTCAACTCATCAAAACCACCAAAAAAGAAAACTTACTGTGCGAGGTTCTTGGAGACCCTTCTCACATCGGCTCTAGTAATATTTATAACAGTGAAAAATAAAAAATAAGATTAATCCATCAGTGGGAGATTGGTTCAAAAAACTGTGGTACATTCAAATACATATTAGACTCTTTCTTTAATAATAATATGAGAAAATCCTCACAACATAAAATTATTTTAAATCAAATATATTTAGTATACTCAGTGACTTTTATTTTTTTCAAATAAGTCTACATATATATGGCAATACAATATTGTAGAACAAATAAATAGAAATTAATGGTTAGGCTCCAATTTTTCTTGTCCTATGCCATCTATTCTCTATGCACAGTCAGTTTGATATTTCTAAAATGCAAATCTTATCTTGCCTAAAACCCTTCAAAGTCCAAAATCCTCAGGTCAATATCATCCAGCCCCTTTCCAGCCCCTGCCCCTGCTATCTCTCACTGTCAGACCTTTGCACATGCTATTCCATTTCTTGAAATGTCCCTCCCTGTTCCCCTTGAAAGTCTGACTAGCTCTGCCCATCCTTCAGTGACTAACTAGCCCCCAATGACCATCAGTCTCAATGCATATCCAAAACATGTCCTATTTACTCCCATCACACCCATGCTTTCCTCATAACATTTCTCATATTATATTGTAGTTGTTACCCTGCTCATATCTGTACTTCAGTAGTACTTAACCTCCATGATGGCAGAAAATGATGTCTGTGTGTACAAAGGAAAAAGTCTGTATTACTTATTTATTGCTAATATCAAATTACCCTACAACCTGATGGCTTGAAACAACAAACATTTATTATCTCACATAGTTTCTGACAATCAGGAAACCAGGAGTTTGTTAACTCTGTCATTTTAACTCAGGGCCTCTCATGAGGTTATAGTCCAAATGTTGGCATGGGCTGCAGTCATCTGATGGCTTGACTGGGTTGAACTCAAGCCAACTACCTGACATCCAAAGTAGTTCACTCACATAGTTGTTAGCAGGAGGCCTCATACTTTCCACCACATGAACATCTTCATTAGGTTGCTTCAATGTCTGCATGACATGGCAGCGAGTTTCTCCCAGGCAGAGCAAACCAAAAGAAATAGCAGGGACATGACAGAGACTCAACATCTGTTCTAATCCCCATTTTATATATAAGAAAACACAGAGAAGTTAGGCAATGTGTCCAGGGTCACACAACTAGTTAGCATCAAATGCAAGATTTGAACTGGGAAGCCTGGCTCCAGAGCTCTTGCTCTTAACCATCATGCTATACTGTCTCAATAAGCAAATCAGTACACATCTGCTGGATAAAAGAATCATACTATGCATCAAGCACTGTGTTAGATACTTCAAGAGACATTTCAGTCATGCACATATCACCCGAAGAAAAATCCCAAGATCCCAGGACATCATGACTTGGAAGGAGGAAGGACAGCCAATGTCCTTTGGCCTCAGAAAGCTAGCTTCACGATCCAGTTTCATGGAAACGGCCAGGTTACTCTGGGGAAGTCACCTGAGCTAAGCTATTTCAGGCCATTTGGGCCAGGGAACCCAGCATCACTACTGCTGACTAAGGCAGCCTGCTTGCCCCTCAGTACCTCTTCCCCAGGAGGTGAGGTTGACAGCTGCAGTTTGGGCCCGATGTTTTCACTTAAGAATCATTCTACAGCTGCCTTCCCCAGGCTGCAAGAAATCTTAGAGGAAGACAGCCCAGCAGTGAAATCACCAGTGAGGTGCCAGGTACAATGGCACCCTTGTAGGGTGTAGCTTGTGATCTCATGGGTCCAGAAACGTGGAGCCAGAACCCCTGCCCCAGCCCTGCCCCACCCAGGTGAAGCCCATTGCAGCCCACAATGTCCACAAGCTAGTATTAATCTTCTCCTCCAAACCAAAGCTTTGAATAGTCTAGAAGAAACCAGCAATATTCCCTAGAGAAGAACTTTTCAAATCTCTCCTTAGGTTTAATTTCATAATGGGAGAACTTGAATGTTCTTCCACTAAATTATTGTTCACTCTAATTTGAATAAAGGGGCTATTCATAGTCTAATATACCAGATATACTAAAGGACAATTCTCTATTCTTTTATAAAACATTTTCTGCACCTTCACAGAGAAGAATTAAGGATTTAGACACACACAATGCAGCAAAATGACATGAACTTTGTCAGTGTAAAAAGAGAGAAATCAAGAGTGGACTATCAAATGGAACCAGGAATAAAGCAAATACAGAAAATGCATACCATGCCATCCTTTACTCTTGTTTTGGATGGTTCTACTTCAGCTTTAAGTTCCCTAGCAGCCAAAGGGAAGAAGGAAACCTGATCAAATATAAAGATCACAGTGTGCAGCACATTTTTTTACCAGTATATTTTACTTCTATAAATTTTCTTCACAAATCAGTGTTCATGAAATTAAAACCAGCCAGTTGCTCCAGAAGAACACAGCTACCAAAAAGAAATGTACCCCAAGATTCATCATTTTTTAAAAAATGTTAGATGAAGTAGTGAATAATATCCTTATAAACTCTCTTGGTGCAGGCCAACATATTATGCTAAAAATCAGGGATTGATGGACTACAGTCTGTAACTCAAACTTGGCCCTCAACCTGATTTTGTAAATAAAGTTTTATTTGAACATAGCTATGCTTATTTGTTTATGTATCATCTATTGTTGATTCGGCACCACAAAGGTAGAGTTTCATAGTTGCAACAGACCTTACAAAGCTCACACACCCTCCCCCATCAGTCATAGTCATTCCCTTATATAATTCCCTCCCCTTGAATGTGGATGGAACCTGTAATTTGCTTCTGATCAGCAGACTACAGCAAAGGTGACGAGATGCCACTCTTTTTATTGGGTTACATTATATGCCAAAGGTGATAGGATAGCACTCCCTTAGTTACATTACTTTGTATAAGACTCTGTCTTAGCAGACTTCAAAGAGAGAAACTCTCCTACCAGCCTTGAAGAAGCAGGCTACTATGATGTGAGCTACCTGTGAAGAGACAATATAGCAGGTGGTCTCAGGAGCTGAGGGCCTCAGTCCTACAAATGCAAGG
Organism: Manis javanica; assembly: GCF_040802235.1. Lineage (NCBI taxonomy): Eukaryota > Metazoa > Chordata > Mammalia > Pholidota > Manidae > Manis > Manis javanica. The sequence continues at coordinate 103,886,589 of NC_133165.1, read as the reverse complement.
AACTTAATTCTGCCAGCAACCATGTGAAGTTGGGTGTGACTTCTTCTGAAATAGAGACTCCAGGTGAGAATGCAGCCCAGCTACCCACTTGACTATAGCCATATGAGATCATGAGCAGAGAACCCAGCGAAGCCATGCCCAGACACTGGTCAACTGAAACTGGAAGATAATAAATTTATTTAAAGCTGCTAAGTTTGTGATAAATGGTTACTCAGCATGAAAAAACTAATACACCTTAGAGTTCACACAACCTGAAATATGAACTATTTTGCCTTTTACAGAAAAATTTTACTTAATCCTTGCACTAAAGCACAATTCAGAAAAACTGATTCTATGAAGACTATATGGAGTTTTCAAAACACCCATGAAGAGAAGCAATAAGAATATTTAGAAGCCCTACTCTGGGCCAGCACTTTCAGAGCCACTGACATTGATGCAAGGGAGTATACAATGCAGCTGAGCAGGGCCCAGGAAGGCAACTGAACCAAGTAGAGTTCTTTGGTGGCCAACAGAGGCTGGCAGTGGCTGCCTGATAGGAAAGGAATTTATTTTTGGAGTTTATCAGATAATTCACAGAATCAAAGAAAAACTGGTAATTTCTTCTCCAAAAAGAGCAAAGACCTAGAGATCTAACTAGGGGTCTAGCTAGCAGAAATGACTCACAGTCTCAGCAGGCCTCTGCCACTGGCATGAACATACCACAACAGTTGAGTTGTATTTTTTGCACTACTGAGTTCAAAGTTGAAAGTCCCAAGAAAGGGAGGCACTGAGTGTCTGAGGAGGAGCAGCCACTTTGATTTACTGTGTCGTGACTGCATAAAGGTAGGGAGAGATTATTCCCCTAAAGGAAATCTGAATGCTAGAGCCAGAAAACAGGGGAAAGGGTGCTGAGCAGCCATAGCTGGCCACAGTGAAACCTAGCCTCTGTACCACATTCCCGGACTCTCATCCCATCCATCCATCCATGTGTCTCCTGGGCAAGTTCTTCCCACTTTCGTCCTTACACAGTGATGTTCCCTGTCTGAAGTGACCGTTGCATGGGACAAAGAGGATACTCACCCTGCTCCCCGTGGTAATGGCACTGCTTAGCAGGTGCCCAGCACATTATGGGTGCACAAGAAAGACATGGCAAGTGAATGAAATGAACAAATGAATGAATGCTCAGGCATGCTTATTTTTGAACCACTCCACCAAATCTCTATCTGACAGACCTAGGCCCTTTCCAACTCCCTTCCCACTCCTCTACAAGAAATGAGAACTGCTTTGCTTCTCTCTTTTCCTTAAGTCTCCCTTAGCAGGCACACCCACCCTTCCGCAGCTGCAGAGGCATCCAGCAGACCAGCATTTTTTCCACAGCTAGGCCCTGGTAAGTGGTGTTAGGAAAATAAATATCCATGGTACAGATGTTGCTGTATTGCCCTCTTCCCTGTAAAATGGTTTGTGTAATTCCATAAGCATCATTGCAATAGTTCCTGCTGCCTCGAGAAGATGATGGTTTGAAGCTCAGGGACGGAAGAGTGGAGGAAGAAAGGAGGGGCTGCAACAGGGGGGGCCCTTTCAGGGAATAGGAGTTCCTTGAACCTCCAGAGAATCAGGAGCCTTACTCTGGCCGGCAGTGAGCACAGAGAGCCTTGCTCCATGAAAAACCAAGCCTCAGACAGAGGCATGGAAAGTCATGCCAAACTCAGCTCTATATTCATGCACTCATTCATCATAGATTTATTTAACACTTTGTATTTCCCATGCATAATTCTAAGGTGCTGGGGATACAATAATGAAGCAGCTGGTTACAGTCTCTTCTCACAGAACGACAGGTTAAATACAGATGAGCAGCCACTTACAGTCCAGTGTGGTAAGGGCTATGGGAGAGGACACCCACACTGTTACAGAGGCAAAGAAGCAGGGGTTTTTGTTGGGCTCAGGGAACCAAGGAAGGCTTCCTGGAAGATGTGACACTAGAGCTTAGACTTAGAGAAGAATATCAGAAAGCACATCACAACATGTCATGATAAACTAATGCAGGGTTACATGTCATTGACAAGTACACATGCCATGCACACTGCCATCACCCTCCCCACACTCCCGGCAGACATAGCAGATCAACCAATGCTAATGACCAAAGAGGTTTCCGGACAGTCACTAGACGGTGAGCTCCTCAGAGTCAGGTCCTATGCCCTATCCATGGTATAAGTTAGTACTTGCTGCATAACAAATAAGCCCAGAACTCAGATGTTCAAAAAATAAAGATTTGTGTTGGCATATGTTTTTATAGGTAAGCTGGGTGGTTCTGCTGCTCTTGGTTGGGCACAGTCAGGAGTCTGTGGTCAGCTAAGTTCAGAGGAGATGGCACTAGGCTTGAGCTCATGTGTTTTAGAATCAGCTTGCTGCCAAGTGGCTGAGCTCTTCTCCACATGGACTCTCATTGGCTAGCAGACGAGGCCAAGCTTATTCACACAGCAGGGGCAGGGTTCTAAGAAAGAGAAGGTATGCACACAGTGTCTTGAGGTCCAGGCTCAGGACAGGTACAGCTTTTCTCATTCTCTCACCTTCTATCAGCCAAAGCACGTCACAAGGTCAGCCCAGATGCAAAGATGGGCAAATCTTGATGGAAGGGGCTGCAAAGTCACTGCTATGATCTTAATGATTATCTCCCTGCTCCCAAAACGTATGTGTTGAAACCTAGCCTCCAAGGTGATGGTAAATTAGGAGATGGGGGATTTGGGGCAATGCAGGTCATTAGGGTGGGCCCCCATGAATGGGATTAGTGGGGGAAGAGACCCCACAGGGCTCTCTAGTCTCTTCCAACTCAGAACCAGAAGGAGTGACCTCACCAGACACCAAATCTGTTAGCACCATAATTTTGACCTTCCCAGCCTCCAGAACTGTGAGAAATAAATATTTGTTTATGTCATTAATTTACAGTATTTTTGTTATAGCAGCACAAACAGACTAAGACAGTCATTTTGTAAAGGGCACAGGCACAGAGACGTCATTAACTGGGACCATGAATGCAGCTGGTCAATGCTGGCCTTCTGGAGCCCTTCAGGCACCCCCACAGAGCCTTGCACCAGGTGGGAGCCCACTCGTGCGAGGCTGTCAGCTCACAAGGGCCAGATGTTATTGCTTTTTGCTCACTGCCCTCTAACACCTGGCACATAGCAGGAACTGGATGCTTGCATGTGTTCGCTAATTAAAGCAAAGAGCTATGGCAAAGAAAGTGTGTTCTTGTCTCCTCCAGCACACAATTCCAGAGAAGCACAACCTCAGACTAAGCCTCCATGAATACCATGTGCAGAAGGGTGGTTAGCAGATGCTTCTGAGGATGATGATTTGCAAAATTCCTCAAACTTCATATCACCATGGACTTGGGGATCTGAAAGACTCTCCCCACCCTTCAAGAGAAGAATGAACGTCTCTCACCACCACCGTGCCCACCCCCTCTTTTGTTGCTGGAATGGTAAGGTTTGTGGAACGCAAAGCAGAGCAGATGGAGTGCTTCACCTTTCTTTCCATGACATAGAGCGTCTAAGAATGTGCGGTTGCCCCAGCTGGGGGTGACAGCACGTGAACTGAGTGGGATGTCAGCCCCCAGCACACACTGCTTCACCGCTGCAGCAGGGCTTGCTGGCGTGGCAGCAGGGAGGCTCTGTGCAGAAAGAGAAGAGGCTCCCAGCTTCCCCTGGGCTGATGAGGGTGCCTCGAGATGGACACACATCTTGCCACAGTCTCCAAACATACACGCATACATGCAGTCACCCTCACAACCGGAAATCAGCAAGTCTGCAGTGCCACCCAGACCTCCCCTTCCAGGCCCTCCTTCTAGATCTTAGACTATACACCTTCAGTCAGGTGACAGTGCTGACACTTTCAGACTGGAGAGGGTCCAGCTGGCAGAACCCACTGGACTGCATGTTGCATACTGAGTTTCTGCTCCTTGATTTCTGGTTTTGCAGCACTGCCCCCCAAAAATCCACACCCAGCTCACCCCCTGAAGTGGATGCTCCTCCCAGTTTCCCCTCCGGACCCAGGTGCCTTCTGACACCGCAATGCAAACCTCTCCCCTGGGGTTCAGTATTATGTTCCCCCAGCCATTCTGCCTTCTGCTCACACTCCCCCAGTGCCTCCCATCCAGAAGTAAGGGAGGCGTACCCCACAGCAAACGCAGGACCTACTAGCATTCTTAGGGGGCATTCGCCCTGTGAAAGACACACTCCTCTGCAAGTCTGCACTCTCAGTGCTGGGACCCTGGGGCACGTTTCAGAGCTATGGGAATTTCCTGTGCTTTGCTTGTGGTTTTGGTCACCCAACTGTAAACATTTGTCATAACTCGTTGCCCTATAGGCCCAGAAAAGGTAAGATTTACTATGCCTGAAGCATACCTCAATCAACAGACTTTCAAAAAAAAATTAAAGAAGTCTCCAGCATTAGTCCTCTGACTCTTTTACCCACTGCAACCAACCTCTAGCTTGGTGGAGAGGAGTATGTTAGCATAATAATGCATCAAAGTGGTGAGTTAGGGGCAACACGGTGCTCTAACACGAGCTCCTCCAGTCTTTATCTTGTGGCTGCTCGTCTTAGAATCATGACAGCCTGGAGGGAAGGTACTTAATAACTGTGATAGTTAATTTTATGTATCAACTTGCCTGAGCTCAGGGATGCCCAGAAACCTTCTTTACAATGTGTCTATATCTATACTGTACCTATATCTATACTTATACCTCTACCTCTGCCTATAGCTATATCCATGTCTGTATCTATACTGTACTTACACATCTTATCCATCCGTCCATCTATCCATCTATCATCTATCTATCTATCTCTATCTCCTTTTGGTTCTCTTGCTCTGGAGAACCCCAATACACCAATATGCAGGATTGGGGAGGGGACAGGATGACACTGAATTCGTTACTTCCAGCCTGAGATGCTCAGGATAAAGGCAGGATCCAGGAGAAGACGGGTAGAACAGAGAGGAGAAGAAAAACTTACAGGGAGGGACTCCAAACAACCAGCAAGGGGAGATTCAGCGCTGGGAGGCATCTCAGAGGAGGAGGTAACGCGTGTGGTGTCCTCTGGGCTCTATGTGTCCCTGAGCAGTTCCACCCTTGTGTACTGGTGCTCGTGAGGGCTGTGCAGCCAGGACAGGGTGTGAGAGCTGGGCTGTTGTATAACCAAAGGGGAGAGAAGTCACAGTGGACTTTGTCACTGTCGCACCAAAGCGGGAGATGAGCTCAAACAGAAGGATCTTCCTGCCACTATCCAAACCCTAATTCTAAGTCAGCGCAGTCCTGACTTGTGAATGGGTCTGTCACCTTCTAAGCCTACTGATTCACATGCAGCAGGGTCTGGGGGGGAACCCTTGGTCCTAGGAGACCAGTGATGGAGATTTTTAAAAACTCATCCCTGGATCCCATTTCCACCAGAAAGTGAGAACAGATTGAAAGGTTCAAGGCCAAGAAGGAGAGAGGAAAGGGAGTGGATGGGTGGAACGGGCTGGGCAGGACCTAGCCCGGAAGACTGCAGGGATGACATCAGCACTTCTCAGCAGGGCCCCAGTAAGGAGACCTGAGCTCCTGGATCCCCCTCCATGTGAGTTCCCTCCATGCCTCACGACAGCCCATTTGCATCCATCTGTCTTTGTGAATCTTCGCACTCTATAAACACTTAGTGAAAAAGAGACTAAGGTAAAGGCCAGAACTCGGGCAGAATCCCCATCAGCAATAGAGCTGGAGGCTCCCCGGCTACTACATTAATTCTTGCATTTTTTAAATAGGAAACAATGCATTTGAGAAAACATAGGACAAACATGTGAGAAAACATGTTTCGTCAAATGCATAGTTGCCAAGTTGCTACCCTGGCGGCAATTGCACTCCTGGCCGCAAACCCACGAGAACTCAGCGCATGTCTGCTAGGGGACATGCCGACCATGTCCACAGCAGTATTATTTGGTGTACCCCCAAGCTGGACACAACACAGCTGCCTACAGTAGTACCAGGAACAAATACACCGTGATGCAGTCAGGCAACAGACTGCCATGCAGCAAGGAGAAGGGACTGCTAGGACACGCCGGACACGGTTAATCTCACACACGTGGTGCTCAGCAGAAGAAACCAAGCATAGGAGAACGGGCCTACTGCTTCATTGATATGAAGATCAAAAACTGGAAAGTGAATCTCTGGTGATGAAAAGACAAATAGTTGCTTTGGGGGAGTAACCAGAGGAGCAGAAGAAAGACTTTTGCGTGTTTCATAATGCTCTGTTTCTTGATTTGGGTGCTGGTAACATGAAAGTGTTTATTTGTAAAAATCTATCAAGCTGTACCTTTTAAGTGTGTGTACCTTAAGCATATGTATTTTAATAAGTGACATATAAGGTATAGGCATCTATACACAACTCCATAAACATGGCATTTCCAGACATATGAGGGGAAACCGGTGAATTCAGCAAGTTCTTGTTTCAATGTTTAATCCTGGTATAATTTTTTGAAGAAGCTTCAAGGGGCAACACTAAGTAACAGCCAACTCTATAAGTAGCTCCCAAATCAAATAACTCAACTGAAGTGGCGAACAGATGAATTGAGGAAAGCTGCATGTGCTGGAGATAACAGCTCACGACAGCTGGTTCCAGGGCTGGGCAACTGATGAGTTTCTTTTGACTTGTATTGTAAGATGCATCCCCTTCTCATAAGAACATAAACAGTATGCAATGCTGAATTTCAGATTGAGAGAAATAGTGTATTTTGGAATTAAACTCTCCCTTTTCTTTTGTCCAGGGGTCAGTCTCCCACATGACAGGTGCCTGCCTCCTCACCCTTCCTGTCTGGCTTTCCTGCAGCCCATTCTAGACTTCCAAACAGTTCCCCCTGACCCAATTATCCACATGTCCCTCAAACCCAAATATATCAGCTGAAAGGTAAATGCATTCTAAGTATCTTCTGATGACTGGATAAGGGTGTGGCTTCGGTTTTCAGGTTGCAATGTCTCAGATTTTATTATGGCCATTCATCAGCCTTGTAAGTATGATTTCCTCTGAGTTCAGTTTCTCCTCCAAAAAATGAGGATAATAGTACCTACCTCCAGGGTTCTTAGGAGGATAAAATGAGAAGGTACATAGAAATAATTTAATATAGAGTTTTGAACTCACTGATTTATCAATGGGTATTCAGCTGTTATTACTATTAGTCATCATAGTAGCAGAACTTATCCCTTACCAACTCATACCCTTAGTCAATTGGTTAAATTGAAAAACCAAGTGAATAATTATTAATAATAATAAAGATACACTCAAAGGTCTAATTGTACCTGTGTCTGGTTAACTTGCAGCAGACAGTCTATGCCAAGAAAACTAGAAAAGCCAATTAGAATACCAAAATAAAAAATGTTTGAAGAGTTGCTGCGGCAGCCAGTACAGAAGTTGAAACCCTGAAGAGAAGGGAACCACAGGGAGGTAAGTCAATAATCCCTGACTCTTTCCCCTAGTGGCATTTGTAAGGAATCCAGGCAGAGGACAACTGTTACTGGGCAGAGATGCCAGGAAAGCTTTCAAAAATCTCACAGAGATGACGCAAAAATGATAGTTCATGGCTTCCAAGGCAGCCAAGAATTGAGAGATCAAGATCACTGAGAGAAGAGAGGCACATAGAAGTGAGCCCAAAACTCTCTTCTCCTCAAAGCATTTGCACAGGGCAGAAGCTTAAGAAGTCGAGCAAAACATGCTGAAAATTTCAATGGAATTTTTGCCTCATCTATTGACTGTTTAGGATTCTAATACTGATGCTTAATAAACAAGGACTTTTGTTTTCTTTGCATTTAAAGTTCATTTTTAAAGAGGATTAGAATAAAAGAGTGCCAGAGTTCATGTTCTTAACCCCTAGGCTGTGTGGATGTGGTGACCTATGCTGTAATCTTTTTCTCTTTACAACATTTTGGCTTAACTGTATATTTTCAGGAATATCAAAGAATCCTGTAGTTGGCCTGAAATAGTACCAAATATAATTTAAAAATCAAATCTGTAATTAAAATCCATCCCAAAATCTCTCCCGATCCAGAGAGCTTCACTGGTGAATTTATCTATTTAAAGTGGAAGTAACACTAATCTCAAATAATCTCTTCCCAGCTTTTCCTATAATGCCAGCATAGTCTTGAAAACAAACTTTACAAGGACATTATAAGAATAAAATATTACAGGTCAATCTTTCTCATAAACCTAGATGGAAAAATTATAACCGAATATTACCTAACCATATGTACAAAGAATAATATGTGATGATCAAGTTGGGTTTATTCCAGTAATGCAAGGTCAGTTTTATGTTCAAAGTTTAATCAATCAATGTAATTGATTCACCAATTAATATAACATAGGAGAAAAATTATAGGACCATCTCAATAAGTGAATAAAAGGCATTTATAGAGCCAACATCCATTAATGATTTTTAAAAATCTTAGCAAAGGTGGCCTGGAATGGAAGGAACATTTTAATCTGATAAGTATATATTTTTTAAAAATTATACTTGTCAATTATGTAACAATTATACGGCATGCTTAAGAGTAGAATATTGAAAGTTGCCATCTGAGATCAGGAATGAGACATGAATGTCTACTATCAGCATTTTAGTCAACGTTGTATTGGAAGCCAGTGTAATAAGGAAAGAAAAAATAAATGAAAGGAATAGGGATTGAAAAGGAAGGGAAAATATTGCTTTATTGACAGATAATATGACTGTGTATATAGAAAAGTCAAAATATTCTCCAGACAAATAATTAAACTAATAAGGGAAGCTAGCAATATTAGCAGCTGTAGCATCAATATATTTAAAAAATAATACTTGGATGCACTATCAATAAACAATTGTAAATGAAAACTTTAGAACTATACAGTAACATAAAAAAATCAACTACTTAAAATTTAAACAAAATATGTATCATTTTACACTAAAATCCAAAAAGCCTTACCAAGAAATCTTTAAAGATCTAAATAAATAGAAGGTTCTACTAAATTTTCTTAGAGAAGAAGACTTAATAATTTGAAAGTGTCAACTATTCCCAAATTGATATGTAGATTCAATGAAATTCCCATCAGGGGTGTTCTTACACATGTAAGAAAGAAGTGTGTGTGTGTGTGTGTGTAAGAAAAATGACCTGCTATTCTGATATTTACATGGAAATGAGAAAGACCATGAATAGCCAAGATAATCTCCAGTAAAAAAATTGGAAGACTTATACTAACAGATATAATCATGCTTATTATAAAGCTACAGTGATTATAATAAGTGATGTTTTTAGCTTTAGCTGAGTCCATACTAATATGATTGAATGAGTGAATGAGGGAGATAAGACAAACCTTCTTGAAGAAGAATTCCAGGTAATATCTGTAAATAATCCACCCTCCAGAAAGTGGAGCTTAATTCTACCTTCCTGCCCTCCTTGACGGTGGGCTAGACTTAGTGATTCACTTCCAAACTCTCAAGAAAGGATAAAGAGTGACTTCAGAATGTAGAAACCTGGCAAGCACTACCTTAACCAAACGATGAGGTTAACATCATCAGTGATGTCATGTGGATGGCATGAAGTCCTTAATTACAGTGTAATAAGCACTTCACCTCTGTGGTATTCTTTCCAAAAGTCCTTAACCCCATTCTAGTAATGATATCAGACAGACCTGGACTTGGGATATGCTGCAGAACACCTTGCCAGTATTTCTTAAGACCACCAAGGTCATAAAAACAGACTGGGAAACTGTCACAGACGAGAGGAGGATGGGGAAACAAGACCACTATATAATGTGGTTCCCTGGAATGACTCCTGGAACAGAAAGAGGGCACTAATGGAAAAACTGATGAAATCCAAATTAAGTCTGGAGTTTACTTAATAGTAATGTGCCAAGGTCAGTTCCTCAGGTTTGACCAATGTATAACATGTGATGTTAACAACAGGGAATATTGGGTGAAGCCAATGCAAGAACTCACTGTACTATCTTTACAACTTTCCTGTAAACTTAAAATTATTCCAGAATAAAAAGTGCCTTAAAAACAAACAAATGAACAGTGAGATACCACTTCACTCCCCACCACAAGAACAGCTAAAACTAAAAACAGACAATATTAAATATTGGCAAGGATGTTGGAGCCACTAGAACTTTTACATTCTACAAGTAGAAGCGTAAAAGGACACAAGCACTTGGGAAACTCTTTGTCAGTATCTACAAAATCTAAATACATCTACAACTTAGAGGCCAGCAATTTTCCTCCTAGATGGATACCTAAAAGAAATGCATGTGTACATTCATCACAAGACCATTGCAGAGTACCATTCATCACAGCCAGACATGGAAAACAACATAAGTCTTCTCCAAAAGTAAAATGGATAGATAAATTGAGGTATTCACCACTTCCAAAACACCAGAGAACTCAGATGGTGGACAGCTGTCGAGGTGTGATCTTATTTTGCTAGAAGTCAACTACATCTCTTTTTTGCCTGCTATTTATTGAGCACTTACTGTGCAACCCTACATAGCTTATAGAACGCCAAACAACGAGATTGACCAAATTATCACTACACTGAACAGCATACATAAATTTTGCACACTTAATACCAAACAAAAGAAGTCAAAGATATTTGCCTGAATATAAAATGGGCAAAAGTAATTAATGCTGACAGAAGTCAAAACAGAGGTCGCATTTGAGGTGACATGTGTAGTGATTGGAATACAGCATGAGGAAACATTTTGGGGTGCTGGCAAAGTTCTATTTCCTGATCTGGTTGCTGGTTATACTGGGCAATCCCTTTGTAAAAATATATCCCACTATACTCAGATCTGTGCTCTTTCCTCTATGTATGTTATACTTCAATAAAACTTTTTCTTAAAGCTAAAAAATGATACATATTACTTCAAACCTGTTTAATTTTAACTTAAAGCATATAAATGCACATTCATTCAGCACTCTTTTGATGTGCAGCCAAACTTTTCTTTGAGAAAAGGGTCTGCTGACTGGAGCTTCTTGTCATCTTTCTTACATAAACCACACCCATAATGCATCATCTACAATTTCCAGCATCAGTTTCTTTGAAGTAAGAAATCTTAAAGACCCTTGTAAAGCCATCTGAGTGCAAAATCTTGCTAGAATTTTATGATTTTCCCAATCCTTTCATCATCTCAACGACACCCAATTCCATTACAATTCCTTTCAGCCATTCTCCTGAGTCTTTTCAAAGCTTTCGACTCAGCAAACATACAAATATATTTCCCTCTTTTTTTTTTGCACACTTATTTCATTTCAGTTGGTTAACATTTCATTAAGTAACAACTAAGACTGGCATACATAGATTTGGAACTGAACACAAATGATCCTTATTAGACATACGATTCTACCAATGGGAGCAAACGTTTGTGGGTGTCCTGGAGAGCAGCCCACATTTACAGGCACTTCCCATGTTGTGGGCATGCATTCATCAATGTGCTGTGCAGAGGAAATGAAGGGCTTCAGCTAATCGCTGTGTTTGTCAGACTCTTACGGTTATGTGTGCCCCCCACACTCCCACTGCTTCTATTGGTCATTTTGGATCATCTTTCACCTGAGCCTCTATGGAGGTCCCTTAATAGTTTTTCCACACAGGTACCTTTTTTTCTTTTTTCTAAAATACAAAGCATGCACCTGTTTCCTGCTTAAAACTCTTCAAATGTAAAGTGCCTGGTGCAGAGTGGGTGCTCAAAAAAGAAATGCTGAATGAGCAAGTGACTAAGCAAATGGATGTGTGAGTGTTTCAGTTCCTCCAGGACAAATTTCCAGCTTGTTGGTCAGTCCTACAAGGCCCTGCCTGGTCTGATCCTGCTTGCCTTCCCAGCCACCTCATCTCACACCTCAGTGCACCCTACACGGCCACCCTACCAAGCATCATGTGATCACAAACCACGTGCCATCACACACAGTAGTCCTCCGCTTTGAAGTACTCTTTCCTATCACCTTCTGTGGTGGTGCCTAACTATGTAAGACTAACCATCCCCTCCTCCTCAATGCTATCCCTGATGCATACTAGTGACACTATCAGGAGCGGCCCCAATCTCCTGCTTTACAAACCCTGTCATTATCATTTCTTGTCATGTGCCTGTCTCTCCCATAGACAGCGCAACCAAGAGAATTGGGGGCTGGAATTCAGCCCTCTTATTTGGCTTCAAAGTCCCAACATCTAGCTCAGTCATGGCACAGAGTTGGTGCTCAACACTGGGATGAAGGCAGGACTCAGCTGGCCCAAGTTCAAATCATGCCTCTGCTACAAGATAGCTGTGGGGTCTGGGGGGGATTCCTTCTTCAACACTCAGTTTCCTGTAACACTGGAGCAGTGATGCCTACCTCTCAATGTTCCTGTGAAAACTGAATCTGATCTCCTATGTAAAGAGCCTGGCACAGAAAAAGTACTCAATAAACAGAGCCTAAAGACACCTGGGAGTGCCCCCTCTCAAGGTCTAGATGACTGTCCACTATCGTCCACCCAGATCAAATGGAAATCTGGACATGTTGAAAATGCCAGTATCAGCACAGGGTAGACACTCACTGAAAATTTGTGGAATGACGTGAAAGATGCTCTTCTGCCCCTCATCCCCTTCCTCTGTCCTGCTCACCTCTTTGCCCTTATCTCCATTCTCCACATCCAGGCCCCAGCTCTGTGGGAAATTGGAAATTAAAATCCCGGAGTTATTTTTCACAAGCAAGAACAGCCACTCTTGGGTCTGCTGGCACAGCATCCTGACAGGGGGCTGGCAACAGCCAGTTCACAGTGAGCCCTGCCAGGGGGCTGTGCACATGCTTCTAAGAATAACTCAGTGTCCAAGAATTCCGCCTGTTCTATCGCAAGCTGGGGCCGGCCAACAGCTGGTTTGCATTAGTGTCAAGAGTGATGGTTTTCCACTTTACTGCGGTGAGGCTGCCGAGCCTCCTCCCCTGCCTCCGCTCCTGCTCTGGGCTGCCATTGAACCAGCAGTCTTCACTTACAGTCTTGAAAGGCCCAGGAAGGAGGCCGGTTAGCAGTACACTGCAGAGTAGGTGAGGTTCACCTTTGTGTCCTTCCATCTCACATCTGGGTCATACATCACACTTCTATTTGGGTGCTGTCCTGAGTGCCCCAGGGATCTCAGGGCTGCGAGGCCACAAGCACGCCCCATCCAAACCTGGCCTTACAAGAGTAGCTGATGCCTGGGATCATCCTGACTTTTCCTGCTTCCTTCCTTCATTCATTTCTACACCAAATCGTTGAGTATGAAAGCTAAGGGGGACCCAGGGATCACTCAGGGAAGCAGCTTGGTCCGTGGTGGGTCTTAGGGCCAAGGGGGCAGTACATGTTCCTAGGAGCATTTGGAAATGTCTGGGAGCACTTGTTTTGGGGGTGCCAAAAGAGAAAGGGCATTACTGGTATTTCGTGAGCAAGAACTAAGGATACAAAATATCTGCAATGCCCAGAACATCCCCACATGATGAAGAATTGTCCAGTCATAAATGTTAACAGTGACCCTCTTGAGAAACAGCGTGGGGTGTGTCATCCCATCCGCATCCTTTCTCCTCCTACTCTATGACATATTGGTTTGGAGCAAAGGCTTCCTCATTCCTGGCCTCTTCATGTCTTGTCTCTAAGCATTTGAAATAAATTTGTTTTATGGGAGGAAAAAGACCATGGATCATGGAGTCAAAAAAGACCGGGACAAATGTTCTTTTTTTTTCACTCCAGGTGTGGAGCCCTTGAGCAGAGTTAATGATTCTCAGGATCTCAGACTCCTCATCTGTGTACTGATGCTCACAATATCAGTGGTTATAAGGTGATTATGAGCACGGCCACAATATTGCACAATTTCTGGAACTGAGTGACATGGCCCAGCAATGGGAATTAACTAGGAGAACTTACATAGAGTACTGGATGTGTAGTACACATTGAAGATACCACATTTAATACAACTCCCAAGAAAGATTTAAATGATATGGACCTCGTGACTCTTCCTGGAAGATACCATAGATACATGTAAACCACCTTGTACTATGCCTGGCACATAGCAGAGACCCTACAAATGTCAATCCCATTCCCTCCCTCCTTCTTCTGATAGATGTCACGTGATTCATTGAAGGTCATCTATGATTCATTCATTGAATAAGAGCTCATAAAAAAGACATAGTGCTTATTTTCACTGAATTTTAAAATTAGAGGTTTGAATAAGACCTATATGTATGTATGTGTTCATATAAATGGGAGTGAGACTGGCATAAAACACATTAAACTACAAAGATTTTCAGTCTACGTCTTCTGCACTCTACCTTCCACTATCCCAAAAGGAATGCTCTCTCAGTCATCTGGCTCCTGACCAGGTCTTTGTCAAGCTGACAGAGAGAGTAGACAGAAGGATAGTAAAAGCCAAATCGCTTTAAATCAGACAGTAGGAAGCAGAAGAGGGGAGGAAGGAGCCATCCCAGAAAGTGAGAGAGAATGAAGGGAAGAAGATGAGAAGCATCTTCCTGGAGGAGTGGGACTGTGGGACAGGAGAGCCTGTGCAGGTGGTTTAGGGGTTACCAGGTGGCTGGGGTGCTCCCTCATACAGAGTGTGATCAAGGCAGCCCTATTGCAAACCTCTGAGATATGGTTATTATCAGCTAGAACTTGCAAAGATTCTAACCAAAGATTTCCACAAAGTCATACAGCCACTAGGTCCAGGTTCTTGCTTCCCTTCACCCATGCTTTCAGCTTCACACCACATCTACCCAGATCTCAAATCCAGCTCTTTCCCCGACTCCCTCCAATACCTGCTCACTCAAAGCTCTGTAAAGGTGGTGGGCTTTCCTAAATGTGTGGAGCAGGGAAAAGGAATTAAATCAACACAGCATGAGCAACCTTAGGAGAAGCAAGAGACACTCCTCTTTCTAAAAGGTCCCTGCCACCCTCCTCTCCGGGGAAGCTTTCTTCAGTGCTCTGAGCAGAGGCCCCACCTGGACTGACCTCCCTGGTTCCTCCCCCCTTCCCCCTACCGGCCCATTCCTTCCCATCACCTCCTTTCTCTTCTATGCCCCTCCAACTCCAAAGCAGAAAACAAATGCCTCTCGTTTCTTTTAGGCAGAGCACCTAGCTATCTATGGGCCTTTGAGCCCATGCTAACCCAAGCCCTTTTGGGTATAAGGTGTTTCGGTCAAAGCTCTTATCTCTCTAAAAGAATGGAATTAGATCATAGACATTTCACCTTATTTTTCCTATCTACGATTTCAATAACAAATCCAAATTGTTGAGAGAAACAAAACATGATATACAGTGAGCTGGTCTGGGAGGATTTCCTGGACAAGGTTGACTTTATAAGTAGACTCCTGAAGGATAGGTGGGATATGGAGAGAACTGGAGAGGGAATCTGGTGGGACCACAATGTAAATAAAAATGTGGAGGCTGAATTGGCACACAATATGCAAGGGAGGGTGAAGAACTTGTTCAAGCTGAAGCCAACAACACACTGGCTAGTAGAGAAGGATAAAAATAGGAGCATTATGGTGGAATCATGAGTGGAGGTCTCTGAATGTGGCAGGTTAAGAGTCTGACCAAAATCTAATCTCTCCTTTGGGATAGGCTAATCCATGTTTTAGGATTATTTATTTATTTATTTATTTATTTATTTATTTATTTATTTAAGAAAACTGGATCATTGATGTTTTCATATTTGCAAATATAAAGTAAGAACATCTTGGAGACAGGTGGGAACCCAATAGATCAAGCACATCTAATTTGGACAAATGAGCTGAGTAGCCTGTTTGGTATATGTCCAGAGCCTTTCAGAGCTATGTCTCTGTGAATGCTATTGCTTTTTGGGGGGTAGAAAAGTTTCTTTTCTATATGGACTTGCCTATCATACAGCTGAACAGTTTGTTATTGTTTTGTAGTTGGGTGTTTTTTTCTCTGAAAATTGTTTGCAGTAGGATCTGAATTCAAATGGACAAGTGCTTGGAAGGAATGGGCAAATGTGCCCTTCTGTCTCTCTCACAGAGGACAAATGACAGGGCTAAGGACTTGGACTGTGTTTGGGGCAACTCCACAGAGATCTCACATGAAGTGCATCACCACAGTTTCATTATTCTCACAGCCTGACTTCACAGTGCTTACCGTAATAATATTGAGCTTACAAAATAAATTCACTCTAGGAAAATGCTGCTGTCTTCATTTATTTTATTATTTGAAGTCACCTCCTAAAAACTGCTTTTTCAATCTTTTGATATAAGGATTCCTGTATCTCCAGCTATGATTTTTTTTCCCTTCCCAGCATCCATTCCTCTGATTCCAGAACTAGGACTCCAGTTTTCTCTGGCAAGCCAGTCCTCTCTCTCTCAAGTTTGGATGGGAATGTTGCCCTGCCTCCGTGATATAGGAGCCAAAGCAGAATTTCCCATCAGGGAATGCCATTTGCTGACCTTGTCATTGGTAGCCTGTCCTCGCCACGTTTGGAGGTAGAAATCCAATCAGGCTTTTTAAATTTTTTAATTGAACTATAGTTGACATACAATATTATATTAGTTTCAGGTAAGCAACATAGTGATTTGACAATTATATACATCATGAAACATTCAACCACAGTAAGTGTGGTTAACAATTACCAGCATACAAAGTTATTACAATATTACTGACTATATTCCCTACACTTTACTTTCATGCCTATGATTATTTTCATACCCATGACAATCACCTTTAATCCCATCTCTCTATTTCAATTCTATGCATAGCTCGTATCATTATCTGATGTCTTTTCATAGTGTTTACTCATTTTTCTGTGGTGTGTTATATGTGTGTATCTCCCACTTCTGGAATGAATGCAGAGATCTTGCATGTCCTTTTAATACTATAGCTCCAGTAATCTAAAATGTTGCTGGAACAATGAAAGCCATCAGTGTATTTTGATTGAATAGCTTAACAAGGAGCCCATGAAATGGTTCAACAGTAGAAAGGTACCATAAGTCAGTCCAAGAGCTAATCCTAGAAATGCTGGCATGATTAAAGAAAAGTCATTCAATTGTGAAGCTATAAACCTGAGCTTCCAGAGGTCACTTCAGAAGTAAAGCCTCCTTCCCTACAAATGAAGTAAATACCAAGGAAGATAGGGACAGAGATGTAGAACAGCAGCCTCCTGATAAAATCATGTGAGCACCTGGATCTAACTATACCTGAACTCCGTAACTCTGGACTTTGTAGTATCAGGTGTGCATCGTTAACATTCTCAGCTATCAGCTTACAAGTGTGCTTGTTACCTCTGCAATATAGCCAGAATCAGTTCTACAGAGCACCACAGGACTGAGCTGGGGTGTGTTCTCCCTCCAGGAAGCATAGTGTCTGCATTGCACTCTCCCCAGACATTTTCTCCTTAAAGGAGGGAAAACATGGGCAGGAAACATTAGCACACAGACATTGTTTCCTGGGGGACTAAGGGAACAGCTCAAACTTCATGGAACAAGTACAGACACTATGGCCCTGTGCCCACATCCATTCCACTTCCCTCCACAGGAAAACTGCTGAAGAAGGAAACCAGACTTCACCTTTTGTAAAGGGGGTACAGCATTTCTTCAGTATTTCTCTCTCGTGGCCCAGTGTGGCACAGGAAGAAAGAGCACTAATCATATTGCCAAAGGATCTGAGCCCTAGTTCCTGCCTTGTCTTGCTCTTTGGACTAAGGCCGCAGAAGCTTTAGGACTAGTCCCTAGTCCTGTAAGGGCAATGTTCTTATAATTTTTTTTATTGAAGTCAAATGACCAAAATAATTCAGAGGAGCTAGTTTAAGCAAAGGGGGAGCAATGATATTTATGGACTCTGGGAACCTTAGGAAAAGCTTCAGGGAAGTCCAAGTTGGATTAATTCCAAGACTGGATTAGTGGGGGGAATGCCCCAGTCATTCCTTAAAAATCTGGAACACTTGAGAGAATGAGGGTTCTCTAGCTATGGCTTTAAACATCAAGGGATGAACAATTCTTCATATGGTAGTATGTCTCATTTCCACACACACCCTCAACCATCTTTTTCTTCTGTGTCCTGGGCTCCATTGTCTCTGCAGGCTGGACTGGGAAGTATAGAGACCTGCATCAGTCAGTGTAATGTGGCCCAGGAGATATGGTCTTACCTACTATGGGAAGTAAGTTTGAAATATTGTAATCAGATTGTTAAGGAAGTTAGCATTTATTTTATTGAAAATGGGCAATTATTTAAGACAGACAGGAAATAATAATAACTAAGGCACAGTCCCCGAGCTCTAGAGAATTGCTATCTAATATGGCAGTTGAAAGATGAATCTAGAAACATCCAGAACAGCACCATCCAACAAAATAAAATGTGAGCCACAAATGTAACTTTGAATTTTCTAGTGGCCACATTACAAAAATTAAAGGAAATAGATGGGTTTCATTTTAATAACACATTTATTCAAACTAATATATTCAAATTCAACATATATTCAATATGAGGAAATTATTAATAAGATATCTTATTCTTTTTTTTTTCTTACCAAGTCCTCAAAACCCAATGTGTATATCTCAATTTAGACTAGCCCCACCTGAGGAATTCAATACCATATGTGAAAAATGGCTATCTTATTGGACAACACAGACCTCAAAGATGTTAATGGGAAAATCATCACAGTTCTTACACTTCCATGGAGGGTAACTAGAGTAAACATCTGTCTTTTTGTCTCCATTTCATCTCCTTTCCTTGGTACTCTGATATCCTCTTCTGTCTCCTACTTAGTTTATACACATTTTGGATGGAGTTGATTCCATGCCAGATCCCCAGGTGGCCACTCAGGTCATTCGATGCTCTGCATAGTGATTGGTTCAGGGGTGACCCAGTCAGGGTTACTGAAATACCATGACTCTTTTCTTAGGATTTTTGCAAACAAAATACACCCTCTTTTCTGCAGGTCTTGTTCTGGGATGTGAGGATGTGAACCTGGAGTGCCAAGGACCACCACTAACAGCCTGAGAATGAAGCCGCCAGGTAAAAGGTAGAGCAAGATGAGGGGAAATTTGGGTCTCATGGCATCAACCAAGCTCCTAGAGATTTCCTGAGCTTTTTAGTTACATGGATCAATAAATTCTTTACTCAAGCTAGTTTGAGTTTGGAGATTTTCTAAAAAGGGTCCTGATGTAAGAGGGAAGAGATAGTAGACAGTGATGTCATCCAGTTTCTCTACCCGCCCTATACACTCTACCTGAGAAGAGAAGTAGCTGAGCCGGTGATGCCAGGGAGTCCTGACGTCCATTGGGCTGACATGTGTCAGGGAACAGCATCCCTACTCTGAAACAATAAGGCTTATCTCTCATTCTCACTCGTCTCTTGCTGTCATGGATCACAGACTCAGCTAGGAATCTGCTTTCTCTGTCCCATCTTCTTCCCCTGCAAATGAGTGAGTGGTTGAGTCAGGGGAATACTCGGGGACTGACTACATTTGATTCTTGCCTCTGTGGTGGTACCTGACTCATGCCAGCAATACATTCACAGTTGTGGTATACTGCCTCGGTTTTTCCAAGATGATCAGGCATTAGTGGTAAACAATGCATTTTTATAAACAGGAGAGGAAATGAATGTCTTATCAGAAAAACTCTCTCTCCTTCTCTGAGTCACACCCCAGTGAAAAATTCTCAAGAAGTTTAAGTAAATTTTTCAATCCCTAGACTTTACCACTTATTCATCCAACATTAACAGACTGCCTAATATATACAGGGGTACACTGGGGGTGCAAAGATGACTATGTCATTGAACTCAAGGACATAATGTTTAGTCTATGAAAATGTTGAAAAACTAAATAATTGAATAAAAGAGACAAGAACAAGGAGGGAATATTGAGAAATGACACTTAAAAAGGTTAAGGGCCACAACTACATTAAATTTAAGTGGACAACAGAGCCTAATAAAAAGGCAGAGTCTGGCAGAATGAGTAAGGGAAAATCACCTAATTACAAGTTGTATAAGAGACACCTTTAGATTCAAAGACAAAATACAGGTTGGAGTAAAATGATGGAAAAATAAATACCAATACCATGCAAACAGTATCCAAAGCAGAGCTGGAGTATTGATACTAATATCAGACAAAATAGACTCAAAGACAAAAACTGTTGCTGAAATGTTCACAATAGGCAACTTCATGGAAACATGAATTAGTGTTTGCCTGGACGTGCCAGGGGAAGGAGAGGGGATGGAGAGAGTGCTGATGGGTACAGGGTTTCTGTTTGGTTTGTTGAAGTGTTCTGGTTTTAGATAGTGGTGATAGAGGCCTAACTCTGTGACTATACTAAAAACTATTAAAAGGTGAACTTGATGATATATGAATTATATCTTGATCACAATGTTATTTTTTTAAAGACTTTTAGACCTCACAGAGAACTTCAAAAAAAAGACACCCTAAATGGATCTTAAAGACGAGGAAACATTTATTATAATCAACCAAGGAACATTTCCTAAGGAGTTTTCAATGTAAGCTTACAAAACACAAAAATTAAATATTTTAGAAATCCTGAAAGTTATATATACACTGTAGAAGCTTGCGATCTCCTTGAGGACACACTGGCAGAAATAAGGAAATATAGGTTACTTGGCATTTGCTAAGTGGCTACTATGTAAGGCTTTTTAAAACAAATATTATATTTTCATTTATACATCCTATTTTTGAAAACTGAGAATATGAAACTTGGAAAGATTGGTTGAATTTCCAAAGACTATTCAGCCACCAATGAAACACTTGGGCTTGAACCAAGTTCTGCCTGCACACATAACCACATGAATAGTGTCAGGTTTTATGATTCTGTGGTCGTGAGCTTCATGATTTCTCTTATCTGACCCGCTACACCTGCCCTTCTCCTCGGACATCTGGTAGACCACAGCAGAGCCCCAACGGTACCAATGGGCTGTGTGGTGACCCTCAATAAAAGCTGTCCAACCCATTCAAGAATATAATACACCAAATTCTTTCTTCCTGAAATATATTTGCCCCACCCTCCCGCACAAAAATGACTTATATCTTCTTAATATATTTGTACTTGCATAGCTACAATCTTTGTGTTTCCAGCAGAAAGTCATGCTTTTGGATTCTAACCCCATTTCAGTTGTGAGTCAAGGAATCCTGGTTGGTGTTCAGCACACTAAACAGTAACCAAAATAAATAGCCTAGAAGCCAGAATCCTAAGGTTGTCTCCCACTCAGGAGATTGTGAGGTTTCCGTTATCAGGGTATGTTTCCCCTTCAAGACAAGGCAAGCTATGGATCCACTAAGTAGGAATGTTACATGATCTACCCAGCCCCCAACCAGGGCTAAAAGGAAAATACCGGTTGAATAGAACAGAGAAAAATGGCGCCAGAAAGAAAGAAGAGATGAACTGAATTTGGCGTTTCACCTTTCATTTGCCCCACACACAAATGCTGCCTCCCCACAACCCCAGCTCAGCATCAGATGTTTCAAATGTTTTCGTTGTTCCTTCCCCCAGACCAGCTTCCCCCATAATAAGGGGGCTGGGGGGGGATCAATGCCATACAGATGTGTTTATCCCCTCTTGCTAGGATAAAAGGCTTCTTTCAAGTGTTGTGCATATCTTCCAGGCCGAATCTCCGCGTGCTTAGGAATGCCACATGGCAGTCAGGTCGGGGCTGCTCTTCCCCTGTCCTTTTCATGTCAAACCCAAGCTTTTGTTCTCTGATGTTGAGGTTGACAGATGTGTTCTCAGGCAGCCGGCACACTGAAAACACATGGCAGACTGAAGCCCCTGGTCTCCTTGGCCAAAGCACGGCCAGTGAACAACTCCACGATCTCCCAGGAGGCTCCAGGAGCCTCTGCGGTGGAGACAGGGTGAGCTGAGAACCGTGTAGGAGTGTCATGCTCAGGGGAGCAGAGAGGAAGGAGGAATTGCACTGAGTCCTCTCTTCTTCCTGGGACCCAGGGGCTTTTCATTAGATCTGGTGGGTTTGGGGGGCTGGGTTTTGATATCAAGTTATAACAGAGGCTTGCAACAACGTGTATTACTCAACTCTGTTTCCGGATGTGCACACACAAGCAAACACACCTCTCGCTTCCTTCCTTCCTTCCCTCCTTCCTTCCTTCCTCCTTTTCTCTCTTGTTCTTTACTTTCCTTCCCTTTCCTTCCTTCCTACCCATCCATCTTTGTCTTTCTGTGCCCTCCTCCCTCAAATGCCTCCCTCCTACCTTCCACTCTCATAAACACTACATGTTTGCTCCCCCTCCCCATGTCTGTCTCTTTATTCTCTATACCCCCCTGAAACCACTCTCTCTCTCACACACACACGCACACATATGCACACACACAGCCCTCTCTCATGCATGTCCTTACCAAGCCTCAGGGACAGAAACAACCTGTAGGCTCCACATTTCTCTCCTCTATTAATTTGAGGTCCAGGTCTTCCCTTTTCCAGAGCTCCGGACTGCTGTCTTAGGTGGCTGGATGGCTCCAGCTGCCTGCTAAAATTTATGCCACTGACCTGCCTACCTTCATAGCCAATCATTTCACATTTACAGATCAGACGGAGTTTCTACAAGTGTCTGATGTTTCTCAGAGGTCTTCATTCTTTTCCCCCAGCACTGTGCCATCTCGTTTCTCCTCATGCCTCAGTCATGGGCAGTACAGTTCATCTGACATGCTCCAGGAACACAACAGGGTTTCCTCCTCAGGAGGCCCACTTAGACAGGAGGCATTTTTATCACTGCTGACCCTGTTCCTCCCCACAGTTCATTCTCACCCACTCTCTGTCTGTACTCTTGCCAACTTGTCTGAGTCTGGAACTTGCCAGCTGCTACTCCTTGTGGCCAAAAATTTTCAAGAAATTATATTAAGCACCTAAGAGAAATGTAATCTAGGTTTGTGATGCTATGGCAAGAGCACAGGTTGAGAGGGCAACATATCTGTTGTTGAACTTTACAGTAAAACAGGTGCATTACCTTAGTGTGATGGAGCATCCTGGTTGTTCCTGAGATGTATTCGCCCTTATTCCTCAACAGAATCCCCCAAATATTGACTGGGCACAGAGCTACCAGAATAAATACTGTACTTCCCAAGCTCCCTTACAGCTAGTAGATATGGACAAATGACAAAGTTTAACTAAAGGGATGTAAGAGAATATGACTTGTGTGATCCTTATGTATATAAATTCTTATGCGTGTAAGTCCTTATGTTTATGTATGTATGATATGGCTTGTGTAAATTCCATGGTATATACTTAAGTGGAATGTTTGTGCAATTCTTTTTCCTTTTTCTCCTTCCAGGGAGCTGGATTAAAGTCATGATGGCTGGAGCTGTAGCAGCCATCTTACACCACAAAGTGGAAATCTTGTACTGAGATGAGAGAGGAACAGCTGGAAGGTGCCTAGTTTCACTCACAATCATGCAGCTACTATTTCAGCCCTGTGCTGCTGATGTTTATATGAAAATGAAATAATAAATAATTCTATCTTATTTAAACCTTTTTTTTTTTTTTTGGTAGTGGAGGAGGGATATTCTGTCATTCACTTCCCCCAGCTCCAAAAGGAGGAGATCTGGATATATGAGCACTAAGTCCATTTCAGGTCTGAAATACCAACGGTTCTAGTTAAGTCATGGATGCATTTGCAGAACTCCAATTGCTGAGCTGAACTTCAAATTCAGCTGTAGGCCAGAATGGCTGGCACAGCTTAAAAGAATTCACAGTTCTGTCTCCCCATCACTCTGCCTACTTAGTGACTGTGAGTCCCCAGTGGCGGGCAGAGTGGAGGCAAAACACAAGTAAAAGCAGTGACCATTTGTTGAGCCCTTGCCTTGCACGGGGCTTCATTTAACTGTCACAACAGCCCCAGGTTGCAGGTGCTATGATTTTTCCCTTTTATGGTTGAGAAAACTGCAACAGGCAGGACCCAACAAGGGTGTGTCTGACTACTGAGCTGGTTGCTCCCCATCTCTACTTGGGGAATCCAGAGAAGAAACCTCACCAATGTAAGCCAGTGTGCATGCATGCATGGGAGAGGGAAGAGGTCCATCCTAACTCCTTCTGCCATGATCAAAGCCAGAGACACTGCACACATGTCACTTCTCTTGAGTATGACTGTTGATGTAGCAGGAGATCTTCAGTTCTCATCTTCTCAGAACAGGTCAAAGGCCTGGCTAGTGAAAGAGGCTGGGGCAGAGAAATGCATCCAAACACACGTCTGGCAAAGCAGAAACACACCTGGCTGTTCAGAAAAAGTCAGACTTGCCTTTTTCTGCCTCACCCTTGCCTGGCAGAAATAAAAAGGCACGTCCTCAAGGAGGACACGATACTATGGCTCACCATTATGGCTGAGATAGTCATCGGTCCTCTGCAGGGAAGGGTGTATTATCTTTATTCTACAGGCCAGAGATGCTCAGGGAGATAAAAATGACTTGCAGACAACTCAGGGCACAGTCAGGATTTGAATCCTGCATCAAAGGAGCTCCAAATTCCATCGAAGTCTGTGCTGAACATGAGCCTCTTAAATGAGATTAGGGTCCTAATCTCAAAACCAATGCCCCCTTCTAAGGAGCAAGGTCCACAAAGAAAAGATGATCATTTCTTTCAGTCCTTGGTCACAGACATCATCCCAGAATCACCAACTCTCATGACTGGAAAGTGTGCTAGTGAATAAGTAGGCCAGCCATGTCCTCTTTAAGTTGACGAATTGAGTCCTAGAGAAGTGGCATCCATCCTTACAAGGGTCTCGCAGCTGCCTGTGGAAGAGCCACCATCAAACTCAAGCTCATGACTCTTGTACTGCACCGATGGGCTATTTCTATTTTGGGGATGAAGCTACAAAAATTAGCGATTCAACCTGGGAGCTCTGGAACCAGACAGCTCTGGATTCCAATCTTGGCCATGCCGCATCTAAACCATATGACATTATACAGTTCCTTAACCTCCCTATATCTTACTTTCCTTATATGCACTTGGGGATAAAAACAGAACCAGTTATGACAAGCAAAGGAGGTGATACAGGTACATCACTCACCACGTGCCTGGCACAATGACTCCCTGGTAAACACCGCCATCTTATTATCATCCAAGCACAAGCCACTGACCTCTCAACAAACAAGCCCTAAGCAAGGGAGACAGAGGTATCAGGGAAGAGGGATGCAATTAAATCAGCACAGAGACACAAGCACTTTCCACCTTCCTGAGCTGACGGAGATAAATAGAACCTGGAGATCATATCATATCTCAGAGAAAGAATTCTAAACAAGGAGACATGAAGCACAGAGCACGACGCCTCCCACCTCTGGGCTCACTTTCTTATCTGCTAACGCATCGTTTAGCATGAGCCCTCACACCTCACCCGAAGGGTGATGACCAGGCTCCAGTCTTCTAAGTGAAAAATTCCTCCTTCCACAAGTGTTAGGATTTCCAGGGATTAGTGTGAAAGGCAGTTAAGCTCTAAATCCCTGCAAATGGAGAGATGGTGTGGGGAAGGAATGTCCTGTGATGTCCCCACCCAGGCCCCCTGTTCCCCTCTCATGAGGCCTCACCCCACACACACACCCTCATCCTGAACCTTCTCCAGCAGCTTGTCACTGGGGAGGGGCGCTGTCTGAGGAGGGAGACCTGTTAAAGGCAACCACAAACCCCACAGCAGCAGGGTTGGGTGGCTGTGTGTGTCTTACACAAGCTGGAGAACAAATCTTAAGCACTCAACCTTTTACAGAGTCAGACCGCTTGCAATACATATGTAAACTGGCTAGGGGCTTCTGTGTTTAGAAGAGCTAGAACCAGCCCCACTCCCACCCCCAGACTCTATCTGTACCATCCCTGCAGCCTCACAGTGTGGAGGCTCAGGAACCCATGCGCCAGGCAAATGCAGATGCTGCAGGCAGAGAGGTGGTAGATTCCCACCCCAGCTCCCCGGTCACTGGGAGGGTGGCCTGTAGGCAACTGTCAGGACTTCTGATCTGCTGAACAACCCATAGTAGACTTTTCTCTGAAGCAAGCTGAGCTGTGCAATGAACCAAGTTTCCCTTTTCCAAATGGCTGCTGGGATGTTCAGTGTCCAGTGTGTAGCCCTGGAAGTACAATAATGCAACGGAGGACATAGGAGGAGGCCCCTGGACTAGTGTGTTTTCAGCCTTTTTGCTGGCTCCGTGTCAGTCTACATTCTTGGGCTTCATTTTCGTTTTGTACCTAATTTTCAAATCAAGGCCATTTTATGTAATTTAAATATATATTCCTAAACATGTAAAATCCTTTCTGAATCAAAGGGAAAATAAATAAATAAACAAACAAACCAATAAATAAATAAGACAAAACAATGCAGAGCTGTTTTAGAATTAGTGAGAACGTATGGTAACTTCCTGATAGTCTCGCTATAGATGCTCGACAAACAACAGCTATTGTTCCTGTGACCTTTCACATGCATTAGCTAGTTGGTTCCAAGCACTCACACTGAAGTGGCAGAGGCCAGACTGAACGTGAAGACGCGGAGACCCAAAGACGTTCAACAAGGAAGCCGATCCCCAAGCAGATTCTCCCAAACCGGCAGCTTTCCAGTGATTTTTCAATAATTCAAGGACAGGCTTGACTGTAGTCAAAGGCACAGCTACTAACCACAAAGGATGGTTGGGAGGGAGTATGATTTTTTTTAAGTGATGCACTGTTAAGACAAGACTTGGAACCCACAACTAAAGACAAAGGTTGAAGTTCGGTGCCCCACCAAGCAGGTATGCAGATGCGCACCAGCACCACGGCCATGTCCACCGTCACCTCCACCGGCACCACTACTGTCACCACCACTTGGACCTGGCCCCACACCGCATCCCAGCTATCCCTTTAAATACAGCCAAAATAAAAAAGAAGACTTTGGTAAAACAGAGGAAGAGCCAGGAACTCTCTCAGAGTAACATCACCAATAATGAAATAAATGCCTGGCAAATGTTCCACCCACAAGACTAAAGGCAGAAGAAAGGGGAGGAAGAGGTCAAAGGGAAGAATGTATCAAAGAAAAAGACATTTTGCCCTTGAGTCACCATGAGAAAGAAAGCCACCGGGGTAGGTGAGCTCAAGGGGTCTGTGCCCATGGGAAGTTGGAGGCTGCATACAAAGAGGGGGCAAAGCCCCTTCTGAATCCTGCAGTGCCACATGCACTCTGACTGCTGGATGATGGGGCTTAACTTAAAATAAAGGACTATTTTGTGCATTATCCTGGACTCTCTGAGTGTGTTTGGCTGACTAACAGTAAGAGAATTTAATAATAAGTGCTGCCAGATCTGGCCCCCATCAGTAGGATTGTGGAACTGGGGTTATATTGGGGCTCTGCCTAGGGGAAAGAGTTCTTTTGATCTTGTAAGTGCAGCATTTTCCAGAAAGCAGACTTTCTCGCTGCCAAGATGGGCATCCACTAACTTCACTGCCTGGAATTTAATATCAAAGTGCTTCAACTTGGAGTCCCATTACCAAAACGTCCCTTTTGGTATCCTTGTTTCAGAAAGGGCAGTGAAGGGGGAGGAAACCCCCACCGCATCACATTGAATGCAGGCCCCCAGCCAGCTATGCTCACACGTCCACGGCACCAGAGGACCTAGAAGAGTGCAGGGATTTTATTGTAGGGTGAGCTCTGTCACAGATGAGCTACGTGATCTTGAGTGGGCGACTTAATTTCTCAGATTCCTGATTATCTGTAAAATGAGGGAATTGGCCTCAACCATTGGGAAAACCCTGCCCCGATTTATGATTCATACTGAATACTTCCCACCCTACACTTCCTGTCTCCTTGTCCTGCTATCAACTTACTGAGACAAGTCACTTTATCACCCTCAGCTTAATTTTCTCATTTCAAGTCTGCAGCAGGTACTGAATTCCTCAGCATATGTCAAGCACCAAAGATACAAAGGTTGATGGGGTAGGTTGCCACATCCCGGTTTGTCCCTTCTCCATGTAGTCATGCTCTTTGTCTTGTGACTTTGCAGTTCTTTGTACTCAAGAGGCAGAGTAGACTTTTCTTTTCCTTAAATTTGTGTTTGAATGTGTGACTTGCTTTGGCCAGTAAAACACAGCAGAAGTAATAGAGTGCTAGCTCCAAGCCCTCACCTTACAGTGTCTTATGTTTTACTGCTTACCCTTGAGCACCTCTGGCATTGCTGTGGAGGAGAGAACACAAGGCTAGTCTGCTGGTCCAAAGAGGATGAAAGACAGACACATGGAGTGGAGCAGAGCTCCATCAACCCGGGCTCTATCCGCAAACCCCAGCCAGCATCTAGCTATGTGCACTGAACACAGTAGTTCCCCTTATCTGTGGTTTCTGTTTCTGCAGTTTCAGTCATCTACAGTCAACAGCAGTCCAGAAGCAGATGATCCTCCTGCTGATGTATTAGCAGAAAGTTAATAATAGCCTATGTCACGATGCCAACGTCATTCACCTCATTTCATGGCATCACGTAGGCATTTTACCATCTCACATCATCACAAGAAGAATGATGAGTACAGCACAATAAGAGACTTTGCAAGACAGAGACCACATTCACCTGACTTTTATTACAGTACATTATAATTGTTCTATTTTATTATTGGTGGTTGTTGTTCATCGTTTGCTGTGCCTAATTTATAAATTAAAATTCATCATAGGTAGGTATGTCTAGGAAAAAAAAAAAGTATATGTAGGGCTCAGTGCTATTTGAGTTTCAGGCATCTACTGGGGCCCTTGGAACAGATAT
Organism: Manis javanica; assembly: GCF_040802235.1. Classification (NCBI taxonomy): domain Eukaryota; kingdom Metazoa; phylum Chordata; class Mammalia; order Pholidota; family Manidae; genus Manis; species Manis javanica. Next base: position 103,857,923 of record NC_133165.1, on the reverse strand, counting down.
AAGTGCTTGTTGCTGTATGTGAAGGGCCCCCACCAGTAAGATGGCGAACTTCCGGCTTCTCTTCGGGGTCCTCAGTTCCCGCCGGCGCCACCTGAAGCCCAATCACCTCTCGCCCCCCTCCCAATCCCAGCACCTAGCCAACAGCCACCAGCCCCATAGAAGTAACACCACAATCACCCCATGCCCCTTCCTATATAACCCAGCACCTTTCCCTAATAAAGCGGATTTCTCCGGTGAATTGCTGCTGTGTGTCGCTCCTTTCCTTTCATTGGTGCTGAAACCCGGGAGACGGGACACCCCAACTGGGCCCTGTCTTCCCCCCGACACCAGCAGCAGCTTGCCCTCGTCCTCTTTTTCTGGCACTGGCTCATCACACTCACCACTCCTCTCTGGCCTTTAGGTAAGTTTTCCCCCCGGAGTGGGCCACTCTGCCCCGAGCTATCGCAGTGCCATTGACCGTGATCGTCCAGCAAGGCCCTGACGCTCGGGGACAAGGAGGGAACTCTCCCCGCCTCAGGCCTTCACGGCTGCGGCGCACCCTCAGGCCCCTCCTCCAACAGCCATAAATCCCTGCCTCAGGCCTTCACAGCTGCTGCAGAACCTCAGGCCCCTCCTCCAACAGTCATAAATGCACTCACCATCCCTTCCATCAGTGCCGAAACTTTTTAAGCAAAATTTCCCCAGGGTGGGCCACTCTCCCCCAAGCTGTTGCAGTGCCATTGACCATGATTGTCCGGCAAGGCCCTGACACTGAGGGACGAGGAGGGAACTCTCCCCACCTCAGGCTTTCACGGCTGCGGTGGACCCTCAGGCCCCTCCTCCAATAGCCATAAATCCCCACCTCAGGCCTTCACAGCTGCAGCAGATCTTCAGGCCCCTCTCCAACAGCCATAAACAAGGTGACTCCTTTGCGGATGAGAACACTCCCTTTTTTGCCCCCTCCTCCTTCCGTTCCATCTGCCGAAATCTGTTCTGTCTGCCAAAAATTCCTAGTACTAGGTACCTCGTGACTCCAGCACTCTGCCTTCTTAGAGAAGTCTGGGTGACGACCCACATTTCCTATGAAATTCCAACTCGTATATGAGTTTCCGCAGACCACCAAGGATCATTGCAGACGCCCTTGGTCTCCTTGCGGTCTGCTTCCAGTCCGAGGATCTCTGTTCGTCTTTCCCTGTTTGTCTCCTTCTATGTCCTTTAGCCATGGGAGCCTCCTCACCCCTCCCTGAAAGTTCACCTCTTGAATGCCTGCTTAAGCATCTGGCTACCCTCTCCCTGACGCCTGATATAAAACCAAAACTTCTCCGTAAATACTGCTCCCAAGATTGGCCAACATACCCCCTAGACAATAACAACCAATGGCCCGCAGGGGGAACTCTTGATCCTAACATCACTTGCGATCTTTTTAACTACTGCCAGCGCCTGAAAAAATGGAAGGAGATTCCCTATATCGAAGCTTTCGCTTCCTAGCTCAAAATCCCAGCCTCTGCACCACCTGCTCCCTGCCCCAAGTTCTCCTAGCCTGCAAGCCATCTTCCTCCCCTCCCCACACTCCCAGTCCCTCTTCAATTACTTTGACCCAGCTGAGGAGCCTCCGCCATACAGACTTCCCCCTTCAGCCCCTCCCCCTCCTACAACACCTCCACCCTCCACCGCCACCGCTGCCTCCACCCCCGCAGAAGCCTCCTGTCCTCTCCCTTCCCCCTCTTCTCCTACAACAGCCCCTCCCCCTTCCTCTACCACCCCCGCTGCTGCCTCCACCCCCTGCAGAAGCCTCCCGTCCTCTCCCTTCGCCCTCCTCCCCTCCCTCCACCACCATCTCCTCCCCCACCTCACCCCCTCCCCTCCCACAGATCGAGCCTGAGCCTTTCAGCCCCCCTCTAACTAAGTTCCAGGAGCCTCCTCTGTCTTTGCCCCCTCAGACTCGGTCCCGAGGGCCTCCCAAAATTATCACGTCTTTGACCACCTCCCCTGTTTCCCCCCCACACAGACTGAGACAGAACCCTTCAGTCCCCCTCAGACTCGGTCCCAAGGGCCTCCCAAAATTATCGCCCCCCCCCTCCAGGAGGTAGCAGGATCCAAAGGCATCGTGCGCGTTCACATCCCTTTCTCCTTAGGAGATTTAGCCCAACTAGAGAAATGCCTAGGTTCCTTTTCCACTGATCCCATGACATACATCAGGGAATTTCAATGGACCCTCCAGTCTTACAGCCTCACACATCATGACATTTTCATGCTCTTGGCCAATACTCTCCTCCCTGAAGAGTGTAGACGAGTTTGGGACTTCGCCCAAACGCACGCTACCGAAACCCACAGGACTGACCCCACCTATCCCCCTGGCCCCATGGCTGTCCCCAAACAAGACCCACACTGGGATCATAACACCACCGTGGGTCTCCGCTCTTGAGATATTTTTGCCTCCTGCTTAATAGCAGGTCTGAAAAAGGCAGCTCGTAAAGTAGTCAATTTTCAAAAGCTCCAGGACATAATTCAAAAAAGAGACGAAACCCCCTCCAAGTTCTTAGACAGACTCACTCAAGCCCTATTACAGTATACTAGCCTGGACCCAGAAACACCTGAAGGAAGACATGTCCTTATGACATACTTCCTAGCTCAAAGCTACCCCGACATTAAAGCTAAACTCAAAAAGTTAGAACAGGGCCCCGCTACCCCACAGACTGAGATCCTAACAGTGGCCTTTAAAGTCTTCCATAACCAGGAGGAGGAGAAAGAACGCCGTAAACAAAAGGCTGATCAGGCCAATTTCCAGATGTTGGCCCAGCTGATAAAACCACAACCTGGGCGCCCCTCTACAAACAAGCCCCCCCCACCCGGAGCTTGTTTCAAGTGCGGAAAAGAGGGACATTGGTCAAGGGCGTGCCCCTCCCCCAGATCTACTACCACTCCATGCCCCAGATGCCACATAAAGGGCCACTGGGGGTCTGATTGCCCAACCACCCGAAGGGGAGGCTGGACGAACAACCCCCATCCTAAACCCACCGTAGTGGGGCTGGCAGAAGAAGATTGATGGGGCCCAGGGGCTTCTCGCCCGACCATTTCCATCACCAAACAGGAGCCCAGGGTTACTTTAACAGTAGACGGTCGCCCCATCTCCTTCCTCCTAGATACAGGAGCCACCTTCTCAGTCTTGCAAGAATACCGGGGCCCTACCACACCAGCCATTACTCCTATAGTCGGGGTAGGAGGTAAACAGATTTTCCCATTAAACCCGCCCCCCTTTTATGTACAATCCAAGACAATCCCATACCTTTCTCCCACTCCTTCCTGGTTATGCCCCAGTGTCCCATCCCTTTACTAGGACAGGACATCCTTTCTCTCCTCCATGTTTCCATAACTATATCCACTCCCACAGCCCCCAGCACTCCCTTTCTGATGGCCCTCATAGCCGACGACCCCCCTCTACCCAATGAAAGCTCCGGTTCTGCCCTCATACACCCTGTAAATTCCAAAGTTTGGGACATTACAAGCCCCTCCATGGCCCTATGTCCCCCTGCCTCTATCAAATTACGTGACCCCTCTCAGTATATCTGTCAGGCCCAATACCCCCTAACCACTTCAGCCCTCATAGGCCTCCAACCCATCATTCAAGATCTCTTGAACAAAAATTACCTCAGATCCACTCACTCCCCATTTAATACCCCCATATTAGCTGTTAAAAAAACCAACGGATCTTTCCACCTTGTCCAAGACCTTCGCCTCATCAACATGGCTGTTGTCCCTATCCATCCCTTAGTTCCAAATCCATACACCCTTTTATCACAGATCCCTGCCTCGGCATCCCACTTCTCAGTCCTAGATCTCAAGGATGCATTTTTTTCTATCCCTCTGGACCCCTCCTCCCAAGATTTTTTCACCTTCACCTGGACGGACCCATGCACAAGACATTCTGCACAACTTACTTGGACAGTTTTGCCACAAGGCTTCCGAGATAGTCCCCATATTTTTGGACAAGTCCTAGCTCAGGACCTCAAACAGTTTCATCATGATCACTCCGAGTCCACTTTATTACAATATGTAGACGATCTTCTACTCTGCAGTCCCTCGTGGGAACAGTCTCAACTTGACACTGCCTCTCTACTTAACCTTCTAGCTTCCAGACGTTACCGGGTATCTCTCATCAAAGCTCAAATCTCTTCCCCTTCTGTCACTTACCTTGGATTCCTTCTGTCTCAACAAAGAAAGTCCATTACCTTAGACAGAAAACGACTCCTCTCTGACCTGCCTGTTCCCAAAACCAAGACAGAAATCCTTTCCTTTCTAGGCCTGGCTGGGTATTTTAGAGCATGGATCCCTAACTTCTCCCTGTTGGCAAGACCCCTATACGACCTCGGCAAGGGCCCCCCTGAAGAACCATTATCCTCCTCACCCCGACACTCCTTCACTAAGCTCCGTCAAGCCCTTGTGGAAGCTCCAGCTCTCCATCTCCCTGATTTGTCGAAACCCTTCTCATTATACATTCATGAGAGGTCCAGTCAAGCTCTAGGAGTCCTAGGCCAATATTACGGCCCATCCTTTGCCCCAGTAGCTTATCTCTCCAAGCAATTAGACCCCACAGTTCAGGGATGGGCCCCCTACCTACAGGCATTAGCCACTGGACAGCTCTTGCAGAAAGAAGCTCATAAACTGACATTCAGGGCGCCCCTTCCCATTCTGTCCCCACATCACCTAAAAGATCTCTTAACCTACAAAAGTTTACAGACTCTCCCTCCCTCCAGACTCCTGACCTTACTGTCCTCTTTCCTCCAAAATCCAGACATTTCTTTCCTCCCCTGCCCGCCCCTGAATCCGGCCACTCTTCTTCCTCTGCCCTACTCTCCTCATACTCCATCGCATGATTGCCTAGAAGCCCTTCACAACTTCCTTCGTGCCACTCCACGATCTCCGAAGGAGCCCTCTCACACTGCGACCTCATCTGGTTTACTGATGGGTCCTCCTTTAACCATGAGGGCACCCACTACGCAGGATACGCAGTAGTCTCCCTCAAAGACGTCATTGAGGCACGAGCCCTACCTGCTGGTACAACCAATCAACAGGCCTAACTCATTGCAGCCACCAGAGCTTGCACTCTGGCCCGGGACATGTCTCTCACATTGTACACTGACTCCAAGTATGTATTCCACATTCTCTTGTCTCACGCGACAGTATGGAAAGAATGAGGCCTCCTCACCACAAAAGGAAACTCCATAACTAATTCAGCCTTAATTACTAAATTTCTAGAGGCTTCACAACTCCCACACCGACTAGGCATAGTCCACTGCAAATCACATCAAAAGGATGACTCCCCCATTGCAAGAGGTAACAACAAAGCCGACAGAGTAGCCCGGTCAGTTGCCCTATCAGAAGACACACCAGACAACAATCCGTCTGCCCTTGCGGTTTTAGCCTTATCACAAGACACCCTCTGTTCCCAGGACAAAGAGTCCCTCTTCCGCTTCTTACACGATCTGTTCCATCCCAGCCCCCAATCCTTGATCCATTTTGTACAATCTTTTTTTTTCTCTCTCCTGAAGACAAAACCCTACTTAATCAAATCACCTGCAGGTGCACCATCTGCCAACGCACTAACCCTAATACCCCCCTCAAGGCCCTACCCTTCCCAGCTCATCAAGCAAGGGGTAATGTCCCCGCTGCAGATTGGCAAACAGACTTCACTAACATGCCCCCTGTACAGCGTACCAGATACCTACTCGTGTTAGTAGATACATTTTCAGGATGGGTCGAACCTTTCACCACCACTAACAAACGAGCGTCCACGGTTGCCTCTATCCTCCTCACCCAGATCTTTCCTAGGTTCGGGATGCCCACTTCCCTCCAATCAGATAACGGCCCTGAGTTCACTGCCCAAATTATCCAGAACCTCTCCAAGTTGCTCTCGCTCCCCTGGCATTTACATTGTCCTTATCAACCACAAGCTTCAGGAAAAGTAGAAAGAGCCAATAGGACTCTAAAGGACATCCTGACCAAACTATCTCTAGAACTACACCTTGACTGGGTTCGCTTACTTCCCTTAGCTCTACTCCACATTCGGGCCCTCCCAAAGAAACCTTCCTTCTTGTCACCCTTTGAGATCATGTACAGCCGCCCGATTCTACCCCCAGGGCTCCCTTCCCACAAAGGTCCAATTCCTCCCAATATGGCCCTTCCACTACTCTCTCTTCTCCGCACTGAATTGTGGAAATATCAGGATTGGCTCCTTCCTGATTCATCCGCCTCCCAAAATCCTCCTGTCTTACAGCCCGGCCAACTAGTGTTTTATAAGCCGCCAGAGGATTGGCTCTCTCTCACCCCGAAATGGGAAGGTCCACACCCAGTTATTCTCTGCACCCCCTCGGCCGCCAAGCTCTCACTGCCTGATAACTCTGTCACCCCTTGGATTCATATCTCCAGGTTGAAATCAAATACCCAGGACCCACCTTCTCTGGACACCCAAGAACCATCAATCACAATCCAGAGTCCTTCAGATAGAGACCAAGACGCTGTCTACTCTACCACGCCTGATCCCTCTGATCCCTTGAAACTCCGCATCTCCCGTTCACCCCCTTTGCCATCCATACCCGAATCATGACTTTTTCCTCCTTTACTGCTCTCTCGCTTTTTTTCCTCATTCCTATTGTCTTCCCCGCCACCCCAGCCTCCTTTGTATGGCGATTCAAAGTCAGACAGACTTACACACAGCATCAAACAAAAGTTACTGCCCTCATTGCCACATCAGACTGCCCTCTGAAAGGCTGCTCTGAGCCTTTGTACCTCCACTTTCCTCCCTCCACCGAAGTGTTCACTAGCAGCTACCCTTATTCTCCCTACCTCTGCTTCCTCTATGACCAAAGACAAGCCTATTGCAGGCGATGGCCAGACTCCTACGGGGGATGCCCCTACTGGTCTTGCACCATTCACTACATGGGTGACTTCCAGTACCCACAGTATTACTCCTCCAACCATTTCATGAAATATCCCAACGGCTCATTCTCCTTATCAATCCCAGATCCCTGGGACTCTCGATGGGCTGCCAGAGTCACAGCCTCAGTTTACTACGGGGGGTCCTCAACCCCCCACGGTACCCTTCATATCTCTCGAGAGTATGTTCCCTCTCACTCCCAGATCTCTCAAGTTGCATCAGATATCAGACATTCCGAAAAAGTCATTATCCAAACTCTTGACGGCGCCTCTTCATCTTCTTATTCCTCCTACTCTTGGTTACAGCTCATTCAGGACACCACCATCTTTCTCAACCACACCCTCAACACCGCCAATTGTTTCTTATGTGCATCACTACAGCGCCCACTGCTGGCCGCCGTGCCCCTTAATATTTCCAACTACTCCTTCCATGCAGAAGGACAACCCCTCCGCCCCCTGGCAGACATACCCCTATGGGAACCAGAATACGCAGACAATCTCACCATCCACCACTGTGTAGGCCCAACTCCACCCCCCTCCAGCGCACTTCACTGCCTCTCTATCTACACCCCTACCTCGGCTCTAAGACTTTTACGCAACCGGGACACTTCTTTTGGTGTAATGGCAGTCTTTTCAACTCACTGCCTCTCAACTCCGATACACCCTGCATTCTCGTCACCCTAATCCCACAGCTTACACTTTACAGCATGGCAGAATTTCTTGAGCTCCAACCTCCCTTGCCCTCGCGCACAAAAAGGGCTGCTTTCCTTCCCATCATGGTCGGTATCTCTTTGATCACCTCAGCCATTGGGGCAGGGTTTTCGGGAGGAGCCTTGGGTCACTCTCTATGGGCAGTTAGAGATCTCGACGCCAAACTTGAAGGAGCCCTGACATCCACTGCTGATTCTCTAGCCTCTCTCCAAAGCCAGGTCACTTCGCTAGCTAAGGTCACCCTTCAAAACTGGCGGGCCTTAGATCTGCTTACAGCCGAGAAGGGTGACACCTGCGTCTTCCTCCAGGAAGAGTGCTGCTATTACATCAACGAATCCGGCATTGTAGAAACTGACATTACCAAACTCACCGACCTTGCCTCCAGCCTCCACTCTGCTTCCAATTCCAACCCATTCTCTTCAATACTAACAAACCCCCTCCTTACCTGGGTCTGGCCCATTGCAGGCCCCATAATAATCATTCTTCTCGCCTGGGTCTTCTTACCCTGTATAATAAAGTTCATCAAATCCCAAGTCGGAAAAATCTCTAATCAAGCTTTCAACCAGCTTTTACTCAGAAACTACCAGCTTCTGGCCACAGAAGATCCCTCACCCTCACGTAACCTCCTCAGCACACGCTGAGATGGACCCCTCTCTCCAGTGGAAACTGTTCCTGGAAACAATGGCCGCAGACGCCTGGCTCCTGACACCCATATCCTCTTGGCACCATTGGAATCAACAGGTCCTCGACCTATGGTTACAGGGAACCTTCATTGATTTCCAACCTGAAGAAGTCCACATCTACTCGTCCTTACTGCGGGGAATCCTATCAACACTTTCCTCCCAATCCTCAAGCCCTCACTCCCTTCTCCACCCCCGTTCAGCAGGAAGCAGCCAGAGAGAAAGCAATGTCCACAACCCCATAGAGGAGAAAGGGGGGAATGAAGGGCCCCCACCAGTAAGATGGTGAACTTCCAGCTTCTCTTCGGGGTCCTCGGTTCCCACCGGCACCACCTGAAGCCCAATCACCTCTCGCCCCCCTCCCAATTCCAGCACCTAGACAACAGCCACCAGCCCCGTAGAAGTAACACCACAATCATCCCATGCCCCTTCCTATATAACCCAGCACCTTTCCCTAATAAAGCAGAATTCTCCAGTGAATTGCTGCTGTGTGTCGCTCCTTTCCTTTCAGTAAGTCACTGAGTCTTCTTTTAAAAAATGAAGACAATTTAGGTGATAAAACAAACTTACTTAACACTTCATGAAGTGGCCCATCTCCATTCTCGGGAGTCCAGAGAACTACAGGCAGGGGAGAAAGCAGCAAGTTTTTATAGAAAATGAAGGAAGAGAAAAATAAACAATGGACACAGGACAAGGAAAATATTCACGTTTCTTGGTGATCAGGGATGGGTTGCCTGGATGACACAACTTCTGGGCTGAGGGAATCCTTATAAGAACACCAAACTTTAAATGTTAAACATTGAAATTTTAAATGTTTAGTTTGCTGACATAGTTTCTCAAAATCAGTAACATGCAGCTGACTGAGAAAAGATCATTTTCAGGCTAAAGATTTCAATAGCTGTCTGATTGTTTGTTATGCAGCATGATTGTGGCAATAACTAACTGCCGCAGTGAGGAAGGTCTAGTCCCTTGAGTTCAATGAGCTCACCCTCAAGAAAGCGAGACAGACGCACAGATGCCATCCAGTATGATACATGTGAGGCAAAATCTGCTGACAGAGATTTTCTGAGTATTCTGGGAACATGGTAGAAGCATCCACAATTCTTCTCAGGATGTATCAAAGGAAACTTCACCATAGGCAAAACTTCCCCACGGGGAAGAAACTGTGTCTTACTCTGATGTAGATCCCTAGTGCCAAGTGGAGGGCCTGGTATAGACTGGGCACTTGAGTTGGTTAGTCTACACTGCCTTCTTTCCACATTACCCTATGCTCCACATCCATTCTCCATCTTGCTTTTTGTCCCAGAAACCAACTCCTTTGGACTGCTTCCCTGGGGCTCCTTGGTGGCTGGGCTAGAACCATGATGGTCAAAGAGTGGGAGAGAGAGACCCCAGCATATTTCTTCTCCATTCCCATCCTATTTTCACTCTGCAGGTCTCCCAAAAGTTGCTCCATTCAAGCTATCTGAGTGTAGTGTAATTCTGTTTACTGCCACCCCCCTAACTGGTCCAGTGTCTAAATATGTATGGATGACTCATCGTCTAACATTTAATGAGCATCTACCATGTTCCAGACATTTTTCTAGGCATTGTTGATACAACTGGGAGCCAGGCAGATGAAATCCCGCCCTCTGGGAGCTTAAACTCTATTTGGAGGACAGACAATAACACAGTGACATAGACGTGGATAACTAATGCGAAGGACACAAAGGAGAGGTGAGACAGAGAAGGACAGAGGTCCCTGTTTAGATGGGAAGCCAGGGAAGGTCGTTCTGAAGTGGCGGCCTTTGGTCAGGATCCTCAATAAAGTGAGGGAGTACATCATGAGAAGAGCTGGGCAAGGTATTCCCGAGGGAAGAACAAGGCTCAAAGTGGGAAGGTGGATGTCCAAAAAATGGCAGGGCCCTGTGTGGCCAAAACCAGTGACTAGCAGAGTGTGTATGAGATGAACCCAGAGATCTCACGGGGGACTAGCCTGAGAGGAGCTTCGAGATCAGGGCCAAGACTTTGAGTTGTATCATAAAGTAGCTTTAAAGGGTACTGTGAAGACAAATTATTCTGACACTTGTTAAAATGATAAGGAAAACTATACTCAAGAATACTGCAGAAGGGGAGAGAGATTGAACTGAACTCCAAATAAAACAAGGATAAGTGGGGATTTATTCTGCCAATGAGCAGAGTAGGGGGAATTAGCAGATGGAAGTTGCTAAGAGGAGACATCAAGGTAGGGGGATTCTTGCTGAACTGGCCTAACAGGATTCTTGCAAAAGGCAAGCCAAGGATTTAAGTGAGGTGGGGCTAAGGGTGGGGGATAAGGAATGTGGGCAAACATCAAGGGTGAGAGGGCTCCTGCTGAAATGACTGGACAGGATTGTTTGCCACTCCAAGGCTCAGCAGATCAAGGGCAGGGCCGCAGGCGGACGTAGAGGCCTAATAGAGAGGTGGATGAAAGGGGCCTGACTGAAGTTTGATCAAGGAAAGGGTATTGGTCAGTCCCTTGGGCTACCCTGTGGAGAGTTAAGATGCAAGGGCATAAGAGGAAGTGAAGAGCCACTTAGGAGGTTGTCACAGATGTTAGGAGGCCCCAGCAGGAGAAGACAATGGCCCATGAAGGTGATGCATGAATGAACCAACAGGTATTTGAATTGAGTCTCAGAAGAACCAGATTGGGCAGAAAAGGCATTCCAGGTAGAAAGAACAGAAAGAGCAAAGGCTCAGAGGTGCAAGGGGAGGCATGGAGGAATAACCCAGTGGCCCTGTGGTGAGATCAGAGGCTGCCTGTGTGGAGGCGCAGGACTGGAATGACTTAGATACTCAAAGGAATCACAACAGGCCCTTCTAGCTACACAATTCTACCTTCTACGATTCTGCTGCCTTTGCTCAAGATTTCCGAATTTGGCAGAGTGATTCTAGCACTTTCATCTTCAAAAGACTTTACTTCTCTTTAGCTTATCAGAGGGAGGGGCTGCTGCTCCTCCAAGAGGCCTCAGCACTGAGATGGCCCTAAGTCCTGTCCAGGAGGCTGCGTGGCTCCCGTTTCTCCTGTGCGTCCCCCAGACTGTTCGGGCCAACTCCCAACTGGCACAGGAGGAGGGCATGGCAGATCGGTGATGCAGAGCATGACACCTAGGCTCTGGCCCTTTGGGTGAGAGTCTGATGCCTCCTGGGATTGTTGTAAAGGTTTAATGACTTCATATTCCCTGAATTGCTCAGACTCATGCCTGGTACTCTTTGACCCATTTGCTGTTCTCTCTTTCTCCTCCTTTTAAATTGCTAGGAAAGCATTTGTTGAGCTCCTACTGCTTGCAGGTACTCTGTTGGGGCCTGAGGGTGAGCAGAACAGGTCCCTGCTCCCAGGAGGCATACAGACTAGGAAAGAGGTATCAGCCATTCAGAGGAAGACGGAGCACAGGGCTCCTTAGGGGCCCGTGGAAGAACCTGCTTACAAGATGAGCTCATGGAAGTTACAGTCCATTTAAAATACAAACCTGATCACATTACCCTGCCACTTTATATTCTTCAGTGGCTCCCAGTTCACCCTCAGGTTTATCCAAAGTCCCTAAACTTGTTTATACCACAGCCTGCAACTGAGCCTGCCCTCTCCTTTGCCTTATCTGTTGCCACGATGGCCTCTTTTCAAGCACTGCTCTTGAGAAGTTCTCCCCCCTCCCAGAACAAGCCCCACCTGGTCTCACTCCCAGGTTTCTGCATATGGGTCTGTCTCAGTTGTCGCTGAGAGCACATCTTAAATATAGTGACCTCTGGGAAACCTTCCTCCACCTTTCAGGTCTCAGCAGGGGTTAGGTACCTACGCTCCTGTCCTTGTGGTATGTATCCCAGTGTTTTGTAATTGTCGGTTTATTTGTTTATGTCCCCTATTAACTTCAGCCCCTTGACCGTGGTGATCAGGTCTGTCCTCTTCATTCTTATAACTGGAGCACCATGCTCAGGGCCTGAACTGGAGCAGGAGCTCAAGACCTATTTGTTGAAATGAATTCAGGGGGTCTGGAATTCCCAGTGAGAGCAGCTTCTGCTGTAGACCTGGCTTCTCAGCATGATCTAGCCGGCTCCTTAAATAAACCAACTCTTTATTTTCCTTCTTAAACATTTTAAAAACAATATAACTCAAAATAAAGCCTGTCAGTGGTGGCTTCCTGTGCTGAAGGAAACAATACCTTTTTTAGAGAAATCCACAGATTATCAGTAGCATGAGCCATAGGCTCCTGTAATCTGTATCAGGAGCCTCTGCGATGTGGCTGCCTGTTTTTACAGTAAGGAAGCACAATCTCTGAAGAGCTGAGGAACTGCCCAGTCTCAGCGTGAGTAGTGGCAGAACAGGATGGAAACCCAGCCCAAAGAGGAGGTAAGCGTCCCATTTCCAAGCCTCCGCTTGGGGCAAACAGCCATGCCCACAGGATACCCTTGCCTGGGGAAGAAAAGCCCCATCAAGGTGCCATCCTCCTGGTCTGGCCCTTTAAAACAATCTTGAGATGATTTCCCTCAATAGTTTCTCTAGAGAAGGGGAGGAAAGCAGAGCAAATTGAAGAGCAGCGAACAGCAGGGGCTCTAAAAGTCAAATTTCTGCCATTCCTGCTCTGGGGTCTGTGCATTCCCGGGGGACCTGTAGCAGACCCCATGCATTCCAGTGCATCTGTAATGCAAACAGCCTGCTCCCTGGATGTGGGTCTGCAGAGTGCAGGGCTCTCTCGAAAGTCAAGAGTTATGTTATTTCTCAGCCCCTCACAGAAAGTCAAATCAGGCCGCCTCCGGAAAAAGTGAGGGGCCACCGTGGAGGGTGCCTTTCCTCTGGACCCGATTCCCATCCCATGAAACTCCATGTGAGATGCCCTTGGGAATCACTCATTGTTTGGAATTTAAACATCTCATGCTTTTCCTAGACGCGGAGAAAGTATTTTTTAGGTATGCTAAGAATTAACCAGCAAGGGCATCCATTTAATTGCATTTGAAACAGAAGTTAATGTTGTTAGCACACCGACCACATTTACCGATAGTATGAGGGGATGAAGGGTAGTGGCAGAAATTATAAAAATATGTGAGAACAGAACCGGCTTTGAGCAGACCTGGGGACAAAAAAAAAATGCTAAGATGCCCATTGTTAGACTTTTCATTAGTAGGGAAAAAACCCTAACTCTCTATCTACATTCATTGTGTTTTTGGGACATCTTTGATCTCCCAGATCAGCAAGAATCTCAAAGGGAAGCTAGCAGTGTTTTTGATTATTATCTTTAAAGTCTAAAATTCCTTAGGTGAAATTCAGTATGAAACGCATCCATGCAACGGGGAAGGTGAGTGACTATGTCAACATCTGGGCCTTATTAAGGCGCAGCTATTTTCACTAGGCAGTGAACTGGAGAAACCAAATTCCTTGATAAAGCCCGAAATTTCCAGGAACTGCTTGTAAAAGGCATTTCTTCTGTCTGGTTATTTTGCATAACACACAACACTGAGTTCCTGCTCAGCCAGGTCATGGGGATAAAAGGCATTATCTGTTTGTCAAATTGTCTCTAAAGCTTTAATGCGCTGGTTGGCTGTTTGGTTTCGACCTTTGTAGAACACTGTGTAATTTACAAGGCCTTTCCACATACCTCCTGCCTTTTGATCTGCACAGCAGCCCTGAAAGGGATCAGATGCAGATGCCATCCTTATTTTGCAGTTGGAGAAACTGAGGCCAAGAGAGTTTCCCACAGGATCTTTCTTAGGCCAAGCTGATAAAACAGGGCTTCATGTTAGGTGATGAGCAGAAGAATTATCTGAAGATTTGGATAAAATGAAGATTCTCATACAGTAAGTCTGGGGTGGAGCTCAGATCCTGTGTCTAACAGCTTCCAGGTGATGCCAAAGCTGCTGGTCCAAGGACCACACTTTGAGTAGCAAGGAGATCAGAGGCGGATTTGGGACTCAGAATGGAGTCTTGGGTTTCCAAGTCCAAGTCCAAGATTGTTGTGCTAAATCATGTTGCTCATGTAGGAGTTAAAGCTATGAGCTCCAGAGCCTGACTCTGTTAGTTTCCAATCCTACCTCGCCCCTGTTAGCCTAGGACAATTTTCTTAATCTCTGCATGCATCAATTTTATCATCTGCAAAATAGTGATGTAATGGTACCAGCACTCCCAGGGTTGTTTTTGAGTATGAAAGGCAGTAAGGCACTAAAAATGCAGTTAGAATAGTACCTTCAACATAGTTATGTTAGATATTTTTGTTACTTATTTAACAGGTTGCAGTTAAGTCCTGAATGCCAAGAGTCCCTCTCTGAGGCTCAGGTTGCTAATCTACAAATGAGAACAACATAAATTAACTCCTAGAGCTGTTGTGAAGAACAAAAGAGATCATGAATATATATGAGGTATGCTACAAAATCAAAGCCAAATTTTTTTCCATTGAATCTGCTCTGGCCCTTGTAGCTCCAGGGGCCCTCAGATGCTCTTAGCAGGGCAGGTTTGTGAGGTTCACAGAAATTGCTAGTAACTGCACATGGCCTGTTGCCCTCCAAAAACCTGCAGTTCCTTGAAGAGCTGTATGCCTCTTTTCAACCGCCATGCTTAGCATAATTAATGCCTGGTGCAGAGCAGGTGCTCAGTAAAAGGGTTTTGTTTGATTGATGTACAATAGTCTACAGTTGGGCCTGAGGGAGGAGTTTTCATTTAGTCAGTTCTCTTGGCAACAATAATGGCTTTAACATTTTTTTCTTTTAAAGCAAAATAAAGTCCTTGGAATTTTTTCATAGTGAACTCCCAACATAATCTCAGATTCTCCAGACACAAATGGCAAGGGGGCACGCCCATCACCCTTTATCAGTCACTCTCTTTTCCTTCATCAGCATTTTCATTTTACCTCCAGGGAAGGAAAGAACATGCTGACTTTCTGTTTTTCCAAATGGAAATCTTAAACAGAAAGAAGAGTAGAAAGAATCATTACCAACCAAGTGGAAACAGAGTCACCATCAATATTCTACAACCAGCAGGATTCCTGAGCAGATTAGCCCTTTGTAAAATAAGGACCACTAAACCAAGATACGGGTATTAGACATCTAGCTTCTGATGCATTGCAAACCTGACGTTCTGACACATATTTGGGACTTGGCATAAAACAAGGGATCCTGGTGTGTATATAACTCAGTATTAATCATTTGCCATATCAGTAAGGTTGAGGTCAATGCACTCATGCGTCCATTCATTTGACAATTATTAATTGAGCACTATGCTGGATGGACAAGACAGATTTGTTGCCTAAATTCCCAGGACTTATATCCTGTGAGAGACACAGACACATAAGTAGGCAATTATAATATACTGTGAAAAGACAATGATAGAGAAGGGCAGACAGCTACAAAGTCTGTTCAGCCAGCATGATATAATAACACTAAACTTGGATACATTTAATAAAATAACCTCAAATTATACAGATCAAAACCCAATGGAACTATAGGGAGAATTTGACAAGTGCACCATTATGATTCATTGATCAAGCAAATAATAAAGTAAGAAAAGCAGATCTGAACAATTATTGCCAAGCTCGAGCTAAGCACATATTTAAAGACCTGCCTCCCATAATTAGAGAATGTGCATCTCAAACAGTCATGGAACATTTATCTTTGAATTACCATGCAGTGTGTTAAAGAGTAAGTCTCAACAAATTTCAAGGAATGAGTATCATATGGAAGATGGCCTCAAATTACAATCAATTAAGTTAGGCATCAATAACAAAAGATAATTTTTAAAACATACTGGGAATTTTTAAATAAGCTAGTAAATTACTCATAGGTAAAAGAGAAACCAAAAAGGAAACTTAAAAAGACATAGAATTCAATCCTAACAACAAGACTACATACCAAAACTTATGGAATACCGTGAAGCACTACTTCGAGAGAAACGTATACTCTTCAACACTTGTGTTGGGAAAGAATAAAGGTCTAAAATTAATGAGCTGACCGACCAACTGAAAAGGTGATAAAGAGACCAGAGTATCACCAACATAGTATAAAATAATAACATTACAGAAAGGTTCAGCAAGACTGAAAGTTTGTCCTTTGAAAAAAAACTAAAGATACAGATAAACTTGTAGTGAGACCGATGAAATAAAGTGAGAACGTACAAAAAGAGGACTAGGAATGAAAGGCCATATAACACTATCACAGAGGGTGAAAATGATGAGTAAATATTTCATGTTAATAAATGTAACTGAAATTTAAATTTAATGCTAAGAAATTTGAAAGTGCGGATTAAACACATAAATTCTTAGGAAAGGGTAAGCAACCGAAGATGACTCAAGGGGAAGTAGAAACCCTGTATAATATTGTAACTACTAAAGAAAGTTAATCAGCCATATAAATCCTTTGGAAAACAAACGACCAGACCCAGATGATTTTATAATTTTCCAAACTTTCAAGGAACAGACCATTCTTATCTTCAAATATCTTTTCCAGGAAACAGAAAAAGAATATTCTGAAACTCATTTTGTGAGATGGAGAGAATACTCACACCAAAGCCAGACAAGGAAGGTTTAAAAAAGAAAATATATACTCCAGTCTTACTCATGAACACAGATGTGAAATTTCCAAGCCAAATGGTAGCGAACTGATTCCAGAAATGTTTTTTTTTTTTTTTCAAAGTAACACCCAGGCTGGTCTAGCTAAAGAAATGCAAGGGTAATTTAACATCAGAAACTTTATAAACATCATTCAACACATTAATAGACTAAAAGAGAAGAACCCTATCTTTAACCTGAGTTCCCTCAGAACAAAGGCTGAAATGTGAGCGCTTTTTTGAGGAGTGAGACCCAAGGAGCAGGAATGAAGAGCCTAAAGAAAGGACAGCCGGAAGGGAAGGAAGGCCAACACAAAGATGGGTTAGCAAGCTCGCTGCTGCGTGGGTGACTCAACACCCCCGCCCCACTGCCTGAATTGTCAAGTAAAATGCATCTCGGCACTGTCTCTGGAGGAGAAGGACAAATCCCTTTTCTCTGTGAATACATTTTGATGAGTACCAAGTGGTTCCCACACTGGCTCCCACTGTGGCATCAACAGAGAAGGAAAGAGACAGGTGGTGGGCCCCAGAGGTCAGATGCTGTCAGGCTGCACCTGCAAGAGGCTCATGGGAGCTCACAGGAAACTGGCCATGGCAGCAGTGGCTGGAATAAGAGAAAGTTCAGGCTGAGAGAATGTGAGTGGTACACAAGAAGTGTCCAAAGTACCATATACTCTTCAGTACAAGCAGAAAAAAGACTTTGATGAAATTCAACAACTATCCATAATTAAAGAAAAAAAAACCTCTAAGGAAAGCAGTAAAATAAGGGAACAAACCTTCATAGACTTAAGGTACAATAAGCAACTTTCTTAGAGTGCAGTATTAGACTCATTCCCATTAAAATCAGGAGAAAGACAAAGACATCACCACCCACCTTGCATGCTGAACTGGGAGACATGGTATATATAGCAAGATAGGAAAAGTAAATAAAAAGCACAGGTATTAGAAAGAAAGAAAAAAAAAAGCTGTATTAGCAGATGATATGACTGTCTATGTAGAAGACCCCCAGTGGAATCTACAGATAGATCATCATAAATAATGAGAGATTTGCAAGGTTACCAGATGTTCTATCAACTTTCAGAAACCATTTGTATTTGTACACAGCAGCAATGAACAGTTTAAAAACACAAATGCAAAGGTATGATTACAGATGAAATAATATAATTTGAGAGATGTTCTTAACAATAGTCCTGAGGCAGGAGGATTAAATGAGGTTATAGATGAAATGAGAGTGATCACAATAGAGTATCTGCACCCACTGGGGTGGCCTCTGTTCTGGGCCTGTACGCCTTCTACTTGCAGGCTCTAGCTCAGTGCAAAGATTTCTTTGTACACAGGGCACCTTTGAGGCTGAGCCAGCATAGGCCCAGCCAGGAAGCAGCCCATTAATGAGGGCATTTTATCTTCTGTGCCTACCCGGTTGCACATCTGGGAAATCTGCCCACCTCCTGGCTATGTTTGGAGCACTAGTCCTGTTAATCCTCTTGGTGTAAGCTGATAACTAAGGTGTTAGATGATAACTACAATGTTCTCAGATAAGAATTTAAGGTATTCCACATGAGGAAATATGAAAAGAGGCAACGTCAGGGCAGAGGGGGGAAGGAAGGGAAGACAGTGGCAGCGGGTGACGACGTGGGTTTGAGGCCTGATTCTGTCCCGTACTAACTGGGATGATGAATAAGGCCACCGAACCTCTGGTAATAATGGTGATGAAGCTCCCACCTCAGAATCTAAGGAAAAAAACCTATCAAATACCCGTGGCCCACTAACCTCCCCTACTAGGGCTACTTCAAAAAACCTCTGGGAAAAGTTGTAATAAGTCGTAAAACAACCTTGACGCTGGCATGCAGACGGGGACGTTTTCATGACATGGCAGATGCAGACGCTTTCAATGCAAACGGCGTTGAAAACAACCATCGCCTGACACCGTGCCACCTGGGAATCCGCCTCTTCTGCCCCCACCCAATTCTGCTCTGACTTGAGAGCAAGGCCAGGAGGAAGAACGCTGAGATGGGAGCTTCTTTCACAGGGCCTTCGGTGCCTTGCACAGGGATGTCAGGAGGCCCAGCGCTGCCCTGCTTTGCCTTCCCAGAGAGAACGGTAGTTGGAACCGTGCAGCCATCGTTCATCAGCTGCCAGTTAGATGGCAGGCACTGCGCTGTCCTTGACATGTGCTTTCCTGTTTAGTTCTTCCAGCCACCTCGAAGGTGAGTGCTATTTGCAGCCCCATTTAAAAATAAGGAAACCCAGGCGCAGATAGCTTCAGTTAGTCTACAAAGTCACTTGGAGCAGAGCCCAGGGCATGCGGCTGCCTGTGCACTTCTGCCCTCTCCGTGGGCTCTCAGTGCTCCCACAGGAGAGACAGGCCACTGCCTAGGAGAGCTCCGGGACAGCACAGTGCTGTCACTGCAGAGCCTGGCATAGGCGTCCAGCTTGCACTGAGCTCCAAAAGGCCTCCACACAGCAGGTCCCTCTCACAGGCTCCAGGTCGCTCCACTCTCTACCGAGGGTCATAGCAGGACTGCTGTGTCTGAGGCCAAAGATGCCCTGCGCTATCAGGCCACATGTGTGTGTGTGTGTGCATGTGTGCATGTGTGCGTGTGTGTGTGAATGTGTATGTGTGTGCATGGAGGGGGGGCCTGCCCCTCATCAAGCTTCCTCCCAGGACTCCACGGAGCGCACTGCCGCCATGAGCCTGTCCCCTCTGCTATCTCCCTGTGCCCAGGCCAGCAGACACAGTCTTTGGGTTTGCATGGGAGAAACAGGAAGAACACAAGCCATTCCTCCACCCACATCCAAAAAAGGCCCCTTCGGAGGCTGCAGCCATGTCTGTATTTTCAGGTGGAAGATAAAACCTGACTTTGGGGAACAAGCCATTTGGGAAGGCATTTTGTTCTTGCTGATAAAAAATAAGAACTTAACACCAAACTGGGTTGTTATCCCAAAGTTTCATCTCAGTGCTTTGGACTAAGAAGTGAAGTGACCTGTTTAACAATGCACATGGTGCCTTTTCTATGGGCAAGGTACAGATCTGGGGTGTCCTCTGGTTGCCTAACAGAGGAGAAAGGGGATATGAGAAACTCCTCCTGAAGCCAAGAATCTCTCTCCCTGTTCAGACTCTACCCTGCCCTCAGCACTGGAAACAAAATTCTGAGTAATATTTAGAGGCGTCTACTACAACCCCACCCATTTTTACTGAACATGGATCCCACGCTAAAGTTGTGTGTAATGCAGAAAACAATATACTTTCCAGGAGTGCCTATTGTCAATTCCCATTAAGTCCTCCTGTATGTGACACGTCCAGGTATCTCTGCTTTTAGGAATATGACACCATAACCTAAATAAGTAGAAACTGCCCACCAGATCTTTGCATCTGATTGTCCTTTGGACACTTTCAAATGTATGTCTCGTGGGCCCCTCAAACTCAACCTATCCTAATTCACCTCCTTATTTCCCCATTCCTTCCTCACTTACATGTGCTTATAGCTTTTGCTCCAGGTTCAATGAACAACTTGAAAATCCCAAAACAGGTTTCCTCTCTCCTGTCATCTCTTTCTCTCTCTTCCTGCCTCTGGCCATTGGTATGTTGATTCTTCTGCCTGGCACACTCCTACATGCTGTGTGTCCTTTAGCAGAGATAGTATCACTTACTCCAGGAAGCTCTCCAAGATGCCAGCCACACCCCCGATTCTGTTAGCAGTCCCTCTTCTGTGCTCACATAGAACCCTGTACTTACATGATCATTTCACAGGTAGTGGGTGCCCGTCATCTTGTCTGCCTCCCCAGCCCCTGCCGTTCAGCAAGCTCTGATAGGCAGAGACTGTGCCTGTCGGCGTCATCTTTGAATTTAAGAACATCTGTGGTATATACAGGTACTCATCCTTCAAGACAACTCAGGTGTTTCATGTAGGAGAATTTATTTCCTGAAGAGCCCCTCCACCCTCACCACCGTCACACTGTCACTGGGAGCAGCACCATCATGACTACCATCCTCACAACAAATCATTAGCTCCACCATCACCGCGATCACCAGTCTGACTGTCGCCACCCTCATCACCACCAGTATCATCGCCACCAGTATCGACCCTGTCACCATCAGCAGCACCATCATTATTCCATCACCCAGAGTTAGGCGCCCCCCACTGTGCCCCCAAAGCCTGGTTCACACATTTTTCAGACTGCTTTGTAATCACCTTTGTACATGTTTGTCTCTCCTACTGAGTGGTGGCTTCCTCAAGATCAAGGACAAGGACTCATTCATTTATGTCTCTCACCTTGCGTGGTACCACACATACAAAGTGCTAAAATAATATCATTGGGGTAAAGAAATGAATAAATGAATGTTTCTAAAAATAATCATTGCTAACAATTATGGACATTATTTCCCTTAAGCCTCATGATAATCCTTTGAAGTAGGATTTTCACTCTCCCCATTTTAACAATAAGGAATCTGAGATTGAGTAACTTGCCCAAGGTCACCTGGTTAGGAAATGGCTGGGCCAGTACATGAGCTCAGGTCATCTGACTCCAGAGCCCTTATGACTAATTTACAACATTATATTTTGCTCTAGCTATTCGTCTCCTGCGAGATGGCATCACAGAGGGAAAGCCTTCATGAACCTAAGGCCCTATGTGAACACCGAAGGGGGACTGCTAACTATGCTCAGGATGCAGAGAACTGTTTTCTCATCAGCCCAGCGTCACCTAGGACCTGACTCAGCAACTCACCCACTCTGAGCAGGGCCGTGCATCTGAGCATGACCCCCATAAGCTGTACTCCCAGTTCTCAGGGGGCATTTTAAATGCTAGGTTAAAGGGAGATTGTTCGTGCTTGTTTCTAATGAGCTTCCTATCTCAGAAGGGGAAACGAAGGCCATCTAATAAACACAACTGATTTTCAAGGCCTGAAGCGTTCCCAAACTCCTAAGAGAGGAAAGCCAATTGTGTGTGAGAGTGTGCAAATTCACGTGGGACAGGATAATTGAAGGAAGCCCTCAAGGAGTTGAAGAATTTCACAGGAATGCATCATCTGCTGTCACAAAGCTGGGATCTTGGCACATCTGCCCCCAAGATTTGCCCTGACACTGGCCTTGGGTTAGCTGCTGGCCCCACAATACACCAGAGCGTGATATAATAGTAGTGATACGTTCAAAACATCCTTTCTGCATTCCAGGCACTGCTGAAGAGGGTGTGTATGTGTGCTGTGTGTCTACAAGAAACACCTGACTTACTAAGAAACCTCTACTCTTCCAGCCAAGAGATGTTATCAATGACCCACCAGGACTTTGCTTCCTGAGCTGGACTCCGGGAAGGCCACATCCCTTGGTGCTTTCTTTCCCCACCCAGAGAACCTACTGCTGCTCAGCATGTTATATAAATCACAGCCAAGAGCACTTTTTATTTGTTAGCATTTATTGAGTGTTTATTGTGTGCCATGCATGACACTAAGTATTTTCTTACATTGTCTCAACAGATACTCATGACAACCCAATCAACAGGTAGTGGTTACATCCCTTTTAAAGGATTTTAAAGACCAGGAAACCAAGACTAGAGAACTAAAGATTCCACCAAAGGTCATATGCCATCAGATGGTGAAACCAGAATTTCAACCCAGGCCTTCAGACTCTAGTGGCCTTAACCACTGGAATATGCTGCCTCCCCAAATACCCAACAGCTCTCCAAAGGAGGGCTCCAGGTACCCACGAGAGGGGAACTTTGGGAGGCTTCTGTTGTTCTCATTTGAGCAGGAAAAGCATGCACACATTAAACAGAAGTGCAAACCTTACTAATAGTTCCTTTGCATTTCATTAAAGGTTGCTGTGTGAGTGGCATTTCTCCTCAGTGGCTGTAAGCTCTGTAAGGACAGGAACTTCATGGTATTTCTTTTTGTCTCCCACTCTAGCAAAGTGCCAGGCATCTAGCAGGTGATCTGGAAATGTGTTTCAAAGAGAGTGGTGAGGCTGATAGTAATGCTGCTGCATTCTGGGTAGAGTTGATCTTTCCAGCCCAGGTGGCCTGTGCTCCAGCCAAACTGACCTTGTCCCCAACCCAAGAGACAGTCTCTGCGTCTTTGCCCTCAGTGTGGCCTCCACCTGGAATGCTGTCCCCTGCTCTCCCATGCTCCCTTCAAGGCCCGTCTCAAATGTCACTTCCTCGGCGAATCCTCCTGGGTCCCTGTCCCAGCTAGCAATAATCTCCCCTCTGTCTGAGTTCCCTTAGTTCCTATTAGTTCCTCCCCACCCCCTCCTTCATCTTAGAGGCTTAATGTGATGCTGTAGTAAGATAACATTCTAGAAAGCTCTTTATAACCCAGGAGGCACTATTCAAACAGGAGGACTTATGAAGGATCATACCTTGTTGACTAAGGAATAAGATTGCCAGTGGTGTCAGGTTCACCACTGCCCAGAACAGGACCCCACACACTGAAGGGGCAGGGGCCTGTGCTGAAAGCCTGTCCCCAGACTTCTCTCCTTCTTCCATGGAGCCATGTTTATGCCCTTTCAAATCAGGCTGAGGGACCTTCATCAGGCCAAAGTCAAGTCTTACTAGCAATGGAAAGCCATGGTTATGGAAGAAATAGAAATGTCTCCCATACCACAATGATTCTTAGTGTTACCATATCCAATATCCTCTTATTGTAACAAGTATTTTTTAACTTTTCCTTTCCTGTCTTACAACAAAATTCAGAGGTAATGTACGTGGCAATGATTGACTAACAGCCTGCCAAACCTGCTTCCTCCTCTTTCTGGATGGGCTGGATTTCCCAGCCTTCCCTGCGGTGAGGTGTTGGCATGTGACTGAGTTTTAGCCAATGGATTGGAAGCACCACCTCCAGGCCTGGACCCATGAAACCTCCCTCTCGGCAAAATCTAGCGCTTTCCAGATAACCTTGGACGCCATGGTATAAAGATGACAGAATCTGTGTGGATTGCAGCTGCTGAAAGGGCTTTACATAAGGAAGAAATCAACTTCTTTGTTTAAGCCCTTGAGATTTGCTAGTGTATTTCCTATAGCCCCCAGCATTCCCCTAACTAATTCCACGTAACACACTTCCATATATCTATGGCTCCCGATCCCAAATAGATGCTGTATTTTAGTAAAGAGAGCAGTAAAGAGGAGTTGAGGAGAAGTCTGGACCTGGGATCAAGAGACTTGAGTTCTACTCTGGGCTCTGTTGCTGACTAGCTGAGTGGTGTAAGTCAAGTTCATTTGCCTTCTCTAGGCCTCAGTTTTGGTATCTATAAACTGAAGAGTTGAAGAGGTTATTTATAAGGTCCCATCCAGTGCTAGTATTCCAGGACTCACTTTCACCTCCATGGCGCAGGGGCCACATCTGCCTTGTCCCTACAGTCTATCCAGCATCAAACACAGTACCTGGGACATACAGGTGCTCAAAAAACACTTCCTAAATAAGAGAATAATTTTGTAATCTATGCAACTCATGATCATATACCTTACCCACTTAAAATTGCCACGTAGCAACAAGTCACATGAGCTTTCAAACTCTCTCTTCCTCTGTAACAGGAAGTGCTGATGGCATCTTTCCAGACCTCCAGGCCTCCCCTCTGCCTCTCCCTGCACATACCTCCCCCTCCTACAGGCACTCACTCATGTACATACCCCTCCCACTAAACAGACCCCAGGCCCCTGGAACTTCTGTAAACCTCTATTTTTCTGCACATTCTGCTCCCACACCATCCAGGCCCTCCTGTGAGCCACCAGCCTCTGTGAGTCCCCAGAAACTGTCATTCCTCTCGCCAAGTACTAAAATGCTAAGTATTTATTTTAAGATGGAAGAAAATGAGAGCCTGCAATTAGCACGTTTTTCCAACACATTGCCTAAACCACTACTGTGTAGCAGAGCCAAGAACAAGTGCTAGTAAAGTTAACACAGCTTATTAAACAGGAGAAGCCATCCAGAGCTGAGTTAGTACAGCAACCACTTGTAAGGTCCTCCTTCTTCCTGGGACAGCCCCATCAGTCAGCCTTTAATGAGGTGTGGCAGTCTCCTCCAAAAGCCAAACTACATATGTCACAAACACAGAGGAGGAAAGAGCACTGGATTTCTAATCCAGCACTAAGACCTATGAGCTGAGCTGTGTGACCTCGAGCTAGTCAAACAACCTCTCTGAGTCTCAGGTTCCCAACCATAAAATAATGACATTTTATTTGATAAACCTCACAAAATTAGATAAACAGTATCTAATTTGCTAATACATGTAAGATTGTTTTCTATCCTTTTAGGTAATTATTTGACATTTTTCTTCTTCAAACTTTTCTTCTTCCCTTTATTTTCTTTCTTTATCTTCTCTTCCTTTTGTTTTCTGTTTTCTTTTCTTTTTCTTTTTTACTGTGTGAAAGAAGGCAATGCCCTGTACTAATCCCTGCAGATAAAAGATCAAATAGGATATAGCCACTCCCTTAGATGCTCACATTGAGCTGGGGGTACAGACATTAAGCAGAGCTGCAGTGGCATGTAACCCAAGTACAAGAACACGTGCATGGTTCTTCTCACATACTCTTCTCACCAAGTCCTTGGTGTAGGACTGCACGGACCAGTAGAAAGGACACCTTTTTCTCTTTTGAACAAAGATGATGCTGGTTTGTACATAACCCTTCAAAAACACAGTTAATGTAAGTTACTCCTCAAAAGTCACTCCTGCTGTGCTGATAAATCAGGTCTCTGAATCCACAAGGCTGAAGATCAGATCACAGAATGTGTCAAATCCACAAAGGTAAATGCCTCCCTATGAAGCCTGTGAGTGGAGAAATAGCTGCCCTCCCTGGCAAGATCCCTCCACTACCAAACACCTTGTGTTTAAACCAGCGCAAGAATACCTAGGCTGTCTTACAGGGCAGCTCCCACCAAAATAGCATTGTGAATGTTCTTTACTGAAATACAGCTCAGTTACAAAAAGTAGGTAGCTGTCAATATATATATCTTATATATATATATATATTTATATATAGGTATTTCTTATAAACTGTTTGAAAAAAATGGCTCAGCCACCAAAATGAAAAGCTTTGGAAATCTCTGCCCTACAATAATCCACCTCATTTTAATCAGATCATCTTCCCCCAGAGCTATGATGGTGTCCGCTTAGGTAGAACTGTTATTATGGAACACTTGTGGGTTTGAACAGCCTTACCATAGTGTCTCTTCTTCCTTTTTAACCAAGTAGAGCACAGAAGGAGGATATCTTCACATGGTGGATTAGGCACTGTTGGGCCTATGATTTTACAAGCTAATAAGTTAGAATAATCATGGATATTGGCAGAAGACAAAAGACACTCGGGTCAAAGACAAAGGACGCTGTTACTCAGGGCACTGTAGGCAGCATGAGCAGCGGCATGTTTGCACCAGTTCCCAAGCTCCAGCTTCCTCTTGGCAATGTCATCATAAGGCCCAAATGGGCGCTTCACATAGAGTGAGTCTGCATTACAGCTAAGGAACATGGGGCTTGGGGGAACCTACCACTTTTATAGCAAGCAGTAAGCCAGCCTGCCTGCCTGCTCTTTGTCTTAGAGGGAGATACTCCCTCAGCCCTCAAGTAAGTCCACTGCAAACACAAGTCTGAGAACTGGCCCAGGTAAAGAGGACAGGGCCTTGCCTTCTTGGCACACCCAGAAAGACATGTAGAAGTATAATGATTTCCAGATTTTTTTTCCCAGAGAAACAAACAGCATGGAGTTCAGAAAATGCCTTAGAGGCCGCTCTTTAAATTTAAAAGTCAGTGTCTCCTGGATATTGCCCCTGATGCTACCAGTTGATTTGGTTTTGTCTTCTCAGAGAACAGACCACTTAACTCCTGGCTGAGCTGTAACAGCCAATATGCTCAGCCCTCCGTGGTACCTCCCGCCCACAGCACAGTCAGCTCCTTGAGTGGATGAGTCATGTCTTCAAATCTACCGGAATTCAGAGCACCTTACA
Source organism: Manis javanica (assembly GCF_040802235.1). Taxonomy (NCBI): domain Eukaryota; kingdom Metazoa; phylum Chordata; class Mammalia; order Pholidota; family Manidae; genus Manis; species Manis javanica. The sequence continues at coordinate 103,831,147 of NC_133165.1, read as the reverse complement.
CAGTATCAGGGCTTCTACTGTGTGCCTCATAATTGTCTGCTGAAAGAATTCATGATTTAGAGTATCTTAGTTAACTAGGGGCTCCTGAGCCTTTGCAAACCCTATTCCTTCAGCTATTCAAGATTTAGCACACTGCCGTCACTGGCACCCCAATACAGCTCTATAAGGACACCAGGGCTGGAAAGACGCAGCCTGCTTCTGGAGGCCACGTGAAGACTTTGACCCCTTCCCAAAAAGCCGCCCCACTAACCCAGTGCACACCACCTGCTCTGCTGATCTCTGCTGATTGTGCCAACTTTAAGCAGTGACTAGAAGCAGGGGAAGGCATGTTGGGCAGAAAGGTACTGAATCCTCATCTCCAACACTGGCCATTTCCAACTGACCTGGGAGTTTTAGGAAAGCCTACTTGGGGTATTTGTGTTTAAATGCATATAAAAGATCATCTGGTTATTTTTCTGGGGGTGGAGAGCAGAAGGGGAGAGGGAGGAGGTGGGGGCAGGGGAGAGAAGGGAAGGAGACTGTGGGCTGGGGTAAAGGACCTCATTTCCAGCGTAGTTCTTTGCCATGTAACTACATCGTTTCAGCCTTGGGATCCTGCTTTATCAAATGCTCCCAATATCATGTTCCAGAGAAAGAGAATTGTTTAAAGCCAGCCCTCTTGGCCTTCCATAGCCAGTCATTCTCCCGGGACATCACCCATGGCCCTTTTCCCTCCCAGCAGTATCTGTCCTCCCAATCTCACTAGGAAATCCAGGCCAGCTGGTGAACTCAAGCTCCTTTATCTGCTTCACTAATGAGTATCCCAGCATGCCATGGGGCCACCCTCTGCCAGCGGCCAGGCTCAGTGCCTAGTGGAATAATAAATATAATAAATAATTGCCATGTGGGGCTGACATGACATCCTCAAAAAGGAAGAACACACAATGGCTTACCAACAATACTCATGTGCCTCAACTTGAGATTTCTCATTCCCAGGCCAGGCTCCAGATACACACGATTCCCACTCTTTTCAATGAAGGTGACATTAGGTAAATGGTCTTTCAAGTCAAGCCCTTGATTGTTTCTTTGTAGGAGTATTTTATTTTTATAATCCTGATGAATCTGGTGTCAACTCATTGTGATAGGAGGGGATTTACTAGCTATAGAATAAAAAGCATGGATTTAGAGTCAAAGGCTACAGGTTTAAACCTCCTTTACATTCCTACTAGTTGGGGGACTTTGGCAATGGTGCCTGAATGTTTCTGAGCTTCAGTTTTATCAGTGTAAAATGGAACCAATAATATATACCACTGACCTGGTCTGGCCTGGGCAGATTCCCCCTCAGAGCCTTTGTATTTGCTGTTCCCTCCACTTTAATGCTTTTCCCCGAGACCTACATGGCATAGTCCCTCCTGATATGTTCCCTCACTGGTTCCAAGTCCTTGCATAAATATCTTCTTAAAGAAAACTTCCCCAATCACCTACTTAGAAATCAAACTGGTAGCCACTTCTCCTTCCCTGCTTTATTTTTCCTCACACTACTTATCATCATCTGTCATACTGCATAACTTACATATTTATTTTATCATCTGTCTCCCCCTCTAGCATGGAAGTTCCATCAAAGAGAGGAGTCCCATGAGGTCTAATCTGTTCACTGTTGTAGCTACAACACCTACAACCAATACCACCACACGGTAGGCATTCAAGAAATCTTGATTGAATGAATAATGCTTTGCCTCAAAAGTAGCAGCTCCAACATTTAAAGTCTGGGCAGAGATTAAAGAACCAGCTAACCTGAGAAGACTAGCCTCAGGGATGAGTAACTGAGGAAAAGGTGCTGGAAGGCAAGCGGCAGGAGTACCAAACAGTTTCCAATGCCACAGAGAAGGGGAGCAAGCTAAGGATAGAAAAGTGAGGCTGACAAGATAAACACAAGGGCCTGGCTTGAAGATTTCCTATGAAAACATGCTACAAAAACATTAAGTGATATTTTTGGTTGCCACGACAATTAATCACAGCATTATTAACTTTTCCAGTGAGAAGATACGAGCAACCTTCCAGTAATAACAGCAATGAAGAATGTCATCCTTACATAATATTTTTCATCCTTCTACAGATGAAATGGCCAACTTTATGGGGATGCCGGAAAGCAAGCCCAGATTCTAGGATGCATCACTTGTGGTACTGTGTAAATATTTATCTACTATGGTCACTGCTAGGTATGACTGGAACCATTGGGAAACACCATTAGATCATTTGTCCCCTTTGAGCTCCTGTAGCAGTATAACATCTTGACTTAGGAAAAGATTAACCTGGGGTTGTAGAGCACCTTGGTTAAAAATTCATCACATAATGATTGGGAAGCTCCTATGTGTCAGGCTCTAAGTTAGCTGCTTTCTGCTTTCGCACAATAGATACTGTAAACTTCAGAACAAGTTAGTGACGAAATAGTATTCCAATGCACAGCAAAGCTCAGGCCCTGGAGTCACACAGCCTGGGTTTGCATTCCAGTCCTGTTACTTACCAGCCACCAGGCCTTCGACATGCTTTTTAACCTCTATGAGCCTGGTAACAATAGCATCTATCCCGCAGGACTCAATTCAAACAAAATAGGACAGGATGTGTAAAGTTCTTAACATACTAAGTGGCCTGCCATAAGCTCTCAGAAAGTATTTTATTGTGACAATGAATGAAATTGAATCTGAAAGAATGTGGGTAAGTAATTCGTCCAATGTATTCCACCTAGTAAGTGAGAGTCAAGATTTGAACCTGGGTCTTCCATGCCCTGATATAACTCTCTCCCCATCTTATCACAGCTATTTCATCACATTTTCTAGTGACAGGGCTGCATCCTTGTTGAATGTGAAAGTTCAAAGCAAGTTGGGATGATTTTCTGCTCATGGTAATGGGAGATGGGCCTCAGTCCTCTGGACCTCTATTGGACTGGTATCCAAAAGGGTGCTTTGGCAGTGATAGCTGAATGCAGGGCTCGCCAGGGATGCTGGGACAGCCACAAAATATAGCACAAGGGCACCAACTGCTAACTCTTCAGGAAATGTCCCAAGTACAGAACACACACACATTTCCACCACCACCCACATTTATTCTGTGTTAAACACCTAAGATGTCACCTTCCTAAATCAAGAATGAATGTGCTGTGTTCATGACAGACCCCCAGAAATGTGCCTGGAACATGATTCAAGCTCAGTAATTATTTGTGGGGAAAAGTAAGGAAGGGAGAAAGGGAAGAAGGAAAGGATATATGGAGGGAAGTGGGAGAGACGCAATGAGGGAGGTCTTTTAGGGGTGTACTTTGGTATTAAAGGTATAGAAGGAGGTGTTTTTCTTGGGGCTATGAAGCCCTGCCTCTTGGGGGTCCAATTTCCATGCAAACACAACCCAGAAACCATCTCCTTCCTCACCTACCCTCAGGGAAAAGTGAGGAGAGAATCTCCCATGTGACTCATACACTTTGCCTGCTACCCTATGTCCACCACCATTTTTCTGACTCATCAATCAAAGCACCAGAGCCCAGTCAATCACCATATGGCTTGACCTTGCCTGCCCCTGTGGGGTCCCCACCTTGACTCAGACTTAATCACATCAGACTCTCTAGGGCAGAGCCTGGCCTCATTACTTCTTAAAGCTCATTAGTTGATTCCAATAAACAGCCGAGAAGCCGAGGTTGAGACTGACAACCACTTGTCTAGAGGTTGGAGAACTCTTGATCAACATACAAACATGCACAATTCAAAGTCTTACAGCCCATAGAGAAGGCTGTAGTTTCACTTCATCTGAACTCCTCTTAGGACATTTCAGGTGGCCTACTTTTTTCCACCTTTTAATTTTAATTAAGTTTCTACATATCATCACTTCTGTCTGACTGTAATTCCTGGAAGATGGTAGGGTTCTTCTTCCTCTACCTGCCCAGCACCTTAGATCACCCTGCATGGAATTTACCAGCTGCTGACTACACAGTAAGCTTGTCGGCAGCAGGCCTCAAGGAAGGCACTCAGAGAGCAGGAGCTGGGCTTTGCAAGAAGTCCTAGGAGGATGTTTCCTACAGAGCCTCTGCTTTTCTTCTCTGACTCCTTCTCTGCTCTGGCTCTGCACATTCTTACCTATTTTCTGGCCCTCTAGCAAAGTGGGGAGATCCTGGCCAGGAACCCAGTTTCTCAGCATTGGGCTGTATCCACCCTGCTCAGACGCTGCTGCTTTAAATAAACGCATCTAGGCATTTGAGACTGGTAGCGCATATCCACCTCCATCCTTGCTATAGCTTCAGATTGTTTGAACTGGCTCAGAGAGAGAACGTGAAGGCCCAGACTCCCACAGAGAGGCAGTGAATAAACTGATGAGAAAGGAGAACGTCTAACTGAATGGGGGGTGACAGGGATCCTGGCCAAAATTCCCCACTGAAGACACAAAAATCAATTTTGAATGGACTTGGACAGACAGTCCTGCCAGGACATTCCAGCGGCATCTAATACCAGTGGTGGACCAGCAGAATATGTGTTGTTCCACAGGATCACCTTGGGCTGCCAGGGCTGCAAGGGAATTGGGTACCTCCAGCTCAGCACACTCAGCCCCAGCCTCCGAAGCCCTTCCTCCTTCACCAACAGACCCTCTGGCTGCCTGAGTCACTGTGATGCATCACTGAGTCCTCCCCAAGGAGCATGTCCACTGCTACCCTAAGATCGTTGGCTTCTTGCACGTCTGTTGCAGAGAAAATGAGCAGAGATGCCATATATTCAGGCTCAGAGCAGGTGAACCAAGTAAAGCTTTTGGCCTTAAAGCTAAATCCACATGAAACCTGAGAAAATAGCTTTCTTCCTTCCTCCCCAGCTTCCATGTCTTGTTAGCTACAAGTAGCTGAAGAACCATCCCTACTCCCACCCTCCTGCACGAATGACAGAAGCATCCCTATGCCAGGGATGGCAAATGTGTCTGCTCTCCAATACAAATTCCAATAGACTGATAATGCCTGCTGGGGCCCAGCCCTTTCCCGAGGCTCAGTGAATAATCACAATTGATTAGTGATGTCTGCTGCGTGCCTGAAAATAAGACTTGTAGATTGTTCACCTTGTTTTCACCAACGTCCCAGGAAAGATCAAGCCTCCCCATTACAGGGGAAGGAATTCTCACTGTGGTGGACACTGGGGCCATGAAGGTAGGTAATGTAGCCTGGGCGGGAGGCTGAAGCACAGACAGTTCAATTCCATGGGAGGGGCTCTTCCTCTCTTTCCTTCGTAACTGAGGAAGTGAGATAACCCCCTTGGTCGGGGCATCCTGCATCTCAGAGGACTAGGGCAGGGAGTTGGAAGAAGACAAGGCATGGGTGGCTCTGGGAAAATGAGCAAAGGGAATTCTCCAGACTCACATCCCAGCTGCCTCATCACGAAGGAGCCAGGATGAACGAGAGCTAAAGCTGGTGAGAAATGACTACCAGCGCCACACTCTCCCTGCACAGACATTCCTAGAATCCTAAACAGGATGGGGTGGGGGTGGACAGCTGGAAGAGGATTCAGGGCATTGTGAGAATTCCAATCCTGGTCCTCTCTCCTCTGTCATAACCCTGTTAGCAAGGAAGGGTCTTATTGCAAAGGAAATGGAAAGAGATGAGCATCTTATCTGTTCTTGGGGCGGGGATGGGTGGAACAGTATTTTTTAAACATTGTCTTATTTATGCAAATCATCCAGAAAAACATGGTATACAACATAGAAGCTGGAGACAGCCTTGTTATGTAAGAGTCCAACCCAAAAAAAAAGAAAAAAAATTCAGAGCCACAGTGAACCATACATTGGAGCTGAATTTGCAAAGCAGCTTCTGTTTTACTTGTTAGTTGGCTTGGTCTTCACTTTTTTAAAACAAAACAATAGCAAGAAAGCTGAACTGCAGTAACTTAGATGCTATCTCATAGCGTTGGCCCTGCTCCTACAACCTCCCTGCTTGTCTGTATTCGAGTAACAATAAAATGCAAGTATGTTATCTGGGAGAGGGAGAAAGGCATGCATTCTCATTACCACATTAGCAGATTAGCTAGACTCCAAGAGCAGGAAGTACAGACAGGATGTCCACATGTCAACAGGGAGGGAAGAGGGTCAGAAAGGTTCTGACTGGGAGGAAAGAGTCCAGTTCCTTGGTGTGAGGTCTTCTGAAAACAGGGGCCCGCAAGGGGACAGTGGACAGGAGGCTGGGTGAGGAAGGGGCAAAACTACACCACAATCTCAGAGGTAAAATCTAGACATGTCGGTCAGGTAGCACCTGTGACTCCATCTTATTTAGAACCAGTCCCAGGAGCACAGTTCCTCGGCATGGTGGGTAACAGCCCCCTGTTATCCACTACTGTTGAAGCTAACCATTCCTGGGGTGGCCTGTTAAAAAGATCTTAACTTGCTGCTTGCTGTCTCTTCATTAGAGATACAATAGCTTTCCTTGTTAAAAAAAAAAAAAAACATACACACGCACACACCAGGGTATCTGACCCAGTGAGACCCCACAGAAAGATTTCTTTGGGTAGTTAGACTTTCAACCCGGGGCCTTCGGGCTTTGACAGACTCCTGCAAGAACTGATGGGAGCTTTGCTGAGAATTTTCTGAAGGTTTTGGCAAGATTTTGTTTTCCTTCCATCAGGTATTTCCTACCGTATGAGAGGAAAAATTCTTAGTTTCTGTATTTAGAAATGTAATACTAAAAAAAAAAAAAAAAAAAAAACCACCAAGGCCCTTCACATGTGAAAGACAGAAAAACCCAGAAAACCATCCTCGGGAGGCATGTCAGCTCTCTGGTCAGTCAATCGGCAGACTTGTTGACCGTCCACCCCACACTGAGCAAAGCACAGACAGGGGAGCGGAAGGCTTGGCCCCTGAGGGCGAGAAGCAAATTCCCTTCATTCAACAGAAATGCCCCAAGTCCTCTCTATAAGCAAGGCATGGTGCTTTTCTGAGGGGGAAAAAGTAAGTTCTATTAGACAAGGGCCCTATTTTCAGAAACATACACAAATAACTATAGGAAATGGAAGAATGTGGTCAGAGTTATAAGAGAGGTTTAGAGAAAGTGCTCGGGATATGAGTTACGGGGGATGAGCTTCCAGCCGAGGTGACCATAAAAGACCCCATGGGGAAGACGGCAGTAGAGTTAGAAATGGAGAAGTGGCCCCTGAGAGTAGATTTCTCTGGGAAATGAGCCGTAAGGGGAGGTGTGAATAACGTGAGCCCAGAGCCAGGAGGCCTGGGTTTCAACACAGCCACCACTGCTGACCCCTGAGCACATTTACTGATGCCTCCTAGCCTCAGTGTTTCTCATGTATGAATCAGGGCAAAAAATATCTACCCCTTAGGGACAGTTGAAAGGATTAGATACAGTAATTAATGAAAATCGCTTGGCATAGAAAGTACTCAAGAAATGTTGCCCCGTAATTCATTTCTTAAGAGAGAGGTTGTGAGGACTGTAAAGGAAGGGTGGTAGGCAGTTTTGAGTAAGCAGTGGGGGAAATGCCAGGTCAGAGGCATAGGATGGGAAGTTTAGATCTGCTGACTGAAGTACCCGTTGAATGAGATAACTCAGAAGGACCAACTCACAGAATCCATGTCAAACAGAGCAAAGCCATTGTCAAGGCAAGGAGAGCCTCTCATAGGGTAACAAGAGGGTCCTGTGGCTCATATTTCACTGTCAAAGAGGCTTCAAGTTTAGGTTTTAATATTACCTTCAACTGCATTTATACACAGAAGTACAGACAGCCACTGCCATCCAATGCAAACTTATGTAAATATTCACTTTCATCAACATTTAGGCATTTCTTTAACACACCAGGTGCCTCAAAATATAGAAATGGCTCAGGCTCTGCTTGACCTCTGAGAGACCCTAAAGGGAGGATTAGGTAGCCTGGAGTCTCCAATCAAGTACAACGAATGATGGGGAGGCCTGTCTGATCTTAAACAGCAGCCATGCAGTATCTGTCCTAAAGGAGCCATGCTCTTCAGCCTCATTACTGTATTTGGACTTGAGGAAATTAGACCAATGGGCTTCCCTGCTCATGCAATACCACAAGCAGTAGCACAGAATCAAGAAAGTCTGATGCATAAAGAGGACAGCAAGTCATGAAGACTGATAAGGTGTAGAGTCCATGAAAAGGGGGCTAAGAACTAGGGCTGGAAAATTCCAGTAGGAACCAGACCATGGAAAAGGTAAGGCTAAAAGTTCATGCCTGCCTGTCATGGTTCTTGCCAGTCTATACCTACCAGTAGAGCCAGACCAAGTCATTTCTCAGTTCCTCAGCATTCCTTACATTCCCTCAGAGTTCCTTACTAACTCTCAGATACCATTCTTCACTTCCACTATCTCAAGCATCTCAAACGTCCTGTAATTCCTTCACGTGGTCCTTCCTCTTCCCAGCAACTGCAGCAGCTCTTTCTTCCCATCTTCCTGGTGTGTTACTGCTCAGCTATCAAAGAATGAAATGCCCTAGGAGTGAAATCTTTCCATGGCCATGTAACCATTCATTGCAAAGGCATTGATTGCCTGGTTTGACTCAGAGATCCTTTTTAAATTTATCAAATACCTCCCTGTCTATGTAATCTGCTTGATGAGGATCAAGTTTCAGAGGTTGTTTGTTATGTTATAAAGACCCAAAGCTCAGATACATTTAGGCAAAGTATTTTTAAGAGACGTAACATGGACTGAAATAGAGAATATTCTTTGACATATAGATGGTTTGTGAAACCATGAGGCAGATTGTTGAAATAGGATCCTCCCAGAAAACCTGGGATGAAAGGCATGGAAGAAACTGCCAGTTGCCCCCCAAATGCCCATCTCCCCTCCGAGGCAGGAAGCAAGAGATTAAACTGTTAGTTTACCTATCCTCCTATATGACTAGACCTGACCTTGGCCAATGAAACGTTGGTCAAAGTGTTGTATGGGATTTCCAGAAAGGTTCACCAAATCAGCTGAATGGAATGGAGCACATATCTTTTTGCCCTTCTGATTTCCCTCCTTCTTCCAAGTAGAAGTACACACATAACAACCAAAATCCCAAGACCCATCCTGGGCCACGTGAAAATCATATCCTTCAGATGGCAGAGTTAAAAAGATAAAAGGGGCTGGATCTCTGATGGCCATGCAACCCCCATGCTCTTCCTGGACTACCTGCCTCAGAATTTCTTTTCCATGAAAAAACAAACTTTTCTATTGCAACCACTGTCTTTTCTTTCCTATGCAGCCATCTCTTACTCTAACTAGTAGAAGCATCACTGTGGCTGTTCAGACCCACCACCTAAGAGAGGACAGATCCAAAGCCCATCCTCCCCACTCACCAAACATCTTTGACAATCTATTCCTGCAATAAATGCCCAGCACTGACCAGCCCCAGAAGGGAGGGATAAGAAAATGTGGGGACTAATGACTGTGCCTGTTTCCTTTGGCAAAATTCACCTCCCAGATGCTACTTGTCCCAGAACTTTCACAATCCCCAAATCTAAAGAGATTCAAATACTTGAAACTCTCTGTAAGTACCTACTAAGGTACAATCGTCTGAATTGTATTTGAATCTCTCTTTAAGCACCTACTATGTTATAATCATCTGTTAAGGGGGTAAGAGTATAGAGACGAAAAAAGAGGGAATCATGGCCTTGAAGTTCTCTTGGGCCAGCGGTAGGGAGAAGGCCTAGTAACAGGTTACTTCAACAGAACATGTGAGTGACAAAGTAGAGATGTGTCCAGGAAGGTCTGAGAGCTCAGACAGGGGTACTTGGTGGCCCCTTGGCTGGAACATCTTGGGAAGATTCCACCTGAGCTGAAACTTAGAAAAGTGGTCTCTTGGGTCATATTCCCTAGAAGGAAAGCCTGAGGTGGGGATTCATGCCCAGGTGACTGACGGAGGGAGTGACTTTAAGAGGCCTGTGAGGGGTTAAAGGAAGCTGGAAAGAACAAGGGAAGAACAAAAACGTGGATCCACTGAAGGGTCAGCCTAATCCCCCAGGGAGCTCCGGGGTGTGAGCAGCGCACAGAATAAGGCATCCCTTTTGAATCAAGGAGGCTAGGCTCTTGGAACCCCACAGTATGCAGTCAAGAGCAACCAGCTAGAAAGCATAACCTTCCAGGCATTCTCTTCGAGGAAGACTCCCTGATCAAGGGCAATTCTCTGGAAAAGAGTACCAAGTGGGCGATTAGCAGCCAAAACTCAGAGCAGCTGGGGGCAGGTGGGGGCACCAGGCTGGCGAAGGAGGTCAATTACATCTAGTTAGGTTGGAGCAGTAATCTAGGCAGGAGGAACAGCATGAGCAAAGGCCACCCAAGGCCTGCTAGCTGGGTGTGGGTTAGGAGGTAATACAAACATTCCTCACTACATCACAGAATATGAGACAGAGACAGGGGGGATAAGGCAAGGGGAATAGGCAGAATCAGATTACAGGTGACTTTCTCTGCCATGCTGCAAAGTTCGGAGTCCATCCTCTAACAATAATGATGCCGACGTGAATAGTAAGAGTCTATTATTTATACCATGGTTAGTGCGTGAATGTCTGACGGTTTCACTCTGTTTTCTTTTTAATCTTTGTGACACCATGTGAGACAAGTACTCTGATTAGCCCCATCATACAGATGAGGCTGAAAAAAGTAAACAATGTGCCTGAGAGCATACAAGCAACAGGGCTGGGACTGGAACCAAGTGCCTGAATATATGCTCTTCCTGCCATAACACAAGTGGTTTTAGGCAAAGGAATGATGCCGCCAGGTTTGCACTGGGGCTGCCCCTGTCTTTGTCTTCACTTCTCACGGACACACACTTTCGGGTACTTCTGCCCCTGTATTTCTCAGCTGGAATAGAAATGTTTTTAAATCCTTGAACTATCTCATTCTGGCCCTCTTACATCCCCCTTCCAGCTGCTGAAGCCTCTCCCTTCTCGCCCTGACAGCTTTCCCTTGCCTCCCCCTCCTCCAGGCTCCCTTGACAAATCCTCCCCCATGTCTCAGGAAGCCAAGCTGGAACCCCACCCTGCCACTAACCAGCTGCCAGCCCCACCCCAGGCAGAGCGACCCTGGGCTGCTCCTAGCACCGCCTGTCCAGCTGTGCCAGCCTATTTCTTTGCCTCCTCTACCCAAGGGCAAAGCAGAACAAGGGGTTCAAGAGACCCAGACAGAGAGGACAGACCTCTGAAGGGATGGTCAGACTATATAATGGCCAGGGCTCTGATGTCAGAAATTCTGCAAATGGAACAGGCTACTAGTATATACTCTAGGGCAAAATAGTTACTATTGTTCAGACAAAATTTTACTATTTAGAGGCAACTTAATTTTTTCAGCCTGATCTGTAGGATGGAACAAACAGTTAAAATAGTTACTCTTTTATCTATAAAACAGTTACTTCCAGGGAAGCAAGGCAGGAGGTCAGGATGTAGGACCATAGAAATGGCCGTATGCTGCTGTCAGCATTCTATTGTCCCTGCTTAAGGTCTTATTTAAAATAAATTAATGTCTTAATAAAAAGAGAGCCTTGCACATGGGCCAACAATGACAATGAGTCATGGACCAAGGATTAGAATGAATCTAGTTTGTGCTTCTAGGTCAGATATGCCTGTATCTCCACCAGGCAAAAATTGCTACTCGACGAATGAGTTCCCACAAGGAAAATTGCTCTTAAGCTATGGCTGGAAGGGATCACAGCGGGAGGAGTGTTCCGTGCAAGGCTGATAATGTTGTTTTTCTTCATCTGGTGTTGGTTACTTGGATGAGTTCACTTTATGAAAATTTGATGAATTATATACTCATGATATATTTGTCTGTGTATATCATTTTTTAAAAAGAGCAGGAAAGAACTTCTTTAATTGCTCTACTTGTAGCTAACAGCCTGCAGATCCAATATGCATATGTAAGAGCAACAAACACTCCAGAACAATACTGGGAGTGCAGGCAACAATACTGTCCTATGGTAAATTCCTTTAGGAAATTCCTAATAGCATGTGCCAACCTCAGCCATACTGGAGCCCAAGGCAGGAGGAAAAATCAGAAATAGGTATCCTGTCTTGGTTTTAATTGTTGATACGGTGATACAGTATTTATCATGGATGTTTTTACATAAATTTTGACTCTTTTAGAAATTTTTCATTCAATGATTTTTATGCTGATTAATGAGTTTCTTGGTGCCCCTTTAAATTTTACACCACTCCAGTCCCAGCCCTGGTGGTAACCAGAAACAGATCACCATTGATATTGACTCATCAGAAACGCAAATTCCAGCTTCCCCATGGAAATGTCCAGACTACCAAGAACCCAGAGGATGACTGTGACAATGAGATGTTCAAGTTCCTTAAAAATAACATTGGCCTGCCCACTGAGGTAGAGTTTATAAGGTACTTACCTAGAATCTCATTTATGTTCACAGTAAGCCTGGTGAAGGTGTGAATAAAATTTCACTTTGCAGGTAAAATATGAGCCCTTGCCTCAGTAAGAAACTAACCCTCCCAAGATAGTTTTGAGCAGGGACAGTGTATTACTAATGTCACTATGATATTCAGCACAACTTCTTGACCTTCAGGAGTTAGACTGAATGCCTTCAAATCATGGACCCACCATTTCCCAGATGGCTGTGTGACTTTGAGCAAACCATTGGATATCTCTAAGCCCCCATTTTCTCATCTGGAAAGTAAAGATAAGAATAATTGATTTGTTGCAAGGATGAAATAAGGTTATTCATGTAAAATGCTTAACAGTGTGTTTGGCACAGAGTAAGTGCTTAATAAATGTTAACTATTATTATTGCATGTGGTACAGACTTGAAAATGGGCACAGAAAGGAATGGGATGCCACCCAGGCTGTCAGGATAAACTTTTGGTATCAGGCACCTTTCAGTTGCCATCAAATCTTCCTGAGAAAGGAGCTTTCATCAGAATTTATTATCAGAAAAATTCTCTGAACCCTGGATATAGACAAAAGACATCACTGAGTATCCTTTCATTGCAGGACTGGTCTTGACTTTCTATTTCCTAAGCTATTTTACAACTGTAAGGGCAGAGGTTGACTTACAGAATTTTGTCCAGTAGAGATACAAACCATTAAAGTCTGGAGGGGCAGATACCCCATAGATTACAATGTATGAGCCTGTTTGACTTTGACCCAGCAATCCATTAAATTGCAATCCATTAAATTACATGTAATCATGTTCTATAAAATATATATAGAACATAATAGTATATGTGTGTACCTATATATTATCCATAATATAATTATGATTACAACTTGAGAAACTAGGACTAAATATACATGTGTGTATATATATATTATATAACATAATTGTAATTATATATTATATATAATTATATGTATATATACATATGTATACATCCCTAGCTTCTCAATTGCTCTTTGGACAATCAACATATCACTCTAATTAATTAATGAGTTGAATAAAATCTTTGACCTGTATTCCTTTTGTATTTGCATGAGTCTTTTTGTTGTTTTTTAGCCTTTTGAAAATTATACATTAATACCATGCACAGAGACAAGGCTTTTTCTGGGGGCCCAAATGAGGCCTTTAAAGAAGCCATGTGATTTCTCGTTGAACAAAAACATCCTGGCAACACCTTTCAAACTTGAGTTGGCCACTGAGCAGCCCTGAACCTGGCCCCCTGCCTCAGGCACAGGCCTCCTGGGAGTCTTAGGACTTCACTCCCAAGCTCCACTGAGCTTCCTCCTCTGCTTACAAATGAGGTTCCAAGTCAGGGCAGAGGCTGCACAGCCTCCTGAGGCATACCAGTTATTTGGCAAAGTGCAGAGATAACCTGTGCAAATTTCCTCTCATTGTTCCACATGGCTGTAAGCACTCCCAGGTGGGATAATGTAGAGATAAGTGACGGGAAAAGGAATGGAGTACCTGGGTCTCCCTGCACGCATCCCAGCCATTCCCACTACTTCCTCCCAGCCACCCAAGATGGACTGACCTTGTCTTACCCTCTCATTCTGCTACTTTCTGGCCTAAGTCTTTTGCCTCCTTCAGAATCCAATGGAAATCGTCTCCTACTGGGCTCAGAATAAAACCTTACTGGAGCCTGTGGTAATGGGCAGCCGTCCTTGAGGACTGACTACCCTTGTGCAGCCCAGTGGTGAGCACTGAAGGGGAGCCACTTCTGGTACCAATTCCCTCAGCCCAGCCCTCAATCTGCTCCCAACCAGGGCCTCCTAATCTCCTCTTGCTCCCACCCTATCCCAATCCCTTCTTGATTAAAAGAAAAAATGTTTGATCAATGAAGGAGAGAAAAAGAGTCGTCTTACCTTAGCCTTAACTTTTTAAAAAATTCATTCATTCACACTGTGTTGTACACCTGAAACTAATGTAATACTGTGTGTCAACTACCCTTCAATAAAAAATAATTATCTACAAAAAAAAAAAATAAGCAAACTAGAAAAAAAAATTCATTCATTCAGCAGATATTTATTGAGTTCTTCATATTTCCCAGATACTGTGCTAGGTGCTGGGGTCACAATAGACCCCACTTGTTCTTGGAGTTTCTATCCTAGTAAATTGGGAGACAATAAATCACTACATAAATGAGTGAATAAATAATCCCACTACAGATTATGATGGGATCCATGAACTAAATATAGCACGGCGGACTATCTCCTCCAGATACAGTAGTCAGGGAACTGGGCTCCAAGAGGCCATAGTAAAGCTCAGATGTAGAGGATGAGGAAAAAGCTGACAATCAGAAACAGAGACTAGCAACTGTGATGATCCTGGTATGTGAAAAAGTCTTGCATGTTTGGGGACTATTTGGATGGCCCCCAGTGAGCCTCACCTCCTGATATTTGCTTTTATGTGGTTCCTTCCCACACTGAAGATGGCTGATCTGTGTAATCAATAAAATATTGCAGACGTGAAGGAAGTGTGACTTCCAAGCCTAGGTCATAAAGGCATGCTGATTCTGTTATGCTTTCTTAGATCACTCAAGCAGCTCTGTGGAGAGACCCTCATGGCAAGAAGCTGAGGCCTCTTGCAAAAAAGTAATGGGAAATGAATGAGCTACCTTGGAAGCTTCTAGCTGACTGAAGCATGAGGCACTTTGAGCCAGGAACACCCAGCTAAATCACAGAAACGATGGGAGACATTAACTGTTGATTTCTGTCCTTTATGTTGCCCTGAGTTTATTCCACAGCAATAGATAACTAATACAGCCACCCCAAGGTGGGGGAGTCAGGTACAGAGTGGTGGAGATGAAGGAAGTAGAGAGGTTAGTAGTAGCCATATCGCAGGGGACCACAGTGAGCTTGAATTTTATTCCAAGTTTGATGGAAACAATGTACAGTCACACAGAGGAGTAATATGATCTAATTTGCATTTCATAAAGAGCATCACAGTGTGGAGAATAGCTTTTAAGGGGATAAAGGAGGAAACAGAGGCCCGTGGGGAGCCTATTGCATTAGGCTGGGATGTCCAGAAAGGTGCTAAGACCAGCTTTCTACTTCATACTGAAAATGCCAGGCTAAAATACAAAATGTTGAGCTTTCTAACACGTGTGCCTTGGTAGCCACAACTCAGCCTCTCTCCCTAGACTGTTAAGTTCCCAGGAACTGAGTTGCAAGAAGTGGGATTTATTGCAACAATCTTTCCAAGCACTTAGCACAGTATCAATCAATGTTGGCTGTTGTTATTCACTAGAAGAAGAGGAAAAGCTATGTATATGAATGCAAATGTAGATATGGATGACCCAGATATTTATGAATGGAAAAAAGGCTGAAAGAAGTATAGCAAAATATTGGCGGAGGTTATCTCTGCATGACAGGATGATGCCTGATTATTGTTCACTTTACATTTTCTACAATGAACATTTGTTTACCCAACAAATATTCTTTGCATGCCTACCACACACCAGGTGTTGTGCTAGGCCATGGGGGTTAAGGACAAAGGCAAGGTGCAGTGCACAACTCCAAGGCCATCAGCAATACCAAACGATGTGTAGCTGAGTTTCCCTGCAGATAAAAAGTACACTCCTGGGAAAGAGATGTGTCTCCTAAATTCACATCAAGTCATCAAATGGTACAGCAGTGGCCATGAGCAATTATAACACAATAAGCTAAGAGCAGTTCTGGAAATAGAAAAGCTATCACATAAGCATACCTGAAGGTAGTCTCTGGGGGTCAGGGAAGGTTTTCCCTAGGAAGTAACATTTCAACCAACCTGAAAGGCAAAAATCACTGTCACTTTTATAACCAGAATAAAACAAAGTGTTCAAAAATTAATATTGCTGTTATTGGATGAATGGCTATTGAGCCTGGAATGTGGATGAATGAATGTGTATATGAAAAGATGAATGTTTATCCTCTTTGATGCTGGAAGGCCTTTGTTGCTTCTAGTTTCTCAGCTGTGCTCTAGTCACTTAAGGTTACTATATTTAGGAGAAATCTCTGATTTTCTACCATGGGATGATACATTCTACATCAATTATATCATTCATTGCATCTCTGATTATAGTCATCCCTAAGCTCAGTTACTCTTAGCCCTATCCAGAATTGCTTATTTCGGCCAAAAAAAAAAAAATCTCCTTTGTTTTTAATGCCTCAGCTTAATGAAATTTAATTTCTGTTCTTTACTATCAAGAGTCCTGAGTTATGTACAAGGATTAAAGGAGACTTGCTTGAGGAAGAGAAGCTTAGACTGAGATCTGGAGGATAAATTGGACATAAATGTGTACAGCAGAGAGGGACTTAGAAGATGGTTAAAGGAAAAAGGAACATCTTGTGTGAATTCCCTGCGGTGAGAGGGAGTAAGACAAGTTTGAGGAACAGAAACAAAACTTGTGTGGCTGGAATCCAGGGTGTGAGGCAGAAAGTGCATTAGGTGAGGCCGGGGCTGAAGCATGCTGGCCTTTCACTCTGCGGAGGAGTTTCGGTTTCTATCTAAGGGGTACAGGCACAACACTGAAGGGTTTTAGGTCAGGGTTTGGCAAACTGCAGCCCTGAGCCCAATCTGGCGCTCTGCTAGTTTGGATAAATACATTTTTATCTGCACATAGTGTTGGCCATTCATTTACATATTATCTATGGCTCCTTCCACACCACAAAGGCAGAGTTGAGTAGTATGCCAGCTCACAGAGCCACCAAAGCCTACAATACTTACTATCTGACCCTTTACAGAAAATGGTGCTGACCCCTGTTTTAAAAAGCTGATGGGTTCCAGGATCAGACCTGCATTCTACACCAATTCGGGCTGCCAGTGGAGAATGTGGACACAGGGGCAGATCTGCTGCCAGTTTTCCCTTCCTTTACACCCCAGCTGGGTCTAGAACTATTCTTGGGAAGAAAGAGTAGGGGGCAGACAGAAAGGCCAGCGGTTTGGCTGAGCCACAGACAAGTGACCCGCATTCTATAAAAGCTGGTTACATATTTAATAAACAAACAGCTTTTCGGAGAATAAGAGAAATGAAATTAAAAAACACTTTTTTTCTTTCACTGCTATTATCAGGAAATGTGGTGGCAAGTTATGTACAAAAAAATCTAGGGTAGGTAAGTCTTTTAAAATGAAAACAGAACAAAAAGCCATTCTTCCAGGCCTGCCATTTGTGTGAGCAGAGACCCTCTCCCCAAGGACAGTGTCCAGACCTGAAGGGGGCTCTTCTTGGGTGTCTTCTTGTCAAAAGGAGGAAAGTCACAAAGACGCAAAAAGACTACACTGGTCCCCGGATGCACAGTTGCTTAGGCCCCCCTTGGGTTGACTCAGGAGCAGTATTTGTTAAGAAAACAATTATTGTTCTCTAACTTTGGTTGGGAGTGGGGAGGGTGAGATAGAAAATGTAAAACCAAGGGGAGCTGTTTCTTCAGGACAGCTGGCAGAGACCCAAAGTACAAAGTTGTCTACAAACCCTCGAATCAGTGTGAGACTTGAAAGAGAACTATGCGCTGGCAGCGTGGGCTGGCCCGCCTTGCCAGAGCAGAATTGAAACCATACCTCTACCTCATGCAGACATCATCCACTGGAAGGATGTTCTTATAAATCCCAGCCTTGGGGGCCATCTCATCTGCACCCCCCCTGGCTGCTCCCCTTCTCTTCCACTCCTCAAACCAAAGGAACTTAATAAAAGCAGGAGGAACACATCTCTCCAGAGCTTCTCTGAACTACAAGAAGTGGGGAAACAGAAATACACAGAGGATGAATATGACCCCTCTGGTCACTTCTGCTCAGGGTCCAGGGAACTCCTCCATGGTGGCCCATGTGCCCCAGCCACACCATGT
The DNA here is from genome assembly GCF_040802235.1 of Manis javanica. Lineage (NCBI taxonomy): Eukaryota > Metazoa > Chordata > Mammalia > Pholidota > Manidae > Manis > Manis javanica. The sequence goes on along the minus strand of NC_133165.1, from coordinate 103,812,951 downwards.
GACGCTGAGCCCATGGATGATGGGCAAGAGCACACAGCACCTACCGCCATAGGGGACCCCAGATCGAGCAGCCCTTACCTGAGCCACCCTTCCTGGTTCCTGGCCAAGGAATTCCAGGTTGATTTATGAAAATCTGACCTCTGTCCAGAGAAACTCCCAAATTAGTCCAGAGAGAACACAAATAACTACACCCTGGATTGCGTACTTGCACTGAAAACTAAGGATGAATCACAGCTGCAGAAATGGAGAAAGGAGTATTTTGTTCTGGAAGAGATCCCACTGTTTCCACTGGGAAGCCCTTAACCTGGTATTCAAGGTCCTCCACACTTTGACTCAACTCTCCCAACTTCTGCCTCATCACTCCCTACACAAACACTGTCAGACAGACTTTGTCCCTCGATCGAGCCATGGAGACACTGGCTCCCGTGATTGCTCCAGCTAGTATGCCCTTCACCCTCATCCGGTCCCCTCTATACCCCAAAAAACACCTCAGCAAGAAGCAGGAAGCACTAATATACCTGTAAAGTGGAGAAATCCCTCCACAAAGCCAGAACCAGGTTTCTATCTACCCAGAGACCAGGAATTTCATTTGGTAAATACAATGGAGTATTTTCTGCCAAAGCATTTTTGCCCCATGTATAATCTCAAAAGGGATATGCAGCTAAGTGTTTTTCTGCTAGACATTGGTGACCTTTTCTATATGTTTTCAAATGCATCTTCTTTCTGGTGATGTCATTCTGCCACAAAGGCATTCAAAGGAAGGGGTTGCCTCTAAAATACAGTTGTAAGTCAAGATTCAGGAGTATATTTTAGTTTACTCCAAAGTTGAAGGGCCAGTTGACCTATTACATAAAAATTAAATGTTAGTAGGGCAGATTCAGATGATGAGCTATTTGGATTGTCTCCACAAAGGCAAGAAAATAAGGAGCCCAGAATATTTCTGTCAACATATATGTGTATGTCTGACTGAACTTTCTATAAAGTTAATATTCTACTTAGAGTTCTGGTGAAAGTTCAGCTGAGAAAAACTAAAATCACTGTATAACATTAGCCCTAGATCAGCAACACTAAAGGTGAATAATGAACCCTACATTAAACAAGTACTGGCACTTCTCTGGTAAACACCTGCACACATGCTCCCTCCTTGCATCTTGAAGTGCACGCTTCTCTTGAAGTGTACTTTCTAGGGTTCTTTCTCCCCTGTTGGCCTCTTCTTACTCTGCTTTGTAGGCTCATCCATGTCTACCCAACCATTACATGTTGGAGTTCTTTGCAACTCTGCTCTGGGCCCTCTTTTCTGCCCCCTCTGTAATTTCTCAGAAGTGAATTAGTGCATGTTCCAGGGTTTAGATGGCATCTAGATACTGAGAGCACCTGTAGTGGCTTTAATAGTGGTTCAAAGACCTGTCCAAGCCCTGATCAGTATCTGTGCCCATGACCCTATTTGGAAATAGTCTATTTGCAGATATAATCTAGGACCTCAAGGTGAGATCCTCCTGGAATGAGATAGGACCCTAAGTCCAATGGTGAGTTACTTCAGAGAGACAGAAAAGGAGAAGATAGAGATACGCAGAGGGGAAGGCCATGTGAAGATGGAGATTGGAGTCATGTGCCTCTAAGGCAAGGATTGCCAGCAGCTGCCAGAATCTAGAAGAGAGGCCTGGAAGGGATTCTCAGAGCCTCCAAAGGGAACCAACTCTGCCAACACCTTGATTTTGAACTTCCAGCCTCCAGAACTGTGAGAGAATACATTTCTGTTGTGTAAGCTTCCAAGTTTGTGGTAATCCGTTACAGCCACCATAAAAGCTAATACAGAATATGGCACCGAAATGTGTAGCTAAGCTCTCTGGCCTTTCCCTGAACTCCAGACAAATATCAAAACGGCCATCTTTACATCTCAGAAAAACCTAACCTCAACATGTCCCTGATTTAATCCAACATATTATCTACCTTTTTGTTCCATTCAGGCTTCCAACAGATTGGATAATGCCCGCCCACATGAGTGAGGACGGATCTCTTTACTCAGTCCCCTGAATCAGATGCTCATCTCTTCCAGAAACACCCTCACAGACACACCCAGAATTGATGTTTTATGCCCAGTCAACACATAACATTTACCATCACAAGTCAGCTTGATTTCTACATGCATCTCCTTTATCACCAAATAAAGACATTAACAGAGTCAGAATTCTGTGATACAACTATACAATTCTAATGGCACACAACTATCCTATGTACAACTAAAAATGCATTAACTCCTTCCCCAGAACACCAGGTAAGTCCTTGAGTGATGTTTACTCCTTTCCTTGATTTGCCATAATTTAAATAGTATGATATAAATTAACCATACTTAAATACTATGATCTTATGTTACATGAAAAGGGAACAAAAGAAGAAAAAGAACAAAGACATTTGCTTAATATTTATATGTAGATACACAAATACATTCAGAACAAAATAAGGAAGAAATACTCATGGCAATGCAGTCCTGGTTTCTGTCACTGGTCACAGCCAGTATTTGCAACTACCTTCTCTTACCATCCACTCCGTATTCCCTTTAACTTCAGCAGGCACCTCAGCTGGTCCTGTTTCTTTACCTGGTAGAGTGGCCCAAACCGTCATTCTTAAAGGGTCTGGGCCATTGGTAGTCCTGCCTGGACTGAGCGGTAGCTTTCCACTGACCCGAATCACAGGGTATGGTACTAAGAGATGGCCTAAGGGATCTCCTGCATTCCAGTACTCTTCCTTCCCTCCATTGTGGAGGAGGGGCCCAGTCTCAGTCACCAAACTGGCATAGTAATTCCCTTCCTTGCCTGTTCATTCAGAAGCACAAGGAATCCAAAGTAGCCAGGGGGCAGTCTTAAGTTCCAGTTCAATGGAAAGCACTCCTTCCTCTGGAACTAAGTCCTCTAGGCCAGTAGAACATGAAGGCACAGGAATAGGGAGCAAAAACTTTACTCACTTCAGCCCTTCTACAGAACATTAAGGTTCTCCCTCAGGTACATATACAGGCTCTTAGGTCATTTATGCAGTGATGGAATTGGGAATTCAAATCCCTGAATTCACCCTTTTCAATCATCACTTTATCTAGCAACATTAGCAACCACTTTATTAGCAACCAACCAACATTATTACATTCCTTAGTTTTCTAGAAATGTTCGAAAGGATCACATACAGGGGCCCCACCTACTACTACGGTCACCTTTGAAAGTTAGGATTTCAATATATGAGGCTGGGGAAACAAACATTCAGACCATAGAAGTAGCCAAGCCTACCATCCAACTAGTCCCCTCTGTGTCCCTGACTAGTCGATAATGCCAGTACCCACCCAGTTCTACAAGCCAGTTCCCTGAATGTCACAATGAATCACCCTCTATCCACTCCCCATAATCAGTCACTAAATCCAGGCAACTTTAATCCTGTACATCTCAAATCCATCCATTTATGTCTTTTTACTGTTACCACCTTGGTCCAATGAGCCATCAGCTCTCACCTAGACTACTGAAGTAGCCTCCTAACCAGTCTCCCTGGCTTCAAGTCTTGCCCTCTACAATCTATTCTCAACTCGACAGCTAGAGAGATCTTCTTAAAACATAAAATTAAGTCATATAATGGCCCTCCTAAAACCCTTCATTGGCCTCACATGGCCCAGTTCTCATCAGCTTACAAGGCCCTTCATTACCTGGCTTCCAACTACTTTTCCAGCCTTATCTCATGCCATTTTCCTCTTAGCTCCCTGAGCTCCAGACACACTGGTGATTTTTCAGAAATTCCTGTATGAAGCAGTTAAGATGCTCTGTACTCAAGCACCTGGTTAGGCCTCTTCTTAGTGGAGTGAATTTGAGCAACTTAATCTTTGTGGGTATGTGTGGTGAGGCCAGAGGAGCGGTAGGGGTTGGGGGAGGTCCATTTCCTCATCTGAAAAATGACAAGAACAGTAATTCGTACTTTACAAAACTGTTGTAAGTATTAAATGACCTAATTCACATAACTCATGTAGCAGAGCATCAGTACATTCTTAAATATCAACATGATCTTCTTCTAACAATTTTACTCTCCCCTACCACAAGGAATTCACTACACACACCCAATATCCACACCCGTCACCTAGTTCACCCTTCATCCTTTAAAGATCATCTCCAGTTCCTTCAAGGAAGCCTTCCTCAAGCACCAGCCTAGATTGGGGTCCCCTGGTATAAAATTGCATAGTTCCATATATTCTTTATTCTTGCTCTTACCACAGTAAAACCTAATTTTTACCACTTATAACTCCCACCTTACCAAAGCAATCCCTTATCCAATACTGAAAGCATCCAATCCCGGAATTCTTTCTCATAGAATGTTTTTATGATCACCCATTTTTGGACGGCATGACAAATAAGTTCAGAGCAATTTGCAAGGTGAGTGACAATGCAGTGACCCACAAGGCAATCGATGGCTAGTTGATGATGTTGCATCAGCTCACTCTCTACAATGTAAACAGATAGTATGGGTCACAATGGACAGACCAAAAAAAATGACTATCAAAAGTTTTTCTCTGTAAATCATTTACTAATGGAAAAGAAACAGTATAGATGTACTAAGTAAGAGAGAAATTTGAAAATACAAGGCAAATGCAAATAGAGGATATGAATAGATTGTATCCAATAAGTTTGAACATCTCTTTCAAGTTCTTCTGAGCCTCTCATCAGCAGATTTCCCTCCAAACTGTACTCTCAGCAGGTTGTATAACGATCGAGGACCCAGGCAATAAAGCTATAGTCTCTCTGACAGCAATGACTGTGGATTTTATTTCTGTATCCCAAAACCTGGTTTAGTAGTAGATATTCAACATCTACTACTATGAGCAGTCTCACAGTCACTGCTCAATAAGTGTTTATTGATAGATTGACTGGAAATTTTAGACCCCTAAGTGTTTATTGATAGAATGATTGAAAATATTTAGAAACCAATTAACAACACAGCTCTTCTGCAAAGAGAACCCTCAAGAAGTACTGCCTCTTGACAAGGATTTTAACCTGAGGGCTTCAATCAACATATAATACTATTCCTGTGGTGTTTTGAGCTCCCAGCAGCCAAATTTCTTGACTTTCTCTGGGAAAAGAAGTCTCTCCTCCCTACCTCTCTTTGTGCTTTGGATGGAACAGGGGGTAGGTATCCACCCCTAGCTACACTGGAATTGGACATGTGACCCAAACCTGGCCAATCAAAACATAAAACCAGTTACCTTGGACATAGTAATTGGTTTGGAGATGGGCACGTGATCCAAGCCATGGCAATCAGTCCAATCAGAGATAATCCTGAGACTTGGGTTTAAACAACCAAAAAAGAGTTGGTGATAGCTATACTCTTTTCCACTGGTGTTGGAGAAGAGAGGTTGTAAGCCAGGGAATGGCCCAAGGCAACAGAGCAGAGGGCCTCAGACAATGAAGTAAATCTATAGGAAGAAGAACCATGAGGAGAAAGACCAAGTTTTAATGACATTTTTGGAGCCCCTAGATCTAACTATACCTGAACACACCTTGCTACAGGCTTTTTCCCATGTTACCCAACAAAGTCTTTTTTTGCTTAAACTAGCTTGAGTTGAGTTTTCTGCCACTTGCAGCAATGAGGTCCATGACTAAAACTTTTTCTTCTGACTATATCTGAATTTTTTGATGCTTTGAATCTGAAAATTCCAACTTTGATACTGAGTAATCAATGACAACACAAGTCTCAGGACACTGAAGCAGGAGTTACAGCTTACAAAGGCCCCTACAGTGACATTTGAGGATCTAGACAGCTCTACAAGAGTGCTATAGTGATATCTGTGAAACTTCAAACAGTTGAGTGAAGTGTGACTGAAATTCAAACATCTTTGGAGAGAACTCACATTTAACTGGAATTCGAATGCCTACAGTCACCCCTGATTTCATTGTAACACCAAATTAGTCCCCATTAATTGGTTCCTATTTATTTTCACCCATTTGTTGCTGTTAGATATTTGTACTGGCATTTTAGTCAGGAAGACATTAGGTAGGGCCTAATTGCTCAGACTGTATTTAACAGACAGCCTGTGCTATCAGATAGCTCAGGAAAGAAAACAATAGATGGCTTAATATGCAACTCTAGGAATGTCAGGTATGTAGTCATAAAATCTAATAATTTCATAGCAGACAGAGCCTTAGATGAGCCGATAATCTTCTCTGTGGCCTGAAACATTAATTGCCCCCAGAGTCAACTAATGAAAGGTTAAACTCATTTCCAACTGTTAACAGATATTTTTGAAAAGATAAAAACCAGGACTCTCATACAAATACAAAATTAACACATACCAAAAATTCTACTTTACTCGTCAATTAATAAGGGAATCCTAAGTGCTAAACTGGTTCAAAGAAGTCAAAGAGTAGACACATATGTGGGCAATCAAAAGTGCTGATTACTTTCAGAAATATTGAAATATATTTGTTAATAGATGCAAGACTGGCTTCCTCCACCAAACATTAATTTGCACTGAATGTGAACAAGAATCATTCACATTACTATGGGGTTTTTTCAACTTACAGAGTTACAAAATAGCTCAAAGGCAATGAAAGTGCAGACCACCATAAAATAAAAGAACTCAAATTAAAGAACTGGACAGCAACCAGCATTCCATATGATACTCAGTAATCCCTTTCTCTCTTTAGTGTTCAAAGACCTGTGCAATTTTTCCTCTTAATATGTGATGTTTGCACTAACCAAATATACCTGTTATTTGAGCATTTTTATGGTTTTGAGGGGAAAAAAATCTTACTGAGTCTCAGTTTCCTTACTTGGAAAAAAGGAAATTGTAATATTAATTTTTTAGGGTGTGGTAAAGATTAAACACAATAATGTCTGAGAAATGCCCTAGATCCACAGCAGACACCCAGTATCTACTAGTTTAGGGAAAAATTTGTGTTTCAATAGAAAACTATGCATTGTCTCGATCACATCCTCCCAGGTCATATGAGTCTGATTCTATGGGGGCTCTGCAGCTTTCATTGCCTTTGAGCTTTTTTATGGCTCTGTAAATTGTAGATAACTGATAGCAATGCAAGCAATTTTTGTCCATAGACATGCAATTAAATTCTGTCTGGTAGAGGAATAACCTGCACCCTCTCTTTAAAAAAGGAAGTTTTGCAGACATTTGCAAATTCATTTCATTATTTCTAATCTGAGAAAGTGTGTGCATTTTGAATTCTCCTTTGAAGCAATGGCAACACCCATCAAAAACTGTCTCGCCAAATGTCACCAACACAACCTCTTGATAAGACAAAGCTGAGTTTATTACTTACTGTGGTAGAGAATACCACCTGGCAAAGCTGTGGCAGTGTTGTAAAGGAAGGAAGGATTTACTAAGTCAGGATTTACTAAGAATTTGAAGTTTGATGAATGGCAGTCCTCAAGGCAGAGGCTTGATTAGGACTGGGTAAGGATCATTGTATCAAAGTCCAGGGTTGGTGGACACAGCAAGGTGAGACCTCAAAGCAAGGAATTCAAAGAATCTTCAGGAAATTCCAGTAATGAACAATCAAACTACTTGCCTGGGTATCAGACTCCTGGAAGAATAAGGTCATGCTAAGGAAGACAGACGAACAGCACAAAGTCCTGCTAATGCAGAGAGTCGGGTGTTGTTTGATTCTCTTGGTGCCCATACTGAGTGTGAGGAGAGGCAGTTTGGTTCTCAGCTGCTCTTGAGGTCATTCTTCAGCCTGAGCTGAAAGATAGACCATTCATATTTGGGGGTGTAATTAATCCAGATCTTTCACACTGCTGTTTGAGGTGTCATAATTGCATTTCAAAATTTTGTCAGTAGTTCCATCCAAGTTTCCTGTGGTGGTTGTTTCAATCTCTACAGCTGTCAGATTTTCCAGTTGTTTCTGCTGGCCCTTTGTGAGTTTATTTGCCGGGATAGCAACTGAGCAACAGCATTTACAATTCTGGAGATTGTACATGAAAACACTGCCACACAGACAAACACTAAGTGAAGGACTGTGATCAGAGCTCATTTTCTACTTCTAGCCAGGAACCAAGAACACCCAGATTAAACTAAGAGAACAGATGCTATCCCCCAATCCGAAGAGTCCACAGGAACAGATATGGGGTCTTTAGCCAAATTATCTAATTTCTGATCTCTTTGTTTACTTACTAAATACTTTTAGTAATATTAAAGATCTAAATGAAGTCTGTAGGGATCTAAGTATGATAGTCTTCCCTTAAAACATAACACATTCCTCCACAAGAGGCCAATATTACATCTAAAGCAGCTTTGTTCTGAACAACCACCTGTCCAATTTCATAATCCCCTTGGATCAGAAATTCTATGATGTAAAAGGAACAAACATTTTCCTCTACCCTCTTACGTTGAGTATCTGGTGCCTGATAATTAAACTGACAAAAGATAGATTAACAAGAAAGAAGGCATACTAATTTTCTTTGCTGTTAATATATTAATATTTACGTGCACAGAGGCCTTCATAGAAAAGAAGCAAAGACCTGAATAAAGCAGTTATAGCTAGATGCTTATATACCATCTTAACAAAGGGTGATGAATTCTGGAGAAGTGATGAGACAAAGGAAAGGTGAGCTTGGGACACCAAGGGCTGGTAAATTTGGAAAGGTAACTAGGAAATGTATCGTAAATAAGGGTTACTTAGCAAGGTTTGTTATGCAGATCACAGTCATGGATTTATCTGATTATCTCTTTCTGGTATTGAAGAGGGTGATATGTTTACAAATGAAATATTCTGTCACCTTTACCAAGGGAAATATATGCCCTGCTTTTAGGCAGAAAGGGGGAGGGCAGAGATTTTTCTTGGGTCTGCTGTTTCTGGATTGCCTTCAGCTCAAAATAATTCTCATGCCAAAGGGGCATCTTTGGGGGTGGCATATTCTGAACCCCTTCAGTGGCCTCAGTGACATTGTCTAAATTGTCTGCTATTCTCTCAACCATAGCATGCAGTATTCCCCTCAACTTTCCAAGCTTCTTATAAAGCATGAAATGAAAAGGCCTAAGGAAAGTCAAAATCTAGAATTCCCCTGGAGTACTGAGAGATTTACTGATCTTTTTTTCCTAGAGGACCAATCAATGAGCCCATAAGTAATAAATATATTATAAGTAAAGGCAACACACAGTAAAACAAGAAAACAAGCCCATCAAAAGTGAGCAAACTTAGCTATGATTTTAATATATTTGATAGCTTTTCAGACTCATTATTTGCACATACAATCTTTTTCCCACAAAAAAACTACATCTTATTACCTTGCATACACAAATTTGTACCTCTCTGCCAAGATTGCTCATAGCAGAGACTCACCAGGTATATGTGGTTATAACTTTTAACCAAAGTAACCACCATTTCACAGAGAAAACCAGAGGGAGTGGGAGAGACATATAGATAATTATTACCTGTCACACTCAGCATTTCAGGAGACTAGCTCATGAGTATACACATCACACAGCCTTCTACAGCCACTCACATCCCTGTACAACTTCTCTAAGAGGCAAAAATGAGCATATTCATTAATAGGCCCAAATGGAACATATCAAAATAAGAGGCAAAGTATATATAAACTTGGAATTATCCTTAGTAATCAATGTTTCAGTATTTATCTTACTTAGAAATTATTTAGCCAGCCAATGAATATTCATGATTAATTCAGTATCATTCCGAAAGATCTTGGAAATTAATCTTCTACCTAATATACTATAAAATATAATCATTGTTGAAATTAAATTTCAGAATAAATCAACAGTTTTCATTTTTCATAACTATAAGCATTAGGTAATAGTAATGCTAGTTTATTTGATCAGTAAACCTGAATAAATTTAAGAACATACCCAAGTAGGATAAAAGCATAAGTTTCTATTACACTTTACTGTGATAAATCAGAGAAGCCATAATAGATTTTATTAAACCAAAAATAATAAACTAGTCTCAAGTTCAAAACTTCACCTCAGGTATCTGAATTATGCTTCTACAAGAAGACTTTTTAACAAGTTGAAAGTATTAGTTCAATTTCCTTAATTCCAGAGGCTTTTTTTAATATTCAATTGATAAAAGCACTTATTTGAAATTAAACCAATTAGCAAAGCTCCTTTAATCTTCAAAGATATTTCTGCTCAACAAATCTCTCTGAGTACCTCACTAATTAATCACATCACTTTTCATGTTTCTCTGTTTTCTTAGCCCAGACAGAACAATTCTTTTTCCAATGTCTTTTCTGTTTACAGTATCTGTAACTATCTTTATCAAAGAACTTCTTCCTTTGGAGTTAAATACTGAGATAGGAGCATACAGATATTTTATCTGGAAGGTCATAAATTTATTCAGATTTCTACTTAGTTTTTATCCTAAGCTATTTTCAAAATGTTCAGCAAGTGTCGGTATTCTAGCAGTGGGCTTATTTCCTATTCTGGTCTATACTTATGCATTAAAACCTCTATTTCTTGTTTTACACTATTTATAAAAAGTGAGGGACGAGCTGGGGTCACATCTGCTTGCAGATCTCCTGAATGCTGTCTGAGTATAAAGAGCCTATCCCTGAGGTCGCCAAACTACCCAGCCTTCCTTTACTTGCAACTGCATTAGATCTAATCTACTTTCATAGGAAAGACTTTGGGGATAGATTCCAAAAGACCTTATCCAATATTTACAGATTTTCAAAACCCCCACTAATTTCCTGTGAATTTCAGGGTCTTTTAAATCATCCTTCCAATCCTGCTTTCTCCATGCATGCCATAGCATCCGAGGTTCCCTCTAACACTCATTGATATAGACCTGTGCATCCCGTATTATACATTCATAAAATAAGTTCCTCTGCAAATGTCTCCCTATCCTGTCCGAGCTCTCAGCTCAGAGTGGGACTAGGGCTTGAAGTCAATCAAAAGGGCTTGGTCTGTTCTGAGGGAGTTTTAACTTTAAGAGACAACTGAACTTACGAGGATTCTGACAGGGAGGAAGGGAAGAGCGGCAGAAGGAAATGGCAGAGTGTAGAATTAGGAAAGAATAGTAGGACCAGAGCTATTATTAGACTCAAATTTGATTTAGGAGGATCTAAAAGGGAAACAGTCTTCAGTTTTTTCTTTGGCTTTGGCCAAGGAATCTCCTATGGAAGGGATTTTGGATATGAATGTCTCAGAATGCTTCTTTATGCCAATAGAGAGACAAGGGCCACTGAAAGTCAGAAGCAGGCTTCTTCTTTGAGCTGAACTTAGTCCCCAGGGCCAGCTGGAAAAAAAGCTTACTTCAGATCCTATGCCCATCCTCTTCTTCATGGATGTCCTATTGAAGGACAGCAGAAATGACAAGAACAAAGAGACAAACAGTTCTCCACCAAGGATATATGCATTTTTTCAAATTTGAATACCTAAGAAGGGTTTCTCAATCCTAGGAAATGAAATAAACTGAGCGTCTAGGAGCTCAGTGAAAGAGATCCAACTTCCAACTAGTGGAAGACCTATTTACCTGCCCTATCATGACAGTCAGAAAGTCTCCGAGGCAGGAGGCTCAGAGGAGCTCAGAGGGGCATTCTGTTTCCCATTCCATTGCATTGCCCACTGAAGTGAGAGCTCTACCCCAACTGGGTGGCACTGGGCCCTCTGTCAAAAGCTGGCTCCCCAAATATCACTAACACAAAGTCTTGATACATCAATGCTGTGTTTATTGCTCACTGCATTGCAGGAGACCGCCACCTCTCAAAGCTTTGGCAGTGTTTTGAAGAAGGAAAAGCAGAATTTATTGAGATTTGAAAGTTTAACTTAAGGCATGTCTTTCAAAGGCTTGAGTAGGATTGGATAAGGATCATGATACAATAGTCCAGGATTAGCAGAAGGAGCAAGGTGAGGATTTAAAGGCAAGGGGGTCAAAGAATCTTAGGATGGGTTTTTAAGGAAGTTCTTGTAATGAACAATTAAACCATTTGCTTGGGAAACAGACTCCTGGAAGAATAAGGTCATGCTAATGAAGACAGGGGAATAGCACGAAGTCATACAAATACAGACAGTGACCTGTGACTTTGGTTTTCAGTGTCCAATCTAATTATAAGGGAAAGGGTCTCAGTTCTCCCATCTTTTCTGTTACTCTTATTTAATTTGAAAGTTAAATAAAATCTTTATCGTGCAAGAGCATCATGATTTTACCTTTTGTGAGAATTATCTTTAGCAGTATATATTCACTTATGGTAGCTAGAATTCTCACTATGTATATAAAACACACAGAAACAAGTGGACACAAACCACTGTGTCCTGCTGCATGTGCAGATCCAGTCGGTGCTCACATATGTGATGTGTCCTTATCCTTTATGAACTCCCAGTTGGCTGGGTATTAAAAACTTCATATTGCTCCACATTCCACATCCTTTTCAGCTTCCAAGTAAAACAGTACATCCTTAGTCTAAGTCATTCCCCTACAGCAGGGGTCCTCAACCTTTTTTGTGCCATGGATCCCTTTGGCATCTGGTGAGTTCTGTGGGTCCCTCTCAAAATCCTGTTTTTAAATGCTTGCGGGTGAGAAACAAAATAATAAAGGAAACCAATTATATTGAAATACCATCCAAAAGATTTTATAAAAACAAACTTGCAATCTAGTAGCATAAGTGCATCTTTATTAACACACTAACTACATGTTCCAGGAGCATACACCTGATCGCTATTGTAATGAAAAGCATACAGGATGTTTTGAATCTGCAAAACTGTAATGTGACATAAAAATGTCTGAGATTCTTGAAAATACAACTATGGTTTGTTATCCATATTCCTAACTGAAAGATGTACTATATCCAGTGAAAGGTGAATGATAATCAAGATAGATTTTTTTCTCCACATTCACAGACCTCCTGAGTTTTAGGTGTCCACAAACTCCAGTAAGGAACATTCCTCCGTAGTCACAGACACCAATGGGAAATTCCAGCAGGATTTCCAGAAATCTATTTAATGTGAGCCAAATAGAAAGCATGCTACAAAACAATGAACCAACGTAACTTCACTGATGTAAAAACAAAAACACAGTGTGCTATGTGTTTGTATGAAGAAAAGAAAAAGTGGAGAAATACACACCCAGTGGCCACCTGATTGGACGGGCAGTAGGAAGGAACCACTTACATTTTCTTGTTACAGTTCAATATTGTTTAATGCTTTACAGTAAGTATATTCTTTTGCAGGTAGTATGGACTGAATTGTGTCCCCCAAAATCCATATGTTGAAACCCTAACCCCCAATGTGACTATATTTGAAGATAGGGCCTTTAGGGAGATAATTAAGGATAAATGAGATCATTAAGGCATGCCCCTCATCTGATAGGACTGGTGTCCTTATAAGAAAAGGAAGTAGCCCTAGATAGAGCTCTCTATCTCTCCCCAGCCTCCGCCCCGTGCCACCACCTGCTCAAACAGAGGAGAAACCAAGTGAGAACCAAACAAGAAGGTAGCCATTCTGCACACCAGAAGAGAGGCCTCACCAGACACCAACCCTGGTGGCACTTTGACCTTGGGCTTCCAGCCTCCAGAATAGTGAGGAGCTAAATTTCTGTTGTTTAAGCCACCCAGCCTGTGGTATTCTGTTATGGCAACCTGAGCAAACTTATGCAAGAGCTTAAGGGTGGGGAAAACAAAATCTTTTAAATAGCTGATTTAAAATCAAAACCCAGTGTATCAATTTGCAATAAAAACAGTTATGCACTGTGGTCAAGATAGCTTTGGTATCATAAGAGGAAGCTGCCAGAGACTAGTCTAGCTCAACCATTGCCTCCTGTACCCCAATCCTGTGCCCCCATGTCAGAGTCAGAAATTTACAAAGCTGTCTACACTCCAGCAACTGGGTTTCCCAGGGGGATTCCAACTGGTATTTTCAGTCCTGCCTTCCCATCTGTAGTTGATGAACTTTATTGACTGCATCATTATAATTTCAGAAACAGCAGCCTATTTTTTCCAGCAAAAAGAACAGTGCAAAAACTATTCCCAGAAAGGAGAATTGTGGGGGGAGAAAAGGTTGCCAAAGAATTTCAGAAAACCAAGAATCTATTGTATGTATCATTTAATCTTTGGGTGGTCTCCTCCTCCCCACCCAACTCCTGGCTTTCTGGCCCTAAGTACTCTTAACTTAAGATATCTTGAAGATCACCAGAAACAGAGCCCTGTAGATCATGCATGAAGCCTTATCTTTCCCAGTTATGCTTTTATTTCAGAGGTCACCCATCCACAGCGCTCTAGGAGTTTCACAGCATTAATGAATCCCTTGCTGAATTTACAGTAGCAGCTCTCAGCCCACACATTAGTGCCACTTAGACAGAGATCAGATTTCCTTTTTAAACGAACACTTCAAATAGCTCACAGATCAGCCAGCTGAACTCTCTCTCTCCCTGACTCACAATTTGAACAGTGGGGGGTCTCATGGAGCAGAAAATAAAAACCAACCAAATTCCAACATAACACTTCTCATATTTTTAATCTTCCTCTAAATTCATTTGCAAAATAATTTCTGCTTGCTTGATGAAGAAATGGGAGGTCTTTGCTCTAGGTTAAACAGAGAATGCTTCTTAAGATGGTTGCAAAAATGTTCATTCAGTTATTTGCAATTAAATAATCACTTACACTCTTTAAGTTTGAGAAACCTGAAGAGTCTGATTCTCTCAACATCAGTGTCTTCACCTATTCAAAGAAAATTAAAGTACATAGACTGGTTCCCTCCCAGGACTGTTGTAAAGGTCACATGAGGTAATTTCCATGAAAGTACTGCTGGTGTTGATGAACTATTTTTTGGTAAACTTAAAGCCATTTAAGGGCCTATTTTAGTAAATTTTGGGAATTACATCAAGTTAATAATGGTTGAACATGAACTCAAAACACCCATGTTTCTAATAAGACTAGTACTGGATTCTTTAAAATCCTATCTGCATGGAGGTAATAAAGACAAATAGACACAATTGTGGAGCTAGAGAAATGAACCCAGTCAGCTTCCTTTCCCAGAAACAGAGGGGTGGAAAATGGCCCCTAACAATACAACTGGGCCCTTGATGGTAATTCCAAAGCTTTCTGGGTCTTTGCAAGGCTCAGGATGGGCATATCTCATATTCCCAGCAGGCTGGAGGAGGCATGACTTGAAAGCAAGTTGAGAGAGGTGGACAGGAATGCCATAATGAGAGACGCTTCACAACCATGTGAGGTTTGTTTATACTATTGTTGAGAACTCACACTGGTCTTTGGGAGGGTGTGTGTGTATGTATGTTTTAGATGTACATAAAGTGTCTGGAGGTAAGGAGAAGATTCCAACAGTTACTAGCTGCACAATCAGGAGAATGAAAGAATTAAGGTGACACATCATGCTGCTATGGAGACTTCCAACAACACTTCACTTGCATAGTCAGGACCACCATGGACGTCGCCATAAGGCATAGAGTCTCAAGGCTGAGCCAGCCCTCCCATACCCCACTCTTCCCCAGACTATACCAAAAAACATAATAGCAAAGGACAACTGTGGACTGGCCACTACAGCAACACTCCAGGGAGATTTATGTCAGTAACTCAGATTTAGGAAATGACCCACTTGGAGAGGAGGGATTTACCCTCTGGGTAGAAAGTCGGCATAGAGCACACAAGGAAGGAAAAATGTGCTCAGAGAGAGGCCTCACCCTGGGCCAAAGGACTGATGTCAGGAAACGGGATACCCCCAAGAGACCAATAGCACATGAAGATTTAAACTCCCTGGGGGCTTTTCCTTGGAATAGGAGTAGTAATAATTAGCACATAATTTTTAAATGTGTCCCTTTTAGTTGTCCTCAATCCTTCACTAAAGTCTGACGCTCCAGCTAGCACCTCGAATGGTTGGGCTCTGCAAAATCAAGGAGGGATGAGGACATGATGCGTGCCCTGCCCTGCCCCCTTTCGCCTTCAGCTGCCACGGTGAGAACACAGCAGCATCCTAGCAAGGACTTGTGTCTGTGGCTCAGGCAGGAAGCGGCACACCGGGAGCAGCAGAACACAGGGCACTAGCGGACAACTCCAGAGCAGGAAACAGACAACCTGTCCCCCCTTCCACCCATCTTCTTCCCCAAAACACTTGAAGATGATCTCTTAAGGTGGAAAGGAGACTGGAATCTGGTTTTCAAACTATTTGGAGAGTCTTTAGGAACTTTTGAGATCAGGAATCACCTTAACACTTTCCTTGGCTAGTGAATGGCTCCCTTGGCTGCAATGAGCAAACATAAGCAATGGTCTGGAATGCATCTGACCCACTTGGAGATCCCGTTGGGTTTTGCTCTATCGTATCACTGATGATTGTCAACCTTTCTTCCATTCCTCTTTCTCCTCCACCTCCACCTTTTAGGCTTCATCATCTCACACCTAAACTTCTGCGTTATTTTGTTAGTGAACTTGCTTTAGTCTCTCCCCATTCCAGTTCATCCTATATCTCAAAGCCAGAATTTCGTAAAATAGCATGCTACACACACACATGACCAATTTACCCTGAATCATCTGGGACTTTCCTGGTTTTAGCACTGAAATTTCCATGTCCCAGAAAACCCCTCAATCCATGGAAATCTGGGACAGTTGATCAACCTAACACACACACAAGCGAGCACACATGTACGCATGTCTTCTCTCTCTCTAACTCACCATTGCCTACAGAGCTTCATACGTAGCAGGTTCTCAGTTAATACGGATGGATGGATGGATGGATGGGTAGAAGAAATAGGCTAATTCAGGACAAAATACTCATTCTTCTACAATGTTATGGAATGGAATGGAGAGGTGTTGGTTGGTTTGCCTTAGCATTGTTTGTTAATAAAGCAATTTTGCCATATTAGTATTCACAGTACTCCTGGAGGATTATCATAGTCACTTCTTATGTCAAAGATGACAGAACTGATCCTTAGGGAGTCTAAATAGCTCATCCAAGGACACACAGCCAACAGGCAAAGACGTAGTAATCCAAGTCTGGTTCACTGGCCCTAGA
The DNA here is from genome assembly GCF_040802235.1 of Manis javanica. Classification (NCBI taxonomy): domain Eukaryota; kingdom Metazoa; phylum Chordata; class Mammalia; order Pholidota; family Manidae; genus Manis; species Manis javanica. The sequence continues at coordinate 103,795,997 of NC_133165.1, read as the reverse complement.
CCTTTTCACTTCTCCTGTTGACTTCTTTACTCTATTTACATTGAGATCTCTGTTCTCCAAAGAGGCAATAAATAAGCTATTTTTTTCTAAGTCATCCCATCAGCAAGGAGTGCCCTCATGACATTTCTCCACTTAGTAGCGTTCATAATCATAACAGCTGTCACTTACCAAGCACTCTACTGGAGAGCATATGAGAGGGCATACTGACCTTTAAATGTTTCAGCCTGGAAGGGACACATGTCACTGCCAACCACACCTCATGGGTTAGAACCAGGCTGTGGTTCACCTGAAGGCAAAAGGTTTGGGAAGCAGGTCATCCCTTGTCCCCAGGATGGAGCAGAACCAGACAAGACTGACCACTAAGAAGGCTCTGTCAAAGGACAAGACCTGCATGTTTGCCCTATGAACTGGAGCCCAGGATGGATGAATTGGGAGGAAGGAAAAGGAACATTGAACTTCAGAGACCCAGGGGTACATCTCTTACAGGCAAAACAGGAGGGCCGACAAGGTGAGCTAGGACTCTGACTAACCCAGGGCACCAGAGGGTCTGTAGTTGGTACATGTGACTCAGGTTCAGTTCTCAGATGGGAGATCAGAGGTCAGTACTGGACCTCTGTTTACTTGGGGCATCCTAACAGTGAATATGATTTTTTAATTCCTCCATTCCTTCATGAAAGGTTGTCTACACAGTCCAGGACAAAAGAACTACATAACAAAAACTCAGGCAGACACCAAGGCTGAGTCCACACACCAGACAGCAGAAGCCAGGGTTTCTATATTCTGTCCTTAGTTCTCTGCCTGGAGAACCCACCTGAGAGACTCATTGAAAGAAACCTCACCTTTGGTGAAGTCAAAGCTCAGATTGTCCATGAGGCTGTGTGATTTAATAACTAAACTCCATGGTATGGATTTGCTGGAAGCAGTCTGTTTTTGTGTGGGAACTAGATTAGGATCAGACCTATATACTAACCAGATGGTATGGGGGGTAAGGGCCACTAGCATCCATATCCATGACAAGTATCCAATAATATTTGTTGACAATGCTGTTAGGACTTGTAACCTTGATCACAATAGATCTGACCTTGAACTTAACTCCAGGATAAACCAAAAGTCCATTAGTGTCACCAGGCAGCCAGAATATGGGTCTGGCCAGCCCTGAAGAAGTCTCCATGTGCCAATTCTTAGGACTACACAGATAAACTAATTTAAAATTGTGCTTCAATATTTAGAAACCGAATAGTTTCAAAAGAATGGATTGTTTAACTGAATTAAGCCAAATTGTTTCAAACTACTCTGCATGCACAGGTACAACATGTCATCCCCCACTCACATCACAACAATAATTTGGTAATTTCTAGCTTGAGCCAAGTAATTCATTAGGTGAATGTAGATCCTAATAGCAATAAAGCCAATGGCAATAAAATGATGGCACTGAATGATCATGTTTACAGTGAATGAACATGTCTCCAGGATTTCCAGTGGTAGAACTAAACAAATGCTTTAGGTGGGCCAGAAGTAAATGACCTTGTAATGTGCTGTATTGCTCTAGTAGGCCTCTTTCTTTTCCTCCAGGTGGACTTTTGTTTCAGCCCTTACATTCTCCAGTCTTCACAACTACATTTAATTCTATTCCACATTTACTGAGGATCTTCTTACATTAAGTATGGTATTCATAACTGAGGCTAGAAAGATAACAATGATAATAATAAAGGCCATCTCATCATATTCATTTTATAGGCAAGGACACTAAAACTCAGAGCTAAGTGACCTTAGTTGCAACAAAGGGATAAATGGCAGATGTGGGATTTAGAGAAGGGCTACGTGACCCCATAGAGCCCACGCTCATGCCACCACTGCATAACTGCCCTCGGCTGGGAGGACGTGCTGTCCTGTTCTTCATCTACAGAATGGGCCATTACAGAATACTACACCGGCACACACCCCCAGGCATTCAGCACCACCCCAAAGTTAGGTCCGTCCCACTGTCCCTTTCCTGTCTGGCTCTGCCTACATTCCAATCCTCTTTGAGAGCTGGAGAGCTGGCCCCAAACTTGGTCAGAGCCATGCTGCCTGATTCTAGCCAGCTTCCTGCCAAGGTCCCTCATGCCCAACTTCACAACAGCACAGAGTAGTACACATAGGCTCCCTTCTCGGAAGCTCAGTTTCCTTATCTATGAAATGGAAGTAATATTATCTCCCCCTAAAGTTAAATGAAGTTATCTCTGTACTCAGTAGAGAGCTTGTCTTACTTGATCAAGAAGTTTAAACCACCATCCCCACGTAGCATTAAGGGAGCTTCAGTCGGATTTGTACACACCTTGGATGCTATGCACTTCCAGGTCCAGGGTCTACCTCTGGAACCAAGCCAGTTTCCTCAGCCCACATCACATCGGCCAACAGGGAAGAGCTCTATCTTCCCCCATGACAGCCTGGGCTGACGTCCCAGCATGCCTGCTCATGTTGCCACATTTCAGATCAGTGCTATTTGACAGAATATTCTGAGGTCATGGAACTTTCCTATATCTGTGCTGTCCAACATGGAAGCCAGTAGCCACAAGTGGCCGTTGAGAAAACTTAAAATGTAGATAGGAGAACTAAGAACAGAAATTCTAATTATTTGTAATTATTTTTTATTTAAATTACCACATGGGGCTGTGGCCAGTGACTACCACATTGGACAGTGCAGGTGTAATGTAGGTGAGGCCAGGTGTACTCCCCGTCTCTCTGTTCCCAGCCATTACTTCACCCCAAGTGCGGTTGCTTAGCCACTCACGGTAAAGTCCAGCCCCGCAGGTAATTCACCACATACCCACTGGCTCCTGTGGATAAGCCTGTGATTCTGTCTAGTGCATTTGCCTCTGCCTTGAGAAATCCACCTCCCAGGTAAGCACCCTTTTAGGGGTCACTGGAAGGTGAAGAGGAAACAGACAAGCAATCCAGCAGTGGGACCGCAGCAGCCAGCACTGGAAAGGGTGTATATAATTACATCTCCCAGAGCCAGAGAGGATTAGAAGTGGTAAAGAAGAGAATGTCAGGCAACATGATATTCCACAGGTGTGAAAGTAGCATTTCTATAGGGTTAGCCAACACTCTCTAAATCAAAAATATCTGCTACTCAAAAAAATAAAAAATAAAAGTGAAGTGAATCATAAACTAGAGTAAAATGGGACAAGGAGAGACAGTACACAACAGGCCAGCAGACCGTACCTATGAACCTGACTGCCACATACAGTTCCAAAGGCTAGATCCTTAATCAAAGGAGTGCGTGACTGAAATTGAAAATAGGCTTTGAAAAAAAGCAACATGGATTTTATAGATGAGGAATCTGAGGCTTAGAAAAGCTATTTACTCAAGTTCAGACAGCTTATAAGACTGCTAAACAAGCTATGACACCTGACAGTGGAACTCAGAGCCGCCTCCTCAGTGACCCAGGATTCACAAGAGGGGTGAACAAACAAACCTACACACAGCAGAATGGGTTGTTTTAATGATCCAGGCATCCAAGTGAAAATGGAAATGAATACAAAATCAAAGCAATTTAGGATGTAATGGGTGTATGGGACCCAAATACAGAAGTGAAGGATTCAGGATTTAACGATCAAGATGAGGAATGGAGCTTTTGATGGGTTGACCTGTAAGCTGCAGCGAGATAACTAAATGAAAACGATCCAAAGTTGGTTGGAAACACAGGACTAGAACAACGGAGTTTGGCAGTGGAGATAAAAATATAAATTGGGGGATTGAGGCAAAGTGAACAAAATTTCAAAATATTCCAATAGAATATAAAGAGAAAGTAATATCCAAAGTATTGCCAGACAGGAGACATTGGCAGAAAACTAACTTTAACTTCCTGGCACGTTCACTTTGCCAGGTATTGTGCTGTTCATGACTTCACCGAATGATCCATACCGCAAATCTGTTGGGGAAGTGATAATGAGAACAAACACTTGTCTTTTGCTTCCCAAGATCTTTTCTTCTTTTTTAGGAACATCCAACAGTTTTGATTCAGGGGTACTTGCCTCCCACCCTCAGTCTAAGCATCCAGGGGAAATCAGAGGCCAGTGCAAGGTTAGGTCATGTGACCAAGGTTAAGCCAATCAGCACCTCCCACTCCTCTATCCAACGTGATTGGTTCAGGGATAGACACAATACCTGTGAGATTTTCGCTGGGAATCTTGGGATGGCGGAGAGAGACAGGCTTTTCTTTGTGAGTCAGACCTGAGGGGTATAGAGGATTGAGCATCCACAACCATTCTGCCACCACTTGGAGTCTAAGAATGGAGTCAAAATTTCCTATTGAAATGTATTCTATGGTTGAATGTGCCATATGCATCTTGCAACTTCTCACACCTTTAGCTCACCACCAAATACCCCAGGATCTTACAGATCAGAGAAGCTGGTACAATGGTGCCACAAAACAGTGGATTAATGTTTGAGGCTTGCCAGGCACCTGTTCTGGGTGTTTTACATGTAGTTTAGGTATTATTTATATTCCCGTTTTACCCATGAGAAAACCAAATTACAGGCAGCCAAGTTCACATAAAGTGTGTGGAGTACAATTAAGGTTTAAATGCAATTTAAATGGTCACTAGGCTATCCTGCTTCTCAAGTCACTCGGTTCTTGACATAGAACTTATTATCTGCGGTCTGTAATAAAGAATATTAGAAACTGACAGGGATGTAAATAGGTACAGCCTTTGGAGATAACTTGGCAGTATCTGTCACGATTATAAATGCTCAGTCCCTGTACCCTGGCAATTACATTTTTCCGCATCCATCCTAAGGAAAGACTTGCAGATATAGACAACAAGACACACACAGGATGACCTTGCAACACTGCCTTTTTAAAGGGAGTATCTTGCCAATGGGTTTCACCCCGGGGCAAGTTCGCTATGGCTTCAATGTGACCAAAGAAAATGACAGTAAAACGTTCTTGGGGTAAAAGGGTTATACCCAGCTTTATTTCCACAGTGGCAGGTCAATCACTAAAATCCTGTTCACTCAGAGTAAGTCTGCATGCAGCTAGCTGGTCTCTGCCTCTGGGCCTCTCTGCCCACACAGCCATCCTCTGGGCCTCTGTCCTCGGCGCTGCCACCACTCCAGCCTCTGCTCTGCTCTCCTGCAGCCTTGCAGCTGTGCCACCATGTCGCGCCCAGAGCACTGGGCGGAGCTCTTTATATAGAGTCAACAGCCATGTATTGCCCACAGGTGTGCAGTGAGCTAGCCAACCAGGGCCAGGTGAGAATCCTGGCCACAGGAACTTTCATTTTATCCATAGAGAGAAATTAGAAAGTCTAAATGCCCATCAATACTGGATTTCTTAATTTAATTCTGGCCCATCCATACAATGGATTACCATCTGGCCATTATAAAGAACAAGTTCAGTTCTTACGTGTACATGGGAAACTCTCTACAGTACAAGGTTAAGGGAAAAGGCTAAATTGCAGAACACTGTATAGAATGAGACAGGAATTTAAGCATTCAGGTTGAAAAAACAACATGAAACAAAATTGTATTTTAGTACATGCAGCAAGGCTCCACAGCAAACAGCTGTTGCGATTTCTTTGTTTCACTATGGTTAATGATGGTCCCAAGAGACTCCTATGGCGCCAGATAGTAAATGTTACAGTTAGTCACCAGAAGTGACAAGAGTGACAGACATGCTGGGAATGTAGGAAAATGTCCCCTCTTTACCCATGATACTAAAGAAACTGGAAGAATGTCCTTGCTAGATAACATGGGCAAATCAAGGACTTCAGGGGATGTGGCATGGAATACCACATGATAATCCCCACCTTGGCCCTTTGCTCTTGGCTATTCAGAACGTTGCCCATATCCCACAGAGAAATGTCCCAATGATCACTTCAGGTTACCCAGCTTGTTAGGAACTGAGTTGGCCTCTGACACCAGATGTCCTCTAAGTCCAAAGCCATTCCACTTCCAACTCAAGCAATTCTGGATTGTTATCTTTAAGTTGTTTTCAAAGACAGTCTCTATCTCTGGCACAAATTGTACAAACACACCAGGGCAGGCCAGATCACCGGATTCCGGAAGCCCCCAGGACAGGCCCAAAGAGAGCAGGTGTGTCATTTTCAATCAGAAATCCACATGCTTGCCTAGAGTTGTGCATGGGCTTCCTATTTCGAATTTTTCATATGCTTCTCAGTTCTGTTTCATTGCAGCCACCCACCAGTAATTTTTTTTCATCCTGCCCATTCTCCTGTGCCATCGCATCTCGTCTGGGACATTCTGTCGTTTTGCCTGCTGCACTTCGTACACCTGGCTTTTTCTGTCTTAAACTCGAAAGGCCCGAGGACATCAGCCCGGTGTCAAGGCAGATCAGCGTGGGGATGCTGCCCTCTGCAGGTCGCCGCCAAGCATGGCCCGGGAAGACCGAGTAGAATTCAGCAAATAACAACAGTTGTTTCATTTTGATTTATTTAATGGATTATCTCATTTAATTCTCACAACAACCCGATGAGGTTAAGCACTATTATTACCTCCGTCTTTCGGAGGAGAAATCTGAGTTCCAGAAGGGTTGGTAATTTGTCCAAGACCACACAGCTCACAAGTAACAGACACAGAATATGAACCCACGCGGTCTATGGCCAGTATCTGCGCGGCTAGCATCTATTTCATGCTGCCTCTAGAAAGGTAAGGTAACAATTTTTAGCAACTGAACCGTGGCAGGCATCTTACATACATTACCTCATTTAATCCATCTGTCAACCAAAGATAAATAAATTAACTCAAAAAACCTCATTTACTCACTTGTGGTCTTGTGACCAGGAAGTCACGTCTTTCTGGGTCCAAAGCATTGGCTTCACCCCTGTGCCTCCCATGCAGGCGGGCTGCCCACACCTCGCTTCAGGAGACGGTTGGCAGCGGGCGCAGGTGACTGACAGCCTCGGTCGGAGCGCCGGGGAGCACCGCTCCTGCCGGGTGCAGGGCTTCTCCCGATGCAGCTCTGGTGGAGACGTCTCTGTAGTCGTGTTCTTCCTACACTGTCCCCCTTCCTTTCTGCCCTCTCATGGCAGGGGTCAGACCTGAGTGTTATCTGGGGGTGTCCCACCCACTTCTGCTTTCTTCTCCATTCTTCTTCACAGACGTTATGCCCAGCACATTCCTGGCACATCTCATCCATTTCTCAGAGGACCCAAACCGCCCCCATTCGCAATTTCCATCATCCAAGGGTATGTTCTTCCTTCCATGGACCCATCAGTACTAATTATTGCTGATTGCTGTATGCTCTGAAAGAGGGTGGTATTAAGAAAACACCAAAATTCCACCCAAGTGCTGGTCTCTGTGTACTCCCGGGGCAGTGAGGGGCCCCTGGAGCACCCTGTGACCAGATCAATTGCTCACACCGGAGGGTGGCCACTGACAGCAGAGGTCCCTTGCTCTGGGATTCTTGCCCCACCTCCCCGTCCCACATGAGAGGCTCCTGACAAAACTGAAAGCAGTTTTGTTCCTGGGAGTGAGTGGGAGACCTCAGACCACAGTTTATTTCCACCACCTGCCTACCCAGCAGGAGCCCAGTTCCTTCTACTTGTCCCTCTGATCAGTTTCAAATGTGGAATCCCAAGTGGATTTCTCCACGTAGTGGAGTCATCTGTCCTCCAGGACATTGTCACCTCCCTTTCCACCTCCTTCCCACCAGATCTTATATCAATTCACCTGACTTGTAATGTGGATCAGATGCTCTAGTAATCAGGGATCCACCTAGGTGAACTGCACCTTGTGACCATTACAAATGGCATGTATGTAAAAAAAAACTGTTCATAGTAAATATGAATGTCACCAAAATCTTTTGATAAGAATGAGAAAAGGTCATATATGGGGAAGTGCTTTGTAAGGTATACTAGACAGACAGAGGTTAATTATTGCTGTTATTATAAATGCCATAGAGGGAATCGAATTAAGGAGTCTGAAATTCCAAGGACAGGGGGTCTTAGCTGAGCCAGGGCGAGAGGAATCAGGCTTTGGACAGGCAGCGGTGGGTGAAGGCAAGCCAGGCATGGGGACCAGCAATACAAGAAAGCACAGGGCCTGTTTGGGAACCAGCCTGGAACCCTAGTCCCCCAGGGCCCTGTTGGATGAGGACAAAGGACTCAGAGAATGGAAGGCAGGACAACATGTTGATGAGAAGAACATGTGGAAGAGACAGGAGAGGACCTCATATCTCAGGCCTTGGGCAAGAAGTTTACAGTCACACTGGGAAACGGTTCGCATCCCATAGGGAGTTAAATAACACCCAAGACACTGGGGAAAGGGGGAGAGAATGGTACTGTGGCTACCAGAGCTTGAAAATCACCTGACCCAGGACAAGGGAATGAGGAGCAGCTTCCATTAGACAAGAGGGAGGAGAGAGGACAACCTAGGCAGAGACGGCCAAAGGCCCGTGGCAGGCACCGTCACAACCAGGGAGCTCTTAATATTTGTATCACACTTTGTTCACACACCCTCGCCTAACCACCATGCCCTAAGATAGAACTAGAAAAACGGCCACCCTTTCAGCAGTTTCACCCCACCCCACCCCTTCCCATCAGCCTAGGTGGGACTGATGTTGGCTGTGCAGCTGGGAAGAAATTTAAGAGAAACACATTCCATGACACTGGGCTCCTATTTGGGAGCTATAGGGAGGGGCCCACAGTCAGCATTTTTTCACATCTCTCTGCCCAGCTCCACATTCCTGATAATGCCCCATACAAATGCACATGATCACTTCACCTCCTCTTTGGAGAACTCCACTGGTTCTTTCCTTAGACTGCAAGCTCCTCGGAACAAGCTCTGTACATGGGAGGCATTCATGTGCCGGACAGATGAACAAATAAGCCAATGAAGAAATAAATGAAAAGCATCCCTACTTCAATTTGTCAGGTTACAGGTAGACACTGTGTCTCCAAGTCCCAGGTTCCTAAGAGACACATAGTACAAAGTAAATGAATAAAAGCCTCCTAATTTATTAGCTGTGTGGCCATGTCAAGATACATAGCAAAGTAGAGGTGATAAGGTCTACATCACAAGGCCTTAAGACTGTAACACAGTGATCCTGTGAGTTTCTAGGATGCCAGCCTGCCCTAGCCTTTGGACTTGCCAACCTCCACAATCACATAAACAAAGTCCTTAAAAGAAATCTTTAGGATATATAGACATATCTTCTATTGCTTCTGTTTCTCTGGAGAACCCTGCATAATACACAGGGTAATTAGTCACATTTCACATGTAAGGTGAACAGAGCAGGAGGCCTCAGAGTGGTGAAACCAAGAATACTGTGCTCACAAACAAGTGTCCTGTTTGCTAAGCTGGGGCTGGAATTACTTTACATATAAGGAAATTGACACTTGTCAGCAATTTTTCCTGCATTTCACATCTTAGGGATGGTAGACCAGTCCTCCGCCAAAATGCCTTGCTCTTTCTGGACGTCTCAGATCCACTACTAACCAGTTGTTCCTTAGGTCCACTCTCACCTTTCAGAACGTGACTTTGAGCCTCACTTTGCACAATGTACTCCTAGACTGTCCTCCACCAGTTGAACTCTGGGGCCAGCCGTAAATATACTTTTCCACCCTCTCCATGTTAATGGCATGGTAGTTCTCCAGTACCAACCTCAGCAACTCTAAGCCATCTTTTCTATTCATTCTTTCATCATTCCCCACATCTAACTGCCTTAAAAATGTCTCACCTATCTCCTTCCTTTTCTTCCTTCCCATGGAGGCTACACATGCTTATGCCCTGAGTCCTTTTTATCTGTGGGACAAGCACCCAAAACAGATTTTGAGAACAACTGAGCTCCTGTGGGATGTAAGAAACTAGTAGAAGAAAACTCCAGGTGCTGATTTTTGTGACCAAGGTCTTGAACTTCTTGGCCATTTTTAAATGCCCTGGTTCCAACAATTGTCATTCTTACTGTCAAGCAACCAAAAATTGCTCATCTACCATGTGTAAAACATGAGACGGGCTTGCTAGAGCATCTCTAAATGGGGTCTGCATCTTACTCCCTAGGAGCCACTTGGGGAACTGGTAGGGGCAATTTTTGGGTACAACGTGGAGTGACCTTTACTACTTGAAATTAGTGGCTAAGGTATAGAACAGTCCATGCAATGAAAAATTATCCTCATCCCATACAACTTTCAAATGGCCTGCAGGAAAGGCATGTTGATGAAAAGCCTGTTCATAATTTTCTGATCATAATTTTGCTCCACATAAAAATACCAAGGTACTTCATGCACGTTTTTAATATATACTTGGTATATACTGCATGCAAGGAATGTAACAAGTCTAATGCAGATGGCACTGAATTTAATTGTTCATTGTTTTTGGAAAATGACTGATGTCAATGCACTCAAGGAACCTTAGGGGCTGTATCACACCTGCACATCGGTCTCATTTGTGGCATGGGGGTATATGTGTGTGTCCCTGCATTGCGTCCTTGCAGTCCAGCCCCAGTGCTGACATTCTGAAACAGTATGTACTACTGAATTACATATTACTTCCCTGTTTTTTACCTTTATAAAACAGTCATGCTGATAGGAATGTAAAATGGTACATCCATATGGAAAACAGTATGAAGGCTCCTCAACAAATTAAACATAGAATTATCAGTGATCCAGCAATTCCACTTCTGGGTACATGGGGCTCAAACAGATATTTGTACACCCATGTGCATTAACAGCACTATTCACAATAGCCAAAAGGTAGAGGCGACCAAAGCGTCCCTCAACAGACGAATGCGTAAACAAAACATGGTCTAGTCCCACAACAGAATATTATTTAGCTTTAAAAAGGAAGGAAATTCTCTGACACATGCTACAACATGGAAGAACCTTGAAGACATATGCTGAGTGAGAGAAACCAGTCACAGAAAGACAGACATTGGATGATTCCACCTACGTGAGGTACCTGGAAAGTCAAATGCATAGGGAATGAAAGTGGAATGGTAGCTGTCGGGATAGGACAGGGAGGAAACTTGGAGTTTGTGTTAAATGGGTACAGAGTTTCATTTTTGGGAAATGGGGAAAGTTCTAGAGATGGATGGTAGTTACAGAACACCATGAATATACTTAATGCCACTGCACTGTACACTTTAAAATGGTGAATTTTATATTATGGATATTTACTACAATTTTTTTTAAAGAGTTAGGCATTTTATTGGTTTTTATGCATGTATCAGCAGGGTAGTAAAGAGGACATTTCAAAATATTTGTTTTTAAAAGGAAACATAACATGAAGAACAAGCTGTCTAGAGTTTTATGCCCTTAGCATTTTATGGCACATTTTATTTTGTCTGGAGACTTTCTGGCACCCCTTGAAATATGTGGAGACACCTAGGCATCACAAATGAAGGGCTGGGGACTGTGGGGCACAGAATGGAAGACTCAAGGGACTAAGAAAATCTATACTTGAGCTTAGGAGAATCAGGACTGAGGGAAGCTACCAGAGTTGATTTGACTTGGATCTGAGCTAGCACGTCTGGGACTACAAACATTTTATATTTATGGAGCTTTTCACACTTTATGATGCAAAAGCCCTCTACATGTATAGTCCATTAACAGGAGGTAGCTGGGGCAGAGCAGAGGGGAAAGAACCTCGGGGTCAACTCTGACCTGGCTACTTAAGAACTGTCTCTGTGATTTAGGGCAAATATCTTCGAGTCCCCTTTGCCTCTGTGCATGACATACAAGTAATATTTACGCACCTTATTATGAATACTGCCTATTTATTGGATACCTACGATGGGCCAGGCTCTCGGCAGATATTTAATTATTGCATCATTGATCACTTAATCTTCCTACTGCCCTCAGAGATAGCATCATCCCAGCACACAAATTAGGAAGCCAAAGCTGATGCTGTCAGTTCCGCAGCCCTTGGAGTCGGCTGTGCAGCTCCCAGCATCCCTTAGTCTCCTCTGCCCACATACAGGCAGCCTGGAGAGACCGGGCAGTGAAACCCAGGAGCAACTGCCAGCCGATGAGCGATGGGAGTGGGTGGATAAACACCCCACCCTGCAGGAGAACAGTGCCGGGCTGTGTGTTCCACAGCATCCCAGAGGCCCCTGCGGGACTGAGACCCAGCACTGGCTCTCCCGCCTCACTCCCACTCCCTCTCGATGCCTCCTGGAATCAGCTCCCAAAAAAGCTACTTGCGTTCAAATACTTGCCTCAGGATCTGCTTTGGGAAAAACCTAAAGTAGGACAGCAGCTGCGGCTCAGCCAGGTTACTTGCCTGTGCCGTTTGGCAGGGCCCCAGCTGACAACCCACTCCTCCTGGATCTGAAGTGCCCCTGCCTTGTGACTTACCTGGCTGCCAGGCGAGTGAGGGACACAAGGCAGGTGCAGAAGAGAGTCACACTGCAAAGTAAATGAGGACTGTGCTGTCCTGTGGCCCTCCCTGTCACCCTGTGAGGTGGAGAAGCAGGTTTCTTTTATGTCCATTCTTTAGGAAACTGAGGCTCAGAGCTTGGCACAAAATGACTAGCTAAGAAGTGACACACAAGATGACTCTGCTCCTCCAGGTACATTCTGCATTTTTCTCTTCATTTCTCTGAGCCCAGAGGCCAGCACTCCCGGACTTCATTGCACAGGCCCCCAGGCCTCTGGCTTCCAGTTGAGGTCAGCCAGTTGAAGGTCTGGGCAGGAAGAGAGAAGAGGGGATTAGGCCCCCACTCTCTCTCTGATGGGCTATAATTTTAGCTGTGGCTGCATTCCTCTACCTGGGCCGCAGCCCCTATCCACCACTTTAATTAAAAAAAAGAAAAACACTTGGATTTGCTTAGGTTTTATTAGTTATCTAAAATCCTGGGAAAGAGGAGAGGAAATGATCTACATTTGCTAAGACCCCAGAACACTTTCCGAGAGCCGGTCAGCCCTGCCCCCATATCATGGCTACAGCTCAGTACAGGGGAGGTGCACGCCCTTGCCTGGCCTGCCAGGGTGGGCGCTTGCTGGTGCCGGGCATTTTCACCCCCGTCCACACCTCTGTAAATCTATGCAGAATCCTTTCATTACACCCTCTTCACCTAAACCCCTCAAGGTGTCATTCTCTTCCTTGATTTCTCTGAACTGAAGGGCTTAGCAACCAGTAATAGGGAGAAAGAGAAAAATCTAAAAACCTATGGAGCAAATAGCATTTTCTAGGCGCTGTACAAAGCCTTTCCATTCATGATCTTCATAGTAACGCAGTGAGGGGGGGCATTCTTCTGATTTCTAGGCCACAGGTAAACAAACTGAGGCTCAGTAATGGTACATGGGCCAAATCCAGGTCAGTTAGAATTGACAGTCCATGCTCTCGCCCCCTCACCACAAAGACCACACTGTTCTCGAGCCTGCCTTGCCATTATTATAAATCACTGTTGGGGCCAAAGCCCTGCAACCTTGCCCTGGGCACATCAGAAAACCCAGAACACCCTGTCTGTGGCTAGGGTGTAGCATCTTTGCGGCCAAGGGGCATTCCATGAATGGAAACAGCCTTTCCCTTCTGTGAGGAGAGGCAGGATTTCATGTGAATGTGTGATGACGGGCAGGGAGCCAAGAATAAGAGCAGGAAATGGAGCCCGAGTGAGATAACTGCCCTGAACATAGAGGGGAGGCGCAGGGTAAACAGAGGCCTTTCAATTTTGCAAAGCATGGGGGAGCTCATTGGATTAAGACAGCCCTTGGGGAGAGCCAGGGATATTAGGAAAAGGGGGAGAGAGCCTTGGCGGCCAGGGGGGACTAAGTGCTGGTGGAGCAATTAAAGGGTGGAGCAAATGAGGAGGAAACCACAGAATCATGCAAAACCCAAAGGCAGGCATCAGAAATGTGCAAAAAAAAAAAAAAAGAGAGAATCATATGGCAATACAGAGCTGACCAGAGTTGGTGCTTAGTAGCTGGAAATATTTGAAACAACATTGTGGAATGAGAAACATATGGAATAAAAGGCAGCTGTCATTCGATTTAGCAGCTTGAGAAATGTGACTGGTCCCCACGGGGATTTGGAGGAGGAAACAGGAAAGAAAGAGCTCAGAATTCTAAATGAAGATGGGGAGTTGAGTGGGCACAGAGGGGTTTTCCCCAATATTTGACAATCATGAATAAAATCAGAAACACTAGGTTTCGCAAGATCCTTTCAAATACACAAATTGGGTCATCCGTACTCTACACCAGTCTACAACTTAGCCATTATAAATAATTTCCAGCTATCTAGCACCTACCTTCCAGGCACTTTAAGTATATTATCCCAAACTCTCCCAATAACCCTGCAAGAACTAGTATGGTCCCACTATACAGATTTAGAAACTGAGGCCGAGAGTTGGAATAACCTGCCCAAGGTCACCTTCACAGCTGGTAAGAGGCCAAGTAAGGAAGTAAACCCAGATCACTCTTTCCCTAGGCATGTTCCATTACCCCGTGCCGAATCCCAACATCTCGGCTTTCCAGATGGTTCAATCGTCTGTTTTCAGAAGGGAAAAACCAAGGTTTCCTTGGAGAAAGGATCAACAAACCTACAGGGGTGATGAGCTAGGATCTGCATGGAGTTCTATGGGGTCTGAGAAGAGAAATCTGTACGATTACTTAAAGCAACTCCTCTATCTTAATGCCCATTTGATCCTTCCAAGATCTGGAAGCTGTGGCAGCAGGGTAGCACATTTTTCAAGCACAGAAGCACACATTCCTACCATTCATGTCTTCATCTGTTTATTCAACAAGCATCCTTTCAAGTGCCAAGAACTGTGGGCTATGAAAGTATTTTTGCAATAAGCAAATGGAAGGTGCTTGATTTGCATTTTTTCTATTTGACCTTTCTTTTTCATTTTAGCTCATTCCCACTTAGTTCTTTGCAAAGGTCCTCAAATGCTCTTCCAAAATCTCAGTTCAACTAACAATCAGCATACTGCTATCTTTAGAACATTTATGATCAAATAACAGTTCTTGGCTTTTTCCAGTAGTAATTGTGTTTCTGTTCAGCAACACTGGCAGCTCTGAAAGCATTTATTTTCTTTAGCAAGTATGAATGGTAAAGGCCTCTTACATTCGCTTTTCTGAGCTGAGGAGGGTAATTGAAAGGATGCTTTGTAAAGGCTCTGAAAAAGCATGGGTTTGCCCAGAGTTTTATTATAAATCTAGAAACCTGGGGGTGGGGGTATAAGGCCACATAAATGCTCCAAATCCCAAAACATTTTCCCCATTTGGTCAGACCAAGAGCCAGGTTCATGCTGACCTACTCATCAGTAAATTTTTGCTGTAACAAATGACCCCTAAAACTCAGTGGCTGAAAACAATAAACATTTATCATTTCCCATAATCCTGGGGGTCTCCTGAGTGGTGGGTCTGGGCCTCTTTGGCCAGCCCTGGACAGTCTGGGATGGCATATTCACATGTCTGGAACCCACCTGGGTTGAGTAGGGGCCTCTCTCGTCTCAGGCAGCCGGTCTGGGCTTCTTCACAAACTTGTGGAAAAGTTCACAATAGCAAGCGAAGGTCATCCCCAGTGGACGAGTACAGGATGAGACTCCTGTATCACATGGGCTGCTGTGCCACCAGCCAAAACCAGCCACAAAGCCACGTCAAATTCAAGGAGTGGAAAACAGCCTCTACTTCTTAAAGGGTGGATCTACACAATACTGTGGCCGCTTTTCTCCTTATTCCCTCAGCTGCTGGGAGTTTTGCTGGCTGAGGGCCCTCAACTGTTGGCCCTCTCCAGAAATTGTTCCTTTTTTCCAGAGGAAAGCTGCCTTACTCAAGGACACACCCCCTTCCCAGGTGAGCCTGCAGTGGTAACTGGTCAACACAGCAACGTAAAAGCTTAGCCCTTTGCCCAAACCTGAGACAAGTCAATGGGGTCAGCCCAGCTTCAGGGAGTCTCCAAAGGTCAGCTAGGCCTGTGTTGAGCCAGAAGTGTAGTCTAACTCCTCTCTGCTCAATCCTGCTTCCTTCCCTCCCACCACAGGCGTCCATCCTGAGCACACTCCCCAGCAGACCTAGTGTAGTCTAATCTCTTGTCCCAGCAGCTGCTAAGATGGAATCTGTGGATCACCTGCCAGCCGACAAGCAAGGGAACCCCAGTACTACTTTTATACGCGGTATATTTAGCCCCTGACACAAGATGGTGGGGACTTTGATAGAAACTGGAACGGGATACTGGTGGAAGAAAAGGTTTTGAAAATGCCACAGCAGGCTTTTGAAAAATATGGAGGAAACTGTCATCGTAAGGGCAATGGAGTTGGATGGCTGTTGCTGGGGAACAATGTAAGCATTGGCAAAAGACAACAGAAGACTGAGTGACTAATTGTCAATTAAAAACTAACACACAAAAGCCCAAGGGGCCTCCTTAGCCCCATATAAAGAAATTCTCATCTCCTGCAGCTGAAGAAAATTAAATTCTCAACCAAAAATGGAAGGAGTTTGGGAAGCAGAGCTACTATGTTGGCTCAGATTTTCACATAAGAGAGGAACAAATCTCTAGCTACTTTAACATATCACTATTTAGGGTCTATTCATATCTAGTCCAAGTTATACCCTGCTATGAACTGTTTGTGTCCCCCAAAATTCATATGTTGAAGCCTCACTCCCAGTGTGTATGAGAAGGGGGCACTTTGTGGAAGCCTCCTGAATGGCGGTAGTGCTCTTATAAAAGAGGCCCGGGGAGTTCCCCCGCCCCTTCCACGGTGTGAGGGTGCCGAGGAAAGCTGCCAGTCTGGAGCCTAGAGAGGGCTCTCACAAGAACCCAGCCACGCTGCCACCGAGATCTTGGACCCCCTCCCCCAGGCTCCAGAACTATGAGATTTCCATTGCTGACAAGGCATCCGACATAGTATTTTGTTATAATGGTCCAACTAACTAAGACATGCCTGAACCATCAGCCCTGAGCTTACTTAAGTCAACCTACAAGGAATGGAAGTGGGGCTCCCAGTAGGGTGGGTACATAGCACTGGCAATCTCAGTCTCCGCGTGCAAGCAAGCCCGAGAGGCACGCACGCGCACCGCCTGCAGGGCTGCGGGCTGCACAGTCTTCCGTTTCCCATTGGTCTAAAAGGCTTACAAATGGAAAAACTAAACTTTCTTGACTCCTTAATAGAATACTTGCCTCAGCCACACCTGTTTAAGAAATGTGCTAGGTGACTCGCTCAGCTTCCTTCAGTGTAACATGCGCACTGTAACGAGAGCCTTCTGTCTATTACCCTGGACAAAGTTTGCCATGAGGAGGGTCGGCCTCAGCAGTGATGGCTGCTGGGAAAGGAAAGCAGAGGGCGGCATTTCCAAGGTGCTGACTGAGCGCCCTCCTTCGTCCTTTGGATGACTAGCCGTTTGAGAAGTAGGGAGGAAAAGTCCCATAAGGACGGATGTTACCAACTTATTGGCTGCCACAGCAGGACTAGAGAAGAACTGAGATGAGACCAGAGCACCCTCTCTGCCTTCCCTCCTATTAAATCCACACACCCAGCCTCAGGTACAACTGCAGATTTCCCTCCTCCCTCCCCCCGCCCATCCCAAAACGCAAGCAAGCCCTTGCAGAAGCGAGGCCAACTCTGAGCTGTTTCCCAATGGACGAGGCAGCTGCAAACAGAACACAGATGTGGACAAAGCCCATCTTTGAGAAAGTGAGCTCTGAAGGGGCTGTACTGTACATGCCTGCTGCCCCTGATCTCAGTCTCACCAAGGAGATACATCCCTGCTCCCCCTGGAAGTGGGACTGATAAGAAGAGTGGTGCCAAGAACATAGGAGTATCAAGAGAGAGAGTGACAGAGCTGACCTCCTCACGAGAGGTCTGGGCTGGGGAGGGCAGGTGTTAAGGCAATCCAGTCATAGTCCTGGCCCTGGATAAGGAGGGGAAGATTTCTAGAAACAGTCACAACTTTCATAACTTTGTTGACTACTCACTATGTGTCAGATATTGTGCTAAACATATAAATAGCCTGAAAGACTTGGGCTCAGTCTGGACCCTGTCAATATGCCAAGGGGAAAAGGAATGTCAAAAGGACCCAAAAACTAATCTTAAGAGGATTCCACTGGCCAAAGATGGAACAGTTTGAGCATGAACAAATATAATAACTGAAATAGATTGAAACCTATCAAATATATTTAATCAAAGAGTTTTAATGATACTTCTCCAAAAATCCTCATTGTTCACTGTTGGCAGATGCCAATGAAGTAACTCCATATTAATAAAGCTGGTAAAAACAGAAAAAGAATTAAGCATTTATCCTACCTTTTCTCATGGACTATGCCATTGAGTAACCAAATGGTAAATGACGTGGTGTTTCTTTTTTCAAAAGGATTCTACCTAACAAGTGAGGAACAAATCAGAATGAAAACCTAATCACTTTGCAAGCCTTAATAAATTAATAAAATTCAGCAGTGAGCTTCAACAGCTGCTAAATCCACAAAAAGGGACAACCAGATACATTATACCTCTGGGAGAAGGACACACCACCACCTATGAAATGGTCTTGCCAGAGAGAAGTCAAATTTAAATATGATCCAGATTTTCTTTATCCAAATACTAATTCACACAGGGTTGTCCCATTAGCAAGTCCCTATTGGAAAATTCTACATGACAACAGTCCAATTCCTTTAAGAAATAAATTGCAAAATAAAAAATAGAGATGGAGACGAAATCTAGAGACTTCATCAACAAAACACAATGTGTGGACCTCATTTGGTTGCTGACTCAAAAGAACAGTTAATGAAAAAGAAACCTTTAAAAAATCTACAAGATAACTGGAAATATAAATGCTAGATGGATTATTTGATGATATTAAGGAATCATTGTTAATATATCTAGGTGCGATAATAGGAGTATGATAAAAACAAACATTTCTAATATTTTAGAAACATACATTGAAATATTTACAGATGCACTGATGTGATCTGAAATTGCTTCAAAATAATATTGGGAGAGATTAGGTGGAAGTATAGATAAAACAAGTTTGACCGTAATTTGCTCATTGTTGAAGCCAGGTGATGAGTGCATGAAGATTTATTATATGAGTCTGCATATTTTTGTGAACATTTGAAATTTTCCACAGCCAAAGTTAAGAGAAACATATGCAAAGAGGGGCTGCTTTGATGGATAGGTGGGTGGTAGCAGAAAGAGCTTGTGCTTCACAGCCTTATGATTGGATTAGGGCAGGACCTCGGCTAGTGGTTGGGGCCCCAGGGAGTGTGGAGGAAGTACTAGGCAAGTGGTCAGGCTCACTGAGGGGATGTAGCAGCAGCACTGAAACTGGTGTACAATCCCAAGAAGCAGGCAGGAAGCCACCAGAAAGACCTCTTGCGGGTTGGGGGGAGATCAGCATGCTAAGTACATAGAGACTTGCTACTTATGCCTGCCAGACAAATTTCCAGACCCCACCCACTGGGCATTCAATGTCCTGCCAACACTGTGTAGATTGATTCCAGAACTGGGCGGGACTGAGCTTTCCAGTGAAGGTCCCCCATGCCTACAGCCCAGCTCAAGAGGGTAAAGGCAGACAATCATACCTGCAGTGCCTCAACCCTCTGGAGAGAACACTATGACTATCTTAGTGCCAACTGGGGGTTGCATAATAGAAAGGTTTGATTGCCTACCTTCCCTTTCAGGGAAAATTCTCAGTCTTTATGCGGTTTAGATCGTCATGTTGGCACCACATGACCCCACCCCTCTGGTCACAGCTGACTGACTCAAGAATGCACACTTCACCAAAGGGGAAAAAAGTTTGTAGACTGAGCTTAGTCCTTCACACTCCTCCTTGAGAATTTGAACTAGTAAACTGAGAAACCAAGATTAAGAACTGTGAATCACACCATCAGATAATAGAGGCATTGGGCTTACAAAATGATTGCAATGGACTGAATTTTTTATGCTGCCCAAATTCATATGTTGAAATGCAAGTCCTGGTATAATGGCATTAGCAGGTGGGGCCTTTGTAAGGTAGTTAGGTCATGAAGGTTGTGCACTCACGAATGGGATTATTGCTCTTGTAAAAGAGACCCCAGAGAGTTCCTTGCCTATTTCTGCCTTGTGAAGATACAGAGAGAAGTTGGCATTCTGCAGCCTGGAAGAGGACCTTCACCAGAATCCAACCATCCCAGCACCTTGACCTCGGACTTCCAGAACTATGAAAAATAAACTCTGTTGCTCACATGCCCTATGGTCTTCTCTTACAGCAGCCCAAACAGACTACAGCAGGCACGTGTTCCCACCGTGTGTATGTGGGTTCAGCTCCACTCTTCCTGTGTGACTTTGGGCGAGTTATTGGTCTCCTTAAACCATGACTCCCTTATCTATAATGTAGGCATAATAAAAGTCACTATTTCAATGTGTTTTTCCATGAGGATAAAATGAACATATTTATAAAATATTTATTTAACAGAACTTCAATAATTCTGAGCTACCATGACCCTTATGAGCAAGGTTAATACTCTCCTTGGCGATGGCTGTGTTTGGCCACATGACAGCAAAGGAAGCCAGTCACAGGAGCCAAGGATACTGGCACCGGCTGAGCACTGCTCTGCACCAGGCACGGAGCTGAGCACTTGACGGGTACTAACCCCTGGAAACCTCCCAGCCCCAGAGGCTGGAGTGCTCACTTCACCAATCAGAAAACTGAGGCAGTACAGCAAAGGACACCATCAATAGAACAAAAAGGCATCCTACATTATGGGAGAATATATTCATAAATGACAGATCCGATAAAGGGTTGACATCCAAAATACATAAAGAGCTCACACACCTCAACAAACAAAAAGCAAATAATCCAATTAAAAAATAGGCAGAGGCTCTGAACAGACACTTCTCCAAGAAGAAATTCAAATGACCAACAGGCACATGAAAAGATGCTCCACATTGCTAATTATCAGAGAAATGCAAATTAAAACCACAATGAGATATCACTTCACATCAGATAGGATGGCCACCATCCAAAAGACAAACAACAACAAATGTTGGCAAGGTTGTGGAGAAAGGGGAACCCTCCTACACTGCTGGTGGGTATGTAAATTAGTTCAACCATTGTGGAAAGCAGTATGGAGGTTCCTCAAAAAACCCAAAATAGAACTACCATTTGACCCAGGAATTCCACTCCTAGGAATTTACCCTAAGAATGCAGGAGCCCAGTTTGAAAAGACATATGCACCCCTATGTTTATTGCAGCACTATTTACAATAGCCAAGAAATAGAAGCAACCTAAGTGTCCATCAGTAGGTGATTGGATAAAGAAGATGTGGTACATACACACAATGGAATATTATTCAGCCATAAAAAAGAAAACAGATCCTACCATTTGCAACAACATGGATGGAGCTAGAGGGTATTATGCTCAGTGAAAGAAGTCAGGTGGAAAAAGACAAGTATCAAATGATTTTACTCATATGTGGAGTATAAGAACAAAGAAAAAACTGAAGAAACAAAACAGCAGCAGAATCACAGAACCCAAGAATGGACTAACAGTTACCAAAGGGAAAGGGATTGGGAAGGATGGGTGGGAGGGGAGGGAGAAGGGGAAAAAAGGGGCATTATGATTAGCACACATAATGTATTGGGGAGGAGAGGGGGACACGGGGAAGGCAGTATATACGGAGAAGACAAGTAGTGATTCTATAGCATCTTACTATGCTGATGGACAGTGACTGTAATGGGGTATGGGGGGGACTTGATAATGGGGGGAGCTAGTAACCATAATGTTGCTCATGTAATTGTACATTAATGATACCAAAAGAAAAAAAAAGAAAACTGAGGCACACATTAATCTGCCAAAACCTTAAGAAGTGGTGATGGTGGTAATGAACGTTGACATTCTGCGCTGAACCTAAACCCTTAACTGCTCTGTGACTACTTTGTTTTGCAGATGAGAAAACTGAGGCTCAGAGATCATGCAGCCCAAGAAATGTGGGGGGAAGGAACCCCTGATTTGCCTAAAAGCCAAAGAATGTGACTATGGCCCTAAAGTCCAACCCCGGGTCCTAGGAGGCCCCCACGTGTTTGCTTTCCAGTGAAAGGAACTGTTCGAGCCCTTGAGTGAGCCCTTCTCATTGGAGCAAAATCTTCTGTTCTTAGTTCTAAAATAACGAGAATCTTGACATGCTTCAGTCTCCCACATTCGAGTCCTGTGTACTAAGCCCCTGCTTAAGTGGTTCTGGTGCCAGGAAAAACATCATGCAGTGGGTATTACAACTCAAATGTCTGCTTATTCTAATGAAAGTTCATCCCATCCCTGCTGCCCAAAACGGGCACTTCTATATGGCATCCCCATTAACCAGAATAAGCTCTCTGCTCCTCTGCACAAAGAAGGCCTTGTCTGAGAGAGAAGTCAACACGTGGCCAGAACAAGATGTGGTGTGGATAATTCTCTTTTGAGAAAACATCCCTTCAGGCACGAGTCACAAAATAAACACAGACAGAACAAAACCACTAACACGAAAAATTGGAAAGCTAAGATGCTAAGGACAGAGCAAAAAAAGAATTTTTAAGTGAGACCAGACTAAAAAATGAAGACCTCCTCCTTCCCCCTGCCTGTTTTTCCACCCATCACCTCCAACCCTCACATTTTTTTAAAGCCATTAAAAAAATGATAAATTTTTCCATCTGAGACAAAAGTTTTTAAATGGAAAGAGAGAATGTAACAGAGAATACCAGTCGTCAAAGAGCTGAGCCAACTGGTAGACCTTAGCCATCTCTAGTTTCACCCAAAGAGCCCCACACCCACCCTCACACCCAAACCACCAGCCCCACACCCTCACCCACACCCAAGGACCAGCAACTTGGAAACTACATAATCATGCATAAAACTTGATAAGCCAGTGTGCATTTAAAAAGACAAAAGTCATGAGGATCCTCTTTAAATAAGGCAATGACTACATGTACCAAAGGTGAGCCATTTGTATTTACAGAGGGAAGCACCCTCACTCCAAAATCAGATAGCCCTGGGACCATACCTGGACCCTTCCGCTTAGCAGCTAATGACCTTGAACAAGTTATGTAACTCTCGGCGCCTCACTTTCTTCATCTGTATAATGAGGGTGATAAAAGCAGAACCTACCTCAGAGGGGTGTTTCAGCTTGGTGGCATATTGGACTCATGCCATAGATGTTCACTATTACTCCCTATTATAAATGTGATTATACATTTTTTTTGTGATTATTATGACATGATTATAAATAAGGAACACCAAAGTTGTCCCTAAAGCTTACACAGCATATGTGGCCTTGGATCTATGGAAAGCTCAAAAACAAAATAGGGATAATCCGCAGGTCTCTAGATTCCAGAATGTGGCCAATGTGGACAGAAAGTGCACTTTCTTCTGCAGTTTACCTGGGTGCTGACAGAATGGACTTACAGCAACGATGCTAACTTGAAAAAGAGGGGGAAGAGAATTAGCAGGGAGGGCAAGAGTTAATACTGGCTGAGCACTTCCCCAATGCCAGGCACTGGGCTGAGTGCCACACATATGCACACACACACCATCCATTAATCCTATGGGTGACTCCACAGTGAGAAAGGTTTTACAGGACAGGAAGTCAGGCAAGACTTGCTCAAGGTCACAAAGCAAGTAAGTGAAGGAACTGGGATCTGAACCTGAGTTGGTTTCCTGGCTACACTGCACTGTCTTCTGATAATACGCAGCCATCTCCCTTCTCTTACGTAGAATGGGGTTTGCAAACAAGGCCTTCTAACACTCACATTCCATGGTTCTAACTATTTAAAAAATGTCTTTCAGCCAGAATCACTATTTTCCAGCTGAGGGAAGGAGGAGATGGGCGGTATATGTGCCATAGCCCTTCACAAGCATGCTTTTGTCTCCTGGATAATTCCAAGTGAGAAGAAATGAAGGTAATATTGTAGGCCTCATGACACAGGTGCCCCACCAGGTGTCAAGTTAATGTCACAGCCTTGGCCAGTGAGCATTGCCAGAGTGAGAGTCTCCTGGGAGGACGAATGCCAGTGTTGGACATACTGAGTCCCCAGATACTGAGGAGGAAAAGGAAAGACCCAGAGAATAAGCTCCCAGGTTCAACTGAAGCCCTGTCTGCCCACAGTCTGTGGGAACCAAGGGTCCCAAGGAGCGTGAGCAGCTGGAACATATTCCCTCTGATTTTAAGACATGATATGGACAAAGAAAATAAGATGTTTGAACTTAGGGAAAGAGAAAGGCCTCTGTTAGTCCCTAGATGATACTATCCTTTAGTGTTTAAGTACAACATCTCAGTTACTCTTCACTGATAGGCAGGGCCAGCAGGAGGGCCGGCTGGAATATTTGAGTCAAGGCCTCATCTATGCACACTCACTCACACACACACACACACACACACACACACACACACACACATACACACACACACACAGAGTTGGCATGCCTCAAGAGGATGGAGTGTATCAAGCCTCCTCAGTATGGTTTTCCTGGAGAAAGCTGGAACCTGTTGAATGACCTGGGTTGCTGTCACTGCAGTCATAGTTGGAGTGATTAGCATTTGAGCTCTTCAAGGCAGGACAGTAATGCCTGGTGTTGGGTGACTCCCAGAAAACCTAGATGGGGGGTTGGGCCAGCAGGTAGCCTCTGCTCCATCACCCTCAGCTTTCCAGGTGCCATCCTGGCATAGCAAGGGTGGCCTCCTAGGGCTGTGGTTAAACAAACCAGCTCTGGAACCCCACTGGCCTGGGGTCAGTTCTCTCACAGTGCGCTGACCCACTGCATGACCTTGAACGAATCGCTCACCTGTCGGGGCCTCAGCTGTCCCATCTATAACAGGGCAGCGTGGGCCTCACCACGGGTTTGTGGAGGGTTTGGCAGGATCATACAGATGCACCATTTAGAGTAGTGCCCAACCCAGAGTGAATGCTAAGTAAAGAGCAGCCCTTGTTTTCACTGGAAGACACAGGGCATTTTAGCACAGAAAACTATCAAGCCCATCACAGCTCCAGAAACAAGAACATCAAAAGCAGGGACTTCAAGATCAGTTGGAGATGAGAAACTACACTCTCCGCACATAAAACATATCCAGATGTTGAGGCGAGGGTCGACCAAAATGCAGATCCTGATGACATACCATTCCCAACCTTCGAAAGTAAACAACTCAGGCAAACATCTCTGGGTATTCATTAGAACTCAACAGGGCGCTGCTGAAAATTCAGAAGGGACAGAAGTTTGTCGGAGTGCCCACCGTCTGCCAGATGCCTTTCCAACAGCTTGACTCTCGACCACACATTCTTAGCTGAAAGAACACCATTTAAAAAGCCATCTGAGAAGGCTCTGGCCAAGAGGCAGAAGTCACTTTCCATGCATCAGCAGAGAAGAATCTCCCAGTGGCCAAAGCCTCCCCACTACTCCCATCACCGATTAGTAAAAACATAACCTTGATCTCAAAGCCAAAATAAACTGCTTCCACTCATGTGCCACTCACCGACAGTGGAGCAAGACCAACACCGGAGGCCCCTTCAGGTACGTCCTCCCAAGGCATGGGCTCCAAAGCCACATTTAACACTGCAAATGACACTCCCTATACCGCATCTTGGGAGAAGAATGAACTGGTACGAAAGAAGGAACTTTCCATATTGAATCCTTTAGGCTATGGCAACATGAAGACAAGTACCTAATAAATGCACAGAAATATGAGCCATGGGAAGGCCTCAATTACAAATGAAGGAAAGGGGGGAAAAGCACTTGGGAATTCAAACAAAGAAATAGGACAGTGTATTCATATTTGTTGGAGCATAACAAATTACCCCAAAATTTAGCAACTCAAAATAATAACAAATATTTATTACCTGTTTATTATCCCTTAGTTTCTATGGGTCAGGAACTCTGGAACACCTTAGCCACATAGTTCTAATTTATCTGAGCATATAGCTTTCTGTGCCAGGCTATAGGCACTTCCACCCCCGCCCACCCTCATCTCCGTTTGCTCCCCTCTATCCCAAACCCACAGTTCAAAGCCGCTGTCCATCTCCCAAGAGCTCCCACAGTGTTCATTTGTATGTTTGATTTGTTTTGGTTTTCATTCTTTATTTCTCATATTCCATGCTTTCCTCTATAATTTTTCCAGAATTGATTGGGGGTTGGGTTACAGGTAGAACTCGAAGCCTGTGCTAATCCACCACCTTGGAAGTATCTGGAAATGTCTTTAAGAATTTTATCTATACAATTGAGACCCAATTGTCTGAATGACTCCAGAGATTGTCTATCAAAACAGATGGCTAAAGCAGGAAATCATATTTATAAATAATGTATACATACTTAGAGTATTTCATTTTAACTTAAAAACCAAAACACACACACAAATTCCTGAGATACTCTGCTATTGCTATCAAAACAAAATTATTTCATTTATTTTTATTGCTAAAAAAGAACTAGGTCAATGCTGCAATGTTTGGGCCAAAGATTTTTCTTTGAATATTGATCTGCTGATTGGAGTCCCATTCTTTCTTTCTGGCATAAATCACACCCATTTTGCATTATCTAAGATACCCTATTTCTGTTTCTTTAAAATGAAATAAGAACTAAAGACACTTGTAAAACGTCTGATCGCAGAATCCTAAGTTTTTGATAAATTTTTCAATACCACACTATTTTAACAGTTTTTTTAAGCATCTCGTTTTTATTTTTTGAAACAATTTAATTTTCAAAAAGACAATTCTTTACCTGCATTCATGTTCCCTCAGTTTTTAACA
Source organism: Manis javanica (assembly GCF_040802235.1). Lineage (NCBI taxonomy): Eukaryota > Metazoa > Chordata > Mammalia > Pholidota > Manidae > Manis > Manis javanica. Next base: position 103,769,374 of record NC_133165.1, on the reverse strand, counting down.
TTTTACAAAATTCTTTTGGTAGTTAATTGCATTAAGTATAATAGACTGAGTAGGTTTGGAAACAAACACAATTCCCTCCTTGCAAGAAACCACAGTGACCGGGCTTCTGTAGAGAAACCCAGTTGCCGTGGCATGTGGTGCACCCTGAGCACATTCAGTAAGTTTCAGAGCAAGAAAGGAGAGTGTGAGTGTACTCACATCCTCAGGCCCCGCTGGCAAGACCATTAAATGGACACCAGTGAGGAGAGGGTCTACAGTACCATCTACGAGGTATGATTTTCTCATCAGTCAATCAGTTACAGATCTCAATTCAGTACAGCCACTCGCGTGATTTAGGTATACATTACCTACTACAATTCAAGTTCTTGGTGGGGAGGTGGGGAGGAGTGATATATGAGGTGACTCTCTTCCAGAAACAACCTGAGTCAAACATCAGGGGCTGCCCATGCACTAGGACTAAAAGCCAATGTCTCCTTCACCAATATGTGGAGTCCACTCTGAGCTCTAGTCCTAAGATTCTTCTCAATTGGGACAGGACTCCTCACCCTGATTACTCAAGTAACATCATACTACTAAACTCCACGGGACACAGTTGCTTCCTGGCCTGGAGCAGCCAGCATCAGAGGGACCTGGAAAGCAGGCTTCCCTCCTGACAGGCAAAATGATAAGATCATGAGTTCCAACACTGGCTTGCTAAATGTGTGATCTTGAGCACGATATTTCACCTTTCTGGGCTTTCCTTTCTCTATACTAAATGAGAATTTATTGATCTAGCAAGTGTTTCCTAAGTGTCTGCTACTTGTCAGGCCCTGGGTTAGGTCTGGGCATCCACGGGTAAAAGACACAGTTCCTGCCATTGTTATGCTCACATCTCCACAGGAGAGACATACATAATTCCAAATTGAGGAAAGCGCTCCGAAGGAAAATTACAGAACATTATACAAGAGTAAGCGAGAGACTAATTTAGCCTGGAGAGGTCATGGGTAATAAACGTATTTACCTCATAGATTCCCGTGAGGATTCAGTGAGATCGAGAGCCTGCCTGAGTAGTGCCCAGCATGTGGCCAGAGCTCTAGAAACGTTCAGGCTTCTGTTACTCAGCCCAGTAAGATGTCAGCGTTGGGGGGTTGACAAGTAGGCAAATGCCACACTTCCTGCTCAGGGTGCCATTCCTGTCCTGTATTTCTGTGGTGGGTTGTACCTCAGTGCTAACTGGGGGTAGGAAACCAGCCCCTCTCAGAGAGAGAGTGAGGGCAGAGGACAGCAGAAGGGTCCCCTGGAGCTTACACGGAGCCAATAAAGGAAGGTTTCAGAAATATCCTGCTGATGTTAATGAGAGGAAACCAGCTCTTTTCTCTTTATCATTAAAAGAAAGAAAAGAAAACTGAACAAATGAGCAGTGTGAGCTTAACCAAAAATGAACTCTTGGTGAGAAGGCCTCTTTGAGCAACCTGGGTAAGAAATGATATAAACAGGAAGATCTCAAGAATCTCCATTTACAGTCTTTCAAAGATATTCTGGCCATTTTCCCAGAGCACTTCATCCTTACCTCAGGCTCAGTGAATCCACCTATCCTTCTGGAAGCGGCCTCTTTCCTGGCCTCACAGCCCAGCTGATGACCAGCGCAGACTGGCTGGTCCAGGAAAACTAACAAACCAAGGAGATGGTGACATTCCTTTCTCCATGATATTTTTCTTCGTTTTGTTTTTTTCCATTCCATCTAGAGAAGGATATTTGAATCTCAAAATTTCAAGGCAAGGAGACCTGAGAGAGATCATCCTATCTAGTTGTTTTCAAATAATTTTTAGCAAGAGAACGCTTCTGTCAAAAGAAATTTTATCCAAAGCCCTAATACAGAAAATGGGGAGATAAAGTAATACTTTCATATAAATGTATCACTTTAATTTCAAGTTATCCACCAATGAGTTCAATTAAGGTTCTTTTGATGGATCTAATAAACTACACTGTGGAATTCGGCATAAAATAGGAGAGGTCAGTCCTATGTGAGCTTCAGCATCTAAGTTTTTTTCTTTGCATTTCTGTTGTTATTGCTGCACAGTTGCAAGAAGATCCTGATTCTCGCAAATCAGGTGATGGCAATCAGTAATTACAATTGAATTTGCCAGTAATTATTATGTTGTAAATGAGAGAAACTCAATTTAACATAGATGAAGGGGAAGCAAAGGAGAGAGGAATATTTCTTTCAGCTCACATTAGGAAGGGCCAAGGGCTTGAAGAGCTTTGGCCACGGTCATCTGTCCACCTCACCCTCTTCCCACCTCTCAGCCCTGCTGTCCCTCAAGTTGGCTGTATTCTCAGAGAACCTCCCTGTCCTCGAGGGAAAGATGGCCCCATAAGCTCTAGGCTTAAATTATAGTTAAATCTCATGATCCTAAATGGGAAAATTGTATATTCCCCCCCACCTTAAGTTCTGGAGAAAATTCCAGGGCAGACACTGATCAGGCAGTCCTGGGGACATGCCCTTCTTGGAAAGGATGACTTATTGGTAGGGAAAATGAGGAAATCTTACTGGCCTCTTAGGGTCACACTGTCATCTTGGTGGTGAGGGAGGATATGAGGTCAGCCCCTCTGATCCATGATAAGAGGGCTTCTGTAAGCAGAATACGAGGTGAAAGGAAAGTGAGCTAGGCAGGCGAAACCCATAGATACACCTCACCTAACTTATATAAGAGGCTGCATACCTAACAGTTGTAAAAGCTCACCTTCCAATCTCAGACCCAGAGCTTGAGAGATAGTGGAAATTTTCAGTCTGACAGTTAGTCACTAACACTAACAATTATTCATATTCCTTAATTGCTAAGTGCTGCCTTACGAGGGATTTGATGAATGCGGTCTTTAGCCAATTTAAATTGTCCTTGTTTTGAAAATACAGAACATTCAACAGCATTATTAATAATTAGAAATTTCAATTCCTGTCCTGTCAGCTATTCAAAAGATACTTCAAAACTATCTAATTTATTTTGTTTTGAATATTGAGTCTAAAATGTAATCTTCCAATTATTTTAATGAGGCGTTAGCTGTTCCTGTAGGAATGGCAAAATTGTGAGCCCCATATTGCTATACTGAAACCATTCTGCTTACTAAAGTCAGAACCGTAACAAAAACTCTGTAAATAGGATCTATAGCATTATATTGTCACAACTCAACATGTTTTATATTCTTCTGTTACTACCCAGCTGATCTATTAAACTATGACAGAGCCTCACCCAATCTGTACCAATCTGAGAATGGCCTGCACATGTGTTACAAGATTCATTCACTTGCACAATTGTAGACAAGTATATGAGCACTGGCCTAAATTGTTTCCAAATATTAGTGTAACACCCAGTCCCACACATCAATGAGACTTTCACAGAATTTTAAATATACGTGAAGCTCTGGTCCAAAGTTTGCATAAACCATGCAACATACATTAAAAAGCAAAATGGTGGTGCTTTCCATTTAGTACATTGTGGTACATAATATATTTGTCTTTTGCATCAATTTTATTGAGGTATAATTATACAATAAGAGGTACCCATTTCAAGAATATATTCCAATGAGCTTTCTAAATAATTAGGATAAATTTTTAAAATGGTATTCTAGATTATAATCTTCAGCATTTACATTGGATCTAAACTTTCCCATTTTCAAAACAGCCTCCCAGGTATTAACATGACCAGGTACTTTTAAATATTATAAAGCTATAATAATTATAACAATTTGGGACTAGAATATTATATTAATTTGCTAGGTCTGCTATAACAACATGCCACAAACTGGGAGAATATCTCACAGCCTAGAAGGCTGTTAGTCCAAAATCAGGGTGTCAGCAGGGCCATGCTCCTTGTGAAGTCTGCTGGGGAAAGAGCCTTCCACCCAGCTTCTAGAGGTTTGCACGCAATCCTTGGTATTCTATTCCTTGGCTTATAGGCAGATCACTCCAATCTTCCTTTGTCATGTGGTTATCTTCCCTCTGTGCACATCTGTCCCTGTGCCAAATCCCCACCACCACCACTTCTTTTTTAACCAGTTATACTGAATTAGGGCCCAACCTAGTGGCCTCTTTTTAACTTAATTACCTCTGTAAAGACCCTATTTCCAAACAGATGGTCACATTCTGAGGTACTGGGGGCAGGCATTAAACATACTCTTTTGCGGGATACCATACAACCCATAAGAACCATGAATAGCAGATGGAATAGAATTTTACCAGAAACTAACCCAACACACACAAAAAACTAGCATGTAATAAATGTGGCATTTCAAATCAGTTGAGAAAAGATGGACTACCCAGTACATGGCATGTGTGCGATCAGGTAGCCATCTATTGTACCATCAAGTCAGTTGTATCAGTACTTCCCACGTTGCATCTGATCTCTTTCCAGTTCCCGGCTGTAGTCCCAGTGGGAGGCTTTGCTGTCCTTGGGTTCTACGGAATACTTCTGTATCCTCCCAAATGGATTCACTTTTTTGCAAGGACTGGCTTGAGTTGGTTTCTGAAATTCAACCATTTCAGAGGCTGATGGCCTCCCCACTGGGGATTCCTTCTCACAGTGAGAAGTGTATATGTTCTTCATTTTTAAAAAATTTCCTCCCTGTCACCCTGTCTCCTTCCCAGTTCCATCTGGTTTCTGCCTCTGCCGAGAAGTAGGCTATTTGAAGTCAATGGCTCCTTCTGCCTCTTCCATCATTCTGGGCCACTGAGAAGTGATTAGTCAAAGCAAAGCGGCCCTTGGAGGACCAGTAGGAAGTCTGCGACGCCAGCTAAGATCGCAGCTATTTTAAAACCCAGACATCAAAGTATTTGGATGGCATCCAGAGCCTCCTACCTCCTCGTGACCTCCTTCCAGAAGAGAATCTAATCGTGGGGAGAAAGAGAAACCCTAACTGGACCTCTAGTTCCCCAAACTGCTATTGGACTCCTTAGTTCAGAAAAGGTACTCCTTGGAAGCTGGCTTATTAAAATATTTTTCTGAAAATTGGTGCACTGGAGGGCAGTCCTAAAACCAGACAGGGGCTCTCAGTCTCCCAGGTTTCCTCTTACATTCCCTGGTTTTGTTTTTCAAATAGTAACACTGGCCCTTATCTACTGGGCACCTATTATGCATCTTACATGTGTACGCAAAACTCTACAAATACCTTACTGAATTCTCACAATAGCCCCCTAAGCAGGTCCTATTCCCATTTGACAAATGAGGAAACTGAGGCTCAGGGAGGTTAAGCAAATTGCCCAAGGCCACCCTTTTTGGAAGTAACTGAGCTCCTATTTGAAGCTAGAGCTTGTCTAAATCCAGAGTCTGTGCCTTAACCACTAATCTGGGAACCCTAAACCAAAATGTCTGAAGGCTCCAGGCAGGAAGAGAAAGGAATGACGGAGACCAGGGGTGCCACATGGGGAGCGGTAGGCGAATGGTGAGGGAGGGAGGCTGCACCTCATGTGGAGAAGGCGACAGCCAGTCAGCCCTGTGGGAACGTGGCCCAGTGTGGCCACATTTTTCATTTTCGAAGAGAAGTTTGAAATCTGGATTTCATATGAAATCTCCCAACTTTTAAATGTTGGGAACTGACTCAAATATTTTCAGAAAAACATTGTGCAGGCCAAAAAATTGGCATCTGCAGTCTATGGTTAGGCAGGAACTCTTATTCCCCACTTCTGGTGTTTCCTGTAGGAGGAACTTTAACTGGACTGCCGCACCCTCCCGTCTTTCTCCTCTGATGGATGGGATTCAGGCAGCGCTGGGTGTGCACACCTAATCTTCCTCCTCCAGAGCCCGCGGGCCCACCGGACGTGCCCGGCCTCTGCTGCTCAGACCGGGTGGGAAATCTATTCAGGGGCGAGTCACCCACAAACCCACTTCCTTGCAAACAGAGGGCCATGTCCTCCAAACCACTTCATTTCATGAGTTTCCTGTGGCTGCCATAACAAAGTACCACAAAATGGCAGGTTTAAAACAATAGATATTTATCTTCTCACAGTCCTGGAGGCTAGAAGCCTAAAATCAAGGTGTCAACCGGACCATACTTCCTCTGAAGGTCTTGGGGAAAACCTCTTCTTACCTCTTCTGGCTTCTGGTGCCTCCCAGAAATCCTCGGTGTCTGCGGACTGCAGCCGCACCCCTCCAGTCTCTGCTGCCCTCTCCACGCGGCATTCTCCCTGTGTGTCTCTGGGGCTCCGTTTTCTCTTTTATAAGGACACCAGTCATACTGGATTAGTGCCCACTTAGGCCAGTGTGACCTCCTCTTGGCTAATTATATCTGCAAAGACCCTATTTCCAAATAAGGTCACAGTCTGAAGTTCTGAGTGGACATGAAATTTAGGGGAGGATAGGTGTGGGGTGGGGTTCTTTTTTAAAAAAGTGACATCTTAGTTTCCATCTGTCTGATTCCTATATCTCTAAACTGGTTCCAGTTGGGAGAGAAAGGAAGGGCTGTGGGGTCTTTATCTCCTAAAACTCCAATAGCCATATTCCAAATGAACATCGCCAGTTTGCAGCCTATGAACTACACCACTATCAGGTCCTTTCTTGCCTCCATCTTTTTTCTCTTCTTTCCTTTCATTTCCTCTTAGCACATCTCTTTCTTTGCCCTTCTTAACCACTCTTTTCTTAGTTCTCTGATAAATGTTGCCATGCCGCAGCGGAAAAGCGTTAAGGTCATACCCACCTGGATTCAGGTTCCCCCGCCACCTACAGCCCTTACAGCCTGACGCTCTACATGTTCAGTAAATCTGGGGACTCGATCTGCTTCGGGTGAGAGGCCTTGAGGCAAACGCATTGCTTTTCTGTATCTGTTTCTTCATCAGAAACATGGAAGGAATAATAAACACTACAAACAGAGCACCCCTGTGCTTGATGAAAGAGACCTTTCACCATGAAATCATGGTTTAGTAGGAGAGGGATGTAGGAGGCCAGAATGTCATTTGGTGAGTGATTCTGGGTGTAGAGAGAACCCACGGCAGCTCCCGTAATAATCAAGAGCGGCGCGAGACCAGGAGCTGCTCCGGAGGCACACTCGTGGCCTCTCGCTCTCTCTCCCGCTTTCCATGGCCGGATTGCCCACCCCACGGCTCCATCTGCACCCCCCCAAACAAGGCGCTAGCCTCAAGTTTTTCCAGCTATAAACCTCCTGGGTACTATTGTGTTGGGCACTTGAAACACTCCTGAAACACAATGTGACTCTTCACCAAAGCTGTTGAAGTAGGAAATTGTATGTGTGGCTCTCAAATGAAATGCTAGATTTTTAAAAGTGATTCTTCTCCATTGAGACATAAACAAGAAAAAATGGAAAGAATTGCAGCCCCAGAACCTGAGCAAAGAACGTAACGATGGAAGTGGGGTGGAGGGGGGGGAGACCCCCGGGGAGTTTCGGCAGGAGGTGGAGCATCCCCGCGGGGCTCTGGGCCGGTCAGTGCGTGTCTCTGCGCTTCCATTGTGTTGATAAATGCCACCGCGCAGAAACCGGGTGCCAGGGATGGGTGGGGACGGGAGAAGGCACAATACTCTTTGGCTTTTGTTGGGCCAGGGAGGGCTTCCCAGAGAAGGTGACCGCTGAGCCTGAAGGACGCCTTGGGGAAACTCAGAGGGAGGGGTAGTGAGAGGAGCCAAGTATTTCAGGCAAAGGGAGAGGATTGTTTAAAAGTGTGATAACAAGAAAAGGCATGATCTGCAAGCTGCTCAAAACAACCGAAGCACTGTGGGAGGGAAGGCGAGAGAAATGAGACTTGCGAGGGGTAGTGGGCATCTGTGGTGCTGGGACCACGCTTCCTACGTTACAGAAGGCACCACACAGACGTGACTCACCTCCCCAAGGAAAGGAGCGGAACTCCATCTCACGACCTCCCTGGCAGCTGGGGTCAGCCACGTGACTAGGCTCCACCAGTCAGGTGCATGCCTTCAAAGCCTGCAAAGTGGGGAAGGGTGCCGAGAGGAAGGCGCAGACGGCTGAGGACAGGCAACAGTGGGCTCAGGTGCCCGGTCCCATCATCCCCGACGGCTGCACTGAGCAGCAGCAGCGCGGTAGGACTCCCTGCCGGCACAGCTCCCATGGCGTGGCCTGGGTGCTGTTTCCTGCTGATACAGCCTCAGAGCCTGACGCTCTCGGCCTTCTCCCCTCTGCCTCCCCACCCACTCCCCAGTGGGATTTACCCGCAGATTCTTGCACTCCTAATATCCTTTAAGAAATGCATTTTCTGCTAAAATTAATGAAAGCAAATTCTGCTGTTTCAACAAGAACCCTGACTGTTACAGTGACTGGTCCCAGACAGCAGATGCTCAAGGACATGGGAATCAAGGATGGATTTTCTGGTTGAGTCTACAGTCAAGAGAATGGAGCTCTGGCAGCACAGAGCACTTTGTGGGTAAATCCAGCAATTATGCTGTCACCTGTGATCTCTTGAAACAAAAATGTCCTTGTAAAGCAAAGCTTCAGGGGGCCAAATGGTGATTGTCTTCACAGTGCGATGGGCATGAAGAACTGCAAGACTGTGAGTGGTAAAAGAGATCCTCGATTCCACTTCCCCATTCCTCTTTAACAGGATTAAGCATCCTCTCCACAATTAAAAACAAACAAAAAAAGGATTATACATCCACTCCTTAGCCTGTAACTGCACAGCTCATGGGAAGCAGCTTAACCGCCCCCACCCACTCACGGCCTGTCCTGAACTGTACACCACTCTGAAGACATCACTGGAGAGAGGAACAGAGAAACAGCAGTAGAAACACACCAGTGTTTTGGGAACCGCTGAGACAGATGTCACACTGCTTAACCTCCTGATATCCTTCTCGTGGAGGGAGTCCACTAGAGTAACATTCCCAGCCTTTCTCCGTCTTCTTCACTCTCCTGTTTGCTGGGGAAGAGGAGAAACCTCTTAGGAAAAACTGGGGAGCAGGCAAGGGTGTGCTAGTAAATGTTTAACAACTGGCTCTCTGGGGCAAAAGCCCTGATCTCTAGTGTGTGGTGACTTGCGTGGTGCAGAGACTCCCATCTCCCTGTGCTTGTTCCAAGCTCCCAGCATGAAGTCACTGACCAGGTACACACAGCCCAGGCGAGCAGCCCCCAGCGTACTGTGAGAGTGGGAGCTGCAGCGCAGCCAGGCCCCTGGCCTACTGCCCACAGGAGATCCACATTCCATTCCTCTTCCCACACAAAGGGCTCTGCACCGATAGATCTGAGTGGGTGGACCCCCGCAGTGGCGCAGCCCTGCCTGTGGCTGGATGAGTGAGCATGGCTGATTCTGGATGGGCTTCAGTATTCGAGAACCTACTGGCTCACAGATAAAAGCCACAGTCTCTACACACTCAGCTTTATCACTAACAGAGGTGACATCTTGCTCTTTCGCCTTCTTCTTCGTCTTATTTCTCAACTGGTTCAGAACCAGGCAGGAAAGAAGGATGACATTTTATTGGGCTTCTTAACATTCTATCAAAAGGAACTAAAAGAAAATCTAATTACAAGTTTGAGAGCATTCAAATCATTCCACATTCCAATTAATTTTGAAATCTCTACCCATTAACAGGCACACATGGTTCCAATCCTTTGCCAGGAGGGTTAATATTATTACAACCTCTACAGTATGAATGCGTCTGCTAGTGTTTTTGAAGATTAAACGAGATAGTGCAGGGAAGGATTTAACACAGGCCTACACACATAGTACAAGCTCAATAAATGTTGGCTGGCTTTTCATCAGCATCAGGTATGAAAGCACCCACAGTGTTCTTCAAACTGTGGAGGAGAAATTAAGCAACTGCTTCCCATCTTTGCAAGATGACATTTCAAGCTGTAGACCCACTGAACTAGCCCATTCTCATGTCTTTGGTATAATGCTCTCAAAAATCTTAAAGAATTTGAATTGTATCTGGAATTTAGGTTCTAAAATTATCAGGTAAATTAAATGAGCAAGGGTGAAATTTTGCTCTCTGCTGGGTAGAAAGCTGGATGGCAACGAATTGCTTAACAACGCCCATTATACTCTGTGTGCACTTTCACATTAGTGTCAGTAAGAACCAGTACTTTTAGGAGAGGGGCACTGCAGTCATGACACCACTGACCTTCACATGGAAACTGGCACCAAGTCATCTTTCCCAGGGGCACCCTGGGTGCTGGCTGTTCCCTGGAGGATCCTCTAGTCCTTCCCCTGCTTTCCATGCGCTGTCCTCTAGTGCTCCATTTACTAAATTTTAAAAAAATCGAGTTCCAAAATATACTCCTTCCCACCCCCAATAATCTGCCTTCATTAATATTGGACTTATTTCAGTTTAATTCATTAGAAGTTCAAATTTTAATTTTGCATGATGAGCCCTTTAATGAAGAATCAGATTTAATATCAAATGCTGAAAGGTCAAAATGTTCACATTATTGAATTCCTTAACACAATAACCTATTTTTCCTTTTTAAAATGCCGTGTAAAAAAAAAATTGTCTATGAGGAAAACCATACATTGGCTATGTTCCCAGCTTAATCTGTGTCCCTGATTCTTTTATTTCTCTGGGTGTCAGCACATGATTTCATCAGGGAGACTGGAGGGAGAGGCCAGTGCTTAGAATGATGCAAGGAACACAGGGGCTCAGTACATAGTTTTTGAGTAGAGGAATGAAGAAATGGACAGCCTGACGCGCTACATGAATAGCTTTGGACACCATCCTATTTTCTCTTCCCCACACCCCATATTCAGACCTGGGAAAATATATGGGGATCCCGATTGAAAACTAATATGCCTCCAGTTGAAAACTAATATAAATACCAAATATCCGCTTTTACCCTTTCTTCCTCTCTGCCAGTATTTCCCCAGTATAGTCAAGAGTGAAATAGGCTGTCCTCACATCAGCACCTGGAGAAGTGAGGAGTTGTTTTCTGACTTAAGGAAAATCTCTAGAAATATATATATATAAACATAGCTTACTAATCGATACAATGTATGCTTCATTACACAAGTGACTGGTGTGTGTCACAAATGAGGGTAACCCAAATGTAAATAAGGATTCATGTGGTCCACAGCAATGCTGTCATAGACCCAGTCTTGTGATACTAATGATAATGGTGCTGTTACTAAGCACTGCTTCCAACAGGCTCTCCTCTATCACTTCACATGGATTAATTCATTTGATTCTCACACTTCTCTGAGAAGTAGGAACTATTTTTCTCTCTGGGCCCTTGGCTTTCTTGGTTGTAAAATAATATATTGCAGAAATTCAATGAGTTAATGTGGGACATGTGGTAAGCACTCAATACATATTAGTGTGTTTAATAACTGGTACTGTCTCCATTTTACAGAATAGAAAACTGAAATACAGAGAAGCTAAGTAAATTGCCCAAGACATGCAGGTAGTAAGGAGAAAAACCAGGGAACAAGCTCCCTGCTATTATGAAGAAATTGCTGAATCCTGGAACCCATAATCTATTAAGAGAAGTAAGATAAGGATTATTCTAATCAGTAATAAAAAATAAAGCTGCTATTGGAAGTTGAGTCCGCCAGAGGGCAGTAGATGCACACATTACCTAGGCATGAAGGTAGCCCGTGGAATTTTAAGACATTGAACACTTTTATTGCAAATTTTCTTAAGACTGTTAAGGAAGAAACTGATTCAAACTACTTTCCTAAACGGTAGAAGATTGCTGCAAAGATTAAAAATAACATACACAAAACTGTCTGGTAAACTGTCAAAACAATGAAAATACTTCTTTCCATCAACACTCAACACAGTGTTGTTACGCACACCCATAAACACATCACTATGCCGGTCCTGGGCGTCAGAGTGTGCCAGGCATGACATGTACTGGACACAAGGTGACAGACCCACCACACCACTGTACCATTCCCCCTCACCCTTACTCTGTGGGAGGAGATTATAGCAACAGTCCAGGTGCAAGATGGTGCCGACTTAGAATAGGGAACTGACAACACAGAGAAAGTAGACAGGTTCAGTATAAATTTGGGGCCACTGGATGAAACTCAATTTGGAGAACAGTGTGATCAGCACAGTGTCAAAACTCAGATGCTAAGTGGTACAAGCACGTAGGAGAGAGAGTGACCGATTCTGCCTGGAGATGACACTGGGATTCAACTTCAAGATGAAAAAGAGCTTGCAAGGCACATGGAAGGAAATTAGGAAATATTCCAAGAAGAAATACTGTGGCCAAAGGTTCCAGAACATGAAAGGTCTTTGTGCTTCTGGGGAACGATACAAGGATACCCAGAAAGCCTGTGGGATGAGCTGGAGGGGAAGGAGGAAAGACAGTCATTCCCTCCCTGCCAGGTAAGAATTTTAAACACCCAAGGCAGGTGGGAAAATATTTTTCTTTTTAAGAAATTTATGTATTTCTGGTTATAAAAGTCTCATAAACATTTTTAGGATGTGTACACAGAATATGTATTTCATCACACACAGAAAAGCAGTATTTCCATATTGTCTCATTTATAGTCATGTTATTACATTTATACTGGTATCTCTCCTTTTTGAAAGTTCATGTTACACAACTTCACTTTTACAAAAGACCTATACTAGTACCTGTTTTCACTATCTGAAAGAAATTCAGATTTTTGCTTTTATGGAGAAGGGCAAAAAGCAAAAACAGCATTCAGCACTTGTTGTGCAGGGATGCATGGTGGAGGCAGCACTCACCCCAAGCAGCGAGCGACCCCACCACACTCCTTCCCCGGGACCTACATGCAGCATCAGGCCACCACAGCTTTGCGCTGTGTCTGTGAGCATCTGCACTTTATACTAATGTATTTTGTGCATCCACCAGTGAGATGTGTCAAAGGTGTCAGAAAACCCCAAGGGAAATTATATTTAAGGCCTGTGAATGTCCAAAAAATTTTCCAACTAAATTAATCATCTCAGGGGGTGGAGCCAAGATGGCAGCGTGAGTAGAGCAGCGGAAATCTCCTCCCAAAACCATATATATTTTTGAAAATACAACAAATATAACTGTTCCTAAAAGAGAGACCAGAAGACACAGAACAACAGCCAGACTACATCCACACCTGCGAGAACCCAGTGCCTCGCGAAGGGGGTAAGATACAAGCCATGTCCCAGCGGGACCCGAGCGCCCCTCACCCCAGCTCCCAGCTGTAGGAGAGGAGTCGGAGCTGGGAGGGAGAGGGAGCCCAGGACTACTAAACACCCAACCCTAGCCATCCACACCAGAGAGCAGACACACAGGCCGTGGTGTGCTGGAAACTAGGGAAGCAGGACAGTAAGACCTGTGAGCGGGTCCCTGCAGCTGGCATCCCTGGAACAAAGAAAAGCAAGTGCTTTTTGAAAGTCTTAAAGGGACAGGGACCCCACAGCTGGACAGAAGTGTCCTGGGACACTTAGCCTAGCAGCTGGAAATCCCAGGGAGATCCAGGCGCCTTAATCCCCTGGGTGGCAGCACAGCTCGGAGGGCCCTCACGGAGAAAAACAGCCTCCCGCCTGTCTCCCCTCCAACAGGGCTCTGCCATATTGGAGCAGCAGACTGAGGCTGGCCACACCCACAGCAACCAAGGAGCTTAACGCCACAATGGCCGGGCAAGAATCAGAGGTCCTGTCTGCGTGCAGCTGCCCAGCACAAGCCGCTAGAGGTTGCTGTTCTCCCAGGAGAGGAAGGCCACAAACAAGCAAGAAAGGACATTCTCCCAGCCAACACACACGCCGTCTTCCCGCAACTACCTCTATCACCATGAAAAGGCAGAAAAATTTGATACAGACCAGATTAACCCAGACAGTATCCCCTGAGAAGGAATCTGGGGAGATAGACCTAACCAATCTCCCTGAAAAAGAATTCAAAATAAAGGTCATAACCATGCTTACAGAGCTGCAGAGAAATATGCAAGAGCTAAGGGATGACGTCCGGAGGGAGGTTACAGAACTGAAACAATCTCTGGAAGGATTTATAAGCAGAATGGATGAGATGCAAGAGGCCGTTGATAGAATAGAAACCAGAGAACAGAACATACAAGCTGACGCAGAGATAAAAGGATCTCAAGGAATGAAATAATATTAAGAGAACTGTGTGACTAATCCAAAAGGAACAATATCCACATTATAGGGGTACCAGAAGAAGAAGAGAGAGAAAAAGGGATAGAAAGTGTCTTTGAAGAAATAATTGCTGAAAACTTCTCCAAACTGGAGGAGGAAATAATCGATAAGACCACAGAAGTACACAGAACTCCCAACAGAAGGGACCCAAGGAGGACAACACCAAGACACATAATAATAAAGATGGCAAAGATCAAGGACAAGGACAGAGTTTTAAAGGCAGCTAAAGAGAGGGAAAAGGTCACCTACAAAGGAAAACCCATCAAGCTATCATCAGACTTCTCAAAAGAAACCTTACAGGCCAGAAGAAAATGGCAAGATATATTTAATGCAATGAAACAGAAGGGCCTTGAACCAAGAATACTGTGTGTATCCAGCATGATTATCATTTAAATATGAAGGAGGGATTAAACAATTCCCAGACAAGCAAAAGTTGGGGGAATTTGCCTCCCACAAACCACCTCTACAGGGTATTTTAGAGGGACTGCTCTAGATGGGAGCACTAAGACTAAATAGATGTCACCAGAGAAAATAATATCACAGCAAAGAAAGCAGAACAACCAAATACAAACTAAAGGTAAAAAATAAAATCAACTATGCACAAAAGCAGTTAAAGGAAACACAAAAGAGCACAGAATAAAACAACCAACATATAAAGAATGGAGGAGGAGGAATAAGAAGGGAGAGAAATAAAGAATCACTAGACAGTGTTCATAACAGCACGTAAACCGAGTTAAGTTAGACAGTAAGATACTAAAGAAGCTAACCTTTAACCTCTGGTAACCACGAATCTAAAGCCTGCAATGGCAATAAGTACATATCTTTCAATAATCACCCTAAATGTAAATGGACTGAATGCACCAATCAAAAGACACAGTAACAGAATGGATAAAAAAGCAAAACCCATCCATATGCTGCTTACAAGCGACTCACCTCAAAACCAGACATGCACAGATTAAAAGTCAAGGCATGGAAAAAGATATTTCATGCAAACAACAGGGAGAAAAAAGCAGGTGTTGCAGTACTAGTATCAGACAAAATAGACTACAAAACAAAGAAAGTAACAAGAGATAAAGAAGGACATTACATAATGATAAAGGGCTCAGTCCCACAAGAGGATATAACCATTATAAATATATATGCACCCAACACAAGAGCACCAGCATATGTGAAACAAATGTTAACAGAACTAAAGGAGGAAATAGACTGCAATGCATTCGTTCTGGGAGACTTCAACACACCACTCACCCCAAAGGACAGATCCACCAGACAGAAAATAACTAAGGACACAGAGGCACTGAACAACACACTAGAACAGATGGACCTAATAGACATCTATAGAACTCTACATCCAAAAGCAACAGGATACACATTCTTCTCAAGTGCACATGGAACATTCTCCAGAATAGACCACATACTAGGCCACAAAAAGAGCCTCAGTAAATTCCAAAAGATTGAAATTCTACCAACCAACTTTTCAGACCACAAAGGTATAAAAGTAGAAATAAATTCTACAAAGAAAAAAAAAAGGCTCACAAACACATGGAGGCTTAACAACATGCTACTAAATAATCAATGGATCAATGAACAAATCAAAATAGAGATCAAGGAATATATAGAAACAAATGACAACAACAACACAAAGCACCAACTTCTGTGGGATGCAGCAAAAGCAGTCTTAAAAGGAAAGTATATAGCAATCCAGAAATACTTAAAGAAGAAAGAGCAATCCCAAATGAATAGTCTAACATCACAACTATCGAAATTGGGAAAAGAAGAACAAATGAGGCCTAAAGTCAGCAGAAGGAGGGACATAATAAAGATCAGAGAAGAAATAAATAAAATTGAGAAGAATAAAACAACAGAAAAAATCAGTGAAACCAAGAGCTGGTTCTTTCAGAAGATAAACAAAACAGATAAGCCTCTAGCCAAACTTATCAAGAGAAAAAGATAATCAACACACATCAACAGAATCAGAAATGAGAAAGGAAAAATCACGACAGACTCCACAGAAATACAAAGAATTATTAGAGTCTACTATGAAAACCTATATGCTAACAAGCTGGAAAACCTAGAAGAAATGGACAACTTCCTAGAAAAATACAACCTTCCAAGACTGACCAAGGAAGAAACACAAAATTTAAACAAACCAATTAGGAGCAAAGAAATTGAAGCGGTAATTAAAAAACTACCCAAGAACAAAACCCCTGGGCCAGATGGATTTACCTCAGAATTTTATCAGACATACAGAGAAAACATAATATCCATTCTCCTTAAAGTTTTCCAAAAAATAGAAGAGGAGGGAATACTCCCAAACTCATTCTATGAAGCCAACATCACCCTAATACCAAAACCAGGCAAAGACCCCACCAAAAAAGAATATTACAGACCAACATCCCTGATGAATGTAGCTGCAAAAATACTCAACAAAATATTAGCAAACAGAACTCAAAAATATATCAAAAGGATCATACACCACGACCAAGTGGTATTCATCCCAGGGATGCAAGGATGGTACAACATTCGAAAATCCATCAACATCATCCACCACATCAACAAAAAGAAGGACAAAAAACCACATGATCATCTCCATAGATACTGAAAAAGCGTTTGACAAAATTCAACATCCATTCATGATAAAAACTCTCAGCAAAATGGGTATAGAGGGCAAGTACCTCAACATAATAAAGGCCATATATGATAAACCCACAGCTAACATCATACTGAACAGTGAGAAGCTGAAATCTTTTCCTCTGAGATCGGGAACCAGACAGGGATGCCCACTCTTCCCACTGTTATTCAACATAGTACTGGAGTTCCTAGCCATGGCAATCAGACAAAACAAAGAAATACAAGGAATCCAGATTGGTAAAGAAGAAGTTAAACTGTCACTATTTGCAGATGACATGATATTGTACATAAAAACCCTAAAGACTCCACTCCAAAACTACTAGAACTGATATCGGAATACAGTAAAGTTGCAGGATACAAAATTAACACACAGAAATCTGTGGCTTTCCTATACACTAACAATGAATCAATAGAAAGAGAAATCAGGAAAACAATTTCATTTACAATTGCATGAAAAAGATTAGAATACCTAGGAATAAACCTAACCAAGGAAGTGAAAGACCTATACCCTGAAAACTATAAGGCACTCTTAAGAGAAATTGAAGAGGTCACTAACAAATGGAAACTCATCCCATGTTCCTGGCTAGGAAGAATTAATATCATCAAAATGGCCATTCTGCCCAAAGGAATATACAGATTTGATGCAATCCCTATCAAATTACCAACAACATTCTTCAACAAACTGGAACAAATAGTTCAAAAATTCATATGGAAACACCAAAGACCCTGAATAGCCAAAGCAATTCTGAGAAAGAAGAATAAAGTGGGGGGGATCTCACTCCCCAACTTCAAGCTCTACTACAAAGCCATAGTAATCAAGACAATTTGGTACTGGCACAAGAACAGAGCCACAGACCAGTGGAACAGATTAGAGACTCCAGACATTAACCCACATATATGGTCAATTAATATACGATAAAGGAGCCATGGACATACAATGGGGAAATGACAGTCTCTTCAACAGCTGGTGCTGGCAAAACTGGACAGCTACATGTAAGAGAATGAAACTGGATCACTGTCTAACCCCATACACAAAAGTAAATTCGAAATGGATCAAAGACCTGAATGTAAGTCATGAAACATAAAATGCTTAGAAAAAAACATAGGCAAAACCTCTTGGACATAAACTTGAGTGAATTCTTCATGAACATATCTCTCCAGGCAAGGAAAACAAAAGCAAAAATGAACAAGTGGGACTACATCAAGCTGAAAAGCTTCTCTACAACAAAGGACACCATCAATAGAACAAAAAGGTACCCTACAGTATGGGAGAATATATTTGTAAATGACAGATCTGATAAAGGGTTGACATCCAAAATATATAAAGAGCTCACACACCTCAACAAACAAAAAGCAAATAATCCAATTAAAAAATGGGCAGAGGAGCTGAATAGACAGTTCTCCAAAGAAGAAATTCAGATGGCCAACAGACACATGAAAAGATGCTCCACATCGCTAGCTATCAGAGAAACGCGAATTAAAACCACAATGAGGTATCACCTCACACCAGTAAGGATGACTACCATCCAAAAGACAAACAATAACAAATGTTGACGAGGTTGTGGAGAAAGGGGAACCCTCCTACACTGCTGGTGGGAATGTAAATTAGTTCAACCATTGTGGAAAGCAGTATGGAGGTTCCTCAGAATGCACAAAATAGACATACCATTTGACCCAGGAATTTCACTTCTAGGAATTTACCCTAAGAATGCAGCATCCAAGTTTGAAAAAGACAGATGCACCCCTATGTTTATTGCAGCACAATTTACAATAGCCAAGAAATGGAAGCAACCTAAGTGTCCATCAGTAGATGAATGGATAAAGAAGATGTGGTACATATACACAATGGAATATTACTCAGCCATAAGAGAAAAACAGATCCTACCATTTACAACAACATGGATGGAGCTAGAGGGTATTATGCTCAGTGAAATAAGCCAGGCGGAGAAAGACAAATACCAAATGATTTCACTCATATGTGGAGTTTAAGACCAGAGGAAAACTGAAGGAACAAAACAGCAGCAGAACCACAGAACCCAAGAATGGACTAACAGTTACCAAAGGGAAAGGGACTGGGGAGGATAGGTGGGACGGGAGGGATAAGGGTGGGGAAAAAGAAAGAGGGCATTACGATTAGCATGTATAGTGCATGGAGGGCATGGGGAGGGCTGTGCAACACAGAGAAAACAAGTAGTGATTTTACAGCATCTTACTACGCAGATGGACAGTGACTGTGAAGGGGTATGTGGGGGGGACTTGGTGAAGGGGGGACCCTAGTAAACATAATGTTCTTCATGTAATTGTAGATTAATGGTAACAAAAAAAATAAAAATAAAAATAAAAATAAATTAATCATCTCTCTCCTAGATTATTCCAACCACCCCTCAACTGAAGGCCCCGCTTCCATTCTCACCATACACATGAGATATCAATTAACCACAATGAGTTATCACCTTGCACCTGCTAGAATGGCTAGTATCAAAAAGAAAAAAGGTAACCAATGTTGGCAAGGATGTAAAGAAAAGGGAACCCTTGTACACTGTTGATGGTAATATAAATTAGTATAGCCAATTATGGGCAACAGTATGGAGATTTCTCAAAAAATTAAAAACAGAACTACCATAAGATGCAGCAATCCCACTTCTGGGTATAAATCCCAAAGGAAATGGAATCAGTATGTCAAAGAGATATCTGAACCTATGTTCACTGCAGCATTATTTACAGTAGCCAAGATACAGAAACAGATTAACCTAAGTGTCATCACAGATGTATGCATAATGAAAGATATATATAATAACATATATGGCATATATAATATTCCATTATAGATATATTATATACTATGCTATATATATATATAACATATTATTCAGCCATGAAAAAGGAGGAAATCCTGCCATTTGCACCAACATGGATGACCCTTGAAGACAGAGATAAAACACTGTATGGTCTCACATATATGTGGAACCTAAGAATAAAAATCAAACTTGAAGAAGCAGAGAGTAGAACAGTGCTACTGGGGGCACGGAGGCAGGGGGAATGGGGATTGGCCAAAACACACAAAGTTGCAATTGTCTAGGATAAGTCTGGGCATCTAGGATGCATGATGACTGTAGTTAATAATACTGTATTGAATTCTGGAATATGCTGAGTAGATTTCAAGTGATCTCATCACACAAGAAAAGTAACTGTGAGATAATGTTAATTAACTTGACTATAGCCATCACTTCATTATGTATATGTATGTCAAATCATCCTGTTGCATACCTTAAATATACACAATTTTTATTTTTAAAATATATAAACTAATTAAACAGCCAGAGATCAACAATAGGCCTAATATTCCCCCAAAATCTCCTCCCCAGCAGCCCTCTAGCCTCCTTACTCTGCCATTTGCCATCTTTGCCCAGCCACACTGAATTCTTTGTTCCTTCTCAGATATGCCACACACACTCCTGCATGGGCTATTTTAACTAGTTTCTTTGCCTTAAAGTGTTCTTCGTCAAGATACCTACATGGGTAGCTACTTCTCCTTCAGGTCTTTTGACTTTAAATGTTTTATTTTCAGTGAGTTATTTTTCCCTGCTCATCTTGTTTAAGATTAAAATTGCAATACTCACCTTCCCAACCAGCTCTCCATTCTCTCTTCTCTGATTCAGTTTTCCTTATAGATATTCTTTATCAGATATTCTATATCAGAAAATATTCATTTATATTTATTCATTTAGTGTGTCCCTTCTCTGTAAACATAAGCCCTAGGATGTCAAGGGCTTTTTTGTGATCTGTTGACCGCTGTATCTCTAATGCCTAAAAGAATGACGGGCAGAGACTCGACACTCAGGAAATAATTATTGGATGAATGAAACAGTGAATGAATGAATTCTGCTAACAACATTGGAAGAGAATTAAAACAGATTTTGTCCTATTCACTGAAAATTTCCAAGGTGCAGAAGAGCCAAATGATTTGCCAAAGTCCTTAAAAATTGTCCCAAAGATTCTACGACTCTAGAGAAGACACCACAGTTGCCCTAGAAATCTATTCCTGTCTGGGAGAGAGTCACAAATTATTTCACCTTCATACCAACCTAATGTCAGCCCGGGGACCCAATTCCAAGAAGAATGGAAAAGAATATACAGGGCACCTGCCTTCTAAGGAGATTGCAGAATTTTAAATACTTAGAGGAACAGCAAAATAGTGCTGAATTATCTAAGGGTTATAAACTCCACTGGAAAAAAAATTTGTCATTATTTAATGGAATGGTTTTGTGGAGAAATATGTGAATCAATAGGATGGTCTCAGCATTATCAAAACTCTAATTACTAAGCACCTGGTTATATCTGGTGCTGGGAAAGGCATGGCCTTGTCCAAATGGAATGTTCCTGATATTTTAATGGAATGCTTTGTTTGGAACATAGTTCTGTTTTTTCATTCCACTTGACTGTCTCTTCATTTCTGTGCACCAGATAAAACAGCCACTTCTCCCAATCTTAAAGGTCTGGTCTCATGGAGGAGATGAACTTTATCGGTCAACTGTGCTGGAGCCCTTGGTTGTCTGTCAGACCCTTCCACAATTGCACTATGTCTGGAAATTCCAACTATTTTGTATCATAGAGTAAATGGGGAAGCCTCACATTCACATAACAGAACTGCATGCATTAGCCTTGCCTCCTGCAGAGTGACGCACAAAATGGGAAGAGCAATCCTTCTGATGGCTCCAGATGATGGGCAAATGGAGGGACCCAACAGGTAAGCACATAGCTGCTTCACTCTCCAGGGGCTTCCCACAGACTTCAGAAGTCCCAGCATGGCCCTGAAGCTCCGCACAAGCTCATCTTGCCCCACTCTCCCCCTGCCAACACCACCACCTCCCAGCCAGCCAGGATGCACCAGCAGTTCCCAGGATTCACCAAGGGCCTTCAGCGCTGAGCCTCTGCACCTGCAGTTCTCTGCCTGAAGCTTCTTTCTTATCCCACCTCATGCCTCACACGCTCCCTGGTGGTCTCAGGGGACTGCCCTCTGGAGAGTCTGTCCTAACCAACAGTCTGACTTAAGTGCCATGCTCTGTGCTCCCAAAGTAACCATGCCCACCTGGGGCACGCTCTACATGTCCACTACAGGCTGCTGCCCAGCGTATGTCCACTATTCGTAACAGAGTCTGAATGAGGGGTTTCGGTTTCTCAGTCGTACCCATAGTTACCAGTGCCCACCTGGGGCACAGCAAGAACTCAAGTGGTCGTGGCTGGCAAACACCCGAAAACTGGAACTGGGTATGAGAACACAATCCGTGGAGAAGCACATCGTTTTGTACTACTTGATGTACCACGTGCAGTAAGGAACAATAAGCAGGTAAAATGTAAACTATCCTCCTGGAAATGAGTTCCTTACATCACTTTTCTGCTCCTGAAATTCTTCACATCCCTGGGCATGGATGTAGTATGACTAATACAAAGCTCCCTTTGCAAAACAGAACCTGTTTTCTCTTCTTCGCGTTCTTACCCATTCAAAAACCCAGAGGGCCAACCTCCCCACTGGACCGAGTCAGTGCCTTCTATCATCCCACCTCTCTGCCCAAAGCCACCTCCAGATCATTTTTGAGAACTCAGTTTGTCAGGCCAGCCATTCTCTGATAAAACCTGAGAAATTGGACTTGCCAAAAAACAGATTTTTACCTACCAGATTCAAACAATAGCCAAAACTAACCTTAAGCAGTCTTTCTAAATTATGTCTTGGAATAAATGTCACCTAGCTTATAAAGTTTCTTAAGAAATCCTTTTCTGAAAAATCAATTTTATCAAAATTCTGTGAAACTCATCTTTCCCTCTTAGGCTTTTTTAATAATAATCTTTCAAAGAACCAGAATATATTGTTTGAAAATATTCTCTCATATATCAGGCATTTTTAAGGCTCCACCAATCTTTCTTTTTCTTCCAAAAGATCTTTACATTAATATTTTTCTAAGTCTTTCACTTAAGATTCTTGCATTACTTAATAAAGACTATAGTTATTAGCCTTGAAACAAAGGAAGTATTATTAACATGTTAGAACCACAAGGTTCTAAATTTAAATAGTGTCTAATTGAAGGAAAGTGTTAAGACTCGTCATAATATGGAAAACACTACTCATAATGAAGTCTGATGAAGCTTTAAGGATGTTTTTTAACTTGTTGAATTGGGTTTTGATTTTACAGGTCTGTTTGCTATTAAAGATCAACTTAAGGGAAATAAAGGATGGGGCATGTCAAGAGCCAACTTAAAAACTACCAATGGTCAAAGCTCAAACAATATGAATAAAATAATGACTGTATTAGATTACCATCTGAAGAACAAAATAAATATCCAGAGTCAATACTGATATAAATAACTGATTGAGTAAGTAAGTAAATGGGAGAGAAGGAACAAATTTTCCTTAGAGAATTCCAAGTGATACACATGCAGGAGCGAGAGAAGTAGGAAATTGTCACTGGAACACCACAATAATAGTGCTGCACGCAACAGCCAAGGGTGAATGCTCAAATTAGTGGGTAAACATTCAAGGAGAAACGAGGACATGTGTGGAGTTTCCAAGAATCCCTTCAAAATGCTTATTGATGACTGTAGTGCTTTTTTAACAAATGTCCAAAAAATTCCTTGATACTCTTTCCTCCAGAAGGTGGAGCTTAATTCTCATTTCCTTTGAGAATGGTCTGAACTTAGTGACTCTGTTATATGGAACAGACATTGGAGAAACAGAACTAGAAACCTTATAGTGGAGAGACCTAACAGACCCCCTCACCCACCCCAGCCAAGTGGTCACGGTCAATATCACCAATGAGAAGTCACGTTAAGACCATGACATACTGCAATATGATGTCATGTGGGGGCAAGTCACCTCTGTGGTATTCCTTCCAGAAGTCTGTGACACCAGTTTAATCATAAGAAAACATGAGACAAATCCAAACAGAGGCAAATACTACAAAACATCTACCAGCAGGCTTCAAAGACATTGAGATCACGAAAAACTGAGGAAATGACAGGAAGAGGAGAAAAAGGACACAGGAAGGCCAAATGCAATGAATGGAATCTCAGATTAGATCCTAGAACAGAAAAAAGACATTAATGAAAAAAACTAATGGAATCCAATTAAAGGCTATAGTTTACAGGGTTAATGCTAATACTTAATTTTTTAGTTTTGACAAATGTACTCTGTTTATGTAAGATGTTAACATTAGGGGAAGCTGGGTGAAGGGCATGTAGGAGCTCTCTGTACTATCTTTACACTCTTCTGTAAATTACAATTATTTCAAACTTAAAAGTTTTCAAAATGTTAACTGGTTACCCCTATTGGGGTAAACAACTGATGTTCCACATAAATGTCATATGGGACAGGAGTATGTGTGTCATCACTTCTTATTGACACTTACCTTTGATACTTTTTTTTATCAATTTGATATCCCCATGGTTGTCATATGCTTTTCTTCTTATGAAAAACTTTGGTTTTTCATGGTAATCTATTGATACATTATTATCTGTATGTATTGACATATTGTATCTATATATCACAATGTATGGCTTCTTAAAAGTGTTCTTTTAAAAAGTAAGAAATCCAGGTAAAGAGGGATAAAAATGTTTTAATTATTGAAATACATTGGTAAATTGAGGGATTTACATTGCAGTAGTAAGTAGATACACATGGTCATTATCAAAGTAAGAACCTTCAAAATATCCCACTAACTGTCAGTCACAAGTCCTTGAAAATACTATAGAATTAACATGAGATCCTGTGATCACACCAAGGTAGAATGGGAGACCCAATGGCTATGAAGTATTTGTAGTTAAATAGTCTTTGCCTAAAGAAAATAGGAAATTAATCAAGATGTGCATATGGTATGCAAATTTCAGCAGTTTGTTTTTAAATGCTGCAATGTAATACATTGGCCAGGAAGTTCTCTGATATTTAAATAAAGCTGAAAACCAAACAGTAAAAAGGGAAAGAGGTAACAATAGGAATCAATTTAATAATCTTACAGCTAAAAATTAATATGAAGTAGAAATAGTGAAAATTAACAAATATATTACTGTACGTAATTCATTTACAGTGCCTTACTATCTCTTAAGGTATAAATAGAATAAGGATTTTGTTATATAAAAACTATCAAAAAAGTGTCAGTGAAAAGACATGATCTTCATGAACCATGCTGAATGGCCAGCGTGAAATGTGGCTGGAACACAGCAGGCCGGCTGGGCAGCAACAGCTTGTTAGCCTGTCTTTTGCAGTTCGACCACAGAAAGTTCCATATGCGGCTGTACTGTTTAATCAATTCCTTTCTAGTATCACAACGTACCCATGGTTTTAACTACAGACTTAAGAATTTTGTGGGAGGTGGGGAGATGGGGAGGCAGAGTAGGGGGCCTTTAGCATTTCCTTGAACATGTCTGTGCACATTACAGTGTCCCATGGAGTGGAATTCCTTCCAAACTCTAACCAGCAAGCTGGGAAGGCAACAGAAAAAGAAAAGAGTTAGCAAGTTTAAAAAGGTACAACTTGGACAAAAAAAATATATAATAGATCTAAGCCTATAAATTATTTACTGATTTTCTTTCAGTAAAACACACATTTAACATTCATTCGACATTTATTTGACTTAATGTGGGCCAGCACAGCACTGGTCACTGAAGATACATCAACAGACAAAGTCCAGTGGAGAAGGACTTACAAAGGTATGATTAAAATACAGAATTGTAATGCCCAAACCTAGCTGCACATTAACACCACCCAAACTCAAGATACAGGCTGCTGAGCCATAACCCCATCCCTTCACTGCTTGGTCAGACCCTCCTGAGGGAGTCCAGCAATCCACACCACTCCCGCTTCTCCGGGGAAACCCGATCCTGCTAGTGCATCCATGGCATCTGAGAGCCACCTAAGCCCCTCTGTGCTGGGTGTGCCCCACACATCTAAATGGGCATAACTCTCACCCTTGGCTCGTCTTGTACAAAAGACCACACATCTGCACCAGGAGGCAAGTATTTCAAGAGATTCTGAGATCCTTCCTCAATTTGTTTCAAAAACTGACCAAACCAATTTTGAAGTGGTTTCTCCTGGATTCCTTTCTGAGGAACTGAGTTAACCACAGAGCATGCCTGTAGCGATCCCTTGGGTTGCTGCAGGGAGAGGGCAAGGTTCCTCGCTGGAGAACAGGGGGCTGGCTCCCCACCGGGAGGGCATGTGAAAACACCCATGGCGTCACTCCTTACGCACCCACAGGCTCACTGGCTCTCAATAAGCAGAGGATGGAAATTCAGGCTCAATGTTATTAAAAAACTTAAAAAATAGATTAGTAGCCAAACCAACTTGGAACTCTGGTCATTGAGTGACTTCAGTGACTTTATTTCGAGAGAGATTTTACATGTTAGGTCAAAAAAAGTGTTCCCAATCCTTTCCATAAAATGTCTTCCTCTGCAAAGGACAATCTTCTATCAGGGTTTCTGCCCAATAATTTAGGCCCAGAAAGCCATGAGTTGAGACATATCACAGATAAGTACCATAACAGATGCTGAGCAATTGAGGAAAATGGCCAGTCTTTCAACTTAGAAAACTTCTCAAGTAATGAATTCAAAGGAGGCAAAAGAAAGACCAGGATTGAATTCATTGTTTATAAACAGAGCTAAAGAATGGAGAAAGTTGAGTAGAGAAGAATAGTAGCAATAAAATGATATATATTTTTAACCCTAAGCAGAAAATATTCTAGCTATGAGTCTAAAGTTGTGGGCTAGTTTATCAGCAATATTGCTAAATCCATTATCAGAGAATTTCAGATCCACACACAAAGTTGAGCAATCATCTTGTCTAATTCTCCCGTGAGAAAAATGAAATTGAGAGAAGCTGAGAGAAGGTAAGGGATTCATCTGAGGTCCTGCGTTAGTAACAGAGCTACCAAGTCTCCTGACACCTATTTACACAGCGCCTCTTCCACTCTACTCACAGGCTTTTTGAAATACACTGTTTTCAGAAGGGTAAATGGTAATATACGCTTGTTTTTTACTAGATTTTCTTTTCTATTTGTTGCAAATAACAAAAATACCTCTGCATAATGGAAAACTGGCAGGGAGCTTACAAATCTATATAGAGGATTAGAACTCTATTAAAAATACTAGAAATAGAAAAATCTCCAGCAAATTCCTTACGAGAAATGCAACTCTAATGCAGTCATGGGAACTAGTCAGTAAAGCTTCCTAATGCTAGTGCCTTGATACAAAGTCTTCAAAATAGTTAGATTTCATATCAGGAAGAAACTGGTTACAGCCTCTGTGACCACATCCCCCAGTAAGAAAGCTTATTTGTCTCCATCTGTAAGCTTTTCTGTGACCCTTCCCCATCCCACACACCAATGCCAGTACTGGCCCACAGCCAGAAGTTGGTTCAGTATTATTACATCAGTGCTGCTTTGGGTTTACCCAAGGCTGGATTCTGGTTACAAAAAAAAGAATAGTACAATGATGATGATAATAATGATGAAGATAGCAGAAGCTACCATTTATTTCATATTCAATCCTAAACAACCCTGCAAGCTAAGCATTAGTTCTATTTTACATACTAGAAAATGGAGTCTACAAAAGGGAAGGAATTTGCTCAGCTAGTAAGTGAAAGAGCCTGAATTCAAATTCAAGGTTGTCATGACTCCCAAAAGGAAAGAGGCTATCTCACAAGACAGAGCATTCCTGATCACTGGATGTTCAAAAGAGGCCAGATGGACATCATTCAGAAAGACTCAAAGACAGTGGGGATCCAAGAATCACGTGTGTTGTTGGACAGGTGAACTGAGATTCTCTGCCTCTATGGAATGCTGCTCGGTATCTTTTAGAGACTGGTACACAGAGGGTAGTTAACAAATGAAAGCTAGTTTTCCCCTGTTCTTGTTTGTCTTATTATAATTCTAACTCCAAGCTCTTCACCAATATCCCAGGTCCACAGTGCTTCATCTTTTAGACAATGGTTTCTTCTGTCTATATTGAACATGTTCTATAAACCTAACCTATAAAACAGCCTATAATTTTGTATTACTCTGTACATAACTGCATCTCTGTACACTGATGACTGCCCATCTCTATTTGAGTTTTGGTATGGATATATCTCCTCTCTGTATATTAACTAACCCCTGGCTATTGCCAAACACATAATATTGATCATAATCTAACTCCCAGTCCCAGCCGCTCTGGTGTCTCCCCATCTGTCATTTCCAAAGTCCAAGCCCCTCAGTTTTGGCAATGACAAGTGAAACCTGGGTGTTTTAGGTGGACACTGAGCTTGTTCTTATTAAACAAATCAGGTTGCACTTGAAGTAAAATGAAATTTTAAAAAAAGTAACTGCAAAGGAAATTGATCTAGTCATTAAAGACTCTCTTTACAATAAAACATCCTCTATTCCATAGATTTAACCACAAGATGAGAGCCCCTCTTAATCTTCAACTACAAGATTTCAGAAAAAAATCATAGCAATAATATCTACAATTCATTCATCAAGGCTAAATATATACAATCACAAAAATATACAGTACCTCTTGATTATTAAGTCAATGCATGACATTTTCTTCTAATCTTAAAGAGAAAATTAAGAAAAGTTAAATGTTCAGATTATAAAGAACATATATTCTAGTTTCCTACAAAACTACGAATAGCAATGACGTGTGTATTTGCTAGTC
Source organism: Manis javanica (assembly GCF_040802235.1). NCBI lineage: Eukaryota > Metazoa > Chordata > Mammalia > Pholidota > Manidae > Manis > Manis javanica. Next base: position 103,741,043 of record NC_133165.1, on the reverse strand, counting down.
TAAATCATAAAGCAGAGAAGTAGCAATGAGAAACAAGTACTATAGTATGTTAAAAAATGTAATACAGCCTTGTATGCAAACTAAACATACTAAGAGTCTTTTAAAACTATAATCAGATAACTCCATGGTGCTTGGTCCACCAGAATTCTTTACCATGAGCCACACTTAAAAATTCACTTAAGCAAGAAGCTGTCTTTGAGGTTGAGATTGAAATCATGCCTAGTATCAAAAGGACTTCATGAGACCCACAGTTACTAATAAAATTCAGAAAAAGGGGCCTCACTTCATTTAATTAGACAATAGGCAGTCGTTTTTCCACTACTCACTGAGACTGCATATCAGCCAGTCATTTTTATATTACAGGAATTTACCTTTATGTCCTACAAAAACTCCATAAACTTACTGAAACATTTTTTCCATTTTTACACTGATTATCACTGAAATTAACAAGGAATCTGAAACATCCTGGAATTACTCTCATCACATCACATGGGTGGTAACATCAACAAATGACTACAATGAACAGAAGCAGAGTTCTTATACAAGGTTTGCTGCGACTCAGTGATATGTAGGTTGAGTAAGGGAGGCAAAAATAAAATACATTTTTTTTTTACAAAACAAAAATGTATTTAGGGAAAGTATGGATCACAGAATTTTACTTACTTTTTCGTACAGTCTTTGTTTGATTGGATACCATCTTGGCAGCTTCAGATGGTAGACCGACATACACCCCTCCATAGTTTCTTAATGAAAAGAGGCAGATACAGAAAAATCAGGCCAATTTAAATAGTACTATATATTTGTAGAAAGTGATAGAAGCATGGGGTGCTTCAAGCAATGACAGAAATGTTAAAATAACTCATGACTTTTCAAAAGTAGAATTCAGAATATTATTGCCCTGGGAAATATAACTGCTTTTTCTATGTTAAAAAGAAGCTATATATAAAAAAGAAAGCTGCATTCAGTTATTAGAATTTTTAGATATTTTACTTGCAATGTGACAGAAGTTGGGACTTTTATAATTTAGTATAGTGATAAATATCAATGGAGTGACAGGTTATAGTTGATCAGCCAACAGATATCAAGAATTCTGAGTGGCCGACGTGGAATCTGGTGCTATGGACATGCAGAAACATTTTCTTATCAGGAGATAGAAATATCAAATGAATGGAGAGAGAGCTAAGGAGTAATGAGACTAGACGGCAGCTAACCAGAAGAGGAGTGGGAGGGGGCAAAGGGAAGCCATCCAGTTAGGGAGAACAGCGCATCCAAAGACCACAGCATGGAAACTAACACAGACCATGTGCTCAGGACAAACCAAGCCTGCCTGGAAGAAGCGAAGGTGATGAACCCTGGGAAGTTCTTCTTCAGACGATGTGCTCCTCCCTATATTCTGCCTGCCAAAGCTTTTCCCAGTGGAATCTGTATTATTGCTAATGGGCTGCAGTGCTAACTTAAATCAGTGAGTTAAATTAATCCATGTAAAATTAAATCCGTGAGGTATGGCCAAAATTATTCAAATTAAAGCTAATTTCGATACCAAACATACCTCCTCTTGTCATCTTCCGTTATCGATTCTTCTGCTCTAAAAGGTTAAAAACATTTGCCATGAGCCATTTGGTTACAGAGTCAGAAACTGCATTTTTGGCTATGGGAAAAGGGGGGGTTGTTGAGTTAATGTCAGTCTTGTTTACTTCAAGTTCAGTATTCTATCTCCACCTCAACACTTATACACTTAAATTTAATTTCTAGTTTTCTACTTCCCCAAATGTGCAAGTCTAGCAAATGCCAAAAAGCCCAGCAGCTAAACAAAATGCAAAATGGGGGGCAGCTGATATTGGAGGAAGCACATAAATTCAGGGTCAGAAAGCCCTGGCTCTTTTCATGGCTGCGCCATCAGCTCTGTGTGGTAGGTAGGCTGTGGGCAAGGTGCCTGCGTCTACCTCATCCATGAAATAGGGGGTCGACCAGATGACTCGCAAGGCCCCTTCCAGTTTAACACACTATGATTGTATGTTTTTCACACTGGTTCACTGGCACAACTCTAGGTATGAAAGATTTCTTTAGTGCAGAAAGAGATAACATCAATTTTACTTACTTTTATTTTAAAAAAAGCCATTTTATATATGATCTACTGAAGGAGGACTGTTTAAAAGGAAGTTTTTGGAGAAATCACTACTTCAAAATACACAGCGTCTTTCCTTGCATAAAAGGAATCCATGTTCTACTGGAATTCCTTGGCATATGTCTAAGATCAGGAAGATTTCCTTGAAGCACAAATTAGCATATACAAGCTAACTTTTTTGAAAGAAAAAACAAGATTCAAATGTATCTGGCTGAACTCAATATGTAATTCTAAGGAGCTTCAGTCAGGAAGAAAGCAGAATGAAAACATCTTAACAGTGTCACTGAATCTTCTAATTCTAGGGATTGTCTAATTGTGATTTCACTCATTGAAAGTTGTATTTCAAAGGTGACACTCAAACGACACAGTTTTCAACTGCACAGATGCACATAAACATGGATTTTTTTCAACAGATATACTGGAAAATTTAGGGAGGATTTGCAATACTTTCAAAAATCATTTTCTTTTCTCTAGCTTATTTTATTGTAAGAATACAATATACAATGCATGTAACAAAAACTGTATGTAATACCTACACAAAATGTGTTAATCGATTGTTACTGGTAAGGCTTCCAGGCAACAGTAGGCTATTAGTAATTAAGTCTGGGGAAATAAAAAGTTACACACAGATTTTCTCTTACACAGGGCTGGCACCTCTAACCCCTCTCATTTTTCAGAGGTCCAGTGAAGATGTACATCAGATTTTACTTCATTGCAACAGCAAGTAAGTCCTAAGTCTAAAGAAGGGAAGTGTAGATTTGGAAAACATCTGCTAAACATGGGGCATGCACACAGCTAAATAGAGGGCAAAATCCACCTTGAGTTCTAATTTATCCAAATACAGCACTTAATCTAAATTTGTCAGTTAATTATTAGCTTCATTTATCTCTTGCTAAAGTTGGATCGTTTTTTAATTCAAAGGTGTCAAAGACAGAGTATTACGAAGCAATTACACTTACTGAAGTGGTATAACAAAGTGTTGTTTACTAATTTTAATTAAAATGGATTCATAACCTGTTAGTATAGCTATAGGAAAATGATGGTGACAGACTAGTTTGACATTGTTAGAACTGTTTACTTAGATCTTTAATGTTTAAGGTTACCAAGAAATTGCTTTTTAAGTGATACGTAACTGGTAGGCTTGGACATATACAATGTCTCATTTTCTTCCACAGCTATTCTTTTCATACCCAATTACATATCTGTTTATTTAAATTCTTTCCCCTTTTGCCTAATTCTGCTTAAGGATATATTCAAGGTTTTAACATGTATTTTAACTTCTCCAAATGCAAGGCAGGAGCAAATCATTTTAAATCCATTATCTCTTATAAATTGTTCAATATCCTAAAATCCAATCTGTGCTCTCCACTATAAAATTCATCAACAGCCTTATACATCTTACTTGCAGGAAATGATAATGTAGTTGCCATATTTGTTGGATAATAATTATAATCTTCAGATGTATTACAAAACCTTTAAAAAATACCACTTACAAAGACTTACTAGATGTCTGTTCTTTTACACCTTCGAGAAAGTTATAATACCTGACTTTGTATATATATGCTCCCATGTATGAGATTGCAACTTCATCCTTTCCTTCCACAAACAATTATTCTACAGTCTGAAGACTGGAGACTAAAGACTAAATGGGCAAAAATGGCATCATCAATGAATCTGCATGTTGGATACAGTACTGTTCCTCACAACAGTTCTGAGAGTTTAGACCTGAGGCGAGAGGGTGAGAGAACGTTATTTAAAAAATACACAAAACCAAATAATAATAATAATAATATGCAAGACCAACAAGTAAGACCAATATTTAAACCCCATCCATCTGACATCAAAACCATGGTCCACATTCTAATCCATCACTCTACCTCTCAAACAGGAAGATGCAAAGGTCACAAACACACCAGTGACAAATCCACATGGGGGCTTCTCCTTAACTGGGAGCTGCCTCCACACCACTCTTGTAAAAGTTCGGAGGATCACGTGTCTCACAACCTGCATAATTATGAAACTGTACCAAGCACTTTGCTAGTGCTATGATAATACTTCCTTTAATCCTCCTTGCAATCCCGTAAGATGGCTGGTAGCCACATCCTAAAGATGAAATACTGAGGCTCAAAAGCTGAGAAGCACGACCAAAGGCTGCCCAGCTAGGTAACAGAGGCAGAGTCCAAATCTGCATTTCTGTGGTTCCAGTTCCTGCTCCATAAACTGTGAGCTGTGCTCACAGAGAAACTCCCCCATCTCCCAAGCTGGAGCTCCTCGATATTTACCATCTCATTAACAGAAAAGGGAACCAAGATGGTAGAAGAGTCTTAGTCCTAGAAGAAACCTCTAACAGCTTCCAGGAACAATCAGTCTTGAACAAATTTGTCGAATTGCTACACAACTCATTTTCATCCAACTAAACAGTTGTCCTGATTAGCAGTTACATTAGAACCTATTCATCTGCACAACCATGTTGAGAATGAGGTTCAATCAGAAAATGGTGGTTGGTCTAAAATGAACTTCCTTGTGAAGAAACAGGTCCAACCCATTGTATTTAACTCCCTGGGGACCCTATGCTGCCCTGCCCATGTCCCAGGGGACAGCATCCTCCCAGCTGGGGTGATGTGGCCCTGCCCACACCACACAGGCTATAGCATTAGAAGAAGAAATGCAAAAACTGAAGGAACAGCAGCAGACTCACGGAACCCAAGAATGGACTAACAGTTGCCAAAGGGAAGGGGACTGGAGGGGGTGGGGGAAGGGAGGGAGAGGGGAATAAGGGGCATTACGATTAGCACACATAATGTAGCGGGGGGCACCGAGAAGACAAGTAGTGACTCTATAACATCTTACTACACTGATGGACAGTGACTGTAATGGGGTATGTGGTTGGGACTTGGTGAAGGGGGGAGTCTAGAAACCATAATGCTGCTCATGTAATTGTACATTAATGATACCAAAATAAACAAATAAATAAATAAATAAAAGAAGAAGAAATGGTCCATTAAGCAGCAATAAAGATTCCTGGTAAAAGGAAGGCCAAGAGATTTAAACCAAAGGACCTGAAAAGCTGATAAAACTGCTTCATGGTTACCAGCTGCTCAAGTCGGGGCAGGGGGAGGTCTAAGATGCATCTTCCGATGTGCAGGACTAACTTCTCTGAAAGATCATTCTTGTTGATTAAAAAAAAGTGGACATCGTCTTAGAGCAGTTCAAAATGGGTGTTAGATTTTTATCTTACCACTAAGCAACCAGCAAGCCTTCAGAATTGTGATCCTTTATAAGGGAAATTCTCAAGTTTTGAATGATTCCCTGGCTGTCCAAATATCTAGGCTGCCCCGACTGTATACCATTTTAAGGACTCATGAAGGTTTTTTCATAAAGTATATTTTGAAAGATTTTGTTTTCAACCAGACTTAATAATTCATTTGCCTATTTTTTTTTTTTTTTTTTTTTTTTAGAATACCAGTGTCAAAGAGAGCTTCTAACAAGCAGGGAATAACCACAGTTTCCAAAGACAGCTTATGTAAATTCAAATCAAAGCAAATGACTTTACATTCGGGTAGGCCTGTGCAGCCTTGCTGTGCACACATGCAGATTCCACTCAGTTTCTCCATGTAATGAAAATAGTCTGTGGACCTTCTTCAACTCCACAGATCCAAACGTCGGCTGGAAATGGTGCTCAGGCCAGAGCATCCTCCACCATGGAGGAACTTGTGTTTTTTCCTGAGGACTTGATTATTTTTCTTTTCTGCTCACTACAGTTCACGTGGAGGGCAATGCCTACTGCGTGGCCGGAAGCTGTGATTGGGATGGGTTGAAAATTTGTTCCCAACAGCAGTGAGGGAAGCAGGGAGGCGAGCGGAGCACAAGCCACACATCTCCCTGGCTTGGTGAGAACAGCAGCCACAGACAGACTGCCAGCAGGTCCTCAGCACCAGGAGTCATCACCTTATGCACCAGCAGTCCTAAAGCCAACTAGAAAGGGCAAGGAACGAGATGCCTCCAGTCTCGAGTCTTCCCTTAGAGAGGAGCCGGAAGGCTGGATCATGCCAAGCTGGACCACATCACCCAGGGCAAATGATGAGCTGGGAATGGCCCCAACTGCTCTGCACCCTGATGACACTCCTCCAGAGTGAACTGGTGCAAGTATCTCTACAAACTCAGCCTACCCAGAATCCTGACCCCTTAGAAAGGGAGCAGGTGGACATACCTCCTGCCATAGTGACCTGCTCCTGAATGACAGTTGTAAAACATGGTCCAGGAGTCAATGCACAGGCGCCTACAAGCAGAAGCACTGAAAACTGGAAAATGTGAGAGGAGGAATTGGGGACCACATGAACACCCCTGAATCGACCATCAATGGGGAAGGAAGCCCTGAGAATAAGGCTTCTACCAAGAGAACCAAAACACAGCTATAGGAGGTAAGGGACCAGGGACCACAAACCAAATCATCTAAAAAGAAAAAGTGAGAGATAACATGTACCAGTTTCCCTGCCCTCCCTGCCCTGGCCCAATTTCACCACCGCAGAGCCAATAAGGGGTGCGTAAAACTAGCACAAATTACCAAGGAGTCAACAGTGATGTGAAAACAACTACATGGCACAAGACAAAATCTGCTCTCGCCAGCGAATCTGTGCTGGACCTTAAGCTACTATCTCACCTCCTAATTCTGCCTCCTCCCCATACTCTGTGATGCTGGGGCTTGAAAAACGTTTTCCTTTGCCACCTGGCTCCCTGTCAAGTTTTACCAAAGAGGGTGCCAGAGACATAAAATGCAAAGAGAGAGAGAGAGAGGACTGCTCTTCCAGCTTTGCTCACCGCTCCTATCTGCACCACCCCAGCAGCCAGCTCCCATTTCCAGAACAGGTCCTGTTACTCAACTTTTCTGGTCCTGACAGCCCAAGTGGTCCATCAGCGGCTACCATGTGGCCTTTGCTGTGATGGCTGATGTGACAGCCCCAGCTTGGCAGTGCCTTCTCCTCAGAAGTCTGTGTCCCAGCTCCACAGACCTCTCTTCCTCAATCCCCAGATTCTGATAACCCCAACCTTTCTCCCTCGGCCCTCCTCCCAAGAGAGGTAGCCACCTCCTGCTGTTACTATCTGTTACCTCAGTCTTCCCTTCTCACATTCCCAGGCCTCCAGGACCTGCTTAACCAATGCCTAATAGTAAATTCTCTTTGTTAAAATACTCAATTTGGTTTCCTCTTCCATGGGTGGCCACTAACTGATAACATTATCTGGTAGCAAGAAGGGGGTTTACCTCCCACCCTCTGGATTCAATGTCTCACTAAAGCATCTAAAGTACTTGTTTCTTCCTGTTTATCAGTCCAATCACAACAATATCATCAACACAGTATGATGTGCTGTGGGATATCAAGACTAAGATATTGCTGGAGAAAGAATGAGAGAAAGCAGGGCATCTGTATAACAGAGGCAAGGCTGCAATGGTGTACTGTTGGCCATGCCAGGTAAGCACAAACTGCTTCTGTGATCTTTGCAAACTTGTTCAGAGATAAGGTATTTGCCAGACCAAAGGTTGCATAACAGGAGCTAGAGACTATGTTGATTATGTTCAGTATGTACATTAATTCTTTCCAAAAAAAAGACACTATACCTTGAACAGCAGCTAAAATTGGAGTCAATACTTCATTAGGCTTACAAAAAATAACCCTGAATTTCTCTAAAATAAACCTGCCTTCTCCCCAGGCCAAATAGACAAATTAAAAGGGGATGTGAGAAGTAGCTCCATGGCCACATTTTCAAGTCTTTGGTGAGGGCACTAATTTCTGCAGCTCCCACAGGGATGCAGTATTCCTTTTTGCTGGTTATTCTGGGAGGGAAAGGAAATTCCACGGACTTCCACTTGGGCCTTCCTACTATGGTAGCCCTGACTTCACAGGTCACAGGGTCACTGGGGGAATTCTGCCAGTTGCCAAATATGTCTACTGATTCTGACTTCAAGAACTAAGCAGATAACTAGAGCATGGGTCTCCAGACTACTGGACATACTGTAATTTGAGCATTAGCCTCAATTCCATTTTTTATATGACTACCACAAGCCCACACATGGACTGACGGACCATACTAGCATGCGGGGTCCTAAGGCATTAACAGTAGTTCAGAATCAGTGTCAAAAGCTCTAAAAGGTCCAGATACTTCCTTTTGCTCTGGACACAGTTGCTCCAGCAAATGGACACAACCCCTCTGGGGAAGACCTGGAGGATTATCTGTAGTATATACCTGTGGCTATGTTGGAAGTTTCCTCAAGAAAACAGGACTTCAATCACTATGAGTCTGACGTGGGTCTGGAAACTGGGTTAGGAGGCTACGCCTTTCCACTGTGGTGACTCAAGTCAGGTTTTTGGCTCACAGTCTTCCTCTTATAGAAATACATAGAGGAAGAAAGTGAACCTTTAGAAGGCCGTCCTTCTAACTTACCCCTAGGGGCCTGTGATCAACCAGCTACCATCAAAGTTCCTTCCAGAGGCCCTCCTGCCAGCCTCTTCCCCCTGCTGTTTTTGTGGTAAGTAGACCTGCCTAGTCTCAGCTGGTTAAGTTCTACCACCACTGGCCTCTTCCTCTGGAATCCCGTCATGCCCGATGAGGTAAGGAGCCCATCTCAGGGACAGCACCTCCCATGGGCACAGCCACCATGCAGAGGACAGCCACCTCAGAGCTTATTGAGGGTGCTCCCTTCACTATGTGTTTCTCAGTTTCTCAAAGCCTTAGTGAAGGGGGTATCCTCTGTGGTGGGGAGCAGGTCATACTTGAGAAGTTCACACCAACATTCCTATCTCCTATCTCCCTTGGACTCCTTCCTCTCCATTCTACCAGGAAACTTCTAGCACAGTAACCCCCCACCCCCGGGGTTAGAGTTACTGTTAGGATCCCAGCCATGCACCTAAATTATTAAATCTAGAATCTGTTAAATACAACATCAACAAATTCCAGCTAACTCAGCAGACTGGTCTCACACTCTGAGAACCCATTCCCGCACACCTTCCTTTGGTTTCTGGTCACATAAACTATAAAATCCTGCAATTACTTTTTCCCAGGCCAGACTTGGCACTTGTCCTTTAGAAGCACACTGAGCTCTGACTCTGTATGTGGGCCTAGAGGAAATAATGGGTGTTGGAGGATAAGCATCCCCTAAAAAGGCAGCCACCCCAACGGAGGCAACCAATGCCATGCCTCCCCACCCAACTGGCCTACCCCTTTCTCAAAGGCACTGCTGGGAAAACATGACGTTTCTGGCTGGCAAAAACTGGAAAAGAGCTTAGCTTTATCTCACTTCTAATTTAGGCCAGTCTAGTGCTCTTGGAAGAGGAAATGGAAACAGAATAGAGACAACAGCTGTCTCTAATCTAACCAGGGATAAAAAAGCTACCAAGTGCTCCTGGCAACATGGAACTCAGTCTAAAAGGACTGACAAAGAAAACCCTTCCATTTGATACAGTTTTAATGCCCTAATAGCATGACCAAATGCAACAAGACAGGAAAGTCACAACCCGCCTTGACTTCTGGCTTCCCCAACTAAGAGTAAGGGGAGGGATGGAAAGGCGCCCCTACAGGTGGAGGGGCAAGTAGGCTGGCTGTTCTTAGTCAGTGGTGTAAGCAGCCACCTATTTGAATCCTTTATGGGTCTGGAAAAGCCAAGATTTAAATATAATTTAATTTTATAGGTTGGCTGAAGTTACAACTTCAAAGTCTCTACATCAGTCAATGAAGGTACAGGCCCATGAGAGAAAGAAGGGGACCCAACGGAAGAGGGAAGAACTAGGAGTCAGGGTTCAGGTGTGAACCATTTTACTGGTGTGCCCAGGACCAGCCTTATAAGGAAGACTTACTTCTGCAGTCCAAAGAATAAAGTAGCATTAAAGTTCTTACATTAACGTTAACAAATACTTAGTCCATTTTTAGTTACCCATGAGCCACTATTCTACAGAGTAAACGTGCAAGATAAACTTGTTTTTTCCGAAGGGAGCATGACTGAAAAAGCCTCTTGGTAAATTGCCTTCTCTGGTATCAAGACAGTTTTTCATTCCTGATCATGTAGAGCATTTAAATATTTGTGAAAAGTGATATGATATTTTAGAAAATGTAATAGTGAAATATTTTTTAATCATAAGCTCACATCCCATCCTATGAGGAAAACCTTTTAAACTACAAGAACATTTCCAAAGAACCTATGGAACATGTATTAACAATTATGGAACAGATTTAAAAAATACACTGGGCATTTACTTAAAAATGCATCTCTTTTTGTTCATAAAGACTTCAGCTTCTTCTATCAAAGAACAGGTGTTTGCTCGGGTAAGATCCCAGGCTCATAGGCTCTATCAGACTTTTGGTCACAGCTTCGATAAAAATGATTGCAGAGACTAGAATTACTGTGGTTGTTCCACTGGCCAATCATATTTCCCCCACTTTGGGGATTGTTAAAAAGATAAATCCTCAGTTGAGGGTTTCAAAATGACATACCCAGTAGACTGTTTGCTGGGGAGCCCAACAGCTGGTCCTCAACAGGCACATCAGAAAATGAAATAAAGAAAGCAACCGACCAATGGCAACCACCAAAACGAAGCTTCAGTCGCACAACTCAGGTTTCAGAGCGGCTTTCTGACATCTCAATTTCCATCAAATCTTTCCAGCCTACTGCCTGTGAATTCGCTAAAGCCAGCAGGGTACCCTTCCCAGACTGAATGTCTATATTGATCCAGATTCTCTAGGTAATTGCACACCTGTCTGCTTCATACTACTTCGTAGACCTTTCCTAAATGAACTAGAAAGACTCGATTTCTAACTATAAACAAGCTCCGACTTCTTTAAGTCAAGCTTCCAGAAGGTGGCTGCCTCAAAACCAGCTAGGTGTCTGTGGCTGCTCTCTGGGGCGGGCTGGCTTTCTTCGGCCTGTCCTTTTTCCTTAGTGTATGTTGTGCGTGCCTATTTGACACCAAATATCCACTTGGAGCACTTAAGCCTTTCAAGCAGTTTATGCCACTGTGATCTTCATCTTATCAAAAACTATCACTTTAATCAGCAGAAACCTTATTCAGAGCTACTATATCAAATATAAACCACTACTCTTTTCTTCCTCAGTAAAGATGGTAGTCTAAATATTTTCAGCACTGTATTTGCTTCATTTCCAGGTTGTGTAAAACAGCTCTCCCACATGGCCATAAGAAAAGGTTTCAAAGGTAAAATAATGGAACTGAGGCATGGATACATGGCTCTCAAGAGCAAATACAGATGAGAAATACTAGATAGTGGTCAGGCACTCCAATTAGCAACTCCTAACACCCTGGCTACAGCTTGCCTTCAAATTCACAAAGTTCTCACTTCTGTAGCCTTCCAGAACTAATATAGTTATGTGGCAAAGAAACATTTTATTTTTCTCTTACTCATCAAGAAAAATGTCCCAAATATAGAGCTACTCTTATTAGCAATGGTCTAAGAAGCAGAAAAACATTGTGCAGTCTTTTCTTTTCCCATATTTGCAGTGCCACTAGAGAGGCCAAACTTATTCTGATTTGTAAATGGTGTAATTTAATACAAAACCCTCTGGAGACAGTGATGTAGCCCTAATGATCTATTTTTAGTTATCATTCATGATAATCTTTTTGGAATATGTTTATTAATTGACTGTTTATTTCCATTGATACTACGGCTCTCCAGGGAAAATATAATCATTTTATTTTCTTAATAATATGCTTTTATGATGGCACCTGCTTTCTAGGGTGGTTCCAAATAATTCTACCAAACACTTAATTACATAGATTTCAGGCAGAATTAATGTTTTATCACTGATTGTTCTGGCCAACATGTAATCTCATTTATTTCTTCACAATTTCTGAACTTCTTTAGAGAGTTACCTTTAAATCCCTCTCCGTGAATGAGCCCCTTGGCCAACAATGGTTCCCTTCTATCTTCCAGAATGTATTACTGGAAAATATGAGTAACATTCACTCTCTGTAAGACCTACCCTTCTACTGCTCTCCTTCTAGGAAGCAAACAGTGTTAGCGATTCTTTCAGCTTTGGCTGCAGAAGTATCATTTTCTGTAAGACAGGAATGTTCTCTGCACCTTCTTACCTTAAGAAACCTTGCTTTTCCCTGACGGTATGACATTTCTTAAAACCTCAGGAATATGCAGCTTGTCTTCCCCTGTCCCAGGGTCTCCAAACAGAACATGGAGCCAGCATGCTCCCACTCTCTCCACAGAGCTCCTTCAGATGCGGCCAGTTTCACCTTCACTCAAAAATTCTCTATGGTATAGGAACCCTGCTATAACTGTCCCAAAGCACTAAAGAATTTGGCCTTGACTCAAAGGTTTTCCTCCTAACCATCATTATCTTCAACAATTTAAAATTCCATGAAAATCACCCAACTGACCTCTTGTTCCACATTGTGCTGACTTCCTCTATTCCAACGACTTTTATGGCTACTCTAATAACACTCCCATGGCTGCTCCACGGAGCTTAGTTCCTGGAACTACTTCACCTCTGACATGTTAGAGCAGACAATCCCACTCCCTGGGGGAAAAAAATATTCCTTCTCATCTTCCCCCCACTCCCAAGAAGCCTGCAGTCAATCCACCCTCCCACTCTCCCCCATTCACCAGCCCCTGAGGACACCCCCTCCCCGTCTCTCTAGCACATGTCTTGCAATCAAGCATTTCAGCAGCACTTGCTGGTCACCACCAATCTCTATCCTTGGATGAACCCACCTATCTGTTTTCTCTCTTGCTCCTATTCCACTGGGTCCTACCTAAGGAATATCTAACTGCATATTGATGGGCAAACCACAAGACTGTGTGATTCCTAACTGCAGTGAGGACCTCAATGCGCTGGCCATCAGGTATTCATGACCGAAGCTCTGCCAAGTCTTTCCAACAACCCTTAAAATACCCAATAATTTTAGCTACCATTTACGGGAGGCAGCAAGGCATACTGCCAAGTAGTATCCTAGGATACTGAATATATTGTACCACTAATAGTCATAACCCTTAAACATCTCATCTCCTCATGTGTAAAATGAAACAGCATTACTGTCTCCATTAGATTGTCATGGGTACAGAATATTACTTACTTAAAGTGCTAGAAATCACAATATGGTGTACAGTCCTCCATAAAGATGAGTTACTAATTAAGAATGATAATGGTAAGATGGTTACTCTGAAGGGTTTCTATGATCCCAATTTTACAGTTAGGGATATCACACAGCTAGTAAATGGTAGCAGGAAGTTTAAATGCAGGTCTCTGCATCCAACATGCATGCTCTTTCAACACTACTTTCCACCCCATCCTCCTCCCCATCCTGTTACTCCAGAGGAGAAATGAATCCATCTGATACCCTCAGGTTTGTAACCAGGAGAGGATTCAGCTGACAAAGTGTATTAGACACAAGAAATTCATAAAGGATCCCAAGGAAACCCAAGATCAGAGATTTATAATTTCATTTCTTTAAAAAGACAGAGTTTCATTGTGTTTTATGTTAACTCATACCAAGATATTTTTCTCTCTAGTTGCTACCTTCCATGACATAAAATTGCTGTGTCAAAAAAAGAATCCTAATGAAATGTCTCTTTACAAGTTTTAAGTGAAAAGAGTATTTGAATTATCTTGTTTCTACTGAGTGGTTATTATCTTTTATTTTCAACAGCAAACATTAAGTTTGAGTCAACCTCTTAAATACTATTTCTTATTTGAAACATATTTGTGAAATAACTGCTTAAAATTTAAATCAAGAGGGTTTTTTTTTAATAACATGAGAATTGATCTACATGGACACCATGCTTTGTTTCTGCCTGCCCAATTTTGGCAACAGCATCTCAATTTTTCTTTGGTGTGGCAACCACCCCTTTCCCACTCTTTGATCACATGGGTGGATGGGGTTACTGGCACTGACTGACTCCAGCGGTGGGCACATGACCCAAGCCTGGCCAATGAGAAGCCTATGTTGCCCTGGCACACTGATTGAGAGGGAGGCCAGTGACCCATGTCATGGCCAGGGAGAGCCTAGCCCTGGGACTTCTGATCAACCACCTAGGAAAGAAAAGCTCTTTTCCCACAGGAATTACAAGCTGGTAAGATATAAACTGGCCTTCTGCACCATCACTGCCTAAGTACAGAGCCAAAACGGAGTCAAAAATAGGAAAGCAGAGATGCAAAACTTTCTCCCTGTCATTCTATCACCTGAATCCAGGTGTGACTAAGGCCAAATCCCTGGAGCTTTTCTGTTATGCATGCCAATAAATTCCTTTTTGTTTGTTTGTTTAGGCCAGTTTAAGCTGGGCTCCTGCCATTTCCAACCTAAAATATCCCAACACAACCTATTTGTGCCAAAGAGCAGAGATAATTCGCTGAAATAAAATAAGCATGGTTGATTTGTGAGGGTTTGTGAAAGCGGCCAAATAACATCACGCTGAATTCACTTCTATTTTGTTCTGCACATTACTGCATTGTGATAAAATTTTGAAGAGACAGAGGCAGAGAGAAAAAGAAAGGCTCACTCCCTGATAATGCACGTGAGGCTGTCTAATAGTGATTAAAGTTCTATACATCTTCTCCTGTGCTTTCCTCCATATCTCAAGGTTCAAAGCTTAACTTCTAAGTTTCTAACCCTTCTTGCCTGTTTTAAGATTTCCTTCTATCAAATGTTCTCTCCCTCAGCATAGGTGACCCCATCCCCAAACCACCCTCAGCTTTTCTGGTTCCTGCCCTTTTGTCCACAGCGATATCTACGTCCCCACACACACAACAAATAAGTAGAAAATGAACATCAGACTTCAATATACAAAATCATCGATACACACAATTAAGCAGAAATAATCACAAAGAAATGGAAGAAAATAGTGTGAAATGTTAGTGATGGGTGTCTCTGGTGGTAGAATAGCTGATATTTTCTCTCTAGAAAAAAAAACTTTTCTGTAATTCCCAAATTTTCTTGATATTCCTTTTCTAACAGATAATGTTTTTAAAGTATGCTTTCTCATTAACCTACTATCATCTTTCCATCCCCAAACACTGTAAAATGAAAGGCCTTGACTAGCAGCTCCTTGCTCGCATGCACTTTGATTCAATTATTACTCACACCACTTGACTGAAACTACAGTCCCCCAGGGGATTAATGTGGCCATCATGCCGCATCCACAGCTCCCCTTTAGCCCATTTGACCTCTTTGGATTATCAGCCATCCCTGGGTTGAAGTTGGAAACTGCACTGTCACCCTCAGATTGTCCTGCCCTTTCCTTCCCCATTCAGCCATGCAACTAATCTCATCAATTGTACTCCAAGTGTGCTTGGGCGGCATCACCTCTCCCCCTTTCCCAGAGCTGCTGGCTGTCATCGGACCATCCCGTGGCCCCAGCCCATCCCTCCTCTGTGCCTCCATCCTTTCCCCATCCCACACACCACACTGCTTCGGGAGCTATCCCCCTAAAGTTCAAACAATCAGTTAATCCCTGCACCTTAACATTTCGAATGGCTCATGAATGCACAGAAAATCAAGGGAAGTTATTGGCCAGACACCAAAGGTCCTCAGCAGCTAGCTACCGCCCATCAGCTCCATCCTCCATCTCTGGGAGCCTGCTCCACAGCTCCAGGGCACGCTGATCTGCTCTGCCAGGAGGAGCTAAGGCTTTCTTGCACCCCTGAGCCTCTGCATGCTCTTTCTTCACTGCCTCCATATGAACTCTTGCTTACCCTTCAAGACCCAGACCAGCATTAAATTCTGACTATTTTAGTAATTAGCACTGTGTTTTGGTCCCAGTAGATACTGACCTATCTAAGGGCAAAGATATCATTTTGTCATTATATCCTGGCTTCTTGCTTAGAGAAAACAGGCAAATAAATAGAAGGGGGTTGATGTAGCAAAACTCACAAATCTTCCCTAGAGAAATGCTTTATTATATATTAAGACAGTAATTATAGTATTTCTGACTTCTAAAAATAACCACAATTCCACCAAAATACTTCCATGTGATCTGTATAACAAGGTGTCGCCATACTTGAGGTTCTGTCTTCTTACACCCAGTATGTGATTTTGGCCACATTTTTTGGTTTAGGATCAGTCTCTTTCCATTAAAAAAAATTTTTTTTTATCTTCATAGTAAAAAGTTTAAATTATCTTAATTTCTTAGTTCCTCACTCATTCATGGCATCACCTAATAATATAGTCAAGATGTATAAGTTATAGCTTCTACTTTTAAAAAAAAAAGCATGTTTTGATAGACCTTTTGTGCAAGGAAAAGTAATACTACAACATTCTTTAACTTTTTCCCATTAAATTTACTATGCTTATTTTTAAAAGAGTTAATTAAAATTATATCTTTTCCGTTATGAGACACACAATGAACTACATACAGTCACAAAAATTTAAATCTGGCGAACTGAGGATTTCAAAAAGTCATTACATGGCATCCCACATCCTGAAATAATTTTGTTGACAAATGTTCACAAAGACATCACTAAATTTTATTAGAAATTTCCATGCCTTTAAAAAAAAGAGAGAGAAAGTCACAAAATCAATCTCTCCTTGAAGAGAAAGGAGGGAATTCATTGAACAACTGTTCATTAAACACTATGCTCAAAACACTATGTTCAAATGCTAAGAACTATAGGGCACATTGAGACAGGGAAGGCACTTCACTTCCCTGTTCCCAAGGGAGACAAGACAAGATGAATCACTACAATATAACCCAGTATGATGTATCACAAGAGGTCCAAAATGCTGTAAAACAAGACATAGATACTACGTTCAGTTGTGAGATCCAGGAAATTCTTGCAAAGAATAAGATAAAAGACCAGAAAAATAAATTTATTGAAAACAAAGTTGAGAAAAATGTCATTCCAGGCAGATAACATGCAAAAAACAAGGACCTGAGACAGAAAGTGTGAGGTCACTTTGGGGTGCTGAAGGTGGTCTCTTAAAGCAGGACTTCAGCTCACCTCTCAGTCCTTGGTCCTGCTCACTCTGTTTCCCATGTTTCCTTCCACCTCATGCAAAGGCAGTAAAATAAAGGCTAAAACACAAATGCCTTCCTATTCCCAAAGGATTCTGAGCTCAATCCAGGGGGCAATGAATAAGAATTGAAATATTTTTTAGCAGAGGTCCTAAAAGGGCAAGTCCTAATTGCTTGGGGAAATGATTCTGGCAATAACATATAGAAATGGAAAGGAGAGACTATATATGGTAATAGGACTAAGGTGAGGATGTTGAATTCATTGTTGCTAAATGTTTTGGTAATAAACTGAAATATTACAATAAGGAGTTTGATTGATACTGCTCCCACTGTACCTAAAGTCCCATATAAAGTAGATACTTAATTCCAAAAAAACAGTTTACAACCCCATTTTAATCTTCTCTTTGGAATAAATTCTTCTTTGTAATCAAAAAGTCTGACTCTATTTTTGATGTTTGACCACTGACAGCTTTCAAATCCCACCACTTCGCCTTTTCCCCCACATCTGTGCAAGCTGTTAAGAAAGCTGGGGGACTCCTTCCTTTGTGCTGGCAGGGACCACACAACCATGCAAACCTCTCCCCATGCACAGGAGCCCTCACCCCAGCCCCACTCCTAACCACAACAAAACCCAAAGCCTCTCACCCTTTCCTTCACTCAAGATGAACAGCCCAGTTTGGGAGCCACCCTGCTCTCCCCCAATCTGTGAGTAATAAATCTTTTCATATCCTCGTGATGTGTGTGTGGCACCATATGTCTTGACATCCAAGCCCATTTTGGGCAGGTGTGGGAGGGAATGACCCCACTCTCCAAGGAATAACCACAGACACTCCAAATAGTAAACTACTGTGATGTCTTGACTATACCTAGATTGGAGGCACGAAGATACAAAAAAAGAAGCATAACAGAAATACTGAAAGGGTTCCTGAGCTTCAGAAACCACTCAAAGAGAGATGCCCCTTCAAAATTAAATGCCTTATGGTCTAAAGGTCAACTCAATATTGACCACACTGGGTGGTCATATACGTTCGCTCTAATAACTGTAACCAACTTTAAAATGATTCAGTGTGCACTTGGTAAATGCTTCTCTCAGCCTCTCCCCACTGGCTAACTCCTAAGTCACTGTCATAGGAGCTGTGTGCCTAAGTCTTCCATAATCATTTGCTTTTTGATTAGGAGAAATCTCTACACAAGTTGTGAGACACAGTTAAACATCTCCCTTTCTTAAAGCTCCGAGTTAAGGTGCTAGGGCAGCTGAAAGGCCGCAATGAAAAGGCACACATAGTTACAATCTTCAAATACCACTTTACTTATAAACCAAAGGATAATCTTGACTTGTGCACAGTACAGAATATATTCCTGTTTCTTTTCAGTCATACCTACGTATATCTCAAGGCCATGAACATGGAAAACAGTGTCTTCCTCAGAAAGAGTTTAGAAAATCATAATATTAAGTACTTACACATCTTTGGCTGCTCCTGCAGGGCCTGGGAGGCAAAAAAAGATAGGATTGCATTATGGTGATGGAATTGCTAAAAAAAATTTTAAGCCCAATCCCAATTAAAAGAATATTCTAGAAGAGACAAGTTAAGACTATGGCTTTTTAGAAGATTACTTTTAAAAAACAGAGGAGAGCAGGAAAATCATTAAATTCAAATCATTAAATTCAAATCTGCCCATTTGTAACAATTCCTATAAATTATAAGATGTAGGTTCTGAAAGGGATTTTACAGATCACCTAATCCAATCTCATTTCACAGATAAGGAAAACTGACAGGTTTGAGACATATTTTCTTTACTAAGCCACACACCTACTAAGCTGGCATCTACATGGCATTGTTACCAGACACACTATGCACTAGGCACAAAGTAAATTCACAAGACAAAATAGAGGTGATGTCCTAAATCAGGAAGTCTCAAGGACACCAGCCTAGCTCTAAAAAGAGTTAGACATGCATTTCTAACTCTGCTCCAACTTTGCTATAGAAGCCTCTCATTTCTGCTTCCCAACAACATGCCAAATATAACCCATCACTTTTAGACCCCATTCCTGTCATTCATCATAGATTCTCTGCCCACCACATGGTCCCGTCTCCACACTTCCTCCTCCCAATATCCTCATCTGGGCAACATAGAACTTGGTTCCAACTTTATTACCTACATGGCATTAAGTGTCCTTTAACCTCTCAAAACCTCACTTTCCTCTTTTGATAGGAAAAATAAAGTATCAGGACTTATTTTAATCAGCCACCAAAAATCCATGAAAATGAACATTTATTTCAGTCAAAACAAGCATGAGAAGTGGAAGAAAGTCTAGAAAGAAAGTAATATCCTGATTTTCTTACTTTCACCTTTATGGGAAAGGACAGGGCACATTGTGGGGGGCTGCTGTGGGCAGGAGCAAGGAGAGCCAGGGGCGTCGGACACTGGATCCTACGGAGTTTTACCAAGACAAGCAAGTGGAGATCATAGTGTGGGCTGTGAGTCCTCAGCATTTAGAAATAAAGGGCCACCTAGGACAACCCACATGGAGAACAGAGTAGACAGAAGCCACCTCGCTCCATCTCAGGAATGGCAGAAGGGTGGTGGGGAAAGAACAGCACAGAATGGGATGGCAGAAGAGCTAAGTCAAGTCCTTGCTCTGATATCTGCCTAACAGTCACTAAATAATTCACTTTGCTTCAGCTTCTAATCCTGGGCTGATAAAGGCAGCTGAGAAGACAAAGCACAGCAATGTGTGTGAAATGACTTTCAAAACAGCAACATTTTGTCTCATCAGGACTTATTTTAATCAGCCACCAGGAACTTTCCATGCACTTCACCTTGACTGCACAGGCTCCAGGCAAGCACCCTCAGGGCCTCTTCCATGCTGGGTTCACCATCTAACATCCCAGGAGGTCCCAGGCAGAAGCTTGATCTTCTGCATAGAAACAAACAGACCCTTTGCCCACACTTTGACATGCCCTCTATACCACTGTGTAGAACTCATTGGAGGTCAGCACACAGGAACTGTTTTTTTTTTTATTAAGAGAAAGGAATAATATCAGAAAAGAGTACCTCCATATAGCTGATCATCTGACACCCTTTAAGTGATCAACATTAAGGATATTTAAAGCATGCATTAATCTTTGATTTACCAATTGTTTTATCCTATCAAGGAGTAATCCCCCTTTTCTTTTTTTTTTTTAATCTTTAATCTACGCTTACATGAAGAATACTATGTTTACTATGCTCTCCCCTATATCAGGTCCCCCCTAAAAACCACCTTACGGTCACTGTCCATCAGCTTAGCAAATGATAAAGCTAGCCAGCTGCAAGATACTGTATCAGTTCAGTGATTTTAAGGAGATACGTGAGACATCCTGGCTCCTATAGCAGGTGTCCTTCGCAATCTAACCATTCTTACAACTTAAGAAAAGCAAGTGGTACTGCCAGTACATTTTCAATATTGTTCAGATTCATACATTTATTATGAGTTTCCTCACACATGTCAAATTTTAATATAAAGAAAACATTACTCTCTTTTAAAAGAAATGGTACATATATTTTTGCATTTGAAAAAAAATAGCCTATTAATGCCTTTTCTCATCACTATTCTATATGCACTTGACAGTTTATGTAATATACTGATATTCACAAGTAAATAAACTGCTAAATTACTTATTAAATCATATTTCTCTCTTCAGACCAAATGGTAATGATTTAAACACACACACACCAAAAAATAGGTTTATATACAAGAAGAATTTCCAAGAAATAGTAAAGATTTACAAATCATTCTGCTAGTGAATGATCAGAAATATAAATGATTTCTGGCTCTTCCTGCAGATAATAAAATATGCAGGAATGTTTTGCTCTTTATTTGCTTCATAAAAGATAAAAGTCCCTCTAAGGACTCAATAAACACAACTACAGAAAAATAAACAAAATTCTCTTTAGTTTTGACAGCTTGCTATGTTCGTCTGACCCATAATAGTTTTAAAATTATGTTATAGTCTCAGTTTGGCCAAAAGAGGTAGAACAACAGCACTTTAGTTCATCAAAAAAAATGTTTACTTTTCAAGAAGCCAATAAAGATATAGATTCTTAAGTCATTTCTTCAGTAAAGGGGGAAAAAAATCCAGGTCAATGTGTCCTAGAAATATAAAATAATGTTAATGAATAGAAAAGCTCTAACAGAAAATCTCTGCTCATAGGTTGTCCTGGATAAGTATCTACACTTTAGGTAGGTAAAAATAAATAAATAAAAATAGCCACAAAAGTACAGATGCAGGTAAGGAACTGACATTTAGCTGTTCAATGTAAGCTATGCCCACGTTGAGCTGGAAGTGGCTCATGGCAGTGCTGGATAACTCTCTGAGGCCATCTTTAAGAACCATTCATGTGGTTGCACGTCAATTCTGGGACCTGGAACCAGTGCCCTTCCTGATTGTCCCATAGTGGTATCTGCCTGAGCAGAGCTAGTGCCACATCTCTCAACAGTCACCATCAAACGAGGGGCATCAAAGAGCATACTGATCACCTGTCTTCCTACCTGGAGGTGGCAGTGTCTCCTTCCAGCTGCCCAGGCCTTAGCCACTTGGGTTCATTTTAATTCCCCACCTTCCTCCGTCACAAGCAGCCCATCCTCAGCCTGCTATCTTCCAGGGGCCTCTGACATCTACGCCTGCATCCCTGCATCACTCCAGGCCCTTGGCACTTCACCGATTCCAGACAGCAGCTTTAAATATGCCACTTCTGTGTGCTCACGGCTTCCTTCTGCACCAGTTATAAACCTCTTTCCCTATGTCGATACTAACACAGGCACTTCCACACTGAGTACTTACAAGATAAGAGGCTCTGTTCCAAGGACTTTACATACATTAACTCATTTAATCTTGAGTACATTCTCCCATTATTACTCCCTCATTTTACAGCTGAGGAAACTAAGTTTCTGAGGTACAGTTTAAGCAAGTGGTTCAGAGACATACAATTGATAAATGACAAAATCAGAACTTAAACTGGGGCCTTTTGGCTCCAGAGCCCACTCTGAGTTCTGAGGCTTTCCTGCCTCTGTCCTCCTCGCCCCGCA
Organism: Manis javanica; assembly: GCF_040802235.1. Taxonomy (NCBI): domain Eukaryota; kingdom Metazoa; phylum Chordata; class Mammalia; order Pholidota; family Manidae; genus Manis; species Manis javanica. The sequence goes on along the minus strand of NC_133165.1, from coordinate 103,718,886 downwards.
ACCTAGCCATGCTCACTTCTTTCCCAACACGCCCTGCCCAACATGAACTACCAAGGCCAGTCTGGCCAGACTTTGCACTACCCTGAAAAGCACTGAGCCCACATCTGTCCCTCTGATTTCATACAAAATGAAAAATGCCCTCTTTCTGTCTACCCAAACCTTACCTATTCCAAAAGCCAAATCAAGCCCCACTTCCTCCACGCAGGCTTCCCTAACTTCCTGAGGTTTTATTTCTGGTGTTCAGTTGCTGCCTCAAGCACAGGAGGCCCACACAATTTGGGGCTTGCTCTTGTATCTCCTTTGTTTCCCCAAAATACTCATTCTTTCAACAAAACAACTTTTGGGAGCCAAAAAGTTCTCCTGGAAGTTTGGATATAGATCTAGAGGCTGAGGGTACAGCTGTGGACAAGATTCAAGAGGCTCTCCTGGGGGTCTACCCCTGGGGGAAGGAACCAAAAGAGACAATAAATAAACAAAATATCAGTTCTCTGGCAACCAGTGTTTCAAACAGAGAGAAAACAACAAGAGTGAGCTCGGCATGTTTAAAGAATAAAAAGATGCGTGGTTGGGTGGGGACGTAGGTGGGGGAAGGGGCCGAGAAGCAGCACAGGTTAGAAATGAGTTCTTTGACAATATCGACACAATTCTATATTATTTCCCCAATGTGGACTAATGCTAAGCACAATGGAAGCATCCCAATACTACCAAACCATTTAGAGTTGTAAATCAAGGCTAGACCATGCAGCTACACCAAAAGAAGAGAACGCACTTATCTAGCTAATTGAGGATGAGGAATTAACTAAATAGTTGGACCCAAAAGGATTATATTAACTCCCTGGGTATACCCATAAAATAGGACATATAATTATTACACTTCTCTTCCTCAGACTATTGCTATGTAAATAAACAGAGCCATCACTATAGAAACATTCTGATAATAAATTGCCACAATGTTACAGAGTCAGATGGTTGCCAGTTACATAACTCTGGTAGAAAAAAAAAATTCGATCAACTACTGTAAGTACAGTACTTCTGAAATAACTCCTCTGCTCCAAATATTTCCACATTAGTCCTGAGTGGTTTGGGATGGCCGGGGGTAGCGGGAAGCGGGGGCATCCGCGCGCCCCACGCTGCCCTTCAGTCCGGGCGCGCTGCCCCCATTCCTGTCGCGCTTTTGGGTCTTTCCAAAATGCAGTCCTGCATTCCTAGGAATAGGCTATTGTAGCTATTTGAGCCATCCACACTTGTACAGGATTTTCTGGTTTACATAAAAAGGGATTTTCTAGCTTACATCACAGACTTGCTTAACAATCTGTACACATGTAACTGTATAAAAGGGAACGAGTGACCTGTTGTCACTACCTCAAATGCATTTCTCTGCCTAATTAAGGAATATGTTCAAGGCAAAACAAGAAGAGAAACTAATTGCTGAGAGAGGTGGGAGTTAAGAGCAGAGAGAAAATGCAACACCTTAAAAATGGACTATTTAAACAGATGTTTCTCTATATATAGTTTAGGGTCTAGACTCTAGACTGTACAGGGAAAATGTACTGTTTTCACTGAATGGAAAATATAAGAAGCTCCCCCCACTATGGTTCTAGGTTGGGAAAAATCTAATTCCACATCGAAAGAGTGATCTTACTAAAGCATTATAATGAAGAGAACTCTCATGTAATCGAAATGGTTCTCATGATCTCATCTAGACTGACAGCTCAACTCCTCCTGGAAGCCTTCTCTGATTAAACTGTATTATACAACATCTCCCAGGCACTTGGATGTTCAATACATATTATAACATACCTTGCTTTGCGATTATTCTCAAGTGGCTAATCTTCCTGCCTAGACTTTCACCTTCTCAAGAGCAAGAAAGTTTGATTTCATTCTACAATCATCTGCTTGTTGGCTGCCCTAGCCCCTTGCCCTCATTTCCTAGTAGAGCACAGTGCGGTGCGCTGCACACAGAGGTGAGCTATGTACATGCTTCTAGTTAGAAATCTCCTGCAGGGGAAATCCAACCTGAATTACCTAGGGCCTGAATGATCTAGAGTCTGATTCCTTCTGGCCTTTGACCATTTTACTGCCTATCAGTTTCTCCATGTATTACACATACAGAATGAAATTTACTCAAATATAGTACTAAATAGCAATTTGTCCCATCAAGCAATTTCACCACACAAAAGCCAAAAGAGGCAGTTGTTCAAATATAGTGCGGGGAAAGGAGAGACAATTATTTGGTTTTACATAAATTACTTAGGGAGTAAAAACAGGGCTTAAAATGGAGATATCGGGTTTAAGGGGACTGTTACAATGTGCTAATGCATCCAATGAACATAGATTTGCCACGTTCTTATAGAAAAACATTTAGGGAAAGACATTTCACCTTTGACATGGTTATATTCCATTACTATATAATATATAAAGATGAAATGTCATTTCACCTTTGACATGGGTATATTCCATTACTACATAATAATTAGTTTATGAGAGCGCTTTCCCTCTGTAACTCAACAGAGTGAAATGAAATGCCCAGAGTATCACAACCAGGACAATGTCAAGTCAAGCTTAAGCCTCACTCCCCAGGCTCCAGGTTTAGCACTCTTCCCAGCACCTCTTTCTGTGCTTTTCTTCCCACCCCCCAACCCCGAAATGTTTTCTTCCTGAAATAAAGTATGTCTATTAAATTATATGACTCCTGGAACATTTGAGAAGTTGTGCACTCTAAGTACCTGGAGGACAGGGACGCCATCTATTAATGCATTCATACTGCTTGGGTTCAGTGCCACAAGTCGGCAGCTTGGTCAACAGCATATTTGATGTTGATGTCAAAGTTCATTTTCTTACTTACCTCTCTCATCCTGACGCACTCCTTTTCTGAAACTAAAGCCCTACCACCAGCTGACAGAAAATTTCAAAATAACAATGACCAAATCCCAAAGCTGGGCAGCTGGACTCGGCAGTAAGGAGATGTTCGAGGAATGACTTCTCAAAGACAAGGGCAAATCAGTCACAGAGGCAATGCACTAACTGCCTCCTCTCATAATGTTTTCCAGTCTGCACTGGCTATCTTGCTCTCCTCTGGACATAAAGTAATTTTTAGCAAAGAGCAAGATAGAAGAGAGAACAACATGCTCTTACATGAGCCATCCTTCATAAACAAAAGGGAAGCTACTCATCAAGATAGGCACTTTGAGTGTTTTTTTCAACAGAAGTGTACTTCCCTTTACATAATAAATGCTCCTAGGGGGGGGAAAGAAAAGGTCAAGCAAATACTTACAAAGAATCATATTTTCCCATTTTCTTACATTAAAACATTAACAGTACCTTATCATCATCCTGAGTTAGCAATAGTACACTTCTCTATTCCCAAATCTTGACAAGCAGTCCATTAATAAACCAAAACACAAATGAACCTAGCTCCAATTTAAAGGAAATCTGTTATAAATCCTTCCTATGATTTTTTTGTAATGTGGATAATTGTTCTTAACCTTTTTGCAAGTAGAGGGCATAAGTACTGGACTGCATGGTAGACTGAGAGATACAATGCGTGGTGTGGGAGGTGGTCTTAACACTGCTCCAGTTCCACACAGGGCGCTCTGGCCACTCACAGGTAAGCATGCTGTCCTTGCCCGTGTCAGCATAAGGCATAGGCTCTAAGAGAACGAACCTGTGTCACTGTTAACAAGAGTCAAAAAGATTTGTTCCCTGCTGGGTCTCTGCATATCCTAAGGATAGGAATCCAATTCAAGAAGATAAAGGTTACCTGTTAGAAACAAACTTTTCAATGAATCATTACCTAGGCTCAGGCACAACAATTAGCACTAGAATTCCATATATTGCAGCACCTTCTTTTGAAAGGGAATATATTTCACATGTGCGGTCAAGACAGAAGAAAAACAAACTTGGCCAATTAACAGAGCAGATTTCCCACATCTGATCCCATTATGTGAACATAAATATAAACTTCAAAATAAATAAAGCTTGAATTTTAAACTACATCTTCCACCGAGGTTTGGGTTAAAGAAAGTGACAGGCCCAAGGTCACGAAATTATTGACAGGGCATCCATGCCTTTCTGCCTGGGAAACACTGCATTATCAGATCGCTGCTTGCACATGCTGGTCGAAATAGGATGTGGCATTTGATTTATCTGAACTGGAGAAGATAAAGGTGTTCCTTATGCAAAAGGACATTAAGATAGGTCAGCAGATACTACTCAGAACAGATTCAGACTCTTAATTCTGGGGACATTAGCGGGGTTAATAGGAAGGGGTGAGTTTTAGAATAAGCCACTTGATACAAAGCTTGGCTAGCAGGGAATCTAGATCTCGCCTACCAATCAACAAAATGAAGTGGTATGAAAGAAGTTTCAGTATTTTTTTTTTTAGTGCAAAATAAATGAACAGATCCCTGTTCATACCAAAGCCGTCACACATAGCTAAAGCATCCTTAATACTGCAGCTTCTCAGAGAAATCCTACGAGCAGCCCAGCCGGTCTTGGGCTTCAGGGCAGACTGGGGTGAATTTTCAGAGCCCTGTTTGCAGTTCTCAACGCAACTCGCAATCCCCAGTCCCATCCCCATCACCAAAAAAGTCCTGAATTGCTCTGCAGCACTTTCCCAGGTGCAGCGTCGGGCCCCGAGGGCTGGGGGCTAGGCCCGGGTAGGGGACGAGTGTGGGAGGAAGGGAGCGGAGGCGGCCGCCGCAGGGAAGCCTGCCCGCGGGGATGAAGCCCAGCGCACCCGCCGCAGGGAGCCCCGCCGCCAGCCCTCCCCGCGCCCCCTCCGCAGGATCGCCCCGCAGGCTCTCCCCGTCCCGGCGCGCCCGCCCCCACGCGGGGGAAGTGTCGCGCTCTCGGTCTTTCCAAAAGCTGGCGGTGTGCTCCTGTCCCGAAAATGGGGACGGGGAAGGAGCTGCACGCCCGCCCTCCCCGGGTCCCGGCGCCCTCCCTCCATCCCCCTGCGCTCACCTCGGCCGGCTCCCGCGCTGGCGGCGGTGGAGTTCCCGCAGCCCATCGCGCCGCAAGCAGGGGAGCCGCGCTCGGAGCCGGCGGCCGCACGTCCTGGGGGCGGAGACGGAGGCGGAGGGCGGCGCGCCCCGACGGGAGGCCAGAGGGGGCGCGCGGGGGCCGCCCTTCCCGCCACCGCGGGGCGAGGGCCGGGGCGCGCCGGGGCGGAAACCCCCGGCCTCCCCAAACCACCAACCCCACCCATGGGGTCCCCGCCAGACCCACCCGTCACCTCGGCAACCGCGCGGCCGGCCAATCCGCAGCCTCCTGCGGGCTCCCCGGCTGGGCATTGGTCGTCGTTAAGTGGGGGCAGAAGTTAAAACAGGGTTTGGGGGCGAGGGCGAGGCTGAGGGGCTTGGCCGGCACAGGCGGGTTGGTGGGGCCGAGGTGGAGGGGCAGAGGGTACCCTTTTGCTCACTCTGCACACACTCTTTGCCGTTTCTTCCGCACTTGCCCTCCCCTCCAGGATGTGGGGAGAAGAGGAAGTGACGGGGGACACCTGTTTTGTGCCCAGTTGGGCACCCAATAAATGTTATTGACTGAATGATGCTCAGGTCTGAATTCCGCTGAAATCCATTTCTGCTTTGGTGGCCCATCTACCTTGGCTAGTAAAGAACGTAAAGTCCTCCCCAGGTTGGTCATGGTCACCTAACTCCACTTTAAAGGTCTCCTGCAATTTCGATAACCTGGATCCAGGACCTTCACTCATTTAACAACAGAACTGAATTTACATGGCACCTCTCAGCCTAATGGGCAAGTGTTACTGGAGTCAGATTGTCTGAGTCACAGTTCCTGCTCTGCTCCGTATCAGCTGTGTGACCACAGTGAGGTTACTTAACCCATTAGTGTTCTGTTGTTTTACCTGTAAAATGGCAATAACAACTCAGTACACGTAAAGCACTCAACACAGTGCCTGATCCTAAATAAATGCCAGGTGTTCTTCTCCTTAAATCTTCTAGACGTGAATACTGATCCCGGAAGATAAGGGCTATCTGATTTATCATAATGTCCTCCTGGTTCCAAGTATGAGCTCAATAAATGTTTTGTGAGATGAATTCAAGCCAGGAATTAAATCTCCATTCTGAATCCATTTAGTATTTATAGACATCCTAGCCTCTGCCAAGTCCTTTGTTAAAATTAAGTTCCAGGGATACAAACATGGGGAGACAGTCTAACCAGGCAGACAAACAAATGAATTACAGTATAACAGGGATGTGAACAGAGGAATACAGGGTGCTTGGGGGGCCCAGAAGAAGCTGGGATACTGGTCAAAAGACTTTCCTAAAACCATACAGCAGATTTAGAGAGAACCTTGAACCAGAACCAAGGCCCTGGTGGATTGTTGAGCATGAACTTTGAGGCAATATTGAGAACTGAGTAGTCCTATTGTTCAGGATACAAAAAGTGCACCATCTCCCATTTGGAAATTAAATACATTTGGGTGTGTGCTGAGATGGCAGTTGATTCTTGAGCAAATAAAGGTGTTTTGAGTTGTTTGATTTCTGGAAGGAAGTACTTCTCTACCTTGGCCTCCACCATCTTGATGCAGTGGCTGCCCACCTTCAAATCCAGAACTGTCAGAGGAGGCAGGTGAGGGGGACTATCAAACAGCCAAAAGAAATGCTCTTGTTTATTTCCACGTGACACTGGACTCCAGCCCTAGGACACTTGTAAGGAAGGGAAAAACAGTCCCTGAAACTGTCCTGCCACTCACAGCTAGGCCTTTGTGTTGCAGTTACACAGAACACCAGTATCAGACAAGGCCATTCTATAACTGTGATGAAGTGAGACCAAAAATAAGGCCACTCAATAATTCTGTCTACATATAACAAAAAAAAATGTCACTGGCAAACCACAAAAACAAAACATCACTCAGTCCTAGTGAATATGAATGGCTGCCTTTTTTTTTGCCATTATTGTTTTACCCTATTCCTGTCTTCCTGCTTATAGGTGAAATATATTAAGAATATCTCATCATAGAATTATCTCTACTTCCTGACATCTAATCCAAAAAAAAAAAAAAAGAACGTTCTGCTTTCCTAAACCCCAACCAAAATCATCTAACTCGAACCCAAATCCTCTAAGTTCTTTTCTACCACCCTGTGCCTGAGATGGGTCGTGGTCCCTCATGGTGTGCATTCTATTTCACTGCAATGAGCAAGAAGCCCAACTTCTTCAGCTACTGGTATGCTCCTGGTGGTCTTAGATTGGAGGACATGGACCCTTGTAATATGCACTCTGCCTTACAAGGTGTAGGGTGTTTACCTGTCCATTCTCTCCACCAACACAGCTGAGCATCTCCTTTGTGCCGCTGCTTTTCTATATGCTTGAGTGTGACAGTAAACAAGGCACAGAGGAGAAATCTACTAGGAAGAAAGAGACCAAAATCAAACGGAAAGATAATTTAAGATACAATAAGTGGGATGGAAACAAAATGAAGCAGGCACAGGAATAAATGACCAGAGGGAGAGGGAGAGGTGCTATTTTAGGTAGGATTGTCAAGGAAGTCCTCTCTGAAGAACAGGTATTGTGGCTGAAGTCTGACTGATGAGAAGAAATCAGACATGTGAAGACCTAGGAAAGAGCATTCCAGGCAGAGAGAATGGCAAGTGCAATCACCCCAGAGGCAGAAACATGATGGGTGTGTCTCACAAACCAAACAAATGGCCAGGATGGCTAGGCTAGGGCAGAGATGGAAGAGGGGAGTCAGAGAGGCAGGCCAGACCACACTGGGTGTGATGGGCTTCATAAGGAGCTGTGATTTTATTCAAAAGGCAATGCAAGTCATTTGATGAGTATTTCATGTATGAAAAGTTCCCAATAAAGTGTCAGGCACACAGTAAGCCCTCCATAATGTCACTTTTCTCCCTAATGTGGAGTATCACCTTTTTCCTTTTTAGGAATCTATTTTTATAGACAGCAGTTAATTGCATTTGGATGTTTTCAAAAACAATGAGTCAAAAGAAAATCATAATGTGTGTCTCATTTCCTGACTGGTCAATTTTAGCTTCTTTCTCTGTTCCAGTTATATCATGCTGTTTAGCTGTTGTTCTCATTCTTCAAACAAGAACTGATGTGGTGTGAAGGAGAGAGAAGTGTGCGACTGAAATTGGTCTGACAAGGAAAAGCAAGCAAGATGCAGGAGAAATGGAGCTAAGGAAGTCTCAAATTTTCACAGTTTTTCTTCCATAAAGGACTCCCCAGCCTGAGTTTTTATATTTGTTTTTCTCTTTCACCCTATTGACATGCTGAAAGATGGCTACTTCAGCACTGGATAGCTCATCCATGCACAATACCCAGCAACAAAAAGGGCACTTTTCTTCCCTTCATGTCCCTTTTAAAAGCCAGGAGGTACCCAGAACACTTCCTCTGCCCCTTCTTGATCCAACCACTGGGAACAGTAACTAGGAGGGTTATAATTGGCTCTGATACGTTACAGTTTACCTCTAAGTCATGACAGAACGTTCAGGATAGACACCTTAACAAAATTTGGGCTCTATTGGCAAAAAAAAGGGGGAAGGGATAATTAGTATCTGTTTAATCAGTAGTTGGTTTAGGTATTATAAATGTGCCCCAGTATCTAATTTTCTTCCGGCTTAGGCTTCCTACCCCCTTGAAGATGAGCAGGGATATATGATTAGCTTTGACCAATGAAATGTGAGTAAAAGTGAAACAAGACTTAGAGGCTCTATGAGTTTTGGTCTTCTGGGAGTCAGGAGTTAGAAATTTAATGTGAGCAATGACTGAAAGATATAGGGGAGAGGGGTCAGGAATAGGCAGGGAAAACCTTCAGGCTGCATTGCTGGTCTGACACCCATGGAGAGAAATAAGGAGTGAGACAGACAAAGAGAATGGGCAGGAAGAAGCTCAAGTTGCAGCTCTGAGAAAGTCCTGGCCAAGAACAACGCGAACTTCAAAGGCAGACAGCCTGGAAGGGTAGTCCCACATTGGGCAGAGATGGCCAGACCCTAGTGACTCCACTGGGCTGAAGGCTGTCCAGAGAGCTCTTAGCCTCGACTTGAACACAGCAGCAGATCCCAAAGGTGCCAACAGCTGGGGGTTGTTCTTCATTCCTCACAGTGGGCTGTCTCTTCAGAGAACTGCCCAGGAAGAAGCTCTTTATTGAGAGTTCTAGATTCCCTGGTTGCCACGATCCTGGAAGCACACGTGGAGGTGTTACATCCTCCATCAGCCCAGATCCCTAAGTCACTACATCACCCAGGGCTCCACCTGTGCCAGCAATGGGCCTGCACCACAAGTAGGAAGGAAACTTGTGTTGTTAAGCCACTGAGATGTTGCGATTGTGTTATGGCAACACACCATGTAATATCAAAACAGGGCATAGCCTTTCATAATGTATCATAACACAGATACAGTTACTACCTGTGTCTACTACAGTATACATCTTGAAATGTTATTGCATAACATTGATGTAGCCTTTCCTTGTGGTGATTTTAATCTCTATTATATCTGTGGGTTTGCCCTTTTTGCCTTCCCATCGTGTTTATTTGGACCTTGTTATCTTGATTAGTCCTGCTCTAGAACTACTTTTTTTTTTTGAGTTTTCAGAGTCACTTTTAAGTTTTTTGATCATCAATTTTCTGTTTCATTTTAAATGCATTTATTGCCAGCCCATCATTATTTTCTTCTTTCTAATTTCTTTGCATTTACTCTGTTATTTTTATAACTTCTTGAGTTAAATGCCAAACTCATTTTTAAGTCTTTCTTTCTTCTCAGTATTGCTATGATGCATCCCAAAAGACTGGATATTTTGTGACTGTTGTTCAGTTATAAATACTTTATAACTTCTGTTACCTATTAATCTGCGAATCACTGAGAACTATTTGTTTCCAAATGAATTTCATTTTACAATGTATTAATATTTTACTTTCAATTTTAATTTGCCTTGGAGAGAGTTAACACTATGAAACTAATGATTTGAAATATATTGGAACTCCCCATCATTCTCCATGTTGAATATGTCAACATGTTTCAAAACTTTTTCTTATGGCACATGCTACTTTTTCAGCCCATAAATGACATTTTTAAAAGGCAGCATTGAATATATATGTCCTATCTTTCCAATTAAACTATTAGCTCCTTGAGGTCAGAGACGGTATCCTACATTTTTTATTTCCTTACTGCACTGTGAGAGCAGGTAAAATGTCTTTGTGTGAGCGTAAATGGAGGGGAGTGAGGAGAGGAGAAACAATCATTATACAAACATGTTCAGCCCAACTACCATTATTAATCCTAGGGCTGGTTTTCCAAGACAAGTTACATCATCTTTTTGCAAACAATAAAGAATGAGATTTTTGAGCTCTTGCCAGGGGTCAGGCACAATGCTCACTACTTTTCATGAATGCTCTCACTTAATACTCATAAAAGCCCTAAAGGGTAGATTCAGCTGGATGGGTCACAGTCTTCATAGGAAGGCTGGGAACCAGACCCAGGAGCCGTCAGGAAGCAAGGGAGACTGGGCTGTAGGGGCACCTGTTCCCCAGTGCCACTATGATCGCCACGGCCTCTACCCACCCCGGCTGCTGTCACAAACCCACCACCCCACCACCACACCTCCCACTTAACTGTGTGCCACTCTGCCAAGATTCAAAGATCCGGAAGGAAAATCCAAGGTCAAATGTAATGTAGGGCCAGGGAGAGAAAGAAGTTTGTCTCCCTCCAGCTGAGAGAGGAATGGGGAGACTTGCTTAAACAGCAGGTGATTTCCCCAAAACTTGAGAGGGGTCTCTTTTTCGGAGGAGTCTTAAAAGGCAGTGCCTTTAAGAACGTTGGACGCAGCGCTCTCATTTGAGAGCGAGTCAGCAGAGCAGAGGCCTAGCTCCCCGACGCTGTTAGTTACCAGAGCTCAGAGCAAGAACTTGAACCCGCGGCTTCTCATTTCCCATCCACCTCTTTCCGTGGTACTGTGCTGCCTCTTTCATCCTGAAAGACAAACTGGAGTGACGGCATCTCTCTTACCATTCCTCTCCCTTGTGAACATGATTCCTCCTGTGGGAGGATAAGTAAGGGGTGTCAACCTTCAGGCTTCAAATAACCATCAGATTTGGGTGACAGTTTGGCCTCTGAAAACCTAGAGTTTGCTGAGAGGCCCACAGCTGCTGGCTGGGGAGGCATGCCTGGAAAGTCCTTAGAAGAAGGGTGATAATTTCCTTTCCCTGGCACCAGGCCACAGACACATCTCCCTGGAGCTGACGCCTGGCCTCAGTGGCTACCAGGCCCCTCTCCTCTGCCTCACAGCTTCCAGGGCATTCTGACCTCTCTGGTCCCCTGCTTCCTTCCCCTGCCCTTCAGATGAGCCAACAGCAGACCTGAGCTTCCAGAAGGAACTTACTAGGAAACCTAGATGACGGTACACATATAGGAATTTTTCAGCATAGAGAAGAGTAAATGTATAGAACCTGTCCTACAGATTCAATTACCAGGCACCCAAAAGTAAATCTTCCCAGGCCAGGGAGGCATTTCTCTCCTGCTGTCCCTCTGCTTAGCAGTAGTGGAAGCAGGAATCACCATCTCCTCCACAGTCCTAATGCAGCAGATGGGCACGCCCAGGTGGAGGCCACTGCTGTGCTCCCTATGCCCACCGACCCTGTCACTAGGGGGCACGCCCAGGTGGAGGCCACTGCCATGCTCCCTACGCCCACCGACCCTGTCACTAGGGGGCACGCCCAGGTGGAGGCCACTGCCATGCTCCCTACGCCCACCGACCCTGTCACTAGGGGGCATGCCCAGGTGGGGACCACCACCGTGCGCTCCATGCCCACCAACCCTATCAGTAGGTGGGCACGCCCAGATGGAGACCACTGCCATGCTCCCTATGCCCGCTGACCCTGTCACTCTTTGGGTGAGATTTGGCAGAAGCAAAACAGGAAAGCATGGACTCAGGGAACTGACAAGAACATAAGCAAGAACAGCTCAACTGTGTTTTAACAAGACACTGAAAGTCATAGGGATTCTGCTTTGCACCATCTCCCAGCTGCCCTTCATTCCCAGGTCCCACTTGGAGACCCCTGAGAACATGAGACGCTACATATCATGGTGGCAAGATAGTTACAGCAGTTTCTCATGTGTGCTCAAGTTCAAGGCCAAAGAGAAAGCCCAGGCATCTTTTCTGGTAATTTCTGCTAAGTTCTCAATAATCACTCTGAGCCAGCTTTCCACGTTGTGCTCATTAGGCAGCAGTCACTGAGGACAAGAGGCAGTTTGGTTGGTCAGGCTTGCTCCGCTGCATCCCTCCATCCAGACTACAGGGACTAAGAGGAAAGGAGGGAAGAACAGACCTGGATCAGGCATCAAGCCCCTCTCCCCTTTCTTTCCATTCCTTGCACTAAAGAGCGCCTTTTCAGAATGTAAATCTGATCAAATCACCCCTCCCATCTTCCTTAGAATCCTGTACAGCTTCCCATTACTCTTATGATAAAGAAAAAAGTCCTAAGTTGGGCCTGCAAGACCCTGCTCAGACTGATGTCCATCCACCTCTCCCCCTTCTCCACCCCTTTCATTGCTGCTTTGGTTTCCCTTACGCCTTGTGTCCCTCCCACCACTGGGCCTTTGCACCAGCTGTTCCAACAATGCTCTTCTCTCTCCTCTTTGCCCAAATAATTCCTGCTTGGCCTTCAAGCTTACTCAGGTGTTACTTCTTCAGAGAAGCCTTGTCTCACCTCCCCAACAAGGTTATATTTCCCTATTACAGGGCTTCTTGGTCCCCAAAGCAGTTGTCAGAGCTGCAGCTTTGGGTTCTAGGTAATTCTTAGCTTAACCTCTGTCTTTCCCACTAAACTATCTATTCATGAACACAGAGATCAGGCCTGAGAGAGTTTGGCTTCACTGGTGTTTCTCCAGCACCTCACTCAGGTTTTGACCAAAGCATGGGCCCAGAAACATGTGTGACAGCACCCACCCATGCCACCACGGAGCTGACCTTCTAGAAGGACAGACCAAACCACAGTTAGGGTAAGTGCAATGACGATATTCAGTCATACAACAGGTTGATATTAAAAACACAAATGGAGAAGCAACTTAGATGGTGATGGTGACATTTCAGGTGACAACTGAGAGCAGGAAAGAACTGAGGTCTTAAAGCTTCTTGGCTCATGTTTCAATCAGGTATGGCCACCTCAGGGCACCAAGACTCAGGGCTTGGAACCAAGGACGGCCAGGGCCCCGGGAGCAGAGAGAAAAGTGTGCCGAGCAAATTCTAGGATTTCAGAGTAAGAAGGGGTCCTAGGAAATGCGGTCCAGTGCCCTGCTGTCAAGTATTGGGTGGGGACCCACGTTAGAGCTCACACAGTGTGTCTGCTTCCTTTCCTCTAGGCTGACCTCTAGTAAGTTTGCCATTTTTAAAGGGAGGGGGTAGGACAGAGGCCAAAAATAGGCATGTGACTTCAATCTCCACCTCATGAAGCATCCTTTTCCCTCACCAAGCATCACTGCCAGCCCTCACAATTTGATGTCATTACATTTTTATTAAACTGATGTAAAATTCACGTAACATAAACAAACCATTTTAAACTATACAATTCAGTGGCATTTAGTATTCATGATATTACACAGTCATCACCACTATCTAGTTCTAGTCCATCTTCACCCCAAAAGGAAACCTTGCACCAGTAAGCAGTCCCTCTGCCTCCCCACCTTCATTCTCAGCCCCTGGTAACCACCAATCTGCTTTCTGTCTCTAAGGACTTATCTATTCTGGTTATTTCATATACATGGAGATGATATGTATTTTAAATTTGGGACTATTCCACAGTATTTTTATATTATGAAATCTTGTACATTGTTTTGTGCTTCTGTGAACTTATAGACTAAATTAGTGCAACTGAGATCTAAAATAAAAGGTTTTATTCAGAGCCAGTGGTTATTTACAAAAATGAGGATAAACAAGGAAAAAATTACAGCAGGCAAGAGACAAACCTGTTGCTTGGTGCCTAATCAGCACCATGATGAGAGTTTAATGCACATATAAAATAAATAATGTCATGCCCTTTTCTCTGAAGCAAGCTATTAAGAAAATACCTTCATTTCTTTCAGGGAACTGTGAGCATTTTTCTTGGGCATCTAAACATTCAGGATATGAAATACATCTATTAATCTGTGTAGAGTGGTCAAGCTTGCCCTGATTAACTGAGGAGAGATCAAACTAGAATTCAAGCTATGAGCAGGCAATAATCTGCCGGAATGTGTTTTTGTTGTTGTTGAAGTACATTTTTGACGTATCATTTCAGAATATTTGAACCATGGTTGAATGATCTTTGATGGCTTACAAAACACTCAAGAAGACTCTTTCAATGTTACATATTTATCTACAAATTTGAAATTACATTGTTTATGCCCTTTCACTTGAATTACATTTAAAATTACATATTTTCAATTATAAAACACAATCAAACCTTATGAAAAACTGAAAGTGACTGTTTAGTGCATATATATGATATCACTACAACAGACTGTCATTTTATGTTAGTTTTTTAAAATGGGATTTTAACCATTACATATTCATTTCTCTACATGGGAAAACAAAAGGAAGCTTGATACTGAAACTCTGAAATCCACATTTCTCCTGCAGAGCCCTTTTCTTCCAACAGAATTCCTCTCTCCTGGATTGGTTTTTTTCATACACTGCTTTGAATGAAGCCAGATGAGATGCATTCTCATCACTTATGGTGAGAATGCCTTACAGATGTATTTCAAAGCCCCAATAATATATTCTAACATGCTAAGGAAACCTTTTCTCTAGTTACAACACCATCATTTCCAAGTGTGTTGGCAATTCATGGAGATCAGTCAAACCCTTATGCTAGATTCTCAAAAATTTAGCTAACACGGCCAGACTGTCAAAATCGTGTCTAAGTTGCTAATTGTCCTATCACATGGCCTTGTTGCCATGACTAACTAAACAATATACAGGAATGGTTAAGATTAAATTGCTGGGAGAAAAAGGAGGGCACTGGAAGGTGCAAAGGAGACATTTAATCGTTAGGTAAAGCACATGGAATCTGAACTCCTATGTCTGGACTCGAAAGAATTTCTAAAGGAAATGATCTCCAAATTCAGACCCTTTTAGTAGAGAAAATATGCCAGGATTTAGAGAGATGGTGAGGACATCATTTTTTTTTTTCATTTCAAATGCTTCAACAGATGAAAAAATTATTAAGCTACTACAGCATTTTCTGACTGGAAGATCTTAGAATGGGATTTCAGATGTGTCTCAGGCTGGAAGTTTCCTGGACTGAGGCTGCATTCTGAATCCCAATGTCTCTCCTCCACCCACATTGAGTTTCTCCAGCCCCCTCTACACGGCTGCTTCTCACCCCACCATGAATCAGATTTCTCCCTATGATGCTTTAATTCTGTAGAAAGGCACTTTTCTGAGTGTCTTGGTGAAAACCCTGGTGAACACTCATATCTTGTTTACCATGGAACAGAGCAGGAAATCGAAGCCTTACAAGTTTGGATCTAGATGGGTACAGGGTCCATTCCTGACATTTATAACCAAATAACTGAATGCCCCTAACCTCTTCAAACCTATGGTATGGACATAATCTAAATGAAGGATGATACATGGCACACAGACTCTAGAGCCAGAATGCCTGGGTCCAAATCCTGATTCACCACTTACTAGCAAGTTGCTTAATCTCTCTCAGTCTCAGCTTCCTTATTTGTAAAAAAGAGGGAATAATCGTACCTACATCAGAAGGTTGCTCTGAGAATTAAATGAGTTGACTTATGTAACTCACTTCAGTGTCTAGCACATGGTCAGAGCCATGTAAGAGGGCTCAGAGGCAGTACTTGTAGAAATGCTTTTACTATCATCAAGTCATTTTGTGTGGGAATTAAATGAGATCATAAAGTGCCTCACAAAGAGTAAGTATTCAATTGATAGTACTCACTATACATGTACAGCTTCAGAAAATATAAAGACAGAGGATGTGCATTCTCATCATTTCACAATAAACATTTCTAGTGAGTAGCTCTCAAATGCTGGGGACTGTGCCAGGTGCTGACCACACAGAGATGCAAAGACAGGGGGCCAGTTCTCAGCTCCCCCAAAGCTAGCCAGAAAACAAATGTACAAAGAGATGCTGTAGGTGCTACAGTACATGGATTCTGTGGCTTCCCAGAGTGGGGAGATCAGGGAGGGCTCCCTAGAGGAGGTGACACTTGAACTGAATCTTTGAATATGAATGGTGCTGGCCAGAAAGAAAAGACAATGGGGCATCCCAGGGGGAGAAGTAGCCTCACTCACATTGCTGCTAAGGGTTCTTTCCACCCCAACACACCTCATGACATCATTCCCTCCTTTACATCCCATCTGGGTCCCCCATTGCCAAGAAGACAAAAGCTAAGCTCTCTAGTTGGCATTCAAAGCCTTTTTCCTATCTGAGTCTGCCCCATCTCCAGCCACTCCTCTTTATGGGCACTGTGTTCTGAGCTCCCTCTTGGGCTGTCACCACCCTGCCTTTGATCACTCAGGTGCCCCTGGGAGGCATGGCTTCCTCCCTCTCAGCCATCCTCCATCCAGCACCATCATACTCAATCTGCAAGGCCCATCCAGGGTCACTTCCTTGGAAAGTCTTCCCGTCTTCCCGGGAAGAAATAATCCCTCCTCCCTCTTTACCCTAGGCATGCTCTTTGCCACACTGTATCTTTAGGTCTTGTTTCTCTCCCTCACCCCCTCACCGCACTAAAAATTCCCCAAGCTCGAGGTTTTATTAGACTTTATAGTCCCAGAGCTTAGGCACACACATGGTAAAAAATTGATAAACGAGCTATTATTTCTCTGATGGATGCTGAGCAGATAATTCACTGAATCGTGGAGTTGTATAGGAGGACTTGTTGAGAAAGGAGTCAATCAACCAAATCAGAGAGTTCACAGTAGTTTCGTGCAGGGAAAACCAAGCAGAGTGTCCTGACTCTCTCCTCTCAGTCTCCCGAGCACTTGCTTTGAAATGTACAGCCAGTGAGAAAAAAGGACTTAGAAGAAATAGCACCTTTGGCATCCCAAGTCCCCATAAAACACCGTGTCCTGGTATTTGAGCTTCTCCTGCCATCCAGTGAGTTCCTATCAGCAGTTACTTAGAGACCATGACCAGGATTTCCCTGCACAAGAAGCTGGAAGTAATTCTCACTTTCTGGCACAGAAAGAAATCCTGATTCCCCATGGCTTGCCAGGGACATACATGAGATGAGTTCCGGCCCTGCAGTTAGAAGTGGAGTGTTGGCCCTCAGATGGCCCACTGCATGGTGCTGAGAAGCGCTGCCCCGATGTCACTGGGAAGGAGCAACACCTAGCAGAAGAAAGCCGATGGCTGCAAATGCAGAAGAAGGGCATCTAAAATCAACAACCTTTTTTTCTTATTTGCATGTCACCACGGTTGGGCTGCTGGGGTAGTCATAGAACGTGGTCATGCTTATCAAAAACTGAGATGGCATTATCAACCCCGTACCACATGTGAAAGTACCTATATCTGCTTTTTCTGCAAATAGGTCACTCTCCACCTGTGCCTTAGTCTCCACCCCATGCTGCAGAAAAACATCTCATTCTTAGCACTTGCCCCTCTCCCAGGAGGAGCATCTGTTTTTACCTCTTCTCTGGCTTTAAGAATGCGAAGCTCTCCCCTAATTACAGAAATAAATTCTCCTGTTCGACTCCATCTGCCCTGCTCTTTCTAGCTGTTCCCACTTTCCCCATTTATGGCCCACTTCCTATCCTTCCACAGTCTCTCTACTTACCATGAGTATTTGTTGAGTCTCTTTTGATACCACCTACCTCTGGACTTCTTGTAGTTGGTGAGACAAGTAAAATCTCCATTGCTCACGACACTGTTAGGCATTGCTCCTCGCCAAGGAAATCAGCCTAACCGAGGTCCTAGGTGAGAGCAGGAAACTGCTCTGATTTTGGCCTGCCCAGCATTTCTTCCCCCTTCTCCTTGTCGCAGAACCTGACTTTCCTTTGTGTAACTCTCCATCTCCCATTCAGTTTGTTCCTGATGCAACTGTGAGCCATGGTAGTTCATCAAACAGAGGGACTGGTTGAGGAGTGGGCTGTGTCCCACTGGGCCAGTCCAGCTCTCCCCCAGGACTCTGAATGTTGAGCAGAGTGACACAAGGGTAGAAAGCACTTGAAGCTGAGTCATCCTGATGAAATGCCCCAAGAGCCTGTTCCTGGAATCCCCAGAGCTTCCTTGGTTATTTTTATTTATTTATTTTCCTGAAGCCTCCTGTTAACTAAAATAGTTAAAGTGATTTGCCAGGAACCAAGTTCAAGGTAAAGATGATTTTGACAGACGGGAATACTTTGAGCTTTTAAAAAAAGTTTATTTGATTTTGCCTATATTGCCATTATTTTATTTATCTATGACAAATTCCTCCTTTCATTCTGTAAAGCTATGCAGTTTTCTTTCAGTATATTCCATTTTTCTTCAGTTAACCTGACTGGTTTCTAACTGTAACCAAAGGAATATAATTGATATAGTGACTAAATTAATAAATATATTAATGAATGAATGTTTCTACACAAAACTGACCTAGAAGCACAAACTAAAATACACAGTTCTTCCATAGTCATCATAACTATAATTTATATTCATGTGTAGTTTGACCTCTTAAAGTGGTTATTTCCCGTGGCTGATAAAACCCAAATTAGAATCTCCAAGAATGTTCTCCGCTAGTGCTCAGCTTCTATTCCAGTTGTTCCTGTATGCATATGGCCAAAAAAAAAAAAATGTACTTAAAAGATCTTTTGAGGTTTTTTTTTTTTCATTTTGGAAAATGTGGTTAAAATAAAGCTTGATCTTCATGAATGGGAGCTCATCATTTCTGCTATTTGTCATCAACTGGGGAGATGCTCTAGTTGAAAGGGCAGGTTGTCCCTTCCTCTATGCTAAGGACCCAAGAGCCTCAAGTTCTCTCCCACATAACATTCATAATTTTTCCTAAGGGAGAAAATGGACGCTACCTTACAATACTTTAATTAATGTTCTTGGCAAGCCTTGTTTGACCAGCCAAGATTCATCTGCAGGAAAGCACCTTTCACTGCTGGTGGATGACAAGCTGCTACTGCAGGGGAGCCCCAGCACAACATCTTGGCAGGCTTATTGGCTTGTAACTGTTTCCTAGAAGACTGTACAAAACCTCCACCCATAGCTCTGAATAGCATTTTTCAAAAATTAAGTCTTTATCGCTCAGCAGGAAAAAATTTAGGCAATTCACCAGGATCAAGTTCCAGATGAAGGTGATTTTAATAGAAGAGAAATACTTTTAGCCTTAAAGGGGGAGCATTTAATTCTCATTACTCTACCATTATTCATCTGTTTATCTGTGAACATCAGGTGTTTATTCCGGGCTCTGCATGCAGACCTGTAAGGAGCATGTTTAGATGGTTTCACTCTTGACACTCTCAGTAGAAACACTGCCTTATTCTTATGATAAATTCCACCTATTATTTTCCATATTTGCCACCAGTTGCCAGGGAAACTTTTCTTCCTTGTATGTACAGGAGAATTTTATTGTCTTTTTTTTTAAATCTCTTTGCAAGCAATTGTATATTGTATTTCTCATTCTCATCAGGCAATGGGAAGGAAAACATAGTTTCTAATCCTAAAAAGAAAAAGTTTCAGCCTAACATGGAAATGATGCATCTTCAAACATGTTTTTGCCACATGAGTTAAGACAGTGGTTTCTAAAAGCCAGTTCATGGGCTAGCTTTTATCAGAAATAATGGAAGGGCTTCTTTAAAAAGCACAAATCCCTGGACTTCATCTGATCTAATGCATCAGAATCATTTTAATGGAAGAGTCCATTAGAAAGACTAAAGTATAGCTGCATATGTGACATAAAAAATGTCTAAGGGACAGTGGCTTGGGAAAGCAAATTACAGAACAGTAGAGATCAATTAATCACATTTGTGGAAAAAAGATGTAAGTATGTATATGACCATACTATGTATAAAAGTTTTTGGAAGCCAATTGTTTTGCCAATGGGTTTCAGCCCCCAGCAAGTTCACTATGAATTCAATGTGACCAAAGAAAATGACAGTAAAATGTTCTTAGGGTGAAAGGGTTATACCCAATTTTATTTCCACAGTGGCAGGTCAGTCACTAAAATCCCGCTTACTTAGAGCAAGTCTGCATGCAGCAAGCCAGTCTCTGCCTCTGGGCCATTCTCCAGGCCTCTGTCCTCTGCTCTGCTCTCCAGCATCCTTGCAGCCATACCACCGTATCGCCCAGAGCACTGGGCAGAGCTCTTTATATAGAGTCAATAGCAATGTATTGCCCACACGTGTGTAGTGAGCTAGTCAACCACAGCCAGGTGAGAATCCTGGCCACAGGAACTTTCATTTTATCTACACCAATACATAATAATATATTAACAGTGGGGTTATTCTAAGAAAAGCAAAAAGGAAGAGAGGAGATTCACTTTCTACCTTTTACTCTTCTGGACTTTTTGAATTATTTTAACCAAACACATGAGCTACTTTTGTGATTGAAATTAATCAGCAGTGAAAAATACGTTAAAAGCTTCCCAGAGCATTCTGATCAGCTGGTTTTAGGGACCCATTACACCAGACAAATGAGATAGGAGTCCATTAGTTTAATTTCTCAATTAAAGGAATTGTACTTTCTCTCAAGGTGCAAGTTCTTCCAATTACCTTGTAAGTACCAGGCCTCAAAGCAATCTTGACACCTGCTAGCATTTATCTACACAGAAAGTAATAAAGGAGAATATTAATGGGGGAATAAACAAAAACTCATATGGAAATTTGGAGTTGGAAACATTACAGCTCAGAGAGGAAAAAAACCTTAAAAGTACTTTTACCGGGATGACAGGCTGAGAAACTAAATTCCTCTTCACCGTCTTATATGTCCTATACATAAAGTACTGTGTCTCACCTCCTTTAATGAAAAGGTCCATGAATCAAGCTAAAGTATGTACTGCTTTGGTTCCTTCCTGAAAAGTTTGATTGTCAATGGATCATATGGAGTGCTATTAAGAACTGTAATTATTTATCATTTTGAGGTAGGTGTTAGTGAAATAGGCTGAGTCACCCCAGATTATTATTTAGCATTCCTCAATGGTAAATCTCCAAGGTTACTAGCCAAAGAACAAGTATTTCTACTCTGCAGCTTAAAGCTTTGAGATACAAGCTCTTAGACTCATTTGCCTTTCTTCATTTTCCTCATGCTGGACTTTTGGCCCGACACCCTACCAATACCCATCGAGAGATCAAAGCAACTTAACAAGCATGTGGAAGAAATCTCAGGGAAGAAATTCCTGAAGGTAGAAATTTAGAAAGATACAAGTGATTCTCCAGAAGAATAATATGGGGTGCCAGTTCAACATTCAGATTTCCAGTGGCCCTACCTGGAGATTGGATCCAATACATTGAGTGCTGAGCCTAGGAATCTGCATTTTAGCCAGTGCACTCAAGTGGCTTTGATGCTTCCCATATGAGAACCACTGAAGGGAAGACAGTTCTAAATTGAGAGTTAAAGTGCTTAGATTATCTAGGCTGAGGTCTGGTGCATGCTGGATTATTTTAGACAAGTCTTATTACATTAATATGCCTTCATTTTCTCCCTATTGAATGAAGGATTAGATTGCAACAATCTCTCAAGTCTCTTCAATCTTTAAACTCTTATGATACTATAAATTAACAGAAATCAGGCCTCTGTGGAAACTTTCCATGTTGCTTCCTAGTTCTGCAGTTGCTTCTGTTATCACTTAATGCAAGAACATTCTTTATGAGTTTTTCTGGAAAGCAAGGAATCAAGGTCCTTTTCACTGGGTGTCTAAGTGTTATTCTCAAGGCCAGACCAGGCTAGACCACAGCATTGCCCAGAAGTGCTGATCCGTAATTCTCAAAGGGCCTCTCAGCCGTGGAAATCTCTCTAGAGCATCTCTCTTCTAGCCTTGGCTGGTCATGGGTAAATCCGTTATCAGCGTCTTCAGTCAGATTGCTCCAGTCATCCAACTGAGCTGTGGCAGAGGGTGGCTGCTTACCCAGCTTTCATCCCCACACTTATTCTTACTGAAGCTTGCTTTTGTTCAGGGCAACTGAAAATATTCAGTTTCCCAGTTTTCCTAGCCTCTAGGAACGGTCATATGGCACGGTTGTGACCAATGAGACATAGGCAGAAGTCCCCAGGGCCATCCCTTCCGGAATAGAAAGGCAAATCTGCTTGCCCCTGGTGTACAGTTCTTCCCTGTCCAGATACATCCCTCCTTTTTTTGGCCTAGAATAAGGCCTGGAGGAGTGGCAATCATATTAAAACCCCAAGATGAGATGTATGAGGATGAAGACTTATATTTTCAGCATAGGAAAATGCAAAGATGGAAAATGCTGGAACTCTGATGGTATTACTGAGTCACCATACCAGTCCTGCACATCCTGTCCCTAGACATAAGACAAAGAGACTTCTGTGCTGAAGCTACCAAATGGGGTTTTTTTTATTTGTGGAAACCAGTGAAATGCACATCTTAGCAAGCTAATGTGGGCCCCTTACCCTCATCCAAGTGTCATGCCTGCTGATCACCAGTTTCTCTAAAAAGCTTCCCTTTCTTTTTTTCCACCCTTGTTCCCAAACACACTTCACATCCTCACATTTTTAACTTTGGAGACCATCTCTTCTTCAAGATGTTTGTCCTTCTTTTTCTCATCATTTATACATGCCTAAATATGAGATGCCTGTGTGTGTGTGTTGCATTATTACACAATATAAGACACAATAAATTGAAAAGGTTTACAGATAAACTCAAATCGTCAAGCTTTTAGCAGTCCTTAATTCATCAACTTATCTGTTCACTTGGCAAATGCTTGTTGCATATTTATTATCTACAGAGTGACGTGCTAAGCACTGAAGGATATTCCAAGAGACTAAAATCTACCTTCTCCCCTGGAGTTAGGGGGATGAAAGATACACAAGCCTGAAAATAGTTACGTTATAGTGCAAAGACAGTAGGTAATGTAGTAAAAAAGAGGTTTTGCCAAAAACTTATTATCATTTAGAAAGGATGGAAATGACACAGGCTGGAACAATTTTCTAGACAATTTTTTTCTAAACAAAACATTTGAGCAAATAAGGCTTTCCTGGCAAGTTTTTTTTTTCAAGGGCAAATAGTGAGTCTATTTTGGAACAAGAACAGTTATTTATAAAGAAGAGAAGGAGAGACTCAGAAAGTGTTTGTAGAAGAAAGCCAGTTTCCATGTCCAGCCCTCAGTTCCAAATGTCTCCTTATAATTTTTCCTAGGGGACCCATTAAACCCCCAAATAAATATGAATCTGATTCCAAATCATTCCTGCAAACTAGAATTTCAAAATGGTAATGCAGATTATTTCCTTATCATACCCTGTTTGTGTGTGTACCAGATCCCCTCACCAATGAGACGAATCACATTGAATGCAGAGTGGCACCCTGGCCACCAGGTCCCCACAGGGTAAGCACAGTGCCTCCTCAATCTGAAGGGGCAAAAACCTTTTGAATTAAATCATAAAGAGATAATGTATGTGAAACCATGGTAAAGGCATAGAAATTAACATAGAAATAAAGTTGTGCAATCGTCATCAGATAAATAGGAAATCAAATCCATATAACAAGCTCTCTGTTTCCCTATCCACTCAGGTATTCCCTTCAATGTGCTACATAAACCAAACCTAGAAGCTATAGATTTAGAGTAGCAGAGATGTGAAATGATCAAGTATTAAAGAGCTCTACTCTGCAAAAGGTCACTTCCCTTTAGTAGTAGAAAGCATATTGTCTATTGTTATAATAAATGAATAAATAAACAAAAAGATATTTTTAAAAACCTGTTAGCTTTATCAAATGTGCTGCATCATTAATCAGCAATGCTTCACCTATTGCAAAATAATTTGACTTGTCCCTGAAAAAACAAATAAATAAATATATCTATTTCAGAGGTATAATTGATAACTTCTACTCTTTCACAAATGCCAATAACATACACCCTTGAGAGCAGGAAGGAAAGGTGGTGTTGGATAGATTTGTTTAAGGCATCCCCTGGACTTCCCAGAACATCTTGATGCCAAATATTCTGTATGATGTCTCTGTTCATATCCTTGGACTGGTCCAACCAAGCACCTTTGTGCCTACTTTGCAAGACCTGCTCCTGCCCCCATTCCAACCAGGTGGCTTTGTTGGAGACTCTCAATTAGAGTATCGGGAATAGGCACATGACCCTTAAAAACACCTAAGATTATTATGTCTCTTGATGAATTGACCTCTCTGATATATGAAATGACCTTCAGTCTTCTCTATCCCTGACAATATAATCTTTGCTGAGAAATCTACTTGGTAGGGTATTCATAACAATAAGCTTACATGAAGTTTTGCATATCAGAGCTTATCTGACTTACTGACTGCAGGATTTTGATGGAGAATAATATTAAGGAACAAATTCTTGGTTTTTTCTTTCTGTATCCTGTAACTGTGGTCAATATCAAAAGGCATTTTCATGAAAAAGCCCATGGATATTTTCACTAGATCTCTTTTTCCTTCACTGAAAAGTATGAGGTTTGAAATTTTCAGATGATCATGATTTCTCAGGGCCTGACCATATGTGGTCACTAAATATTTGGAAGGCTTTTTATATGCATCTTGATTATACTCCAATGGTGAATTAAATTCTGCCTCTTGAAATGTTGAAAAAAATCATTTATCTTTTTTTTAATTGTGGTAAAATACACATAACATAAAATTTACTATCTTAACCATTTTAAAGTGTATAGTTCAGTAGTGCTGAGTATATTCACATTGCTGTCCGACCAATCTCCAAAATGTTTTCATCTGGCAAAACTCCATACCCATTAAACGATTTCTCATTTCCCCTTCCTAACCCCTGGCAACCACTATTCTACTCTCTGTCTCCATGAATTTACCTTCCCATTATTATCTAGCCACACTGTACCTCATCAATATCGAAGTACTACATTTTTTTAAAAAGACAATTTGGAAACGTACCAGAGTTGAAAATGAAACTCTCCCCATTACCAATCCCATAGCCCAGAGATAATGACAATGAACAATTCTGCATAGATGAAGCTATGCTTTTTCTGTCTATTTAGGAAGGGATGGTGACAGGACCTGAATCACATTCCCACCTGAGGGATCCCCTGATCACTGCACTTCTAAATTTCCAGCAGTGAGAATAGTGTTTCCCTTTAGACTTCAGAAAAGAAATGCCTACTTTCTCTAGGGCTTGCTTTG
Source organism: Manis javanica (assembly GCF_040802235.1). Classification (NCBI taxonomy): domain Eukaryota; kingdom Metazoa; phylum Chordata; class Mammalia; order Pholidota; family Manidae; genus Manis; species Manis javanica. The sequence goes on along the minus strand of NC_133165.1, from coordinate 103,693,638 downwards.
CTCATTCTTTAAAATTGATTTGCTGAAATGAGCATTTTTATCACAATTTAGTAAAAAAGAGTACCAAAAACAAGAATAAATGTTAAGAGAACTTTGCAGTCAGTCATTAGCAAAATCTAAAAATACATTTTCTTCCTTTCCAGGGATACTGATCTCAAAATTTTTTTTTCTTTATATTTTGTCACATTTTTGCAGGGAAACCATTGATGATTACTTTGAATGTTTTTCCTAGTTTTGTAAGCAAAGTAAATTCATATTCATCTCCTTAGTATATAGACTAATGTATTTCAAAGGCAAGAACTCTGTAGTATTTAGAAGCAGTAGACACTTGTGAAATTGGCAGAGTAATCTCAAGAATTTGGTGAGAGGGTGATGCTCTTCATATGTAAGCATTTTTCAAATTAAAAATTATCATAGGGGCTATTTTTTTCCTTTTTCTGGATGAACTTTTAAAAATCAACTTTGATTTCATGCCTTAACTATCTTTAATAGGGTAAGTAGTCCTGGAATAATTCCCATAACTGAGTCTATAAAATGAGGTTAACTCATTCGAACTGAAAGCAGTATATGCTGATTGCTATTTTCTAAAGAAAATTATAAGAAAGCTGCCTGAAGTAGAGAGTATTTCTTAATAAATAGGAAATGGCTTCTCCAGAAACCAGAAGTGGTATAGCACAGTAGATTTGAAAGCTTTAAATTTCAGATTTTAAACACATACCCAGTTTAAAACATGTGTCTATAGTACTGGACATTTACATAAGTTTCTGATGAAATTAATCTTCATTAATTAATGACTGAGTACATCAGCCCACCCTCAAGGAATGATTTCTTCAGTTTGCACAAATTACAAACAGATGAGCAGATGTGGAGCTGAACAACAGCACCCTAGCCCCTAGTTTCCCAAAATCCTGATCCAACTTCTGTGGTTGGTACCTCTATCCACCCCACTGCATGGGCCATAACCTGGGGAGTCACTTTTGGTATCTCTCTTTTTTTCATATCCTATCAACCACATTCTTGTAAAAAATCATTTGACCATATATGTGAGAGTTTATTTCTGAGCACTCTAGTCTATTCCATCAGGCTGTATGTCTTTATGTGAGTACTGCACTGTTTGATTGCTGTAGCTTTGTAGTATGTTTTGAAGTCAGGATGTGTAAGACCTCCAACTTTGTTTTTTACAGAGATTGTTTTGGCTATTTGGGATCCTCTGAGATGCCATATGAACTTTAGGATGGATTTTTCTACTTCTGAAAAAAATCATTGGTAGGATTGCATTGAATCTACAGATTACTTTGGGCAGTTCTGACATCTTAACAATATCAAGTGTTCCAATTCAGGAACACAGGATGTCTTTCTATTGATTTAGATCTTCTTTAATTTCTTTCAGCAGTGTTTTCTAGTTGTCAGTGTACAAGTCTCTCACCTCCTTGGTCAAGTTTATTTCTAAGTATTTTATTCTTTTTCATGCTATTATAAATGAGATTGCTTTCTTAATTTCTTTTTCAGATTGTTCATTGTTAATGTAATGAAACACAAGTAATTTTTGTCTGTTTACTGCATACTGCAACTTTGGTGGATTTTTTATTTGTTTTAATAGGTATTTTTGTGAAATCTTTAGGATTTTATATGGATAAGACTATGTTATATGCACCTAAAATTATGCAAACAGATCATTTTACCTCTTTCTTTTCATTGGTACTATTTTTATCCTCACTTCATAAAATAGAAACTGAGTATATCACATAAGAAGTCATCATTCAGCTGAAAATAACAAATTCACTGTAGCTTAACAAAGGAATTGTTTATTTTTCTCACTGAATAAGAAGTCCAAAGTCCAGAGCTGGTGCAAAGGCTCCACAACACAATTTAACTACTAAACTTTCTGTTTTCATTCCTCTCTACTTAGCATGTTGAATTTCGTTTCCAAGCTACAAGATAGTTGCTGCCTCTACCGGATTATATCAACACATGGACAGGAAGAACGAGGAAGCATTTTCTCCTTTCAAGATTTATTGTATATTTGGGATGGATTCTACCCCCATCTCACCCAACAGCCCACTTGCCTTTACATCTGTCTAGCCATAAATGGGTCACAAGCCCACCTTTAGACTAATCCCTGGCCAAAAGGGAAGAGGTTTCTATGACTGTTTTTGACCAATCATGATGCATACCCAGGGGCTGGAATAGGATATAAGGCCACCTGAAGTCAAGAGACACCATGCCCAAGTCTGAATAGGCAGAGAGGAAGGAAGAGATGGCTTTTGGCAGCCAATGGTATCAGTGGAAGTGAAGCACAGAAAGGTTAGGTGGCAGAGCCAAGACTCCAGTCCAGGCAGTTGAATGTGAAGCCTGTTTGCTTAACTAGATAAACAGAGGAAAAGGGCTTGGGGTGCCCAATAAGCCAAACTGAGTTAATGATTAAACAGGCCTTATTATCTTAGGGGCCAAAAGGGACTGAGAACACAGAAAGGTGGAGGACTTTTTCTGAACTGCAGCTCTCCGCAGACATTCTGCTGTGTTCTCCAAGTGCACGTGGTGCCCACAGCCAACTCCCAATAGAATTACTGTGTTTTTCAGCTGCCATCACCAACGACTTTGTTGAATTAAGGGAACCAGTTAAGAACCACTGTGATAAAGAATATGAAAACTGTTATATGCATTCAGTTTTATGCCTTTTAATTGATTTCAAGGGACTCATTTTGGTTTTTTTACTTTATGTTCCAATACTATTTCTTAAAAAAAACAACAACTTTGAGTCCTTATTGAATTAAGTGAGAGAGGGATTTGTCTCTACTGAGGCCAAGGTACTGAGGAAGATAATTTAAAGAAGCAAATGTCTCAACATTAACCACTTTAAGAACTTTTTTGGAAAAACATAAAGAATAAAAAATATGTAAATCAACCTGTTTCTGTATTTAAGGTTGGTAAGTTGAGATTTAGTCCATAAAATTCAGTTCAACAAATATGTACTAAGTTTGACATATGAGGCACTATACTGCATATAAAAATGAGTAGTTCTGTAAAAAAAAACTTCAGGGAAATACTCAAACTCCTAAAATTTCTTGCAAAATTTCAGGATATTTACTTAAGTGATACATACATTTGTAAGGAGTTCTTCTAACCTTCATCAGCTTCTCAGGTATATCCAAGTGCGCCCATAACTCATCGGAACCAGGATGGCCCATGTCCACAGATGGTGTGTGGTCACAGTGGTCTTTAGGCAGCAACAAGATGCATCACAATGTAGGTGACATTATTTTGTTTCCAGAAGGAAATTCACCAGAGTTGAAGCAAAGTTCTGGCCAGTGGACAGAAATGAGAACACACCTCAGCCAGCAGAAGGAGAAGGGTGGCTAGATGTCTAGCCATACAAGTCATGATTTAGCTCTGCCTGTCAACTGGAGAAAGAGTGTGGGTGAGAGGGAAAAGCTAGTGTTGATGGCCCCAGTGGTATCCCTTGTGGTATCTTGGGGAGCAAGAGAAATTCCAGCTCCAACTTGCTGTGCAAATGGGGCATTTTATATGCCGTGAGGCTTGGCGAGCCTTGACTTAGGAGCTCAGCCCTGTGTTGGAAATTTTAGCTAGACTATACCCTTGGCATTCATGGTTTTGGGGGTTGGTTAGGCTAAGTGTGGGGAGAGGCACAGAAAATCAAATAATCAATTATAAATAATAACTGTATCACCCTGGTAAAAGAAGGGAAGAGACCAGATAAGCATACAGAGAAATCTGGGGAGGATGGCATAGGAATTTGAAGCACTCAGCATTGTGAGTGAAGTAGAGACTTCCTTTCAACACAGAACCATGTAGTTTATAAAACTATTCAATAATCAGAGGCAGTGTGAAGAAAAGAGATGGCTGTCCAAGAGTAAAATAGTTAAGGTACCATAGCATGGTGATTACCAGCATTAACTACAAGGCAAGGCTGCCTGAGTTCAAATCCTGGCTTTACCACCTACTGGCTGCCATCTACTTGGCCTTAGGCAAGTTATTTCATTACTCTGAGCCTCAGTTTCCTCATTTGTAAAATGAGGGCATCATAGTGCTTAGCTCCTAGAATTACTGTGATGATTAATGGATTAATTATTGAAAGGAGCTGAGAACAAAGATCAGAGAAGAAATAAATAAAATTGAGAAGAATAAAACAATAGAAAAATCAATGAAACCAAGAGCTGGTTCTTTGGGAAAATAAATAAAATAAATAAACACCTAGCCAGACTTATTAAGAGAAAAGGAGAATCTACACACATAAACAGAATCAGAAATGAGAAAGGAAAATCACAATGAACCCCACAGAAACACAAAGAATTATTAGAGAATACTATGAAAATCTATATGCTAACAAGCTGGACAACTTCCAAGAAAAATACAACCTTCCAAGACTGACCAAAGAAGAAACAGAAAATCTAAACAGACCAATTACCAGCAACGAAATTGAATTGGTAATCAAAAAACTACCCAAGAACAAAACCCCTGGGCTAGATGGATTCACTGCTGAATTTTATCAGACAGAGAAGACATAACACCCATTCTCCTTAAAGTTTTCCAAAAAATAGAAGAGGAGGAATACTTCCAAACTCATTCTATGAAGTTCAACCATTGTGGAAAGCAGTATGGAGGTTCCTCAAAATGCTCAATATAGAAATACCATTTGACCCAGGAATCCTACTCCTAGGAATTTATCCTAAGAATGCAGTAGCCCAGTTTGAAAAAGACAGATGCGCCCCTATGTTTATTACAACACTATTTACAATAGCCAAGCCATGGAAGCAACCTAAGTGTCCGTCAGAAGATGAATGGATAAAGAAGATGTGGTACATATACACAATAGAATATTATTCAGCCATAAGAAGAAAATAAATCCTACCATTTGCAACAACATGGATGGAGCTAGAGGGTATTATGCTCAGTGAAATAAGCCAGGCGGAAAAAGACAAATACCAAATGATTTCACTCATATGTGGGGTATAAGAACAAAGAAAAAAAAACTGAAGAAAGAAAACAGCAGCAGACTCACAGAACCCAAGAATGGACTAACAGTTACCAAAGGGAAAGGGACTGGGGAGGATGGGTGGGAAGGGAGGGATAAGGGGGAAAAGGGGGCATTACGACTAGCAGACATAATGTGCAGGGGGGTGTCTCGGGGAGGGCTGTACAACACATAGAAGACAAGTAGTGATTCTACAGCATCTTACTATGTTGATGGACAGTAACTGTAATGGGGTATTTGGTGGGGACTTGATGATGGGGTGAAACTAGTATCCATAATGTTGCTCATGTAATTGTAGATTAATGATACCAAAAGAAAAAAAGAAAAAAGAAAAAAGGAAAAAAAAAAGTTCAAAATCGTCAAGTCAAGGGTGGGAGCCACCAGAAGGTCAAGGAAGTGAGGGATTTAGGGTTCTGATGAATTAATTGATGGGCTACATGGCCCAAGGTAGAAAGAGAAGAAAATAAAATGCAGGCAGGATGGGGAGATAAGCTTGAAGATAAGGGAGTAGAGTGAAAGATACAGGAAAAGAACAAGTTCGATGAACATAAGATAAAGAAGAGGGAGACTGATAGGACACATTGGTAAAAGGGGAATTACGGAATTTTAATTTCCAGAAATGGCCTATTTGGAGGAACAGCAAGTCCCACGGTGTGATGAGGCAAACAGGGGTGGCAAGTGGGTTGGAGATGATGGTTACGGAGCAGAACTGCTGAAGGCCAAGAATCTGGGAGGACAGGGATGTTAGGTGCTGATCTAAGGATGCTGAAGGTCCCGGAGATGGGAAAGGCAGGAAACAAAAAACCAAATGCCACAGTTCTGTGGTCCAGCTTGCTTTTCCCACACACGTGGGCCCTCTGTCCTTCCTGGCTTCTAAGGCACCCGAGGATCATGCATGTGGCGTGTCAGAGTCTGCCTGCCATTTGCTCGGTGCTAACACTTATTTCTTCACATCTCTATTTTCTCACTTGTAAAAATGGGTCTCAGAATATCTGCCTCAGAGAGTTGGAGGGATTAAATTAAATAATGTGTGCAAAGCATGGAGCATATAGTTAGTGTCGAGAAAGCAGCTTTTAACATCCAGGTGGGCACCTCTGATGCTCTCAGCCAGGCCATGTTGTTCTATTGAACATAAACAATCCTACAGGACACTGACATCAGACAAGGCCACTCTGAGGCCACCGAGCAGTGAGACAAAACAACACTGCTGTGCAGCCCACAAAATACCAAACATTCCCTCTTTTTGCTAAGATGAGTAACTGTTCTTTCCTTACTACGTACAGTTTCATCTATCCCCCACTAACCTTAGAGATAAGCCTTACCGCAATGCCCAGTCACGGGCTTGCCCCTGCTTTCTGACAGCACCCAGCCTAGAGAGGGCCCTGGCTTCATTAGACTCAGCCCCAAATTACCCAACCAATGTCCAAGTCTTCGAGTAGATTCTTCCTAGCACCCTCTTACTGAGATGCTCCACAGCTGCCCATGGTGTGCATTCTTCCTGGCTGCAGTGAGCAATAAACCCACCCTGCCCAACCACAAGTGTGACCCTGCTCTGAACAAAATTCCTTTGGCTGAATTTGTTCAATTAATGATAGAGCTCAATTAATGATAGTTGTTATTTTGGGAGTCAGTTTCTCTCTCTCTTCTGATGTTGTAAAGTATTCACAAAATATAAATATTGTATTTCTCATTGGTGTTAAATTGGAAAATCCAAGATAATCCCAGCTCTATAGCTTCAAAAGTCTGTGATTCTAAATTTGACATTCCCAAAGTAAATGCAACTCATTGATTTTCTATATTATTTCATTTACAAGTATATAGAACAAACATTTCATTGATATGTCCATGTAGAACCACCATTTTTAGCCTTGGCTGTAATGAAAATGAATTTCAGAATAGCCAAAGCCATGTGTTCTATGTTCCTGGTGGCTTCCCGGAGTGGCATACATGGGAGGCGAGTTGGTAGCTATTGTCCTTGGGGAGGGGGTGTCATGACTCTGGTCTGACAAAGGCTATTCATTGGAAGATCAAAAGTATTAAGGACTGTTAAAGAATAATTTTTTAAAGAGGGTATAACCATGACTCTCATACAAATGTAAAATGAACATTTGTCAAAGATTTTATGTAATCACTCATTAATGAGGGAGCCATAAGATGTTGTAGTCCCTTGAGAGGAGAATTCAAAGTACCGCACCTGTGCAGATCAATCGTGAATGTTAAAATGAACTTACAAATAGATGCAAAACTGTCTTCTTTTGGTGAGGAGGGGGAAACAATTGTGTGATTATAATAAGAAGCACAACTGGAATACACAGGTCTGTGACCAACTGTAACTCAAAGAGTGAGAGCAGAAGTGTCCATCATATTTTCAGCATGCATAGGCATGTCATGGGTGTCTAACTGTACATTTTAAGAGGGAATGGAGAGTGGAACCAGTTAGAACAAGGGCCTAAAAATATACTAGGCTGCTGGAATTTTAGAATTAAAACCCATCAGGAGGATGGGTTAAGCCAACAGTAGTTAATAGAGCTTCTGTGAAATACAACACTGATCGTATTCTTACTAGATCCAAGCGCCCCAGTGTTGCTTTTCCTTATCTCATTTAATCTTCTCAGCAACTAGTAAGTAAAGGCTATTATCATCTTCACCTTAGAAATTAGAAAAAGCTCAAAGAGGTTAAGTCACTTGGCCAAGGACACACCAAGTTAGTAAGTAGCAGTAAGAGAATTTAAACACAAAATGTCTTATTCCAAAGCTGGTGTTTCTGACTGCTTCTTTACTGTATTCCTTTCCGAGAATTTTGTGAGTGAACCAGAGGAGAGAGGAGAGGATAGCCTCAGGGATATAATATATATGAATTGTTTTGTCTCTTGGGAATAGTACCCTGATTTTTCATTTGGGATAACACCCTGCTTTGATTTCAGGTCCACGTACATTAAATAGGATTTGCCCTCCCACCCTACCACTAAGAGTGAGCATGTGACCCAGAAATGTCCACTGAGAGTACTTCATCCCCTTAACCACATTGGTTGGCTCAGAGATGGGCATATGACTCAAGTTTGGCTAATGAGGGTCAAGCCTAGGCCTGCTCCTAGTAATACTGGAAAAGATTACTTTTCTACCCCTTATTCTCTACTCCCAGGAGCTAAGGACCATGGGACCAGCAGACATCACTGCTGCTGCTAAATTGTTGTTTGAACATCAAGTCAACACAGGAAGCCAAACCTAGAGCAGAAAAGAATGAGCCCAATAACTAATCAGTTTTAAGTATCTACATTCAGCCATGCCTGAATTCTGCCAGACCAGTTCCTACTGATGCTCAAAACACAGTTCCTATCCTCCAGGATGGATGGTGGTTGAACTCAGATCTCATGGATATGTTAAACTCATATCAAACAAAAATGTTTAAAAGTATGCTTCCTTGTAAAGAAGATGTGGTACATATACACAATGGAATACTATTCAGCCATAAGAAAGAAACAAATCCTACCATTTGCAACTACATGGATGGAGCTGGAGGACATTATGCTCAGTGAAATAAGCCAGGCAGAGAAAGACAAATGCCAAATGATTTCCCTCATTTGTGGAGTATAACAATGAAGCAAAACTGTAGGAACAAAATGGCAGCAGACTCAGAGACTCCACAAATGAACTAGTGGTTACCAAAGCGGAGGGGTGTGGGAGGGCGGGTGGGGAGGGAGGGAGAAGGGGATTGAGGGGTATTATGTTTGTACATATGGTGTGGGGGATCACAGGGAGACCAGTGTAGCACAGAGAAGGTACACAGTGGATCTGTGGCATCTTGCTACACTGATAGACAGTGCCTGCATTGGGGTATGGGGGAGGACTTGATAAAATGGGTAACTGTAGTAACCACATTGTTTTTTCATGTGAAACCTTCATAAGAGTGTATATCAATCATACCTTAATAAAAAGTACACTTCCTTGCTTGAATGTGCCTTGTCTGTCTGTCTTTATGTCTTTATTTACCTCCTGTTTCCCTTATACTTCTCATCATGGCTCTCTTTCCTTTCTGACCTATTAAAAATGTCTCCTTAGAAACACATTTCTTGTCTAAGCCTACAAGAAGACATGCATGTACAAAACTCAAACAGTTTAGTTGTGGAACCAAAGGAAATCTTATCTGGAGTTCCAGGATATAAAATCATAGCTATGCAGGGAAGGTGGTCCAGTGGAGCCAGGGAGCCCAGACTGACAGCCCCTGCTCTGTCAATGCTTTTATCTGACACGTCCATGGATTTGTGGTACATGACAGTAAGTCTTAACAAAGTATTTTCAGACAGGAAAAAAAATTCTAAGGAGACATTTGTAATAGGTCAGAAAGGAAAGGGAGCAATGATAAGAAGTATAAGGGAAAAAGGAGGTAAATAAAGACATAAAGACAGACAGACAGAATAGAGTTTTGACAAACCTGACAGTTTTTGAAAACTCTTTGTTAAATCTTTTCATGTGCTGAGTAGCCATCAAAATGGCAATCTGCACACTCTGCCAGCATCATTATTTTCTTTTTGAAACATAAAGGTGCATTTATTCATGTCCATGCCACTAAATCTACCAAGTACAGTAATCAGGACCAGAGAAGGGACAAACTAGCATCATTATTTTTTTTAAACAGAAAATTCATTACAGTAAATGAAAAAAGAAAATGTAGATATATCTAACATTATCTCTTTCTTTTTCTTTTTCTCTCTGCTTTAACAATTATGAGGCTTATAAAACAGCAGGTAGATATGGAACCAACACTGTAGTTTAACTAGGGCAAAAGTTTCAAAAAGACTACATTAGAAAATGGAGAAGAGAATATTTTCAGAGCTCAGGTCTGTACTTCAAACTCCTATGGCTACAGCAGCAGTGACTCAGAAAATAGTGATGAACAGCTGTGATGTTTCAAGGGCAGGATTTTCAGCAGTAAACTAAAAAAATCATCACTATCATCATCAACACCATCATGATCATCATTATTATTTCCATCAGCATCCTCACCACATTACCATCCTCACTACCATCACCACTACCACCACCACCATCACCATCACCACCATCACCACCACCACCACCATCACCATCACCATCACCACCATCACCACCATCACCATCACACCATCATCACCACCATCACCACCACCACCACCATCACTGTCACCATCACCACCATCATCACCATCACCATCACCATCACCATCATCATCACCACCATCACCATCACCACCACCACCATCATGACCATCACCAATATAATAACCATCAACACCACCACCACCATCACCATCATCATCACCACCACCACCACCAAAAACACCACTGCCGTCACCATCACCACCACCACCACCACCATCACCATCATCACCATCATCACTATCACCACCACCATCATCACCATCACCATCACCACCACCACCACCACCACCATCATCATCATCACCATCACCACCACCATCACCACCATCATCACCATCACCATCACCACCACCACCATCACCACCATCACCACCACCAGCACCAGCACCACCACCATTATCACCATCACCACCATCATTTCCACCATTACCACCACCATCACCATCTCTACTGTTTTGAATACTGAACTTGTATTGGACACTGCTAAGTGTGCTGTGCATAACATCTCATTTCATCCTCACCATGGCCCTCTAAAGGAAATGCTGATATTATCCCCGAGCAATTAAGTGACTTGCTCAATGTCACACAGCTGGTGAGTAGCAAAGCTGGGAGCAGACCTCAAGTCAGTGTGTGCCAAAATTCCTCAATGCAACTGAAGCTTGTGAGTAAGCAATGGAAGGTGAGGAACCCAAATATGCCAGTGCAGATCCACAACCAGTGCTCTGGCATCCCCTGGAGTTGGTCCCTCACCCTCTTACTCACCAAAGGAGGATGACTATATGTATGCAGTGCACAAATCTGAGATTCATGACACATTATGTGTCGTATTGTAGGTTAAAGACCTTGAGCAAAGATTCTCCTCTCCTTCATTTTCTCAGTAGCACTGTGAATTAAGGAGAGGCAGGTTTTCAAACTCAAAGAAATGGAGAATACAATGGTGGTTGTAAGGGCTGGAGGTGAAGGAAATGGGGAAATGTTGGTGAAAGGGTACAAACATCCAGCTATAAGATGAACAAGTTCTGAGGATCTAATATACTGCATGATGACTATAATTAACAATACTGTATTATACACTTGAAAGTTTCTAAAAAAATAGATCTTAAATGTTATCACCATTTAAAAAATGTTAATTATGTGAGGCAATGGATGTGTTAAACTTAATGTGCTCATCATTTTGCAATGTACATGTGAATCAAATCATCACACTGTACACTTTAAACTTACACAATGTTATATGTCAATTACATTTCAATAAATTGGAGGAAAAAAAGAGGCAGGTTTTATTATTATTCTATCCTAAAGAAGGAAAAATAGAGACACAGAAGATGGGTCATACAAGGAACTCTTGTTAATGCAAATCTCTCTGTAACAGACCACTGGGTTTCATGCTAGAAAGGACTTTCAGCCTCAGCCCTGATCTTTCTAGTCCCAGTTTGTGTAGTCCAGGATGTAAATGTTAATTTGAGAACATGACCGTAATAGCTAATATTTGATGGGCTTTTACTATGTGCTTTATAAACTTTGTATCATTCATATTTCATAGCAACCCTCTGCAGTAGGAACTATTGTTTCCCCCAAGTTAGAAAAGAGAAAATAGAGGTTCAGAGGGATTAAGAAACTTGCTCAAACTGACCCAGCTAGCTGGAAACAGGGCCAAGATTTGAATTTGATCAATCTTACTTCCAATCCATGCTCTTAACCTGATACAAATCAGCCATGTCCAATGTACAAAAAGATTGTGTCCTAATTTATTTGCTTAGAATTGAAACATGTTTTCTCATAGAAACGATTTGTAGAGGTATAGTTCCTAGATCAACCCACAGAGGCCTATTTATGTCGTGATGTTGCTCAGATTCTACCTATTTGCAGGAAAAAATTGCAGGAACAAGATGTTTCAATGATGGTATTGAAAGTAAATATAAAAGCAAATACAATGAATAAGGAATGTTTTTTTAATCTTAAATATCTATGTTGGGGAACTCCAAAATGACTAGAAAAGATAAAGGAGGTAAATGAAAATATTTATTAAGTTTATGAAAATTCCTCGTAACCAATTTCAAGAACTGTGGAGGTGATTCCTACTGGCCATCTGTTATGAATGTCCTATTTCATGTCCTGATTCATCAGCCGCACTAATCATATGCTTACCAAAAAAGATAAAGGTTTGGCTTTGTTTTTTTAGTTTTGCACCCAACTAGAGAAGTGTGTGATATAAAAGAAAATGCACGACTTTTGGAACTAAACAGAAAAGTGTTAAAAATCAAAGCTCTGCCAAATAGAAAAGCAATTAAGAAATCTCTGTTCTACTTTAGCAGAGCTTCCATGAGCTTGTAAGTGGGAAGGAAAGCATTAAATTTGGGTATTTCTGGTCATTTATCTGAACAGAATAAGGTGTGAGACGGGGTATCAAATGTAATAGATAGTTTGAGTAATGAGGTGACTAAGTAAAAAGGCTGAAATTAAGAAAGGCTAAAATGTATCATGAGAAACAGAACACAAAATCTAGGTTAGGAGAAATTAAGATGTAAAAAACATAAAAAATCAACTGTGTCCAGGCTTGAAAAAAAATCAGTCAATGAGCAAAATGATAATAGTAATGCATGCCAAAAGGAGACCCACTGAACTGGAAGCTTTCCAAAATGTTCTTTGCTGCAGTCAGGCCATGCAAACACAGGATAAGAAGAGACTAAGGAAAGTGAACCAGTTACATTTTCTGGTTCTGGCTCAAATGGATTTAAATCAAACCAGAAAACAAATCTTGGCCCATAGCTTAAAAATACCTGGAAGATACAATAAATCCTTTTCAAGAACAACTGTTAGAAAGTGATGTTCTTTTGAAACTCAATAATCACCTATTTTTATTGAATATTTTTCCTTCTTTTAGTTTCTACTCTTGCAAAGTGGGTCGTCAATAACATTGGTTGGGAGATTGGTTTTAAAATCCAGATCAAATTCTCACCCTGATATTCAAGAACCACCTAAATGCAAGTATTTACTTTTTAGTACAGAAAGAATTTTAAATGCAACAGGACTTTTCTCAGCATATTAAAATCTTACAATAAAAAGTAAAGAAAGCCTGTAAAATGTCAATATCTTTTGTATATATAACGGTATTCTAAAAAGTGATTTCCTTTTCCATTTGGAAAATAAGCACACAGGTCAATCGACAATTTATATTTGGTTCCTTTTAGAGGTTTTGCAAACAATGAAGATTTTCTTTTGACAGCATTCTTCTTTCCATAAAAGAACTATTGTCCCGGGGCACATTTCATTATTTAGGAATAGAGTGACCCGTGGGCACAAACGGAGAAGACAACAGGGAGGTTTTCATGTTCATGAGATAAATAGTTCCCTTGGAAACCTGCAGTATACTCTACTTTTTCTCACATCTGTTGCCAAGGGGATGAGAGTCACACCCAGTAGCTGGAAGGCTTGAAATGGGACTTGCGTGTGGGGCTAACCCACAGCTTTAGGGCAAGGAGAACCGTGAAGCCACCTGTCAGACCACAAAAGTTCTCTATGTTGCTTTTCCAGAAGTTGCTTAAACCTCTGGGAATAACAGTCAAGATTCTGTTGTATTGTATATACTCAATAATGGGGCCATGAGCTGACATAAAAATAAGTCTTCCCTCTCCCCATCTGGTTGGTAATATGCAGCACTCTCCCACATCAAAGTAAGCCTTGTTAAAGCTACATTCAATAAGAAAGCACTGTGCCTGGTCTTGCTACCCCTGGATCTATATACATATATATATATAATGTATTGAGGACTTGCTATGTGCCAGGGTTTACTTGACATGCATTTTCTTAGTTAATGTTCACAGCAAACTCATAAGGCTGGTATTAATTTTTAGCCTTAAGTACTGAGGCATAAGAAAGGTTAAAACTTTGCACAGCTCTTACAGCTAGTAATGATAGGGCTGCACTATGAACCAGATTAGCCTGCACTGATTGTATTGGTTGCTGTGGTTAATGTAGCAGCTGCCACCAGTGTCCTGCATACAGCCTTCACCAACTTGGTGGGTTCAGGCCGATGGAGCTCCCAGCATGGGCATTTCCTCACCTGAAGGCCCTTTCTGGAACTATGGAAGGCACTTTAACTGGCATGTGCTTGCAGCAAGCCAGAAACACCAGGAAATTACTACAGCCTTTCCTTGCTCCAATAGCCCTCCAGCTCTTGTCTACTCCCAGACTCTTTGTCTCCAGTAGGACTATTCTGAGATGTGTGTTTCCCACCATTGCTCAGAATTTCCCTTTGGAATTAAATTTCAATTGCTCACTGAAGTAGCTGGTTTCAGAATGCGCTGTTTACTGTCCTCTTTTCCTTCCCTGTACCCTTTACCCACTTACTACCTGTACTCCTTGCATGTGCTGAATAACAACTAACATTCAAATCCCTGTCTTGGAATCCGATTTGGGGAGAACCCAAACTAAAACAGTCATGTAACCCAGTTCAGATATATAGCTAGTCTTCAGATCCATAACTAATCTTTAGGAGTACTTCCTTTCAGGATTTTACAAAAAACAAAATATGGTAAGTGTGATTGAACACACTATAGAAGGAGAACCATATACTTCCAACTTCATTCCTTTGCATGTGAATATCCAGTTTTCCCATCACCATTTGTTGAAAAGTCTGTCCTCTCCCCGTTGAATGGTCTTGACATCCTTGTCAAAAATCATTTGACCATATGTGTAAGAGTTCATTTCTGGGCTATTTATTCTATTTCACTGGACTATATGTTTGCTTTTATGCCAGTCCCACTGCTATAGCTTTGTAGTAAGTTTTGAAATCAGGACATGTGAGAACTACAACTATGTTCATCTTTGAGACTATTTTGGCTTTCTGGGGTCCCTTGAAATTCCACATGAATTTTAGGATGGAATTTTCTAATTGTATAAAAAAAAAGCCATCATAGGGATTTTGACAGCGGTTGCATTGAATCTGCAGATTTCTTTGAGTAATATGGGCATCTTAATAATAGTAAGCCTTCCAACCATGAACACTCGATGTCTTTCTATGGATTTAGGTCTTCTCAAGTTCTTTAAACAATGTTTTGTAGTTGTGAGTGTACAAGACTTTTACCTCCTTGATTAAGTTTATTCCAAAGTATTTTATTCTTTCGATGTTATCATACATGGAATTGTTTATTTCTTTTTTGGATTGTCCTTTTAGTGTAAAGAAGCACAACTGATTTTTGTGCGTTGACTTTGTATTCTGCAACTTTGCTGAATTCATTTATTAGTTCTAACAGTTTCTGTATGTGTGTAATTTTAAGAATTTTCTGCATATGGGATCATGTCATCTGCAAATACAGATAATTTTACTTCTTCCTTTCCAATTTGAATGCCTTTTGTTTACGTTTCTTGCCTAGTTGCTCTGGCTAAGACTTCTAAAGCTATATGGAAGAGATATGGTCAGAGTAGCCATCCTTGTCTGGCCCCTGATCCTAGAGGAAAAGTTTTAATTCTTTCACCATTAAATATGCTGTTGATTGCGGGTTTTTCATTTATGGTTTTTATTATGTTAATGTAGTTTCCTTCCATTCTTAGTTTCTTGAGCATTTTTGTCACAAAAATGTGTTGAATTTTTCAAGTGCTCTTTTTTCCCCCTTGATTGATGCTCATTTGTTGACTCATCCTTGCATTGCAGAAGCAAATCCCACTTGATAATAGTACATAATCTTTTTAATGTCCTATTGAATTCTATTTACTAGTATTTGAAGATGTCTTCATCAATATTTGTAAGGGATATTCATCTGTAATACATATTCTTGTAATGTCTGTTTGGCTTTGGTATCAGGTCAATGTTAGCTCTATAGAATGAGTTTGGAAGTGTCACCTCTTCTTCAATTTTTTGATAGAGTTTGAGGACTGGTGTTTATTCTTATTTAAATGTTTGGTAGAATCCACCAGGGAAGCCATTTGGTTCTGGAATTTTCTCTGTTGTGAGTTCTTGATTGCTGATTTAATTTCCTTACTTGTTATAGGTCTGTTCAGAACTGACATTTCTTCAGGAGTTGATCTTTTTGTAGGTTGTGTGCTTCTAGGACTATATCTGTTTCATTTAGATAATCCAATTTAGCATACAATTGTTATATGTAATCCTTTTATACTTCTTTTTATTTCTGTAATATCAGTCACAATGTCCACACTTTGATTTTAGTTGAGTCTTACCTCTTTTTTTCTTAATCCAGCTAAAAGTTTGTCAATTTCATTGATCTTTTCAAAGAATGACCTCTTGGTTTTATTAATGTCTCCATCTTTTTCTATTCTCTACTTTTCCAATCTCCACACTAATCTTTATTATTTGCTAGCTTTGAGTTTATGGGCTACTTATGCTTGATCTTTGCTAATGGATTTTTTTCAAGCTCTAACTTGGATACAGTTTTTAATTATATTGTGGAGGAAGGTTGGTTTAATAAAGTATCAACTATTTACTTCTTATTACTAAAGGAATGGCTTTTCTTTCTGTTTACTTGACAACACAGCTTTGGCACTTCCCTGCTGGAGGGGAAGGGACCCAACTCCATTACTTTTATGGACAGTGTAATTTCCTGTGTGGGATTCAAGAAAGATACCTCTCTCTGGGACCTGATTTCATGACATTACCAGGTAATATCATCAATGACAGCCTGGGACCACAGGGGTAACTGCTGAGGACTTTCCCATTTCATTTTCAATAACTTCCTTGCTCAGTATGCCATGAAGACCAGTGGTTCTCCATCTCATCTGTCTTGGTCATTTGAGAGATGACCAAGTTTTCTAATGATTTACATTTTTGTTTTTAAGTTTGAAAAGATTCAAGTTTATCCTTCTAATAACTACACTTTCACTTGTCTTCCAAAGTGCTTTCTTCAGTAAAAGAGGAAGAAATGTAATCAAAGCTAAACCCAAAGGACCTGGAAATTTCTTTAGCACAGGGGAGTGTCATAGGGAGAGTCGGAGAACTCCCGGGGCAGGCTCCCATCTTACTGGCAAATGCTCAGCATTTGGGAAAGCTGACCATGAGGTAGAGGCAGTAGATGGGTGCAGAATCAGTCTTTAATTTTACCAAACAACTGCTCAGTGATCATTTATTATGGACCAGTCACTATTTCAAGAGCCTTATATGTATTATCTCATTGAATACTTAAAAGAACAGCAAGTAATTTTACTATCACACCCATGTTTCAGAGAGTTTAAAGAATTTACTGAAGGCCACACAGTGGCAGAGCTGGGAATTGAACTCGCCAAGTATGACTCCAGATTCTGTGGTTCTCACTACATCCCATCACTTTGATGTTGAGATTAACCTCAGAGTGTCTTGGTATAATTCTCTGATCTCCAAAACCGCCTCTACTGTTAATAGCATAAAATTAAAATGGAGAGGAGGGCAGTTTTCACTACTAATATCCTCATTCACTCATTTATTTATTCACTTATTTAATTGATAACTTCTTATGAGTGTCAACCATGTGCTAGGTATTTTGCCCAAACTTGAAAATACATCAAGGAACAAGACGACATACCATCCCTCCCACTCTTATGGGAATTACATGATTTGGGTTTGAAATTGATGATCAACATATAAATAAACAAGAAAATTGCAACAGTGATATGTGCCAGGAAATATAATAAACATAAACAATAAAAAGTGTCTGGGGAGCTACTTTAGATTCACTGGGCAGTGGCACCTGGACTAAGACCTAAGCAACAGCAAGAGGCTCCATGAGAAGGTCTGGGGAAGGGAAGCCCAAGCAGAAGGTAAAGGAACCAGCCTGACGTGTTTGAAACAGACAAAAGGGCACCATTGTTGGAGAGTAGCTAGGCAGGGGCCAGATAAGGTGTCAGGCTATGGAAAAGATTTTGGATTTCACAGTAAATGTGATAGGAAAACACTGGAGAGTTTCAACAAGGGAGTAAGATGATTGAGGTCACTTCCCATTCCCCCATTTTACTACTTGTAGCAAGAGTCCCCACATAGTTGATAGAGACCTTTCAGCCAGTGTTGGTGCTTTATGCTTTATCCACTAGATCCTCAAACAGGCAGCTGTCACCATGTTCCTTTCCCAACAGATTCCCAGAATTCCAATTAGGAGGGAATCTTGGTACAACTCCCCAATCTGTTACTTGCTCTTAGGGCTCCAGTATGAGCTACATGAGAGCCCATGTATGAGCTACAACATTGTCAGCCAGCCCTTGAGGTTGCACCCAATGTCTGTCTGGCCTGTGTGTGCCTCAGCATGTAGAGAGACCCTTCAGCATCCACCAGCTTCCAAAGAGATTCTTAAGCTATAGGAACATTAAATTGACTGCTTCCCTGCATGAGGAACCCCTGAGTGACAATTCTCCTTGGAAAAGTAATTCCTAGGGTAATATTAGTCACATGTTAAATGCTTAAAGCAGTCACATTCATTTCGGAGATGAATATTAGGGCCTCAACAAATATTTGTCATATGAATGAATGAAAAATTAGCCAGTTTCCCATCCCCTGAACAAATTATGGTTGAGAAAAGTCACATATTTAGAATGTGCCAATGCTGAGCTTCAAACTAGAATTTTTTGACTTCAATAACTGGACTTTCCATTTCAGTATACATTACAGTAAAGGAAATGTTAAAGAAGCATTTTCAACAAACCTCAATATCTTGCTGGAATATTAGAACACAATAATAATAATAGGTGTTTTTTTTTTTTGAGCACTCATTATGTGCTAGTGTAAAGACAGGACAACAGGCCTAAAATGCAGTCACTTATGCTAACTAAGCCCTATCTATGTCACCAAAACAGATTTAATTACAGTTTCAGCTCTCCCAGAAATGGAATCTTCAGCCAGTCGATTGGAATTGCCTGACCAGCATTAGTTACATAATCTGACTGATAAACCCCTACCACTTTCTATAAGGAAAGTAAACTTGCAAGAACCAATCATCTTTTTTGTCCAATAGAATTTCCTTGTTCCTGTTCCCTTCTGCTTGTAAAATCTCTTGCCCTATGTAGCTCTTCAGAGCTGCTTTCTATCTGCCAGATTGGATGCTGCCCAATTGATGAATTTGTGAATAAAGCCAATAAGATCTTTAACATTTATTCACTCAAATTTTCTTTTTTTTAATACTCGGCACTCATCTCAGCAACCTTATGAGGTAAATAATCTCATTACTCCCATTTTACAATGAGGCAACTGAAACAGAGAGGTTAAGTAACCCAACCAAAGTCACACAGCGAGGAAGTGGCTATAGCAGCACTCTGACCCAGGATCTGCACACCACACATCCCCTCAGGCTGTTTGCTAGCTCACATCCATTTAGGCTGGCAACCTACTCAGGACTCAGGTAGAGGAAGAACCTGTCCAGGCTGATGAGTTCTTAGGATTCAACCAAAAGTTCCCAAGATATTTTCATCTATCAAAGTGAGAGAAAAACTATATCTGACTTATGAAATCACAACCCTTCTCTCAAAAATACAGAAACAGAGGCGGAGCCAAGATGGCGGCGTGAGTAGAGCAGTGGAAATCTCCTCCCAAAAACACATGGAGCTATGAAAATATAACAAAAAAAACTCTTCCTAAAATAGAGACCAGAGGACACAGGACAACATCCAGACCACATCCACACATGCAAGAACCCAGCACCTTGCAAAGGGGGTAAGATACAAGCCCCGGCCTGGCAGGACCCAAGTGCCCCTCCCCCTGGCTCCCGGCGGGTGGAAAGAAACCGGAGTGTTTTTTTTTTTGTTTTTTTTTTGGCGAGTGCTTTTTGGAAGCCTTAAAGGGACAGGGCCCCCGTTGCTAGGAAGGCAGGGCGGCAGGACCAGTGAGGGGGTGCCTGGGACCGGCGCCTGAGGACAAAGATTACCGCGTTTTTCCCTACGGGACCGGTGGGCGGGTGCCTGAGATCGGCACCTGAGGACTGAGGAAATCGCGCACTTTTCCCCTTTTTTTTTTTCTCTTTTTGGCGAGTGCTTTTTGGAAGACTTAAAGGGACAGGGACCCCGGTGCTAGGGAGGCAGGGCGGCGGGACTGGTGAGCGGGTGCCTGGGACCGGCACCTGAGGACAAAGACTATCCCATGTCTTTCCCTGTGGGACCGGAGGGCAGGTGCCTGAGACCGGCGCCTGAGGACGGAGGAAATCGCGGATTTTTCCCCTTTTTTTTCCTCTTTTTGGCGAGTGCTTTTTGGAAGCCTTAAAGGGACAGGGACCCCAGTGCTAGGGAGGCAGAGCAGCAGGACCGGTGAGCGGGTGCCTGGGACCGGCGCCTGAAGACAAAGAATATCGCGCATTTTTCCCTGCGGGACCGGTGGGCGGGTGCTTTTTGGAAGCCTTGAAGGGACAGGGACCCTGGTGCTAGGGAGGCAGGGCAGCAGGACCAGTGAGCTGGTGCCTGGGACCGGTGCCTGAGGAAAAAAAAAAAAAATCACGTGTTTTTTCCTTTTTTTTTTTTTCCTGTTCCCTCTCTCATTGTTGCTGTTGTTGTTTTGGTTTGCAGAGTGCTTTTTGGAAGTCTTAAAGGGGCAGGATAGGTCACTTAGACCAGAGGCAGGGAATCTGGGGATCTCTGGGCACTCTAACCCCCTGGGCAGCAGGGAGCACAGAGGCCCCTTACGGAGATAAATAGCCTCCCGGCCGCTCCCCCTCCAACGGGGCTCCACCACTTTGGAGGAGCAGCCCCAGCCAGGCCACGCCCACAGCAACAGCGGAGATAAACCCCATAGCAACCGGGCAGGAAGCAGAAGCCCTGTCTATGCACAGCTGCCCAGCACAAGCCACTAGAGGTCGCTATTCTCCCAGGAAAAGGCTACAAACCAACAAGAAGGGAAGCTCTTCCAGCGGTCACTTGTACCAGCTCACAAACTATCTCTATCACCATGAAAAGGCAAAACTACAGGCAGACAAAGATCACAGAGACAACACCTGAGAAGGAAACAGACCTAACCAGTCGTCCTGAAAAAGAATTCAAAATAAAAATCATGAACATGCTGACAGAGATGCAGAGAAAAATGCAAGAGCAATGGGATGAGATGCAGAGAAAAATGCAAGAGCAATGCGATGAAGTCCGGAGTGAGATCACAGATGTCAGGAAGGAGATCACAGAAGTGAAACAATGCCTGGAAGGATTTATAAGCAGAATGGATAAGATGCAAGAGGCCATTGATGGAATAGAACCCAGAGAACAGGAACGTATAGAAGGTATAGAAGCTGACATAGAGAGAGATAAAAGGATCTCCAGGAATGAAACAACACTAAGAGAACTATGTGACCAAGCAAAAAGGAATAATATTCGTATTATAGGGATACCAGAAGAAGAAGAAAGAGGAAAAGGGATAGAAAGTCTCTTTGAAAAAATAATAGCTGAGAACTTCCCCAAACTGGGGGAGGAAATAATCTAACAGACCATGGAATTACACAGAACCCCCAACAGAAAGGATCCAAGGAGAACAACACCAAGACATATTGTAATTAAAATGGCAAGGATCAAGGACAAGGAAAGAGTTTTAAAGGCAGCTAGAGAGAAAAAGGTCACCTATAAAGGAAAACCCATCAGGCTAACATCAGACTTCTTGACAGAAACCCTACAGGCCAGAAGAGAATGGCATGATATACTTAATGCAATGAAACAGAAGGGCCTTGAACCAAGGATACTGTATCCAGCACGACTATCATTTAAATATGATGGCGGGATTAAACAATTCCCAGACAAGCAAAAGCTGAGGGAATTTGCTTCCCACAAACCACCTCTACAGAGCATCCTACAGGGACTGCTCTAGATGGGAGCACTCCTAAAAAGAGCACAGAACAAAACACACAACATATGAAGAAGGGAGGAGAAGGAATAAGAAGGGAGAGAAGAAAAGAATCTCCAGACAGTGTATATAACAGCTCAATAAGCGAGCTAAGTTAGGCAGTAAGATACTAAAGAAGCTAACCTTGAACCTTTGGTAACCACGAATCTAAAGCCTGCAATGGCAATAAGTACATATCTCTCAATAGTCACCCTAAATGTAAATGGACTTAATGCACCAATCAAAAGACAAAGAGTAACAGAATGGATAAAAAAGCAAGACCCATCTATATGCTGCTTACAAGAAACTCACCTTAAACCCAAAGACAAGCATAGACTAAAAGTCAAGGGATGGAAAAACATATTTCAGGCAAACAACAGTGAGAAGAAAGCAGGGGTTGCAGTACTAATATCAGACAAAATAGACTTCAAAACAAAGAAAGTAACAAGAGATAAAGAAGGATACTACATAATGATAAAGGGCTCAGTCCAACAAGAGGATATAAACATTCTAAATATATATGCACCCAATACAGGAGCACCAGCATATGTGAAGCAAATACTAACAGAACTAAAGAGGGGAATAGACTGCAATGCATTCATTTTAGGAGACTTCAACACACCACTCACCCCAAAGGATAGATCCACTGGGCAGAAAATAAGTAAGGACACACAGGCACTGAACAACACACTAGAACAGATGGACCTAATAGACATCTATAGAACTCTACATCCAAAAGCAACAGGATATACATTCTTCTCAAGGGCACATGGAACATTCTCCAGAATAGACCACATACTAGCTCACAAAATGAGCCTCAGTAAACTCCAAAATATTGAAATTCTACCAACCAATTTTTCAGACCACAAAGGTATAAAAGTAGAAATAAATTCTACAAAGAAAAAAAAAAGGCTCACAAACACATGGAAGCTTAACAACATGCTACTAAATAATCAATGGATCAATGAACAAATCAAAATAGAGATCAAGGAATATATAGAAACAAATGACAACAACAACACTAAGCCCCAACTTCTGTGGGACGCAGCGAAAGCAGTCTTAAGAGGAAAGTATATAGCAATCCAGGCACACTTGAAGAAGGAAGAACAATCCCAAATGAATAGTCTAACATCACAATTATCAAAACTGGAAAAGGAAGAACAAATGAGGCCTAAAGTCAGCAGAAGGACTGACATAATAAAGATCAGAGAAGAAATAAACAAAATTGAGAAGAATAAAACAATAGCAAAAATCAACGAAACCAAGAGCTGGTTCTTAGAGAAAATAAACAAAATAGATAAGCCTCTAGCCCAACTTATTAAGAGAAAAAGAGAATCAACACAATCAACATAATCAGAAATGAGAATGGAAAAATCACGACAGATTCCACAGAAATACAAAGAATTATTAAAGACTACTATGAAAACCTATATGCCAACAAGCTGGAAAACCTAGAAGAAATGGACAACTCCCTAGAAAAATACAACCTCCCAAGACTGACCAAGGAAGAAACACAAAAGTTAAACAAACCAATTACGAGCAAAGAAATTGAAATGGTAATCAAAAAACTACCCAAGAACAAAAACCCGGGGCCGGACGGATTTACCTCGGAATTTTATCAGACACACAGAGAAGACATAATACCCATTCTCCTTAAAGTGTTCCAAAAAATAGAAGAAGAGGGAATACTCCCAAACTCATTCTATGAAGCCAACATCACCCTAATACCAAAACCAGGCAAAGACCCCACCAAAAAAGAAAATTACAGACCAATATCCCTGATGAATGTAGATGCAAAAATACTCAATAAAATATTAGCAAACAGAATTCAACAGTATATCAAAAGGATCATACACCATGACCAAGTGGGATTCATCCCAGGGATGCAAGGATGGTACAACATTCGAAAATCCATCAACATCATCCAGGGATGATCATCTCCAAGGACTCTCAGCAAAATGGGTATAGAGGGCAAGTACCTCAACATAATAAAGGCCATATATGATAAACCCACAGCTAACATCATACTACAACATTCAAAAATCCATCAACATCATCCACCACATCAACAAAAAGAAAGACAAAAACCACATAATCATCTCCATAGATGCTGAAAAAGCATTTGACAAAATTCAACATCCATTCATGATAAAAACTCTCAGCAAAATGGGAATAGAGGGCAAGTACCTCAACATAATAAAGGCCATATATGATAAACCCACAGCCAGCATTATACTGAACAGCGAGAAGGTGAAAGCATTTCCTCTGAGATCGGGAACCAGACAGGGATGCCCACTCTCCCCACTGTTATTTAACATAGTACTGCAGGTCCTAGCCACGGCAATTAGACAAAACAAAGAAATACAAGGAATCCAGATTGGTAAAGAAGAAGTTAAACTGTCACTATTTGCAGATGATATGATACTGTACATAAAAAACCCTAAAGACTCCACTCCAAAACTACTAGAACTGATATCGGAATACAGTGAAGTTGCAGGATACAAAATTAACACACAGAAATCTGTAGCTTTCCTATACACTAACAATGAATCAATAGAAAGAGAAATCAGGAAAACAATTCCATTCACTGTTGCATCAAAAAGAATAAAATACCTAGGAATAAACCTAACCAAAGAAGTGAAAGACTTATACTCTGAAAACTACAAGTCACTCTTAAGAGAAATTAAAGGGGACAGTAATAAATGGAAACTCATCCCATGCTCATGGCTAGGAAGAATTAATATCGTCAAAATGGCCATCCTGCCCAAAGCAATATACAGATTTGATGCAATCCCTCCCAAATTACCAGCAACATTCTTCAATGAATTGGAACAAATAATTCAAAAATTCATATGGAAACACCAAAGACCCCGAATAGCCAAAGCAATCCTGAAAATGAAGAATAAAGTAGGGGGATCTCACTCCCCAACTTCAAGCTCTACTACAAAGCCATAGTAATCAAGGCAATTTGGTACTGGCACAAGAACAGAGCCACAGACCAGTGGAACAGATTAGAGACTCCAGACATTAACCCAAACAAATATGGTCAATTAATATTTGATAAAGGAGCCAAGGACATACAATGGCAAAATGACAGTCTCTTCAACAGATGGTGTTGGCAAAACTGGACAGCTACATGTAGGAGAATGAAACTGGACCATTGTCTAACCCCATATACAAAGGTAAACTCAAAATGGATCAAAGACCTGAATGTAAGTCACGAAACCATTAAACTCTTGGAAAAAAACATAGGCAAAAACCTCTTAGACATAAACATGAGTGACCTCTTCTTGAACATATCTCCCCGGGCAAGGAAAACAACAGCAAAAATGAGTAAGTGGGACTACATTAAGCTGAAAAGCTTGTGTACAACAAAAGACACCATCAATAGAACAAAAAGGAACCCTACAGTATGGGAGAATATATTTGAAAATGACAGATACAATAAAGGCTTGACGTCCAGAATATATAAAGAGCTCACACACCTCAACAAACAAAAAACAAATAACCCAATTAAAAAATGGGCAGAGGAACTGAACAGACAGTTCTCTAAAAAAGAAATATAGATGGCCAAGAGACACATGAAAAGATGCTCCACATCACTAATTATCAGAGAAATGCAAATTAAAACTACAATGAGGTATCACCTCACACCAGTAAGGATAGCTGCCATCCAAAAGACAAACAACAAATGTTGGCAAGGCTGTGGAGAAAGGGGAACCCTCCTACACTGCTGGTGGGAATATAAATTAGTTCAACCATTGTGGAAAGCAGTTTGGAGGTTCATCAAAATGCTCAAAACAGACCTACCATTTGACCCAGGAATTCCACTCCTAGGAATTTACCCTAAGAACACAGCAATCAAGTTTGAGAAAGACAGATGCACCCCTATGTTTATTGCAGCACTATTTACAATAGCCAAGAATTGGAAGCAACCTAAATGTCCACCAGTAGATGAATGGATAAAGAAGATGTGGTACATATACACAATGGAATACTACTCAGCCATAAGAAGTGGAAAAATCCAACCATTTGCAGCAACATGGATGGAGCTGGAGAGTATTATGCTCAGTGAAATAAGCCAAGCAGAGAAAGAGAAATACCAAGTGATTTCACTCATCTGAGGAGTGTAAGAACAAAGGAAAAACTGAAGGAACAAAACAGCAGCGGAATTACAGAACCCAAAAATGGACTAACAGGTACCAAAGGGAAAGGAACTGGGGAGGATGGGTGGGCAGGGAGGGATAAGGGGGGGAAGGAGAAGGGGGGTATTAAGATTAGCGTGCATGGGGGGGAGGGAGAAAGGGGAGGGTGGGCTGCACAACACAGAGAGGACAAGTAGGGATTCTACAACATTTTGCTAAGCTGATGGACAGTAACCGTAATGTGGTTGTTAGGGGGGACCTGATATAGGGGAGAGCATAGTAAACATAGTACTCTTCATGTAAGTGTAGATTAAAGATTAAAAAAAAAAAAGAAAGAAAGAAAGAAAGAAAAGGGGGATTACTCCTTGATAGGATAAAACTATTGGTAAATCAAAGATCAACGCATGCTTTAAATATCCTTAATGTTGATCACTTAAAGGGTGTCAGATGATCAGCTATGGAGGTACTCTTTTCTGATAATATTCCTTTCTCTTAATAAAAAAAAAAAAAAAAGCAGTCCCTGTGTGCTGACCTCCAATGAGTTCTGCACAGTGGTATAGAGGGCATGTCAAAGTGTGGGCAAAGGGTCTGTTTGTTTCTATGCAGAAGATCAAGGCCTAGCTTGGATACCCAGAAAATGAACTAAGATACGATATGAGGAGGAGCTTCTGGCATCAGCACTCTCTGGAGGACTCGTGTGCCGGGGGATGATCATAAAAAAGCCTCCACAGGGATCCGGGCGATGCTGCGGTCGTGGCTGCGTCTACCCCACCGTTTCCTGGACTTGCCATTGGAATGAGGAGGGAGATGTCTAGGCTGGCATGTGCATACAGTGAGACAACGAATTTGACCGGATCTGTACTGTTGGAACTCAACCAGGAGTTGGGAGGGGTGCAAGGTGTAGCACTCCAAAATCTTGTGACTATAGACTATCTACGGTTAAAAGGACATATGGGAGGTGAACAGATTCCAGAAATGGGCTGCTTTAATTTGTCTGATTTTTCTCAGACTGTTCAAGTACAGTTGGACAATATCCATCATATCATAGACAAATTTTCACAAATGCCTAGGGTGCCTAAATGGTTTTCTTGGCTTCACTGGAGATGGATGGTAATTATAGATTTGCTTTGTTTATGTCACCATATTCCTATTATGTTAATATGTGTGTACAAATTAGTTAGTAGTTTAAAACCTATACATTCTTAAGGCACTCTACAAGAAGATATGTCAAAGAAATAATCAATCCTCCCATGTTTTCTTCCATATGCTACCTTATAGCTTTTCTTCTTCCTTCCTAATTACAACCCTTAAATAGAATTCGTGCCTCATATCGAATTTACCGAGCATCATAATTCCTCCAAGGGGTAAAGATACCTCGAGACAAGTGCTGGGCATAGAAGCCACAGGGCATAAATCTGCAAAGAAGTAAAAAGCTAACCTTTTCAAACAATATGGCTTCTCTCTCACTTACCAACTTTACATTTCCCTGTATGGCCCCGGAAGATGACTGGTTAGCCAGAGACGGGTAAGATTCCTCAAGTGAGGAACAACCTAAGACAGGCACAGTTGCAGGGGGGCCATCAGGTGAGAAATTGGGGATCAACAGAGGTGAGGCTCAGAACCTCATCCCCCCTGCTTTGCGAGAAATCTTCTGCATCCGTGGATGGTTTATTGCCCTTGTCTAGCTTGGATTAACACATAGTCTACAGGCACACACCTGATCATCTACATTTGCCCTCTTGCCACACTAAGCTATGTTTTCTACCTTTATCTTGCATCTACCTACCACTTCAGCATTTTATTAAAAATAAAAATAATAATAATAAAGGGAGAAATGTGGGATCAACATATAAATCAAGTATAAAAATCAAATGAATATTCATATTTGACCTGATTGTTTATAGTTCATAATGCGTGATCAGATCCAAAAGTTTCTGTGATGAGTGCCCTTGTACTGTTCACCATGTAAGAATTTATTCACTATGTAAGAATTCGTTCACCATGTAAGAACTTGTTCATTATGCTTCAGAAGATTGGAGACTGACGAGAGTTAGGCTTGAGATGGATTAATGATTGTACATTGAGCATTGACCCCCCTATACTGAATTTTATTTTTGTTAACAACCATTTGATCAATAAATATGAGAGATGCCCTCTCAAAAAAAAAAAAATACCAACAGCATTCTTCAATGAACTAGAGAAATCATTTTAAAATTCATATGGATTCACAAAAGACCTCAAATAGCCAAAGCAGTTCTGAGAAGGAAGAATAAAGCTGGGGGCATATGCTCCCCTACTTCAAGCTCTACTACAAAGCCACAGTAATGAAGACAATTTGGTACTGTCACAGAAAAGACCCACAGACCAATGGAACAGACTAGAGAGCCCTGATGTAAACCCAAGCATATATGGTCAATTAATATATGATAAAGGAGTCATGGACATTTAATGGGGAAATGACAGCCTCTTCAATAGCTGGTGTTGGCAAAACTGGACAGCTACATGTAAGAGAATGAAACTGGATTATTGTCTAACTCCATAGACGAAAGTAAACTTGAAATGGACCAAAGACCTGAACGTAAGTCATGAAACCATAAAACTCTTAGAAGAAAACATAGGCAAAACTCTCTTGAATATAAACATGAGCAACTTTTTCCTGAATGCATCTCCTCGGGCAAGGGAAACAAAAGCAAAAATGAACACATGGGACTACATCATGCTAAAAAGCTTCTATACAGCAAATGATACCATCTGCAGCAAAGGCATCCTACAGTATGGAAGAATATATTTGTAAACAACATATCTGACAAGGGGTTAACATTCAAAATATATAAAGAACTCTCATGCCTCAATACCCAAAAAGCAAATAACCCTATTAAAAAATGGGCAGAGGATATGAACACACTCTTCTTCAAAGAAGAAATTCAGATGGCCAACAGACACATGAAAAGATGCTCCACATTGCTAATTATCAGGGAAATGCAAATTAAAACCACAATGAGATATCACCTCACACCAGTAAGGATGGCCAACATAGAATAGACTAGGAACAACAAATGCTGGCAAGGGTATGGAGAAAGGGAAACCCTCCTACACTGCTGGTGGGAATGTAAATTAGTTCAACCATTGTGGAAAGCAATACAGAGGTTCCTCAAAAAACTAAAAATAGAAATACTATTTGACCCAGGAATTCCACTCCTAGGAATTTGCTCAAAGAAAACAGGTTCTCAGATTCAAACAGACATATGCACCCCTATGTTTACTGCAGCACTTTTTACAATAGCCAAGATATGGAAGCAGCCTAAGTGTCCATCAGTAGATGAATGGATGAAGAAAAGGTGGTACATATACACAATGGAATACTATTCAGCCTTAAAAAACATTTGCAACAACATGGATGAGCTAGAGGGTATTATGCTCAGTGAAATAAGCCAGGCGGAGAAAGACAAGTACCAAATGATTTCCCTCATTTGTGGAGTGTAACAACGAAGCAAAACTGAAGGAACAAACCAGCAGCAGACTCACAGACTCCAAGAAGGAACTAGTGGTTACCAAAGGGGAGGGTGTGGGAGGGCAGGTGGGGAGGGAGAAGGGGATTGTGGAGTATCATGATTGGCACACATGGTGTGTATGGGATCATAGGAAGACAGTGTAGCTCAGGGAAGACAAATAGGGACTCAGTGGCATCTTACTACACTGATGGACAGTGATTGCAAAGGGGTGGGGGGGGCACTCGATAATAAGGGTGAATGTAATAACCACATTGTTTTTCTTGTGAAACCTTGATAAGAGTGTATCTCAATTATACCCTAATAAAAAAAACGCTAATGTCTTGGGGAAAAAAAAATACAGAAACAGAAGAGAATTAAGACCTAATAAATAGAGAAAAGAATTAACCCATCTAGAGTACAAAGACCACTGGACAACAAGTGAAAGATGACATTTATTGTCTGTGAAGCTTTTATTGTATTTCCTTGACAACTGTGTAGTGAAATTATTTTAATTTGTCCATTCAAGTTTATTAGCATTAAAAAAACCTCCCTAATGTGAGAAAAAACAGCCCAATGTGATCTCTATTATTTTGCCCTTATTTTTCCTGCTGAGAGCAGCATATTTTGCCCATGCACCTTGTATGTTTCTCTTGGATGGACTCGGGCTTTCTTGAAGGCTCCCAATGCAACCCCAGGAAGGTCTATGTCACGGTCTTTCAGATGGCTAGATGTAGGTTTTTTTCCCCTCTAGATCCTAATGAACTGGAGTTATTCTGTGTTCTTCTAGAAAGAATTATCTTCAAATTATTTTGAATCCAGTGTTGACATATGGTGGCCTCTATATTTATCATGATAATTTTGTAGCCTCTCTGCTGTTTAATTTGTTATATAGATGCCTGATGAAAGCCTTATCAAGCCATTTTTCACAGTCAACTCTAAATCTTTTCAGGTTGCCCATGTGAGCTTATATTAGAATGTATGCCTCCTGGAGGAGGCATTGCAACACTAGAAAACAAGTTGCAATTTGAAATGTTATATGTATGCAGTGCAGAAAATAATTCTATGTCCACATTCAAAAGAGCCACAGTAACTGAGGGAACCAAACATTGCCAGGAATGAAAACATCCGAGTTCCAGGGAAAGTTCCAGATAAAACTGAAGAGTAAGGAACTCCTCTGCTGACCTCTCCATAGAGAGCCAGGAGCCAAAGAATAAATTGGTGGTGGTGGGTGTGACTGTGAGATTGAGTCGGGTCTCACAGCACAGACAGAGCTGTGGAAATGAAGCTTGAAGCCAGATGTAATGACACAGGCACATGAATCAAATCAGATTCAAGACTAGAGGTTCAAACACCTAAAATTTATTTAATTTAAAAAGAAAGGCATTCAGAAAAGTGATTTATACATTTTGCTACTCTGATCTCAGTGATAACACCCCAAGCACACTGAAAGAGTAATTAATTCCCTTTCATCATCTAAGCAGTGAACCCTCATTCATTCAAGAAATACTGAGGGACTGCAGTGTGCAGGGGCTGTGTTAAACAGGGACTGGGTGCACAGCTGAACGAGGCCCTCCGGGAGGCGCAGGCAAGTTGGGGAGACACAGCTGCAAACAGATCTTTACACAGCAGGGTGTCAATTGCCTTAATAAAGGTATATGTAGGGCTGTGTGGACTTTAAATGAGAAGGATCCCACCTTCAGAAAGGTCTCCAAGATGATGATGGACAGGGTTTTGAGGGATGACTGAGACGTAACCAAGAGAAAGTAGAGAAGGGTGAGGAGGGAGAACATGCTCCTGAGAAAGGCAGGAGCAGGTACAACAGCCCAAGAAAAACCTATCCCCTCCCAGGAAATGTGCTTTCTTAGCAAGGCTAGAGCCCAGGTGTAAGGAAAGAAGAGGCAGAAGAAAGTGGTTCTTAAAGTGATCAATTTAATGCGAAGCTGTATCAAACTTTTATATTTATATGGTCAACCAGCTTTTACAGTCCTCTTACTTTTCTGGCACTGAAAAAGGTAGTTTCAAACTCCACTGTTCCAAAGAACAATGCAGCGAACCCATCTGCTGCTAGCATCCAACCTCTTTCCTTCCTAACAACTCATTTCCCAATTCTCCACACATGTACACTCCTACCCCACATGACTCTGGAGATGCCAACCTCTCCAGGTTCTGGGGCAGATCCTTCATAGTCTAGGCCAGAGGTCACCCTATGGGTCTACTACCTGTTTTTGTAAATAATGTTTATTTGAAAACAACCACACCCATTACTTCCCATAGCTGTTTTTGTGACACAGCAGCAATTCTGAGTAGCTGTGACAGAGACTGTATGACTTGAAAAGCCTAAATTATTTACTGCCTGGTCCTCTTCAAAAAAAGTTTGCTGACCCCTGGTCTAGGCCAATCAGAGTATTGAATTACTCTGGTAGATGTTATTGGTATAGAGGTGGGCTTGTTGCTCAAATTGGCTGATGAGATTAAAAATAAGGACTCATATTTCATGCTTGGAACATTGTTTCTCTCACTTATATCAGAGGATGCCTCAGTTGCTGCTAACAGCCATCTGATAACCATGAGCTGTTCTAGAGATGGCAGAACAAAGAAATGAAAAGATCTGGGTCCCTGATAACACTTGAGCCATTAAATCAAGCAATCCTGAAGGCTGCCCTATCTCTGACTTTATACAGTGTGAGATAATACATTTCCTTATTGTTTAAGCCAGGTCAATTACTGGGAAATCAGAGCATCTTCTTCAAAGGCCACACTCAAAACAGGCCAAGTTACCTAAAACACAGTCACAAAGGTAGAATAAAACAAAAGACAATTAAGAATAAACTGCTTCCTAAGCCCCCACACATTGCCTGCAAGGAGGGTCTAGGGGCAACCACTCACCTTTATCCACAGCTGATTGAAACTTTTTGAAGAATAAAGTTCCTAACTCAATACATTTAAAATGATTGTCAAACAGCAAATTAGATACAGTAAATTGGGAATTGGGAGGAGGAGGTACTACCAGAAGTATCTCTGAATCAGGAAAATGTCAACTTTCTACCTGAGAGGAAGGAGAAAGAAGAAACAGGAAGAAAAAAAAAACCCAAAAAGTAATCTGTGCCAATTAACATGGAGACAAAAGCTTCTTATAAGCAGCCTGCAATAGTCCCAGGGATGACACTACCTACGTTAGACCATCACAATTCACACTTACAAAATATGGCCTTGACACAAGAATGGAGTCACTTACAGCCAGTCTACTCTGTTTAATAAGGCAAAAAAGAACAAAGGCTCTTTTTCCCCCTAGATTTTCTGATTCTTCTCAAAAGTGTTTTATTTTAATAACAAATTGACAATTCAGTGATATGAGAAACACCCTGTCCCCAAAATGCTAGAGCAAAGGAATCTTCACAAAAGGAGTCCTACTTCTTGACACATTTTCATTGTTCCCTGGACCAGCAAGATGATACTTTCTAATACCAAACATTGATTCAATTATATAGTATCTGTGAAAATGCAATATTTCCAGAATCTCACGCCTGGCCTTAATGCATTTCCGTATCAATAGGTGATTACATGGGCATATCTGACTGGAGAGGTTGGGTGGGGTCCCCTTTTTGCAGGCAGGTTGCAAGAGAAATGGTCCTGCAGAAGTGAACAACTGCTTGTAAGCAGTAAATGAGTTTCTCCCACTTCATTTCTCTCTTTAACTGTTTTGGCTTCAAAAGTAATTTGCCCCAGACTGGTAACTTATTCCTCGCCCCTGCGCCCCCCCACCACCAGCCACCTGGAGTTAGAGTATCCCAGAAAGAAGGATCCAGGTACATAGTCTCGTTTTTGGTGCAGTGGGGGGTGGGGTGGGCAGTGGGCAGTGCAGTACAGTGAGCAAAGGATACTCATGCGAGTCAGATATATCTGAATCTGAATCTCAGTTCCACCTCCGAACTAGCTACATGAGCCTCTGTTTCCCAACACACAAGGGAGGAATAATGTCACATATCCTAAATGGTTTTATAAGACCTCAGTTGTATTGTATACATGTATAAAGCATCTAATACAACATCTGACATATATTAGGCCTCCATTTATGGAAGATAGCACTATTATTGTTATTTCTATTATCATTATTATCATTCTATTCCAAGCATTCCAAAATGTATTTGAAAGGCAAAATTGTTATAGAACAATTTTGAGCTAGAGATGGACAATCCCATCTGCCTCATTTAAATTTTCAGTAATTTTCTGTTTGTTAACCAACTGGTCCCATCCATGGAGTGCAAGTACAAACCAAAGAAAGAGGCAGGCCATTCCAGATTGGCAGGTGGCAGGATTAATAAGGGAATTTGCTAGGTTTGTCTTGGGTGACTGCAAGCCAAGTAGATCTCTGCAGGAGCCTGCCAGAATCTTCAGTTCATACAGAGGCCTTTCCTGGGTGCAGACACGTATACTGTCCAGATGACCTCAACACGTTACTCTCTTAAGGCTCTGTCCTTTGGACAGCTCCTACTGTGGTAATGGAAAGCAGAAGCTATGTTACAAGGACGGGAGAGGGATTGAGGGGTTGATTCCCAGGGTCCAGCTTGCAGTTCTTCCTGATTACCTCCTCCAACACCTTCTGGCGAAGCAGAGTGAGCCAAAGTGCAGTGACTAAGGGCTGGCTCCTCTATTAACAGCACTTCATCCAGGAACAGCAGTTCCATGAAAACCTGTTCGTGGATTGGGAATGATTTCAAGCAGTTGTTGGATCCAACCTCCCCACTGTGGGGGGCAGGGGTGTGACCATCATTTAAATTAATCGAGTGCAGCAAGTGTGCGAGGCAGTTGATGTGTTCAGTCTAAGTCTTTCATATGCGCTGGAGGCACCCAAACTATTCATCAGGGACCAACACTTAACAGAGGCGTGTGGAAATTCATATGACCTCTGGAGGCCAGTAAGTCCAAGATCGAAGTACGGGCCTGTTCAGTTCCTGGTGAGGGCCCTCTTCCTGGCTTGCCGATGGCCACCTTCTGTGTCTTCTCTGGTGGAGAGGGAGCCATCTGTCTCTTTTCTTATAGAGCCATGAATCCCTTCATGAACGTCCACACCCTCAAGACCTCATCTCACCCGAATTACCTCCCAGAGGTTCCGTCTCCAAATGCCAGCACATGAGCGGGTAGTGCATCAGACATATGAATTTGGGGGAGTCCAGTTTGGTTCACAGCATGACCCTTCTGCACCTTCTTCACCTAACATTTCTACAATTTAATTCTCTAGGTCATAAACAGTGTCTGACATAAATTTTCTCAGACTTTCCTAACGATTTCTCCTTTCAGCCATGATTAAGCTTGAAAACTTTCATCTCAACTGGGAGAGCACTGGGGAAAATAAGCTCCGTATGAGTAAAGGTACTTTTACAAAGGGGACCTTCATGACATTCTTCCCTGCTGAACAAGACTTAGAAATTACATGAGGGCAGAAGGTCAAGGAGGGAGAAGAGAAGAGAGGAAAGAGAACAGGCCTAAGCTGGCATCCAAACAACAGTTCTGATCTTGCCTGATCAGCCTGAGTTGAGGTCTGGAGCCAATGTCACTCCCAATGAGGCACATGCAGTTCTGATGACCAGATACAGTGTGTCTCCTAAGGAAATAAACCTCAGATTTGGGAGAGAAACTATTAGGTGAGGGAAAGAGATTGAAAACAGTAGTCAGCATTTAGTGACTTTCTTGAACCTAAGGAGAATGACCTCTGGAATGATTCAGTGAGAAGGCCCGAGCTGGTAAAGGAGCTGAAGGGCTGGTTTCATGTTCATTCCATGTTGATTCTCTGCAGTGGTTGGGGAAAAAAAACAACAAAACAGAACAACTCTGCCAAGATCAAGCATCCATTTCTTGGTACCTGAGAACGAAGAAGAGAAAGACAATCCTGAGCAGAAGGTGGAAGCAGAGAAAGTCTTAAAATATGTATGACTGATTCAGTTACCTCTTGGGAGGCTGAAGAAGAGGGGGAGGAAATGATGTGACATTTACTGGGAGCCACCCAGGGTGTACTGTTGAGCTTGTTGAAGGAAGGACAGACATGGCTGAGAGCCCGTTATGTAGTGAGCACTCAGTAGATATTTTTGAAAGAACCAACTAATTAATGAAGGCCTACTGTGTGCCAGGCATTGTTTTACTCTTTCATTATTTTATTGAGTGAGATCCTATCATTTGACAGACACTCTGCTAGGCACTGAGAACTCAAAACAGAAAAGAGACAGTTTCTGCCCCAAAGAGCTTATCGTGGCGATGCAATATGTAATGACTGCAGGCTGTATCAGAAGGCAGATCTCAGTCTTCCTGGGAGAGTTGAGGTAGTTTTACAGAGGAGGGAGCCTTTGAACTGAGCTTACGGTGGGCAGAGGATGTCAGCCATTTCCGGCCTTGAGAAAATTTCAAGTTCAGCCTTGCAGGAGCAAAATCTCTGCGGCAAAGAAAGTGGGAGAGTGAACAGAGAGAGGAAAGAGAGGAGGCTGACACCTAATCATAAAAGGGTCTGTATTTCATTTGAAGCAGTCTGAACCCACCCTCCAGAAAAGAGGAAGCATGACTGGCTTTATGGGTGGGTGCCCTGCACTGTCCCATAGGACTCCATGCTCAGATGGGCCCCGTGCTTGGTTTACCGCTCTGCTGTCAGCTGTCTTGAAATTCCCAATAATTTTATCTTTGAACTTGGGTTTTGTAAGGGAAGTCCAACAGGACAGCAGAGCAGAGGAGATACATGCAACATGCGTGCTTGCTTTTCCTTGCTGCTTCACCTGCATGTAGTGTTCATTATGCCCCCTGAGCAAAGAACTCCAGTGGACCTAGTATGTGTGGGAGTTCAGCAACTCAAAGCAGGTACGAGGTAAGCATATAATGGAAGCCACCATCTCCCACTGAGTATTGATACAATGTGTGCATATTAAAGCAACTGGGTGACTTTTGTGCAATGGGCTACAAAATATAAATTGTATCATTTCAGTGATTCCACATATGAGTTAAAGGCTCTTACATTTGCACTTAAAACTGTCATTGCACAATATAAAGATGAACAGTGAAAGTCATGCCTTATAGTTTGAAGTCAGTGAAGGTCAATAATTTATCATTTGAATTTTTCTTTATTTAGAACAACATTAAATGGCAAATGAAAATGCCATGACAAGTTGAAAGAGAGATTACAAAAAACACAGGGTGGGGGAATGTCCTATTTTAGTATACTTAATGGCACGTTTTACTTGCTTTCTGAGCATTGTGACCCAGGCCCTGGAAATTATGAAGCTGGCCTTGATGGGGAGCCATTAAAAAATTTGAGCAGGGAAGATACACAACTATCATTTTGGAAAAATTACTCTCACCAGATTGTGGAAGTTAGAACAGAGGAAAACACAACTGAGGGAAAGAGGGCCCATTATCATGGTCGCACAGACACAGTTAATGAGGTCTACCCTAGAGCGGGGGCAGGGGGATGGAGAGAACAGACAGGTGTGTGAGAAGTCCATGGGCAGAGAACTAGGGCCGGGGGATTCATCCCATAGGGGAGGTAAGCAAGAGGGACAATACAGCTTGACTCCCAGACTTCTGGCTTCAGCCACTGGGTGACCCCATCCTGAGATGTGGAGAAGAAGCGAAAGAGTACAGGATGGGTTAGGGAGCAGGGGCGGGTGAAGGCGCGGGTTGGTCTGGGGCACGGGGCGGCTTCCCAGGCCTGGATTCGTGCAGCACTTCTTCCGCTTTCTCCTGGTAACAGACTCCACCTCCTCTGGCCTCAGGGGTGTGGCTGTGACTCGGACTGGAGCCCATCCTGGTACTTTGTAGCCTGTGCACATGTACACATGTGGTCATAGCTAGCAGTCCAAGCAGCGGGCAGGCAGGTGTCCTATGCCAGGATAATCACAGTCCTTAACTAGGATTTTTCAGACTAAGGCTGGGAGCCATCCCTTTTCTCTCTTGTGCCAGAAATGAGTCTGCAACTGCCAGTAGACCTGGTTCTAGTGCCTCTGATACTCAGGTCTGAGAGAGGGAAGGTCTGGAGGGACAAGGGGTGGGGAGTGAACCCGAGGACTTTTGGGTTCCCAGTTCCAGCACTTCTGCCCTTCCTGGTCACACAGTCTAAGGAATCCTGCCTTCCCTTGCTCCCCTCCACTCTCCACCAGCCTTTTATATTTTTCTTAAGCTAACTGGAGTTAGGTTTCTGTCATTTGTGACTGAAAAAGTTCCAATTAGCACAGGACATGGGTAGGTGCCCGTGGAAGCAGCTTGTAATAGGTATTATCATTCCCCTACAATAGAGAAGCGAGCTAAGGCTCAGAAGTCTCCTGGCTGGCAAACCGCAATGTTAGGACTCAAATGCAGACCTGACTCCAAAGTTGGTGATCTTTCTATGGGGTCACACTTTCTTCTGAATCTGTTAACTCTTCTTAGCATTCTTTTCTACAAACGCAGGGCTTCAGATTAGGAATATTAATGCTACTTAACTTCCAAATTTCTTGCTTAATGAGCACGAGCTATGAGAGCAGATAATGATTTCTCAGGAGTGTTTCCCAGGCTCTGATTTTTCCCACTTTAAAAGTCACTGGTAGCAGAGGGCCTAGTTAATTCTGCAGAAGTTTAAAGTCAGTGACCTTATGACTAAAATGTTATTTTCCTACACTTTGTCTTGCTTTGTGAGTTCAAATGGAAAGTCACATCGTAATTCCCAGCAAAAGTTAGAAGAAGGTGATAACATGCTGGGCCCAGGGCTTTAGAACTTGAAAACATTTCTCTGAAACCTTTTCTCAAGCCTGTTTCTCTGTTTATTGTTATGTCCTCTTCTTTATAGAACCTTCTTTTCTGTGTATTCTGTTAATCCAAACATAGCCTAAAGAGTATCTTTTCCAACTAATTCATCCTAGGGAATTGTGGTAGAGACCATTGCCCCTAAATTGTTATTTCCTCTTTTCTTCCAATAATAGAACCACTGATTTTTTAGAACATTATCATTTTTAATTGAGATATAATTCACATACCATAACATTCTCCATTTATAAGTATACAATTCAATGCTTTTTAGTAGTTATTTTTAGTAGATTCTATATCATTATCTAGTTTCAGATTATTGCATCACCCTAAAAATAAACCCCACACCCATTATCAGCTCCTTGTCATTCTCTTTTCCCTCTGGCCTCTCTGGCAACCATTAAGCTACTTCCTATGTATATGCTTTCCTGTTCTGGACATTTCATATAGTTAGAGTCATATAATATGTGTGGCCTTTTGTATCTGGATTCTTCAGCATATTGTTTTCAAAGTTCATCCACACTGTAAACATATAAATACTCCATTCCTTTTTATTGCCTAATAATAATAATATTCCATTGTATGGGTATACTAGAATACCATAGATTGTTTATCTGTCTATAGTTGATGGATATTTGGTTTGTTTCTCACTTTTTGACTTATGAATAATGCTACGATTAACATTTATGTACAAGTTTTTGTGTGGACAGATGTTTTCAATTCTCTAGGAGGAACTTGCTAGGTCATATGATAACTTTATGTTTAACATTTTGAGGAGCTGCCAAACTACTTTCCACAGTGGCTATGCAATTTTACATTCCCAGCAGTACAGGAGGAGAACCCGTGGTTCTTAGCTAAACATACTGAACCTAGATAAAGGTCAATTTCCAGCTTCTCATGTAGCAATGTGTGACTATATAACTAAGTTCTGGCTTATGGGATGAGATGTAAGTGCAGTTACTGGTGGAAACACGTTCTCTGTTGCTTTCTCCAACCTGCTGGTTGGAAAGCTGACTTAATGACCAGAGGGCCAGCAGCCATCTTGGGCCATGGAGTGACTTTGGGAAGGGAAACCAGCCCACAGGATAGAAGGAATCTGTGACTGAGATGGGAAGGCCACCCTAACCCTGGACTGGCCACCTCTGGACTTCTTAAAAACAAAAGAGAAATAAACCATCATGCTTAAGACACTATTATGTTTTTCTTATTAATTACAGGCAAATCTAACCCTAAGTGACACCATTACTGTTCTTCACTCAAAGAGCAAATTGTCATTGAAAGCCAATAAAAAGCCAGGTCCTGAGCTTGGCACTGAAGAAATAAAGATGCTTAAAATAAGTAGTACCTATAATTTAGGGGCTCACAGTTGAATCAAAAGAGCTCAGCACATAAATAAATATGACAAAGGCATAAGTGCTAATAAGAGCATGTACCAAAGTTCATAGGTGGATGAAGGAAAGACAGATGAAATCAGCCTAAAACAACTTACAGAAGGCCTTAGTTTAGCCTACAAGTCCCCACTAGTGTTTCCAAATTCCAGAAATCAGAATTTCTGGGAAATCTCAGGAATTCCTAATGTCATAGGTTATTCTTAAAATACTTCTAATATTATATACTCTTTACTAAAATAGTTTAATAAATTAGAAAAGTTAAGATTAGTGGTATGGATGAATATCTGTCATCTATAGTGAATGTTCAAACACTGGGAACTGCCTGTGAATGCTCTTGGGTCATATTTGAAAAATGTAACATTAATCTTTTCTAGCGAGGCCAAGAGCACTATACCGCATCTTGTGTTGAAATTGCCAATTTAACCAGGCATTTTTCTCCTAAAACTTGTTATTTCTTAGAACACTGCCCAAAAGAGTGATATAAAGCATATTATGCATTGTAAACTTACCAATACTCATTTTACTTGCAAGAATGATTTATCAGCAGCAGCAGACAGAGCCACAAACACACAGACATGGTAAAAGCTACAAGCAAGACTGGCTGACTGATAGAGGCCATGTTTCTTGTCCAAGCTCCTGATTATCTGTTGAAGAAGAGGTTATTTGGCTTCAGAATTTAAATGAGAATTACAATAAATACAGCAAAATAAGTAGGAGACATGGTGTTTAACATTGAACAGTCTATATTTATTAAATGAATGAATGGGTGAATAAATGAAATTAATGGTTTTATATTTGCAGAATATAAAACATTTATATATAACACTTCTGGTGTTGTATTCCCAGAATGAGCTTTGCAACTTAGTTGTTTTGAATTTGGGATGCATTTTGCCTTAGAACTAATGTTGCTAAATGGTACTTAAGTGCCAAGAAATTCCATTAAGGCTGCTTAGCCCATAATGTAGCAATAAAATGTAGAAAAGTAATGGCATTGTGTAAGAACACTGTTTAAACAAT
Source organism: Manis javanica (assembly GCF_040802235.1). Lineage (NCBI taxonomy): Eukaryota > Metazoa > Chordata > Mammalia > Pholidota > Manidae > Manis > Manis javanica. The sequence continues at coordinate 103,652,944 of NC_133165.1, read as the reverse complement.
TTTGAATACTGGTGTTTGAGGAAAAGTCACTTTAATTGGGAGATAAAGTAGCACACCACATTGAACTGTTGTGATGATTTCCAAGGGGACTTCTGAGACTTTTCAAGGGTTCTGAAAATTGTCCTCTTTTTATGTCTATTTTCAAATTTAAATGCATGCATTTCTTTCCCTTGGTATAATATTATACTATTCTTATCATCAGTAGGATCATTATTGTCAGTTAATAACTGTTGTGTTTCCAGTTGGATGGAAGAGTAGGACAAAGCAAGGTGGAAGATTGCAGGAAATTTGTTTTAAGTAATTGGAAAAGAGCTGCAAGAGATTAGCATGTCATAAACAGCAAACATGTATTTGCTATGAGTCTCAGAATAAAAGGAAGGTGACACGCTATGTTCTTGAGAGGTTTACTATTTTCAGAGAGAGTAAGATGTACACATACAAAGAAAAAATACTACCTGGTAAGACATGTTGGGTTACAATCGAGGAAATGGCTGTTCAGAGGAGTGATGTTTGGAGCCTAGGAGCAGGAAGAGCTTGAATCTGGCCTTGTGGAAGAGGATTTCAATCAGCAGAGAGTTGGGAGAGCGTGTGAGGTGAAATGACCTAAATGGTACTTAATAGAAAATACAGGAAAAAGCAGAAAAATTGTGCGCGCATTAATTTACCCAAGAAGAAAGAATATGGTGGAGAAAAGGATGTCTCAGGAAGGGCCAATACTGGCTTGGCTAGAGCCATCTGGAAATAATGGCCTTGGAGTGTTCAAGTGATCAGTCAGCATGCAATCACACTTCAGAGGTGTTTGCAATTTAAATTGTGCTTAAATATACCTAGGTGTTTCTGCAGGATACAGAATTTGTGTAATTTCATTATATCCTCAATGAGTTTTGGTGACATGTGTCCTAGTGGACAGCTCTGAGTCCTACAGAAGGAACTTCTGAAACCCTTGCCTTTTGTATAAAAAGATGTCAAGTTCAGTTTGCCCCTATTCATTTACCTTCCTCCTCTAGCTTTCATTAACTATTTCACGCTGACCAAATCACTTCATTCTCTGGGCCCCATTTTCTTATTTCTAAATGATGACAGTGAACTAGATTATCTATCCTTTTCAGTTCTAAAAACTTGATTCTGAAATGTTCCAAAATGACAAAACACAGCAAACCATGAGCACGAGACAAATTGCTCAAATCAGATAGCTGTGGTTTCCAAAACAGCAACTTCTGAACATCAGAGATGTTTCAGCTAACCTTTTTTTTTTTCTAGAATCAGTTAATCTCTATTCTCAGAGCTGTTATGCAGGGTTGAGATTTACCTAGAAACGTGATGTGGGCCACGTACGGTTTTCCCTTCGGTTAAAGTAGCGAGAGTCACGTCAGCAAAACCTGTTCGTCCCTCTCTCCTTAGAGTCAAAAGCTTTCTGGGTAGCCACAAATAGGTAAGCTGAGGCTTTCCGTCCTCGAGCTCCCCTTCTTGGGTTTTCCGTGCATTCACCTGCATGACGCATGTACTGCCCGCGGAGTTCACCCTCCAACTGCTTCCCAGCGGCCCGGAGCATCGAGGCTCCCGGCCAGGCGTGGGCGCAGCAGAAGCGGGGCCGCCACACTTCCGGTGGCCCGGCCTGGCGTTCGCCACACTTCCTGTTGTTCGGGCTCCGCGAGGACTGGGCAGAGGGGAGGGCTGGCGGGCGGGCAGCCGCCGACGGGGCGTGGGCGCGCGGGCACCGAGCGTCCCTCCTGTCTCTTGAGCCTGGAGCACTCTCGGCGGCCGCGCCTCCCGCGCTCGGTCCTTTCCTCCGACCCTCGGCCCGGCCTCGCGGCGCCATGCCCGCCGTGGACAAGCTTCTGCTGGAGGAGGCGTTGCAGGATAGCCCCCAGGTACCCCGCGCCACTCCAGGCCCCCTTGGCCGAGGAAGCCGCTCCTGTCACCGAGTGGAGGCCGAGAGATCTCAGGGCCCCCTCGCGGGCGAGGCGGGGGCGGGCCGGCCTTGCGCCCTGAGCTCGCGGCGCCCCGGGAGTGGGCACCCGCCGGGCAGCGCTGGAGAACCCGGGAAGGCACCCCCGCCCGCGTCTGTGTGTCATGACCCCTCTCCAAACTGCTGGAACCGAGAGGCTGTCGGGCCGACACTCGGGCTCCGCCGCGTACCAGCCGAGTGCCGCGGCAAATAATTTACCCTTTCTGTGCCTCCGTTTTGTTATCTGTAAAATAGGATAATAATTGTGCCTGCCTCATGGAGTTGTTCGAATTAAATAAGGAAATGCCTGTAAAGTTGTTAGCGGGCAATGTCTGGTACAGGATACGTTAATTATCATTAGTACTAGTAGTACTACTATTGATGATAATAGGAGCTGGTGTGATTTAGGACGAGAATGGGGAGGCAGAGAGCCTAGATCTCTTTCCCAGCGGTACAAGGCCTCGTTTAGCACCGTTTTCCCATTTGTGGAGAGAATATTACAACAGCTGCCCCATTTGTCGCACAGGGAAACTTCATTAGCGCGCTAGAGATGGGAGGCAAGTCCTTCGAGTTCTGCAGATGAGAGCTGGTGTGTAAATATCGCAGAAGGACATTAGTTCATAATTCAGTGCCCTTTTCCCCAGGGAACTTGTGTTGTCTATTAACATTTCCCCAGCTTCATATCTGCTCTCCTGGTTCTGCATCCCTGGGTTGATTATTCCCTAGCGTCTCAACCCCTGAAAAATTACAGTGCGATTAACTTGTTTTCCTTTCACAGTTTTCCTTCTCTTTTCGGTTCTTTTCCTTTTTCTTTCTTAGTGAATTAGTACTCCTGGGATTGTCCTGTGACAAACTTACCTGCATGGAGCATGCATCTGTCCAGTTCAGAATAAGTTGAAAGGGTTGTGTGCTTAGTGGCTTTGTGCCTCCCTTATGTAGGCAAGGAAGAAACTGTAAGCAAGCTGTGATTTTTTTTTTTAAATTGGCATCCTCAGGTCCGATTGACTTTTCAAAGGCCTCTTTGAAGTCACTTATACTTCTGCCACTTTAATTGGGACCAAAGACCTTGGTAGAAATCATTTCGACCATCTTTCACACGTATTGCGTGGAATCTGAAGATAGTAATGTAGGATTTCTAACTATCGTTTTGAGGATTTCCATTTGCTTTGTAGTTGGAAAAACTAAGTGCAAAGACCTACTGCTTTCATAACTTAGCCAGGTTAGAGGTTGTGCTCATGCACCAGGTTGGCCTGATAAGTCATATTCTGAATTTCTGACTCTCCTGGAAATGAATATGCGCTATTTCTGAGCAGTTTACAGTATTTGCTGAAATGTGAGGAACAAGAAAGAGGACTGGCAGACAATTCAGGAGACCGGGCTCCAACACTAACTTAGGTAATTAGGGCAAGTCGCTTATCCACACTCTTGTGACTCCATTTTCTCATCTGCAGAATGAGGGAATGGAGCAGATGGTCTTTAAAGGGCTTTAGAAGCTTAAAATTCTATTATAGCCTCATGGTTTATAACTTTGAGCTTGTATGTGGGAGAGGAGGTTTAGAGGCATTGTCATTCCTAGTTAATATTCCTCTTTATTTAGGGAATTTGTTATTGCCTTTGAGACTTGACCCTATGAGGGTTCTTGGTGTAGTTGTTGAAGGGAAGCTAACTTTCAGAAAAGTGTGGTAACCATCAGAGCATATGCATTTCGCACTCCTGTGTGGGGCATGTGCCTAACGTGGCTTTACTCCCAAGGAGACTCATAGGCTTGGAACTGGGAAGAATCTAATCCAGCTCTTTCATTTTATGTGTAAAGAGAATAAAAACAATAGTAAACACCTATATCACACATGCATTTTATGTGCCAGGCAGTGTTCTAAATACTTTACCTATATATTAAATCACTTAATTCTCCCAACAGTCTTTTGAAGTAGGCCCTTTCTAAATTACCAAGGAGCAGAGAAATTAAATAACTTCACCAAGATTATATACAATAAAGTGGTAGAGCCAATATTGGAACCCAGGCAGTCTGGGTTCAAATTAGTCCAGCTCCTTTGCACCTGGCTTTTCTGTCATCGGTAACCTTAAGTGTTTCACTAAAAGGAAAAGAGCCTAAGAAACCTTTATGGTTTGTTCCCTCTAGTTTTATGTAGAGTAGTCATGCGGGTTGCTCCAGTAACCTGGTTGTACAGGATTCCTTAAGTGAACACAAAAGCTTTTGTATTTGAATTCAGTGACCCAAGAAGAACTGAATAGTAGTTGACTGACCTTAGACCCACCTATTCACATCCTGCTTTTGAGTACTGCGCGGTGTATTGTAAGCCTGGCCTATGTGCGTACACATTATTTCTGACATATGTCAGAGTGTGGATCACAGAGTCACAGAGTATGGATAAGGGACTTGCCCAAATCACCTAAGTTAGGGTAGACTGTTTTAGGAATTAAGATACTTGTCTCCATTGCTGTTTGTGAGCCTCTGCTCCTCGCCAGGTGTTGCTATATGCTGGGAGTGTAGTGACTAATAAGCTAAGAGTCCCTGCCCTCCCCTGGCTCACAGTCTGTTCCAGGAGACAGATAAGGAAAGCAGCAGTTCCAGCACTGTGTGAATACTGCATGGTAGGAACACAAGTGCAGCTCACACTTCAGGCTTATTCTCTTTTGTGTAAGCAGTAAGTATCTTTTGAGATAAGACAAAAGCACTTGTTTTGCTTTGATTTTTGGTCTCTGTTTTGTTTGTTTCCTTTGCAGTTGGCATAACTGAAGCACAGAGAAATGAAAGACTTAGTTCTGAGATTATGCAGTGAGTGGTCCAGCTGGGAACAGCCCTGTCTGACCAAACAGGCCTTTCTTTACTTAAGCAGGGTGCTGCAAAACATAGCTATTGCTTAGGGATTTTGTCCTGCTGTTCCCTTTGTTTATAATACATTTTTCCTTTCAGTAGGCTCAGTTCTACTGAGATTATTCTCTCCCGCCACCAATTTACTGGTATAAGAACTTGTTTTTACCTTAAAAATATACATATAATTACATATAACATATATAATAAATATATATATATGTAGTTTGCCACTGAACAACACAGGTTTGAACTGCACAGGTTTAGTTGTATGTGGGTTTTTTTACGATAAATATATTGGAAAATCTGGGGGAGATTTGCGACAATTTGAAGAAAACATTTTCTCTGGCTTACTTTACTATAAGAATACAGTATATAAAACAGTATACAAAATATGTGTTATCCGTAAGGCTCTCAGTCAACAGTGAGCTATTTTATAGCGGTTATAAAATACAAGTCATGGGGATGAAAAGTACAGCATACAGAATATAGTCAATAATACTGTAATAACTTTGTATGGTGACAGATGGTAACTACACTTCTTATGAAGAGCATTTTGTAATGTAGATAAATGTTGAATCACCATGTTGTACACCTGAAACTAGTATGTGTCAAGAATACTTCAGTAAAAAAATTTTTTTTGAAAACAGGATATTGTGTTAAGTGGGGAATCAAAAGTTATACATGGATTTTCAACTGCGTGTGAGTTCAGCACCCCAACCACTGTGTTGTTCAGAGTCAGTTGTGTATTTTACGATCAGAGCTATTAAAATTGTGCCATTATAAAATTAGATGCTACTCTTAGAATAAAAAATGTCTAAGAGTATTTAATTAGGTAACAGTTCCTTTAAGATGGAGAGATGATGTGGAACTGAGGCTATATCCATGTTTCTGGTGTTGCCTTTGTGGTCAGCCATGCTCTTGAGAGTGTAGGGCAGTAGAAAAAGGGTGGAATTGAAATCCTGGTTGTGCCACTATTACTGTAGGCAAGTTACTCAACCTCACTGTGCTTGTGTTTCAACATGGGTAAAATTAGAATAAAAATAGTTGCTTCGTGAATTCTCATGAAGAATAAATAACATGTTAAGTATCTTCATACCTGCATGTTGTAGTAACTCTGTATATAATTGCTGTTAATTGTCTTTATAAGTGATAGGCACCAATGTCTTTTTGAGTTTTTTGTAAAATTTTTGCGCAGCTGGTGCACCTTTGCCTAGTCTTTGATCTCATTCCTCTTTATGTCTCGGAACATTCCTATCATTCCAAATATAAGTTTAAGCAGAGATTGTGCTGAAAATGTGGATATTAAAGCAGTGTTTGAGTTATCTAGGTGGGTGTATTTTTTTCAGGTGTGACCACGGCTTAGTTAGAAAGGGAAGTGTGGAGTTATCCAGCAGTTCTGATGGAGGTCATGGTAAACCTGTCCAGAGCACAAAGAAAAAAAATTTATGATATCCTTTGACAATTATGATAGGTGAGAGAATGACCCAAGAGAAGCTAGCTGAAGGCAACCTTTACCCTGCCTCCAGGCAGGACTGTGGACTGTGGCCAAGAGCATGCCCACTCATAAAGCTCACCCTGCTGGGTGATGGGTGCAGCCTCTGCAGTGGAGGAAGCATGGCCACTGGTGCCAGGTAGACCTGGGTACATCCCATCCCTGCTGCTGCCCAGCTGTCAGAGGTTGAGCAAGTTTCTTAACCTTGATGAGACTCAGTTTCATCATCTCTAAATGGGGTTAATGTAACCATGCTATCTACCTTATAAAGTTGTTGTAGAATTAAATGCAGTAACAAATACTTAGTGCTCAGGGTTCAGCACAGTGACACATAGGATTTTGTTTTCTTTCTATTCTCTTTGTGGAGGATATAATAGAAGTCCTCTCTTTTCATTTTACCTCTCATTTTCCATTCTATTTTATTCCTAAGAGTATTAAAAACCATAAATAGGACTTGACTAAGTGGATATCACTAGTATTTAAAAAAATTAAGTATCTTCAATCTAGTGGTATCACTCTTTCCTTACCATTCTCTTAGACATATTAGTTACAGCATAGAAAAGTACCAGAATCATAATAAACATTGGTGGGCTCCAGCAGCACTGGCACCTGCATACACAAATATTTATTACTGTTAGATGACATTTACAGATAAACGTGTAGATGACAGCGTTACCGTTAGTGTTAAAATGAAATCATACATGTAAAGCCCTTAGTGTCCAACATATAATACGCAAAGTTCATTATCTTCTATAATCCATATAATCTGCCATCACTATATATTAGGCACTGGTAGGCACTTTATGCACATTCATTATCTCATTAACTCTGTAAATTAGTGTTAGAGCCTAAATTTGGAACTAGGACTGACATAGTCCCAGGTGATCCCAGATCCTTTGATAGGACACCAGCAGACTCGAAGCTCCTGGAGAGTATAGAGTCAGTTCTCATCACCTTTGAATCTGAGTTCCCAGCACAGTATTTCATCAGATATTCGATGAAGGCAGAGATGCATGCATGAATTGAAGAGTACAGAATGTAGGTTCTGAGATTGTCTTTTAACAGCCTTTTTTTCTTTTCAAATAAGTATATTTTAAAGATGGAATGAAGACCTCTAAACCAATGTTGTTCACCTAGTAGTTGGTATCCATAGTGGATTGTGAGATCCAGTGGTCACAGCCATGATTTTTGTTTACAAATGGAATAGAGCAGATTAGAATAGAATGGAAAATATCCGTGTGTATGCACACTAATGATATTGTTTGCTAAAATGTATTTCATACTGTGGATTTTAATTTTAAAAAGTTAACTCCATTCTAACACAAATTACACACTGTATGTACTCTCTGATCTTTTGCTCTCAGTGAGAGCTTTTTAAAAGCCTATTTTACATCATCCTTATTCATTACATTCTTGTCCTTCTGTTGATAAAGATTGGTACTGAAGAGAATGCAGTGGTCTCAGAGAAGTATTTTTAGCCTTAAAGACATCTGGCAAAGCCCGGACAAGCGTGTACTGCTGTGTGAAGCGCACCAGTTTATGGAACAAAATCGAGGGTAGAGCGAATGATCCAAATGCCTAAGTTCCTATGGCCATTTATTCGGAGTGCTTTGAGATCAGTTATTGCTGTCTTACCTGAGATACTTTAGAAAAGGAAAGAAGGAATCAAAATTCATTTGCAGAAAAATAATGAGCCTTAATTGAGTTCTTTGTCAAGTGCTTTGATATCATCTTATTATGGACATTTCTGTAACTTAGTCTCTATTCAATGACTGATGGGTTATTTTCTAAAATAGAGATCTCATTATCACTAACATTGTATATTAAATTCCCACTCTTCTGGACGCATTAACAAAAGTCCCTTGAGTAGATATGGTCTCTTACATGACACCTTGATACTTTTTCAGACACCATCAAATATATAAATATTTCTTTAGTGCTCAGTGTGCATCAGGCACTGTGCCCAAAAATGATAGGAAATACCTTTCATTTACTGATGTTGTTCAGCTGCTTTGGAGCACTGAGTAGTTCCCAAAGGGACTGAGCTAGCATTCTTATTAGGTTGCTGTTTGAGTTTTGTGTCCTGATCTATCGCTGGAGGACCTGGATGGAGTACATGAAATTTCTTGGCCATGAGTTTGAATAAAATACCATAAAAGACATGGAAATTGACTGTTGTGTTTTAAAAGGAAAGAATGACACACTCCTGCAAGACCAGGTCTGCAGAAAACCAGACAGATGGTGTCCATGCTCCAGGGAAACAGGCCTAACGTTGTATTCAGTGTATGGGCTTGAAGGGAGAGCTACCCTGTCTACATTTTTTTTTTAATTGGTCATATTTTACTGGTGCTTAGCTAGGGGGTGAAGTTGAGACAGACAATAGACCTTGAGTCTTAATATTATAAATATTGGCTTTCCTACTCTGGTCCCAACACCCAAATTGTGTTCAATTTGTTCCCACACTGTAGTCTAAAGGATTAGAAGAGGAATTCTAAATTAATGCTCCAGAAATCAACTCAAACTAGAATCAATAAAAGAATAAAGCCAGACCATAGGCACCTTCCCTCCCCATTTCAGAGAATGTGTATGTGTGTCTGTCTGTGTCTTCTACCACCTTTGTAACTTTTCCACTTAGAAGTGAAATTGACCTCTTTTCTTCTTCTTTTCTTACAGACTCGCTCTTTACTGAGCGTATTTGAAGAAGATGCTGGTACCCTCACGGATTATACCAACCAGCTGCTCCAGGCAATGCAGCGTGTCTATGGAGCCCAGGTATCCTGCTGTTCCCTAGGCTGGAGAAGAACAGAGTAGGGGCCTTCTGCCCTTACCTTGAACTTCTCTCAGGAGGCTGAGAAGTTTGAGTCACAACACCACCATTTAAAATTTGGAAATAAAATCAGAATTTTTTTCTCACTTCTGTTTACTTTCAAAATTATGAGCAATCTATTTTCATTGCTGAAAAAAGAGGGTAGTTTTCCAGTATCTAGTAGAACCCGTGGAGGGGAACCACATCACTGGTTTTAATTTTTTTTTTTAATTCAACCCCAGAGGGAAGCATTTGAGTCTCCCCTTCCTCCTTGTGAATGAGCGGGTTCAGTGTTCTGAGACACGCTCTTTGTCTTTCTCATTAATGAGCCGTCTTAGATGTCAGTGCAGTGGGTCAAGATGTTTTTTTAAATGCTTCCTCTGAAAAGACTTGGGTCACAGTTCTGAAACTATTGGGTAGCTTCTTTGTTTTGAGGAACAAATATCTCTGGCTTGCAAAATTGTGGAAAATAATTTGCTGAGTAGCAGAAGTGAATCTCTTTAAGATAAAGAAGTGCCCGTGCATATTTCTAAGAAAAGACTTGTGAATTACTTAAAAATAAAATTGATTATCTTATACATACAAATATTGTGGCAGTTGATGCTTTTAATTACCAATTTGTTGCTGACTTAAATTTGTATGTTACTGTTTCTTTTTCTCATTGAAAGAAATACCACATTCTTTAAAGAAATAGTGCATTCAATATATAATAAATGCTAATAATCATGTATCATCATTTATTATATAGCTCTTTATATTCATATATAAACATTTCTTATCATTGTTCTATTAGTCATTTATTCATATCATGTGGGAAAAAGACTCAGTCCTTGACATCGGGGAGCTTACAGTTGGGTTGGGAGACAGACAAAATAGTTACTTAAGAACGTTCAGTGCTAGGAGAGGAGGTCAGCTAACCCAGAGGAGTTGTTCTGGGCACCCAAAAGAAGGATTATGATAGTTGAGATTTATTGAATACTTAATCACTTCTAGGCAAGGTTTCAGGGGCTTTTACATGGACTGTTTCACTTCATTTCCCTGACAGCTCTGTGAGGTGTAGATATTGAAATTATCATCCTCATTTTATAGGTCAGAATAAAGGATTCTGCTGATGAATAACTTGTCTAGTCCACCCCACTAATACATGGCAGAGCAAGTCAGGCCAAAACCAAAGCCCAAACTCTTAATTACTAAGTATGGGGATGGTAGCCCAAACTAGGGAAGTGGCAGTATAAATGGAAAAGAGGTACTTGAATTTCAGAAGTATTTAGGAGGCAGGTTGCTGATTGGCTGGATGTATAGGGGTCACGTGGGTGAAGCATGAACCAAAAATGAGGCCCAGGTCTTTGAGTGAACAGCAGTGTGGGACACAGGAAGAAGAGCTGTGTGTGTGTGTGTGTGTGTGCATGCACACATGTGTGTGGAATTGTGGGGATGCCAGTTCTAATTTTCTCTAGAAAGGCTGACTTTGAAGTGTCATGGCACAGCAAAGTGGGGAAAGAGCTCCTGTTGAAAGTTCAGATCCAGAGTTCAAGCTAAAGATACAGATTTGGAAACTATACTGTGTTAAACAAGTGTAGCTTATTAACTGGAACTAATTTTTTTACAGCCAAACTAATGAACTCACTTGTGGTTTCCATGTTAGTTTTGGTAAGATACTCAGAAGCTGGGACATTGTCACTTTTTTATTAAACCCTATTTGTTTATATTACATGTTTTGTATTTTTCCCTAAATATTCCAAATTTAAGAAAATAGAGGTATTTTTACTAGGTGTGCACCGGAACTTGTTTGCTCTTCATTAACTTGAATATTGTCGTTAAATAATTTGTTTCCTGTTTAAGGTTTAAGAGCCCCAAGACTTAAGGCCTTGCATCTCTGCCACTCTCAGGTGTCTCTGTTCTGCCTTTCCATGTTTGTCAGAGTCATTTGCTAGGAGATGTCCACTCTTAACGCATTTTTTCTTTTAAGCCAGAAAACTACATTTTGCCAGAATTAAGTGGGTCAGGCATTCCAAAAGGCTGTAACTGCTTTTAATTCACACCACATGGTCATCACATGGGTTCTACTGGCCAGAAACCCTTCCTCAGGCCTCAGGGTTTCCTGCAGCAGAGGCTGCAAGAGTGGCTGGTCAGTGCTGCCAGAGTCGGTGACTGTGTCAAGCAGTGGTCAGTGGCATTCAGATCGGCTGGCTCAGCTCATTTGGTTTTTCAGGTTTTGAAGACTTAGATATTTGGTTTTGTTTGTTTTTAATTAAAAGAAAGAAAACTTCTGACTCCTTTTTAGTTTGTTTATATATGTATGTATATATGTGTATATAGATACACGGTTACATGTATGCATTTTTGTGTATGTATAAAATATACACACAGTTATGTATATGTATATATCGACATACATCTATATAGTAATAGCAGTGTTTTCATTTGACTGCTTTCCCCTCAGTTATGTTTTCTTCGTTTATTTAATGTTGTTCCTTAAATATTTTACACCTATACATTTTAAATGAGATTAAAGAGTTTAATAATTTCATTTGTAGAAACAGATACTTAGCAAGATGTTGTTTGTCATTTTTGTTTTAAAAACCAGGTTTATGCTTCTGATAAATGATAAATGTTCCTAAAAGATTTAAAATCAGACCACATGGTAAATTTCTGTAGTAATGTATAGTGAATGCCCTTTGGACCTTAGTTTTAGAAAGAGGAAGAATGAGAAAAACTAGAGGAAAGTTCATGAGCAGTTTTGCTGATTGTGGCTGGTTTGGGGGAAATTTTAAATCTTGTTTGGCTGGAGCATAAGAATGAAGCTGTAGTCTGTAAGTTGTTTTCAGTGTTTTACAGTGGTCCCTGGCATCACATCAGGTCTTTTCAGGGTCTTAGGTGCCTTGGCACATGGTGCAAACTGAATACTCCATTGTGGGTCATTAGAATGACAGACGCAGTACACATTTCCCATGCATTAACAAAGCAGGGACTGGTCACTTAGAAAGATCTGTCATATTTCAGACTATTGACTAAATAAGTTAGAAACATTTGTGTTTCTGATGCATATGTATGCATATTCAGTTAAATCTCAATTTGCATTTAATACATTTGATATACTTATTTTGATTCTGTATACTTGCCATAAATTTCTTTCCTAGAGAGGGTATAAATTTTTTAATCTTTTAAAAATGGGTTTCTTAGAGAGTCTTACAATGAAATATATTACATAATCTTACTTAGTCTCCCAGATGTACTGAGAAATAGCAGTGAAATGATGTTCCCAGCAGTGTTAGTGAAACCTGGCAACTCTTGGAACCTGTTTTGCTCCTCATCCAACAGATGACAAACCGCTGCAGTTGGTGTCTTTAGTCTAGATGGAATTTTTTGTTTGTCATGCTTATTCTGTTTTTTTAAAAGTAAAATTTGGGTGGAATTGTTTGAAGTGAGAGTCGTGGTAAAGGTTCCTTAATTTTCCATCAGCCAAGCAGGCTTACTCAGACATAGTCCCATCTCTACAACGTTCTTAACCAAGCCTTTTGGAATATCAAGTAGCTACTGAGCCTGAAAACTAAAAGCCCAAATTAAAGGTAGGAATAGTATCTTTTCTATTGAGGTAAAGCCCAAATTAAAGGTAGGAATAGTATCTTTTCAATTGAGGTAAAGCAGTGGAAGGGGATAGGAGAAAAATACTTCGAAGAAAAATTTGGCATTATAAAGAAGAAAATATTTTTTTTTAGAAATGATGACATACATAGATACCAAGCTAAGCAAGTTAATGTACTTATTGGGAAACAAAATGAAAGTCATGGGCAACCAGGAGTGTGAGCTTTTGATAGGGGAAGGAGAAGGATGTGGAAGGCAGGCGGGTCAGAACTGTATATTTTCATAATAAAAATAGTAGCATTCATTTATTATACACAGAAACAAACCACACCTTAGGCCTAGCATCTCCTGTGTATAATCTCATTCAGCTTTCACAACAAAGGAGAGGTATTATTATAGTATGTATTTACAGATGAGGAAACTAAGACTCAGAGGTTATGTAGCTGGCCTGTAGTCACATAGCTGATGAGTGGCAGAGGCAGAGTTTGAACTTTGACTCCAAAACCTGCAGTCTCACCGTGCCACTGTGCAGTACAGGCACACCTCAGAGGGGCTGCGGGGTCAGCCCCAGACCCTCGCAATAAAGTAAATATCGTGATGAAGTCAAATGAATTTTTTGGTTTCCCAGTACATATACAAGTTATGATTATAGCACACTGTAGCCTTTTAAGTGTGCGATAGCATTATGTCTAAAAAAACAATGTACATGCCTTGATTAAAGATACTTTATTGCTAAAAAAAACCATCATCTGAGCTTCAGCAAATCATCTTTTTGCTGATGGTGGCTGTTGATGGCTGTTGATCAGGGTGGTGGTTGCTGAAGGTTGGGGTGGCCGTGGCAGTTTCTTAAAATGAGAGCACAGTGCAGTTTGCTGTGATTTGCTCTTCCTTTCACAAACAATTTCTCTGTAGCTGTAATGCTGTTTGATATCATTTTTACCCCCAGCAGAACTTCTTTCAAAATCGATGGCAATTCTGTCAAACCTTGCCCCTGCTTTGTTAACTAAGTTGTGTAATTTTAGCAGCAGAGGCTAAGAAAGTAGGAGCTTTTAAAGGTTGTTCTTGTCACTGTAGACCAACCCCCATTTATCAGTCTAAGAGCCTGTAGTACCCCCTTATTTGCGGTTTTGCTTTCTATGGCTTCAGTTACTCAAGGTCAGCCATGGTCTGGAAGCAGATGATCCTCCTTCTGATGGACAGTCAGGTCAATAGTAGCCTCATGCTGTGTCACCATGCCTCTCTCATTCACCTCAGTTTATCTCATCAGTAGGCATTTTAATCTCAAGCATCACAAGAAGGGTGAGTACAGCACAATAAGATATTTAAAGAGAGAGACCACATTCCACATAACTCTTACTACAATAAGTTATAATTGCTCTATTTTATCATTAGTTATTGTTAATCTTTTCCTGTTCCTAATTCATAAATTATCGTAAGTCTGTGTGGACAGGAAAAACAGCCTAGGTAGGGTTCAGTACTGTCCATAGTTTCAGGCATCCATTGGGGTCTTGGAACACATTTCCCACAGAGAAGAGGGTGCTACTGTGTGATAGAGGTGTGTGTCAGTTCCTTTTTGTATCCCATAGTAACTTCCCTTGATTAAGTAGTTTTTATCCGTAATTGTTTTAATCCATTCATTTTAACAGTGATTTTCACTCATTTAAAAATGACTCAAATTGAGGTTTACGTGACAGAGACTGAGAAGAAATATGTGTGTAACTGTGTAAGGGAATAGAAAGCCTGAGTGGTTTCTGGAAGCAGCTTCAAAGACCTGGGTTCCTGTACTTGGTTTGCATGCGTGATCTACAGCTTTTTCTTACGCTGGGCATTAAAGGCTTTCAGACGGGTGTGCAAGATTATTCTGAGCTAGGCTCATTCACTTAGGTTTAGGGGTTGAGTGTATGATGTGGATTTACCAGATCTGAGTTCCAATCTTGGCTCAGCCATTTGCTGTGTGACTTTGGGCAAGTCACTTGATTGTCTGAGTTTCCTGTTCAGTTAAACAGAAGCTATAATAATAATCATGTCATAGATTATTGTGAAGGTTAATAGAGTTAATACCTGCAAAGTGCTCTGAGTTCCTGGCATGGAATGCTTCTTGGTCTTAACATAATTGTCTTCTAAGTCTTATAATAAAGATGGCACAGCACACTGGGACTGCCATTTGCAGAAGCTTGGTCCTCTGGTGCCAGTTTTCCTTAAGGAACAAATAATCTACTTCCTCACTGGGTCTTTGATAATACTCACTCCTCAAGCCACCTCAGTTAGGTCTGGCCTCCCTCCTCACCTGGCTGGAGGGGCTGCTTAAAGCCTTGTTAACAGCCTCTCTCCACCCTCAGCCCCTGGGCAGCACCTGATTGCTTTCACAACACTGCCCTGGAACCTGTCCTCCTCTGGTTCCTGTGACGTGGTCTCCCCCAGGTCTCCTAGTGTGCCCGTCTTTCTGGGTGCTCTCCTTCCTGGCACCCTTTTGCTGCCTGCCCCTTAAATCTTGGTGTTCTCCCACATCCCTTGGAATCCTCCTCTGCTTTGCCTCTGTTTGCCTCCTGGGCAAGATCACTTCTGTGAAGGCTGGCTGTTTCAGAATCTATTTCCAGCCCTTGTCTCGAGGTCTTTATTCCAAATGACTCTCCTGCTGTCACTGTGGAGAGTGAGTTTTCAGCCCTTGTCTGGGCTTTTGCAGCACTTTCCTAGTCAGTCTTCCTGCCTTCAGGGAGGTGTCTTCCTCCTTCAGCCCCTCTTCCCACCCTACAGCTTAATCACACCCAAACCTCCTTCCTCCTGTCTTCACTTATGCAGCTCCCCCAAACCACAAGACTCCTCACAAAGGTAAAACCCCTCAGTAAAGGTAAAACTCCCTGGGAAGCACATGCAAAGTGCTTGATGAACTGAGTACCACCCTACTTCCCTAGCCTCACCTTTGTCTGTTCCAGAATGTGCTAGGCCCTCTATACATCTTGAGACTGCTCTGCCATTCCTGCTGCCAGGAATCCCCATCAACCCCCTTACCCTGGCAAATGGCCTTCACAGCTTCTAAGGCTGACTTCAAGTCTGAGGAGTCTCTGATACCTTTCCTTTGCCCCCCTCAGGGCACGCCTCTGTGCCCAGGTGCCCTGTACACTTGTTGGTCAGAGAACATAAGGTGCAGCGAGTGTGGTTTCCCTGCCTGTCTGTGGGCTGTGAGCTCTCAGAGAGCAAATTCTCTTCGTCTCTGGTGCTCCACACTGTGCCTGGTCCCACGGAAGGTCTGACACACAGGTGCTAAGTGAAGGGCTCAATTTGGGACATCCCCACCTAAACATCACATCCCAGCTGATGCTTCGTTGTCACCGGGGTTCCTTAGTTCAGGGCACTGTGGTCCATCAGTCACCCCGACTAGACCTCTGTGGCTTCCCCCTCCCTGCCTCCCTCACTGCGCGCTGTTGTTTTTGTTTCAGAGCTCACAGAGCTCTGCCACTTTCTCCCCCTTCTGGTTTGGGCTCCCACCCATTTTTATCTCCCACTCGACTCTCTGAAATGGTCTCCTGACTTTGTTCTCTGGATCAGTGTTTCCTTTCTGCCATAGCCTCTCATGATTTTACTTCTTCTCATGCCTGATCTTGTCATTCTCCTGCTGCCTCGGGGCTCTCCTGTCGCCTCCAGAACAAGTCAGAGTCCTCAGCAGGCATCCCCTCATGGCCTGCCCCGAGCAGCCTTCTACCCTCCGTTTCCCTGCGCGCTGCCTCCTCCCCTTGTGCGCCCCACCTCAGGGGCTCCTGAAACAGTGGACCCCGGGAGCCCAGCTTTGTGGTGAGCGCTGTGATGAGTGACACCTTGAGCTACTTGCCTTTAGGCAACAATTTGAGACCAAATACTTGGGATAGACTGAAGCAAATGCCTACACTGTGACCTTGACCTCAGTGAGTGTTCCTGTTCCCAGCCTCCATTCCAGTCGCCACAAAGGGTGCCTCCAGCAGCAGCCTTTGCGTGGTTTTGGATGACAGCTGTCAGATAAATATTCCTTTACCAAAAGCTTGGTTTTCCTTCCAGGCTTGCTAACCACTCATCTTTCTGCCTGAATAACAGCCTTGGGAGGGTCTATATAACATTGGAGGTGCCGTCAGTAAACCCTTCGTCAGTATATCTTTTCTAAGGGTCCTTATGCAGCATCTGAGAGTGTAAAACATCCCATAGAGCCATTCTAGAGTGGCAAAGAAATCTTATTTGAGGAACTCCATCTAGAATCTAAAATTTAGGCCACTTCTTTTGCTGAACTACAGCTATAAAACTGTGGGATTTATATTCCTCTTTATAGGCCCTACAAAGCTTGCCTACTGCAAACTAAACAGATACAGTTTTGGACTTTGGATTGGAATAGCATAGGGTTAAGAACTTGGGCTTTAGATTTTGAGATTGGCAGATCTGAGTTGAGTCTGTGCCCTGCCAGTAACTAGTTGTGTGATTTTAGAAAGTTAATATCCTTTCTAAACCATTGACTTCTTGTTTGTAAAGGATGATTATAACAGTACCTACCTCATAGATGCATTGTAAGGTTTAAATGTGATAATATGTAAAAAACACTTAACAGCAATGTCAAGGATCTAGAACAGACTCAGTAGTTGTTAGCAGCTATCTTTATGATTGTTATTACTAATATGTACTCTTCATCCAAACTCCAGTGTGGCAAATCTTGTTGCAGAGATAATGATGCCAGCTCACCTTAGAGGGTGTGGATTAATTAGCTCAGGTTGGTAAAGCATTACGTAAAACCTTTGCGTACAATAGATTAAGTATCGGTAAGATTAAAGTTGGTCTTGTTCAAAAGACTTTCTTGTAATGTGCTGTGTACAGGAGAGGTTTGTTGCTTTTCAGGGCAAATGACAGGCCATTTATGCACTTATGGTTTATTCCCAGTGAAATTATACTGGTAGAACAGAATCTTGCAGCCTGGAATCACACACATCTGAAAATACACAGCATTTTCTTAAGGTCTTTCTGGACCTGGCAGAGTCCAGTTGCACACAGTCATTTTGGAGAGCAGCTGTTGTATGTCGCACGCCTTCCTTTCCTGAGCTACAATGGAGTTGTGTGAGTGGCCCACAAGTGCCTGCTCCTTAACCTGGGTGTATTCTGCTGTGGGCAGCTCCCTAGCAGGTTTTTGCATTATATTTGAAGCACTTGCCAGTAAGCGCTAGAGAAGAGAAGAATTCAAGTACCTTTTGATTCTTGTTTTGAAGGCATGGAGGTCGGTTGTCGTATCTGTTGACCAGTCTTTAAAGGATATAGATATGGGGGAGCAATATTTTGGACTTAGCTAAAATAAAGAAAAATATGACTTAGAAGATTAAAAAATGTTCCTTGAATCTGAAATGTTGTAGATTAATGTTCCTGAGGGAGGTATGGCAGAAGAGTGGGTCTGTAAGACATTTACTATCTAAAGCAGCCCAAGCTGTTTATATCCCCTGGGCTGGCCTCTTATTTTTATAAGCAATGTTTAATTGAACAAAGCCACATTCATTCATTTATGTATCGTTTATGACTGCTTTCATGCTACAACAGTAGAGTTGAGCATTGTGGCAGAGATCGTATATCTCACAAGCCTAAATAATTACTATCTGGTCCTTTATAGGCAAAGTTTGTCAACTCTGGACTAAATCATGGGCCTTCTCAGCTCTTGTCTCAGCAGGACTTGGGATCTTAGTACTGTTGAAGGATGTAGATTTTCGAATCCGATGGACCTGGATTCACATCCCAGCCCTGGTGCCTAACTAGCTCTGGGACCCTGGTCAAGTGGCCTAACTTCTTTGTTCCTCACTTTCTTCATCTGTGAAATTGATATAATTAGAACCTGCCTTATTAGGGTTATCAGAACTAAATGAGGTAATATATGGAATGCACTTTGCATGGCATCCGGCATGAATTAAATGCTCTGTTAAACGTTAACTGCTGCTGTTAACAATGATTCTGTGGGTCTGCAAATCATAGTCCACACGATGCTGCCCGTAGGCAGGTGCAAAGGTAGATTGAACAAATCCATCTTTTGCCACTGCTACTAACTAGAGAGGAGGAAGAGGGATTTTCTGGTGCAGCAGGGTACCAGCCCAGTGAGTGGACTAAGGCCCTTGTTCCGAAGCACTCTGATCTTCCGAACATGCCGGAGGTGGTCAACAGACAGTATTTCCTGGCAGATTGCTTCATACCAGTCCAATCTGGGTATTTTATTGCCTCCATTTGTGATTAGGGTTAGGAAGTATTTTCTCCTCACACCCTGATTCCAGGTATCGTTTTAAATTTGGAATTTAGATGAGCATTCTAACCATGTTCACTTATTTAGTCCTCAAATGCTTGTTGAGAGACTGCCATGTGCTGGGAACTATTGCACACCCCCATCTCAATGCAGGACACAGTGCCCGTGCATTGATTCACTTGCCTTTCTCTTGGCTCTGAGGCTGCCCGCTCTGGTTAGGTTTGAGAGGGGTAGCACCCCAGTAGGATGCCAAAACCAGGAACTTTCATTATATTTACTTTATGGAAAAAGGGAGAGAGCCACAGTTTAGGTCTATTAATGCCTGTTCCTTGGGGCAGGTGAAGTTAGGGAACAGGTTGGCTTAGCTGTCTGCAAACAGGGTCCAGAAAAGTAAGATTAGGCTCCAATGGGCCTTGCAAAGGAGGACCACAGAGAATATAATAAGCTCCTACAGAGCTCAGATCTTATTCCTAAAGGAACAGCAAAACTCAGGAGACTTAGGAAGTGAGTGGAGGCCAAGACCAAGCAGGCCGGTGCTCTCCTCTCATCTGCTCCAGGTCAGACCCTGGGGTTCTGCCCCTCTGTTAGGAATAAGTCCTGAAGCTTGAACTGAGCTATAGGAACAAAACAATGTTTTCTTGGCATCCACAGTGAGGGGACAGTTGTAGAAAATTGCTGTGTAGCCATAGATTAGAGGGATTAATAGGAGGGAAAATGGAGAGTTTTGGCCAGTAAAAAACAGCACAAAACAGGCCTCCCTGGGCATTGTAGCCATGCTTCAGTGTTACCATCCATCATTACCCACCTGGTACTCTTAAGTTTGGTGGAATCTGTTCATGTCATAGTGCTGCATAAATTCCCATTGCACTTGGAGTCTAAATCTGGGCATGGAGTTCTGCCGACCCTCATTCTGCATGCCAGCCCTGCCTCGCCCCCAGCTACACTCCCCTGTGCAGCTCTTCAGACAGGCTGTGCACTTTTCCCATGTGTTGGTCCCTCCTTCTGGGAAGCTCATTCTGTGGCTAACTCCCATTCTTTCTTCAGAGGTCTGCTTAAAACACCTCTTCTTTAGAGACCACATGGGCCCCCCGTCAGCGCCTACTAACGCGTCCAGTGTTTCCTTTGCAGTTCTCATGCTTGCAACTACTTTTTGATGTCTGCCTCCCCAGTAAACCCCATAATGACAGGGACAATGTCTTTTTTGGCTGTTTGGCATATTCTGATTGTCACTGCATTTGTTCATTGACTGAATCACCACAGGGAGCAGTAATTTGTAAATGGTGCGGGGGAGGTGGGAGACAAGCTTTAATCTTTTAATTTGTTTTGGTTTTGTTTTCCAAATAACTTCCGAACAAAATGCTATTTTACGACATATACTACTTTTAAGGAATTCTCTGAGGTGGCATTTTTCAGTGGCTGTCTATGTATTGGACAAATCTTACTTGCCTTTCTCTTCTCCTGACAGAATGAAATGTGCCTGGCCACACAACAGCTTTCTAAGCAACTGCTGGCATATGAAAAACAGGTAACTTGGTATTTATGTGGCATGTGATGCTGTGCTCAGGAATCTCTCAAGTGGGGTTCTTTTAAGGAATTCTCCAGAGACATCTTTGAGATACTCTCTTTCTTTCTTTCTTTCTTTTTCTATAGTTCATTTCCACTTTTTCTTTGTTATACCTTTTCCTTCCCACTGGTAAATTCTAACTAGAGATTATGCCAAAATCTTTATGATGTGTTCTAATTACCCAAAGAAGTAATCAACTACCTTGAAGGTTCGTAGTCTCCGAGGGACTGCAAGTGAATCAACACTAACAATTCCAGCAGGAAATAACCTCAGGGAACCATCATGTCCAGGCAGAAGAGTGGTGGCCACCGAAGGAATGGTTCAGGAGGGGTGGCTGGGTGTGCTGCTGGGGCAGGAAAGGGGAAGGCTCTCGTCTGCGGTGAGACAGCCTGATGTGACGTGCTTTGGGAGAGAGGAAGAGGAGTGGAGGGCGGTGTGTTGGGGGTTGATGCTGCAGTGCTGGGTTCCCAAGCACTCAGTTCACACCTGCCTCTTTTATTCTTTGGTCTTAGAATTTTGCTCTTGGCAAAGGCGACGAGGAAGTAATTTCTACACTCCACTATTTTTCCAAAGTGGTGGATGAGGTAAGAGAGCAACATGGCAAATTTTTATTTGATTCTTGAACTTTCTTTGTCTTCAGTTTGGCCCAGCTTCCATTCTTAGGTATCTGCTTCAGACATCTGAAAAGATACCTCAATTTGTCGATCTTCCAAGATTCATTCCAAACAACATGAACTTCTTTATGTTTGATTCTGATTTGAGGGGTAAAGGCTATATAGTGTGCATGAACAATAGACCAAAAGAAAGATTTCTAAGAATTCAGTTTCCTAAGGAGGATGTGTTTGTTTCTCAAGGCTACTGTTATAAATTACAAGTAGGTGACTTAAAACAATAGAAAATTGATTCCCTCACAGTTCTGGGGCCAAAGTGTGAAATCAAGTTAACAGAGCCTTGCTCCCTCCAGAGTCTTTAGGGGAGAATCCTTCGGCTCTTCTGGCCTCTGGTGGCTCTCGGTGTCCCTTAGCTTGTGGCCGCGTCACTCCACTCTCTGCCTCTGACTTCACGTGACCTTCTCCCCCACACTCCACCCCGAGGCTTTTTCTCTTCTGTCTGTGTCTTCTCTTTGTAGGGACACTGTCTTCAGTTTATAGAATAAGAAACTAACAGTCATATAAAATTATACTGGTTGCATTTTCAGTCAACAAATCAGTCTAACAAGTTGTTATTCATTCAATAAATATTTATTGACCACCTAATATGTAGTAAATGCTGTTCGTGGTACTGAGGTTATAACGGAACAAGTCATGCAGTTCCTTTTGAGCTTTATCCTGTCCCACTGCCATTACTGTCTTCAAATGTACAACTTTCTTTAATATGTATGTTGAAATGGATGGATATCTATTCCAGAAGAGGAGGACAATGAATGAAAATGTAATTAGAAAGAAGCAAATAGTAAATTTTTTGGCCAGGTGAGAAGAAGCATGTTTCTTAATTAACAGAGAGAAATAACCCAGGGGAAGGAGTAATAGATCGCAGCCACTGACACATGTGTTTTCCTGACTGGAAGAGGTGCTAAGGAGATACGGTTAGTTGTCAGAACCCCAAAACCCGAGATTTCCAGTTTAAAACATTGACAACCATATTTTCAGGGACCAGAATGATGATTCTTTAAATAGAAAGGAATCATTCCCGAAGTATGGAAGTGATATTACAGGCAGGATCCTGGCCTCCTGGAAGCTTAGCAGTGTAAGCCGTTTTCAAACAAGCCTCTTGATGGGGAGACCTAAGTGAGTGAAAGCAGTTAGCTCAGGTGGGAAGTTCTGAGGAGCTTTTGTGGTAGTTTTATCTACCTGGGTGTAAACCAGCTGAAAAAATTTTCAACCCAAGTAGTTTGAGAAATTAATGAAAAATTCAAACAAAAGTAGAAATTTTTATGGCATATATTAAATGGAATGCCTCGTAACCAGATCTTCCATGTTGCAGGCTTACAGATATTTCTATCGTTTAAAAAAAAAATGTTTTAAAACCCAAAAGCAAGGTTTCACTTCCTTGGAGGGCACCTGGCACAGGGCATCACCATCATTACAAATTGCTTTTACCAGGTGTATGTTAGGCCCTCTTCTGAGTGTTTTCTCTTCATGTTACTGTTTTATCCTCACAATAGCCATGCAAGGAAGATGGCATTTTCGCCATTTTGTATGACGATGCTGAAGTACCAAGAGGTGGTCCATGCTCTCCCGCAATGGCCAGGTTTAGAAGTGATTGTCTCATACCTCTGAAAAGCCCCAAGGCAAAAACTTGAAGACACAAACCCCTTGGTCCTTCAGGAGCAATTGGGAAGAAAATGCATAGCTAGGGAATTTGCCATTCCTGAAATGCATAACCACTGGAAAGACACTTAATCTCCCTGTATTTTGGTTCCTTCATCTATAAATGACAGTAGGAGGAGAGCCTACTTTTTATAATTGGGTAGTTATAAAGATTAAATGAAACACTGTATATCAGAGCATTGAGCACAGAACCTGGCACATAATTGGTATACTTGCTGGCTTTCATTCAGTTACTGCTAGTGAAAAAACAACATACATGTTTCTTACTGAAGTTATTCAGGAAAAATAATTAATACATTCTATCCTGATGGCCTTTATTGGTGTGTCTGTCTTTATGTATCCCCAGCAGAATGAAGCTGCCAGCTTCGGCTTGATTGAAAGATGGAACACAAACTGCTAGGCCTAGGGCTCACTTGCCTGGCAAATAGTTGACCTTAGGCAAGTCTTAAAGCTCATCAAAACCAGAAGGACCAGATAACAGATCTGTTAAGTAACAGCGGGCAGAGTTGTGTGCAGAAAAGGGTTCATGTTATGTGACTGCGATCACTGCTGAAAAAAACTTCACCAAATATTTACTTCAAAAAACGATTGCTGGGTGATTTCTCCTTATTCACTCAGCAGGAATCTTGGAGCATCTGGAAGTCTTGGGGCCAGCGGAAGAATCCCTTCTGCTGTGTTCATTGCTAATATCTAGACTGTCAAACGTTTGAAGTTTGGGAAGCTTTGAGAGCAGGAAAGATAAATTCTGTATCCAAAACAGTGTAGTGGAAAAGGCACGGATTTTAGATCTCAATAACCCGGGATTAAAATCCCAGCTGTGCCGTCCATTTGCTCTCTCAATTTGGAGATTTATTTGCCTTTCTGTAAACTGAGGATGATAAATCTGACTCACAGAGTGGGTGAGAACTAGATGTAAGACATTTAAAGCTGGCACACAAAAAGTACTTGAAATGGTAGTGCTGATGGGGTCATTTTCATTTCTCCTAAACCATTCACAACAAGATTTAGTAAGGCCTTAATAAGGCAGAAGGGGAGAAAAAATCAAGAGCCGTTAAAATTATCCAGTACGAAAGATCGTGTTGAAATATAGTCGTCTTGTTCTTAGAAAGATCTTTTTCTAAGGAACAGAGGCCTGAAATCTCACTGAATTGGTCCTGTGGGGCGCTTTTCTCCTCCAGAGTGACTCCCAGACCCACAGCCGGCTGTGGTTTTAGGGCTGGTAGGCTCCCAGCAGGCCTGTTGTTTAAGTGTGACTTCAGCCTCCCCTGAGAGGGGGAGCGCTCCCATTGGCCTGGTGATGGGGACGGGGGTTGAGAGCACTTGGGGGGAGCTGCGCTTGCCACAGGCACACCAGAGCACTCTCCAGCTGCAGGTGGTGCGGCCCAGATTGAGAATGCAGCCAGGGTTTGCACAGTAAACAGGAACCACGCATGAGAGACTCATTTGACAAACTTACCTGATGCCCCAGTCAGGTAGAATCTTGCATTTAGTTTTTAGTACCTTTAGACCTATATCATTTACTGCTTTATGAAGGGTATTTACTTGCTAAGGAATCCAACTGAGCTCTTTAACCACATGGAAGTGTTCAGTGTGATCCTTTGGTGAAATCAGACAGTATCATTACTACTGGATATAATTTTCTTCAAAAAGATTTCTCTGTCTTGCAGCTTAATGTTCTCCATACAGAACTGGCAAAACAGTTGGCAGACACAATGGTTCTACCTATTATACAATTCCGAGAAAAGGATCTCACAGGTAAAGTACCTGAGTTCAGTGCCCATTACCTTCAATATGTTAATTCATCTAATAACAAGTCTTACTGTATTCTTCAGACATGTGGATATTGAGAAATACCCTTTTTTTGGAGCAGTTCAAATATTACTAACTTTTATTGAATCCCCACTATGTTCTTGGCTCACCTAAAGGGAGGTTACAGGCTCATAAGAAAACAGACTTGGAAACAGACCATTGGAATATACCATGATGAGGGCAGCAGGACAGACATGTACAAGAAATAGAAACAGCACACACAACAGCCTGCTTACCCTTTTGAGGACAGGGTGTCAGGGAGGCTTCCTGGAGAAGGAAGTCTCTGAGCTGGATTCTGAGAGATGAGTAAGTGTTTTTCAAGTAGACAAAGATGGCAAGGCCACTGTTAGAAGTCGGAAGCAATGGTAACAGCACACTGTTCTTGGGGAGCCATGAATGCTTTGGAATGTAAAGTAAGAGGACGGGATGGGACCATGCCGCATCCATGCGAGATTCTGGGGGTGCAGCTGTAAACAAGGCGGACGGGGCCCCTGTTCTGGAGCTCCCGTTTAGTGAGTGGGGCCATCTGTGACTAGTTCAGGGAGCCTGGTTGCCCTCTTGGTTGATTTTGGTTCTTCAACTGAAATAAAACATCAGTGATTTTGTATCTCTTAGAAATCAAGGTTGTCAAAAAATGAATATAGAACAAATGATCTCGAAAAAACTGAGTTGATATTACAAAATGGAATCCAGATTTTCTAGTCTTTTTGATTTTTGCTTAGAGATTAAAGAATTATATTTTCTAGACACAGATACAAAAAAGAATTCTGACCAAAAAAGTCTAAACCTGAGCACTGAAAAGATCTGGTTGGTATAATACTTCCTCTTAAAAATATAAGACACCCCTTAAAATTAAAAAAAAAATTTTAGGCAGAAAAGATACAGTAAATCAAAGGGCAAGTCTTAAAGATGACTTTTCCCCCCTTACTTTAAGACTGCCTGTGATCACGTCAGCTGAGGCTATAGGGGGCAACAGCGGAACTGGCATAAACTCTACCCAAGGGCAGTTTACTAGCAGTAAAACTTGATAAAGAATAATGAGTAATGTATCAATTTGTATAAAGAGTAACCTGATTGAGCAGGACTTTTAGTCTTTTTTAGTGTTGCTTATCCATTATTGCACATAAATCTAAAACCTAAATGTAGTTCTATGTTGATTATACAATACTTAACTGCAGCCTCATGAATGTATTTTAAAAATATATTTACTCTAGATAGAAATGTGTGGGGATATCATTTAAAGATACTCCAGGTATTTTGGAAAGAAAATAATCATCCCCTAAATTGTCCAGTTTATGTCTTTCAGCTTTGTTAATGGGAGGCAAATCTGGGAATGGGTGTCCAGCAGTGGTAATGACAGTGGCCTTTGTTTATCCAGAAGGGCTCAACTATGTGGATTAGAAGTACTTGCCCAAGATGGTGCTTTTTTTAAATAAAGAGATAAAACTGCCTGGTATTAATAAAAAGAGAAGCCATTTAGTATCTATGAAAATAAGTATCCTTTTCTGATGACACCAAGATACAAATTTGAAGTGTTTGGCCCAGGTCATACTTTACTCAGCATTAAAACCAAATTAGAATCTGGCATCCCCTCTCTTTAGTGGTGTTTTATCTTATGTTCTGCTGCTTTTTTCATTTACCCACCAATACAAGTACATAATCTGAATGAAGAGAACACAAAAGATGTTAAGGAAGCTATTTAAAATTGATAAAGAATAAGAAATCCCAAAATTATGCTCCAATAAGAAGTAAAAGGTGTGAGGAAAAAAATGCAAAATGGCAAAGGCAGAAAGCAGCCTGGTAGTAGAAAGAGTAATGTGAAGAAAAATTTAAAAACTGGAGGCAATTTTGTGGCAAATTGAAAAACAGCATAAAACATGTGAAAAAGATTGCTTTAGAACTGTAGAAAGTATCACTTTCTTTTATTAAAGAACTCTATTTTTATAAGTTTTTAACCTTGGACAGTCATTGCCCTTATTGCCCTTTTTGTGTTTTTGGCCTTGGCCTTTGTTAAGTCATGTTTGTGTGTGATGGGTGTAGCAACCTCATGGGGTGACACTTAATGGTGTTGGCTTGTTACAAGTATAATATGCTATAGTGCTTCAGATTTTTGCATTAGGACAACCACCCCATATTCCTTTGTCAATGGTGGCTATGTCCAATGTTAAAATGGCAGTGACAGGAAATTTCTAGGTTTTGGGTATAGTTAGGGCATTCTGAGAAAAGGTGTACTAAAAATGTATTAGAACACTTTTGAGGGGTTGGGGAGGCACTGAAGAACCAGAGCTTATGCTCTTGCCAGGTCTCCATGAACAGTAGTACCTGGCCATGCACACTCTAGCCCCCATCCCCGAGTGCCGCTCCGTCCTGGAGCCCTGAATGCTGTCTGGACAGGAGTGTCTCTGGGGGCACTCAGGGTCACTGAGTGTGGGTACAGCTGAAGGCCCAGGCTCTGTCAGACCCTGGTTTCCAGCCACCAGGCCGGGGCTCCCAGAGCGCAGAGGAGCTGGGAGGGAAGGGGTGTGCTGACAGAGCCTTCCCCCTTCCGCACATATACCTCTGTTTTCTTGGGAAAGCAAAGAGCTCTGAGTTGGCATATTTTACTTTTCTTTGCACTAAGATGTTCCTTTTCTCTTGTTTAGAAGTAAGCACGTTAAAGGATCTTTTTGGACTCGCCAGCACTGGTAGGCATCTTCTCCATTCTTGCTGAGTTAGTGATGCATGTGGGTCAGTATGTGTGCAGGTGGGGACTCCGGATGAATGTTCTTGTCCTTCGACCCATCTGGGTGCTAAAATGTGTCTTTATTTTTAGAGCACGACCTCTCAATGGCAAAATATAGCAGGCTTCCTAAAAAGAAGGAGAACGAAAAGGTAGGCCTACTTTCATTGACATGTTGTTTTCATCTCGTTTACTTAAACTTCTGTGTCTTTTCCACTGTGAATTTGTGGCATTGAGGGTGTCTTGAATTTTTTTCTCTTTTTTTTATCTATATGTGGAATTTTAAATAATCTGAATCTCCTAAGTCGACTTATTTTCAAACTGGTTTTTAGTATCAACTTGGAACCATTATAAAATTATAATCTCACAATGATTTCAGCTTAAGCTTGGTACTGCATATGGTCATCTTGCTCATAGACACACAGGTCACTTGAGCGCCTGGCCCTGAGTATTGATTCCAATTCTTTAACTTACACTTTTTTGCTACTGCGAATAATACTGAATATTTTTATCATATAACTTTTTACTTTTGTTACGTGATTTCCTTGGGCTACATTACTTCCTTGGAGTACAGGCTTAGGAGTGGACTGAAATGTCTGTGGCTGTCAGTGCGTGCTGCCACGCTGTGTTCCTCGAGGTTACAGTGCTTTGCGGTGCTGACAGGACGAACTGTTGGCTTCATCTCAGGGCAGCCTCACAAGTGCTGAGATGCTATTACTTTGGTATTTTTAATTTGGATTTTCTAAAACATGAGGTGGAACCTTATCTGTGTTTTGTTGTATTTGTCACAGAAATGGTTCTAATGAGTAAATGAATGTGTTTTGAAGTTACCTGCTCTTACAGAATATCACATACATTAGACAACTTGGAGTTTTCCTTCCCCTCCTGATCAGGTGAAGACTGAAGTCGTAAAGGAGGTGGCAGCTGCCCGGCGGAAACAGCACCTCTCTTCCCTCCAGTACTACTGTGCCCTCAACGCGCTGCAGTACAGAAAGCGCGTGGCCATGACGGAGCCCATGATAGGCTTTGCCCACGGACAGGTAGGGCTGTCCCTGCCCCTGAGAGGTATGACCTGAGCCAGCCGTGAAGAACAGCTTGGTTTTCTACAAGGGCAGCACTTAGGTGAAACTAACGCACCATAAGAGAAGGCAACCCAAATGCACCACCTCCCTGGAAACTTTCTGAGATTCAGCCCTTGGAGAGCTTCCAGGTGGGCTGGGTCATTATCTGCTGGACTTGTTAGGCTATGTGTGTAGGAAATGATGGCCTTTATCCTAACCCTCCCTTTGGGAGGAGCCAGCTTGGCCCTTTGTGTCTAATGCAAATGAAAGCCAGGCCCGGTCTGATGTCCTGAGAGAGCTGATTGCTCAGGTTGATAGAGGCAGGCTCACGAGCTAGGACTCCGCATGTCCCCTGCTGCCCTTTATGGTAAGGGGCTCGCTCAGCTGAGCTGTTCTCGAATGATGCGTCGCTGAGGTCGCTGCCAGCCCCTTGGTATCTGGGGTTTAGGGAGTTTCGCCACTGCTTGGTGAAGTCTCTGGGGAGTAAGTGTTTGGCTTCTGCTCCCATTTAGTGGCCTCCTGAGCATTTTGTCTGCTTGGAGTCCCCAGTCTCAGAATGGGGCCTTGACAGTGTCTCACCAGCAGGGCAGGGACAGGAGTGAGTGTGAATGTGAGGTGACTAGCACCCCCACCTCCATCCCTGCCCTGCCATAGCCCCACTCCTGTAGGCGCCAGAGCCTCTCTCTGTTATGTGAGAATCGCACCCAGGAATCTTCTCTCACCTAACAATCTAGGAACAGAAAAGGATGTGAAGAAGTAAAATGATGAGAAGAAAAAACCCACTTTTAAAAACCCTACATGTGTGAGCATCTAATACTTCTATAATACATTTAAAAATACATGTATTTCAAAACCACACAACATCAGCTTCATTCAGGGAAAAGGGGAACAAGAAAGGATCTTAAACATTCCAAGCTCAATTGTCTGTCTTTTAATATGGTTGCTGACATTGTTCAATGGTGAGGACACTAAAGTCAATGATGCCTTCAGAGTAAGTACTTATGTAGATCGCTTCCTTTTGGGGTCATCTCAGTAAAGCTGTGCTAAACCAAAGGCTAGCCTCGCCTGGCTCTGGGCCCATCCTCAACAGAGGCCTGGGAGCCACCCAGCATCCCCTCAAGGGCACGTGTGTACTCGCTCACTCTGTCACCCTCTTCCCTCCTTCCATTAACTATTGCACCTGTACCCTGGCGCTGTCCTGGCTTCGTTAGAGAGTGCTGGTACTCCCATGCTCTAATACCTCCATCACGTCTGCCCTCCCAGGACTGACAGTCCTCGCCTTTGGAGCAGTAATTCCTGCTCACTAGGGGGCCCAGGGCCAGGGAGGGTCCCAACCTTAGCGGCTCAGAAAGATGAGCCGCTGCAAACTCCATCGATCACTGTCAAAGAGTCTGGTTGGCTAGAGGAGGGTCCTCACGAGGCCTGAAGGAAGGGCTTGCTCCCAGCTGGTTTTTCTCTTTCATGGCTAAGGACGACACCACTTTGCCCAGTCTGGACTTCTAAGTGAGTGCTGGCTGCAGGGGACAGGAGGGGGCTCTGGCTTGCAGCCCTATGCCCAGGAATGCAGAACAGAGCCACTGTTTTGGGGTAGCCACAGCAACATTTTGAGGACTGAGGATAGCACATTGCCTTTGTAATGTGACAAATACCCAGATATCAAGACACAAGGCCAGATAGTCCCTCACCCTGCAGACTTCTCAAGTTCTGGTGAAACTGACCTTCCCTGTTAGGCCAGGCTCTTGTCTAACCCCACGAATCCCTTGGATCACTTTGAAACATTCACTCTCCTCCTGCCTCATCAGCCCTTTTACAAATCAGTAATGTTCACTGAGTATCCACATTTGTTAGCTGGTGGTCACCTGACCATGTACTTTCTGCTGCTCACAAAGCACATGAACCTGGTCTTTGGGTGATGGTCCACTGAGTCAGGCTTCTCGGCACCACCCACCTTCGTGTGAGTTGGCTGACTCCATGTCTGCCTTCCCTGCCCCTCGTTAAACAGGTTTTCAGTTAAGCCATGGTTCAGTCTGCATGCCCAAAGCAAACTGAGGTTTGATAGTCTGTGCACAGGTTTATGAGAACAAAAATGAACTCTAGTGTCATATTTACCAGGGGAGTACTGTGAAGTGTGGCTGTAGAAGCCAGCATCTTATCACTTCCATTCACTGATGACAGATTTTTTTTTAGGGATTGCCTGAGCCCCTGCCCTGGGAGTTACAGTACAGCAGAGGACCTATGATAGGGACTCGGGGCACACAGTCTAAGGAGTTCAGAGAGGAGAAGAAGAGACGCTGTAATGTGTTCTTAGAAATGCAAAATGCTATTAACAGACTTGATTTTTAAAACTTCAGGGATTCAGAACGGCACTTACAGTGCTGCTCTCTGTGTGATTAAAAGATAAAGGGGTCCGAGCATCTCCCTGCATGTATTACCTTGCATGAGAAATCGAGGACACCATCTGTTTTTGTCTGTGAAAACCAAGGATGTAGGTGTCTGTGCTTCCCCACAGGGCCTGGGAACAAATTAGACATGTCAGAACCATCCTCATAACACCTCCTAGCCTCCTTGGGGTGAGAGGTCGATCTCTGTGCCCCAGTCAAGGGCAAGGGCTGCTTCCAGATCAGACAGGCGAGCAAATACCTGCATCCAAGCTGAGTGTTTTCTCTCTTTTCTAATGACAGGCTTGCAGCAGTTCTCTCTACAGTCAGGCATGTAAAATGGAACAGGTCATACTCAGTATTCTGATTTTTCTCCCTGACCATAGAAAGAAATGCAAACCTGAGCTTTTTGGGGTGGGATGGTCATAGATGTCAATAATGCACAGAAATGTCTTCCTCTCTTTCCCATACCCCTGTCCTTCAGGGTTTCTCAGGAGACCCAGACTTTCTGGGAAGTGATTACACAGGAGTCACAGGAAAGAAGGAATTCCTTCTATGCGTTCCCAACAAGTCAGCTACTGCAGCTTTTGTTTCCAAACTGTATAGTCCGTCTCCTTGGGCCACTCTCCCTGGGCAGAGAGAACGTTCGTCAGAGAAGGCTGGGGAGCACCTCTGCCATGCTGGGCCTCTGCTGCCCCTTCACGTGGTCTCCTTTAAGCTGATGTCTGAGTCAGAAAAACCTTTGAATAAAGCAAGCTCCTTAGCCCAGTTGTCTGTCTTTAGTACCCCAGCCAGTCACCATCTGTCCGTCTGTCCAGCCTGTGGCTCAGTGGATGGGGTCAGGCAGGTGGCTTCTCTGAGAAGCTCACGCTGCACTGCATCAAGTGCTTGTTGTTTCTGGCTGGTGTGTGCACGTCATTTGTCACATGCCAGATTAGCCCCTGGAGATGCAAAGGTGAAGAAGACCTCCTTGCCCTCAAGAAATTCACATCTAAAATTCACACAGGAAAAAGGCTGATGATAACAATGTAAATAATAACATCAGTAGTTATTGATGCAGCTCATATGTACCAAAAACTTAAGATTGTTCCTGATATTCGTGGCCTTTCAGCCAGGTAGTTGGGCTCCACCATCCCTGTGCTACAGACGCACGCAGGGCTTTGGCGGGAACTCAGCTGGTGGGGCGCTGTGCCACGCTGTGCTGCCAGCAGGGAGGGGTTGGCCCGCCAGTGCCACTGCCCCCATGCTGGCAGCCTCGCACTTACTGAATTCACCTATCACCCTTCCTAGATAATTTTCAGAATATCACAATTATGTCTTTCAGATTAACTTTTTTAAGAAGGGAGCAGAGATGTTTTCCCATAGTATGGACAGCTTTTTATCCTCCGTTGCAGACATGGTTCAAAGGTAACGCTGCTCCCACTTTGGGTCCTCTGTGCCTTTTGCCTTTCCTTCTGAGTCTGTCTCTGGGAGGTGGAGGCGGGTTGTGGCTGCAGAGGGTCTCACAGAGCCCATCCATCTGTGAACTCTCCAAAACAATGCCATTTTTATCTGAATACTGCGGTTGACGGTAGTGATGACTGCAGACTGCAGTTCCGGTTTGTGTGGAGCCCAGAGTCTGATCCGCTGTGTTGGAAGAGTGTATATACATAAAGGATTAAGGTGTCCACCAGGGTGCTTCCCTATAAAGTCCCAGTTCCGGTTCCTAGGGTCTCTCCCTCCATCAATAGTCAAGTTTCCCGTGCTGTAAGCTTATGAGTCCAGGTTAGACTTGCTGTGGATTTCAAAGAATGCTTTGCTTTTTCCTTTGCGAGCAAATGGGGTTAGAAGCCAGGAGCACTGCAACTTTCTGGGAAACCATCACGTTTAATTTATAATAGATAAACCAGGTGTTAAGACTTTTTAAATTAATGTAACAAACTGTAGGTCAGCCTTACAAATCCTCACTGAAAAAAGTACATCATCTCTTTAGACTGTCCTGCCCACATTTATTGGTGCTGTGGCCACTTGGACTCCCTTCGCCTCCTGTCATCAGGGTCCATGTTATTGAGGCAGGAGGCTCTGGGGCACCTCCAGCACCAGGCTGGGTTCATGAACACTCAGATGTGGTCCCTTGAGCACTTGTCGTGATTTCTGGAGTTTAGAAGTATGTCTGTGTGTGTGTGTGTGTGTGTAATATATCGTTGGCAAGTACGTATACAAAATAGAAATACGAGTATAGGGTTTAGTTTGGAAAAATGAAGAGAAAATTGCCCATTTTCTTGAGGATATTGCACTTCAGAATACCTTAAGAGGGCCAACTAGTGGAATTTATTTAGGTAGGTGTCTACCTAAAATGCTGAAAATGACAAGTCCCAAGAAAAGCCAGTGCTGGGTGTTCGTATAGCACAAGGGGAGAGCTGTAGGTTATGAAAGCATGACCTTGAAAGTCACTAAGCTGTTTTTCTCCTGATCACTGGCAGCAGTGAGGATGCAGGTTGGATTTATAATGACGCTAGAAAGCACTTTATGAAGTCAGATTTCAGTTTCCTGCCTTTAACTTGATTGTTAGTCCCTGGGAATGTTAGGAAAAGTAAAAGAAGGCAGTAAAAAAAAAAAAAAAGTAAAATGTCCCTTCATAACCTTTCCCCTTTCTCTCACTGTCTCTTTCTTACCTTCCTTTATCTCCTGGAACTTCATGGCTTTCTGTGTTTCTGGGAGAACCGTCTCTGTGCTTCAGATTTTTTTCATGTGTGCTAGATTTTTTTTACTGGTGGCAGGACATCTGTGCTCATTTTTGAGATGCTGTGGGTACTATTTGTATAAATCCTAGAGCCTGTGTCTTCCCACCTTGTCAACATTTCTGTGAGCCATTAGTAGGCAGCCAAAATGTGGGACCAGTTCCACTAATTCCACGCCCCAGTCACTAAAGCGCTGGCTCACAGCCTTCTCTCGGGGGCTGGGTCCAGGCCTGTGAGTTGTCCCACTGCTGCCTGACATGGCCTATTTTGTTACAGGGGCAACAGCCAGCAGGCAGGGTTCCCAGCTGAACCTGGAAGTGCTTGAACCTGCTGGCTCAAATAGCTAAGGCACTCAGTTAAGAATTCTGATATTCCTATCACTTCAGCCTTATATTGGTGAGTAGGTAAATGCTGCCACTCTTCTCCAACCAGAAGGTGGCTTTGCCGCTGCATCAGCAGCCGGCAGCCCAGGGAGGCCAAGGGGCAGGGCCTCAGGGTCTGGTAGTGGCTCTGAGCTCAGCCCGCCTTCCCCGGCAGGTGGATGCCCAGGTGCTCTGCTGTGTCAGGGTCTAAGAACCCAGTCCCAACCCCATCTAAACCTGGACAGGGCGGCGTTTCACACCACCCCACAGCGCCAGGGCCTTTTTTTTCATCCCTAACCCCACAGTGATACACTCCTACCTCTTTTCCTGGCAGCCTCTGCTGTTCCTACAATATATATATATATATATATATATATGAACGTTTCCAGTGTATATGTATACTTAACGAAACATGCTGGGTTTATATTTTTTTAATCTTTGAAGAGAAATTGAAAACAGTCACTTTTCTACCCTGTTCCTTGAGTTCCTGGGAGCCTAGACTAGGTCAGTTTTTGAACCTGAGTCTGTCTGGGTTGGGGAAGGGCAGTCACTACAAACTCCCCGAAGTTATGTGCAAGGTGTCATGTCGGTGCACATGAGTGTTTTTCTGGGAGACAATTCTTACCTTCCATCAGGTCCTCAGAGAGGATTCTTCCCCACTGAAACTTAAGACCCTACGTGATGTTGTATACTTGTGGCTCCTCCTCCCACCTCCTGCGGTCTGTCTCGTTCCGTTCTCCCAGCCTTGGCAGGGACAAGCCGGTTAAGCCAGTGGGGCTTGCTCGCCAGCTTGCCTGTCCTAAGGCCCCCGTGGTGGGGTGCCCAGTCAGTCCCATGTCAGAAAAGCCATGATTAACTTTGCTTGCATTCAGCTGCATTAAACCAGATCCAGGCAGTGCACGTGTTGCTCTGCAGAAGGAGCATATGGGGTGTACCTCGCCAAACGTCAACCTAATTAGAGAACCTTTTTGAGAGGAAATCCTGAAGAACTCACTGCAATCCTGAAACACTGGACTAGTTGGCCTCCCAGGTTCCTTCTGATTCCAACATGAAATTCAGTCTTACGTCCTTGACAGTAGAGAAGTGGAACAACACCTCTACAGTTTGCTTTCTCAGATGGGTGGGCCATGTTGGGCAGACCACTCAGTGCTTTATAACCAAGACACTCACCTCTGGGTGGGGCAGCTGTTCAGGCCTCACTTTGTGGGGAGAAAGGGCAGCTGTTTATTTGAAGCTACAGCTCCCAGGTTTTCCACACCTCAGCTCACATGCACACAAAGCCAGGGCCTGGCCGTCAGCCCACTTGCCCTCATGTGTACCCTTGGCCAGCCTGTGGCAGTCTCGCGATTGTATGGTGACATAAAAGGCACAGCATTGCCCTTGGCCCTGAGGCTGCACCTCGGTCCCGCCTCCTGGTCGTTCTGCTGTCTCCTGTGCTGTCTCCACCGGCGGCTGGCAGTGGGAGTGACTGCTGTCTCTTTCCTCCCTTTCTGGCCCTTTCATAGGCGTCTGCACATGCAGCCCTTGACGACGGGCTCATCAAAGCATTTCTCCCAAAGTCTGCATCAGCAGTTCTGAGCATGGAAACCCTTTGTCAGCAGAGGCATTGTTTAGCCAGGTTCAGGCATCATCCAGTGGTATCCTTGTGTTCTGTTTTAAGACAGCAGTCACATAAACACTTGCAGTAACACAGCCTGGAGTCCCTGTGACTTGGGGGCCTCAGTTAGAGGTGGCAAGTTTCCCGATGGAGGCTGCAGCCCCCCGTGTGGGGCTGGAAGCAGTGGGGAGGCTGTGCTGTCTGCTGCTCGGCAGTGCTCGCCTGCAGCATATGACTGACCTGACAGCTTTGTCTCCAGCATTCAGGTTGAACTGGAAGCCGAGGCCGAGCAGATGCGGGTGTCGCAGCAAGAACTACTTTCTATTGATGAATCCGTTTACACTCCAGACTTCGATGTGGCTACACCACAGATAAACAGGAACCTCATCCAGAAGGCTGGTTACCTTAATCTTAGAAAGTGAGTGCACCAGGGCCTGTTTTTATAATAAGCTGTTTTCCCAAGGAGTAGCTGCAGAGCATCTGCCGAGTGCCCCATTAAAGGGTGGAGTGGGTGAGGTTGGGAAGGAACTCCTACCACAGGGACACGGGAAGCCTCCGGAGCCCAGGCCCCAAACACTGAGAGATGGCCTTGAAACAGCTGTGTGAGTGAAGGGCACAGTGTGTGTGGGCTCCAGGGCACTGGCCATCGCTGGCCCTGGTCCCCATGGCCGTTTGCAGATAGACTGCCCTGTCATCATCCGGGACCACTGAGAGCTAATAGTCCACCACTGCACGTCCCCCCAGGCCTCTGACAGGTGGGAACGGTGATAGAGGCCCACCACCAAGGCCAGAGTCTGAGGGCCAGCAAGCCCTCAGAGTCACAGGTTCACGAAGACTGGATCACATTCTTAACGCTCAGGTCTTAAAAACCATTTGAGTTGAAGGGATGATTCGATTTAACTGTGTCTAAGAGCAGAGGAGGCTGTTGTCAGGTGTGCCGAAGATTCTGACTTTGGTTTAGTCGGACACTCTGGCTGGGTCGCTTCATCTGTACAGAGTGATAATTGCACCTGCTTCATAAAGTTGTTACAAGGATTAAATGAGGTCATCCCTAGCAAATAGTAAGGACTCAAATGGTAGCTATTACCAGTTTTTGGAAATTAATATCATTATTGAAGCAGGAACCTAGTGCCTTGCACATAGCTGCTACTCAGTAAATACTAAATCAAGCAGATATATCTGATGTCACCCAAGTGGAGGCTCAAGGAAGAGGATTGGCAGCTGTTTTCTTACCAGGGTAGAGTTCCTCAAGGTCTATAAGACTAGATCTCAAGCCAATTGTCTCCTTTAGTTTGTATGAATACAAAACTTCCTAAGATTCTGGTGTTATTTGCCAGTTTCTGGATTATCCTCTTGTAAGCAGCCCACAAAACAAGAATAATATCCAGTTAGAGCAAACCTCAAACTGGTAAATTCCTCCAGGCGTGTGTGTGCTGCGAGCCAAGATGGCCCTGGTGACTCCAGATCTCGAGCAGTTCAGTGACATGTGTTAGAGAAATGAGCTTCCAGTTTTTAGCTCCTAATGGTGATGAGCTCACTGTTTCCAGATATGAGGTAGATGTCAGAGTCTGGCTTCAGTGGGAGTAGCCACCTCCTGCCCACACACTGTAGCTGGCATCTCCCATGTGCACAGAACCCATCATCTCCCAGGTCATTCAAGCTAAATTGTGCCTCTTGTGCTACTCTGCACTTGAATTACTTTCAAAGCAGTTTTGCTTTAATATCAAGAATTACATTATTTCTCAAGTGTCCACCAATACCCATAAAATAGGCAGCAAGACCTTGAGGTGCATTCATGCTTACTAGTACTAATGGGCTCTTTGAAAACACAATCCTTACAGTAAAACAGGGCTGGTCACCACCACCTGGGAGAGACTTTACTTCTTCATCCAAGGCGGGAATCTCATGTGTCAGCCCCGGGGAGCCGTGGCTGGAGGCTTGATCCAGGACCTGGACAACTGCTCGGTGATGGCAGTGGACTGTGAAGACCGACGCTACTGCTTCCAGATCACCACTCCCAATGGAAAATCGTATGCCACCCAGGTTTTATTTGGGAGGAGAACCAGTGTAGTGACTCTGCCCCCGCCAGCAGCCTGTAGCTCATGCCTACGTGCCAGCCCTACCCTGGAGAGGCCCCGCCCGGGTGGCGGTGACCTTCCAGGAGGATGTTTCATGTTCCCTGTCAGCAAGCACATGTGAGCCATGTGGGATCCAACCCGCCTTAGTGAAGGAGGCCCAGGGAGGATGTGTCTGTGGCTTTGGAGAGGAGATGACCTAAATGAGTAGGAGCCGTTTGTCAGCACAGATTCTCAGGCCAAAAAGTCTGGGACTACTCCTCGCCTGCCCCTAAACAAGCACTGGTGTTTGTGTCATGGTGGGGCAGGCGTGAGGGAGAGTAGGTAAGGAAGACCTGCCTGCGGAGGCCATCACTCCAGTGAAACAGGAGATGTGACTAGTACCTTCAGCTGCAGCATGTCATTCCTTAATGCGCCGTTCCCCAGACTCCCTGTACCTTAGGGGCCCAGAAGAGGTCGTGCTTCCAAGATGGCTGCCTTGTAGTCTTTGAGAGTAGATCCCATCCCAGTGGGACCCCCTCTCAGAGCAGTGGTTCCAGACTGTGCTCTGAGGAGTGCGGAGCCCAGAGGTGCTTCACAGCTCCCCTGCCCCGTCCTGACTACTCCACTGCGTGTGCTTTTCATGTTGGGGTTCCGAGCTGAGATTGGATTTGATAGCATATTCAGGAGGGGTGGGCACGTCTCCTCTCCCAGGCTGGGGCTCAGTTTTAGACATCATCCTCCCACCAGGCGATAGGAGATGACCTAGGAAGGAGGATGCCTGGATTCTAGTCATAGTCCCAGGAAGTCACTGAATTCTGGGCCTCAGTTTCCTCAGAGAGAAAATAGGGGTAAAATCTGTGGTCCCCAGCTCCCCAAAGATGCTTCGGGATCAAAGGAACTAGCAGACATGGAGTCTCCTGAGTTAAGCTTTCACGAAGGCATGGCAGTGTTATTTGTGTCCTCATCGCCTGTTCCTGGGCCCTTCACGTGCAGATGCTCTAGCTTGGGGAGGAGAAACGGCTGCTAAATCCTTCTCTGAGTGTGGATGGGAGGAGCGGCCGGGCTGGGGTCCTGGTTGCCTCGGACCAAGGAGTGGCCAACAGGCTGGCCCACGCTGAATTCATGGACTCGGGCTGGTAGGTCTGAGTCCATCCCGCTCATCATAGATGAGAAAGCTGAGGTGCAGGGAGAGGAAGCATCTGTCCCAGATCACAGTGAGTGGGCAGCCAGGGCCAGAACCCCCTCGTGCCTCCTTCTCCTCATGCTGCCTCCTGGCCCTGCCCTCCGGACCCCAGCTGAGTTCGCTCTGTGCAGGATGATCCTTAGTCGCTGAGATCTGGGAAGCACTTACTTGGATGCACTTTATTTCAGGGGAATCATCCTGCAGGCAGAAAGCCGAAAGGAAAATGAAGAGGTAAGGATTTTGTTCGTTGCGCTTCTTTCCTAGTCGAGTGGGTGACTTTGGGATTCATCGGTTTTTTTAATGTCCTGTACAGTGGATATGCGCAATAAACAACATCTCCAGACAGATCTACCTGACCGACGACCCAGAGGTAATTACCTACACTCAGCCCTTGGCTCAGTCTGAAATGGAAGCGTCTGCCTCCTGGGCCTGAGCGGGTCTTCTTTGTGGATTTTTAGGCTTTTGCCATCAAGTTGAATCAGAAGGCTCTCCAAGCTGTGACTCCCATTACAAGTTTGGGAAAAAAGCAAGAAAGCCCATGCCCCAGGTAACTAAAAAACAGTGGAAAACTTCTTTCATCCTCATAAACCACTCAAGGGTAATGTCAGGTCTGTTCTACAGAAACAGCTGTTGTGGCTAGAAAAGGTTAAACATTTTGCCCATGTTCACACCACAGATGAGAAGCCAAACTGGGACTCAGAGCTGTCCGACTGCAGTGCCCACGTCCTCCCACCCCTGCAGTCCGAGCAAGGACTCACCTCGGGAGCCTCTGTACCTGGGAGTTCTGCTTACGTTTTCTGTCGGCATCAACAGTCAGAGAACCAGAACAAAAATTTTTTTAAATAAGAGACAAAATCACCCTTTATGTGTCCATAAAGGCTCAGGCCTTATTTGTACACATACTGATATTTACACGTGTTTATTTTGAATTTTCACATATTTCTCAAAATTGTTCCCTTTAATAATTACACTATTCCATCATCTTTATTATTAGCTATTGAATATTTAGGTTGTCTCCCTTTGTTTGCTGTTATCATTTATAGTAAACATTTTTATGCATGTAGCTTTTCTCTTGTGTTGAATACTGCTTTAGGATTTATTCCAGGAATGCCACCTTTTGTCTTACTGGGAGTTTCTGTTTGCTTAAGTAATAGAAGGCTGAATTACTTGTTATGCTAATGAAAGCACGGCATCAAAAGGCAGATTAACATTAGGACCATATTTGGGGTCCATCTTTTAGTGGCATGGTAGAAAGAACCCCATTAAATGTTCTACAGGAATCACCTGATGACTCCAGGAGAAAGTGGCCAGAAAGCTCTGAGTGGTTAAGTAACTTGCCAGGGTCTCCATGCTGTGCAGTGTGGAGCCAGTGTTCACGCGCCTGCCCTGGGTCCCTGAGAAGGAGCAGTTCTAGACAAGGCCAGAGAACAGTCTTGAGCCGGATTGTGAAAGAATGAGCTGCCTTGTTTAGGTGTTAGCAGCAGTGGAGCAGAACCAGAGGCTTTGAGAAAAGGGTGGCACGGTGAGAACTGGTGCGGGTAGATTGTTCTGCAGCCTGTGCAGGACAGACGGGACGGCACACGGCAGGGAGAAGGGAGGCGCAGTGGGGCGCAGCAGGGAGCTGCTGTCATGGCAGCTGGAAAGAGACCATGAGAACCTGAACAAAGGTAATAAAAATGGGGAAGAGGCAACAAGTCGGAGTGCTGTAATGTAAGCATGTAACGGTTCGCACACGTAGCATGTTTATTAAGTGCAGCTCTAAGTAAAGTGCTGTGTGAATGAGAATGGAAATAAAGATCCGCCATGGAGCTTATCTGTGAGCCCTGTCCTAGGTATGTGTCCCTGTCTGCTCTTTGTAAAGCTACAAAAAAGGTAGCTGAGCACAGTGGAGAACACCCGCCTCAGGAGGCCTTCTGGTAACAGCTGCGCCTTGAGCGCGGCTCGATGTCCATGAGTGAATGAGTCAACTCTCTGGGCCTCTGTCTCCTCAATTTTGTGATGGAAGATGAGAAACTAGACAACTTCCAAGGCCCCTTGAGCTCTAATAGGCAATCTTTCTAAGATGCTGATGTATAATTTAATTAGTGTTAGTAATTAGAAAGTGTGATTGGTTTTCTAAAAAAGTTTTCAGTAACTGATTTTTCTCTCTGGTCTAGAATAAGTAAATCACGTTCTTAGCAAGGACCCATAGGAGCAACACAGGAGAACCTCTGAAAATAAATGACACTAGCCAGCCAGCCAGATGAATCAACCCAGAGATTGAAAGGGTGACAGATGTGACACATGGTCCCAGAGCCATGGAGGGGAGGGTGTACTTTCTCTCCTAAGGTCAACTCATTAAGAACAAAGACATATTTTGATGGCAATGGGGGAAGAGAAACTGTGTTCTTTGGAAATGACAGGCCGTCATTCACTTCTAAGCAAATACTGTGTGGCCTCCCCTTATTCTGCAGTTCGTGTAGATCTAAAGTTCATGCACTTATCCAGCTATTCAGCAAATGTTTGTTGAGTACCTGCTCTGTGTCCAGGCACTGGGTGTGGCCATGAAAGTTAACAGACTCATGGGGAAAACAGGCAGAAGGTAAACAAATACTTGGTTAAAATGAAGAAAAGCCTGATGATGTTAAAGGCGAGGGTTCTGATGTTAAAGGCGAGGGTTCTGATGTTAAAAGCAGGACCTCTGAAGGGCCTGTCTGTGGAGATAATATTTAAACTGAGAAGTGAAAGACAAGTGCCCAGCTTACAAAGAGGCACAGATGGCTCATCCCCGGTAGCAGTTACGGAGGCTGTAAGGCAGAAAAGAGTTTAGTGTGTTTGAAGAACTGAAAGGGGACCAGTAGGAGGCTGAGGGGGATTGTGGAGCAAGATGGGGTTGGGGAGAGGTAGACAAGGACAGATCATGGTCAGGAGTTTGGGGAGCAGTGGAAGGCTTTTGGGAGGGGGGTGTTCAGTGTGTGCAGAGAGAGAGGTGATCCATTTTACATCTTCCAGCTCAGCTCTGGCAACTGTGCAGGACACGGAACACAGAGCTGGGCAGGTGGGGATCTAGTTAGGAGCCCGTAGCAGCGGCCTGGGTGAGATGGTAGCTGTGTAAGCCAGGCTCATGGCAGAGGAGATGAAAAGTAAGTGGATTTGGGACTTGCTTGCAGGCAGAATCTCTAAGACTTGTGAATCACTAGATGTGGAGTGGAAGGAAAAGGACAAATCAAAGCATGTCCACAGTCTGGGTTGAGCACCTGGGCAGATGGTGGTGGTATTTAGAGAGATGACAAGGAATTGGTAGTGGGTTTCAAGAGTTCGCTTTCAGACATAGTAAGTTTGAGAGGCCCATGAAACATCCCAGTGAGTTGTGAAGTAGATCACTGCTGGTACAAATCTGGAGCACAAAGAAAATGTCTTGGCCAAATGTGAATCAGGAACTCATCAGCATGGAAATGGCAGTGGAAGAAATCATCTAGGGAGAGAGTGTACAGGGAGAAGACCTGGGGCCCAGGACAGAACCCTAAAAGAACTCCCCCATTTGGAGTAGAGGAGGAGGAGCCTGCAAAAGACACTGAAGCATCAAGAGAAGTGGTTTCAGAAGGAACCAAGCAGGAAGAGTTTCGAGAAGTCTGTGTCAGGTGGTTTGAGAGATCGAGTGGGACGATGCTCAGTGTCCATTAGTGGACGGCATGGCGATTAGAGGCAATGCCTCTCCTGTCACTCCTGTTGTTCAAGGAGGCTTCAGTGGCTTCCTCTGCTGTAGCATCCAGTCCAGACCTCGCCTGATGGTGATACTGCCCTCTACTGCCTGGCCTCCTATCTTTGTTATGTTATCTTCCCTTAGGCCCTTTGGGGAGCCAGAATCTTGGACGTACTTTCTCCCCTTTCAGCTTGTACTCATCGCTTCCTCCAGTGCTTCCCACTTCCTAAATCATGCCCCTCTCTTAAAGACATAAAATAGCAGGTGTGATTCTCCCCTTGGGTTACTGAGCCAGTGTGTGACTGTCCACCATCCTGTCTGTTGTGTTTCTTTCCATCCGGTATGCTCATTCATCAAATGTCTATTGTAGTTCTATACAGTATAATCAGTTGCAGACATACTTGAGAAATAAGAAAATAGTCATATACAAAACATCAAATGAACAAAGAATTTGAGAGCCTTTTTATGGTCTAAACAATGTATGAAATCAAAACACTGACATTTTTTGCCCAGAGGAATTTACACTAAGCTGGGAAGAAATTTTAATATAAAAATATTAAGTTAAATTACAGCATTCTGACACAGAGGAGAAACATAGTGGCACACACCTG
Source organism: Manis javanica (assembly GCF_040802235.1). Taxonomy (NCBI): domain Eukaryota; kingdom Metazoa; phylum Chordata; class Mammalia; order Pholidota; family Manidae; genus Manis; species Manis javanica. The sequence goes on along the minus strand of NC_133165.1, from coordinate 103,609,978 downwards.
ATCACTGTGCAGACAGTTGTCTACTTTTACATGCCCATGATTTCAGTAGCAGCGTGTGGCCCAGCGCAAAGCTCAGGAGGCACACGGAGGTGCAAGACCGCCCCGGGGACCAAGAAGAACCACGGGAGTGCAGAGGAGGGAGGGGGCCAGGCTCTCTCCACAGGCTGAGCGGATGAATAGGAATTTGAGCCGTTTCAAGTATGGGTGAGAGTTGGGTGAGTGGTGGAGTTGGGATGGATGCAGAAACAAGGAAAAACATAGGGTGTTTGATGCAGCTAGTGGAAAGTGCGTTAATGGAGAGAGAGGTGCTCAGTAGAAATTAGAGCCAGGCTGTAATGGAATGCTAGGCCAGGGTATATTATTGAGTTAACATTTTGACTGCCAACTATGTACCCAGAAATTTAGCTATAGCCCCTGCCCTCAGAAACTTGTCTCACGGGGATGAAGAAAGAAACCAAAAATCAGCAGGTAATGTAGTAAGGAGCGTAATACAATGCAGAATGCTGTGCAGCAGGGTTAACTATAGGTTTTGGGGAGATAGAGTTTAACCAAGTACATGAATGTTTTACAAAGGTCTATTTGTGGAACAGGTGGAAGGATTTATTGAAATATTCTCCCTTATCTATTTGTAAAAATCATGTCAGCATTCAGCATGTATTTACTTTATTGTAAAGGTATCAGGTTAAAAGGGTTCTGATTTTCCCCCTCCCATTGTGTACTGCAGCGAGAACCTGAAAAATTCAGAGATGGAAAATGACAAGACTGTTCCCAAAGCAACCGTCAGTATACCTGAAGCCGAACAGCTGATCGCCCCTGGAACGCCTATTCAATTTGATATTGTCCTTCCTGCTACGGAGTTCCTTGATCAGAATAGAGGAAGCAGGTATGGGCTCAGGGAGGTTATCTCTGGGAGAAAGGAAAATAAACTTGACATCTGTGTCCCTATCCACCTCCAAAGATTGTTGCCATTCTGACGAGAGTTCAAGTGTTGAGTCCATGTAGCTGAAGCCGTCATGACTGACTCTGGCTGTTCCCCTAGGCGGATCAACCCTTTTGGTGAAACTGAGGATGACACATTTCCAGAAGCAGAAGGTAAGTGGCTAGTTTGGTGTGTTTATTCTTTCCCCTGCACAGAATGACCAGGTCCATTAAAATAATGTAAGTCATGTTCTAGAGAGCTGTGACTGAAAATATGCATTGAAATTATGACCCATAGATGTATTGTTCTCTGAAGATTCACTATGACACATGGAGTCAGGGCAGGTCTAAGGAAAAAATCTTGACGGGCAGCTAACAGATTTTCTACAGCTGTTGCTCCATTAGGCACACTTATACCCTTTTTGTAGCTCCAGCATAGAAATGTTGCCAATCCAAATAAGGTATCAAATTACTACAAATTCCAAGAGGATAAAATGGTCACATTAACATGTCGACTGGGTGAGTCATAAATATGCTCTATCATCTTAGAAAATCCAAAGTACAAATAACTCATTCTTGAATTTGAAGATGACATGATTAAGTGGCTTTTGTTAAAATTCAGATTTTTGTATCTGATTTACCTCTGTATAGTTCATAATAACATACTCAGTAGAGTTGACCATAACCTACTACTCCAGGGAGCAGAACTTGAGTCCCTGGCCAGGGCAATATAGAAGATTGAAGTGCTGGCAAGACTTCATTTTAACACAGCTTTGTGACTGAAGCCTGAGAATGTCATTAGAATGAAATGCCACACTTTTAAATTTAGAAGTGGGACTTGGGAACTGGTACTCCTAACAGCTTTAGGCAGAAAACTAACAGCCTCAAAGCTGACTGGTCACTTTACCCCAGTGGCCTCTCATGGAGTCCATTGCTGTTTGTGAACAGTCTATAGGGGGCTTTCTAACTAAGAAACACCATCTTCATAATGGAGTAACCATGTGTAACATCAGTTCATTTCCTAATAAATTTTTTGGCCCTTAAGCTATTTGCAGGAGCAGGGATACTGGAGGGCAAGTGAGGGAAAAAGTAGGCTTTTTAGTTTAAAAGGGTGGGTAAGTGAATTACTGTTCTTACAGAAAAAAAGAGGCCTTTGAACCTTCATGATCTTCCAGTTACAGGTGCTGTAATTCAGTTTTGTCAGCTTATGTGCCATTATCAAGAAGCCAATACTGGCAATTAACTAGAATCAAAGAAGTGAATTATTTTAGTTTGAGATCTCCATTAGTTTATGAAATATCATCACTGCCCTTTAGTAGTAAATAATGTGTATGAATTGAATGACACCCAACATCAGATCTTACTTTTTTCCAAATACATCTTCTTCAAGAGAACTCTAATACTGGGCAAAGTAACAAGTTTTCTATTGTCTAGTGGAAAAGCTCTCATTTTCAGAAAAAAGATGCATATACTGCCACCTGTCATCTAGAGATTTAGTGCTAGAAAGGTTTTCATCTGGTTACCACCATTTCATTTTATATATGAAGAAAAAGAGGTACTTTTCTAGTCTAATGTAGCTCCAGAGAACAAATATGGACAACAGGAGATCCAGAGCTTTGGCAGCGTGAGGTCTGTAAAAGCATTGTGGAGAAGTTTAGTAGAAAGCCCTCCACAGAAACCAAGCCAAGCCTGGAGTCTTCAGCCTCTTCTCAGACCAGCATATGTGCCACTGGTATGCAGATCAGCAGCAGGAAGTGGATGTCATCTTGAGCAGAAAATGCTTTTTTGCAGATTCCCTTTTACAACAGATGTTTATAGTTCGATTTTTGGGATCAATGGCAGTCAAAACAGACAGTACTACTGAAGTGATCTATGAAGCGATGAGACAAGTACTGGCTGCCCGGGCTATTCACAACATCTTCCGCATGACAGAAACCCATCTGATGGTCACCAGCCAAACTCTGAGGTACACTGTGTCATTTTCAGACTCTCACCGCTACGTCTGATTCTTCTTCTAAGGCACATTTACCCATCTAGAATGTTCTTACAGAATATTTGATTGGATTAAGTGAAGATGATACTCTTATTTCTGTTCTATTCCTTTTTACATCTCAGTTACATAAAATAGATTGAAGATGGTCCCTTAAAGGCAGGAAGTGATAGTATCTCTCAAGAGTTTCTGTCTATACCTCAACCTAAAAATGGAAGGCTTTTTGTATTTCATTTCTGAGGGTAATATTTGTGAAAATAAACAACAGTGAAACCAGAACATGAGCTTCCCTAAGGTCACTAGACCAAGGAAAATCTGATTAATATTTGTTGGGGTGAAAATAAAGAAGCCAAGGAATGTTAACTACAGACTTAGGGTTTCAGGTAATAAGATCCATATAAATGATGGCAAATGACTGTCAAGACATGGTTAGCGAAAGCTTTATTAAGAGTTGCACTATCCAGTACTGTAGCCACATGTAGTATTTGAAATATAACTAGTCTGAATTATGTTTTAAGTGTAAAATACATACCGAATTTCTGGCTCTTATACTACCCCTCAGAATGCAAAACATTTCGATTAACTTTTATATTAATATGTCCAGCTGGCACTATTTTAGATCCCTTAGGTAAAAGTATATTAATTTCACCTGTCACTTTTTAAAATGTGGCTGCTAAAAAAATTTTAATTATGTTTCCCACTGAAATAGCAGCACTGCTGTAGAGCCAAAATATCTAGGTTTATTCCTGGCTGTTACATTTATTAGTTTTATGACCTTGGGCAAGTTTTATGACCTCTGTGCCTCAGTTTCTTAAGCTATAAAATGAACATAACCCTATCCCAAGAAACTGGAACCCATTGCTGGTGGAAACGTAAAAATGGTTCAGCCATTGTGAATGTCAGTTTGGCGGCTCCTCCGTAAGTGAAACGTAGATTTCCACTCCTGGGTAGATACCCAAAAGAACTGAAAGTAAGTGTTCAAATAAAAACTTGTAGACACAAGTGTTCATAATAGTGCTATTCACAGTAGCCAAAAGGTGGGGACAATCTTGATGTCCATCAACAAATGAATAGATAACAAAATATGGTATATACATACAGTAGAATATTACTCAGCCTTAAAGGAATAAAGTATTGGTACCTGCTTCAATGTGGGTGAACCTTGAAAACATTATGCTAGGTGAAAGAAGGCAGACAGACACAAAAAGACAAGTAGTGTATGATCACTTACATGACATACCCAGAACAGGCAAATCCGTAGAGACAGACAGCAGATTAATGGTCACTAAAATCTGAAAGGAAGGAGGAATGTGGAGTGACTGCTTGATGGGTATGGAGTTTCCTTCCGGAGTGGTGAAGATGTTCTGGAACTAAGATAGTGGTAATGGTTATACAACATTGTCAGTGTACTAAGTGTCGATGGTAAATTTTATATTAGGTGTATTTTTACCACAATATACATACATACTTGAAGTAGAATTCCTGTTTTGACACTATTTAGAAATCACACAGAAAATCAGATCTTAAGAGGCAAATCCAGGCTACCTGATTTAGACAGCAAACTTAAAAGTTATTCACAAAATATAATATGCATGTTTTAAGTTTGTATTTGCAGAAAAATTTTACCAAATACCTAATAAAGTTATCTCAAACATTTCACTGCATATAACTGAACCACTTGCTACACCTGAAACCAGTATAATATTCTGTATCAACAGTACCTCAATAAAATGTATTCCAACTTGAAATTGTTTATGATGTTTATTTTTAAAATCATTTAATCCATATTCAATAGGGACAAAAATGACATTTAATTAGCTTTGTAATTTACTTAAAATTCCATGTACACTTTCTCAGTACCTTACCATTTCTCTGAAGTGGGTGTTCTTATCCCAGTGTTACAGACAAGGCAGTTGAGAGAAGTCAGGGTGACTTGTACAAGATCACAAAGCAAGTAGCCAGCTCAGAATTCAATCCTGTACCCTGATTATAAATCCCATGCTTTTATTTAGTAAGTGTAACTGCATGTATTTCAAATTGTCTAACCATTTTTGAGGGTAACCTCTTATTGAGATATAACTTAATATTCCCCAATGTTGAAGTGGTGTTTTTGATATATTCAGAGTTGGGCAACCATCACCCCAAACAGTTTAGAACATTTTCATCAACTCCCAAAGAAACCCCATGCCCATTAGCAGTCACTCCTTTTGACTCCCAACCAACCCAGCCCTTTTAGCCATTAACTACACAGTAATCTTGCTGTCTTGAGTTCTGGATATTTCATATAAATGGAATTATAACCATTTTTTTTAACAAGGAGAATACAAAATTAAAAAACTAAGACCAAATCAGTAATTTAAATATGTAATACCATGTGTTAGAAATTAGAAATTTATAAGATAGCAATATATTCTTTAATGTAGTTTATTTTCCCAGATGTATCGTGATTAGACAGCACTTAAATTGTTACAAAATGTACCCAGAATATCTTCTTAAATGTTACTCCCCTACAGCCAAACTAATGTGGAATAGTTTTAAAATCCATTCACTATTCTCCCATACCCACCCCATTTTTAAAAAAAAATTGTTAAACTTAGAAGAATCAGTTGATCCAACACTTCAAGGGAAATAGGCAATAATCAATAAATGTATGTTGAGAAGGAGGATATACAGAGTATAATCCATCCATATTATACAGCAGAACTAGAGAATCATGTTGCCTTTTTGGATAAGCACTAAATAATATTGTGAAATTAATTTTCTATTTGCTGTAATTGTCCATTAAAAATGCCAAGCTGTAACCACACAGATCGAACCGTGGCGCATGCTCCCGGTGGAGCGCACTCGCCTCACCCTCAGCCACGTGCTGCATTTTCTTACTTGGAGGGTATTTGTGATTTCATTCTGAACTTCTACAAACTCTTCTAAGAATGGTAAGTGCATCCAGCATTTGCGATATAATGAATCTTTTAAACTTTCAGGTTGATTGATCCTCAGACTCAAGTGACAAGGGCCAATGTAAGTATCCTCAGGCACGCTAATTTTAGTGATCACTCTTTTAATCGTAGCTCCCTTGACACAAAGAAGTCACTTCATAACTTTGTTTGCCAAATTAAATGACTGCCACTATTAGTGCACTTTTTTCATGACCTTTTCCACAGAGAATGACCTTGTCTGTCTTTTAATATCAGTGTGTTGTGTAATATTTGGGTTATTCCTGTTTTTCTAGTTTGAACTTGCCAGTGTCACCCAGTTCGCTGCTCATCAAGATAACAAGAGACTAGTTGGCTTTGTGGTCCGCATGCCTGAGTCCGTAGGTGGAGAATCTCTGAGCACATACATTTTTGAAAGCAACTCAGAAGGCGAAAAGGTCTTAACTTTTTTCATCTTAAAATTCCACAGTATCTCAGTCCAAAGATATTTAAAGGGTTTTTTTGGTACCATCTCCCTGGAAATTTAGCTGACTATTCTGCATGTCCCCACTGAAGAATTTAGAAATGAATACCTTTATGGGGGCCCCCCACTGAAAGAAAACTGGAGTAAAATTTCCTTAAGTATGTATCAACCAAAATAAAGGAGTACTTTAATGTGGAGATAAATTTGTTTAGTAGAGAGATCATGAAACATTGAAAGCAGTTCCCCCCACAATTTTTTAAAATTAAAGCAAAATTTATTATTTACATTTAGTCTCAAGAGAGCAAACCAAGGAAGCAGACATCAGAAAAGTATACCTAGTCTTGTTTAGTATGAAAAACTTTGTGACTGCATTTGATACTTAATCAAAAGTAGTCCTCTGAGCAATTACCTATTTGCCACTGCATGTTTGAACAGGCAGTCGCTAAATACAGTTGAGAAGTTGAGAGAGGAAAACGTACCCCATTAAGAATTGTAAACCCTGGTCACTCCAGCTTTCACTTACCTGTTTGTTTTTTTTTACGCACAAATTGGCCACAGGAAACCAGGACATGTGGTGCTACTATGCAGAGCCCAGTGTGATGGGTCTCCTACACCCATGCTGACTTGAGCAGTGTCCTCCCTCATCGTCCTTCCATAATCACATTTTGTTCTACAATTCTTTATCCTTTTCCACCTTTGCCAAACACTATTTTTCTCATCTTTTGCAGATATGTTATGCTATTAATTTGGGAAAAGAAATCATTGAGGTTCAGAAGGTAAGGTACATTTTAGTGCTGGTTTAAAAACTATTCAAAGGTATCTATATACATACTAAGATTTCTCAAAAAGAGAGATGCTCACTTTGCAGGTGGCCAGGTTTGGGATTTCCTTTTAATAAGCAGTTTAACCACCAGCCTTTTTTTTGATTAGCAAGTTCCATTATCACTGTTACTACAGGTGGACTTCTTAATAGCACTTCACCTCAAGCTTTATGAATTTTTTGCTTGCTTCTATTGTGGCTAGATCTCCTTTCTTTCACACTAATATGGTACAGACTTAAGTATCCACCATGTGCTCTAAGCCCTTACTCCACTCCTTAGAGTGGTCACAGGCCCAGCAGCAGTTACAAAGATCACTTGGAAACTTACTGGAATGAAGATTCTCAGACCTCCCTTGCAGCAGTTTACAATGTTTCATTCACCTGACAAATTTTTGAGAGCCAAGTTTGTATAAAAAAACTCTGAATTACAGCAGTGAGTGAAATAGACTTGGTTTAGATACAAACCCAGGGGGCTTCTAGTTTAGCACTGTCCAGTAGGACTGCCTGCAGTGGAAATTACCTGTATCTGCACTGTTTAAGATGCAGATCAAATGTGGCCAGTGTGACTAAGTGGCTTTTAAAATCTCATTTAAATTTAAATTTAGATAGTAACATGTAGCTGGTGGGTACCATATTAGTGTAGTTCTGGTCAGGGAGGGCAGGAGGACCAAGGACTGAGACCAAGTATGAGAAATAGTGAGCACTGGAAGTTAGTATTTTATGGCCTAAATCATGTAAAGAGCCACACAGTAAACCTGTTATTTAGGCGTACCATGTCTGTTGGAGCTACACAACTCTGCTGTTGAAACACACGAGCAGCTATAGGTACTATGTAAATGAATGGACATGGCTGTGTTCCAGTGAAACTTACTGACAGAAACAAATGGTGAGCCAAATGGCTATAGCTTGCCAACTTTTGGTAGATTAAAAGAGAAAAGGAGGGAGCTTAAAGACAGAAGACAAAGGTATTGTGAAGGAAGTTCCTCTGGACTCTTTTTGGGAAGATGATTATGATTTGGCTAATACAAAACAGTATGTTAGCTAAGAGGAAGACCTTGGCCTAGATTCTAGAAGTAGCGCAGTTGAGTTTTTTCAGAGAAGCAAGGAGAGACCCACCTGAAGGCACACACAGACAGGACTCAGAAGGAATGAGACTAGATTACAGAACATACTGAAAGCCAAGCCAAAGGGGTTTTAAGTACATTTTAAGTATGCTCTTTTCTCCTTCTTAAACTCCCATAACTTCAGGATCCAGAAGCACTGGCTCAATTAATGCAGTCAATACCACTAACCAATGATGGAAAATATATACTACTAAACGATCAACCAGATGACAGTGATGGAAGTCCAAGTGAAAACAGAAGCGCAGAATCTGAAGCATAACTGTTGGGCCTTTGGGGGAAGAGCACCCAGGAAGGAGAGCTATCTTCTTAAGGGTTTTCAACTTCTCTGATGTACAGACACACAGCCTGAGTTCAGAATGCTGACAATCGCTTGTGAAATGTACTCTTGATTCCTTGATACTGAGACTTGGGAGGGAAACAGTAAGAAATGGTTGACAACATTCCTATCCATCTACAAATGTTATTTTAGGTGCTTTGTGATAAGTCCTTTTTTTTAGATTGCAATGTTCAGTGCTCGGGATGAAAGTAAATGAAAAAATGCATTGTTCACTTTATTTCAGTGTCATCTCTTTTCAGTTTCCGGTATACTTTTCTAAAAATGGCAAACAAGCCTAGATTTAACTTGATAAACACGAAGTATTTCCTATTAATATAATCTATTTTTGTATTTTACTTAATAAGCTTTAAGTGCCTGTCATTCTGAAAATTGTGTATTTATAATCAAGCTTGCCTCCTAATTGGACCTAATAAGCATTAGTTTGTGCATTCAGGTGATGAGCCCTGCTTTGAGGCCCAAGCACTAGCAGAAATGCAGGTCTAGTTTTGGTAACTGTCCGAGACATCATGCAGTAAAGACTAGTAGATGAGCACCACAAAGGGTGTTTGATTTTACACTGGCACCTTAGTGAGCCAGCATTCAGAGGTGGATGGTCCTTTAGACACTAGTGTTCTTAGGAGTGGATCACTACGGACAGGGTGCAGTTCTACCAGTTCCTGTTTCTTCTGAGCCAGACCCTCCTCAAAGAAGGGATCAGTTCATTTTAAAACTCACTTGAAGCACAGCTGGTCATGGGACTTGGTATAAACTTCCAAATTCCACCCTGACACATCTGGTTCCTGGCATCCCAGCCCACTCTGCCATACCATCATGAAATAAGTATAATCACCTTGAACTGGTATAGTGTATTTAATTATAACCAAGTTCAATGGAATATCACTGTCTTTGTAATAAATTAACCTAGCAATAAATGCTAGCATATAAAAACTATCATTCTGTTTCTTTTGCTTTTTTGTGGTTATTTTCTAGAACATCCTGCAAGAAAACTAAAGTCAATTCTGTAGCTTTAATGGTAATTTCCAAAAAACCAGGGCATAATGCAATCATAGCTGAAGGGAATATACTATCAAAAAACCACTATTGAGTGCAATAATGTAGTCTCAATGCCAAGTTTTTAAAAGGTGTTACTTTTTAAATGGTGGATTAATAAAACAACTTTTGCAGCCCACAATTAGTTTAATGTTACAGGGTCCAGCTGAGGAATCCAGTTCTATAATGTGTGTACCACCAGGGACACAGTGAGCTGGTCTAAGCTAGTATGAGATTATATACCACAAATTAGTTCATTGTTAACTAATGCCTTGGGCAAATTTGTATAGCATAGCCAAATCAGATAAGTAAGTTATCTGACAGGCTTTAAGAGTCACAGTCCCTGAATTTCTTTTTCTTGCTTAGAATTGTTCAAGATGATAGGAGGGGTACAATCTCAAATCACAAACAATATTGCTAGAAACTAAAAAGTTTTTTAAATTAAAAAAAAGTTTTATTAAGAATATGGCTTAACTAAGCCACAAAGCATGCTAATTATAAGAAAAACAAGACTCAAGTCCAATACATTAACACTAACCTCATCTAAAACACATCAAATAAAGAATGAAAATACAAAATTAACTGAGCATATTAGCAAGTATACATGACCAACAAAAAATCAGTATCCTGGATATATAAAATATTCCTACAATAAGTAAGATAAATTGGAAAAAAACGTCATGAATAATTTCATAGAATTAAAAAAAGAGCTCTTAAACAGAAATATGTTCAATCTCACGTAACAGTCAAGGAAATGCAAATCAAAGCGTCACTGCAATATTATATATTTACCAGACTGCAGACTTCAGCTGTTGGTAGGGATGAGAATGGGGACTCTCATTAGGCATCTACTAGTATGTCACTTTATGCCTGAGGCAATGAAGCACAGAGTTCAGTGACCCTGCAGGTAAGCAGCAAATCAGGATTCAAGTCACAGCTCCAGAGTCTGCTTCTGACCGGTAGGTTAAAAAACCAGAGAACAAGGGGATCTTAACCTATGTGGTATCTACCCAAGTATTCCATTTTTAATCTCTAAATAATACATATATATTATATAGACTTTTGCATGTGTCATATTTTAAATAATTTTTAAATTTAGAAAGTGAAAACCACTAACACTTGGGAGAAAACCAGACAGAAAGCAATCTCCAAATGGTGCTCCTAACATATTACCCTTTGAAGATTATTCTGAAACTCAGTAATTACATCAAAGTGCATCTTTAATGCCTTGTTACTTAAGATTCTGAAATAAGTATTAATGTGATAAGATCCTCATGGGTATAAAAGCATTAACTTGTGATAATGAAGACATTACTAACTGCATCACTATATACCACACACAGACCTTACTATATACATTGATAGAATGTATAGTCCTCAAAGATGATCCCAGAATTATGACATCAGAGCTACACTGATCAGAAGATAAATTTCATCTACTTTCCTGAGTGGGAACAACTGGAGCTACCATGTAAACTAGGTGATAAAGAACAGTCAGACTAACACAGTAGTAGTATACTTGTCCCAGTCTGCTTTTTATACTCCATATATAAGAAGTTTTTACATAAACTACACTCTAATTTTACCATCTGAGTTCATCTGTATAGTCCCCTGATTTCATTTAATCTCTATAGATCTCTAATTCCTTTTGTTTTTTAAAATGAAATCTTTGATAACCTGTTAAAATTTTTCTTAACATCTAAAAAACTTTGTTTAAAAAAAACTGTAGCATTAAAACCTCCTTAAGAAAAGGACACGATCAATTAGAAACTTCTAAGCTTTAGCTGGAAAAAAACTAAAATTACTAAAATTGGTTAAAATCTCCCTTTTACATTTAACCAGCTCAGCGTAAGAGAGTACCATGATGACATGTATGATGGTACTTTCTCATCTTTCCCACAATCCTACAAATTTACCACCTCAAAAGAAGCAATCTGACTTGACCAAGAACACTTTCTCCAGTATATAAAGGACTCGGGTTTCTCGTCTCCAGTGTGGTATTTAAAAGACTCTCATTTGTTATTGTCTCAGTTCAACTCACATTTGCAAAAGGCACCCCAGTTATTTCTAACATTAAACACTGAAAATTAATATTCCTTCCCAATACTAGGTAAAATTAAACATTCATGTGGGGTCTTTTTATTAGGAAATAGCAAGAACAGAAAGATCAGTAATGTACAAAGGAAAGAAAACGTCACCTGGGATACAAGAAGAGACAATACCAATTTTATACTTGAAATTTTTTGCCTATGTGCATGCAAGCATTTTTTTAAAGACAGATTCCATATATTAGGTTAAAGAAGACTCCAAAAGTGTAATGTTAAGAATAACTGGTTTAAGACATTTGGTTTTGAACATAAACATCCAGGGGAAGTAAAGTTTTGAAATTTTATTTATTAATGTTTTATTATATATGTTGTATTCTCTTAGAATTGGAGGGAGAAGCCCCACTCAAGTGAGGTAATGAACTTGCCATCCTTTACAAAATTTAATTAGAATTGACAATCTTATGCTTACTCTTTAATTCCTGAGAATCTGAACATTAAGTTGTCTGTGAATACAAATGTTCACACTAATTTAAAATTACAGTATGTCTGAAAAATGAAAATATTAACATTGCAATGTTAGCAAGGAAAACCATCATCCAAATGTGTATATTAACGTAGGTGTATAAACACTTAAGCTCTGTTGCTCTGTACTTTAACAGTATTTAACTATGTTTAATCCTTTCAGAGATTATTTCAAATATATATACCTTATCCAGGCTGCACTGACATTTATTACTTTGAATTAAAGGCAAAATAATAATCTTTCGCTTTCTTCTCAACTATTGATATTTGTGTAGTCAGCATGTGACCTTTAATATTAGTAAGATAATTGACATATGTGGGGATAATGAACAGAGACATCTGATTCTCTTCTAATTACAGTTTCTATCCCTATTAAAGGAGATAATTTTAGGAAAGAGAACAAAAACAGGAAAAACAATACTGTTGCTATAAAACAGTGACAAATTTGATACTATTAAATCCCAGGTCATTAATATAAACATTTACAATAATGAAAATATAAATTACTAATTATGCAGCATGCTTTAGGGCCATTTCTACAGTTAGTATGAATTACAAATATTAAATGCTTTTAATCCATCCATTGTACATAATTATGTAAGTCATGTTTACAGAATAAACAAAAAATATTTCCTACCTATTCTGTTTCTCCTGACTTAACAGTGAACAGTGTATGTGTCTTGGGCTGGGAAAGTCACCCTGACCGTAACCACCGAATACAGACAAGGCATTCACTGTACACCCATTCCAAACGCTGGAAATCAAACACAGATAGTTACTTGCAGAGTTTACCCAAAGAAATTCTTAATGGGTAAGTGCAATGGACAAAGGATTTCCCAAAATGATGTTGGTATCCCATGTAAAGCTCTGAACTTTCTTGTCATTGTAAAGGGAGCACTGGGATATTAAGGGACATTAAAAGATTATAGGCTATGATTAACCATTTCCCTATTAACTGACATGATCTTTACTACAAAAATAAAGGTAGTAGCTTCCTGAACTAAATGTACTCAGCTTTCTGTACTTTTAAATCAGTAAATGATTTATTAGAATTTTATTCTCACAGTGCTAATTTTTTAAAAGCCTGCACAGTGCTTAATTGAACATCTTAGATTACACCTGGTTTAAAGAAAAAGTCTGCCCAAATTATCATCAAGATTTCAATTCAACCTAATGTAAAAGAAACCTGAGTTTGGATGTAGAAATAAGAATTCATTTAATTTTCTCTGATATACACAGTGCCTGCAACCAAAAGTGAAGCTTCAGCAGTACTCTATGGCTTTATCTGAATTTTCTTTCATCTTGAGTGTTAAGTAAATCTTACACTTCAAGCAGTTGTTGGAGGTTAAACGTTCTCAAAGCAATGTAAACTAGTTATAAAGTATTTCCAAAGACAACAGTAGATCTTGAGTCATGTGAAATTAACAATGAGTCGGTTGATACATAAAGGGCTCATAACACTTGTGCCTCCCCTCTAGTATCAAAACCACCTTCATAGTTCCTTTTATAAGAATATTGATACATAACACTTCATGAATTTCCGGCTCAATTCTTTCATTTAAACATATTTACTGGCTGTACACAGTATATGCATTTCATTTCTAATTACTGAGACAAATAAGGGTCAAAGACCTAAGCATATACAAATTCTAAACATTCGTGTCAATTATAAGAGATACGAGATGGCAAGTTAGAAATTTGGACGGCCCTTCTACAACCTCACTTCTCATAACTGTTCCTAGGCACATCTTCTAACCTACAAGTCCAGGCAGAACTCTAATTTTAAAGTCTCATTCTCAACCTTTGAAAAGTAGAAGAATGTTCTTCAGAGCACTGCCTTAGAGTTGCAACATCTAAACATCTCCCAGAGATGTAGGCCAGGAAACATTTCATCATTAGTGTGTAACATCCATTTCACTGGCAACAGTACCAACTCAGTGCTGAAGACTTTAGGGGCATGCATACCATCAGTATCATTTGACAACGGGATCTGCAGACACAGTGCTGTCGGACAGGTCTCCAATGCTTGCTTTAGTTTCTTCTGGAAACATGAGTAAAAATAACAATGGACATAATTTATGTTCATTTAAAAAAATGAGAAGAGCTGTACTGTTAAATTTCAAATTTTAAGAAAATGAAGCATCTACCAAATATTTCTCTAATACCACAAATTATATCTAGTTTATTTACCTTAATTTTTTAGAAACCTAAGCTAAACATTGCAAAAGTAATGTTTGATTAGTTCTTAATGGGAATGTAGAATTGTGTCGGAAGCACAGTTGGCCTGGGGTTTCACACCACATGTCTGAAGGCATGCTCTCCCTAGGCCAGTTCCCCAAGTCGGGCCAAGAAAAATTACACTGCTGCTACCAACAGAAACACAGCTACTAATTCACATATAAAATTGACCATAATGAATAACTTTCCATTTGTACTGATTACTAAGTTTTAAAAGCAACTTTTTATTATGACTGTGATAAAACAAACTCCCGGCTTTCTGTGCAAACTCAAATGCACATATTTCATGAACAGAGAAAAACCATCTGACTAATGTATCCACCAATTCTGAATACATCTCTGAGCAACAGTTAACTAAAACAGGGTCCTAAAACAACCACCACCCAGGCATGTGGGTAACAAATCAACCAGTTCCACTGAGACTTAAAGGTTTGTTTTATCTTAATGTTTTAGACCCAGTCCATAAGCACAGTATTCCCAGTCACCAGAGCTGAAAACAAGGCTCTGGCATGAAATGTCTGAGCAGAACCTAAGCAATAATTGATTTTCTTCACAAGTTAGATTATACTGACTTAAACTCTTACAAATGGCTTTGCTAATAAGTATTATCTTAGCCTTGAAAATGAACACTACCTGATAAGTACATATTTTCACTAATAAATAGTATCATATAGGTAACAAACTGAAATCATTTCAAGCACACAATTATCCATCTAGATTCCAAAAATGCCTGCATATGGTCCTAACTAATAAGCATTATTCAATTTATGCAACATTATCAGAGAATAAGGTAGCTGATATAAGTGATCTACCCAAATATCAACTCTATTCAGGATTAAAAAAACATGTATTTTAAAATTTAATTGACAAAAAGGTAAAATTAATACAAACATCTGCTTTTATGAAATATGAACTTTATGTCTTAATTTGCGAAATACAAATAAGAGAAAAGGAAAAAGCAAACATGAAAACTGTCAACTCAATTGCAGTACCTAGTTTTGAACTTCCAAACAAAGAAAACCTGTTACATATTTTCCATAATAGGAAAAAGGAGCCATCCATTCCTCAGGAAAAGAACACTGTTCCTAAATTTCAAATCTGAGAGAAATGTATCATGGAGGCCTTTATGTATGAAACACTGACCATCCTAAATAGAAGACAATGGACAGAATCTTTTCCTTAATGACTCAAGTTCACTGACGTGACTTAGTTACCAAGGCTCCAGTACACTGATTCTCCATGGCCTGGGTATGGAGCAGAGCAGGGGGCTGGGCACTGTGTCACCAAAGAGCCCCTCCTGTCTTACCCCTCCTGCACCACCTGTCCCATCTCAACCAGCACCTGTGCCTTTAGCAACACTCAGTGCTCCTCCTGTAACCTGTTCCTTCCTACTCATAATAAGTTGAATGGTAAAAGAAAAAATAAAGTTGTTAAATTTTAAATTAAGAGAAGTTTAAACTGAATAGTTACCCTAGAATGAAATGCATAAACTATGTAAACTTTCAATTTCACAAATGATCCAAATAGGCTTTACTAAAAAGTCATTTCTAGGTCTGTATAATTTTTCAAAAGGAAAAGGAAGGTGGCATTCTGACTAGATAAAATGGGGCATTAGTGTCACTATTAAAGAAAGATATGTTGGTCTTTCAAATTTAAGCCACTCACTGACCTTCTTTCTCTTTCTTTTCTTGGTTTTCTTCAGCTGCAGTCTTGTCAGCTCTGAAGAAAATTCTTGCACTGCTCAGTGAGAAGTAGAGCAATTCAAATTCCTAATAAAAATGTTTGAAATAAAATACTTGTTACAGCAAAATATCAAAATTATCACATTTAATGTCTCATTATTTCTAAAAATATCTACCAGAAATCATAAATACATAAACTGAATTTAGTCATCTACCCATCTTTTAGATCTAAGTTAAATGACTCACAAATATCATTCATCTAAAAATACATTCTTATTACCACTATTCAACTCATAAAATGAGGGTTTCCATATGACTAGTTTTTTCAGACACCAAGAAGTAATGGATATCAAAGTGTCAAAGCAGATTTGACTATTACTGCCCTCTACCTGTAGATAGACATCCAGTCGCTTCTGAGTGAGATTCATGGTTTGTAGTAGTTTTTCATCTTGACTAGTTGATTGCACATTCTGTTGCCTAGCAACTGCTCTCATCTCTTTCAGGTATTTCTCTCTAACAGACTGGAACCAATGAAGTGAGTCAAATTCCTGGTATTGGTCCAAAAGCTTTAGAATGTAAGCCACACCTGCAGTCATTAGCAAAACCAAAGCCACATTACAGTGAGTACAGAAGTTCTATTCCAATCCACGAGTAACTTCTATGATTAAACTAACCATTTTGAATGAATCCTCTTTCAAACTACATTTTACAGCCTAAGTAAGTTTAGCAAAAGGCTTAATTACTCCTTAAAAAATATATATATATATATAAAGACCTAAAGTCAAGCCAGTAGAGAAGAAAAGAGAATAACATGAAAAATTCTATGGAATTTCTATGAAAAATCACATGGAAATAACATATGGCTGTGAGAGTAGGAAAAACTTCACTGCTAAATAGACAGCAACTGAGGAAGCTACAGGGGAACTAAATTCAAAATGCTAAAACTAAAACTACAACACAAAGCCTAAATATTAGGCCCAATGAGACTAAGGGATTAGCAAAACCAAGGGGGCATAAATGATCATTCTCATGATGGAAAATAGGTATTGTCAATCAGATAACCAGCTAAAAAATAAATAGTAACACTGCTTGTGAAAAACAAATCTACAAAGAGCACATGGACCTATCCTCAAGGAAATGTTTCTGAAAATCCATAAGGTAAACATAAAATAATGGGAAAATAATTCCATTAATCTTACCCATGGCAAAGCCATCATCAGTAAAGGCAGCTCCAATTTTATTTTTTTTATTCAATTTCTCCTTGCAACTAATGGAATGCTCTACAAAATTGAGGGTCTAAAAAGATGTAACAACATATTAGGAAAACCACTGGAATAAAAAATCTTCAGAATTTAGTTTTTAAGCATTTCAAAAATTATAAATAGAATTTCTTCTAGGTTCCTGTCCTTTTATTTTGAAACATTTGACTCATATCAATAAGCCTCTTGGTGAGTCGCAATCTGCAGAAGTATCTCTTAGTGGATCTTCTTACCACGTCCTTTAAATACAAGCACTCCCTCTATCACTATTCCACCCAAGCACAGTGCCTTGTATACAGTTCATTATAAAACATTACAAAATTTTAATTTTATGATGAGCATGCTGAAGCTAGAGTGGTTTAGTAACTTGTCCAAATTGAGATAAGTGAAAGTTGGGAGTCCGAAAAGTAAACCTGCTTTTCCTCAAAGCTTAAACACTGGCAGTCCTTCCTTCTGCCCACCCAACTATTTTAAAACACCATTTTTTATGTTCTTGGTTAAAAAGGATTCATAGTCATTTGGATAAATGAATTCCCCAAAAAAGCACTTCCCTAAAACTTCAGCTCCTCCAGAATACCTTACCTAATCACATCATTTCTCAACAAAGAGTTACTGGAGCTTACTACATACCAGGCATTATTAAGTAATTACAATACAAAAATGAACAGCATCAAAGAGCTCACACCGTAGAGCAGCTCTCTTGGTAATGACAGATGGTGGAGATACATGCGACTCTAGCACAGGAAGCCACTAGCCACATGTGGCCACTGAGCACTTGAAATGTGATTAGTAAAACTGAAGAACTGGGTTTTTTAAATAAAACTTTAATTAAACTTAAGTAGCACTTGTGGCTACATATGGACAGCACAGATCTGGAGGAGTAAAGAGAGATGTTTAAAAAAAAATTCCTGTAATAAGTACAGTAACAGCCTACATTGGAAACAAAGTATCAAGTGTCACCTTTTTTGCCTGTAAAACTAATTGGCAATTAATCACATACTTGTGAAATCTTTATCAATTGTTATTTAAATCTTTTTTAGATATCTTACTTATGTTTGTCTTTTTTCCAGAAATTAGAGTAAATGTAGGCACAAGAACAGTGTCCTATACTTCTTAACAGTGCTCTTAATCCATCTTTTTCTCCATTACTAACTGAATTCCAATAGCTGCTGTGGGTAAAATTGTAGTATTTTCAGAATATCTCGCCTGGCTTTGGTGCATTTGAATATCCCTAGGGGTGGAGAGAAGTTCCTCTCCATGTCAGTGGGTAATTACCTGGGCAACCAAGGGCCTGTCTGAACCTAAGAGGTTAAGGGGAGGGGCCTGCTTGCTTGCTTCTTCCAGAGCAGGGGAGAGAGACTGCACTGAACTGCAGTTTGTAAACAATAAACTGGTTTCAAACTTGATTTCTCCCTTTAACTGATTTCGGTTTTTAGAGGTATTTTGCCTCGGAATTTCCTCTTCCCAGACTTACAGCTACCCAGCAAAATTCCACTCTTCCTCCAACTCATAAATGATTCCCCAATGCTATGTACTAGGCTTGAGTGCACTGCACCCTTCAAACTAAAGAAATATGGTTGAGAATTCACACTAAGTTAACTATACTGTCACCCATGTATGACTAAGACTCACCTCCCATTTGACAGAATCTTAAGATGAAAATAATGCTTACCAGATGAATATAGACATTTTTGCCACATCCTACTTAAGACATAATAGTGACACAGCATTAACAATAAATGGATAAAATAACAGTAAAGAAAATTTACGGAGAAAAAAGTCCACAAATCATCAGCTACTTTCAATGGACAATAATGATTTTAATGTGTAAAAAGCTAAGTGTTAACAATTCAGGCAGCAATATGAATTAGATGTAATCAAAAGCAACATCTGCTCAGTGATACTTAGAACCATCCATTTACAAATTTTTAAAAGAACCTTTAGGAAAAATAACTCGTTGCTAGTATATACCTCTAATCTCTTTACTCCATTTTCCCAGCTATAGTTGTTTTTATAATGTGATTTTGGGTACCTTGAGCTGTGTTTAGATGGCAACTATAGAATTAGAGCAGAACATACTATATACTATAATGAGGAAGCACTAAAAATTTACTCTAGATATTAGTATTTACTACTGAATAGAGAAAGTTGTTCTCAAACAGTATGCTTTTAAGAGATGTTTTAGAAATAACTTCATACTGTTAACAATTAAAGTTAGTCTACATTAATCACTTAAAAAGATTATATGGTATAATTCAACCCAAAGATTATATGGTATATTTGTAATGGTATACACTCAATTTAAATCACACTAGGATTTCTCTGGCAGTTATTAACAAATAAGAATTTATCGTAACTGTAAGTTCCATTCTGCATAGCTAATAAGCAAAAATTCTAGGCCACATTCACTGAGATCACATTTAGCTTTATGTATAACCAGAAAGTCAGTAATATAGCCTGTGTACATTTTCAGCTGCAAAGAAACTGGATTTGATACTTTTAAAACTTCATTTTGAGTACTAAATACTCACTCACCAGAGGGGGAACGATGATATAGAAATTTCGGAGATGTATATTCTTTGGCCTTCGAAATTCTGGAGCAAAAACATCTACAAGCATTTTGAAATACTCTGTGCCTTCAGCAGAATTTCGTGTGTGATCACTGAGGACTGAATCCAAATGCCTAAAAAGCAAAAAATTATTTACTTGGTTCCTTTCTCAAAAGGTGGAGTGGCTTTTTAAATCATCTCTCATCAGTTTAGATGAGAGCATTCAAAAGTTCAAAACACTGTAAGACATCTCTAAGTAAGATCTGGAGTTCAGAATGAGCTCATTTTCTTATCTACAGAAACTGATCCATAGTGCTCAATTAACTTAATCCCTAAAGGAGTATACCGAGCATCCTGGAACTAAAAGAATAGTTTTGTTATTTCTTCTTCCCACAATGCACCCTGAAGAAACCATTTCATTGTAACTAAATTCCTCCATCTGAACTTCTTCCCTAACACTACTATAACAATGTATACATTACCTCAACTGAAAACTGGTCTTTTTCAAGAACTTGGCTTCTCATTCAACCTTCAGAAACAGTTGTTTTTTCTCCTGCTTCCCTCATGTATAGCTACTGCAACTTTCAAATTATTACTCCCCTACCGCTAGATGGTAGAAATCTCTTTGAGATTCACATGACCCAGCTATATCCAACTACCCAATTACTCACCCCTGAATGCAGGTATCCACTGACCTTTTAAACCACTGCCCTACATTTTTCTATCTCAGACTATGATACCTGCTCCAGTTCTCCTCCATTATTCTGGAAGATTTCACTGTCCATTTAGATAATCAATTCATTGTCATAATCCTACAACTCCTTGACTTCCCCTGCCATGAACTTTCCCTCACTTGATGTGATGTCAGTCTTCCATTCTCTTGCACAAATCTGGACCTTGCAATTAGCAGAGACAGCTTTACCCTAGAGATCTTAAAAGACGACATTCTACTCTCTGACCTTGAACTGCTTCAAAATGTTTTTTAAAGGTCATTAATTTTCAAATGAATGATATGCTTTAACAGGTAAAAATCTGGTTTTCTTCTTTGATATAAAGGCCATGAACTACTTTAATCATTTAAGGGCACATAACTTCAAACAGCTTATTAACTGCCTTCTTATTTTATGGCTTCTTTAACTTGGCAAAGAACCAAACTAACAGGATATTTCAGAGCAAATCTGTGTTGGGGCCTTATTCTCATAAAAATACACACACACTGTCCAGTGTATTTTCTCTTTCCATTAAAAAAATTTCAAGCCTATCAGAAAATTAAAATATAGCATAATGAACACCTATATACCCTTCAACTAGATTCACCTTTTTGTTTTTTTTCCTTAAAAGAGCCCACATGTTGCAGACTTCATGTCAATTAGCCCACATATACTTTAGTATGAATCTGTTAAGAACCAGGACATTCTCCTATAAAACCACAAAACTTTATATCCAAAAATAAAATAGTATTATCTAATATAAAATATATGTTCAAATTTCTACACTTATCCCCTAAATGTCCTTTACAGCTATGTTTTTCCTTATCTAGAATATGACTAAGGATCACCCATTGCATTTGGCTTTCAGGTCTCCTTAGTCTCCTTAATCTAAGTCTCCTTGCCTTTTTTGTCTTTCTGTGACAGTTGACATTTTTTAACAGTCTAGGCCAGGTGTTTCATGGGATGCCCCACATTCTCAGATGGTCTCGTAAAAATAAATTCAGAGAAAATATTTCTGGCAAGAATACAACATAGGCACTTGCCATTACATTGCATCAGGAGGCCACATAACGTCAGTGTGTTCTGTTACTGGTCTAATCACTTCGTTAAGGAAGAATACATCAATCTCTCCATTGTAAAGATAGCTTCCCCTTGGTGATTAATATGCAATTTATAGATTTTTGATAGTGAATATATAGTTGGTTCTCATAAAATGTTTAAGAATCCACTGATGATCTTTATCTGATTTCTAGTATTACAGTAGTAGCTGCAAAATAGTGATTTTTTTTTCCCTTAAATTTCCTCATCCCTCCTATATTATTAGCTGGCATTCTTCTGTAAAAAGGAACTTTACCTCTGTTCTTCCAACCTTTATTATCATTATGACTTATGGTTTCTTTTTTTATTCAGTGTCTTCAATTTCTACCATTATTTTTTTAATATTCAAATTGCCTCCACTTTGCCCAGAGATGCCCCTTCATGACTGAGTCAATCAGCTTATAGTTACTATTAAAACTTAGTTTTCTAAAAAATTTAACAATTTTTCATGCCTCTCAAGTTTTAAATTATGTTCCAAAATCACTACTTACTCAAGTCTGTAAGTCTGCACTGTCCCATAAGATAGGCATAAGCTATTTAAATTTACATGAAATAAATTTTAAATTCAGTTCCTCTATCCCATTTGCCTTATTTCAAGTGCTCAACAGATACGTATGCTAGGATTGCTGCTCTGGATTTCACAAAATGAAGGACTGGTATTCTAGAACAGCGCTGGCAAATAAAACTTAAAAAACAGACAGGTAATGAGCTATTTTGCTATTTTTATGCTAAATCCTCAAAATTAGTTATGTACTTTATGCATTAGCACATTTCAATTTGAACTAGTCACATTTCAGGTCCTCAATAGCCACATGTGACTAGTGGCTAATATATTTGCATGTTCTAAAAGATCCTTTTGCAGTAAAGTTGGAAAGATGTCAGAATACTGTAGGTTTTTTTTTATGAAGAATACTGTAGTTTTTTAAAAAGTATTTTATAAACTGACACCATAGCTTGTATAATAAAAACACTGACATACAGATTCATATAATACCCTGTAGTCTTCTCTTTAGCGTTTTTTTATAAGCATATACTTTTTAAATCTCCAAATTCAGGTTATTCTAAAATTAGATTACCTCGCTGCTTTTAATGTTTCTTCTGCAAGACCCTCTTCTTTTACTAGTTCTTCAAAATTTACAATATCTTCAAGATCAGGCACAAATCTAAAGAATTTGGGAAAAAATTTAGTAAGGCAAGTTAAATATGTGCAATTGATACAAATATGAACATGGTACTTATATGACTCTTAAGTTTTCCAACTATATATTTCGAAAGAACTTTGCATTCTAGGTATATTATATATTAATATCACCACTTGAGTTCCAAAATTGAATTTTAGATATAATCAAATATTAAGCCTTATAATTATGTAATCTTGAGAACCATTCACCAACTGTACTGTCAAATTATATTTTTAAGAGAAATATTTTCAAAGGCCTAGTGTAGTTTTACTGTTAATGGGAATGTAACTGGTGCAGCTATTATGGAAAGCAATATGGAGCTCTTTCAAAACACTAAAAATAGAAATACCCTATGACCCAGTAATTCCACTTGTGAGAATTTACCCAAAGAAGACAAAAATCACTAAGTCGAAAAAATACAGGCACTCCTATGCTTACTGCAGCATTATTTATAATAGCCAAGATATGGAAGCAACCTAAGCATCCACTGATAAATGAATGGTTAAAGATGTGGTACGTATACACAATGGAATATTAATCAGCCACAAAAAATAATAAAATCTTGCCATTTGCAACAACATGGATTGGACTTAGAGGGTATTGTGCTAAGTGAAATGACTCAGATGGAGAATGACAAATACCACATTGCACTTAGATGTGGAAGCTAAAAAACAAAACAAATTAACAAGCAAAACAGACATGAACTCATAAACACAGAGAATGGACTGTTTGCCCTGTCAGAGAAGAAGGTTTCGGGGATGGGCTAAATAGGTGAAGAGGATAAAGAAGTACAAACTTCCAATTATAAAATAAATCAGTCACAGGGGTAGAAGTACAGCATAGGGAATATAGTCAATAATACTGTAATTTCTTGTATGTTGAGAGTTACTACACTTACCATGGTGAGCATTTAAGTAATGTATATAATTGTCAAATCCCTGTGTTGTACATTTAAAACCATATAATATTGTATATCACCTATATTTCACCTAAAAGAGGTATGCAATAGTCTAAAAATTTGAGAAAATTTTAAGTAGAATTGAGTTTTCTTCCACATTTTATCTCAAAATGTATCAACAAGAAAAGAAACCTCTATATTACTGACAAAGATAGATTTAAGTAACAAAAATTTTTAGTGCCATAAACAAGGCAAAAATGATGTTTGCATCCATACCTAATGGCATTGCTGCTACAATGAAGGCCACCAGATCTTACCATTCGTACATAACCCATAGCATTACCTAAAAAACCACACAAAAAAAGATATTTACACAAATAACTCAGAACTCTAATAATCAGGAATACTGTTATATACCAAGTGAATTATAAGTTCTCCACTCCTGGGCATCAAAACATTCTGTATTTTACTTCAGTTATTGCTCCATAAAAACTTACATATTTGTGCACTCAAAATATAAATGTACATATGTATATATATCTATATTAAATATTTTTTAAATGTAACTCATATTCAATAAGCTAAATTCATTAAATGCGTACTATATTTTTAAATTACCATATCAATAACTTCTTCACCCTTTGTCTCAAACATACACACACACACACACACACACACACACACACACACACACACAAAGCTGGAATTGTTATCAAGAAATTTTTATTTGCTACCTTACAAACTTGTATCTCCAGTCTGGCCTACTCTAGGCTTTTTTATCCTATGCCTATACCTACAACATGTCTAAGAAAAAACTTTAATTTACTATGTTCAAGTTAAACCCAAGGTCTTCACCCCCAATTATATTTCCCATCTCAGAAACTGACAATTCTATCCTCCCAGTTGCTTGGGCCAAATGCCCTGAAGTCATCCCTGAGTCCTTTCTTTCACTTTTATCTAATCAATGGGCAAATTATGCTGGCTCTTCCAGCCAGAATCCAACTACTCTTCACCACCTTCTCAGTTACCACCCTATTCCAAACCATCTGTACCTCTTGCCCAGACCACTGCAATATGCAACAGCCTGACTTCCCAGCTGCCACTTTGAGCATCCTACTCCCAATCTTTCATCTACATAGCAGGTGGCAGTGCTTTTAAAACTAGGTAGGAGCATATCATTCCTTTTCTGAAAACTCTTCAATGGCTTTCCATCTCAGAATGAAATCCAAATTCTTTTTATGGTCAACACAGCTTCAGATGATCTTGCCCCTTGCTGCTGTTGTGTTATCATGCCTTACCACTCAGGTCTGTACTAACTCCATTCCAGCCCCTATTTCCCCAAAATGCTAAGACAACTCGGGGCTTTTGCACTTATCATCACCTCTGCCTGGTATACTCTTTCCCTGGATATTCACATGGCTTATTACCTCATTATTTAGGTTCCTGCTCAATGTCAACTCCTTATAGGCTTTCCTGCCCATCACTGTATAACACTGCCAAGCCCCATTGCATCTACATACCCAGTACCTATCAATGAATTATTCTGTATCTTTTTGTCTCCCCCAACACAAAAGCAAGACCTGTGATACAGCTTTTGTTTTCTTCACTGCTCCATCCCTAGAGCCAACATGTCCTGGCATATAGTAGGAATTCAATATATATTGCTCAACTAAATTGTATTACTTGGGAGGAAGAACAGACAAGGAGATAAGAAGCAGTTAATATTTCACATCATCACAGTAATGTATGTTTTATGCTTTATGCATTACCATCTAATGTTTTTAACAACCCTCAAAGCCGGTATCACTGAATCTATTTTAAGGCCTATCCCAATAAAAGAGATCATGTTAAAATGTTTCCTTACTAAGCATCATGGGAAACTCAAGTATCTAGTTTCATTGTTTTCCTCCAAATTGTCAGACCAGTATCTGGCTTATCAAAAATGTGCCAGTGAGAAGCAAGTACAGAATGGCAGTTAAGAGCAGATATCTGAAGCCAGACTATTTCAGTTCAAATCTGGACTCTGCCACTTTTTAGCTATAAGACCTAGGTCAACTTATAAACTTTTTATTGCAGTCTCTTCATTTTTTGTTAAGCTCTAAAAGGGCAGAGACTTTGTTCATTGTCACATATATCACCAGCACCTTGATGTCCTCTACAAATATCTGTGGAATGAATGAATGGAAATGTTTCATAGCCTTGTGAGTTTTATGAGTTAGTAGAGCATATAAAGCACTCAGGACAGCCCTGGCAATAGTAAATGTTCAATAAATGTCAGTGTTTTGGTTGTTATTATTTCAGCAGGCAGCTTATTAGGCAAAAGGATTTCTCATTTTGCTCCCAGCTCTGAGATTCCTTACTCCTTTCTCAAGATACTTAACAGACTCAAAAGCGTATTATAATGTTTTATAATAAGAGATAAAGAATTTACATTTTTTAAGAAGAGAGTAATAAAATGCTGGAACAAAGTGAAAAGGATATCATTCACCAATTGTGGGATACATCCTGGTGGCATCTGAGGTGACAGTTTATTTTTTGTGTATTGGATGTAATTGTGTATTTTGATATATATTAGGGGAAAATGACTAGTACTAAGTTGATGACTTAATGATTATTTCATAGGACAAAACTATACTTTAAAAAATATAAAAACATGAAATAAGTAATAGTACAGGTAGTATTCACATGGCAAAAAACCTCTGATATTGGCATGTGAATAAAACAAGTTTTAAGCAACACTGCTCTAGAAAAGCAGCTCTTAATCTGAGGCGCATGGACTCTAAGCCCCTGAACTCTGGTATATTATGTGCAAAGTAATATGTGCATGTGCATATGGGCATTGTTCTGGGGAACCAACCCAGAGTTTTCACCAGATTCTCAAAAAGGATTAAGAATGATTGCTTCAGAATCTTGCAATCTAAAATGTCATCAAATGTCTCTACGAAGAAAAGAATAACAATCTGACAATGCCTCATAACTAAATTGTTTAAAAATCTACAAAGGTAAAATTCTCTAAGTTCATGTACTAATACATAATAGAAATGTCTAATATGCAAATTAATTTATAAAACTTAAGCTAGTGTTCAGTGACTTTATTCTAGAACTAAATGCTTATGATATCTTTCCCAGTAGTAAATTTAAAGCCCCTTGTGAACAAGGGCTATTTGTACCCTCAGCATCTAGAAGAATATTTGGTGTAATATATTCTTAATAAATGTTTGATAAATGAATGAATCTCAGGAGGCTTATAATTTTAACAAATTATAGTCAATAAGAATTTACTAACTGTTTGGTGTCTACAACTGTGAAGAATGTAAAACACCTTTGGACTGAAAGTCAAAAACCTGGTCTAAGCCCCAGCAACACCACTTATAGCTGACCCTCACACAACAGGAGTACAGGAGTAGGGGTACTGACCCTCTGAGAACTTGAATCTTCATGTAACTTTTGACCCCCCCAAAACTTAACCACTAGCCTGCTATTGAACTAGAAGCCTTACCAATAACATAAACAGTCAGTTAACACATATTTTGTATGTTTTATGTATTATATACTGTATTCTTACAATAAAGCTAGAGAAAGGAAAATTTTTTTTCAAATTGTCTCAAATCCCCAAAATAATTTCCAATATTTATCTACTGAAAAAAATCCACGTATGTGGGCCCACACAGTTCAAAACTGTGTTGTTCATGGGCCAACTGCATTCATTTCTGATTCTACATTTTTTATCTTTAAAAAAATCATTACATATCTATCTCACAAGGTCATTTTGAGGACATTAGTAGAGGTAATGTATGTGAAAAGCTCAAATATAAAATTTTGTTAATCTATGATTATTTTTTTATGCTGTCCTTTCTTTTAAATATAATGTGACATATTTCAGAAGACAAGTTCTACAAGTTATAAGACAAAGAGACAACTCAAGAAATTATATATAAAGATGAAACAATGTAGCACAGAAAAATTAAAACACTCAATATTTCACCTTTCAATAAATTTATTAACTTATATTATTAATTTTTCACATAAGTATTTTATACCTTTGCATTTAGGCTGTAACTTAAGGAAGCATCATTTAAAAGCCCAAAACAGTGCCTTGAACAGAGCAGGTATCCAATACATAGTTACCAATTGACTGTTTATCATGAATATGGACTTTCAGATGAGTTATTAAATATATTTTTAATTTAATTGAAGAGGTTTTAATTTATGTTAGTTGATCATCTATCAAATTATTTCTGCACCAACAGTTTAATCATACTTGAAAAGAAAATGAACTCAGGTACTCACAAGTTATTTCTTCATATGAGCTACTTAATTAGTAAGATAAATTCTTGCGATCTCTACTTTATTTCCCAAGACTTTTAAAATAACTTACCAATTTGGCTGATGAGTTGCCTGAACTGATCAAGGTAGCTTTGTCCCTCTGGGGTTATTCCAAGTTTTCTGATGCCTCGATTGAACTTTTCTGCTCTTTCAAAAGGATACTGGAGAGATAATTTAAAGACTATCTTTGTTAATGAACACCCTTAAACCATAAAATGCCTATCAAATCAACCATGCTAACACCACTTTCCTTTCCAATTTTATATTTCCACTGTGCTTAAAAAAACACGCAAGTATAGCTCTTTGTCTCTGTCTCTCTGTCTGTCTGTCTTGCTACCCTCTCTCTGTCTCTCTCTCTCTGCAGCCCTCTCTCTCTTTGTCTCTCTCTGTCTCCCTCTTTGTCTCTGTCTCTGTCCCCCTGCTCTCCCTGCTCTCTCTCCCTCTCTCTCTCTGTTCTCTGCTCTCTCTATCCCGCTGCTCTCTCTGTGCCCCCCCTTCTCTGTCTGTCTCTCTGTCCTTCTCTGTCTCTCTCTTTGTCTCTGTCTCTGTCACCCTGCTCTCTCTCCCTCTCTCTCTCTGCTGTCTGCTCTCTGTTCTCTCTGTCCCGCTGCTCTCTCTGCTGCTCTCTCTCTCTCTCTCTCTCTCCCCCTACCCGCTCCCTCTGGGGCAGCCACTCTCTCCTTCAGAGAATAAAATCTCTTGCGTGGGAAAAAAAAAAAAAACAAAAAAAAAAAACACGCAAGTATAGTGAAAAAAATTTTTAACACAAAATCTACCAATGTTTAGGTCAATATAAATTAAATTTCTTATGGGAAGTAATTGTTAATGCTATCACACTCAACTACTCTATAGATAGATAGAAGAAACCAATTCCTCCTAGAAACATTTGGTTAGAGATTTGTGACAAGTTTCTGTGAACTGAATAGGTATTAGGGACTTATATAAACAAATTCCTTCCCAAATAGTACACACTAGTTAAAATTTCTAGTTACCATCACCAGTGAAAAGTGAATTTTTAAGTGTTAGCTGGATAAAGACTTAGGAAGTTACTCATTTTTATTAATAACAAATAACAATTATTTCAAATTGTATGATTATTTCTCTGAATACAGGTAATCTCTGCTCCAATAAAAATGACACAGTCAATACAACTCTATTGATAATGAATTTTTAATCTTATCGTTTTACTAAGAAAAGTAGTATTTGGCTGCTCTGACATTGAAGAAAACTGACTAGTTTAAAGGAGGGTTGGAACTAGGTGATGCTTATGAAGGGAATTAAAGTAGTTCTGGATGTGGCAAATCAAATATAAGACCCATCTAAGCCTGTTGGTTCTCTATTCACATGGCTACATGCCTCTGTGCTCTGTTACCAGTTAACAATTCTTCTCTTCACTGTGGGAAAACTCAGCCTAGAAGATGAAAGGAAAATAATGTTCTTATAAATTATAGATGGGAATGTCAACTGGTGATGCATTTTTAGAATGTTTGGTAACATGTATCAGAATTTTAAATACTCATATTCTTTGCCCTATGAATGTCTCTTCAAGAATCTGTCTTTCAGAAATAGTCTCTAAATAAACAGAGAGGAATGTGTAAGGATGTTACCTGTATTCGTTAATGCTGAAACTGTCATCAGCAGAAGGTTAAATAAGCTACGGTATATACATCTTAACTATTAACTCTTAAAATTAATGAGGTGGATCCACATGTACTAACGTGTGATAAGTACAATGCAAAACAGTATGTATAGTATTGCTCCATTTTTGTTAGGGAAAAAAGCAATATATGCACATATAAGTATGTATGTGTTTCAGACAGACAACTGAAAGGTATCACATTAATTGCTGTTAACAGCAACTGCCTCCAGAAAATGGAACTGGGAGGACATTTGGTTTATGCACTCTATATTATTTAAATATTTCAAAATGAGTATGTATTTTTTTTAAATGACTTTTAAAAAGTAACAACTGGCTACATTGTTTATTTAACTTTTCCTTACACTTTAGCCTACAGAGAATGCAAAGAGTGAGAAACTGTAGGGAAAAATACAAAAAACTTGGAAGCCACACCTAGGAGACATTATGTGAAAAATAATAAAGAAAACTACACCACCAGAGATCCTCATGAATTTTAGCATAAACATTTGCTATAAGACTCAACAGCTGAATCAAACTATTTTAAAAAGAGTATGTAAAAATACCTTATGATCATTTTGGTCCTTGATTTCTCTGAAAAACCGAATATCTTTAATCAATCTGGATTTGATATGTTCATCATACATAAATTGGCTAAATATGTAGAACTTCTTTTTCAAAAACTGGTAGGTGATATTAACCTATAAAATTAAAATTTAAGTAAGTGGAAAAAGTTAATACAAAAATTGATTTCAAATCATGTTACTGAATAACAATTATCTATTTTGTTTACTTAGAATGTGTAATATCTATTTATTTATTAAGTATCTTATATTTATAAAGTTTAATTTACACTGGACCTAAAACAGTTAAGTAAATGAACTTCATTACCCAAGCTTACAGAAATTTTAGCTCCACTTAAATACTTTTATTACACTAAAGGAAAAAAAGAAAAAAATGGAAAATACTCTCATAGTAAGAGCTATACTGAGAATCACAAAACCAGATTCAAAACTCTAGTTTTTAAGTCGTAAACCACAGTCAGGTTCTATGTTCCTTCATCTATAAGATTACTTATTACCAACTTACATGTCCAGAATGATACTACAGTAAGGAACATGGTGCTCTTTGAACTTTCCTGAAGCAAGACAGTAAACACTCAATTGCTTACCCATATACTGAGCACTTCCTAAGTGTGCACGGCAACGTGCCTGCTCTCTCATGCTAGACATAGTCCTTGTCATCATGAAATTTATATTCTAGCAGGTGTGACAGACATTTTAAACAAGTATATGTTAAATAAGTTCTTAAATCTCAGCTGCAATACTTTCTAAAATGAGATATATGGGTGCTGACCTAAACTCATAAAACCCTGAAAAAGTAGGATTTGAGCCAAGTAGACAAAATAATGTTAAGATTAATTCTAACCCATTGATGGAAACCCTATATTAATTTTTATCCCCACTACCCTCAAATGTTGTTGTTTTGGCAAATGTATTACCCAATTACAGAAATGGGTGTGTGCTTTCTCAGAACATTTCTTGTGGCTTAAAACGGCTTTTTCTCCATCTCCTTAGTAGTAGTAGTCTTACTTGAAGTGTAGTCTCTTCTTTATCCTTCCCACTCTTATCAATGGATAACAGCCAGCCTTGATCTTATTTCTGTGCTCACTTTATCACCATCAGACATCAGGAATTTACATTCATTTGTGTGATTACTATATTCCTGGCTAGAGTGTAATCACTATGAGAGCCAGGAAATACCTGTTTTCCTTATCCTACTGCCCACCACAGCACCTAAGACATATAATGCATGTGCATAATTATATCTGTTATGTGAATGAGTGTTTGACAGATGAGGTCAAAGAAGAGTTTTTATCCCAGAAGATTCAGAAATGATCTCTACATGGATAACTCCTTATTTTAAATTTGAAACTCTATGTCCCATTTCTATTTTGATAACCACTAAAGCAGAGCTCCAATCACATTACTTAACAGCTCAAATACTTCAATGCTCCCCCCAACACTAAACTGGTTCCTATGTAACTTCCCAGTCATAACTTCTCCCTGCTTCCTCACTTCCCAATATGCTTAGTTCTATTTTTACTATTTAAGCGTTCACATTGTTCTTTCTGCAAGGAGAAATTCAGTGTGCCCTGAAAACCAGGTAAATTCAAACACTTCTCTTTTGCCACAAAAGGAAAACGGCATACAAGTTCAAGTGATTCTCCCCGGTGACTGAATGTCCATTTTTAAGACTCAAAATATTTTTAGTAAATTATTTTTATGGATTATCAAATCATCGGTAAGCCTCCCTGAAAAAAGAACATGGCTTATGTTAAATAAATTTATCAATGATTTGCCTTCAAAAGCTACTTCCAGAAAATACCAGACAGTCCACACAGATTCATGTATTTATGCTGATGTTCTCAAACCTCCAACGCTATATATGACTGACACTGTAAGATATTATGAAGTGCCTTTTGCATCAGTTTCCATCACATCCAACACAATTTTGTGTGAGACATTTTAATTAAATCAACCAGAAAAATGGAAATTCAGGTGTAATATAAATAAGTAGTAGTGTGTATTTAGCAGAATATTCTATGAGAATACGATTTTCCAAACCACCAAGTTAAACAGGAATCTTTTACCCACCCAAACTCCCAAAAAAGGTTCTTACTGTTGTATTCATGATTCCTGTGCCATGTGTTCGAATTGAATTAGCAATATGGCGAATATTAATAGTGTTCAAATGTTTGTTATTGCTTGTTCGTTCAATAAAAATCTGCAATGAAACAAATTTCTGCTAAGTAACAACACAATCCATAGCAAACACTGGTCAGTTATCCAAAGAAAATTTCATAATATTTCAGTAAAGATAATTTAATTTGGGAAGTCATTCAAGAAGATAAAACAAAGGAATACAGACAAGATGATCTCTAAACAATTATTTTTGCTTTATTTTACTAATTCTCACTTTTGAGAATCACTTCATTCCCTCTCACAGCCTCCCTATTATATATCCACCCACATTTTTTAAAAATTTCTAAAACCCACTCACCTGATTATTAAGATTATAGAGGTATCGAGACACAAATATATGAATGTTTCTCATAATTTCCAAAACATCCAGGCCCTAAAAACAATCCACACAAAAGTTCTATTAAACATTAGTTTAATAAGACAGTTAAACTTATATCAATATAGTGACTTACTGTTTATATTAAGTATCCCAGTATTTTTAAAGAACAACATGCAAAAGGTATGACCAAAAGTTAAAAGACCCTTCTGACATGTACAATGAGGACTATTTCACTGGGGAAAGCTAGCTGTTTGTTATCCCTCTTGAGAAGATAGAAATATTTAAGCTTAAAATTTCAAAGACCCATGACTCACAACCATTTCCCCACCATTTTTTTTTAATTTCATTCCTCAGCTCCTTAATTATTATTATTTTTATTAAAATATCATTGATATACAATCTTATGATGGTTTCACATAAACAACACAGTGGTTTCAACATTCACCCATATTATCAAGTCCTCACCCCCTCCACCGTGGTCAGTCTATCAACATAGTAAGATATTACAGAGTCATTAATTGTCTTCTCGGTGCTGTACTGCCTCCCCCATGACCTACCTTTACTGTGACTGTGAATTATAGTGCCCCTTAATTCCCTTTTCCCTCCCTCCCCACCATCCCCAACCCCTCCCCTTTGGTGATCACTAGTCCCTTCTCATGTCTCTGAGTCTATTGCTATTTTGTTCCTCTGTTTTGCTTTGTTTTTATACTCCACAAATGAGTGAAATCATTTTGTGCTTGTCTTTCTCCACCTGGCTTATTTCACTAAGCATAGTACCCTCTAGATCCATCCATGTTGTTGCAAATGGATTTCTTTTCTTTTTATGGCTGAATAATATTCCATTGTATATGTGTACCACATCATCTTTATCCATTCATCTACTGATGGACACAGGGTGCTTCCATATCTTGGCTATTGTGAATAGTGCAGCAATAAACAAGGGGTGCATATGTCTTTTTGCATCAGGGATCTTGTTTTCTTTGGGTAAATTCCTAGAAGTGGAATTCCTGGGTCAAATGGTGTTTCTATTTTTAGTTTTTTGAGGAACCTCCATATTGCTTTCCACAATGGTTGAACTAATTTACATTCCCACCAATGGGAATGTAGGATGGTTCCCCTTTCTCCGCATCCTCACAAGCTTTGTTGTTTCTTGTCTTTTGGATAGTGGCCATCCTAATTGGTGTGAGGTACAATCTCATTGTGGTTTTAATTTGCATTTCCCTGATGATTAGTGATCTGGAGCATCTTTTCATATGCCTGTTGGACACCCTATTTCTTCTTTGGAGAAATCTACAGATCCTCCACCTATTTTCTAATTGGGTTATTTTTTTTGGGGGGTGTTGAGACATGTGAGTTCTTTATATATTTCGGATGTTAACCCCTTAGCAGATAAATCATTTACCAATATATTCTCCCATACTATAGGATTCCTTTTTGTTCTGCTGATGGTGTCCTTTGCTGTCCTTTTTAGTTTGATGTAGTACCCCGTGATAATTTTTTATTTTGTTTCCTTTGCCCAGGGAAATGTGTTCAAGAAAAAGTTGCTTATGTTTATATTCAAGAGATTTTCCCTGTATTTTCTTCTAAGAGTTTTATGGTTTCATGAATTACATTCAGTTCTTTGATCCATTTTGAGTTTACTTTTGTGTATGGAGTTAGACAACAATCCAATTTCATTCTCTTACATGTAGCTGTCCAGTTTTGCCAACACCACTTGTTGAAGAGGCTGTCATTTCCCCATTGTATATTTATGGCTCCTTTATCATATATGAATTGACCAGATATGTGTGGGTTTATATCTGGGCTTTCTATCCTCTTCTGTTGATCTATGGGTCTGTTCTTTTACCAGTAACAAATTGTTTTTGATTACTGTGGCTTTCTCAGGGAACATAATTCCTCCCCCCCAGCTTTGTGAGCTTTTAGTCAGGAAGCATAATCCCCCCCAGCTTTGTTCTTCTTTCTCAGTATTGCTTTGGCTATTTGGGATCGTTGTGGTTCCATATGAATTTCAGAACTATTTGCTCTAGTTCATTGAAGAATGTTGTTGGTATTTTGATAGGGATTGCACTGAATCTGTAGACTGCTTTCAGTAGGATGGCCATTTTGAAAACATTCATTGATTCTATTGTTTTATTCTTCTCAATTTTATTTATTTCTGCTCTGATCTTTAATATATCCCTCCTACTCACTTTGGGCATCATGTGTTCTTTTTCTAGTTGCTTTAATTCTGAGTTTAGACTGTTTATTTGGGGTTGCTCTTGTTTGTTGAGTTACACCTATATTGCTATATACTTTCCTCTTAGAACTGCCTTCACTGCATCCCAGAGGTTTTGGGCTGTTGAATTGTTGTTTTCATTTGTCTCCATATAGCTTGATCTTTGTTTTAATTTGGTCACTGATCACTGATTATTTAGGAGCATGCTGTTAAGCCTCCATGTGTTTGTAGGCTTTTTTGTTTTGTGTAATTTATTTCTGCCTTTGTGGTCTGAGAAGTTGTTTGGTACAAATTTAATCTTTTTTATTTATTGAGGCTCTTCCTAAGGCCTAGTATGTGATCTATTCTGGAAAACATTCCATGAACACTTGAGAAGAATGTGTATACTGCTGCTTTTGGGTGGAATGTTCTATAGATGTCTATTAGATCCATCTGTTCTAATGTATTGTTCAGTGCCTCTGTTTCCTTACTTATTTCTGTCTGGTTGATCTCTTGATGTAATTTCCTAAAATAAATGTGTTGCATTCTATTTACCCCTTTAATTCTGTTAATATTTGTTTCACATATTTAGGTGCTCTTATATTGGGTGCATAGATATTTATAATGGTTATATCCTCCTGTTGGACTGACTCCTTTATCATTCTGCAATGTCCTCGTTACTTTCTTTGTTTTCATATATTTTGTCTGATATAAGTACTGCTACTCTTGCTTTTCTCTCCCTATTATTTGCATATAATATCTTTTTCCAATCCTTCATTTTTAGTCTGGGTATGTCTTTGAATTTGAAATGAGTCTCTTGTAGGCAGCATATAGATGGGTCATGTTGTTTTATCTATTCTGCCACTCTATGTCTTTTGATTGGTGCATTTAGTCCATTTCCATTTCAGGTGATTATCGATAGATATGTACTTATTGCCATTGTAGGCTTTAGATTTATAGTTATCAAAGGTTCAAGGATAGCTTCCTTTCAATCTAACAGTTTATCTTAAATTACTGATTACTCTATTTCACAGACAAAGATACTTTTTTTCCTCCCCTTTTCTTCCTCCTCCTCCATACTTTATATATAGATCACTCTGTGTATCCCTTGACTGACTCTGTGAGTAGGTGATTTAATTTAGTATTTGCTTAGTAATTAATTGGTCTACTACATTTACTGTGGGTTTATTTTCTCTGGTGACAGCTATTTAGCCTTAGGAGCATTTCCATCTAGAGCAGTCCCTTTAACAGATCCTGTAAGAATAGTTTAGTCGTGGTGAATTCCCTCAAATTTTGCTTACCTGGAAATTGTTTAATCCCAGCTTCAAATTTAAATGATAAAATTGCCAGGTAGAGTATTCTTGGTTGGAGGCCCTTCTGTTTCATTACATTAACTACATCATGACACTCCCTTCTGGCCTGTAAGGTTTCTGCTGAGAAGTCTGCTGATAGCCTGCTGGGATTTCCTTTATAAGTGATCTTTTTTCTCTCTCTGGCTGCTTTTAGTACTCTCTCCTTGTCCTTGATCTTTGCCATTTTAATTATTTTATGTCTTGATGGTGTCTTCCTAGGGTTCCTTTTGTTTGGGGATCTTTGAGCTTCCATGACCTGAGTGTCTATTTCCTTCCCCAGACTGGGGAAGTTTTCAACAGTTATTTCCTCAAAGAGAATTTCTATCTATCCCTTTGCCTCTTCTTCTGGTACCCCTATAATGTGAATATTGTTCTGTTTGGATTAATCCCACAGCTCTCATTACTCTTTCATTCCCAGAGATCCTTTTAGGTACAAGTTACCTATTAAGAAATCCATCATTCTTCAGTTATAACTCTAATACCTACTGGTGTCATATTGTTCCACAGCTTTTCTAACTGGGACCCAAAGTAGCATCACAATACCAATATACTGTTTATTTTTGTATCCCTAACCACAGTTCAGTGACTAGCATGCTCTCAGTAAATACTAAATGTACTAATAAATGAATGAAAGGATATACAAACTGATCCTGGAAATGGTCCCTAAATGCAGTAGGACAAAGGAAAAATTAAAACTCTCAAATTTTGAAATTGCATAAATATTTTTTGGTAAATATTTATCTGGATTATCTTAGAATTACATGCAAATTAACCAAAAACAAATTTCTGCACTCATGAGATATTACCATATTGTAAATTAGCTCATTGAATTAGTGAAGCTAAATGTTTCTTTGCACTCCTTCTTTTAAGAATACATTTATAATCATATAAAAATATGATTATATTTATATCATATATTTCATATAAACCATTTTTCCTACAGTTTTGAAGTTTATTACATCTAGGTTTACAGTGCTTAACTGGGACTGTTTCTAAATCTATATATATTTCATATGTTCAGCAAAAAGCAAAGTATAAACAGGAAGCCTGTGGTAAATTCTTTCATAAAGCAAATTAGCACTTTTTTTTTATTATCAAGTATAAGGTTTTACATAGCAAGTATTTTCTTGAAATATAAACACACGCTTAATAAAAAAGAAAAAGATTTCTCATATAAATACTGTTATCATGCTGTAATCACACTGTGCAAAAAAACATTTTATACTATACCTGTTCCAAAGTCTGACTAGGAAGATGTGCCTCTGTCATAACCAATCCATAACGCTGAGAAGCTAAATTTCTCATTTCACTGTAAGTGGCCCAGTCATGAAGAGCTACTGTTGTTAGATTGTAGAAAGTCTTGTCTAGGTAATGAGTTACATAAGCTGTAAAAAAAAAAAAACAGAAAAACTTTGGTTCATGAAAATGTAAAATGTAAAAAAGGAAAACAAACTAAAAAGGAAACACCTTTTCTTTGAACATTAAATTTCTTCCTTTAAAATAAGGGAAATGAAAATGAAGAAACAAAAGGAATTAAAGAATAAATGAAATAACACCAAAAAGATTCCCTCAAAGGTTCTTTTTTGTTATTTAGGGGGAACAGATAAAGACTATGACTCTAAGAAGGAAAGCAAAACACTAACCTCGAATGTCAATGAAACGATTGAAAAACCTAATTGGATTCAGAGAGAAAAACAGGGCCAGGTCTTTCATGCCAACTCTGAAAGGGTTTCGGTCATCCAGCTTTAAATGAGTATGCACAGAAAGTCGCAGATCCTTCTCTATTTCTTTGCACAACTTGTCCAGCAAATGCTATTCACAAAAGATTTGATATCTTAATTTTTCAAAATGATATTCCAATTGTACTGTTCCTCTAGGTGTCTGTGCTTTGACCATTAAGAGTTTTACAATCAGTGCAACAATGACAAAATGTGTCACAAATATGTTTTTAAGAGTCTGAATATGATAAAATACTATTTTTATTGGGAAAGTGAAAATTACTTTGCACTCCACTTTAAACCAATAGTTCTTTTGGCCAGGGAGCAGTTAGTTACAATCTAAGGTTTTATTTTCATTAATACTTTAACACCCTTGAACAGCAAAAGCTAATGTCTGATGGTTTCATTATAAGGAACATGAATATAAAACATAAAATTTATGGAATCCAGCTACAGAGGAAAGGTCCTGAGAATATGCAAGAAAGGAAACTTAAAAGCTTCCTTGCTGTAATCATTAAAAATGACAAAATTCTTTGAGCTAAAGATAATGAAGTTAATGTCTTTTCTTATCTACCATGGAATTCCAAATACTGGCCAAACATGTATCTTATTTCTAAATATGAGTATTTAATACAAGAAATCATATAAGATTTTTCATAATTTTACCAAACCTGAATAAGGTTTATACTGTGAAGTTTACTCATTTTTAATTCCTCCCTGTGTATAAAAATATTGCTAGATGGAAATTTAATCTTAATAATAGCAGTGTTTATAAAACACATTTCATTAAAACAGGAAAGGATGTACCATATTGCATTTGATTTGTTAAACAAGTAAATATTTTAAATATTAAATGAAATATAGTAAAATTTTGATAGTTGTCTTAAATATATTAACATTAGCAGCATTCAACGTTCAAATTCATGTTGCATTTGCAGTCTCCTAATAACAAAACTTTAAATTCAAGTCTACTATTAAGTAAAATTAAAAAAAAAAAAAAACTCTGCCAATTCCTAGTCTGGATTTCTATTCAAAAATTAAAGACCAATTTAGCACAATGGTGATAATGTAACTAAAAATAGTTCCTTTGTTCTAGACAGTGATTTATAAATACTAATTTTAAATTAGTGAGTCTGCTTCAATCCAAAAACTTATTCCAAACACAGCATTCCAAATACATGTTCTAAGCTTTTCAATCTCAAATATATTACCTCATTTAAAATTTCCATAATTTCCTTGTCATAGCAATCCAGAAGCATTTCATAGGACTCTAAATGCCTTGCATGCATCATAGCAGGCACACAGTCACGTAAAGCACTGAACATGTACTAAAAAGAAAATCAGAGTGTACATGAAGTTAGAAAAAAAGCTCTAATCTAAATAATATTACAAAGGTTAATTATCTATCTTGAAAATCTTGATCTGCAGGCTGTTTTTTTAAATATGACTCTTACATTCCAAAATAAGACTCAGATTTTATTCTCTAAAGCATATACTCTAAGTATACAAAAATACACACTCATTTATCCTTTCCTATCTTGGGCATTCGAATACACTTATTTCCACAAAGATACAGAAAGATCTGAATAATATATACTTTGCTGACAGATAAATATCAGACTATTTCGACATAAACTAAAATCAAGTGAAATGAAAATGATTAGGAATACCATGGGAAAAGTCACATACATTAAGTTTAATTCATTAGTATTCATATAAAATTTAACTAAAGGCTGCATAAATTCTTACCAAATATGCACAGCATTGTATGCAAAAAATATTAGCTGTCAATTTTAAAATGGTTTATTCAATCAAATAATGTTTTATAACTAATTAGAATGGTACAGTGACTAAAAAAATGATGGGTTTATTCTTTTTATTACTCTCTACTTACATGCAATCTTGCTGCATCAATGGCATTTTCATATACATCATCTAAATAAATTGGGAAGACAGCTCGATGCCAGTATAAAAAACAACAGTCACATTGCATTTGAACTCTACAATGTAAAGTACTAATTAGTGGTATCAAAATTGAAGTAGCCCCCAAAGTAATGAAAGAAACATTATATACCATAAGTATACATGCTCATTTTTGTATTCTCTGTATCACTTAACCCAAAATTAGTGCAGAAAAGAAACACAAAATAAGTAGTTCCCAAATTGAACAAAGGTAGCAAAACACTCAAATACCTGACACTGTCAATTCTAAACATATGCTTTACTTTTTTAAAACATACTTGAAAACCAATATAGATAACTTTTAAACAGAGCTTAAATTTATTTTCAGTATTATTTGATATGACTAGATGCATGATACTTGTATCACATGCACCATTTCACCTGTCTCAAAGTTTTAGAACCTTTTAAAAAACTGGGACCAAAATAAAAAAGCAGTCACACTTAACCTATCATCTTTGCTAATGACTATTTCACAAAAATGGCCATTCAGTATCTTATGATGAAGGTGGCTCAGGATTTCTTCTTTCAAGGATGGAAAGTTAAATGCTACTAGCTACAAAAATCTCAAGTTTCTCAGAACAAAAACATTAAGTTGTAAGTGAACATTAAATGGAAATTGAGCTGTTACTTTAATCTGGCTGAGAATCAAAATTCAGAAGACCTAATTTCCCTTCAAGAAACGTACTGCTTACTCAATAAAAAGAAAATGCTGAAGCCACAAGGAACTACAATTATAAATAAGCCTTCCAAAAACCAATTCATCTTAGTGACTGGCAACCAACAATGTAATTCAAAATAAAATTACAGAAGGCTATGTGTGTAGATGAACCTTGTTATATAGCAGCAGTTTTAAAAGCTCGCTAGAAATGCCCATCACAACAAGCCAGACGCTCTAAGGGTACATCCCCTACACACAATACATACATGTTATCCCATGGGGGTTCTTCCAGAAACTACATCCTTATTGTGGAAACAAAGCTGAAGAAATATGATCCCTAAACACAGTCTCATTTTCGTCATGCTAACAGCATTACAAAGAGGAACTAATTGTCTATCTGGCTTGTATTTCTTCTCTTGCTGTGCTAAAAAGAAAAGCAATGTTTCTATTAGCCCTTTCTTTTGAGTATCATTACAGATCCCTACTTACCTTTCTCTAAGTTCACTAATAAGGTCCAGCTTTTTCATGACTACTTGAAGTGGGAAGAGTTCTTCATCTTTAAATGTTTTCTATCAGGGAGGGGAAAAGAGGGCAATCAAAGTAAGGACAGGTTTCTTTGGTCAGTAACAAGGAAACCGTGAAATCTCAGAACTCATTTTTATTCCATAATAAGAGGAATACACTTACCATTTGTGTGCCAACGCTCAGTGCCAAAGACACGATAAGCCGTCGTTGTTTTGTGCTTGGTCCATTTAGAGTGTTTTCAGCCAAAACTAGAGCAGAGAGCACATCAAGACGCTGCTCGCTATATTTTTTGTCAGAAATTACTCTTTTCTTAGAAACAAAAGAAAACAGGAAAACAGCAGTTTTATTTCTGAGCCAATAACAAGAGACTCAAGAAAAACTTCTCCATTATTCTTTCCATGATTCAATTCAAAAGAGCTAAGACAAATACTTTCCCTGTTCAGCTTCTTCTAATAGATTATCTCTTAGCACTGTCAGAGACAGTAAATGTATCAGGCATATGTTAAAATTTCCATACTAGGCTTTTTGAGAGGTGTTTCACAAAGGCAGCATAGGAAGATCCTAAAATGTCCATATTAATTTAATAAGGAAATCAATTTTTAAAAGAGATGCCTATTTTAAAACTGCAAACAATGTCAGTTGTGTTAAGAGAAGTATGTTAATGTATTAGATGCTGTAAGTTCGGAGTAAGATAACCCTAATCGCTCTAAATAAAAATCATAAATTCCCATAGAGATGAATGACCAAGAACATTGTATTTGAAGGAATGGCGTAAACAGGCTGAACTAGAATAACACATATAAAGCAACAGAAGATCAAACTAAAAAGATAATTACGTGAGTATATAATAACTTTTATACCTTGGCCACAGAAATAGAGTTAAGAGCCTGATGTTGAAGGTGCTGTGTTATATGTGAAACTGAATCAGCCACAACCATGCTTCTCCTGTGGAACATATGTTCTATTGCCTGAAAAGAATCAGAAGTCATTTCACCAAAGTGAATGTATAACTTACAGGCAAAATTACATAATTATCTTTATGATCTTGGGCTAGTTAAGGAATTTGTAAATGAGATGCAAAAAGCAAGCACTACCATAAAGGATAAGATTGGTAAATTCAACTATACTAATATTAAGAATTTGTTCATTAAAAGCCACTATAAATAAAATTAAAAGGTAAGCCAATATATGAGGAAAATATCTGCCACAAACAAGGGATTAGTACTCAGAATAAATAAAGAGCCCAAATGAATGAAGCATTTTTTTTTAAAAAGGCCAATAATCCAACCAAAAACTGAACAAAAGACCTGAATAGATTTTTTCATTTAAAAAGAAAAAAATACAGTTAAGAAATATTTGAAAAGATACCATCATTTTATCAAGAGAATGAAGATTAAAAACAAAATAATTTACATCCACTAATTTGTGAAATAAAAAGCCCGGTAATACCAATTTTGGCTTGTTGGGGGAACAATTGGAAGTCCATCTAATATATTCTGAAAGGTATATACACTGATGTAACTACTTTGGAAAACAATTTGGCATCATCTTGAAAAGCTGAACAGGTACATAACATAACCCAGCAATCCATTTGGTAGGTATATAATACCTCAGAAAAACTCTTGTACCATTACACCAAGAAACATAGATAAGAGTAGCAAAATTTTTCATAGAAGCAAAAACTAGAAACAACCCAAAAGTCCATCCACAGGAAATCTACACAGCAATAAAATGCATGAACTACAGCTACTCATCCCAA
This sequence comes from Manis javanica, assembly GCF_040802235.1. Lineage (NCBI taxonomy): Eukaryota > Metazoa > Chordata > Mammalia > Pholidota > Manidae > Manis > Manis javanica. The sequence goes on along the minus strand of NC_133165.1, from coordinate 103,566,965 downwards.
CATGGATAAGGGCAAATACAAAACTTTGATTTTAAAAAGGCCAAGTCAAAGAATACTAAACAATAAATGATTTATAGATTCATTCGTGTGTGGTGAACTAGAAAGAAAAACAAGGGAATGATAAACATAAAATTCAGGACAGTGGTTTCCTCTGAAAGAGTAGGATAAGATAACTTACCCTACTAGGATAAGATGTCAGAAAGAGACAACTCAAAGCATTTTGAAAATATAGGTAACATTGTATCTCTTAAATGGTATGGTGGGTTTTTAAGTGTTTATAATTATTTGTTAAAATTATGCTTATATATTAGATATATATATGCACCTATACATACATACTTCTATATTTATATTTCATAAAAAGTAACTGGCAATAATATATCTTAAAGAAGAAAGGCTAAAAATCCAAAGGCACTATCTCCAATAAAAATCTTTACTTTCTAAGCAAATCTTAAGATCATTATTAACAGAAATTTACTAGCAAATCTTAATTTCAATTTTTACAAAAGTTTAAGTGAGCTCTCCTGCCTACAAGGGGTATTTTTTATTTACACAGTATGCTAAAAAACATTTCACCATATTTCTAGTATTCAAATTGATATTACAGCACCTTCTCTAAATTATAAAATAGTCTCATGTTAACTAGCCTCATGTGCATATGAACACTATAAAATGGATAATTTTGCAATTGTATCTTTTTTAAACTCATGCAAACATGCTTCAAACTCCTATGAGTAAAACTTTACTAATAAGGCTAACATTTCATTTTCCTCCTTTTCTCTCTTTGCTACATGTTAACTTTTAATAAAGCTTAAATATAATGCATTTTATTGTATGTACCTCAATTTAAATTAAACCTTTAAAAAGTTTAAATATATTTGCCATTCATACAAAAGTTACTCAGAAATTTCTTACAATGGCTAGTTCCTTTATCAAACTGAGAGATAAATACTCTTTCCCACAATTTTTGATTCTCATAATCAAGAAGCCAAATCTTAAAGAACCATCTCAATTTAACCTTGGGTCAATTCTCAATTATAATAGCAAGGTAAAACAATCTAAAACCTACCTTGAGAAGTTCGATAAGTCTGCACAATGCCTTAACTGAGGTTTTGGTCATTGGCTTTTGCGTGGACATGTAGAGATTCATTGTGGTTTTAATAATGGTACTAATACTATATGCATATAAGAAGCCCTATAAAAAATATATAAAACATTGATTACAATCACAAGAAAAGGCTTCATTTCTTCAGAATTTCATTCTGTTTAATAATTATCCCTCAACTTACTAGTAACTAGTATTTCTAAAGTTCATTTTAAAATCAGCTCTTAAGATTCTAAAATATTCTTCCTTACAAGTTTCAAGGCAGCCCTTAAAAGTTTAACTTACCACATACCAGTAGTTTAGTGCTGTTGAAATTATAATGTATAATCATAGTTAAAGAATCTCTCCAACAACAAAAACAATCTTCAGAGAAATGATTTGGATGCTAGGAAGGTATCTATTCATCCTTATCTTACCTACCAGACAAGAGGATAAAGACTTCTGTCTTTGGCAGCTTAAGACAAGAGCTTAGGAATCTAAGAACCAAGAATTGAAAAAGAGGAGAAAGAGAGCTGCTTTCTATGTATCTCTCAAATACAGACATAAAAAGGTATTTCTTCATTCCAAGCCAATTCCCCCTTTCCTTTTCACCTCAGCCAATCCCCACTTCCATCTGCTACCATGTCCCCTGGGTATGTTGATGCTAATCAGTCTTCCTCTCCTTCCAGCCCAATAAGAACAAATTCTCTCCTACCCTTCTTATTCGTTAAGGAAGCATACAGGTCTTATGAGGTTTAAACAAAATTTTAGTGCTAGTCAAACCAGGGAACAGTGGAATAAGAAAATGGGAAAAATGGTATTACTCCTCAAATATATTTTCATTGAGGCCCAAAAAGGATACAGGAACATGATGGAGAGCCTTTGGGTTTATAAAAAACCAAAAAAAGATAGATGCACAGTTTAGAGATGGACCTTAACTATACTATTGTGGATATATCCAAGGAGCTGGAGCAGAAGCTATATGGCAGTGCCTCTCCTGTCCTACTATATGTGAGGCAAGTACCCTCCCATCAGTAACAGTGGCTCGCTAAAGCAGTGATATTCAGTGGGAGTGGGAGGTGGGAGCTCCTCTCAACCAGCAGTGGCTCTGTGGTGAAGAGATGTGCTAAATTAAGAGAATAAGAAATGAGCGAGAAGGGTAGCATCCTAAGAAAGGTGACTGTAAGACCAAAGCTTAGGGCATATATGGAGGAAAGAGCCACAGTCTTACCTTGGCAGCTACAGGACTATCAGACTCTGCCCTAGTGCAGCACTGGGGAAAGTTAAAAAGCAGAAACAAGTGACAGCAAAAGTCTATCTCTAAGACAGGAAGAACAAAGGAGGTATTTTTGGAGGGTAGAACCCATGGGCCAATATCACACCATTCCAAGACGGTCATTATTTTGTGAAGGATATAAATGAAGGATGTATTTTTAAATCTAAATGAGAAGGGGAGAGGTCTGAGGTCTCTTTCTGTTAGTGGCAGAATCATTTGGACCAACCTTTCCTCAGAGAACAACCAGAAAATCTGGGCAAAACATCTTTTAAATTTCTCAGAATGCATCAAGAAGCTACCACGAAAATAAGGAAATTCAAGGCCAAAACCTGTAAGAAGACAAAAACCCAGAGAAGTGAGTCTGGCATCTGAGGCTGCTTTCCCTTAGAGTCTTCTGCCCATTCCAAAGGAGGAGAATAAAGACAGAAGCCGAGCATATCTTTCAACATCTCACATGAAGGGAAGGGGGATAAAATTAGGAGTTCATGGTCCATCACAGAGGGCAGGGGATCCTGGTAAACCACCGAGGGTCTGGGCTTGGATCCTGAAAAACTACTCCCTAAAAAGTAAGGGTAAACTAGATAAACAGCCATCACAGGATTTAGGTCCCACTTAAAATCATCTCAGTCCATGACTGGGCTGAGGTCATTTGGATTGTTAGGTATCCTAGACTAACTGCAATTCAGAAACAAAGATTAAGTCCTCTCTGGAGGAAGGAAAACAGTATCCAGATCCTCAAATTAAACCTACAGTTGTTCATATACAATGTATGACACTCTAAAAAACAACCAGGTATACAAAGGGATAAGGCAGATCCAAATACAACTGAAACAACAGATAAAGAAATATCCAGATAATGAAGTTATTAGACATGGGCTTCAAAATAATTATGCTTAATATATTGAAGGAAATAAAATTATTTCAGAAAAGAACTGTAAAACTATTTTTAAAAGCTGAAAAATTAATTAAAATTAAGAACTCAGTAGATGGGTTTAACAGTAGATAGACGTAACTGGAGAGAGAATTAAAACAAAAAGAATGAAGAGAACAGAAATAGTATTTGGACTAACATCAACATCCTCTGGAAGAGTCATTCCAGAAGACGATCATCAAAAAACTTCAACAAAGACCCTAGCGCTGTTGCAGTTGTAGCTGTATTCATCCCACTGGTTCCTGGACTTGCCAATGGAATGAAGAAGGAGGTATCTAAGCTGGCCTGTGCATACAGTAAAACAACAAATTTGACTGGATCTATACTGTTGGAACTCAACCAAGAATTAGGAGAAGTGCAAGTTGCAGTGCTCCAAAATCGTGTGACTATAGACAATCTACTGTTAAAAGAACATATGGGATGTGAACAGTTCCCAGGAATGTGTTGTTTTAATTTGTCTGATTTTTCTCAAACTATTCAAATTCAGTTAGACAATATCAATCATATCATTGGTAAGTTTTCACAAATGCCTAGGGTACCTACCTGGTGTTCTTGGTTTCACTGGATATGGCCGGTAATTGTAGGTCTGCTTTTGTTATGTAGCTGTATTTCTATGATGTTGATGTGTATACGCAATTTAATTAGTAGTTTAAAACCTATACATGCTTATGTTACTCTACAAGAAGATATGTCAAAGAAATAATCAATCTTCCCATGTTTTCTTCCGTCTGCTACTTCTATAGCTTTTCTTCTTCCTTCATAATTACAACCCTTTAGTAGAATTCGTGCCTCATATCGAAAATTACCGAGTATCATAATTCTTCCAAGTGGTAAAGATACCTCAAGACAAATGCTGGGCATAGAAGCCACAGGGCATAAATCTGCAAAGAAGTAAAAAGCCAACCTTTTCAAACAATATTGCTTCTCTCTCACTTACCAACTTTACATCTCCCTGTATGGCCCCAGAGGATGACTGGTTAGCCAGAGACGGGTAAGATTCCTCAAGGAAGGAACAACCTAAGACAGGCACAGTCGCAGGGGGGCCATCAGGTGAGAAATTGGGGATCAACAGAGGTGAGGTTTAGAACCTCACCCCCCCTGTTTTGAGAGAAATCTTCAGCATCTGTGGATGTTTTGTTGCCCTTGTCTAGCCTGGATCAATACTTAGTCTATAGGCACACACCTGATCATCTACATTTGCCCTCTTACAGCACTAAATTATGTTTTCTACCTTTATCTTGCATCTACCTACCACTTCAGCATTTTATTAAAATAATAATAATAATAATAATAAGGGAGAAATGTGGGATTCACATATAAATCAAGTATAAAAATCAAACGAATAATCATATCTGACTTGATTATTTATAATTCATGATGTGTGATCAAAACCGAAAGTTTCTGTGATATGACTGCTCTTGCACTGTTCACCATGTAAGAACTTATTCACTATGTAAGAACTTGTTCACCATGTAAGAACTTGTTCGTTATGCTTCAGAAGATTAGAGACTGTTGAGAATTAGGCTTGGGGTTGATTAATGATTGTGCATTGAGTCCCCTATACAGAATTTTATTGTTGTTAACAACCATTTGATCAATAAATATGAGAGATGCCCTCTCAAAAAAAAAAAAGAAATAGTATTTGAAGAGTTAATGACTGAGAATTTTCCACAAATTCCAGAAGCTTTATAAATTCCAAGCAGCACAAACACAAAGAAAATTACACCAAGGTACCTCAAAATAATATTGCTAAAAATCAAAATGTAATTCTTATGAGCAATTAAAGACTCATATTGAAAAAGCAACAAAACTGATAGCTGGCTTCTCAAAAAATTCAAAGGAAGCTGCAACACAATAAAATGGCACCATTAAAAGCTGGAGGGGAAAAAAATCCTGCCAACTTAGAATTCTATACATAGCAGAATTAACTACAAAAATGAAGCTGAAATAAAGACATATTCAGACAAGAAACTATGACAGTTCATTAACAGAAAAACATTTTAAGTGGAATACCAATAGGTATTCCACAAGGAGAAGGATGAAGAGATGCAAGAAGGATTAAGAGCAAAAGAATGGGTAACTATGTGGGTAAACCTAAATGAACAGTGACTATAACAACAAGGCATCATTAATAATACCTTGCAAGGTCTAAGAAATTTATAGAATACAAATATACAACAGCAGCACAGATCAGAGGGGGATAAATAGAATTAAAGCAGTTCACACTATCTGGAAAGTGGTAAAAACTACTTATTTACATTGGAGTTCAATATTCAATGATGAATCTTAAAATCTCTATTAGAGTAATCACTAAAAAACAGTGAAAGAACATAGAATTAACAAACTGATAGAGGGAGAAATTAATGATAAAAGTAATTTAAAAGAGAGCAAGAATCCGTGGATGTTTTGTTGCCCTTGTCTAGCTTGGATTAATACTTAGTCCATAGGCACACACCTGATCATCTACATTTGCTCTCTTACAGCACTAAACTATGTTTTCTACCTTTATCTTGCATCTACCTACCACTTCAGCATTTTATTAAAAATAATAATAATAATAATAATGGAGAAATGTGGGATTCACATACAAATCAAGTATAAAAATCAAACGAATATTCATATTTGACCTGATTGTTTATAGTTCATAATGCGTGATCAAAACCGAAAGTTTCTGTGATGACTGCCCTTGTACTGTTCACCATGTAAGAACTTAATCACTATGTAAGAACTTGTTCATCATGTAAGAACTTGTTCGTTATGCTTCAGAAGATTGGAGACTGATGAGAATTAGGCTTGGGGTGGATTAATGATTGTGCATTGAGGCCCCCATACAGAATTTTATTGTTGTTAACCATTTGATCAATAAATATGAGAGATGCCCTCTCAAAAAAAAAAAAAAAAGAGAGCAAGAAAGGAAAAGGGACATAGGACAAGTGATACAAACAGAAAGCAACTAGTCAGGTGCTAGTTTAAATCTAAATATATCAGTAATGACATATATGGAAAACAGTTTAATGAAAAAACAGATCATCATATTGGGGAGAAATATATACTGCTTATAGGAGACACACATTAAATATAAGGAGCCAAACAGGTTACAAGTAAAAGGATCAAAAAAAAGACACACCACACAAACCTTAACTCAAAGAAAATTGATATAGCTATGTTACCATCACACAAAAGAGATCTATGACAAAAAGCATTACTAGAGACCAAAAGGACATTTCACAATGATAAAAGATTCGATTTACCAGGAACATAACAATTCTATGTTATTTACTTACTTGGTCTCGAAAAATATAAAACAAAAACTGACAGAACACTACAGCCAACAAATGCAAATTACACCTTCTTTTCAAGTATATATGAAACATTTACCAAAGCTGACCATATCCTACTAGGATATGGTCCTAATCCTGAAGGACCTGAATTTGTGAAGATGACTTATCCTACTAGGATAAGATGTCAGGGATTTGCCATAATGCAAATCTCAACAAATTTCAAAATACTGAAAAAATCAGTAATAAAAAGATAACTAGAAAATCCTCATATATTTAGAAATAAAAAAAATCTCTCAAAATAACCCACATATCAAAGAAGAAAGCACAATAAAAATTTCTTAGTATTTTGAAGGATAAAGAAAATATATCAAAACTAACAGGATATAGCAAAAAAGTCATGCTTTGAAGGGAATGTAGAGATTTAAATGTATGTATTAGAAAATCTAAGTCACAGAGATCCAAACATAACCAAATCAATTCAGTTTTAAAAAAACAACATATCCTTTCTAGTTTTTTCAAAGTGTAACTTCTATATGCTGGATTAACAAAGAAATGATCCCCAAAATATTCTAAGTAAGAAGATGCAACTACCTGTATAAAAACATTACATCTATTGGTGAGGTCTTCAGCAAATTTATCCATTCTCTGCTCCTTAGATAAAATAGATTCCATTTTCATCATCCATGAGCTCACAAAGACGTAGTAAGACTGTACATCTCTAACAAAGGAAAATATTGGGGTTACTCAGCATAGGAGAAAAAAGTTTACTTTCATTTCTTCATATTGGTTAGGTAGGATAAAATATTTCCTTGCAGCAGCCATTTCATCTTTCTGGTTTTCAAACTGTAAGTATCATATAATCATACAGAATTACTCATTCAACAAATATTTACTGAAGGCCTATACAGGCCAGGCACTGTTTCTCAGTACTAAAACCAAAAACCGAAGCACTAAATGAAACAGACAAAACTCCCTGTCACGCAGCAGCTTACATTCTAAAAAAGAGAGTTGTGTAATAAATTAATAATTAAAATCTGTAAGATGTCAGATGATGTGTGCAAGGAAAAAATACAACAGGGAAAAAGGATAGAGACTGGGGTGGCAGGTATAATTTTCAATATAGTAATCAAAGTAGGCTCACTGAAAAGGTGATTTTTGAGCCAAGACTTGAAGAAGACGAATGAGTAATCCATACAAGTATGTAAGAGAAGAGAATTCTAGGAAAGTAACAAATACAAACATCCTAAAATAGGAAATATGTTTGGCATCTTCAAAATAACAAAGAAGTCAGTAAGACTGGAGCACAGAGTTCAGGGATAAGAACAGAAAAAGAGATCCGAGAGGTACAGGGATGGGAGGGTTAGAGGAGTGGGAAAGGTGGAGAGTAGGAAGGGGATCAGTGTAGGGCCTTGTAGGAAATAAGGACTTTATGAAAACCACAAGTTTGAGCAGAGTGACTTTATCTAACTTTGAAGACCATCAATATCACTTTGACTGATATGCTGAAAATAAACTATAAAGGGGACAATGATAAAAGTGGAAGGGAACCACTTAAGAAGCCACTGTGATAATGCAGAAGAAAGGGGATGACAGCTTGAACCAGAACGGCAGAGAAGTGGTCAGAATCTGGATATAAAGCAAACATTTATTGAATGCTTACTACATGGCAGCCACTGTTCTAAGTGCTTTACACAAACTAACTCATTCAATCCTCACATTAATTACTACATTAATCTTATGAGGTAACAATTATGACCTCCATTTTACAGAAGAGGAAGCTAGCACACAGAAGTTAAGTAATGTACCCAACATCATACAACAAGTACACAGCTCGTTTAAGCCCAAATCTAGAAAGCCTTTCCAACTTGGAAAGACTAAATCAATAATATAATTTTACTATTTAGACTGATTACAAACACAAAATCACTCCATCAAGGCATCTCTAATCACTAAAGATGGGAACTTTTAGCTCACCAACTGTTTTAAGCTATGCTTCTTTATTTACAAATCTTAGTGTGCAAAAAATGGACAAGTCCCCTTTGTGGAATTTGGTATTACAAACAATTTTTAAAAATTTCAGGATAGGGCAATGTTCCACTACTACCAGTCAGAATCAACTAGAGGATAATTCTTCAGGGCAAGGGACCCACTGATTAAGATAAGGATCCCACACTGAAGTTGTTGGCTAGCCATACTCCAAGCAGTCTGACAATCTTAAGGCCTCAGTCTGAAGGGGGATTATGCCAAGATCTTTAAGAAATGTGTTTTAAGGAGGTGAAACCCTAGTATTAAATCTGAGAAAACTGATTTCTACTGAGCCAGGATTCCATTAGCAAAAGACACCAACAATTGTACTTTTAGATTTGCCTTGAACAGTGTTAAAATCTATTTGACTTGTGTATGATTCGATTTAAAAGTGTGGAAACAGAGACAGAGAAGGATCCTGGGGCAATGCCTCCACTTTTGAAAAGGAGGCTATGATCAAGACTCAGCAAGGACACAATGCACAGGAGGGGACAGAAAGGTCATGAGCAAGAGCAGAAGAAGAGGCCTAGGCTAGGGAACCCTCCCTGATAGCAATCAAGTCAGTAACATTACGAAGATGACTAATACACAGATGAGAGGATTCACTTAGTTTTAGATTAGATAGGCAGGATAAAACAGAGGTTTGTCTGTCACTCTATCCATCCAGACACCAGACGATCTTTGTCTCTTATAAATATATAAAGATGAAACTGCTTCAAGTTTTAAAATGCAAAGTAATTAACACAGGTCCAAAAACGACCAAGCATCCTGTCAAGTTGTCAGCTTCATTTCAGAGTACAAACAGGAAAAAACACCAAGGACAAAACTAGATCTGCAAGAAGAATTGAAAAGACACTGCTTTCTTTAGCTCCTTGGAGCTCTAGAGTGACTGTATAGGTATACCTTTGGAATGAAAGAATTTAGGAACAAAATGTTATCATGTGAGGGTTGCTGAAAGTTAATTTATTCAATCTTCCACCTAATAAGACTTGCTATAGCATCTTAGACTGATGGTCATCTATATTCTGCCTACATAGCTCTAGTGAAAGAGCACATTACCTTTCAGAGCAGTCTACACAACTCTAGCAGAGGCTCTAGAGCAGGACTGGCACAGGTTTGCAAGCCCTCTCTGACACATACTTAGGTGTGTGACCTGGAAAGGTTCATTTCTCTAAGCCTTATTTTCCTCATCTAAATATGGGATAAAAATCATATGATAAGAGTAGTAGTTAACTGCTTAGCTCTAGAGTTGGACTGGTCCAGCTCTGTCACCACCTAGTTATTTAAATTTGGATAAGTTTAATCTCTCTGTACTTCTATTTTCTCACCTATAAAATTACTATCTCACAGGATTTTCTGATGATTAAAGGAGATGTTACAAGTGAAGTTGCTGAAATAGTGACTTACAGAAAGCACTAGGTAAATACTAGTTGTGACCTTTACTTGCCATGAGAAGATTACTACAGGGTTTACAGAGACAGTGTGTTTAAAGACTTTAGCATAATGCCTGCTACACAGTTAAGAGCTCAATAATGTTAACAATTATTATTATCTGTCATCTTCATCTTTTAGTTCTAGTTCAACCTTCTGGAGCCAGAGATCAAAGCTGTTCCCTCTTCAACCTGAACACCCCTCAAATATTTAAAGAAACCCACCACATCATTCCTCAGATTCCCTTTTTAGAGGCCAAACTGTGCAGACTCTTCAGTGAGTCTTCAAAGTTCATGGTTCTCAAATCTGCTGACATCCTCATCAGTTTCATCTAGGGACGCTGGAGTTTGTAGCCCTCTTAAAACGAAACACCACCAAACACTAACTATATCTGACCAGTAAGAAATCAATGGAACTACCAATTCCCATGGCCTAGATACTATAACAGCTAGTTTCTATAACCTGGGTATAGGTATTAATGTAATCTATGTATTGGCATTTTTAGCAGCTGCTTCACACCATTAAAGCTTATTAATCCTCTGATAACTAAAATACCGACATCTTTTTTGAAATTACTGCTACTAAACCTGATCCCTGTCTCTCCATCTCACTGAATTCATCTCTTTAATCTAAATCCACTTATGCCTTTATCTCTCCCTCAGCTGTTTTAGAATGTATTAAAGAGCTATGAAATCTCTGCCATTGGTAAGTCCTGCCTTAACAGTGCTGTCATCCTCCACTGACTTTAATCATTGGACTTGGGAGTCCTAAGAGATTCTTCATAGGCTCTCCTATATTCCATACTTCCCCTTCCCCCGTTGTGCAGTAGTGGCCTAATTTCCCCTCAACAGCTAAGATCAATGAAAGTGGGTAAGTATCCCTATGGTCCTTTAACCATGTCACAGATAAAAACTGTGTTCAACAGTGGCAGAATCCTGTGTCATGTCACTAAAATCTTCATCTAGGTCAATATGAAATCTTACAGTGTACTCAAGCAAGAATGTGTGGTAAATTTAAAAGCTGAAATTAACTGATGAGAACATCAGGGCTCGTTATACTATTTTCTCTACTTTGTGTATATTTGCAATTTTATGTAGTAAGAGTTAAAAAAATAAGGATGTAAATATCAGAAGACAACTAAGTTAAAAGTGGTCTTTTAGGGAGTAGGAACAAGCTACAATGGGAAATTCAACAGGAGAAAATTATTTTTCCTTTTAAGCCTTTAGTATTTTTTGACTTAAATATCTACAGCTATTACTTTCATAAAACTAAAAATAAATAAATAAATAAATAAGAACCAAATAAGAATCAAATTAAGTCAGCTCCTCCAAAAATCATCATTGAATCATGGACACACAGTGTTTTTAACGTCATCAAATGACATCTACTGCAGAGACTTCACTTTAAACAAAAAATATTTAAATGCATGTGATTAAAAGTATTGTGTCTATACAGAGAAGACAAATAATGACTCTATAGCATCTTACTATGCTGATAGTGACTGCAATGGAGGGGGGGAGGACTTGATAATATGGGTGAATGCTGATAATATGAATCTCATGCTTCATAAGATTGTGTATTAATGATATTTTAATAAAAAAAGTATGCACCCATGTGTGCATATAGATGTATATGGATGTATGTGTACATATACACACACAGACACACACACACCCATATATATATATATCTCCATAAAGTATAATTTGCCTATATCTTAAAGTTAGCTTAAGCCTATAACATTTAAAACAAAAACAAAAGGTCCTAGAAAATAAATCTAAAGATTGCCCAACCTTTTCTCTGGCAATGAATAAGTACATTTGATCCTATAATATAAATGCTTTCCACATATTTAGAATCACTGTAAGATTTTAAAATATACAATATCTAAATATTTTTATTATGGGTACTTATAAAACCTACTTGGTAAGTGATTGAGCCTTCTGCTGTAGGAAAGTCTCTCTGTGTATTTTAATGGCTTGAAGACTTTTTCTGTCTAGAAGTTTGGCAGCTGCTGGTATTTTCTGGATCAAAAAATTATCAGGAAACCAAATAATGTTAGCAGTTAGAGTGATGGCTGGTACCTGAAATAGTAAACATAAAGGGAGGGAAATCATTAAATGAAGGCTAAACAATAAAACTGTTTAACAGTTCTGTAATAACACATTGGAAAACAATTTATTTCAAGAAGAATTAACAATAAAAAATGCTCATAACTCTTATATGAGACAAATTAGCTTACTATGGCACAGGGTTAAGGCATTCCTGTACCATGTATAGAGCATGAGAATAATTTTATTATAAAATTTTAAATATTAACACACGCACACTTACACACTCTCATGGCTTTTCAGATAAAAATATGCAAAAAGCAAACAGAAACTTGAATCGTCATGAGCTTTACTTTCACTCTATATTAGTAAAAAATAAATAAACACCAAGACAGTTGGGTTCTCATGGTCACATATTACTTGATTCTACACAGACACTAAATTTTCAATTTTGAAGTCAGGTGCCCATTATGGAAAACAGCAAAAATGTAGAAAAAAAATTATTGAACACTTTTTTCTACTTCAATAATGAATTAGTGGCAGGATAAAAAAGGAGAAAGAACAAAGAGAAGAAAAAAGTAGTAACAGTAACAGGAAGATAATATGTAGGAAAAAATCTGGAAAAACATTCACTAATACATATTTATACGATATGGAATTATGCGGTATTTTCATTTACTGTTACTTATTTCTGGAATAAAAAAATTATAAAAATAGTGTAAAAATGATTAAAAATGAATATATTATTATTGCAATTATTATTATAAAATATCATTACTATAAAATTAGTACTTTTGTATGCAGAAATAAAGCACATTTTAAAATATTATTTTATCCAAAATCTTTTTCATCTACTAAAACTGAAAAAAGAAAAGTTTCAAGTTCTCACCTTCTTACAAATGTCCAGTAAGGACTTATAAAACTTTTTATCAACAGTTCGAAAAATTTGAAAGTGTAGTACAAAGAGTCCACAAATTCCAACATACTTGTCTCTCTGGTCAATTTCAGAAGGTTCTCCTTATAAAACAATAATACAAGACAGAAACAGAAACAATATACTTAAAATTCTGCTTTCAAGGAAATGCTAACTTTACAAACACAAACCAAAAAATCCATTTTACATTACCAAGTTTGGCCTCTACATTTGCAAAAATTGAGCGAACACTGTGTGCAAATTCTTCAGCGAAAGTGCTATTTTTTGACACAGACACTCCTCCATTGAGAGAATCAAACTGCTGTTCTATACAGGCCTAAACAGGAAACATTTAAAGAGAAATTCAGACTCTTAATAAGAAGCTATTAAACATTTACATACAGAGTGTGTGATAAACTCCTACATTCATGATTTTAATTTTACTAACACTGAAGCTCAGGTTTACCTTAATCTAATGTCAAATGGAAAATGTGTATGTAATTACACATTTGAGTACCCAGTTACGTTAAAGTCATAAAACTGAACTGAAAGTCTATAATTCTATATGAACAGATACACAGTGATGCTCAGAGATATATAGAAGATATATTTGATGAAGCATTGGAAAACATGTTTTATTATTTTACTTTCCATTTTTAAGAGTAGAGTTTATTTTTTCTGTTTACAATTACTTTCCTAGCACCTTACTACATAGCACATGTAAAAACATCTCCTGAAACAGAATCAGTAACAAAAAGTTACCTTCTGAATTTAATGGATTAACAGTTAAATCGATGAGTTGGGACCAAGCTATAAAAACTGTGATCATGTGAAGTATAAATAAAGTAATCTTGAAGCAGATTTTAAATGGAATATAATGCAATTTATGGTGGACTGTACCTAAAGCGGTGCTATTCAACAGAACTTTCTGTGACAATGGAAATGTTCTGCTGCATCTCTGCTGTCTGGTATGATGGTGGGCCACAAACTGCATATGGTTATTTTTTTTCCAGTTTTGTTGTGATGTTATTGCCATACAACATTTTAAATTTAAAGTGTGCAGTGCAATAATTAGAGTACATGCGGCTATTAAGAACTTGAAATGTTGCTAGTGTGACAGAGAATAAATTCTTATTTTATTTCATGTTAATTAATTTAATTTAAATAGCGACATATGGTTAGAAGCTACCTGTAGTATGCAGACCCAAATTATATTCTGTGAGCCTAGGAAGAACAGAGACTTTTAAAAGGTAGTCTTATAAACGTAAATCTAGAGGTGAACAACAAACTGCTTAGATCTTAATTCTTGAATAGTTTTATCCTTTTGTATAATTAAAAAAAAAAATTCACCTCAAATACAACTAGTGTACTATTAATTTTGTTTGCTACTAGATACTGGAATAATTACATTTTAGTACATTAACAATGTTTTAAGCCAAAGCCTTTTTAAAAGAAAAACATAGTTGACATATATGCTATATATACTATGCTATAAAAGTGTTCTACTGTAATTCTGAGCCGGGTCAAGTAACACAAGCCCACTTATGGCCTGACAAAGTTCTCATACCTGAAATATCATTCCATCAAGTAACTGCCCTTCTAGCTTCAGCAAGAACTTTTCAAATGGCTTTAGTTTTTCTTCATGAATTCCAAATTTTGAAGGATTATGATGGACAGATTTCAGTAACCTTGTGGAAGATTAGGAGAAACACCTTCAATTTGCCTAATTCTCAAATTAAAAATTTTCCCAGAAACCAAAATTTTTTATTTCCATTTCTTGTTTGGCTCTATACATTTGAAATTTTGAACAGAAACAATCATAATATAATTTGACTTTCTAATCATACCTTTATGTTTATCATCTTAAATTCAGACACCTGGTGCTCTCTAGATACTATACATTCAATGAACACTTACAAAGTGAATAAAATAAAATGCCTTGACTGAAAGAAGTTTTCAAACATACAAAGAAATAAAACCAAGCTTAGGAAAAATGCCTATCACTTGAAAAAAAGACAAAAAAATCTGAGTCCTAAGGTAGTTAAATTCACATTCAACTACACTTTAAGAATTAGGATGCTTTCCTTACTACACTGATGGACAGTGACTGCAATGGGGTAGATGAGGGGAACTTGATAATATGGGTGAATGTAGTAACCACAATGTTGCTCATGTGAAACCTTCCTAAGATCGTGTATCAATGATACCTTAATAAAAAAAAAGGAATTAGGATACTTTATTTAAGTATATTATAGTCTCAAACAAACCTATATGAAATTAAAGAATAGTTACTGTCTCAAAAACACATTTGACATGGGATCCTTCTAAATATAGAACTCTGGATCTTTTCAAGGATCTGCACTATTTATATTTATTTACTTTATACCAATATATTATCTCAAAGTGAGTATTTTAAATACTTTAATTGGCTCACCTTTTGTACATAGTCCAGTTGTCTTTCAGTGTGACATGATTATCAATAATTTCATCCAGAGTAAGCAAAACTGTCAGCAGCTCTCCCAAGTGCTCATACATAGTCTGTCAAAAAATCTTTAATGATTATCATTTAATCACTAGTTAGAAGTTAGGCTTCAGGTGGAGTTTTAATGTTAAACTATTTGGGCTGACTACTGAATTACTTAAAACAATTCAGTGAATTCAGTTTATTAAGCTTCAGATGAAACTGTTAATCCTCAGATGGAACAATTAGCCTTACACAGACAAATACTTTGCCCATTATTTCATCCTTAATTGTGATATTGCGATACAGATGACATGAAGAACCTGCACTGGGCCACTACTGGGAAAAACTATGAGTCATACTAATAGTGGGTCAGTAATGTCTCATCAACTGCACAGATGACAGGGACAGATGACAAATGAAAAAAAAAATCACTCAGGAGTTTTGTTGTACTCCCCACTCATACAAACTCCAAGGTAAAATACAATAAAAATTAGGTTTACAGGTTAAATTACTTTTACCTGAAAATGAACTCCAGTTGTCTCTATAATTTTGGGTGCAATCCTGTAATAAAAAACACCCAGGTTAAAAAAAACTCTGTCACAGTTCATTTTTAAGAAAAACATAGCAGCAGAATCTCTTGGAATTTTTATTAAAAAGTTATCTTTATATAGGCTTTAGTCACTAAAACTTACAAGATCCAGGGAATTACTACCATATTCAACTTTCCCAAGAAGGGAACCAACCTATACATACAGTCTGGGCTACCCTTGCCTATACCCAACTCAGTTGGTAGAGATACAGCAACATGTGACCCATGAACAACCTTAGACATATAAACCTAAAGGATCTAGCTTGGCATGGAGGTAGAGAAATAACAAAAGTGATATTCATTTCTTTCTAAACTATGAGAATTTCCCAGTCCTCAATTAGAATCTTTGCTCTCCTATCCAGTCCAGCATTTGGAAACTAGTCCTCAGTCAGGTTTATTTCTGAGTTCTCATCCCTACTGAAAAACAATGCACACAACTAGGATTGTACAAAAGCCAAAACCCCAGGATAATTCAATTTTACTTCCTACAGATTCAATTTACTCAGCAGTAAATACTTTAAGACAGTACTTGTGTATCAAAGCACATATACTCTACAAGATAGATTATTTTTAAAAAGAACACAAAAATCAAACGAATTTCATCTTTATTGAGCAGGGGTGTGGTGGTGAGCAGCTCTCTTTGAATTACACACCAGGTACTGTCAGGGGTTGGGAGAGCTATGCTCTCATTCCCTTTGGCCATGAGGAGAGATTCAGTGAAAGGACAGAACATAAAATAAATACCTGACTGAGCGGAAAAACATAAGAATGAGAAACAGTTAAGAAAGCCTTCCAGTTTATAAAGAGTTAAGATGCAGCATGGTACAGTTAGAACAACAATGAATGGACTGGTGACCAAAAGAACAGTACCTAATACGGAATCTTGGCAAATAAATCCTCTGGGCCTAAGTTACCTCTTGTCATAACTTAGAATCCCTAGTCATATACCTAAACAAAGTTATCATAAGGTTATAATTAAATAGTAGGTGAGAAAAAATTTAAGTGTAATGTATTAGCCAAATGTATAATTAAATAGTAGGTGAGAAAAAATTTAAGTGTAATGTATTAGCCAGATGGTAAGAGGAATAGTAAAAACTCTGAAAATTTGATTTTTCTTTATTTAGGTTAATGGTCCCCAAACTTAAAAGATAACCAGTATTACTCACAAAATTCTCTCAGGGTAGATTCCCTAGCCCCACTCTCCAAGATTCTGTGGTTTAAGAAAAGTCTTATGTGATTCTAAAGAGCCAGGGAAACTTTTTAAAGTAAAGGAGAGAGGAAAGGAGGAGAGAGAACTTGGTCCATGTACCAATTCTATGTTAGCCTTTTTCTATATAGTCAAATTTCTTTAAAATTATTCTGTCAGCCTTCTCATTCAGACAGATAATGCATTCATTCATCATGATAGATACTGTGCCTTATTAATCTATGTATTACACACATCAAGTAGTGCTTGAAACGTGGGTGTCAAAGAATGAAGTGAATGAAGGAATAAGTGAACAAATGAAAAACTTTCAGGTAATTAGCTATTTTTAGAAACACATTTCCTGTATCTCTATTATAAATGCAAAAATATTTCTAAAATCCATTACTTGTTACTGATATAGAGGGCAGCCAACTGATGGACTACATTCATCACCACTTCATAGCACCTCGTAACAAAACAAGACAGTTCCTGAAATGACAAGTTGAGTATATGTTACAAAGTTGCTTTTTAAATGCCACCATTTCTGACTGAACTTTATGGTAACAATGCTAAACAAAAACAAAGTAGTTTTCCAGTATCTCCACTTTAATCTGCAGCCAGATAACTTCAAGTACCCTTCCAGCAATGAATTAACTCACCACCTGCATTCCAAGGTCATTTCTACCTCTTTGCCCCATATATTTCATTCCTACTTAATATTTTAAGTCAAAAGTTACTCATTTAATTCCTAAATGATGAAGACTATCTTATTCCTTCTTTGAATGCCCACTGCCCAACATGGTGGCTAACCTTCAACTGCTTTTTAATACATTTCTGTCCTATTAAATGAGTAAATGAATGAACATCCAAATGAATGAAGCTTAAAAGCTGCCAGTTTAGGAAGTATGATAATGAAGGGGATGGGGTCTCCAGAAGTCACTCTGAAATAACTTCAAATGTTTAACCCTATCTATAAACAGTCTTGGCACACAGCAAGTGAGAGGTTAATTACCCTGGGAATGTTTGTCAATAAATAATCAACTTGCATCTACCATGTCCCACACCTTCTGAAAATTTCTCAGAAACTCAGTTTTTAAACCTCTGGAAACAGTCTGTATTCTAAAGTATTTAAAACATGATTCAATCTATAGCTTTTCTAAATTTTAAGCTCTACGAGGGCAGGAATTTCTGTTGGTTTTGTGCACTGCTCTATCCCCAGCACCAAGAACAGTTTCTAACATGCTAGGCTCATAAAACATTTGAATGTTTAAAAAATAGAATTTTATGCAGCTGTCAGTGAGATCCTGCTCTAGTTTTACATTTCTCAACTTCTAAAAGTTTAATGAAAGCAAAGAATGAAATGCAGAACAAATAGAAAGCACAAAGTAAAAAGGCAAACACAAGTCCAATTATATAACAAACTATTTATATAAGATACAAATAGAATTAACCAATTAAAAGACAGATTTTCAGATTACACAAAGAAGCAAAACCCAGACTTATAGTTTTAAAGAAACACAACTAAAACATGACAACACTGAAAGGATGAAAGAATAAAAAAAGATAAATCCAGAAAATGTGAACTGAAAAAAACTGGGGCAGTGTTATTAGTATCAGACAAAACAGACTTTATTAGTATTACCATAGTTAACTACTATGTATTTATGTGATTACACATTATATGCATATTTATAATTATAACTTAGGAGGATCACCATGTATTGAAAAAGGATTCAATTTATCAGGAAGGATTTATAATTCTAACCTTGTGTGCACCAAATAAACTACTCTTAAAATAAAAAATGCGATAGTTAGCAAAAACTAGAGAGAGAAATTGACACATTCACTGGGACCCTGCAGGTTAACATTTCATAGACTCCTGCCCAGCAAGCTTCCTGTTAGGTTCTGCCAAAAGGTGACACTAAAAATAAACTAGAAGGCAGGAAAAGGACATCCTTCTCTTTCTTGATGTTTTTATCAACACAACCCAGGCAGGAGTAGTTCATCCCAGCAATGGCAGTTTGCTCCAGACTCCAGCTTCTTTCAGCACTACAGAACCGAACTCACAGTGGCCTCTCAGAAGGGCCAGCCAGCCAGGCAGTGCTGTTTCCTCGGAGGTATGAGCATGAATTCTATGGGGCTCCTCTCCGAAGCCCCCAGATTCTAGGAACCCCAATCTCTTCCCATTTTTCTCCTAGATGCAGAGGTGGTATCTGCTTCCTCTGGACTACCTCACTGTCTTTTTCCTTCGAGCCGTCCAACTTTAATGTAACCAATTCTCTATATTAAATCTCCCCTTCTGAAATACCTTGTGTGATTTGTTTCCAGACTTGACCCTGACTTTTACCATCTTAGAGGATAATTTTGAAAAAATGTTCTCAATCAGCTCAAGAAGACAATAAAAAGTAGTAAAGATATAAAAGATTTGAACAATATATGAGCATGCTTGATGCAATGAAATATATCAAACCTTGTACACAACAATCAGTACGCAGGTGGGATTATAAGCATTTTTTCGTCTCTAATTTTTGCTTTTGTCATATTGCACAAGCATTGCTTATATAACAGAGAGAAATAGACGTTATTTCATTCTTTTGATAAAATTAAACCAAAAGACCTAGAATAGCTAAAACTTTTCAGTGACAAAAGCATTATCTAAATTGAAAGATTCGGTTAGAAGCATCAAGTGCTGCTGCTCTTAAAACCTCACCACTGCTCATGTAACAGCTTAATCTCCAATAACAACTTTTTCTGATATAAATTATCTTTTCCTATGTGATAGTTTAAATTATTTTAAAAGACATGGTGACAAATTGTCCATAAATTAAATTATTTTAAAAAACCTTATTTTGATACCTTATTTCCCAAAACATGCTAAGAAAATCAGAATCAGGAGTTCCTTAACTATAATCCAATGCCAACTAACTGTCCCACCCTCACAATACATATTCTCAGTATCCTTATATTCTTAGCATTTGAAGGTTTCAGAACTCTTCTTCAATTATGTGTAATTTACTCAAACTTTCCAAAGAAAGCCTCAATAAAAAGTAAAAATCAGTCACCTGTAAGAATGAAATAAATCTCCCCATTTGAATTTGGCATTCACCTTCCACCATGCTGGAATCTGTAGCTTTGAAAGACATCATGAAGAATTCTATTTCAATTTTTTAATGTAAACTCAACACCAAAAAAGAAAAATATAAATATGATTTTTATTCATTAGTACATCTTCTAATCTGCATAGCATTGAAAGCAGAATTTTAACACTAAAGAAAAAAATGAGACATTCATTAATCACAATTAAAAGAAACCATCTGCTTCACTTATTTAATGAATTCAAAGAAACTCCTCATGTAGCTACAGTGCTTTGTAATTTATAAAAATATCACAAATAGACTTTAGAGAATTTGCTGCTGCTTCATCACTCAGGTTTTTTTCACCTGTTTACCAAGCAAACCAATAAAAAAAACTGTATGCTTATTTTCCCACACTATGACATTATAACATGGTAGTCCTAGAATTGTCAACTTCATTCATTTCAATCTCAAAAGTCATCATGACATTACAATGTGAAACTTTAACACTTACCTCCTTCTCCATAAAACAAGAGACCATTATAAAATTTAATTTCAGCCTGTTTAAAAAAAAAACATTAAAACAATTTTAAAGGTTGCCATTTTGGTTCTCTTAGTTTATCCACATTTAATTAGCAGAGGACTGTATCAGATACAGATTCCCTTAAATTCAAAAACTGCTTACAATACAGGTAAATTCATCTTTGCAGTACCAAACATACTGATACTCATTACTTCTTGATTTCTTCAGCCTTTACTGTGATTTATCTGACCACTCTAACTGTCCCACATCTTCCATTAGTTCATGAGAGATAGAAAGCAACAAAACAGTATCAAAAGGTAGAGCAAAAAAGATAAAATTTAACAACTTCTACCAGAGTTTTAATGGCTCATGGGCAAGGAAATATAATACATACTAAAAATTCAAAGCAGTTTTAAAAATCAGTTCTATCTAAAAAGCCAGTATATATGGCAGGTAACCCAGACTTTCAAAGTGTGCAAACCCAGACGCAAACCATTTCCATCAGTAAAGTGTTAGGCAAGTGACACCTTCTTTAAGCCTCAGTTTCCTCATCTATTCCTCAAATACCTTCCTGGGTTGTTATAAGTATTAGCAGGGTTAGCACAGTTTTTGGTATATAGTAAGCATTCAGTGAATGGTAGTCACTATTACTATTACTATAATTAGATAATTCATTCAGAATTCAATAATATGCACACTGTACAAATATAAACACATATTTGCTTTTAAATCATGTTTATAATGTATAAGAATACATATAATTACCTCATATTTTAATTTCTTGATTTCACAACAAAGTGCAGCATAAACAGTGATGACTTTGTTTAAGACCTAGTTTCATGAGTAAAAACATAAAAGAAAAAAAGTAAATTACAGCAGACAGCTAAAGCATTTTAAAAATAGATTTTTAGGCTTAGGAATCTGTACCTTGTTTTCAGTCTTTATGAGTTCCAAAAGTGAAGACTGTTCATAAGGTAAAAGCTATAGAAGCAAGGGAAAAGAACAGTTCTTTTTAATTTGAAAAAATTGAAATTTTAAATATATAAATTGAGTCCAACTTTTGTCTATTTAAAACTTGTGTGAGACCCTGTACTCAGTACTGGCACCACACCAGTTGAGGAGTTACTAATCATGGATACAGGATTTCCTTTTGGGGTAGCAAAGTTTTCTAAAATTGAGGCTGATGATGGATGCACAATTATGTGAACACATTAAAAACTAAAGAATTATATATGTGAATTATTCAAAATGGTCATTAAATGAGTTAGGACAGTGTCTAGCTAGTACATAATAAATGCTCAATAAACTTTATTACTTAAATAGTAACAGGCTACAGTTTCAAATATAAAAACAAAATAGAACTATCTCAAAATGGAACAGATCAGGAGTGACTATTTTATACATTAAATTACCCACAAATGAAGCTCACCTAAATAGCATAAAGGAATTTTTGAGAAATGATGGAAATTTTCTGTACCTTGATCAGGATGTACACTACATGTGTATATGTGTCTGGAAAAATTGACTAACAGTATACCTATGTATTACACTATATGTAAAATAGCCTTAATAAGAAACAAAGCCTAAATATTCTATTTCAACCCTCTTCATATTTTAATGATGAAACAAAGACTATGTCAAAGAGTTAGAGCCTGTCATTCTTTGACACTAACAGCTTTGAGTCTGGGTCATTCTTAAAAAAACAACAAAAACATCTGCATGGTGTGGCGATCAAAAATCACTCCATTTTTAGAAACTATGTTGCAAGATACAGTATGTTCTGCAAATAAACAAAAAATAAAACCAAACCAAACCTTTAATGCTATCGGATCAAGATTGAAATCCCAAACATCTCCAATTGAATCATCCAGTGCGTCCTCAATTCTTCTCAACTGAGATGTATATTCTTCAAGAAATTTCCCATAATTCTTAAGTTGGACTTCAGCATGAATTTCTAAATTTAAATTTTAAAACAGTTTGTGAGTAGACAAGTAATGACTTAACAGGACATTTACTTGAAATAATCTCAAAGTCAGAACAAAGTATGTACTAAACATTGGTAAATGTATTACTTTGGAATGTCTGGAATTCTTGAAAATAAACTTTCAAAGGTAAACAATAATTCAGCTTTCAATCTTTCCAAACAGATGAAACTACTTTTAGTAGTACATGTTACCGTATACAGAGATCCTTACTATCTTTAAAGTACTGTGAAAAGTTACTGTCCCATTTACCCCACAATTAGGGCTTTTAGCAATCTGAGAAATGCCTTAGACAACTCGATGTCCTGATTCTGTATTTTAGTCATAAACAACTTTTGTAAAAAAAAAAATTCATGACCTGAATCAGGTACAAAAATCTTTGTCGGAAAAGTAAACTTTAATAACTTAATTCTTAATTTTATACAGTAATTAATTCTAAACAGTAAACTATTCTTCAAAAATATACCTAAATATTGTTTTTAAAATGGCTTTAAACCTGACTCATCATAATGAATATTCCTGTACTACCCAAAATTTACCAAATGTTTTAATTTTTTAATTATAATAATAGAGTTGGAAAAGCCAGTAAAGAACACTGAGTACAGAATAATGTGCTGATATTTAGAGTTTACACATTTACAGGTAATTCTAAGGAGTCACTGGTATAAACTGGATGATAAAGTTATGCCTATTCATCAAAATTAATTAAAGTAACTATTCCATCTTATATATAACAATTCATTACCAATTCCAAAGGCAGCAAATTCAGGTCCAACTCAGTTTCTTTTATTGATGTAAATAACATTATTCAATTTATATCTTCTAAAAATATATAAAATGTTCTCAAATTAGCAATACAAAGCAATTCTATATTCTGACTCATTAAGATAAAGACCTAGCTCCCTAATCTCCCTTATTTTGCAACTAATGCTGTGAATCAAATGGGCCAATTTAGTACATTAAGGTTCCCATCTCAGTAGAGCATTAATCTAGAAAATTTTAGAAAACAGTCTAGATAAGATTCATAGTCCAAAAATTAATGAAAACCAGGCACAGAGAAGAGATGAGAAGTCTTCTCTGTCTTAAAGCTTAAATTTTAAAACTTTGCTAAGATTCTTGTAATCTTCCAAGTTCATGTCCAGTTCTACTACATGGGAAATAACCAAAGCTGCCCTTAACAAATGAGTTCTTAATGACAATGTTAGAAAAACATGTCAATAAATTACTCACTTAGTCTGGGAATTCACAAAGTTGTAGACAACAAAACCTGTGATAACAGTAAAGTTCTTGCTGATAAGATAATGGTATGAAAAATTGGTAAAAGTTACAATAAAAAGATTTGAAATAAGAACTCCACAGTGATTCTTAAGAGTAAAGTTCAAAAACCCTACTTACATGCTTATGTCTTCCCAGAGGCTGCATTCCTTGTTTTATGTTTGTATCCCTAATACTTAGCACAGTTCCTGGTATGTAGAATACATCTGTTAAGTCAATCAGGTCATTCTACTCTAAAATGACCATTTCAAAGCCAGTAACATATTTTCATTACAATTTTTAAGATACTGCAGTAGGGGACTTCTGTCCATAAAACTTCATGCATGACAAAGTGCACTCCACTTTATAACAGCAAACAGAATCCTCTCCACAAAAAAGTTAAAAGATTTTGTCATTACCACCAAGATTGTTTAATGCAGCATAAAAGCCAATAACTTCTGGAACGTTTTGTGAAAAACTGCAAACCATCCTAAATTAAGCTCATGCTTCTTTGAAAGGCTAACAAAACCTAATTACATTCTAAGTTTGTACACAAGTCCTTGTAAATTTAAGCAAAATTCGTATGTAATTTTTAAAGACTGCATTCATCTTTTGCAAAAACTGCATTAAAAAACAAATTCCCAAGCAGTGTGCCCCAATACCTCTTACACAGATTACTAACCAAAAACAGATTGCCAACCTGTATTACTCTTCAGTACAATAGTTTGGCCTCTAAATTTTGCTGCGTGGAGCTGAATTTGTTGCTTTTTTTGGTTGGACTTCTAAATGAAATGAGACAATTCGATTTCATGAAGTAAAACTTGAAGCAGATTTGCTCTAACTCTTGAAACCTTTCTAGATACAATGAAAAAATACCACTTACTGTAAATAAAAGTCACTAAAGGGGATAAACTGACATTCACTTGTTAATTTTTTTACCATGTGATGGGCGATTTTTCTCCTTTATCTTTTACGGTTTTCAGAATATGAAGGAAAAAACACTCAAACTTCCAGAAGTTGGTTAGGAGGAAAAGCAGAAAAACAGGAAACCGAAACAGGAACCCAGACCTCAGCCTCCTCTAGACCTGAACGCTCAGGATCTGGCGAAAGCCCCGAGGAGGGAAGCAGGGCCAGCCGCCTCCCCGGGGCGCCCCAACCGTGTCCCCGGGCTGCGGAGCGGGCGAGGCTCCCCCCCGGGGCACCGCGGGCAGCACCGGGGAGTCACCTCCCCGGACGCCGAGCCCCGACCAGGCCAGCCTGACCCGCCCCTGCTGGGACCCCGGGCCCCTACAGAGGCACTCGAGAGCGCGCCCCTCTCACACCCCGAGGGGCGGAAAGTGTCCCGAAGCCGACGGCTGCGCGGCCACCGCGACGCAGAGCCCTCGCGCAGCAGCGCCGCCAGGGCTGAGGCGGGCCGGGGAGCGTCCACCCTGGCTGCTCCCTTACTCTGTGAGCCGTCGTCGACGCGGTCGAACTCCCAGTCCGGGGACAGAGTCTCCACCGCCATCACCCTGGCGCCTCCCCAGTCACAGAATCAACCAGCCCGGCAGGCGACGGGGCCTCACCCCTGCCGCTGTCACCTCACGTGACTTCCGGCCCCGCCCCCACCGCGGGGGCCGGCCGGGTGGCACCCCCGCGCGCCGTGGGGGCCGATGGGAAAGCGAGTCCTCCGCGGAGGCGGCGGCAGTAGGGGCCGCGGACCTCGAGGTGTCCTTCGGTTCCTACTTGGGCTTCACAGCCATTCACTTCACTTCTCAGGCCACATCAATACCTTAAGTTTTGCCCTGCCGTCTCCAGGCCATTTTTAATACTCAATCTCGCCTAAAAGCAAAATTGATGGGATCGAGTTAGGCAAGAAGGCGTGGTCCTCGAGGACTTCGTCCAGACGCTGCATCCAAGAAGCATGTATTTCCAACGCCCTCCCTGTCCCCACCACGGGTGCCCCTGCTGCTCTCCTGCAAGTCCTATGCGGATTGTTCATGAGAAAAACTGCGGTACGATAGGAGTTTAGAAACCCTCTAGTGAGGCATTTTATTACTCTGATTAGTTTGCATTCACAGGCTCTCCACCACCTCCTCTTAAAAATGCAGGGTGGGAGAAGCGCTGTTGAAGTGTGTTCTAAATCGCTCCTACATGCTAACTGCTTTTCCGCGAATAGGGATGTATGTCACCCAGTAATTCTACATGGATACAGATATTTGCACAGCAGTGTTCATTGCTGCATGATCTTTAATAAATACTAATGAGAAACAATCATAATATCCATCAATAGGGAATAACTACATAAACTTAATACATTCATACTATGAATTAATACAAAGCAGTTAAAAGAAATGAAATAGATTTGTAGAGGCATGAGAAACTGACAGGAGGTAATTGCAGAGTACTGTGTGTTTGTGGTTACCTTTACTTTTTTATATAAACAAGTCTACATTTGTGCCTGTAATGCATAGAAAGCATATTAAACAGGACCATAATCATCTGGAAAAGAATGTCGTGTTGGTGATCAGAAAGTGGATTTTCAAGTTTTGTTGTATCTACTTATCTGTGTTTTTAATCTTTAACAATGAGAATTTAAGGTCTTACTTCCATAATCTTAAAAAAAACAAAAATAATTAACTGAATCATAGCAGGTGAAAGGTCTCTTGAAGAGCATTAGGGCAAATATTTGAGTAGCCACTAAGTACCAGGCACCATGCTAGACGCAGAGATTATCATGAAAAAACAGACAATAAGGATGGACCCCACCTCTGTGGTGCTTGCAGTCTTAGTGACCATTTTAAAAGGGGAGGGGAGGGAACCAACAGTTTGAAAACAACAGGTAACATCAGGGCCTAATGGCTAGCAAACTTTTTTCCCTTACTGTGTGTGTGATCGTGAGTTCAACTTTACTGCATTCTTCATATTTACATTAATTGCTGTAATTAATCTACCAATAGTTCATTGTGATACATTGAAGTTACAGGTAAGAGCAGTTTGAATCTGAAAATTCACTAACCTATTAAAGTTAATAGATAACTGGCAAGAGGCAGTGCCATTAATAATTAAAAGTACAGTTTCTACAGACAAATTGTTTAGGTCCAAATCATAGCTCTGCCACTTACTAGCCATGTGATTTGGCCCAAGTAATTGAACTTCTGCCTCAATTTCCTCATTTGTAAAATGGGAGTAATAGTAGTAAACACATCATAGGATAGTTATAAAGACTAATTTGGCTTATGCATATAAAAGGGCACAAAATGGTACCAAACACATGCTATAGAAGTGTTCGCTATTTTGAATCATTATATCCTTATTTTTACAAGGAATCTTGGGATTACCTTTCTTGAGCTTAAGATACCTTTAAATCAAATTCAATGGCCTAGAATTTCAAGTTTTATTAAAGAATTACAAGTTAGATACTAAATATAAAACACATTCACTATAAACTGAAATGTGCTATCTGAAAGTTATTACAGCAAATTTATTACAGGCCTAGTCTACAGAAGGCAAGTTATTCTGAGGAATTAAATATCCTTTCTACTTTTGTTCATTCTTAACAGTATTGTCTGAAGGGCAAGCTTGCATATAAAGGGAAATTTTTTTATAGGAATACTGTGCTATTTTGAGAGCTTCAAAGAACTTAAAACGGCTGTCCACAGAAGGCACCTAGGAATCTTTGCCTTTAACACTTATACCCACAATATAAGTACCAGTTTATTCCCTACCAAAATATTATATATATATATATATATTATACAGCTAATGTCTTGGTGAACATGTTTCTTAATATACATTAAAAGTATTTTTCCTACAATAGAAAATCCCTGGTAATAACTCACTAAAAATATTTCACTTAGTAACTTGTCACAGAGTCCTGTGTGTACCTGTCAGAAAGATTCCTAATATGTTCATTCATGTATTTCTTTACAAAGTAGTCTCTCACTTGGGCAATAGTATAGACCAGTGACAGATCCTCTTTCCTTTGTCCACACTGTCCTCTGAATGAAGCTTCTCAAAATGTGTATCTGATCAGGTCATACCTCACTTTAAATGTTGGTATCTAGAAAGGCAAGCCCCCATACCTGGTTCTTCCTCAGGAGTATTTTTGTTTTTGACCCTTTGCTTTTCCAAAAAAATTTTTAAATCAGTTTGTGGAGTTCTGTGAGGAATCCAGTTAGAATTTTGGGATTGCACCAAATCAATTTGGTGAGAATAGATACCTCTCTTGAGTCTTCCTAGACCTCTCTAGAACCTTGTACAATGCTAAGTAGAAATAATGATAGCAGACATCTTTGTCTTGTTCTTGATCCTTTCAAGAAAGTGCATACAAGTTTTGACCATGAAAAGAAAGATGTTTGCTACAGTTTTTCAAATGTACACTTTGTCAAGATGTAAAGTCTCCTTCTAGTCTTAGTTTTGCAAGAGGTATTGGGGTTTTATTTGTTTATCTTAATAGTCATAAATGTACATTGTTTACAGCAATGATCAGCAAACTACTGCCCAGTCCAAATCCAGTCTATTTTTATACAGCTCACACACTAAAAACGATTTTTATCTTTTTAAATGGCTTGAAAAAAAAAAAGAATGGTATTTCTTGACACATGAAAATTAAATGAAATTCAAGTTTTAACTTCCACAATAAAGCTTTATTGGAACATAGCTACATCCATGTGGTTATGTATCATCTATGACTGCTTTTACATTCTAATGGCATAAATAAGTAGTTGCAACAAAGATCATATGGCCTGCAAAGCCTAAAATATTTACTCTGTAGCCCTTTGCAGAAAAGATTTGCCAAGCCCTGGTTTAGGATCATACAGTTATACAAGGTTTGTTATGAAAAATAGCAAGCTCTCACCCACCTCTTCCCCATTATCCCTTCCCCAAGGGCAACCACTCCCATCTCTTTCAGTTGATTATTTTAAAATATACTTGCATTTCTCTCAACAGCACAATTATATTACTTCTTTAATTTTGGGCTTTTAGAAATATTGCCTTCCAGTTATGGAAGATGAGGATGTAACTATCTGCCTTCCCCACACCATCCATATCTCTGCCATCCCTCCCTTTTCCCAATATGCTTTTATAATAATTTTAGTATTTCAATATTCAATGTTATGATTCTCTTAGTTCAACTTATGATCAAGTCATGTAGTATACTATGATTTGTTTTCCAGTGCAAAGCTTTTTTGTGTTTCCTGGAGAAATTATTTTTGTTGTTTTTTTTTTAATGTCATTTCATTAGTTTTGTTTTCACCATTTCAAACCAAAAATCTTCACTAATTGTCTAAATTTCCTCTCCAAACATTCAGATGCATCAGGTACTAATAATTTTATCATCCTGGAGATGTTTCCTAGAGCTTTCTAGTCTACTGCCATTTGGATATTTTTAATGTTCATTATAATTTCTTCTTTGATTCAGTAATTATTTTTATGTATGCTCTTAAATGTTTTAAAATTTCCAAATGAATGGAGATTTTCAATGTATCTTTTTAAATTGATATATTACTTGATGTGGTCAGAGATGATGGTCTGTATGGTATACATTCTTTCAAAACTTTTGAGACTTCATTTATATATATCCTAATTTATAGCCTAATAAGTGGTGAAATGAGAAAGTGCATGCAAACTTGAAAAAAAATATATGCTCTTTAAGTATTGAATGCAAAGTAGTATGTCCATTAAATCAAACTTGTTAATTAGGGATACAGTAAAGTTTTGTTTCAGTCTCTGATTAGTCCAGAATCTGCCATTAGCCTCCTCAGATTCCTGTATTCATGGGTAATCAAAGATTGTGGGATCATGTAAGTTATCATCATTTCTGATTCCTTGAACCCCAGATTTGATTGAGAGCTTCAAACCTGTGCTTCCATAGTATTTGAAATTGTGTGTTTGATATCATTGTCTCCCCTATTAGCCTATGCATTAGTTTCATATAACTGCTGTAACAAATTGTCACAAACTCAGGAAATTCAAGCATAAATTTATTATTTTACAGTTTTGGAGGTCAGAAGTCCAAGATGAATCTCACTGGGATAGAATCAAGTATCAGCAGTCCTGGTTCCTCCTGGAGATTCTGAGGGAAGAATCCATTTCCCTGCCTTTTTTCAGCTTCCATGCATTATTCCAACCTCTTGCTTTTGTCATCAAATCTGCTACTGACCCTGACTTTCCTGACTTCCTCTTATAAGGACCCTTGTAATTATAGTGAACCTACCCAGTTAATCAAGGATGATCTCCCTATCTCTAGATCCTTATCCTAATCACATCTGCCAAAGTCCCTTTATGTAAGATAACATATTCATAGGTTTGGGGTATTAGGACATGGACATCTTTGAGGGCCAATTATTCAGCTCCATACACAAAGAAGTCTTTTCTAATAATTCCAGTATCTGGAATTCCTGTAGATCTCTTTTCTGTTGTCTGGTTGTTTTTTTTCTCTTGGTTTTCCATTATTTGCTCCTGTTTTCTGACATACCTGGTAAATGTCTTAGTGTATTTACCACGTATGTCTCTGTAGACACAAAAATTATAGAGATAATTTAAGGATCCTAATGAAATACTCTTTCTTCAGAGAGGATTACTATTTCTTCTGGAAGGCTGTTACAGTAGGGGCAGGTTACTTTAACCCAGTCTAGGACTGTTCTGATTTGAAAGTGGATTTCTGTCTTTGTGAGGGCTGCTCTGTTTCTGTACCACCTTAATCATAAGGTGTAGCTCTGCAGGGGACCTGGCAGGTCCTACCAACCCTCCACTTAGCTTTTCAGCCTCTCAGCTACTGCTTTCTGCCACTCAGCCTCTTAGATTTCCAGCTTCTTAGATTATCTTAGAAATCAGCAAATGCCTTGAGATGAAATGTGGTGCCTAATGTCAGATTCACATCTCCGGACCTTTACTCCTGAATCTCAGTTCCTCAGATCCTCATAGATGATAAATATTTATATCTTGAAAGAGTAAACCAATAATTGTTATTTCTTCAATTGCTTTGTAATTAAAATTCATTTTGCAGGAAAATAATTTTCTTTTAGTTTTTCAGTAGGTGGCACTGTTTGCTAAAGTACCTGTAAATGTAAAAAAAATTATTTAATAAAATGACTTAATTATTTTAAAAGCACTTTGAAATTTAGAAGGGAAAACTGATAATCAAGGGGAACTTCAAAGGAGATGAACCCCAAAATCTGAGCAAACGCACTGGCCAAATCTTTTGTCTAAATGGAAGAACTGAGCAGAAATATAAGTTGCTACACTCTACAATAATTATTTTAATTATTCATTAAATTTTAATTATTCATTTCTTCAACCATTGTTTAATCAGTGCTTTTTCTGTTTAAAATACCACAGTGACTAAAACGCTTCAAAGAGCCCAGTTGTCTGGTTAGAGAAATTATTAAGCTATTTTAACTTAGGGATCTGCCAAGTACAGCCAGTAGATCTGTCATCTGATTTTGTAAGGTTTTTGGAACACAAGTATGCCCACTTGTTTCTGTCTTGTCTATGGTGGCTTCACAACTCAATGACAGTCCCGTAGTTGCAACAGTGACCATATGGTGCAAAAGCCTTTACTGTAATCTTTTTTTAAGAAAAAGTTCTCTAACCATTGTTTTTACTCCAAAAGAGCAAAATAAGCAATAATAATAATAATAATAATAATAATTATAATAATAGGTTCGTCTATGTAAGTTATGGTCTACAAACTGGGTTGAAATGACCTAATTTAAAAAGCATAAGTATCTTAGATAAATCTTATAATTAACATTATAATAATTGATGGACAGTCCTATGTTCTTGTCAGGAGGCAATGAAGGCAGCCTAAAGTAGTCAAAAGAACCTACTTGCAGCTAATAACTAAGAAAAGTAGACAAACCATAATAAAAATAAGTTTTAAAAGATCTGAAAGAGAACAAAATCAGGTGGCAACCATAGGAGAGTTTTGTAAGCAGCTGGTAAGAATTATGAGTTTGTGGCTTTTGGCTGACAGTATCCCTCACTCCTTCAAGCAATGAAATACTGTGATCTAACTGGCTCAAAGTGGCAGCAAACTAAGTGCAGGATTGTTGGAAGAGAAGCTGGAAATTTTAGGGGGAACCCCGAAATAAGGGACCAATTGAGGGGATTGAGATCCAAAACCAGATAACAAACTGTGCTCCAGTCCCTGGCTGTCCACTGAACTGCGTGCAGAGAGCCTACTGCAATAATGGTCAGCAGTCCTTGAATGAGAGCACGGGGTGAGAGGTGTGTTTGATGCATATATTCCCCAGTAGATGTGCACCCCAGGTAGTAAGAAGCTGAAGCCCTGTTAGTTCAAAAGAGCAGGGAACAGAGGTTGTGCTGGCAGCACAGCTTGAAATTTAGAAGGGAAAACTGATCATCAAGGGAACTGCAAAGGAGGTGACCCTCCAAATCGAGCAAACACACTTGTCTAAATGAAGAACTGAGCAGAAATATAAGCTGCTGCACTCTACAAGATTTGAGTCCAAGCACATTTACCTCTTTCTAAATCAAAACTCCAATCATTCTCTGAAGAATGTAACAGAATTCAGAGTGCCAGCGAATTAGCTTTTTTTTTGATCAACAATAAACCAATTTTGGTTAACTAACCAAAATCTGACATAATAGAGAGAAGAGATAGAAAAAATTACAATTATAGTTGGAAATTTTAACACTTTTCTCAGTATTTGATACAAGTAGAATAAAGAATATGGATGAGTTGAGCAATACTCTCAACCAACTTGTCTTAAAAATTTATTAAATATTCTACCCAATAACAGCAAAACAGACATTTACTTATACCAGGAATACTCAGCAGAACAGGCCATATGCTAGACCATAAAGCAAGTCTGAATACATTTATGGATTAAAATATTATAGTTATATTCTCTGACCATAATGAAATTGTATTAGAAATCACTAGTAGAAGAATCTCAAAAATCCCTGGAAAATCCCTAACAAGTCTTAAAAGTTATATGCTATGTGATTTCATTTATTTGATATTCTTGAAAAGATAAAGCTGCAGCAATAGAGAACAGATCAGCAGTTATCAAGGCAAAGGGATGTTTGGTAGACATGACTGCAAAGGGATAGGGCAGGATTTTTTTTTGATGGGACAGGGAATAGAACAGTTCTGTATCCTGTGGTGTTATATACACGAATCTACACACATGTTAAAACTCATTGAACCGTATACCAAAAATAAAGTTGATTTTACTGTCTCTTAGTTTTAAAGCACGTAGTGGTAGGGTTGGCCTTCACGGGCATTTGGCTTCAGGATTCAAATGATGTCAGGGCTTGGATTTTCACTGTTTCTTTTCTGTCTCTTCCACAGTTTTTGTTGCATTCTTTCGGTTCATATGGTAGTCCTTGGTAGCTTCAGGTTCACACCATCACAATGCCAAATCAAAAGAAAGAAAAAGACCATACTCAACTGAGAGCTCAAACAGAAGTCCCAAAATTGTCTTGCTGGATCTTGTGCACACCTTGAACCAATCATTATAATTAAGGGGATGGGAGCAATGCACTGATTAGCATAATGCAGGCCATATGCTCCACCCAGGATCCTTGGCAGGTAAGAGGGAAAGGTAACTTCATAGCAACCACATGACCTGAAGATGTGGGGTGGAGGGAGGAGCAGATCCTCAGATGAAAAGCAGGGTGCTGTTATTCCCAAGAATTGGGCTCACATAGTGGGTATCAAAAGCAATACATAACCATTACACTAACCAGCTGTTTGGTCATTTGCGGTCAAGATGATCACACTGTTACTATTTTCCAGGTAGTAGAGCAAATAATTATTTAATTACAATAGTATGTTTTTCTTCTAAAAGAATCACCATCTCAAAATTCCTTTAGTACAATTTTTTAATTTAGATACCTCTTTAGGTCCCTGGATAAAAGAGTTTCTAAGACTGTAATAAAATTGCTCATGTTCTGTGCTTATTACAGATTCTCTAAGGAAATTGCACAATGACTTGTTTTCTCTTGAGAGACAGACTTTAGGGGAAAGTTGAAAGGTGATTAGCCAGAAGGGTGATGATTTACACAAGAAATCGTCTAGGCGAAATTTGGTGTGGAGAAACCCAGGAATCTGAGTAAAACATTTCTTTATCATCAAATCTTGTGATTCACAATGATCTTTACATATATCTCTCTTGATTTTCCTATAGTCAGCTGGACATTTCCACAGGAACTTCCCGCAGGCATCTTATCAAATTCAATGGGTCTACAAGTGAATGGATGATCTTCCACTCCAAACCTGCTTCTCATTCTGTATGTCTTAGTAAATTATTTTATTTCCCCCCCATAAGCCCAGCCTGGATATGGTGGAAATGCCCTTTGTTTTTCCCTGTCCCTGTCCCTCCATTTTCCTGTCCAATCAGTCACAAGGTTTAGTTCATTTTAACAATGTCTTTCAGATTGATCCTTGTTTTTTTCCCCCACTGTAACTGGGATGACATGCTTAGCCTAATGCAGTTTTCTCAAATAGCCTCCACTGTCACTTTGCCCCCTTCCATATTGCTAACAACGCATTGTCCTACAATGTAATTAGCTCACTGCATTGTTAAACTATGCTTCAGTGAGGAAAAAGACTGAAATAGTGAATGGTTATCCTTGAATTGTGGGACTGGTGATCTGTTGTTTTTGTTTTTTATACATTTCAGTATTTTATAATATGCAACAATGAGCTGGAGAAAAGGATTCAGTGCTTTCCACCACCTACTTAGCATGGAACACTGGCCCTACTAGACGCCACCCCAGCTTTCCATTTTTGTCTGCTGCCCCTCGCTCCGGTGAACTCTTCGTTGCAGCCTGTGGCTTACAAACTGAACCAGAGTGGTCTCTTCCTGGAAATGCCTAGGAGGTCCCTGCAGAGGATTAGGGGCTCTCCTTCACTCAAAGGGTCCCCCTACTGTTTCCTTTTATGTTTTATGTATAGGGCTTCTTCATAATATTTCCTTTAAAAATGTATTTAGCTTCTACGTGAAGGTTTAAAAGTCATTATCCTATCTGGCATTTCAGGAAGCATTTTCTGACCTTGCTATGCTCTTCCCTTCACAGCTTTGCTCTTGCTGTTTCTTTCTTGTGTGTCTGATGCCATTTCTGCCTTTGTTTTTTTTGTAAAGTTTTTCCCTTCAAAACTTAGCTTTTGGGTGTGTTGGGGAGTGGTGACTAGGGTGTCAAGTCTTTTGTGAAATCTTCCCATGACACCAAACTGAGCTAGTCACAATCTGTGTTCCTCAGCCTCTTTTCAGCTATGCAATTCATTTATTTCTCCATTCCATAAACGTGTCAAGAACTGAGCTGGGTACTGGTGTGCAAGGTTGATCAGCACACTCACTGGCACTGAATCAGTTCCTCACATTTTGTGTTTCCATAGAAATCTGTCTCATTTTTCATAGCAGCCATCACACTTTACTTATTTACCACATTCCCTGCTGGACTATAAACAACATGAGAGAAGTAAGTGCGTCTGCCCCATTCATCTCTTTATGCCCAGCACCTAACAGTGCCTAGAACAGAGTGGGTGCTCAAAAAATATTTATTGAATGATTGTCCTTAAATCTGACACACAGTTTGGTGGAGGCATACATGACTGCACAACATATTATTAAATTATTGCACAGAGATTACTGGTGGGAATATGAAAGTCTAGGTGGATATTTCTACCCTAGCATTTCTTACATAGTATTATTTATTTCTTTCGGCCATTTTTCTTAATGTCCCTGGTAATTTTTGATTGAATGCAGGAGAGGGAATGAACAATTTCAGAGTTCTGGATGATGTTGTCCTTCTCTGGAGATTGACCTTATTCCTGCAGGCAGCTCAAGTAGGACAGATCGGCTCCCGGACAGGGCTGAGCTCATGTGAGGCTCGGAGCCAGTCTTACAGTAGTTGTCCACTTCTACACTGCACTCTTTCCTCAGGCGATGACTTCTAAGAGTATCATTTGAGAGCCTGGAATATTTACTGGACCCTCCTAGGCAGGGTTTGAACTCTAATTTCTTGGTTGAAAAGTCTGCTTTGCTTTTTCAGTCATTTTTCTGCTTGGTTTGATAGCCTCTCATCCCATATACCTTAAGAATCAGCAAATACCTCAAACTCAAAGAACAAGTGTTGTGAGCTAAGTGTACTTCTGCATCTCCTTTATCTCCAAGATCTTGGCTTCTCAAGTCCTGGCTGCTCATGAGCCCGTTGTTCTCACTGGCTGCCCTCATGACATTACCGAAAATTGTTGGTTTCTCCACCTTTTGGCATCTCCTCCCTGCCTGGCTTTTCAGGTTCTCTCCCCAAGCCAAGTATTTGTAAATGCCAAATTGGAAAGCAGAATGCAAAATGCTGGGTTGTATTCGATGAGCTACTTTGTCCTCCAAGGCCTGATTTGTCAAGTCTTGATTACTGCATCAGCTTTCTGATAGCTTTAGACAGATCTGCTAAAAACTTTATCTAGATGTACTAGCTGTTCCTGTTATGAGTATTGGCCTGCCAGAAAGGACTATCATAGCTGTAAAGGAAATCTCTTTTTACGTGTTCAGCGTCTGTAGGATGTGTACTGATGTCCACTTCTCTGTACTCGATATTTGTTATTTATACTTTCTCTATTTTTTCTTTATCAGTCTCACCAAAAGTAAATCTATTTTGTAAGTCTGTTCAAAGCATCACTTTTTAGTTTTGATGATCCTTTTTATTAAGTGTGTTTGGCTCCCAAAGCAGCAGGTACCAAGAAAGATTAAACACGCAAGAGATTTATTAGGGGAAACAGCAGAGAGGGAGGAGGCCCAGAGAGGCTGGGAGAGCCATCAGGCTGCAATTCAGGTCTGACCTTTTTTGAAGAAGAGAGGAAAGGAAAGTAGGCTAAGGAAGAGCACTAGACTGCCATAAAATTCAAAGAAAATCTTGTAGGCCAGTGGGGAGTCACCCTCTCAGATCACCTAAGGACAGTTGCCTTAGCTTCCCTACCATTTTTAGTCATTGGCCGGAAGTAACCCCTGGGGTGAAGGACTCAGTGTGGATGTGGAGATGAATTTCAGAGCAGCTAAAGCCGTCAGTCAGTCATGCTCCCTAGAGCTGAAGTTCTGTCAGTGCACATGCTCAAAGTTGCCATTACTCTAATTTTGGGCCATAGGAAAGCCATTATACCAGTGGGAACAAGACCCAAAAGGAATGCCTGATCCAAAAGCTGGGAGGCTCTCTGCAAGTGAAAGAGGAAAAAGAAAAACTGAACACAGTTTATTTCAGGTCCCAGATGCCCACTGTTATAATACATCCTTGTAAATTTGTCCCAAGAAATTGTTGTCAAAATTTGTACACTTAAGTAAGTCAGCTATAGGAAAAAATGAAATAAATATTAATCTTAAAGTGACATTTGTAGACATAGAAGACATGAATAATTATTTACCAGGGACATATTCCACACAGTATTTGCATTAGATGATCTAGTTGTATCAAACTTGATTTACTAAACTCATGATTGAAATTAGTACCAGAATTCAGTCCTTCCTTATATAGTTTCCTGGGCCAGTGCTTTCAAGAGTTTGTTTTATCATAAAATTATTTTCACTTAAACAATAAACAAATAATAATAATACAGGTTTAAGACTGGTTAATTAAAATGAGAATATAACACATTACGGTTACTGTCCATCATGTTGTAGAGTCACTACATGTCCTCTCTGTGTTGTGCAGCCCACCCTCCCCTTTCTCCCTCCCCCCCATGCATGCTAATCTTAATACCCCTCTTCTTCTTGTCCCCTCTTATCCCTCCCTGCCCACCCATCCTCCCCAGTTCCTTTCCCTTTGGTACCTGTTAGTCCATTTTTGGGTTCTGTAATTCCACTGCTATTTTGTTCCTTCAGTTTTTCCTTTGTTCCTATACTCCTCAGATGAGTGAAATCATTTGGTATTTCTCTTTCTCCGCTTGGCTTATTTCACTGAGCATAATACTCTCCAGCTCCATCCATGTTGCTGCAAATGGTTGGATTTTTCCACTTCTTATGGCTGAGTAGTATTCCATTGTGTATATGTACCACATCTTCTTTATCCATTCATCTACCGATGGACATTTAGGTTGCTTCCAATTCTTGGCTATTGTAAATAGTGCTGCGATAAACATAGGGGTGCATCTGTCTTTCTCAAACTTGATTGCTGAGTTCTTAGGGTAAATTCCTAGGAGTGGAATTCCTGGGTCAAATGGTAGGTCTGTTTTGAGCATTTTGACGCACCTCCATACTGCTTTCCACAATGGTTGAACTAATTTACATTCCCACCAGCAGTGTAGGAGGGTTCCCCTTTCTCCACAGCCTCGCCAACATTTGTTGTTGTTTGTCTTTTGGATGGCAGCTATCCTTACTGGTGTGAGGTGATACCTCATTGTAGTTTTAATTTGCATTTCTCTGATAATTAGTGATGTGGAGCATCTTTTCATGTGTCTCTTGGCCATCTGTATTTCTTTTTTGGAGAACTGTCTGTTCAATTCCTCTGCCCATTTTTTAATTGGGTTATTTGTTTTTTGTTTGTTGAGGTGTGTGAGCTCTTTATATATTCTGGACGTCAAGCCTTTATCGGATGTGTCATTTTCAAATATATTCTCCCATACTGTAGGGTTCCTTTTTGTTCTATTGATGGTGTCTTTCGCTGTACAGAAGCTTTTCAGCTTAATGTAGTCCCACTTGCTCATTTTTGCTGTTGTTTTCCTTGCCCGGGGAGATACGTTCAAGAAGAGGTCACTCATGTTTATGTCTAAGAGGTTTTTGCCTATGTTTTTTTCCAAGAGTTTAATGGTTTCATGACTTACATTCAGGTCTTTGATCCATTTTGAGTTTACCTTTGTATATGGGGTTAGACAATGGTCCAGTTTCATTCTCCTACATGTAGCTGTCCAGTTTTGCCAGCACCATCTGTTGAAGAGACTGTCATTTTGCCATTGTATGTCCATGGCTCCTTTATCAAATATTAATTGACCATATATGTTTGGGTTAATTTCTGGGGTCTCTAATCTGTTCCACTGGTCTGTGGCTCTGTTCTTGTGCCAGTACCAAATTGTCTTGATTACTATGGCTTTGTAGTAGAGCTTGAAGTTGGGGAGTGAGATCCCCCCTACTTTATTCTTCTTTTTCAGGATTGCTTTGGCTATTCGGGGTCTTTGGTGTTTCCATATGAATTGAGAGGGATTGCATCAAATCTGTATATTGCTTTGGGCAGGATGGCCATTTTGACGATATTAATTCTTCCTAGCCATGAGAATGGGATGAGTTTCCATTTATTAGTGTCCCCTTTAATTTCTAAAACCATCATTCTTATACACTAATAAAATGGAGTATTCAGCAGAACAAATTTTTGAAAAGAAATAGATATGCATAGTTATGTTTCCAAATAGTCAAAATGGCCATGTGTCAGTTTGAGTCAGATAGTCAACCAAACAAGAGGGTGGTACAAAAACTCATAACTTTACTCTAAAATCCCTAAAATTGACTTGTGGAAATAGAAAATTTCTGTTTAAAAAAGTTTATAAATTATGTAACTTACAATTTCATAAAATTCTGAATGAATATTCTATCCAAGAGAAAAATAGAACTCTGAGCAATGTATCATATTTGTACAAGGCCCTTGAATGTCACATGTATTAGTCACAAAAGAAAACACTTATCCGTGGCAGACTCAGTAAGATTTCAGTGAGGTGTTCTGTAAACCACTCTTACTCTACAAAGCTCAAC
The DNA here is from genome assembly GCF_040802235.1 of Manis javanica. Lineage (NCBI taxonomy): Eukaryota > Metazoa > Chordata > Mammalia > Pholidota > Manidae > Manis > Manis javanica. The sequence continues at coordinate 103,527,215 of NC_133165.1, read as the reverse complement.
AACACACAGTTTTGTGTGGAAATTACTGTGTTTCAACTTGGCACATAAGCTATTATCTAACGTGTGCAATCAGACATTTTCAAAAAGTTGTACAAATCATTATATTTACAAATGTGGCAGAAAGTGAATTCAACAGTCTATGAGCATTCATACTTCATTTACATCTTTAACAAAAAACAGTGGAAAGATTAACACTATAGAAGTAAAAAATACTAGGGCAGCTCTTAAGTAAACATTAGAGTCACACAAGAGTCACCCAGAGTAGTCAAATACTGTCCCCTCTCAATTCTACTACTAAAAGTGAAACAACATGGAGGCTAATCAAGTTCAACTCTAGAGATACAAATCTTTCATAATCCCACTTATTTATCTGTTTGAAATATGTGATCTATCTTTAATTTGTGGTCTTAAACTTCTGTTTTACAAAATCCAAAAAGAAGAGAAAAGCAACACAATAAAATTATCTGAAATAAAAATATTAAATGTTTATAATTAAGGAAACCCAAGAATTAAAATCATGAAATTTACTCATACATTAGGAGATATGAAATATATATATTTATTTAAAGTAAATTATACTGCTCTAACATGTTTCTTTGATCCGTGCATTGTTCAACTAATCCAAAAATTGTATACATTCACATTTTTAAGAATATTCCCTGTGAATAAACAGTAACACGACCTACAAAGCTGTCTCATTGACTTAGTGTATGGTAGGAGACAACACTCAGCCAACCAGTTTGCTAACCATAGGAATGGTCTCTGTTTGGAAGGTCCTGTTGAGTGGGAATATGCTCCCTAGTCACCTCTGTCTTATCTGATGCTGTAGTAAGAATTTGTTTGATCTTCATTTTTGCACTAGCCATGTTGTAACCCCAGAATTTTTACTTATTTATATTATATTATATTTATTTATTTATTTTGGTATCATTAACATACAATTACATGAGCAACATTGTGGTTACTAGACTCCCCCCATTGTCAAGTCCCCCCCCACATACCCCATTACAGTCACTGTCCATCAGCATAGTTAAGATGCTATAGAATCACTACTTGTCTTCTCTGTGCTATACTGCCTTCCCCATGCCCCCGCCTGCTACATTATATGTGCTAATCGTAATGCCCCTTATTCCCCTTCTCCCTCCCTTCCCACCCACTCCCCCCCAGTCCCTTTCCCTTTGGTAACTCTTAGTCCATTCTTGGGTTCTGTGATTCTGCTCCTGTTTTGTTCCTTCAGTTTTTGCTTTGTTCTTATGCTCCACAGATGAGTGAAATCATTTGGTACTCATTTTTCTCAACCTGGCCTTTTTCACTGAGCATAATACCCTCTAGCTCCATCCATGTTGTTGCAAATGGTAGGATCTGTTTTCTCTTTATGGCTGAATAATACTCCATTGTGTATATGTACCACATCTTCTTTATTCATTCACCTACTGTTGGAAACTTAGGTTGCTTCCATTTCTTGGCTATTGTAAATAATGCTGCAATAAACATAGGGGTGCATATGTCTTTTTGAGACTGGGAAACTGCATTCTTAGGGTAAATTCCTAGGAGTAGAATTCCTGGGTCAAATGGTATTTCTATTTTGAGATTTTTGAGGAACCTCCATACTGCTTTCCACAATGGTTGAACTAGTTTACATTTCCACCAGCAGTGTATGAGGGTTCCCCTTTCTCCATATCCTCACCAGCATTTGTTGTTCCTATTCTTTTCTGTGTTGGCTATCCTAACTGGCATGAGGTGATATCTCATTGTGGTTTTAATCTGCATTTCCCTGATAATTAGCAATGTGGAGCATCTTTTCATGTTCCTGTTGGCCATCTGAATTTCTTCTTTGGAGAAGTGTCTGTTCATATGCTCCACCCATTTTTTAATAGAGTTATTTGCTCTTTGGATGTTGAGGTGTATGAGTTCTTTATATATTTTGGATGTTAACCCCTTGTTGGATATATCATTTACAAATATATTCTCCCATACTGTAGGATGCCTTTTTGTTCTGCTGATAGTGTCCTTTGCTGTACAGAAGCTTTTTAGCATGATGTAGTCCCATTTGTTCATTTTTTATTTTGTTTCCCTTGCCTGAGGAGATGCGTTCAGGAAAAAGTCACTCATGTTTATATTAAGAGATTTTTGCCTATGTTTTCGTCTAAGAGTTTTATGGTTTCATGACTTACATTCAGGTCTTTGATCCATTTCGAATTTACTTTTCTGTGTGGGGTTAGACAATAATCCAGTTTCATTCTCTTGCATATAGCTGTCTAGTTTTGCCAACACCAGCTGTTGAAGAGACTGTCATTTCCCCATTGTATATCCATGGCTCCTTTATTGTATATTAATTGACCATATATGCTTGGGTTTATATCTGGGCTCTCTAGATACTATTCTGATTTATTTTTAAAATGGCTTTTTTGCAACTATATTCTCAAGAAAGTTGCATACCCCAAACCATTCATCTTAGGTGATGATAACACTTTCAACTTTGCTTCATCAGCATTCTCTAGACTAGTCACTTTTTCTCTCATTTCCTTCTCAGCAAAAATGTCTCGGGTATGTTTGCATAACTCTTCTTAGAGGTTTGTTTTTTAAGCCATTTGACAATATTTGTCTTCTAATTAAAGCATTTAATCTGTTTACATTTACTGCAATTACTGATATATTTAGGCTTAAATCTAACACTTTACTAATTTCCTTCTATTTTTCCCACCTATTCCATGTTTCTTTTTCTCTCCTCTCTTGCCTCCTTTTGAATCATTTTAAAAAATTAATCTATTATCTTGATAGTTCTACATTCTATTAACTTAGTAGTTATACATTGTCTTACTATTCTTTTAGTGGCTGGGCTAGAGAGCATAATACGCATCCTTCACTTATTAAAATCTAACAAAAATTAGTACTTTATGTACTTTATTATTTCTAAGACAATGCTATGACCTTAGAACTTTCTGTCCTCTCTCCCTGAAAATAATATGCTATTGTTGTCATGTAGTTTAATTATACATTTGAAATCCATAAAACATTATTAGAATTGTTTCAAACAATTATTATTAAACTTGCCCTCATGTTTACCCTTTCTATTGCTCTTCATTCCTTTATCTCTAAACTGCCATCTGGGATTATTTTCTTTCTACCTAATAACATTCCATTCCTCCAAGCCCGCCAAACATATACAACAATTTTCTATTGTTTATATATTTTCATATATATGTGTGTGTGTGTATATATACACACACACACTTACATAAGATTTTATTACTGTTCATATGGTCAATGTTCATTTAATTTGCTCACACGTTGGCCTTTATTTGTTGGTTTTCATTCCTGCCTGCATTTCTAGGCTTCCATGTGGATAGTTTTCCTCCTGCCTGAAGGCTATGCTTTAATATTCCCTTTATTGTGTGTCTGCTGATGACAAATTCTCTCAAGGTTCTGTTTCTAAAAATGACTTCATTTCATCTCCATTTTTTGCTCGGTATAAAAATCTAGATTGGCAAGATTTTTCTCTTTGTCCACCTTTAATTACATTTGACCTAACCTCCAATTATCAAGAGAACTACACTTTTGGTTCTCTCAGAAAACAATCTTAGGCATCGTGAATATTCCAGTATATGTAGGTGGACATAAACTCTACATTTTCTAAAGTTGGGAGTTGGAGAATATAACTGTGGATCCCCTCCTCAAGAAAACCACACTCCTTGCCCAACCCTCCCAGTATACAAAGATCAGAACAAATAAAATTATGAATATTTGGAAGTTTAGAAATTACAAAATGTAGTCAGGGAAGTGGGTTGAATTGGCAAGGGGCAGATCAGACAGCAAAAACCCCTGGATGTTTGCTGCAATTGTCCAACCTTTAAGGATGGTTCTTTTTCTTTCCTTACCTTCTTAAACATCATTCACTCTCTCTTCCAACAAGTACTTTTTAAATCCTGATAAATTGGATAAGGACTAAGCCTGGAAGGAGCTTCCAGTAGAGAAGACAACAGGTACACAAATACCATTAATAGACTGAAATGTCACAAGACATGCATAGAAAAAGTCCTTCCCAGTTCAGAGGAATGAAAGATTAGGGGAATAAAGATGTTAAGGGAGGAAAGAATTAGGAAAAATGCCTCTAGGAGGCAGCATTTGAGCTGTATGTACCTTTAAGATAAGAAGGAGTTTGGTCATGCCAAAATGGTGACCAGAACAAGTGACAAAAGTTTCTGGAAAGCATTGTCCAGGAAGGAATCGACAAGTACTGCTGTTAGGCTGAACTACACATGCAAAAGAGCAGCAAGAGTAAGAGTAAATGCCTGCCCACGGCCTTGAATGCCAAGCTAAGCATCCTTCTGGGTCTTTGCACACCTGTTGCCTTCTTAAGCCTGTGCATGGGCATGCCTTGGGGTGGCAGATTCACCATTAATAAGGCAGATCCCTGTGCACCTAGGAGGGAATGAGTAAAGTAGAAGATCCCACAGCTAGGAAATAACCTGGGGCATAACTGGAACCCATACAACTGCGGGAAGCCATCCCTCCCGCTGGGCACCAGCGCACCGGCGCCACACCTAGGCGCCGCACCCGCGAGCCCGGCGGCTCCAGGCGGTGGGCGCACGCCCCGCCCAGTCGCACGGGATTGGTCGCCGGAGCTCGGCCAGCTGAAGGGGCGGGGCCGTGGGCCTGGCGCGGACCTGCAGAGACCGTGAGCAACTAGCCAGGCCTCTGGGGCTTGGAGGCTGCAGGCCGCTCCGGGGCTGAGCCCAGCCTGTCTTTCTCGCCACGGCGCAGCCGGCGCGAACGCTCCTTTCCAGCATGCTGTGGCGGGGCAGCCAGGCGCTCCGGCGCTTCTCCACCGGCCGGGTGAGTCTGTCCCAGCTCTCACCCGGGACTGGTTTCCAGAACCTAGGGAGGGCGGGCCAGGCGGCGGGGCTGGGGCTGGGCAGCGATGTTTGGACTGTGCTAAAAGCCAAGACAGCGTTTTAAAAACTGGTACACTGCAGAGAAGGGCCCAGGAGGTTCCTGGACGTGGCTTGTCAAATGAGCCATTGTCTTCTACGGGGAGGGGATGTGACTTTTGAAAGTCTAAAGTCTGGCTGGGATTGACAGGGTAAGAACAGTCACTTGGCGAGAGCGGGCATAGTCGGCTTCCTTTCCTTTTTCGTTTCAATCGTGAGATCCCTGGTCACGAGATGGAGCCAAGGTGCAGGACCGAGCGCGTCTTCAGGAGAGTTGTATCAGGTCAGCAGGGTCCTCCTTCGAGGTGTGAGCGCTCGCGACTGGCTTGCAGAGCCCATTCAGATAATGGCACTCAGAGCTGTTGGCTGCAAGCTCATCACTGCTGAGCTCTAGGCGCCAAGATTTGTAGGATTCGGGCATTGGCTGCCGAAGCCGCCACGCTACAACATTACTAAACTGTAGCGCAAGAACCAAGCCCTGGCCCAGCTCCAACGCCTTGGAATTGCATCAGCTCTTCCAGAAATGGAACAAGAGCGGACACGTTGCATGTGGCGCTGCCTTCAGCACTTCGGGGGCCTCGGGAAAGATACCTCCCTGCACTTAAGCAGATTCTAAGCTGTTTAAGGAAGGGGGAAAAAAATCCATCCTATATACATTATTTCTTTTATGGGAAGTGCAGGCTTGCTGTATTATAAAAGAATTTGCTTTTCCATTCCTTTTCTCTGCCAAAGCCATATGTGCATGTGTACATATTCAGATGCAAAAAACTTGGAGACAGAAGTCTTGAGTAGCACCAGGAACTGGCCCAAAGTTGCATGAATGGAACAGCTTTTGTGCCTCAGACAGCCCCAAATAATGAGAATTCCCTTTACCCTATATGTTCAGTTCTAGCTATTTGGGAAATATTCACCTTTTTAAAAAACAAAGAAAAAGAAACCTGCTCTCATAGAGCTTTTGCTTGCTCTCCTAAGCAGTGCTCTGGACTCCTCCTCAGCCTTCTCCTTTTACATGGCACATGATAATCTGGGTTGAGTGGCACAGAAAGCAAGGGGCTTGTGTCTGCCCATTTTTTGGCATCCTCTCTCAACACCTTTCATTGAATTGTCTCTTTTGGAAGGAAGTCTTGAAGAATGAAAAGTTTACAATAGTGGGGTTTACATAAGATTTACATAATAAAAGGTGAACGTCCCAGGTGGCAAGTGGCATATACAAAAATATGAATATGGAGAAGCACCGGGCATGGTCAGGAGCCAAGGACCTGAGTCTGTACCCAGGAATACATGTGGAAGATTAATGACACATGGCTGGGAAGAGGGCAGGTTCTTCAATGTCCAAAAGGAAGACATGGAATGCTAAGTGAAGAATTTGGGATATTTTACTCGAAATAAAGTGGGGATCCATCCTTCAGACCATGTTCTATAAGAATTGTTCAGAATCAAACATGGCTGATGGGAGCATAGGATAGCATAGCTGCTTTGGAAAATTTTGGCAGTTTGTTTTAAAGTCAAACATGTATCTATGGATAACTCAGCAATTGAACTCCTATGTACTTACCCAAAAGAAATGAAAACTTATGTTCATGGTTACACCTATTCATGAATGTTTATAGAGGCTTTATTCTTAATTAACAAAAACTGGAAACAAGTGTCCTTGAGCTGGTGGCAGGATAAGCATACTGTAGTATATCTATCCGTACAATGGAATCCTACTCAGAAAAAGAAAAAAAAAAGTGAACTACTGAGACACAACAACATGGATGAAACTGAAATATGTACATTAAGTGGAAGAAGACAGATTCAAAGAGCTATGTATTATATGATCCTGTTTATCTGACATGTTGGAAAGAGTAAAACTATAGTGATAGAAAACAGGTCAGTGGTTATTAGGACTGGAGGTAATGGGAAGGATTGACTATTTGGGGTGGTGACGGAACCATTCTTTACTCTGATTATAGCAATGGTTACATGACTCTATTTTTTAAGACTCTCAGAACTGTACATAGAAAAGGATGTATTTTATTTTACTGTATGTAAATTATACCTTTATCTTTAAAAAGTGAAAAAAAAATCACACAGCACTTTTGAGTTTGGTATTAAAACAGAATGAAAGAAGAATGGGAAAAAAGAAAAAAATCTCTCAGAACCTGGCAAAATCCACAGGGAAAATTAGTATGAAATACTTCCTAATAGAATTAATTTTTCCATTCTGTGTCTTAAAGAAATGGACTTAGAAATATTTAAGGATTTCAGCGTAGCAATATGGCCGGATCTTTTTAACTAGTGCAACTATATGTAGCAATAAAACCTTTTGTCAGTTAGTTATTATTGTCCGACTCCAATATTTTGCCTGGCTCACTGCTTCTTAAATTCTCCCCGTGGTGGGAGTTATTCAGCCTTCATATTTATTTGGCATTCTGTTATTTAGCTTCTGCCAGTGTCTGGGACAAGTCTGGCTGGTGATTCTGGGTTCATAGCTTAGTTCTTTATAATCCATTTCAAGAGGTTGGATCCTTTCCTGCTTCATGGAACCGAGTACTGGCTTTATACTCTGGTTTTAGCAACCAGGTCTTAACCTATTTCCTCATTGCCTGCCCCCCTGCTTTGGTCTCTAGTTTGTTTTTAGGACCTCCACATTCAACTTCAAACCACATTGAATTGTGTATTAAGTATTTAGGATTTTGTCTAAATTCTGAGGAAATAATAATATTAATAATAATAATACAAATTATTGTTATAGCACCTAGTATGTGCCAGGCACTGTTATAAATGCTTTACATATATAGTTATTTAATCACCATTACATCTCAGTGAGGTAGGTACTATTATTATGCCCATTTTACAGATATGGAAAATGAGACCCACAGATGTTAAATAACTTTTTCAGAGACTCAAAGCCAAAAAGGATAAAACAGTAAACAAGAAATAAGTAGTCTCTGCCTTCTGTGTTCAAAGATTAGTGGGACAAATGATTAAGCTTATGTTTAGGTAAAGAATAATAACAGACAATAAAGCAAAAAGGAAATACAAATAGACAATAAAATATGAAAAGACACTCAGCCAAACTAGTAATTAGGGAAATACAAATTAGAACAAGATATAATTTTTCACTCATCAGATTGGCAAAAATCATAGTGTTTGACAATACTGTGTGTTGACAGGGATGAGAAAACAGTTCCTCAAATACTCGAGAAGCCAATTTGATGCTATCCATTAAAATTTAAGTTTAAAAATGATCCTACACTTTGATTTGTGGATATCTACCTGACAAAAACACTTTCACATGGGCATAGGAGGCATGTACAAGAATAGTCATTGGGGAGTATTTGTGATAATGACATGTCAAAAGCCAAAATATCCCTCATGACCAAATAAACAGTCATAGTTAAACTATGGAATGCTGTATAGCACTTTTAAAGAATGAATTCTATGTGCTGAGGAGGATAGTCATGGAACATTACACATATTATTTCATCTGTATTATTTTTAAAAACACAAAATAATATTTTATGTGTATATTTCCAGTATATAGTGCCTAAAAAAAATCTGTAGGATGTACACCAAACTATAAATAGCAGTTTTCTCTATGCAGGGTAGAGGGGACCTGGACTGGGAATGGAAGTCAGCGGGGACTCCAGTCTTATCTGTAATCATTTCTTTTTTAATAAGGAAATTGCGTGTATATGTTATATGTGTAATTAAAAATTAATTTTAAAAATTCTATTCAGTTAGAATATTGTAATTATTCTGCACAGAAGCCTGCTTCTGTAGCATGCATGGAGTATGTCCTTCTCTGAATCCAGCCCTTTGGACTGTTCACCCCTTCACTCAAAGTCTTTGAAACATTCTCTGGTTACCAGCCTCATCCAGTTTTCAGGTGCTAAGCATCTCCATATGGCCTTGCCTGCTAGTCACAATTGTGTTGATATCCCTCTTTTTAAAATCTTTTTTCCTTTTTATGATGAAAAAAGAAGTTGGCCATTTAGCCAAGAAATTTCTCATTAATACATTCTTTATCTGATTATGCAATAGGAAAATCAAGTTTCACAAGTTGATGTTTATGATAGTGTCCTGAATCTTGGTTGAATCTTGCACAGATTTACCTCTAAGCAGAGTAATTTGTTGCTTCTGACTACTTAGTATGAGAGTTTGTTGTAATAGTAGTGTGGGCTTTTACACTAATCCCTACATCCTGTGAATATACCGAAGGTGAATTATTAGGTCAGCTTTTATTTTCACTGTCTATCTGCTCAATTCTCAAACATGGGTGCCCACCGGAAGTCATTTTGAGCATCACCTGCATGAGCTGTTAACATAGAAATGAGACCGTATCATATCACTCTTCTGCTGAAAGTCATTCAGTAGATCTCACTGTCTTCACAACAAGGTCCAAATTATTTGACGTAGACAAGGCCCTCCATAATGGGTCTCTTCTCTCTCCCTAGAGTGTCATTTGCTGTCCCTCCCTGACTTGCTGTATATTTATTTACCCACTCATTTATTTCTTCAAAAACTTTGCTTCCTCCATCTGGAACTTTGCAAGGAACTTCCATAATTTCAACCTTCTCTTGGCCACTCCCAAGATGAGCCCCCTAAGATTTTGTTAAGGAGTTCTCTTCTTGGGACATCTCCTTTCTGGACCCACACTGAGTCCTCCTGTCCTATCCCTCTGATGCCAATATGGCTGTACTTGCGTGTTTTCTGAACTAACCTGTGAACACTGGAGTAAAGACAGGGGCACGTCTGTGTGCCTTTAGTGTAGGGAGTCCCAAAGAAAAACACTTACAGAGGCCAAACAGGTAGCTGTGGCTATGAGGGATGTAGACGGTGGTTGATAAACCTCTTTAGAAGTCAGAGATTCAGCCTACTAACGTGAAGCCTCCTTAAGATTTTATCATTGTAGTTTTACAAATGCTCTGTGGGTCACTCTTGCCAGGCAACTGATTTGGAACCCCTTCATGTACAATGCCCAGAGCATGGTAAATGTTCAAAATATACTCATTGAACAAATCTGGCACACTGTCAGGCATGATTTGGGGGTGATGTGTCGAATGCTCCTTGAAGTGTTAGGCATCTCACCATCACAGAAAAATGGACTTCATTTTATTCTTTTGTGGAAAGATCCTTCATGTAAAAGGGTCAATTCTTAATAATTCCTAATGCCAATAGCTTTGGCCTGATTTTGTATACTCTGTTCAAATCTTTCTATTAAGGTAGCTTTTGGTTCACAAAAAGGCTTCAGGGCAGGGCACGCTCAGCTCTGAGCCTTTTAAGTTTTCTATAGAAGACATTGTATATATTTTTTTTAATCCTTGGAGCATAATCAGAAGTCCATATTAACTTGCTTCTTGAAGAATTCCACCAGAATGTGGATAGCCTGGAATGTTCTATTTGATAGTTTAAAAAAGCAGAAGCTCTGTTTTGTACAAAAGTCTCTTGTACTGCAGAACGTCATCTCTAGAGGATGTGAAGATAACAGCACTTACCACCCAGATTTAGAAATGCTGCAGGTCATTTGATGGTCCCCTCTTCTATGTGTCAGGCACCTACAGTGCCTTAAAGAATGTTCTCTGGTCACCAGTCTCACCCTACAAATGAGTGGTGCTGTCTCCCATGCCAGGACCACCATGTACTCCCTGAGAGAGTCTGATGGAACTGTGTCTCACAATTGAACTGTCAATCTATTGCCATATTTTTCTTTTTTTTTAAACAAGGGGAGGGGAGGGACCTTCAACATAGGAAAGCTGTAGAAGCATATTCACTGAAGTGAGTTTGAATCCTGCCTCTGCTCCTTAGTAGCCCTATCCATGGGGAGGTTCCTTAATTTCTCTGAACCCTGTTTTTTCATTTGTAAAATGGGTTACTGTGAAACTTGAAGACACGTAATAAGCATTTGGTATAACTTTTTTTTGAATTAGTGAAAACAGCTCAGTATAGTGCCAGGTTCATGGTACCTTCCCAGTAGAAAAGATCCATCATCATAATTTTTATTTACTTAGGTATTTCCTGTGACAAAACAGTTAACATTTATTGAGCATTTACTATTGTCACGCACTGTACTAATGCATCACACATGCTTTACCCCACCAAATCCTTATATCAACCTTATGAGAGAGGTGCTATTATTATTCGGACTTAAATTTATGAGGCCCAGCTCAGCTTAGTGTTTTAGAAAAGTGGTGGGCATGGGTATGCTTGCAAGTAACTAGACTCAGAATCTCAGGGCCACTTAGTAGCTGTTTGACTCCAGGCTGTACCTTAACTGCTGTGTTTTAATTTCTTCATCTGTAAAAAGGCTTAATAATGCCTGTCTCCAGGAGTCATTGAGCAATCAAAATGAGGTAATATATATGAACTACTTGGCACATACTAGGGTCTTGTTAAGATGTTTGCTATTATTTCCACCCCTTCTTCCTCACCCAAACTCCCCAGGGCAGAATCTTTCACACGGTGGGCAAATGCGCACCCTCCCTACAGCAGAGGTTCTCAGATTTCAGTGTGCCTGTGAGTCAGTGAAGAGCTAGTGAAAATGCTGCTTCCTGGGCCTGAGAGTCTGACTCCGTAGATCTGTGGCGAGGCCCAGGAATCCACATTTTTAGCATCCTCCCATTTGATTTTGCCAACGAGGGGAGTCGGTCCTCAGATCACACTTGGCAAAATAAGCCTATCCCAGTCCGGGTTTTTGTCATCATGCTAAGTCTTTATAGACATGCTTACAGGCATAAAATCTGAACCTTTCTCCATGTTAGAGACTCACCTGTGTAGAATTAAATGCAGAAAGTGTTTCCGTGGAAGTGGTATTTCCAAACACATTGACATGGTCTCTTGAAACCCTGCCCCTCTAGGGGAGTACCGTATCCAGAATTGCACTGCAAATAGCCAGGCGGAAGCTGAACTAGCACCGTACATTTGAGCCTGCTTACCCTCCTGGCTCTTATGTGTCTTAAGAATAGTATTTTAGATGTTTTAAAATATCTGGTGTTGATAGTGGAATGACATATAGCCAAATTTTGTAAGATAGCCAACATGTCAGTTCTGTTTCAAGAGACAACATTACTTATAGGATTTGAAGATAGACTATTTACAGAAAATTTTGATTTTTAGGCGAGGAAATTAAATGATCATGCATTATCTCTAGGCAAACTGTCTTTTAATCTGTATGCTTGCTAGTGTCTGTTAGATATTGAAGCTCTAGGCTCTTCTGGGATAGAAACTTTGGCCTGGGAAAGGATTTTTAAACTAAAACATTAATTGTTTAATTATCAGATCCATTACAAGGAAGGTGTGAATGCCTAAAAAGGAATGCCATCTATGCCCTTAATAAAGTGGGAAATGGGAAAATTAACTTACCTCATAATTACGTTTTCGCAGTGAGGCTTTACTAATTTACAGTGACTTTCTAGAACATTGAAGAATCCCATATAGATTAAAGGAAAATACTCTAAATCCAGATTCTGTGGAGCCATATTCTGACATGGAGGGATGAGAGGTAGAAAGGGTTCTGGGTTGCTGGGACTAGTCTGCTACCAGGACAGGAAGCACATAGGAAGCCATGACCTCTAATTACGGTCTCTGCACCCACCACCCTGCCCCAGACTGCCTCACCTGACGCTTTTCATCACTGTCTTAACAGCCATGTCAACGTATTGCCTTGGCTTTGTGAAAAGGTTCCGTTTTGGGAGAATTTGCTGAAGGTGTAATTGCTTAAAGACCGTTCTTAAAAACTTCCTCTCCTCCAGTGCTACTCTCATCTCTGTGATGTTTATATTTTTTGATAATCATTGTATTTTTGTGCATCAGTATTAATTTTCTTAAAAGATAGTTGAGATGAGTGGTAGTAGCTCATTTTGATGATTTTGTTTTTAAGTAGATACATGGGATTTGGCATCAGACAGACCTGAAGTCAAACCCCAGCTCTCCCACTTTTTGGCCAGGATGACCTTGGAAATAAGCATTTCTAAGCTTCAGTTTCTTCATTCATAAAATGGTACAAAGTGAGAGATAATAAAACAGGATCATTATGAGGATTGAATGAAATGAAATAGTGTGCAGGCCTTAATTCTTTATCTGAAACCTATGGGGCCAAATGTCTTTTGGGGTTCAGAATTATTCACATTTTGGAAAATTAACATGGTACATAGATTCACATTCATATGGTACAATTCAAATTAGGGTCTGAAAGAGTATCTGTAATAAAACACATTGATTTATCTGTAGTGAAACATATGAACACTCATATAGTCTTTTTAAATACTATAAATAGCATTATGTCAGTTCAGGTCAGGATGAAGCCAGATAGGTGTGCAAACTTAAAAAGAAACCTATGAGGACTACAAAGAACATTCTACTAGACCAAACCAGGTTATGAGGTCAAGTGAATTTGGGCCACTTACCCAGGATTTTGGAATTCTGGACTATATGAAAAAACATAGAACAGTGTCTATTATATACCATAACATTTAAAACATTAAAGCTTTTACTTAAGCAGCACTTTGTGTCAGACACTGCATTAAGCATATTGCATATTAAGTCATCTCCTTCACTCAAAATCATGTGAGACTGGTGTTACTATTATTCCCATTTTATAGATGAGAAGGGAAAAAAAGTCAAACAGAAGTTAGTTACTTGCAAAAGGCCACACAATTAAGGGGTGGCACTAGGTTTTGACTTCATATAGTCTAGCTCTACGTTCTGCTTTTGGCTCCTATGTTAATACTGGATGTTAGCCTTTTCTCTTTTGGAGGTAAGAGGTGAGTCCAGTTTTTATTTCTATACTGCATGAGCATGAAAGCATTATCATGCTGAAGTAGGTCTTGCTCAGAGTTAAATTCCCTTTAACTGTGAAACTCACATTTATTTGTTAACCTCTGACCTCAAAGAGTGGAAGTGGCCTATAAAAATATATGCAATCCTAAATATTATTAGGAATAATCAAGGGAACTAGAGCAAAAGAAGGAATACTTAGGTGGGAGATTATTTTCATGACTGTCTATACATACTGTAGTCTGAGTTTAGTGTATGTGAATACAAATTTTATTTTGTAGATCTTTGAGTCTTTGTCCTCAAGTCATCTTGCATGATTGAAAAAAGAATGATTATTTTCCATGTCTTCTAGCCATGCCAACAACTGTCATCATTAAACCATTCCACAGGTTTATTTCCAAAACAAGCTGAAGTTAGCACTCATTGGTCAGAGCCTCTTTGGACAGGAAGTCTACAGCCATCTCCGCAAAGAGGGCCACCGAGTCGTGGGGGTCTTCACTGTTCCAGACAAGGACGGCAAGGCTGACCCACTGGGTGAGTGTATCTTGGAACAACTGGACTCTGCACCGGCCATCCAGCTATCCAGCTCAGACTGCCTATCCCCCATGAGCATTTCTGTACTTCCACTTCTTTGCCACAGGCCCCAAAGACCCAGACTGCACGCCTCCCCTCTGGGCTGTGCCACATCCACTCTGCCTATTGAAAGCCTTCTCTGAAAGCTTTTGCAGAGTACATACAGACTAAAAAACCCTTCCTTCTCTGTGGTGCCCAAGACAAAGGTGCAGGCCCCTATTGTATTAAGAGTCTCTCCACTTACCTCCCTGGTAATCACCAGGTCCATCAGAGGAATTTCCAGGCATGCGTTTTTCTTTAATTACACTTGTGACTTTCCAAAGGTGCTCTGAGGCTTCTAGAATAATGCCTGATGACAAGGTGCCAAGGGAAATGAGGGCCACATCCAATAATAGAAATTGAGGTGGGGACAAAAAGAATACATTTATCTCAGAAAAAATTAAAATTGTAACAGGTCAAATCCTGGTCATAATCTGAATTGTTCTTCACCATGCTTTATTTGTGTTTCGTGAAGCTATAAAATTGCAGTATGTGAATCCATAACAATATAAACTCATGGTTAAATTTTTTTTTAGTGAAAATAATGTTCTCTTTCATGCTCAGCTTTAGCTGCAGAGAAAGATGGGACCCCTGTGTTCAAGTTCCCCCGCTGGAGAGTCAAGGGCAAGACCATAAAGGAGGTGGCGGAGGCCTACAGATCTGTGGGCGCCGAGCTAAACGTGCTTCCCTTCTGCACACAGTTCATCCCGATGGATGTAATTGATAGCCCAAAGCATGGTTCTATCATTTATCACCCATCCATCCTCCCCAGGCACAGAGGAGCCTCTGCTATCAACTGGTGAGATTTTATTTATTTATTTGTTCATTTGTTTGTTTGTTTGTTTGTTTGTTTTTAGTGACAGAGAAAGTTGGGCCTATTTCCATTGCCTATAATATTTCTAAATGCACTTAAACAATTATGAGGCCCTGATCAATAGGTACTACTGAACTCCCTAGAGGTGCTGTTTGCGCCAGAACAGTGTTTCCCAAGAATAGTCTATGAAGTACTAGTTCCACTGGATATAACTAGGTATTGAGCAAACAAAGGTTCTACAGTTAGAGAAGTATGGTTGTACTTAATTTGCTTTTCACAGAACTTCTTAGAACCTTTAATATGTATTTTAGTGAAAACATCATAATCTCCTAGAGGGAATCTGAATATATTGACCAGACATATTGACCATACAAGAGTTTTTGCATAGAACATGTCATGTACATTTCAGAACATGCGGAGTTACCTGAAATTATTTTCTTCATTGTCTGCCTTCCCCATTCAATGTTAAGGCTCTTGAGGGAAGGGACTATAGTGTAACATCTTTTGCTCTATTCCCCAGTATCAAGAATAGTGCCTGGTTGTAACTATAGGCACCAAATACCATAGGTACCCTTTTGTACCTTCTCTCCATTACCTGATACTCACTAATATCTCTCACTGTCAAGTTATTAAATAGGCAGAAAATCTACACTTGGCTTAAATGTGATGAAAACATTTCATTGTACTTACAGTCTGATTACATGAATTTATTTATTTTGCAATTGTAAATAGTACTCTAGTGATTTCTTTGCACTTAAACTTGTATATTTTTCTCACCTCATGTTGCTTCCATATGCAAAATCATTGGGTCAGAGTATATGAATATTTTCAAAGCTCTTGATAACATAATGTCAATTTGTTCCTCAATATTTATGAAAAGGGTGGTGAATTGATTGATTGATTGATTGATTGATTTGGGTCTTGCTGGATTAGTAGCTCCGAGAAGTAAAAATGATTTAGATCATGAGCATGGATGACCTACCACTTCATACTCTCTCAATATTGGCCTGCTCTTTGATACGCTTTTATAGGTATTTGTCCACAGATCCAGTTTATTGTTAGTATTATAAGTTCCTATAGAGTCAACATTTTGTTTTAGGCTCAGATTTGTAGAGCACATAATACAAAAAGCTGAATTAATCAACTGTCTTTTACTATCATTTATGTAGACAATCAAGAGCTAAGTCTAGCTGACACTTGTAGCTGAATTATACAATCTAAACTGATGATCAGTTCTCATCTTCACATTGCACAAGTATCCTAGTTTTATCTTCCATATCTTATTATGCTTAATACAGGGTCAACTACAGCATAGGAACTGGACCTAGGTGGGCAAAATTTCTTGATGCTGTAGAAGAAAGCTGACATGGGGAGTCGATGAATGGTAGTGATGTTGGACTCTAATGCCCTTTTGAGTGGACTATAAGTCATTAGTATGTGACTACAGATTTGAGGGTGTATAAAATAGTAGTACTTTTGAGCATTGATTTTTATGAGTATTGACATCTCCTGGCTCTACTGTTAATTTCTCATGGTAGCCTCATTCACTGTGTACTTTCCATTGTAACTATCTTGTACTTTAATATCATTAATTTGTCACTTTATGATATAGTTAACCAAGATTTTAAGCTGAAACTCTTCTTTTCACAGGACTCTAATAATGGGAGATAAGAAAGCTGGGTTTTCTGTTTTCTGGGCTGATGATGGTTTAGACACAGGACCTATCCTCCTTCAGAGGTCATGTGATGTCCAACACAATGATACAGTGGATACACTTTATAATCGATTTCTCTTTCCTGAGGGGATCAAGGCCATGGTCAGTATATTTCTGCAATCAAGAACAATTTAGTAAATCTTAAAATTCTGGAAATATTTTTCTTTTGTTGTGAATTGGCCAATATGAATTTTTACTAAAAATAAAAAGTTGAAAAACAAAACAAGATTTTATAGTTACCTAGAGGATGGGTAAAATCTGACCTTTAAAATTACATAGTCTATGGAGCTACCGTGTTCTTCTGATCAAATGGATGAACTAGCAATCAAACTGCTTCACTGATTTTTCCCAATACTTGAATTTCCAATCCTATTTATAATGACTGCTTGTAAAGAAGTGTACAGAATCTTAAGATATTTGGCTGTGCAATTTGGACTCCCTTCGAAAGTATTTGAAATCAGTCTATGTAGCAGAGTAAAATTTGGAATTATTTTACTAAAAAGCTTCAAGCGTGCACACAGCAAAGTAGAGATATATTAGCCTGTAAAAATATTTAAAGACAATTTAAGCGTCACTTCATTTTTTCCTCAAGTTTGGTGGGGTAGAAGGGGCAACACAACAATGGATAGTGAGGTTATGTAAAGCTGCAGTTTTGATTTAGGGGGGAAGAGAGCAGTTCTTTGGTTGCATGTTGAATGATTAAGAGATTAGGGCTTTGTGTCAGGAAGACACCAAAGATCTCATTTTACCGCTTTTTTGTTGTATGACAGCAGACAAGACACTTAGCTTCTTTAACCTTAATTTTCTTATCTAATATTATGTGGATGATACTGCCTGACTTAGAAGGTTGTTGTGAAAATTAAGTGGCATTTGTGTAAAGCATCTGGTACACAGTAGGTGCTCAAGAATGATAATTATAATCAAAATAGTATTATGTGTGTTCTGTGGCATTTGCTCAAGCCCAGTTCCTGTACTTGATGATATTATGGCTGGAGATAGGTGGAATTAGTGAGCTGTCAACCAGCCCTGCCCCTGGGGGGCTCCCTCCATGTGCTCTTTGGGAGGTGGTCAGCTGCTGTGGGTACTTAGAAATCTGAGAACTTGAACTCCGGTAGACCTCCCAGTGAAGGGGAGAGGCTCTCAATTCGAGGCAAACATCAATCTGGCATGGAACAGAATGCAGGACACACCCCAAAGGTAAATTCATGGGTAGACTCTAACTTGTTAAAATTCTAGGTGTCCAAAGCTAGAAAGCAAGTTGAGTGACATAAGTATAGCAATGTATTACTTTCTAGAATCCTCATGATGAGCAGAAATAACCCACAATGATTTATCTTATAGTTGTATTCTTAGAATTTCATTGTATCATCAAGGAGAGGTTGAAACTTAGTTAAATGAGGGAGTCAGTTTTAAGAGTATAGGCTTGATATTAGCTTTAGGTAGATCTTGCTTCTGACACCTTCAAGCTATCTCTGTGATACTGAACTAGTTGCTTAACTTTTCTAAGCCTCCATTTGCTCACCTGTAAAACAGGAATAATATTATTTACATGGCAAGACTGGTGTGATGTCTGCAATGGATATTTTACGTAAAGTAGCTAGCAAAGTGCTGGGCACATAGATGGACCTCAAGAAATGGTTATGATCATAGTCTGACTCTCTGGACAGATGTGTATATAGCAATTCTGTTAAGCAGAAATGTTAATTAAACCATGCCATTTCTGACCACTGGGTTGTGACATAGGTAATGTTTTTGGCTTTAGGTTGAAGCCGTCCAACTCATAGCCAATGGAAAAGCTCCTTGTATTCCCCAGCCAGAAGAAGGAGCAACATACGAAGTTATCCAGAGAAAGGAAAATGCTCAGGTATTTATATTAACTCAGTAACACAGCTCAAAGTTCATGACCCTCTACCTTTAAGTAGTTCCCAATGTACCATTTCCTGGCCAAAAGGTAGATCTGCCCCACCTTTACTTCTGCCACTGCTAAGGAGACATGTTTCTATTGCCTTTGACATTTGCAGCATTAGAAGGTTCATCCTGTGCTTCGTGCCTTTCTAGGTTTCTTGGGATCAGTCTGCTGAAGTTTTACATAACTGGATCCGAGGTCATGATAAAGTCCCTGGAGCCTGGACAGAGATAAACGGACAGGTATGTTCTAAGGACCAATTATCCTTTCTTCATGTTGCCTTTATAAGAGGTTTATTACACATACTCTAGGCTTCCTCTGGTTCTTCCCTTGGTCATGAGGAGGGTCTGTGATTCTAGGTATACATCAGCAGCTAAAAGAAAACCACCCGCTTTACTCAGCAAGTCTCGAGCATTGTAAGCATTACATGCCAGCATGTAAAGCAGACATGCGGCACGTCCTCTGCTCTCAAGGGGCCTGCAGTTTCATGGAGACAACAGAGAAGTGAATCAGTACTCACAGTGCAGTGAGACAAATGCTGTGCTGGAGGCCCAGACTCAGGGGTGTTAGGAAAGGCTTCGTAGAAAAGCTGACCCATGTGCTTACACGTGGAGAAGAGGTCAATAGGGAGTGAATGAGTCAGAGGTGAGGACCCAGAGATAGAAGAGTATACTACCCAGTCTAGGACTGGCAGAAGAATTCAGGGGAGAGCCTAGGGTGTGAGGAGCAGGTGTGAGAGGTGTGGGAGGGAGGAGGGCGGGGGCAGGAGCAGGAACCGCCTTCTAATCCCTGGGGAATCCACTCAACTCACCTCTTCCAGGAGGCTTCCTGACCTCACGCGCCCAGCCTGTTAGGGTTGTGTAGCCTTCCTCTCTGTTCCCACAGTGCCCGCCGACCTCTGATGCAGCATATTGTATGTTGTAAGGGTTTTTTTTTAACTGTTTATCCCTCCTCCCCCACTAGACTGTGAACCCCTTAGGGCCAAGGCACCATGTTACTGCCTTCATCATCTCCGCACTGGAGACCGGTTCTTAGTATGTTTTAGGTGCTAATAAAAATGTGCGTGATGAAGGACCAAGAAAGGAAGATTAGTGCAGTGGTTAAGAGTGTGGGACCTGAGGCCAAAATTTTTCCATTAAAATTCTGACTCTGCTCTCTGCTGTGTAACCTTGGGTGGTTTACTTAACCACTGGGTGCCTTGAGTTTCCTATTTTAAAATGGGAATAATAATAATGTCTCCTCTATAGGTTTTGGATTATTGTGAAGATTAAATGAGTTAAAAACTGATAATTTTAAGTACTTAGTCCCTGGCGTAGAATAAGTATTCAATATATGTTAACTATCATAGTGCTCAAAAAAACGAAAGGTTATAATCAAAGAATTATAAAAACAAATCAATCAGTATCAAGTTTCTTGGTTATAGTCTGGACCCACTCCTGGTTCCATGAACTCACAAAACGCCTTCTACTTCCATCAGTAATCCCACTGCGGTGTAGTAGTCTGTTTACGACTTTGCATCTGCCTACTGACCCCCACCAACACCAACACTCCCCTCGAAAACCCTACCTTCAGACAAGTCTGTGAGAGCTTTTCATCTCATTGACATTTTTATCAATATAAATAAATGATAAATGTGGACTCATCTGGATATAGGGCATTTTTGAAACCATTCATGCATTCATAGACTGTCTCTTGCTTTGTGTCATTTCTGCAGATGTTTGATACAGTCTCTCATACTGGGGTGTTCTGGGTTGATCATAAAGGACAGTTTCACCTTTTCTGCAGGGAGGGCTGCTAGCACACACCCCCGTTTGTAAGGGTGACTTCCTCATTGCACAATCTGGGTTTGATCTCCTTCTTAGATGGTCACGCTCTATGGCTCATCATTACTGAGCAGCTCTGTGCCTCCTGGAGAACCACTGGAAATCAAAGGCGCCAAGAAGCCTGGTCTTGTTACCAAAAATGGACTTGTTCTTTTTGGTAATGATGGAAAAGCAGTGAGTGTTCGATATAATCGCCTAAGAAATAACTTCTTTGATTATCTTCTGTAACCCAAGTTATTAAGGGAGTATCTTTCACAAGGTAATCTGGCTCTGCAGTGGAATGCAGGAGGGTCAAGATATCTGTGCCCTATTCCTCTCTGGGGATGAGCTGGCTCTACACGTGTGGATAACAAGGCTCCCCAGGATGGGCCCCACGGACGGCCATAGTCTGCTTTGTGATACGGTAGAAAGAGTTTGGAATTTCATCAGGAACAGGATGTGAATGACTGTTCTGCTACTTACTGTTCTTGGGTACCTCTACCCCCTGATCTCAGTCTCCCCATTTATAAAGCAGAGAGCAATCCCATCTGCCTGCCTGCCTTCCCACTGCCAGAGGCAAGGAGGATAAATGAGACGGATGTGACCCTCTTTAGAAGCTCCTTGCCTCTCCCTCACAGGCAGGGACCCCTCCCACACTGCCTGTGCTTGGGAGTGTGGGCTCTGGGCCTCCATGGGCTCCTGGGCAGCTTCCCAGTGAAGAAAGCAAAAGGGAATTTGCTGCTTACATGTACTTTCGGTAGCTTGCGGGACAGATAAGTTATTAAGGCTTCAGGGTCCAGTTAGTTCTGGGTTGTAATGCTCTGGTCCTTACTGGCTGTGTGGCTATTAGCGATTAGTTAGCTCATTGAGCCTCCATTTCCTCATCAGTGACACAGAAATAACAATGGCCCCTGCTTCCAGTAGGATTTATAAGATCAAGTAAGATACTTTGTCACATGCATGGGTACTTAGCCCTGTGCACGCTACTGTGTAAGTCTTCAGATGGGGGCAGTAGCAGCAGGAGCCAGAGCGGTAGTGGTTATAGGAAGTTTTAGTCCAAATACCCACATCCAAATGTCAAATTTTCAAGGGCTAATTATCTATTTTGAGATGTATCTACCCCTACACTTAACTTTCCCCTTTCTGCTGCCATTATTAAAATACCATTTCAGCCCTTGTACACGTAATGGTGAGAGCTTTGAGCTCATAGTTTTGTATTTGCCAAATAAGCTGGTCCTTATGTCCATATAAAGTGTGATTTCCTACCCTGCTACCTCACTTTTGAATTGTCCTAATCCTCAATTAGTCTGCCTGTTTTGTTGCAATCTGTAGCTGATGGTGAGAAATCTGCAGTTTGAAGATGGGAAAATGATTCCTGCCTCTCAGTACTTTTCAGCAGGTGAGACATCCACGGTAGAACTTACAGCCGAAGAGGTGAAGGTGGCGGAGACCATCAAGGTGAGCGCATGGTGTCCTTAATATTACTCTTACCTTGGAAAACGGAAACATTTTTGTATCCAGCAGTCCTCAACGTAATGGGGATGGTAATTTACTCTTTTGATTAGCTGCGATAGGATATCAACCCCAAACTGTATATGCAAATTTATTTCTCACTAATGAAATAATCCAAGGCAGTTCTAGGTTGGCATGGGGGCTGGAGGTTGAAGCTGGATCATGAGGATTAGGGGTAGAGTCACTCAGGGACCCAGCCTCTGCTATCTTCAAGGTCACTGGGGGTCATCTCCACTGCAGACAGCCAGGAAGGACAAGAGAGCACAGAGAAGTATGTGAGGGAGGCTCCTCCTGGGCCAAGACCACTAGTGCAGGTACTTCCGCTCATACTCATTGGCCAGACGTCAGTCACATGGCTGCATCTAACTCAAAGAGACGCTGAGAAATGTTGTCAAGCCATGTATCCAAGATGAAGAAGAAATAGGTTTGATGAGGAGCTAGCCAGTCTCTGCCACTGTCTTCCTCATGGCACATCCCTCGTCAAAGTTACCCTTGTTGTGTAGGTCATCTGGGCTGGAATTTTAAGCAACATCCCTGTTATTGAAGACTCAACAGACTTCTTTAAATCCGGAGCACGCTCAATGGATGTTGTCAGGTAAAACCACCGCCATACCAGCTCCCACCGGAGCACTAGGCATTTTGACTTTGACTTTGAAAATCAAATCCAAATCCCTTGTTCTCAATGTTACCTCTCTTGCATATCCATCTACTGTATTTCTCTTTTCTTCATCTGTTTTGGTTTGTCTCCATGATCAAATATATATATTCGTTCCCTTCTCTTTGTTACTAACCAGGAGTTGTTTTCTTATATCCTAAATACCTAGAAAACCAACCCTTCTAATTGTTCATTTCTTTGAAGATTTGTGCTCACATTTCTGAGCTGATTTTCCTCCAATATGACATTGGAATTGGGAAGCTCTGGGTGAGAATGTTAATCAGGAATTTCTGCTATAGTCTGATCGAGGAGGGTACCTGACATTGATCACACTACCCCCACAAATATTTTTTCCTACCCCCCCAAACTACCCTGTAAGATATATCTAGAATGAGGATTATCAGGCTCCTACCAAGGCTAATACCTTATAGTCAGAATTTCCCTCCAGAGGTTTGCAGCAAGGGAAAGGGGCCAGAACCCTAGAAAGCACTCGCTAACTAAACAAGATAAAGAATGTTAGTCCTCTTGTCATAGCCCCTCATGCTGGCAAAGCAAGTGTTCTTGATCAATATTCTGTTCATTTGTTTACTCACTTATTCCACAACATTTATTGAACATTTACTACATATCAGGACTAATTTTAGCACTGGGAATATTGTTGTGAATGAGATAAAAGTTCCTTCATTCACAGAGCTTTTATTCCAGTAATCAAAACAGTCATTTCAAAAGCAAAGAATATTATCAGAGTTTTGGGTCTTCAAATAACAAATTTCTCAGCTATGATTTGTGAATTTCTAGAAAATTCTAATCTGCTCAGCAAAAGATTTCAATACTGCTAATACTGTTTTTTGCTAGCAAGATACCCTTGCAATAATTACCCATTTCCTGTTTGAGTGTCTGAATTACCGTAATCATTTGATGTTTATTCTCTCGAACTACCATCTCCTTTAGAGAATAAATGCCTGAACAACTGTGGTAATCTTTCTATACTGTATGTGGCAGACCAGTGCTATTCAAGAAATGTCAAGTAACAGCGATAATTTGAAAAATTAACAGTGAAAAATGAAAAGATTAGAAAGGATTTCAAAAATTATATCCAGCATGGTTCTAGCTAGTACCTACATTAACCACATCAGACAAACAAATGTTTGTTTTATTCTTATACATGATTGAGAGAAAATACTCTACAGTATGACTATTGTTTCTCATAATCTGTACAGTTAAGACACTTCCTTTATTTCTTATTTCTTGTGTACCTTTGAAAGGAAAGGAACTTATTTTATGTGCCCCTATCGCCTTGCTTACAAGTGAGTAAAATGGTTTTGCTTAGGTTTTTCTTTTTTTTTCAGTCATGTACAAAGTTTAAAACAAACAAAGAAAAATTGCCGGTGTCCTTCGAGACAGCTTTTTAATTTTTTTCTCCAGCCTTATCAATTTCTTTGATTAGTATCATAAAAGATCTCCTAGGATATAAATAGGCATGTGACATAAGTCTTACTTCAAAGCTGTTTGACAAATACAGTCCCCCTAAACCCTTTAAAAATGTAACATGAGCTGGTTCTTACTTGAAGGCTGGTTGAAGAGATCAGACAGAAATGCGGTGGGCTCCAGCTACAGAATGAAGATGTCTATATGGCCACCAAGTTTGAAGACTTCATCCAAAAAGTCGTGAGGAAACGGAGAGGAGAAGATGAAGAGCCAGAGCTGGTAGTGGATCATGTAAGCTTCCACGCGGTTTACCCCCCGAGTCCACCCGATCCATGCACTAGGAAAGGACGCTGGTCCTTGCATTTGTTCCTTCCGACATTTATAACCTCTTCAGTGAAATAACGGTTTTTGAGATATAATTCAGATACTATAAAATTCATGCCTGTACAATGTACAGTTCAGTGGGTGTAAGAACAGTCGCAGAGCTGGACAACCACCACCACTGCCTGACTGTGGAACATTTTTGTCCTCCTCAAAGAAATCCCATATCCATTGACAGTTATTCTTTGCTCTCCCACCCCTGCCCCAGAAACCACCGATGTGCTTTCTGAATCTGTGGACTTCTTCATCTGTTTTGGTTGGTTTCCATGATCAAACACATATATTCATTCCCTTCTCTTTCTAGACATTTGTGCAATAGAATCATGTAATGCATGGCCTTTTGCATCTGGCATCTTTTCCTTAGCATAATGTTTTGGGTTCATCCATATTGTAATGTGTACCACTTCATCCTATTCCTGGACAATAATATTTCATTGTATGGATAGACCACATTGTGTTTATCCATTCCTCAGTTAATATACATTTAGATTATTTCTACTTTTTGGCTATTATGAATAATACAGCTATAAAAATTCATGTGTAAGCTTTTTCTGAACATATGTTTTCAGTTCTCATGGCTAAATATTCAGAAGTGGAACTGATGAGTCATATGGTAATTTAACTTTTTGAGGAACTATGAAATTGTTTTCCAAAGCAGCTATACCACTTTCCATTTTACATTTTATAATTAATAAAACTCACTGCTCTTACAGATATTCAGCTGTTTGTCCAGAATAAATAGATTCTTTCAAGCCTTTGGGTAATTTTCTGAATAATTGAAAAGATTATTTTGACAACATTTTCTAACATTCTTGTTGCTATTATGAAGGAGCAGGTTTTCAGGGTTCCTTCATCTACTGTTTCAGAAGTTTTTAATAAAACTCAGGTAAACTCGGAAAGCAATTTAACCTTATCTGGTTAAGAACATACATTTTGAAGTCAGACCAACTTAAGTTTGAATCCAAGTAGCATTGCTTTCTAATTGTGTGATCGTTGGCAAGTTACTTAGCATCTCTAAGCCTCAGTTTCCTCATATTTTAAATGGGACAATAATAATATCTACCTCATAGAATTGTTGGAAGAATCAAGTTAGATGATAGACGTAAATCACTTAGCATACACCCAGAATTAGGAGCTTAGGAAAGTGGACTTATAAGCAGAGAGACTGGACACAGCAATTCAGGTGAACTTTCCTTTATTATATCCTCCATAAACACAATGGAAATGTTTGATAGAGCATGAAAACTGTGGGACAAGATAAGATACCCTCTTCCTATTTTTCATTTGTTTTGTTCTTAAGCATCAGCCATTTCTCCATATGAAATGATTTTTGAATCATTAAATTTCCCCCTTAATACCTTGTACTGACATGAAATTTTATTCCAACAGTGCTCTTTCACGTATATTATTTTAATTATTCTTCATAATAACTGTATGAAGCAGGTTTCATTATCTTTATTTTATTGTTGATAAAAACTAAGGTTCATAGACGTTAATGAGCTAACATAACATTTGCTTGCTGACTAATGGCAGAGGATGGACTTAGGCAACACATATGTAAGACAAAGCGAAAATAGGGTGGAATTTAAGCAAAGAAAAGTTAAAATGACCCCAGTGTAAAAAAAGGAAACCTGTTGACAAAGGCAGTTTCAAAGATTTAAGTGAAAGCATTGGCTGTGCTGCATAGCTGTTGCCACGAGATGGTGCTGTTTTCATTGTCTCGAGGTCTGCGTTCACTATCACCAGGTAAGGAAGAAAATCTGAGATCTTAGTAAGGCCCAGCCTAGGGTACTTTTCTGTCATCACAGATGCTAACCTCCTGCCTCACTGGCCAAGCTGAGCATCGTGAGGCTCAACTCTTACTTACGCTTGTCTCTGGACAGTAGGAGCTAGAATCCCGTAGACTTAACTTCTGCTGCTGCATTAGTGGTTAAGCTTCTTTGTTGCTCAGCGGTATTAGATGGGGAAGCACAGAAATCTATTGAATCTCTTAATATAATTCTCTCTCTTAGGTTTTAAAGGAGGTCAATGAAATGAAAGTAAAAATGCCTCATCAGTGTTTCATAAACGGACAGTTCACAGATGCTGATGATGGGAAGACTTACGACACAATCAACCCAACAGACGGATCTGTGAGTCATTATCTAGGGTGCATAGTCACCACCGCTTATGGATTGTTAATATGTACACAGTTGTAAACCAGATGGTCTTAAGAGGTTACTTTATTCTGTCACTCTGCCTCCAAGCACTAATATAAATATACTTCATGCATTTCTTTCAACTATTCAATGCTGGTACTGGCCCCTGTTAACTACAGGAACCCATTTATAGAATGAATATTTATGATGAATTTAGACAGACAGCTATACCTCTACACATCAGAGGCACACCTCCACATAAAGCTATACATGGACAAACTTTTCAGACCTTGAAAGCTCATGGCAAGTAGTCTAGCCTTCCTAAGGCACCAGAAAGAAGAGGTATGTTCTCCCTAAATGTGTCTTTCCATAGTGTAGTATGACAGGAGTACCAAATTTCAGGCTCAGAATTTTCATGTTAAAATTCTTCTCTACTGCATTACTGGGCATATTAATTTTCAATCATAACATTCTTTGGATTTTATAATACTCTATTTTTCCTATTAATATAATTTTGATTCCAAGAAGCCTATTTACATATCTCCATATAAATAACTTCTAACCTATTCTTACTTATCTTAAAATAGACAATATGCAAAGTATCCTACGCTTCCTTGGTGGATGTTGACAAAGCGGTTGCAGCAGCAAAAAATGCTTTTGAAAATGGTGAATGGGGAAGAATGAATGCAAGAGAAAGAGGAAGATTGATGTACAGGTGTGTTTTTTTTTTTTAAACCGGAAGTCCGGTACCTTTGGATATTGGCTAACAGTGCCAAGACTTTTAAACTTTCTTCTAGACATTCTAGTATGAGCTTGTTACAGAATATGTCTTCTGTTACTTACGTCATGTAAAATCCCATATATGTGAGCTCCTGAATTTCGGATTACTGCTTGCGTCAGTCAGCATCCTGGAAGGAAAATAAGTTTCATCAAGAATTGTTTGCAATGGATGCAGATGCGGGCAAGGTAAGGGATAATGAGGTACCCAAGCAAGGGTAGCAGTAGGAGAAGGCTGTCGCTGCTCCAAGGTCTGAAGGGACAGAGGAAGGGGCTCTTACTAGAATCTGGCCAAAGCTGTAGCTATAGAAGAAGACCACCCTACAGTGGTTCTTGGTGAAGACACACAGCTGCTGCTAGAGTTGGGGGAATCGAATCCCCGACCACTTTCTCCTCCAGTTCTCCAATCTCCTGGAGGTGCCACCTGTTGTCCTCTCATTTGTTAAGCCCAGAGAGAGACGGGAGCCAAGTCATATAGTCTGTAAAGGTCATCCTCCCAGGTCACGGAGCAGGGTGGAGAATGGAGACAGGGCCGCAAATGGAGACTATGCGGCTCTCTGTTGTCTTCAAAGACAGATTTTAAATCTACTTGTGTGTAGGGGGTAGGAGAGAGGAGAAAAAGGCTGAGATCTGGAAAGGTCACTACCAGTTGGTAACTGAGCGTGCAAGAGCAATTAAATTCAAGGATAAACGCAGTGTTCTGTTTACCTAAAGCCACACAGCTGACCTTGGTCAAACCAGCTCTTAGAGCAGGAACTGAAAGAAACCCTGGGGGAGGGGGATTTCAAGCCCGACCGTAAGAAAGTTAAAGGGAGGAAGGAAACCAAATGGTGGAGGTGAACACAAAAGATGAGTTTGGACTATTTTATAGTCATTAGACAGTCTCAGATTTATTTCTATCTTGTCTTCTTCAGTTAGTCCTGGAAATATTTCTGTTCCAACCAGAAATCCTCAGGAGTTCATAGGTTCTCAAAGGGTGTGGGCTGTACGCTCTCATCTCCCTGTACATCCACGACCTGGCCAGATTCCCGTTCTTTTCTGTCGTTGATTTCCCTGGATCACTGGGGCTCCGTCACTCTTCTGCTGCTTATACATTTATCAGGCAAACTGCACAGGCTTCCAACACCTTCTGCCTCTCCTTTGTAACTCTTGGAACAAACTGTGAAATTATTTGTTGAATGTCTGTCTTCCCTGATGGACTATAGTCTCTGTGAGGACAGAGACCTGGTCCATTATGTTCACCTCTGAGTTCTCAGCCCTTCAGTTGGTGCCTTATACATAATTAGGCCTCAGTCAATATTTGCTGAATGAACTTCTTTCACTGACCGTACAGACTTGCAGACTTACTGGAAGAAAACCAAGAGGAGCTGGCAACCATTGAAGCCCTCGATTCAGGGGCCGTCTATACTCTGGCCTTGAAGACTCACATTGGAATGTCTGTGCAAACATTCAGATATTTTGCTGGCTGGTGTGATAAAATTCAGGTAAATGCAAATGTTATTTGTCTCCAAGAAGAAAAGGGAAGACTGTTTATTAGACTGTATGGACACTGTTTAGAGCTATCTCTTATGTACATTTTATCATATAATCCTTATAATACTCAATCTAAAGTAGGTGGGTAGCTATTATCCTTTATTACAGGTAAGGAGACAGGCTTGAGAACGGTAAATGCCTTGCCTATAGTCACATGGTAAGTAAACCATGGAACTAGGATTTGAACTCAAGATTTTCTGAACTAAATTCTAATGATGTTTTGTACATTACTATTAGAGGGGACCTAATAGTCTTCTGAACATACAGGGAGAAGCCTGGTATCATGGGGATACTGCAAACTCAAATGCCCACAGAGGCCAGAGAGCTAACAGATGGGCTAAGCAGGCTGGGTATAAGAAAAAAAAATTTTAAGACAGGGGTGCAATAAATACTTCTTTTTACTTTTTATAACAAGCATCAGAATGCATGCCATTCACAGACTCATGATATCAACCATCACAGCCATGTTATCAGGAGCAAGAAGGAGGAAGTGAGGAAGGGGGAATAAAGGGCTTGAAAGATAAAAGGGCTTGAAAAAGCATTCCCACCCTCCCATTGCCTACGTGTCTATCTTCTATTGGGCAACTCTATCTGCCAAGGAGACCGGGAAACCTAGTATTTTATCTGGGCACATTGGTGCCACCACTATTAATACAGAGTCCAATTGCCAGCTTTGCCACTTACCAGCTGATGTTGTTAAAGGTATGTTACTCTCTGACCACTACTTACCTCATCTGGAAATAGGTCACAAGAATACATAGCCTTGCAAGTTATGCAATGAGGATTAGAAACAGGTGTTTATGTACTACAGAATTAGACCAGTCTGTAACAGAGTAGGTCTGGCACATAAATGTAGTTTTTATTATTGTTCAGCCATAAAGCCATACATGTATAAGCAATTAGTAGTGGTGATTCAGGTCTATGCTTTATTCTCTGAAATCCAAATATCCCTGAAACCTGAGAATTGATGGGTTAAGTGGTTCAGACTCATTTGTTGCCAAAACCTGACCTGAACCAATGTGAGTCTATTTATATAACTTACAGTGAACATTCATATGTTTTGCTGAATAAATATTAATGTGTTTGATTATGGGTGCACTGCCTCAGACCCTACAGGGAATTATAGATCATGTGACATAATATAAGTATATACATTATATTATGTTTCTAAGGTCCAAAAAATTCTGAATCCCAAAACATACCTGGCTCCAAAGGTTTCAGATAAGAGACTGTACACTTGTAATTAGAAACAGCACTAATATTTTATGTGGCAAGACAAATGAATAGCTTCAGGTAAAGACTGTTGTCATCAATCAGTTGGGATTAAGTTTGGCTGCGTCTAATGGAAAACCTAAGCAAGAAGTTTGCTTTTGTCCAAATTTCAAGGAGTCCAAAGGCAAGCAGTCAGGGCTAGTACATAAGAGGCAGACTCCTTCTTTCTCTCTCTGCCAGGCCATCCTTATTACCATGTGATCTCTACCCTCAAGGCTGTCTCATGGTCTCATGATAATCACTGCAGCACCAGCCATTTCAGCAACATTCTGAGCAGGAAGAAGGAAGAGTTGGGGGAATCAAATCCCCGACCACTTTCTCCTCCAGTTCTCCTCCAGGAGTAGGGGGAAGGGTAAAAGATCATTTATTAGAGCTGAGTCAGACTACTTTGAAGCACATTTCCCTGCCAGTGCCTTGTGCTTACATTTTTCCATTGACCATCCTTGTCTGATATGGAAACTGACAAACATAGTATTTATCTGGGCACATTGCTGTCACCATTATTAACATACGGTTTCTTTCACTAAATACAGAGGGAAGAGTGGACATCGGGCAGGCAATTAACATTCTCTGCCATGCCAAGAAATTGGGAATAGAGATGACTAAATTAGAATTACGTTTCTTCTCCTATGTCTCAGTTTCTTTCAAGAAAGAAATAGCAGGGTTGTTTTTGTTTTCGTTTCAGCATGGATATATCTCTTACAAATTAAATTCTGCCTTTTCATGTCAGCTAAGAAAAATTAAGAGAGGTGGGCAGAAAATGGGTTCTTTGAGATTAAATTTACTCGTCTAAATTACTGACCTTTTTTATTCTTAGGGTTCTACAATTCCAATCAACCAAGCTCGTCCAAATCGTAATCTGACCTTCACCAAGAAGGAGCCGCTTGGGTAAGACAAGGAGAGTGCCTCTGAGTGGCTGTGCAAACTGCGTTACCTGGAGACAACTAAGGATGTGGTCTTTCTGTCGCTGCAGTGTCTGTGCTATTATCATCCCCTGGAATTACCCGCTGATGATGCTGGCATGGAAGAGTGCCGCATGCTTGGCAGCAGGCAATACGTTAGTGCTCAAGCCAGCACAGGTAAGACACAAAGGGCCCGGGGCAAAATCTCCTCCTCTCCTATTTGCTTAAGAATGACATACATGTATAAATATTATGTCTCTAACAAAAACAAGATTGTATTATTATGACATCTTTTCATCTGTCATGGGCATCTTTTCTTATTGGTAAATATTCATTTTTAATAGCTACCTAATGCATCCAATGGAGATTCCACAATTGGAATCTCCCATGACAGTGGAGGTAAGCCTAGTGTAGGTCAGTGAAATTCACTGAATTTCTACAAGCCAGTTCAATTCTTGCAAAATGCAAAATGCCCAATAATTAGGGAATAATTTAACTAAATTATTAGACATCAGAGGAAAAAGTATTATACAGGCATTCAAATTCTAATGATTAAAAATATAGTAAAGATATGGAAGATGAGGAAAAAGCATGCCAAAAATGTCCATAATTGTGGCAAGTTTGTGAAAATATATATACATATGGATAAGGAAATAAAACATAATAATTCAGGTGACAGAGTCCTCAAAAAAATCTTTTAATGATGCAATAGATTTTCAAGAAAAAATATAGGGACTGACTTAATATTTGGCTGAACATTTACTATGTACAGTGTACAGTAGTAGACATTCTGAGGTACACAAGTCATGAAGAAAAGTTGGGCTCTATTTTAGAAGAGTTTACACTTTGTTACTGATGAACTCCCTTTTTATTTCTTCTTAAGACTTAAGAAAAATACAGTTGCATTTGGCTTAACTACATAGTCGTCTTGTTTTACTCACTAGAAACAATTTCATTAAAAAAATAGGTATGCCATCAAAAATTTTAGAATTCAAAACATACCATGAGGGAGTGAAAAGTCTCCCTTCTAGCCTCATTTACCCCAATCTACCTCCCCAAAAGCAACAAATGTTACTAATTGTTATTAGTTTCCTAGGTATTCCAGAGATCTTCTCTGTACACACACACACACACACACACACACACACACACACACACACACACACACACACACTTTCTAACCCATTAGAAAAAAAGAAAGAGGAAGGGAAGGGGATATGAGAAATTGCTAATTAAAACAAATTGCGTAAGGTTTCTGTTGCACAAGATGCATTAAGTTCTAGAGCTCGGCTGTGCATCATTTTGCCTGTAGTTAACAGTGGTGTATTGTACACCTAGGGAGCTGGGGCAGAAGGGACAGAGGGAGAGAGACAGGAGGACAACACTTCCCCTAGCATACCTGTGTTTGGTCCTCACTTTGGGAAACCTGCTTCCCATACTCCCAATGACAACAAACAAACACAGAAGATATGATCAAGCCAGACAGTGCAAAAACCCTAAACCTGGATACTAACAAAAACAAATTGATTCAACCATATTTCCAATAAGTGACATTACTGTGCAGAAGGGAGTGGCGAAGCACTCACCCAAGTAAGTTTTGACTGACATTTGGACTATATGCCCTCAGACTAAAGCCAAAAGCCCTGCAAATAAACATTGAACTCTAATTAATAAGCTTCTTTGTCATAGGAACATGGCTTAATAATGCTCAAATTACTTTCTGTACATTTTAGGATTGAGCAAATAAGTAAACATATCGTGGATATTGGGAGCCATGTTTCTCACTCTTGGAGAAGAGTCAAACACGAAAAGGGGGAAGGATTGGATGAACCCTGAGACACTGAATAGAGGCATTGGTGTAAACTCATGGGTTTTAATATATTTAGGTAGGTCGATAAAAGAAATGGACATGTGGCAATAGGTAGAGAAAGAGATAGATGTGTGTTTACATGTCTTTTTTATACACACATCTATTTCCCAGCCCAGTCTACTGAGAGAGCATAGAGTAATGACATTTCAATAGGGTCCAGGCCTTGGTTTCTAAAATTCTGAAATCATTTTGTTTCTGACACTTTTGACACCAAGTGTGTGTGTTTTTTTCCCCATATCAACCTGTTCTCAAATTCTCCAGACACCAACTGGATATGCTACAATTCAGTTCAAATCCAACAGTAACTGTCTGGAGTTTTAGCATAAACCCTACAGGTAAAGGGCTCAGTCCACAAGACTGCCCCCACTTCAGATGCCAGTTTGAAGCCCTGGGCCTCCTAGACTTCTGATCAACCAGCTACCGATCTGAGGTTTCCACGACCCACTCCTCAGGTGCAATAATTTGCTAGAATGGCTCACAAAACTTAGGAAGGCACTTTACTTACTATTGTCAATTTAGTGTAAAGGATATCATTACAAAGAATACAAATAACAGTTAGATAAAGATGTACATAGGAAAGGTTTCAACTCTGTGGAGGTTGGGTGCTCCACCCTCCCATCACACAGATGCAGTCACCAACCCAGAAGCTCTCTGAATTCCATTGTTTTTATGGAGGTTTCATTGCTCAGGCATGATTGATTAAATCATGGGCTGCTGGTGATTGGACTTAACCTCTGTCCCTACCTCCATCCCTAAGATGGGCTGAAAGTTCCAATCTTCTAATTATGACTTGGTCTTTCTGGTGAGCAGACCCCACCCTGAAGCTACTCAGGGGCCCAGCTACCAGTCATTTCATTAGTATACAAAAGACACTTTTCATTCTAGCGTTCCAATAATTTTAACTACTGTGTGCCAGGAACTGGAGACAAAGACCAAATATACATTTCCCTTTATGTCACAGTTTTAAATTACCCTTCTTCACTAAAAGAAGCCTGGACTCCTTGAAGAAATGGCTGGAACATCTTTTTGGGGCTAAAAATCAAGGAAATGCTCAAAAAATGATAGGAACCTCTCAGAAAGATACAGGAACCATACAAAGGGACTCCCATCAGCCAAATCTGTATCAATTTGAACATTAAAAGAAATGGTAAAAGTAAAAGATTATAACATACTGAATAAGATAAGAATCCATGAGTTCACATGGATTGATTAATTAATTAATGAGGTTAAAGCTTTTATAGTGGAAGCCAACTGAGACAGTAGAAGGAATGATAGAAAAATCACCATTTAGCAGCCATCCTAGTAATCATTGATTCAGGCAGGAGTCATCAATGGATACTAAAACCAGTGGATGGAAGTTTGCATAGTAACTTAATGTTTAAATAGTCTAAGAGTACCTTTCTACAAAATATATACAAATTACCAAGTATAAGATAGTAACTCACAGTGATGGAACCTGGCAGACCACCTTTACCAAATGATCGACTTCAGCATTTTCCATACTGGGACTATTCCATATCAGACTTGCCTTTGACATGATACATGAGAACTCAGCCTCACTCCTGTGGTGTTCTTGCCAAAACTGCATAACCTGAGTCTAACCATAGCCAATCAGCAGGCAAGTCCAGATGGAGGGACATGGTCCCAAAGAACTGGCCTGTAGTTATCAAAAATGTCAGTGCAATGAAATATGAAAGAGAACTTAGAAGTCTTCTAGATACAGGGGACTGCAGGCATGATAGCAAAGGCAATTTTGATCTTGGATTTTCTTTTTCCATAAAGCACATTATTGGGACAATTGGTGAAAACAACACGATCTGTAAATCAGGCTTTCTATTGGTTGTTAATTTCCTGATTTTGGTAACTGTGCTGCAGTTATGGAAAAGAATTCTTTGTTTTTAGGAAAGGCACACAGAAGTATTTAGAGGTAAATTAAGCCTCTCTATGTCTTTCTTACTCTTAAACAGTTCAGAAAAAGATAAAGGGGATACAGCAAATGTAGTAATATGTTAACATTTGAGGAGTCTAACAGATACATAAGAAGTCTCTGTTATTTTTGCGATATTGCTGTAAGTCTAAAATTATGTCAAAAGAAAAGAAAAGTTAAAATGAATTTTAGTGCGGGCATAAAGAGAAAACAGAGTATTGGTCTAAGCACAGGATAGAGTCTGAAGAAGGTAATTGCTGTCGGCTTTCTGCGCAGGTCACGCCCTTGAGTGCTTTGAAGTTTGCAGAGCTCTCTGTTAAAGCAGGCTTTCCAAAGGGGGTGATCAACATCATTCCAGGCTCAGGTAAGCCATCACAGGGGGCAATCAGCATCATTCCAGGCTCAGGTAGCCATCAAAGGGCTCTCTTTGCTATAACTAGTGAATGGTCCAGGGGTAGCTGAATGACTGTTTTCCCACTGGAATCTTCCCTGTTTTATAACTCTATTAAAACTAAATACAGTTTACCAAACAGTTGACTTAAGGATAAGTATACTATTATCTACTAAAAATCTTAAAAGCGGAAATATAATGGCCAGTGAATGGGATGGGAAGGGCAGAAATCATACAACATTGTAAAACTACCGTAGGTGGCCCATTTCAGTTTTTTAAAGTTACTTTGGAAAATCGAAAAACTTTGGAAAGGCTTACCCATCTTTCGGGGGGCTGGCAGTTTCATGTAGGACATTACTTACATTTTTGTCAGTTTGAAATTAACATAGAAAATGTCAAACTAGCATTTAACTGAGAGCCTATAAATTTACCTCAATGAATTCAAAGCCACCATCACCACATGAACTTACATATTGTTTTAATCCATGTTTTCTGCCCTAATTCTGCAGGTGGCATAGCAGGACAACGCCTTTCTGAACATCCTGATATCCGCAAACTTGGTTTCACTGGTTCCACTTCTATTGGCAAGCAGATCATGAAAAGGTATTGGTTTTAATGTGTTGATTTGCTGCAGATCTGTTAAGCCAGGTTTTTGTTTTTGTTTTTATTTTTCTAAATAGGGTGCTTTTGGGAGGACAAAAACCACATCAAATTTAGAAATCTACTTATCACTGCAGGTTTTGAAATTTTTAAATATAATAAAATACTTTCCAAAGTGTAAAGCCCAGAGTCAATAAAGCCGTATTGAAATTCTACACCCTACTGGTAGCTACGACAACCTAGACCGAAAAATCTTCTGTGCTAAAGCTGTGAACCAAATCATTTTGGAAGCAGAAGAAATTGAGAAGACATACAGAATGACAAATCTGGATGACATAAAATGAATTCCTAAAAAACAGTTAACATCAGTTTTGAAAACTGCAAATGATCTAAATGTCCAAAATAAGGCAGTGGTTAAAGTATGTTAACATAATAGAATACTGTACAGTCATGTTCATTTTTTATATTTTTAATAACATTGAAAAATCATGTTAAAAGGTAAATGGAAATAAACATAAGGTATAAAATTGTATATGTTGGGTGATCCCAACTAGGTGAAATAAGGCAAACGCTATGATTGGACACAAACCAGAAATATGTCAAAGTGGTAAAAACAGTTGGTCATTAAGCCATGGAATGAAATTGTGTGATTTTTTTTCTCTCCTATCTGAAGTTGTAGTGATATTTTTTTAATGTTTTAAATAATACTACTTTTGTAAGAAGGAGGAAATACACAATATACTTCTAAAAATTGGTATTTTTCCCCCAGTGTTCCTGTAATCTGGTTAGAGGTTAAATTACTTGGCAAGCCTTTATGTAAACAAAATTCTTACACCTAAAGAATCTGAACTTACCTATGAAGATCTCTAATCCTTTGACCACAGAATTAAAAAAAACAAAACACTTTTTTATTATAGAAAATTTCTAGTATCTACAAAACACACAGAATATCATAATGAACTCCCACATGCTCTTCACCCAACTTCAACAGGTATCACCATTCTACAAGTCACATTTTGTCTTTTAGTAAGTTTATTAATACTTCTAAGGCTCAGTATGTTTTCCATGCTAAGTGGTAACTTAAGGTTAAAAAGGCAAGAGAAAGCAAGAAGGAGACAGACAGACAGAACTGTCATTTCCAATCTCTTTTCCTCTAGCTGTGCTGTGAGCAACTTGAAGAAAGTTTCCCTTGAACTCGGAGGCAAGTCCCCACTTATAATATTCAGTGACTGTGAACTTGACAAGGCTGTGCGAATGGTAAGAGTGGATCAGATCCAGCTAAATAGGTGCCTACTTCTAAAACACATCTTATCTCCTTATTTATCAGAAGACTTAACGTGAGATTTGGTTTTTCTCTAGTCTTAAATACAAACCATCCTCTTTCTGTTTAGGTTTGGGAATACTCAGAGCAATTAATTTTTAAAATAATGTCTGTAATTTGTCTCCCTAAGGTATTTTTAAACCTCGGGGTTTGGGAATCTTTCTAAATATTCGTGATTTATACAAATGATGTGGAGATTTTAAAAACACAGTATGGCATACAAGTATTACATATAAATGTATAAGACAATGTAGATTTTCTTGCAACACAAAATTTGTCCATAGTGGTATGTACTTATTGTTACATTTTTTTTGAAAAGGGCCCATGGACCAAAAGGGGGAAAGGAGAAACAAAGTCTGTAAAAAACACGCTCGATCAAAACTGAATATCTCCAAGCAGTTTATATCACTAATTACACCAAGGGATTTTGTTTCCTATGACTTCTCTATGTGGTCTGCTGTCTTCCAATAACATGTAAATCTCCGTGTGTGCAATTTTTATGACAACCTTTACTTCCCAAGTAATGTTAACAATATTTTGTCTTCTGCTGCCGAAGGGAATGGGAGCAGTATTTTTCAACAAAGGAGAGAACTGTATTGCAGCTGGCCGGTTGTTTGTAGAAGAATCCATCCACGATGAATTTGTGACAAGAGTGGTAAGATGTCTTCAAAGTTGATTCTAACCAATTGTATAGAAATTACATGAAAGTACATCTGGCATTGGTAATGAGTGTTTAGTACCATGGTTACGTATTTTTTAAAAACAACACAGTCCTTAATCTTTGAGAGCTACTTTGTTATATAGATTTACAGGTCACTTTATATAATGTTTAGACTTTGCTTCAAAATAACCCAGAGGGGAAGAAGTGAGTAGGGGAGTAAATTGGCCATGAGTTGGTAATTATTGAAGCTGGGGTAATGGGTACATGAGGTTCATTATATTGTCTACTTTTATATATGTCTATAATTTTTCATAGTAAAAAGTTATAGGTCTATATAAAGAAAACCATCATTATCCATACCTTGCTCTTTACTTATAGTACATTATAGATTTGACACTTGTGGAAGATAGACTCCTTGATTTTTATATACCTCTAACTTGATTATGAGTGCTACACCACTCAATCCTTGCAAATCCTCAATACACAGTTAACAGGACAGCATATCATTTCCTCCACTAAAATAGATAGATGATAGATGGATAGACAGATACCCCCTATAGATTGGTCATGATTCTATAACTATGGGACTAAAAGCCATTTAGACAAATATTAAAATTAATTCTGTGGCTAAAATAAGCTCTAAACTATACTGCATTATGTCATGGTGGTACAGTAATCATGAATTTGTATATTTGAAAACCCAGCCCCCAGCTTCTTTTTTTCAGAGCCAATTTCCCTACCACACCTCCAAGAAGCAAAGGCATTCTTTCTTCATGAAAGTGGAGAATGAGGCACGTGGAGAGGCAGCTGGTGGGCAGTAACTGCCTCCTGAACATCCCTGTAATTCGATTTGTGCCTCAGTAATGAACAAGTTATAGTATTATATGTCAAGGGCTTTCACAGCTATATCTTTTTGAAATTTCAAATGCTGAGACCAGAAATGTCAGGGATTTATTGTACCAGTCCATCAACAGATTGTTTTGCACTCAGGTGATTTGTGTTTATTCATTCACTCATTCAACAGCTGTTTCTTGAGCACTTACTGAGCGATTATTGCCAGGCCTAAATTCAAATTCATGGCCTGCTGGGTCACAGGAACTCTCATGCTTTGTTCTCACTAGAATTGTACTTAACATTAGAAAATGCAGAAAAAGATTAAGGTAACTGATGTTCACAACAGACAATTGCAAAGACATGTCAGTGATGAACACTGTGAAATAGAAATGGTTTTTCATCGGAACATTCAAGCAATTCCTTGGGCATGGCTATATTGTGAGAATTTTACAAGGGCAGCCTGCCACATTTGGGGAGAGAAAAAGATAACAATGTGGCTGTTTTAGAAATCCTTTTGCCATGAAGCACATAAGTATGCTGTGTTAACAAAAATTCCAGACCATTAGGTTTGCTATTGTAGTGGGCTAATATTCAGGAGAATTTTAATATAATGTGTGTAATTTATGTACTGTTAGAACTCAGTGGATAAAACTTGGATTTTTGAGTCAAGAAAACTCTAGTATATGGTGGTGGTGTGCTCGAGGACAAGTCCCTTAGCCTACACCTCAGTTTCTTCATCTGTAAGGCAGAAATAGTAAACCTACCTCCAACGCTACTGTGAAGATGACACATCTTTTGACAGTGCAGTATAACACCCACCACATGGTAGATATTCTGTCAAGGGAACCCACTATATTACTAACAATCAATTATGTTTTGTGAACTGGATGACATACAGGTGGAAGAAATTAAAAAGATGAAAATTGGTGATCCACTTGACAGATCCACTGATCACGGGCCCCAAAATCATAAAGCCCACCTGGAAAAGCTCCTACAATACTGTGAAGCTGGAGTGAAAGAGGGGGCCACCTTGGTGTATGGAGGAAGACAAGTCCAAAGGCCAGGTAAGATCACCTCCGTAGGAGGTATGCAGGGCCCCTGACTTCTTAAGTTGGAATGGATGGTAACAGTTTTCAATGGGGCACCATCTTGCCTCAAAAGTAAATAGTGGCATTTATGTTATGATCAGAAGAATTATTTTCTAGATACTACTTAGCCACTTATAAGCTGTGGCACCTTGGACATGACAATTTTTCAGAGCCTGTTTCCTATTAGGTAAAATGGGATGAAATGTGCACACCCTACCTTAGAAGGCTGTGAAAATCAAGTAACGAAGTGGCTGTGACAGGCCCTTAGCTGTATGGTTAACAAGTGTAATGGATACCTGTGCTGTTCAGGCTCTGGTAATCTTGGTTCCTGGCACTGTGAGATTTCATCGTAGCCAGCAGAGCATGGGAAGGATTCATTCCTATTGTCTAAAGCAGTACCTGTTCCTAAACTATGTGAATGGCTCTGTGTCATGATACCCAAAAGGAGAGAAAAGCAGACAACAATTGCAGAGATGCATTTTTCACTGCTGTGTGTATGTTGTGCACCAATGCCTTATACTGAAAAGGAATAATTAGAAGGAAAAACATTCAAGATTTATCCAATGTTTCCCATTTAAACTGAATTTCCAGGTAACTGAGTAGCTGAGAAGGGAACTTCTTTTTTTTTTTTTTAACAGAAGAATCCCTGCTAATTAATGTACAAAAAAAAAAAAAAAAAAGATAGAAAAACCACCATTTTGCAGCCCTGATTGGATGAAATAATTGATTTATGCAGTGATCAGCAAGGAAGGCTAAAGTTATTAGGGGAAAGGTTGATGGGGACCTGAGTATTTGCAGGGTACCAAAGTATCACCCCCAAGATTGCGTGGCAGACATAAGGAGAACAACTTTCCAATGGAGGGGTCCAGCTGTTACCACTTGGAACCACTGGTCAGTCTCAGCAGCCGTAAAAGCAAGGACACACAGCATCATGTGTGAAGTATTCTTGCCAAAAGGGTCAGTCCAAATCTGATCATGTCCTTAGGTCAAACTTTGCATTTACCAGAAATGCAGGGGATAGAAGAACAAATTAGGTACCATCCCAAGAACACAATGCAAATCAAAGTGCAAAATACTCTTTAGGATGACTCAGTTTAGCAAGTCAGTGGCATGAAAAATAACGGGCAGGGATAAGCATTGAAATAGATTAAAGGACGCTTAAGAAGAGATCTAACAATCAAATGCAGTGTGTTGAACTCATTTGAATCCTGAATCAAATCAACTGCAGAAAGATATTTTCTAGGCAAACATGGAAATATAAACCGTGAATAAGGAACTAGCATTAATTTTGTTAGGTGTGATGATGTATTGTGGCATGTAAGAAAATAGCCTTTTTTTTTTTTAACTGATTTGTACTGAAATACTTGAAGGTGAAAGTTGTCATCTCTGGAATCTGCTTTAAATGATTTCAGCAAGGAAAAAAATGAGTCAAATACAAAAATAGGAATTAATATTTATTTTACTATTCATTACACTACTTTCTCTACATTTGCATTTGTTCAAAATGTTGTAGTAAATACATTTAAAAAATAACCTAGAAGTGCTAATGCCACATAGGAAAATGAAAGTCTTCTTAATTTACTGACCCAGAAAGGAAGGAAAAAATTATAATGTAATCCTAATTATTTTGATTAGATACTAAGAGGGCTATTAAGTGAAATTACTTACACTGTAATTGATGTTCCTTTATGTTTTTCAAACAGGCTTTTTTATGGAACCTACTGTGTTCACAGATGTGGAAGACCATATGTACCTTGCCAAAGAGGAATCGTTTGGGCCTATTATGGTCATTTCTAAATTCCAAAATGGGTATGTTCCAAAGACACAAATGAACAGGTTTTGACTACATAAGTTTTTTTTCCTTCTGCCATTGTGCAATATGCAAAACCTAAGATCAATGAACATGCATGTCTCTAGCATAAGAATAACTGGCTTAATTAAAATAAATGGAAGAGAGGGGCAACCAATGTAGATTGCAATATATTTTTGCTTCTTAGTTTAAATTCATGGCTAACATCATGGATCTTAGCTGAGTACATTTTAGTTTTTGTACAGTCGACATTTGAAATGTCTCTGGAACAAAATAAATAGCTGAGAATACCAGAACCAGTTTTCACATTTACATGCCTCAGGCAGCATGTGTGAAATCTGATTTCCCTCCCAAAAATGTACCTGTCTTCAAAGGGGCTTATGCCCCCAGAAACCTAATACTCAAGTTCTTATGGAAATGTCCACAATCACCTTATCCTTATAACCAACTATGGCATCATACTGATTTGTTGTAGTATCCATATATTTTCCAAAATATCCGGCCTATCAAAGAGGGTCACATGGTACCTGAGGTCATATATGGTTTTTAATATCAATAGATTCTCAGGGTATACTGCACAAACTTCTTCAGAATTCTGACCTCAGTTTTCCTTCAACCAGTGAGAAGGTGGAAAAAAATAAAACACAGAATTCAGAAGGACTTCTTGGTCTTTGATAGACATATTTGTAAGATACTAAGCTGTAGGGGATAACCTTTTCACCCACTGATGGAAGAATGCCGTTACCTTTATTTTCTCATTATAAATTCCCCCATAGGATAGTTTTTGTGTTAAATATGCAGATATCAGGAGGCAGGTTTAGGGGGATATAAACCTAATTAGTACAGTTCCTGTCCTTAAGGAGCATACATCTGTCTAATGGGGGAGACAGACAAGGAGATGGGCAATTAACCAGAGAGGGCCAGAGTCAGCCATAGTGGGTAGAGTCTCCCCTCCTCTGCACCTATCTCTGCCAGTTAGTTAATTATCTTAAGCCTACATTTTGCTATTTGTGAAATTAGGTTACTAATTGTATCTATCTTTTTGGGTCATTCTAAGGTTAAATAAGTCAAGTGTTCGCTATTGATACTGCCGTCATTAGCTATTATTATTCTAGAAGTAGTCAAGATGTGCTGTGAAGCTATGTCATTTCCACAGTCCTCAGCAAGCAATAGCAAAAAGCCGTCTTTTGGCCTTAGTCCAGTCAATAAATATTTGGGTCCCAACCATGTGCAATGCATCAAGAAGTGTGAGAATGTTAGCAGAACCGCAGTTTATGCCAAGTTAGCCAAATTTCTCATGTGAGCTTGAAATTGTATATTGTCAAGGTTCCCTTTGAAAATCGCTGCGGAAGGCACCACAT
Source organism: Manis javanica (assembly GCF_040802235.1). Taxonomy (NCBI): domain Eukaryota; kingdom Metazoa; phylum Chordata; class Mammalia; order Pholidota; family Manidae; genus Manis; species Manis javanica. The sequence goes on along the minus strand of NC_133165.1, from coordinate 103,484,215 downwards.
TGAAACCTGTGCCCTCTCTCAAATAATTCAGCACAACTAATTTTTTCTCTGGTTTTGGAAGTGATCCTGTTTCTTAGCCAGTGAACCAGATGAAATATTTGGATTGCATTTACTGGCCATGTTGTAGAAAATTTGTGTATTTTTAAACAATAGAGTGGCACTCATACAAGTGAGATACTCACGCTATGACAGGCACGTTGGAAGTGGACCCAACTGAGAGATGAGCCGGTTCGTGCCTCTACTTCCTTGGGCATGTGCCTCTACTTTCCTTCAGTACACATACTGAATCAAAGGGCAGGGAAATCACCAGACCGGTTTAGATTATTTCACTCTCCTTTTATTCAATTAGCACATTAAGTGAATTCGCTCTCATGTGATGATGCAACATCACGATATAAAGAAGAATAAGATGTGATCACTGCTCTCGGGAAGCTTCCAGTCTAGTTGAGAGGTGAACCCCAAGTACACGAAGAGTTAAACCAAACTACTGAGTCAGGGGGAATCAGCTGCCTGATTGAGCTAACTTTTGTAAGCATTTACTGTGTTCCAGGCACTGTTCACTCACTTAATCCTCATGACAGGAAGAAAGGTCCTTTTATTATCATTTCCACTTTTCACAAGAATATACAAAGGCATAAGGATATGAACTCCCTTGCCCAAGGTCACCCAGGCGGTGTGGCTGCAGAGACCTCTCACTGAGCACTCCACGCCACGCCACAACAGTGGCTCCCGTGGGAGCTGGGAGGGTCAGCATGAGGCACTGCATGAGCCTTGAACTGTGTGTGTAACATCTAAAGAGTTAGAGGGAAATAGGGATCGAGCTGAAAATATATCTGGACTCAAGGGAGAGGGGAGGACTTGAGAAGTCTTGAAGGAGAACCAATGAAAAAAATGGAAAAGATGACTTACGATCAGATTTTAAAGGTGTTGCATAGATATGAAAAATACCATACCAGAGTTGTAATATTTCATTGGGAGTTTTGGTGTAAGCCTGAAATATTTCACTGATAGAAACTCAAGCAGATTGGCAGCAATGTTTTCCTGTTTCTGGCATGGAGGGGAAAAATATTAGGACATAAAATGAGAATGTTTTGCTTTACATTTAATGAAGTTTTGTCTCCCTCAAAACCTCTTGCAGAGACATTGATGGAGTGTTGCAACGAGCAAATAATACAGAGTATGGTTTGGCCTCAGGGGTTTTTACCAGAGACGTAAATAAGGCTATGTATGTGAGTGAAAAACTAGAAGCAGGAACTGTTTTTATTAACACATACAACAAGACGGATGTGGCGGCTCCTTTTGGTGGCGTTAAACAATCTGGCTTTGGAAAAGACTTGGGTAAGGCTGTACTTTGTTACTGTGTCCTTCGTTGTTACATCACAAAAGAGTCAGCTTTGTGTTTCATCCAACACTTGTTTAGAAGGGCAGTTGGATCGGAAGTTTACAAGGGTACTGATACTAATGTTTTTTAAATGTCAAACTATTTTTGTTGAACAGAAGGTACACGAAGGAAAGTACACGCGTTGCGTGGAAAGTCTTTCCTTTTAAAGGAAGATTGATGTTGAAGAGAAAAGGAAACTGACAAGATCTTTCAGCAGAAAATATGTTTGGTCTTTTACCTGCCACTTGGCATAAGCTTGGTTTATCTTTCATGGGACAAAATGGAACCAAAACAGGGAAATGGGGAGAGGGCAATAACCTCCAAGAATAAATCCTGTCTCTGAGATGCTTGGCAGTCTTGCAGAGTCAGCTCTGTGAACTGGCAGGCTTTTCTGGGTGTCTGGGAACTCAGAGAAGAACCGTAAGAAGCCCCAAATGTAATTCATTGTGGGCAGTCATGATGACATTTCAAGGAACAGCTTTGAACTTTGAACGCTAAATACATACCAGGCCCTATTGTAACTATTTGACCTATAATAGCACAAACAATGCTCCCAATAGACATGAGAGATGGGTGCTATTATTATCCTTATCTTACAGATTTAGGAAAATCCATATTTTTTCGCCTACATTTAGGAAAATGGGGCTCAGAGAGGGTGGGTGACTTGCTCAAAGTCGCACAGGCAGCCACTGGCAAAGAGAATTCAAAGCCAGGCAGTCTGGCCAAGGAGCCCATGTTCTTCCTGCCTACAGTCAGTCTGGCATGTTGCCTCAAAAATGGAAATGTTTGTGATTTACTGAAATTGTAGCCCACTAATATAAGTTTGGTTAATGCGGAGTATTTTTACATTTTTCTTTTCTGATGATTTCGGGCAATGTATTTGTAGGAAAAAAATATAGTTCTCATTTTACATTCCATTGAGTTGAAAGTAGTCATTCTTTTTCACATGGCTTCAATCTGGCTTTCATTCCTGGATCCAAAACACAGTGGGAGATTTTCTTGGGGAAATTATTATTATAAAGTTAGGTAACCGTGTTCCTGGCTCCATAATTAGCCAGCTTCGGGTTTCTGTTATATTATGAAACAGTAGAATTGGCCTGATACTTTCTTCTTGCAATTCTAACCTCCTTTAGTCCAGTGGTGCCCAGCCCCAGCTGCACCTTCGATTAGAATCACCTGGGAGCTTTAAAAAATACAAAGACGGAGAGTTAATTGGTCTGGGGTATGACCTGGGATTAGGAGCTTTAAAAGCTCCCCAAGGTGATTATAACTTAAGGTTAAGAACCCTTGTTTTAGCTCAGTTTCCAGAATCATATACTCTTTAGTTTAACTTGTAGTATTCATGCCCTTTAACTGCTGTATAAATTGATGCCTGTACTAGCTCAAAATAGAAACAGAAGAGAAACAAAAATGCAGACTTACTATTTTTTGCCTGGATATACTCTTCTCTGTTTCCAACATATTATGTACATCAGGAAAACTGCCTTTCCCTTATTTTTCAAATAGATCGTACCAAAGGCCCTCAGCTTTCTTTCCTCTGCTCTGTGTTGCTCCATGTTATGTAATCTGAAGGACAGTATCTTAGTCGCTTCTGTTCAGCCTATAAATGGGCAAAGGATAGAGACAGAGTTTATAATCAAGCAGGAATGTAAAGGGGAAAGATTTTGGGTGGAGACTGACCAAGTTACCACTCCGGTCCTTCGAAGGCCTGACAGCTGGTCTAATCCCTTACTCCTCCAAGTGTGGTCCATGGCCCATGGGCAGCAGCATCACTGGGTGATGGTTAGAAATGAATCATCTTGGGGCCTACACTAGACTTAGTCAAATCATAGTCTGCCACCACCTTCTATTCTCTTAGTGACTTGACACATAACACCTGTGTCCAAAGGTCTGGTGATATCACATCACCTATGAACGAGGTCCATCAACTGCTTTTATCTTCCCTAGGTGAGGAAGCCCTAAATGAATATCTCAAAACCAAGACAGTGACACTGGAATACTAGAGCAATGCCATCATCAGATAACCCTCAGCCGACAGCACCACTTCTCAACCCTCGACAGACACGCCTAAGAAGCCTGTGGTGCTGAGGAAAGAGGTATCAGCCAGGAGCTGAAAAATGCACACATGGACCACAGAGAGAGTCAGGCCATGTGTCTTAAGTATTTACACGTGTGCCTGAGTATTTTCTAATACACATTTTATACATTAAAATCCTTTGTAGTTGTTGGGTTTTGACTATGTTGTATATCACACATATTTCTAAAATACCAAGCTGCTTTTTTTCCCCAGCAAGACTAATCTGGTCATTGTTCATCTTGAAGATATTAATATCATGCAGATATAATATACACAAGGTGCATTTTTTGGAAACTGTATAATGTGTATAGGTTCTAACCTCTGAACCATACACATGGGGTTATTAGAAATTTTCTATAATTTTGCTCTCAAGGAAAAATGTATCCTGTAATAAACAGGGAGTATTTTTTTTCCCCATATTTGGAAAGAAGATACATCCTTGTGCCTTTTGATGTTCTGGTTTTCGACCCACTATGATGTGTGACCAACCCACAAACAGTTCCTGAGTACCTACAAGGTACAAGGTACTCATTAGGTTCTAAGGAGCAGGCAAAATTTAATGACATGATTTCTGGCCCCAAATAGCTTAAATCCCAGTAAATAGCTTTTCAAGTGAATTTTACATTATGATATAGAAATTAAGTAGGCTTTGGAGGCTGATCTTGGTTCATATCGTACCATCTATCTATGTGACTTGAGGAAACTTAAGCAATTTCTTCGAGCCTCGGTTTTCTCATCTATAAAAATAGGAATATAATGCTCTCCTCAGGAGCCTTATTCTGAGGAGCCAATGCAATAGTGTAAGTACCTTGCACTGTGTTTTGTTCATGGTACTCAATAAAAGTTAACTCGTTTCCCCCATCACTATTTTTAAAATACATTGAGATAAATTAAGTAGATGAATTGATTCCTCTACACCCTTTTCTTCAGTCCTTGACTGCTACACTCTTCCTCTCGTCCACTGTTTTGACACAGTGGCACTGGAAAATGCCATGTAATGAAAAATGGCAGTGAAATAAGGAAAAGAGTTGCTTTTCTTACTGCAGCTCACTCAGCCTTCACAAGACATCTTGTTTTCCAATTCTCTGCCTTAGTGGTTCCGCCAACTCACTAGCTATGTGGTCTCGGGCAAGTTAGTTACATATCTCGGAGCCTTGGTATTTAAAAAATGGGAAAAAGTCCCTATCTCATTAGGTGTTGGAAGGATTCTTAACTCATAATTCACTTAACAAAGTGTTTGGACCACAGCCTGTGCTCAAGAAATGGGAATTATCACAATCCACACAGTACTCACCCAACTATTGCCCACTGTCAGACAAAAATAGGTGAGTAAATTATCACCATCCACATGTGACTAGAAAATGAATTCCTGAACCACAGTCTCTGGGAGATGGTCAGAGCAATTCACTTCTATTACTCCTGCTTCTAAAGTAAAATTTCAACAAACATTCCTATTTCTCTGGCTCTGAGGAAGCCCTGAGAGAGTACTTGTTACTTGGAGACTCAGCAGCTTAATATAAGGGAAATGCAGGGGACCATCAGTAAACAACCACAAACCAGAGGCAGAAAACATTCAATGGGAGGGACACCAGGTCTCATCCTGGCATGATCAATAAAGTAAATTTTGCCTATAAGCATTTTGTATTATACTGTAGCTCATTTACCAGCGGAGCTTGACATAGTCAAAATCCTAAATTGGAAATAACACTCTCTGGGTCCAAATGGACAGTTAATGTTTGAATTAAATAATCAAAGCTTTATGATAAAGGATCCACTTTAAAATGTGGTGTTTTAACTGATTTTGTGTGAATTAAAATATCACTTTGCCAAATATTTTAATGATAAAATAGCAAACAAAATAGATAAAATAGCCTGTTCTTCTGGACCAATTTTACCTTCTACTCTTACACTCAGTAGCAGTGCTGTTAATCTTTGGGCCACAAACCTCTTTGAGAGTCTGGTAAAGCCGTGGACTCCTCTGTCTTAATTCTACCCGACAAACTCACGTACATGCACCTAATTCTGCAAATACATTCAAGGGAGTCACCTCCTAAAGTCCATGCTTGAGCCTCAGATTAAGAACTCCTTTTTCCATAGCGAGTTCTGAACTCCTTACCAGCTTGCGTTTTTACATCTGATTGATCAGAATCAGAGGCTCCATTGGAATTCATAAAATTACCAGTGAATTTGAACTGGAACATACAGACCCACAACCTACCAGATGATTTAATAAACATATGGAGTCATTAGATTGTCACTGTTCCTTCAGCTCACTGATTATTTTGCTAAACTAAAGGATAAACTGTAATCTGATTGTCATCTGAATTGGGGAGGTGTGGATACTTTAAGCAGTTCTACATTCCTTCTAATCTTCTTCCCCTGCCTTTGCTAAAGCAGTCCCGTCACTCACCCTTCCTGGCCTTTCCAACCCCCAGCTTGGTTTAAGTGTCTCTCCTCTATGCTCTAAGTTGTCTGGAACATGGTACTTACCACTTGGTGCTGAAATTATTTGCCTTCCTAACTAGGTATGACCCCCAGGATTGGTATTTTGTAGCTCTCATTTATTGAGGGCCTCCTGTGTGTGCTACACACTATGCAGTTTGTAAATGCTATCTTCATCTTCACAACATCTGAAAAAATAGAGGTGTTCTTACTAGCTCCACCATCACCAAGCCACCATCTCTTATCTTAGTTACGGCCGGTCTCCCAACTGGTCTTTCTGATAGCTCCCTGTGTGGTCCTATTGAAAGCTTAAGTCAGATGATGTCATTCCTCTGCTCAAAACCTTCCAATGGTTTCCAATTTGCTTAGAATAAAGTCCAGTGTACTTACCATGACCTACAAAATCCAGTTGATCTTGCCCCTGGCTGCCTCTGCCCTATCAATTTCCCTCTTATTTTATCTAGCCATCCTGGCTGCCTTGATGTTCCTCAAACAGACCAAGTAATCGCCTACCTCAGGGCCTTTGCACTTACTATTCCCTCTTCCCAGTGGTGTGCTGGTAAATGTTCACCAAATGGTTCTCTAGGGAAAAACAACTCTTGTAGCATTTGCTGACTCCTGTGTATAAATGCTATCATTAGGCTGATTTCAAGCTACCAATTTGACTTCACTTATGTAGAGTTGGGAAGAGATGTGTGCGAACAAGTACAAGCCTGCAACAGCACACCACTGCTACTTCCTTTGACCCACGTGCAACCTCGTGGCTGGCTGCCTCACTTCCCTCAGGTCTCTCCTCAAATACTGTAATAGACACACATTTTCTAGCAGTATGTCCCCACATCCACACCTCATCTCCCTTGTAATTATTTATTCTCTTCCTGCAGGTATTTACCACAACCTGGCATATGTTTATCATCAATCTCTCCCTATTAGAATGTAAACTTTGTGGACAGGGGCTTTTGTTCAGTGCTGTATCATTAGTGCCAGCATGTAGGAAGAGCTTAATAAATATTTGCTTACTTGCCCAAATCACAGAGCTATTAAGCAGCAGAATAGACACTCAGGCAATTAAGCTGGTGGTCTTAACCAAGCTAAAATAGTTTTTATTTCCTATGCTTAAATCAGAGCCTGGGTGGGGAAATTAAAAAACAGCAGAGTGGCATTATCTGCAAGAGAAACCTGAGCTAGATTATCAGATACGAGACATGATGTATGGGGTGGGTTATTGTTACTATACTACACAAATAATATGTAATATGCAAATGAATTTTTTAAATGATTAAATACCTAATTATGCAAAAATATACAAAACAGAGTAAGACTCAACCACAACATCTCTCCACAGAAATAACCACAGATATTAGATTGTTCTAGACTTCCTGTGAATATTTTTTTTGCAGAATTGGTATTATACTGTATATAATTTGGTTCTTGCTTTTTTTCAGTTAGTAATATACAAGCAGCTGTGTCAATAAACATATTGCTTCATGTTCAGTGGCTTTAATTCAGCTTCCCTATAGTTGGGCATTGAGACATATTTGGACATATTGTTGGCTTTTGCTATTTTAAACATTATGATAAATTATATATAGAAATTTTTGAACTGAGCTATATTTAATTATAGTAATTAAAAAAATTTTAGAAATGGAATTCCTGAGTCCATATAGCAATCTGTTTCCAAATTTTTGCCACCAGTTTTACTCATACAGCATAACACCTCATATTTACTGAGTACTCTTCTAAACACATGATGTGTATTAACTCATTAATTTCTTACCAAAACCCCATGAGGGAGATACTGTTATATCCATTTTACAGATGGAGAAACTGAGGTAAGTGGCTGGGCTGGGATCTGATCCAACTTAGGACCTGTGCTTGTGGCATAGTGGCCCGTAGGCCCATGATGGCGAGATGTGGCTGACAGCACTTAAAACTTGGCTCCAGCTCTTACCTACTGTGAGGCCTTAGGCAATTTACTTAGCACCCCCATACCACTGTCCTTATCTGCAAAGTGGGTATAAGCAGAATATACCCACTTAAGGTGGTGTTTTCTTAACAGTAAGGAAATTTATTGTCACAAAACAAAAATCTAGCGACAGTTGAGCCTGCAGGTATTTGGTGCAATGATTCCATGATGTGCTTTGCTTCTCCCTGCTGCCCTCGGTGCGCAGACTTTACACTCCAAAGCTGGTTCTATTTATGGCCACCAGACAGGAGTTTCAGGAATCATATCTACTCATAAGACATCCAGTCCTTCCCACCTCTTCATGTGCCTCCTTTTTAGCAGTAAGAAGTACTTTCCTTTCCAAACTCCACTAACACAATTTTGCTCATGCCTCACTGGGAAGGTTCGCGTCATGTGCTGATTCCCAAACCAACCGTTGGAAAAGGTTTTCCATGAATGGATGGTGGGAAGTCAACCACAAAGTTTCCAACATTAAGCTTTTGGGAAAAGTCAACCAATCATATTTACCCTGTCTTTTTTTTCTTCAGGATTATGAATCACTGAAATTTAAGATGAATCACTTTATTGAGACAAAGAGGAAAAAAATAGTTTAATGAACCTTTATTGTACATTCCCACGGAATGAAAGGCACTATGCTAGGCACTTGATGGAAATGCAGATGAAAGTGAGACTCAGCCTTTCCTTCCCTTTCCTCCTGCAAGAGAGGATACAGGCACAGTAACACAAACTACTTGGTGGGGCAGGTTTCCTTTTTGTAAGTACCACATTTGATGCACAATTAAAATATTGTGGGAATAGATGGGAGATTCATTCAGAATGAAATATTTGCTTCCATCCCATGGCACCTGATTTCCTGATTTGTAAGTCACATGATTTACATGACACTGATTTACAGTCACAGAGCTATAGAAAGATGGCCTCCCACAAGTGTGAAGAGAACATTTCATCAACCCTGGCAGGAACAGACCCATTCTCCAAATGGCTGCCATCTCACACCCAAGCACCAGGCAGAGAAAGCGCAGGCTGGACTAACGGAAGCACAACAGTGATTTACCTTCCAAAAGACTAAAGGCAACCAGCTGATAAAACAGCTTTTGAATTAAGGTTATAACGTACATACATAAAGTGCACAAATGTTAAATGTGCAACTCAATAGGTTTTTATATTTGTATGAGGGTGATAACTCTTAAGTGTAAAAACACTTCGAAGAGTAGGTGACACATAGGAAGGGCTCAGTAAGTTGATGCTATTGTATTGTTTCATTTGCCATTTTGATATGTAAAGAATACAATCTTGGCTTCGTTTGCATTTCTTTGATAAATGGGGTGGAAGGTTTTCTTTTTCCTGTGAATTACTTGTTTATGTCCCGTACCTTTTCTCTAGTGAGCTATTAGTCCTTTTTACTAATTTGTATATTAATGACATGCATTGTCTGATATTGCAAATATTTTCTCCAATTGGTCCCTTGCCTTTTAAATTTCTTTGCCATCCATAGTTTTAAATATTTAAGAGTGGATGAATTTTCTCTTTTCCTTTGTGACTTCCGGCTTTAATGTTCTGCTTTTAAATGAACTTTTGCCCAATTTCATTATTAAATAGTCTCCCACTCTTATATAAATCTTCTTGATATTTAAATTTTAATCCATATGTAATTTAACACATTATTAGCACATGGTATAAAGCTAGAATCTAACCTTGTTTGAAATACTTAGCCAATTCTGACAGTTTATCCATTTTATACTTAGTTAAAATGGCATCTTTATCATATATTAGCATCATCTATTAACTCTTACCAAATGTTACTCTTTTTCTTTTTTCTCTTATGTCATCAGAATTTCCAGAGACCCTGAACTTTCTTGACTTCATTTACTATATAGGAAGCCTAGCTTTATTACACTGGATAGCCAATGCAGGAGAGAAACATTAAAATTCTACATATTAGTATGTATTTCTAAACTGACTAGCCTCTTTCACTGATCACTCAGTCTACTTCTACTTGGATAGGTATTTCTTGTGAAGTCACACCTCGTATTTCCCTGCCTAGAGCAGCCTACCCTAGCTTCAAATGTCCTGTATACCCTCATACAGCCATTACTTCATGTGTTAACATTATTCAGAGCCTGCTGTATACCACACATCATGCTAAGTAGTAAACCAGACAAGTGCAACTCCTCTCACAATTTAGCATAGTATATTCTCTGGTAAATGACAATCTTTAAAAATTTATACCAATAATTCATCACAGTTGTGTTGGGTGCTAATACCCTTTCTAAAAGCGTAATACCCTTTCTAGCTGAGAAGTCTCGTTTCCAGATCTGGTCATTTCTTCAAATAGTTAGAGAGGCATAACCAGGAAAAACTGGTAGAATCCTGAGAATTATCTTCACAGTATTTACAAAATGTCTTGGGCTAATGTGAGTAGGAAAAAATGGTTCAAAGAGAGCCCTGAAACATTAGGGGACAAAATTCCATCGGGTTAGCCCACTTGGATGTAGTCCTTTAAATTCTCAGGTCTATGTGAGAGACCTGTGTCCTGTTTTTCCTATGGTCTCCTTTATTTTCTACATTTGATAGGTTTCAAACTGTGTAGAATGGTTTTAATAGCTGAGAAAAAAAATTTTTTTGCTTAAAAGAAAAAAAAAAAACATGAATTTCCCCAGCCAGTCAATTCTACACTCACTGAGTGGCTACAGAGTCATCAACAGTGATTAAGCCACAAAGCACCAGTTTTCCAGCTCAAACTGGAAAGGAATTTTTTAAAAAATGAAAGTAGATATGCCTAAGGGCAGCTAAATATAAGTCTTTTCTTTCTAAAAGACTTCTTTCTCTTAAATTTCTCTTTCACTGAACACACTTTGATGGTAACAAAATAAATTGGACTTCATAATAACCTAAAAAAGAAAAAGCCCATCTAAGTTGTTTTATCCAAGAGAATAATTTAAAGTAAAAACAAACAGGCCATTTGTACTTTTACTTTAAAATAAGTTTGGTATTTCTGAAATCTACACTGGAGAAAGTAGATAATAAATTCACTCATCACCATGAACAAAGTAAAGTTTTCTAAATTAAATCGCTTCAACGTGAGATCAAAGACAGTCTGTTCTTAGAAGATCCCCAAACGCCACCTATCCCGACTCTTTAAAAGCCAGCTTCTGCTTCTCTGAGAAACAAAATTCATCCAGTGTTACATAAAAGCACCACAGATACCCGGAAATGCAAAATAACCAGTGAGCCACATTCTTTTTCACAGAATTAGTAGGCGTAAGTCACCTGTTTCTTAGGTCATTTATTACATTATTCCTTTTTTTTACTGGCAGGACTGTCCAAAACCTCTATCTTGCCTTTTCCCTCTTCTGAGTGAGGAAGCTTAATGTTATCGACGGTGACTTCAGAAGAGGTGCTGTCATCTTCATCCTCCGATTCCGAACTGTCCTCTGAACTGCCTTGTGAATTCTCTTCTGAACTATCCTCTTCTTTTGAATTGGACTGATTCATCTCAAACAAAGCCACATCCTGCAAAAAGCACCATGTGGGAAATTATTTGAAGGCAGTTCCCTAAGAAGTTGTAAGAACAACTTTGGGAAGAACCAACATTTAGCACAAAGATAGGACAAAGGACAAGAAGTGTTTTTAACACAATAGGGCACTTTTATTTTTTTAGCTACTAGAGTCCACCATAATGATTTACATTTACTGTTAAGTCTCAAAAGTCCCCCACAACTCAATTCTATACATACTCAATACATTAAACAGTATTCATTCAAAAACATTAATAAATACTAACATAAGCCAGGCACCACACTAGGTACTCAAGACTCAAAAACAGTACTTAGGTTTGTGTAACTTATGTTTTTGAAGCAGGGGCTGGCAAATTTCGGCCTTTGGACCAAACCCAGCACACTGCCTGTTCTTACTAGCTCACGAGCTAAGAATGACTTTTATGGTTTTAAGTAGTCAAGAAAAAAAGAAATCAAAAGAATAATATTTCATATCAACATCCTCTGGAAGAGTCATTCCAGAAGATGATCATCAAAAAACTTCAACTAAGATCCTGGCGCTGTTGCAGTTGTAGCTGCATTCATCCCACCGGTTCCTGGACTTGCCATTGGAATGAAGAAGGAGATATCTAAGCTGGCCTGTGCATACAGTAAAACAACAAATTTGACTGGATCTATACTGTTAGAACTCAACCAAGAATTAGGAGAAGTGCAAGTTGCAGTGCTCCAAAATTGTGCAACTATAGACTATCTACTGTTAAAAGAACATATGGGATGTGAACAGTTCCCAGGAATGTGTTGTTTTAATTTGTCTGATTTTTCTCAAACTATTCAAATTCAGTTAGACAATATCCATCATATCATTGATAAGTTTTCACAAATGCCTAGGGTACCTAACTGGTGTTCTTGGTTTCACTGGATATAGCTGGTAATTGTAGGTCTGCTTTGTTTATGTAGCTGTATTCCTATTATGTTAATGTGTGCACGCAATTTAATTAGTAGTTTAAAACCTATACATGCTTATGTTACACTATAAGAAGATATGTCAAAGAAATAATCAATCTTCCCATGTTTTCTTCTGTCTGCTACTTCTATAGCTTTTCTTCTTCCTTCCTAATTACAACCCTTTAGTGGTATTCGTGCCTCATATCGAAATTACCGAGTATCATAATTCTTCCAAGTGGTAAAGATACCTCAAGACAAATGCTGGGCATAGAAGCCACAGGGCATAAATCTGCAAAGAAGTAAAAAGCTAACCTTTTCAAACAATATTTCTTCTCTCTCACTGACCAACTTTACATTTCCCTGTATGGCCCCGGAAGATGACTGGTTAGCCAGAGACGGGTAAGATTCCTCAAGGGAGGAACAACCTAAGACAGGCATAGTCACAGGGGGGCCATCAGGTGAGAAATTGGGGATCAACAGAGGTGAGGTTTAGAACCTCACCCCCTCTGTTTTGAGAGAAATATTCTGCATCCGTGGATGTTTTGTTGCCCTTGTCTAGCTTGGATCAATACTTAGTCTATAGGCACACACCTGATCATCTACATTTACCCTCTTACAGCACTAAATTACCTTTTCTACCTTTATCTTGCATCTACCTACCACTTCAGCATTTTATTAAAAATAAAAATAATAATTATAATAAGGGAGAAATGTGGGATTCACATATAAATCAAGTATAAAAATCAAACGAATTATCATATTTGACCTGATTGTTTATAGTTCATGATGCGTAATCAAAACCGAAAGTTTCTGTGATATGACTGCCCTTGCACTGTTCACCATGTAAGAACTTATTCACTATGTAAGAACTTGCTCACCATGTAAGAACCTGTTCGTTATGCTTCAGAAGATTGGAGACTGTTGAGAATTAGGCTTGGGGTTGATTAATGATTGTGCATTGAGTCCCCTATACCAAATTTTATTGTTGTTAACAACCATTTGATCAATAAATATGAGAGATGCCCTCTCAAAAAAAAAAAAAGAATAATATTTCATGAAATGTGAAAATTATATGAAATTCAAGTTTTAATGTCCATAATAAGGTTTATAAAACTTGCCTATTCATCATGTATCACCCACAGCTGCTTTCATGCTAAGATGGCAGAAATGAAGTAATTGCAACAGAGACAGTACAGCCCACAGAGCATGAAGTATTTATTATCTGGCCCCTACATAAAAGATTGCTGACCTCTGTTCTAATTGGGAAAGAAGACAATAAGCAATTATATATAAAACAGAGTGCAGGTTAGCAAAAATAAAGAAGAGTAAAGCAGGATAAGCTACTAACAGGGCCATTGGGGAAGGAATCTTGTTGAGGTGACAGCTGCTAAAAGATGGAGGGAGTCAAGATGAAGAAATGCGGGGGGAGCACTCCACAAAGAGGGCAAAGGCCTGGCAGCAAGGAGGGTGCAGAGAAGGGGTAAGGTCAGACGGGGGCTGGCAGCAGGGTCACAAAGGCCCTCGGAGGACTCCAAACTTATCAGAAACTTGGTGGGAAGCCCCCTGGTCTCCAAATGGTTGGGAAATTACTGGGATAGTCCAAAGAGGTCATCACAGTTACTTGGACCAAGGGCGGCAGCAGTGGAGGTCGTGAAAGTATATTTGGGATATATTCTCAAGGTGAGGTGACCAGATCTGCAGATGAATTAGATATATTATTAATAATGGTGTCAGCTCTGTAAAGACACAAGTGTTATAAAGGGAATTGCAGTGTAGGAATAAGATATGAGCCTAGCTTGAGAGTTTTCACACGTGGCTTATGTAATCAGTTACTCTGTTAAACACATCATTTATGTTTGCATTCTCAATGAATCAGAATACAGAGACCTCTTTTCGGCCTTGGAAAGAAAAAAAAATCCAATTAGGGCATTTGGTAAAGTAATATTTGCCCTGAGAAAGCTCTCCTCTGACTCTGTATTACTAAATCCCTAAACTTCACCCAGGAATGCTTACTGACCTATAATATCCTTAATCATAACATGGCCAAGTATCAAACACCAGAAACATAAGCTGACTTTGTAAGATAGAAAATAACACTTGGACTTCAATGGAAACTTCTCTTCTTTTTAGGTGACAAGGCATACTGGTAATTCTACTTTAAGAAATGAAAACAAACCATAGTTACCATTTGGATCACTTTTCCCAGAGCCCCATCAATATTTTCAATATTGAAACAACCAGGTGGTGCAGCTGCCATTTCTCTTCTTAGCTTTTCATTTGCCTGAGCCATCTGTGGGAGAAAGCTCTGTACTTGGTCCAATACTAAGGAGAGAAAACACAGTTTATCAATATTCATGTTATTATTTGGCCAAACTTCAAATTTTAGAATTCAGAACTTCCTGTAAAACACTTTAAATTTCATAGTAATATTAACAATGATAACAAAATTTCAAATTCTTACCATTTTAAAAACCTCCATTCTCTTCTGAATTCTAAAGCAGTGGGACTACACAAGTTCAGCAATTATTTCTCAATGTTTTATTTGTGCTTTTGATATATATCTCCAGACCTGTAAGTTCCAAGAAGGTTGGCATTCTTATTCAGTGACTGAATAAGGAGGCAGTGTGACTTAGTAGTTAAATGATCTGAGGTTTTTGGGTCAGACTGACCAGGTTGTTAGTAGAATCCCAGTTCCACCTCTTACTTTCTGAATTACCTTGGGCATTAATTAAATAGAGGTTGTTTTTACCTGCCCAACAGCTATTCCCTTTTCTTCTAGTAACATAACCTTGACTTTTAAGCTGTGTTGCTCTTAGTCACTCTTGTCACTTATCTTGTTCATGCCTGTTATGTTCCATAGCCTTGGCCACCGTGATTTGGTTCAGTGGCATACACGGTGACACTGTGATCTAGTCGGGCCAATAGGAGATCACCCTGGGACTCTGGTTTGTTGAGAAAGAGATACCTTCTTTCTGAGTGAGTAAATGCCTAAGTGAGCTGCTGAATGTAAGCCTGGAGCTGCTGATAAACTGGCCAACTGCCACATGTTAGGGAAAAGCCTGCTCTAGAAAAGCAGAGCTAAGAGACACAGAGCAGCAGACCCCTGACGACACCAAGCACCTGAACACAGATGTACCTGAAATCACTGGGTTTTTTTTCTCAGTAACATGAGCCAACGTAATTAATTTTTTTGTTTAAGGCAACCTGAAGTGGGTTTCAGACCTTTTAACCACAGGAATCCTAATGACTACATTTAATTTAACCATTCAAAACCTCAGTTTACTCATCTGTCAAACAGGGATGATGACCGCCAGACACTATGCTTACTACAAGGAAATCAATAAACAAAGGATTTCTAATTTCTTTAGTTCTCAAAAGAGGCCCAGCATATAACTAACTATGCACATAATGGTTAAGTCACTGGTAGCACTGTACAACAAATGACTAAAATGTCCAGAATATGGAAAAAGAAAATGGTGGTAAAGGTCAAGAAATGGCCTTTAATCATCCATGGTCTGGCACACACTAGTGAATAAATAAATTAGCTCTCATACCCCTTCAGATACACAAAAAGAGAAATTACTGATAAAAATAAAAGTATTTCTGGGTATGCAGATTCAATCTTTAACACAGATGGACGATCAGGCCAGGTCTGGTTCTGCTTTTGTTTTTAACTAACAAATCATGTGGAGCAAAACAACTACCTACAAGTCTGGCATGAACCTTGAGACTGAGAAGTTAAATATTTCTGTGGTACTCTAGAAAAGTACATGCTAAACCCTGAAGCTAGATCAGCTGTAGTTCTTCTAAACTGAATAAAACAAAATCCAACACTCAACATAAAATTAAAAATGTCCAGCATCCAATAAAAATTACCAAGCATGCAAACATGAAAAAACACTCCATTGAGTAGAAAAAAAATCAATTTAGACACAGACATGACAGATGATAAAATCAGCAAGAAGTATGTTAAAACAGCTATTACAAATACACTCTACGTATTCAACAAAGCAAAGAAGAGCATAATCACAATGAGAAAAGAAAGTTATAAAGATTCAAGCTGAACTTACAGAGATAGAAACCACAATATCTGACTTAAAAAATAAACTAGATGGTATTCAACTTCAGATTAGACAACAGAGATCAATGATCTTGAGGACACAGCAATAGAAACTACCCCAAATGAAGTGCACCAAAAATAACACAAAAAACAAGAAACCAAGAAAACTAAACCAAGCGTCAGTGAACTGTGGGATGACTTCAAGGAGCAAAATTTTGTGTAAACAGGAGTCCCTGCAGAAAATGTGACAAAGCAAGGACAGAAAAAAAATATCTGAATAAAAAAATGACCAACAGCTTCCCAAACCTTATGAAAATTATAAACTCACAGATTCAAGAATTTCAACAAACCCCAAACTCAAGAATCAAATATATACATGACAAAGACAAGAATGACAGCTGGCTTCTCATCAGAAGCAATGCAAGTCAGAAGACGACAAAACATCTTTAAAGTACTGAAAGACTGAAAAGAAATTTTTTTAAACCTGTCAACCTAGAATTCTATATTCATTGAAGACACCTTTCAGAACTAAAACCATCACTTTCTCAGACACATGAAGGCTGGTGAATTCATCACTAACAAGCATAAACAAGAACTGTTTATTAGATGAACAACATGATTTTTAAACACGAGCTAAAAGTTTGAACAGACGCTTTACCAAAGACATAAACAGTGAATAAGCACATGAAAAGATTTCAAGGTCATTCGTCATTAGGGAAGCACAAATTGAGATCACAATGAGATACCACTACATACATACTACAATAGCTAAAATTAAAAAGACCACCTCCCTGTATAGTACCTGGATGAAAGGAATGCAAAATGGTACACCCAACTTCGGAAAATAGTTTGGCAATTTCTTCTCTAAAAAAAAAAAAAATTTCCATAGAACTTAGCAATTCCACTCCCAGCGAGGTACTTGTCACCAACAAAACTAAATACACACAAAAACTTGCATTGGGATGGAAAGCCACCATGCAGTCATTTGAGCTGTTACAGATATACTGAATACTATGGTTAAGTTCCCCTCTCAGGATAATCATGATTTCTTATCAACATAACCTCATGCACCATCTACATTGTTTTCACTGAATTCTTGTCTTTATCCTTTTTTTAAAAAACATGAAGAGTGAATTACCTAGATGTGAGATATAACATGTATGCTATATGAACAAAGTCTGAGTGTGGTACCTGTTTCTGAGTATGCAGTGCAGCACTGCAGAATAATTAGTGAAGAGAATTATGTCGTATTATAAGTAACATTTAGCATTTGAGAAACTGTGTCTAATTTAATGGGATGTAGTGGTGTTTTCCTATATGGCTGTATTAAATTTGAGACTCAGTATCCTCTAAAAAAAATTTCCCATGTTAATTAGCAGTAATTTTTTTTTGATTTCTAAAAACTCATCCCACAAGGAGAGTTTTCCTGGGAAAAGTTACATCTTAAAGCAGGAGAATGTATGAAAGTCTATTCTTGTGCACTGACCTCACTACCAAAATTCCAAGTAACACTTGCTCTGCTGTACTCGCTGTGATTTGATATTTAACCACAAAGGCAGAGATTGTCCCATCAAGTAACTATTTAATTGGGCAAAATTTAACATCAGAGAAGGTTCCTGAGAGAGAGGAAGAGAAAGAGAGGGAAGGGTACTTACAAGGACTTCTCTCTATCCGAACTGTTTGGAGAGTGGAATTCTTTCTGGAATTAGGCTTGGAGTTGATGAGCAACCTGTCCCATATACCTGAAAGCACATACACATGTAATTCTCTATAGCGTAAAGAAATATGAGCCCATCAGCAAGCTTTGAATTTCTGTAAGCACTCTCAGGTCCTGACTATTCTACATTCCCCAAGATGCTTTTAGAAAAAGAGGTGCTCCAAGTTCCATCACATTTTACCTAAGTACATTCATCTCCTCTTTCTTAGGCCTGGTCTAATATATTTCTGTGTCACCAATTCTGAGTACTAAATGCACACTAAACTGCATCTCTCTGGATCATAAATTCATCAGTGACAAATGTGAGACTGCAATGACAGAATGAAGGAAGCAGTATAGAGCACAATAATGGTTCAGTGAAGCCAGAAATGTTTACTAGCTGTGTTATATTGGGCAATTGGTTTGGAGTATTAGTTTATTTATAAAACATATCTGCCTGTTTAGTTCCCCTAAAGATGTCCAATCAAGACAAACGAGCCCCTTGGAAAAAATGAAGTTTCTCACTTTAGCTTTTAAACCTTATCATTAACTATTCCTCAAATTAACCCAACACTCCAGCCCATCAGAGCTCAGAGAACAAGGCTTTGTCTTTCAAACCTCAGGGTTCTGCATACCCTGTTTCCAACATCTGGAAAATCTCTTCACTCTAGTACAAAAATCCTGTTCACACATAGAGCAGAGCTCAACAAACAAGCATCCCTTGCTACTTTATGTCCAGCAACTGTATTAGCATAAAGAGCATGGACTCTGGAGGCGGACTGACTGGATTTAAATCCCATTTTTGCCACTTTTCGGTCCCGTGATCACCAGCAAGTTACCTATCGGGTATGATACACCACGACTCAGTTTCGTCATCTATGAAATGGAGATAACAGAACCTTCTGCAACGGGTTGTTGTAAGGATTGAATTAGTTCATTCCCAGCGAATAGTAAAACAAGCTATTGACAATGGCTTTGGATGCTCTCCGTTCTCACAGAACATTCTCACGGTCAAGCTAGTATTTACTGACGATATGCCCAAAACCTTAAGCGCACTGTCCTCAAAAAAACTGTATAGGTACTACCACCACCATTTTCCAAAAGTGAGAAGTATGGCATTGACAATGTGAACAACTCTCCTAAAGTTCTACAGCTAATTGGAGCTGGGATTCAAACCCACGCTTCCTAATTCTCTATGACAGTATCTGAAATCCCACGTGAACCCATGGCTCCCTCTGTAAAAGAGCAGCACTAAGAGTACTTCTGTGAACTTGGGGATGTGTGTGGGGAGGCGGTCAATCCATAATAGTTCTCTGCTCCCGCTACCAGCCAACTGCTTGGACCCAGACAGCCGACCTCCCCTTAGGGGGTCTGCCTCGATGCGGCGCTCAGCAGAGTGGACCCACTGCCACGCGGAATATAACCATGGGGGGTGGGGGGTGGCGGCGGGTCTTCAACCCTCATCTCCCAGACTCTATCCCGGGGCTCCCCTCCGGAATGCTGAGGCCTGGCCAAGGAGCCGCTGGCAGCTCCGGCCCCACGCCGCCGCCGCCGCCGCCTGTCACCTCCTTGGCCGCCGCTCCCCGCCGTCAGCAGCTCCGTGGACACCGAGACCCCCGCGCAGTGCCGAGGTGAGGACGAGGAGCTTGGGTTGGACAGGGGATCTCCGGGCTCCTCCATGCTTCTTGCTAGGCTTCAGGGCCCGCCCACCACCCCGGATGCAGGAAGAGGCTCGGGCAGGGGGCGTGGCCAGGACCGCAATTGGAGGAAACTCGGGAAGGGCGGGGCGAGGCGAGGGGCGGCCACTAGCCGGAGCGGCACCTGGGGGAGCCCTGAGGCCATTCTTGCCTGGAGAATAGAAGGTTGGGACTAGCCCTATCATTGGGTGAAAGAGCTGCAAGACTATTTTTAACTTAAAAAATCCGGAAGTGGACAGCGTACCATGGGGCTGCCCTCCATTCTTTTTTTTTTTCATTAATTTTTTAAATTGTGATTTAAAAAACACATAATATAAAATTTACCATCTTACCCATTTTTAAGTGTATAGTTCAGAAGTGTTAACCATACGCTGTTATTTGAGGGATCCCTAGAATTTTTCATCTTACAAAACTGAAATGCTATATCTATTGATAGACAGTTTGCCTACATCGTGGGGCACTCACATGTGGCCCATTGCCCCCTGCAACCACCATTCCAATTTCTGTTTCCATGAGTTTAACTACTTCAGATACTTGATGCAAGTGGAATCATACAGTATTTGTCTATTCGTGACTGGAAAGTTTCACTTAAAAAATGTCCTCAAAGTTTATCCATGTTGTAACACGTGGCAGGATTCCCTTCTTTTATAAGGCTGAATAATATTCCATTCTGTGCATGTACATTTTCTGCATACACATTTTCTTCATCTATTTATCCCTTGATGGGCTTTTGAGTTGCTTCCACATCTTGGCTTTGTAGACATTGCTGCAGTGAACATGGCTAAGTAAATACATCTCCAAGACCCTGTCTTTAATTCTTTTGGGTTTATACCCAGAAGTGTGATTACTGAATATACTGTAATTTTATTTTTAATTTTTGAAGAACCTCTATACTGGTTTCCGTAATGGCTGAATTATTTTACATTCCCACCAGAAGTACAGAAGGGTTACAGTCTCTCCACATCCTCACCAACACTTGTTATTATCTAGGTTTTCTTTTTAATAGTGGCCTTTCTAGTCGATGTGAAATAGTGGATAGTTCATTGTACTTTTGATTTGCATTTCTTTAATGATTAGTGGTGCTGAGCATCTTTTCATGAATTTATTGGTCATCTATTTTGAAGAAATGTGTATTGAAACCCACTGCTCATTTTTTAAATTGGGTTATTTGTTTTCTTGGTGTCAAGTTGTAGGAGTTATTTATGTATTCTGGATATTAACCCCTTATCAGATGTATTATTAGCAAACACTTTTCTCCCATTCTGTAGGTTACCTTTTTATGCTGCTGATTGTTTCCTTTCCTCCTCATTCTTTTAACAATATTTGGAAGCCACCTATGGTATGCCTCAGCCGCTCTGCTGTGGGATTCAAAGCTGAAGCAGACATCGTGGAAAAAGATTTTTCTGCTTGTTTCTGACATAATAGGTAGTCCAAAATCAGCCAAACCAGATCTGGATTAAATTCAGTCTCAGATAACTCATTTAGTAACTGTGGATTTGGGCAGATCAGTCTCCGAGTCTCATTTCCTCTTTCTAAAATCAGGATAATAATACTTTACAGCATTGTCCTGAAGGAAAAAAGAGGAAGATGATTAAAATGTATAAAGAAACTGGGAGCTGCAGTACTGTTGTCATACTAAATAATTTAACATTATATTATAACCAAGTTATAAAACTTATGGCACAAAGAATTATGAGAGAAAGGACAGTACACACTGAGGAAGAAAGCACTGGTTAATACATTTTAAAAACTGACTTCACTCTCTTTCTAGTTAAAACCTATGTCTGGAGATCCTTATGGGGAGGGACAGTACCTTTTTTGACTTGTATTGCCAGAACTGCACTTGCAGTCAGGCACATAGTTAATGATTAATACATGCTTAACTGATGCATGAACACAGAAAAGTTGAACAAATAAATATTGTTCATTGTTTCATTGATGAATTGATCACTTCAGTAAACCTGATTCCAGCCCTTAGAAATGTCCTTACAAATATTTTCTGTTTATTTGTTGACTTATGAGATCTGAAGCACCCACAGGTATAACACTGTACAAAACTAATGGAACATTGCTGGTTTATAAGAACAACCTAGAAATTGAGACATTAACATGTGGCCAAGATAGAGTAGAAGATGCATTGGCAAAATTTAGTCTCCCTCCCATCAAATGAAAAGCAATTGAAATTGAATACCATATTTAAAATACTCAAAGAAAGACAATTTAAGCTAAGGGCCTTTCAAGTATAAAAGTTTTAAAGATATAGACAGTTATGAACTTGGAAGGAAACAGGAAATACTGTTCCCATAGACTTCTTGAGGAATCTATTAGAGAATAAGCTTCAGAAAATGATTGGAGAACTCCAACTTAAGTTTTGTGGTGAGCATTTTACAGCAGAACTGGTGCTAAACAGTGAGAATAAGGTTGAAAGAGTAGTGTTTAATTTTTATAGGTTTTGATAATATGGAATATAATAAAAATATTAAAAATGGGAGAAATCGGACTAGATATGAAGAGAAAATCTTGCTTTTTAAAACTGGGATTAAAAATAATACTTTAAATTAAATGTTGGGGGTAAGGAGGGAATAGAAAGAGGGGATTACTAGCTAATTGCAATATTGTTCATAATAGGAAGACAATATCAAAATATAAGAGACTGAATAGTATTATGTAAAAATATTGGAAAAAAATCCAAATCTTCCTAAATACCAAACTAAATGAGGCAGAAAGAGAGAACAAAACAGACATCATAGGAAACATTTCATATGATTATGACAAAACTAAAATGAAGCATACCAATCATATCAATACATGAAAATGGGCTTAATTCCCCTATGAAAAGAAAAAGATTTTCAGATTGGTTAAAAAGTCAATCCAACTCTGCTGGATAGAAGAGATTTACCTAAATATAAAACAAAAATTATAAAAATAAAAGGGTAATTATAGATAAGCCAGGCATATCTAAATAAAAAGAAAACAGGACAAATCAAAACCACAATGAGTTATCATATCACACCTATTGGAATGGCTAATATCAAAAAAGACAAGAAATATAACTAGAGGTGGCAAGGATATGAGAAAGGGGACTCCGCTGAGTGTCTGAAGGAAACAGAACCACTATCTCAAAAAGGTGTCTGCACACCCATGTTCATTGCAGTATTATTTACAATAGCTGAGACATAGAAATAACCTAAGTGTCCACCAACAGATGAATGAATAAAGAAAATGTGGTATGTATATATATACAAATATTACTCAGCCATAAAACAGAAGGAAATCCTGCCATTTGCCACAATGTGGATGGACATTGAAGACATTATGCTAAGTGAAATTTATAGAAAGGAAAACTAACATTAATATCCATGTGCCTAATAAGACAGCAACAACTATTATAACCAGAAACTAAAAGTAATGTAAAGAGAATAATTCAAGATTTTTAACACCCTCTCAGAACAGAATAGACCTAATCGAACAACAAAAAATTTAGTATGGATACAGGAGACCTAAACAAGATGATCAAAAAAATAGATCTAATGCATGTATATTGAACACTGAATCCTGATAATAGATATTAAACCCATTTCTAAGTAAAGGAAAATTCTCAAAATTGACATATTGTAGTCCAGAAACAAAACATCAATATTTTTAAAAAATGCAAATAATTTAAGTGGACTTCTGTGATCACAATTCAATATAACTAGAAAATAATAGCATTTAAAAAAATCTCTTCCACTTAAAATTGTAAAAACACTACTAACCATTACTTGCATCCACAGGAAATAGTAAAATCAAAGTGCTCACCAAATGCTAAATATTTACAAAGTCAAGAAAATAGCCAAACTACTAACTATTAAACCAAAATAGGAGAAGGGAGGAAGGTTTGGTTTCATAAATATATGAAATAAATGATAATGGAACAATAGCCATAAAATTAGAGGAAATACAGAAAAATTTATACAGACCACTTTGTATACTCTACACAAATAAATTTGAAAACCTTTATGAAAACACTTGAAATGGATAATGTTCCTGAAATATATAAAAATATAAGCCAGTAAAAGAAACGATCCATGAATCTGACTATATAAAAATTAAAAAATAACTTTTACATAAGAAAAATCAGCATATGCACTGTGAAAAGGAAAATGACTTAAAACAAGATTTCCAATGTACACCACTTTGAAAGAGGCAGGAGCATCTAAAAACAAAGAAGAAAAAGGCCAAGCACTTCATGGAAAGACAGGTTAGAGAAATGAAAAATTCACAGAAATAGAAATACACACAGTGCTTAAACACATAAAAAAAAGATGTGCAAACTCACTCATACAAAAAAAAAATGCAAAAGAAAATGACACTGAGGAGACATTGCTTATCTATCAGGTTTTCAATAATAAAAAGTTACAACATATGTATTAACAAAGTTGTAGGGAACCAGGCACTGTTTTTCATTAACATTGGGAATGCAGAATGATAAGGGTAGCTACAGAAAGGAATTGGCATTATCTAGTAAAATTACACATGCATTTACCTTTTTACCCAGAAATTCCTAATACCCTGGGAAAAAAACACAAAATAAAATGGGCATAGTGGCACTAATTGTAACAGTAAAAAACTAAACCAGACGTCCATTCATAGAGATCTGGTTGAATAAAGACACAATGGAGTACAATATAATGAAAAAGAAATGAGGCAAATCTACATATCCTACTATGGAGTGATTTTCTGGATATGTTGATAAGTGAATAAAGCAGATTGCAAAGCAGCATTTACAGTATGCTGCCTTTTGTGTAACAAAGTGAGGGAAATAGCTGTATATGTATATATACATACACACACCTACACATGCACATATGCTTATATTTTTAAAAAGAAACAATGGAGGAGGGTGGAACCATGATGGCGGCATGAGTAGAGCAGCAGAAATCTCCTCCCGAAACCACATATATTTATGAAAATATAACAAAGACAACTCTTTCTAGAAGAGAGACCAGAAGACACAGGACAACATCCAGACCACATCCACACCTATAAGAACCTAGCGCCTCCCGAAAGGGATAAGATACAAGCCCCAGTCTGGCAGGACGTGAGCACCCCACAACCTAGCTCTGGGGGGAGGAGAGGAGTCAGAGCAGGGAGGGAGAGGGAGCCCAGGACTGCTAAACACCCAGCCTTAGCCATCCAGACCAGAGCACAGACACAGTGCATGCGTGAGGTGCTGGAAACTAGGGAAACAGGACAGTAAGACCTGTGAGCAGATCCCTACAGACACTGCACCTGGGACAAAGAAAAGCGAGTGCTTTTTGGAAGTCTTAAAGGGACAGGGACCCCAAAACCAGAAGGAAGTGTCCTGTGACACTTAGTCCACCAGCAGGGAATCTGGGGAACTCTGGGCACTCTAACCCCCTGGGCAGCAGGGAGCATGGAGGCCCCTCATGGAGATAAATAGCCTCCTGGCCACTCCCCCTCCAACACGGCTCTACCATGACGGAGCAGCAGCCCAAGGAAGGTCACGCACAGAGCAACAGCGGAGATAAACTCCATAGCAGCCAGGCAGGAGTCAGAAGCCCTGTCTGCATTCAGCTGCCCAGCACAAGCCACTAGAGATCGCTGTTCTCCCAAGAGAGGAAGGCCACAAACCAACAAGAAGGAAAGTTCTTCCAGCTGTCACTCGTGCCAGCTCTGCAAACTATTTCTATTGCCATGAAAAGGCAAAATTTCAGGCAGACCAAGATAAGAGAGTCAACACCTGAAAAGGAGACAGACCTAACAAGTCTTCCTGAAAAAGAATTCAAAATAAAAATCATAAACATGCTGACGGAGATGAAGAGAAATATACAAGAGCTAAGGGATGATGTCAGGAGGGAGATTACAGACGTCCAGAAGGAGATTACAGAAGTGAAACAAACTCTGGAAGGATTTATAAGCAGAATGGATAAGATGCAAGAGGCCATTGATGGAATAGAAACCAGAGAACAGGAACGCATAGAAGCTGACAAAGGGAGAGATAAAAGGATCTCCAGGAATGAAACAATATTAAGAGAACTGTGTGACCAATCCAAAAGGAACAATATCCGTATTATATGGGTACCAGAAAAAGAAGAGAGAGAAAAAGGGATAGAAAGTGTCTTTGAAGAAATAATTGCTGAAAACTTCCCCAAACTGGGGGAGGAAATAATTGAACAGACCATGGAAATACACAGAACTCCCAACAGAAAGAAACCAAGGAGGACAACACCAAGACACATAATAATTAAAATGGCAAAGATCAAGGACCGGGAAAGAGTTTTAAAGGCAGCTAGAGAGAAAAAGGTCACCTATAAAGGAAAACCCATCAGGCTATCATCAGACTTCTCAACAGAAACCTTACAGGCCAGAAGAGAATGGCATGATATATTTAATGTAATGAAACAGAAAGGCCTTGAACCAAGGATACTGTACCCAGCACGATTATCATTTAAATATGTTAGAGGGATTAAACAATTCCCAGACAAGCAAAAGTTTAGGTAAATTGCCTCCCACAAACAACCTCTACAGGGTACTTTAGAGGGACTGTTCTAGACGGGAGCACTCCGAAGACTAAACAGATGTCACCAGAAAAAATAAAATCACAGCAAAGAAAGCAGACCAACCAAATACTAACTAATGGCAAAAAATAAAATCAACTACCCACAAAACCAGTAAAAGGAAACATGAAAAAACACAGAATAAAACAACCAACATATAAAGAATGGAGGAGGATGAATAAGAAGGGAGAGAAGAAAAGAATCTCCAGACAGTGTACATAACAGCTCAATAAGCGAGCTAAGTTAGGCAGTAAGATACTAAAGAGGCTAACATTGAAACCTTGGTAACCGCGAATCTAAAGCCGGCAATGGCAATAAGTACATATCTTTAAATAGTCACCCTAAATGTAAATGGACTGAATGCACCAATCAAAAGACACAGAGTAATAGAATGGATAAAAAAGTAAGACCCATCTATATGCTGCTTACAAGAGACTCACCTCAAACCCAAAGACATGCACAGACTAAAAGTCAAGGGATGGAAAAACATATTTCAGGCAAACAACAGCGAGAAGAAAGCAAGGGTTGCAGTACTAATATCAGACAAAATAGACTTCAAAACAAAGAAAGTAACAAGAGATAAAGAAGGACACTACATAATGATAAAGGGCTCAGTCCAACAAGAGGATATAACCATTCTAAATATATATGCACCCAACACAGGAGCACCAGCATATGTGAAACAGATACTAACAGAACCAAAGGGGGAAATAGAATGCAATGCATTCATTTTAGGTGACTTCAACATGCCACTCACCCCGAAGGATAGATCCACTGGGCAGAAAATAAGTAAGGACACGGAGGCACTGAACAACACACTAGAACAGATGGACCTAATAGACATCTATAGAACTCTACATCCAAAAGCAACAGGATATACATTCTTTTCAAGTGCACATGGAACATTCTCCAGAATAGACCACATACTAGCTTACAAAAAGAGCCTCAGTAAATTCCAAAATATCGAAATTCTACCAACCAACTTTTCAGACCACAAAGGTATAAAACAAGAAATAAATTCTACAAAGAAAACAAAAAGGCTCACAAACACATGGAGGCTTAATAACATGCTCCTAAATAATTGATGGATCAGCGAACAAATTAAAATAGAGATACAGGAATATATGGAAACAAATGACAGCAACACAAAGCCCCAACTTCTGTGGGACGCAGCGAAAGCAGTCTTAAGAGGAAAGTATATAGCGATCCAGGCACACTTGAAGAAGGAAGAACAATCCCAAATGAATAGTCTAACATAACAATTATCGAAACTGAAAAAAGAAGAACAAATGAGGCTTAAAGTCAGCAGAAGGAGGGACATAATAAAGATCAGAGAAGAAGTAAACAAAATGGAGAAGAATAAAACAATAGCAAAAATCAATGAAACCAAAAGCTGGTTCTTTGAGAAATAAACAAAATAGATAAGCCTCTAGCCAAACTTATTAAGAGAAAAAGAGAATCAACACAAATCAACAGAATCAGAAATGAGAATTGAAAAATCACGACAGACTCCACAGAAATACAAAGAATTATTAAAGACTACTATGAAAACCTATATGCCAACAAGCTGGAAAACCTAGAAGAAATGGACAACTTCCTAGAAAAATACAACCTTCCAAGACTGACGAAGGAAGAAACACCAAAGTTAAACAAACCAATTACGAGCAAAGAAATTGAAACGGTAATCAAAAAACTACCCAAGAACAAAACCCCCGGGCCAGACGGATTTACCTCGGAATTTTATCAGACACACAGAGAAGACATAATACCCATTCTCCTTAAAGTTTTCCAAAAAATAGAAGAGGAGGGAATACTCGCGAACTCATTCTATGAAGCCAACATCACCCTAATACCAAAACCAGGCAAAGATCCCACCAAAGAAAAAAATTACATACCAATATCCCTGATGAATGTAGATGCAAAAATACTCAAAATATTAGCAAACCGAATTCAAAAATATATCAAAAGGATCATACACCATGACCAAGTGGGATTCATCCCAGGGATGCATGGATGGTACAACATTCGAAAATCCATCAACATCATCCACCACATCAACAAAAAGAAAGACAAAAACCACATAATCATCTCCATAGATGCTGAAAAATCATTTTACAAAATTCAGCATCCATTCATGATAAAAACTCTCAGCAAAATGGGAATAGAGGGTAAGTACCTTAACATAGTAAAGGCCATATATGATAAACCCACAACCAACATCATACTGAACAGCAAGAAGCTGAAAGCTTTTCCTCTGAGATTGGGAACAAGACAGGATGCCCACTCTCCCCACTGTTATTTAAACACAGTACTGGAGGTCCTAGCCATGGCAATCAGACAAAACAAAGAAATACAAGGGATCCACATTGGTAAAGAAGAAGTTAAACTGTCACTATTCACAGATGACATGATATTATACACAAAAAAACCCTAAAGACTCCACTCCAAAACTACTAGAACTGATATCAGAATACAGGAAAGTTGCAGAATACAGGAAAGGATACAAAATTACCACACAGAAATCTTTGGCTTTCCTATACATTAACAATAAACCAATAGAAAGAGAAATCAGGAAAACAACTCCATTCACAATTGCATCAAAAAGAATAAAACACCTAGGAATAAACCTAACCAAAGAAGTGAAAGACCTATACCCTGAAAACTACAAGTCACTCTTAAGAGAAATTAAAGGGGGCACTAACAAATGGAAACTCATCCCATGCTCGTGGCTAGGAAGAATTAATATTGTCAAAATGGCCATCCTGCCCAAAGCAATATACAGATTTGATGCAATACCTATCAAATTACCAGCAACATTCTTCAACAAACTGGAACAAACAGTTCAAAAATTTAGATGGATACACCAAAGACCCTGAATAGCCAAAGCAATCATGAGAAAGAAGAATAAAGTAGGGGGGATATCCCTCCCCAACTTCAAGCTCTACTAGAAAGCCATAGTAATCAAGACAATTTGGTACTGGCACAAGAACAGAGCCACAGACCAGTGGAACAGATTAGAGACTCCAGACATTAACCCAAACATATATGGTCAATTAAGATTTGAAAAATGAGCCATGGACATACAATGGCGAAATGACATTCTCTTCAACAGAAGGTGCTGGCAAAACTGGACAGCTACATGTAGGAGAATGAAACAGGACCATTGTCTAACCCCATACACCAAAGTAAATTCAAAATGGATCAAAGACCTGAATGTAAGTCATGAAACCATAAAACTCTTAGGAAAAAACATAGGCAAAAATCTCTTAGACACAAACATGTGTGACCTCTTCTTGAACATATCTCCCTGGGCAAGGAAAACAATAGCAAAAATGAACAAGTGGGACTATATTAAGCTGAAAAGCTTCTGTACAGCAAAAGACACCATAAATAGAACATAAAGGTACCCTACAGTATGGGAGAATATACTTGTAAATGACAGATCCAATAAAGGCTTGATGTCCAAAATATATAAAGAGCTCACCCACCTCAAGAAACAAAAAACAAATAATCCAATTAAAAAATGGGCAGAGGAACTGAACAGACAGTTCTCCAAAAAAGAAATATAGATGGCCAACAGACACATGAAAAGATGCTCCACATCGCTAATTATCAGAGAAATGCAAATTAAAACCACAATGAGGTATCACCTCACACCAGTAAGCATGGCTACCATCCAAAAGACAAACAACAACAAATGTTGGCAAGGTTGTGGAGAAAGGGGAACCCTCCTGCATTGCTGGTGGGAATGTAAATTAGTTCAAACATTGCGGAAAGCAGTATGGAGGTTCCTCAAAATGTTCAAAATAGACTTACCATTTGACCCAGGAATTCCACTCCTAGGAATTTACCCTAAGAATGCAGCACTCAAGTTTGACAAAGACAGATGCACCCCTATGTTTATCACAGCACTATTTACAATGACCAAGAATTGGAAGCAACCTAAGTGTCCATCAGTAGATGAATGGATAAAGAAGATGTGGTACATATACACAATGGAATATTATTCAGCCATAAGAAGAAAACAAATCCTACCATGTGCAACAACATGGATGGAGGTAGAGGGTATTATGCTGAGTGAAATAAGCCAAGCGGAGAAAGAGAAATACCAAATGATGTCACTCATCTGTGGAGTATAAGAACAAAGGAAAAACTGAAGGAACAAAACAGAGCAGCAGAATCACAGAACCCAAGAATGGACTAACAGGTACCAAAGGGAAAGGGACTGGGGAGGATGGGTGGGTAGGGAGGGATAAGGCAGGAAAGAAGAAAGGGGGTATTAAGATTAGCATGCATAATGGTGGTGGGGAGAAAGGGGAGGGCTGTACAACACAGAGAAGACAAGTAGTGATTCTACAACATTTTGCTATGCTGATGGACAGTGACTGTAATGGGGTTTGTGGGGGGGACCTGGTATAGGGGAGAGCCTAGTAAACATAATATTATTCATGTAATTGTAGATTAATGATAACAAAAAAAAGAGAGAGAAAGAAAAGGGGGATTACTCCATGATAGGATAAAACTAACTGCAAATCAACAATTAATGCATACTTTAAATATCCTTAATTTTGATCATTTAAAGGGTGTCAGATGATCAGCTATGGAAGTACATTTTTCTGATAATATTCCTTTCTCTTAAAAAAGAAAAGCAGTTCCTGTGTGGTGACCTCCAAGGAGTTCTACACAATGGTATAAAGGTCATATCAAAGTGTGGGCTAAGGGTTTATTTGTGTTTATACAGACGATCAAAGCCTAATTTGAGTACCCAGAAAATGAATTAAGATATGATATGAAGAAGAACTTCCAACATCAACATCCTCTAGAAGAGTCATTCCAGAAGATGATCATCAAAAAACTTCAACAAACATCCTGGCACTGTTGCAGTTGTAGCTGCATCCATCCCACTGGTTCCTGGACTTGCCATTGGAATGAAGAAGGAGATATCTAAGCTGGCCTGTGCATATGTAAAACAACAAATTTGACTGGATCTATACTGTTGGAACTCAACCAAGAATTAGGAGAAGTGCAAGTTGCAGCACTCCAAAATTGTGCGACTATAGACTATCTACTGTTAAAAGAACATATGGAATATGAACAGTTCCCAGGAATGTGTTATTTTAATTTGTCTGATTTTTCTCAAACTATTCAAATTCAGTTAGACAATATCCATCATATCATTGATAGGTTTTCACAAATGCCTAGGGTACCTAACTGGTTTTCTTGGTTTCACTGGATATGGCTGGTAATTGTAGGTCTGCTTTGGTTATGTAGCTGTATTCCTATTATGTTAATGTGCGTACACAATGTAATTAGTAGTTTAAAACCTATACATGCTTATATTACTCTACAAGAAGATATGTCAAAGAAATAATCAATCTTCCCATGTTTTCTTCTGTCTGCCACTTCTATAGCATCCAAACCAAATGTTTCTGTGATATGACTGCCCTTGCACTGTTCACCATGTAAGAACTTATTCACTATGGAAGAACTTGTTCACCATCTAAGAACTTGTTCTTTATGCTTCAGAAGATTGGAGGCTGTTGAGAATTAGGCTTGGGGTTGATTAATGATTATGCATTGAGTCCCCTATACAGAATTTTATTGTTGTTAACAACCATTTGATCAATAAATATGAGAGATGCCCTCTCAAAAAATAAAATATACAAATACAAATATATAAAAATATAAATAAAAAAAGAGAGAGAGAAAAAAAGAAGCAGTGGAGGATAAGCCAAAAATGAATAAAATAGTTACCTAGAAGGGAAAGGAAAGGATCTTAGACAACTATAAGTGTACTTTGTTTCATAGTTTTACTTTGGAACCATGTGAATACCTTATATACTTTAATGCATGTAAACTGAAAACTGAAAACAGAAGTAACTGAATTTGACTATATATCGAGTTTGTGGCATAAGAACACAGAAAGGAATTATTTCATGTGACTGTGGATAAAATGAAAGTTCCCATGGCTAGGATTCTTACCTGGCCCTGATTTGCTAGCTCACTGCACACATGTGGGCAATACGTTGTGATTGACTATATGTTATTGACTCTATATAAAGAGCTCTGCCCAGTGGTTTGCGTGACATGGTGGCACAGCTGCAAGGCTGCAGGAGAGCAGAGAAGAGCCTGGAGTGGTGGTAGCCCCAAGGACAGAGGCCCAGAGGACAGCTGTGCTGGACGGCTGTGCAGGCAGAGAGGACCAGAGGCAGAGACCGGCTTGCTGCATGCAGACTCGCTCTGAGTGAATGGGATTTTAGTGACTGACCTGCCACTGTGGAAATAAAGTTGGGTATAAACCCTTTCACCCCAAGAACGTTTTACTGTCATTTTCTTTGGTCATATTGAATCCATAGTGAACTTGCCCAGGGCTGAAACCCATTGGCAAGACAGTGACTTAACACAATATTTGGTTGGTACATCCTTAGGGAGATATATCTTAAGGACAATAACTAGACACCCATAAAAATATATTTTAAGCATCATCTTAAAATATTCAATCATCTTAATTGGAGAAGGAGGAGGAGGAGGTCTTTTATAAAATCAAGCTCCTACCTACCATTTTACAGGAAATAAGAGGAATAGAGGGCTAAATGTAAACTACTCAAAGCAATCAGCCAAATCTAGAATGTGGTTGTCTTGTCTGAGGGGATTGCCCCTGGGCAAGTTCACACTGGATTCAGTGAGACCAAATAGCAACAATGGAACGTTAGAGGTTAAAGGGTTTATATCAAGCTTTATTCTCATGATGGCAGGTCAAGTGCTGGAATCATGTCTGCCTCTGGGGCAGTCTGCATGTAACAAGGCCGTCTCTGTCTCTGCCTCCAGGCAGAGCACTGGGCAGAGCTTTTCATATAGTAACACCATAACGGTTCATTGTCAATGGTTGTGTAAGCATTTGCCTAGCAGTAGGCCAATTACATCATCAAGCCGATTAGGGTCATGAGAGGATCCTGGCCATAAGAACCTTCAGTTACCATATATTCCACCCATCCACAATTCTCACCTCACAATCTATGTGCCATCAATCTTCTGTGATGGTCATTGTGCAAGAAAGCTGGAGAATTGTGACTGGATTCCACAACAGCAACAGAGGCTACAACAATGTACAGATAACAACAAAAATTATAATAATCCTCAAGCCTGAGGAGACCTGTTGCCACCAAGTGGTGGTTCTAGTTGTATTCAAACCAGTTCTATTCAGATGAGTTCATAACTCATGCTTTCCATGGGAGAAATCAATCTTCTGAAATCGTCCCTATGCAAGAAAGCTAGAACCTTGTAACAACAACAGCAATAATAATAATAATTCCTCAAGCCTGAGGAGATGAATTGCCACCAAGTGGTCAGTCCAGCTGTATTCAAACCAGTCCCAGTTCACAATCACAGTCCACACTTTCCATGGGAGACCTGTAGTGGAACTGATAGGGAACTCCATGCACACCCAGAGAGTAGCAGTTTCTGCTAGGATGTGTGCCCAATCCATGAAGACATTGGATTAACCTTAAGGGTGATAAGACATATGTTTTAATGACACCAACATAGGCAAATCTTGTCCATCAGGTAGGATGCATGCAACAGAGTGGTCCTGTGAAAGGACAGTGGCAGGAAGGGGGTTTCATCCAGGTCTAGTATACCATACTTTTTTTAAATTAGTTTTATTTTGGTATCATTAATCTACAATTACATGAAGGACATTATGTTTACTAGGCACCCCCCTTCACCAAGTCCCCCCTACATACCCGTTCACAGTCACTGTCCATCAACATAGTATGATGCTGTAAAATCACTACTTGTTTTCTCTGTGTTGTACAGCCCTCCCCGTGCCCCCCCCAACACTATACATGTTAATCGTAATGCCCCCTTTCTTTTTTCCCACCCTTATCCCTCCCTTCCCACCCATCCTCCCCAGTCCGTTTCCCTTTGGTAACTGTTAGTCCATTCTTGGGTTCTGTGCTTCTGCTGCCATTTTGTTCCTTCAGTTTTCTTTTGTTCTTATACTCCACATATAAGTGAAATCATTTGGTACTTGTTTTTCTCCGCCTGGTTTATTTCACTGAGCATAATACCCTCTAGCTCCATCCATGTTGTTGCAAATGGTAGTATCTGTTTTTTTTCTTAGAGCCAAGTAATATTCCATTGTGTATATGTACCACATCTTCTTTATCCATTGATCTACTGATGGACATTTAGGTTGCTTCCATATCTTGGCTATTGTAAATAGTGCAGCGATAAACATAGGGGCGCATCTGTCTTTTTCAAACTGGAGTGCTGCATTCTTAGGGTAAATTCCTAGAATTGGAAATCCTGGGTCAAACGGTATTTCTATTTTGAGCATTTTGAGGATCCTCCATACTACTTTCCACAAAGGTTGAACTAATTTACATTCCCACCAGCAGTGTAGGGGGGTTCCCCTTTCTCCACAACCTCGCCAACATTTGTTGTTGTTTGTCTTTTGGATGGTAGCCATCCTTACTGGTGTGAGGTGATATCTCATTGTGGTTTTAATTTGCATTTCTCTGATGACAAGCGATGTGGAGCATCTTTTCATGTGTCTGTTGGCCATCTGAATTTCTTCTTTAGAGAACTGTCTATTCATCTCCTCTGCCCATTTTTTAATTGGATTATTTGCTTTTTGTTTCTTGAGGTGTGTGAGCTCTTTATATATTTTGGATGTCAATCCTTTATCAGATCTGTCATTTATGAATATATTCTCCCATACTGTAGGATACCTTTTTGTTCTATTGATGGTGTCCTTTGCTGTACAGAAGCTTTTCAGCTTGATATAGTCCCATTTGCTCATTTTTGCATTTGTTCTCTTGCCCCAGGGGATATGTTCAAGAAGAGGTCACTCATGTTTATGTCTAAGAGATTTTTGCCTATGTTTTTTTCTAAGAGTTTTATGGTTTCATGACTTACATTCAAGTCTTTGATCCATTTTGAATTTACTTTTGTGTATAGGGTTAGACAGTGATCCAGTTTCATTCTCTTACATGTAGCTGTCCAGTTTTGCCAGCACCATCTGTTGAAGAGACTGTCATTTCCCCATTGTATGTCCATGGCCCCTTTTCGAATATTAGTTGACCAAATATGTTTGGGTTAGTGTTTGGAGTCTCTATTCTGTTCCATTGGTCTAGTATACCATACTTTTACCCCTCTACCTGTGGGAGTTAGTGAGGGGCCTATGTATAGTACTACTGGAGGTGCATGCACTGGCCATAAAAATAAAACAAAACTCCCTAGTAAGATGCTCTTACTTTCTGGCCATTTAGGATACATTACTGTGAACTTTGGGGGCCTCTCTGCCATTACTCCAGGAATACACAGGAGGCCAGCTTCCAGGCCTTGCCCCCAAGATTCCAGTAGGGCCAGCCAAAGCCGGTCCATATGTCAACACATCCAAGGCCATGCCCACTCAATGGAGTCTCTGGGTTTTTTTGCAGTTGGTGCTGGTAGCAAGATATTATTCTGGTAGCCAAACTCCAGCTTCAATAATTTCTCCTTAGTTGTACTTGCAATCGTAGAGGGGAAGCAGCAATGTGTGTTAGCATGTTTACGGGGCTCAATGACCCTTTCTGAGGCTTCTCATTCAAACACTGTAGCACTGTCCATAAGCAGACTGACCATCCCCGTAGACTGTTGGTGTCTGACTTCAGGCCAGATTTTAACAAACCATTGTATCTCTCTATCATGCCTGCCCCTAGGATTATATGGTACATGAAACTTCCACTTTATCCCTAGTTGGTGCACCCATTCCTGCAGTGCATATCGAGTACAGTGGGTGCCTTAATCACTCTCAATTACCTGAGGTTGACCATAGGCTGCAAAGAGACAGTTTAGACCTCTTTTAGACATTTTCTGATCTGTGCAATGTGTAGGAAAAGCAACCAGAAATCCAGTTGCTGTGTCCACACCCATCATGACATACCAATACCTTTCTGACATGGGCAGAGACCCAATATAGTCTATCTGTCACCTTATGAGGGGTATCAGCCCCTTAGCTATTGTCCCAGGTTGCTGTGCAATTCAACGTAAGTCCCTTTTTGAGAAAACAATGCAATCTTTCCGGGTTCTGCTTACTTCTTCAACGGTTAAAGGCATTCCCCACTGATGGGCTACATCCTACATTGTCTTCTGCCCTGCATCCAACAAACATTGATGTAACCATTGGACCATATCAGAGGCAGGTTTTCCTTCTAGCCATTAGACCTCAGCCAATTCATCTGCTTCATTGTTTCCTAGGGATGCCAGTGGCAAATGGCCTGTCACATGATATTCTGAACTGTTTTAGTCTGACCAGAGGCCCATAAGTCTTGCCACTACTCTTGCGCCAAAAGGGGTTGGTGACCAATTGGCATGGTACCATGTCAGTAGTCACAGTCAAGCCTCAATAGATGGCCCATCTGTCAGTGCAGACAGTTTTGGGGAGGGCTCCTAGGTGATCACAAGCCATACTACATGCAACTCTGACCATTCACTGCTCTTCCCCTCACCATCTTGCATCCATATTGTCTCGGTCTTAGGATGGAAAGTTACAGCTCTCCATTTCAGGTGCTGCTCATAGCTGGAGCCATCTGTATACCAGGCATCTTCAGGTATAGGGGTTCTTCCCTCTTGATAAGGTGTCTCTGCTACTAATGGCTCTAAAGTAAATTATTTCTGCCTTTCACTGGTATATGTCACTGGCCCCAGTAAGTGCTGGAGTTCTTCACTCAAGGGGCTAGCAGAGAGGGTGCTATGCTGCTGTAGGTATACACCCCCTCTTGGCCAGTGAAGGCATCCATGCCATGCCACTCTGTGGCTTTTGGGTTCAGTCTCATACCCACCCCACGATGGGACAGGTGGTTATTACCTCTATCAGGGCCATTCCAGTGATGGGCTTTGTAGCCAGCAAGTCATGTTACAAAGCAGCCAATTGTTTCTCTATTAAGGTACTCCTCTCTAGAATTGTGACAGAATCCAATAGGTTGGAGAGTTCATTCAAGCCACTGCCAGAGACTCCAGCCATAACCATCTTTGGTCACATGAACATCCAGCTCACAGGGCCTTGATGGGTCTATCACACTCAGGGCCTGTATGGCCTTGACTGCCTGTTTTTGCAGCAGTAAAAGAAGATTTGTATGTCTCATCCCAGTCTTACCTGATGCTCTTTCATACCAAATGGTATAATAGCTTCAGAATTTGTGCCAAGTGTAGGACAATCACTTTCCAGTAGCCTAAAAGACCCAAAAACTCTTGTAATAATACCATAGTTGGAGGGATAGGGAAGGCCTGGACTCTATGACTGCTTCTGGGATAACTTTAATCTTACCCTACCAGACAATCCCCAAGAATTTGACTGACAAACCAGGTCCCTGAAACTTGGTACTGTTCACAGCCCATCCTTTCTCTTGTAAATGTTGCAGCAATCTAGGTGCTGCACCTTCTAGATCTGTGGTAGAATAAGAAGTAAGCATTATATCATCAATATAATGGTACAGCTGCACCGTTGGTGGTTTTTCCCATGCTTGAAAGCCCTGAGCTACCAGTCTATAACAGATGGTGTGACTGTGGAGGTATCCCTGTGAAAGAACAGTGAATGTCCACTGCCGGCCTTCCCACATGAAGGCAAACTGTTTCTGACTTTCTTGTGCTATGCCAATAGAAAAGAAAGCATTAGCAAGGTCCACAACATAATGATGTGTCCCTAGTTCATGACTGAGGGTATCCATAAGGGCTGCTATAGAGGAGACAGCAGCATGCAAAGGGGATATGACTTTATTCAATTTTCTGTAATCCATGGTCATACACCAGGAGCCATCCAGCTTTTTTTTCTGGCCATATCAGGGAATTAAAAGAGCTATGGGCGGGCTTTATAATGCCCACTTTCTCCAGTTCCTCCAATTTTTTTATGCCCTCCAGGCAATTTGTATGGCTTGGTATTAGTCACCCACCAAGACAAAGCTATAAGCAGGTGCTTAGCATGTCCCTTCAGAAGTGTCTTCACCACATGTACCCTCAGTCTGAACTCACCTGCTGTGGTCTATAACCATAGGCCCTGCAGGATATCTATCCCCAAAATATATTTGGGGATGGGAGAGATATACACAGTATATTCCTTTGTGGGTAAATGTCCTATTCCCAGTGGGATTTAGGCTTGTTTCACTCTGATAGCCTGTGTCCATCTATAACAGTTGGGGGGGGGGCGGTTTCCCAGGAAACCATCCAAGGTTGCCATAAATCAGTGAGCATTCAGTTCCTGCAACTACCAGAGCCAGGACACATTGTACATTCACTGGGGACCAATGAATTGATATTTCAACATGTGGCCTTCGGTCCCCATCTGGTCCCCCAAGGGGGGTTCCTCAACCCTTCCCTCAGTCAAACTGCATCACCCAATCATTTTCCTGTGAAGGTTCAGGTGAGATCAGCTCACACACTAGCAGGAAGTCTTGCAGGAGCCCAGGCTAGGCTTATGGCTCTGTATCCAGCCTCCACTTCTTGGTCCTCAGTGGCTAAAACTGCTGCTCTGGCTTCAATTGTTGCCACAACTCAAGTAATATTCTACTTGACTTCCCATCCAATTTCTCTCTGTCTTCTCCTGTCCCTATTCAATCAACCCACATCTGGGTCCTTGTGACATTCATGGGACCCTTTAGACCATTCCTTTCAGTAGCAGACCACACTTCCTTCTGTGTCTGCATCACTTCAGCCTCCCCCAGATCTGCCACAGTTTGGTAACCACATTTATGGGCTGCCCTAAATGAGGGGCAAGAATGGCCACTAAGGGCCCAAAGAGGGACGAGGGAGCTGTTTGCAGCACCTTATCCCTCAACTTTTCTGTAAACAGCTCCTCATCCAGGCCGTAATGTACTGGATTATAAATGGCATTTTTCATGCCTAACAGCCCAAACACCTGTTGGACCTTGGTATATGTCTTCCATCTAGCAGGAGAAGATGGTAAGTCCCCCTGATAGGGCCATACAGTGTGAAGTACAGCCATTACCCACTTGAGAAGTGAATGATTCCCTGGGGTCTGATATACATTCTGCAGTTGCTGCCACAAGGCCAGATGGTTGTCAGGGAAACCAGCTTTCCCATCTCTGATCCAGGCAGAATGATCCCACACACCCCTACATCCCAAAGGCTCAGAAACCAGGCTGATATGGACTCTGAGGGTTTCTGCTGAAACCAAGAGCCGAAATCCACCAGCTCTGTCTGTGTGTAGGGGTAGAGCATAGAGTGCTCCATGACCTGGGTTGGGGGCTGCACCTCTCCTGAAGGAACCCATGTTGCTGTGCCTTTATTTTCTTGACTGCACCCGGGTGGGATTTCAATAGAGGAGAAGTTGGTGCCTCCAGCACCATCTCTACTTCCATGTTCTTCCCCAGCTCCTCCACCAATTCTGGGGCTGACAGCAGCTCTCTCATTCTGCAGAGTGCCTCCTCTGCTGCACTCTTTACCTTTTCCACAGTAACTTACAGTGATGCTAGTTCAGTCTTCAATAGCTCTCACCTTCTCCTCAATACCTCACAGCAGGTATTCTTATGGTGCCTCTTCCACAGCACCTTGCAGCACTGCTGTCTCATTCCACAAAGAATCTTTTACCTGCTCCACAGCACCTTGCAGCCTGCATTCTTGTCCTGCCACTTCTTGTGTTACCATTACATCTTTTATTTTCTCCATAGCACCCCAAAGTGATGCCATCTCAATCATCAATTATTTTTTCCTTTCTTCATGACTTTTAACTCTTCCTGTGCTTCTCACAGGAGCATGTTAATCTCCTTTATGACCCTTCTTAACACTGCGAGGAATAACCAACCCACGGTTCCCGCTGCCATGTGGGCATTCTGTTTCTCCAAAGACTTCCCTGTTTTGCAGAGAGCCTCTTCTACTGCCTCAGGTGTCACCTCCACCTCCCCCAAGTCCTGAGGAGAGGTCCACTCAGACCTTAGAAGGCAGACCACCTCAGACCTTATGCTCATTGGGGGATGCCCAGGTGTCTCTCCATTCATGGGGCAGCCCATTGAAGTACCTATCCCCCGAGGGCAGCTTATTCCATTTCTCAGTCTGCAGCAAATCCTGCCAACTATGCCAACAGGTTATCTTGAGAGGGATTGCCCCCAGGCAAGTTCACTCTGGTTAAGGTGAGACCAAATAACAAAAATGAATGTTAGGTTGAGTGCTGGAATTTTATCTGCCTCTGGCAAATCCATCTCATCTCTGCCTCCAAGGAGAGCACTGGGCAGAGCTCTTCATACATTAATACTGACAATAATGGCTCACTGCCAATGGGTGTGGAAGCAGTAGCCTAGTAGTAGGCCAGTTATGTCATCAAGTAGACTAGGGTCAGGTGAGGATCCTGGCCGTAGGAACTTCCATTTTCCCTGCAGTGGGGAATTCTACAAGATAAATATTTGTTTTATTCAACAGGAAAATGATATGAAAAGAAGATGAATGTCTTAAATTTAAGATGCTTAGAAGGCATATAAACATAAATAGAAATTTGTTGGTGGACTTGCATGGGTGTTATAGTTACTGTAATGGGCAAGCTTTAATCATGTGGGAACTGAAGCAGCACAGGTAATTGCTGACTGGGTGTTAAAATGAAACTTTTCCAAGAAATTAGAAATAAGATTGCCATCCAAAGGATAAAATGTAAAACTAACAAAGATGGATCTTGGGTCCACCTTTGGACTAGCTGAGACAAGGGGAATGGAATTACCCCAGTTGGTTTAGGTCAGTCAAGGCCCACTATCCAACTGGGGGTAGATGGGTCAATACCATGTGGTAGGAAGAGGTACAGAGGAAATTAGGGGATGCCCACAATGCCTACTACAGTCAATAATATTTGGAATTAATTCTTTTGAAGTTTTTCTAAAAGGTAATTTTTATTCTTTTAGGCTCATTTTTATCTTTAGCAGGCACTAACCAAACTGATTATTTATGCAGTTCCTTTTCAAAACTGCTATTACCTGGCTCTTAGGTCACTAGGAACAATTATCTACTTAATTTAATTACCCAATTTTGCAAATCAAACTCTTTTTATCTCTAGAGACATGTACACTAAGTGCTGAAAATTATGGTGTAATTATATTGCAAATAATTTATTTTGGTTAGCTTCTTAAACTAATTTATTTTAATCCTATGTGTAAAGTCTAATGTTTATGTCAAAGAAATGCTTTGTTTTTTAGCAACTTAAATTTTCAGTCAGGGGTGGGAATGAGGGGAGCAGGGTTTTATTTCTAGTACACTAGTGTTCTGAAGAATAGATAACTTTAAACAGGAGTTACCTTGATTCTCTGCTTCATCTGCTGGATATTTTAAATTATTTTTTAAGGATTAAATTTTGTACAGAGTGCAAGGCGTCATCATTTCTTCCTCAAAGTTCAATCCATACCAAGGCACAAATAAGATCTGTGAAGTATCAATGGATCAAAAGGAACATCATATCTTAATAAAGGGTGAAAATATGCATGGAGAGGGTGGTAGAGAGCCATTTCATTTTGTATAATTCATTGGGTTTTGATCCAGAGTATTTTTTTTATTTTAATCTATTTTAGTTATTTGCATACCCTTTTAATTCATCTTCTGGGTTATGCTTCCAATATCTTGTACTAGTAAAACAGAGTGTCTAGAGCTAGGCTGCCAGCATCTCCTCAAAAGTATTTAGAAAATGTAAACATAATTAGGTGAATAACTAAGCATTTTGATGATAGTTTTTCATACAATGATAGGTATGCAGTATGATAGAAACAATCAGAAGAGGAACTATGTAGAAAAGTTAAATCATGGGAGAGGACTGGAAAGAAAGCCTTTTTTTTTTTTTACATTGGTAAATTGTGTACAGTTCGCACTGTTCCCTTTTTCTCATCCTACACTAACTCTTTAATCTATGTTATGTCAAGAACATTTTGCAAGTTAACACA
The DNA here is from genome assembly GCF_040802235.1 of Manis javanica. Classification (NCBI taxonomy): domain Eukaryota; kingdom Metazoa; phylum Chordata; class Mammalia; order Pholidota; family Manidae; genus Manis; species Manis javanica. The sequence continues at coordinate 103,441,986 of NC_133165.1, read as the reverse complement.
TCCTGATTACAAACTGTTATGGGGCCCACAAAATACTATCCAGAACAGAGAAGTCTTTATTATTTTTAAATGAACACTTTCATTTTCACAAAAGCTAGCTTCCTTTGAAGCTGCCCAAATAAACCTACTACACACTGGTTATAAGTTCCTGATTTATTTATCGAAGAAGGTACTGGAAGAGAGATTGCTACAGAGAAGAGAAGCAGAACCAGCACATTTTTATGAGTCTTTTCCCTCTGAACTGGTGGTATGTTGCCACAATATCTTCCTAGGTCCCTGTTCCCCATCTCAAATTTTTGTCACTTCTTATTTTGATATAATTTCAGATTTATAGACAAATTGCAGTAGAATGACTCTTGCCTACATTTTACCCAGATTCAAAAATGGATGTATTTTGCCCCATTTGTTTTTTGCTTTACCATATTTTTCTATCTCTCTCTCTCTGCACCACACACACAATCTTTTGTTGAAATAATCTAGAGCAATCATAGATTTTATACCTCGTTTACCCTTAAATACTTCCATATCTAAATCCTAAATGCAAGGATATTTTCTTATGTAACCAGAGCACAATGAAAAATCAGAAAATTCAACATAAATACAGTACTATTATGTAATCCACTGTTTATATTCAGATTTTAATTAACTCAATTATGTCCTTTCTAACTTTTTTTTAAACCAGTCTAGGATCCAACACAAGATCACAGACTGCACACAGTCTTCTCAAATCAATCTGTGACAATTTCGGAGTCATCTTTTGTCTTTCATGACTGTTATTTTTGAAGAGGATTGAACAGAGATTTTTGTAGCATGTCCCTTAATTTGGGTCTGTCCTGTTTCCTCATGATTAGATTCAGATTATATACTTTTGGCAAGTATACCACAGAAATATTAGGTCCTTTTCAGTGCATTGTATCAGGAGGCCCATGATGTAGATTTGTCTTTTTACTGGTGACGTTAGCCTTGATCACTTGGTTAAGGTTGTGTCTGTCAGATTTCTGCACTGTAGAATTACTCTTTTCAGTTAACAAGTATTTGTGGGAGATGTGTAAACATACTGTCTCATTAAACTTTCCCTCCTTGATTTTTACATCTACTGATGATTTTTTAACTCTTTCATTCATTCTCTATGTTTTAGTTGGTATCCTACTGTGAGAAAGATCTTTCCCCTCTCCCATTTATTTATTTATATCAAGTTTGACTCATTTTTATTCTATTTAGTGGGTTTTAATCCACTACTATTGTAATTTATTTTGATACTACCATTGTTCCAGTGGGAGCCCTTTCAGTCTGCAAATCTCACCCTTTTATATATCTCCATCATTCTTTGAACACTTAATTTTTGGTACAACTTATTTCAGGCTTATTTTGTACTTTTCCTGCACCAGCCCTGGAATTAGCCTTTTCTCCAAGGATCACTGGTTCCTTTTAATGTTACGAATGTTATTTAGAAAGTGAGATCTGAATGTGAGGTGTGCTAATTGCTACTGATATGTCCTAGCTTTTAGGCCCTCTCATGGGAGAGGGCAAAGAAATACACATGCACACTCATATCCTCATATATATTTATTTCTGTATTTTAAAACTTCAATAATGAGAAACTTGCTGAGTGTGCTAGAACCAGCTTGAACTAGCTCATAAGGGCTGATTACTAAAATAATTGTAATTTTGTAAGTTGGTTGTAGCTTGAAATCAACCATGGGAGCATTTACACCACGGCAATTGGCAAATGCTACAAATCAATTTTGGATTTTATTGTTTGTTTTTTCATAGCAAGTCAGTTTAGCAGTGCACCACTGAAATCTGACTTCCATTATCCTCAATTTATTTATTCAAAATACTTAGGCTATTAGCTGACTTTAAAATAGGGACATTATTTTGGATTATCTAGGGAAGACCAATATATTCATGAGGGTCCTTAAAACAAAAGAGGGAGGCAGAAGTAGAGAGTCAAAAGAGACATGAGGATGGGAGGAGGGTCAGAGATGCTACATTGTTGTGTCTGAAGACAGGAAGGGGCCTACAAGCCAAGGATTGTGGAGAAAAATTCTCCACTAGAGCCCTAAGGAGGAATGCAGCTCTGCTGAAATCTTAATTTTAGTTCAGTGAGATTTATATTGGGCCTCTAATGTACAGAACTGTAAGATAACATTTGTTTTGTTTTAAGCCATTAAGTCTGTGACAATTTGTTATAACAGAAAAAAATATGCATAGCATGTATATATTTTTTCTCTCAGGGCTCTCTCAGCATAACATCACTGAGACTCACGCATTTTGTTGAGAACATCGATAATTTGTTTTATTTTTATTGCAGAGTAGTATTCCATTATATGAACATACCAAAGTTACTTTTTCCCTTCTATTGATGAACTTTTGATTATTTCCAGTTTTGGACTATTATGATAAAACTGGTATGAACAGTTTTATATAGTCTCTTTTTGGATATATGAAGAGAATGCTTATAATTATTGGGTTTACCTTGCAGAATCAGCAAGGCCATAATGTCATTCCCAGAAGTATGTATGATCAATGCCCAGATGTCTCTGATATCTCAGCCATCAGCATCCAAGTATTGCAGAAAGTCTGTCTGCTAGCAAAAATCCAACAAAGTCAGGGTAAAGAAGCAGAACAATGCAATAGATGATTAAATTTTAAAAATAAATTAATACATCTGCTGGGAATGCAACCAGAACAGAAAATCAAAATGCCAGCAGCATTAAAGTAAAAGACAATAAATTAAAATGTAACCATTCATTTCAGGGGAAAAATTATTGAATATCCACTCAGGGCTAAAAAGATGGTGCTCGCCTGAGATATAAAGACCCTGCTGACAATCCAGTAGGGACAGGAACCTTTATGATATAGGAAGTTTAAGTTCTAGGATCATGCTCTTCACAGGTGCTGTGGAAGCAGAGAAGGAGAAGCCTCTAAGTCCACCTAGTGGGTATGGATCCAGTGTGGAGTGTCCTAGTTAATGAGAACAGAAATTCTGAAGCCAGGAGGCAGAAACTTCTGGGCACAGCTGGGGAACAAGAGGGACTTGATGGGTCTTCAGGGACAGCAGAGATGTACTCTAAACATACCAGGAATAGGGAACCCTGGAAACATTAGCATGTTTGTGGAGAGAAATTCTCAACAGGGAGTAGTCAACAAGAAGTCTAAAAGAGATACAGACATCATCTTGAAATTCAATTCCTCTTGATTCTCCCCCCTCCCTTTTTTTTTTTGACAAGTAGTTCTCCCTACCTGGAATATTCTCTCCTTTCTTTCCTATCACACCTCGTAAAATTTACATTAGCATAGCTATTGATCCTTTAGATTTCAGCCTAATATCGTTTTCTCTTAGAAGCCTTCCTGACTCCCAAACTTTGGAAGATGCTTCTGCTTTGTACAACTACAGCCATCCGCCCTCCCACCCCCATTTTCTGTACATGTCTGTCTTCCCTGATAGACAGTGAAGCAGTAAATTTGGGGGTATTATTAACCCCATTTCACAGTTGTGGAATGTGAGGCGCACTGTGGAGTAATGCCTCAATTCCTAATTTATAAACCAGGAATAACACCAGTATGTACCTTAGAGAGTTACTCTGAGGACTGAATGAGTTCATAAAGACAAGGCGCTTAGAAGTAAATCCTCTCTAGATGATCTCATAGCTGTCTCCTGACTTTCTTTCCACAGTCTTTCGAATTTCAGCAGATGGTAACCCCAGCCTACTGACTGCTTAAGCCACACACTTTGGAAGCATCCTTAATGACACTTTCTCTCACACACTTCATTCAGTCCATTAGCAAATGCTGCTTGTCAGCTCTACTTTCAAATGTATCCAGAGTCCAGCACCTTCTCACCACTCCCTCTGTGGCCGTCCTGGGCTGGGCCACCATTCCTCCCCAAAATTATTGTAAAAACCACCATCCCTCCCCCCGATTATTGTAAAACTCTCCTCTGGGTCCTTCTGCTTCCACCCTTGACCCCTCAGTTAGCTCTCCAAAGGGATCCCGCTGAAACCTGACTCAGAGTGGTCCATTTCTCTGCCCACTGTTTGTGTTCATAGTTATCACCAGGGGATATCCATCCATCCATCCATCCATCCATCCATCCATCCATCATTTATCTACCTACCTACATATACATATATATGTCTGTTTGCTTGTTATTTATTTATTGTCTTTCCCCATTTGAATGTGAACTCTGTAAGGCAGGCATATGTTTATTTTGTGCACTGCTGTATTCCCAGAGCATTGAAGAGAGAGCATAGCATTTAGTACGTGCTCAATAAATATTTATAAATGAATAACTATTAGTATTTGGTACACAGTAGGTCCACAATAACTACTTATTGAGTGAACAAACACATGAATGGTCTAGAGATTCCCAGTAAGGGAGTTGGTAAAGGGGGTCAGGGGAAAGAAACTGGTACATGTCTCCACAAACATTTGCTGGATGGGCGGCATGTCCTCTGAGTCATGGTTTCCTCTGATCCCTTTTCCTTATGAGTGTTTTCTGTGGGTTGTGTAACCACTTTTAAGTAGTCCACATGATGGTTCTTAGACCTCAGTGATCATCAGAACTACCCACAGAAGATTCTTATTTAATCAATCTATTTAATTGGGAATTTAAGTAATTTTAAATAAGGATTTAATCCTTAGTTTTATTCTATGAAAAATGGGATCTTAATGTCATTTTCATCAGGTATAAGGATCAAAAAATCTCTGGGAAGTATTTCACACATAGCATTAGGTTCCCTTTGCTTCTGCTTGTTTTCTGTAAAGTTCAGAAGTTAACTTCTTAGAAACAAGTCATATTCCTTACTGTCTTAAAATTTAGGTTTGATTGTCTTCAGTGCAGATCTCTACTTTGAGTTTCAGATTCATTTTCCAAATAAATATTCATTGTCTTTACTTGGATGTCTCATAGGGATGTTGAACATAACTAAAGCTACTCAAACGTGTCCCCTTCAGGCCTCCTTCTCCAGGTTTCCCATGTTACAAAGAAATACACAGCCGCAACATGATGTCACTTCTGCTAGGCCATGTCGCCAAGCCAGGGCTTAATGCCTAACCTAATTGCAGTTTCAACCTCCCCCAGAAATGTAGTCAGGAATTTTTCCACTCAGCATCAATAAGGTAATGTCTCAGTGTCTGCTCCATCCCCTAAGTCTTCTAAATGAATCCACCTAGAAGACCCTTTTGTCCCCAGATGAGGTGATCTCACCCAAAATAACCTCTTTTTCCCTTTATGACTTCCTATCCTGCCTTTGAAAACCCCTCCTTTTCTGTAGCCCTGCAATCATTTCTCTACTTGCTAGAGGGGATGCTACCTGATTCAAAAATCACTTAATAAAGCCACTCAGATCTTCAAATTTATTTGGATGAATTTTGTTTTTTAACACCCATCTCAAAGAATGGAACAAGCTCAAGCTAGAAACCTGGGAGTCATCTTTTGACAGTTTTCTCTCCCTCACCTTTCACATGCAAAGGATCAATTCTGATCTATTTCCTCCAGCCACGACCTTCTACTCTCCATGGTCTTACATACCTCCTTATTCATTCTCCACTATGTAGCCAGAAACGTCCTTTACAGATACAGACTGGATCAAGTCCAACTCTCCAGTGGCTTCCAGTGGATTAAGTCCAAAGTTCTCAGTGAGGACCTCAAGGCTCCTACCCTCCTCTCCTGCAGAACCGGCCCCCGACCCTAGGCACAGTGGCCTTTCCCAAGGCCTGAATAGGTGGAGCCCCTTCCTACCAAAGGGCCTTCAAACCTGTAGTTGCCACAGCTCCAAGGGTACTCACCACCCTACCCCCTTCCCTGTGCTGCCTGGCCTCCTACTTCATTTTCTTCAAGGCTCAGATTAAATGTCACTTCTTCAAAGAGATCTGTTTTACTCCCTAGAGCAGACAGGTCCCTTCGTTAGACATTCTTGTAGCTCTCAAGTTTTTTTGTAGCAGTCTTCATAACAATAATTAGCACAATTCCTCAATTCTAAGCCATCTTCTTCACAGTTTAAATTGCCAGTTATCAGGCAGAGGAAGTAATAACATGATCATTGTTGGCTGCACATATTAGGACTTAATTTTTCAGAAGGGGGTATCTCTTCAACCAATTCCACCTTGAGCTATTTTCAGATATTTTACAATATCAAGAAAATACACTATGTTGTGGCATACGGGATGAAAGGCACTGCATAAATAGAAGGCTGCCCACTACATGACAACTAATGAAATTTAGGGTAGCTGAAACCATTGTGACTGAACCCCCAAATCTGATTCAGGTGCATACTCGTGGCAAGCCAAGCTCCGAGTCACCAGGTTTGAGGCAGAGAGAGCTTTATCATCAGAAGGACAGGCCAACAAGAGAGCAGGGGACCTTTCCCAAATCTGCCTTACCTGATCGCACAGAGGCATGGGTTAGATACTATAGGCAAAGGAATGTGGGGGTGAGGGCAGAAACTGGAAGGGCCTTGCAACTTCTCGGAATTATGTGTCAATCCCATCTCCCATGTGCCTGCCCCCTGAGGGGACTTGGCATGGTTCATGTCGACTCCACATCTGTTATCAGCTCAACATAGATGTTATCAGCCCAACATAGATGTTATCAGCCCAAATCCCCCTGGTCCTGAAACCAGCTTCAGGGAAGAGGACAAAGGACAAGGCAAGATTAACGGTCCTTGTAAGGCAGTGAAGACTATGTCACTCCTGCACGTGAGATTGCTACAGTAGGTAAGCCTAGTGGAGGTGTAAGTGAATAAGAAAATGTATGTCCCAGTTCACCATCAGCTCTCTCTGAAAAGAATGGTGGTAGAAATTTCAAAACTAGGAGAAGGTGACCTCTCCTTTAGAAACTTTTGTGCAGAAATCTTAAAAGATTACACAACCCAGGGGAGGTACATTCACCTGGTTGGTACTTTATTTTGGGCAAACTTCCAAGAGCAACTAATCACCTCCTAGTGATATGTAATTCAAAACAATAAGAACAAAAATCAATTTGAGAAACAGTCAAAAAACATTGTATTTTTTCCATTATTCCTTAAAATTATAATTTCATTTCTAACAGTGTTTAGGGGATGAAGGACACCTGATAAGCCATTATGAAAAACATTACTGCAGTTGGCCAAGACTGATGTAAAAGCACTCTTTGACCTGAAGGTGAGAGTGAAAACTCAGTTTGATTGCAGAAAGCAAAATTTGAAAAACAAAACTAAAAGCAAAAAAAACCACCAAACTGGATACATATATACTCTGGTGTCCTTAAGTCCTTTAACCACCTGAAAAGTTATTAAATCACTGGTGTGACCGACTTGCTGGAAACGTTGAGCAAGATGTCATTATCCGAGTAATACGTCTCTCAGAATAAGTACCTGAGAACTGACACCTTTGTTTTTGTTCACTGGAATATCCCCGGCCCCGAGCATAACCCATTACCTGGGTCATATATCCAACAGTTGTTACATAACATAAATGAGTCCTTGGTTTTATATTGCAAACTCTGGCTCACTTTTACCTAGATTTCAAAACAAGTGTGGACATTCTTGAAAAGTCTGGCATCCCAGGGCCTCCATTGCACCCGTGCACTTTGCTTCCACACCTCCTCTCCCAGAGGGAGGGTGCTGGGAGCTACTCCCCACCTCACCCCCGTACTGTCCATCCCTTCCGTCTTCGACCTCGGCGCCCGCACGGCCCATTCTGCGCTGCTCTGCGTTACGCACAGTTACAGATGCCTTGGTTTTAATCCTAGTCTGCGGAAAGGTAACACGATCCCAGCCTGCCAGGACGCCCCCGGTCTAAGAACAGAAATCACGAGTCATAGATGTGGGGGTTCGGACCTAGAAGCTGCCGGCGATTGGCTGTGCGTGGGTTGGTTGGGATGCAGCGGGCTGCCGAGAAAGGCCACAGCCCTCCTCTCCGGGGTAGGTCCCCTAATACTCCCTTCGCTCGTCCGCTCGGTCTGGTCCCTGCCGACGTCCGTCAGGGTGCGGCCAAGGGTCCGGGAGGGGCGGCGCTCCCGCCCGGTCGCCGCCCCGGCGGCCACATCACCAGGCGCTCGCTTCCCCGGGGCGGCGGCGCGGCTGCGCGTGCGCGGGGCGGCGGCGCGTGGGCGGGGCGGCCGCGCGCCAGGGAGCGAACCGGCCGCGGGCGCCGGCTCCGGGCTGTCAGCGCGAGGCCGCGGGGCGCGAGGAGGCGCGCGAGCAGGAAGGGGCCGCGGGCCTGGGGCAGCCGCCGCCTCCGCCGCCGCAGCCACCTGGGGGCCGAGGTGAATGCCCTTCCATCCCCTCCCTTTGCCGCTGTCGGGTCTGAGGAGGCGGGCGCCCTCTCCTCACAGCGGCCGCCGCCGCCGCCGCCGCGCTCCGGGGCAGGTGATATGGAGAGAAAGTCTAGGCTGTGGCCGCGGCGCCGGCTTCGGGCGCATCGCAGGTACTGGAGGAAGGTGGCGCGGGACACGGGCTCGGGACCCCGCGGCCGCGCACCCCGGCCGAGCTACCCTGTCCCCTCCGGCCCGCGGGCAGCGCCCGAGCCCGGCCCGCCGCGCCGCGGGATGGAGGCTGGCCCGGGGCGCCGACCGCGGGTGGGGGCGCCCGGCCCTGGGGTGGGCCCGGCAGCGCGTGGTGGCCGAGGGGCGGGGAGGGTGCGCACGGATGGAGCCGCTGCCCCGGGGCTCGGCACTTGCTCTGTGTCACCGCGTTCGTCCACGCCGTTCTTTATATATATGAAATAGATCTCAACAAAAAAACCCAAACGCTCATTTACAGAGAGATTGTAATCTGCATGTAAATGTTATCTATTTATAACATGAACATACATGTAATTTCTGTAAATGAGCCTTTGTGGGTTTTTTATTGAGATATACTTCACACACCAAAAAATCCGTCCTTTTAAAGTGTGCCTTTTAGTGTATTCACAAAGTTTTACAGCCATCACCACCATCCAGAACTTTTTCATCACGTCAAAATGAAACCCTGTACCATTAGTAATCTCTCCTCATTCCCCCCGTACCCCATCTCCTGGCAAGCACTGATTTACTTTCTCTGTGGTTTTGCCTGTTCTGGAAATTTCATATACATGGAATCACACAATATGTGGCTTTTTTATCTGGCTTCTTTAGGTAGCATAATGTTCTCAAGGTTCATCCATGCTGTACTTTATACCAGTACTTTATACTTTTTAAGGGCTGAATAGTATTCCATTCTATTGGAACCACAATATCACATTTTGTTTATCCATTCATCAGTTGATGGGCATTAAGGGTATTTCCACTTTTGGGCCATTGTGATTAATGCTGCTATAAACATTTGTGTACAATTTTTATGTGGGCATACACTTTTATTTCTCTTTGGGTGTATATGTTTAACTTTTTGAGGAATTGCCAAACCTTTACAAAATAGCTGCCCCCTTTTACATTCCCACAGACCAGTGTGTGAGGGTTCCAATTTCTTCACATATTCACCAACACTTACTGTCTATTGTCTGATTTTTGTTATGGCCACCCTAGTAGATGTGAAGTGATATTGAGTTGCATTTCCCTAAGGACTAATCATGTTGAGCACCTTTTCATGTACTATTGGCCATTTGTATATCTTCTTTGGAGAAATGCCTAGTCAAATCCTTTGCCCATATTTTAATTGGTTGTTTGTGTTTTTATTGTTGTGTTATATGGCTAATTTATGGGGAAAAAATTCCAAGTTTGGAGGCTAGCCCTGGCTAAAGCCAACCAGCCTGATAACAAGCAACATACTGCTTCTACTTGGGGAAAGTTGAGTGAGTGCTATTCAAGTCTCTCAGAATAGCCTATCTGTCAATTCTTGGGCATCTTACTACCCCTTTCCCTTTTCTGGTTGTCTTGAGAAAAGCCACAAAAGATGTGTTATAACCAGTCAGGAGAGACCACACACAGTTGGCATAGTCTATGCTTGGTAAGAAAAAAAGTCCCAGTTATTGCTTTAATTACAAATAATTTATGTCAGTGGCTAGCTAAGCAAACTAATAAAAAATGGCAAACACCAATTATTCAGTTAAAATGTCATATGCTTAGCTTCTCAGGTAAAGTGGAAGATCTTGTTTTCCTAAGTTTGTGTAGTTTTTTTACAGTTATACTTGATGTAAGTGAAAATAAATATTTTTGATGGCACTGAAGTTAAGAGCCACTTAACAGATGAATGAATGCTGCTATGTTATTTTGTGGTTAATTTCTGAGTACACACAAACTCAGCATTAGTCTCAGGTCTTTCATAGCAAAAACCACTGAAAAATACATGACACCTGCCTCTCAGGAATTCCAGTTCATTTTTCTGTTATTCTAATATGGGTATTAAAAGTATTCTACCACGTTTCAGAAATATTCTAGAAAATAAAAGATTTCCACATGGTATTAATGGATAAGCAACTGACCAAAAGTATGTGAAGAGCAGCCACATTCTGCTCTTCTAATATGAAACTATAAAACAGTAGAAACATTATTTAATCCTTTTATGCCTCATGACCTCACTGGCAGAATGAGGCTAATAATTTCAATATATAACCTGAGTGTCTGTTCTTGTTTTAGCTAATGGAATGATTATCAAACATACTGAAAATATAACTTACTCAACTTAATATTGATTGTTACTGACTTACCCAATGGATGTGTAAATATCCTGTAGCTACAAATGCTTTCCCAAATTGGCCAAGTTTTTAGTGTCACTTACTGAAAAGGACTGGAAGTCAGGGGCAATGAAAAGTGGGAACAACTTAGGGTACATGATACTGGGGAAAGGGCTGGTCAGAGCAGACCTGCCTCCTTTTATGGTAGACTTCTAGGCCCCTCTCATCTTTTCTCTGAAATTACTGTAGTTAGGTTTCTTTAGTTTTAAAATATGTGTGTGTGTGTGTGTGTGTGTGTAAAATTAAAAAATACATCTCCAGTGGGTTCAAAGGCTAGAGCTGTCAGTTATTCTGTCTTAATGTGAATGAATTTAAATGGGAGTTTTGACTTGAGGAGGGAAAGGAAAGCTAAGTCACATGGGATCATGGAACATTTTGGAGGTTTGGCAAAACTTGCTCTATTTCTAAAAGCGTGGGTGTTGAAAATGGAGATCTTTGGACAACATAAGGGGTCTGGATGATGAGAAAATAAAAGCAACCATGAGAAACAATTTGGAAGAGAAGGGTGTGGGATATTAAGACAGATTCAACTTATTAGGCATTTTTGCCCAAGAAAAATTCTGAATAGTTAAAGTGAAAGAAATACCCTTCATTTTGTTCCTCTCTCCTTTTTTCTCCACCTTGCTTGGATGCAGAAATCAGACTGGAATTACTGTTGTCCATGTTGAAGTTTTTCAATGTGCTAATTACACCGCCTTCTTTCCCCAGATTCTCATCAAGTTGAGTTCAGATTAAAGAAACCAGATGAGCATTAGAATACTATAAAAATGTTTAGTTTTTATTGCTGGTAAAGCTGGATTGGAGAATTTTGCCTGAACCCACGTTTGCTCTGTTCTTTCTTAATTTACCTACTGAAGTGAAACTGTAGTACCTAAAAACTGTGGATCTACCCTGCAGGCCGGGAAAGTCCTGTCTCAGGGAGTTTATCTTGGAGCAGTTGGAATGGAAAGGAAAACTTTCTCTCCTTGAAGGCATGCAAGTCCAAGAGCCAGTGAGAGCTCATGGGTGGGGCCCATCTGGAGTATTGACCTTTATCCCTATTTTAGCCATTAAGAAATCACTTTCCATAGGAGGAACTATTGATATGATAGAAAAAAAAGTGCCCCTTCAATCCTGTTTTTTCCTACTTAAAGGAGTGAAACTTCTGTTGTCATTACAGAGAGAAATAGGCAGCCATCCTCTGACCAGTTGTGTGCTGTGGGTAACAGTGTTTTGTAGGCTGGCTTAGGAACTTAACCACCATTTATAAAATTGGAATTGAGAACATGTTTTCCTTGGAAATAATTAACCTTTTAACAGTTTTTCAATGGGTGATCATTTCATTGTGTGCTTAAAATATAGATTATTCAAGTCAGTTTCCTTACTTGTTTTTTTCCCCAAATATTTACCAAGTGTCTGATAAGTAATAGATAACTGGGCTTTTCAGCAGTGAACAAGAATGGGTCCTTGCTCCCATGGAACTGACAGCCTAGAAAGACAACTAGTACGAGTATAATTATAGTAAAGCATAATAAATGTTGGCAAGCACAGAGTACTTTGGGACCGTGGAGTAGGGGGAACTAATCTAAGAGTGATATTTAAGAGCAAAGGTCACAAAGTAGATTAGGAAGTAGCCAGGAAAAAAGAAAGAGTGAGGATGAGAAAAATGCTTCAGGTAAAAAGAATGTGGAAAGGCCAAGAAGTGAGAGAGTGCAGTATACTAAAGTAGTGTTTTTCAAACTGCAGGCACCTAGGCATCTACCAATTTTTTTGGAGATTTTACAAAAAGATTGTAAAATCTATTTAGTGGGTTGTGACCTGAATGCTTTAAAAAAGAAATAAAAGAAAATAAGAGTGTGTCATACATAGATTCTTACTAGATGGTGATGTATAAAGTTTGCAGACCTCTCAATAGAAGAAACAGAAGTCCAGTGTGACACAGCCCCAAAAGTCTTGGGTAGATGGCGATGATGATGCAGGATTTAATTAAGCTTATTAAAGATTTTGAATTTATCCTAGAGGGACTCAGAAGCCACTGAAAAGTTTTAATAAGGACCTGATTACACTCATGTTTTTTAAAGACCCCTTTGTGTGCCTAATATTTCTCTACTAGAATATAAACTTAAAAATCCTTGGCCCAGTGTTAAAGGTATTCCAAAATTGATTCCAATCTATTTTTTCTAAAGAATCTCTCCACTGCTTGTTAGTACTGGAATCTTCCATTTCATAAATATCTTTATCTGCCTAAGTACCTGTGCATCAAGACAGAAAAATCTGTGAGAGCAGACCTTGCTGCTGTCTTGTTCATGTTAGATTTCTGGCATTTAGCTTAGTGCCTTGTACCCAGCTGGGACAAGGCAAATCTTTCTTGGTAGAGTCTATATATCCTTAGTATTAAAAAGATACTTTTAAAAAAGTACTCGAACATTATATTAAAACAGTAGTAGAGATAAGATAAAGAATAACAAACTTCTGATTTAGGGTTGTTTACTCCCAAGGAGTACAGAGCAATGACAGATTGTTTATAGGAGGAGGCAATTCAGCAGCATTTATGTTTTCTTTGGACAGATACACATTCCCTGAGCACTCACCAAAAGGCAGTTTTACAAATATGGCTGCAGATAAATAAATTAGATTAAAATGTATCAATCATAGGAGCTTAATGGAAAGGCAACAGAAAATAGATTTTGACCTTCGAAGTAAAAATGGAGCATTCATATATCCCAAATAACTTACAAATAAGGATTTGATGACATCAGTTTGTTGCCTGAGAATGATTGTACTGTCACGGTACTGTGATGTCACAGAATTAGGTTGTGAAACCCAACTGTGAAGGAAAAATTCAGTGTATGGTTTTGATAGGAGGCAAGAGAAATTATGAAAAATTCATGAAAGGTGGATTTCCAGTTCTGATTCAAATTGCTGTGTGATTTGTTTCTGAAATATGGAAACTTTGCTAATTAGTTTTATAAATTAGATTTTACATATCTTGAACATGAATGCTAGAATAAAATTTTGCTAATACAGGATGACTTTTAAAAAAGACATTGAATTTCATATTTTTATGTTCTACGGAGTCCTATTTTAAGCAGTGCATTGTAGAACTTAAATTGAAAATGTTCACTTACATGAATTTATCCTAAGTAAATATGGGAAAGTTTCATGCAGAATATTGTTCATTTTCATTGCAATGTAATTTAGTTGAGAAAATGGCCTACTATAAGAAATGATTCATTGAAATGTGGCAATCCACTTGAAGAAATTGAACTGTTAAAAGTTCTGTTTTAGAGCAATGCTTTTTACTTATTACTTCTTAAACTAAAAAGTAAACAGTGCTGAATATATACAAAAGCTCAAATAAGAAAAAAATATGCAGGATTTAAAAAGTGAAAATGGTATTTCAAGTCCTTTCTTACCCTACCCCCAAGCATAGGCCAACCTGATTCTCCAGGGTCAGTGCCCTGAGAGCTTTGGTACCTGTCCTTGCAGACTTTTTTCTAAACCAGTGGTTTTCAGACTTTTCAAGGAGGGGCTTCCGGGTCTTCTCAAATTAGGTAGGTGCAGACTGAGTGGGTAGAAACCAGGGTGTTTCAACCTGTACTACCTGTTTTATATTTTGGGATTTCACACAGGATTTAACTTAAAGAATTTTGCATGAAAATAAATCTTTAAAAACAAGGGCCAAATTTAACAAATGAAGCCCCAAGCCCCCTCCCTACTCAGGAATTTCAGATCTTCCCCTGTTTACCATTTTGCTGCTTGGTTACATGAATCTTCTACTCAGACCTGTCTGTCCATTTCTCCAGTTTTATGCCAGTCACCAGTGTCACATTGTTATAATGCACTCCACCTTCCTTTTTCCCCATCTCTCTATATCTTACATGTTCTTTAATGTTCATATCATCGTTTCATTCTTTCCTTCTTTCAACATCTATTTAGAGAACACCTGCATTTTGACTAATACTAATCGGGAATATGCAGAATTTTCTATCAAACTTGTATGGTAAAAGACAACCTTCATGTAAATAAGTACAATAATGTATTATCATGTAAGAGCATTTGGGCGGGTGGCAGGTATAAAGATATGAGTGATCTCTTCTACATTATCATATGGCACTTGTAACAAGGGCATTTTATGATGTAGCTACATTTCTGGGTCTACAGTAAATATTTGTTCATTTATTAATTGAGTAATAGAAGATAGGGTAGAGAGTTCACCTGTGAATTTAGGAATGAGGCTTGGGAGGGAGGTGTTTTCATTCTTGAGCAATCAACTATGTTAAAAAATAACTTGAATCCAATTTACTGGACTCCAGTGTTGGGTATGAGCTGAGTTGGGAGTGAGCACCAGAAGCACGTTGACTCTGTAATCCTTATCCCCCATAGCTACTTACACAGTGTAGAAGGATCATAACACATAGAATGCCTGTCAGGGCTTCCTTATCATTAGCTTGTTGATCAGAAAGTGGTGAATTCAAGTCCTGTGTCTCCATCTTACTAACTTTATAACTTGGGCATATTCCTTAACCTCTCTAGGAATCAGTTTCCTACACAGTAATCTATGAACATGTCTATCTTCTGGGTTTTTAAAAAATATTATATGAGAAATACATAAAAATGAAGTCTATTCTTTTTGCTTTAAGTGATATTGATGTTCTATAGAATGAGTGATTGTTCTTTCCTTTACGTTTAAGTTTTTAAATATTTTGGAGGACTTATAAGTTAGACTCTAGGTCATTGAGGAAGTGATTTTTTTTTTAGTCTGAGAGTGGCTTTTGATAAGCTATTCCCATTTCTGGTAAGGTAAGAATAAACAGTATAGGAAAGTAATACAGCCAAAGGAACGGTTAGTGGTGCAAAAATTTTTTTCATCATTATCCAGTGTGTTCTTCTGGGACTCAAAGCAGACTGTGATATCTAAGATCAAGGAAGCAAAATTAATAGGTAGCCTTAGAGTTCAAAGCCCAGCCTGCTATTTTCTTCATGGTATCTGCCACTTTGCTCTATCTTTTAGATAAAAATTACTAAAACATTTTTATAGAAACATTCTAATTCTCTTTTTTTTTAAAAGGTAGAGAACTCTTGTACTTTAGCATTTCTAGATTGTAGGGTTTCAAAATAACCCCAGGCAGACTCATGATGGAGTCTATCAAATGCTTCACATTCTGATTGAGTAGACTTAGTTCTCTAGTCCAGAATAAACTGTATGGTATGGTTTAAGGCAGTCTGTTTTATTTGTAAATTGTAAAATGTTATATAGTTATCTTTCTAAAGTTAAAAATTCCATTACATGTGATATTAAATTTCACAACAGTATTAGAGCTACTTCCTATTCCAGCTTTCATTTTCTTTTTTCTTTTTAAAACACTGTGGTTTCCTGAAGACCTGTACTGTTTATATGTTTATATATATATATATATATACACACACACACAATGCTTTATAGCATGCTGACAGTTTCATTAAAAGTAGGATAGGTAAGTTGTATAAAATGTAAGTATTAAACTTGAGTTGAATTTTTTAGACAAAATTGGAACAGTTGATCTGAAAATTACAAGCCAGGGCTTCAATACAGCAATGTGTAACATTTTTGTGATTGTATGGTATGGTATTTTATAATTCCTTAGGGCAGAAAGAGGCAGACAGTTCGGCTTTGAGCTTTTTGTAAACATATACAAGAATAATGATGAATAATGATAATAATTAAGCTAACATTTATTGAAGGCACAATATACTATTCTAAGCACTTTACATTAAGTCATTTAAACCTCACAACAACCTAATGAGTGTTTCAGATAGACACAGGGGCCATCGGTCCCACAGCTAGTGAAAATTGGAATTTAAGCCAAAGCAATTATTTTTATTGATGTGTAGTTGATATACAATATTATGTTGGTTTCAAGTATACAACACAGTGGTTCAACAGTTATTGACTCCTCACCCTCAAGTAATGCAGATACTGTCAACATAGAAAGATGTTAATAGAATCGTTGGCTATATTCTCCATGCTGTACTACTATCCCCATGACTTACATTATAATTGAGACTTTCATGCCCCTTTATCCCCTTCACCCACCTCACCCTCCCCCATTAACCACCAACATTTCTCAGTGTCTATGAGTCTAGTATTGTTAGACTTTGGAGCTCAAGCTCTTACCTACTGTCAATATCATTAGTATATTGACACTTCTTGACATTTAATTTTTTAGAAGCAAATCATCTCTCTTAATTGAAGTGTTAAGATTTCCTGAATAAGTCACTTGAAAATCCCCCATAAAATCACTTAGTGCAAGTCATTTTATTAATTCATCTAATGAAAGTATAGCAAATATATCAGTAAACTTTGTACGTTTTCAAACATAGCATAAAGTCTTTGCCAGTGATTCCACATGAATATACAAATTTAAACAGGCAGTTAATGTTCTCCTTTTCAAAGTGTATTTGACTGAAATCTGTATACTTGGGTATGGGATTTTGATTGTTCATAGATTTTATAATCTCAATTTAAACTCATATTACTCCTTAGAATAAAGCCTCACCTTTCTCAATCCCTGGGGACAGTGCTTAATAGGCAATCTAAGTATGTGTTTGAGCATGAGTAAGGGGACACCAAAAGAGAGAAAAAATTTAAATAACAATGTGTTATAGTTTTCAAAGAAACAATGAAGTACTCTTTCTGGGGAAAATCATAACTTTTTGTGACTCAATTTGTTTGGAGTTATTACCAATTTTGAATTATGTGTGATGGACTGTCGGAGAGACACACCATAGACTTGGTGGTAATTTGGCCCTCCTTTGGAGCTTGGTGGGTAGATGCAGTTATTTGTTCAGAATCATCTAAAAAATATAAGCTATGAATGAAGGGATGACTGTGAAAAGTGAATACAGCAGAATGTTAGTTGTCTGAAAATATTTAGGGTGGGTTCATTGAAGGTGAACTTGCAGGTGAACAGTGAAGTAGAAGCTTTTACTTTTTAGTTGTGTTGTTCTCATTGTGGAGTGTGTGGGGAGGGAGAAATAGAAAAGAAATTTTAGAGTTCCTGGAACTTTCAGAAAGAGGCAACTGTAAGTACCTTAAAATAATTTTGTAGAATAATACATTAATAAGGAAAATTTTTAAAATATTTTATAAATGCAAAAAGGATATAGAACGGTATGTACAATATGAGCCTATTTATAAAAAAACACATATAGAAAAAATATGGTAATGCATTATATGCATTAATATGTCATCAGTGATTGTCTCTGGAGGATGGGTTTCCAGAATAAATGCTTGTTTTTCCTTGGCTTTTTTTTTGCATTGGACGCATGTTGCTTTCATGAAGAAAAGGAAGACAATGGAAGAGAACTTTATGCCAGTGGACGTTGGAAGCACAGTTTCAAGTGAGCTGGAAAAGAAGAATAGTCAGGATGTTTTATGAACAAAGACCATTATATGGCAATGAACTTAGTTTTGGGGTGGCTTTGAGAGCAGTGTCATTTTGAACTTCAAACTGGACTTAGAGCCCCAAAGGCTCCTTGTTGTTTTTTTAAATTGGTATTTGAATAAAAAAGTAGGCAGCCCTGACCTAAGGGTAGAGGAGAGATCTGATTGCATGGAGTAAAGATACTGACGTCATTGTTTCAGTCTGATGCCCAGATAATTGAGTAACATAGCCCTGTGTACCTGTAGTTTACCTAATCCAAATAGTCTCTGGTAGTGTTTGTGCACTAGACACTCTTCACAGCATTGTCTCCCACGGAGCAGTCTGCGGGAAAGTACAGTTTGGGGAAGGTGGAAGATGAGCTTCATCTTTCTGGGTGGTGCCATTGTGAAGGTGCTCCAGTGAAGGAAGGTGATGGGTCTTCCACCCAAGGAAGACCTCGGTGTGGGAGCTGCCATATTTCATTGCCTAACGGAAGGTAACAATTCAGGGTGGCCTGCTCTTCAGGATGTAGTGTGCTGCTTTACCTCCGGGATAAGGGAAAGAGAAGGGCCTGTGGATGAATAGGGGTGCTCTGAGTTACTGAAGTGGGATAGCCATGAAAATTATGTGACACTCTTAATCTTAAAATGTAGGAGAAAAATGATAACTTTACACATAACACATCATTTTTTTCTTTCACTTTTCTTGAAAAAAAGTTTTTTTAAACATTGGTACATTAACTCCATTCCTTTTCCTTTTCTTAAAAAGGTTTTTTTTTTTAAACGTGACATGTCAACATCCTTTCTGGACCTTAAAACTGCAGTCTTACTTTCAATTTTCAGTTTAATTATACCGAGTCAAGTGTATATTTTAAGTTGGTCCCAGAAATGAGTTTGTATTTTAAAAATTGAATTCTCTCTAAGAGTGTAAGGATGTGTTAAGGGGAAAAGTATAAAAGTATACTTTTGTATGAGTGCTGAGTAATAATTTCTACTCATTGAAATGCTGATGAACTCATTACCTATTTTAGATTTAGATATTTTAGATTTGTAAGTGGCAGAGAAAACTGGTAAGGAAGTGTATTATTTATATTTTACTCTTATGTACACTATCTTTTACACTAAGGTGTAGGGTCAGTTTATAAACAACAACACCTACAGGAAATATTGGTTAAAAAAAGAATTATGAAGTCAGTATCAGAGAAAATAAAACGAAGTGTAACATTAAAATGAATAAATTGGTCACAGATTTGACTTTCAGATGTAGGTGTTTAGTTTCCTTACTACTGAAGTAAAAAAAGTTAGGGGAGGATCTCCATCTTTATTAAAGGAAAGTAAAAATACCAGTTTCAATAGCAAGGCTTTCTATAGCTATTATTTCTAGAGAAAGTTTCATATAACTTTATGTAGGAATGATTGATATGCAGTTGATGTTCTCAGTAGTTTGCAGGAAATGAATGAATGTCAGTTGAATCTCGTTTGCTGGAAAGAGTCATTAGTTTTTTTAAATAAGGTACATCTAAGAAATGTTTGAGAGAGAGAGTAAGGGAAATACACATTTTTTGTTGTTTTAAAGCAGTTTCTCAACTTCAAAACAGAGTCCTCTGATTTAACTTGTTTGCTATTAAAACATTCATTAAGTTGTTTCAAACAGTAGCACTAACTTATTTCTGGTAATTGCTTCCTGTATTTTTTAAAACTATTTACATACTGTTACAGACTTAATCAGAATATCCAGTTAAATGATTGAATTATTTTTTTCAATTGGTTGGTTTGATAAGGGCTAGATATAATCTAACTGATGGCACTTAGAATAGACTGTACTTTGTTTATGCAATATACTTAGTTCTTTGGACAAACACATATTTATTCTGTGAACATTTCCTCAGTAAGCAGAGATGATTTAACTGTGGATTGTGTTTTAATTGATTCATTGGCTTGTTTTTGATGTATCCTTTTTCCAAATAAAGCATTTTTTAAAACATTATTAATTTCTTTGTAGTGGATTTGAGGGTTTGATTCTGAAAAAATCAGTTGCTGTTGGTCTGGTGTTCTTTGATAAATTATTTGAGAAGTATTAAAGGTTTATTATCCAGAAGATTTACTAGACCCACAAATTATTTCTCTGGACTTAAACAAATTCTTTATAAACATTTGTCCATCTTTTAAGCATAGAGAAACTTTAGGGTTGATAAATTTTATGACATTCCTCTTTTTTCTGTCAGCAGGCAGCCTTAGAAATGACTGTTTTATGAAATCAGATAGGTTTTGGATATGAGTAGCTGAATCATGTCCATGACTTTTCAAGCTTTTGTGTTTGTTGGAGAATATCAGGACCACCAATTATGCAGTGACTCAGTGTTACTGAAACGGCAGTTAGTTGCACCTTCACTTTTCTTCCGTTTTTCCTAGCTTGTCAAGAAAGTTTGAAATCACTGCCTGTTTACTTCAATGAAACTTATGTGAGTGCTTGAATTCAGTTTAGACAGTTCCCAGTTTAAGCAAAGAAATCAAGATTTTTAAAAGAAACTAACTGTATGTGTTTTTACCAAAAAGTAAAGAAGGGAAATACTTTCTTTCCACATTAGAGGTGAGCCTTTTAATGAGGGAGGACAGTATTTGTAAGACAGCATTTCTTATATTTCAGCTTCCAAGTACTTTTAAATGAGCAGAACAGTGATAAAAATTAGAGAATAAGGTATGTAATTACTATAACTCAGCTGTCCTTTGGTCCAATTTGAGATTAATACCTTATAAAGTTTGTAGGATGGTTACTGACTGGCCTCATCTTCATTCTTTAGAATTGTTATCATAGGATTGTTCCTTTAACTTGGTTTTAAGATATGAGCTGGAGATTCATATGCTTTTTCTTTTCTAGTTATATATTCTTACCTGGATACCATCAGTTATATACCTCTGCCAAGCAGCGAATAGTACATTTGGAATTTTGGAGATTTCTTTTACATTACCATATTGATTTTTAACTTTTGAGGGTCAAGTGATATATCACAGGAAACACATGATGTCACCTCTGCCATATGGGATTTGGCTCTGAGAGATCAAATGGATAACTATCATTTAAAAAATATTTTTTAAACTGTATGTGATAGGAAAATTGCCAACTGTGCTTTGGGCTTTATAATTTTGACTGGTCTTTCCTCTCTGTACCCTTAATTCTACATGAATTTGGGTAGATTCCTTTGAGGGGGTATGCTTTCATTGTGACCTTTTGAATGAGGTGAAAGTTCCTGGGTGTTAGAACAGTTTGGCAGAAAGTCTAGAAGTAGAAAAGTTGAATAAGGAAGGGAAATTTGATTGAATAAAGGAAGCTTAGAGATGAATAAGAGATAATAATTTAGCTGGTTCAGGTAACTTAGTAGAAGGCACTAAGTTCAGTGTGAAACAATAAGGAATGAAAAATAAGCATTTTAGGGAGCCCAGTGGATGAGAATAATGAAATCAAAGGGCTAAAGGGGAGAAATGATTTTAGTAATAGCTATAGGGCCAGCTAACATGGAGAAGGGAGTTCTTCAATATGATTCCAAAGTCAAGTCCTCTGATCTCCATCGGTGGAATTAGGGTGTCTTCATGGGTCCTGATGAGTCCTCAAGAGAGATGGGTGTGACAATGAGGTCATGGCAGGATGGCAGAAAGAGGTGTCAGAGTGAATACAAGAAAACCAAAAAAGATGATTATTTAAGAGCTGTTTGGGATATATGCTGAGGAAGGAGATTTGATGGTAAGTTCTTTAGAAGAAGAGAATTTTGGATAAGAAATGGAGAAGCTGAGGAGTTCAGATGATGAATCTATTTAAAAGGCCTTTAAAGAGAATATTTGCTTAAATGGAAGGAGTTAATCATTGAGATAAATTGATGAGGATTTAAGTTTATACACTTTTGGATCTTTAAATGAAAATAGTTGAAGAACACCGAGCAGCCATAAAATCAACCTGCTGTTTGGGTGCTGCAAAAAGGAAATTAAAAAGACATAATCCTTCCTTATGAACCTATTATACAATTAAACAATTAAGTACTTAGTATTGTTCAAAAGAATGCATCAAATTTTTAAAAATAAAACAAGGGTCTAATTTTTATAATATCAGCTAAGGTCTAGTTTTGTTTGGCTTGACCTCTCTGAAAGCTAATTTTACTGACCACATACATAGTACACCCTGTTTGGTAACTATCAACATTTTAATAACAAACAAACATAGAAGACACATGAAATGGAAGACAAAATGAAAGGAGCAGAATTCACACTTGCAGAGTGGCAAAAGTAAAAATACATAATAACTATAATATGACTTGACTTCTAGGTTATTATGTATATGTGTGTATGTATGTGTGTGTGATAGTATTGTGGTTTTATGTATGCTTATACAAATATGAAATACCCACCTGATTAACAAGTTTGAGATTTTTCACTAAATGTGGTAATTACTGGTAATAGTTTATATCAAAACCTTTTCTATTGTTTTGGGAAGATAAAGCATTAGAGTCCCATTTAATACCTTTCTTAGTAATTAGGCATGATTTAGGTCTAATTCACAGCTATGTTGGATTTTTCAAGTGTATTATTTAACCTTTGGGATGAAACAGAATGCCTTCTGGAGAGCAAAGAGTAAATTAGCATACATACGATAAAAACAAGAAATTTTAGCATTAAAGCTTTTTGTTTTCGTAGTTAAATTTGATTTCATGAGGAGGGTCTGATGTTTATTTCCCTTCATGTCAATGGTTCCCCGACACGACTCTGTAAACCAGTGTTGGCTAATGAGAAAGCTTTCATAGGGAACATGGAATGAGTAAGTTTTTCATGTATCTAACTGTGTTCAACGGAAAGGCTATCTTTTAGTCTGAAATTTTGTCTTTGCCACGTTTTTGGTGTTAAAATGTATACTTATTTTTTTAGAGAGAGATGTTTTTAAAAATATTTTTACATATACCTATATATTAAAAAACTTTTTACCAAATTTTATTGAAATAAAATAGAACACATCACTGTCTGAGTTTCAGGTGAATAGCATGAAGGTTTAACCTACATATATAGTGAGTTAGCATCCATCATCTCATATAGATACAATAAAAAGAAATGGGAAAAAAAATTCCCCTTGTAATGAGAACTCTTAGAATTTACAATCTTAACAACTTTCATTTAAATCATACAGCAGTGTAACTATAGTCATCATATTGTACATTAGATCCTTAGTACTTATTTATCTAATAACTAAAAGTTTGTACCCTTTGACTTCCTTCCTCCAATTGCTGTTCTCCTCCCCACAGCCTCTGATAACCACAAATAATCTGATCCCTTTTTCTATGAGTTTATTTGTTTTTTAAAAAAATTCTATATATAAATAAGATCATACAGTATTTGCTTTTGTCTGACTTATTTCACTTAGCATTATGCCCATCCATCCATGTTGTTGCAGATGGCAGGATTTTCTCATTTTTTATAGCTGATATTCCATTGCATATATGTACCCCAACTTCTTTATCCATCCACCCATTGATAGACACTTAGGTTGTTTCTGTGTCTTGGCTATTATAAATAATGCTGCCATGAACATGCGGTTGCAGGTATCTTTTCAAGTTAGTGTTTTGTTTCCTATGAATATATTCCCAGAAGTAGAATTACTTGATCATATGTTGGTTCTAGTTTGAGTTTTTTGAGGATCCTCCATACTCTTTTTCTACAGTGGTTGTACCAACTTTACAATCCCACCAACAGTACACAAGGGTTCCCTTTTCTCCACATCCTCACTAACATTTGTTATCTCTTGTCTTTATAATGATGGCCATTCTAACAGGAGTAAGGTGGGAAAGATCACTTTTAATTTGCTAAAATTTTGGGGGAAATTTGACAGTTAATGAGGTCTAACCATTTGGAAACCATTGCTTTAAAACTTTTTAACCGTAAATGGAACCGTTAGGTTTTTGGTATAGCAGAGATTTTCCTGAACTAAAATAGATAGGAATATGTGGGTCAGATTTCTTTTTTAAATGTATACATTTTTGGTTAGCTTTCATTAGATTAAGCTGTGGTAGTAATTCCAAACTCTCAGTGGCTTTCAGCAGCAAAACTTCATTTCTCTCTCATGTTACATTGCCTGTGGGTCACTACAGAAGGTGTGACTTTTTGTCCTGGGACCCATTCTGAAAAGCAGCTCTCACTAGAACATGTAATTCTCATAACAGAGGGAAAAGGAGACATAGCTGAACTGTTTCTGTTTATACATGTTGCCCCTGCCCACATCCCATTGGGAACAATACAAGTTCACGTGGCCAAACCTGGTATCAGTGGAGATGAGGAAGTAAAATCCTTTCAAAGCCCCCACAAGTAACATGGCGACAGATAGAGATAACCCGTCTTACAGGGAGCAGTAATTGGGGGTGATAATAAAATCTGTCACAATGTCATTATACTGACACACTCATGTAACATACACGAATCGTTTGAAGAACAATAATAAACAGGTACCCACTGCCAAGCTAAAAATATATATTTGATGCCCCCTTTGTGCTTTTATACCACTTACCCAAATATAACCATTCTCTCGTGATTTGTGTTTGTTATTCCCTTCTTCATATATTCCATTGATACCTGACAGTTTTCTTTTCTTGAATTAATTCCAATTGTGTTAATGCTGCTAAGGACATTCTTTTATGTGTCTTCTGTACAGTGCAAGAGTTTCTCCAGGGTATGTACTTAGAGGTGGAACTGCTGGAAGGTGGGGCATATGCATCTTCAATTTTAGTAGATAACAGCAAATTGTTTTCCAAAGCAGTTGTAACAGTTTAAACTTGTAGAGTTTTATGTGATACCAGCACTCATGTCCTTCTTCACATTTGAAAGTCTGACTACATCTAATTTTTAGTCTAATGAGTGTAGATCAGATTATGTTTTGAAGGTATAGGTAAGTGCTTCTCAGAGTGTCATGTGTACCCAAATCACTTGGGGAAGCTATTGACAGTGTAGGTTTTGATTCAGCAGGTTGGAGTAAGGGTGGGAACAGAAATCCTTTATTTCTAACAAACTCCCAGGTGATGCCAGCATGGCTGGACAATAGACCATACTTGGTGTAACCAGGACCAAAGGTGTTAAAATAAAGTCACCCCTGTGTTGGTTTTGCATAGTATGTAAAGAGTCTGGAACAAAACTATTAACGCTTGATACAGCCACTCAACCTAGGGTCTTTGAATCATGCCTGATATATATATTTTCTAAACCCTTAATTTGTAAAAAAAAAAATAATAATAATAGTATCCATGAAGTGCAATTAAGTGAAGTGCAGTAAAATGAGGTATCCTTCTATTACATTAAGTAACAGTGGTAAGAGTGGATATCCTTGCTTTGTTCCTGATTTAGAGAGAAAACATTAGGTTTTCTGTAGATGTTCTTCATTAAATTAAGGAAGTTCTCTTCTCTTCTTACTTTGCTGAGAGTTCTTATCAAAAATGAGTGTTGGAATTTGTTAAATACTTTTCCTGTGGCAAGTAATATGATCATATGATAATTCTTCTTGAGCCTACTGATACGGTGGATTACACTGATTTTTTTTATTAAGGTATCATTGATATACACTCTCACATGCCACCATCTTTTTCTGCTTCCATGCCTATTTTTACTGACATTATATGAGTGGCATAGATAAATAATTTTTCTTTTATGTAACAATTTGGAAAAAATATCCCAAGCTACAGCTGTACTTGTCATACCTTCTGTGGATGCTTTTGTTTTTTTTTGTAATTTAAAACTGTTTTGTGTAAATACTGGCTATTAGTGGGAAACTGTTAATTTTCCTAGAGATTTTTGCTTTCTAGATTACAAAGAGAAGTAGGAATTTAAACCTAAGCCACTATACCAAAGTTTTAAAAATGCTGTTTCTTCTTGACTATGTTGGTACCAGATTAATATAGTCTTCTAGGTAGCTAAAGAGTGACCCATAAATATCTCCACTGGCATTCTTTAACTTAAGTAAGCTCCTTAAAGCCAGGGAGACTTTGCCTAATTCTTACTTGTTTTTTTTTTTTTGCTCACTTATGAATAAATAACAATATAGAGCAACTGATTTTAATTTATTGGCTTATATGTGTTTTATACATTTAAAATCAACTGCTAAGTATTTTGATTGTAGTCTTATTCAACAAGTTTCTTTGTGATTTCTTTGAAGGAAGAAGGTTTAAGGAGTTTTTAAGGGAGTGCATAGGACTTCTCCATGAACAAGAATTAGACTGATCAATGGTCACTCGTTAACTGGATAAAATGAAGGATAAAATAAAAATAAATCCATTTTCCTCAGTGCAAGGTGGTGATACGTAGTCCATGGCGTGCACCCGTAGCAAGATAATTCCTACTACTTCCAAATTGCATTATTAAAAAAACAACTGTTAGGACAGGAACATCACTCAGACTAGTGTAAGCCACAAAGGAGATTTATTGGCCCATATAATTGGGAAGACCAGGGTCTGAATGAGCTTAAATAAATGAAAAGAAGTTCTAATTGTGTTGTCAGGACACTCTCATCATTGCCTAGCTCTGATTCTCTTTCTGTGGATCCTCTGCTAATGTAAATGGGCTTTCCTCCAAGTGGCAGTGATGGTGGTGGTGCTAGAGGGACCTTTTTTGAGAAGGAAGACTTGTGATAGCTTCAGAATTGTGTCATTCCAAAGGCAAGCAAGAAAACTCTTCCAGAGGCCTTTCCTTCTAAAGGAGCCCTTAAGTCATTCAATCTTTGTTAAATCAATTGTTTACTTCATAACCTTTATCACAAATTATCTCATTTATGAGTCTGTTCATCTGATTGTTTTTCCTTCCCTACAAGGTAAAATCCATGAGAAGTAGAAATAATGCCTATTTTGTTAATCATGTTACCCCAGCAACTAGTAGGTACTCAGGACATAGTAAGAAAACAAATACATGAAATTCCAGGGAAGGATTCAGGTCCTGATCAAACCACTTGTCATTATGTGGCCTAGAAAGGGGTACTGGCATTGAGAAGCCTACCAGAACCTCATGGAATAGGGAAAGGACAGTTTCACACAGGAAATGGAGATATTATTAGCTAAAACAAATTGGGGAAAGATGCTGAACAAACAACAAAAATACATGTCTACTATTTGTGTTTTATGCTCTTAAAGTATGGTTTAATATTTCACCCAACTTCCCAGTCTGCTGGGTATGGTTATGCAGTTTCTGCAGTGCACAGTGGTGCTCAGCAAAGGCGGTGGAGCAAGCCTGAAATCCAGCCCAAGGCTTCTCTCAGGGGGCCTTCTTCTATGAGGCACTCTGTTTTCAAATTTACGCAAAGGCTCTGTATGGTCTCTGTGCACAGAAACCCTGGTTGAATATCCATCTGTCCATCTAACCTTCTGAATACCTGATAGCAATTAGGAATACTAGGAGCAAAACTGTGGGCTGGATGTATCTTTCTATCTATATCCTGCTGGCCAACTCAGTGTAGGTTCAGTGCTTAGCACTGTCCTGCAAATATTCTAAGAGAGATAACTTGTACTAGGAAATTCCTCTTTTGGTCTTCCCTGCCCTTCATTTTTCTATTTTAGTGTTAGTTGATCAAATTCCTGGAGGACATGTTTTGACTTTTCTGAGCTTTCAGGTGATTGAGTGGTGATACAGATACTGTCTTCCTTCTTTCTGGTTTATCTTCATTTCTTTTTGCACTTCCATTTTGATCAACTTGATAATTCTGCTTCAAGAGGGAGAAGAAACTGCCTGTATCCATTATTGGCCCTTCTGCAAAATAGACTTATCTTAAAACTGAGTCCTTTGAAGGTTTGTTTTGCATTTTGTTTGAATAAAGTTGTCTTTGAGGCAGTGAAATTTTCCCTATTAAAAACAGGTGAATGGTGCAGAGCCAAGATGGCGGCATGAGTAGAGCAGCGGAAATCTCCTCCCAAAACCACATATATTTATGAAAATACAACAAAGACAACTCTTCCTAGAATAGAGACCAGAGGACACAGGACAACATCTAGACCACATCCACACCTGTGAAAACCCAGCGCCTCGCGAAGGGGGTAAGATACAACCCCCGGCGTGGCGGGACCCAAGTGCCTCTCACCCCAGCTCCCAGCGGGAGGAGAAAAGTCGGAGCAGGGAGGGAGAGGGAGCCCAGAACTGCTAAACACACAGCCCCAGCCATCCGCACCAGAGCGCAGACACAGTGCATGCATGGGGTCCTGGATACTAGGGAAACAGGGCAGCAAGACCGGTGAGCAGGTCCCTGAGGCCAGCGCCTGGGGACAAAGAAAAGCGAGTGGCTTTTTTTTTTTTTTTTTTTTTTGCGAGTGCTTTTTGGAGGTCGTAAAGGGATAGGGACCCCAAAACCGGATGGAAGCATCCTGGGACACTCTGGGCACTGCAACCCCCTGGGCAGCAGGGAGCACGGAGGCCTCTCATGGAAATAAATAGCATCCCGGCCGCTCCTCCTCCAACACGGCTCCACCATATTGGAGTAGCAGCCCGAGGCAAGCCCCGCCCACAGCAACAGTGGAGATAAACTCCATAGCAGCTGGGCAGGAATCAGAAGCCCTGTCTGCACCCAGCTGCCCAGCAAAAGCCACTAGAGGTCTCTGTTCTCCCAGGAGAGGAAGGCCACAAACCAACAAGAAGGAAAGTTCTTCCAGCTGACATTCATGCCAGCTCTGCAAACTATCTCTATCACCATGAAAAAGCAAAATTACAGGCAGACAAACATCACAGAGTCAACACCTGAGAAGGAGACAGACCTAACCAGTCTTCCTGAAAAAGAATGCAAAATAAAAATCATAAACATGCTGATGGAGATGCAGAGAAATCTACAAGAGCAAAGGGATGAAGTCCGGAGGGAGATTACAAATGCCCAGAAAGAGATTACAGAAGTGAAACAAACTCTGGAAGGATTTATGAGCAGAATGGATAAGATGCAAGAGGCCATTGATGGAATAGAAACCAGAGAACAGGAGCGCATAGAAGCTGACATAGAGAGACATAAAAGGTTCTCCAGAAATGAAACAATATTAAGAGAACTGTGCGACCAATCCAAAAGGAACAATATCTGTATTATAGGGGTACCAGAAGAATAAGACAGAGAAAAAGGGATAGAAAGTGTCTTTGAAAAAATAATTGCTGAAGGGGGAGTAAATAATCGAACAGACCACGGAAATACACAGAACTCCCAACAGAAAGGACCCAAGGAGGACAACATCAAGACACATAATAATTAAAATGGCAAAGATCAAGGACAGGGAAAGAGTTTTAAAGGCAGCTAGAGAGAAAAAGGTCACCTATAAAGGAAAACCCATCAGGCTATCATCAGACTTCTCAATAGAAACCCTACAGGCCAGAAGAGAATGGCATGATATATTTAATGCAATGAAACAGAAGGGCCTTGAACCAAGGATACTGTATCCAGCACGATTATCATTTAAATATGATGGAGGGATTAAACAATTCCCAGACAAGCCAAAGTTGAGGGAATTTGTCTCCCACAAACCACCTCTACAGGGTATTTTAGAGGGACTGTTCTAGACAGGAGCACTCCTAAAACTAAACAGATGTCACCAGAGAAAATAAAATCACAGCAAAAAAAGCAGACCAACCAAATACTAACTAAAGGCAAAAAAATAAAATCAACTACCCACTAAAAGCAGTTAAAAGAAACACGAAAGAGCACAGAATAAAACAACCAACATATAAAGAATGGAGGAGGAGGAATAAGAAGGGAGAGAAGAAAAGAATCTCCAGACAGTGTATATAACAGCTCAATAAGCCAGCTAAGTTAGGCAGTAAGATAGTAAAGAGGCCAACCTTGAACCCTTGGTAACCGCGAATCTAAAGCCTGCAATGGCAGTAAGTACATATCTTTCAATAGTCACCCTAAATGTAAATGGACTGAATGCACCAATCAAAAGACACAGAGTAATAGAATGGATAAAAAAGCAAGACCCATCTATATGCTGCTTACAAGAAACTCACCTCAAACCCAGAAACATGCACAGACTAAAAGTCAAGGGATGGAAAAACATATATCAGGCAAACAACAGAGAGAAGAAAGCAGGGGTTGCAGTACTAATATGAGACAAAATAGACTTCAAAACAAAGAAAGTAACAAGAGATAAAGAAGGACACTACATAATGATAAAGGGCTCAGTCCAACAAGAGGATATAATCATTCTAAATATATATGCACCCAACACAGAAGTACCAGCATATGTGAAACAAATACTAACAGAACTAAAGGGGGAAATAGAATGCAATGCCGTCATTTTAGGAGACTTCAACACGCCACTCATCCCAAAAGATAGATGCACTGGGCAGAAAATAAGTAAGGACATGGAGGCACTGAACAACACAGTAGAACAGATGGACCTAATAGACATCTATAGAACTCTACATCCAAAAGCAACAGGATATACATTCTTTTCAAGTGCACATGGAACATTCTCCAGAATAGACCACATACTAGCTTACAAAAAGAGCCTCAGTAAATTCCAAAATATCGAAATTCTACCAACCAACTTTTCAGACCACAAAGGTATAAAACAAGAAATAAATTCTACAAAGAAAACAAAAAGGCTCACAAACACATGGAGGCTTAATAACATGCTCCTAAATAATTGATGGATCAGCGAACAAATTAAAATAGAGATACAGGAATATATGGAAACAAATGACAGCAACACAAAGCCCCAACTTCTGTGGGACGCAGCGAAAGCAGTCTTAAGAGGAAAGTATATAGTGATCCAGGCACACTTGAAGAAGGAAGAACAATCCCAAATGAATAGTCTAACATAACAATTATCGAAACTGAAAAAAGAAGAACAAATGAGGCTTAAAGTCAGCAGAAGGAGGGACATAATAAAGATCAGAGAAGAAGTAAACAAAATGGAGAAGAATAAAACAATAGCAAAAATCAATGAAACCAAAAGCTGGTTCTTTGAGAAAATAAACAAAATAGATAAGCCTCTAGCCAAACTTATTAAGACAAAAAGAGAATCAACACACATCAAAGAATCAGAAATGAGAAAGGAAAAATCACGACAGACTCCACAGAAATACAAAGAATTATTAAAGACTACTATGAAAACCTATATGCCAACAAGCTGGAAAACCTAGAAGAAATGGACAACTTACTAGAAAAATACAACCTTCCAAGACTGACGAAGGAAGAAACACCAAAGTTAAACAAACCAATTACGAGCAAAGAAATTGAAACAGTAATCAAAAAAGTACCCAAGAACAAAACCCCCGGGCCAGACGGATTTACCTCGGAATTTTATCAGACACACAGAGAAGACATAATACCCATTCTCCTTAAAGTTTTCCAAAAAATAGAAGAGGAGGGAATACTCGCGAACTCATTCTATGAAGCCAACATCACCCTAATACCAAAACCAGGCAAAGATCCCACCAAAGAAAAAAATTACATACCAATATCCCTGATGAATGTAGATGCAAAAATACTCAAAATATTAGCAAACCAAATTCAAAAATATATCAAAAGGATCATACACCATGACCAAGTGGGATTCATCCCAGGGATGCATGGATGGTACAACATTCGAAAATCCATCAACATCATCCACCACATCAACAAAAAGAAAGACAAAAACCACATAATCATCTCCATAGATGCTGAAAAATCATTTTACAAAATTCAGCATCCATTCATGATAAAAACTCTCAGCAAAATGGGAATAGAGGGTAAGTACCTTAACATAGTAAAGGCCATATATGATAAACCCACAACCAACATCATACTGAACAGCAAGAAGCTGAAAGCTTTTCCTCTGAGATTGGGAACAAGACAGGATGCCCACTCTCCCCACTGTTATTTAAACACAGTACTGGAGGTCCTAGCCATGGCAATCAGACAAAACAAAGAAATACAAGGGATCCACATTGGTAAAGAAGAAGTTAAACTGTCACTATTCACAGATGACATGATATTATACACAAAAAAACCCTAAAGACTCCACTCCAAAACTACTAGAACTGATATCAGAATACAGGAAAGTTGCAGAATACAGGAAAGGATACAAAATTACCACACAGAAATCTTTGGCTTTCCTATACATTAACAATAAACCAATAGAAAGAGAAATCAGGAAAACAACTCCATTCACAATTGCATCAAAAAGAATAAAACACCTAGGAATAAACCTAACCAAAGAAGTGAAAGACCTATACCCTGAAAACTACAAGTCACTCTTAAGAGAAATTAAAGGGGGCACTAACAAATGGAAACTCATCCCATGCTCGTGGCTAGGAAGAATTAATATTGTCAAAATGGCCATCCTGACCAAAGCAATATACAGATTTGATGCAATACCTATCAAATTACCAGCAACATTCTTCAACAAACTGGAACAAACAGTTCAAAAATTTAGATGGATACACCAAAGACCCTGAATAGCCAAAGCAATCATGAGAAAGAAGAATAAAGTAGGGGGGATATCCCTCCCCAACTTCAAGCTCTACTAGAAAGCCATAGTAATCAAGACAATTTGGTACTGGCACAAGAACAGAGCCACAGACCAGTGGAACAGATTAGAGACTCCAGACATTAACCCAAACATATATGGTCAATTAAGATTTGAAAAATGAGCCATGGACATACAATGGCGAAATGACATTCTCTTCAACAGAAGGTGCTGGCAAAACTGGACAGCTACATGTAGGAGAATGAAACAGGACCATTGTCTAACCCCATACACTAAAGTAAATTCAAAATGGATCAAAGACCTGAATGTAAGTCATGAAACCATAAAACTCTTAGGAAAAAACATAGGCAAAAATCTCTTAGACACAAACATGTGTGACCTCTTCTTGAACATATCTCCCTGGGCAAGGAAAACAATAGCAAAAGTGAACAAGTGGGACTATATTAAGCTGAAAAGCTTCTGTACAGCAAAAGACACCATAAATAGAACATAAAGGTACCCTACAGTATGGGAGAATATACTTGTAAATGACAGATCCGATAAAGGCTTGACATCCAAAATATATAAAGAGCTCACCCAGCTCAAGAAACAAAAAACAAATAATCCAATTAAAAAATGGGCAGAGGAACTGAACAGACAGTTCTCCAAAAAAGAAATATAGATGACCAACAGACACATGAAAAGATGCTCCACATCGCTAATTATCAGAGAAATGCAAATTAAAACCACAATGAGGTATCACCTCACACCAGTAAGCATGGCTACCATCCAAAAGACAAACAACAACAAATGTTGGCAAGGTTGTGGAGAAAGGGGAACCCTCCTGCATTGCTGGTGGGTATGTAAATTAGTTCAAACATTGTGGAAAGCAGTATGGAGGTTCCTCAAAATGTTCAAAATAGACTTACCATTTGACCCAGGAATTCCACTCCTAGGAATTTACCCTAAGAATGTAGCACTCAAGTTTGACAAAGACAGATGCACCCCTATGTTTATCACAGCACTATTTACAATGACCAAGAATTGGAAGCAACCTAAGTGTCCATCAGTAGATGAATGGATAAAGAAGATGTGGTACATATACACAATGGAATATTATTCAGCCATAAGAAGAAAACAAATCCTACCATGTGCAACAACATGGATGGAGGTAGAGGGTATTATGCCGAGTGAAATAAGCCAGCGGAGAAAGAGAAATACCAAATGATTTCACTCATCTGTGGAGTATAAGAACAAAGGAAAAACTGATGTAACAAAACAGCAGCAGAATCACAGAACCCAAGAATGGGCTAACTGGTACCAAAGGGAAAGGGACTGGGGAGGATGGGTAGGTAGGGAGGGATAAGGTGGGGGAAGAAGAAAGGGGGTATTAAGATTGGCATGCATAATGGGGAGGTGGGAGAAAGGGGAGGGCTGTATAACACAGAGAAGACAAGTAGTGACTCTACAACATTTTGCTATGCTGATGGCCAGTGACTGTAAAGAGGTTTGTGGGGGGGACCTGGTATAGGGGAAAGCCTCGTAAACATAATATTCTTCATGTAATTGTAGGTAAATTATAACAAAAAAAAAGATAGGGGGAATTACTCCCTGATAGGGTAAAACTAACTGTAAATCAACAATTAATGAATGCTTTAAATATCCTTAATTTTGATAATTTAAAGGTGTGTCAGATGATCAGCTATGGAAGTACATTTTTCTGATAATATTCCTTTCTTTTAAAAAAATAAAAAAAGCAGTTCCTGTGTGGTGATCTCCAACAAGTTCGTCACAATGGTAGGAAGGGCATATCAAAGTGTGGACAAAGGGTTTGTTTGTGTTTATACAGAGGATCAAAGCCTAATTTGGCTACCCAGAAAACGAATTAAGATACGATATGAAGAACGTCCAACATCAACATTCTCTGGAAGAGTCATTCCAGAAGGTGATCATCAACAAACTTCAACAAAGATCCTGGCGCTGTTGCAGTTGTAGCTGCATTCATCCCACTGGTTCCTGGACTTGCCATTGGAATGAAGAAGGAGATATCTAAGCTGGCCTGTGCATACAGTAAAACAACAAATTTGACTGGATCTATACTGTCGGAACTCAACCAAGAATTAGGAGAAGTGCAAGTTGCAGCGCTCCAAAATC
Organism: Manis javanica; assembly: GCF_040802235.1. NCBI lineage: Eukaryota > Metazoa > Chordata > Mammalia > Pholidota > Manidae > Manis > Manis javanica. The sequence goes on along the minus strand of NC_133165.1, from coordinate 103,407,390 downwards.
TTTGCGACTATAGACTATCTACTGTTAAAAGAACATGTGGGATGTGAATAGTTCCCAGGAATGTGTTGTTTTAATTTGTCTGATTTTTCTCAAACTATTCAAATTCAGTTAGACAATATCCATCATATCATTGATAAGTTTTCACAAATGCCTAGGGTGCCTAACTGGTTTTCTTGGTTTCACTGGATATGGCTGGTAATTGTAGGTCTGCTTTGGTTATGTAGCTGTATTCCTATTATATTAAGGTGTGCACACAATTTAATTAGTAGTTTAAAACCTATACATGCTTATGTTACACTACAAGAAGATATGCCGAAGAAATAATCAATCTTCCCATGTTTTCTTCCATCTGCTACTTCTATAGCTTTTCTTCTTCCCTCCTAATTACAACCCTTAAGTAGAATTCGTGCCTCATATCAAAATTACCGAGTATCATAATTCTTCCAAGTGGTAAAGATACCTCAAGACAATAGAAGCCACAGGGCATAAATCTGCAAAGAAGTAAAAAGCTAACCTTTTCAAACAGTATTGCTTCTATCTCACTTACCAACTTTACATTTCCCTGTATGGCCCTGGAAGATGACTGGTTAGCCAGAGACGGGTAATATTCCTCAAGGGAGGAACAACCTAAGACAGGCACCGTCGCAGGGGGGCCATCAGGTGAGAAATTGGGGATCAACAGAGGTGAGGCTTAGAACCTCATCCCCCCTGTTTTGAGAGAAATCTGCATCCGTGGATGTTTTGTTGCCCTTGTCTAGCTTGGATCAATACTTAGTCTATAGGCACACACCTGATCATCTACATTTGCCCTCTTACAGCACTAAACTATGTTTTCTACCTTTATATTGCTTCTCCCTACCACTTCAGCATTTTATTAAAAATAATAATAATAATAATAAGGGTGAAATGTGGGATTCACATATAAATCAAGTATAAAAATCAAATGAATTATCATATTTGACCTGATTGTTTATAGTTCATGATGTGTGATCAAAACCGAAAGTTTCTGTGATATGACTGCCCTTGCACTGTTCACCATGTAAGAACTTATTCACTTTGTAAGAACTTGTCCACCATGTAAGAACTTGTTTGTTATGCTTTAGAAGATTGGAGACTGTGGAGAATTAGGCTTGGGGTTGATTAATGATTGTGCATTGAGTCCCCTATACAGAATTTTATTGTTGTTAACAACCATCTGATCAATAAATATGAGAGATGTCCTCTCTTAAACAAAAAAAAAAGAGGTGAATGGGCTGAAAGAACAGAAGTCCACTCAATCTAACTCACATAAGGTTGCCCTGAATCTCTTAAGTTCCAGGAGTACAGCTGAGCCTCTCATTACATGGCAGCCATTCTGGCATTCTCTCTCTTTGTGGGACTGCTTGGTTTCTTCTCTGCTTTTCTCTAGACATTGGTTTCATTCATCTGATTTTGTTTATTTTAAACATTGACTTTCTCTGTATATTGATCAACCTGCAAGTGGCAAAAAAGTGGCAACCAGTACTTAATCTACCATTGGATCCTCAATGCAAGTCCATAGGAAGTCTGCACTGTAATCATTTGTGGAGCTTGGGAAATAAAAAGATTTCTAAGCCTTGAGCATAGATATTCTGGGTTAGTAGGTCTGAGGTCCTAGAATCTGTATTTTAAGAATATTCCCCAGCAGGAATTCAAGACCCCTCCATAATCACAAGAATGTTGGAAGGAAAGTGAGTGAGTGATGAAATACACCTGCTTGTTCCCTCTGTACTCCCCTCCCTTTTTAATCTTCCCCACCACTTGCTGTTGATGTTCCTATCCAAGAAGAAGAGATGAATATTCTAAGGCACTGAGAACAGATATTGAAGAATGTAATAATTTCCTTTAAAAACAGTACTGGCAGGAAGAATTCTTCATCTAGCATGGTGGGATGGGCAGTCTGTTAGGCAGTGAGGTCATGTATCCCTTATCAAATTGGTGCCAATTTCTTGATCTTGGATGCTCTTGGAAGGATAAGATAAGCCTGGGTGTTCCTGAGAAACACCTGACGCCTTTAGACCTGTTGGATAGATAGCTTCGAAAGCCTCTGCAGCTATAGCAGCAGCTGCCCAAACAGGCTCTCTAGCTGGGCAGGTGGTATATAACCTTGCAGCTTTAGTGCTTGTCCGTCTCGAACTAGCTGCAGTATGTGTCTGTTTCTCCTAGTTAAAGTCCTTAGAGAGAATCTGGCCACTGAGCAGCCTCTCAGGGGCCTATTCTGGAATTGTGGGTCAGAGCAGACTTTGAGAAGGTTAGTAAGTGGTAACTTTTGGTTGGTTTCAAAGTAGAGGATTAAGTGAATATTTGTCATCCCTTGTCATTTTAGATGTCGTAGACAATAGAAGGATTTTGTTTCTTAATCATAATACTTTTTTTGTATGTCAGAACTACAAAACTGGCTCCAGCTTAATTTTATATGTGAAATAAATGCCCTTTACAATATTTAAGATATTTGCGAAGTGTTTTTATGACAAACATTATATTGTCTTTTCATATTTTTGTAACAAGTGTATATTAAAGTAACATATGTTAAGTTGTAAATAAAATAACATGATTTATTATTTAATATGTTTAAACCTAATGCCATATACCCTACCTTTTATTGTGTTGTGACATATGTAAAGGGTTGTAGCAGTCTGATTCAGAGACCTCTCTATAGTAATAGAAGCCATCACTTTATTTAATAAATTTGTCCACTGTAGAACTTCAGAGACAGTTGAATACTTTACATAGGAATTAATTTGCATAAAGTATACCAAGCTAAGAAACACTTTAAACAAAGATTGAGCACAAAGAATAGCTCTGTTCTATATTTCTGTGTACAGAGCAGTTGTATGACATAAAGCAGTTACGTGTTTGTGTGTTAGGAATGGTTTAAGAACCTATTTGTTTTATACCTTTTTCTATGAAAATCTTAAGTATACAGAGTTAATCTGATGTTTAAAAATTATTTTATTTTTTTCTTTCCAGATCCAATCCCTTTATGGAACTTCTAAACATCTTTTATTAGTGGAAACATTATTTCCTATAAAATGAAGTCAACATCTTAATTTAAACCAGCATTTGTGTGGCTCTGATTCATCTGCTGTGGTTCATAAAACTTGAGATCTAAAGAGTACAGAGTCATTTGCAATGACAATATGACTAATAGTAAAGGAAGATCTATTACCAGTAAAACAAATGATGGTCCGAGTAGTGGAAGAGATTTTGTAGACTGGACTTTAAGCTTAAATATAATTCAGCCTGATAAGTTTTTAAACTTATTGTTGAGTATGGTTCCAGTAATTTACCAGAAAAATCAGGAAGACAGGCACAAAAAAGCAAATGGCATTTGGCAAGATGGATTATCAACTGCAGCGCAGACTTTTAATAACAGATCTGAGCATCACATGGAATATCACAGTTTCTCTGAGCAAACTTTTCACGGCAATGATGGGCACACACTGTCAAGCTGTAGTCCAAACTATGACGACTATGCCAACTACAATTACTGTGATGGAAGGGAGACCTCAGAAGCTACAGCCATGTTGCAACATGAAGATGTGTCTAGTGATGGTGAGGAAGATGTCATTGTGGAAACAAACCAAAAATTACCAAAGGAATCCAGTGGTGTCATGGCTCTGCAAATACTTGTGCCATTTTTGCTAGCTGGTTTCGGAACAGTCTCAGCTGGCATGGTTTTGGATATAGTCCAGGTGGGTTTTCCTCGTTGTTTAACTTCACTGTCTTTGTTGTTTAAAGTGCTTTACGTAGGTTACTAATCTCGAACATTTCCTTTAGATTTATCTCTTAGTAAAATGAGCTGATGCTGACTCTGGTAGAGAATCTGCTATTTCTAGGTTGTTTTTGTTTGTTTTTCTTTAGAAGTTCTAAGGAATACTCCCAGTTTTACTATAAAGAATGAAGTAATTCTTTATAAAGTATTACAATAGTAGAGTAATCCCAAAATGGGTAAATCAATTAAAGGAAAAACTCAATTAAGTACTGTATTAAAATTCTTCTTTATTTTTAAAATAAAAATTAATATATACTGATTAAAGTGAATTCACACAATACAGAATATTAAATAAAAGATAATAAGTCTTCGCTATTCATCTCCACACCAAAACTATCTTCCCCTCCAGAGGTGACCATTGTTGAGTTTGTGGTATATACTTGCAGACATTTTTCTATGCTTACATGTGTACATATGGGCAGAGGGTTTTTTAAAAATAAAAATGAAATGCTATATATTATTTTTCTGAAACTTATTTTCATTGCTTAGTATATCTTGGACATCTTTTCAAATTAGTGACAAAGATATTCTGCGTTTTAAATTGAGTGCTTGACATTTCATTGTATGTAGATACCAAAGTTTACCTACTCACTCTCCCATGCTGGTGCTGTACTGAAGATCCCTGTAAACATAACTTTACACACTTATGCTAATATTTTCATAGGATAGATTTGAAAAATGGAATTGCTGGGTATTAGGGTAGGTGTATGCATTTGAAATTTTATAGATACTGTACTGTCAAATTGCCTTTCAAAAAGTTTATACTAATTTATACTCCTGCCATCAATATATAAGTACTTTTATTTTTCCCATTCCCTTATCAACACTGGATATTCTTGATCCTTTTCATTTTTGCCAATTGGTAGGAAAATGCTATCATATTTTAATTAACTGCTCTAATTATTGTTTAACATCTTTCATATGTTTATTGGCCATTCTTGTTTTTTCTTGAATCTATTTATTACATGAATTACTTTTCTGTACCTTTTTTCCATTTTAAAAATGTGTATGCCTTATTGATTTGTAGTTCTTAATGTAGTATGGTTATGAAGTTACCTATTATATAATTATCTTTCTAAAGTAGTAAATTTAAAATGTGACATTCTGTCACTATCAGTTTTTATTCACCAATCAGAGAAAGACTGATCTGGAAAAGTGTTAAATGCATTATCCTGTAATTTGCCCTTGTCTTTTCATTGTTTGCATCTTAAAACAAATCTCAGCATTTGTGACTATGATGCTTTCAGCAAATATTTTTATCTAAATGGAAAACATACATAAATAGAAGCAAGTTTTCCACCATAGGATGGAGAAAAGTATATGAAAATAACTGTTAAGAAATATATTGAATTTTTAAATAGACAATAAAACTAAAAAGGGACTAAACCTACCTGTCCACCTGAAATATAATTATTTCAACTTATACAGCTGATAAAATGAATAAGCAGGTTTTGGTTGACTTTTTTTTCTTTATATACCAATTATTCTGAAGAAACAGCATTTAGCTATCGTGATAACATCTATAGAAATAATATGTTAGACTTCAGATTGTCAGGCAGAATATTTACATAGCTCATTATATACATCCTCTAGTGTCATGTTTACTTAATTTGTGATACTGTTTGAGAGAAAAACATGTATAATCCTTTTATACTATTTTGAACTTGAACACTGCTAGCCCTCTGGACTTTATAAAGTAAACCTTCAGTCTTAAGAACATTAGAAGCATAACATAAATGTTTTGAACATTTAACTCAAATGTACATAAAAGGTTTTTGTGAAATTTACACATACAGAGTATATGTATAGTTCAGTGACATTTTCATGACACAAATAACCAGGCGAAGACATAGAATCTTACCAGTACTATGGCTTCATTACAGTTGCTACTCTCTTTTCCCCATCACCAAATATAATCACTAATCTGATTTTATAAGTACTTACTTGTTTATCTTTATAATTGTATATCAATGTTTTCTAAAGTGATTATACAAGTTTACAGACTAGTTAGCCATGTATGAGAGGTGCCATTGCTCTATATTCTTATTTATGCAAAGTATCAGCAGTCTTCTTTAATGTTAGAAATTTTGACATATATGGGATGGTATTGCATTGTGGTTTTAATGGGTATTTCCATGATGAATGATGTTTTTCAGCCATTAGACATTACTGGTAATTTCTCTGCCCATTTCCTGTTTGATTTTCTTTTTCTTATTGATTTGTAGGAGTTATTTGTATATTTTTGTCATAAGCTCTTTAGTTATATGTATTACAAATATCCTTTTTTACAAATATCTCTGTGGCTTGCTTTTTCGCTTCCTCAGTGGTGTGTTTTGATGAGCAAATGTTCTTAATTTTGATGTAGTCCACTTTCTCCTACTTTGCCAAGGTTTGTGCTTTTAGTCTCTTGTTTAAGAAATCTTTCCAGATCCTGTGGTATTTAAGAAATATCCTCTTATATTACCTTCTTTGAAGCTTTATTGTTTTACATTTATTTTTATTCAGAGTGTGAGGTAAGGGTTGTTTTTTTCTTTCCACATGGATTTCCAATTGTGTCTGTATTATTATATAAAAATTTACTTCAATCAATTGCTAGGTCTTGTTTTCTAGGCTCTCTGTTCTGTTGCTTTGGCTACATATTTGGCATGAATGTCACACTATCTTAAATTTCTCTAGTTTATAAGCCTTGATATATAGTAGAGAATGTCCTCTTCTTGTTTTTCTTCTTAAAGAGTTATTCTTTCCCCTTTACATTTCTATGTAAAAGCTTGTAAATTTTCACACAAAAAAGTTGTTGCAATGGTGATTCAGATTGCATTGAGTCTAGAGATAATTAGTGGGAGAATTGATTCTTTACAATGCTGAGCTTCCAATACATGTACATGGAATAGTCCTCCATTTATTAGGTCATCTTTAATTCCCCTTATTGATGTTTTATAGTTTCCGAATGCAGGTCTACATTTTTGTTAGATTCATTCCTAGTTATTTGATACTTTTCATACTATTGTGATAAAGTTCCTAAAGAAATTTATTTTCTGTTTATTGTAGATATATGTGTGTGTGTGTGTGTGTGTGTGTGTGTGTGTATTTGTGCATGTGTATTGACCTTGTATCTAGCAACTTTGCAAATAACATCACTTACTGAGTTTAATAATTTATCTTTAAATTCTTTGGAATTCCTTTGTCTTTTACTTCACTGCCTGCCTTCTTAACCATTATGTGCTATATAACTTTAATGCATGTGACAGCATTAAATCCTTTAAGGACTACATACCTCTAAAATGATGGAGTTCAATGCCAGTTTTTAACAACCTAAACAGGTAAGGTTTGTCTTTGGTTTTGTCTTAGTCTGCTTGGACTGCTGTAACAAAATACCATAGATAGGATGGCTTAAAAACTGGAATTTATTTCTTATAGTTCTGGAGGGTATGAAGTCCAAGATCAAGTTGCCAGCCTATTTGGTTCCTGGTGAGAGCTCTTTCTGGCTTGCAGATGGCTGCTTTCTCATGTCCTTGCATGGTGGAGAGCGAGAACTAGCTCTGGTGCCTCTTACTCTTACAATGGCACCAGCCCTATCAGATCAGGGCACTATCCTTATGACCTCATTTAACTTATCACCTCCTCACAGGCCCTAACTCCAAACAGTGGCGCTGGGGATTAGGGCTTCAACATAAATTATAGGAGGTGGGTGGGTGGGGATGGGGAGTGGGGAGGAGGAGAATGTAACCTGGCGCTGTTAAAAGTGCAAGGAGTAACATGGCCTTAAAGTAGTATTCTAACCTGTGACTGATGGCAGATTAGGGGAGCTTGCTTGGCAATCATCTTCCTTGCATTTAATAAGACATCCACTCCCTGTTTTATGTTAGACCTGCTCTAGCCCTGCCTTTCTGCTCCCTACTTTTATTCTTCAGTTATCAATCAGCTTGGAGTTGTCTGCTGAGAAAACTTGTCAGGATCACCTGTTTTGAACTGAAATTCAAAGATTGAGTTTTATAGATACTTCCTTATTTACAGGTGAGGGAATTGATGCTCAGGAGCTCACTTAACTAGCAAATACAGGGTGGGAATTCAGATTTAGAAATTTTACCCCAAAGTTTGTACCTTTTTATAGTAGTGGGAAATATAAATATATAGATTAGAAGTACAGTATATGACTGAATTTTTTAGTACCTTTAGAGGTAAAAAGTCAGTGGTGTGGGAATTCTGTAGAGGTAACAAAAAAGATGTATAGAGATATAGAGTGCCTGCTTTAACACATTAAAGCTTATCCAAAGGACTAAGCTTTTATTCCAATCTAACTAAGCTTTGTTCCAATCTAACATACCTTTCATGCTTTTGCTTACAAAATCCATTTATTCATTCTGGGCTCTAAATTAAAGAACTTAGTAAAAGATCAATGTAAGGCACCAATTAGAGTACTTGGGAGATAAATGTTCAATAAGTGGTACAATATTAACAAGTATTATTCATTGAGTGTTCTTTGCAGTACATTGCATGCATTATCTTGTTAAGATGATTATGAGGATGTTGAGATAGGTGATGTAATTTCCACTTAACCTATAATGTTTAGAGATTGTCTTGCCAATGGGTTTCAGCCCCAGGCAAGTTCGCTATGGATTCAGTGTGACCAAAGAAATCGATAGCAAAACGTTCTTGGGGTGAAAGGATTTATTACCCAGTTTGTTCTCCAGCAGTAGGTCAAGCACGAGCATCTCTGCCTCCACCCAGAGCACTGGGCCAAGCTCTCTATATAGCGCAATAATAGTGTATTGCCTACAGGTGTGGAAGTGGCAGCCCAGCATCAGGTGGTTTAAGTTCAGTGAGGATCCTGGCCATAGGAACCCCAACTTCCCCGCAGAGATCTTAAGTGATTTCCTTAAGGCCATATAACTGGTAAGTGGCTGAATTAAACTGAAGTTTGCTGACTCTAAAACTCATGTTTTGAATTACTGTTCTATCTCCTTGTTTATAGGGGAACGTATCTTAACTTTGGATCATATTCTAGTTAGAATCTTCTAACTACTAAGAAATTGAAACCCAACTAACCAGTTAATTTAAGCAGTAAAAAAAGAATGTGTTGTCTTTTGTAACTGGGAAGAACAGGTGTACCTCAGGTATAACTAGGTCAGGTGCTTAATGTTATGATTACCTTCTTTCAGTCTTTCACTTCAACTCCCATTTGTTTGTTGCCCTCGTTCTTCCTATATATTCCTTGCATATAGCTGCTGATAGTTGTGGGGTCATATTCTTTCAGTTTCTTTTACAAAGAGAAGGAGTTATCCTTCTGCCTTCAGTTTAGAAAGTTCCAGGGAAGAATTATGCAGTTACTTATCTTTGGTGACACGTTTTTATCCCTAGGACCAGCTGATGTGCCTGAGGAGATAGAATAATAGGATTAGCTCAGTTTGAGTTACATTTCTATCCCTGGGGGTAAATGGACACTCAAATTAGTAATTTCACCAGAACCACAAAGACTAGGAATTTAACTGCTTCTCAAAGGAGAGGTAGTGGATATTGTTACAAGGCAAATGAAAATGCAAAAGTTGGAAAAGTATGCAAAAGAGGCAAGAGCAATACCTTTAGGGTGGTAACACCTCACATATGGGACCTGGCCTCTCCAGCATCTTTCTGTTTATCTGAGTAAGTGGCTCTCAAAGTGTGCTCCCTGAGCCAGAGCGTCAGCAGCATCTGGGAGATATAGGTACACAAATTCTCAGATTGTGTTCTAGCTCTACTGAGTCAGAATGTGGGGAGGGGCCCAGAAATCTGTTTTTACAAGCATTCCTGGTGATTTTGATGTGGGCTGATGTTTGAAAACTACTAATCTAAATGAATCCAAGTTCCTTTCCTACTAGTAAGTGGGATTGAATTGGGTAGTTAGGCCACGTAGTCTTTGGTCCCACTGAGGAAAGCCTAATCCTAATGTCCAATACAGAGCAGACATACCCTAATTCCTTATTAAATGAATGAATGAAAAAAACCATCCTAATGTCCAATACAGAGCAGACATACCCTAATTCCTTATTAAATGAATGAATGAAATAAACTCTATTGTAAACATTCCTGAATTTTGATAATCAAACTTAGAGTTTTAAATCATTGAACATGAGAATTGTAAATACCCTTAGAAATCATGTAGTCCAAGCTTCTTGTCTTTCCTTGCCTCACTAAAAATAAGCAAATAGCTTAAAGTGATTTGCCTACGAATATATAGCTTGTAAGTGGTAGAGCCCTCTCCTATTCTCTATATAACATGCTGAATGTGTATCTTGGATTGTCCATAGACTTAATCTATTATAAGAGTCTGTAAAAGGAGATTAATGTTAGCCACCTTTCCATCTAAAAGAAATATAAGTAAACTGAGCTAATAACTTTGGAACTTTCAGTAATTCCTAGGTAAATCTATACTTATCATTAGAATATTATTGAAAGCTGATGTCTACAAAACCCTGAGATCCTGTTATATTTTACAAAGACAGTATTGTTGCAATGCTGAAAAACATTCCTTTGAAGTAAACAATAATATAGCTCTCAAGTATTCCTTATTTTATTACTCTACTGCTAGTGCAGTATATGTGTTTAGGAATTCACATGCAATGATGCAGTACTTGAGTCATATTTCTAATCCTGCAACAAAATTCCAGTGTTTTTAAAGTCTGAAGAGAAGATGAGAGGACACTATCAATGTAAGACTAACATTTGTCGCCAGTTTCTCCATTCACAAAGCTTGGAAGGCACCACTATGTTTGTTCTTCCTTATAAAGCATTTTTAGAGTTTGTATTAAAGATAAAATACCTCTTTTAATAAAAAGGACCCCAGGAAAGCACTAACATTCCCTCTTATGTAATGGTTCTGGGTTTTATGTAAAAATAATACATGGACTTTCCCTTCTGGGAACCTACAGTAGATGTACTTTTACCTATCCCTCCCATTAAGTACAAAAAAACCCTGAAAACCTTATGTAAAACAAATGTAAGAAGACTCTGAAAGGTGTAAAGAAGAAACCAGGTCAGCTAGACCCCTTTTGTAACTGAAGAACAAAATAGTGATGAATTTCCTATTTTTCTTTTGCTTCATATATCCCAGACTTGGAGCTAATGAAGTCAGCAGTCTGGAAATGCCAACAAGTGCAGACAAAACAATAGCATGCTCTCGCTAGCTAAAGGACAGGGAAAGGGGCAAGATAGAAAACTTCTAGACAATAATTGTTCTACTGTAGCCAACACTACAGAAAAAAAATGTGTCTGTGACCCCACTCCTTCCAGCAAAGGCCCCGTGGGGAGCTTAGACTTCCACCTTAAAAGGTTTTAGTGAACAACATGGATGAACCCAAAAAGCATTATGCTTGGTGAATTAAGCCAAATAGAGAAAGACGAATAAGGTATCACTTACATTGGAAACAAAAAAAAAGCCAAACTCATAGGAACAGAGAGTAGAATGGTGGTTGCCAGGGGGTGAGTGGGAGAAATGGAGAGAGTTTGATGAAATGGTACAAACTTTTAGCTGTAAGTTCTGAGGATCTAATGTATAGCATGTTGGCTATAGTTGATAACACTGTATTGTATAATTGATATTTGCTAAGAGAGCAGGTCTTACACATTCTCACCAAAGAACAAAAAGGTAACTGTGTGAGGTGATGGATGTATTCATTAATTTGATGGTGGGAGTCCTTTCACAATGTGTGTGTATATATCAAAGTATCACATTGTATACTTTAAGTATTTTGCAAGCTTGTTTAAGTATATAACAAGTATATAAGTAAACTTACATACTGTAGAGGCCAAGGACAGGCTACTCCAAGATGTACCCCTTTGGCATGCAGATTATGTTCAGAGCTTAAAACAGTCAAGGCCCAAAAGATTCAGAAAGACACTTTGACCTTCCCTCAGCTAAATGCACAAAAATTATTTAGATGGAAGAACTCTCCAGAGGAGAGCTATCACCATAGATAGCTATAATATAATGTGAATTAGGTGTGGTAGGCCAGGAAGAAATATTGCTAAGCCTGTTTAAATTCCTCTCTGTTTCCCATTGTTTCTGTGTGGCCCATCAAGCATTTGATCACCAAACATTTCTCTTTGATATTCCTGTGAATTGTTTCCCTTTCTCTTTGAAGTCTCAGACCTTTAACCCCTTCTCCTTATTTCAGGATGGCATACATATCTCATTGTCCCTCATTGCCCCTCATTGTTTTTGGAATCTGTGTCTATAGATTCCCCATATAAACGTAATTAAACTTAGGGGGCTTTTTTTGTCCTATTTATCTGCCTTACGGCAATATGATTCTTAGACTAGCCAGCACCTGAAAGAGTAGAGGAAAATTCTTCCAACCCAACAATACTTACACGTATTTTGTCAATTATACCTCAGTAAAGCTGGGGGAAAAAAGAAGTTGTAATGAGGTATCCCTACACTTTAGCCAGAGTGGCACCAGAGAAGGGCATGTAGCATACTGGGACTTTCATCTTGTTGGCTGATAATGAGAGCCCCCTGATAGAACTGAAAGGATAAAAAGAAAAGTTCACAATTACAGACGGAAACTTCAATACCCTTCTCTTAATAACTGATAGAACAACTAGATAGAAAATCATCAAGAATATAGAATTCAACAACCTCATCAACTAACAAGATCTAATTGACATTTACAGAACACTCCACCCAAAACCAAAACCATACACATTCTGTTCAAGCTGTCATGGATCATATACCAAGATAAATCATGTTCTGGGCCATAAACCAAACCTCAACAAAGTTTGAAATCATTCAGCATATTTTCTCCAACCACAACGTAATCAAGCTAGAAATCAGGAACAGAAAGATAACAGGGAAATGTCTAAACACTTGGAAACTAAACAGTATACTTTTAGGTAATCTGTGGGTCAAAGAGGAAGTATTAAGAAAAACAAAATATTGAACTGAATGAAATGAAAATACAACATCAAAATTTGTGAGTCATGAGTAAAAAAATACAGAGATGGAAAGTTTTAGAACTAAATGTGCACAATAGAATAAGGGAAAGTCTTAAATCAATAAGCTTCCATCTCAAATTTAGAAAAAGATGGACAAAATAAAGCCAAAACAAGCAGATGAAAGGAAATAATAAAAATAAAAGCAAAAATCAATGAAATTAAAGCAGGAAAACAATATAGAATATCAAACAAATAGTAGGTTATTTGAAAAGATAAAACTGACTATTTCTAGCAAGATTGACAATGAAAAAGAAAAGACTATCAATATCAGAACAAATTGGGGATATCACTACAGATACTGTAGACATCAAAAGGATAATAAAGTCCTGCAAACAACTCTATACACATATATTTAACAAAACACTGGGAAATAGAATTCAGCAACATGTAAAATGAATTGTACACCATGAACAAGTGAGGTTTATTACAGGAATGCAGATCTCAGTATCTGAGAATTAATCAGTGCAATTCTCCATATTAACAGGCTGAAGAAGAAAATCACATGATCATATCAACTGATACAGAAAAACCATGTGGCAAAATTCAATACCCATTCATGATAAAAATTCTCAGATACATAAGAATAGAGGGAACCTTCCTCAACATTGCACTTAACTGTGAAATATTGACTGCTTTTCCCCTCAGATCAGTTATAAGGTAAGGATGTCTGTATTCATTACCTTTATTAACATAAGCAATAAGGCATGAAAAGGAAATTAAAGGCATACAGATTGGGAAGGAAGAAGTAAAATCGTCCCTTTTTGCAGATGATGTGATTACCTACTTAGAAAATCCCAGGGACTCTACAGAAAAGCTCCTGGAACTGATAAATGAGTTCAGCAAGGTCATAGGATACACAATACATAGACAAATTCTGTTTCTATACACTTAGCAATGAATATGTAGACATTGAAATTAAGTACAATACCATTTACTCAAAAAATAAATACATAGATACATAGATGTAAATCTAACAAAACATGTACAGGACTTGTATACTAAAAGCTACAAAATACTAATGAAAGTAATCAAAGATGATCTGAATAAATGGAGAGACATGCCATATTCATGGCTTGGAAGACTCAATGTAATAATGATTCTCCCCAAATTGTCAAATGGGCTTGATAGAAAATTCAAAATCCCAGCAAGATTTTTTTGTAGATCTAAAAAAATTCTAAAATTTATATGCAAAGGGAAAGAATATAGAATAGCTTTAAACAATTTTGAAAATCAAAAATAAAGTAGAAGGGATCATTCTACCTGATTTCAAGCTTATTAAAATGGCTGCAGTAACCAAGACTGTGTGGTATTGGTGGAGGGACAGATACATAGATCAATGCAACAGAAAAGGCAACCCAGAGGTAGACCCACACAAATATGTCCAACTAGTTTTTGACAGAGGTGAAAAGGTATCAAATGGAGAAAAAATAGCCCTTCCAGCAAATGGTGCTGTAGCAAATTAGGCATCCATAGGCAACCTAAGTCTCATGCTTTCAGAAAAATTAATTCAACGGGGATCACACATTTAAGTATAAAATGTAAAACTAAAATTTTTAGAAAAATGTACAAGAAAATCTTCAGGATCTAGGGCTAGCCAAGGATTTCTTAGACTTGGTATCAAAAGCATGATCCATAAAAGGAAAACTGGATAAACTGAACTATATCAAGTAAAAATTTTGTTATGTGATGACCTTGTTAAAAGGGTAAAAAGCTGAACTACAGATTTGAAGAAAATATTTGCAAACCACTTACCTGACAAAAGACTAGAATATATAAAGAACTCAAAACTCAGTAGTAAAATAACCTCCCAAAAAACCCAATTAGAAAATTGGCAAAAGGCATAAAGAGTAATTTCACTGAAGAGTATGTACAGATGGCAAATAAATGTGAAAAGTTATTCAATATCTTCAACTAGAGAAATTAAAATGAAAACTAGACATCACTACACACCTATCAGAATACTTACAATAAAAAATAATAATATCAAAGGCTGTTATACATGTACAGAAAACAGCTACTCATACACTACTGGTGGGAATTTAAAATGGTACAGCCACTCTGGAAAACACTTTGACAATTTCTTAAGAAACACACTCACAAAAACCTAACTAAACATTAACTGTTATATAGCCTAGCAGTTGCATTCCTGGGCATTTATCTCAAAGAATGAATTTATGTTCACACAAATCCTGTACATGAGTGTTTATAACTGCTTTACTCATAATAGCCAAGAACTAGATACAACCCAGATGTCCTTCAACAGTTGAATGACTAAACAAACTCTGGTAAATCCATCTGATGCAATATTCCTCAGCAATAAAAAGGAACAAAGTATTGATACATGCACCAACCTAGATTAATCTCCAGAGAATTATGCTGGGTGAAAAAAGCCAATCTCAAAAGGTTGTACTATATTACTTCATTTATAGAACGTTCTTGAATTGACAAAATTATAGAAATGAAGAATAGATTAGTGATTGTCAGGGATTAAGAAGATGTTAGGAATGGAAAGAAGTGGATATAGTTATAAAAGGGAAGCCAGCCAGATCCTAGTTGGGATGGAATTGTTTTGTATCTTGACTATATCAATGTCAATATCCTGGTTGTGATACTGTCCTATAATTTTGAAAGATGTGGCCATTGGGAGAAACTGGGTATAGCATATATGAGATCAGCCTCTCTCTACTATTTCTGATAACTGTGAATCTACAATTACTTCAGATAAAAGGCTGAATGAAAACAATAATATATGTATCTGGTAAAGCATATTTAACCTCTATGAAAGAATATATAATGAAGAAGTCTCTCTCCTCCTGTAGGTACCCTTCCCCTCTTCTCTTTCCTAGAAATGAGTTTTTTCTGTATCTCCTTCAATAGACTTAAATGCATGTATATACATATGTATGTATGCAAATATATGTATTTGCTTAAACAAAAAAATCCTACAATGATGATCTTCACCTTGCTCTTCTTAATTTATCCTGTAGCTTCCATATGGTGCACAGAGATTAACCAAATTCTTCCCCAGTTACCTAACGCTCTGTTGCAAGGATGTATCATTATGTTTTTTAACCAAGTTACCTAATAAAAGGGATTTAAATTACCTCAGATCTCTCGCTATTAGGAACAATGATGAAATAAAATCATCATATATATGTTGTGTGTGTGTGTGTGTGTGTGTATGTGTGTGAGTTTAAACTCATTTTCAAGTTTATAGGATAAGTTTGATAAATTCTGCAAGTTAGTGTTCTGAGTTGAAAATTATAGGCATTCTATGTTACATAGATGTGCATCTACCTACTTGATAGATATTGCCAAGTCCTCAAAGATTTAAACCTTTACATTCTTACCAATAATGTAATAGAGGGCATATTTCCTTATACTCTTACCAATAGAGTATTGTCCAACTTTTTGATCTTTACCAATCTCACAAATGAAAATTTATCATCTTTTAATTTACATTTTTTAATTATTAATGAGGTTGGTCATTTTGTGATATGTCTGTAGTGAATGGGTTTAGTTTTTTAATATAAATTAAAATGAGAAATAAAACTTCTCCAGATTTGGGATATGTATATGTGTATATTTCTTAAGATTGCATAAACTACTTTGCCAATTAGATTTTCAAAAAACCTTTTCTGTTTATTTTTGAGTTAGGACCCTATGGATGTGTTCCTCGACTTGCTTTATTTCAATTTTTTTGAACTTTCATTTCTGTTCTTTTGGACATTAATCGATTTTTAGGTTTTGGGTCTAATACATATAAACAATCTGACACTACATTTGATGTGTGGGTGCTTGGCTGAAATTCTGGGTATTGACAGAAGTCCAAAATTAGGTAAGATTTAAAGTTGACTTCCCTCTGGGGCAAGTTCTTTTGGAGAAGTTAGCAGTTCATAATAATTTACATAGCCTCAGAGAGTATATCTGTATGATGGCAAAATTTGTAAGTAGGTGGAATTTATTTTTGGCACTAGCTGCCTCAGCATCCCCTTCTGGATTTTTCTTTTTTTTTTTTTTACATTACTTCCTCCTGACAGGAAAGATAACTGATAATATATCTTGATATTATAGTTAATAAGCACTCACCATTATTATACATTACTGTGTAGGCATGGTCCTGAGTACAACTGTCTGAGGCAGGAGGTAGGTGTGCTTATGTCCCTATTTTAGGTAAAGTAAAGCAGAGTTTTGTCCTAGTCACCCAGTAAAAACTTGTAGAGTCAGAATCTTAACCCAGATAATCTGACTCCAGCAACCTTCCCTTTGAATAAGGTACTGTACTACTTCCCACCAGTCTCATATTTCCCAAACTGTGAGTTTGGATACCCCAAGCTTGCTGTAAGATATATTTTTAATTTTTGAGAGAAACACGGTGACATTTCTTGGACACTCTATAGATTACTGGTTTAAGGTTATTCAGCCTTTCAAATGTAGCTCACACTCCATTTGTCTTGATGACATATCTACGCAAAGCTACATTTTCAGTGGCAAACAAAAAACAAGTCTCACACCAAAACCAATACAGAACAAGAAATGAAGGTGGCAGTTTCCAATTCCAATATTTAAGAAGTTGTGCAGTGCCCAACAGGTACACACATCCCATTAATAAGTGATTGTGGCTATATGATATAGAAATATTATTTTTCTTTCAATCTATTTGTATTATTTCAATTGGCTCCTAAATTGTTAGCAAATAAGTACTTATTAAGTGGTTTGGACCTAGCTACTTAATAAATAGGACTGTTGGGTATTTCTTTTGGTCTAGGGGTGCCATGAAAGCATTTCTGAGACACTAAGGATGCTGTGAACAGAGAAAGTTTGGGAACTTCTATAAACACACCTCTGCATGTGTAGAGTAAAGAGTGTAGAAGTTATTTGGCATGAGATAGGAAATAATTAATTGTTTTTATTGTTATATCAATGCTAAGGTATTAGTAATTTCATAGTAATTCTCACAGGGGTATGGATTTGAACCAGACTTGGAAAGGATGGTAGTAACATCCCTGCTGATTCAAAGTGTGATGGCATGTGACTGATAAAGACACTTGTATGTTATTTTGGTGTTTCAGTCATATAGATAGGTGTCTTAAAATTATGATCTAGCTGAAATATATCCCTGAATTATGTCTGACTTGATAGAAATGGCACCTATCTCATAGCTTTGTTGTGAACATGAAATGAGTAAGCCTAAAGAACAGTGCCTGGTATATAACAAGCAAGCAGTGAATGTTGAATACTGTTAATATTTTATTGCTATAATGATCTGTTATTACTCATCATCACCACCACCACTGCCATCTCTGAAAGAGACATAAACCCACTAGCACAGCAGAATTCTTAACCCATTGTAAAACATGGACAAAATTGTTTGTTAGTGTTTTGACAGGTTAAGGAATCTGGGATGCCAGTGGATTCCTAGGGTTTTTGTGTGTGTTTTTTTTTTTTGAGGTCCATCCTTAATTGGCTTGAACTCTGGAGGGATTCCCTTGTGAATGTCTTGAACCAGGATTTACCAAAGACCAATCTGATAAACATTTCCTCAGCTCTCCTTAGGCTGTAGTTCTACACCTATTTGGAACAATCTACAGGAAACTTTGGAGACAAATTGAATTTTTCTTTAATGTATATGATGAATTAAAGTTTTCATTTCCTTACCTATCTTGGTATTATTGACAAGACTGTGTTCTTGATATTTTGGGCATAAATTAATAGGCTTAGTCCATAAAAGTCTCTTACTGGGAAAATCACCTCTTAATAGCATTTATAAAAGGAGCACTTTATTAAGTAATTTGTATGGTCCTTTCCATTTATAAAGTACTTTAATATCTGTTATTTTTCACAATCATGATATTTCCCCAAAGACTAGACAGGGCAGATAGTATCTTCATTTCATGGATGAAGAAATAGAAATCAGAAAGATACGTGACACGACAAAGAACAATAAATGCTGGCGAGGATGCTGAGAAAGGGGAACCCTCCTACACTTTTGGTGGGTATGTAAATTAGTTTAACCATTGTGGAAAGCAGTATGGAGGTTCCTCAAAAAACTCAAAATAGAAATACCATTTGACCCAGTAACTCCACTCCTAGGAATTTACCCAAAGAAAACAAGATCCCATATTAAAAAAAAATATGCACTCCTATGTTTATTATAGCACTATTTACAATAGCCAAGATATGGAATTAACCGAAGTGTCCATCAGTAGATGAATGGATAAAGAAGATGTGGTACATATACACAATGGAATGTTATTCAGCCATAAGAAGAAAACAAATCCTACCATTTGCAACAACATGGATGGAGCTAGAAGGTGTTACACTCAGTGAAATAAGCCAGGCAGAGAAAGTATCAAATGATTCCCTTCATTTGTGGAGTATTAACAACAAAGCAAAACTGTAGGAACAGAACAGCAGCTGACTCACAGACTCCAAAGGACTACTGGTTAACAAAGGGGGGAGGAGGGAGGGCAGGGAGGGAGGGATAAGGGGATTAGGGGCATTGTGGTTAGCACACATAATGTAAGGGGGTCACAGGGAAGGCAGTATAGCACAGAGAAGACAAGTAGTAACTATTGCATCTTACTACGCTGATGGACAGTGACTGCAGTGGATGTTGGAGAGGGACTTGATAATATGGGTGAATGTAGCAACCACAACGCTGCTCATGTGAAGCCTCCATAAGATTGTTTATCAATGATACCTTATTAAAAAAAAAAAGATACGTGACTCATCCAGGATCACACAGCCACATTATGACAGATCCATGCCTAGAATCACAGTTTTTCTAATATCTAAGTTAGTGTTCTTTTTATGATCCTCTGTTCTGCAACCTCTTGTCTCGCACCCTAAAATGGGTATCAGAACATGGGATGAGTCAGACCTCCTGAGCTCAATATTAGGTTCCATCTCTTGACCTTGGGGAAATCACTTTCTGAATCTGTATTTCTTCACTGGTGAAATTAAATAATAATATCACTGTAATTTTCTAGTGGAGTTGTAATTAGTAATGGTACCAAGATTCAAATCTGTGTTTATCTGTGCTCTTAACCATTACATATACTGAATCATAAAGGGGTCAAGTTAAATTTACGAGTAGCTGAGTTGTGTAGCAAGCTAGGTGTATTTCAGGCTGTAGTGACTGTTATCAGCTGCCATTCCCAATTCCAACTAAATCTTTTAAAGTAATTCAAAGCATCAGAGCTCTGGAGAATGGAATTAAGCTGAATGTTCACTGATTAAATGACCTGTGTCATTCAAAATGTAGATGCATTGTTGGAAAAAAGGCTGAGGTTTTTAGAAATGTCTTTTTTCTAAAGTATTTGTTTAAAGACTGTCAGAAAATTCTATCTTTTTCCCTTACAGCACTGGGAGGTGTTCAAAAAAGTAACAGAAGTTTTCATTTTAGTTCCTGCACTTCTTGGTCTCAAAGGGAACTTGGAAATGACATTGGCATCCAGATTATCCACTGCAGTAAGTTTTTCCTACCTCTAAGAATATATATTACCTACGCTGTTTGTATTAAGGAGAATTTGTGTCAGGAAAAAAATTTTTCCTCTATCTGTTAAATTTCTGGACCTCAGAGGCATGCAAGTAATTATGTCTGATGTCATACCCTGAAAGTTTTCTAGGTTGTCTAATCTGAGAATTATAGGCCCACCTTTTTCCCAAGAAGAAATAATATGCTTGCCTCCTTTTATTCCAAGGCATTCTGGCAGTTATTATCAGTGCTGAAGACATGGGAAAAATCAAATATTGAGATTCTTTATGGTTCATTGGTTGGGTTGATTGTTATTTAAACTTTTTGTGATTGTAAAAGTTATACATGCTTAATGTAATAACTGAAGAGCAGAGAAAAAGTATAAAGAAGGAAGTTTATCATCTGTGATATCCATTTGAAGGTACATTATGATCTTTCCATATCAATAAGTGCAGACCTATGTTATTTTTACTAGCTATGTACTTTTTTGTTGCATACATCTACTACAGTTTAATTCATCATTCATTATTAGATATATAGGTTCTTTCTAATGTTTTGCTATTAAAACAATATTGTAATGAATATTCTTATACATATATTTGTGCATTCTTTTCTTATACTTTCTGGCAAATTCTAGGATTGTACTTACTGTTCAGAAAAAAGAATGTATGTCTCTAAGGCTTTACCTGCATATGATAAATTGTCATCTAGAGAGGTTAAAACATTTTTGAAAATACTTCCTTTAGCAGGGCTCTGAGGGTTTTTTTAGAAGCCCAAAAGGACACTGATTTTGCACTATAACATTCTTTGGGAGTTCACCATTGGAACCAAATTATGGTTAAAACTATGTAATTAGTGAGGTTCACTTTAATGAGCCATCTGCCCACTGAATGTTAGCCAAAAATTAACTAAACCATCAGAGGATATTACTAATTGCAGTGCCTTTAGCATATAAAGGTTTTTTTTTTTTCCTCTTTAAAGTAGCTACAGCAATGAGTCCATCTATGAACTAGGGGAAAAAACATTGTATATCTAATGGTAACCAAGATGTAGGAGCTGAACGACTGTGGTGTTCCAAGAAACACCTCTCCTTGGATGAGAGCACTCTCTCCATCTCCTTCCCCCTCTCCATTTCCCCCCAGGCACCTGTGAGTTCCCTCTGTTTCTTGAAGAGTAGCAGATGCTTAGAAAGGAGATGCATTAAATAATGCTTTTTTTATTAAAAAAAAACATTATTGACTTGTTAATTAAGAGGAAATGCTACATGTGCCCTATGGAACTTTCTAAGCCCCTTCTTCATATAAAAGGTCATATAACCATACTCTACCTAGGACAATAAGGAAATGTTGGGATATTAGTGAGTTCTCATAATGTTCCAGGACTGTGCTAATTGCTTTACAAGGATATTTTATAATAATCCTCTGAGATAAGCACTATTATTCCTATTTTACAGAGGGGGAACTGAGGCTTAGAAAGGTGGAACTATCTTCCTGAGGACACAGAGCTTATAGATAATGGAATAAGTCACATTCCAGAACATTCCCAGTTCCCTGCACAGGATAACTGCCAGAGTTTATAAAACCAGTAAATAACAGCAGTAACAAAAATCTAATAGTTTTCTCCTCTACATTGTAAGGATATTCTCCTAAGGTCTTGGTCTTAGCTAATAGACTGGTACTTAATATTTTAAAACTTTTGATATTCATTATTCTAAAAAAGTATTATTTAACAATATACTCCTGGTGCTTTATCTCTGTAGTTAGTTGGAGAGCTAGAATTGTCTTGGCATATCAGTTAGGCACAAGGGTGGAACCAAATCTTAAAGAGTAGAATTACTTTGGTAAATTCACTTTGGTCTATAATTTTGCATGTAATCATTATAAAGGGACTGGAGAATAATAGAAACTAAGGCTCCTTGGACTAGAGCATAGAAGTATAAGATGATCCTGGAACATCTTGTGGTGCAAGGAAGTAAAGAATTGTTTAAAAAAAAGATGGGAACATGCCAAAAGGCTACAGGGTAACATACTAGCCAGATCTGGGACAGTTTGAACCACAAAATAAATGTTAGTTACATAGTATAACCTAGGTCATTAGAGTCCATTACTCTATAGATGAATAAAAAGGCAGGCAAAGTGCTTGCTGTGGTAATATTTACACAAATAATTTCATATATTAATAAGGACTGTAAGAAAATAAAACAGGGTAATATGATGAAGGATGACTCATGAAGGCTATTTTATATTAAGTGGTTGGGGAAGACTTCTCTGAGAGGTAATGTGTAAGCTGGCACCTGAATAAAAGAAAATTAAAGTAAACCTAAATAATGGAAGTGAGTCAGCCATATCAAAATCTGGGGAAAAAACATTCTAAGTTACTGTTATATCTAATCAGTGTAATGAAGTCAGTGTAATAATGCCAGATATTTACACACATACTAAACAGGTTCAATTTAACATTTGGGCCTAGGGCAGGAATACAAACAGGACCATATGATGTATGTCTACATAGTTTTAAATTATGCAACAAGCTTACAAACTTAAAAATAAAATACCTTTCTACACTGGCAAATATATCCTTATGAAGATCTAGAAGCCCAAGATCAAATTATGAATTCTTGGACTTCTTGGTTTCTGTTTTGGAACATGGTGTCGTGGTGAGAGCCAGCTCCTGGTCTGAGACCTGTGTATCTGGAGCATGACCTGGAAAAGACAATGAGGCACAGGCTTTGGCCAGGCACACCACCTGGGCCTTTTGTTCTCCTGCCCTTGTAGTATGCAACGTAGCTAAAGAAGGGCCAAAAATGGGGCCCTTCAAGCCATGCTTCTCAGAGCTGAGTCCCTCTTACCAGATGCAGAGCACTACTGATTCAAGCTTTCAGAAGTGAAAACTTCTTTCAGCATAAGGAAAATTTCATGACATAAAAAGAGATTTTGAAGCTGCTCTGTATGTACTTCTACAAGATATTAAAACAAGGTGGAAGAGAAGTTATATATTAAAAAGGTTTGGTTGAACAAAATGGCCTTAATATTATACTCTGAAGGTAACAATTAACAGGATTTAATAATAACCAGTAGTTGTTTACAGAGAAAGTTGCTTTACTGGAATCTTCTAAGTAACCAAAGGGACATAACCTTGAAGTGTACAAGTACTTATTTCTTACATAATTTCTGCTGTAAAAGTCCTGTCATTCTGCTCTTGAGAAGATCCTGAAATTGGCAAGTAAAAGCTGAGCTATAGATGAAAATTCATTACTTTTTTGGTGTCTTGGAACCTCACTTCACTGTTACACTTTTAGACCCACCGTTTTAAAGATAAGTTTTTCTCAAGTGATGTTGTGAAGCAATAAGCAAATGTAAAATTTTCTAATAAAAAATATAAGTTAGGGCAATAATCATAGACTCATCTGAACATATTTAGAAGGCATCATCAAGCAGCATACAAAACTTCAGTTTATGGAATTATTTCAATGAAATTGCATTGTCACTATCAAACAAATCTTTAAAACTAAGAATTAAAGAGGAGATAAGTCTTTTATCAATTATATGATAGGAAAGAAAGCCTCCATTCTCAGAAGTATCTAAACAGACAAAACTAGCCAAAAGCAATCTTGATTTTCTTATGATTTTGTTTGAAAGTAGGTGTCTACATAGTATTACATACATGAAGTATAGTGACCACAGGATCAATCTAGCAGTTCTCAGTGCTAACAAATTATTTCTGAGAGGTTTAATAATAAAACGGTAGTACAATTTTTAAAATTTGATTAAATTTGATGTTTATTCTAGTATCTACAGAAGTTCGTATATATTGGTGACATTTTGTATCAGCTGAATATTGATTTTAACATTTGACCATTTGTCATCCAGCTGAAATGTGTGTCCAGTATATCTCTAGCTTTTGTCCTAAAAGCAAAACAAAAACTTCTGTGTAACTTTACTGTGGTTTTCAGAGTTAGGGAAATTATATACATATATATTCCATCTGCCATCTTTTCCCTGTTACCTACACTTGAATTATGTTCTAAGAACTGGTGGGTTACCTAAGTAGAACTCAAGTTAAAAGACTTTTGGCAGAAGAGGAGAATAAAGAAGAGGTCTTGGAAAACAAAAGTGACAATTTTAAAGGAGAAGTGGTTAGAATGAGAGTTTAAAGGTGGCTTTAGTTTCATTTCGTTGGAAAATGAACTTTGTTCTGATAAATATAGTTAAACATACAAGCATTTAAGCAACTTGATAATGTTGTCCAGAACACTGAAATTTTGGTTAGCTTATCTCAAAGAAAATACCTTTAAAAGCAACATTCTTGAGCATTACCCAGCATTTATTTAGATTCAAACAATAGATTATACATGCCAGTCCATTTCAAAATAGGCCATGCTGTAGGGAATCTGGTTAAAGAAAATATGTTGCAAGTTAAATTCTAATTTGACTGCTTATTACCATTTAAACTGAATGTAAGTTTAATCTTTTCTTTTTATTTAAATTTTAGTTTATTTGTTGTGTGTCTATTTTATATTAGATATGCTCCTCAACTATCCGAATATATTTATTTATTTATATTTTAGAGAGGGGAAGCTGATTAGAAATTTGCACATGGGAGAAGCTTGTTAACCACAGACTTAATCGAAAGGTGATCTAGCTCAACCCTTCATTGGGGAGACAGGGATGAAGTTGATGTCTTCCATAGGTCCAGAATTGTGTCACTGATTTTAAGGTATTTGAGCCATAATTGGGAAGGAATTATTCAGTTCTGAGCAATTTAAAGACCAAAATTAAGTGAATATATCATGTCATCATAGCTTGATGCCACAATTTACTATTTTTCCAATTACTCACTTCTTTACTCTTATTTTTTGAGCCTATTTGATATAGAAATGCCCCAGGCAATGCCAAGGGCCAAAGGCAGGATTGTTGTTGATATGTTATGTTAGATCAGTGGTTCTCAAAGTAGGATCATCAGCATCAGCAACTTGTTAGAAATGCAAATTCTCGGCCCCACTCTAAAGCTACTGAATCAGAAACTCTGGGGGTCTGGTTTAGCAATCTGTTCTTTACAAGCTCTTCAGACGATTCTGATACATATCAAAGTTTGGGAACCACTGTGTTAAATGAACAGCATGGAGGCCAGAGGGCCTGGGACCAAAATCACAGGCATGAGATCATTTTGTGGGCCATTGTAAGGGCTTTGGCTGTTGTGTGAAATGGGAAGCCATTAGAAGGTTTTGAACAGAGGGCTAATGTGATCTGATATATATATATATATATATATAGTTATCATTAATCTACAATTACATGAAGAACATTATGTTTACTAGGGTCCCCCCTTCACCAAGTCCCCCCCACAAACCCCATTACAGTCACTGTCCATCAGCATACTAAGATGCTGTAGAATCACTACTTGTCTTCTCTGTGTTGCACAGCCCTCCCCATTCCCCACCCACACATTATATGATAGATATTTTTAACAGATTATTTTGACTATTGTGTTGAGACAAAGCTACAGGTGGCTAAAGGCCTGATGCAGGGAAACAAATTGAAAGTCTATTGCAATAATACAGACTACAGATAATGTTGGCTTGGATCAGGGTGATAGCAGTGGAGGTAGTGAGACATAGTTGGAGTCCAGGACTATTTTCAGAGAGAGGCAACAGAATTAGCTGATGGATTAGCTGAAATTAAAGACCAAGCCTAGTCACTTGAAATTTTCTCTGGGTTTGAGAAGGGTAAAAGTAAACACATTAGTAGATGAAAAAGTAGTAACTTGTATCATCAAGCTATGGTAACATGGTATATTCATCTGGTTTGTGGTGCTTTAATTGCTGAGAAAATTTTATCTCAAGTTTGCTAGGCAGAGTACTACCATTCTTACAGAATGCTAGAGACTCCTGGCTATATCCTGATTCTGATACTCTGTTGGCTGTTAAAGCAACTATAGGTTAATGACGTCTTAATAGCAAATCCCTCAAGCCTCACCTTCTGTAGGCTCTTCACTGACGCTTCTCTACTTGAAGTTTTTATTACCCTTGACTTTGAGACCTACGCTCTCCTCATTCTCCCATTTCTTTCATGGCTTGTTCTTAGTCTGGTTCTTTGGTTTCTTTTTCTTTGCTTATCCTCTTGATTTGAGATTTTCTTGAAATTTTAGTGCTTTGTTTTACATGTTCACCATCAGTAACTTCATGTGGTCCACCAGTGCACGCACAATGCTGACTCTCAGATCCATATCTTCAGTTTCTTTCCTGCCCTCCAGAGCTGAGTTTTCAGTTGTCTGTATCACTCACTGCATTCAAGATTAAACTCATTACCTTTTCCTACTCCAACCATGGTTTTATATTTCTTATCAATTTACTGACATTACCAATCACCTCCCCACCTTCTATGCACTTACTGTCCAGTCTCAGTTCCACCTATGAAATCCCTCTTTCCTTTCCCTTAGGCCCTACCTACCACTATCTTAATTTAGTTGTCTGTTGTCTCCAACTGGGACTGCTGTAACAGATTCCTAACTATACTCCCTAATTCAAGAGAGAATGAGTATAATTTTTTTAAAACTAAAACAAGTACTATTTGAAAGTCAGCTTTTTCATCTCTGGTCAAAAAATATTTTTTAAAGTTCATAGCTGTGGGAAAAGGCAAATAGTGAATCTGTGGCATATTACTACACTGATGGACAGTGACTGCATTGGGGTGTGGGTGGGGACGTGACAATATGGGTAAAGGTAGTAACCACATCGTTTTTTTCATGTGAAACCTTCATAAGAGTGTATATCAATAATACCTAAAAAACTGAAAAAATCATAGCTGTGGAATGCCAATGTATGATTTACTTTAATCTTTTTGCTCCATTAAAAAATATGCTCATTTTTATGATTATCTGCAGGAGAATCAGGATAAATGAGTTTGTAAGATTATAAGGAAGGCTTTTGGTAAGTGTAAAGGTGAAGAACTTAAAACATAAGATATTGTATATAGGCTACTCAATCTGTTGAAGGTCAATTGTCTTTAAAACTTGTTTTTCTATAAAGCTAAAGATTAAATGTTCACAGATGAAAAGATATTTCAGTACAAAATTTCCTATTTTAACAACAGGAGATTTAATAATGATAAGTCCAAATTAATTTTATCTTGCCCCTTATTTCTTAAAGAAAATTTATTTCTAAAGAGATGGTGATTAACTTGAATAATTTTCCTGGGTTTTTATCTTTTCAACAGTAGATGTATATTATAGTAGATATTGCTGTGGAATATAACAGTTGTACATAATTGGAAAATTAACCAAGCACAGTGATTTTATGTATTGTTGGGTTTACGTTCTGTTTTTTGAGGTCTAAAATTTTCTGCTTCTAGAAGCTAGATATAAAAGAGTCAAAAATGGTATCCGCTGTCCTAAGGAAAATATATCTATTTTCCAGGAGCAAATTGCCCTGCACAGTTTGATTAGTACTTTTCCACTCTAGGCAACACTGATTTCTGTAGCCTCAAACCTCGTCTCAGAGAACTCTTGATTCTTTGAAATTATTTTGAAATATTCTACCTTTTTAATCATTAATTCAAAAAATATTTTTGGGTCCTTATTAAATGCCAAGCACTGCTCTCTGTGGTAGGGAATCATCAATAAACAAAACAGAAAACATTCCTGCCTTCATTGAAGTTACCTTCTAGGAAGGGCACATGAAGAAGTTGGCAAGACCTCTTCCCCTAATAATTTTAAGTTAGACTTCTAATTCAAATTGCAGAATTCCTAAAATAAATATTAAAGCTGCAAGTAATGATATTAATAACTATGGCATCATTTAAATACAGTAGTAATCTCATAGTTACTTCATAAATTTGGCATAATTCTAAATTTTATAGGTTCTTGTCATACATTCTGATTATTAGATACAAATGAGATTGTAAATTCCTAATAGTTCTTCATTTTAAGATATGTTAAAATGTACTTAAGTTATAAGTACAAAGCCATTGTCATTGCTTTGTGGAGTGTAACTACTCATGTTTAATCTAAAACGGTCAACTAGATTTTTAACTCCTCCCTTTCTTTAAAGCATATTGAGGTATAACTGATGTATAATAAATTGCACAAATTAAAAATATACTATTTCATGAATTTTAATGCCCAGCATGTATGTGTGAAGCCATTACCACAATCAAGAGTATAGGCATATGCATTATACTGTACATTCAGAAAGACATCAGAATGTGTATTGTGTGCATTTTAGTATATTATGTTTTATTATAAAATATTTCAAGCATGTAAATATGTCACAGAATACCTAATTCCAGTTAATGGCAGAATGCTGTGGTTCAGTGAACCTTCCCAGAGATTAACAATTACAAAATCTAGACAAACTTTTTGAAGATAATGGAAAATGATGAAAAACACATAGAAACTAGAGTTTACCCTTAAAAGACCATATTTACAATGGATAGGAAGTGCAATCTGTGGTTTTTTTTTTAGCTGAGGGAGTTTCCCCAATCCATGCATCTCATGTTTTGGAAAACCCACAGTTTACCAGCTTGAGGTTACAGAGGTCAGAGAGCCTGGCCAAAAAAAAACAACAACAACAACAACAGAAGCACAAGGGGGACCTATATGTGAAAGACAAATACACTGGCTAAGATCTGTGAATTTTTTACTTTCTTGACCAACTGCCTTCTGTGACTTATGCATAGCTCTAATGGCAGATGGTTGAAGTTCTTGAGAAATGTAGTTCTGGGCTTTGGAAGGGACTGATCGTGATGGTATCAAGTGTATCTGGCACAGTTGCAAACATAATTCATAGCACTTATTCATTCTGTCATGTTCACTTTTTTATCTTTTCCTAGACTTTAATATATGTGTGTCTCTACTGATCATCAAGCAGTCCTGAAGTCTTGCCATCTTATACTTTTTCATGGAATCATTTTAGATTGCTTCCCATACCTATAGATATTTTTCTACATTTTCTAAACGTTATTAAAAATAACAGTTTTCTCTTATGCCTATTTCTTGAACACTGAACCTGGTTCACACTTTAAATGTTGCTTGTACCTTATTTAACTCACTTGAGCAAAGACCCAGGTTACTAGAGCTACAAACACAAATTTCCCCAATAATTTATATTTCCATACTCAGGAAAGAAATCTACAAATAAAGACAGCATGAATAATTATTCTGAAAAACTGAGAAATCTTAATATTTGCATTACCTGGATTCTTTGAGACCACAGTCCAACGCGAGGTTAGAGAATACTATCAGTTTTCCAAATTGATAGAGGAAATGTTGATGTAGCACATAACATGCTGGTGTGAAGCCAGTGAGCTAAGCTTTAGTTTGTCTGTGGTTAAAACTACACAGAAACAACAGCCCTGTGTATCTCCCTCTTTACCCATTCAGTTATCTTCTGTGACCAAGCAGATAATGAATAAATGAACCCCAGCTCAGTATAGTATTTTTAACAGTGATTGTTCATTGCTTCCCAGTTGACCACATTTGAAAAACTTGACACAGTTGGATATACATTTTTTTGAATCTTAAATGGTTGAGAAGTATGATTTAGCTTAGAGTACAATTGAATATGTGAATAATAATATTATTTCTTGGGAGCATATGTATTCCACTTAGCAGAAATGTCTAAATTTTAATAGTGAGATACACAATTAAACTGTATCTCAGTAAGTTTTCTGTTGCTAATATTTTAGTCATGATTCAAATACAAATTATGTACATATGAGTGATTTATTTATGTCTGGGCTTTTAGGTCACTAATTCATCAAATTACATCTGTTTCATGATAGGGAATTAAGTGCTAGCAGCTCAAAAGTATGTAACTATATTGGGTCTGAATACATAAAATTTGGAATGTTAGGATCACGTTTGATGTTGTAGTTGTAAAATAACATGGGCAGGTGGATAGTGCTAATTCTTGTGAGCTAGTTAGTTAAACGTTTTGCTAGACATCTCAGGCAAGCTAAATGTGAAATGCAAGACTGGTAGTGAATTAAGAATTATATTTAAAGTGCAATGTGAACTCATCAGATTTACTAAAATATTATCTTTGGCTTTAAGACTTCATATGCTGTTTAAACACAGTAGAGAACAATAGATTATTCAGTGATACATGAAAATATCTACTTTAACAGGTAAATATTGGGAAGATGGATTCACCTATTGAAAAATGGAACCTAATAATTGGCAACTTGGCTTTAAAGCAGGTAAGTGATACACACTGTTTACACATCTTAGTTGTTACCTAAGAATGAAATAATTGTAGCTCTATTAAGTCTACCATTTAATTGTTTCAGTGGACCCAAAACAATAGTTTAGTACAATAAAGAGAACATGGTAGAAAATGGATATCCATAATCTCTGAAAATTTTCTTTCTTTAAGAAATTATCAGGTTCTTCCAAATATGAAAAATATATAATAAAATATAGAAAAAATATACAAGTATTTTCTATTATAAGTGTGTAATAGAGCCAAATTTGAGTTAATATCTGTATAAATAAATAGTTAACACTTCATTGCTTAGGTGCTATTTTCCACTTTGATTTTTTTTTAAGTATATGTTTTATACATTATGGTCAAATGTTTGTTTAAACTGAGTTTTCCTTAATTTGTTAACATTACTAGCATTATTATAAATGAACACATTAAATTGTCAGTTACATATATTTTAAACTGTGGACTATATATAGATTATCTACAGCTCTATTCGATCTCAGGTGAGTATCTCTTCCTCTCCCACTACTCTCTACTATGCTCAAGACATAAGAGTGCAGCCCTAGTAACTCTCTAGCAAGTGTGAGTGTGGGGAATGCTCACTAATTTTAATGTTAGCTCAACTAGGATATAATATTGAGAACATGACTACAGAAAAGTAATTTCATGTAATGCATTTCAAACATAGAAATTAAGGAATTTTGGAATATGGGGCTTTAAAAAATTATCTTTGCAACTGCTTATAAAATTGCAGGGTTAGAAAAAGTCTGGGATCTAATCTTAGCTCCAACATTAACCAGCTGTGTAACCTGTTAATCTTTCTGGGCTTCATTGTCTTTTTAAATTACAGTATTGCATTAGAGATGTCTATGAAACTCTTCAGCTTGAAACTATAGGAACCTATGCAGGGATAATAATAAAAATATTTAACAACAACTAGGATAATATATAAATTTTAAATTTTTATTCTTTAAATTTTATCTTATTCTTTAAATATCCTAAGCTCTTACCAAGTAACATGAGTGGTGGTATAAATTATTCACCAAATCATTCTAATAATGTCCATCTCAGCTTTTAATTTTCCCTTCCACTCTTAGTACCCCACCTTCCCTTGTCATCCTCTCTCCCTGCAATTGTTAGTCAGGATGGGAGCCAGAAATGTCCTGGTATTCACTGATCCTGGCTGCTGCCATAGCCTGAAGTCTACGTCATTGTCTGTCTCATTCCACCAAGGATGTATGACAAACAGGGAACCCCACACAGGTCTACAGAACACAGTTGGTGCCAGCCAGTGAGGCAGCAACTGGTTGTAGCCCAGTTACCTGTGGACAAAAGCAGAAAGGAGAAGAAAAGAAGATTAGGTGGTGGTCATTGTGTCTTTCTGAGGCTTCATCTGTTAAAGTGAGGGAGCAGATGAGCCTGGGGAGTGGGATGGGTTAACAAAGGCTCCTCTGGAGGCTGGCTATGGAGGGTAGAGGTGGGGAAGGATGGAAAAGCAGAGGTGGCACATGCTCTGGCTGGTGGGGTGGGGTGCTGTTCTGACTATTAAATGGGATCCCAAGGACATTACTTGTCACAGATTTCTTCACAGTTGAGCTTTAAGACTTCATATGTGAAGTCTTATGCACTTAACCAGTGCATATATTGTCAAGTAAAGCCAAGTTCCCAATCCCATTGAAGAACCATTACCTTACCCAGAGAGACGTGCTCTGCACTGACATCTATTTAGGTCTATGGCCCGTTTAACACCCCAGCTACTACATGAACCAGCTACAGACTTTAGTCTTCTCTTGGGCACAGTTGAGCATTTCTTTTGCAGGTTTATTTTACACAGTAGGACTTCTCATCTCAGCCGTGCACTTCCATTTCTACATAGATAGATAGATAGATAGATAGATAGATAGATAGATAGATAGATAGATAGATAGATAGATAGATAGATAGACAGACAGACAGACAGACAGACAGACAGACAGACAAACAGGCATGTAATGCTGTCTGTAGCAGACTTCCTAGTTCTGTATTTTACTGTCAAGCCAGAGAAATCTTGGAATAGCAGTGCTAGAATTTACAGTATTAATTAATTTTACTGCTTTTATATATAATGTTATTTACTAACAAGTATGAAAATGCTGGAATATTTTAGCAACTGGTACAGCCATCATCGGCTTACAGCTTGAATTTTAGCTCTGGATATTTGGGTAACATGTACAAGTATGTAATGAAAGATCATGGGGCTGAAATATAGAAAATCTGGGCTTGCTGGCCCTGGCTCTTCTGTTAATCTAGTATATGTACGACAAAATACCAGCCTACTTAGGTTTTTTACCTGGAGCCCTGCATTCCAGTGCATGGACTGGCTTCAGAGAGTCTGCAAGCACCTAGAAATTCCATTCAAAATATTGAATGCATCTGTGTTTTCATAGAGAAAAGAATCTCTATAAAACTTATGCCAGATTGCCAAAAGATCCATGACACAAACTCAGGACCAATGAACTATAAGCTGGTTCCTCTAGGATTTCTTTTAATTCTGGTGTTCTTCTGTGAATTCTAAGAGTTCACAGTCAGTGTTACTTTTTTTAGTTGCAGGTTTTTGTTTTTTGTGTTTTGTTTTTAAGTATTGCTTTGTGCCAGCATGGGGGAACACTTTATATATTTATATAATTCATTTAAATCTCAAAATGACCCTTTCAAATTCAGTATTATTGTTGACATTTTACAAATGAGGAGCTCAAGTTTTTATACCACTAATCACAATTGTGGTTATTTGTGAGGTCATTTTTTAATGTCTGTCTCTCTCACTGACTAAGAGCTCTGTGAAAGCAAGGAATAAAACTTTTAACAACTGTGTAGCCTAACACCAAGCTTAGTGCCTTGCACATAGTAGTTTCTAAGTAAATTCTTTTTGAATGAATGAATTTTAAAACTTGCCACAAGATTAGGTGATTCAGCCAGGGTCAGACTCTTATCATTCAATCCTAAAGTCCAATCTCTTGCCAACACTGCCTCTAGAATCAGACTTCAGTTGTGTGGATGGGCGTATTTCAATCTTAAGGTTGGTATTTAATTAGGTGACCTGTGGGTTATGCTATCAAAGTCACTTGGGGTACTTGTTAAAAACAGATACCTGGACTCCATCCTATAACTATCGCCACAGATAGGACAGTTTGAGAACCCACCACCTTAAGAATATTCAAACTAAAATATAGTAGTAGCTTCTTTAAAATGTAATAGTTCAATTACCATATGAATACTTTCTTCTGATTTATTGTATCCATATTTATAGAATCAAAAAGTGATTTTGAAATGAATTCAAGTTGGATTTTATACAAAATTTTTTTTAGGTTCAAGCAACAGTAGTTGGTTTTCTAGCAGCTGTGGCAGCAATTATATTGGGCTGGATTCCAGAGGGAAAGTATTATCTCGATCATTCCATACTTCTGTGCTCTAGCAGTGTGGCAACCGCCTTCATTGCATCTCTTCTACAAGGTAAACAAATTTATAAATGTCTATTCTACAGTCTTTTACTTTCAAATCATTTATTTTCCATGTTGACTGTTTTTGTTAAAATGACACTTGTTCATCATAAAAATAACAGAAAAATTATCTATTAACTTTTAAAGTAAAAATTATCTAGAAACTTTCTTTTGGGTATATCTATATTTATTGTGCATACACCTTCCTGGAGAACAGTCTTTCTAAGGTTGTCTTCTGGCCTCAGGTGCCCTGGTACACTTTCCAAATGAGATCAAGAAGATAGCCTGGCTGTTCATTTGTTTCTGTTAAGTTAAATTAATTAAGACACTGCTTTCTGGAAATCATGTAGAGGTTTTACTGGCTTGTCATTTGAGTAACAAGTAGTCCAGGAACTCTATTTCAAAAGCAGTCCCTCTGTTAAACATTTTTTAAAGTTTCAGATTTCAAAAAAATTTCTTCACTGTTTCTGTAACAATACAAATATAACCATATGCTTAACTTAGCATATTGTTGGCTATAGAATTTTAAAGAGCCAGAAGTTTCTAAATATTTGACTACATCAGAATTCTTCAGTTGAGACATCACTTCATATGTACCTATTAATGTGATTTATACTAGAGAACTAGCTTATTATTGAATCATAATATAAAGACTTAGTTCTTTTTATTATATAACTGCCATCTTCGCACCAGCAAAGTCAAGAATGGAAGATTCTCTTGTCAAGTGATTGTACAATGAAACTAACCTTTTTGACTAGGTTCTGGGAATTTAGAGAATCTTATTAAAATTAAGACTTCCAAAATATTTTCATGCATTCTGTTTTAGTACTTAGATATGTCAGGGGCAGTTTCTTGTCTATATACAGAATAACTGGAACTGAATGGAGTTAACATTGGCCAAAGCAGAGGGAAGTAGAGCTATCCAAAAATTAATTTCTGGTTAAAAAAAATGTTGAAACATAGGCATTCTATTTATTTAAGTTCATTTGCTTCTGTTTAAAAATTTTCAGTCTAACATGTATTTGTATTGCCTATGATTTTCAAAACCATAAAAATTCAGATTTTTATAATGCATTTGTTTAACCCTTCTTACTTTGAATTATGTATATTTTAATTTTATGATAATTTGGCCTTTATACATGTAAAACAAATACTATTAACCACCTTTTGTAGGTGAGAAAACTGACTCAACTAAGGTAAATCCAATTTCATTAGCTTATTTGGAGAAAATCAAAGTTAAAATCTTTCTTGACTCCAAGGTCTTTCCACTGATCGATGATGGCAAAATATTTGTTTTCAGCTGAAAAGATACACATGGCATTCCGTCATAGAACAACTTTCCATATTGATTTCTTAAAAATTATTCTATGTGATCACATCTTGATCACTATTGTATAATACATTTTTTAAAAGTGTCCATTAATGGATGAATGAAGAAAGAATATGAACATATACACAATGGAATATTGCTCAACCAAAAAAAATAAACTCTTGACGTTTCCAGCAACATAGGTGAACCTAGAGTATATTATGCTAAGTGAAATAAGTCAGAGAAAGACAGATACCATATGATTTCATTTACTGTTGGAATCTAAAAACTAAAACAAACAAAAACACAGAAACAGCCTCAAATAAGAGAACAAGCTGTGATTGCCAAAAGAGATGGTAGGGGATTAATAGGCAAAATAGTTGAAAAGGATAAAGAAGTACAAACTTTCAATTATAAAATAAATAAGTCATGGGGATGAAAAGTACAGCATAGAGAATATAGTCTATAATATTCTAATAACTTTGTATGGTGACAGGTAGTAACCACAGTTAGTGTGAGCATTTTGTAATGTACATAAAATGTCAAATTCTTGTGTTGTACACCTGAAACTAATATATTATGTCAACTATACTTTAGTAAAAACTTAAAAATAAATAATTAATAAAGAGACAAAAACATCTTTTGCTATTGCTTTTTTTTCTCTTTACAATGATACTATAGGAATGGTAAGTCCACAGAGTGAAAAAACCTCCAGATAGACAATGAAAGGCATTGTTTAAAGGAAGACAAAAATTCTACTCTTAACAATTTTGATTTTAAGAGGTTGTAGAAAAAAATACTGGACTAAAGTTACTTACAAGCTATCTGACCCTAGGCAGGAATTTAACTCGTATTTCCAGGATCCCAGTTTTATTTTCTATAAAATGAACATGCTAGAATAAAATCATTTAGAGTCATTTTCAGTCTAAAAATGCAGTGAGAGTGTTTTTTTTTTACATGTAGCCATGTTTAGACTTCCATACCAATTTGCAGTTTGCACATAAACAAACTCATCTTAATTTTCTCTGCACCATATCCTCTGAGTGTGTAGGCATGAGACGATCTGTACAATTGGGTATGGGCATAAATGT
Organism: Manis javanica; assembly: GCF_040802235.1. Classification (NCBI taxonomy): domain Eukaryota; kingdom Metazoa; phylum Chordata; class Mammalia; order Pholidota; family Manidae; genus Manis; species Manis javanica. Next base: position 103,371,067 of record NC_133165.1, on the reverse strand, counting down.
TCTAATTTTTCTCACATTTCTAGGAGTCAAGAAAATAAGGATTTAAAAGTACAAGTACAAAGTCACATTTTTACCTTCTTTCTGTCCAGCAGTTGTAGGCTCATAGAAACTTTGCATTTGAAGCATACCCCTTACAAAGAATTCTTTTTTGTGTTCTGGCCTCCAGTGTTCAGAATGTAATTACTTCCTTCCTCTAAACACTTCACTGCTTTTAAATAAGAAAATGAAGCAAGCCTCTCTGGCTACCACTATATAAACAAATCTGGTTTTGCTGGTCTTCTTCCTAATTGCTATGCGTATAAATATGATTCACCTTTCCACCTTTCTTTGACATTGTCACACTTTGAGGGTTAAAACAAAATCTCTGGTTTTGATTCACACAAATGTATTGCATCTAAGACATACATGTTACTAAATTTGAAACCTTAGCTTTAATGTTATCTTACAGTAGCTATTCAGGTCTCTAAATGCAACACTGAACTTCTCAAGTCTTCTGTGGTGTGTGCTTAAAGTTGTTGAAAGGCATTTTGCCACAGCTTTAGAATGAAGTATTTCGCTTGCTTTAGTCAGCTTATCTAAGCAGTCTAACTGGAGCTGATGTGTTATTTCTCTAGCTTTTATATGTCAGTATTTAGGAGGATTGAGTTTCTTTAAATCATAGCATAGAAAGTAATGAGTGTTCTCTTTTTCTAGGAATAATAATGGTTGGGGTTATAGTTGGTTCAAAGAAGACTGGCATAAATCCTGATAACGTTGCTACACCCATTGCTGCTAGTTTCGGCGACCTTATAACTCTTGCCATATTAGCTTGGATAAGTCAGGGTTTGTACTCCTGTCTTGGTAAGTTGACTTGAAATTAAATATAATGTGTTACTTAGAGTCTCTTTTGTTGTAAACCTGTGTTTTGTGGTTCTCATATATTTTTTCTCAAGTGTTTTTTCTCTTTAAAACTCTGTAAGCTAGGGATTAGCATCTCTAATTTCATTTGAGAAAACTGAGGATCATAGAGGCTGTGTATGTTGCCTACTACTGGTAGGAAGGGTGAACACAGGTCTGTCATAGTCTGTGAATTCTGCCCTTTCTTTTAAGTGTATAGCCAGAGAGGACTAACTAACAGTGTTCTGATATGTGTGTTGTACTACCATCCCAGACATATGTTACGGTAGTGGTTGAAGTTTAGTGATAGTTCCCCCATCAGAAACCAACATGGCAATTAACAAAAAGAAAAAAAATCACCATGAAAATATGTATGTTCAAGTATATTCAGGGTAATATTCCAGTCCTTCCTCTCCCAGGCAAAAAAAGCAGAAAATGAGAGTTATGTTATTAAAGGGATAATCTGCTCTAATTCATATTGTTGGGGTGATAATTGGTCATATTCTTCTCCTCTAAATTATTGTACAACTTAGAAATTGATGCTGAAGTCAGGGATTGAAATATTAGCCTGTGGCTAGTATTAGAGAATGTGACAACATTCTTCCTCTATTCTGTTGAACTTATTCACCCACTCACAGGCAGCCAGTGGACAACCTGTAGGCCTCACCCCTACAGGAACAGGCTGCTAACTGTGTTGGGGACTGGAGACTGTCATCAATAGGCCGGATCCCAAAAGAGAAAGGGGATGAGTTAGGCATGCTTGATTCCCTTTTCCCTAATCTTACCAAGCAGATAAGTTTCTCCCACTTTGAGTAGGAGGTAAAGAGAGGAAGGGAGGTGTGGAAAAGGGTGAAGGGTTTCTTTCTAATATTACTGAGAGGACAGAAATTCTATGGTGAGGCTGGGGTGGGGCTGAAGGGTTGGTAGTGGTTATGGGATGAGTTCCTCTACATAAATAAAGAAGAAAGTATATTATTTTTCATACTTTGGTATTTAAATTGCCATGAAGTCATTTCTAAACATATTTCTCAGCTGCCTGCTAAACACCAGGGTGTCTCCTCACCTTAAGTCATAGTAATAAGAAAGAGAATGCCATTGAAGAAAGTTTTCATAATAAATATGGAAATTATTAGAATGATACAGGCTAAGTATTATGAAATTCTAGAAAATAAGTCAACTTTTGAGGAAAGTAATATGTGCTGACTTCTAAAATTTTATTTTTTTTAATTATACACATGATAAACTTCTTATAAAAGTCTATCATGTGTCCCTGTCTAAAACCCTCATTATTTTGAGTGTTATGTATGATACATTAGTAGCTTAGCTGGAACAAGAAATGAAAAAGTGAAATAGAATGATGCCATCACAGATCAGGAGTTTAAAAAATAATTTTATTATTAAAAACTTTTGGCTTTTCTATGCTTTGTCATCTGAAAGTTGGCTCAAAGTAATTGAAAATTAATTAATTTAAATAGCATCTTTCACATCTAATCTATATCATTTATTTCCCTAAAATGATCATTTTTTAATGATTGATTCCATAGTTGATTTAACAGTTAACGGCTTTTCCTGGTTTGTTTGGATTATAAAGTGTCTGCATTGTGAACACTAGGGGGCCTCATAAGATCAGCACAGTATTAGTGGTCTATTAGAGGTATCCTAAGCCTACTATTAGTGGTATTCTAAATACCAAGATTAGGAGTAGGCACATTTAAATTCCAAGATCCCATTCATCCGAGATGCCTAGTTCTTTAATTACCGAACTATACTGAGAACACAGTCTTTAGAGATAAGAGGATTTTGTGGCAGCTGTAGGCTTTGGTTATAGAGGCCATGCATTATATGGCTCTTTCAAAGAACTGGACATTGAAAAAAGTCTCACTTAACTCCTCAGTTAACATTTTGGATATTCAGAAATGACTGAACAGCTCCCCTCGTATCCTGTTAGCTTTGATATGTGCAGGAAGGCTCAGTCTACATTCATTCCATGTGCTACCTTTCTCTTGGTCCTAATAAAATTTGCTGACTTCTGATGTCTAAAATAAATGTGGAATTTCTCCCCTTCTCACCTCTCCAGTTCTTCAAAAAAGGGATAAAACCAGCCCAGAGCTTTTACTTCTACTGCCTTTATTTTTTGTAGTCACCCTGAATAGGTCTTCATTGCTTGGTGACAGAATGAGTTTTAGCTGGTGTTTAGTAGGCCTCCTGGAATTGGCAAAAACTTACATTCTCGGCTCTTGCCTGTTCCACCCTTTCTTGTACCTTTTACTCCACCCAAACTCAAATGTTTGCTGATTCTCATACATCACCTGTGATCTCTCTCTTCTCTTTCTTATGTCATTTCCTTCCTTTCCATTAAGATCAGTCAGAATCCTCATTTTTCAATACTAAATTCATAAATTTCCCTAATCTTTCTTGTTCTCTGAGTCTCTCTAGCACTGTATTGATGCTTCTCTTAGGACATTGCTTACATTTGGCCTGTCTTGGGTTCTGTGATTCTGCTGCTGTTTTCTTCCTTCAGTTTTTCCTTTGTTCTTATACTCCACAGATGAGTGAAATCATTTAGTATTTCTCTTTCTCCACTTGGCTTATTTCACTGAGCATAATACCCTCCAGGTCCATCCATGTTGCAAATGGTAGGATTTGCCCTCTTCTTATGGCTGAGTAGTATTCCATTGTGTATATGTACCACATCTTCTTTATCCATTCATCTACTGATGGACACTTAGGTTGCTTCCAATTCTTGGCTATTGTAAATAGTGCTGCGATTAACATAGGGGTGCGTCTGTGTTTCTCAAACTTGATTGCTGCGTTCTTAGTGTAAATTCCTACAAGTGGAATTCTTGGGTCAAATGGTAAGTCTGTTTTGAGCATTTTGATGAACCCCCATACTGCCTTCCACAATGGTTGAACTAATTTACATTCCCACCAGCAGTGTAGGAGGGTTCCCCTTTCTCCACAGCCTCGCCCACATTTGTTGTTGTTTGTCTTTTGAATGGCAGCCATCCTTAATGGTGTGAGGTGATACCTCATTGTTGTTTTAATTTGCATTTCTCTGATAATTAGTGATGTGGAGCATTTTTTCATGTGTCTGTTGGCCATCTGTATTTCTTTTTTGGAGAACTGTCTGTTCAGTTCCTCTGCCCATTTTTTAATTGGATTATTTGATTTTTGTTTGTTGAGGCATGTGAGCTCTTTATATATTTTGGACGTCAAGCCTTTATCGGATCTGTCATTTACAAATATATTCTCCCATACTGTAGGGTTCCTTTTTGTTCTATTGATGGTGTCTTTTGCTGTACAGAAGCTTTTCAACTTAATATAGTCCCACTTGTTCATTTTTGCTGTTGTTTTCCTTGCCCAGGGAGATATGTTCAAGAAGAGGTCACTCATGTTTATGTCTACGAGGTTTTTGCCTATGTTTTTTTCCATGAGTTTAATGGTTTCATGACTTACATTCAGGTCTTTGATCCATTTTGAATTTACTTTTGTATATGGGGTTAGACAATGGTCCAGTTTCATTCTCCTACATGTAGCTGTCCAGTTTTGCCAGCACCATCTGTTGAAGAGACTGTCATTTCGCCATTGTATGTGCATGGCTCCTTAATCAAATATTAATTAACCATACATGTTTGGGTTAATGTCTGGAGTCTCTAGTCTGTTCCACTGGTCTGTGGCTCTGTTCTTGTGCCAGTACCAAATTGTCTTGATTTCTATAGCTTGAAGTTGGGGAGTGAGATCCCCCCTACTTTATTCTTCTTTCTCAGGATTGCTTTGGCTATTCTCTTTGGTGTTTCCATATGAATTTTTGAATTATTTGTTCCAGTTCATTGAAGAATGTTGCTGGTAATTTGATAGGGATTGCATCAAATCTGTATATTGCTTTCGGCAGGATGGCCATTTTGACGATATTGATTCTTCCTAGCCACAAGCATGGGATGAGTTTCCATTTGTTAGTGTCCCCTTTAATTTCTCTTAAGAGTGACTTGTAGTTTTCAGAGTATAGGTCATTCACTTCTTTGGTTAGATTTATTCCTAGGTATTTTATTCTTTTTGATGCAATTGTGAATGGAATTGTTTTCCTGATTTCTCTTTCTATTGGTTCATTGTTAGTGTATAGGAAAGCTACAGATTTCTGTGTGTTAATTTTGTATCCTGCAACTTTGCTGTATTCCGATATCAGTTCTAGTAGTTTTGGGGTGGAGTCTTTAGGGTTTTTATGTACAATATCATGTCATCTGCAAATAGTGACAGTTTAACTTCTTCTTTACCAATCTGGATTCCTTGTATTTCTTTGTTTTGTCTGATTGCCGTGGCTAGGACCTCCAGTACTATGTTAAATAACAGTGGGGAGAGTGGGCATCCCTGTCTGGTTCCCGATCTCAGTGGAAATGCTTTCAGCTTCTCGCTGTTCAGTATAATGCTGGCTGTGGGTTTATCATATATGGCCTTTATTATGTTGAGGTACTTGCCCTCTATTCCCATTTTGCTGAGAATTTTTATCATGAATGGATGTTGAATTGTGTCAAATGCTTTTTCAGCATGTATGGAGATGATCATGTGGTTTTTGTCTTTCTTTTTGTTGATGTGGTGGATGATGTTGATGGATTTTCGAATGTTGTACCATCCTTGCATCCCTGGGATGAATCCCACTTGGTCATGGTGTATGATCCTTTTGATATACTGTTGAATTCTGTTTGCTAATATTTTATTGAGTATTTTTGCATCTACATTCATCAGGGATATTGGTCTGTAATTTTCTTTTTTGGTGGGGTCTTTTCCTGGTTTTGGTATTAGGGTGATGTTGGCTTCATAGAATGGGTTTGGGAATATTCCCTCTTCCTCTATTTTTTGGAACACTTTAAGGAGAATGGGTATTATGTCTTCTCTGTGTGTCTGATAAAATTCCGAGATAAATCTGTCTGGCCCCGGGGTTTTGTTCTTGGGTAGTTTTTTGATTACCGTTTCAATTTCTTTGCTCGTAATTGATTTGTTTAACTTTGTGTTTCTTCCTTGGTCAGTCTTGGGAGGTTATATTTTTCTAGGAAGTTGCTCATTTCTTCTAGGTTTTCCAGCTTGTTGGCATATAGGTTTTCATAGTAGTCTTTAATAATTCTTTGCATTTCTGTGGAGTCTGTTGTGATTTTTCCATTCTCATTTCTGATTCTGGCTCTTGGTTTCATTGATTTTTGCTATTGTTTTATTCTTCTCAATTTTGTTTATTTCTTCTCTGATCTTTATTATGTCCCTCCTTCTACTGACTTCAGGCCTCATTTGTTCTTCTTTTTCCAATTTTGTTAATTGTGATGTTAGACTATTCATTTGGGATTGTTATTCCTTCTTCAGGTGTGCCTGGATCACTATATACTTTCCTCTTAGGACTGCATTCGCTTCATCCCACAGAAGTTGGGGCTTTGTGTTGTTGTTGTCATTTGGTTCTATATATTCCTTGATCTCTATTTTAATTTGTTCATTGATCCATTGATTATTTAGGAGCATGTTGTTAAGCCTCCATGTGTTTGTGAACCTGTTTGTTTTCTTTGTAGAATTTATTTCTACTTTTATACCTTTGTGGTCTGAAAAATTGGTTGGTAGAATTTCAGTATTTTGGATTTTGCTGAGGCTCTTTTTGTGGGCTAGTATGTGGTCTATTCTGGAGAATGTTCCATGTGCACTTGAGAAGAATGTATATCCTGTTGCTTTTGGATGTAGAGTTCTATAGATGTCTAATAGGTCCATTTGCTCTACTTTGTTGTTCAGTGCTTCCGTGTCCTTACTTATTTTCTGCCCAGTGGATCTATCTTTTGGGGTGAGTGGTGTGTTGAAGTCTCCTAAAATGAAGGCATTGCGTTCTATTTCCCCCTTTAGTTCTGTTAGTATTTGTTTCACATATGCTGGTGCTCCTGTGTTGGGTGCATATATATTTAGAATGGTTATATCCTCTTGTTGGACTGAGCCCTTTATCATTATGTAGTGTCCTTCTTTATCTCTTGTTACTTTCTTTGTTTTGAAGTCTATTTTGTCTGATATTAGTACTGCAACCCCTGCTTTCTTCTCGCTGTTGTTTGCCTGAAATATGTTTTTCCATCCCTTGACTTTTAGTCTGTACATGTCTTTGGGTTTGAGGTGAGTTTCTTGTAAGCAGCATATAGATGGATCTTGCTTTTTTCTTATTTTTTTCGTTTGATTTTTTTTTTTTGAGAGGGCATCTCTCTTATTTATTGATCAAATGGTTGTTAACAACAATAAAATTCAGTATAGGGGGGTCAATGCTCAATGTACAATCATTAATGCATCTCAAGCCTAATTCTTGTCAGTCTCCAATCTTCTGAAGCATAACGAACAAGTTCTTACATGGTGAATGAATTCTTACATAGTGAATAAGTTCTTACATGGTGAACAGTACAAGGGCAGTCATCACAGAAACTTTCGGTTTTGATCACGCATTATGAACTATAAACAATCAGGTCAAATATGAATATTCGTTTGATTTTTATACTTGATTTATATGTGGATCCCACATTTCTCCCTTTATTATTATTATTATTTTTATTTTTATTAAAATGCTGAAGTGGTAGGTAGATGCAAGATAAAGGTAGAAAACATAGTTTAGTGCTGTAAGAGGGCAAATGTAGATGATCAGGTGTGTGCCTATGGACTAAGTATTAATCCAAGCTAGACAAGGGCAGCAAAACATCCACGGATGCAGAAGATTTCTCTCAAAGCAGGGGGGTTGAGGTTCTGAGCCTCACCTCTGTTGATCCCCAAATTCTCACCTGATGGCCCCCCTGCGACTGTGCCTGTCTTAGGTTGTTCCTCCCTTGAGGAATCTTACCTGTCTCTGGCTAACCAGTCATCTTCCGGGGCCATACAGGGAAATGTAAAGTTGGTAAGTGAGAGAGAAGCCGTATTGTTTGAAAAGGTTACCTTTTTACTTCTTTGCAGATTTATGCCCTGTGGCTTCTATGCCCAGCACTTGTCTTGAGGTATCTTTACCACCTGGAGGAATTATGATACTCGGTAAATTCGATATGAGGCACGAATTCTATTTAAGGGTTGTAATTAGGAAGGAAGAAGAAAAGCTATAAAGGTAGCATATGGAAGAAAACATGGGAGGATTGAGTATTTCTTTGACATATCTTGGGTCTTGCTTTTTTATCCATTCTATTACTCTGTGTCTTTTGATTGGTGCATTCAATCCATTTACATTTAGGGTGACTATTGAAAGATATGTACTTATTGCCATTGCAGGCTTTAAATTCGTGGTTACCAAAGGTTCAAGGTTAGCCTCTTCAGTATCTTACCGCCTAATTTAGCTCACTTACTGAGCTTTTATATACACTGTCTGGAGATTCTTTTCTTCCCTCCCTTCTTATTCCTCCTCCTCCATTCTTCATATGTTGGGTGTTTTGTTCTGTGCTCTTTCTAGGAGTGCTCCCATCTAGAGCAGTCCCTGTAAGATGCCCTGTAGAGGTGGTTTGTGGGAAGCAATTCCCTCAGCTTTTGCTTGTCTGGGAATTGTTTAATCCCTCCATCATATTTAAATGATAATTGTGCTGGATACAGTATCCTTGGTTCAAGGCCCTTCTGTTTCATTGCATTAAGTATATCATGCCATTCTCTTCTGGCCTGTAGGGTTTCTGTCGAGAAGTCTGATGTTAGCCTGATGGATTTTCCTTGATAGGTGACCTTTTTCTCTGTAGCTGCCTTTAAAACTCTTTCCTTGTCCTTGACCTTTGCCATTTTAATTATTATGTATCTTGGTGTTGTCCTCCTTGGATCCTTTCTGTTGGGGTTTCTGTGTATTTCCATGGTCTGTTTGATTATTTCCTCTCCCAGTTTGGGGAAGTTTTCAGCAATTATTTCTTCCAAGATACTTTCCGTCCCTTTTCCTCTCTCTTCTTCTTCTGGTACGCCTATAATACGGATATTGTTCCTTTTGGATTGGTCACACAGTTCTCTTAATATTGTTTCATTCCTGGAGATCCTTTTATCTCTCTCTATGTCAGCTTCTATGCGTTCCTGTTCTCTTGTTTCAATTCCGTCAATGGCCTCTTGCATCTTATCCATTCTGCTTATAAATCCTTCCAGAGTTTGTTTCATTTCTGTGATCTCCTTTCTGGCATCTGTGATCTCCCTTTGGACTTCATCCCATTTCTCTTGCATGTTTCTCTGCATCTCTGTCAGCATGTTTATGATTTTTATTTTGAATTCTTTGTCAGGAAGACTGGTTAGGTCTGTCTCCTTCTCTGGTGTCTCTGTGATCTTGGTTTGCTGTAGTTTTGCCTTTCATGGTGATAGAAATAGTTTTCAGAGCTGGGACGAGTGATGGCTGGAAGAACTTCCCTTCTTGTTGGTTTGTGGCCTTCCTCTCCTGGGAGAACAGCGACCTCTAGTGGCTTGTGCTGGGCAGCTGCCCACAGACAGGGCTTCTGCTTCCTGCCCAGCTGCTATGGAGTTTACCTCCACTGTTGATGTGGGCGTGGCCTGGCTCAGGCTGCTGCTCCAAAGTGGTGGAGTTGCGTTGGAGGGGGAGTGACCAGGAGGCTATTTATCTCCGTAAGGGGCCTCCATGCTCCCTGCAGCCCAGAGGATTAGAGTGCCCATTGATCCCTGGATTCCCTACCTCTGGACTAAGTGTCCCGCCCTGCCCCTTTAAAACTTCCAAAAAGCAACCACCAAAACAAAACAACAACCACAAAAAAAAAAAATAGTCTCTCATTTTTCTTTATTCTCTGGCACCAGCCTCGGGCACCCGCTCACCGGACTTGCTGCCCTGTTTCCCTAGTATTGGGGTCCCTATCCCTTTAAGACTTCCAAAAAGCGCTCGCCGAAACAAAACAACAACAACAAAAAAAAAGGTGGCTGCTTGTGTTTCTTTTGTTCTCTGGTGCCGGTCTCTGATACCTGCTCGCCGGTCTTGCTGCTCTGTTTCCCTAGTATTGGGGTCCCTGTCCCTTTAAGACTTCCAAAAAGCACTCACCGCAACAAAACAACAACAACAACAACAAAAAAAAAGATGGCCACTCGCTTTTCTTTTGTCCTCCGGCACTGGCCTCCGGTACCTGCTCACCGTTCTTGCTGCCCTGTTTCCCTAGTATCCAGGGCCCCACGCATGCACTGTGTCCGGATGGCTGGGGCTGGGTGTTCAGAAGTCCTGGGCTCCTTCTCCCTCCTGCTCAGACCTCTCTCCTACCACTGGGAGCTGGGTGGAGGGGCGCTCGGGACCCGCCGGACTGGGGCTTGTATCTTACCCCCTTTGCGAGGCGCTGGGTTCTCGCAGGTGTGGATGTGGTCTGGATGTTGTCCTGTGTCCTCTGGTCTCTATTTTAGGAAGAGATGTCTTTGTTATATTTTCACAGATATATGTGGTTTTGGGAGGAGATTTCCGCTGTTCTACTCACGCCACCATCCTGACTCTGCCCCCCTGTCTAAGAGGTTTTTGCCTATGTTTTTTTCCACGAGTTTAATGGTTTCATGACTTACATTCAGGTCTTTGATCCATTTTGAATTTACTTTTGTATATGGGGTTAGACAATGGTCCAGTTTCATTCTCCTACATGTAGCTGTCCAGTTTTGCCAGCACCATCTGTTGAAGAGAATGTCATTTCGCCATTGTATGTCCATGGCTCCTTAATCAAATATTAATTAACCATACATGTTTGGGTTAATGTCTGGAGTCTCTAGTCTGTTCCACTGGTCTGTGGCTCTGTTCTTGTGCCAGTACCAAATTGTCTTGATTACTATGGCTTTATAGTAGAGCTTGAAGTTGGGGAGTGAGATCCCCCCTACTTTATTCTTTCTCAGGATTGCTTTGGCTATTCTCTTTGGTGTTTCCATATGAATTTTTGAATTATTTGTTCCAGTTCATTGAAGAATGTTGCTGGTAATTTGATAGGGATTGCATCAAATCTGTATATTGCTTTGGGCAGGATGGCCATTTTGACGATATTGATTCTTCCTAGCCACAAGCATGGGATGAGTTTCCATTTGTTAGTGTCCCCTTTAATTTCTCTTAAGAGTGACTTGTAGTTTTCAGAGTATAGGTCATTCACTTCTTTGGTTAGATTTATTCCTAGGTATTTTATTCTTTTTGATGCAATGGTGAATGGAATTGTTTTCCTGATTTCTCTTTCTATTGGTTCATTGTTAGTGTATAGGAAAGCTACAGATTTCTGTGTGTTAATTTTGTATCCTGCAACTTTGCTGTATTCCGATATCAGTTCTAGTAGTTTTGGGGTGGAGTCTTTAGGGTTTTTATGTACAATATCATGTCATCTGCAAATAGTGACAGTTTAACTTCTTCTTTACCAATCCAGATTCCTTGTATTTCTTTGTTTTGTCTGATTGCTGTGGCTAGGACCTCCAGTACTATGTTAAATAACAGTGGGGAGAGTGGGCATCCCTGTCTCGTTCCCAATCTCAGAGGAAAAGCTTCCAGCTTCTCACTGTTCAGTATAATGTTGGCTGTGGGTTTATGATATATGGCCTTTATTATGTTGAGGTACTTGCCCTCTATTCCCATTTTGCTGAGAGTTTTTATCATGAATGGATGTTCAATTTTTTCAAATGCTTTTTCAGCATCTATGGAGATGATCATGTGGTTTTTGTCTTTCTTTTTGTTGATGTGGTGGATGATGTTGATGGATTTTCTAATGTTGTACCGTCCTTGCATCCCTGGGATGAATTCCACTTGGTCATGGTGTATGATCCTTTTGATATACTTTTGAATTTTGTTTGCTAATATTTTATTAGGTATTTTTGCATCTACATTCATCAGGGATATTGGTCTGTAATTTTCTTTTTTGGTGGGGTCTTTGCCTGGTTTTGATATTAGGGTGATGTTGGCTTCATTGTAAATTACCTTTTATGTCTGGCTTCTTTCAATTAGTATGTTTTCAAGGTTCATCTGTGTTGTAGCATGAATCAGTACTGTGTAATTATTCACTACTGAATAATATTGCATTGTATGGATATACCATATTTTATTTATCCAGTCACCACTTGATGGACATTTGGGTTGCTTCTACTTTTGGCTGTTATGAATAATATCACTGTGAACATTTTTATGTGAACACTTGTTTTCCATTCTCTTGGTGTATACCTAGGAGTAGAATTCCTAGGTCATATCATAACCTGGTTTAACTTTCTGAGGAAATGCCTGCTCATTACTTGTAGTCTCTTTACTGAGAAATTTTTCTCCCTCTAAAAATTCAGGGCAGTTATTCTGAAGTTGGATGGTAGGTGTTTCTTTCAACTTTAGTGTCCTGCCAGAGATACAATGTTGAGAATAACTTAAAAGCCTGCCATGGTGCTCCTCTCTTGACCTGAAAATAAAATACTAAGATGATCCAGCCTAGCAGAATAGTTCTTTTCATTCGTGTTCAGTGGATTTTAATGCTTTTATATTTCTGTGCAATCTTATAGGGAGATTGTTGGCCATCCTAGTTGTTTCAGGAGATAAGAATGCTTTTGAACTGGGATTTTACTTATCCTTATCTAAGGTTTATTAAGGAGAACTGGGAGCTATTCAATGAAAGTTTTTTATCCTTTAAGAAATCATGGAGAAAATGGCACTATATGCAGCACTAGTTATATTCCTTAAAATGGAAGAAGATATTTAAGTTAATTTTGTTATTGTAATTATTTTGAAGATGTGACCCAGATAAAGCGATCCAAATTTATTTGGATATTGTTTTAATATCTATAGTAATTGTTTATTCCTACTGGATAGGAAAAAACTTGAGTGGTATGTAGTTTAAACATCTTTAGGTGTAGGTAAGAAGGTATTTAAATATCTTAAGATAGGGAAATACAGAATTCAGTCAAAGATGAGAGTCTGCATAAGGGCTGAAAATCTTGTGAGATGCCAGAAAAATATAGTAATATTTATTTTAAATCTAAGGCTGTAGGTTACAAGGACTGAGATCAATCCTGTCTTTAGGTTATGAAGTCCCTACTATATACAATGTTAGAGTCATTAAGAAGAATCTTAAGAGTATCCTGGATGAAATCTCTGATAATAAAACCTTAGTCAGCTAAAATATTACAAAAAATGTCTTGGGATGGCATAATTGTTTCAAGAAGGAATAAGCAACTTTTAACCCCGGGGAGATTTAGAATGAAGTATAAAAATACTTGAGAATCAAGCTCACAGTATTAATGGTTTTATGCTAAAGAAGTAGAACATTTTTTGGATATACTTGTAACAACCCATTAGAGTAAATATGTCAGGCTTTTAATTTCATCTTAAACTTTATACTTAAATAATCGACTTATTCTTGTGACTTTTAAATAGAAGTATTACCAAATTTGTATACACTATATGAATATTTATGGAAACTTTATTAAAAGACTTGCCTTATTGGTACATTTAATTTATTAGATTTATAAAGATTATTTTAAGTACTTGGCAACTTTTGTGAGATGTCCAAAGTAAATACAATGTCTCAGGTATTTAACTAAGTTTGTAAATGTGACTAAATATTATTCCAAATTCTTAAAAAATTTTGGTTGGATGCTAGACATTGTGAACGTAACGTTAAACGCTTGATGTTTTTTTTTTTTACAAAGTGTTCATCTTTGTTCTTGTAAACAGTTATTTCTGGATTACTTTAAGCCTTCCAAGTCTTGTTTTAAGCTTTATTGGAGCAAATCTAGAGCAGAATTTACAATGGGGTAGCCCTACCCTACTATTAAGATATGAAAGACGTGACCCTTTTCCATTCTTTACTGACTGTTCTCAGTGTTCAAAGAGGCCTTTCCTCTCTATGGGGTTAGATCTTGAATATCTTCCAGCCGTTTGTAAACTCTGGAAATGTTTCAGTTTACACCCTCCCCAGTTATTCTCGGCCTAGCCTGTGGATATATATATGCATATATAGCTTAGCATTCATTTCTCAGGCTCTTTCTCTAGGAGCTTCCTCTTCTCCAGTATTCTACCCTCTAAATTCCTGCTGCCTTGGCCTTACTCAGCTGCAGTTCTCCCTTTCTGAGCTGTGGCCTGAAATACGCCTTTAGTCAAAAAGTTGAGGCTGTTGGAGGGCTTATTTCATTTCTTTCTCTTCTCTCAGAGATCACAGTCTTGCAATGCCTATTGTCTAGTGTCTGAAAACAGTTGATACCTATCTATATATCTGTATCTATCTACATGTATATATAAAAATCTTCTAGTTATTTCTGAAACCACTTAAATTTTTGTTTAGAAGTATCATACATCATGTTTACAAACCAAGACAAATAGCCAAGCCCAAAGTTAATGAGGCAGAGAGAGAAATGTACTTTCTCTATAGGAAAGCATAACAAGAATGGGGAGAAAATGAATAGTTGTAATCAAGTAAGACAGTCTCCCACAGAGAGGTGTAACAAAGTCCTGGCAATCTGCTACATCAGATTGGAAGATGTTAATAGTAATGGTGATTATGGTTATAATGATAGTAAGTATGCAATAAACATTGACTATGTGCCTGGTTACTATTTTATTTAACATACATGCACTGTATGAATTCTCTTACTGACCCCATGTTATAGGTACTATTATTATAGCTATTTTATAGACAAGGAAATTGAAGTTTATGGAAGTTAAATTTCTTGTCCGGTTAAGTTCTAACACCCAGCTGTGAAACTAGGTAGTCTAGCCAACTATGGTTAATACAGCATAATGTATTCTATGTTAGTATATTAAAGGTTCTTAGTAGTTCTGCAGTGAAAAAAATCTCTGTTAAATCTAGTTTTCTATTTTGGAGCTTAGAACACTACTTAGTATTGGGGAGATATATATTATCAATTGATAATATCTAATATTCCATATAATGCTTGTACTACAAGATCCCTGTGGGTAAAAACAATATCTTACTTGCGTTAGAGTGTACCATTAAGAGCACTAACTTTGGTGTCAGAGAGATGTCATTTTCTCCCAACTCTTACTATTTCTTAGCTGTGTTCTTAAATTCCCAAGCCTCGGTTTCTTCATAAAATAGAAATGACAGTATCTACTTCATGCTTGTGAGGACAGTTACATGAGATGGTGACTGTAAAGCATTTAGCATAGTACTTGATAAATAGTAGGAGCCAAATAGATGTTAGCTTTTTTTACTGTCATTCTTATTGTTGTTATTATTACTGTAATTCCCATCTAGGTCAAATAGCTATTTTAACAAATGTTTGTTGAATTAATGTATTAGTTTTAAATTATGTTACTTAATATTTTACCTATGTACAGTTTTAAATTCATTTGAAATTTATAAGAAAATATATAGCATGTGAATATGTTTGATAACATCTATCTGCTGGTAAACTTTTACTTGAACATTTAGATTTGCTATATGGTTAGAAGTGAGATTGAAATGTTGTCTCTTTTTTAATTTAGAAACCTATTACTACATTTCTCCATTAGTTGGTGTCTTTTTCTTGGCTCTGACTCCTATCTGGATTATAATAGCTGCCAAACATCCAGCCACGAGGACAGTTCTCCACTCAGGTTGGGAGCCTGTCATAACAGCTATGGTTATAAGTAGGTTAGTATTATAGTATGTGTGCTTGTGTGTATTCTATATGCTGTATCTATGTATATATTAAAACAAATTGGTAACCTGTTTTTATTTCTTGGCTTCATCATTTTATATAGTCAATTCTTAATTATCCCAGGTAATAGGGACATAAGAGACAAGAGTTATTGAAATTAGTAGATGTATAGAATTCATCTAGATGCTACCAGTTTTAAACTTTTCTCCAACCAAAATCCTTACCATACTGATGAGTAAAATTAAGTGGTGTTTGTCTTTATATGTGTGAGTGTACATTTAACTTGATAAAGACATTACTTGTTTTTAATAATAAGTTGCTCATGTAAGTATCATAAAGCCTTAGATATGTACATACCATTTGACTGCTTTTACTTCTAGAACTCTGACAGGAAATAAGGATATAATTAAGGATATATGCAAATGATCCATCACATTGGAATTTTTAATAACCAAAAAAAAGAGCAAACACCTTAGAGTTCTAGCAATCTGTTACAGATCAAATTGTGGTATAGTCACAAAATGGAATATTAGTCAACCATTAAAAATAACATTGTAACATTTCTATTGATATGGAGATATTCATTATATATTTGGTGAAAAGAGCATTCTAGAAACAAGTATGAGTGTCCTATTAAACATGGTAGATTGACACATTTATCTTCTTCCTTCTTGAAACTACTGAAATGACAGTAAAAGAATAAAAAAGCTGTAAGACCACAAAGACAGAGGAGAGCAGAGAGGACAGCAGGTAAGAGATTCAACAAAATTAGTTAAGATAGGAATCTGATAGATGGTTATTGACTGAATTAGCTGAATGAAAAAGCTAAAACATAATCACCTGCAGGATGAGGGAACCCTCATAAGATGCAAGCTAATGTGAGCCTCAGAAAATAAAAGGTGAAAGAATTAGAGGCACTAAGTACTTCTGAAAGCTGAAATGAAGAAGATTGGTTGAAAGTTTATGTAAGTAGTTAACTGCTTAAAGCCCTTCTTTAAGCAGCAGGCACACCCAGGTGACTATTCCCCCTTATTCCATTTTTGCAGAAGATAAACATTAACTCTGGAGAGGCCAAATTAGGAGACTCTGGATTCAGAAACACCTGCACAAGTGAGGATGTGGATTAAACACTGTATGGCAAACAGGATTAAGTGAAAACCCTATCCCACTTCTTTTTCTTTGCTGGTACAATGCTGTTAGGCTTAAACTCACAGGCAAAAAAATTAGTTAATTCTTCCCTGGGAAAACTCAGCACAGAAGAATAGCTTGTAGAAATTGACCCTTATGAGTCCTTTAGCAAAAAAGCTGCATGTCCACCTGCTGACAAGCTCTACTTGTGTTCACAGGGAGCTCCATCTATGCTATTCAGTACCACTTAAGGAGAAACAGACAGTAAAAGGATCAAACATTTGGTTAAGACTTTAAACATGAAAGAGAGACTGAAAAATGATGTTCAAAGAAAATGTAAGGGTAGTTGAAAAAGCCTCAAAAAACTATTATCCATATCTTCAGAGAAATAAGAGAAGCTATGCCATCTTAATGTAAGAACATAATAAGGCTCAAATAAAAAGGATTTAAAAAACAGGAAGAGCTCTTAGAAATTTAAAAATAAATAGCAGCAACAAAAAACTCAATAGACATATTAGAAGATAAGATTGAGGAACTACCCTAGAAAGTAGAACAAAAAGCAGAGGTGGACAATTGGAGGCAAGCAATAAGGAGAGAAAAATACCAAATAAATAATATAAGAAAATTCCCCAGAACTGAAGAACATCAGCTTCCCAATTAGAAGGGGCCTGCTGAATACTCAACACTACAAATTAGAGTAGGAGGGACCCAAATCAAAGCACATTATCATAAATCCCAAAAACTTCCAGAGAGAAAAGGCGAGTTACATACAAAGGATTGGGAACAGAATGATGTCCAATAACATCACCAAAAGTGATTTCTTCAAAATTCTGAGGGAAAATTATTTTGAATGTAAAATATAGTTGTAGTATCAATTAAATGTAAGGGTAGACTCAAGGAATTTTCAGACATGCAGGATCTCAAAATATTTATTTCTCATATACCCTGTCATATAAAAGCTGATAGAAGATATGGTCTATCAAAATGAGGAAATAAATCAAGAAAGAAGACAACACAGGAAT
This sequence comes from Manis javanica, assembly GCF_040802235.1. Taxonomy (NCBI): domain Eukaryota; kingdom Metazoa; phylum Chordata; class Mammalia; order Pholidota; family Manidae; genus Manis; species Manis javanica. The sequence continues at coordinate 103,353,518 of NC_133165.1, read as the reverse complement.
CAGGAAACACACTCTGTGGCAGCATGTGGTTCATTTTCTAAATATAGATTGATTTCTCTTGGAAGATTCAGGCAGCAGAATCCCATGAAATGTTGGAACTTGGTCATAGTACAAAGACCAAGACCCAACATAGAGAGATTGAAAGGAAGGTACAGATGACAGCTGTGCATCAGACCTAAGAGCAACCGTCCAGGTTGGCAGGAGGACAGTGGACTTGTCTCTAAGGAAAATAAGTGGGATTAATTAGTTACCTGATGAGTTTGACTGTATTCATAGTCATTTCATTTACTTTGTTATAAATTTAAGGCTATATTAGTAATAAGTACCTAAAAAATTAAGAAAAATAGGAGACAAAGCAAAAAACGCAAGTGAGGAAATCTAATAATATACTTTGTTTCTCAGTTGTAAATAATGATTCCATTGTTACAATAAAGTGAGCCCTAAATATTTCACAAAATATTTCACTGGTTTATAATAAAACCAGGTTGGCAGGATAGTGGGAGGAAGGGAATTGTAAAGAGACTGAGGTGGGGAGGAAAGGCAAATGAGACTAAATCCTCATCTGCCCTAGTGGAAATCATTAGGCAAATGCCTAAAATTAAAAATCAAGAAATAACAATAAATAAGTTTTCTTTAGATACATAGAATTAAATGACAGAAGAAAAAAACTAAAGAAATTGAAAATGATTGCTAGTGGAGAGCAGGATCTGGGGGTGGGGCTGTGGACTATTTTATAAGCTTTGTGGTACTTTCACTTTTTAAATAATGCACATGTGTTCAATAAAAATAAAATTTAATAAAAGTGAAGAAAAACCACTTTTACAATTGGAGTTTTTATATTTAAACATATACATGTCTAAAAATGTCTGGGAGGATATATACCAACATGCTAACACTATGACTCTGAATGATGTAACTATGGTTGATACTTATTTTCTTCTTTTTGTTTGTATTTTCTAATGTTTCTATAATAAGTTTTATTGCCTAGATAAAAAAAATATTTTAAAATGTATTTTAGCAAGTGTTTGTGTTCTTTCTCCAGCATGTCTATATACTTTGTGGCAGGGAGAATTATTCTTTGACATAACTAGTGTGTTCTATTGAAATATATATATGTGTATTAGGGCTTAAAATCTTTAAATATTCTAACTAAGGCTGACTATTTTTGGACTTTACAGTATAACTTTTAATGGAGACTCCTAGCAGTTTAGGCATGTTATTCATTTATTCTACTAAAGAATTAAAATAATGAAGATTTAATAAATTCCTAATGTTAATTATCAAGTAATAGTAAGAACATTTCATCAGATATTTTGATCTTCATCCCCATTCCACTGATAATCTGTGGTTCATTTTTCTGTAATGTGGATTGCATTTCCCAGGAAGATTTTGTCAACGTAATCCCAAGAATAGTGGGACTGACAATGTTTGATAGCACATAAGCCAAGAAACGGAAATAACCAATGATAATGGTTTTGGAAACTTAAGAAAATATCCAAGCTCCATTGAGACATTGAAAGTATATGGCTTGCCACTCTTTAACTATATGTTTTCTAGATCTCTATTTTCAAGGTCATCCCTTTCTATGGCAACAGCTCGTAATTTTTAATTTACCGGTGATAAGACATGCCCTAACTGTATCTGGCTTTAATAAAAGTCATATTGATAAAAGTCATCCCTTTAATGTCTGTGTTACTTCAAATATGAAAGATACTCTTTCTAAAATTATTTTTTAATTACAAGAGCAGTAAGTGCATGTGGTTTAAAAGACTAAGTATAGAAGGATATAAAATGACCATCAGTCTCCTGTCAGTCTCACTCCCTAGAGATAGAAATTGTTACTAATTCTTACATATCTTTTCAGAGATTTTAATGCACTTAAGTATATGATTTTCCTCTTTATAAGTAACATGTTGCAAATCAGAAAAAGAGCCCTGAAATGTAGGGCTACAGCTTATGTCAGATTTTATTTTCAATATTTTTCTGAGGACATATATTTTTACTTTGAATAATTTTTGTTCTTATTCTATTTTTTAAATGTCTAAATATTTTATTTTGAAAAGTAGTGTGTTTGTATATAAACAATAACTTCAAATTAGTACATTTCCCTTCCTCTTTCCTAAAGTATATGATTTTGTATCTTGCAGCATTGGGGGCCTTATTCTGGACACAACTGTATCTGATCCAAACTTGGCTGGGATTGTTGTTTACACACCAGTTATTAATGGTAAGAATTACATATACTGTTTCATGATGATATCAAATCTTTACATACTCTTAGGTGCTAACAGGCATCTTAGGGTTCATATTTTAGGAGGTCTATTTCCCATTCCCTCCATTCTCCCTCCAGCCCCAGGTTGGTGTTCACAGCAGAATTGACCTTCCCTGTTCTCAGTAAGCAGAATGCATTTTTGGAAAATAAAACAAAACTGAGAGTCAGGCATACCTAGTTTTTTTTTTTTTGGTATCATTAATGTACAATACTTACTAGACTCCCCCTTTTATCAAGTCTCCACCACATACCCCATTACAGTCACTGTCCATCAGTGTAGTAAGATGCTATAGAATCATTACTTGTCTTCTCTGTTTTACAGGCATACCTAGTTTTTAATGTTAGTGTGAAAAATATGATATTTTGGTTTGGTTTTGGATTATCACTTACTTTGGGCTTATCTGCTATTTTATGTTTTGTCATTGCCCCTGTCTGTTCTCATGGATAAATCAGAGTTAGGTGGATTTAAGTATTGCTTGAGTTACTTCAGTCCACTGAAATCTATTACTGCTCTGATGATTCCTTTAAAATCTGCCTTACATTTTCTTCTTATCTATAAAATGGGAATTATAGTACTTAAATTCACAGGGACTTTCGTTTAATAAAATCATTTTAATCCAGTCCTACTGGCTTTTGGGTTGACTGTCATTAAACTGGATTTTAGTATAGCTTGAGCCAATAGAATTTAAAAGATAACTACCTGAGGAAGAACATTTCACAGGATGTATTACACACTTAACACAAATTACTTCTGTATATTTAGGTATAAGGCAATATGTTATATGAAATCAATCTCTCTGAAATCTGATATCATATTTAAATTTTTAGTGAATGCTTAAATTTTTGTGCAGCTTTAGAATGTCTATGAACAAATTTTCTCTGTAGACACTCTCCTATTATTCCTAGTGCTACCACTCTCCCCATCACCAACCCTTAGAATTGCAAACCATGTGATTCAACTTGGCTCTTCATCCTCTTGAATAAACAGTGAGCAAACCTTGTCTGTTTGCCCTTCAACATAATTCACTTATTTATTTATATAACAAGTATACCTCACCATTGTAGTCGGCCAATGTCTCACGTTAGCCATCACTCAAGTAATAAAGTAGCCTTCCTGACTCACTTCCTAATTCAGTGCAATTTAAATGTTACACTCTAGTCTTCCTTAAACATTGTTTTTATTACATCAGTCTTAAAATAATGAACTTAACAGAGGTTTTTCTCCTGCCTTTCAAATCAAGTTTTGAATTCTTTGGTCGAGCTTCAAGGTGCTCTTTATGCTGTTGAATGTGTGTAACTTTTTACTTCATCATTCTAACCAGATCCTTATATTATGGCCCTACAAAGATCTGTATTTTCACTGCCTGGAATGATTACTGCTTTCCTTCCACCTGTTCAAATCCTCTTCAGTGAATATTAGTTAATGAATTCACTAGCATAAAAATTACCCAATAATGGCTATTAGAGCCGTACAGTCCAACATTTCAGTGTGAAGTTTTAGTTAGAACAACCCCGTTATTAGTAAGATTTTCATGAGTATTTCTGTTATCTCACCCTACACAATAAGAAACAATTCTTATTGAGGAGCTCTCCTTGGAGTCTACAATGTGGCATTGCATGGTGGTAAAATCTTTTTTGTGTATCAGTGAGTAAACTTCTTAGTTGGGTATCACAATGAGCTTATCTTGTATTAAACATTGATAGAGAAGATTCACTCCAAGTTCCTCAAAAAAGTAAAACTTTTGAGAATTGACATTCATTTAAAATGTATGAGGAGATAATACTATTTAAAGGACCCCTAATTATCATCACCACCACCACCACCACCATCATCTCCATCATCATTTGCTATTTGGTGGGTACCTACTATGTGCCAGATAACTTATAGGTCTTTTATGCATGTTATTTTATTTAATATTCACAATGAGAAAATAATTTGTCCAAGATCTCATATTTAATAAGTAGTGAGTCAAGATTTAAACCTAGGTCAGCTTGATTCTAAAGCCTATGATTTTTTTCCTTCAAAATAAACAACTACTAATTTACCTGTGTATTAGATACAAAAATACATGCTTTGTTTAAAGTAAGACATTATCTGTGTTGATATTTTAATTAGGATGTGTTTTAACATCTCTTAAAACTAGTATCATTTTCCCAATTGTATTTCATGGTAACACTAGTTTTATGGTCAATAAGTTTGGGAAACATTAGATTTCTTGACTACAGGATTTGTTAAAGCCTTTATCATACTAATACATGTTGCTTTAAGACATATATATTAATATAAATTGCTTTAAGATATACATACCAATCTCTCCTTCTGGAACTTCTGTTAGCTAGGGACTGGAATTTCTGGAACTAATCTTCCTTCAGATCCTGAGACCATACTTTGAGAACTGTTGATCTAGGGCTTATAATATATATCTTTATCACACTGCACTTTTAAATAATAATATACCACTTCACACATAGGATAAGAAATTTTATCAGTATACTTGGGTTTTTATTTCTCTTTCTTATGTGCTTTTTTTCCCCCTACATTTTACTTTGTTATAAACTCTATAATGTGTTGTTATTTTTGCTTTAGTTGGTCAGTGTTTTTGAAGACATTAAAAATGACAAAATGATATCTTTTCTCTTTCCCATGTATTTTACATTTCCAGTACTCTTCTTTCCTTTGTGTAGATCCAGATTTCCATCTGGTATTATGTTCCTTTCAGCCTGAAGTTCCTTTAATGTCACTTGTAGGGCAAGTCTGTAGAGAAAAGAGGCTTTAGGCGTGGTCTCTCCCAGCCTTTCCCTCTACCTCTGTTCATACCTCTAACAATGTCTGCTCTTACCTTTTTCACTCCTATCTCAGAAGAAGAGCAGACTAGTTAATAGTTGAGCTGGGTTTGTTTTTTGTGGTTATTAGTTAACCTTCATTACACTACTGACTTCAAATTCCTTCATTGATAGGTTCCTGTTACCTAATGCTTAATAGAAATCCCGGAGTGCTGTATACCTGCAGCTTGGAAAGGTTAACTGTCTGTGTGCTTGCTCCTCTGCCCATGGTAGGCTGCTGGTCCTTGTAACCTGATGCATGGCATGGGATTGAATTTGGGATTCTCTTGCTCTATCCTCAAATTTACGCAGTCTCTATACACTTGGTCCTCAGGGATAGAGCTTTCTCAGTGTTTCTTCACCTCTCCCTATTAGTAGTCAACCCTGCCATATTGCTCTTGAGCAGGAAGGTTTTCTTCTACTCCTCAGAAGCAGACAACTTTTGCTTCTGTTCTTTTTCCAGCAGCAACTGATCTTTGCCTAGCACCAGGTAGCTGGAGTGTTTCCTCTACCTCCCCAAGCAGCTTTTGCTTCATATGAATGAAGCATTCAGAAATGGATGGGATTTCTTGCCTGTGTCCACCATGGTGGGTTATCTCAAGTCGTCTGCCCTAACTCAGTCTATCTCATAAGCACCTGGTAGAGGCTTGTGGAAATAGCTGGCAAGTGAATGTGAACTCCCCTGTGTCTAGAGCTCCAAGTATTCCAAATCGTTTTGGCAGCCCACACTCAGCATGTGAGAATTTTCAGTTGTGTTCTTCCTACTTGCTTTTAAGGCTACTGCCTCTTGCATATGCTGTGAAAGGAGAAATAGTTTGAGTGTTCCATCTCAACTTGGGGTGAGGGTTGCGTATCACCCTTTGGAATTCATTTTACCTCTTAACATCAAATCTTCCTCAGAGTATTTGAGAAGATAATCTAGGTTGAAAGAGGACTCTCTTGAATATTTTTCAGTGCTTATATCAATTTATTTAGTAGAAAAGAAGAGAGTCAAGCCTTGTCTATTTGAATAAATCTCATGTTTTCACTTTCCTGGGTGATAAGCATGAAACATCTTTTTACCTAGTTTTATATCTGGTTGTGATGGTAATTTGAAAAATTACTTGTTCTGTTCTGCTTTCAGAATAGATAGTGAATCAGATTTGAAAAAATAATGAATGAGTCTTTCCTAATAATGATTTTCTTACACCTTTGGAATATCTAATTTAACATTAAATAAATCAACATTTCAGTAGAATTCTTTATTTTGTTTTATTGGTCCAGAAGGTGACAAAAAGATGCCTGCATTTAGTTGAATTTATGCAAGTTGTTTGAAATTTGAGGATAACTACTTTATTTTTTCCTTATGTTTCAGGTATTGGTGGTAATTTGGTGGCCATTCAGGCTAGCAGGATTTCTACCTACCTCCATTTACACAGCATTCCAGGAGAACTGCCTGATGAACCTAAAGCTTGTTACTACCCAGTTAGAACTTTTTTTGGTCCAGGTATGTGCTTGTGGATTTTTGCATATTTTATATCAGGAACTATTCCTCTTGGAGTATAGACAGGTAACATTTGGTGGATTCATATTGTTTGTGAGTGTTGTACAACTTTTCTATTTCTGATAGCCAAATAGATATCAAATACAAGAGATCTTGTTCACTAAGTCTCAGTGAACAAAATGTCATTTGCATGAATTCTGCAGTTGCTGAGAAATTTGTATTATTTTTCTCTTTTATCCCTTTTTGGGGGATATCTTGTTTATGAGTCAGGAAAGAAGAACCTTATACGCACAAGAAAGTATTGCTAAGTGACTTAGGGAGACAGATATACTGTCTTTCCTATATTAATCTTTTTGGCCTTTCTAAATGTAGATGTTTGATCCCAACCAAATAGGATGAGAGATGATAAGCTCAGTTACAAGAAATAGTGAGTTGTTTATGTCACCGAGGCAGTGATCACCAAAAAACTAAGACCACAATTTTAAACCTTTTAAAATTTTGATAACTTCCTTTTTCTAGTGAAAATAAATATAATTATTGATTTTTGAATAAGGATCAGAAATATCCAGCCTTATAGTATTGGCGAAAGAACCCTAAAGGAAAAGTAAAATTAAAACATCCCAATACTTTAAAAACTTTATTTCTTTTGTCTTCCTTGTGTTTTTATGATATATTAAAGTCTGACCAATATTCTTCACAGCAAATTTTTAGCAACCATCTTTCATTAAATTAACGTATAGCATATAATACGAATTTCAAAGAACTACGTGAATTGTAAACAGCTGAAATTTATTTTTAGCAATTGAGTTTTACGTGATACCATGCTGCATAGTAACTAGAAAGTAATCCTCAAATTTACATCTGTGACCTATTATTGACCAAAATATGATTTTGTTTTAACAACTTTTTCATTTCATATTGCAGGAGTAAACAAGAAGTCTGCTCAAGTTCTATTGCTTTTAGTGATTCCTGGACATATAATTTTCCTCTACACTATTCATTTGATGAAAAGTGGCCACACTTCTTTAACTGTGATCTTCATAGTAGTATACTTATTTGCTGCTGTGTTACAGGTAAGACTTAAAACCTCTTTTGATCTCTTTTATGCTCAGACTACTGTAAAAGTATAACTGTAAATCTAAAGGTATGTGAAATATTTTAGTATTTTTAATCAACTGAACGCCTTTGTGTTGATTTCATCTTCTTAAAATCAATAAGCTCATGCCCACTTTTAAGATGACTGATAAATTAGAACCATTGGATTTCCTGTTTTCTGGATTCCATGTCTTCCTTTTCATTATTCTCTTGTTTTGTGTGAACACATCTGATAGATTCCTGAGAGTGCATGGGAGTAAGTTTTTGGGATCATTCCTTGTTGTAAAATACTTTTACATGAATAGGTCGACTGGATATAGAATTACTTCTTTCTTTTTATTTCTTAAATTTTCATTGCATTTTAACATCTCTGTAAGTCAGATGCTAGCCTCACTACTGATCTCATTTTACTTTATTTCTCATTGGCATCCTGGTTTAGATGTTTTGTCTGTTTTGTCAGACATTTTTGGTCCTTTTCAACCTAAAAATTCATGTTCTTCAGTTCTAAGAAAAATTTTTGAATTAGTCCTTTGATGATACTCTCTCCATTTTCTCTCTTCTTTCTTTCTGGAACTTTATTATTTGGTTCCTAAAACTCCTGCATTAAATTCTTTATCTTTTCCTATTCTCTATTTCTTTATCTTTTTTCTCTTCTTTCTGGCAGATTTCTGTGCCTTTCTAAATCTTTTCTCTATTGTGTCAAAGAGGTTACTGGAGAGAGTAGAGTTGAATATATGTGCTCAACTTGCCATCTTCATGTACTTAAATTTAAGAAAATGTAAGACTTTATTTACAAAATGGGTGATCAATAGTATATACATGTACAATTTTAAATTAAATAGTACTAAAGAGTTCTACCTTTCCATTCACATTCCTCAGAGTCAATCACTTTGAAGTATTTTAACTGTTTCTTCTGATAATTTATCTATGCATTTTAAAGTAACATGCCTAAACTTTAGACTTTTGCTAATAAAAATTGAGGATTTGAGGGCTGTTATAATGCCCCATCTTTCTTATATAGTTCTATAACAGCTTTTATATCAGTTTTTTGTTAAACTCATAGTCACTGTTCATATGATTGGGCCTTTGTAAACACTGTTTACTATAGAGCCAGATAGTGTACTATGATTATATTTCCTTTTTGTGTACTTTTTCTTGAGGCTATTCATTCCATCTTTTTTCATTTGCATCATTTTCCATTAACTCATCCTTAAGTTTTCCAACTATTTTTGCCTTATTTTGACTTCTTGCTAAACATGTAGGACTGGTACTTCCTACAGGGAGAGATCCTAACACCCAAAGAGATACATTCTAATAAAATTCTTTGAAGAGATAACATTTACGTTTGGTCTTCAAAGGGTTTGACATGTAGGAGTAAGGTTAGAGGATAGGGGATGGGGAAATTATTCCTGTCCGAAAAAACTGCATTGATGATAATGATGATATAAAATTAACTGACATTTACAGGGCTTCCTGTGTGACCAGCATTGTTCTAAGTGCATTACATGTATTGATTTAATTTAATTCTCACAAAAACTCTGTGAGATTTGTTTTTTTGATATAAATCAGTGATTTTCAAAGTGAAGTACATGTAAAACAAAGTATTGTGTATATAGGAAGAAAAAATTAAAACCTATTTTACCTCATTTGTTTAAAATGTATCTGTTTATGTTTTGTAACAAACATATTAGCACAATGTTAATAAGTATGCTCAAATATTTTATACTTAAAGGGCTTTTTCATCTAAAACTTTTGGAAATTTTATAGTTACAGCCTGGGGATGAGAAATACAGAACTTGTGCCAGAAAGAGGAAGTAATTCACATCCAGGATATAACTAAGAGGAGGGAGTAGATGGTAGCTTACGGCCAATGTAAAAAGGCCTTAAATGCCTCCCAGCAAGGGAGACTAGAATCTACTCTTAAAATAACACCTTTATGACTTAATTGGTATTTTTAACTTTTCTATAGTATTTGATAATGCTTGGCACTTTTACTAAAAGTTACCTTTCTAATCATTTGTTCATTTATTCATTCAATAAAACTTCATTCTACTAGATGCAGAGATGGGTTTTGAATATCAGGATGAATAAATGCAGACATCCTCAAGGACTCATAGTCTGGAGGGAAGACTACTAAATGAACAAAAAATTATAATATAATATAATTTAAATGCTGGGGATAGCTACATGTAAAATGCTTTCACAGCTTGGAAGAAAAAGCAACTAACTGCACCTGGGGAGTAATATTTTTCTACTGCTCAGTAGGGACAAAAGTTATTTCAAATGCTTTTTTACTACCGGCAACCTTTATTGCTGTATATGATATGGTCCCTTATTATTTATATTCTCTACTTGGGTAAGTACTATGAAAAAAGATACAATACTCAGGCTAAGGGAAATATTTAGAAATACTCTTTGGTCTGTTGATAAACATGCCATTTTTAGAGCATGTTCCTGTTTGCAACTCTCCCTCTTAGACTTACGGATTGATTTGACATTTGTATTTATGGCTCTGTGCCAACATACTATCACCCATCATTTCACTTAAGTCAGTGCAAAATATAAGTAATTTTTCTGAATTTATAAAAAAATTAGATTTCAACCTGTTCCTCTGATGTAAATTCTGGCACATTAAAGTTCAAAAACTGGAGTTGAGGAAAGAGTAATTATTAATCTCTCTGTGTATCATTACCTCCTCTATAAAATGGGAGGAATAAGAATATGTATCTTATGACTCATTTTGAGGGTTAAATGAGTTAATTATACCAAGCTTGCTATGTATTAGATGCTATGCAGGTGTTAGCTGATGCTGCTGTTTTATTAAAAATAGAATTACCAATGGTGAGTCCTTGATCTCTGATGACAATTGAGAAATATTTTTTCTTTGTCTTACAGTGTTCAATTCTTTTATATGTCTTTTATGACTTCCATTTTTATGGGTTTTAGTTTTTATTTTCTCCCCAAGAATCAGGTATCTGCCAGAGTTGATCTTTGTATTTGCAACTGACATTGTGTATTATTCCAGTGAATTAGCTTAGAGTCAGATTGTAAATTCTCAAATCATATCTTCATGCTCTGACACTGACAGACATAAACACATACCGCTTTGGAGACTGAGGTTTGGATAAAAGCTTTTGACCTTCCCCTGCCTGCTTCAGTTGATTCAAAGATGGATGAATGAAGAAATACTTTATAAAGACAAAGATTCCTTGAGTACTTGAGATACACCTTTTACTATTCTTTATTAGCTTCTCTTCTTGGTCTGGGCTTAATTTATATTCAAAACCTTGGTTTAAATCCCCGCTCTTATTCAAAGATTGCAGTCCATACCACTCCACCCATCCTTTTCCCTATATTTTGATGGCATATTATATAATAAGGTTTTCTAATACATGTTTAATTCCTCTCCATCTAGAATGTTCCTCCTTGAGTGTAGAAACCAAACCTAGATCCCTTTAGTATTCTACATAAGACATGACATAGTGATTGTGTTTTGAATTCTTGGTATTTCACTCTCTTACCAGACTAACAAGCTTTGAAGAACCACCCCCATCCCTGCCCAATTATTCAGCCAGCTAAATGAAGGAAATCCAGCTGAGGGAAACTTGATACTAGATTTATTATAATGATGTAGTAGCAATCCCTTGCAGTAGTTTTACATTTAGTCAGATGTCATCTTTTCCTGGAAGCCTTTCTTGAACACCTAATTTGATTGCAGTACTCTATTCTCTGTTTTATAGTACCCTGTAATATTATCCTAGCTTTCCCACATTGCATTGACATCTGTTTATGTGTCTGTCTCACCAATTCTAGAAGAAATAGTCTTTGTTTTACTCACTTTTACTCATTTTAAGCTAGCCCCATCATCCTTCAGTGGAAGGAGGAGAAAAGTTTACAACTGTATTTAGGTCCCAGAAATTTCAGAAAAACTGAAAAATCTAAATTTTCTTCTCCTTGCCTTCAATAAACACTAGTTTCCTCTCTTTCACTGACATAGGTATTCAAAATAAAAGGCAACAAAAAATACAACATAAAATCCCCCAAATTCTATCAAAGTTCAGTCAGAATTGTAAGATTTTCCTCAAACATTTAGAGATGAAATTACTTAATATCTAGGAAAAAATGGAAGGTAGGGGTATAGATAAAGCAGAACTGGTTATGAGTTGATAATTGATAAAGCTGACTGATGGTACGTGGGAATGGTGTTGGTTAATTTATACTCTTCTGTCTGCTCTTGGGTATGTTTGAATTTTTCATTAATAAGTTTTAAAAATTAAGGTTTTATTTCAGGTGTCAACAAAGAAGTTTTTTCAGAGCATATCTGCTTTTTAATTTTAGGCACTGTAGCTCACTGTTTCTTACTTCAAGTAAAAAGTCAACTTGAATTTGAAATTATTTGGGATTTGGAAAGGTCAAGTTTGCCTTCAGTGCACACCGACTCCCTTTTTTGAAACTATGTTTTAAATTACAAAATATACTTACATGTCACAAATTACATTGTTTAGGTATTTATTATGTGTCTTGCAATTAGAGGAAAACTAAACAATGTGTTTTTGCTGTGTGATGTTGGGGCCACTGAACCACAGTCAGTAGATTTGATGGACTGTACACTTCTCATGTTCTTACCCCGTGCCCAAGAGTAGTCAGACTTATTATGCTGTCAAGATACTGTCCTTGAAAAATACTGTAGGGAATCAGGTAAACAAATGAATTAGAGACAGAAAACCCTGAAGAAGAAGGTATAAAGGTTACTCTGGTCAAGTCCAGAGTAACATGTGAAAGGCATTCATATTTTCATATTGCTTTTGGAGTTCCTTTTTTTCCAACAGTAATAAGGATGGGTTGACACCAAGCTAAACATCTGTATTACCCATTATAACTTTTGTGCCATCAGTCAGCATTTAGGAGACAGCTAGCTGTGACTAAGGGTACAGTTGTTGGCTTTAGAACACAATTATTCATCTATGTCAAATTATCCCATTGAACCAAAAAGTTGATTTCATAGAACTGTTTTTCTTCTATAAACATAGAGACAATTGGGTTCTTTCTCTCTAAGCAGTGATTTCCTGTGCCTTCATATTTTACTATTCAGATGCCCCATTTACTACTCAAAGCCTGTTGATCAATGAAATGAAAAAGCATAATATGGAATTCCAGTCTGTGATGGACCTTACTGGCCTTCCTTCAAAGATGTACAGAAGGAAATCTTTATATTCTCTTCAGGGTTTTCTTTCTCTAATTCATTTGTTTATCTGATTCCCTGTAGTATTTTTCAAGGACATTATCTTGACAGCATAATAAACCTGAGAAGGTACAAAAATACCTATCAATCAAATAAGCAGACTGGCAATCTCTTGAGCAAAGAAGGAACAGAGTACATATGGTTCATTTCCTTATTTAATTTAAAGCCTCTACTAGTTCTCTTTTGTGTTTGAAATCCCAAATATTCTTTCTTTGTCTGTGAAAAGACAAAAGCATAAAGTTTGGATGATTTTCCCTACAAGAGGCAAAAAGATAGATACATATGAGTAATTAATATTTTTTTCTGGTATAAAATATTTTACTGGGAAAGAAAAATGAGACTTTTCTATCCTATTACAACAAAGTTTTGTTGATATAATTGGTAAACAATGAATCAAAACCATTTCTAAATGAAATTTTTAAATCCCTATTTTAGGCACTGGTTGTTTCATGCAGAAAATTAGGTTATTAAGAATGCTACTAAAATTCTAGCAGCACCAAATTCCATGAGAAATACATTGTGAAAGTTTGGTTGTGAAAAACCTTTGCTCCTGACTCTCTGTTTTTCATAAGAGAAACAAAATGTTTCCTTAAATGGTAGAATGATAACAGATTCTCAATATGTCAAGTTGAGAATCATAAATATCAGGATTTTATCAAATACATAGTATATTATAGTCTTCCAACCTCTGTGCTAGATACTGTACAAAAGAAATAGAAGTCATTGTCCCTGCCATTGGGATTTCTCTAAGTTATGGGAGATTAGACTTAAAAGTATGAAACAGCTAGACAAGACCCTAAGACTTACCTACTTAAAACAAGTCTTCTTACTCTATAACTTCAGAATCAAACTTTTTACTTCTCCCTTGCTTTCATTCTTTAAAAGTGCTTTAACAGACTTTTTGGGGGGAGGCGAGGATCAGAGTATATATTGTAGCTGATGAGAAACTTGAATTAGTATTAATGAAGAGGAAACTGCTCTTAGGAAAGTAATAATGCTTACATTTCTTACTAATATAATTTTATAAACAGAACTCTCCTTAGTTTTTAAATATTTTTATTGAAGTATCATTGATATACAACCTTATATTGGTTTCAAATATACAACACCATTGTTCAATAGTTACCCATATTATTAAATCTAGTGCAGTTATTATTTGTCAGTTACTATCTAGTGCAGTTACTATCTGTCAACATAGAAAAATGTTACAGAATCATTGACTGTATTCTCCATGCTGTACTACTATTCCCATGACCAATTTAAGATTGAAAATTTTTGTGCCCCTTTATCCCTCTCACCCTCTGCACCTACCCGCCCCAAACCCTACCCCATGGTAACTTAGTTTTTATAAGTATCTTTTAGTAGACCATATTTGGTTTTGAATTTCATATTTATACGCAATTTGCATCATTTTACATATTCCAACAGGTTCATGTTCTCAAGAAGAATTGTTCTTAGCAAATCCCAAGCCCACCTTAAATGAGCAAATATATGTCCCTCTTAAAAAAATTTATAATCAGGACAAAATTTATAATCAGGACAGTAAATGAATTTACTAGTAAGTGTTTCTGTTTTATAAATAAGAGTTCAAAGTCATTTTGAAACATATGTTTGCAGTATGAACATGGCCACAGCACAGATAGTGTAAATTTAGAGCAAATATATATTTTCATACTGGGGCAGAAATATGGTGTACATACTTACTAAAAGAAGCTTTGACATCTTATTCTGTAATCACATTCACATGATTCAGTGTCATTATTTTTTTTATTAAGCTATCATTGATATACACTCTTATGAAATGAAGGTTTCACATGAAAAACAATGTGGTTACTACATTCACCCATATTATCAAGTCTCCCCCATACCCTGTTGCAATAACTGTCCATCAGTGTAGCAAGATGCCACAGATGCCACAGAGTCACTTCTTGTCTTCTCTGTGCTACACCGTCTTCCCCATGATACCCCCACACCATGTGTATTAATCATAATACCCCTCAATCCCCTTCTCCCTCCCTCCCCACTTGCCCTCTCCTACCCCTCTCCTTTGGTAACCAGAGTCCCTTCTTAGAGTTTGTGAGTCTGCTGCTGTTTTGTTCCTTCAGTTTTTCTTCATTGTTATACTCCACAAATGAGGGAAATCATTTGTTATTTGTCTTTCTCTGCCTGGCTCATTTCACTGAGCATACCCTCTAGCTCCATCCATGTTGTTGCAAATGGTAGGATTTGTTTCTTATGGCTGAATAGTATTCCATTGTGTATATGTACAACCTCTTCTTTATCCATTCATCTACTGATGGACACTTAGGTTGCTTCCATATCTTGACTATTGCAAATAGTGCTACAATAAACATAGGGGTGCATATATCTTTTTAAATCTGAGAACTTGTTTTCTTTGGGTAAATTCCTAGGAGTGGACTTCCCAGGTCAAATGGTATTTCTATTTTTGGCTTTTTGAGGAACTTCCATATTGCTTTCCACAATGGTTGAACTAGTTTACATTCCCACCATCAGTGTAGGAGGGTTCCCCTTTCTCCACATCGTCACCAGCATTTGTTGTTCCTAGTCTTTTGAATGTTGGCCATCCTAATTGGCATGAGGTGATATCTCATTGTGGTTTTAATTTGCATTTCCCTGATAATTAGCAATGTGGACATTTTTTCATGTTCCTGTTGGCCATCTGAATTTCTTCTTTGGATAATTGTCTGTTCATATCCTCCGCCCATTTTTTAATCAGGTTATTTGCTTTTTGGGTGTTGAGGTGTGTGAGTTCTTTATATATTTTGGATGTTAACCCCTTATCAGATGTGCCATTGACAAATATATTCTCCCATACATCCTAAAGTATGTCAGTGTCATTATTTTTTAACAATGAAGATGTAAAAATAAGTGCTTCTACAGAAGAAAAATATTTATAAGCCAGACTGACATCACATATATCACACTCAAAGAACAAAGGAAAGAAGAGAGAAGACAAAATCCCAATATGCAGAACATTGTAGAAAGATCAGGTATCTTTAGAGTCAGACCTGAGTCTGAATTTCTTCTCTGATACTTAGTGACTTGTCAAGTTTTGTAACCTCTCTTGCCTTAGTTTTTTCCCTTACTTCAGAGGGTAGTAATGAGGACTAATCTAATGTATATAAAGTACTTGGTAAAGTTCCTGGAGCATAGTAAGTTTCTAATAATGGCAGTAGCTGCTCTTTTTCATCATTATTGTCATGGGCATCATTTTTTTCTTTCTCTCTTTATTGGAGCTGGTTATTCAATGGCCCGAGGCCTGTTTCATCTCCTCACCATTCACTTTCCTCTGACCCCCTGCTCTTTACTGCTGAACTCTTTCTTTGCTCTTCTGAGAACATCTCAAACTTAACATGTCCAAAACTAAATCCCTTATTTCCCCTATAATCTTTCCCATATCAGTTGGGGGTGGTGGACAAGAAGCCTAAGTGGGTACAGTGAAAAGGGAAGTAGGCCAGATTTAGGGTGCACAAAGATCCTCCAAAGCTCTCAGCCCTCAGCTCCTGACCCCGTAGTGTCCCTCTGGACTGAGGACAACCTTACTCCCACAGACTTTACATCTCATGTGTACTCCTGTGCCCCAAACCCTGGCCATCTCAGTTATCACCATTATCTTGCTACTGGTGAGTCCATGTAGTACAATAGGTGGGCTCCTGGTCCAGGGATAAGTTTTCTGGGTACTAATTTTGGTCCCTTCCTAACTCTGTGACTTTGGCTAAATCATAACCCTACTCTGTGGCTTAGTTTCCTTCTTGTAACATATGGGTTAAGACACTAACTAAGGTTACCATATAATTGTAGTCAAAACCAGGTCACTTTTGAAAGTCAAGTAGAGTTGTTAATTATAATTAGAGTGGCAAGCATCAACCATTATTCAGGGCAAACCAGCAAGTACAGTGACCCTAGCTACACTCAAGTCCCCTCCCATATTTATGAGGTTTGATTTTGTAAATGCACTCCTACAGTAAGAATGATTTGTTACAAAGTGTTGTTGCACATACTCAGTAATGCGAATGCTAATATTAAAATAATTTGGTAACTAAAACAGTCTATTAGTATTAAACTCTATAATCATTGCTAAAGTAGCATTAAGTTAAATTGGCTTTTATTGGTTAGCCACAGAACTCAGGCAATAAATAAAATATTGTTTTCCTGATAAACTATTTCAAGTCCAAATAGCTAATTTTGAACTGGTGTACTCTGTAGGTCCAATACAGCTGTATTTTACCTAGAAATCTGTATTCACCTCTTTCTGCCATAATTTGGCTTATTTTTTTATAGTGTCCAGTTTTATCACCTCTTGATCTGTGACTTCTCAGAAGAAAAGAGTGTAAGTCCTCTTATATATAAGCCAGCTCATATATACAAACACCTAAGTTGTTCATTCTGAAAATTTTCCATCTCTGACAGTTCCCTTTTTGAGGTTTGGTAAGCTAAGCCATATATATATATATATATATATATATATATATATATATATATATCGTACTTACTATGAGCCTGTTGTTATGTACTGTTCTAGGCACTTTACAGAGATGAACTCGCTGAGTACTCACCACAACCCAGTGAGACAAGTTATACTATTAGTTGCCACTTACAAAAGAATGAAGACAAGTTGAGTGACTTGTCCAAGTTCACACAGCAAGATGGATGGAGTCAGGCTCCAGTCTATACTCCTAACCACTGTGTTTTACAAGAATAAGTTTGACACTTTGTTTTGCTCTTAGTGAGGGTCATAACTTTTAGGATGGCAATTTATGAAAGCCTAAAGCTGTCTCTTCTCTCTGGTTTCATTAGATCTTCATATATCTTGCAGCCATGCATTTTGCCCAGAAGGGCATTCATTCCACAGAGTCTATGTAGGAACCCAGTCAATGACATACATTTTTTTGTTGAGTGTCCTGAAGGAAGTACAAGGTACTATGGAAGTTCAACAGTGGGAGAATTTTTTTTCTATGTGGGGAAGGGAAGTTTTCTAATGGATGAAACTTTGTTTTGTAGAATCCATAGAAAATGCCATTTCAGCAAAAGAGAGTAACATTAGGTAAATGAGAAAACTCAGGGTATTTACAGAAAATAGTAAGAAAACTGGAGTTTAAGGCTAATGAAAAGGAGTGATGGAAAATAAGGTTGAAAAGTATAGATTGTGGCAAGATCATGAAGGATCTGGAGGAGTAGACCAAAGAGTTTAGGTTCTTCCATAGAATGATATTTGCCATTCTCCCCACTCCCAACAAACTTGGAAGATCTGACCCATTCCTCTGATGCAGTGGATGCAGTGTGGTATAGTATGTAAGGGCTTGGGCTCCGGTTTCCACGGCTCGATACCTGTGCCAGCTTGGTGTGGTAGCCTCTCAGGGACTGTGTTTTCTCCTCTGTTTAAAGAGGCTACAAGTAGACCTACCTTGTGGGTTGTTACTAGGATGAAGTAAGATAATACATGTAAGATGCTTTTATTGTCTTATTATTTTAAAACCATCATCATCAGGAGCTGTCAATTACAGTGCATCTCTTTGACACAGACACTGTTCCAGCAGATGTTTCAAAGAAAAAATATCAAAGTGTGCCAACTGACACAAACTGAAAATTAGATCTTCACAGATGAAACCCCACCTTTAAGAGGAATCAGCACAGGTGAAGGTCTGGACAATTCTTGATATCCTGTAGCTTTGACTGAGTAAAGAATAAAAACGGGGACTGAGAACTTTAAAAGTTCCCACACTCCTAGGAAAAGATTGTTCTTGAGCCATGGGAACAAAAGCCACCAGAATTGAATTTAAATTCATTCAATCAATGAACAACTTGCCTTAATGAACATGCTTTAAAAGCCAGCCAATCAATGACAGTCTTTGCTTCTAAAGTAGCCAATTAGGAATGAATCCAGTCCAATAAATACACCTCTGAGGCAAACCAAACAACAGTAGTCCCACCAAAGTAACCATACTTCCAAGATGGCAGTAACCACTCATGCTTTTGAACATCTGCCAATACATGAACTCTGTTTCCCTGAAACCTTATATATAAGATCAGTAGTTTGCTCAGCTGGAGAGATTTTGCCTGATCCCAGCAAAGCTCCCTTACAATATGGAGCAATAAATTCAACTTTGTCTTTCTACTTTGGATACCAGAGGATGGTCTCATCCTTTGACATCCTTTATACATTCCTTTTAGTAAGTGCAAAAATCTTTAGGCACATTTTACTTTAATGTATTTCCCCAGATGGTATAAAAATAACAATTTGGATTAGTTTTATTATGCAGACCATGGGTATTTAGCTTTAAAATAAAAAAATGGTAGGGTGTTAAATATTTGGAAAAAAAATGAAAACTGTAAATTACAGAATGATTCAGATCATTATTTGGGGGGTCACCATTAACCAGGATTTTATTCTGGCAAATTTCTTGAGTAATGGTTTTTAGGCTTTCCAATTAAGTGCCTTTACATAGCTGTGTTATAGGACTTTTTGTAGATGATGTAAAAATTCCTCAAGGTCACGTCTGCAACCACAGCAGGATTCAGAATACGTCAGTAACAGCTTAACCAGAACGTTAGAAACCGATGGCTCAGCTTCTCTGGTCCTACCTTTATCTTTACCAGGACTGACTATAATGAAAAGACAATGCCTTGCTATACAGGGATCTAGCATGCTGTACTACCAATGAGGCAGGTAGTCATCTCATCTTCTGTGTATGACTTGCCTGGAGCCCAAGCATACCTATCTAGAAATTTAATTATAACTATGGATTTAGGAAAGTCTCAATTTTAAGACCCTAAAACCTAAGCTACATAGCATAATCACACCATTGTATCCACAAAATACAATCAGAAGACTAAAAAGGAATCTCAAAATTTCACCTGTTTCAGCTTCCTACCTTAAGGTAACCATATTAATCAACTCCAAAGCTAAAGTAGATATTGGCCAAGCTACTGTTCTTGGATACTTTATGTAGAAGGAAAACATGACCTAATATTTAATATTTAAGTAACTATTAACTTCCAGACAAAATATACTTTATTTACATTATTTCACTTAATCCTTTTTGCAGCCCTCCGAAATGTGTATAGTCTTCCCTACTTTCCAAGTGACAAATCTGAGAAACTGAAAGTATAAAAAATGTACCCAAAGTAATAGAAGTAGTTAAGTGGTAGATAAGATTTGAATTTAGATTTGTATTACTTCAAAAAAGTCTTTGTCTTACCTAATCCATCACAGGATAAGTAAAAGGACTGAGAACTTAACCTGGTAATTTCATTATTTGTTGGAGGATGGCAGGGGGAGGTCCTATACTCTAGGGCAGTGATCAGCAAACTTCTTTTGTCAACATTTTAGGCCTTGCAAGCCATGTGTTCCCTGTCATAGTACCCACCTCTGCTGCGATAGCACAACAGCAGCCATAAACAATATATATAAATGAGCATAGCTGTGTCCCAAAAAATTTTACTTATGATCACTGAAAACTGCATTTCCTATTATATTCATGTGTCACAAAATACTGTTCTCCCTTGATTTTTTAAAGCCATTTAGAAATATAAAAGCCTTTCTTAGCTTATGAGCCATATAGACAGTGAGCCAGATTTGACCTGCAGGCTGTACTTCGGTGACCCCTGCTGTATGGCTGTTGCTGGTAAGAAAACTCTATCAATGTCTTCGTACATTTTTAGGAATTCCCTTTCTAGACAAGTTCAGAAAGATCAACAAATATTTGTGAAAATCTCCTGTATGCCTAACACTGCTACTCAATATAAAAAGAGGACTCTCTTACATACAAAAGCAATTAAAAAAATAACATTAAGGTATAATTTATATACAGTAAAGTATGCTCATGTGAAGTGTAGAGTTTGATGAGTTTTGACATACATGTACACTCATATAACTGCCACCACAGTCAACATACAGGACATTACGTTCAGCCCCCAAAAAGTCCCTTCATGCCCTTTTGCAGTCAGTTGCCCTCCATGCCTGGCTCAAGGCAACCACTGATCTATTCTCTATCCCTATACATTACATTTTCCTTTTCTAAAATTTCATATAAATGAATGCAAGTATTTACTCTTTGTCTCCTTCTTTTGCTCAACATATGGTTTTGAAATTTATACATATTTTTACATGTGTTAGTAATTTGTTCCATTTGCTTAGTATTCCATTGTATGAATGTACCATAGTTGGTTTATCCATTCACCTGCTGATGAACATTTGGATTGTCTCCAGTTTGGAGCTATTATGAATGAAGCTTCTATTACCATTTATGTGCAGTTCTTGTATAAACACGTTTTCATTTCCCTTGGGTAAAAGACCCAGGAGTAGAATTGCTGGATCTTATGAAAAGCTGTGTTGTTTCACTTTATAAGAAATTGAAACTGTTTTCCAAAGTGATTATATCATTCTGCATCCCCATTAGTATGAGAGTTCCAGTTGCTCCACATCCTTGCTATCACTTAGTATTGTCAATCTTTGTACCTTTAGTCATTCCAGTGCATATAAAGGTATCTCATAGTGATAAAAATTTCCATTTATCTGATAACTAATGTTTTTATATGTCTTTCCATGGGTTTTTTGGACATTCATGTTTTCTTTTGTGCAGTTCAAATCTGACATCCATTGTTCAAATTGGGTTGACTTACTGAGTTGTAAGAGTTCTTATACATTCTGGACAAAATAACTTTTCAGATATATGTATTGGAAATATTTTCTCCCACTGTGCATAATGTTTTTATTTTCATGGCCATAAATTTTAACAGCAGAAGTTTCCATTTTAATGAAGTTCAGTTTATCAAATTTTTTATTATAGTTAGCACTTTTTAGTCCTAAGACATTTTTGCCTATCCCTAGGTAATGAGAGGCATTTTTCCTATATCTAATTTTAGAAACTTCCTGGTTTTAACTTTTATTTGGATCTCTGATCCATTTTGAGTTAATTTTTGTGTATGACATGAAATATGGTTTGAGTTTCATGTTTTTCCACATGAAATGCCTATTTGTTCCAGCACCATTTATTGGGAAAACTATCCTTCCACCCCTTGAATGACCTTAGTATCATTGTCATAAATCAATTTACTATATATTTATGTGGATCTTTTACTAAGTTTTATTCTGTTCTGTTGGTTTATAAGTCTATTCTTAGGCTACTCTTTTGAGCCTTAACCTGTTTTATTTATATATATATGTAAATTTTAGTCTCAAAAAAGATAATTTGCAATTCTCTTTAATTGCAAACTCTCTTCTTTATGTAGTTCTCAGTTCACTTATATGAGTATTTGTATTTTTACACGTATAGATATGCCAAATAACCAAAACTATCGTAGATGTTTTTCTCTCTGTGATTCCTGCCAAATCAACATCCTTTATTCTTTATTGTTAAAATAAGGATTTTTAGTGTGCTAACATTTCAACACCAGTAATAATTATACTTATGAATCGCTATGTGCTACTGTACCTCAAATTTTATGGAAGTCCAAGCTGATTACATCTGCACTTTTATACATGTCACTTCTTATCACTGCTTTTTCTAAGATGTTACATTAATTAAGCATTCTCCTTTTGTCCTTCCAACTCTATCCTCTGCTTGTTCGCTCTATTACGTCTCTAACCAATGACATTAGTCCCTTCTAGATCAAGAAAAGATGTATCTTCAAGTTTCTCAGTTATTCCTCTGCCTCTTTCTTTTATCCCTCCCATTAGAATGAGTCATCCTGTTTTCAGGGTTTGTTTACCTTCCTAATATCAAAGAAGTTCAGAGCTGTACTTCTGATTCTTTTACCTGCAGCTGAAGTACTTTTCAGGTAGTTCCATTTTTTAGCGATATCTATTACTCAGTTCTTATAGATTTCAAAGGTATCCTTGTAAATCTGTTTTCTGACACCATATGCCACCTAGCAAATAAAGTGAAAAAAACAGATCTCTGTACAGAGCATAGGCAAGGAAGGGTTTTGGTCATTGTTTCAGTTTTGTTTTTTTTTTAAGTTTCAGGTTAGTTTCTTATCATAAAACAACATATATGCATCACCATTAAAATTGCTCATAACCCCCACACTCAAAAACACCGCCTCAAATATTTTGTTGTGCTATTTTTAAAAACATTATTTCTCAAGTTTGAGTGATATATTGGAAAGGCATATAATAAATGGTTTTAAATGAATGAATATTGTTTTTTCAATGAAGCATTTGGCTGAGCAACCTGCAGAAAGGCCTCTTATTTAAAATGGGGATAGTATTAGAAGCAGGGCCATTTTAGGCTATGAGCAGAGGGCAAAGAAAGGGCACCTATGTTTTTCAGGCCTGAACAAGTAATTGAAGCTTTCCCCAATATTCTATGGATATTAACAGCATCCAAATAATTTACTTAGCATGTAGTAGAAAATCAGTAGATGTTAATTTTCTATAACTGTATATGTATGCCTTCTATTCATCCTTTTTTTCCTCTCATTATTAGAAATTCAAGAAACATCTCATTTGGCTGGACTTTTTCACGTTGTCATTTCCTAATGTTAAGTGACATTGTCACTGGTTCTTTGTATGATTGGAATGGAATGACATGGGCAGATGAGGGAGTGATCACTGCAGGATCAACTGGGCTAAGGTTAATGAACACCCAGTCAAAAATTATTACATTAAAAAAAAATTTTAATTGTATATTAAATGTCAAATAGATAAACAATGACTTGCAGAAGGTATAAAGAAGAATAATATGTGAATAGCAGGACACTCACCAGTCAGCTTAAGAAATATAACACTATCCACTCCTAGGAAATTACCCAAAGAAAACAGCTTCTCAAATTCAAAAAGACATATGCACCCCTATGTTTACCACAGCACTATTTACAATAGCCAAGATATGGAAGCAACCTAAGTGTCCATCAGTAGATGAATGGATAAAGAAGATGTGGTACATATACGCAGTGGAATACTATTCAGCCATACCATAAGAAAGAAACAAATCCTACCATTTGCAACAACATGGACGGAGCTAGAGGGTATTATGCTCAGTGAAATAAGTCAGGCAGAGAAAGTCAAATATCAAATGATTTCCCTCATTTGTGGAGTATAACAATGGGGCAAAACTGAAGGAACAAAATAGCAGCAGACTCACAAACTCCAAGAAGGGACTAGTGGTTACCAAAGGGAAGGGGTGGGAGAGGACAGATAGGGAGGGAGGGAGAAGGGGATTGTGGGGTATCATGATTGGTGCACATGGTGTGTGTGGGGGTCACAGGGTAGACAGTGTAGCTCAGAGAAGATAAATAGGGACTCTGTGGCATCTTACTACAATGATGGACAGTGACTGCAGTGGGGTATGGGGGGTACTCAATAATATGTGTGAGTGTAATAACCACATTATTTTTCTTGTGAAAACTTCATAAGAGTGTATATCAGTGATACCTTAATTTAAAAAATTTCCTAAAAACAAAACAAAAAAAGAAATATAACACTAGAATACCCTTGTACCTATGCCATTTTGAGACATCTGTGTGCTCTTTCCTCCTCCCTAGAGCAAACTTCTGATCCTGAATTGTAAGGCTAATAAGCCTTTGCTTTTCCTTATGATTTTACTGCATATACTTGAATACCTAAAAAATATATTTTTCAGTTGTGGGTGGTTTTGAAATTTATAAAAAAATGGAATCATGCTGAATATGTTTAAATGACTTTCTTCTTTCAGTATTGTGTTTGAGACTAGTTCATATGTGTAACTGTTGTTCATCTATTTTACTGCTATATAGTGTTCCATTGTGTAAATATTCCATAATTTATTCATCCATTCTTCTTTTAATGGATTTTTAGATAGTTTGTAGCTTTTTGCTATTAAAATTAAGGCTGTGAATATTGTCTGTGTCTCTGGAACACATTCATTTTAAGAGTTTCTTTTGGGCAGACAGTCTTAACCGTTTTTGTGCCATGAACACTTGGGAAGTTGGGTGACTATTACTGGTTCCTTCTCAAAATAAGGTTCATCCATTTCCCACCGTCTCCCACCTGCCACTTCACAGAAAAGTTCAGACCAAAGAAAAGATGATTTTATCTGAATATCAAGAGGAGATTTGAATTCCTATTGCCTGATAATCCTAAATTATTATTAGCAGGCACTTAAATGATAGATTTTAATAAGTAGGGTTCCCAGTCTGGATACTAGATTCAGCAAGTATATTCTTATGGGGAAATGAATTCAACTTTGTAAGTTAGGGGTTAGGAAAAACTGCACTTATTTGCTACTCCTTATGTTTATTTGTATCATATTTCTAAGCATTCCTCTCCCAAAGAAATCATCCTATCTTACACAATAAACACGGCTATTACTGGCAGTTGGGATATTGAGAGGATGCTACTGCATGGGAATGTTGATTCCAGCTCAGAGAAGGACCTGGCCACAGAATCAATATTGCCCAAAGCAAATATATATTCTTGTACTTTATATTTATTCAAATTCCAATAAATACATCTAGAACATGCTTAATTAGCTGGGCCTACAAAATTGCCTTTTCAGAAAGTAAATTTACCTGAAGAAGTTTTGCATATTTCATAAAAAGTAAACAATGTAAAAACAGCTTGGTTTGATTTTCAATGTGTTTTCCCAGTTGAAAAGCATGCATTCTTTAAATAATCATTTAGTTTTAAAATAAACCATGTTGTATTAAAAAGTATCTGATACTTATTGTGATTTTAATAATTGATCACACACAATTTTCCAAGGAAACACTGATACTCTCTGTTAACTTGCAGAAATAAATTATTTGAAACCTGCTTGAACCTTGCGTCATCACAGTGCCTTTAAAAAGAAATTGCATGGGAAGGGAACTTAAATAAATCCAGTTAATGGAGCAAAAATAGAGGGGGGAGTAGAAATGCAAAATTAAGGAGAGTGATCACAACAGTATGACAAGTTTCTTACCATTGTACTTCAGAGATAGAACAGACTATGAAGACATATAAATTTATTATTTTAAAGAAGCCCAAACTAAGACTCAGAGAGGTGAAAAATCATGTAGCTTGTTAGTGTCAGAAACCAGGTTCACACTCCTTTTACAATAACCTTTAAATAAAAATCATAAATTCTGAGAGCATAATAATCAATGAACAGTGATGATGGCACTAATATATATTGAGTACTTACTATGCACCAGACATTTGCTCAACCTTTTACATAAATTATCTTGTTTAATTTCTCCAATCATCCTGTGCTGTAGATAGTGGTAATCTCATTTCAGAGTTGAGGAAATGAAGGTTTAGGGGTTTTTCTCATTTGTTGACAGTAACACAATTACTCACCATAGAGCCCTTTCAAGAACAAAGATTTATTTCAAGCTTATGTGTATTTTGTTAGAAAACAAGAGATAAAGAGAAAGAAGACATGATTTTCTTCTCCCTGGGATTTACATGTTAGACCCCTAGAACCTAACATATAAGATGTATATATTAGATCAGCAGCTTTCAAATGTTTTGGACCACAACCCTCAGTAAGAAATATGTTTATATTGAAACTAATGTACACATATTTACACATTTTATTTAGATATAAATAAATGTAATTTCATAGATGAAACAAAAGCTTTATGAATTATCCTTGCTACATGCTATACACACTAATAGTTTCTTGTCTGTTCTGTTGTATTCTATTTTATTCTATTTCATAGACCAGTCACATTAAATTGATTTTGTAACCATTCCTGGGTCACATAGAGAAAAAAGATATTTTATATAGATTTTTTAAAAGGTATTCTATGTGTGTAAAACACTAGATACTAATCATCCTTCAGAGCTCCTTTAGCTATTTCTTCTACTTATCTCTGTGTTGTATTTGGATTGCTAATTTTGCTTTATTGATTTAAGAAATCTATGGACTTTGAGTAGGTAGGGATTTAACTGTCTTACCCCATGACTTATTTCACCAGCTTACGTCTTCCCCTAATGAGTGATGCTCAGTTTTTACTTCATGAATAAGTATTGTTTATATTCTGTGACTGTAGATATCGTTTATCATAGAGCTAAGTCATGTATTATAGTTCATTTCATTTGTCTTTGAATTTTTTCTAGAGATAATTTTCCTATTTTTTTCTCCTGCATACTTTTCTATATACCTATCCTTAATTTTTTTCCATGTGTTTTCATAACAGCAATCACACACCTATAACTAGTTTTTTGCCTCCAAAACTCTATCAGTTAATTTGCCAAATTGCCTCTGTCCTGGAGACTTTGTTTGCAGAGTGCTCGGTCATCCTGCTCTGTCTGGGCTCTGGCTCCCTTGCCCACTTCGCAGCTCTGTCCTGGAATTTACCCGCATACTCTCTTAGGCTGGCTCTTCTATTTCCTGGATCCCAGTTCTTTTTCTTTCTTGCTTCTCTCTCTCATTTTGCATCAACACATTTTCAAGAAAGTTCCAAGAAAGAGAATTGGGAGAAAACTTTTCTGAGTGCACCCATGTCTTGAAATGCCTTTAGGTTCCCCTTGACCCTTGGTTGATAAATTGCCTGGGCACAGAATTATGCACTGGGAATGCTTTCCTCACAGGATTTTGAGGGCATTCCTTCCTTGTCTCCCAGTGTTGCTGTTGGAAAAATCAGATTCTGTTTCTTCATATATAACCTATTATTTATTTTAGTCCTAGCAAATTTTCATTATGTCTTTCTATATGTCAAGCACTATTCGAAGTATTCTACATTGTTTAATCCTCACATCATCTCTGTGAGACAGGGATTATTTCCTCTATTATCAGGGAGGAGATTGAGGTGTGGGGGAGCCAGTAGCTTGGGAGTGGGAGAAGGCTGCTGACTGGCACTGTACCATTGCAGAAGGGGGACTGGCCATCTAATTGGGAGCCATCCAAATTTAAGCATCTGATCTCCTTTCTGAGGTATATTTTCCTGCCTGTCATTGTTTACGGAGCAAAATAAGGGTTAGCAGGAATCCCATTGTTAACCATGCAGACTTAAATTAATCCTCATTCTCAGCCAGTGTCATTGTTCCCAGCATCCTTGAGTCCTGAGTCTCTCCCATTCAGTTTCTCCAGAAAAAAATCCCTTTATTTTCTACCCGAGGAGGACAGTTGCAAGAATGATGAAAGGATGTAGACCTTTGCTCACTCCATACACAGAAAGTTTTTCCCTTTATTTCCTACCCGAGGAGGACAGTTGCAAGAATGATGAGGATGTAGACCTTTGCTCACTCCATTCACAGAAAGTTTTAAATAATTTATTGGTGTTAGCCTCAGCACCACTTGGTTCTTAACAAGACCAGACCTTTCATGAATTCTACAGGGTAAGCTGACTTCCTTTCTCAGGTATACCTCTGGGCAGGTATTTTAGCTTGGGCAGCTCAGCGAAGTGAGTTGCCACTGCCCTAGCTGCTTACATTTCCTATTAGGAAATACAAATGTTCAGAAATTATAGGAAATAAGATCCATTTACCACCCAGCTTTATCAGCCCTTAACAAATTATTTAAGCAAAAGTTTCAAAATGATCAATGAAACACATCATATATATGGTTGGTGTCCCCTGCATGTCACTTCCTGCCCTCATTTTATTCTCTCTGTAACAGTTTTCAGCATTCTCAGTTGGAATGTATGGTCACCAGACATGTTTTTATACTACTGCTATAGATAAAATATAATCTATAAATAAAATGTATTGTTTTTCAAAATTACAAACTTTATTAGAATCATATACTTTATATAATCTGCCTTCTTTATTCAACCTTCTGCTTTTGAGACAGAGTCCTATTGGTTCATGTAGTACTTTTTCATTCATTTTACCTTCCATTTAGGCTTCAGATATATGACCTAAGAGTTAGCCATTCTTCTAGCCATAGACATTTTAGGTTATTTCCAATTTTGTACTTTTATAACAATGGTGCAATAAATATTCTTGGACATTTCTCTCAGTATGCATATTATAGAGTTGTTTTGATAAGTAAGTGAGTTCATACATGTGAACCTCTTTGAACACTGCATGTGTTCAAAAAGAAGGGTCACTATTATTATTGTTTAAAAGTTTATTTTTGCTACTCAGATGGGTATGAAATGAATTTTAATTTGGTTTTAATTTGCATTCCCATATTAATAATGAGGTTGAGCATTTTTTCATATATTGGCACTTTAGATTTACTTTTCCATTCTATTGGGATATTTCTTTTCTTAGGAGCTTTAGGAATTCGCTATATATTCTCTCTAAATATTCTTAATACTAATTCTTTGTCAGCTGTATGCAATGCAGAGGTTCTTTTCCAAGCTTGGGGCATGATTTTTAACTTATTTACAGTATTTGTTTAACCACAGAAATACTTAATTTAATATGGCTTATAAATTAGTTCCTTTAATATATTATGCATTTTATTTATGAAATCATTCCCTACATCAAGTTCATAAAGACATTGTCTTATAAAACTACTCAAATATTGCTTTTCATACTTAAATTTTTACCAAGAATTTATTTTGAGAAATGAGGTAAGGATGCCATTTTATTTCTTTCTATACGAGTAAGCATTTGTCTCCTAAGTAGAGGATCAGCACACTTTTTTCTGTAAAAGGCCATGTAGTAAATACCTTCAGTTTTGTGGACCATGTGGTCTCTGTTACAACTACACAGTTCTGTCATCATAGTGACAAAGCTCTCTGACTCAGTTTCTCCAATGAACATTAGGGATAATAATAGTACCTATTTTGTGAGAATGTTGTAAGGACTAAATAATAAATGAAGTAGACAATAAGTAAATAAATGACTACGGTTGTGTTCTAATAAAATTTTATTTATAAAAACAGGCAGCAGGTTCAATTTGGCCCATGGACTATAGCTTGCCAACCCTTGTTCTAGGTGAATCTCCCACTCAATGCAGAAACTATACAAGTAACCAGTAAATTATATATACCACATAAGTATGATATGTATTACTTATAATATATTGCATAAATCTATATAATATTATAACATATATAGAGAGAGATTTATTTATTTCTGTTTCCTGCCAATCCCTTAGAAATTAGCTATCCTCATTCTCTCTGAAACTGTTGTTTCCTCCCCACAATTGCTCACTCCAGCAGCAGATTTCTTTATTGAACCTCCATATACTCCAATAATATAAAGTTTACTATAGAGAGCTCCAATTTTTTTTAAGTTGTTTTTTGGTAATTATTATCCTTTAGCCTAAAACTCTACCCTCTGAAACTGTATGTTATAAACTAGTGTCTCCTGATACCATAACAATCTTAAGTTGACATCTCCCACCCTCCCTGCCCAAGACAAACAGTTCTTGCTTTCATGGGAATCAGTTGTATGATATCATCTCCAGAAAGAATGATTCTCATGCATTCAATCAGATATTGAGCATTGGTCTTGTAAGCTGGTCACTTTGCCAGGCTCTGAAGACACAGGGGTAAGTAAATTGCTGTGCAAAGAGGGTGTGCAAAACAGAACACCCCATGCAGACATGGCCTGGCCCACTCAGGGTCCAGTGGGATGAGTCTCTTGGTCTGTACATTATGCCTCTGTTGATGTGACCTGAGGCCATGCTGCCTTCTCACCTTTCTCTTTATCCCCGTACACCAGGGCTCCTATTTATTACCTCAAAGTAGGTATGACAGATATTAGGCCCTTTTGGAGTTGTTTTCTCCAAATGAGGAAGTATAGGGTTCAGAGTATAAGAAGCTTGCCTAGTTTCATATAGCTGATACATGGCAGGACTGGGAACCAAGCACAGATCTCATAATATCCAAGTCCAGGATAATTTCTAATATTGCTTCCTCCACAAGTAAAACAGATGATCATGGTGAAACTTTCTGTGATTCCAAAACAGTCTCTGCCAATGAAACACTAAGGAAGAATCGACCTCATGCTAAAGAAAATAGGGCTTAAAGTACAACCTTTCTCTGTGACAGATGTCCAGAGACATCTAAAGTTCACTTGTTTGGAATAGGTGATGTCTTCCTTTTTGGACAACCCACTCTCCTTTTCGATAAAGGTGTCAGAGCTAAATTACAGCACATAAAATCTGGAACCCAATGCAGACACCTCACTTCCACGGCCTACTTGTTGGAATAGTGAAAGGTAACAGACTCTTGACGTCGTAGATCCTGGACCTTCTGTGGCTTTCTCCTGCATATACCAAGTGTTCCCAATATCTGAGTGGCTACAAATAATAATAGCAATGACACAGTTAAAATCTGCTAATAGCAGACATCTGAGAAGTTTATTATGTCCCATGCCCTGAATTATTTAGTGTATTATTAAATCCTTACAACCTTTTCATGAGGTTGGTGCCATTATTGTCTCTTATGTTCATTCAAAGAAATAGAATCAAAGAGGATAAATAGGGGCACAGCCAAGATGGCAGAGTGCATAGGACAGTGGGAATCTCCTCCCAAAAACAAATATATTTTTGAAAATACAACAAATACAACTAATCCTAAAAGAGAGACCAGAAGACACAGGACAACAGTCAGACCACATCCACACCTGCGAGAACCCAGCGCCTGGTAAAAGGGGTAAGATACAAGCCACAGCTGGACGGGACCCAAGGCCCCTCACCCCAGCTCCCAACGGGAGGAGAGGAGTCGGAGCAGGGAGGGAGAGGGAGCCCAGGACTGCTGAACACCCAGACCCAGCCATCCGCACCAGAGCGCAGACACAGTGCGTGCATGGGGTGCTGGATACTAGGGAAACAGGACAGTAAGACCTTTGAGCAGGTCCCGAAGCCGGCACCCCTGTGACAAAGAAAAGCGAATGCTTTTTGAAAGTCTTAAAGGGACAGAGACCTCACAGCTGGACAGAAGCATCCCGGATCACAGTCCAGCAGCTGGAAATTCCAGGGAACTCCAGGCGCACTAACCCCCTGGGCAACAGCTCTGAGACCCCTCATGGAGGTAAACAGCCAAACAGCCCCCCATCCATTACCCCTCTGGGGCTCACCATAGAAGAGCAGCAGCCTGAGTCTGACCATGCCCACAGCAAGGGAGCTTCCTCAATACCAGCTGGGCAAGATATAGAGACCCAGTCTACATGCAATTGCCCAACACAGGACACTAGGGGTCGCAGATGTCCCAGTAAAGAAAGGCCAGGAGCAAGTGGAAAAACTTGGCTCTCCCAGCTGACACAAGAGTCAATAGCTCACCATTGCACCTATCAACATGAAAACGCAAAAAAATTTGATCCAGACAAGACTAACCCAGACAGCTTTGACATCTGCTACATCTTCCCCTGAGAAGGAACCTGGGGAGATAGATTTAACCAGTCTTCCTGAAAAAGAATTCAAAACAAAAATCAACCATGCTGATGGACTTGCAGAGAAATATGCAAGAACTAAGGAGGGAGAATACAGAAAAAAAACAAGCTCTGGAAGGACTTCAAAACAGAATGGACAAGATACAAGAGACGATTAATGGACTAGAAAACAGAGAACAGTAACGCAGAGAAGCTGATGCAGAGAGAGATAAAAGGATCTCCAGGAATGAAAGAATTTTAAGAGAACTGTGTGACCAATCGAAATGGAACAATATCCGCATATAGGGGTACCAGAAGAAGAAGAGAGAGAAAAAGGGATAGAAAGTGTCTTTGAAGAAATAATTGCTGAAAACTTCCCCAAACTAGGGTAGTAAATGGCCTCTCAGACCACAGAGGTACACAGAACTCCCATGACAAGGGATCCAAGGAGGGCAACACCAAGACACATAATAATTAAAATGGCAAAGATCAAAGACAAGGACAAAGTATTAAAGCAGCCAGAGAGAAAAAAAAAAGGTCATCTACAAAGGAAAACCCATCAGGCAATCATCAGACTTCTCAACAGAAACCTTACAGGCCAGAAGAGAATGGCATGATATACTTAATGCAATGAAACAGAAGGGCCTCGAACCAAGAATACTGTATCCAGCACGATTATCATTTAAATATGAAGGAGGGATTAAACAATTCCCAGACAAGCAAAAGTTGAGGGAATTTGTCTCCCACAAACCACCTCCACAAGGCATCTTACAGGGAATGCTCTAGGTGGGAGCACTCCTAAAAAGAGCACAGAACGAAACACCCAACATATGAAGAAGGGAGGAGGAGGAATAAGAAGGGAGAGAAATAAAGAATCATCAGACGGTGTTTATAATAGCTCAATAAGCAAGTTAAGTTAGACAGTAAGATAGTAAAGAAGGTAACCTTGAACCTTTGGTAACCACAAACTTAAAGCCTGCAATGGCAATAAATACATACCTTTCAGTAATCACCCTAAATGTAAATAGACTGAATGTACCAATCAAAACACACAGAGTAATAGAATGGATAAAAAATGAAGACCCATCCATATGCTCCTTACAAGAGACTGACTTCAACCCCAAAGACATGTACAGACTGAAAGTCAAGGGATGGAAAAAGATATTTCATGCAAACAACAGGGAGAAAAAAGCAGGTGTTGCAATACTAGTATCAGACAAAACAGACTTCAAAACAAAGAAAGTAACAAGAGATAAAGAAGGACATTACATAATGATAAAGGGCTCAGTCCAACAAGAGGATATAACCATTATAAATACATATGCACCCAATACAGGAGCACCAACATATGTGAAACAAATACTAACAGAATTAAAGGAGGAAATAGAATGCAATGCATTCATTTTGGGAGACTTCAACACACCACTCACTCCAAAGGACAGATCCACCAGACAGAAAATAACTAAGGACACAGAGGCACTGAACAACACGCTAGAACAGATGGACCTAATAGACATCTACAGAACTCTACATCCAAAAGCAACAGGATACACATTCTTCTCAAGTGCACATGGAACATTCTCCAGAATAGACCACATACTAGGCCACGAAAAGAGCCTCAGTAAACTCCAAAAGATTGAAATCCTACCAACCAACTTTTCAGAACACAAAGGCATAAAACTAGAAATAAATTGTACAAAGAAAGCAAAAAGGCTCACAAACACATGGAGGCTTAACAACATGCTCCTAAATAATCAATGGATCAATGACCAAATCAAAATGGAGATCCAGCAATATATGGAAACAAACGACAACAACAACACAAAGCCCCGACTACTGTGGGACACAGCAAAAGCAGTCTTAAAAGGAAAGTATATAGCAATCCAGGCATATTTAAAGAAGGAAGAACAATCCCAAATGAATGGTCTAATGTCACAATTATCGAAATTGGAAAAAGAAGAACAAATGAGGCCTAAGGTCAGCAGAAGGAGGGACATAATAAAGATCAGAGAAGAAATAAATAAAATTGAGAAGAATAAAACAATAGAAAAAATCAATGAAACCAAGAGCTGGTTCTTCAAGAAAATTAACAAAATAGATAAGCCTCTAGCCAGACTTATTAAGAGGAAAAGAGAGTCAACAAAAATCAACAGAATCAGAAACAAGAAAGGAAAAATCATGATGGACCCCACAGAAAAACAAAGAATTATTAGAGACTACTATGAAAACCTATATGCTAACAAGCTGGAAAACCTAGGAGAAATGGACAACTTCCTAGAAAAATACAACCTCCCAAGATTGACCCAGAAAGAAACAGAAAATCTCAACAGACCAATTACCAGCAACGAAATTGAAGAGGTAATCAAAAAACTACCAAAGAACAAAACCCCTGGGACAGATGGACTCACCTTAGAATTTTATCAGACATCCAGAGAAGACATAATACCCATTCTCCTTAAAGTTTTCCAAAAAATAGAAGAGGAGGGAATACTCCCAAATTCATTCTATGAAGCCAACATCACCCTAATACCAAAACCAGGCAAAGACCCCACCAAAAAAGAAAACTACAGACCAATATCCCTGATGAATGTAGATGCAAAAATACTCAACAAAATATTAGCAAACCGAATCAAAAATACATCAAAAGGATCATACACCATGACCAAGTGGGATTCATCCCAGGGGTGCAAGGATGGTACAACATTTGAAAATCCATCAACATCATCCACCACATCAACAAAAAGAAAGACAAAAACCACATGATCATCTCCATATATGCTAAAAAAGCATTCGATAAAATTCAACATCCATTCATGATAAAAACTTTCAACAAAATGGGTACAGAGGGCAAGTACCTCAACATAATAAAGGCCATATATGATAAACCCCCAGCCAACATCAGCGAGAAGCTGAAAGCTTTTCCTCTGCAGTTGGGGACAAGACAGGGATGCCCACTCTCCCCACTGTTATTCAACATAGTACTGGAGGTCCTAGCCATGGCAATTAGAGAAAACAAAGAAATACAAGGAATCCAGATCGGTAAACTAGAAGTTAAACTGTCACTATTTGCAGATGACATGATATTGTACATAAAAAACCCTAAAGACTCCACTCCAAAACTACTAGAGCTAATATCGGAATTCAGCAAAGTTGCAGGATACAAAATTAACACACAGAAATCTGTGGCTTTCCTATACACTAACAATAAACTAATAGAAAGAGAAATCAGGAAAACAATTCCATTCACAATAGCATCAAAAAGAATAAAATACCTAGGAATAAACCTAACCAAAGAAGTGAAAGACCTATACCCTGAAAACTACAAGACACTCTTAAGAGAAATTAAAGAGGTCACTAACAAATGGAAACTCATCCCATGTTCCTGGCTTGGAAGAATTAATATTGTCAAAATGGCCATCCTGCCCAAAGCAATATACAGATTCAATGCAATCCCTATCAAACTACCAACAGCATTCTTCAATGAACTGGAACAAATAGTTCAAAAATTCATATGGAAACACCAAAGACCCCGAATAGCTAAAGCAATCCTGAGAAGGAAGAATAAAGTCGGGGGGATCTCACTCCCCAACTTCAAGCTCTACTACAAAGCCACAGTAATCAAGACAATTTGGTACTGGCACAAGAACAGAGCCACAGACCAATGGAACAGAATAGAGATTCCAAACATTAACCCAAACATATATGGTCAATTAGTATTCGATAAAGGAGCCATGGACATACAATGGGGAAATGACAGTCTCTTCAACAGATGGTGCTGGCAAAACTGGACAGCTACATGTAAGAGAATGAAACTGGATCACTGTCTAACCCCATACACAAAAGTAAATTCAAAATGGATCAAAGGCTTGAACGTAAGTCATGAAACCATAAAACTCTTAGAAAAAAACATAGGCAAAAATCTCTTAGACATAAACATGACTGACCTCTTCTTGAACATATCTCCCCAGGCAAGGGAAACAAAAGCAAAAATGAACAAGTGGGACTATATCAAGCTGAAAAGCTTCTGTACAGCAAAGGACACCATCAATAGAACAAAAAGATATCCTACAGTATGGGAGAATATATTCATAAATAACAGATCCGATAAAAGGTTGACATCCAAAATATATAAAGAGCTCACACACCTCAACAAAAAAAAAGCAAATAATCCAATTAAAAATGGGCAGAGGAGCTGAATAGACAGTTCTCTAAAGAAGAAATTCAGATGGCCAACAGACACATGAAAAGATGCTCCACATCGCTTGTCATCAGAGAAATGCAAATTAAAACCACAATGAGATATCATCTTGCACCAGTAAGGATGGCTACCATCCAAAAGACAAACAACAACAAATGTTGGCGAGGTTGTGGAGAAAGGGGAACCCTCCTACACTGCTGATGGGAATGTAAATTAGTTCAACCATTGTGGAAAGCAGTATGGAGGTTCTTCAAAATGCTCAAAATAGAAATACCATTTGACCCAGGAATTTCACTTCTAGGAATTTACCCTAAGAATGCAGCACTCCAGTTTGAAAAAGACAGATGCACCCCTATGTTTATCGCTGCACTATTTACAATAGCCAAGATATGGAAGCAACCCAAATGTCCATCAGTAGACGAATGGATAAAGAAGATGTGGTACATATACACAATGGACTATTACTCAGCCATAAGAAAAAAACAGATCCTACCATTTGCAACAACATGGATGGAGCTAGAGGGTACTATGCTCAGTGAAATAAGCCAGGCAGAGAAAGACAAGTACCAAATGATTTCACTCATATGTGGAGTATAAGAACAAAAGAAAACTGAAGGAACAAAACAGCAGCAGAAGCAGAGAACCCAAGAATGGACTAACAGTTACGAAAGGGAAAGGGACTGGGGAGGATGGGTGGGAAGGGAGGTATAAGGGCAGGAAGAAAAGAAAGGGGGCATTACGATTAGCATGTATAGTGTGGGGGGTGGGGCACGGGGAGGGCTGTGCAACACAGAGAAGACAAGTAGTGATTCTACAGCATCTTACTATGTTGATGGACAGTGACTGTGAACGGGGATGTGGGGGGGACTTGGTGAAGGGGGGAGCCTATGTAATGTCCTTCATGTAATTGTAGATTAATGATACCAAAATAAAATTTAAAAAAAAAAGAGGTTAAATAACTTGCTTGCAGTCAGCTAGTAGGTAATAAGAGAAGCTCTTAACCACATACTGTGCTTGCCCACTTGTCCAAAACCAGGAAACATGAATTTCCCAACTCTCTAAGCTCAAATCTCTTTTCAAACATCAGGAGTTTGAAAATTAGAGAATCTTCCTACTCTGAATGTATCGAAGAAAAAAACATTTATCTGATCTTAAAATTCAAGGCATCACAAAGGTCTGCCTATGGCTGGTATCCTAGAAAATACTCACATTTATCACCTTATATTTGAATAGCCCATTAAAATATTTGAACTCTATTTGTATCTATTTAGATGAGTAATTCCTCAGTGCACTAACCTTCTCGTTGTTCTTACCATAGCACTGAACTTTTCCTTGACAAGCCACCAATGGCCTTATAGTTAACAAATGAAGGGTTAGTTCTCCATCTTTATTTCATTTGATATACCTGCAGTAGGAGAATGTTTTTCCATCCTTTAATTTTCATTTCCTCCTTCATATGCCTTCTTCCTTCTTTACAGGTTTATCGTATAGAAAGAACTAGAAACATAACAATAGTTTTCCAACTGTACAATACTTTTAAAATAAGGATTATTGTGGTTTGAGGGCGGCTTGAAGAAAATGAAAAAATGTATGTGAGGAGTCAAGAAGGATGTTATTAATTATGGTATTTTGTGAAAGAAAATCTTTTTGTCAATTAAATATTCTTTTCAAGCTTGATACTTAGATGCCCGCTATTCCTTTCAGAAAACAATTAATTAGGTTTATGGCCATGTTTACTCAGCTAGGAATATTCAGGTGATAGGAGTAATTTCTGTATTCTCTTCTAGGTATTTACCTTGCTGTGGATTGCTGACTGGATGGTCCATCATTTCTGGAGGAAAGGAAAGGACCCAGACAGTTTCTCCATCCCCTACCTAACGGCACTGGGTGATCTGCTTGGGACAGCTTTGTTAGCCTTAAGTTTTCATTTTCTTTGGCTCATTGGAGACCGAGATGGAGATGTTGGAGACTAATAAATCCCACAGACTGCTCTCAAGTTACCAAGGAGGAAAACACAAGACAACCACTATGGCTCTTTTTCAGAAATCTCAAATCAGTAGTCTTACTTCTGCCAGGGTAATCTTCAGTTGGCCCTGATTCATTTAAATGGCCTTAACATTTTTAAAGGAATTTTTGTTAAAATCAGAATAAACAGTATTTGTGCTGCTCTTCTTAGAATAAATGATAATCTGACATAGACATAGATATAATAAGCTCAAGCTTAAATTAAATAGAAAAGAATAAAGTCTGTTTACAATGAATACTTATAAAACCACAGATGTAGCAGAAATGTACTTTATTATTGTTTAATTTATCATGCCAGGTTAGAGGAAACAAAGTTCTGGTTTAGCTTTTCTTGTCTCACAGATGTGTTGTACTGCATAGCACACAAAAATTGGAAGTTGCTCAACCAGTAAGAGTTTTAACTATGCTCTCTGCTGGCTGCGGATAAATCTGCCAATTACTTGTTCCTAACCTGACCTACATATGTTCTTCTGAGTGTAAGATAAACTCAATTTTACCTTGTTTTCTTTGTGCCAATGTTAATTTAATTTCTTTGCAGACTAAGCTTTAAACATAGAATGATCTTGAGAAATTGTTAATGAAAAGAATGGGTCATTTTTGATCATTGATTTGTTAAAAGAATGTTGATCTTTTTCAGAAGACTTAATAGTCAAAAAGATAACCTGAGCTGCATCTGTAGAGACACGATTGTGTGAGAATTTGTGTGTGTGTCTGTGTGTGTGTGTGTGTGTGAGAGAGAGACAGACAGACAGACAGAGAGACAGAGAGGGAAGCTTTTGATGGAGAACTGAATCTTGGATTGTTGATAACAAAGATCATAGTGCTATTGGAAAATTAGCATTATATGCTTATTCTTAAATACATTTCATTGATATGCTTTTACATTTGGTCCAGAAATTTGCTAATTCCCAGAACTTAGTATTTGTTACCTAGGTTATAATTAATAGTTTCTTATTAAATAAAATGGTGCCACTTATTATAACCAATATATTGTAAGATTTAAAATGAGCAAGTAATTCATTTCCTGTTCTGAAGAAGTCTATTGGAACCTTAGGCTTACCATTTTAAAAGAGAAGTTGGTGGGTTCAGCTATTGTTCATGCCTGTATGTATCTATTTACTCAAGCTTATTTCTACATGGGACTCTATCATATACATTGCTATGTTATCAAATACTGTCCTAAAACTCTGTTCTGTATTCCAAACACCAACACTTTAGTTATGCACTAGGTAAGCATTTTTATATCACATATAGTTCATTTTAAAATATGCAGTGGAAATTCTCAAGACCATCAGATAATTATTTAACAGATAAGGGAAGAAAAAAATGCACATTAACTTTGATCATCATGGTTTAAGTTGTGAGTTAATGATAAATAATTGGTTGTTTATAAATATTAAGTGTTCCTATTAAGCTCATTAAAATAAGAAGACCTGTGGTTTAGAGTTATATATTTTTGCTTATTTTTCAACTTTAGTTATTACATTCTTCTGTCTTACAATGAAGCTTCTAAGGCAGAGAACTGAACTAATTATACAATTTCTCCTTTGGAGAGTTTTAAAATGTCACATAGTGAACATTCTTATAAAAGAAAGAATGATTAAGTTGATGACTGTTTAGCTGCAAAGATTTCTTATTTTCAAAAAATCCATATATAATTTCTTTGATTTCATTGTAAAGCATTTGTAAATTACTTATTTCCATTTGGGCTGTATGATTCTTAAGCATTTACATTTTCCAGTGATTTCTGTTTTGATTTTTTAACATAAAAATATACAGCAAACCATTTTAAAAGCATATCCAACAACTTTTGTGCATCATATATTTTGAAACACATTCAAATATACTACATTATTTAGTACTCACAGCAGTACCTATGAAATAGGTCAGGTAGATATTCCTATCTCTATTTTACAGCAGGAGAAACTAAAACTCAGAGAGGTTATGTACAGCTGCACAGTGACCAAATTGTGATGGAAGTCTAGGTCTCTGATCTGCTGAGCCAGTACTCTTCCTGTGACCCTCCAAATGTACCAGGGGTACCAACTAATTAACTGAGAGTAAATAAACTTGGAGAACCTCATTTTCTAATGTGGAATAGAGAATTGCTACATCTTTTAGATTTCAGTCAGGGAAACGTCCAGTTGGTATATCGTGATGGTAAGTATAACATTATTCATGTTCCTAAGACCAAGGAAAACAACTGATAAATGAAAACTTTAGAATAAAGAACAACGCCTTATTTCATAGAACATGTAATTGCCACCACCCTTCCTAGATCCAACCATTTCCCATAGAAGCAATTAAGTAACTAGGATGACTAATGTGAGTTCTGTCTTTCTCTTTTGCTACCCAATCTTGCTTACAACAACAAAATGTCTAAAAGGCATGTAACAGGGAAAACAAAATAAAGGGAAAAAAATCAGTCATCAATTTGGCTGAATTAATTTATAAAAGGAATGTAGCTTCCTTTTAAAAAATCTTTCTGGTTTTTTGAAAGCCTTTAGATATGTATGCAACTGATAAGATAACTTATTTACCCACAAAAATCATTTATTATCAGTCTTATATAATGTAAATTCTCAGTATTTATTCTTATACAATGTGAAAACTGCTTCCCAAACTTCCTCCTTTCACTAATTTATCAGACATATTATTTATACACAGGTAATCTTTTTGAAAATATGTTTTAATCCTTGCCCATCAGCCATTTTTTTCTTTAAAAAATAAAATTTCTACTTGGAAAAGGGGGGAGCCTAGTAAACATAATGTCCTTCATGTAATTGTAGATTAATGATACCAAAATAAATTTTTTAAAAAGTGAAAAAATAAAATAAAATTTCTTAGAATATGATAAAATGGAAACTTACGGTAATGTACCTTTTGAAAGACATAAGTTCTACATCATAGACCATCAATAATATAGTCAAATGAAGTACATTTCCAAAAGTCAGGAATTGAGCTTCCTTGCCTTATAACGTATCTATGGATGGTATACCCATTTATAATGGGCATCAGCCATCTGAATTGTTGCAAACTCAAATAAGAATAAAGTTTAAGAGATACTTGCCCAAACTTGTACTTCCTTCACAATAAACTGCATGAACATCGAACCTGTGTGGAACTCACCCACAAGAGCCTGGGGTGATCTATGTATACATGTTGTGTTTCTGAGTATAATAAATTGGGCTTTGACCATACCTAGACCTCCAAGCCGTTGCTTACCACTTTCTCACTGTTAACTACTCTCCTCACTTTTCAGCTTAGATTCCTGTGTCCATCATCCATATATGCTCAGCAGCTTC
This sequence comes from Manis javanica, assembly GCF_040802235.1. Taxonomy (NCBI): domain Eukaryota; kingdom Metazoa; phylum Chordata; class Mammalia; order Pholidota; family Manidae; genus Manis; species Manis javanica. The sequence goes on along the minus strand of NC_133165.1, from coordinate 103,311,874 downwards.
TCTCATACTTTCTGGACAGCTCTGGTTAAACACAGCTCTCTGCCTGTGCTTTCTCTGAGCCAGAGCAGCTAAATATGACTCATGAAAACACATGACTGCTTGGATAGTTCTTTATGTTTATAACCTCAGTCACCAAGTTAATCCTCAGCTGTCCAGCAGCCTACTATATTTCTCTCATCACTTCGCTCTCTGGGAGGTCAGGCTTTTGTCCCCACCACTCCACTGAAGGGTACACCTGTCATGGTCACCAGCAGTCTCCATGTAGCCAAGTCCAGTGATGAATGCTCAATAAAAATTCTCATCTTATTTGGTCCCTAAAAGTATTTGACAGAAGTCTCCTTCCTCCTTGAGATGCTTTCTTCACTTACCTTCCAAAAAAGTCTGCCTTTTACTCTTTTTTCTGCATCACTGGAAGCCCCTTTGTCATCTTGCTGGTTGTTTCTCCTTTTCTCAATTTCTAAATTTTGGAATGCCCTACAGCTCAGGTTTTACCTCTTCTGTAACTTTTTTCTCCTTAGGTAACCTCATCCACCTTACTGTTTCAAATGCCATCTATATGAATTATTCCCAAATTATTTCTTCAGCCCAGACTTCTCATCAGAGTTCCAGATTTGTATTCTCAAATGCCTGCTGGACAGCCCCACTGGAATGACTACTAGACATCTCAAATATTTGAACAATGCTATCCACCACTTTGACCTGATTGACACATAGACCACTATATATATGCAACTACAGAATACATGTTAAGGACTAATCTTACTACATAAAGAGCTTCTACAAACATGAAAGAGAAATACCACCAACCCAATGACTAAGAACAACAAATGCTGGCAAGGATGCAGAGAAAGGGGAACCCTCCTACACTGCTAGTGGGAATGTAAGCTAGTTCAACCATTGTGGAAAGCTGTATGGGGGTTCCTCAAAAAACTAAAAATAGAAATACCATTTGACCCAGGAATTCCACTCCTAGGAATTTACCCAAAGAATGCAAGTTCTCCGATTCAAAAAGACATATGCACCCCTATGTTTACCGCAGCACTATTTACGATAGCCAAGATATGTAAGCAACCTAAGTGTCCATCAGTAGATGAATAGATAAAGAAGAGGTTGTACGTATACACAATGGAATACTATTCAGCCATAAGAAACAAATCCTACCATTTGCAACAACATGGATTGAGCTAGAGGGTATTGTGCTCAGTGAAATAAGCCAAGCAGAAGGAGACAAATACCAAACGATTTCTCTCATTTGTGGAGTATAACAAGGAAGCATAACTGAAGGAACAAAACAGCAGCAGACTCACGAACTCCCAAGAAGGGACTAGCAGTTACCAAAGGAGAGGGTGGGTGGGGAGGGAGGGAGAAGGGGATTGAGGTGTATTATGATTAGTACACATGGTGTGGAGGGGATCATGGGGAAGACAGTGTAGCACAGAGAAGATAAGTAATGACTCTGTGGCATCTTATTACACTGATGGACAGTGACTGCAAAGGGGTATGGTGGGGGGGGACTCAATAATATGGGTGAATGTAATAACCACATAGTTTTTCATGTGAAACCTTCATAAGAATGTATATCAATAACTTAATTTAAAAATCTATTAAAAACGTTATGAGACAATCAGGAAAATTTGAACATGGATAGGATATTTGATGATATTAGGAATTATTTTCAATTCTTAAGGTGTGAATATGATATTATAGTTATTTTTAAGGTAATTATTAACTTTCAAAGATATACACTGAAATATATATAGGTGAAATCTCAAAACGTCTAGGATTTGTTTCAAAATAATCCGAGAGAGGGAAGAGTAGATGAAACAAGATTGGCCAACAGTGGTTATTGAAGCTGGGTTGGGGGGGTAACATGGGAGTCATTACACAACTCTCTCTACTTTTGTATATGCTTGAAATTTTCTATAATAAAGAGTTTAAAAGAAAAAAAATCCAGGTGCTCAATATCACTAAAGAAATGCTAATTAAAATCACTCTGAGATGCCAATTCTCACCTAGCAAATTGGCAAAAATTCAAAACTAGATAAAACATTTAGATCAATAGGAAAAAATACTAAATTGCTGGTGGTAAATGATGTATTCCATGATAAAATGATAACAGCTCTATAGAAGAGAATCTGGTCCTGTCTACGAAAATTAGACACACTTCCCATTTGATCCTCCAGGCACACTATTCCCACCGTTAGACCCAGGCAAGTGAAGTGCCTGTCCTGGGTCCACTGCCACATGCAGTAGTTGGGAAACTAGCTAGCAGGCCAAATCCAGTTCACTGCCTGTTTTTTTTTTTAAATAAAGTTTTATTAGAATGCAACCATGCCCACATGTTTACATGTTGTCTTTGGCTGCTTTCCCTCTACAACAACAAAACCTGAGTAGCTGTGAAAGAGACCATATAGTCTGCAAAACCTAACGTATTTACTCTCTGGCCCTTTACACACAAAAAATTTCACCCACCTCTGCTTTAGAGTGAATTCCTCAAAACTTATTTCTAAGTCTCCCTCAGGTACCTGGGACTAGCTGGGATCAGCAGTGCCATCCAGGCTGGGTGCTCCAACCTGAAACTGGTCTTGTATGGGCTCCAGTGGCCAGAAGCATGTACCTCACAGTTTTGTAAGTCACCATCCAATGTCTGGAACCAGCCAGGTGTTCCCTAGTTCTTATTTCTCCCTTAGGAAGAGCCCCTTATATAGGGTCAACCAGATGCTCCCAGGAATTCAGAGACTCTGCCTGTGGTGTAGTCCCGTGACTCTAAGGCTGGCCCCAGTTCCAAGAAGGCAATGTGGTGGGTGAGCCTATCACTCTCACTGGCCAGAATGATAATGGGTTACTAGAATACTAGAATTGTGCTGACATGGTGATTTGGAGTCACTCTCGTGTCAGATGCAGGACAAGTTCAGAGCTTGGACTGTTGATGGTCCATGACCAACCTTTGGACTTGAGCCTCAGATCTCTTCTGTCCACATTCTGACCACGGCATTGTCTCTCGTCTAGAGCATCCAAGTGTGGTGGGGTGGTGGCAGGCATCCTCACTCTGTGCACTCCCACAGCTTGCACCTGGGAAGGTCTCCCCACCCTCCTGCAGACTGTGTGCCACATGGTAATCCCCCGAGAGTGGCCAGTCCTTGCACCTCTGAAGGCTTTCAAGACCACTGATGCACAACTGGCCCTTCCAACTGATGTCCTCTCTTGTCTCCAGTTGGTGAGATGATGTTATGCTCTCCCAGGTCAGCCTTAAATTGTTCTGGAACATTCATTGTGCAGATGAAACTATTCTCAATCTGCTCCTGGGCCCTCGCCTAGCCTCCCCACTGGTGACAGTGTGTGGAATGCAGGGCTGTTAAAAAAATATTCAATAACACTTGTTAAAGATGGAAAGGCGAAGCTTATTTAGGGCTATCATGATAGGTACAGGGACAACTGCAATGGGCTTTTACAGTGGGAGAGAGAGATGGCGTTCAACTCCGAATACAGTGTAGGCAAGTGGGAATTTATAGCCAAGGAGCAGGGGTTGGTGGTGATTGGATGGGAAACTACTACAAGAAAACATCAGGGGTAAAGGGCAATTCTGGCTAAACTGACCTAACAGGATTCTTTGCTGAAGACAGGCCAGGGTGATTGGACATTGCCTAGGGGATGATGGAGGAAAAGGAACCCAATCAGATACTGAGGGTGATCAGATACAAGGGTGGGCGGGTTCTGATGACAAGCTTTGAGGAGGTCATTGGAAGCCAGTATCCAATGGGGAGCAAGATGGATGATGTAGTTGGAAATGTTGTAAACAGCATTAAATAAATGGTATTAGAGAACTGCAGAGGCCAGAAAATCCATATTATTTTAGTACAAATAGGTTCTGGAGAGCCAGAGCATAGCAAGTAATAAGGGTTTTGCTACCTTTATCTTTTTTTAATATATTTATTTTTTTATTTTTTATTTCTTATTTTTTTTTATTTTAGTATCACTAATCTACAATTACAGGAAGAACATTATGTTTACTAGGCGCCCCCCCTTCACCAAGTACCCCCAAAATACTCCTTCACAGTCACTGTCCATCTGCTTAGTAAGATGCTGTAAAATCACTACTTGTCTTCTCTGTGTTACACAGCCCTCCCCGTGCCACCCCCCCCACTATACATGCTAATCATAATGCCCCCTTTCTTTTCTTCCCGCCCTTATCCCTCCCTTCCCACCCATCCTCCCCAGTCCCTTTCCCTTTGGTAACTATTAGTCCATTCTTGGGTTCTGTGCTTCTGCTGCTGTTTTGTTCTTCAGTTTTCTTTTGTTCTTATACTCTACATATGAGTGAAATCATTTGGTACTTGTCTTTCTCTGCCTGGCTTATTTCACTGAGCATAATACCCTCTAGCTCCATCCATGTTGTTGCAAATGGTAGGATCTTTTTTTCTTATGGCTGAGTAATAGTCCATTGTGTATATGTACCACATCTTCTTTATCCATTGATCTACTGATGGACATTTAGGTTGCTTCCATATCTTGGCTATTGTAAATAGTGCAGCGATAAACATAGGGGTGCATCTGTCTTTTTCAAACTGGAGTGCTGCATTCTTGGGGTAAATTCCTAGAAGTGAAATTCCTGGGTCAAATGGTATTTCTATTTTGAGCATTTTGAGGAACCTCCATACTGCTTTCCACAATGGTTGAACTAATTTACATTCCCACCAGCAGTGTAGGCGGGTTCCCCTTTCTCCACAACCTCGCCAACATTTGTTGTTGTTTGTCTTTTGGATGGTAGCCATCCTTACTGGTGTGAGGTGATATCTCATTGTGGTTTTAATTTGCATTTCTCTGATGACAAGCGATGTGGAGCATCTTTTCATGAGTCTGTTGGCTATCTGAATTTCTTCTTTAGAGAACTGTCTATTCAGCTCCTCTGCCCATTTTTTAATTGGATTATTTGCTTTTTTTTGTTGAGGTGTGTGAGCTCTTTATATATTTTGGATGTCAACCTTTTATCAGATCTGTTATTTATGAATATATTCTCCCATACTGTAGGATATCTTTTTGTTCTATTGATGGTGTCCTTTGCTGTACAGAAGCTTTTCAGCTTGATATAGTCCCACTTGTTCATTTTTGCTTTTGTTTCCCTTGCCTGGGAAGATATGTTCAAGAAGAGGTCAGTCATGTTTATGTCTAAGAGATTTTTGCCTATGTTTTTTTCTAAGAGTTTTATGGTTTCATGACTTACGTTCAAGCCTTTGATCCATTTTGAATTTACTTTTGTGTATGGGGTTAGACAGTGATCCAGTTTCATTCTCTTACATGTAGCTGTCCAGTTTTGCCAGCACCATCTGTTGAAGAGACTGTCATTTCCCCATTGTATGTCCATGGCTCCTTTATTGAATATTAATTGACCATATATGTTCAGGTCAAAGTTTAGAGTCTCTATTCTGTTCCACTGGTCTGTGGTTCTGTTCCTGTGCCAGTACCATATTGTCTTGATTACTGTGGCTTTGTAGTAGAGCTTGAAGTTGGAGAGTGAGATCCCCCCCCCCACTTTATTCTTCCTTCTCAGGATTGCTTTAGCTATTTGGGGTCTTTGGTGTTTCCATATGAATTTTTGAACTATTTGTTCCAGTTCATTGAAGAATGCTGTTGGTAGTTTGATAGGGATTGCATCGAATCTGTATATTGCTTTGGGCAGGATGGCCATTTTGACAATATTAATTCTTCCAAGCCAGGAACATGGGATGAGTTTCCATTTGTCAGTGACCTCTTTAATTTCTCTTAAGAGTGTCTTGTAGTTTTCAGGGTATAGGTCTTTCACTTCTTTGGTTAGGTTTATTCCTAGGTATTTTATTCTTTTTGATGCTATTGTGAATGGAATTGTTTTCCTGATTTCTCTTTCTATTAGTTTATTGTTAGTGTATAGGAAAGCCACAGATTTCTGTGTGTTAATTTTGTATCATGCAACTTTGCTGAATTCTGATATTAGCTCTAGTAGTTTTGGAGTGGAGTCTTTAGGGTTTTTTATGTACAATATCATGTCATCTGCAAATAGTGACAGTTTAACTTCTAGTTTATCGATCTGGATTCCTTGTATTTCTTTGTTTTCTCTAATTGCCATGGCTAGGACCTCCAGTACTATGTTGAATAACAGTGGGGAGAGTGGGCATCCCTGTCTTGTGCCCAACTGCAGAGGAAAAGCTTCCAGCTTCTCGCTGTTCAGTATGATGTTGGCTGGGGGTTTATCATATATGGCCTTTATTACATTGAGGTACTTACCCTCTATACCCATTTTGTTGAGAGTTTTTAACATGAATGGATGCTGAATTTTGTCGAATGCTTTTTCAGCATCTATGGAGATGATCATGTGGTTTTTGTCCTTTTTTTGATATGGTGGATGAAGTTGATGGATTTTCAAATGTTGTACTATCCTTGCATCCCTGGGATGATCCCACTTGCTCATGGTGTATAATCCTTTTGATGTATTTTTGAATTCTGTTTGCTAATATTTTATTGAGTATTTTTGCATCTACGTTCATCAGGGATATTGGTCTGTAGTTTTCTTTTTTGGTGGGGTCTTTGCCTGGTTTTGGTATTAGGGTGATGTTGGCTTCATAGAATGAGTTTGGGAGTATTCCCTCCTCTTCTATTTTTTGGAAAACTTTAAGGAGAATAGGTATTATGTCTTCTCTGTATGTCTAATAAAATTCCGAGGTAAATCCATCTGGCCCAGAGGTTTTGTTCTTGGGTAGTTTTTTTATTACCGTTTCAATTTCATTGCTTGTAATTGGTCTGCTTAGATTTTCTGTTTCTTTCTGGGTCAGTCTTGAAAGGTTGTATTTTTCTAGGAAGATGTCCATTTCTTCTAGGTTTTCCAGCTTGTTAGTATATAGGTTTTCATAGTAGTCTCTAATAATTCTTTGTATTTCTGTGGGGTCCATCGTGATTTTTCCTTTCTCATTTCTGATTCTGTTGATGTGTGTTGACTCTCTTTTTCTCTTAATAAGTCTGGCTAAAGGCTTATCTATTTTGTTTATTCTCTCGAAGAACTAGCTCTTGGTTTCATTGATTTTTGCTATTGTTTTATTCTTCTCAATTTTATTTATTTCTTCTCTGATCTTTATTATGTCCCTCCTTCTGCTGACCTTAGGCCTCATTTGTTTTTCTTTTTCCAATTTCGTTATTTGTAACATTAGACTATTCATTTGGGATTGTTCTTCCTTCTTTAAATATGCCTGGATTGCTATATATTTTCCTCTTAAGACTGCTTTTGCTGCATCCCACAGAAGTTGGGGCTTTGTGTTGTTGTTGTCATTTGTTTCCATATATTGCTAGATCTCCTCTTTAATTTGGTCGCTGATCCATTGATTATTTAGGAGCATGTTGTTAAGCCTCCATGTGTTTGTGAGCCTTTTTGCTTCCTTCGTACAATTTATTTCTAGTTTTATACCTCTGTGGTCTGAAAAGTTGGTTGGTAGGATTTTAATCTTTTGGAGTTTACTGAGGCTCTTTTTGTGGCCTAGTATGTGGTCTATTCTGGAAAATGCTCCATGTGCACTTGAGAAGAATGTGTATGCTGTTGCTTTTGGATGTAGAGTTCTGCAGATGTCTATTAGGTCCATCTGTTCTAGCGTGTTGTTCAGTGCCTCTGTGTCCTTACTTATTTTCTGTCTGGTGGATCTGTCCTTTGGAGTGAGTGGTGTGTTGAAGTCTCCCAAAATGAATGCATTGCAGTCTATTTCCTCCTTTAATTCTGTTAGTATTTGTTTCACATATGTTGGTGCTCCTGTATCGGGTGCATATGTATTTATAATGGTTATATCCTCTTGTTGGACTGAGCCCTTTATCATTATGTAATGTCCTTCTTTATCTCTTTTTACTTTCTTTGTTTTGAAGTCTATTTTGTCTGATACTAGTATTGCAACACCTGCTTTTTTCTCCCTGTTGATTGCATGAAATATCTTTTTCCATCCCTTGACTTTCAGTCTGTGCATGTCTTTGGGTTTGAGGTGAGTCTCTTATAAGCAGCATATAGATGGGTCTTGCTTTTTTATCCATTCTATTACTCTGTGTCTTTTGATTGGTGCATTCAGTCTATTTACATTTAGGGTGATTATTGAAAGATATGTACTCATTGCCATTGCAGGCTTTAAGTTTGTGGTTACCAAAGGTTCAAGGTTACCTTCTTTACTATCTTAGTGTCTAACTTAACTCGCTTATTGAGCTATTATAAACACGGTCTGATGATTCTCCCTTCTTATTCCTTCTCCTCCATTCTTCATATTTTGGGTGTTTTGTTCTGTGCTCTTTTTAGGGGTGCTCCCACCTAGAGCATTCCCTATAAGATGCCCTGTAGAGGTGTTTTGTGGGAGGCAAATTCCCTCAACTTTTGCTTGTCTGGGAATTGTTTAATCCCTTCATATGTAAATGATAATTGTGCTGGATACAGTATTCTTGGTTCGAGGCCCTTCTGTTTCATTGCATTAAGTGTATCATGCCATTCTCTTCTGGCCTGTAAGGTTGCTGTTGAGAAGTCTGATGATAGCCTGATGGGTTTTCCTTTGTAGGTGACCTTTTTTTTCTCTCTGGCTGCCTTTAATACTTTGTCCTTGTCTTTGATCTTTGCCATTTTAATTATTATGTGTCTTGGTGTTGCCCTCCTTGGGTCCCTTGTCATGGGAGTTCTGCGTGCTTCTGTGGTCTGAGATGCTATTTCCTCACCTAGTTTCGGAAAGTTTTCAGCAATTATTTCTTCAAAGACACTTTCTATCTCTTTTTCTCCCTGTTCTTCTTCTGGTACTCCTGTGATGCGAATATTTTTACGTTTTGATTGGTCACACAATTCTCTTAATATTCTTTCATTCCCGGAGATCCTTTTCTCTCTCTCTGCATCAGCTTCTCTGCGTTCCTGTTCTCTGATTTCTAGTCCATTAATGGTCTCTTGCATCTCGTCCATTCTGCTTTGAAGTCCTTCCAGAGATTGTTTTATTTCTGTATTCTCCCTCCTCAGTTCTTGCATATTTCTTTGCAAGTCCATCAGCATGGTTATGACTTTTGTTTTGAATTCTTTTTCAGGAAGATTGGTTAAATCTATCTCCCCAGATTCCTTCTCAGGGGAGGATGTGGAAGATGTCTGGGTTAGCCTGGTCTGGATCAAATTTTTTTGCCTTTTCATGTTGATAGATGCAGTGGTATGCTATTGACTCATCTGTCTGCTGGGAGAGCCAAGACCCTTTCCACTTGCTCCTGGCCTTTCTTTACTGGGACAATAGTGCCCCCTAGCAGCTTGTGTTGCACAGTTGCACATAGACTGGGTCTCTGTTTCTTGCCCAGCGGCTATGGGGGAAGTTCCCTAGCTGTGGGCATGGCCAGCCTCAGGCTGCTGCTCTGCTATGCTGGGGCCCTGCTGGAGGGAGAAGGGGAGGGGGGCTGTTTATCGCCGTGAGGGGTCTCAGAGCTGCTGCCCAGGGGATTAGGGTGCCCGGAGTTCCCTGGGATTCCCAGCTGCTGGGCTAAGTGTTCCAGGATGCTTCCATCCAGCTGTGGGGTCCCTGTCCCTTTAAGACTTTCAAAAAGCACTCGCTTTTCTTTGTCCTGGGGGCACCAACTGTGGGGAACCACTCACAGGTCTTACTGTCCTGTTCCCCTAGTGTCCAGCACCCCATGCACACACTGTGTCTGTGCTCTGGTGCAGATGGCTGGGGCTGGGTGTTCAGCAGTCCTGGGTTCCTTCTCCCTCCTCGCTGAACTCCTCTCCTCCCACTGGGAGCTGGGGTGAGGGCCACCCAGGTCCCGTGGGGCCAAGGCTTGTATTTTACCCCCTTCGCGGGGCTCTGGGTTCTCACAGGTGTGATGTAGTCTGGCTGTTGTCCTGTATCTTCTGGTCTCTCTTTTAGGGATAGTTGTATTTGTTGTATTTTCAAAAATATATATGTTTTTGGGAGGAGATTCCCACTGTCCTACTCATGCCGCCATCTTGGCTCCGCCCCTGCTACCTTTAACTTAACAGTGGGATAAAATAGCCAGGAAGGACACATTTGACAACAGAGAACACACAAAGATGGTACCTGGACCCTATGAAGAATCTTTGCATTTATTGGGTAATCAACAAATATGTAAGTACCTCTTTTCTACTTGTTATACTAAAGCTTTAGCAATAAACCCTATCCCTTCTGTGGGCCACAAATTTTGTAAAACATTTTAAAATCAAATTGCTTATGACTACTTGCCTAGAGCCCCACATACCCTAGGAGCTGCCCTACATCCAACTATTTGGAATCTATGCTACAGGTATTCCTGAACATATAGGTAGCAACATACTTTGAGGCTATTCACTGTAGCTTTGTTTGTAATAGCAAAGATAAGACAACTCAGGAGGCCTAGGGAAAAGACTGTAGTATATATAAGACAATAAGAAATATCTCTACAAATGGATATGGGACTATCTCCAGGACATACAGTGAGGTGAAAAGAACAAAACATGCAACAGTATGTAAAGTATTCTCCCCTTTGTAAGAATGAGGGAAATAAGGAAACCTATCTGAGAAAGAAACACTGGAAGAAAAAACAAAAAAATGTTAACTACAAGGACAAGGAGCAATAGGTGGCATGGGAACAAAGATGGGAAATAAGAGTTGTCAGTGTGGACGTGGTAGGTTATTGTGATTTTTGAGCCATGTGCATGTATTACTTATTCAAAAAATAATTTAAAATTTTTACTTAAAAATATATATTAAGCCTACTGGTCCCACTTCTAGAAATCAAAAGTAATATTCAGAATATACATTGCAGTAATTTTCAGCTTGAAAGTTTTCCTTTGAAAACAGGCTAAAAGTTAAAAAAAAATAAGAATAGTATATATATAATATACAGTGAATTCACATTTTAAAAATCCTCTGACGAATTAGAAAAACATTCATGAAATGTGTGAAAAGCACTGTGCATAAAATGAGATGAATGATTCCAATTTTAAAAATCATCATAACACCTAAAATTTTTTCCTCTGGATATGATTATAGATTTTTTCTTTTTAAAAAGTCTCCTCTATTATCCAAGTTTTTAACAATGAGCATGTTACTTTTATACTTGTATTTTAATTACTGTATAATTATTACTTTTCTAGACAGTAAATAGATCCCCTGCTCTGATTAATATTTAAACATCGTTCAGTCCCTTTAAAAAGAACAAATCAACCTTTTTAGAAAAAGAGAAAAAGGCTGATTTGTTATGTTTAGTAATGATCACCTAAATTAAAAAAATATATATGAGCCTCCTTTTTATTCCTGCAGGTGAAGAAAGAAATCTATGCAAACAGAGTATTTTAGCACTTACTGACACTGGGGTCATAGTCATAAGAAATTATGAATAAATGTGGGCCTTGAAGACAGGAACACTGCCCTGCCTATCATCTGAGCTTTAGGCTAGCTGTGATGTCATGCTGATACAGGCTTCCAACCTTGGGTGATTCCCACAGGCAATTGTTTCTGATCCTTCTCCCAGGCCACACCAAACCCCAAGGGGCTGGCACAAAACTCCACGCACCTGGCTGATTACAGATGTACACTGTCCAACTGCACAAACCTGCCCCAGGCAGTTCCAAATCTCCCCTCTTTCCCCCTCCTTGCCTCCCCATTTCTCCTCAGCCGGTGGTCTTTACTTTCTCGTGAGAAGGTTGAGGCTTCTGGCAAATGCTCCTCTTTTATTCTTGTTGCTGCTTAAACATCCTCATCTTGTTTAAAGGTAGTCCTTCTACCCATCCCTTTTCTACCACGTATCCCTACTTCTGCTCCAGGATACGCATTAGCTTCCCCTGGAGGGCAGCGCCTCCACTTGACCTAACTAATGCCATTGTGCTCTCCTGTAATTGCCAACTCTCTGTACAGAAGGCTTCTCCTGTCTCCTCTTCCTCAGCATTCCCTCTCTGCTTAGCATCAGAGAGCCCGTGACCTTGTCCTTTTCCTCATCTGTGACTTCTGGACTACACCTAGTATGCATCCAGATCTTCATGCTTACAACGTTCTCTCTTCCCTTGGTTTCATGGTGAAATATGAAACCATTCTGCTCACATTCTGGCTTGTCCCTCCCTAGCCGTGTGCCATTTGGACAGATTACTAACTCTACCCAGCCTTTTGATTCAATTTAATTCAACAGATATTTACTGAGCACCCATTTTATGATAGACATTATTCTAGGAGCTGGAGGTAGGTACATTGGTAAACAATTAAGACAGCCTTTGTGAGAGCTTATATTCTAGAGTGGACATAGAAATAGTATCATATGATGATATCTATGGAGTAGAGGGAAACAGGGCACTTTACATGAGATGTTCAGGTTTTCCAGAAGGAAGCCCTCTGGGGCTTTGACCTATGATCTATGTTTCTAGAAAGAGCCAAACATGAAAGCTTTCAGGAGCATAGAGGTTCAGACAGAGGAAACACAAATGCAAAACCTTTGAGAAAGAATGAACTTGATCTACTCTAGAGGCTAATAGAAGGCTGGTGTCTAACTAGATGACATGCCTCTTAAGAACAGGAATCGTCACACTTTTCCTTTATTCTCCAAAGCACCTGATGGTGAATGAACATGTACATGTCCACATATTGTTTGATATTGGTGCAGATTTTTCTAGCATGTTCAGAGTATTTGATTGTGCATCAAGAGAATTTTTTTAACAATAGTGGATTTAAATTTAATTTAAATTCAAAAATTGACGTAAAACTAGTCTTCCACCACTTAGCCAACCCAAACTGAAAGATGGAGTGCTATACTTAACCTGTGAGTGCTGTTGACAGGAAGCATAGACACTACTCTGGCCTGGGCTGTGCATGGTCATGTTTCTCTTTTCAGTATAGATCTGAATCAGAATCTCCATATTAATAAACAATACACAAAACTGGGAACCAGACTGAGCTAATTTGGTATTTTATCCCTCAATGAACTGATTTTCACTAATTCAAATAGTGATAAGCCAAAAATGCAGTTTTCAACAGAGGGGTCCTATCTCTATATTACTGACTGGCCTCCTCATTGTTACATAGAAGAATCACTACTCATCATTTTATGTACATTTTACATATATATATAATATGCATAAAATTTACCACTGGAACAATTTTTAGTGTACAGTTCAGTGGCATTAAGCAGTCACAATTGTACAACTGTCACCATCCTCCCGCTCCAGAACTCTTTCATCATCCTCCATTGTTAAAGTTTCTTTTTTTAATCTTGCTGTTACTCTCCATGGAATGTTTGCCTAAAGATGCCCATGTAGAAGAAGCAGTGGGATCGTACATCACTGACTGCGATTTGTCTTTGTGACTTTTCACTTGGAACACGCATTTGGAGTAGTCATCTATTTTATCCACAGATCTGGATACAACAGTTTCTCAATCTGCAGTCTCAAAGAATGTCGATTTGTCTCTAGTTTCAGCGGCTCTGGATGAAGAGATCCTCTTTGAGGTAAGTCTGCAGGCATTTCTAAAAGGACTTCTTTGAACACTTACAAATTTTAAGTCAGACCATTCCAAATAGACTCTACACGCTTGCAAAATTCTTCCAGCTATTTTCATGTGGTGCAGAGGCCAACAAACCAGGGACTTCATTATATTCAGGTGGATGACATGGGTCCAGGACCTGGCTTATAACTGGACCTCAGTAAACAGTCACGGTCAGTGTGTACACCAGAGAGCCAGCTTACTCACCAAAACAAGCACAGCTCTGAAACAGCAGCTACCTGGGTTCTAATCTCAGTTCCACGTTGTCCAATTGTGAGACTGGCTTTTGGCAAATCAACCTCTTCGAGGGTCAGTTTCCTTCTCTCTGAAATAATGATATCTATATTACAGATTTTGTGAAGAGTATGGATAAGTATGTATACTGTAAGAGCCAGATGAAAATTATTGTGAGAATATGGTTTCCAATTTTTAAATTTTTATTTTACATTATTTTTAGTTAATTTGTTTTGATTTTCAATTAAATATATCCACTTCTCGGTTTGGTGTGTTCTGAAGACATGGATGTTGCCCTGGGGTCTGAATCCTGCCTCTGCCCTTTACTGAGCAGCCCAACTCTGGGCAGGATATTGAATCTCTGAGACTCAGGTTTCCCACTTACACAGTGGAGTGGTAATTCCTACATCCCAGAGTGGTGGGGAAAATTAGACGAGATGAAGTGCATGGATCGAAACAGCAAGCAGGTGGGATGTATTGACAAATATTGACAAATATTCATCTTTCTGCTCTCTGCCACACTACTTCTGCAAGCTTAAAACAACAACTGAAGAATCAAGAATTACAGAGTTTTAAATATCTGTGAGAAACACAATCCGAAGTTTCTCTCCTGTGGGGCTCAGAGAGCAAGGTGGGCAACTGAGATGCCCACTGGAGTGGAGGAGAGCCATCTCTCCAAGGGACGGAGGCAGCAACTCTGGGGTGTGCACACCACGGACATTCTCCTGAGTGCAGGGGTGTGTGACGGTATTAATATGTGGTTACTATTATTATGATGCAACAGTTAACAACATTGAAGCAAGAGGTATGGTCTTTAGTAGAGTAATTTGGTAGATTTTTTTTTTTAAGTGTGAAGTCGAAGAATCCTCAAGAAACCAGAGGCAGAAGAAAATTCCTTCTAAATTTGGAAAACCTGCAGAGATACAATGGAATTTGGGGAAACTACACTGCCAATGTACACACTGTTCTTGCAAGGGGCTTTGGCTGGCATAGGAAGGAAAAATTGCTATTATGGAGAAAGGAAGAGAAAGAAATGACCTTATGGTTTCCACATTTTAGGGGGGAGACTGGTTTCAAGGTGGCAGAATGACAAACACTGAAATTTCATCCCCTCTCACCAAGTCCAGGTGATAAAAATAGAAATTTTTCAAAGCACTCTCACCCCAAAAGTTGCCTCCCACCATGTCCACGACTTCTTCTAATCCTTTGCAAATTCTACTCTCTGGTGCCTGTTGCTGCAGAGAGTGTGAGAGGGGAGCCATTTAGCTCAGAAAACAGCTGGGAGAACCCCGTGCTTGCAGCAAGAACAGCAGAGCACATGCAGGTCAGCCTGGAAAAAGAGATCCATCCAATGTATTCTGGGAGGGGCTGGAGGTTCGGAGTGGGGGTGCCAGAGGCGGGAGGCTGGTTGAGATACCCACTAGTATATGGCAAGTAGTGGCAGGTGAGATCACTGGACACAGCTGGAAGAGGAGAATTTTTCTGCAGGAGAGATTTGTCTGGGGTGGCCACATAATTTTATAATATCTAATGGTCAATTTGAAATTGTCTCCTGTTCTGTCCTGTCCTGTGATGTGGTTTTGTCCCATCATCTCCAAGTTTTCAGTGAAAGGACTATAACACAACACCTTTATAACAGAAGAAGAAAAACATTTTAGGGCAGGAAGAAAGAGAATACAGAGCAAGGACTGCAGCCCAAGAGGCACCAAGCATTCAGCAGGTATAGGAATTAAGAAAAAGAACTAGAAGAATTGAAGCCCTCCTGCCCTTGGACATTTTCAGAAATGTTTCTAAAGGTTGATCAATTGTCATAGTAGGTGGAATGAGGCTTGTGTTCTTTGATATAGGCTGGGTTATGATTTGATAACCAGTAAACCCTGAAATCCCAGTGTTTCGCACAGCGAACATCTCAGCCCTGTGTGTGTCATGCGGATCCCCTCCGTCTTATAGTTAGACTCTCTTGAACACGTGACCTCTAATATTAATGCAGAAGAGAAAATGAAGACTGGGGACTTGTGTGTTGTTAAGGATCAGACATGGAAGTCTACCCATGGCCACAACTTAACTGCCAGGGAGGCTGGCAAATGTGGTCTTCCCATGTGCCCAAGAAGAGTAAAAGGAAATGAAATTTGGTTGAACACAGGGCATTTGTTACCACAACAGCGCTCACAACATTTTATTTGGATATTAAAGGAAGACAGGACACAGAAGCCTGACATGCTTGAAGCTACTGGGGACCATGAAAAAGAAAGACCCATTCCCAACTCAGTCACCAATTCCAACTCCTCTGGGCAGAAAACTGAATGGACGTATCTCAGGCCTGCCGTCCAATCAGCTGAGGCCAAGAAAGGACAGAGATCAGTGGTAGTTGCATAGCCTCCTCCAGCGCTGTGAGCCCTCTTAACAAAGAGGAGTAGGAGAGGGACTGACTGAATCTCTAAGGCACACACCCAGCCAATCTACACATCAGAGGGAGGTGGCTGAAAGGGTTATTTTGTCATCTGCTAAGAAAGACCAGGAAATAACCTTATATACCTTTGTGGATTACCATACATAACCAGGCACTTTTAGGAGAAGTAAAAGTTAAAAAGTAAAGTTATCTTTGGTTATGTAACTGTATTCCTATTATGTTAATGTGTGTGCGCAATTTAATTAGTAGTTTAAAACCTATACATGCTTAAGTTACTCTACAAGAAGATATGTCAAAGAAATAATCAATCTTCCCATGTTTTCTTCCATCTGCTACCTCTATAGCTTTTCTTCTTCCTTCCTAATTACAACCCTTAAATAGAATTCGTGCCTCATATCGAATTCACCGAGTATCATAACTCCTCCAAGTGGTAAAGATACCTCAAGACAAATGCTGGGCATAGAAGCCACAGGGCATAAATCTGCAAAGAAGTAAAAAGCTAAACTTTTCAAACAATACGGCTTCTCTCTCACTTACCAACTTTACATTTCCCTGTATGGCCCTGGAAGATGACTGGTTAGCCAGAGATGGGTAAGATTCCTCAAGGGAGGAACAACCTAAGACAGGCACAGTCGCAGGGAGGCCATCAGGTGAGAAATTGGGGATCAACAGAGGTGAGGCTTAGAACCTCACCCCCTCTGTTTTGAGAGAAATCTTCTGCATCCGTGGATGTATTATTGCCCTTGTCTAGCTTGGATTAACACATAGTCTACAGGCACACACCTGATCATCTACATTTGCTCTCTTACAACACTAAACTATGTTTTCTACCTTTATCTTGCATCTACCTACCACTTCAGCATTTTATTAAAAAATAATAATAATAACAATAAGAAAGGGAGAAATGTGGGATTCACATATAAATCAAGTATAAAAATCAAACAAATATTCATATTTGACCTGATTGTTTATAGTTCATAATGCGTGATCAAAACCGAAAGTTTTTGTAATGACTGCCCTTGTACTGTTCACCATGTAAGAACTTATTCACTATGTAAGAATTTGTTCACCATGTAAGAACTTGTTCGTTATGCTTCAGAAGATTGGAGACTGACGAGAATTAGGCTGGGGGTGGATTAATGATTGTGCATTGAGCATTGACTCCCCTATACAGAATTTTATTGTTGTTAACAACCATTTGATCAATAAATATGAGAGATGCCCTCTCAAAAAAAAAAAAAAGAGACAAGGTGTTTGGGTTCTGAATCAAAATTACCCCCCTAGGAGGGTGTAGGGAAAATGGAAGTCCCATGGCCAGGATCCTCACCTGATACCTATTGTGTACCTGCGACGATGTAATACTTAGCCAACTGTGCAGGCACATGCTTGCATACCTATTGGCAATAAGTCATTACTGCCAGTATTGCTATAAAAGAGCTCCCCCAGTGCTAAGAGCAGAGCCTAGAGAAGAGAGCAGAGACTGGGAGCAGAGGCAGAGCCTGGAATGGAGGCAGTGCCTGGGGCAGAGGCTGGAGCTGAGGCAGAGACAGAGATGACCTTCTGCATGCAGAGGTGGATGTGATTCTGGTGCCTGACTTGTCACTGTGAGAATAAAGCTTGGTATGAGCCTCTTTTTACCCCCCCCCCCCAAAAAAAGTAAAGTTATGTAACATAAAGAGCTCTAAGTAGCCTAGACACACCGCCTTTCCTCCCCATCCCCGCACAGAATATTCATAGAAAATACTTTGGCTGATTTTTTTAAATGGCAACTTCCCAGTTGCCTCTGGATTGTTCAGGAAGCAGCATACCCCTAGACTGAATACGGCCTAATGTCTTTTTCTCTCATATCCGAATGAGAGCTTCTATCGGCTAAAATCACACAGGCTGGAAACAGCTGCGGGACTCCTTGTGAGAATGAGAAGTGAATGGCTTCAATCCAAATCTTGGCTAAGTTGATTTGCATTGCACGAGCGACTCTGGACCCAATGCAGGGCAGATAATAAAGTCCGGGTGCGTTGAGCCTGCTTCCTCGTGATGGTAAAACTAAAGGCAGCAAAGGTGATTTCCTCCCAGAGGCAGTAGTCAGCTAGCTTCAGGAAGTAGGTCTCCTCTGTCTTGATGCTCTACTTCCTTTAGTGAATCAACAGTTGATTCTCATATCAAATATTGGGCCACTACCCTCCTCCACACAGTGTGTGTGTATAGGTGATGTGTGGTGTGCCCGTGTGCATATGCACACGTGTGCTGTTTGTATCTGATCGTACAAATCTGGACTTGATGCTATGATTTGCATATGACAATGTACATAATCAGACAGAGGCACCAGGAAGGGAGCTTAAACCTAGTACCACCTAGGATTTGTTAACTGGTGCCTCTTGAAAGGACATCGTTTGCATGTGACTTTGTTGCTATAGCTAAGAATAAACATGCGTAATACATTCACTGCAAAGGGTTCTTAAAAAATTACTTGTGTTTTGATTCTCTATTGCCTTAATGGTTTCTGCCAACTGCATTTCAGAAGTTGAATATAACAAAATGTGAGACGCCTATTTATGGAGTGAATAGCTTATGACAGATGCTAATTGCATTTGGCATGATATTGTGATTTCATATAGCTTCATATGAAAGAGACAGGTTTTATAGGCCCCAGTGAAAGCTAGTGTAGACCATGAGTGAAGTTAATGAGTTTTTATTACTTGTCATATGTGAATCCACTCCTGACCTTAGTACTGAAGAGAGTTCAAAAGATGAAGCTAGATACTTACAGTTCATAGTAAATGATTGGAGAGAGGGTCAACAGCTTACAAAGGAGATTCATAACAGTTATTGATAAGAGTAAAATTGTAAAAAAACTAAATATCTAACAATAGAGAAATGGCTAAAAAAATTATGGTATGTAATTTGCAAAATATATGTAAAATATACATTATTGTGTAGAGTCATACTTTCCAAAAACATTTAATAACACCGGGGGATCCTCACAATGTAAGTGAAAAAATCAGAATATATGCAGTTTGATCTTCTTGTGGAGTGGCTGTCGCCACCCCCAACCTAGGTAGGGATTAGGAAGAAACAAAACAGCCACTCACGTTTATCAATTTTCCTTGTAACTTAATGCAAAGAAATTAATACAACCCAGGTATGGAGGAGTAAATACCTCAGGAAGGAAACAATCCTCGCAAAGGTCAGGTCTATAATTTCAGATCTTACTTTAGGAAAACGGCATCAGAACTCAGCTTGATCCCTGCCCCTAGGCTCTCCCATCTCCACCCAGGCAAGCCGAGGTCAGGAGTGACTGGGACCTGCGCTCACTGCTGCCCCTCATGGACGCAACAGAAACTGAAAGGAGACAGCAACCTGTAGGTAGTGCAAAGGGCCGGAAATCTGCAAGAGAGAAGGACTGAGAAAGCTGGTTATTTTTACAGGTTTGGGGGCAGGACACTCAAGGGAAAAGGAGAAGGCTAGGAGTCTAAGGGGAGAAGGGAGAAGTGGGAAGAACTGGGGTACAGTGAGGTCCACCTGGCACAGCCCTGAGGGCCCCATGAGCATTCCCCACTGCTGCACATTAGAGTCACATGAGGGCCTAAAAACACAGCTTTCTGGTCCCTACTGAGTCAGCTGTGGGGCCTGGTACAGAAGGTGAGGGCGGTACAGAAAGCCGGGGATGCGGCTAACAGCTCCTCCCTGTCTCCCCACCTGAGTGTGACGGGGTAGCAACCACTGAATCATTTCTTCATTAAAGGTCTTCTGATCTTTGGAAATGTGCTTCACGGAAAGGAGAGGCTAGCCTCCTGTCTTACCTTGAGTGAACCATGGCAGACCACTCAGTGCGGGCTGCTGAACACTGCAGAACACCTCAGAAAGACCCCAGCTTTCCCCTTCCCTGAGGGTAGCTCAGACCTGCTCTGGGGACAGAAGTGAGAAGGGGCCAGAGTGACTCTGAGCTGGGGGTGGGAGTGGGAAGGAAGATAAGAAATATATATGTGATGTATCTATGCATTCTTAAAAGACTGGAAAGAGCCACACAAAAATAATTACATTGGTTCTCTTCTCATGAGATTTTAGATGATTTTCTTTTCTATCCATGCTTCTGTACATTTCCAAAATTTTCAGTAGTGAACATGTACTATTATTGAGCTTTTTTAAAGCTATATATCTTACAAAAAAAGCAATCTGGCCTTCCAAAAGTATGTGATCCAAATGAGTATTTCAAACAAAATCTGCTGTTGGAGTAGTCTTTGGCTCTAGTGATTATGACAGAGGGTGTCTTGTATGCTGGTAATGTTCTCATCACCCAGGCTGCTGTCTGTCACTCTCATCTGTGCTAACATTAAGTTGATTGACATCATTACAGGATTTAAGGATTTCTGACATCCCTTTAAGGCAAGTAATTGATACTTTCTGTGTGATATGGCCAGGAGCACACAGGACAAGAGGTCATCTTACATTTCCTAGGCTTTGAAAACCTCTATCAGAGATATACTGGACAAAATATATTCAAACTTGTTCTATCAAGTATTACACACCAGGGTATCTCCTTAAGCCCTGGTGTGCATCAAAATACACTAAATACAACTTCAGTCGCTGTTATGTCCTACTGCTGTTGGGAAGTCCAATCCAGGGAGATCTCCCTGCGAGCTAGGTGAGACCTTAACCTGGGACAGGGTGCTTGACTCATGGAGGAAGTATTCACGAGCAGTTCAAGCAGGTACAAGCAAAGAGTAGTTCAACAAGGCAAACACACACTCAAGGAAGGAGTGCGGGCATGCTCTAGAGGTGAGCAGCAGGGTGGGGTTTGGGTTGGGTGGTCTTACAGCTGGAGTTTAAGCAGGGGCTAGAATATTCATCAGGATCGGTGAGGTTTTCGTGAAATAGGGAGGGGACTTCCGGGATACAGGGTAATGCCCTTTTTGTCCTCAGATGGTCTGCCTCAGAACTGTCCTGGCACCAAGGGGTGTGATTTTTAGGATGTTAATAAGCATATAATATATTTGGAAGTGAAGTCAAGGTCAATTTCTCTTCCATGTTGGAACCAGCCAGTTTGGGCCACTCTGTTATCTATTCTTATGCCTCACACCCCTCAGAAGGAGTTTACACGGCATTTTTAGGATGTAAACAAGCATCTAGCTGAATGTAAACACCAGGCAAATGTAAACAATGGCCCAAGTCCCCCTTCCCCATCCCTGCTCATGTCTGGCTCTCTGCCTACTACAGCACTGCTTCTGATCAGAGTACTCGAGTAGGCTGCCCTTTGGATGCACTCATATCAACCACATCCATTGAAATGGTGCCGTCAAATCTATTAACAATAGATGCCCACAAAAATAAAGGGTTAAATACAGGGACATTTGGGGCCCATTTAGTCTAGTAAATGGAGATAACCTGGTGAGCTGGAGAAGATCTTGGCTTCTGAAACTCCTAGCTGAAATTACAAATGTCCTTCTTCAAGGGGGTCTGAAGGCTGGAAGCCTGTTCACTTTTCTTCAGTTTATGTTTATGAGGGAGAAACACCAATAGGGTTGATTTTGAATTTAATTCAAAGAGACTATGAAGCATCTCACATGAAGAAGAAATTTAGGCTTTGGTCATTTATGCAGAAGGCTGAATCATTTCAGGGCAAAGGAAAATATGGTTAGTGACCTCCAAAAAATCAGCCCATTGACCATGCTGCAGGAATTTAAAAACTAGTCTGTGTGGGTTAATGGATGCAGTTGACACCGAAATTAGACACTGTATGTAAGTAATTGAGGTTAACACAGTTATTGACCATACAAATCTCTGGACTATGGATTAGGCAGTTTCACAATTCATTCAAGAATGTTATTAGCAAGACTTTGTGGGATTTCCTTATTGGTTCCAGAGCAGATTTATTTGGAAAACACCTTGGAAGACAGTTTTCTGAGAATGCCTAAGTGACCATTATTTCAATGTTTGGTTTGAAGAGGATAATGCAGATTCAATTTACCAAACTAAACTCCCATCAGATCCTTCCTCCCCACCTCTCTCGGGTCTTCAATGACTCCCATCTCCCCGCTGCATTAAATGCACTTTACTGCCCAGCCATCAAGGCCCTTCATAATTCTCCCTCTCACTCATTTCACTTTGACACAAGCTTTTGCTGGTGTCAGGGCTGGCCTCCTCATTCTCCATGTTGTCACCTGAGCTCATGTCTCCTTGTCTTCCTCCCTGGTTGACTGCCATCCATCACTGGACAAGGAATCGTTTGTTGAGAAAAAGGGAGTCAGAAGTAGGTGGCCCATGGTGGAGAGAAAGAGAGGGGATGAATACCTGAACCTGTAAGGAAGGCAGTCAGAGTAAAGCATTCCTGAAATCTAGTCAGACTGACCTTTTCAGCAAAGGTTTTCAACACTAGCTGATCATTAGAATCATCTGGGATGCTTTTATGAAATACCTCCGCCTGGTTCCACACCCAGAGATTCTGATTTAATTGCTCTGAGGTGGGGCCCAGGCATCCAAAGGTTTTCACAGCTATCCAGGTGATTCTAAAGGGCAGCCAGTTTAACAACTACTTAAGAGCAGGGTTTCCCGTACTTTGATGTGCAGAGAAGTCACAGAGAAGACACGGCAGTAGGAGAGGGCTTCTCTGATGCGTTCTGTGCCCAGCAGCCATGCTTGCTCCCTGCTGGGTGAGCCTGAGTCTCTTCAGTAATGCAGAATTCTACCTGCAGCCCTTCTCCAAGCGAAGCCATGGGCTGGCAAAGACACAGACATCATACTGGTCTCGGTACATTTACAAGAGTGTAAATTGGCTCCAAACTGAAAAAGCGTGCCTCCTGGAATTGAGTTTCTTACCAGAAGAAGTACAGAAGAAGCGAGATGATGGTGCAGCTAAAAGATGTGGGGCCGCGGTTCCAAATTCCCAGGTTTTGAATGGTTGGTTCACCCTTTTTGGATTATTTCAATATGCATCTGGAAATTCAAAAGATTAAACAATTAAACATTTAAACGATGTTTAGTTAAACAACTAAAATCGAACAATATGAAGATAAAGTCTTGCTCCCCATTCTAAGCCTTGCAGCTCATAGGTAAGCCCTGCCAACTGCTTGTCTCTGTCCTTTGTGGCCACCTCCCTGGCTCTGAATTTGCTTCTACCTCTGCTTCATGATGTCTTGGTCTTAAGCAATTTCTACTAACATGAAAAATGTGAAATCTGATTCACTTATGCTATTTCCCTTTCTGCTTTGGTTGGTTGAATTTTTTAATGACTGCTGCTTCTTTTGGTCATTTTTACAACTTTCAGTAACTTGCTTAAACTTCTATTTCCTGATCCATAATCTTTAGACATTGTTCCTTTATTACCAATATGTAAGATAAGGAAATTTGCACCCCTGCATATCCTTCCATGTCTCTCTCCTTGCCAAGTCCTGTTGGCTGCTTATTTTGTCAAGTTTATCTAAATGGTGTCAAACATTCAGAAATAGCCAAAGTAAAACCAGTGCATTGCTGAGGCAGTAGCTATTAAAATTATACTGTGCAGACACCAACAAAACAAAACAAAACAATTTGTAAACCAAAATCACTCAAAACAAGATATGGGGTAAGGCTGAGGGGTACGTTGTTATAAAGCAGCTTATGTAGAGAGAAAGCAGTGACTTTTTCTTCTTCACACGGATTGGATATAACACTAGCATTCTCCCAAATGGTAGGGAATTGGCCAGTGGTTACATCATATCGACCTTGGGAAACAATTCAAGTTTTGCTTATGATTTCCAGAGGCGTAAGCAAGAAATGACCCAGGTCAAGTTACCCTTGCAAAATAAGCTAAATTAAGCTTTGCTTGTGAGGCTAAACTCATTTTGTCTGCTCAGGGAATTTTCAAGGCTGGTCTTGGCTTCTTTCTGATTTTAACAACGGAAAACAGCTTAGAAAGTTATGTTTAAATACAGTTCAATGAAGGGCAGTTTGACTGGATGCACAGAATAGGAAATCTGTCCTATGACACTGCCATTCAAACCTCTGCCACATGAGTGGCCAGGAGGCAGAGGCACAAAATCTCTCTGGCGTTGGTAGCAGTGGGGGCTATGGTAGATCCCTTACCAGCCTCGTTCTGCAGTGTCTGGGAGATGTTCCTAGACACTCACAGGGGATCTTCCAAGAGCCAAAGTCAAATAGATCGCTTCCCTTAAACTCCATGAGCTACTCTGAATCATGCTATGTTTGGTTTGTTTTGCTTTTGGAAAGAATATTCTTGTACACATTTCCCCCAGTGTTTTAAAATTACCTTCTTGATGATAGAGGAAAAAAAACCCACCCTATCATTGATACCTTTCAGCTGTTTAATGCATTTTGAGTATGTGAATAGACACTGACTTCTTTCTAGGCACATTTGCATCCGAGTTACCCTGGGATTTACCTTTTGTGATATCCTTTAGTTAGTTACACCGTTCTGAGAGTTCTTCAATTTATTTTTCTATTTGCTGCAGCACATCTTTAAGTTACTTTTTTAGAAAAAGTATATAGGTGTTTACATGTCTGAAAATGAGTTTCTGCAGGTCTGAAAATGTATTATGCTCCCCCCTAATATCTGATTGTTTTGGTTAATTCTGCATTCAAAATCACTTTCCTGCAGAACTTTGATGGCGTTTCTCCACTGCCGGTAGGATTTAGTGCCACCAAAAAAGGAATTAGTGCTCAAGAGTACCAAGCCAGACTGCTGGCTTGAATTCCAGTCCTGCCACCTGCTAGCTGTGTAACCACAGGTAAGTTCCTCACTATTTTCACCTGAGAAATGCAATAATGGTAATAGTGTAGCTATTTCATGATACTGTAGCTTTGTGTGTCTTTGGTACTCAATGAGCTTGGTACTTAGAAGACCCTTATAAGCATTTTCCTTTAGTTCTGGGAATTTTTAAAAAAATATTTTAAAAAATAATTTCATGCCTTCCATTTTCTCTTTCCAGAATGTTTTAGTTAAATGTAGACCCTTTGGATTGAGATGATGTGTTTAGTATCTTTTTATTTTTCTCAGACTTTCTGTTTCTTTGTCTTTTCTATATTCTGAGACATTTTCTCATCTATTTCTCCTACCTAATTTATTATGTTCTTAATTTCTGCATTCATATCTTTAATTATCACAAACTGTTTCTTATTCTTTGCTACTTTTGGTTAGCACTTTGAAGTTTTAATGGATGTAATAACTTCATATCTCTTTGTGGCTCTTGGATTTGTTCTAGGATCTTTAATTTCTGCTAAATTATCTGTTTCTTTCAGAACGTGATGAATAATAGTCCTTTATAGATGCCTCACATCTTTTGAACACTGGATTTTGATCTTTCTCCATCATATTAATTCCATCTTCCCATAATTGACATTTTTTAAAAAATCACATTTTCTAACTCCCAGTAACTAAGACATGGACTTTGGTCTGTCAATCAGAATATACTCCTTTGAGAACTTTGATCCTAAGGTTAGTGACAGGAAGATACTGCTAGGACACCTGGCATCTATTTTGCATTGGGGGGAGGCAGAGGCCAAAAATCTCTCTGACCCTGATAGCAGCAGGGGCTATCGTAGGTGCCTCACCAGACTGGTTTCACAGTGTTTGGGAGATGTTCCTAGAAACTCATCCCAGAATTGATACCTTCAGTCTTTTAAAAGATGGTCTAAGTTGTCCAACACCCAATAATAAGCACTTTTCTGGTGATGACTTTCTAGCTGGACTTTTTCCCCCGTATTCCAGATTTTTTTCAAACTGCCCACATGACCTTGCCACATGTGCATCCAATGAACCCTGCCTCCTG
Organism: Manis javanica; assembly: GCF_040802235.1. Lineage (NCBI taxonomy): Eukaryota > Metazoa > Chordata > Mammalia > Pholidota > Manidae > Manis > Manis javanica. Next base: position 103,285,997 of record NC_133165.1, on the reverse strand, counting down.
GTATTTGTGTCCTTGTTTAATGCTCTTTCCTTGAATATGGGCAGGCTGGACATATTCACACTTCTAGTGATTAGAATATGGCAGACATGATGAGATTATGTGATACAAAGACTGTGGCTTCCATCTTGGGCACTCACTCTCTTTAGCTCTCTCTTGGCTCATTGACCCTGGGGAAAGCCAACTGCCATGTTAGCAGGCAGCCTTGCGGAGAGGCCTATGTGGCAAGAGACCAAGGCCTGCAAAAATCCATGTGAGTGACCTGGGAAGCAGACCTCTCACTCTCTGTTGTGCTTGCATATGAGACCACAGCTCAGCCAACAGCTTGACTGCATCCTCATGACAGACCTTGAGCCAGGAGCCCCCAGCCAACCTGCACGTGATTCCTAGTCACAGAAACTGTGAGATAATAAATATTTGGTGCTTGTCAGTCACTAAGGTTTGGGGTAATTTGTTATGCAACAATAGGTATCGTAAATTTAATTTGTCTAAAACCAAACTCCTGAGCTTCAGCCATGCCCCCAACATGCCACTCCTCTCATGGTCTTCCCCATCTCAGTGAATGACTACCCTGCCCTTCCAGTTGCTGAGGCCAAAAACTCAGAGTCATTCTTGACTTTTCTTTCTGTCTCAAAACTGAGAGTTAAACCATCAGCAATTCCTGTCAGCTCTGTCCTCAACATATTCCTAATACCTTTCTCATCACCTCCACTACTACCTCCTTGGACTAAAGCCACTAAAGCGCTAGCATCTCTGATAGGGGTCATTGCAAGAGTGTCCCACTGGTCTCCCTTCTTCCACTTTTCTCCCTCTGGAGTCTGTTTTCAACACAGAGCCAAAGTGATCCATTTATAAGTCAGATCATCGTCCTCCTTTGCTCAGAGCTCTCCAGTGGTTCTCCATCTCCCTCATGGCAAGACAGGCTTTATAATGACTTGAAAGGCCTCTGTGCTCCGACCTTATCTCCTACCACTCTTCCCTGTGCTGTCTGCCCAAGAATCCTGGACACAGGCTGCTCCCATCTCAGCCTTTGCACTTGCTGTTCTTCAGCCACAAGGCCTGGACCCACTTGCCTGTAAGAAAGGCATTCTGTTTTGTCCATTGTTGGAGCCCCAGCACCTAGAATGGTGCCCAATTCATAGTAAGTCTTTATTCATTGAATAAATGTATGCATTTAGGTAGAGTAGATGCTGTGCTCTGCTCCTGAAAGCCTGATTGATACATTATTTTGGTTTTGTCCATTATTTTGAAAAAAATAAGATCCATTGTTTTGCCTGTTCCTCTATGTTTTTCTCCTTTGTGCAGTTGCTCTTCCTTGGATGCCTGTGGTTGTCAGTTACCTGTTTATGCTCAGTAATCAAACCCTAGCCTCATTCATTTAGGTAGCTGGTGTGATTTTCTCTGTCTCACTGGCCTTCCTGCTGACTGAGAAGGCTAACTATACCATAGGTGTGTGTGCCTGTGTGCGTGTGTGTGTGTGTGTTTGGGCGTGGGGGCTGATGGCCATATCCAATGGCAAGCTTCGCTAAAAGCTTTCCCTAAAGTAGTCTGGGTCAGAAACAGGCAGATACACTGAGTTTCTTCTCCAAAATGTCCAAGTGAGAATAGTTCTACTCTGAGGATTCAACCACCACTGGGAGAGCCCGAAGTCATCCTAGTTCAATATTTTAGAAGGTATTTCAGTCTGAGGCTAAATGCCACCATCACTGGTAGGGGTGAGGGAAGCTGATACCTAATGTTTTTCTGTAATTTCCATTAATGTCTGCTCTTCGTGCCCCATTTGTCCTTTGTATCTGCAGACTGGGGTGGCACCTGGAGGCAAGAAGTCTAATGTGTGTCTTGGCATATGGGACGCCTTCCCTATTCGTCTGTGTCACTCCATGCACTTCCTACCCTCCTGGCATTCATGATCCGAGAACACAGGGGCTCACTCCCTTTTCAGTTCTCAGCAGTTTTATGACTTTATTCTCTTTAATTCTTCTTTGCTATCATGTCCATGAGTTTCCAAGAATAGGAGGTGGTAAACTCAATTGATCACTATGTCATCTTCAACCAGAAGACACTCCATTTTATTGTAATTTTTATTTTTTGCCAGCCCCATTATATGGTAGTTTTATTTTTCTACCTCTTGCCTTTATTTTCTTTTATCAGAAGTTTTGCTCCTGGTGTTAATGAAATTTTATAATGATATGCTTCTTGGTGTGTTTTTTATTCATTGTGCTGAACACACACAATCCCTCCTTTACTTCTGGGAAAATTCCACTATTTTTGGTAATTTTCTACTCACTGTTTTATCTTCCTGCAATTCCTATTAGTTGGAAATTGTACCACTTGGTTAGGTTAACCACTCTCATCTTTCTTGTTTTCTATATTTGTTTAAAAAAAAATCCTCCTGTGAGGTTTCTTCATCTCCCTATCCCTCAATTGAATTTATTTTGGCTATCATATTTTTAATTTCCAAGAGCTCTTTTCATTCTCTATTTGTTCTTTGTTTTGGCATTTCTTATTTTATGAATACAATATCCTCTCTAACCTCCTGGAAGATACCAGGATGACCTGGGGTTCTTGTTTGCTTTAATCTTCTCTATTTCCTCTGAATTTATTTATTTCTCTTTGCTTTCTGCTTTCTTTTTACTTCAGATGTCTCTCCCAAATATTTGAAGGTTCCTAGCTGTATGCTTTGTTAAAAGATAAAGAGTTTGTTTGAGCAAAATTCAACTTGAATCGGGCAACACCAAACTGGAATGGTTAGGTGTGGTCTGCTGACAGGAGCCAGCGCAAAGACTGATAGAGACCAAGTGCAGAATCAAGGAAAGGAAAGGATTTGACTGGCGAGGGCTTAAAGCCCAGGTGGCTGCTTTGTAACTGGTTGTCCTTAGCGTGTTGATATCATAATCTGAGGCATTTACAGGTTTAGATTTTAGTTTATGTAGGTAGGCCACCACATCATTAGGGCCACCTCAGTGTAATGGCTGACTTGTTAATTTAGCAGCTCACATTCAAGAGTAAGGCCGTGCATAGGTTTCATTTGTTGACTAATGGCTTTCACTTTAGAATGTTTAGGACAATTGGGCATTTCTATGGAGATCATTTCTCTGGAATCCCAAGTGACATGTATATTGCAAGAAGTTTATTCCCATATTGGGAAGCAGGAATAATAGTCTATCATAGAATGGTAGGCATCAGCAATAAAGTATCGTCTAAACAGCCCAAGACACTGAGCTATGCCCTTACCACGTTTAACTGTTGTTATCCTATAGTCTGTGACCAGATTCAGAACAAGTACTGTTATTCATTCATCTTGATATTCTTTAATGTCTCAACAAATGCATATGGAATGGATAGAAAAGCTAAGTTTGGTGGGGGTTTACTTAAAGTCTCACCAGCACCTTGAATAACACCAACCTAATGATGCTGGCCAACTAATGCTGTATCGGAGGTCCCTGCCCAGGTGATCCAGACCAGCTGAGGCAGCTCAGACCTCATGTGACCGAGACATGGGTACGCGTGTGCCCAGACCCTGCAGGGGGAAGATCATCTCTGCTGTGCTGTGTTGCTGCTCATTCCTAATCCTTTCGGTCAAAACTAAATATGGAATTAACTATAACTATAACTTCCAACTACAGAGTGACCCCAAGCCACCTTTGTGCCTCACTGGTTTGGGTCTTCTTCCCTGGTCTCTCCCACATTCACCTGCTATCCATGTTGTCAGCCCTGTCATTTTGCCATTTCACTAACCTGAAGAGCTACTTGTATCCAAAAACCTGGCCTCTTTGAGACCAGTGGTGAACATTATATTCTTTTCCACCTAGAAAAGGGAACATTATTTCTATTTCTCTTTTCCCCCTTTAAGTCAGCTTTGTCATACTTTCCCCCATGCCAAGATAATTAACATCTTCTATAAGCCTTCTTAAAGCTTTTTGAAAGTATAGGAATGATGCCTTTCCCATTTAAGCATGTATTATTCATATTATTATTATGGATAAAGAGAAAAGTCTCCCCTTCAGAGTTTTATAGTCTAGTGGAGGAAAAACATATGAACATAACTAATACTGATTTGGCAAATATATCAGTGCTTACATCTCAGAAACAGTATTTAGGGGATGGGGAATATCTCAGTGGCATCTCAGTGACCCTGGCTGGGTATACACCAAGTCTCTAAATGTCTCTTAGATGTAGAAGTGAAATTTAAAATCCACTAAATTACTTTATGCTTTGCTTTTATCACCTCCAATTCAGACTTCTAAATTAACAAAATGGAAATTTCAAGTGACAGGCAGGTGTGAAAGAGCTCTCAGAGAAACAGCTGCTTTAGGGAATAATATTGAAAGTGTATAAAAACTGTTAATAAATAAAAAGAAGCCCATATGTGTATTTCTAAAATCCAAAACACTTCTCTCCTGCTTCTTCACTAATGCCTAAGTGTAAATAGCTTTTTTTTTTAATTAACTGAATCTGCTCAGATTTCCAAAGATCCTCAAGGAAGCATAAAATATCAGATATGAGTTAATGTAAAAGATGAAGTAGGAAATGGTGGTTTTTCAAAAGGAAAAGGGAGCAAGCCTGAAAGAGAGAATAAGTAAGGCTCATGAATGTGGTTGCTGATGACACTGAGGTGGGGAGGCAGGTTTGACACACAGCAGAAGCTTGAGCAGAAGTTCTCAGCAGAGCCCTTGATTCTCAGTTTTATTGGAGAATGAAGAGTTTGAGAAGACTCCACACCTTCTCAATCCCTGTCTACCATCACCAACAAAGACCAAAGCAGGATGGGGTGTCTCTTTTTTGGACTGGACTTGTGCATAGGGTTTCATTTGAACCCAGTTTTGGCAGTTTATGCAAAGCTTACATGAAGATTATTGCATTGGCACACAGAGCCACTCAATAGGGAAGGTGCACCTGTTCAGCAACCTAAATCAAGACCAAATCACAAAAGTACAAAGTGTAAGGCAGACAAAACAGACAGACCTTGGAAGTCCTGGCAGATACTTGATACACTAAATAGAATAAGTAGATCCCAGAAGTATGTAGGGCTCCCGAGGAAAGGCCAAGGTGAACGGAAATCATTAAAGATCAATATTCTGACCCGAGTGGCAACTTCAATTCACTCACTGGGAAAGAACAACAAAGAAATCCACGAAGGAGCAATGGCCAAAGATGGCTGATGGTCAAGGTTTTTGAACATCAGAATTAAAGGTAAGATCTTTTAAAGATTTAAGAAGAAAGGCAACATTGAGAGATGGAAGAACAAAACAAATTTGGAGTTTACCCCTTAAACTAGAGTGAATAGCAAAGGTTGGCTTTGGGGAAAACATGCACTAAGCTAAGAAAACTTGCACAAAGTTGTCAGCATTCATGCAGGGTTGGCCAGGTTGACCTTTGAAGGTCAGGTTGACATTTAAACTGACCTTTAACATAGACGAGGTTGACCTTCCTATTAGAAGCCAAAAGGGGGTTTGTGAAAGGTGCCAAAACAATTTATCAACCCCAATCCCCAAAGCTGCAAGAACGTTCATGAGGAGCACTGCAAATTTGAACTGAATGAAGGCTTTTCTGAAAAAAAAGTTGCCTGGTACATGCGCAGAGGGCTTGGTTAATGAAAGAATAGTAATGTCTATAAATCAGATCACATAAATATGAGAAGCACAAGATACAACTTGACTCTTAAAAAGCTTTCAGATTACTGGGTTGATCCACACACCTGGTCTCCATAGCATTCATAGTAAGATTCCAACCATTGTATTTTAAATGAGTAAATCACTGTGCTAACCCCTAGGAAATAAGAGTAACAACATCGACATGGTTTATGGAATTTAAAGTCCTGTAGGTTGAGAGTGCGAATGAAAAAAAAATCGACCTTAAAATTTATGGCAGCAGCTGTGCAAATAAAGAGGTAGCAAGCTATTGTAACAATTAAAAAGGTACTTAGAAGGTGGTGAAAAATATAAATGTATCACTTATGTTTAAGTTAAAAAGGTAAAAAGGATAAAGAGCCACGGATAGAAACCTAACAGTCTGTTACTTAAAGAGAGACAGCTAAAAATGATAGTCATAGGTAAACTAAAATCCAGGGTTATGTGAAAAGCACAACAGATAATAGCTTACTGTGCTACAAAATGTAATGAAGTCCTACAATATCAGTACCATCATTCCTCTTGATACATCATCAAAGTTGATGAACAGATAGTTTGTATGTAAGAAAACTCAGACATTTAATTATCTGATGGGAAAATGCATAATCTTCTAGAAATGTAAGAAAATAAAATATTAGTACATCTAGGCACTATTACTCATGGTTTCAATTAAATTAAAGTGATGAAATTCAACACTGGAAATCAGAAGAAATATCTGTTCATGCCATGGCACTATAAATGGCTTTTATCTTTCTGGGACAATAAGGAAATATTGCAACAAGAACTATAAAATTGTTCAAATCCTTTGTCCTGGTAACTGTACTAAATCTCAAGAAAATACCCTCTAAAGAAAATTTAAACATTTTTTTATAGCAATGTTCATACTGGCAGTGTTTAAAAATTTTTTTAAGTTAAAGTAATAATCCAAATTCTCAGTGTTAAGGGATTAATAAATAAACCATGGGATGTTGACTTAACCATAGCTAATGAAATAGCAGCAGATGTCTGCATCAGACCATAAGAGGTAAACACAGTCCAGAATTACCTTCCCATACATACACGCACCAAAAAAAAAGAACCACTAGAAAAATGGTCAAAGTATAGGAAACAACTGTTTCAGACAGTAATCCCTAAGGGAACAATTGGGTTGAGGTCTACCGCTGTCAAGGCCCTCTGTCTGGAAGTAATTCCCAGACTAGCCCCCCAAGGGGAATCCCAGACTCAGTCCACTCATCCCTCCAAATTGAGGAGATAGACTGAAGTTCTAGAGGCAGAGTGAGGTGCATGAGTGACAAGAGCTGTGCTGAGAAAGAGCTTCAGAAATTTGGATAAAGGTCCTGTTGAGTCTTTCGCTAAATACCAATGAATGCATGTAAGAGTAAAATCCCGTAAGGCCAGACAAGAACAATTTCCAAGGGAGAATAATAGCTAAGGAGCTCTATAAAAAATAATTCCAAAATACACAGCCCCAGGGATTATTTGAGCTGCCTTTTGTCAGAATGAAATACCTTATTGAATATTCAGGGCACTAAGTAGGATCCTCAGAAAGGCCACACCTTACAAATGGGGCTTAATTAGCTGCAGAATAAAAACTACTCTAAAACCATCTTAAATGAGTTTTAAAACAGACCACAAAAGTATCAATCTAATCCACAAAGAATGTAACCACCTGTCGGAAAATGTCCAACATCCCCTGAAGGAATACAAGAAATTGAGCACTTAACAACATGAAATCAAAAATACCTAGCACCAAATTAAAAACTGATAGACATACAAAAAGGCAAGAAAATGTGAGAAATTAGTCAAGAGAAACTCCAAATGGTGTATGACATGGGTTAGCAGACAAGAACATTAAAGAACCTAATATATATTTATATATAATATATATATTTTTAGAAAAAATTATATATATAGAAAATTATACATTATGTATAGAAAACATATATGTAGAAAACATAGAAAGCATATATATATTACATATCTATATAGAAAACATATATATATTTACTTTAGGTTCTTTAAATATATATATAATTTTTACATTAAAGAACCTCATATATAAATACATCTGTTAATCCATCATATATATTTATACATCCATTTTATATATATCTATCTTGTCTGTTGATCCATCATGTGTGTGTATGTGTGTGTGTGTGTGTGTGTAGTGAAAATATATATATTCATATTCTCAAAAGGATGTAAAGGAGAATATCATGATATCATGGTAAGGAAAGACATGAAAGATTTTATTTTATTTTTATTTTTTAATACTGATGTATATACAATAAAATGCACAAATCTTATTGTATAGTTTGATGAATTTTGACATGTATACACACTCACGTAACCATGATCCAGATGGTTACATGGTAAATATCTTTAATATCCAAGATATTAAACATTCAAATTTTTTTCCCCTTCACTTACCTCATCCATCCCTCCCACCTCTCCTGTGGCAAAACCACCGGCCTGTTTTCTGTGTCTATTTCTGTTTTGCTTCTTTGTTCTTTTGTTCTTGTAGACTCCACATATAAGTGAAATCATGTGGTATTTGTCTTTCTCTGACTTATTTTACTTAGCATAACACTGCATAGGTCCATCCCTGTTGTTGCAAATGGCAAAATTTCATTTTTTATGCCTAAGTAATATTCCATTTTATATATGTACCACATCTTTTTTATCCATCTATTGAAGGACACTTAGGTTACTTCCATAGTTTAGCTATTGTAAATAATGCTGTGATAAACAAAGAAATGCATTTATTTTTCATATTAGTGATATTTTATCTTCAGGTCAGTTCCTAAAAGTGGATTTGGTAGGTTATATGGTATTTCTATTTTTAGTTTTTTGAGAAAACTCCATACTGCTGTCCATAGTGGCTGAACAAATTTGCAATCCCATCTGCAGTTTCAAGGCTCCCTTTTTCCCTATCCTCACTAATACTTGTTACTGATTGTTGTTGATATTAGCCATTCTGGCTGGTGTGAGGTGATATCTCATCGTGGTTTTGATTTGTATTTCCAAGATGATTAGTGATGTTGAGCATCGTTTCATGTGCCTGTTGGCCATCTGCATCTCTTCTTTGGAAAAATGTCTATTCAAGTCCTCTGCCTATTTTTTAACTGGGTTATTTGTTTTTTTGGTGTTGAGTTATATGAGTTCTTGATGTACTTTGAATATTAATCTCTTATCAGATATATAATTTACAAATATATTCTCCCACACAGTAAGCTGCCTTTTCATTTTGTTGACAGTTTCCTTTACTGTGCATAAACTTTTTACTTGGATGTAGCCCCTCTTATTTATTTTTGCTTTTGTTTCCCTTGTCTGGGGAGATATGAAATTACTAATGCCAATGTTCAATAGTTTACTGCCTATGTTTTTTTCTAGGAGTTTTATGGTTTCCAGTCTTATATTTAGGTCTTTGATCCATTTGAGTTAATTTTTGTATATGATGTAAGGCACTGATCCAGTTTTATTCTTTTGCATATAACTGTCCAGTTTTCTCAAAACTATTTATTGAAGAGACTGTCTTTTTTCCCCATTGTATATTTTTGCATCTTTCATCATATGTTAATTGGCTATATAGGTGTGGGTTTATTTCTGGGCTCTCTATTATGTTCCATTAATCTAAGTATATATTTTTGGGTCAGTACTATATTGTTTTGATTACTGTAGCTTTCAGGTATAATTTGAAATCTGGTAGTGTGATAACCCCAGCTTCATTCTTCTTTCTCAAGATTGCTTTGGCTATCTGGGGGTCTTTTCTTCTTCCATACAAATTTTAGGATTATTTGCTTTTGTTCTGTGAAAAGATGACATTGGTATTTTGATAGGGATAGCATTGAATCTGTAGATTGCTTTGGGCAGTGTGACCATTTTAACAATATTAATTCTTCCTATCCAAGAGAATGGAACAGCTTTCCATTTATTTGTGTGTTTTCAATTTCTTTCACCAATGTCTTATAGTTTTCAGAGTACAGGTCTTTCACCTCCTTGGTTAAATTTATTCTTAGGTATTTTACTTGTCTGATGTAATTGTAAATGAGATTGATTTTTAAATTTCTCTTTCTGTTCAGTCATTATTTGTATATAGAAATGCAACAGATGTGCCAAATCAATTTTGTATATTGATTTTTTATCCTGTAACTTTATTGAATTCATTTATTTGTTCTAATAGTTTTTTGGTGGTCTTTAAGGTATTCTGTATATAGTATTATGTCATCTCAAAATGGATGCTTTTTATTTCTTTTTGTTGTCTGATTGCTATGGCTAAGACTTCCAGTACTAAAAGTGGTTAAAGTGGGCATCCTTGTCTAGTTCCTGATCTTATAGGAAAAGCTTTCAGTTTTTCATCATTGAGTATGATGTTAACTGTGGTTTTGTCATATACGGCCTTTATTTTGTTGAGGTATGTTCCCTCTGTACCCTCTTTGTCGAGAGTTTTTATCATGAACAGAAGCTGAATTTAGCCAAATGCTTTTCCAGCATCTTTCAAGATGACCATAATGCTTTTATGCTTCCTTTTGTTAATGTAGTATATCATGTTTTGGATTTGGGAATAATGAACTATCTTTGTATTACTGTAATAAATCCCACTGGTTAAAGTGAATGATCCTTTTCTGCATTTTTAAATTCATTTAATAATATTTTGTTGAGGATTTTTACATCTATGTTCATGAGGGATATTGGTCTGTAATTTTCTTTTCTTGAGTGTCTTTGGTTTTCATATGAAGGCCATGCTGGCCTCATAGAATGATTTGGAAGCTTTCCTTCCTCTTCAGTTTTTTGGAATAGTTTGAGAATGATAGGTATTAACTGTTCTTTAAATGCTTGGTAGAATTCTCCTGTGAAGCTATCTGGTCCTGGAATTTTTTGATTATTGTTTCAAATACATTGCTAGCAATCAGTCTGTTCAGACCTTTCTGTTTCAGTCTTGGGAGACAGCATGTTTCAAACAGTTTATCCATTTCTTCTAGGTTGTCTGATTGGCTCATATGTAGTTTTTCATAGTAATCTTTCACAATTGTTTGTATCTCTGTGCTGTCAGGCGTAACTTCTTTCATTTCTGATTTTATTTATTTGAGTTTTCTCTTTTTTCCTTGATGAGTCTAGCTAAAGGTTTATCAATTTTATCTTTTCAAGGAATCAGCTCTTATTTTCAATGATATTTTCTATTTTTTTTAGTCTCTATTACATTTATTTCCACACTGATTTTTATTACTTCCTTCTTTCTACTAACCTTGGGATATATCTTTTTCCCATTCCTATAGAGGTAGGGTTAGATTGTTTGTTTGATATGTTTCTTGAGGTAAGCCTACAATGCTATTAACTTCCCTCTGAGAACTGCGTTTGCTTCATCCCAAAGGTTCTGAATTGTTATATTTCTATTTTTATTATTCTCCAAGCTAGTTTTTTATTTCTCTTTGATTTATTCACTGACCCATTGGTTGTTTAGTAGCATGCTGTTTAGCTTCCATGTGTTTGTGGTTTTTTCTTGTGATTGATCTAAAATTTCATACTGTTGTGCTTGGGAAAGATGGTTGGTATGATTTCAATCTTCACAAATTTATTGAGACCTGTTTTGTGGCCTAACATGTGGTCTACCCTGGAGAATGACCCATGTGCACTTGAAAAGAATGAGTATTCTGCTGTTTATAGATATAATGTTATGAGAATTTCTATTAAGTTCATTTGGTCTAATGTGTTGTTCAAAGGCACTGCTTCCTTATTTTCTGTCTGGTTGATCTATCTATTGATGTAAATGGGGTATTAAAGTACCCTACAATTATTGTATTACTGTCAATTTCTCCCATTATGTCTGTTAATATTTGCTCTATGTATTTAGGTGCTCCTCTGTTGGGTGCATAGATATTTATAACTGTTATATAATCATGCATGATTGAGCCCTTAATCATTACATAATGTCCTTCTCTGTCTCGTGTTACAGTCTTCAAGTCTATTTTGTCTGCTATAACTACTGCACCTCCAGCCATATTCTTCATTTCTACCTGTATGGAATATCTTTTTCCCTCTCTTCACTTTCAGCCTGTGCATGTCTTTAGGTCTGAAGTGAGTCTCTTACAGGCAGCATATAGATGGATTATTTTCTTGTTTTCTTATTCATTTGGTCATCCTATGCCTTTTGACTGGAGCATTTACTCCATTGGCATTTAAAGTAATTATTGATAGGTCGGTATTTGTTGCCATTTTGTTAAATGTTTTCTGGTTGCTTTCGTAATTCTTCTCTGATCCTTTCTTCCCTTGCGTGTGGTGACTTCCTTTAGTGTTATGGTTTGATTCCTTTGTCTTTATTTTTTGAGTATCTACTACAGGTTTTTGGTTTGTGGTTACCATGTAGTTTATACACACAGCAGTCTTACGTATATAGCAGTCTTGGATAAGCTGATGGTCCCTTAATATGAATGCATTTAACACTATATTTTTAACTCTACCTCCTTCACATTTTATGTATATGGTGTCTTCTTTAACATCTTTTTATTTAGTGTTTCCCTTAACTGTTTTTTAGTAATAGTTGATTTTGCTGCTTTTGTCTTTTGACCACACTAGCTTTTAAGTGATTGATCTAAATGTTTGCTTTTATCAGTGAAATTTTTTCTTTTCATAATTTTCTTGCTTCAAATTATGGCCTTTTCTTTTCCTTTTGGAGAAGTCCCTTTAACATTTCTTGTAAGGCTGGTTTAGTTGTGATGAACTCCTTTAACCTGTCTTTATCTGAGAAGCTCTTTCTCTCTCCTTCAATTCTGAATAACTATGCTGGGTAGAGCATTGGTTGTAAGCTTTTTTCTATCAGCACTGTGAGTATATCATGTCACTTCCTTTTGACCTTCGTGTTTCTGCTGAAATATTAGTTAGTAGCCTTATAGGGTTTCCCTTCAACTTACTCAATGGGAAAAGAGGGCTTTCCATTACTCTTCTCCAAATTTGATCTGTTCTTCTGCATCTTCTAATCTGTCATTGATTCCCTCTAGTATATTTTTAATTTCATTTATTGTATTTTTAATTTCATTTCAATTTTTAATTTCATTTATTGTATTTTTCATCTCTGGTTCTTTTCTTATATTGTTTCTCTTTGTTGAGATTCTCACTGAGTTTATCCCCTCTTCTCAAGTCTGGTGAGCATCTCTATAACCATTATTTTGAACTCTTTGATAGATTGCTTAATTCTGTCCATTTAGTTGTTTTTCTGAAGTTTTGTCATGTTCTTTTGTTTCAAGCATATTCCTGTGTCTCATTATTTGTTTAACTTTGTGTTTATTTCCATGGATTAGGCAAAAGGACTACACCTGTCCAGCTCTTGAAGGTGTGGCCTTATGTGAGAAAGTCCCCTGGGTAGACTCTGTGCCTGCAGGTTTTGTTGGCTTGCTGGAGGTAGGGGGGCCATGGGCCAGGATGTCCTGGTGCTGGGGCTCCCAGGGCATGGGCTGAGGGTTTCCCGGGTGGGTGCCAGCTGGGACTGAGCTGCTCGGGTGGCTGATATAGATGGGGTACAGTCCCAGGGCTCCTAAGTAGACAATGAGCTGGGGCCTCACTGGCAGGTTGGCCTGGGATCAAGGGGTGCTGTCTAGGGGTCTGCCAGGTTGGTCCTGGGCTGGGGCTGCATATACCGGGCTTCTGGGGACATTACGGGCATGTGTGGAGTAAATTAATGGTATACATTGAGCTAGTGCTGCCTCCATGGGATTGCTGGAACTGATGGGCATGTTTGGATGTGGGTGCAGCCCAGGAGGCTGCCTTTGTCAAGAGTGGAGCTGGCACGTGCACTTTGACCCTGAACTATCAATGTATATGCGATGTTGCTCACACAGCAATGTGCAGCAACTGCACCAGCAATGTGTAGGGGGTACAAAATTGATGTAGCTCACTCTGCTCCCTTCTGTACTGTCAACATGTATGGGAAAACGTAACTGATGTCACTCACCCTGCTCCCATCCACACTAGCAATGTATGGGGAATGTAAGCAATGTTGCTCACCCTCCTGCTGTCCACACTAACAATGTGTGGGGGGAGTGTAGACAGTGTAGTGCACTCTGCTCCTGTCCATACCAGCAATGTGGTTGGGGGGGTATGTGAACAATGGCACTCACCAGCACCTCCAGTCTCAGAGTTTCAGCAGTGCCCTGCTGTTTGGTGGGTGTTATAGTTCTAAAAATTGGCTTCCTTTAATTGCAGCTGTGGTCGGCCTTTAAACCCTCCGACTTGCAGCTTTTTTTTCTGTATTGTAGGTGCAGCAAATCTGCAGTCTGGTGGCTCAGTGATCTGTCCCTCCCTTCTGCAGGGCCACACTGAGGGTGGGGCTCTCCCAGTTACCATGTCCCCATCTCTCCTGCCATTTTTTATACGGTCTCTTTACCCCTTCTTGTGCAGAAGGTGTTCACTCAGGCCTCATTTCTTCCTCAGGGTAAATAGCTCCGGGTGTAAGTGTAGATCCAGTGTGTACAAGGGAGGTGGACGGTTCAGGCTCTTGCTATGCTGTCATTTTGGACCCACCTTTCCTAGAAATGGAAGATTTTTAAAAGACCCAAATGGGACTTATAGATATGAAAAATACTATGAAATGGAAGACATTATAGAATTCAGAATCAGTGAACGTGAAGACATAGCAATAGAAACTCTCAAAAACTGAGCATATAAAGAAAACAAAAACTGAAAAAAACATGAGCTAATCATTAGTGATAATGGGACATCAAGTGACCTATACAAGTGGAATCCTAGGAAGGGGGTGGAGGCAGAAATGACTATTTAAAGAAATAATGACCATTCAAATTCAAATCTGAACAAGAATTTTTAGATAAAAAGTGAGAGAATTTATTGTCAGCAGGCCTGTAGTATAAGAATGTTAAGGCAGTTTTTTAGGCTTGAAGGAAAATGGGACCAGATGTTTGGAGTTATACAAAGGAACAATGAGTGGCAGAAATGGCAAATGTGTAGGTAAATATGAAATTTTTTTCTTTTTCTTTTTCTTTTTTTAAAGGGTAACTGACTTATAAAGTAAAAAGTAATAACCATATGTTGTATAGTTTATGACATGCAAAAAAAATGTATGACAACAGCAAAAAGGAAAGGAAGAGTAAATGGAAGTAATTTGTTGTGGCATTTTTATACTAATGTACATACAGTACATAAAACAAGTCTCAGCAAATATTAAAATATTTTTTGAAGATAGACTGTAATAAGTTTAAAGATGTGTATTGCAAATTCTAAAACAGCCACAAAAAACAAACACATGAAGGAACAGCTAGTAGAAACCAAGAACAGAGAAAAAATGGAATCATCTAAAAAAAATTCAAAAAAAAAGGAAGGGAAAGAAAATAAAAAGAAAGATACTACAATAGAAATCAAATGACAAATGATAAATTTAAACCTAACCATATGAATAATTATATTAAATGTACATGGGCTAACCATTACCAATTAAAAGGCAGTAGTTATCAGAGATTAAAAAAAAAAGACCCAACTATATGCTGTTAACAAGGAAACTTATTAACTATAAAGACACATACAAGTTAAAAGTAAAAAGACAGAAAAAGATATATAATGCAAACTCTGAATAAAGGAAGCTAGAGTGACTGTATTACTATCAGACAAAGTAGGCTTCAGAACAAAGAATATTACTGGGGACAAACAGGACTTTTTGTAATGACAAAGGATTAACTCACCAATAAAACATAATAATACTAAATGTGTATATGCCTACAAAATACAGGAAGCAAAAATGGATAGAACTTGAAAGAGAAAGAGATAAACCTACAATTATAATAGGAGATAACACTTTCCCCAATAATTAATAAAACAATAAAAAAAATAGAAAACTTGAACAACATTAGCAGCCAACTCAACCTAGTTGATGATTATTGACTCCTCCCCCCAATAACAGCAGAATGCACATTCTTTTCAAGTGCACGGAGAACATTAATCAGATTGAAACTATTTCGGGCCATAAAACAAGTCTCAGCAAAATTACAAGGATTGAAATCATACAAATTTGTATTCTGGCTGCAGTGTAATTGAACTAGAAATAAAAGACTAAATAGGTATATGGAAAATTCCCAACATATTTCTATATAACTCACGAGTCAAAGAAGATACTACAAGGAAAATAAATTCTTTTAATGAAATAGAAACTCAGCTTACCAAAATGTATGGAATGGAGTTAAAGTAGCACTTAGAAGAATAATTATAGCTTAAGTTCTTATATTAGTAAAGAAGAAAGAACTCAAATTAGTCATCTAAAGTTCTGTAAATGAGAAAAAGGAGAACAAAATTAATCCCAAGGCAAGAAGAAGAAAGTAAAAACATAAAAATGAGAGCAGAAATCAGGGAAATTAAAAATAGAAAAAACAGAGATCAATGACACTAAAGCTTATTCTTAGAATCAATGAAACATAAACTTCTAGACAGATTATTGAAGGAAAAAAGAGAAGGCACCGAACCCCAGTATAAAAGGGGATATGATTACCTATCCAACAGACATTAAAGTAATAAAGGGATATTATGAACAACTTTATGCTCATAAATTCAGCAGCTTAGAGGAAATCCACACATTGCTTGAAAGATGTAAACTCTGTCAAGAAAAATTAGGTAAGTAGCCATATATCTATTAAATAAAATAAAGTTGTAATTAAAGGTCTTTCCACAATGAAAAGTCCAAGTTCATATGGCTTCAGAGGTGAGTTCTACTTAACACTGAGGGAGAAATAATAGTTTCAACACAGATTCTTCCAGAATATAAAGGAACACTTCCTAAGTCATATTATGAGGTCAGCATTACTCTGATACCAAAACCAGATGAAGCTGTAACAAGAAAAGGAAACTACAGGACAATATTTTCCATCAGCATATAGATGTAGAATCCTTAAGAAAATAGCAAAATGACCACCTAACTTTGCTGAAAAAGGGCATCTACAAAAGACCTACCCCCACCCCTCCTACACACACACATATTGGAATTGGGTTGGAAACCAAATGAAATGGATAAGCCCAGTATTTTAAATGGGCAAAAGATATGAATAGCACTTCTCCAAAAAGATGTGTAAATGTGTATATAAAATAATATAAAGTGACAAATACACAAAAATGTGTAATTTATGTGTATAGAATGGAATCAGAAATGAATCAGAAAATGATTTTGAGTTCTATAGTCACTGAGATAATTTTAATTAAAAAATTTTTAAACCAACATTCTGATAAAACCTTACGTTCATTTAAACAGATAATGTATAATCATTGATTTTTGGTCCCATGATATTAAATTTCCAACATTCACCACAGTAGCACCCCAGTGGGTAAGCTCAAAAATGAAGAATATAGACATGAGTATGTCACATGAATGTAATTCTAGAGTTTGCAAAATTTCAGAGGATGGCACACTGACTCTTATCTGAAGGATAATTTATAGCTCCAGGCTTATTTCAGTTCAGAGAATAAGTAGTCTTTGTTGAAGGGGCAGAGGAAATGGGAACAACTGTTGGTTCTGAAGACATGACAGGCACTCTGTTCTCCAAAGCACTCTAATGTCTTTTAAGAAGGAATTGGCATTTGGAACCACTGCCGGCTGCCCAGCAGACCTCATCTGTGGAATCAAAAGAGCCTTAACAGAAGCCCGTCCCTGCTGTTTTGTTCTAGTTTGTATTGTCTCAATCACAGGCCCAATGAGAATTCACTTGTTTTCATTCTTTTGTAATATTGCTGGGATTCTCCGTGTCAGTCAACAAGACTGAAGTTGATGAATGCTTCCAGCATGGGGTGCCTGGCTTTGGGCTGTGCAGTCAGAACACCCGCAGGCTTGTTTGGAAATGTGCCAATACGGTGCAGAAATTGGCCTTCTGTTACCGGAGACTCACACAAAAGGCAGGTCCTTGTGCCCCCTACCACGTTTCTGTCTGAAAATCCACATTGCCTGTGAGGGAAGGGACTGGGCTGTGTACTGATCAGTGTCTTAATAAGACTCTTGAAACTAGGGTGATGTGGAAAGAGCTGGGAGTTGTAACCTTGGCTCCCTCGTGTATTTAACCTCTCTGAGCCTCAGTGTCTTAATAAGACTCTTGAAACTAGGTTGATGTGGAAAGAGCTGGGAGTTGTAACCTTGGCTCCCTCGTGTATTTAACCTCTCTGAGCCTCAATTTCCCCATCTGTAAAATTGGGATAGTATAAATTCAAGGTTCTTATCCGAAAACCATTGGATCAGATGTGTTTTAGAATTCCGAATTTTTCAAATTTTGGAAAACAGCAATGCTGTGCACATAGCATGTATTACCTAAGACTCTAGGAGGGTGTGGGGCTATACCCTATAAGAAAACACATTAATATTTCTGTAGGAAAATGTTTATGGTAAGTAAGATAAAGGTGACAATTAGTCTCATGTTAGTTAACATCTGGTGGTGCTGCCAAATGAGTTTGCTGCAAATCTGTATAAAAACTTCTGGTTTTCAGGGTTTTGTAGATTTCAAAACTAAAGATAAGGGAATGTCAGACCATATTACATCCAGGACCATTGCTAGGCCCTAGGGCTTTTGTGCAAATTAGAACAATACACTTTCTGGGTGGACACCACCCAATAAAATATAATAACACTAAATGTGTATGCACCTATAACTTGGCAAGTAGGGTAAGAAAAACGCATCCCTTCCTTAGGGTAAATGTCAAATGTCACCCACATCCTCAGCCAGGCGTCTTTGTGCAGTGCACAACCTGTACAACCAGACATAGTGGCCCTTATCATACCCAAGTCCCAAGGTTGCTGGAGGAATAAGCAATAATGTAAGATGCACCTCTGTTCCCCCAAAGCTACAGCTTTAGACCAACAATTCTCAAATGTAAATGTGCATATAAATCATCAGGTCTCTCAAAATGCAGGAGAGCTGGTGTAGGACCTGAAACTCTGCATTTCTAGCAAGCCCCCAAGTCCCATACTGCTGCTGGTCCATGAACAACCCTTTGAGTAGTGAGTTTCTAGACCCACTTACCTATCTTCCTGTGGATGTCCCACGTTAACTTAAGTAAGCATGACCCACAATGAAGTCGTGTCCTTCCCAGAAACCTGTTTCTGCTCCTGATTATCCAACCTCCATTCATGGCTCCAGCTACTCTTTCTACAAGCTGGGGACGTGCCAGTCTTCCTTGCACCTCATTTTCCTCTTCCTCTCCCACATATCAGTTACTAAAGCCACAGATCCTAGCCTCTTAATACTTCTCCCATTCAGGGTTTCCCAAACTTGGGTGTTTTTGAGCCAGACAAATCCTTATTGTAGAAGCCTGTCTGTTCACTGGGGGCAAAATCACCCTCTGTTGAGAACCACTTTTCACCTTATCTCCATTTCTCCAGCTACTGACTTGGATTACTTCTTTCCCGGGGATGGTTTGGTGTTTCATCCTCATGTATATTTCAGTTGCCCTAACAATCTGTTAACATTTCTGCGTTCTCCACTTGAGTATAAGTCCTAAGAATTCCCATATACTCTTGGCGTGTTGTACAAAGTCTGACATAGGCAGATGCTTAACATATGTTTGAATCAATGAGTGAGTAAATGAATGAATGAATGAATCCCCTGACAACTGCAGGTTCCTAGGAGGGGTGGGAAGGTTCAGGACAGCCTAGAGGAGATCTGTCCCTGGGAAGGCGTAACACCTGGGAATGTTTGCAGGGAGCCTGACCGTGCAGGGGGAGGGGCAGGGACCAGAGGCCTGATGGACATCCAAAGCTGTTTCTGCCCCAAGATGTTCCCACCTGTCCTTTAGCCTTTCTCTCTAAACCTGTTTGGCCTCAACACTGCTTGAAAGGTCATTCATCCCACTGCTGCTCACCCCAGGGTGCACTGTGCCAGCGTTGCCTTGTGAGCAGCTGCCTGAACATAACATCTCCGTCCTGAACAGCTGCCCTTGAAACTTGACTTGGAGCTTGGCTTGACTCTCCGGTCAGCTCATTCTGTCCTGTGGCTCGTGGGTTCCATTCAGGAAACTCACAGCCTCCCCTGAGACCCTCAAGTGGAGTTTCACTTTTGCCTTTTGGCTTTTATTTGAAGTCCAGCCTTTCTGAATAGTTTGTCCAAATTTATTGATAATCAGTCCAGCTCTTTGGGCAAGATGCTGTAAGAGTGAACTCTGAGGTATTAGAAAAAAATTGGTCCTTGATCTGGTTCCTGGCACAGAGCTCCTAAAACCCTTGTAATTCCCGAAGTGTTTAGAGCACTAAGAGCATCTTCTGTTCTAATAGTCAGTCTTTGACCTGGTTCCTGGCACAGAGCTCCTGAATTTCTCTTGGGATTTCCCAGATGATAGCAGTGCTTTTTGTTCTAACGAGGTGACTCTTTGTGGCCTGCTGGGTGGGGGAAAATGAGAAAGACCAAACCACCGTTTGGAAGCTTGGAATTTTTAGCCTCCATACCCATTCTCTAGAGAGGGGAGAAGGGCTGGAAATGGAGTTAATGATTGATTATGCCTATGTAATAAAGCCTATATAAAAATCCCGCAAGTATGGGGCTTGGGGAGCTTCATGGAGGTGCTGGGAGAGTGGTGGGTCCGGGGAGGGTGTGGAAGCTCTGTGCCCCTTTCCCCATGCTGTGTCCTACGCATCTCTCCACCTGGGTGTCCATCTGTACCCTTTACCATACATACCCTTTTATAATAAACTGGCAAATAATAAGGAAATTTCCCGTGAGCTGCTCTAACACATTAATCGAATCTGAGGAGTGGGTGGTGGGAACCTCCGATCTATAGCCGATTGGACAGAAGCCCAAATGACAACCTGGACTTGCGATTGGCATCTGAATTTGGGGAGGGGGGCAGTCTTGTGGGCCTGAGCCCTTCACCTGTGGGATTTGATGTTGTTTCTAGATAAATAGTGTCAGAATTAAGCTAAATTGTAGAACACCCACCTGGTGTGGCAGAAAACTGCTTAGTGGGGAGCCCCCCACCCCAACCTCTGGTGTTGGAAGCGTTGAGTGTGCTAGTGGTAGGAGAGTACAGGAGAAACACAGGGTGGGAGCAAGTTTTTCCTTCTTCCACAACACAGGCAGAAAGTTCACCTATTTGGATGGATCATCCAGTTTTCTGTCACTATTTCAGTCTGGATTTTATCCTTTAGTTTTCTCGCTCTTTTGTTGTCTCCTCTCTTAGTGTCTTTCAATTGTATTTAATCAGCGTTTGCCACTTCGGCTGAAGTTTTCTCTCTCTCCGTGTCTGTAGCACAGTTTATTCCCTCAAAGTTAGCCTTCTGGCCTCTCATCTTAGCCCACCAGGGAGGCCAATTCCAATGGGCTAGGAGTCCACCAGACTTGGGTTTGAATCCTGGCTCTGCCACTTATTAGCTGAGTAATTTAGAGCAAATGACTTAACTATTCTACTCTTCTACTTCCCTATCTGCAAAAAGAGTATGACTGTCTACCTGGCTGGTTGTTCCAAGGATGAATTGGAAAGCATTTAACACATTACAAGGCATATAATAAGCTACATGAATTAATAAAAGCAAACCATTTTTATGGTCAACTTTCATTTTGAAGCCATATGTGTTTGGGATGAGACCATCCTGAGAGCAAGTATTTCCAAGCCACCTTTGTTAAATCTGTGCCCATTGTGCAAAGCAGCTCAGTGTATAGGTATCATTCCTTTTGACAGAAGTCTCCTTCCTTCACTTCTTCTTTAGGCATTTTTTCTTCTTCCTGTTGCCAGTTTGGCCCCGGGCACACTGTTGTTTCTGCCTTGATTTGCCAGGGGTGGGTCCAAGGCTGGACCCAGCCACACAAAATCCTCTCTCGTTGACTTGTCCAAACTTACATGACATCAAAAGCCCTTGCAATCCTCCCATCACAACATGCTCTACTATTTTTTAAAACAAACATCGAAAAATAAAAACAGGATTAACACAGCAAGTGTTTTTCATTCCAGTCTGTTGTATTTTAAATTAAAGGGCTTTTGTAGGAATTCAGATCTTGCATTTCCTTGGTAGACCATTTGGAAAGATGGGGATGAACTTTGGTTCCCATCTTGAATCTGAATGTAAGCTATTTCTTTCTTGCATATGTATCTACCTTTTTCTTTTTTCCTCATTTCTTTTCCTCCATCTTAATCTTGTGCTAGTGCTGGTTATCTCCCTTCTTAAAGCAGTTTTTACATCTATGATATCATCTGATTGTTAATCAACCTCTTTGACATAAAAAGCTATGGAGGAAGATTTAGGTAGATGAGTAGAGAATACCAAAGCTGGAAGGGCAGAGGGGTCATCTAATTTAGCGGTTCTCAAATTGTGTTCCTTTCAGCCTTAGATGTCCATGGAGGTCCACAGGAACTTTACAGGGAAAAGAGGCATCACCTTGAGTGTGAGAGAGCCTCAAACTATTCAGTCACAGCATCTTAGCTTCATCGATTTTACACATGAGTGTTCAAAATATGAAAAACTTTTTAAGAGGTTCAACTTAAAAAAAAAAAGAAAGAAAAAGGAAAATCACAGATATGGCTTACTGCTTGCATGTCCCAGGTGAGGGAACTGAGACCCAAAGAGGAAGTGACTGTCTCTGGGTTACCAGCAGCTCCTTAGGGGATGCGCTGGAACTAGAGACCTCAAGGGTTTTTATGTATCTCAACATTGGTATAATCCAGATATTACTATTTTGTCTATTTTAAAAAGGAAACATCTGAGGCAGTACGTTGTGAGCAGTTCTCAGCCAGCTGTGTTGGAAAGGAGGCTACTTGCACTGTTCTATTTTGCTGCTTAATGCGGAAGAGGTATGCACAAGGGTTGTGAAATTGAGGAAAAGATTGTTTTCATGTCAGTTTTGCTAAAATGTCCCTTTTTGCTTTATACTGGAAATGCCCATCAGCCCAGACCCCAGATATTGGATAAACTCACTATGGTCAACATAGACCAGACTAGTCTTCAGCTTCTTGTAAATCATCCCAGGACCCCAGGGGGCGTGGCCACAGTGTGCTGGCAGAAATGTGGGTACCAGCCGTTCAAAGCTCAGAATTGCACCTAAAGAGGGATTCCTGAGTTCTGTTCTCTAGCAACCCCTTGGGTTTCTGCCCCTTCAGCTGCATTCTTGGCCAACGGTTCCTGGTCTTTCTGGATACCACTTTTTGAGAAAAAGTTTGAAGTGACTTTGGGGGCTGACATGGAATTACCAGTATTTTCTTTATTTTCTAATATCAGCTAACATCTATCATAAAAATTATCTGAATACCAAAAATGTAGGAAAGACGTAACTTAAGAAAGGAGAGCTCCTCCCAGGAAAGGACCCTTTGGCATTGGTATGCTAATGATTCTGTCCCCTGGTGGGGGATCAGTACTGACCTCACCCCAGCCCTGCCCTGATTGGGTTCTAGGCCACTGGCTTCTTGGTTTCTACAGCTGCTGCAGCGAGACAGAGAGCAGCGTGGTACCATCAGACATACTGACTGAGTAGCCAACCACCAAGAGAGAAGTTCAGTCTCACTCCGAGGGAAGTAAACTAAGATGGGGGACGTCCTCATCCAGCCTTGCTTCCTACTGGCCTTTACAGTGTCCCAGTGAGGCAGGGGCAGGCCACAGCAGTTATATCCACTTACCACATTAAAAAGGAAGTGTACTTTTCCATTTAAGACAGCTTAACTCTGGACATTTCCCAAGCAGATAGCACCAGAGCAAGGACAGCAATGACACCAGGAGCTGGACGGGAGCCAGGCCCCTGGTGGTGACAGCCAGCTAGTGAATGGATGTACTACAGACCGTATCTGGCCTGGGTGAAAAATGGGATATATTTTCTAATCCAATATTTTCATGTTAAATGTTTAGATAATACATTTATAGAAATTAGAATACAACTTTGAGGATGATGCTCTCTTTGGCAAAGTATAAATAAGTCATTTTATTAGTAAAGCTAAAAAATGCCCATCAGTGGAACTTAGAGAAACTATGTGGGGGCATCAGAAAAGGAATCGCTTTGGAATTGGAAGACTGGGACTCGACAGGCCTGCAACTTCTGGACTGTGGACAGTCACTTAGACACATGTCGTTCATTGCCAAAAGCACGGGCTTCTGAAGGCACATCAGCCCGGGCTTGAATACTGGCTTTTGCATGCCATCTTACCTCTCAGACCCTCTGTTTCCTTATTTCTCACATGGACAGTAGGACTGCCTGACCATGGCAGGCCTTCTACACATTACTCTGCAGTGTACAGACAGAACAGGGATGAAGAAAGCTTCCATTCATCACCAAACAGGAAGAGTTCGGATCTGTGGAGGTCTTTACCGTGGCCAAGACTGACACTGGGGTCTGCACCTCTGCGTTTCCTGCTCCATCCCTTGATACACTTGAGCAGGGCCCCCCACATGTGAAGGTACACAGCCCACCCCACATCTACAGTCTTTTGTCAGTGAGCCATGAACAAATCATACACAGAGAGAAGCTCCTTTTTTTCCCTTCAATTTAATTGAAGTTACTTAGAAAAATAATCAGGCTTGAATGGCTTTTCCTGGAGGAAGGCTCATGGACATGTCTTGCTTCTGTTGACGACGTGGAATTCAGCTTTCCTGAACAGTACAGTAAGATACAGGGAGAGTTTTCTAAAACAAGCCCTCTACTGCTTACAAATATATATATAAAAAAAACAACCAAAAATCACACTCCACAAAGATGTCAAATTATATGTCCATATGCCATACACAGCATGCTCATAAGAAAATAGTACGGGCAGCCCCTTTTGTATCTAGCAAAGAGTAACAGACTGAAATTCCCCTGTGAATGGCCAACGGTCAAGCTGGATATAGAAGGTCCTATTGCCTGTTCATAGGGTCCAGTTGGCCATGATGGGAAAGGGGTGGAGGAAATGCTGGTTGCGGGAACTTGGGGAAGCAATGGGTCAGTCCTGCTGACATAGGAGCTGGCGAGGAAGGATTCTGGTCACCACGATCGCACAGAATGGGCCATCTTAGATTGTGTGTGTGTGTGTGTGTGTGTAGAGGAGGACCAGGCTGAAAGAGATGCTCTGAGCACCACCCACCAGGACAGAGTCCCTAAGCTTCTTGCCACGTTAGAGCAGGGACCTCCCTAATTGCTACCTCAACACTGGTCCAGACCCTACAAGCTACAGGGGCCAGGGACTTGCTTTTGTTCTGGGATCTTTCTACCAGTAGGGGTAAGACCCCTGTGCTTCCATGCCTTTGCCACCAGGGGGACTGGTCCGACTGAAGTGTCCACTGCCCACCGCTCTCTTGTGGCATCCAGATCCTGAACAAGCAGGACGGAGAAGCCCACCTACTAGACAGGTGAAAAGGAAAGTCCCCTCTGAGACACACAGGTCAGCAGACTCCCTTCTTCCCAGACCAGCTGGGGAGTCAAAGTGGGGGAGAGAGTCTGGAGAAGCTGCAGGAATTCAAATCCTGTGGCTAATATTCTAGCGTTTTACCAACCAAAGGGGAAGGGTCAAGCAGGAATGTCCTTGTCAATACTCCCCTAACTGTACCTGGTTTTGAAAACACAGCAGCACCTCTGAAAAGCGGCTTAGAGATGGGGCATCTGCCTGTACTTTTCTCCAGCTAAGCATGCAATAGAAAGCATTTGCAAACAGTTCTCTTAAAACAAAATGAAACATGAACTTTTGTTTCCCAGGCACATTTTTACCCATGGATTCTTTTAAACCAAGGACACAGAATAGTTTCTACATTCTGCATAAGCACTTGAATCAAATAATTTTTTTTAAAGTTTTTATGCCCTTAGAAAGTAAAATGGGAATGCAAACCATGAGAAAGGGTCCCTCACTGAAGAACCGGACTATGGGTCATGCCCTGAAGGACAGTTCTTCTCACTTGAGAGAGAGAAGACAGATGAAAGGCGGAGATCTGCACCCAGCCCTGAGCAAGCTTGAACAACTGATTAAACATGGAAGTGGAAACCCAAAACTCCAGAAACCTATGTGAATTTCCATTTAAAACCAAAAAGCGCATAGTGAACTATTCCAAACCATGGAGCAGAAGCAGCAGCCATGAGGGGTTGGGCTCCCTCTGCTTGTATTGAGCCACCTGAAACCCGAGGAGTACAGGGACCGCTAGGTGGCCTTACGCCCCACTGTCTCCCCTCTCCCTCTGTCGACACCACCTCCTTGGGGAGGGATGGAGTCATTGCACGTGACAGTATCCAGGATTAGAACCATTGCACTTAGGTGAAAAGTGAAGTAATTTGATAAAGTAGCTCTGTTGCTATAAACCAGATGGAGATGGTGGTGCTGGTTTTTTTGTTTTGTTTTTTTTTGGAGAGGGGTTGGGGAGCAATTTTTATCCTTAAAGACCTCGGATGTGCTAAATCAACCCAGCGAAAGTTATACTCCACAAAATACTACCTCTGTGAGATGACCTGCAAAATAGAATATCCTGGTCATGTAAGTTCAGGAAATACTAGCAACTCAGTGTTCTTGGGGATTCACAATATACAGCATGTGTTCAAGGCTCTGAAAAGTCCTGCAGAAAGGAAACTGATTTAACCTTGTTCCCAAGGATATCTGACCATAACACCCTTTTCTTGCATCACGCCAACCTGATGTCACCTAGAACCTTTGTTCTGTGGCGCACCTATCAGGAAATTATGGACAGCCTGTCTCACTAGCAGAAGCCCTATTTCTGAGGACAGTGTCCCCTGCCAGGTAATAGAGTCCAGACTCCCAATTCCAGGGACAGCTGAGGTCTGTCACTCGGTGAAATACATGGCATAAATCTCCACCATCAAGGGTATAATTGCCATGCCCCTCACGAAGGGGAAGGAGCTTGGAAGAAAGTACACAACATTTTATAAATAGCTTTGGCCACCCTCTCCAGTACACACCTCCCTCACATTCAGTAACGTAATTTCCTCAGTGAAATGCGGCAGCTACTATTCACTCAGCTGGCTGTGAGCTTTACAAAACAATTCTAATAGTTACTGTGAATAAATTATTCATTTTTTTGTTTGTTTAGAATAGTCTTCTCACCCCTTTGCTATATATTGCATCAGAAACAAAAAACAAAACTTACCCACACCCCACCCACCCCATTATTGGAACTATTATTATATACAGTATCTGCTACCAACTCATTCACTAGCTGTAAGAGGGATGTGGCTCACACTTTAACCAAGGTATCAGAAATGGCTGGAAATGAGAAGCATGTGCAGGTGTTAATTAGCAAGGAACAGGAAATGGGAGATTTCCAGCCTTCCAGAGGAAAGGGGGCACGGATTACCATCATGGAAGGCTGCCCTTGCTGCTCATGCATGGTGGTTGCAAAGGTACTGATGGTTGCACAGGTGCCTCAGGAGGACTTAGGAAGGATATGCATGTGCATCTGTGTACAAACAGTCCACCTCTGACTTTCATGAGGGGTAGAAATGCCAGATCACTGCACATCCCCGAATGGATGAGGGAGTCCTGCCCATAGCATTTCACTGGCTTACACGGCAGAGTGTCTACACATGGCAGAAATCAACACTTCTACAAGCAGACACGGATGCTGGGCTGGAGCTGGAGATGATAGGAGGAGGTACTTGGTGAATACGCCCCCCCTGCCTCACCCAAGGCTGACATCACTAATCAGTCACAGCGCTGTTCCACGCTGGGCCTGGCAAATCTGTTCTGACACTTAAAGCAGACACTACCAGGACTTTGGGGTGGGCACACGGTAGGAAATGTTTTTGTCATCTCTTGTGCTGGGCAGTGAGCCTGGATTCCTCACCAAGTGAAGTGGTCTGCTCCAAGCATGTGGTTTTCAAATTTGGGCCATCAGAAAATGCCAATCTGTAGGGGTCATGGACCTGGGGCTGTTCAGGAATAGTCCAAACCTCATGTTCAGCTCAGGAATATCAGGGGTTTGCTAACTGTCGAGCTGGATACTTTGTGACCATGTAAAACTTCTTGAGGGCTGAGACTATTGGTTTTGCTCAATGCTTTATCTGTATGGCCTAAATTGAGGCTTAGCATAAGAGTTGATCAATAAATACTTGTTGAACAGATCAACAGCCACTTTACCTTCATCACAACTGGCACTGCCAGTTAAAACTTTCTGTAGGAAAGCCTATTCTATCAGACTGCTGATTCTGGTGGAATCCCCCACAACCCCCACCCCCACCCCCAAAAAATTACCATCAGCTCTCTCCTTGGGATAAAAATCACATTTCTTCAGTGCAAGGGACTTTGGGTTGATCGACATTGGTTTGGAATCAGTCCCTTGGAAAGGTGCCTCCTTCTGTTTCTAGCAGAATTTCAAGAATGGTGACATCACTAGACTTCGCAGTGGTTACCAGCACGCAGCGACTCCGTGAGATGTTAGGAAGGAGAACACTTGGGCCCCCAGGTGAGCTGTAGCAAGCACAGAATGAAACGTCAGTTTCTTCTGCAAAGCCATGAGAATATTGCTGCCACAGAAAGAGATCTATACAGAGACCATGTTTAAATAACTATAAATAATATTAATTAAAATTTTTGGGATGCACAATTCATGGAATTCACCAGAACACAAGGAAACCTTTGAGACAGTGTTGCAGTGTTTATGTCTAAAAACAAGGACACCCATCCTATTCCCCTGCAAAGACAACCGTCCTTCCCTATTAAGGAGTTTAAATAATTCTCACTATGCTGCTCGCAGCATCATCCCCAAAGAAATATTAATTTACAAAATAACCCAGTATCCATATAATTCTTTTGACAAATAAAAATCTTAAATTAAAAAGCAT
This sequence comes from Manis javanica, assembly GCF_040802235.1. Taxonomy (NCBI): domain Eukaryota; kingdom Metazoa; phylum Chordata; class Mammalia; order Pholidota; family Manidae; genus Manis; species Manis javanica. The sequence continues at coordinate 103,257,679 of NC_133165.1, read as the reverse complement.
GATTCTCTCCCTCTCCCCACCCCTTTATTCCAATTTCAGGTAGCTTGGCACTGAATAATTGAACATTAAAAAATCAAGTTTGTAGACTTCGTACAGCTGCGTTTGGTGCTCTGAGCTGATGTTCTGGAAGAACTCTGTGGTCATTTCATCAGTAGTTCTCGTAGACTTGGCATAGGTGGGGAACTTCAGGTAGCTGCCCACTCCTGCCAGCTGCAGGACGTAATTAGAATCCTCTTCCAGCGTCTCGTACTTGCCCACGAGGTCATAATGGATGTGGCACGGGTGGCAGAGGGAGTAGACGGTTTGCCAGTGTTCGTTGAAGGGCTCCTCACGCTGGGTGTGTGGATCGATGAGATAAGCCACAAACTCCTCGAACTTGACGTCGTCCCCTTTGCGCAGGGCCTCCTGGGTGGCGTTCTTTCGCTGCCGCTTGACGATCTTGGTGCCGTATCGCTTATGGAAGGAGGTGTTGTACTTCTGGGTGAACTTGTTGCGGTAGGCTGACACCAGCCTCTCGAAGGGCTCCCGGACGAACAGGAACTTCATGTAGCTTTTCAAGCGGTGGTTGATTTCTGGGATGCTGTACTGGTTCAGGGTCTTCAGGTTGGCCGAGACGTGCGCCTCGTTGGCCGGGATCTCCATGGGGTCGCTGTACTTCCCCCGGCCAGTCAGGACCATCATGAGCCGCTTCCAGTTGGTGCACGCCACCTTGGGCACGTAACAGTAGATGAGCTCGTGGTCCTCATCCACCACCAGGTGCTTCAGGTCGTTGGGGGTCAGCACCCTCCGCTTGCGGCTCATGGCGCTGTTGGCCCGGCACGTGTCTGTGACCTGGTCCCGCCTCATCTGGTGCAGGACGGCCGTGCTCGAGAGCTCCAGCTGCAGAGGGGATACAAGAGCAATCAGAATCAGTATTTACATTGGGTGTTTCCACCTGGCCATATCCACAACCATGACGGCCACTGCAGGCCACCATGGCAGCCGGCTGCAGCCTAAATGGTCTGTCTCCATTTCTAATTCTCTATCGGCTGTCTTGAGCGCTTCTGTTCTTTGTTCCACCATACTTCCTTTGTAGAGTAGTAGTAATGATTAACTCTGTAAGGCAGCCATCACCCTGTCCATGCACCCTCTAAATGCATCTACATCCCCCTCTCCATGCACCCTTTGCATTTTACTAGAGCTTCATATATGCTGTTTTTCTTCTCTTTGTTCAACAACCTTGAAATGCCATTGATTCATTTAACAACACCAAGAACCTGCCAGTGTGCCAGGTAACATGCTCCCAGGCACTGGGGATATAATTGTAAAAAAGTACAAGAGGTAATGCCCTCATGGAGATTCTAGTCTTGCTGGAAAGTGGGAACTGAGGCTCAGAGAAGTTAAGTCACTAGCTTGAGATCCCACAGTAAGAGTCAGAGCCAGTATTCACTGAGGTATGCTTGGCAATCAAAGCTGGCCACTTTCCACTCTACCCTGATGCCCAGTGCTCCCAGCAGGAAGAATGCACGGGGAGCTGCACCTGATTCATCTATTTTAAAGCAAGGGGACCCAATTTTCTTTCAAGTCCATCATTGTGGATGTCTGTTGCTTTTTTGCTTCCTCTGGTACCAATGCCTCAGTTTCCCTCTGTTCCCAATCCCCTTTCCTCCCGAGCTGCTGAGCTGTGAGAATGGCAGCCTGGAGTTTGGGGATGGGGAGGAGAGCTACCATGCAGGGAGAGCTGCCCCGAGAGACTGAAGGGTAGAGAGGAAGAATGAGCACAAAGGGAGGAATTCCCAGTGACATCACCTGAATGCCTACATCAGCACGTTGCTGAAACCAGATACCCAAGTCCTGGGGTTCTGTTACATTAATTAAAATATTTCTTTTGGGCATCAGGCATTTTGAGTCTGGATTCTATCACTTGGAACCAAAATATGGGGGTATTTGTATCTATTATGTTTGAGCTTTTCCTTTCTGCTGTGTTCACCCACTGAACCACCTGCTGACACATTCATACATGTATACAGATGTCACAGTGCACAAGGCACTCTGCTCAGGACCCTCGGGAAATACATCCTTTCCAAAAGGGCTCACGGTCTAGGAGGTACCAGGCCAGAGAGCTGGTGGCCTCAACAGGGGCCACAGAGAAGATGTGCATGCTCCTTTAGTTCTAGGAACAAAAATTTCCCCCCAGAGACCATTCACACTCAGTTGAACCAGTCCCCACACCCATTCTGAATAGGAAACTGGGGCCACACTGCTGTGGTGTGCCACCATCTCGGTCACCAGCCCCCAGAGACTCTCAGACCCTTATGGGGTAGTGGCCAACCTTTTGTTGGCTTAATGCCATGCCTCCCTCTAGCCTCCTGAGTCTGCAGTGTGGCTCTTCTTTTAAATATACAAGAAATTAATATTCATTATAGTTACATTATGAGCTTATCAAGCTTCTCTCTCCAGGCCAGCCTGTGGGTGGCCTTGACTACTGAGATTGCAGAGGGATCAGTGAAATCCTCCCGGCCACCTGGACAGCCAAGTCAGCAGAGCTGAGGGCCTGTGTGTGAGCCAAGAAGCTGGCCCTACATTTCCAACACAAATCACAGTCCGAATAATCCTAAAATGTACAAAGGCAACTGGATAAGCCTAGAGTAGGAAGCTGATGAGTTTACCAGGGACCTGCGGGGTACCCTTGTGGCCACTGCCCTTTGTTCTTTCTCAGATTGCTGCCATACTTGCACCCCACACTGACCTAAGTGTTCTTTCTCCCTATTGAACGTAAATACCACCAAGTGTGGACTTTTTCTTTCTATAGCTGTATCTTCAGTGGTTACAAAAGTGCCAACCACATAGCAGATGCTCAATAAATACATAGATGCCAGCATGAAGGAGTAAGGTAATAATCACTTTAGGGGAACTTGACATGAAAGTAGGAAGGCTCTTCTGTCATTAAAGAAATGTCCTAATTGTTCATAGATGCCAGAATATTTTTATTTTTTTTAATTTCAGTATCATTAATAGATAATCTTATATTGGTTTCAACTATACAAGACAGTGGTCCAACAGTTGCCCATATTAAGTCCTCACCCCCACTGGTACAGTTACTATCTGTCAACATAGGAAGATGTTACAGAATCACTGGCTATATTCTCCATGCTGTACTACCATCCCCATGACCAACTTATGTTATGATTGAGAATTTTTGTGCCTTTTTATCTCCCTCACTCACCCAACCCCTCCCCCATGATAACCACCAGTCTCTTCTCAGTGTGTATGAGTCTACTGCTATTTTGTTCATTTTGTTTTGTTGTATATTTAGATGCCACAAAAAAGTGAAATCATATGATATTTGTCTTTCTCCACCAGTTTGATTCACTTAGCGTAATACCCTCTAGGTCCAACCATGTTGTCATAAATGGTAGAATTTCTTTCTTTCTTATGGCTGAATAATATTTCACTGCATATATGTATCACCTCTTCTTTATTCATTCACCTATTGATGGACCCTTTGTTTGCTTCCAGATCTTTGTTATTGTAAATAATGCAGCAAAATACGTGAATAAAAGTGAATATATCTTTTTGAATCAGGGATTTTATTTCCTTTGGGTAAATTCCTAGAAGTGGAATTACTGGGCTGTATGGTATTTCTACTTTTAGCTTTTTGAGGAACCTCCATACTACTTTTCACAGTGGATGCACCAATTTATATTCCCACCAACACTGTCAGAGAATTCCCTTTCTCCACATCCACACCAACACTTATTTCCTGTCTTTTGGATAGTGGCCATTCTAACTGGTGTGAGATGGTATCTCACTGTGGTTTTGATTTGCATTTCCCTGATGATTAGTGATGTGGAGCATCTTTTCATGTGCCTGTTGGCCATCTGTATTTCTTCTTTGGAAAAATGTCTGCTTAGGTCTTCTGCCCACTTTTTAATAAATTCATTTGTTTTTTTGGTGTTGAGGTGTTTGAGTTCTTCATATATTTTGGATGTTAACCCCTTATCAGATAAGTCATTTATGAATAAATCCTCCCATACTGTAGGATGTCTTTTTGTTCTGCTGATGGTGTCCTTGGCTGTACAGAAGCTCCTCAGTTTGATATAGTCCCACTTGTTCAATTTGGATTTGGTTTCCCTTGCCCAAGGAGATATGTCCAGGAAAAAAATTGCTCATGCTTATGTTCCAGAGATTTTTGCCTATGTTTCCTTCCAAGAGTTTTATGGTTTCATGTCTTACATTTAGGTCTTTAATCTATTTCAAGTTTATTTCTTTATTTTGATATTGTTAATGTACAATTACTTGAACAACACTATGGTTACTAGACTCCCCCTATTATCATGTCCCTCCCATATACCCTATTACAGTCACTGTCCATGAGCACAGTAAGATGCTATAGAATCATTATTTGTCTTCTCTGTATATACTGACTTTCTCATGTCCCCCCACCCCCACTAATTATAATGCCCCTTTTTCTCCCTTATCCCCGCCTTTCCATCCATCCTCCCCAGTCCCTTTCCCTTTGGTAACTGTTAGTCCATTCTTGGGTTCTGTGAGTCTGCTGCTGTTTTGTTCCTTCAGTTTTTATTTCAAATTTATTTTTGTGTAGGAGTTAGACAGTAATCCATTTTCATTCTATTGCATGTAGCTGTCCAGTTTTGCCAACACCAGTTGTTGAAGAGACTGTTGTCTTTTCCCCACTGTATATCCCAGGCTCCTTTATCACATATTAATTGATCATATATGTGTGGGTTTATATCTGGGCTGTCTTCTGTTCCATTGACCTATGGGTCTATTCTTGTGCCCGTACCATGCTGTTTTGACTACTATGGCTTTGTAGAATAGCTTGAAGTCAGGTAGCCTAATCCCCCCAGCTTTGTTCTTTCTCAGGATTGCTTTGGCTCTTTGGAGTCTTTTGTGGTTCCATATGAATTTTAGAAGTATTTCCTCTAGTTCATTGAAGAATGCTGTTGGTATTTTGATAGGGATTTCATTGAATCTGTAAATTTCTTTGGGCAGGATGGCCATTTTGACAATATTAATTCTTCCTATCCATGAGCTTAGGATAGATTTCTACTTATTAATATTTTTGTTTTCATTTGTCTCCATGTATTGCTTGACTTCATTTTAATTTGTTCATTGATCCACTGATTATTCAGAAACATTTTGTTTAGCCTCCATCTGTTTGTAGGCTTTTTGTTTTCTTTGTGTAATTTATTTCTAGTTTCATACCATTGTGGTCTGAGAAGTTGCTCAACCTTTTTTAAATTTATTGAGGCTCCTTTTGTAGCCTAGTATGTGATATATTTTGGAGAATGTTCCATGTACACTTGAGAAATATGTGTATCCTGCTGCTTTTGGGTCGAATGCTGTAGATATCCACTAAGTCATTCTGATTTACTGTGCTGTTCAATGCCTCTGTTTCCTTACTTATTTTCTGTCTGGTTGATCTACTGATGTACGTGTTGTGTTAAAGTTTCCTAACATGAATGAGTTGCAATCCATTTCCCCCCTTAATTCTGTATTTGTTTTACATATTTAGGAGCTCCTACATTGGGTGCATTTTTATAATGGTTATATCCTCTTGTAGGACTGAACCCTTCATCATTGTGTAATATTTTCTTTGTCTCGTTTTACTTCCTTTGATTTGGAGTCTATTTTGCCTGATACAAATACTGCTACTCCTGCTTTTTTCTTGCTATTATATGCATGCAATATCTTTTTCCATCCTTTCACTTTTAGTCTATGTATGTCTTTGGGTCTGAAATGAATCTCTTGTACACAGCATATAGATGGGTCTTGTTTCTTTATCCGTTCTGCCACCCTATGTCTTTGATTGGTGTATTCAGTACATTTACATTTAATGTAGTTATTGGTAGGTATGTACTTATTGCCATTTTATTAATTGCTTTCTCATTGTTTTTGTAGTTCCTCTCTGTTCCTTTCTTCCTCTCCTATTGTTATTTGATGGTTTTCTTTAGTGTTGTGGTTGGATTTCTCTTTTTTAATATTTTTGTGTATATTTTAATAGCATTAGGTTTATGGTTGCCTTAGAGTTCATCGATAGTTTCCTAACTATATAATAGTCTAAATTAAGTGCATGATTGCTCTATTTCAAACACAATATAAAAGTACTTTTTATTATTCTTCCTCCTCCACACTTTATGCATTAGATGATACACTCTGCATTTTGTGTGTATCCCTTGACTGATTTTTGTGTATAGTTGGCTTTAGTACTTTTGTTTTTAATTTCATACTTTCTTGGTAATTAATTAGTCTACTACCTTTATTGTGGGTTTATTTTTACTGGTGAAAACTATTTAGACTTAGGAACATTTCCATTTACAGAAGTCCCTTTTTACATATCCTGTAATGCTGGTTTAGCAATTCTAAATTGTTTTAGCCTTTGTTGATCTGGGAAATGTTTAATCTTTCAAATTTGAATGACAGTCTTGCTGGGTAGAGGATTCTTAGTTGAAGGTCCTTCTGTTTCAGTACATTACATATTTCATGCCACTCCCTTCTGACCTGTAAAGTTTCTGCTGAAATGTGTGCTGATAGCCTGATGGGGTTTCCCTTATAAGTAACCATTTTTCTCTCTCTGGCTGCTTTCAATACTCTTTCCTTATCCTTAATCTTTGTGATTTTAATTATTATGTCCTGGTGTTGTCTTCTGGGGTTCCTCTTATTATGGGCCCTCTGCACTTCCAGGTGTCTATTCTGTTCCCCAGATTGTAGGATTTTTTTTTAAGCAATTATTTCTTCAAAGAGACTTTTTATCCCTTTGTCTTTCTCTTCTCTCTCTGGTACCCCTATTATGTGAATATTCTTTCATTTGGAGTGGTCACACAGCTCTCTTATCATTCTTTCATTCCTAGAAATTCTTTTTTCTATCTGTTCCTCAGCTTTATTGTGTTCCTGGTCTCTAATTTCCACTTCATTGTCTCTTCTACTTGAAGCAATCTATTATTCATTCCCTCCACTGTATATGTCATTTCAGTTACAGTATCCTTCCACTCTGAGTGGCTTTTTTTCAACTCCTCTATCTCTTTGTAGAAGTCCTCCCTGAGACTGTCAATACTTTTCTGCACATCAGTGAGCTATATTTATGAATGTTACTTGGAAATCTTTATCAAGAGAAGATTGGTGATCTGTGTTCATTTAGCCCTCTTTCTGATGTCTTGTCCTATACTTTTATTTGGAACATATGCCTCTGCTTCCTCATTTTGTTAGGGTTTCTATGTATGAGACAGATCTGCTAGGCTTCCTGGTCTAGATTGTAATGGCTTTATGAAGAAGGTGTCCTGTTGTGCCCAGAAGGTCAAGACCTTTCGCTCACCTGTGCCTGGTTGTCCTATGTGGTGGGGCTTCCTTTCTGTCTGTCTGCTGGCAGTGGTCTATGTCAGTCCACCATGGACATCAGTTTGCCTCAAGCTGGCCCTTTGTGAGCCGAGCAGTGGTGCTTCTACTGGAATTGTTGTGGGTGGGGCTGTCCTCTGTCTGCCCTGCAGCAATGGTGATGCTGCTGGGCTGAGGGGGTGGGTGGGGTGGTCATGTGGCTCTGCGGTGGGCACATGGCACTGGGCTGGGCCACCTGTGAGAAGGAAGGGGCATTCAGAGCTGGCTCCTGCAGGTTCCTCTCCAGTTGAGCTGAGATAGGGCCGAGAAAGCTGTGAAGGCCTCCCTCTGCCTGCCAGGCAGCGAAGTCTGATGCTGCTTGGCTGAGCTGCCAGCAAGGGGGATGGAGCATTTGGCCTCTCAGGAGTGCCCAAATTTCTGGGCTGGGGAGAGCTCCATTCAACCCTCAGCCCTCTGGCACCCTTCCTATTCCTGGTAAATCTTCAGACTGCCACCTCTTCTTTGGGTCTCAGTGGGACTGTCAGAGCATGCTTGTCCTCCATAACTGGCAGAGCGCTCCAACTCTCCCTAGTGTCCAGACCCGCGAATCGCCAAAGGCTAATGCAATGTGGACTTGGATTTCCAGAGAAGATCTCCAGGGCCAGGTGTGCGGAGTTCCCAAGCACTTATTACCTCCCCACTCTGTTCTTCTTCCTCCTGCATGTGGGCTGGTGTGGGGGAAGGGCTGGATTCCTGACTGAATGTGGCTCTGCCACTTTACTGTTCTCTGTGTGGTGGTCTGTCCTGCAGTATTCAGGTTGTTTTCAGGGTTAGTTGTCTTTGCTGTAGTTGCTTCTTTGGTGTATGTGTGGGAGGTTTCTACCTTGCATTCCACCATTTTCCCTCACTCTGTGTCAGAATATTTTTAATAGAGGCTGTCCTAGGATGAATATCATCCCCCAAAAATTCAGGTCTACTTGGAACCTCAGATATGACCTTATTTGGAAATAGGTTTATGCAGATGCCATTAGTTAAGATGAGGTCTTACTGGGTTAGGGTAGGCCCTAATCCTCTGAGTGGTATCCTTATAAGGAGAGAACAGATTCAGAGACACACGGAGAGAACAGGCCAGTGACCACAGAGGCAGAGGCTGGAGTGATGCATCTGTGAGCTAAAAGAGCCAAGGATAGCCAGCAACCAGAAGCGGAGAAAAAGCAAGGAAGGTCTACCTCTAGAGCATCAGAGAGAGCATGGCCCTGCGGACACCTTGATTTTGGACTTCTAGCCTCTAGAACTACAAGATAATAAATTTCTGTTGTTTTGAGCCACCAAGTTTGTGGTAATTTGTTACGTAGCCCTGGGAAATTAATACAGGAGCCAACTTCTGTCAATAATTTTGAGCAAGTTGGTATAAAGCATAAATGTATGACAGAAAAATAACATTACATAAGAGAATATTTTTACAAAGAAGGATAAGGAAAGGGTATTAAAGTACTATAGTTAGTAGAATGTGGATGAGACTTGAGGTCAGAAGACCTAGGCTTAATCTTGGGCAGGATTCTTAACTTCCTGAACCTCGGTTCTCTTATTTGCAAATGGAGATAGTACCACCTACCTGCAGGGGTGTTGATTAAATCAAATAAGGTATGGTTCAGCATTTAGAAAATAAAATCAAGGCTAGTGCAGAATTTGGACAAGGTATGGTACAAGGTAGATGTTAATATTATGTATTCTTTTATGTAAAAAGAAAAGTGCAGAAAGGAAGGCCAGGGATATCAGACAGATTTCACCAGGCAGGGTCTATAATTTTGTTGCAGGGCAGGTGAGTCATGGAATTCAGTTGGTATTTATTTTGAATAGGAAAACTCTGACTTTTGCCATTTCCTGACTTCTTAGCAGACACGCTTACCACCTTATGAACAGCATTCATGCCATTTAAAAAGAAAAACAAAAACAAAACTGTCCTAAAGGAAATAGAAAAACTAGGAAGAATATGGCCCATCAATTTTGCTTATTTGTATTGCTACAGACAGTTCTGAAGGCAATACAGAACTCCATCAACAGAGAACCAATGGGAACACCCCTCCCTTTTTACGTCAGCTCTTTTCAGTTGGAGACAATTTTCTGGCCATCTGAATCCCTAAGGAGGTAGCATGTCAGTTAATATTACATTTACAACCACAAAGCCATGAAAAATGGAAATGATACAATTGTGTCATTTTATGTCTATTGCAGAAATAGAAAATAACTCAGTGGGGCTTTGAAATGTAGTATTTGAGGTTTGTTTCTTTCCCTTTTCCTTCTCCATGGCAGTTTGGGTGGCACTAGTGTATCTGCTACAGGGAGGCAATCACAATTTCCCTCAGGGGGACATTGAGGCATAGGGTCAAGACAATAATACCGTATTCCTCAACTGTGAGGCATATCCAGGTCCCTTCTCAGAGGAGGGAATTCACCTGGGCTTCTAGTATTGAATTTTTTAACAAAATATTTTAACTTCTTATTTTAAAATAATTTCAGACTAGTGTTAACTTATTAAAGTACAATAGCACTATAATTTGCACAAATATGAAACTAGGTATACAACTGCCACAACAAATGTAAACATTCAGATGAACATTAACCTGACAGGTGATACCATTTTACTGGAACTGCAGCCCTGCTTGGAATGTGTAATGGTATTCGCTCTCTGCTTCAAGGCAGCCCCTTTGCAGTATGGAATTCCTCCTCTATGTGGTACATAAGGACTCAATTTTGCCACCACTTTCTTATTTCTGGTTGTCATAAAACCCAGCTCCTTGTAACACCACTTGACCTTCACTCAGTACAAACACATCATTGATATATTTTCTGATTTTGCCCATTTCTAATTAGCCCAAGACAATAAAAAGGGAGCTACATGGTGCCACCAAGACCATCAATGAACACATGTGCCATGATTTCATAAGGCAGGAGAATTTTTATAGTGTCCTTTGTCTGGTTTTGTTATTAACGTGATGCTGGCCTTGTAGAATGAATTTGGAAATTTTCCTTCCTCTTCATTTTTTTGGAATAGTTTGTAGATAGGTATTAAATATTTGGTAGAATTCTCTTTAAATGTTTGGTCCTTTCAATGACCTTCCTCTTCTTTAAGTTTGGTAGAATTCTCCTGTGAAGTCATCTGGTCCTGGACTTTTGTTTACTGGGAATTTTTTTTTATTTACTGCTTCAAATTTCTTATTTCTTCCTGGTTCAGTTTTGGGATATTGCATGCTTCTAGCAATTTACCAATTCTTCTAGGTTGTCCAATGTGCTGGCATATAGGTTTTCATAATAATATCTTATAATTGTACCTCTGTGGTATAAGGTGCAATTTCTCTTTCATTTCTGATTTAAGTCCTCTCTCTTTTTTCCTGGATGAGTCTAGCTAAAGGTTTTTCAATTGTGTTTATCTTCAAAGAACTAGCTCTTAATTTCATCAATCTTTTATATTGTTTAAATATATTTCACTTATGTCTATTCAGATCTTCATTATTTTCTTCTGTTAACTCTGGGCTCTGTTCTTTTTCTCATTCCTCTATGTGTAGGGTTAGGTTGTTTATTTGAGATGTTTCTTGTTTCTTGAGGTAGGCATGTAATGCTATAAGCATCCCTCTTAGAACAGCCTTTGCTATGATCCAAAGATTTTTGAATTCTTGTATTTCTATTTTCATTATTCTACAAGTATTTTTCAATTTCCTCTTTGATTTCTTCATTGACCCATTGGTAGTTTAGTAACATGCTGTTTAACCTCCATATTTGTGGTCTTTTCCCATTTTTTTTTCCTGTAATTGATTTCAGGTTTCATACTGTTGTAGTCAGAAAAGATGCTTGGTATGATTTCAATCTTCATAAATTTATTAAGACTTGTTTTGTGACCTAACATATGATTTATCCTCAACAATGTTCTGTGTACATCTGGAAAGAATGAGTCTCCTTCTTTTGTTGGCTATTATGTTCTGTATGTATCTATTAGATTCATTTGGAGGAATGGAGGCACATAATGTGTCATTCAAAGCCACTGTCTCCTTATTGATTTTTCTGTCTGGATAATCTACCTATTGATGTAACTGGGTCTTTATGTCCTCCACAATTTTTGTATTATTGTCATTTTCTCCCATTATGTCTGTTAATATTTGCTCTATGTATTTAGGTGCTCCTTTGTTGGGTGCATACATATTTACAATTGTTACATCTTCTTGCTGGATTGAGCCTTTGATTATTTTGTAATGTCCGTCTTTGTCTCTTGTTACAGTCTTTAAGTCTGTTTTGTCTGATATAAGTACTGTTACTCTTTTTCATTTCTACTTGCATAGAATATCCTTTTCCATCCCTTCAGTTTCAGTCTGTGTGTCTTTAGGTCTCTGAAGTGAGTCTCTTGTAGGTAGCATGCAGATGGGTTCTGTTTTTTTAATCTATTCAGTCACCCTATGTCTTTGACTGGAACATTTACTCCATTGACATTTAAAGTAATTACTGACAGGTATGTACGTATGGACACTTTGTTGAATGTTTCCTGGTTGTTTTGCCTGTCTTCTCTGATCCTTCTCTAGCCCTCTTCCCTTGTGCATGATGATTTCCTTTAGTTTTAGAGTTGGATTCCTTTCACTTTATTTTTTGAGTATCTGTTACAGGCTTTTGGTTTATGGTTACCCTGTGGTTTAATATAATGTCTTACATACATGGCAGTCTTCGGTAAGTTGATGGTCTCTTAATTTGAATGCATTTAACAACACTACATCTTTAATTCCATCACCCCCTGTGTTGTATGTACATCATGTCTTCTTTAACACCTTTTAACTTAGTGATTCTCAACTAATTTTTAGTAACAGCTGATTGTACTACTTTTGTCTTTTAACCTTCATACTAACTTTTAAGTGACTGATCTACCACACTTGCTATATGTTTGTTTTTACCAGTGAAATTTTTTCGTTTGGATAGTTTTCTTGTTGCTAGTTATAGCTTTTTCTTTTCCTCTTAAAGCAGTCCCTTTAACATTTCTTGTAAGAGTTTAGTGGAGGTGAAGGAGTTTAAGAAGGTCTTGTCTCTCCTTCAACTCTGAATGATAACCTTGCTGAGAAGTCTTTTTGGTCGTACAATTTTCCCTTTCAGCAATTTGAATGTATCATACCACTTCCTTCTGGCCTGTAGAGCTTCTGCAGAACAATCAGCTGATAACCTTATGGGGTCTATTTTGTAGATGACTTATTGTTTTTCTCTCCCTGCTTTTAAGATTCTCTCTTTGTCTTTGATCTTTGGGACTTTAATGATGTGTCTTGGCATGGACCTCCTTGGGTTTACTTTGTTTGGGGCTCTCTGTGCTTCCAGGACTTGGATGTCTGTTTCCTGCCCCAAATTAGGGAAGTTTTTAGCTATTACTTCTTCAAATATTAGGATGTTTGATGTTGTCCCAGAAGTCCCTCAAACTCTCCTCATTTCCTTTTCTTTTCTCTTCCTGCTGTTTGGCTTGAGCACTTCCCATTACTCTTCTTCCAAATCACCGATCTTTTCTCCATCCTCTAGTGTATTTTTCATCTCATTTATTGTATTTTTTCATCTCTGTTTCTTTTTTAATATTTTCTATTATTTTTTCATCTCTGATTGTTTCTTTTTTAATATTTTCTGCCTCTTTGTTGAGGTTCTCTCTGATTTCGCCTGCTCTTCTCCCAAGTCTGGTGAGCATCTGTGTAGCCATTACTTTAAACTTTTTATCCAGTAGATATCTTAACTCTGTTTCACTTAGTTCTTTTACTTGTTTTGTCATGTTCTTTTGTTTCAAGAATATTCCTCTGTGTCCTCATTTCATTTGACTTTGTATTTGTTTCTACCGGTTAGGCGAGGACTACGTCTCCCAGTCGTGAAGGCATGGCCTGGTGTAGGAATGTCTCCTGGGTAGACTGCATATGTCTGGTGGTTATGGCTGGGTGACTGGGTGCCAGGTAAGCATGGATCTGTGTGTGCCAGGAGGGGCTCCTGGGTGGTTACTGGGCCAGGGATGCACTGGCAGTGTGACTGGAGTGGTGGGGCACAGTCTGGGGAGCTCTTAGTGCCCACGAGCTGGGGCTGCTAGGGATGAAAGGTCTGAGGGCAGGGTGAGTCTACACGAGCATCGCTCTGGCTGCCTTGCTGGGCTGCTGGATCTCTCAGGAGTGTGTTTGGGTGTAGGCGGCAGGTCGTCTCTGTCAAATCTGGAGCTGATGTGTGCAGGCTGACTCTGCTCCTGTCCTGTCTGCGCTAGCAACCTGGGGTGGGGAACGTAACGGCGCTCACAAGCACCTCCTGACCCAGAGAGAATTCTAGCAGTTCCCCCACTATTTGGTGGGTGCTTCACTTCTGAAAATTGTTTTCCTTCAGAAATAGGGTAGCTGCCTCTTAAACTGCAGCTTTTTTCCCTGTGCCCCAGGGCTGGTGAATTTCTGTTTGACCCCTTAGAGATAGCCCCTCTGTGCTGTAGGGCTGTGTTGGGGTTGGGGCTCCCTCCCTTACTGTGCCTCCATTCCTCCTGCCGTTTTTTTATGTGGTCTTTTTATCCCCCATTGCAAGAAGGGGTTCCCTCAGGATGAGTCTCTTCCTCAGGATGAATTCCTCTTTGTGTAGGTGTAGACTGGGTGCTCATGAGAGAAGGTTGGGTAAGGCCTTTCCTATGCCGCCATCTTGGACCTCCCTCCTGTAATCACCTCCATAAAGTCCATGTCTCCAAATATGGTTATGCTCTCAGGTGCAGGGGGTTGGGCCACAATTTGGCCCATAGCACAGGTGATGCTGACGTTCTTGGTCTGGAGACCACCCTTCTCGTCTGGAGCCAGAACCGAGTTACACCACAAGGAAATCACTCGTCTACCACCTTTCCCCGACGCACAGTTATCCTTAATCATGGCACACAGAGAACCCAGACTCCTTGCCTGCTGCCAGGAGACGCCTCGTCCTACCTGGAGCCCCAGCCTTGATCCCATTCAGTCCCTTTGATCTCCTGGAAGTAAGGGCGAGGCCAAAGGAGGGCTGATTCTAGGAAGCCATGAGCCTGGCTATATGCTCTGGGCTGTGTCTTGCATTCTCACTTAGCTGTCTCTTTTTAACTTGGATGTTTATAAAAGGCAACTAATTAGTTTAAATACCAAATTCAGAGACTGTTTAAAACTACATTTCATCTTAAAAGGAAGAACGTGGGTTTCCCTTAAATAAAACATCTTCTGTGGTGTTTACAATATCTCTCAGACACTGGAACCCAAAGAGAAAAAGGAACAATCTGTTCAATTTTACTACCCTGGGTGGGGGAGATGCAGAGAAATGGAAACCTAGAGAAAAAAATAAAATTTGGAGGCATCAGGTGAGTGGGGCTTGGCAAATCTGTCGTTAACAGCTTAGTTTGGGCCAAGGCCCAGTTTCTCCAGTTGAAACTCCTAATACAAATTAATTTCAGCATCCCAGTCGCACTGCCATCATCCTGTTGCTTTTAGAGTTGGGGGAGGGGAGGGTGACCTGATGATCCAATTTGCTGTGTGATTGTTACATTTCCTACACTTCCTTCTGGAAGTTCCTACGACTTCGGTAGAAAGTCCTAAAATCTCATGAAAAGGGCTAGTCCTGAGGAACTGCTGGAGAAACAGCAAAATTTGTCCTAGCTACTATTTATTGAGCACTTACTATGTATAGCCACTGTTAATCTCCACATTCTCAGGGCTAGGGATCATTTACACCCCCAATTTATGGATGAAGAAACTGAGGCATAGGGAGAATAAGTAACTTGGTCAAGATCAGGAAACTGGGGTTGAGGTTTGAGTCCAGGCAGCCTCCCAGGGTCCTCAGACCCACCTGGGAGTTATAATCTCTAGGATAGCCACTGGAGCTGTGGATCTCAACTCTGGAAGCTCAGTGGGCTCACAGAAGCCTGGGGTCCACCCCGGGATCTGGTGTAATTGTTCTGGGCACAGCCAGCTCCCAGACGGAGAGCACCACCTTGGAAGCTCCAGTGCCAGCAGCCGTGAACTAAAGCACAGACGGGAGCCAAGCAGCGACCTGCATGTGATCGTGGGCATTTCATCTTCCTCGTCCTCATATTTAAGATAAGGGGCTTATCTTAAATAAGATTCAATGGGACCAGAGGTCAAAGTTCTAGAAGGCCACAGTACTCAGATGTCTTTGGGTGCAGCCTTAGGAAACTGCTAATTATATAATGCTTAAAACCCTTATGTTTAGAAAAGAAAGAAAAATATTGAGCCTTTAAGGAGAACCATTTGCTCTGATCCTGTTTCAAAACTTTAAGGGTTTAGGAAAGAAGTGATGCTTGGTTCTCCAGGAAACCAGGAAAATTGGTTTCTTAGGATTTGAACTTGTCACTAAAGAAACACCTGCTTGACTGCAAGCACTGGATCTCTGCAGGAGCTTTTCCTACCTTTTCAATGGATGGGAAGCATGTTGACATGGAAGGTGCCAGGAGATACAGGGTGACCAAGGGCCTGTGCCAGCCTCTGGCTGCAGTCCCACCCAGCCACGGGTGAGCTAAGGCTCTGAGGGGCATTTTAACGTGGGAGCTTTGGGGGCAGAAACAAGGGAGCAGAGGTTGCTTCAGGCTAGAGGCTAAGGCACTTCTTCTGTATGTAGCATCATAACTTGATGACCTGAGTTAGGGTCACAGCTAAATGCCCTACAGAGCCAGCTGGAAGTCACTTAAATCTTACTCATATTGTCATGAGGGAGTGGGGACCTGGCCTTTCAAGATGCTTCAGTTACTCAAGAGAAGCCTTATGCGAAATCCTGTCATTCTTAAAGTCAGCTACATTAAACAGTGTGGGCCACCAGCGGGCGCCCTCTCCCAGGCATCTGAGGGTCCCACGGCCAGTGAGGCAGGGCCCTCTTGGAGCCGGCTGCTCTGGGCCCTGCTCGGTTCCCAGAATCACAGGCTACTGAGTGGGGAGAAAACCCGGGCGGGAGTGGCCACACTGCAGGGGTTCCAGAGCGCAATTAGGAAAAGCTCACAATTACCAGTAGTTCCTACGAGAATGCACTGGAACCTCTACTCTCCCCAGTCCCTCTCCTGGCTAGTACTCAGCCCCTTCTAAAGCTCTTATCACCAGTTCCTTATCCTGTGTCTCTCTCCCTTCTAGAATATAAACACTGAGAGGGCAGACTGTATTCACATTTCTATTCACTCTTGTATGTCCACCGTCTGGCACATACCAGGCACTCAAAGCCTTGTTGGATGACGACTGAACAGTGAATGTGTGCATGCATGCGTGACTTGGGGATGGCAGGGATTTTTAAAGACCATAAGATGCCTGGGCTTCCAGGTTCCTAAACCTTCAGCCCCAGCCCGTCTTCCCACAGAGGACTCCTGGCACAGATCCTACAGCTGTGTGGAAGAGCGCAGCCCAGAGGCCAAGAGAGAAGGTGCTGTGGTGGTGGGTGGACATGGGCTGAGGGGGGGGATCTGGTATCTCCCACCCATCTGGTGAGGCCAGGAAACAGGTGGAAGGGAATCACTAGGGGGGTGCCAGTGCCAAGGGCTGCCTCGGGAGGGCTGGGCGGGTGGTGCTCTCCCACCCACTCCCTTTCAGCCCTGCAGGTGCGGCTGGAAGGCCTCATTCCCATCTCAGATCAGCTGTTTGGGCTTCCGGAGGCCTGGGCAGGGTGCAGGAATAAGGATGGGATGCTGCCAAGAAAGACTGGCTTCTAATGAATGGTGGCCTGGAACAGGGACAATGGTGGGGAAGGGACGTGGTTCCCACACTGCTCAGGAGGCTGAATTTACCAGGAAATCAGAAGTTGGCAGGGTGAGGGGACATAGAATATGCACCTGATGCTTTTGGGCCCTTGGATGTTACTGCTGGCAGGAAGGAGGGGGAAAGAGGGGGCCACTGCACCACTCTGAGCAGCTCAGTGCCTTTCCCTACCTAGGTGGAGCACAGCACCCTGCCCTGATAGGCTTACAGGGGAGATGCTCTTACAGGGGGTTATGACCTCTGGCTTCTGTTCTCTTCCTATATTCACCAGCATGTCCTACTACTTGTATTTTGCCCAAATCACTTGATCCCTTCAGATCTTAGTGTCCCCATCTGTAAAATGCAGACAGTAATGACATCTATGTCTCAGAGTTGTTTTGAAGATTCAGTGACAGCCCACAAGGAAAGCACTTAGCATGGTGCCTGGCACATAGTAGGCACTCAGTAATTCTCTTTATCATTATAAATGTTACAGATGGCTGCTTCATAAGTAATAAGGCCGGCAGTATAGCATGCATATTGCTCTGCCTTCCTTGTCTAACAGCAGTTATTAATTTTTAGTGAATGTAAGAATCCCATACATGTTTGGTGAAATGTGGATTCCTGAGAAATTCTGACTCAGTGGGTCTGGTTGTCCTGGGTACCTGCTCTTGACTGCTGCCCACATGGTGCTCCTACTAGGCCAATTCCAACATGCATGGTCCTGTGTCCCGTTTGGAGAACTGCTGGTCAAGAGCTTTTACACAAGTAGGTTCTACAGTTAATATCAAACACATTTGTCATCTGTGCAAAATACCTCGCTCACAGTGATTCAGTATCTTGCTGACAGAGGCGATTGGTAGCAACTTGGATTTGCAGCTGTTAAGCAAACTGAAGGCTTAACGCGCAGTTTTCTAGCTACACAGAGATTAGCTATTAATATGTATTAACAGACTGTACTGTATGCATGAAATTCCAGTTTAAGTGAGCTATGGATTGAGAGACTCCCAAAAAGATCGATTTCTCTCTTAATCAAGTAGCATGTTTCAACAATATTCCATTTCCCTGTTGTTCAAAAGGTGTGCATGAGCCACTCTCTTGAGCTTTCACTTCTGTACAGTGTGTGTTTCCCAGAGGTGGGAAGGCTGGTTTTTCACAAAGAGGGGAGGTTGAGCCAGGTGCCCCAAAGCTGCCATTTCCACCACCTTCACCAAGGCCCTTTTGTCCCAAGCTGCTCCATCCTTATTACAGTTATGTCACCATGACAGACACGAGCACAGCTCATTTCCCTCCTCCTGGGCTGCTAGGACAGGCCCTGGGTATCTCTGTTCCCAAGTGCCAGGCACTCAGTGCCCAGTGCTTAGAAAAGGGCGAGCAGCCTTGTGCCAACACCTTATTGCCTTTCCAGGACTGAGATTTGTTTGTCTCAGTCACTTCACTGCCTTTTCCCTCTTTCAGTGATGGCCCGTTTGGGGTCATAATGGAAGTATGACAGGAAGGCCATCATGAGTGCTACAGGGACAGGCACGACTAAATCCACCAGCTGTTCACTGAGAAACATAAGAACCTGGGCTGCTTCCCCGTTTGCGTCTGGGGACATACAGAGCTCAGCCAGGGCCCACAGACATTAGACACCCTCCAGTTGATGCCATTGAAGTGTAAACACTCTTCTCTTTGTAGAGCTTTACAGTCAGTTCACACTCCCAAGGTCCTGGGGACACAAGTTTCAAAGCTGGAAAACACCTTTGTGAGCATCTAATACCACATTCTGATTTTCAGATGGCAAAACTGAGGCTCAGAGATGGGGCTCATCCACCCACTCCCAGGAAGGGGCAGAACTAAGACTGTACCCCAAGGCTTCTGCTTTTTCTGTCACTGCTTCTACACTGTAGAGTGAAAAGGGGGACTGTCTTGTTCCATCCACCAGTCCTTGCTGATGGCACAGGGATGGACTCTGGCTGGGCCACCCCTTACTCTGTCCCTAAGGACCGTCTAGGTGCTGCTGAGCAGACCTGACGCTGGGCTTTGAAGGTCTGATATCTGTACATGAGTCCTGGCAATGCCCCCGTCTAGCCACATGACCCAGGGGCAGTTACTTCCACCATCCTGGCCTCAGTTTCCTCATCTGCAAAGTAGGGATCGACAGCAGCACCTACCTTAGAGGCTGTTGTGAGGCTTAAAGTCTGCAAAGAACTAAGCACAGAACCTGGCCCAGAGCTGCTCTTAACACACATGCAGTTAGTATTCAAAGGTAAAACGTCCTTCCCATGAAAAAAAGTTGGGGTCTTCTTTAGTCTGTAGCTTGTCCACCAAGGGGCAGAGCGGTTCAGGACACAGACTCTGCACCCAGGCTGCCTAGGGTTAAACCCGGTTCTACTAATTCCTAGCTGTGGAACTTGGGCTTCAGCATTCTCATCTGTAACACGGGGCTGACGGCAGCGCTGACCTTCTAAGGAGCAGTGGCTTCCTGTCAAATGCACTGGGGGTGCACAGGTGACTCTCCCAGGGACATCACTGGGCTGCTCTTCAGGCCAATGTGGCAAAGAGTTAGGAAACGCCCCCCCCCTTCACCTTCCTCAGCTGAGGTGCTGACAAGGACAGGGGGTGGCTGCTGCCACCTGCCCTTCCCTTCCCTGCTTCCCTGGGGGGAGGCCAAGTGGTGGTGAGTCCCAGGCAGAGCGGGAGCGAAAGCTCAGGCCTGTGCACGCCCACGCTGCGGGCCCGGGCTCCTGAACAGGGTGGAGAAGGGCTCTGCCCTCTGGCAGGCTGGCACACCGCTGGTTCCCTGGCCTCAGTGGACCCAGCCACAAGCTGCAAGGCCTGCTTCACCCCTCGGCAGGCCTCAGATGGGCCAGTTCTCCCCTCCCACTGCTGAGCAAGTAGCTGACCTCCCAGCCCCATCCTCCATCCCCGGGAGGGACACCCCAGCCTGGCAACCATTCCACACACTGCCTCAATCTGACAGGTGGCACAGGTTAAGCAACCAGATCCTGGGCTAAAGTATTGGAGGGGACCCCGTGTGAAGCAAGAAAAGGTTTGTCTTCCGGGAAAAATCTCAAGGGACATGGATGAAGCAAAGAATGCCGTGTGCGTGGCAGCTGCCAAGTGCTGGCCCAGGGATTAGGAGTGTGCTGGCCTCACACTCCAGGGTCCAGCACCTCCTAGCCGAGAGGCCTGGGGCTTGCTTAACTCTCCCAAGCCCCCTGTGCCCATCTGTAAGACAGTCCCTGCCTCCAAGGTGGCAGAAAAGATCAGAGGAGGCCATCTGAACGCCCTGGCACACACGTGTTCAGTGACGTCTCGCCGGATAGGTGAGGATGAGGGCAGACACAGCACAGCGAGGGATTCCCCCATGGAAGCAGGGCTCCTCCGAGGCTGGGGAGGCGAACTGTGAGCTGGGGAGAAGCGAGCTGCACAGGCAGGGGGCGGGGGAGGGCAGAGCACCTCCGGACCCTGGGAGCCGGTGCTCGGTCGGGCTCAGTGGCTGTCCCTGCTCAGACTGTGTGCCTGCAGTGACAGGGACAGGTTGATCTCTAGAAGCTGGAGAAGCCTGCAGGGCCCCACCCTTTCCAAAAAAGAAGCTTCGCAGACATAATTACATCGCTGGAGCAAGAGGGGCCACTGGGAATCTTTTTTTATACACTAAGTGGTATTCTCTGAGCCGAAGCAATGAACAGAGATTCGGAAAAGCAAGTGGTCTGGGTGGAGGCTGGTGTCCTGAATGGACCTACTTCCTGCAGTGACTGAAGCCACCAGGGAAGGCCCTTTGGCTCCGGGGAACCAAGGTACCTGGTGACACAGCGGCCAGGCCACGGCTCTCCCCTCCCCCACTGCTCATCTTTCACTTCCCTGCTCGGCAAATCCTCCAGGCTGGGCCAAAACCATCTGGTGGAGGATTCCCCCTCCTCTATTTGTTTTCTTTTGAGAAACATGCAAACCACAGCCACGCAGGAGGGGCATTCCTGTGCCTCCCGGCCTGCCCTGAGGAAGGTGCTAAGCAAAGCGTCCATGTCTGGAAGAATCCAGATCAGCTGACCGTTTGTTGACAAGTTACAACCCCAAGGCTGCCGGACAACAGCAAACTACAGATTCACCTGCAGGCTCAGGTGGAACAAGAAAGTAAAGCAGATGTTACATTTATGGAGGTCAACATCAGTGAGTACTTATCACGTGGCAGGTGAGGTGCAAGTCCAGTGGGGGCATGAGGGGACTCTGTGGGCCGTGGACACCTGCCTGGGACCAACAGGACTGAGAAATAACCAGGCCTGGGGAGGCCCCTGCCTCGTTACTACCACGGGGAACTCTCCATTCTCAAGTGGAGTCATGGACAGTCAGAGGCAGACTGACCGCCGGGGTCCTTTGGTCAACGTGGAGCTGCAATGGGGACGGCCATTCCTGGAAGACCCAGGTGTGGGAGCCCAGCATTGCTGCGTGAGAATTCCCGGAAGCATGTCCCAAATGGGCTGCCTCAGAGCACACTCCACTGTGACCTGGACGTTTTGTGCCCAGAGCACAGTCTGCTGTGTGGAATATGGGTGCTATCTGGGGACCATGCAGGAAGTGCTGGCGGTACCTCAGTAATGGGACGGGAGGGCACTGGGTGCCCACCATGTTCCAGGCATCCTGCAAGGCATTTGAG
The DNA here is from genome assembly GCF_040802235.1 of Manis javanica. Classification (NCBI taxonomy): domain Eukaryota; kingdom Metazoa; phylum Chordata; class Mammalia; order Pholidota; family Manidae; genus Manis; species Manis javanica. Next base: position 103,236,010 of record NC_133165.1, on the reverse strand, counting down.
AGCTGCCATCTCAGTTAAACCTCCCAGACTCGAGAAGTATTACCCCCAGTTTATAGGTGGGTAAACTGAGGTTCAGAGAGCTTACACACATATATTAAGGCCAGACTTGACCCTGATGGTTCCATTCTGGATCCAAGCCAGTGACCCCCCATACTGACCCCCTCTCAGCTTTGTGACCTGTCATTCCCATCAGGAATAGCCTGGAGCACAGGGTGATCACAGCCCAGATCTCCCTTGCAGGGGCAGGCCTGGCTTCTGTGTGCACGGAAGACACTGGGGCAATGACTGCTGACGTGGCCTTAGGAAAGAAGCTCCGATTCAACTCTCTTCCTGAAGTTGCTAAGAGAGTGGATCTTCAAGTTCTCATGACAAGGAGAAAAAAATTAATTATGTGTGGTCATGGGTGTTTAACTAGAGTTACTGTGGTGAACATACAAATGTCAAATCATTATGTTGTACACCTGAAACCAGTGTATGTCAATTATATCTCAATTTCAAAAAATAAGTTCCCTTTCTGAAGTTGTTACGGAGTTTTTAAAAATTCCCATAACTAATTGCTTAGGCAGCATATCCCATTAAGATCATCTATAAATGGTGTTAAAGGGAAACCAAGTTTTCTTCTCAAAGATTCTGGTTTCAGTTCCGCTTGCTCTGGGGCCTGGTCCCTGCCTTCTTGTCCCCTGAAGCCATCTTTTGTTTCTATTAGGACGGGTACTGAGGACGCCTCACACAGCAGAGCAGCACATTTCTCTCTGGCTTTCATAAATCAGATTTTGGGGGTGGTTTACCGTGACTGCTAGCACACCTGCAGCTCTGTGTAGAGAACTGCGGGGGGTTTGAAGGGAACGCAGGCAGCTATGTGGAGTTCGGGACTGAACCAGCACCTCACCGGGCCGCTCTCTGAAGGCGCCCCCAGCCAGCTCAGGGCACAGGGAAGCCTGCACCGGCCCTAATGCCTCCCACCAGCGCACGGCCATCCACATGGGCTACCCCAGACCCCCTTGATGTGGGGCCCATCCTGCTAGTCTGGGCTCTGCTGCATCTCAGTCAGCCTGAGCACTCTTCAAACAGGCCAGAATCCAGAAGGGTGGGGCATTTTCTTGGAGTTTTATAGCAACTTCTAACCAGAAACATCTGGAAATATACGGGACTAAGCTGGATGCCTCAGAGAGAAGCTCCAGTTCAGCCAGGCTGGGCACTCAGTGTGTGAGCTTGTGAGTCACTGGCCTGTTTCCCAGCATTCTCTTCTGCAAAATGGCCCTCCCCCTGCCTTCTCTCCTCCTTTCCCTCCAAGGGAGGTGAGGGTCCGCCCTGCCAGAGCCCTGGACATCCACGTCCCACAGCCTGGCCACTGCTGCCCACCTGCAACCTTGGCACAAACCGTACTGCCTCTAGCCTGTATCCCTGCCAGGGCTCCAAGCCCGGGTGCCCTCCAGACCTCTAAACACAGCTTTGAGGGACAAACAGTCCCTCTAAACACACCTTTCAGAGACACAAGTATGCTGTTTTGGTGGGAAAACTTTAGGGAGTATGGGATTTGTTGGGGAGGCAGGAAGCATGGTCTTAACTTGTATGACCAATGTTCCACAAGAACCTCAAAATATCTGAAAGTGAGTTGTTGCCCGCCTCTTCCCTGCTATGTGCCCGGGTGCCCTGCCGGAGCCTGGACAGCACCCCCCCCGCACAGCCTGGCCACTGCTCCGCACCCTGGCAACCTCAGCACAAACCACATCGCCTCTAGCTTGGATTGCTGCCAGGGTCTGCTCCAGACCATGACAGTCCCTCTAAACACAGCTGTGACTCCACTGTTCCTGTGCTTTAAGCCCCCAGTGAGTCTCTCTGCCTTTCTTTGGGGAGTTTAGATGCCTGAGCTGGAACTCAGGACCTGCCCCTCTCTGCAGCCCCATCCATGCAGGCTGTGGTGGGCCTGGCGGCCACTATGGCTACTAAAATGCTGTGTTTTCGTGCATTTAAGGACCTGTTTGGGCCTGACCCTGAAGCCTCGTGCCTCACACGGCCCTCAATTGCCCCTTTATTTTCCTGCTGCCTCCTAGGGGCTTGCAGACTTCCCCTTACATCTCACTTCTTCCAAAATGTCTTTGATGACCCCCACCCTCCAGGTTCAGATCAGTTAGGTGCCCCCCTTTCCTGGTGCTTGCTCAGGGGCCTGCATTATCCCTCCTATAGCACACAGGTTACTGTTGACATTACTACCAGCACCACCAGCAGAGCTGGTATTTTTTGAGCGCTCTGTGCTAAGCATTGTTCCAAGTTCTTGAGCAATAACACAGTCGATCCCAGGGGACGAGGGATGGAACAAGCCAAGGCCCTCAGCCCTGATCCGGGCACAGGAAGAAATACAGGACTAGAATATTGCAATCCATCCCACTTCTCACCAACATCTATAGTCAAGACCAGGGTAGGGAGGAACAGGCAGGCACTTAGTTTGAAACCCTGGGTTCGAACCCTGCCCCTCGCTTGCTGCATGACTTTGAACAAGTCAACCTCTTTAAGCCTCAGTCTCTGCGTCTGTATAATGGGCCCGAGTGGAGAGGGAAATGAACCCACCCATCTCGTGCCTACGTGGGTCTGAAACTGCTAGCCCTGTGGGAGGGGCCTTGCTCCGGGTCAGAGCAGAACCAACATCAGATCCTGAGACTAACAATCTTTCTTATAGGTTTGGGGCAGAATATTCCTCAAGCAGTTACATGTCCCCAAACTGCTTTGAAATAAATTTTTTTAAATAATAAAAATGACAGAGGCGTGTCCACTTCTGTAGAGAAGGGTAAAGTCATCCAACCCCTCCACCAGCCAGATCTGAACAACCAAGCCCGGTGCTCCTCCCAGAGGCGCCACTCACCAGGTGAGTCTCGGGAGACAGCCTGCTGGCCCGGGGGAGCTCTGCCAGTTCTTCCCAGGAGCTGGGCCAGCAGTGCAGGGAGGGGCATGCGCCCACATTCCCGGGCAGCACCCACGGACGCTTACTCAGTACCTGTGCCTTCACGGGGATGGGCCCCAAGAGCAGTCACTATGGCCTCCCATCAGAAAGCTCCAATCACCCCATGGGGCTTTTCAAAGAAACCCCTTCCCCACTCCCGCCACAAACCCACCTCCTGACTTCAAGTCTCAGATGCAGAGTTCCCTTTAGAACCAGGGTAGATAATCTCCCTGGGCTTCGATCCCTGTTTACCTGTGTGACCTCAAGCAAGTTACTTGACCTCTCTGTGCCTCAATTTCTTCATCTGTAATGCAGGACTAGCAGCAGTATGGACCTTACGGAATATGTAAAACACTCAGAAGCATGCCAGAAATGTTACTTGCGCTAAGCGCTCAAGTGTTACCATTATTATCGTCAGGGACCCTGGCTCAGAGGTTCAGTCCTGCTTGGTGGGCAGGCTCTAGGGCTCAGAATTGGCTCTGAGGAGCTTGCTGGGTTTGAAGGTGCCCCCACAATCAGGCAAGGCCCTTCCTCGACATCCCCAATTCCAGTGTTACTTCCTCCCACAGAGGCCTTATAAACTTCCCCTTTAGTCTTTCTTACATTCTACTTGGAAATCTTGGATCCGTTTGGAGATCCTGTCCTGATTGGACCTGGACATCTTGCGTCAGGCTGAAAGCAAAGTCTGGCCGCATGCCCTGCATACCCATAGCCCAGATACTTCTCACCAACGTCTTTTAAAGAGTCCGACTACAGCAGAGCATTGTGGAAAAGGCACACTGGAGGTAAGGGGCTTGGGTGGGAATCCCAGCTGTGCGGCTCCGCACAAGCCACTGAACTGCTCCGGGCCTCAGTTTCCCCATCTCGAATAGGGCTGGTAACACCTATCACACAACAGAACACTGAGGATTAAATGAGATGATCCACGCCAAAGCACAGGGCTGATTCGTGGACTGTGTGTCTGGAAATAAGAGCTTAAAAAATACTTCATAAAATAATTCCTGAACGAGAGAAAGATGCTAATTCCTCATGTCACTGCAAATAAAGTCACCGTTTGTTTTGCCATCTGGTCTCATGAGTGATGAGCAAAGCTGAGGGAGGAGGATGCCAAAGCGACCCTGGCGACAGGGAATGGGTGGATGACGTGCACTGCTGGGTCAGCAAATGCCCCGGTGGCCCCGATGTGGATGGGATTTACCTGACTGAGCTCAGATTTTGATCCAGCCACTGTGACCTGAGGGACATTGGGACAGGGTGATTCCCACAGGCTAAACATCCAAAGACATTTTATTATCTAGCATGGCAGGTGATGGTACCTGCGCCCACCCCCCATCCTGCAGGGTCTCCCATCCCTGACCCCCTGGGACGGGAAGTGAGCTGGGGGAGACTCAAGGGTAGGGCAAGAAGATCTATTTCAAATGTGATAGGCAGATTTTTAAGAAGCAAAAGTCCAATGATTTGGTTTTCAGGCCACATACAATGACCCCGGAGTTAGTCTAGATTTCCTGCCAGGACCCAGTACCATCTTTCCTCCCTATGAATATGTGCAGGAAAAGCCCTGCTGCTTTCTGGCATGTGGATGAACAGGGGACATGACACTGGCACAGCGTGGTCCATGCCTGCAGATCTCACTGACCCCTGGGATGCCATACTGGGAGGGACATAACCTGCCACTCCCTGTCCGTGAGCCCCCGACACCCGAGGTGCCACCAGAACACAACTCCGGCCACCAGCTGTTCAGTTCTCTCCAGAGGGACAGAAGACAGCTGCGGAGTGAGTTCCGCTTTCTCCTGCCTGGGGCCACAGTGGGGATGGCGAGGCAGGTCTGCCATCACCAGAACTCCAGCAAAAGCGAGTACCTACCAGGCTGAGAGTGCGGGACAGGCTCCACATCTGTCTCCTTCCCAGCTGTCCTCTTAACGTCTAGCACAGCACTAGGCACTCAAAACTATCTGGTGAATGAGGCTTCCTTGGAGAAGCCTCCAGTTTCATCCAAAAACCACATTTTGCAATCGTTACACACAGGGACTGCATCCCTGGAAAGGGGAGGGAACTGACATCTTGGAAACCTTTACTTGGTGCTAGAAACCCAACTTGTTATTTTCTGTATCCCCTCAATGCTAAGAGATGACTTACGGATGAGAACACAGAGACGCGCAGAATCCCAATTCCTGGTGCTGAATCTCAGCGCTGGCAGGGAGGGGTGCAGGGGTAGCGTCCAGTTTCCTTGCTCTTCTATTATAAAATGGGACCCAGAGCCATGGCCTGAGACCCCATTTACAGGACAGCAGTTACCAGATTCTTCCCCTTGTCTGCTCCCCATCGCCCCAACACAAAACCAGGAGGTACCTCCTTTCAGGTCTGTTTTCTTTAAATTTCCAACCCCAGCAGGACTTACTCTCCCAGGGCTGAGTATAATAGGCACCTACCCACACACACTGGAAAATAATTAAAGCTCTTTGGCCTTTGCTGATGGAGTGGCTGTCAGCTGATTCCAGCCAGCCCAGCAGGATAGGGGACCAGGGATAACATCTGCACAGCAAGTCTAGTGCTACTTAGAGCCCCTAGTCATGGGGGCAGGTTGAGATCAGGGAACAGAGAGTGCAAAATCATCTCTCCCTCAACCTCCCCAGCTGCCTGACACACACAGCCAGAGAGGGAGGCCAGGCGAGGGGTGGGCTTTCCCTGCCATCTGCATGCACCTGCTCCCCAGGCGGATGCCCAAGCTCCCCCGGCTCTTAGTTTTTCTCAGTCCAATCTATCCTTTGTGGATCTCCCTTCTTCACCTTCACTGGGCTCCCTCTGAACCAACAGGCACACATCTTGACAACTTGGCCACGCGCCCTGTATGACGCAAATTCCTCATGATTCTGCCATGACACTGTTTGCTTTAAATGCCTGAATCTAAAACTTTAATGAACACAAGAATCCATAGGGTGAGTAAAAGGGCATGTATGCGCTGGTTAAAATGCAGATTCTGGGGCCCTGCTCCCAGAGATCCAATCTGTGCCACAGGCCCAGCAGTCTGCATTCTTAACAAATCATTTGGTGATTCACTGCAAAGAACACTGTTTAAATCCCCAGTACCTGACTGGTGGGTGAAAACCATCATCTACATGTACACAGTCTCTCCTGATTTGCTAGGTCCTTCTCATCGTCTCACTTGAGTATCACAACAACTGGTAAGATGGTCTGGACAGGAGGCACAGGTTTGAGGTCACGTAAGAGAGCTGCTGTTCAAAGAGCCGCTAGCTCAAGGTGACAGAGCAAGTTGGGCAGGACCCAAGTTCAGACTGCCCTGACTCTTGGTCATTCTAGCCAGTGCGTCTGTTTCTCTGCCAGCTTATTTGGGCCGCTTTGTCTCAGTGTCTTTTTTCTTTCTTGCTATAATTCTTAAATCTAGAAATGAAAGGTAAACTATATGAGGAAAATAAAAACCCTCCAAACTTCCATTAACCAGAGATAAGTATTGTGAACATTTTAGTGTATTTCTCCAACTTGGTTAGTAAGCCGCATTTTTCCTTCCAGTTAACCAGGAACAAGGATGGTATTACTTTAACTGGCCTTGAAGGAGGAGGAAGACACTAGCTGTCCACCTTGTTCCCTTCTGCCCACTGCCTTGCCCAGTGGCCTCTGCCCCTTCATCCTCTCCTGCCTCCTAGCAATTGTGAGAACAGGCGGCTCTGGGGAGGGCAGGGTGCAGAGCAGGCCTTCCCGGGCAGGGGTGGGGCTTCTGGACATTCGAGGCACCGAGGTCAGAACTTCAGGCTCTCTGCTGATTTCCTGAGTTGCACTGAACCAGCGGGACAACAGCAGCGCGAAGCCAGCACTTTCTGCGGGGACACCACAAAATGCAGAGCACGAAGAGGAACTCGTTTTAAAACAGGTCTGGGGACTCTGAAACCCATCCTAACCTCAGGTGGACGGGTGGCTTGTGTCTGAGATTCCTATTCCAACTCCCAACTCCTTGCTTCTTGCAGAGAACAAGGTCACAGCTGATGCAGACTGACCTCAGTCTCAGTACTTCTAATTTTTTTTTTAAATAAGAGTTTGGAGTTGAAGACCATTTAATTATTCCAGATGCTTCTCAATCGAAAACAAAAGACTGTGTGTGCTGTTGTGTCTGCTGACTTGTGGCACACCTGACTTCCTCTTTTCTCTTGGTCTGAAATCCAGCCCGGCTCCCCGGTCCTTTGGTTCACACATAGTCACAGCTTTGGGGAACTTTTAAGGTCAGACCTGAAGAGACTTGCAAATTAGTTCCTGTGAAGACTTCTGAATAGAGGCTGGTTACAATCTCTATTTCTAAAGAAACCATTTACCCAATTAGAGCCACAGCCCATGCAAGGGAAGTGAAGTTTCTCTTGATGGAGAGCAGTGAGAAATCACAGATCTTATGATATTCATCATTATTACTGTTTTCTAAAATCATGCTATGTCTAGAGGCCAAGAACTCTTTCAATACTGGATTTTATCACCAAACATCCCAGAAGGCACAGGAGTCTGCCAGGAACTGCTTCTCCCTCCTCTAACTCACCTGTCAGGCTGGGCTAAAATGTCTCTCCTGGGGGGCCTTTCCCAAGCCGGTTAGAGTCCCTGGGCTCCCCCTAAGCAGCACTTCTCATGAATCTCTGACCAAATGCTTGTCTCGGCCCCCAGTCCATAAGCTCTATGCAAACAGTTTGTTCGCTGTGTTCACTGTTATGTCCCCTGCGCCTAGAATACTGCCTGGCACATAGTACATACTCAATAAACACCTATTGAATGCAGCTGAATGAAAAGAACTAGAGGATGAAATACTTCCTCCGTGGGTTCCAACTGTAGATTTCTGTCTAAACTTACAAAAGCACACTGACTCATTCATTTATTCAACAAACATTTGGGAACACCTGCAGTGTGCTGGGTGGTAGACTGGCTCGTCTAATCTTATCATTTCCATTCCACCACCATCCAGACACCATTGCAGGGCGTGGGGCGCCTGCTTCTCTACAGCCCCCTCTCCTGGGGCCTGCCCACTGCCACTGGCCTTAATGTGAACTCTCGGCCAGGTAAACACACTGCTTCTCAAAGGGTTGCAGGGAATGAGCTAGGAGCAAGATTTGACCTTCAAGGGTTCTGAATGTAGGCTCCTAGGGTCATAACACCAAATCTGGCCAACCTAGATCTTAGGAACCCCAAAGATGGGCAGGGGGTGGACACCATTCCTTCTAGAAGGTTCTAATAATATAATTTGTCATTGCCATGACTACATCATTACTTGGGAAGTGTCTGGTCAAATAAATGCCTATCTGTTTCCTTCTAGATTCCTAGAGACCTTCTCGTTCATAATTACAGGGGTGACTTAAGGCAGCTTGGGAGAACACACAAAACTGCCAAGTAGGCAAAATCGTCCTTCCTAATTACAGTAACCACTTGACATGTCTTAGACTTGTCCCTAACATCTTCCCTATTCCATCCACCAGAATTTATCTGCCCCACATCCTACTCTTTCAGGGCCCTGAGTTCTGCTACACAGATTCTGAGATTATTCAGATAGTAAACTTTGTTAACAGATCCACTGAACAGTGTATTCTCACCACATATATCTAAGCCCAGTTAAAACACATGTCCAGAAATTTCATAAGAAATTAGACTCTAATGTCTGAGCTTTACAGCAAGTTTACAGCAGCCTCTGATGCCCCTCAAATCCTCACCCCATCCTAGTCCATTATACCAAGATATTGGGGTTACCCTTTCTAGAAAATCCCATTGTGGAGCAGGATTGCTGAGTCCCGGGGCTGAGGGTGGAGTGGGGAAGGCGGAACCCAGGGGCCCAGCAGCACTGGAGTCTCCGGTTTGCTTTGCGGTAGGGTCCGTTTTTAGTTTGCCGTAGCAGTTACTAGTCCCAGGCCTGGTTCATACCACAGCCTTTTAATTACAAGCCCCTTAGGTTTCCATTTTAACCCAGCTACCTTGGTTTGCTCTTAGAACATACCGAGGGGCAGGTCCAGTGAATACCTCAGGCTTGGACATCCCAGAGGACATACAGTATGGTCTTCACTGGTCTCCAGAGACCACCCAGAACCCAATTTCTGTATCATCTGTCAGATAATCATCTGTCAGAAAAGGACAGAAACTCCCTTGAACTCTGAAGATGGACCTAAAGCAAAGGCTTAAAGTCTCTGGTTACATATTTAGCTAAGGATTCCAGGTGAGACACTAAAGAACCCCTTATGAAACAGATAATTATTTCTCTGCACTGTGAGGGAAGGAGGTGTATCTGTGTTCTGTCCTGTCCTCTGGTTGATGGAGGCCTAGCTAAGAATGCCTTTATCACAGACACTGTTCTTGCCAGATTCTGCTTCACCACCTTAAGGGATGGGCAAAAGATGGAGGTGGTCTCTGCTCTCCAGTTACATCTAGATTGTTCAGGGTGGCAGTGGCAAAGCCGGAAGGATGCAGTCCATACACCATTTCCACTGGCCTTTGGCACCGGCACCTATACAGACTGCCTCCCTGAGACTTGCCAGAGACTGGTGAGTGGTGAGCCTGCCCAGGGACAATCTATCCCTCCTCCACCTCCAGAGAGATCAGTCCCTGGTGTGTAGTGGGTGGTATGAAGGGCGATGTGGAAAGAACAGGGTTGGAAGCCGGGCTCTACCACATAACAACTGTGTGACCCTGTGAAGTTACTAAGCTTCTCTGAATCCTAAGACTCCTTAGCCAAGTGGGGGGAAGAATACCTACTTCTCACAGTTTTGAGCATTAGGTGGGAAGACCTTCATGGGTGCTTTGGAATTTTAAAAATAATTATTAACAGCTTTGTTGCAGTATAATTTATGCTCTGCATTTGAAAGCCGCCCTAGAACTGTCTAAACCAATTTAGAGCTGAGAAAATGGAGACTCAAAGAGGTGCACTGATTCGCCCAAGGTCACACAGCATGTTACAGCAAGGCTGGGACGAGGAGCCAAGACTTCATACCGTTGTTTTCCTGTTTTGGCACCACAGCCTAGTGCTCATCAAAGAAATGGTTATCTTTAATTCATAAAGAAAAGAAAATAGCAAGAACTAAGGAGTTCTACTAACTGAACACTTACTGTGCTAAGGGCACTTGATCCTTTACCATTTCATGAGGAAAATACTATTATTACCCACACTTTAAGATACAGAATTGAGGCTTAGTTAGAACTGAGTATCATGCTCAGGGTCACCCAGCTATCAGATGAGTTGGGCACTGGAACCTGTGTTCCTTTACTGACCCTCTGCCACCAACCTCTACTCCTGAAACCCAAGGAAAATATAAAATGCTAGTGAATTTGGATTTTCAGATAAGTTTGGTACCAGCATGTCCTCGGTATTGCATGGTTACACTACAACATTATTCACTGTTTTCTGAGATTCCGCTTTAACTGGGCATCCTGCATTTTATGTCATCCCTACCCCCACATGATGTGCAACGTCAGGCTCGCCCTGCTGCCTTTGTGCCTCTATGTCTCTCCTGTACAACGACAGCTAAGCGCGGCTGTGCGCCCAGGCTTTGTAACTCCACTCCACCGGAGGAGAGAAGGATGGGGAGAGTTCTCCAGCCACTGTTCTGAGCAATGACCAGCCCAGGGAATCTACACTGATGCCTCGAAGGTGCTAGAAGGACGCCTGAGGGCAGGTCCCTCACTCCTATACCCCCACACCCCAGATAGCTGCTCCCTGACCCTGCAGAACAAATACCTCCATGAAGCACGAACTCCACAGGCAGCAAGCTACCCAGGGCTCTTTTTGGGGTAAATATGGTACAATATGCACAATACAGACTCTACCATTTCAGCCACCTGTAAGTGTATAGCTCATGGCATTAAGTGCAACATGCCACACAACCACCACCACCCTCCATCTCCAGAACTTTTCTTCCCCCGAGCTGAAACTCTGTACCATTGAATGGTCCTCACTGTCCCTCTCCCAGCCCGACAACCACGATTTTACTCTCCGATTCCATGAATTTAACTCTTCTGGGTGTGTCGAATGGTGGAATCACATGGTATTTGTGTCCAGCTTGTTGCATGCAGTAGAAAGTCTTCAAGGTTCAGCCATGCTTCAGCACACGTCAGCATTTCCTTCCTTTTAAGGCTGAACAGACTTTTTCTCCCTGAGAAGAGGTTCAGAAAACCCCCTGACATACTCACTCAGTCTTTGGGCTCTAATGGGACAGGACGGAGCCCCTTTCCCAGGAGGGCTGCCCCAGTTACAGCCATGGGGGGCTCTCGAGGGCAGGGAGGCCCCTCCCCAGAGACTGCTGTGGACCCCCTGCAGGCCTACGGGGCTCACCACCTTCTGGGGGGGGCACTTGTGTCCATGCCTCAGGCCCTAACAGTCAGCTGGAGGCAGATATATGGGGCACTCCCAGGAGGTTTTATCTCCACTCTAACAATGCCCCTAAAACAGGGAGTGATTTATGGATGGTGAGCAGAGGGAAGGGAGAAGGGTAAATTCCCACTTGGCCGCAGGCCACAGACTATTGGCCTTCAGTGTCAGCGAGCACTGCAGTCAAAGGCTGGGACACATGCCTGGGCTCCCCAGCGGCACCCACCGCGAGGCCATAGCCCACGCTCCATGTAGCAGAGCGGTGCACCTCGGTGACGGGCTAGCAGGGCGCTACTCACAGCGTGAAGGGGAGGTTTTGTCACACGAGACCAGGTCCCAGAGCATACAGTTGGTGCTCATGAGAGGCAGCTATTTTCTGGAAGGCAGGTAAAGTGGGGGTGCTCAGATGACAAAGCCCTAATTGAATAGGTATGTTGGGAAGTCAGGGTATAGGAATCATCTAGATTAAAAAGATGACTTGTTTGGCAAAAATCAATAAACAGAAAGGGAGAGTGAGGGGCGCCCCTGCCCAGGCTGTGTTCTCTGCTAAGGTGCCCACAGGCCTCTCTCTGAGCCAGTCAGGTGCCCCCGCTCCTCCCAGGAAGCCCTGGAAACGTGCAGGTGCTCTAAGGAAGAAACTGCCCATCAGGCTCGAAGGGTCTGCACCCCAAGATGTCTGGCAGGAGTGAGCATTTCGTTGACCGATGACTTTGGGTGCTTTAAACAAAACGCAATGTCTCAAACAGCTGTAAACCGGCTCCCTCAGAAAGAAAAGCCCCTCTATGCAGAAGTGGAGGTTACCAGCTCACCTCAGACTTCCAGGCGAGTCCTTCATGCAGACCACGAGGTATTAAATCTGGGTTTTTACAGGAAAGAACAAAAAGAGAACGGAGAAGGGAAGGGGTCAGAGAAAGAGGAACAAGGGGACACACAGACGTTACTCCAGGTCAAAGATAGGCTGCTGGCCTCACAGCCCCTGGGGAAGGGACGAGAAAGACGCTGCCTGAGCACCCACTGCACACTGTGGTCTGAGCTAGTGCCTTCCATTCTTTGGGTCCTGCCTCTGCCAAGTACTTGCTGTGTGACCCTGGGCAAGAAGGTAACCTCTCTGTTTCCTCACTGTCTATGAGACATTGATGAGTGAAAACACCCAAAGTGCTTACCACAGCATTTGGGATATTGTAAGCATTGGATAAGCATTAGCTTTTATCATCCCGTTGTGAATAAAGTCAGCTGTCCTTGGTACTGCTGTTAACACTGCTGGCTGCCACCACAACTCCTGGGGGAAGTGACACTACCCTCCCATTACAGATAAGGAAACTGAGGCAGAGGGCAGTTGCACAGGGCCAGAGTCGGGGCTCAGGCCAGATGTGTCTGACTCCTGCCTGGGGGAAGGGGAATTCTGGAAGGAGTCGGAATCTCATGGTGAGATGTCTGCATCAAGGGTCTGACCAGGCAATGCAGTGTCACCCCCAAGAGCTGAGGGACCAAACACCAAGAAGTCATCAGTCCCTGCCCAGACATACATCAGCCCTTCCTGCACTACACCTTGGTTTATCCCACAAGCTTAAAGTCCTCAGGGGCGGATGCTGATCAGAGTTCTGGAAAGGGGCTCTCCCCATTCATCTCAGAAAGATCTTGCCTAACTCCTGACGATGTTTCACTGCCAGGGACTTTGGGGAAAGCCTCCCAAGATATCAGAGGGATGCAGAGAGGTGGCCTGTGAAAAAGGGAGGGACCCTCTTTCCTTTGGAAAGAGATTGGCAGAGACTGCTGGTGCAGAGGCTGGGAAAGAGACCCAGATTGCAGGAAGACAGTGGTAACACATCACATCCACTAGAGCCTATCCTCTCCCACAAACAAAAAAGAACTTTTTGGAAGTAAAATTCATCCTCACTTTTTGAATGCATTAGGAAGGCATGGTTTATCCACGTAAAATAGGTACACTTACACTGTGTTTTATAAAGCCAATCCACCTCACCCAGTACTGCAATTGGCTACAATATAAGAAATATACTAACAACCATGGTGAGGAGAGTGCTCGGTTTGCGCATCACACTCAGCTTGAGCTTCCCAGCAGCCAAGGAATAAAGAGAAATATGATGCATCATGAAATCTTCCATCTCTGATGAAGCTAAAAACACTAACTCAAACAGGCTTTAGAGGTGACCCCTGGATGTGAGGTCAAGCTCTATCACTTGCAGACTGTGTGACCTCAGGTGATACTTTCTCTCAATTCCCCAGTTTCCTTGTTCATTAACAGCCGTAATAATAGCATAGAACATTAGGAAATCAAATGACACATGTAGGTGGCAGTGCTTTGAAAATTATACAGTATCTTCTACAGATCTTGCTTATCATGAACTATTTATAATAGTTCTTCAGAAAAAACAAGCCTTTTTTCTGTGCCCATTGTTTTCTCTTTGAGGTAGTTTTGAAAACGCTTGAGCACTGGACTCCTTCCCTTATGTAAGGACCACTGAATTATAGACAGGAAAGCAGTACTAACACCATTTCTGAGTGCTCGTTATAGGCCCAGCACAGCTACCCTTGTCCGAGCTGAAATGAGCTAACCTTCTAGATATGGGTACTAATGCTATTCCTACTTTTATAGAAACTGAGGCACAGAGCCACGGACCCACTATATTCTCTTTCCCATGAGCGTGGCACTGCTGGGGCAGGGTGAGCCTGTGGTGGGCAAGGGACCATAAGGAAATGAAGGCTATAAGGTGAAGGCACCATTTTGAGGTGGCTACATGGCCTGGGGGCAACGGAGGGAAGGAAAGAAAGAGGGAGGAGGGAGGGTGACAGACAGAGAGGGGGAGAGAGAGGGAGGGGAAAAGAGACATGCAGGCAACAATGAACAGTGGCACAGACTCAAGGGCCCAAGAGCGTGCTGGAGAGTCATGCTCGGGCTGACCCTTGAGCCCCTGATGCCCGATGGGGTGAGGGCCGGCTGCAGATCCAAACCCCTTCCTGCCCTGGCGTTGGCTTTTCCAGTAAATCCCCCTTGTTTACCAGGACAGGGTGGATTCCTGTCCTTTGCAAGCAAACACTTCCCAAGGAAGACATGAACAGAGGGATGGCACAGCCACAGAGCCAGGAGAGGCTGAGGAGCCCCCAGGGCAGTGACGGGTGCAGACGTGTCACCTCTCTCTCCGCCACTCTGCCCTGCCCCTCTGGCCCCCAGCCTGCTAAGCCGGAGACTCCAGGCTCATTGAAGGAGACAAGAGAAGACACCCGCGCTCTAGCATGTGCACCGTTGTCTTAAAACGCCCCGAAGCAGCCTCCGAGCAGCTAACAGCAAACCGCACTTTGTTTGTGTGAACTTGTTCTGTTTCTTTTCAAATTAGATTTCCACTCACTAATCTTCTCCAATTTTCTGTCTTTTTTAATTGAATGGCAAATCAAAAGGAAAGCAAAGAAAAGCTCGCGGTGTTCTCCCCCAAAGGCCAAGCATCTGCTGGTTTTGTTCAGTCTTGGCTGCTGTCGCAGCATTTCATACCCCTTGAGGTTAGTACCTGTGGCGATTCCTCTCTAGGGGACATGGGAGTGAGATGACTCTGGTCCTGGGGACACCCTGGACACTCACCCAGCTCCCGGGGTGAGTGTGGCTGCAGTCCAGACCCTGGCCCCCTTGCCCTGCAGGCTGCGGGAAATGCTCTGCAGGCACGCCTGGCACAGGGCCGCGGGACAAGGCTCTGGCAGGGGAGGCTGTGTCGCAGCCCTCGGGGGCACAGGACCAAAGGCAAACATGTTTCCCACATATGTGGCCGGGATGACTGCCCAAGGCCCCAGCAGGCTGGGTCAAGCATCTGTCCTAGTTTGACACCAAGAATCCTGGCTCTGCCCCGCACTATCGCGAAGCCAGGGACAGGCTTATTGAGCAAACTTTTCCCGATCCATCTGCCTCGCTCTCAAAGAGAGGAACGTTGTGGTGCGCGCCACAGGGGATTTGGACGAAGATAAAATCAGATTGTATAGTTAAAATGCTTGGCACACAGTAGGCCCTCAAGAAAGGGAGCTGGTAAAACCTTCCGAGCACCATCCTGCCTGCACTGAGGGCATGTTTCAGGAGAAAGCACGTTTCCTGGGGCCCCAGATGCTTCCAGCAATGTTCATGGAAACCAGAAAAGTCCACTTACTCAATTGGTATAAAGCAACATCTGTGCAAGGCCACTACAGCCTCAGACCCAAAAAAGTGTTGAACACCCTGGAAGGTAGCAAAAGTCTGGAGAGAGGGACCGGTTCCCAGGGGCTGTGGAGCGGAGTGGGGAGTGGGGGGGTGGTGGGGGGGCCACTCCTCAGCCATTTCCACCTCCACTCCTGGAAATGGGTGCAAGGCAGAGCAAGCTGGGACTGTAGGAGGTGGCTCGGGTCCCATGGTCTGTGGCCTTCTGGGGGAAGCAGAGCCTACACGTCACCCCAGCCACCCCCGCCCCAAGCAACCTCCCCGGCCAGCTCATCCTCTGTGCCACCTCCCCGGGCCTGCTGACCACTCGGTAACTTCTCACTCTGAAGAACACTTAATAAACGAGGAGTCCCAGCTCAGAGGGGGTGTTTATAACTTGAAAAGTGCTGATATGTTAACCAGTCATTTGCCCTGAAGTAGGTATTAGCTAGAGCAGCATTTCTAGGAATCAGAAACGAACTGTGAATAGACCGCTATGCTGTGTCTGCAGTCAGGGGCCTCCAGTTAATGGCAGGAAGACTATATTCCTGTCGGACGGCAGCCAGGGCTCTGTGTGTGTGTGTGTGGGTGTGTGGGTGTGTGTGTGTGGGTGTGTGGGTGTGTGTGTGTGTGGTGGGGGTGCGTACAGTACATGAAGGAATGAGTAATGGTGGGCAAGGACAGTGCACTGAGTATTTGAATGTACAGTAACAATGATGGCTGGCTTGGCGACTTCCAGAGCCAATGCAGTGGGTCACTCAGGATCTCAGGCGGTCACGCAGGGAGCCGTCGGATGGCCCAGCAGACAGCGCCTCACAGGGGTGGCCTGGCACTTCCCCTACTCTGGGACCACCTCACCCAAGTCAGAGGCCTGGGCCCAGGTGTGCAGTCTGGCCCTTGTCAAGCAAAGAGAATAGGGAGAGGCTGGGGTCCCAGCTGTGCCCATTCTGTGCCCTCAACCTCAGCAGTGGTTCACCCACCAAAGGAGAAATGCACTGGGGCCTGTGCACCCCGAGCACCGCAGAGCTTCTCCTGACAGCAGCGCCCCTCCCACAGCTTGTTCCTTACGCCTCGCTGCCTGCAGCCAGGTGCCTTCACCTGCTTTAATTTAGATATGGGTGGTAATGAGGGCTGTGTCCACTCTGCTCTCACCCACAGGATTAAGATTTTCCTTGAGGAGATCCTGGGGAACCAACCACACTCACTCCACCAAGTCTCATGTCTGCCTGCTGGTTGCGACCCGCCGGCTGGCAAGTCAACTCCTAAGTGGCGGGCAGGAGACGCCATCCTATTCTCCTCCTAAACAGTAGCGATTACTTTCCTGTGAGAGTGGGTCGTGGGGGTCAGGGTGGAGGACGAAAATCAGCCAATGGTCCTGCAAGGGATTGGGAGGCAGGGAGTGTTGTGAAAATCGTCATCTTGAAAATGTATTTTTTGCATCAGCAGCACGTGCTGAGGCAGCTCGGTGCAGACGAAGAGTATGAGCAGGACACTTGGTGGCTGGGGAATGTGGGCTGGTCATTCTTGACCTCAGTTTCCTAATCTCAGCAGCGGGGATTAAAAAAAAATCCTGTCCTCACAGGGCAGTTGTGCAACTGAAAGGAGATAATGCATGTGGATGGTGGACACGTAGGAGAGGAAACCAGAGGAGAGCAGCGTTCTAGAGTCCAGCTCCCTGAGTTCAAATCCCTGTTCTGCCACTGACAGGCTGTGCAACCTTGGGGAAGTCATGAAACCTCTCTGTACCAGCATTCCCTCACCTGTTAAATAGGTTTGATGACTGAACCTACTCCAGGGGCCTGAGAGAATTCAGGGAGGGAGTGGACATCCTGTGCCTGGTAGAGCACCTTCCACAAAGTAAGTGCTCGGTAAAGACTGGCCCTGAAGAGCAGGAAGGCCGCTGGGCGCAACTGGCCCTAGCGTTCACGGGGGGCTCCACGAGCAATTCCTGATTCTGACTCTGGACTATTGTGCTTTATTAAAGCTGGTTTTACTGGCACCTGGCACCAGCTCCGGAGAACTGCCACAGCACAGACACCTGAAGCCATGAATTTCAGGGAGAGCAACTGAGGAGATGGTACCAGTTTTAAGACCTTTACCCTCCAAAAATGATTTGGGGCAATTAAATAGAGTTTCTGCACCAGCTTTTCCATCTTCCTGAATAACTGAAAGTCCCAGTCATAGGTAGAACAATGGCCCCCAAAGATATCCACGTCCTAATCCCTGGAACCTGTGAATATATTGGTAAGGGGGAAGGCATTAAGGCAGTGGATGGAATCAAAGTTGCTAATCATATGGCCTTAAGATAAGGAGATCGGCCTGCATTATCCAGATGGACACAGTGTCATTACAGGGTCCTCGGCATGGGGCAGAGGTGAGAGGCAAAGCGATGCAGAATGAGAAACCTCCTCCAGCCATGCTGGCTCTGAGGCTGGAAGGGGTTCATGAACCAAGGAATACAGGGGCCTCTGGAAGCCCCTAGATGTTAGCCAAGTGAGACCCATGTCAGACGTCCAACCTCCAGAATTATAAGATATAAATATGTATTGTTTTAAGCCACCAAATTTGTAGTAATTCATTACAGCAGCCAACAGGACACTAATACCATCTCCAGTGTTTTCTTTTAAAGTAACTTCTGGGCCTGTGAACCCTTGCAGGGCTCAGCGGCATCCAGAGACACCCCTGCCGCCCCCACTCCCGCCTCTCCCACCCCCACCCCCACCGTCGTGTTTGCAGCAGTAATATTTACATTTACTCACTCACCCTTTTGGCAAATACTTCCTGAGAACTTGGCCTGCGTCTGACCCAGCAGTAGGTTTGGGGGACACAGCAGTGCAGGACAGACAGGACCCCTGCCCACATGGAGCGCAGAGCTGAGAGTGAGCACAGAGCTTCAGCAGATGTTTACAGAGGATGACAACACAAACAATTTATGCTCACTGTGTGCATGGCACTGTGCCAGCCTATTACATTCACTCATCTAATCCTCACAAGCTAGCTATCGTCCCTGTGTACACATGAGGGAATGGAGGCACGGGGCATTTGGGTGACATGCCAGGGTCACAGAGCTGGAGGGCAGTGGACCAGATTTGGAACCCAGGCAGTCTTTTAGATGCTCTTCTCAGCTGCATGTGAAATGACAAGGAATGGGGATAGCCCTAAAGATGGAGGTGTGACAGTGGCCCCTGGGGTTCCCTCTGGCCTAGAGGAGGCAACTCCCCATTTAAAGCCAGTGTCTGTGATGCTGGCTCTGGGGGCTGATTTTGAGAGGGTGTAAAAGCAAATGTGGCTCCCCCTGTGCAAAATAAGCACCACCAGCCACCAGAACCTGGGGGGCTGCACCCTTCTCTGGGCTTGGCATAGACCCCAGAACCCAAGCGGGGCTGGGCCAGGTGATAGTCAATGGGTCTTTATTGACCGTCCATTCTCAGCAAGCACAAGGCCGTCCACTTACACGTGGATCCAGTATTGCCGTATGCGGGGCAAGCTCTTCAAGAATTCACAGGGTGATGCTCACCCAACAAGAGACAGGAACGACACACATGAGCCCGTGTATTCCACAAACAGCCACAATCCCAGACCCATTCAGTCCAGAGCAATATTCCCCCAGGGGTGGGGCAGCCACAAGGCAAGGCTTCCAGTGGGGGGTGGCGGAGCAGGGGGGACCTCAGGAGCCTGAGAGCGGGGAGGGGCTGGCATGTACAGGGGCCACATCTCTGCCTGGATTCATGCCCTCCATCTGCACCTCCAACACCCTCTTTAGCCTTGCGGGGCCTGGGTTTCCACATCTCTGAAGTAAGAAACAATACAGTACCCTCATGTTGGGGTCAGGGAGGATTAGGTGAGACAATATGAAGTGTGTGGCTCGGTGGCTGGCCCCACCACTCAGCGCGTGCTGTGACGGTCACAGTCTCATTTAATCCCTGACAATGGCTCTGAGAGAAGCGGCTACTCCATCTCCATTTTACAGATGAGGGCTTTAAGGCTCCTAGAGGGGCCAGAAGGGGCTCCCGGCAAGTCCAGGCCTGGCCAGGATTCGCACCCTGGACTCCAGACTGGGCCCCCTTCCCACAGCCCCGCCTCTAGGTCAGATGCTCTGCATTTGCCCGGGGTCTGTTTTTGAGCATTAGGGCTGGAGTTCCAGTCCAAGGTCTTTGAAACCAAGTATGGTCTGAAGGAGGGGGTGTTATCACCCCCATTTTACAGACAAGGAAACTGAAGCACAGAGTTTGGTGATGTGCCCGAGGTCACAGAGCTGGGGGTAAGTGGACCCAGATTTGGAACCCAGGCAGTCTCTGTCACTACAGGGTGCCGGATCTAAACCAGGCGCCATGCTGTAATACGCAGTGCATGTGTCGTGGCACTCCGCACCACCTCCAGGGCCCACGGGGAAGGGTGCCTCTGCGGGCTGTGCTCCGTCCAGTGTGAATGAAACAGCGGCAGTGTCGCCAGGAGCCCATCGTCCTTGTCACTGCGGTCCGCGTTATCACCATCATCGCGAAGCGCTCCCGATTCCTGGCATTTCCCAAGCACCTTTTCTACTCGGAAGCCCCTTGCTGTCCACCCACTGGCCCCTCTGACCTGCGTCCAGCCCTGATAGGTCAGAAAAGCAGAAGACCAGCCTGTCGGGGAGGTGAAACCCCTGGGTCCCGGACGCCCCGGGCACAGACGCGGCTTTGCCCTCGGCTCCAGAACCAGCCAGGCAGGGCCCTGCCCCCGGGGGGCCTCAGCGTGCCCATCCCGTGGCATTTGTGTGAGAAGCCCCAGGGAGCCACCTCGAAAGGGGGCTGCCTCAGCCGCGAGGCCCTGGGGCTGCGTGGGGCTCCCCTTGGGGGGCTCCTCCTGTGCTTCGGCCTTCCGGAATGCCCCAGTCCACGGCACTGGACCTGGGGTGACCAAGTCACCCTGTCCCAAGTCATGCTTGCGGGGAGGTGCGCGGTAATGGCATTGCCCCCGAAACACCTTGATGGCGCATGTGGAGGGAGGCTTGGAAGCAGCTCCTCTGCCCAGGGACCCCGAGGGGAACCCAGAAGACTGCCAGGAGGGGCGCAGAGGGCCCACTAAGGGGGGCCTGGCAGAAATGCGACCATCACGCCTCCACCCGCTCGCCGAGCGCTGCGGCGGCATCCGAGGCAATGAGGACGGGAATCCGGAAACATCCCCGTGGCACCGGCCCACAGGGAATCCGCCGCACGGGACATGGCCCAGTGGGCTGGGCTGGTGGCTGCCCCCAGGCTCCCCGGGAAGCACAGAGGGACTGGCAGGGAGAGAGACTCAGGCTAACCAGGATTCCTCCTGGCTGGTAGTTCTGCGGGTGGCAGCTGCTTGGTGTAGACCTTCCCACTTGTCTTTACAACACACACTTTTCCACAGGGCTCCGGAGTTCAGTGGCTCTGGGAGAAGGCGGCTGCTTGGGCGTCAGAACCAGAGAGACCTGGATTTTTATCTCAGCTCCACTACCTTCTAGCTGTGTGACCTTGGACATGTGACCTAACCTCTCTGGGTCCTAATTTCTTTGATGGTAAAGAGGGAGTAGTGCTAAGTGGTAAGGTTGCTGTGAGGAGCTTGATGTCAGGCACACAGCAGATGCAAAACCAGAATAAATCATCTATTCCTTTCGCCTCTTGCCCCAAAACGAAGAGAGGCTCTGAAAGCAGGAAACTGTGTGGACCTATGGGAAATTTGTGCTTCTCTGTGCCTCAGTTTCCTCAGATGTAAAATGAGAGTAGTAAGAACAATGCCACCTCGTGGAAACCAAATGACAATTTGTATAAAATGTTCACATAGCGCCTTATTCATAGTGAATGCTTGATACACGGCAGCTCAGTGTGACTTTCCCATCTGAGTAACTCATTCCTGACCCCACCCAGCCCAAGCTGAATTTACCCTCACCCACTCAGCACATTTCCAAGATTCAGCTTTTCCTGCAGATATTCCTCTCCTATCTAAGGCTGGTGCTCACCACCCTGCCCCTCCCATAAAGTGAATTCTTTGGGGTCAGACAAAGTACCTGGTGGATCTTACTGAAGCTTCACCAGAGATTTTTCTGTCTCTGGTGGCTTCTCATTTTTCTTTGTTGGAGTGAGACGAGGCAGGCTTGTAAGACACCAAGCCTAGGGTGAACTCAGAAGCATGCGGTGCAAGATTCATCAAAGTCCTGTGTTTCAGCTATTTCCTTTCAAGGTTGTTTTATTTTTTAAAAGTCTCTAAAAGCATCCGTCATCTTCAAAGAGTCTGGCTGCTGACTGACTGCCCTCTGAAGTCTTTGTAAATTCACTCTCGCAGGCACTGCTTTAAAAAGGACACTGCACGTGGCTGAGAAGAGACTAAACCCGTCACTTCCCACTCCTGCCTCCCCTTCCGCCCCAACTGGGATTGAACTATAAAGCGGCTGACACTGTCCTTGGGTCTTGCCCAAGATTAAGTGGAAACCCAGCATTAAGGGTATTTTTTTAAAACATGGGCCTGGCTGTTTATTCACAGATGAAAGAAAGGGGGGACAATTTTTAATGCTATTTTCTCCCATCTTCTGTGGCATCCGTGCCAGAGGCTTCAAGATAAATGTGCCAGTAAACTGATCAAAACACCAGTGTAACTCCACAGTGTCAACTTTCTGTTTTCTTTTAAGAAGCACTTGTCATTTATTTAGCAATATAAGCGATTCAGATAGTGTCTTGGTGGGGCAAGAAAATATCATGAGCTCTCCTACAAGAGGAAGCTCATCTACAAGCCGGTGGAAAATTAGACCCACCTGGAAACTTCAGGCACTAGTTTGTTTGTTTATGTTTTTTCTTCAGGTACTGTTTTAGGAGGGGTATCTTTAAAAAGCGTTCGCAGGGCATCTCAGAAATGTGTCCAGTAGGCAGGCCCATCTTGGCATGAATATGGTTTTCCTCCAGGGAAGAAGTAAGAATATGTCCCCAACCCCTACCAATGCTTTATAATTATATCAGATATTAAAATGGAAGTTTCCACAGAAGCATCAAGCTACACTACATGTTAGGTGTCTCGGCTCAGAGTGGGTGCTGGACTAGAGGCCTGTGCAGAGGAGGTCCCGAGAACGGAGGCTGCAGCCCTGAGCCCAGACCCAGAGCTCCTCTGAAGCTTGCCTGCTCACCACAAAAGCACGGGGCCTCGGGGGATGGGAAAGAGGTTTTGGAAAGGTTCCCTGAGTGGAAAGACTGCAAATCCCACCAGCTCCCCCACCGAGGGAGGGCCCTGGGAGGTTCCCTCTCCCTAACAGAGAAGGGCTGGGAAATCACCCGAGTTGAATAGATTGGCCCTTGATGTTTAAGGGGCCGCCTCGCCCAATGTCTGAGGCTCATACCTGCGACTTCCCAGCAACTCTGACAACAAACAGGGCGCCCGCTGAGCGGGAGTGCAGCCTGCCCTCTCGGCCCTGGTGAGAGGAGGGGCAGCTGTGGCTTCCAGGGGGCCAGCCAGGGGACCTCGCTCAGGAAGGACACCTGGGCGCATCCTCAGGCCCAACCAAGGGGAGCTGCCCCCAGGGGTAACTGCATTCCCGGTCCCCCGGGCTGTGGAGGAGCCAGGGACCAGGGGGAAGCAACAAGTGGGGAGAGAGCCTCAGGAAGAGAACTCGGGGCAAGAGATTCCCAGGGAATGAGAATAACCCACAGAGGAAAGAGCTCGCAGTGGCTGCCTGGTCTATAGGCAGCTGCCACCAACTCAACATTGCACCGGCGCGCCAGGATTCTCTTTCTTGCATCTTTTCCACTTTCCCCTCCGCCCTCCTCACATACAAGCTCAAGGCAGAAAGCGAGGGGGTGCGGAGGCAAGGAGGCGACCCAGCCGCTGACCAGCTGCTCCCCAGCTGCGGGGCAGCCGCTGAGAGCGGGCACGGGGCTCCACTCGGAAGGAAAATCTTCAGATGGTTTTCTCCAGCCGTAATTCACGTGCCCTACCATTCTCCCCTTTCAAGTGTACTATTCAGTGGTTTT
The DNA here is from genome assembly GCF_040802235.1 of Manis javanica. Classification (NCBI taxonomy): domain Eukaryota; kingdom Metazoa; phylum Chordata; class Mammalia; order Pholidota; family Manidae; genus Manis; species Manis javanica. The sequence continues at coordinate 103,212,608 of NC_133165.1, read as the reverse complement.
CAGTCCATTCACACACATCTATTGCCACCATTAATTTTAGACTATTTTCATTATCTCAAAAGGCACCCTGTACCTCCGGCCCCTCAGCGCTCCCCTGCCCAGCACGCAGCCCTAAGCGGTCACTCCTTTGCCATCTCTATGGATGCACCTATTCCGGACATTCCGCAGACATGGAATCATACACAGTCTGGTTTTCTGTGACTGGTCTCCAACGGGAAGAACCGTGAGTGCTGAGCACACAGCCCGGCTCTACACCTCTCCCGCATGGCTCCTTGGGTCGGCTTCCCCCTCAAGGGAAGTGGAAAGGACTAAACGAGGTGTCCCCAGGTGACTGCTTCATCTGGGCAGGTTCACAGAACCTCCTGGCTCCGCCCTCACGGCCTGCACGCTGGCCCGGTGGGTGTCATTATGTGGATAATGTCTGTCCTTCCATCAGATGAAGATCCCTGTGAGGGCCATATCCACCTCCTTCACTTTCCTGTCCCCAAGGGTGCCTGGCCTGCGCCTGCAGATATCAGAGCCCCAAAAAGCATTTATTTGCTGGCTGACCATGGAGGGAAACAGAGAGGAGAAAGAAAAGGCCCTGGGGTCCAGGGAGAGTGTGGGCCAGTCTGTGGCAGAGGAGTTCACAGGTCCCCCACGTGTGGACACCTGCCTGGAGGGCCAGAGGCAGGACCAGATGGCAGACAAACACTATTGCTTTCTGGGTTTTATGAGTTTCTTTGTCATGGACATCTGCTGCTTTGGATTGTTCTGGAGGCAAAATGTAGAGCAGAAATCACATCTGGGATGCTTTGTTCCTCCCCATCCTGGGCGCCCTATTGAGTCATGCCTTGTTCTTGGGCCCAGGACCAACAACGACCCCCACAGCCCTCCTTGGTGACCTTGTGTTTCCCTGTATTTGCCACTCGTCATCTCTTCCCCTTAAAGCCAGATGTCATGAAAGTAAGAAGGTGAAAATGATACAGTCTTTCAACTGATCTGAATGAGTACCCCAGGGGGCCGCTGCCCCAGGACAGGTGACATGGGATCAACATGCCAGAGCCTTCTGGAGATGGGGAAGCTGATCCGTAAAGCTCAGGAGTGAGAGTGGATCCCTCCACAAAATTACAGATATCATTTCAAAAGGACATCTCTGGATGGCTGCAAGGGTGGCTTTCCAGGGAGAGCCCAGGCTGGCTGACATGTGGCCCAGAGAAGGTGAGGACAGCATGGCGTGGTGTGAGCTGGGAGAGGCACACAGAGCAAGGTGCAGCCTTGGGCCACAGAGCACTGAGCACCTACCCGGCCTCACCAGCCACTGTGCTGGCACCTCTGCAGACTTCACACGATCCTGCCAGATGCAATAGCCCCATTTTACAACAGTGGTATCTAGGGCCAGGGAGACGACCGCACCGTCACATAGCCAGGGAGAATCACAAGAGGGTCTCCACACTCCCCCTGGGACAGCTGGCAAGTGTGATGGGCATGCTCTCAGCTCATCCTCACAGCTGGCGAGTGTGATGGGCATGCTCTCAGCTCATCCCCACAGCTGCCCGACCACTGGGAAGCAGGCATGACATTCATCAGCCCCGGCTCCCAGGTGAAGAATCAGGCTCCAGGGAACAGAACAACCTGACCAAGGTCCCTCAGCCCCAGGAAATTCAAACCCAAATCCACATAACTGCAAAGCCTGTGGACTTGCTGAGCCCAAGCACCCTGCTGACGCTGCTTAGGGGACAGGCTGCACTCTGATGGCCCCTGCTAGTGAGCAGATCTGAAAATGGCCAGGTATCTTCACAGGGGAGGGGGCTGACAGTGCATGAAATGCAAATAAGGATGTTCTTGTGTGGACATGTGTTTGTGTGTGTCTGTAACTGTGTGTTGTTCATGTAGCTATAACAGATGTTTGTGAGTGTATCTATGTGTCTGTGTGTGTCTTTGCACATGAGTGTTTGTATGTGTAGATGAATATTTATTGATTCTTACTGTGTGGGCATGCATGTGTGTGTGGATAGAGTGTGGATGTGTCTGTATGCATGTGTGTGTCCATGTGTGCTTGTATTGGTGGGTGTATGACTATATATGTGCATCCTGTGTTTATGTATATTTGTATGTGAGCATATAAATAATGTATACATGCTGCTGAAGACTTAGGAGATTGGGGCCTTTCTACTGGGAAGTCATTCATTTCTTTCAGTTAATAAGAAACAAAGGAATCTTTTCTTAAAGTTCTGCTTTGGTGCCCCAGAATGTAAACTTTATGTGACTAGGTTTACAGTCTCTCAGGGAAGAATGTTCCTTTTGAAGATGGAGCCTGAGAAAACCTAAAACTTCACTGTTGAGTGAATTCAAACTTCTCTGACTACTACTCCACAATGAGAAAGTATTTCATTCCATTTATGTGTACATGTACATACATTTTTCCAAACAATACTCACCCTTACTATATGCAATGCACTCTGATATTTTAAATTCTTTTCTACTTCTTTTTTAAAAGTGCTAGCTGTGAGCCCTTACACTGATGTCACAACCCACTAATGGGGCATAAATTGCATGATCAAAAAACACTGGTCTAGGGTGACCCCTCCCAAGCTCTATATAAGGGGCTTCATCCAAGTAAACAATGAATAGTTACTATGTGCCAACTTCTTTTCTCCCTTCTTGGGAAACATGTTCCTTGCCCTCCAGGCACTTTCATGCTAAAGGACAAAGCGAGTCAGAAACACTTAAGGTAATTTCAGGTGGTGACAAGTCTATGAAGGTAATTCGATTGGCTGGTCAGGGAGGACTTCTCTGAGGAAGTGACACTCGTACTGAGACTTGAATGACCGACGAGAAGGAGTTGGCTAAGCAAGAGGCAGGGGAGAAGGGCTGTCCAGTATTTTGTCTCCAGTCTCCACTGTCAAAGGTTAGAAGTGACCCTGACAGGAACACTGGCAGCGACGCTGTCCCTCCCTGCCCTCCTCCCTCCCTCCCCTCCTTCCCTCTCAACTTTCAGCTTCATTTTGCCCCGGTCCTCCACATTAAAATTTGGCAGCCCTACAGTGGCACATATCCATTTTTACCCTGGAACATTAAAAAATAACATTTGGTCCGATTAATTCTGTTAAGACAGATTCCCTTAAGACACAGCCGATTTTGTCAGGGTATTTTGTTGGTCAATAAGGTTCAGAAATGAAGGGTCAGAGGCCCGGTAACTGGGCTCAGAGAACCACGTGTGGAAAAGCCTTCTGTCAAAGAGCTAAAGATGGCAACAGGCGAGCCTCCCCCACCAGGCTGTTCCGCAGATGGGCACCGCTTCTTCAGAGGTGTCTGCCTCTGCCCTCAGGTTCCTGATCAAATGTCATCTGCTCAGCAAGCCTTCCCTGCCCACACTGCGTAAAGTGCAGCCCTCCCCACCTTAACTCCACAAGCACGGGGGATTTATGCTATATATTCCCCACCAAGTACCCAGTTGGTGCTCAGTAAATGGCTATTGCACAGGTCAATGAATAACAGCTCCCACTTACTGAGCACCTACTACGCGCTGGGCTCTACGTATGTGGTCCCTAAATCCTGCAAGGTGGTTATCATCATCCCCATTTTACAGATGGTAGAATGAAGGCTCAGAGAGGGGAGGTGAAAGCAATGAATAAAATGATGGATTGGCCATGTAACCCGGGTCTCCCTGACCCCAAGTCCCCCAGCCATCACACTGCTTCTACCCACAAAATTATAACATCATATAAACGAGAAAACCCATGCCAAGATCCTGGCAAAAGCAAGCTCTGTAGGCACAGGGCATTCCTCTTATTCTGCCTCCAGAGGGGCAAGAGGTGTGTTAATCAGCAGACATGCTTCTCTGCCAAACAGCTAGGTCTTCCCCTCTGGGTGGCAGGGAAGCTTCGTGTTGCATTGTTCTTCCTAAGAAGTTCCTATGCTTTCTGTTTTTCAACACACTGAGGCACATGGAACATAAATAAGCACTCTTGCCGCTAAACACCCTCCTCCCTCCAGTGTCCTGGGGTTGAATCTGGGTGTGTGCTTCTGAGCACCGCAGGCGTGTTCCATGTTGTAGGCGCCACGGTGGCCCCATGAGGAGGGACCAACGACCTCCCATTCCCTCCATACCCCAGGGACAAAGAGCCGAGGTGGAATTCACCAGGAGACCTCCGAAGGCCGGGCTTCGGGGACACCAACAGAGAGGTTTTTGCTCAGGGACAGCAGCTGCTTCAAATTATGAGCCACTCTAAACAGAGAGCAGATTGACATGGTTTTTCTGCCCTGGAAAGAGACCAAGAGGCTCCGGCCACAGCCTTCATCTTCAGGCTCTTCTGGGTGAGAGCTTCCAGCTGAGGCCGAGAGAGGAAAGGCTGGAGGCAGGGCCAGCAGAGGTGGAGGGCACCCCTCCCTGACCAGCAGCGACCCCAGGTGCCTGCACAGACCCTGAGCATGGAGGGGAGGGTGGCAGAACCCAGCACTAAGGAGTCATCCCTGCAGGGGAAGCTGCCCCCAGCCCACGTCACCCCCATCCTTTCCCCTCCCTGAGCCACCCCAAAAGCCTGGTCAGGAGCTCAGTTCCTGCCAGGAGGCCTCCCCCCTCACTTTCCTAGTATCCCTGAGGCTAGAACCAGGAAGCAAGGGTTAGTCCCGAGGGCAGCGGCCCTGGCTGGGGTACCTCCCCAGGCTGGTGGGGCAGTGAGGGCAGGAAGGAAATGTTGTCCCCGGGCAGCAGAGATGATCGGCTCGCATCCATTTCTCAAACCATAAGGTCCCTATGGCCTGCACCAGGCAGGGTGTGCATCAGCTTCCATGACCATCTCTACATCTTCAGCTCAAATGTTCCCATGCCCACTGGGGGCCTCGCATCAGACCAGGCCCTGGACATGCAGCCCATTCACCACCCTGAGCGTCTGCTGTGAATTAGGCCCCAGGGCCCATTATAAGAACACAGTAATAACTAACAGGTATGGAACTGGGCACTGTTCTAAGTGCTTTCACATGTTAACGCAGCATCCTCAAAGCACCAGGAGTGGTTTCTGAGCAGAGGCCTGAAGGGAATGAGGAAGCAAACCGTGAGGGTATCTGGGGAAGCTGGGTGTGTGCCTGGCGAGTGCGGGGGGCCACGGGGAGCCTGGAACGGGGTGGGAGCGCCGGGCTCACAGGCCACGGGGAGGACCTGGGCCTTCGCTCTGAGGTGGAGGGGTGCTGTGAGAGTGACAAGATCTGACATGTGTTCTAGAACAGCCCGGCTGCAGCCCCAGGATGTTCTTTGATGGGGAAAGGGTGGGCTGTGTAGCTCACTGGGACAACCCGGGCCAGAGTGGAGGGCAGTGCAGCAGTGGGGGTTGGGGGAGGCACCGGATTCCTATCTGTCTGAAGGTGGTACCGAGGCAATCTGCACACGGGCTGGGCACGTGGCAGGGACAGAGGGTGTCAAGGAGGGCTCGGAGGATTTGGCCCTGAGCAGCTGGAAAGGGGGTTGCCGTTTGCTGAGATGGGGATAGGAGAAGAGCAGCTTCCCGAAGCTCAGCCATGTTAAATCTGCAATGTCAAATGAAGACATCCAGGAAGCAGATGGGGAGACAAGTCCCAAGTCCAGGGGGCCCACGTTAGCCAAATAATACAATGAACAGAAACTGTGAGCGCTTCATTCAACAAATACTCTCCTGTGCACTACCAGGGGCTGGCGCCATGGCAGAGGATATAGCAGGAACAAAACGTCAGCCCCTGCCCTCGAGAGCTGACATGATCCCATAGGCACGGGAGGGCAGGATGACAAGGAAAGATGCCAGGGGAGCCTGAGAGGCCAGCCTTCCTTGTTATGAGTCCCAGAGGGGTCTGCGTGTGGGGCTGAGGCCAGGAGGTCAGCTGTGACCACCCACTTGCTGAGCCCTCCAGGCCACTGCTTCTGAGCCAAAGCCCTTCCCGGAGGCAGCGCCCGGCAGCTGCCAGGGCACGGGGAGGATTTGGACGCCAGGCTTGCATTAGATCTGAACGGAGTCAATCTGCTGGCATCCATTACTGGCTCTAGCTGACCTGCTGTCTGGCCTCAGAGAAATCTCCACACTGTATGTATCTCTGAGCCAACACTGGCTAGGAGGAATAGCAGGGGATGGGTTTCCAATGTGCTTTAAGGCACTGCTGGGGGCAGGGTGGGATCTGGGAAGGCGCTGAAGCAGCAGCGAGGGAGAGATGGGCCACTGTGCTGGGCTGGGGGTCGCTCAACCACCCGAGACAAAGGGCTCTCTGTTCACTTCCTGAGGCTTCCTACCAGACCCCGAGGAAGGACCTGGGTGCACCTGCCAGTCTGCGTCTTCATGGTGACCTTCGGAGGCATAGGTTCCGGGCCACCCTGGTTTCCAACCCCACAAGCTACCTGACTCTGGGCAAAGGACTCAACCTCTTAGTTTCCACATCTATAAATCAGGGCTCCAGTGCAATCTCACAGAATTGTTGAGCAGATTCAATGAAATAGCACAGAGCATGGCCTAGAACAATGTCTGCCATAAAGTACTCACTAATCCTAAGTGATTATTACCATTTACTGAGCACCTAGAATGTGCTGGTATTGAGGATTTCTTTGAAATGGACAGTGGCAAACTTGCAGGATGACAAGGCGAATTAGACACTATCATGGGTTACCCAACGTGGAGAAACTCTCTCCAAGAATCTCGGGAGATGGAAGACAGAAGAATTTCTCAGCCTACTTGTTGGATGAATAAAAGATGGGCTTCTAGAAGCCTAGGTGATCTCAGCAGCCATGTGACCTTATGCTGGGAGCAGCACGTGAACCTGGGAGTCCTGCCTGCCCCAGCCCAGACTAGCTGCCAGGGACGAGCGCCTGCCGAGTCCAGCCAGACTGCAAACTCAGGGGAGCTTGGCTTGGAGGAATAATGGGAGCCCATGAGTGGCGGAGCGGGGAGGTAGGACATAGTCTGTGGCCAGGGTTACACTGTGCCTCTACCACGTTCCAGCCCCCAAATGGGCACCAGTTCCACTTCCCTACCCAGTTCCACTGGAATTGGACACACTGACTTGCATTGGGGTGGCCCGGGTCCTGCCTCCTGTCTGATTACCTGATTGAGTTCCTGACTTCCCATCCTTAACTCTCACCGGCAGGTACCATGCTGGTCTGCTCAATGCTGCACATTCCTGAACACTACGTCTCCAGCCTCTGTTTTACTCCTGTAGTGATGGGAGCCGCATATCCCCAGGCAGCCTACCCCATCATCCCACCTTTAATCAACACCAGACCCCTCTTATACTGCGAGGACAGCCCACCCAAGAAGTGTGCCCAAGGGGTACACTTCCCAGAAAGCAGGGACTCTCTTGTTTTAACATCAGATTTGTTTTTACCTGGTCTTCAGTAATGTTGGGGATGAAAATATCTTATTATGGGAAAAGAAGATGTTCAGACACATTGAAAGGACTGATCCCATCACTTAATGGAGAGAACTGTGAGGTGGTGGACAGAGCAGAGCCCTTGGGGGCAGAAGGACTGGAGCAGATTCAGCTCAGCCACTCAGTGGCAAGTTACCCTTGGTCAGCCTCAGCCTCTCAGAGACTCACCTTCTCCGTCTGTGTCAGATGGAGTGGTTGTAACCATGAAATGAGACCACACGTATAGTGAACGTGTGACGGGACGGGACTAAGGCAGGGGTTTAGCATTATTATTATTGTTTTATTTTGCCTATTATTTGTCCAACTCCTATGACTTTTCATGTCTGAATCTTATGGCTGCTTACACTTGTAATCTTCTCACTACGCTATTTTCCCTAAAAGCTGATATAATGGGGGAGAACTTCCCTTCTCTGGGATATTGTATAATATTGGGGATGCAGAATAAAGGTTTTTGAAACTGTTATCAATAACATAATCAATAATACTACTGATATATTATCAGGTGCCAGGTACCATCCTGACTGCTTCACATACATTAATTGCTCTCATGTAACCCTCTCCACCTTACACAAGAGTTTACTGCTAGTATTATCTCCTTTTTACAGATGAAAAAACTGAGGTAATGCATTAATTTCCCCGAAGTTACATGATGTGGGGATGGGATTTGAACCCAGATGATCCCACTCTGGAAACTGCCCTTTTGATCCCCATATACCCTCACGAATACATAATTTTCAAAGTAAATGGAAGGGAAAAATATCCCACTGATGTTTAACCTGATATTTCTAGAGCTGAGTCATGAATTAAGGGTGAAGGGATAAAAATGGAAAGTAAATTCCAGAAGTTATGGGGAGACAGCTATAAGAAAGATGGGCACCAGAGTGGTCAGGACTATTTCAGGTTCTAAGTGAGACCAGGAGGAGACGGGGGAAGGACTGCAACAGCTGATGAAATTACAGAGGGCTTCCTGGGAGGCTTCTGACCTCACCGCTCAGCAAGCTGGGGAGGGCATCGTCCCTGCCCTGCTGAGCGATGCCCTGCCATTGCTGCAAGTGAAAGACAAGATCCTTCATTCTAATCACTGAAGACATCTAACCTGAAGCAGATTATGGCTCTGGTGACTTTGCTTACTTTACAGATGAGAAAACTGAGGCCCAGGGAAGAGAAGCAGCTTGCCTAAGGTCCCAGCAGAGGTACTTGGAAGCCATCTGTTACCAATCAGCCTCATTCATTCCCCCAATGGACACTTAATGACCACCAAGTACTCAAAATTCACCAGGAGACAAGCACCGTGGTCTCAGTGACTTGATCCAGACCAGCAATGTCCCACTGAGACTATATATAATGCAAACCACTTGTCATTTAAAATGTTTTAGCAGCCACATTAAAAAAATAAAAAGGAACAGGTGAAATTAACATAATAATTTTAATAGTCCTAAAATATTATTGTTTTAACATGTCATCAATGTTTAACAAATACTAATGAGATATTTTACTTTTGGGAGGTGCTGAGTCTTTGAACCTAGTGTGTATTTTACACTTCTAGCACATCTCAATTTGGGCTGATTATACTTCAAGTGCTCCACACCCACATGTGACTAGTGGCTACCATACTGGACAGCACAGATTTAGACCCACAGTTCTCGACCTCACTATGTATTAGAAGCACACAGACAACTTGCTAAAAATACCAATTTCTAGTCTCTACCCAGCAACTGAGTCATTAGCTCGAGGGCAGGGCCTGGGAATATTTATTTTGACCAGCATTCCAGGGGATTCCAATGTAGCTGGTCAATTTGGAACACGTGAGCTGATAAAATGCAATCCAGTCACGTAGCGTACCTAACAGAGACTGGCCACACAGCCAGTGAGGACTCTCCCCTAACTCACACTGATTAAGAAAAGCTTGATCTTAATTAGCAAAATCTGAATTACAGACAACATTTGATTACATTCAGTTGAATTATTTTTAAGAATAAAGAGCAAACTCAAGAGAGTTTTCAAGTAGAGGGTGTTGGCTTTAGATAAGACTTTCTGATTACAAATAAAGAATATTCATTGGCACACTTTGTTAAACTCTTTAAAAATGAATTATTTTTCTTAAGAGTAAACAAATCTTCAATCATGGCTCCAGCACTGATTTGCTCAACAGAAAAGTCCCTTAACAGATAAGGGACGCTTGGATGGCAGCAGTGCCGATGCTGAACTGCTAAGCGCAGGAGTGAAGGAGTTAGGAGATACCCGTCAAAAACCTTAAGTACTTTCTGGAGGTCGGCACAGTCCTCAGCCCTGAGGCTGCAGAGGTGAATGAGGACAGGTCATGCACGCTCTGGCTGGGTTTGCCCAGTAGCTAGTGAGACAGATATGATGTGCAAAGCTCTGTGGAAGCAAGGACAGAGGGATCAGCTCTATCTTGGAGCACAGGGAAAGCTCCTCAGGTAAGAACTGAACTGAGCTTCAAGTGACCACCAAGTGTTTAACAAGTAAAGACTGGGAACACAGGCAGAACACGGCCACTGCGTGTGGGGAGACTGGATGCCTGGGCTGGAGAAGACCGGCTGGAGCTGGGCTGGCAGAATGTCTGAAGGCCAGGCCAAGGCATGGGGATTTGGTCCAGCAGGTGCTGAGGGGACACACCATAGTTACAGATGCCATGGCAGGGCTTCAGCCAATGCTGGATGAATACATGGATTGGAAAATGATTGCATGAAATGAATGAAAGCATTAAACCAAGGGAGGTTGAAGCCATGAGGCCAGTGAGGACGAGGCACAGCTGTCAGGTGAGAGGTGGGTAATAGCCTTGGACCAAGTGCTGACAGCAGGTGGGAGGTGAGGCGCAGATGTTTTCAAATGACCCAGAGTAAGGCGGACAAGAAGATGTGGTGAAACTGCTGTAGGGATATGCCCTTCCCTTGGCAAAGGCCGAACTGCAATAAAAAGTCCCAGGAAAGGAAGAGAAGAGGCTCATGAAACCAGAATTTCCAAGAGCCAGAAGAAGGAAGCTGCCAAACTCCAGGATTTAAAAAGCATTCCTTTTCCTGGACAGGCTGATGATATTTCAGCCCAACCTCCTCATTTAAAAAAAAAAAACACATTTTTTGGGGGTGAGGTCATTCATTTGGGAAGAAATGCAAAACATGTGCCAAAACCAAGAGGCAGGGAGGATACAGCAAAGCAGGAGCCCTTGACCACTGCTGGCAGGGGACATACTGCAGGGGAGGCCTGGCACTTGGGCATCTGGAGGTGGGCATGCACCAGAATGTTCAGATCAGTGTTGTTTATGACAAAAAAAATTGTAAGTAACCCATGTGTCAATCTGTAAGGAGATGGATAAATAAAATGCTATATAGTTATACAATGGAAAATGATATAACAATCACAACTACCTGAGGGATCACAGGGCTGGACCTCCCAACACAAGGTCGAGTGCCTCCCAACACAAGGCACCCTGAAGCAGGATATACTCAGGACGTTGGCACCTAGGTCAATCACGAAGACACAAACCTGTACTGAATATTGTCTGTGGTTACTTACAGTGTCAGTAAAAGGGTAAAAAGATGGCCTGGGATCGATATATTAAATTCATAATAAGAGGCTGAGAGGAGGCAGATGAAGAGGAGATGCAAGAGGCTTCTACCCTAGCGGTGATCTCTTTCTATGATACATGCAGACTACACAAGAGCAGAAGCAATCACACCAAAACGTTTGTTACTTTGGGATGGCTGAATAAGAGTGTTTATTGTATCACTTGCTACACTTCCCTTCATTTTCAAAAATATCCCACATTGAAAAAATGAGAAAAGGTGGAGTGGGTGGGAGTCAAACAGAAGGCTTAGAAACTGTTTACTGAGCCCTATCAATGGGACACTCCTGCCCAGCAAAGGAACGTGGGGATGGTTACTTAACACACCTAGGAGGTTCCCCCTGGGATCAAACAGGGCTTTGTGTACACTCCGATGACTGCTCCAGCTAAGGCCAGAGAAATACAGGCTCCTTTCTCAGCTCTGCACCCCTGCCAAAATGGGGATGGGGTGGGAGGGTGTCCCATCGTTCATTTATACCAGGTCCTCTTTATGCGTATAGGCCTCTAATAACGTTATTCATCTGGTTCCCCTGAGGGCAGACCAGGAACATGACTTCGCTGCGAAGCCTCATATCCAAGCCACCTCTGTATGTTGCAACATCAAATACATGAGAAAGGAGAACCATGATGGGGTAAACTAGGATGGCTCTGCAAAATGGATTTCCTACCCCGTTTCCGGCAAAGAGCTCAGAAATTAAAAAAACAAAACAAAACCTATTTAACAGTAAGTTAAAGCACATGATGGGAAGCATTCTTATCACTAGCCTTGAAATGAGATAAAAATGTCTGTCTGGGGCTCCCTCCCTGCAGCCAGGATCTGTGCCTTAGTCATTTTTATGTCTCCAGGGCTTTGCACAGAGTTGGTGTTTGGGAAATGCTTCTTCAATACACAGAACCACGAGGACACACACACACACGTTTTGGAAACTATTTTTATTTTCGTTTTATCTTTCTTAATGGGGCAGTGTGACATAAAGGTTCAGAATGTTGATTTTGGAACAAATTGCATAAGCGCTTGGAACAGACATGGAACCTCTCTTTGATCTTAGCACAATAGCTGGCACGTAAGAAGCAGTCACTAAACGTTAGCAGTTACCATGCACAGGTAATACCCTATCCGTTTTACAGATGGGAAAGCTGAGGTTCAGAGAAGTCCTGTTTCTCGTTCAAGGCTACACAATTTACTAGTCAGTGACAATGCCTAGATTTGAAGGCAGCTCATTTAGCTCCAAAAAAACTCCCGCGGTGTCTCTTGCTGCTACAGTTTCCCAACAGCTGACTCAAGGACCAGCTTCCAGAGCCTTCGCTGCTTCGTTTTCCACTCAACAAAGGGTCTGGTGGGACATCCCTCAGCCAACTGGAAGCTACTGACTTCAGCACGGGGCCTGGAATCTGACTCAGGCCCAGGGAACTCGAATTCCCACATCAAAGCTGAGAACCTCACTTCAGTCTGGCTAAGCACAAAGAGAAGGCAAAATGTTCTGAAGCAAAAAGAAGACAGTGGAGACTCCAAGGGACTTTAATCACTCCCCGCCCACCTCAGGACGGACGCCCAGAGATGAGCAGCTCCAGTGACAGCCTGGCCTTCTTAGCCCAGGAGTTCAAGGAACTTGGCTCAGACATTCTCCTAAAAGTTCGCAGCCCTTCTGCCACGTTCATGCTTTATTTTGTTAAAATAAACATGACCCCAGGTAGAAGGCCCTGCAGGGCACTCAGGTGAAGGTACACTCTGTATCAAGCTCATTCCTCCAGGTACCCCTGTGGGCCTGGCACAGAATAAATGCTTGCTGAGTGAGTGAGAGGAACAAGAAGGGCAGAAACGAATGGGACCTCACGGGGTCTTCACAGCAGCCAGGAGACATTGGCGGTATCATCCATAGTTCATAGGTTGAGGGGCCTGAGACTTGGGGAGGTGAAGTGGCTTGCCCAGGGCCACTGCTGCTGAGTCGCAGAGGTGGGTTTGAACCCTGATCTGCTGGGCTTGTGGACTTTGGAGCTGTGTCACTGATGTTAAGCAGCCTCCACCATCTGCATGATGCATGTCAGCTTTCTGATGGACGGGTATGCCAGTTAAACCCGGGCAGGGCCAGATCCAGCCAGCTGCCTCTTTGGTATGGTCCTAACACTAAGAATGACTTTCACAGTTTTAAATGCTTATCCACTTTCCCATATAACATCCTCTTGGCCCACAACACCTAAAATATTTCTATCTGGCCCCTTAAGAACAAGTCGGTACACCCCTGATATAAACTACATCTTGTTTTATTTGAGGTCCCAGAGACTCAGGGTGCGTCTGAGGCCAGAAGCCAGAGACCTCCTCTCTAGTCTCAGGCTGTGGCATCCCTCCATCGGCGCTGCTCACCCACCGCTACACACCCTGCTTTGTCTGGCTAACCCCTACTTGTCCATCAGGCTTGCTGTCCCTTCCTCCAGGAAGCCCTCTCTGATTTCCAGAAACCGAATCAGGGGCCCCTTCTCTGTGCTCCCATTGTCTCATGGTCCCCTGAAGCCCCCACTTCCTGGCACTTGGCATTAGCACTGCCATTTTCTTGTCTCACACTCCCAAAAAAATGCAGACACTAGGAGGGCAGGACCATCCATCCTGTCAGGGTCGAGAAACAGGATTATTTTGGTGACCACACATTCTGGTTTGCCCAAGACAGCCCATTTATGCCTGTTGACTCACATGAGTATTAGCGATGTCCCCTTCATTCCAAAAGTGTCCCAGTTTGGAGGATAAATCATATTGCCACCCTACATATCACTTAGTAGCTTGAGAGTACAGGCTCTGGGTTCAAATCTCAGTTCTTCCATTTTCTAGTGGTGCAACAACTGGGAAATTACTTAACTCCTCTGTGCCTCAGTTTCCTCCTGTGTAAAATGGGAATAATAACTGTTTCTATCACAGGTCTGTTGTGAGGATTCAATGAGTTATAGACATAACATTCTTAGAACAGCACCCGGCAAAGTGCAAATGCCATGTAAGGGTTAGCTGCAATTGCTGGTCATGCTGAACCCCCAGTGCCTAACACACTGTCTTGTGCATGGTAGACAGCCATGCACACTTCCTGGATGAACAGTGCCTGACTTCAGAAGGGGGACAAAGCTGGCCCCAAGGCCTGGCCTGCCAGAGCAGGTCAGGGGGCAGCTTAGTTTGTAGGCTTCCTGCTCCGAGGACGAAGGCTTGTTCCACAGCTCTATTCCTGGCCTGCTCCCTACCTTTCCAGATGTAGCTGCTGATTTCAGATTCATATGAGTCCTCCCAGACTATGGACTTTATGTTCACATGCCTCTATCGTAAGTGCATCCATAAAAAACATGCTGCAATTTTCTTAACGTATTTGGTATTATACTGAAAGTGTCTTTTAATTACTTGCTTTTTTTCTTCAACTGCAGGATGTGAATTTATTTTATTGGATCTATTTTGTTCTTCCTAACTGTTGTATAGTATTTCATTGTTTGGATATAATACAGTTTATTTGGTTATCCAAACAATTCCCTATTATAAATAGTGCCGCAAGGAATATCTCTGTGGGACCTCTTCATGCTCCGGAGAAATTTTCCAAGATGCTCATATCTCTTGTAAAGTAGGCTGTTTTTCACTGTTTTCCCTATGACTGGTCAGAGGAAGGCCTCAGATATTCATCTTAAGGTTTCCACTTTTCATAGGGGCTGTAGATAGAAATCAACTTTTATTCCTACCCACAAAGAAAACACTTAAGTGGAAATAACATTTTTTTAAAAAAATAGCAATCATTTTAGCTAACTGAAAAGAGAAATACAAATGAAAAGATTCAACCCCAGAACCCAGGGAAGATGTGACAAGAGTGTCTAAATCCTCAAGGACCCCAAAGAACATCTCCGGGATGTGACTCCTCCTCAAGTTCCTTTGAATAGAAAGCTATTAACTGGCTCCTCGCCGTATTTATAGGTACCCTTTTATTTTAATGAAAACCCAATCTTGCTTTCTCTTTCTTTTCAATCCTTTCTCTACTCAATTGATTTCCTGAGGCTACATGGGAATAATTTATATTTAAATCTTCACCTTCTTCACAGGCATTTTCCCTCACCTGAATGGGGAGACAATTGCTATCAGACAACTTAAAAATACTCTTGAGAACTTAATGCTAACTCACCTAGCTCTCCACATTGAATCTCCCAGTTTTGACCCAAATTGTGATTTTTGCACAGTGGTTTTTAAAAAATATACACTTGCATTTTGTGGAAGAGGTGTGTGTGTGTTAGGTGGGGGGTGAGGGCGGAGTACAGAAAAGGGTGGAGAGCCAGACCTTCGGAGGAGAGGGGCTCAGGGTGGGAGGGGACCGGACATGGTGCCTGTGCTGGCCTCTGCTTTCTACATGATGATCTTCTGGGCCTTTACCTCTCTGGGGGCAGCCCCACCCTCTCCCCAGTATGCAAGGCCAGGTGCCTCCCCCTTCCAGCCTCTAGCCTTGGGCAGGTACCCAGTATGTACTGGCACTCAGTAGGACAGCACCTAACAGTGATGCACAGAGATGCACCAAATAAATAATTACTCTTAGTAGTCACAGAATTACTATTCTACAGTAAGTGCTCATTAATGGTTGCTGAATGGCTGCATGGAAGAGAACCCTGAAGTGCTGGCTCTGCTCTCCTCGGCTTTACACACTGGAGGTGGGTCTTGCCCCAGTCCTAACCAGGACACAACAACCAAATAAGGAACTCATGTGTCTGCTTGCTGCGGGACAGGACGGTCACTGGACCCCACCTCTGGCAATGGAAAAAGCTTCTAATGTCATTCTACCAGAAGGAAGCATGTTCCCTGTAGGAGGTGGCAGGCAACTTAGAGCCCTGAGGGTGCAGGTTAGACAGGAAGGGATTAGGGCTAGGGCCAAATACAGCACCAGGACAAGAACTGCAGGAATTCTTCTCAACTCGCTTTTCTAACAGCAAACTTCTCATCCACTGTTAAAACCCAGCGGGATTAGTCACCTGAATGCACAGGCATCTCGTTTGCAAAACTGAAAGATGGGAACAGCAAGTGTCTAAGGTTCTCCTCTGCTGTAATAGTCTGAAAGTGTATGTGAGGCCCCCGATCTATGAACTCAGAAAAAACCACACCTTTGAGTTTTCTGAGAATTACAGGTCCCCTCTGATGCCATACTGGGAAATGACGCACAGAAAACATGACCACACTGTTGCTAAATTCTAGTATGAACCATTACCCCTCCACACACTGGCTGAAAGCAGGAAATACAGAATGACAGCCCGCCCCCCTCACCGCTCCCCCCTCCGCGACAGCATTACACAGTATGAAATGTGCGTGTGGCAGGACAACAGAGGTTCATGCACCAGAACACTGCCTCTGGGCAATTTCTCAGTAGGAATAGTCGTTAAATCTAAAGTTATAAGGAGAATTTTTCTTTGGAGCTATCTGGAATATGATAACTCTGGGCTGAAAAGGTCATTTCTTTAAAAAGAATCTTGAGCTAAATTAACCTTGGTATCTATCTTCCCACCTCAACTCATCACCTGTTCACTTCCCAGTAGTTGTCTAAGGACCACCCTGGGCTTCAGTCCTTGCCCTGCACAGCTGTGACCGTGGGCAAGTTCTTAAACTCTTTGGCCTCAGTTTCTTCTTTTGTAAAATGGGGATGTAACAGCATCTCCTCCATGGGTGGTAGGAAGGTGAAATGAGATGATTTGAGGAAAGCAATTAGCATGGTGTGTAAGTATATAGCAGATGCTCAATAAATGCACACAGTTATTGGTAATCGTTATTGCTGTTGTGCTTGCTAAGATTTATATACATTTACTTAGTACCTCTAATGTGCAAGGTGCTTTTGAGAATTCAGTCAACAACCATTGGCCTAACACCCAAGTGAGAAGTGCTGGTACCTGGCCTGGACCCTGCTGGCTTCCCAACACAATGGAACCCTAGGCCCTATCACCACCCTTTTCAGTACCTGGTGACATCCAGAGAGGTTGCAGCACTGACTCCAGGTTTGCAGCATCTTTACAGAAGGACCATGTGGCTTGGACATTGGGCCTACCCAAGTCTCAAACCAACCCCTGCAGAGTTACAGAGGGAAACCGATTTACAACAAAAAACCTTAAAACAAAACTAAGATCAACAATAACAAACAAGAAAAAAAAAACCAAAAGACTCTACTTGGTAGCTCCTTTCTTTTGCTGTAGAGTATCCACAGTTCTAAGCCTTGTCTAGAAGACCTCAGGTTCTAGCGGGTGACACAAGTGACACACGGGAACTGAATCTGAGGGGGCCTAGTACCTGAACCAAGTTCCCTGTATGAATGACAGTAATCATCGACCAGCAACCTGGTCTTCAGTGTCTTCTGCACCCGGGTGGGCAGGGAAATGCAGAGGACCATCTTTAGAGCATGGCTGTCTCACAATCTGGCACCTGGGGACAGTCAGCCAAGCCCCAGAGCGTGGCGAGAGAAGTGGAGCTGCTGCCCATCTGACTTTCCAGAAAAGTCAAGTCAACCGTATGACTTCCTATGTAGAAATGCTTTGAATGAATGTCTGGAACTATCAGAAAACACAAGAAATCCCCAAAGAGCACAAGAGTACAGGCGCAAATCAGTCCGTGTTTCAGGCAGGGCACAGGCAGACAGCAGTTCAGCCCCAGCAAGGCCAGAGGCTGTTGCTTCGGTCTAACTTGTCCTAAATGACAGTCCAGGCCCAAAACCCTCACACAAAATCCTTCATCAGCTTAACCGTAACAAAAATGCTACCTGATAGCATTTATTATGTTTGCCAGGCACTTCGCATACATTGAATCCTCACAGTAGCCCTGTAAGCAGGTGTTCACCTAGATGATGAAAATGATTCTCAGCTAGACCAAGAGACTTGCCTGAGGTCACACAGCTAATTAGTATTTGAATCCCCCGTCAGACTCATACATTATGCCTTAATGATTAATGTTTAAAAGTGGGGAAAAGGCATTCAAAATATCATTGTCCAACAAATCACAGCTTAATGTTTCTCAATACAAAGCAATTCTAAGTAACTTAAGACAAGTATATATATTAAGAGTCATAAAATAAGTTTGGGGTTTTTTTTTATGCCAAACAACTTCATTTGCTTACATATAAATATCAAGGGGTAGACCTATGTTTATTGCAGCACTATTTACAATAGCCAAGAAATGGAAGCAACCTAAGTGTCCATCAGTAGACGAATGGATAAAGAAGATGTGGCACATATACACAACGGAATATTATTCAGCCATAAGAAGGAAACAAATCCTACCATTTGCAACAACATGGATGGAGCTAGAGGGTATTATGCTCAGTGACACAAGCCAGGCGGAGAAAGACAAGTACCAAATGATTTCACTCATATGTGGAGTATAAGAACAAAGAAAAACTGAAGGAACAAAACAGCAGCAGAATCACAGAACCCAAGAATGGATTAATAGTCACCAAAGGGAAAGGGACTGGGGAGGATGGGTGGGAAGGGAGGGATAAGGGTGGGGAAAAAGAAAGGGGGCATTACAATTAGCATGTATAGTGGGGGGGGGGGCACAGGGAGGGCTGTGCAACACAGTGAAGACAAGTAGTGATCCTACAGCATCTTACTACGCTGATGGACAGTGACTGTAATGGGGTTTGTGGGGGGACTTGGTGAAGGAGAGAGCCTAGTAAACATAATGTTCTTCGTGTAATTGTAGACTAATGATACCAAAATAAAAAATATATATATATCAAGGGGTAGAAAAGGAGGATTTCAAGCTAAATTGAATAAAAGTGTGCAGCAATATCACACCGCAGCCCTTCCAGGAGGCTATATATTAGGATTTTTTTCAGCCTTACACCTAATGCTTCTAAAGCAGTAAGAGAGATGAGGTTTTACAGATTTATTTCAGCATAAATTAATACTAACCATCTGGATGGATAAGATAACCAAATAGTCATAAAATCTTGGCAACTTCCAACATAAGAAAAATTGCTTGGTTGCTGAGAGGAGAAAAAAAAAAACCCATGAAGAGCTTGTTGGAGTTAAGTCCAAAGTGATCAGAGTTTTGCTAAGATTCTGACTGGCTCTTGCACTTTAATCACAATGTATTTGCCGCGTGGGAGACTGCAGGCACTCTTGGGAGGTAAGAGGTTATGCAGGTAATTCCTTACAGCTGCAGGGCACCTTCACTGAACAAAAGTGTCTGGCTTTTAATATTCTGAGATTTCCGATGGCCCCTGGGGCTAGGGAGGGGTAGGGGTTATCGTTCTTTTCACAGATGACAGAAATGGGCTCAGATGGGGAACTGCCTATTGGCTCTGCTGTTCAAGACCTCTGCTCTTTTCACTGCCCCTGCAGCCCTCTGTGGTGGTGCCCATTCATCCATCCATTCATCCACCCTGTATCCACCTGTCCCTCCAACCATCTGTATTTCATACCAATTTCTACTTATTCTGCAATCCTTTAAGGAAGAAAGAAAAAAGGTTTTGGGGGAAGAGACACATCCATGTGCCTGGGCACAGTTTTGTGGGAGAGTCCTTCCTTGCCGAGAATGCCATCAGCTTGGCGCTCCAAAGCCCCGGATCTGCTGCGGCTCCTTGCTCCCCCCTCCTTCCCTCTGCTGACTGCTCTTCTGCCAGCAGTGTGCACTTACAGTCAAGTGCTCACCATTAGGGGAACAGTCTTTCACCCGCCTGCCCTTCTTCTAACCCACCGGATTGGTAGGACTCCAGGCTTCTCCCAGCCACCTCTCTGGTTGCATGGTGAACAAATACTAGCTCGATGCAATTGAATCCAGAGATGAATATCCAAGAGTAGTGAAGTTTCCCAGAGGTGCAAGTGCATGCATTCACTCACACATTCAGCCATTCACTCACGTATTCCCTCATTCATTCAACAAAGCACCTATTAACTGCCCAGCAATGCGCCCATGGGATACAGTGATGAACCAGATTCAAATGTCACACAAAAATGTTCAAATCTTTTTTAAAAGTTTCCCCTTGAGGGTGATAGTTTGGTGTTGGCAAATCAAGGATGGACCTCATCAAAGCTGGGTGGGTGGTGTGGGAATCTCACAATATCTTACTATTTCCTGAGGGAAATCAGTCCATGCTATGTGTCCTGAATGACTAATTCCGATTCCACTGAGTTGCTAAGAGGGGTTATATGCCAACTGCCCCCTGTAGGCACAGCTGGATTTAGACCTTTAAAGGCCTTAAGCCCTGAAAAAAAACACAGGGCCTTTCCAAATGGGATCCAAAGTAAAAACAAGGTTAAACCACAAAATGATTGTTAAGTCCAACCCATGCCTGATTTTTCCCATGACCACATTGATGATTTTCATAAAAATCAAAAATTTCTCTTTCTCTCTCTCCTTATTTGGAGGTGGGAAGCATGTTCCCAGCTCAGCTGAAGTCTCAGTACTGGTTTTGTCTGTCTGCTGAGTCATCTCTCACTGGGCAGGGCTCCAGGTTTTAGCTGGAGGTGTCAACACCGGCTCTTAAGAACATTCTCCTACTCGCCAGATCAACCTCCATTCCTGCTTCTGCTCACGACCCTCCTCTTCCTCCCTCCCCATCTCTTCTTTCCTGTCAAATGTCAGCAGACCCTTTGGGATTATACAGTACATCTCTTAAAGTGGATTCACCCCCGGTCTGTGAAGGCACGCCCATGTTACCCCCATTAGACAGCTTTGGAGATGGCACAGAGCGTGCCAGGCATTTGCCTGGTGCCTGGCTCAGGGGTGGTGCTCAGGACTTCTGCGGCTGCGGTACCAGCTGGTTAGGGCCATGGCGGCATTCAGATCCAGACCCGATTCTCCCTGCTTTGGGCTACATTACGCTGCTGCCCACGCAAGAAGCTCTGTTGCCCGAGGGGCAGATCTCACTCCCTAATGAGGTGGCTTCAAATGAAGAATCAGGGAGCATAAATCTTCAGACCATAGAGAGGGCACCAATGCTAACTCCAGTCTGTCTACCTCTGTTCCTCTCTCTCTCTCATGTCAGTCTGGTGAAGGAAATCTTGAGTACCAAGACCTGGAACAAAATGTTCAGGTGTCCAAAACTGGGGTCAGCAGGAGTCCACTGAAATCAGTGACCCACTTATCCCTGGTGATCAGCAAGGGTCTCCTGTCACCAGGAACAGAATTTAAATACAAGACCAAATGCTGCTGCTGCTCTGTCAGGCAGGGAGAAGCCAGCAGAGTATTATAGGTCTTTGGTACTGTTACTTCCACCCAGATCATCCCAGTCGGCCCAAGGATTGCCTGTTTATTTCTCAACACTGCTCAAGTGAAACTTCCTTAAGAAACCTGCCTGGTACTGTTCCTTCTCCTGGCCTCACCCAGAGAGAATTTCCTGATCCCAGTGCTGTATAAGCTATATACTTCCAGTATGGCTCAATCCCACATTACATTATTTCAGCATCTGTCAAAATACTGTGACACACTGGTTTCTTTAAAAATAAAAAACCAAAACAAACAAAAAGAAATTTAAGAAGAAAAAGGGGTACACGAGTGTTTCTAGACAGCTCAGACTGAGAAACAGAAGGTTTATGTAAGTAAACGGGTTTCCCTTCATTGCAGGACTTATCAGGGCCTTTGGTAGGCAAGTGTTATGTTTGAATTCCCAAAGGCTACAGGAGGCAGTACTTCCCAACTCTTCTAGGAAGTCTGTCTGGAAGATGATGGAACCCCTTGCTGGCAGAGTGTGATGATTAATTTTATGGGTCTAACTGACTAGGCCACAGGGTGCTCAGACATTCAGTCAAACGGTAATCTGGGTGTGTCAGTGAGGGTATTTCCGGGTGAGATTAACATCTGAATCAGGAGACTAACTGGATTGTCCTCCCCAGTGTGGGTGAGCCTCATCCAATCAGTTGAAGGCTTGAAAAGAACAAAAAGGCTGACCTTTCCCTACAAGTAAGAGAGAGCTAACTCCTTCTGCCTGCCAGGCTTCCAGTGGGCACATGGGGTTTTCCTGCCTCGGGGCTCGAACTGAGACATCGGCTCTCCTGGGTCTGCAGCTTGCCCAGGGCCGATCTTGGAACATTTTAGCCTCCAGAGTCACACAAACCAATTCCTTATAATAGATCTCTTTCTAAAAATATACACACACACCTCCTAGTGGTTCTGTTTGTCTGGAGAACCCTGACTAATCCAGCTGGTATCCTGAGCAACACCCTTTGGGAAGTCTGCCTGTATTTCCACAGCCACCCTGAAGTCCAGGAAGACAGCCACCGTGCCTAGCTCTGGTTTGACATTTAGGAGAGTGGCAGACGCACAATGGGTTCTCAGCATGCATGTCTGTGCTGATGCTAATGAAATTCAATGTAAGGAATCATTTCTGTTTCTGTGATCGTCTAGGGCCTTGCTCTGCAATCCAACCCTCACAGAATCAAGGATTCCTTCACTGACTTCATTTTTTACCTTTTCTTCTAATGCCCTGTGAAGAGGAAACAGAGGCAAACCTTAAATGGTAATTTTCTTAGATAAATGATGCATTTTTATATTAATATCTAGCATGGCTTGCTTTTAGACTACATTTTATTACAAAAAGTAATGACACTAACATCTTTTGAAGAACATCTTTGTTGATACAACTTTTATACCATAAAATTCACCCATTTAAAGTGTATTACAGCTCAGTGGTTTTTAGTATATTTACAGAGCTTTGTGGGCATTGCCATAATCTAATTATAGAATATATACGTTACTCCCAAAAGAGACCTTGTATGATTAGCAGTCACCCCCATCCTCCACTCCCACCCCCCACCCAAGCCCCATACCACCACTAATCTACTTTCTGTCTCTATAGATCTACCTGTTCTGAATATTTCAGAGTGAAATGCAATCAATCATACGATCTGTGGTCTTTTGTGACTGGTTTTCACTAAGCATATTTTTGAGGTTCACCTATGTTGTAGCCTGATTCAGTACCTCTTTCCTCTTTATTGATGATCTCTTTTGATGTCTACCATCGTTTAGATGGCAATGCACACAGCCACTCCCACTCACTCTTGCTCAGATGTGTTGCTGAAGGAGTCCTGTGCCTTTGCTTGTGAGCACTCCACCACAGACTGGCAAAAGACTCAGAGAAGAGGAAATCGCTAGCTTGATTAAACACTTACCTTTGCACTAGATGTTTTCCTTTACTATTCCAATTAATCGTCACAGCAACCTTTTGAAGTAGATGTTATTATCTATCCCGATTGTTATCGAGGTTCAGAAACTTTCAGGTGCTTATCCAGGATCACACAGCCATTAAGTGGCAAGATCAAGGTTCAGACATAGACGTGTCTGGCGCTAATAGCTATTTTCTTTCCACCTGAACTCTCATCCTTAGCCGGATGTGAGGCTCAACACTCAGGACTGCGAGTCCAGCAGGTCCAGCTGTCTGCCACTAGAAGAACATACTGGTGGCACGTTATACCTTAAAGGTCATGGTGCCTTAGATTTGTAAAAGTTAGGGTGAGCACAGCCCAGAAGAGAAGGGCATGAGAGGGACAAATCCACAGAAATCCAGGGACAACCTTCATTCCCAAGCCACTTGAATCATTGCCTCAATGAGCAGAAATAAACCCTTTTTCTATTTATAAGAAGAGGACACCAATGGGAGGCTCCACACTTCTGCCCAGTAGTCAAAAGCGATGGTGTTTCCCAATAAAGCATCCTTATTCTGTGGTCTCACCAAGCTCCACAGATTGACCCCTGCCCACCCACCTGCCTGACCATATCTCCTGCCCTTTCCCCCCATTCATTAAAATCTAGCCACAGTCCTTGTTTTGGCTTCTTCAAACCACCGTGCTTGCTTCCACTGCAGGGCCTTTGCACGCGCTCTTCCTTCCACCTGAACATTCCCCCAGCGCCCCCATGGCTGCTGGCTCCTTCATCTCGTTCACATGGCAGTCAGCCTAAATGTCCCCACCCTAGTGAGGCTTTCCATGACCACCCACCCCACTGTCCCATCCCCTTGCTTTGCTTTCTGTGCTGAGTTCCATCACTATCTGGTATTTTTCTATTTTCTTATTTGGTGTTGCCTGTCTCCCCACAACTAGAATGGATTCTGCTTGAGAACAAGGCCCAGATGGCATTGTGTACGCCTGTATCCTAGAGCCCAGCACACACCCGGCACACAGTAGGAGCCCAGTCGATGCCTGGTGCATGAATGACTGCTGAACGAGATTCAAGTCCCTCAGATGAAAGCAGGCAGGTTAGTGGGGCTTTACCAACTGAAGGCACCAGCGTTATCTGCTGGACCACGGTGGGGGGTGGGGGGTCTTCCCCAAACCAACAACCCCACAGCGGTTGTGGGCCGGGCCTCCCCCTGCAGTCAGAGCCGCCTTGTGCCAGAAGCTGATCATCAGTGTGACAAACTGACAGGGATTCCGGCAGCACTTTGGGAAGCTAACGAAGACTTTCTGCAAAGTGGGGGGAGGGGGAGGGGTCATCTTTCTCTGTGCTCTATTGTGAAGGACATGTGCGCAGTTGCCAAGCAAGAGAGAAAGGTGTCCCTACTCTCAACGAGGGCAGGTGTCGGGGCTGGTTGTCCCTGTGGCTGGGGCTTGGCCATCCTGCTCTGATCACACCCTGAATCCCCTCAACGTCCACACAGGCCTGGCCTCACCATCCATGGAGGGCCCGGCCTGCTGGCAAATGGCTTTGTTTTGAGGGCCCTCTCCATTCCTAACTCCCCCTCCCCGAGCATGCATGGGGCAGAAGCCAAAGCCTAACACCCCTGCTCGGCTCAAAGGGCTCAAAGGGCACAGCAGCCCAGAGAAACAGCATTCCAGGGTCTGAGCGGATTCTGGTCTTGAGTGGGCGGCCTGCCAAGCCTTACAAACAAAGGCACAAGGCCTTTCCTCTCCTTGCCTGGCTCCTGGTCAGGAGTCTAACCGTGGTGAACATCCCTGGGATGCTGCATTCCACCCGGGCAGACAGCACTGGCCTCGGGGGGATGGAATTGTCGGGGTGGAGTCTTGGCTCATTTACCAGTGGGGTGACCTTCACTTAATCTTTCTCAGTGTTCACTTCCTCATGAAGATAAAACCTCCGCCCTCACAGGACGGTTGGTGTCCTTTCCTCCCTCATTCATTCAGCCAACACTATGGGGGGACTGCTGTGTCCAGAGCACTCTGCTGTGGGGGAGGGGCTTTATCTGGAGAATCGCTGGAGAATTAAAAATAGAGTTGAGATGGTGTGTGAGCCTGGGCAAGGTATTCACCTTCCTCAGTCTCCGTTTCCCAAACTGAACAAGAGGGGACCAGGGCTATGCTTCTCAGGACTGCTCTGAGTATTTAAAAATGAAATACATCCCACTCTGAAGACTGAAGCCCAGCAAAAAAATAAACTAAATAAAATAAACTATAGAGTGCCTGACACACAGTGGATGCTCACCAAATGTTCGTTGCAATTCTCTGAAAATATAAAATGCAACCTCTGTCTCCCCCATCCAGTAGAAAAACAAAACACCTCTTTCTTTCCATTCCTTGGTACCCTTGACAACTAGCATGAAGCAATGGGGACTGTGGTTATCCAGAATTACTGTAGCAATAGTGAACTGATACAGTTCTGAAATTATTTTAATATTACCTCAAACATAGCTGATTAGCCTATTGACTTTTTTCCTTTCTAAAACTATGTCTCAGTTTCCTCAGCTGTAAAATGGGTTAGTTAAAAGGAATTAAATGAATTCATGCATATAAGACATTTAGAATGGGATGTGGCACAAACAAAGGCTACATAAGTGTTGGCGATTATTATCGCAAATGCCCTCTGTGTGCGAGGCGATGTCCTAGCTCTGGGGGGATGGCACTTTAAATAAGAGCCAAGGGCCCTGTGCTCCTGGGGATTATATTCCAGAGGTGGTGAGAGAGACAGCAGACGAGCCAGCGAGCAAGGCTTTCTCTGCGGGGGATCAGCAACGCAGAGACAAGCAAAGAAGGCCAAGCGACAAGGCGTGCTGAGGAGGTTGGGGGACCTCCGGGGGAGGCGAGAGCTCTCCTGAGACTTGGTGAGAAGGAACCAGCCACACAGACGCTGTGAGGACATGCACTCCAGAAGCGGGAGCGGCCAGCGCCAAAGTCCTGTGGCGGGAGTAAGTCTGGCATGGTGAGAACGCGGGCCAGAGGGCAGGTGAGATGAGGTGAGATATGGTCAGAAGGGAGAGCGGGGCCCCTCAGGAAACAAAGACTCACCTGTCCCTTTCCACCCAACCTCCAACTGCCCATCTCGGCAACAAGACACCCGCCGAGGCCCTGCACCATGTCTGGAACTCTGTGCCACTCAGAGAGCCTGGGCTTCAGCCTTCCTCTGCTCCACGCCTCCAAATTTCCACCAGTTTCTTCCGTTTTTCCATTTTCAAATGGACACCTTGAAAGATTGATACCTAATTCCTCCTGGGAACATCACATAACCTGTGAGTGGTTGATCAAACAGGGCTGCTATTTAGGCTCTGGGCCTTGATAGGAGCCATAAATATCTTGTGCTTCCTTCAATATAAACACTGTTACAAAAGGCCGCTTTGGTCCGCAGCTTTCAAAATAAAATACTGTCTGACAGGCTAATCTCCGCTCCCCTTCCCGTTGTAGCTCACGCCTATCATCTGGCCTGCTGAATTATGCTTTTGTGCCAACCGAGTCCAGTTCTGGCAAGCTGGAACCATGTTTCCTTCCCCTGCTTTTTGTAGGCCGGTAGTAGGGACCCTTCAGCCTGCATGCTAAGCCCCTCATTCATTTTTAAAAAGACATGGGGCTCTGTTTGTTGTTACAGGAGCATTAAAAATAATTTAAAAGTCATCATCGTGAGAAGAATGGTTCCCATTTTTGAGAGCCAATTAGGCCCAGGCACTTTCCACACATTGCTGCATTCTCTCAACAGCCCTGCAAATGTGGTACTGAAGCCTCTAGTTTTCAGATGAAAAAAGGAGAAAACAGGAGCACCAAGAAATGAAATGCCCAGCCTGGGCTCACAGGTTAGTAAGGGAGGGGCTGGGACCCCTACACAACACCTCAAGGACTGAGAATGTGCTCAGCACAGAGGCAAGATGCGAATGGCCATTGGTGGTGGGCAGAATGATGGCCCCCAGAGAAGGCCAGGTCCTGATCGCTGGGACCTGTGAATGCGTGATCTTGGAAAGAAGGATCTTGCAGCAGGGAAATTATCCTGGACTATTTGGGTGATAATCACAAGAGTCCTTATAAGAGGGAGGCAGAGGGTCAGGCTCAGAGAAGATATGAGGATGGAAATGGGCTGAAGTGAAGCAGCCATGAGCTGCAAAGGCAGGCAGCCTCTAGAAACCAGAAGAGATAGGGAATGGATTCTCCCCTAGAGCCTCCAGAAGGAGCTGGGACCTGCGGACAACTTGCTTTTAGCCCCTCAAGGCCCATTTCAGACTTCTGAAAAGTCTGTGTAAAATAATACATTGGTGTTTTAATCCCCTAAATTGTGGTGATTAGTTCCAACAGCAATAGGAAATGCATGCACCATTCACACATGGAAGGCTGGTCTCTTGTCCAAACGAGATAACGGCTCTAAAACCAAACTGATACTAAAATGCAATGGTTCAGCAGTTTCCCTCCTGTGCAGCCAGTATCACCAGGGATGACTGGCTGAGAAGTGCCAGGGTGTAGGGTGTGAGCCCCACCTCTGGAGTCAGAGCTGGGCTTGAGCCCATGCCTCCCACCCAACGCCTGTGGGGCCTTGAGCAGGCCTCCAGCGCTCTCTGAGTTCCTCACCCACGAACCCACGAGAAAGGCCTCACAGGCGTTAACAGTGAGGAACATGCCCGAGAGCTTACAGCCTGCCAAATAGCTATTATCCATTTAACACCCCTCATTTAGACCTCAAAGCAGCCCCGTAAGAAGGGTAGTGTTATTATTGTTAATTCCATCCTAGAGGACAGGAAGCCAAGGCACAGGGAAGAAACTTGCTGAGTACATGGTTTAGGACCAGGAGTCTGACTGCAGAGCTGGTGGTTCTTCAACCATTCCGATGAGTCAAGTCCTAAGAGAGCATCTGGCACCAAGTAAGCGCTCAGCTCATAGCAGTGGCTGTTACTGTTAGTATTATTATTGTTATTATTTGCATTATTACTATGTTATTCTTGGTCCCAGTTAACGTCTTGGCTTTTCTGAAGATAGAAGGCATCCTACTGACATTATATAGAGAAGAAAAACAAAGCCCGGAAAGGCCGGGTGTCCTTATCATCCAGGTGGAAAAGGGCAAGGCTGCACGGAGGGGCAACCAGATGATACTCTCCACTGTCACGTGGGGCCACCGGAGTGTTCACAACTGCCCCCGGCCAGAACGTGCGCACAAGAGAAGCTGAAGTCTATTATGATGTCTTTTATAGCTTCTTAATTATAATTATATCCACGTCAATGGTGAACTATTTTGTAATGATGCTCATCGCCACCCATTTCTGCTTCAGTTTTAAAAGATTTCTTTATAAACTTTTCATTTGGCCAGGATATTTTGATATAAATAACTGATTGGCATGGTGGCCACTAAGAACATGTGTTATATTAGAAATATCTATGCTAGATGTATCTGAACAAGCAAATCACATTTAAAAAAATCTATCTGGAGAGTTATGCAGCACCGTTCTTCAGGAAAACACCAAGTATTTTGTATTTTATTTTTCAAGTTATCATGTATTAAGACCTGCTATTGTGCCTGGCACTTTATATCCATGAGCACATTTAATGTGCTGAATGTCATTAACCCTGGAAAAGCAAGGCTCAGAGAGGTTCTGTGGCTTGACCAAGTTAGAGAGCATCTAGGTTTGAAAGACCGTCTTTTGATACTACATACAGGTTAAGAAGACAAGGCCATTATATCCTAGATGGGAAGACCTGTGAGAGAAAAATTTGTACTAGTCTCAAGCAGTGGGTAGGTAGTGGGGTGGCAGGGGGGCAGAGGGTGGGGCAAAGAAACTAGTCTAATCTGCTAGCAAAGACTAGCTGAGTTTCCTCAGTTAACAGGAAAAGCCATTCAATATTCAATAATCCGAAAAACATTTCTGCAACTCTGACTCCTAGATGGTGTTGCAGACATTTAGTGAAGGGTGGTCCTGTGTGATGATGGCTCAGAGCACAGCTGCTCAACTCCCAATGCCCAGGTTCGAATCCCAGCTCTACCCCCTACAGTCTGGGTGATACTGGGCAAGAAGTTGCTGAGACTCTTAGGGTCTCATTCTTTTCTTCATTTGTAAAATGGGGACTGTAACAGGATGAGAGGGTGAAACGTAAAGCTCTCAGAACGGTGCCTGGCACAGAGTAGGTGTATATAAGGCTGGCTATCGTTGCAGAAGTTTTAGTTGCGTTAGGATTTATGATCTGGTTACTGCCCACTACGACAGACTGCTGACGGAAGTGATGCAGCATGTTAATGAAAGGTTCAGAGTTTCAAGCACACCACATTAGAATCTACCCGGAAACCTTTTAACTAATACAACAGCTAAGGTTCGATTAGACAGTGACAAACTTCCCCCCCAAGCGCTCCAGCACAAACAACTCAGGGACAGCAATCTGGAATGCACAGCCTTATCTGGGCTGGAAACAGAAGAAAAATTGGGTTCAGAGGAGGAAACGGACTACAACGAACTGCCAGCCATTCACCACAGTCTGCAGAGAGCTGACAGCAGGGGAAGACCAAGCAGCTGTGGAGACGCGAGCAGAAAGAAAGACGCCACCCGTGTTCATGCAGGAGCAGCAAACAGCACACATGCTGCTTCCTCACTGTTCAGCCAACATAAATGAATGTAAGTCATGCGTCGCCCGACTGACCACTTTCAATTGCTTAGCAGCCCTTCAGGAGGACATTCTACCAGACTCAGAGAAGTTAAGAGATTTGCCCAAGGTCACACAGTAACAAATTCCAAGCTATTTTCACTAAGCCAAGAAGTCAAGCCATAAAAGGCCAGCACACCAGAATGTTAAATGAGTGGCCTAGGAAAGTCTCATGGCCAGGGGTAGGTCCCAGTGGTGACTATGACATGATGATAATCCTAGGAATGACCAGTATTTAGAGAGTGCTTGCTATGTGCCAGATAGCACGGAAAGCATGGTATTTATGCGAATTCATTTAATCATCACAACAAGCCTCTGAGTAGGTACTATTTATTATTATTACTATTCCCACTTTGCAAGTGAAGAAACTGAAGCTCAACCAGTTGAGTGACTTGTCCAAGTCAAACAGCTGGAAACAGTTATCATGAGATATTTATTCTTGAGAAAACCCTTTAGGCTCAGCACAAGAAAACCTCCTCCAGCCAGTATAAATCCAACTACCTATCCATTAAAAGGTGCAACAGGTCAAACCCCCCAAAAGAAACACCCACATTCAAATTCCTGCAATCTATGAATGACATATCTTATTTAGAAAAGAGGTCTTTCCAGATGTGATTAAGGATCTCGAGATGAGGAACCCACCCTGGTTTACCAGGGTGGGCCCTGAATCCAATGACAAGTGTCTGTATGATCCCGATGAGAAGACAGAAGAGGTGGCAACATGATAGCGGAGCAGAGAGAGGTGGCCCCAAGCCGAAGAAGCCAGACGCCACCCGACGCTGGAAGAAACAAAGAACAAATGCTCCCCTAGAGCCTGTGGAGGTAGCACAGCCCTGCCAACACACTGATTTCATGCTTCTGGCTTCCAGGACTGCGAGAGAGCATATTTCTGTTGCCTTAATAAGGCCGTGGTTTGTGGTCCTGTGTCAGGGCAGCCTTGGGAGAGTAATGGGGGAGGTCTGGCCCCCTATCAGGAGTTGAGGCTAATCGTGAGGCCTGGGAGTCTGAATGGGGCCGTGGGGGAACGGGGGCTGTGCTAGCAGCATTGTGGGGTTCATGGGCTGGAAGCTGTAGGAGGAAGACACAAGATGGATGAAATGAGCCAGGTGCCCAGCCAGCAGAGCCGCCCAGCACGGCACACACGTCTTGCCATCTACTCAGAGCTGCCGTCACAAGGAGTAATCTCTCCCTGTTAGGTTATTCCTCTCTCGGTCTCTTCGGAGGTGGGGCTGGCCACCGAAGCCAGCCACACTCTCATGTTCTCTACTGAACGAGGCCGAGGCCAGGGCCAGGCAGGCGGCCAGCTCTCAGAAACACTTGCTCACAGAATCAATGGACACAAGCCACAGGCTATCTCACAAAGTGGTTTTCCTTTAAAGCTTTTCATTCACTGTGGTATTTTGATGGGATGTGCCAGGAAGCAGAAAGCCACAACCTCTTTATTCTCCATTTCTGGAGCTATTTGCTCCTTCCTGCTCCTCTCTGCATGGACACCTGCGGAAAGACCGGGCAGCAGAGCCCGCGTGGAGCCGACAGTGTTTCCCCCACAAGCTGGCGGCACAGACCCGACCCTGCAGGCTGTTCCACCACCCCCTCACTCGTGCAGCTTGCAGTCCACCGTGTGGCCCACACTGGTCTCAGGGAGCCTGTAGGCACCAGGCACCTCCCACGCTCGCTGTGCTTCTAGCAGCAGCTGCCCTTGGACTGCCCTGACATTCTCAGCCATTTTCACTGTCAAGGATCAAAAACCTGGGCTACTTAAATCATCTCAAAACACATAAAGTCAGAGCAGAAACCTTAGCATTCTTTCTTCCAGGGCTAATAATGAAGCTATTTTCTATCCAATATGACTCATCAGAAGAAATGGGGCAGTTTCCCCAGTCACAGAGAGGAAAATCCGGAGTCACTGCCCGGTTCGTTAACTTCGGTGTTCCCACTGCCACATGCCTGTGACAAACACGGGGCTTCCAATGGGCTCTGGAAAGTCTCTCCTCACTTGATGTAACGAGGTTTTAAAAAAAAGAGAGAGAGAGAGAGAAAGAAAAGAAAAAATCATGTTTGAGTGAAATGTCTTAAAATATAAAGGGAGCCTTTCTGTAGGTAAAGGAAACTTCAGTGAACAAAGAGTCATCTCACTTCTAACAGTGGCTTTTTCTATGTTAACAGTTGTTCTTTGGTGTTGAATAAGATACTGTTCTGGCTCTTAATTGGCTGTCAGACCCTTGGGGGGAAGGAGACAAGTAAATCACTGATTGAACTTTAGTCTAATAAGTACTTCTGTGACAAAAATAATGATAATACTAGTCACAGTAATGATAAGTGGCCAAACATTCTAAGCACTTCACATGGATCATTTCAGTGACTATGACTATGCACAGCCACCCCATGAAAGAGGGGATGACGCTCGCCCCACTCTTGTGAACGAGGAAACAAACGTACAGCAAAAGCTAAGCACCTTCAGAGTCTAGATTTCAACCAAGAAGCCTGGCTCTTACCTGCCCCCCTGCATCCCTTGGTTAGGCTCATGGGAACACAAAACTGCAGTGTCCGATCAGACTGGAGATCTCTAGAAGCTTCCCCGAGGAGGGGATGCAGGCCAGCAAACTAGACAGACGTAAACTCAAAGGGAAAGATAATCTGCCCCCACCCTGTGTTAAGGAGAAAACAATGAAGCTGGCCATCGCCTGCTGTTTGAACTTAAGCCTTCCAGTCCTGATTACATTTTCATCCCCCTATGCAGTCTTAGGCTTTCTAGTTTCCCATCACCTTCAGAAAGCAGGTCAGGAAAACTAGTGGCTTTTGGGTAATCCACACACGGGAAATCCAAGTCCCTGAAAAGGCGAAGAACTGTACATTCTGAGCACAGGGAAGCCCCTTGGTTTTGAGGACTGTCTCTGCTTTAGGCCCTTAAGGGAGGGTCTTCCTCAGCGTGGCAAGGACACAGGAGACTCAGACCACCGGGCCTGCTGTAGGCCGATCCTGCCAAAGTGCACCTGGCCAGGGCTCAGCCTTCTCTCTCCTTCCCCTCCCTCTGAGGTCAGTAAGACTTTCAGCAAGCTGTGTGGAGAGCCCAGATTCTTCCATTTGCTTGGCAAGCTTCTGCCGCTGTCCAGCTGTTGGCTTGTTCAGCCTTTAGGAAAGGAGACAATGAGAGTAACTGAGATTTTTCAAGCGTCTCTGGCCACAGGAGGGTGTGTATGGGTATTCTCACTCTCCCTTCACTGACAGTGGTTGCACTGAGCACTTTCTAAGGGCCAGGCACTAGCACTTTTTATGTACATTAACTCAGTTCTCTCACTACCTTTGAAGGACTCTCTGTGATTCCCAACTTAAAGATATCTCAGAAAGCAGAGAAGCTAAGACCACAGATTGAGAAAGTATCAGAACTTGGATTTGCACCCAGGTAGTCTGACTGCTAGAGCAAGAAGGAAGGATCTATTATCACAATTTATAGATGAAAAACAAAATTATGGTCTAGCTGAAAACTGGGCCCAGGGTCACACAGCTAATTGGCAGAGCATAGCCTGACCTCAGGCTCGGCCTGGACCCAAGGCCCACGCGCTCCGACCTCCAGTTTTCTGTTCCATGTGTTGGTAACACTCGTCGTCCAGTGTGGGAAGCAGGAGCAGTCTGCAAACATGAGTCTAGCCTAGAACTCGGAGGTGCCCAATTAATGTTTACAGACAGGCTGAATGAAGAATGAACAAAACCTCAGCTGAGGCACCCAGGTCTGGAGGCTGACTTCAGAATCCAGCCTCAGGGGCAGCGGAAGGAGCCAGAAGCATCCTTTTCAGAGAAAAAAAGAAAATCATTTGCACCATTTCTCAAAAGCTGGAGGGGGAATGGATTCAAAACAAGCAAAGCTCTCCAAATAGCGATAAATACCTTAAATTACCCAGTAAGTTTAAAAGCCTGCTTGCTGCTCTTTTTCCCAGCACAGGAACAGGCTCCTGATTGTGGCTGTTTAGAATGGAACATTCAGGAGGGTGTGGAGCCAGCGGGACAGGAGGACTAGGGCGGGGGTGCGGGGAGGAGGGAGAGGGAAGGCTCTGGGTGCCCAGGAACATTCAGCCCAGCTGGCTGGCAGGAGACAGAGCAGGCAATTGTACGGCTTGTGCTCGCAGAGGGGAGCGTACGTCTGAGGCCTGCTGGAGCTGGGGACTTCCTGAGTTCCTGGGGGCAGTTTTCCTTGCCCACAGAAATGGAGAGAGAGAAATGTCAAGCCTGCAGTGGCTGCCAGAGAACACCTTTATTTCTGGAACCCAGTGTTGCCTGAGGCTTCTCTGCGTTCTTATGGGAAAATAACTGTATTGATTCTGAAGAAGAGAACAGTCCATTGAGGGCTGTTAAGTCCCCAGAATTCCTCCGCAAAGCCCAGTTTGCAGTGAGCTTCTCCCTCTTCCTCCGTGACCCATATATCTCTGGGGGACGGAAGGACCTGGAATGCCTCTTCTGCTCTACCACACAGCTGATCTCTAGCCCCAGATAAAATAAGCATCATTTTCAGAGAATGTATTCCGTGTGCAGTCAGCTACAGTTCGTGAGCCAGGTACCCACAGGCCAGGCACCCACAGGCCGCTTAACTGGTGGCTCCACTGGCTGACAGCTCATTATGGCATGTTCTGCGCTGTCATGGTGAGGAGCATCGGGGATGTGTTCAAACACCTGTGACTTTAGAGAAGTTACATAAACGCCCTGGGTCTTTGTCTCCATATATGTAAAATGTGGATAATGATAGTACCTGCTACCTAAGGTGTTATGAGAATTAATTGGGTGAATATGTATTAAGTGCTTACCACTTAGAGGGGGCTTACTCTGTGTCAGGCATTTTACTAGGGTAGGACCATTGCTGTCCCTTCTTTACAGGTGAGGAAACTGAGGCCCAAGGGGGTTCACACATGACCAAGATCATAAATGAGTAGGAAGCAGAGCCTGGAGGAAAACACACTGAAGAGGTGAGGCCACTTGTCCAATGCTGCTCTCTGTCTCCACTGGGCCCCTTCCCGGAAAAGGGCAGAATCCTGCCCTAATTCATATGACATGCTAAGGGCCAGAGTTTCCAAGAGCATGTGTGTCATTCCTGTGTGACACGGCTCTAGAGCCAGACCCATGCTCTAGTAAACCCCACGGAAGACACAGCCTTCGTGTGCAGTCTGCAAGCTGGAGGACCCATGTGAGACAGAACATCATGTCATGGGGGCTGAGGCTGCATGACGTCCACATCTTCGTAAAAACCAGTGGTTGGGAGGGGGCCGCCTGCAGGTGTCCACGGCACCAAGATGCTGTCAACCTCTTATGAGACAGGCTAGGATAATCTTAATGTTTGCTGTCAACAGGTCAGGCCAAATGCCTGTTAAGAACCAGAGACTCTGCTAGTTCTGACCAAATTCACTAAACTGAATGATTCCTGTGGAGGAGTCAGGGCCACTTACCTCTCAAAATACAATCACATTATTTAACATGAGTTCTGTAATTGAAAACAGCCATATTCATTAACAAGCTGTCAGGTCAATGAAATGTTTCATTCAACAAGCATTTGTAAGGCACCTACTATTTGCTGGGCCCCATGCCAGACACTGGCAGGAGAAATATGACCAGGAGAGAGTCCTCGCCAGCCACCCCTACCTGGGCACAGTTTAGGAGAACAGGATGGGGCAACAGCTTGCCTGTTCTGACTCTCTCCAGAGCCACCATACACAGTACTGTATTCCTGTGCACATGGGGTTATCAGACTTCTCCCTGCCTGCCTGACCCATAACATACCGCTCCACCTGGGCTCCCCTACCAGTGCCTCCCTCTCTCCCTTCCCTCCCTCCTCCCTTTCCATTCTTTCTTTCTTTGCTTAATCAAGAAACATTTGTTGGCCATCCATTGTAGTTCTGAGCAAAATCTGTATTTCAGGCATGTTGAGCCTTGAATACTGAATTTGAATACCAATGTAGCAGGAGGCCCGAATTATTTTATTTGTCCGTAATCACACCCTCTAGAATTCAACATGCAGACAGGTGCAAATGAGTTACAAAAATGCAGAGCCCCAAGAACAACAGAAGGAAATTGGATAGTCTTATCTTAATAAAATCTTGATTTGGCAAGGCAGAGGGGGCTGCAGCGGTCTGTTCCTGGTTCACAATAACCCCGGATTTTCTGCATTTGCATTTGGGGGGAGAAACAGTCCCAAACTTCCATTGTTTCTCTATTCTTGCCTCTATCCAAAGGTAAATTGTTTTGGAAAGTTTGAGGGAAACAGTTCAGGTGTTTTTCAGGGAGAGAGAATCTATACTTGCCATAATTTCAAAATAATAAATATATTTTTAACCCCTACCCAGATGGAACTTGCAATTGGTAGCTATTTAAATAAAGTAGCCCAATGCCAATTCTATATATGTTGGTCTAAATGTGCTAAAAAGGAAGGAAGGAAAGAAGGGAGGGAGGGAGGGAGAGAGGGAAGCAGACACAAAATGGGTATTTGCTCTGTATCCAGAGAAAATTACAAATTTTTGTTTCAAATTGATGGCAAAGTTTTCAATAGGCAAACTTAAAAATCAGGACTACCACTCCTCACATTTATTGAACATGTATGCCAGACACTGTGCGAGGCATTTAGATTGACTGTCTAAGGTAATTGTCAGAATGAACCCACTGTGCAGTTATTATTACCATTACCCCAAGTTTACGGAGAAGAAATGGGGGCACAGAGAAGTTACATAACTTGTCCGAAGCTACACAGCACTACTGCTGAGGTTCACGGCTGGCAATGTGACCCCACAATGTGTACTGGTAACGTCTATACTCAACTACCTCTCCTTAGATGGCACAGTTTGAAGAGAGGCTCTCCAGACTACAATAAATTTGAAAATGATGCTCAGGTGGTATTATCTCCTCTTCTTCTTATACTGTTTCTTGCTCCTCTTCCCCTGCCCCTCAAAGCTCTATTTTTCCCAAATTCTGAGATGAGTGTTATTATTATGCCCAACTTTCACAGATGTAGAAATAAGCCCAGAGTAGGATAGTAACCTAACCAAAGACACACAGCTCAGAATAAATGGGTCGATGGAGCCAGACCTCATATCCAAGTCACTCAACTCCAATGTTGTTCCCATGTATCTGCTGTCAACCAAAGAGCCAAAGAGTGGCCAGACCACCTACAGAGATGACAGCAGCAGGGAGATGAGAGAAGGCTCGTCAGAGGTACCACCCTGCTACACTACACACTAAGCAGAAGGTATGTCTGGCACTTGGGCAGACCAAGGAGTCACTGTCTGTTTCTTTCTGCTTAGTGGGAGTGCTGGCCACATTCGTTATTATAATTAACATCTGAGGTTTGCCTCAGGTTAGGGTTCCTAAAAATATTTTGCTATCTTTAGTAAGTCATATCCAGTGTAGTTCCATAAATGTCATAAATGGGCCTTGGTTGGGGACATGGAAATGTTTGCATGGAACAGTTGTAGCAATTTTGTAAGTGCCACATGTAAAACTTTAGGATATCACTAAAGCCCATTGAGGAATTATTTCCTTATAAATCTATGGCAGTCTTAGTAAGTTGAAATGGCGCCATAAAAAGAACCCCACTTCCCTGGAAAATGCAGAGCCTACTCTGTCTGAGGGGCCGAGGGGCTGCTCACACTTGTGATATTTCACAGGAACGGCGGCCGACATCTGGGGCTGCTCTTCCTCCAGCTATATGCTGGTGAGTGCTGGGCTATGCTCTGCATTATATTTTACTGGTGAAAATAAATCTTACCTTTTTACACAAAGCCATGCTTCTCTGGAACAAACCATGAAGAGGGGTGTGTTATTTAAATGTAAACAGAAAAGCCTTGCTCTCTCTCAAAGACCTGAGGAGACCACACTTAAAAAAGAACCCAAAATATAATCAGAAAGTTTTTTGTCACCATCCTTATTCTTCTCTGCTACATAAGATACCTAATAGCTGCATTGAGAAATAGCTTTTTAAACATGTTGCTGCCACTTCGCTCCAATATTCAATTCATTGGTGGCCTTGTCAAGTACTGGGTGTAGTGCCCATTCAGAGGTCTATCAGAGAGAAGTGATAC
Organism: Manis javanica; assembly: GCF_040802235.1. Classification (NCBI taxonomy): domain Eukaryota; kingdom Metazoa; phylum Chordata; class Mammalia; order Pholidota; family Manidae; genus Manis; species Manis javanica. Next base: position 103,174,859 of record NC_133165.1, on the reverse strand, counting down.
AGAGTTTCTATCCTTGAGAGGCCTCCATTGTAAAGGAGGGACTATCTGCCAGGTAGATATCCAGTTATCTGCCAGGTAGCTGGCTGGAAGTGATCAGTTTCACGGACGGAGGTTACCATCTCATGGCCAGGGCAGACGGAAGTTCTGGATGGAGATTGGTAACTCCTAGTGAGCAGGGTCCTGAGACATGTATCTCTGCATTCTTAGCACCAAACACAATGCCTGGCACAGCTTAGGTGCTCAATACATACACACTTGTGATGAATGGATGGATGGACAGATGGATGGATGGACAGGCGGATAATGGATGTTTGGATAGAAGGAAGGACAGACCACAGATTGGATGGATGAATGAAGAGAAGAAAGGAAGAGAATAAGAATAATAAAGTCACCCATAGAAACCTGTTAAGAATGGTACCTTAAATGGGCTACAGAAAGGGAGAGGGGCATCAGTGCCCTTGAAATGACATTGAAACAATCCAAACAGAAATGTACAACTGCAGCTAATCTCACCTTTCTGCAAGAGCATAGGTACTTAGGCAAACCATTCCCAGTGAGATACTTTTTAGGGTCATTCTACACAAACCCCTATAAACACCAGTTTAAGCAAGGTGATCAACTACTACGAAGAAAAACTGTTCAAAAAGTGAATAAAGTGTTTACCAAAAAATACAGGCTAATGTGTGTCCATTAAAAAAAAATACACAGAAGTGTACCAGAGAAAAACCTGGAAGGATATTTATCAAAATTGTTAACGATGATTATCTCCAGAGAGTAGATTTGCTGGCAATTTCTATAGTTCATTTGACTTGTTCGTATTTTATATATTTTCTGTAATAAACAAATGCCTCTTTCATATAAGGAAAAAAGGTTTTAGGCATTGTAAGAAATCTGGGCCAGAGAAGAAAAAGTAACACAAATCAAACCCACTGAAATGAGCCTTAGCTAAATCACAGATTCAATAGATAATCATGAGGTTGAAAGAAAGGTTAGAAGTTTCCACCCCAGCTGAGGGAGGAGGGCAAGTCTGGTGGGAGAAGTCCCACAGCTGCTCTTCAGATAGTGGAAAATGTGTCCATCCTCCCTGCACTCACGGACTGGCCCAGCAGTGGGGGTACGGTGGATTTAGGGCTCACCCGGGCCCGGAGATGGAAGCTTGCCCTGCCAGCCCCTACCTGACATTCTCTAGAGTCTGGCCCCCAATCCCTGGGGCACCCCTGGCTTTGCTGGGGGAACAGTTGATATTTGTTTTTCCTGTGACTGTGGTGAGGAACAGCTGCAGAAAGAACGCAAATCACATTAAACAAATTAGTGGCTCCAGAGTGGGCTCCGTGGCACCATTTCTAATTCATACAATGCCTCCAGTTTTGCTATTTCAACTAAATCATTTATCAATCCCTTCACGGATGTTCAGTAAATCTCAGCATCTGGGGACATGTAAACATTAAAATAAGAAGCTATAAAAAATATTAGTAAACCAATTAAAAGCTCAAGGAGCAATAAACTCCAATTGCATTATTCCTAAAAAACAGACCCTCGTCCTCTGAAATTAAATAAACATTCTATATCAGCAGTTTTTCACAGAGCTTTTTCTCTCTTGCCAAAACAGCTCCTAATCTCCTACCTGGTACCTTGATGAGCTGGGGATCGCTTACAAATCAGGCACAAAGGAGTAAAGGATGGAATAAACCCAAATGGTTGCCCCCCCAAAAGCAAACGTGGTCAATATTTGGTTACAAGAGTTGGGAAATGGCCTAGAAACTGTATCATCTGAAAAATATCTAGTTTGAACTGATGAATATTTACCCACATAAAATAAAAAAGAGGCACAATTATTATTATTAACCACAATAATTAAGGATGGGGAACTGATGTTCTAGGGAGTTCTGCCATGTTCAAAGCACTTTCATTTACTTATTCAATTTTCACAGTGACTGCATGACGTAGTCGGTCAGCTGTGATTACTCCCAATTTTTAAGACAAGAAGCCTGGGACTCAGAGATGGAAAGTGGCTTACTCGAGGGTACACAGCTGCGGGGAGGCAGCTCTGATGCTCGAAGCCAGGATTAGGCCCCCAGGCTCTCTTTCCTCTACAACCTGCTTCAGGCATCACCCCAAAGACAAGGATCAACACCCACTAAGATCCTACTATGTGCCATGTCCCAAGTTAGTAACGCAGATCCTTGACTTCAGTTAATAATGGCTGTGACTATCCAAATTTTTATGTTTATTAAAAATAACTTCCTGCCCTCCCTCTTCTCCACCCATATGGAACTCACTGAGTCATCCCAAAATGGGAAATGAGACTCAGGATGTTTAATTAAAAGTGACATCTCTTTGCCAAGATTCCTCGTTCTAATCCTAATACAAATAAAAAGAACAGGTGGTTTCTGAAAAGCAAGGAGGTAGAAATACTAATAATCTCCAACTTCCGGAGTACATTATCCAAATTTTGTACATGCCACGGAAAAGGACTCCTTAGTGTGTGCATTCAATCGCGGTGAAAATCGTGCGTGTGCTGGGTGAAGAAGCTGAGCCCCAGCACCCCTGGCCTCACCGGTCCTGGGCAGACAAAGGAAGCTCCTTCTCCTCTGCCCTGGGCCAGGAAGGAGAGCAGGGCGAGAAGGAAAATCAAACACAGGAAGTAGCAGGGAAGAGTTCATGCTTCCTGCATGTCGACCACATTCTGGGCCCTCCCTGTCTGCTGCTGTTTACTTATCACCCAACTCGACCCCAAAGGACAAGGTAGGCAGGTGCGACTGTTTCCACATTTGTTGATGACGAACTGAGTCTCAGAGACGTTGTCCCTTTGCTCAAAGGCCCACAACTCACGCAAAAGCTCCATTAGGATTTGGGGGTAGGGGAATCAAAGTTCATATGAATTCAGCACCACCACCCCGGCTCAGAAGAGGGAGATGGGAAAGCCCGAGTGTGTGATAATCTGAAAGCAAACGTGAGGAGAACGTGGGGCAGGTCAGTGAGGCTGTGGACGTGGCCGTCTGCGCTCACACCTCCCGCAGACCAAGCCTCCCCAGCAGCAAGTGTGTCGCGGGAAGGATAAAGCCCACAGGAACCCGAGACGGAAGAGACCGGACCACAGCCCTCTCCACGGTCCCCCAGCTCCGGCATTCTTTGACCGAAATTCCTCCCCTGAGATGCTGCATGTGATGGCCTCAAATCTTGGGATTTGTCAGGAATATGAGTAGGTCCTGAGGGACACAGACCTGAGGCCCAAGGGGAAAGTCAGGGACACACCCCCTTACCAGGGCTGGGGCTGGGGTTTGCTGTGGGGAAGAAAGGGATGTGGAAGGAGGAGGGGGTGGAAGGATGAACTTTTCTCCCCCTCCAAGGACTGTGTTTCGTGTCTGACTGCACAGGGCTAATGCAGCTGAACCCAGTTGCAGTTCAGAGACTTCAAGGTAGACTTGAGAGTCTCTGACTTAGCAAAGCCCACACTATTTTCGTTTCTTTTAGATATACTCCTAGGAGTCTATACTAGGAGTGGAACTGCTGGGCCCTATAGTAACTTTACCTTCAACGTTTTGAGGAACTGACAGCTGTTTTCCACAGCAGCTGCCCCATTTTACATTCCCACCAGCCACGTCTGGTGACAAGGATTAACCTCTCCAGCTTTACAAATCTCAATCTGAGTGGGCTCCATCACTCAGGGGCTTTCTGGCTGTAACTAACTCAATTTCCCTGGGCTATATACTCTGTTAATCAATTTTAAAAAGTGAAAGACGAAGTTCAATTAAGCAATGTCTAAGATTTTTGTCAGCAGGTCATCCTTTTGCAAAGAATTCCATGTAACAGAAACACTGAAACTTCCTGCATATGAGCCTGAGGCAGGGACTTGGGATGGCTCATCTCTGCAGCCTCAGTGCCCAGCAGGGATCAACAAGTGCTTGCTGAACAGAAAGACAATCAATAGGACTTGGCTGTCCTTTTTTCCTCTACAGTTTCCCCCTCCTGCCCAACAAACCTCCTGTGTTTACAAAGATAATTTGTGGGTGCATTTCACTCTATATCTCACTGGCTGGGGGGCAATGTTCCAATGTCCCTTGAGCAAAGCTGGAAGGGGCCACTTGTGCATCAGTTAGACCAATCCTAGTTAGCTTGGGGATGTGGATGCCAGGGGTTCCTATTCCACAGAGACCAGTGAAGGGTTGCCCCGGGCACCCCAACCTCTGCCACACACCACAGGTGGCACCGCCACAGGGAGTGACACAGGATGGTGGGGATGGATCCAAACAGTTATGGTGGCCCTTGTGACTGAAGCTTTGGGCTTTGTGCCTGAGTCAGGAGCACAGTTTAGTCTAAGACAAACCCAGGCCCCCACGCCCAGGCTGACCACTTCCATCTCAGCGCTGGAGAGCCTCAAGCATGCACTTGGACCAGGATAGGAGATAAACAGAAGAATGAAGAAACTCAGGTGGAGATTATTGAGAGGGGGCAGGATTTGATTTAATTCAGGAGAAGTACTATAACAGGAGTCCGTCACCAACTGATCCCTAGTTCCCCCTCTGGTCCTTACTAAGAGAACCTGCTTTCACTGGTTGTGGAGACTGAATTCCCCAGCCTGCCCAGCCACCTGACACAGTTCTGCCCAGTGGATTGTAACCAGAAACTTTCTGAGGTTTGTTCAGAAAGGTTCGCTTTCCAGCTCCATGCACTGTCCCTTTTGTCTTGCATCCCTTACCCCTTTCTGCCACCTGAAATTCAAACACAATGACTGGAACGGCAGCAGCTGTCTTGCAACCACAAGGGGAAAATGGAGAGACTTCAGCACTGTCATTTTCAAGCTCCTGACCCAATAAGAACAACTCTCACTCTGTACTTCTCGTGATGAGACAGAAAAAAAACCACCTGTTGATTCATACAAGCCACTCTATGGGGTCTCTGTAACTTATATCTCAATGGCCCCACTCTGGTTAAACATGTTTAATGTGCTCCCATTTCACTCTGGGGCCCAAATGTGCTTCTTGGCTTCAAAATGATTTACATTTCCACTCTTCTCTTTATCCAAATCGTTTATCCACTTCCTGGAACACTGTTTCTCTGTTAGACTAACTCTCTGGTACATTCTGTCTGAGCAACAAGACATGAGGTAAGGCAGCCTGACATTTGCTAGTGACTTCAGGCTGTGGAAGCCAGGGAGGCCCCTGCCTCCCACACACCTTCCCCGGCCTCCTGAGGGCTCCTGCTCCCAGAAGGCATGAGGTCTGAGGAGCCACAGGAAGAAGACAGTTCCCCCCTCCTCTCCTGCCTCCCGCTCAGCCCCTCAGCCTACAGCCTGGGGTTTCTGGGCAAAGGCTTGACAGATCTTCAGCGAGTGAGAAGAGAAGGAATCTGTCCCTTGCTGTCCTGCTGAGGCCTAGAGGCACTGGACTACCTTCACACCAGCATCTCTTAAATCAATCAGGAAAGATTTAAAAGAAATGCCATGAAGTGGAACATACCCGCTCGCAACTCCAGCTCAAAGATGGGGCGGATTTGTATCGGGCAGCTGAAGGCCTGCTTCAAGCTCTGTGGCATCACGTAGCCCTCCCCCACCAAAAGCAGGGCATGTGCTTACCTTCCCCACCAACTCCACAAGCCCCCTGCCAATCCATCAGCTGTAACTGGGCATGAACACAGACCCCCTCGCCCCAGTTTCTGAGCATTTCCCAGGAGGATTTCCTGAAGGGATAAGACAGAGAGAGACAGAGACCGACATACACATGACAGCAGCCACAAGGCGAGAGAAATGAGTGTTGATGGCGAGCTCCTTATTTGCCAGACACGGGGCCAAGCGCTGCTCATGTATTTCATCTAGTCCTTACAATGCAGGCACCATGATCATCACAGTTTTTAAGATGGGGGTGCTGGTGGTCTGATGGTGAGGGCCATACTCTGGGGAAGCTGACAGGAGGAGACTGGCAGAAAGGAGGGATGGGGCGCTGCATGGTTACCCCAGTTCACTTGTGCAGGAAGGCCAGAGCTAGCATCCATCTGGAAGTGACTGTGCATCACCCAGCTTCTGCAGCGGGCTGGGGTTGTCTGGCACCAATTCCTTGCTCCTGGTGAGTGGACAGGCCAGTCCCAGGGACTGGGCTGGGGTACACAGGAGGCATAACCCCTGTGGGGGCCGGAGAAGGAGGCTTTCACACCAGGGGTACACCTCCTATGTTCTCTGGCTCTGTGCAGAGCGTCATACCCATGGGAATCCAGGGACCTGGGAAGCTTCACCCCCGGCCAGGAGCACACTGTGTTGTCTTCTACTTCACAAGCCTCACCACACATATCTGTATCCTTGGCCATTTCCCATGAGTCTGTGGGTGTCCCTGTTGATCTCTTCACCATCCTGTTGCAACAACCAGGCAGCTTCTCTCACACTCCAGCCCTGAGCCTTTTTAGAAAACTCTGCAGGAGGAGCCAATGGAAAAGCCTCTGGGTCCACCAAGTACTGGGATAAGCCCAGAGGATTCTAAACGCTGGGGTAATTTGCCCCAGACTCCAGTGACTGCAGACAGCTAGGAGTCTCTCTCCCTTTCCATCCCCGGCTGCAGTCTTCAAAAAGCTCCCTCCATGAAGTCAGGGCCTGTCTCTGGATCACCTTCCCATCCCCAGCACCTAGCACATGCTAGGTGTTCAACACTTGTGAAATGAACGTCGTAAACCTGGTGCCCCCTTTATCTTATTACATGGAGACAGCAGAAGGCCATGGAGAGGCCCTCCCTGGCCTCACACGGTGCCCCATTACATTCTTTCCACTGGAAAACTTCTCAGACACCCATGATGTACTCCAGCGCACGGGGCAAGGGTTGCGGGGGGCATTCAACTGCCCTGGGAGCAGCGTTGTGGCTCCCTGCAGGTGCAAGGGGCACTGAGCCATATACACAGCACCCTCCTGAAGGCCTTCAGCTGGTCCCTGCAGCTCTTCTTGGGGACCCGGGGTGGGGACAAGGCTCTGGGATGTCATTTATCAAGGTTGTGCCCGGGAATTGCCCAGGAAGCTTTTTCAGCACACTCCTCAATGTCTGGACCTGGCCCTACAGTTTGGCCATGCATCTATTGCTCAGGAATTGTAGGCCCTGAGCCAGACAGCCTGGGTTCTAATCCTGGTTTGGCCACTACCTGCTACACATTTGTGGACATGTCACTTCATTTCTCTGACGTTGTCTCCTCACTGGAGATAACAGTAGCAGCTAGTTTATAGGGTTGTTGATATGATTAAATGAGCTCATGGAAACTAACAACATGAATACAGACCTTGGCCCAGTGCCTGGCAGATGGTAGGGACTTGGTATTACGGGATTGCTGTGACACTGGTCTACGTGGAGCTCTTACTTAGGTAGTTGCAATCACACTGCTCCTCACACTTGCTCACAATTTGACACACGCGGAAGCGGGTGCTGGAGGTGGCAGCTGAAAGGGGTACATACCATGTCATAGGTGCTCAGTAAATATTTGTTTGGAAAGGGTGAATGTAGGTGGAAGCAATTCAAAACCCACTGATGGATATGAATTGATAAAGAAAACGTGGTCTATACATGCAATGGAATATTATTTGGCCTTAAAAAGGAAGGAAATTCTGACACATGCCACAACATGGAGGGCCCTTGAAGACATTATGCTAGTGAATAAGCCAGTCACCAAAAGACAAAAACTGTATGATTCTACTTAAACAAGGGATCTAAAGTAATCAAATGCCTAGAGACAGGAAGTCGAATGGTGGTGGGCAGGGGGAGGGGAAACAGAGGGACGCTGTTCAGTGGGTATAGAGTTTCCGCTGACCAAGGTGAAGAAATTCTGGAAAGCTGTTGCACAACAATGTGCATATACTTAACACCACAGAACTGTACATTTAGAAATGGTTTAGATGGTACATTTTATATTACGGGGTTTTTTTTAACCACAATTTTTTAAAAAGGTGATTCTTCCCTAGACAGAATGAGCGGTCATCAGGCCTGGGGGAGAGCAGGCTGACCACAGCACGTGTAGGGAGCACCACCAGAACAGGGCTTCAGGGCCCAGCCCTCTGGACCTGCTTCCAGAGGGGACCACAGCTCAACAAGACTCATGACAGCCTCGTTTCAACCCGGGAGCCATGTCGGGACTTCCAAGATGGAGAGGTGGCTCGTCAGTCTTCCAGACTGGGATTGTAAATGATGTCTTCCATTGTGGGCCTTAGGAATTTAATAATATCCCCACCAGGACTGGGCGAGGTAACAGTAAACACAGCAGTCGCAAAAAGTGTTTTCTAAATTATCTCAAATGCACACTCTGTTCTCCAGAGGCAACCTTGCAACATACACACCAGTGATCACTGGCTGGCTGACCAGAACCATTTCCCACTGTAGACATGCTGTTTGCCCTCACTGGCCCTCTCCTCGTCTTGCACCTCCCACCCCTCCCGCAGTCACCCAGGACATGCAACCCACACCAGTGGTTGCCTGCAGGGTGACAGGCTCGGCTCCCCAGTGAGCTGCTTTCCTCTGTGTAATTAGATCAATTATCCTGCTGCTGACAATTACTATCTTTGCCCAGTGCCACTTTTAGTCGACAGTTATTCCTCTCCTGTCAATCAAACTGCAAAAATGACTGCACCAGAAATGTAAATGACTGTTAAAAAGACACGGAAACACCTCTGCATTTTTCATGAATCTCTATGACTCGGGGTGGGTGGGAAGGATGGGAACAAACATGGGTTGGGGACTTGGCTGGAGATAGTCACACCTCCTTTACACTTCACTGCCTGGCCAAGTGGGTATACTTATCCTACTCTACAGCTAAAGAAACTGAGATTCAGGAAAATCATCCTCTTCATCTGATGTCACCTAATCCAGTGGTCCTGCTCATGCATACAGAAAGGTTGAAACGTTAACTTTGTATCAGGTAATGACCAAGTAAAGGGACAGGGGGGATACCCTCAAGATGACACCTGTTCTGAACTTCTGCAAGTGAGATCCATGTGTAAGAAAAGAAAACAGGTCAGGTTAGCAAGAGCTGGGTTTGAAGGTATCAAGGCAACTGGAAGAAGAAGCTATTTTTTAAATTAGGTGCAAAGAGCAATAAAAGACTTAGGAAAAGAAATAAGGGCTCTGGGGTCATGGCTTCTGGTTTTGCATCATCACAACCTCCCAGCACGGCCTTGGTTGGTTCTCTCACCAGCACAAGCGAGCAGGGACCAGGGAGGGGCCGAGGCCAGGGAACCCCAAATAGCACTGGCCTGCACGTGAAAGGCTGAGTGGGGGGCTCTAGGGGTCCCTAACCTCTACCGCAAACTGGAACATTCCCTCCCCCAAACCAGAACCACGCCCTTTCATTTGGGGTTCCAAGTTCCTATTTTGTGTCAAGTGTTTTTCTTCTCAAAAATACAGGTGGGCAGTGGGGAAGGACCACAGAGATGACAGCACCGTGCCTCAAACAGAGCAGGTGGTGTTAATTAAATTATATGCACCCAAACATCCTCCATTTCAAAATGACCTGGTCTCACATCCTTGGCTCTCATTAAACATTTTCAGTTCAAACCCACGGATCATTTTCGTGTGACTGGAGGCCAAATTGTAAATCAGGGCTCTTACATCCAGTACTAGTTTTTTTTAATGCAAATAAGAAATGAGTACAAAGCTTTAGATTAATTTAGAAATTAAACCAATGGTGTTATGCTGGATGGCTCTGAACCAAGAGGGGAACTGGCACCTGGACCACCAGATAAGAGGGTCCTGGAAAAAAAAAATGGTATAAAAGGCCATTTTGGCTATTTGGAAATGGGGCTAAAAATTAAAACGGTAATACCAACTAATAAATACTATGTGCTAAGCTCTTCACAAGCACCAAATCATTTAACCCTGTAACAATTCCATGAGGTAGAGCTATTATTTATCTGTGACTTGCCAATGATCACAGAGCAGGGAATGTGACTCAGGCCGGCTGGCTCCTGAGGCCCCCTTCTTACCCTCCCCCAATGCTGGCTCGGCTCTCAGCGCTGCTTCCTAAAAGTGCCTACTGTATGCAGGACCCTGGGTCACAGTCACCAAGCAGTACCCTGTGTCTCCCACATTTTAGGCTCCAATCAAATTTGATTTCAAATTCCAGTAAGTGTGGAATTGTTCTGTCGCTGGCAGACTTACCTGGGAATCCAGTCCCTTCTTTTCTGCCCACCTTCTCCCCACTTTGCTCTCCTACTGGCCGCACTGAGCCTGCATCTCCAAAGAGAATATGTGACCCTTCAGAGACCCCTTTCTACAGCCTTAGCTTCCAACTAGCAAGATGAATTTGGGAAGTGTCTGAGGACCAAGGTTGACTTGGTATTTCAATCATGGCACCTACAGTTTGAAATATAAATAGAAGATTCTATTCTATTTATATAGAAAGGAAATGCAAAACAAATCCCCCACACCCCGCAAGTCCTGACTGCAGCTCTCAGAGACCCAGACCAGAGTTGGACCAAAGTCCTCATAAGAGCTCCAGCCCCTCCCCATGGAGGTGACCTCCCCAGTGCAAGGTCATCAAGGCCACTCCCCCCTCACAGGACGAATGTGAAGGATATAGATGAAAACAAACCAGTAACATTTCTAAATGTTTTTACCACATGCCCAGCACTGAAGACAGAGTGGGTAATTTTCATTATTGCAAAATGCTGAGTGCAAAGTAATGCCATTACAGTGCATCTCTCTCTCCCTCCCCCACCTCCACTTCCCTCCAATCCTCCTCATACCCATCCATCTGCAGGGTTGGGGAAACTTTCTTCCAGAACCAAGTCATTGATGGAGTGCCTCCCAGGCGCCCAGGGCCGCCAGGACACTGTTTGCGGGGCATGCCAGCATGCCTTGCCCAGCAGCAGCAGCCTCTGCACGGCAATTCACTAAGATCTCGAAGGTGACCTCCATGACGTCACCACGCAGAGCGCTATTTGGAAATGGGGCTAAAAATTAAAACGGTAATACCAACTAATAAATACTGTGTGCTAAGCTCTTCACAAGCACCAAATCATTTAACCCTGTTCCATCATCCTCATTCCATCATCCGGAAGGGCATCTTTTTTTTTCCTTCTTGCCTTCTTTGTATGCACTGGCACAAAGCTCATAATCTGCCAAACACACAATATTCTAACTCCTGGGCAATTGTCCAGAGGAGTTGGTGTGTTAAAGATTTTATTCTTTTTGTTTTTTTAATCGCTCCACTGTAGAAGTCATTGAAGACTTCTTACAGAAACCGCATCGGTCCGTCCACTCAGGTTGGCCTAGAGCTTTTGAGAGGAAAGCACTTGGAGTTTACAGTAAAACAGATTTGAGTCTAATCCTTGCTTTGCTGCTAATTTTATAACCTCATGCAAGATCTTGAGCCATTCTGAACCCATTTTCCTTGCCTGTAAGAGGCTCATATTAACATGTGTCTAACACATTGGCTATATGATGCAAAAGAGTATGTTTAAAATGCCTTGTAATGTAATCTTACCCTATATGTGTAAAATACTTAACGCATGATAATTAATACTGCTGTTAGGATTATCAATAACAATAAAATCACCCCACACGTACAATGTGGCAGGGGTTAGTTACCTCTGTTCTGTTACTTTGTTCTGTGCCCTAGTGATGTTCCAAAACGACTGACTGACAGCGCACTGGCTATTCTCTGCTCCTCTTCTTTCCATCCTCCCATCCATTCTCCACCCTTCTCTCTTCCCTGGGAGGAGACCCCACGGACCACATCAACCAAGCTCCATGCTGGCTGCTGGGCGGCGGCTACCAGAGGAAGGGGGGAGAGGGGTGGAGGGAGGGAATAAGAGGAGTGGACAGAGGAGGGAAAACCAGGTGTTCATTATTGCAAAATGCTGACTGCAAAACAACCCCCCCAAAACCCCCAGGTCCTGGCTGCAGCTCTCAGAAACCCTGACCGGACATGGACTGAAGTCCTCGCGATAGCTCCAGCCCCTCCCCGACGCGAGGCAGGCCATCCAGCGGCAATCTCAGCAAGAATCAACAGACATTCCTCTTCTGGTCACTTACTTTGCAAATGGAATGAGTGGTTGATCTGCAAGCCCTATGACAGCAACTTCCACCGAAGTGCTGGCAGCAGCTCTGTGCCCCATCCCTCCAGGTCTCAGAGGGGCAACGGCTGATCTCTGTTGAGATTCTCAGGCGCCTAAACCTTGCTGGTTTCCTCATCCCTGCTCGTGTAAGTGGCTCCTTCATTCGAATCTCTGAGTTGAATTCTGTGTCCTGCAGACCCTGCTAACCCATTGAAGTAACTATGGTGATCTCAGGGGATGATCATGACGATGATTAAAGGGAGGGTCCAAAGGGGGTTCCGCTTTGGATATGGCTTGAAATGACTTTGCTCCTAGCTTATACCCTTGAAACCCTGGCTGGACTAAGTGATACCAAATGCAGATCAGGCACTTGTACCATATCAGATGCCTAAGGTTTTCAGCGATGAAAGTTCCATAGAATAGCAAGACTGGAAACAATATAGATGCTCAACAGTAGGGGATTGGCTAAGTGGGGGTTACAGAAATAGGACAATGTGGATGTGGTAGTCAGCCTTCATGGTGGCTCCAAATGATTCCCCCTCCTAGTGTTCATGTCCTCCAATACTAAACCAGGCTGACCTGTGTGACACACAGAATACTGCCCAAGTGCTGGTGGCTAAGTCACAGAAAAGACATCCTTCTGTCTGGCTCCGTCTTTCTGAGACCATTTCCTCTGGGGGAAGCCAGCTGCCATGTGGTGAGGACTCTCAAGCAGTCTGGTGGAAAGGCCATCTGGAAAAGCTCCATTGGCCAGCCATGCAAGTGAACCACTTAGAAGCAGGTCCTCCAGATCCATCCTTCAGATGACAACAGCTCCAGGCAACGTGACTGTAACCAAAACCAGATTCCTCAAATCAGAATTGCCAGCAAAGCCACTCTCAAATTCCTGACCCACAGAAATTGTAAGAGATAATTGTTACTGTTTTCAGCTGCTAAGCTTTGGGGTGATTTGTTACAGCAATAGGTAAAATGTAATGGGAACATCATACAGTGGGTAAAAATCTTCTTTTGGAATAATATTTAGTGAACTAAAAAAAATATGCTCAAAATCTACTAAGTGAAAAGCATAAGATATAAGATGTGATCCCATTTTTTAAATGTGAATTTATATACTCATTAAAAAAACTGGAAAAAAGTAAATTTAAATGCTTAAAACGACTATCTTGGGTAAAAGACTTAAAAGTCCTTCTAATTTTCTTTAAGTCTTCCTGTGTTTTCCAAAGTGATCACTTTTTATGATCTACAAAACATGTACTTAAGAAAAATAGCTTTGCCGGTATGTATTTTAAGAATGGAAATTTAAGTTTACATAAAGTGAAAATGTTTGGTTCCAGCTTTCGAGAGGAAAACACAAAGCCAACATCTACCGGGCAGGCTGTACAGACCCTCTCCCTGATGGCATCTTCCTTCCTCCCAGCAGTCTAGTCTGGCAGCTACACTGACAGCAGCCAGCCCACGGCGTCTTTCAGAGAACCAGAGATGAAAGGTGAAAGGGCCCTTCAGGGGGCTCCACTTGCAGCATCATGACAGTGGGGTGCCCAGGAGCTTCTTGAATCCTTCCTGTGACAGGGAGCTCACCCCCACATGAGGCAGGCCATCCAGTGGCAGTCTCAGTGGGAATAAACAGACATTCCTCTTACTGTCAGTCACTTATTTCACAAACATGGAATGAGTGGTTTGTCTGCAAGCACTATGCCAGCAGACACTTTGCTGTGCTCATTGCTGTATCCTTGGCACCTAGCATGGTACCTAGTACACAGCAGATACCCAATAAATAGTTGTTGAATGAATAAGTGAAGAGATGAGTGGATAGTATTTGCCAGGCACTTAAGGCTCTGGGGACTCAGGGCCTTCACTGAGTTTAGAGTCTGGCACGGGAGAAGAGCATTAAAGAAATAACTAAGGACCTCTCTGGCAACACAGGAGAACATCACGGGGTCATAAGAAGCTGCTTTAGGGCAGTCAGGGAAAGCTTCCCTAAGAAAGCAATATTTAAGAAAAGGTCTGAAGAAGGCATTGGCCAGGTAAGGCAGGGGGGGGGGGGTGCGCGGTGAGCGCTGTAGGCTGATGAGTGCCTCAGGGCAGCAGAGAAACAGCAAGGGGACAGCAGGGCAGGGGCACCGAGGGAAGCTGCGGAGGCTGAAGGGATGGGAGCGGTGGGCCACCCGGGGTCCGGGGAAGCCTGGCACAGAGGAGTGCGAAATGTAGCTCCTCCCCATTGAGGGGCTAAGACATGCACAAGCCATCACCTGGTCCTTCGCCAGGGAGCCGCTGGCCGAGCTGGCAGCATTCTGCACAAGACTCAGAAAAGCCAAAGGCGGGCCTGGCAGGCCGACGTGCTGGAGAGCACGGCACCACCGTCGGGGCCCCTGGAGAAATTGTCTGCTAAAGCCACCAGACAACCAGCCTGACCACAGCAGGACGGGAGGTCGATGGCTACCAGCTGGAAGCTGCACCAGTTCGGGGTAGGTGTTCACCCCTTTGGGATCAGAAACTGCGCTCTGTAAGTTCATATGCTTTGCTGCTGTTGTTTTTTTTCCTCGTCTGGGATTTGTTTATCCTTTCATTTCCTAGTTTAATTTCCTTTTAATAAACCCCTAATCTTGTCTTGGCACACCTAATGGGAAAAGGGATTAGCCCAGAGCTAAGCCAGGAGGAGAGAGGAAGGCATGGCTGGGGGGCCTTGGAGGCCAGGCCTAGTGAGGGGCAGAGGGTGCAGCCAGAGCTGAGGCAGACAGCACACTTGGGGACAATGACGATGCTCGCCCCCACCTACGGGTCCCTTTTCCCCACCTCATGCCAAGCGTCCAACACAAATATCTCTTCCAAGCAGAAGTGGGGAGGCCAAGTTCCAGGCCTGGCCTGACCCCCGGCTCTGCTGGGCACATTCCTGACCCTCTCTGAACCTCGGTTTCCTCCCCTGTGTGACAGGCATGATCATCGGAGCACCTGCTGCAGAGGATTACTCCAAGTTACCTGGCAGAGCGAGTGCACTCAAATCACAGAAACTACTATTATTCATCTAGAAATACAATAAGCCCCACTTCAGAGGCTCTGTCCTCCAATATTCACACAGGCAGGCTAGCACCCGGGGCCTCGGGGGTCTAGCCTCAATCCCACTTTCAAGTCACAGACCTGGGCTGGAGGTCCCAGGATTCTTCACCTGCCTATACCGGCCAATCCTGCCGCCTCCCTGTGGGACAGAACCACCGCTCAGGAGTCTGCAAGCCACGGCCACACTGCTTGCTGCACATGGCAGGTCCAGGACTCAGAGCCGGGCTCCCAGCCGGGGCCCTTTCCTCTGTCCCCCAGTCCTGCTCCCGAAGCCTTTAAAACACAAGGCAGAAAAGCTCCTTGGGAATGAAGGCTGACAGCTTGTCAGGACGCCTGGACACACCACACCAGCCGCAGAGAACACAGGCACAACTTGGCAGGAGCACCACGTCACTCTCTGAAGGGAGGAGATGGGCCACACATTAGACACAGGAGGCAGGAAATAGAAACTGGCCTTGGCGAAGAATGGAACCAAGGAGAAACCACTTAAAAGGTGATGAGGAACGACATTGGGGAAGAGTGGTATCTGGGGAGACTGTGGCATGTAATTTTAAGAGGTGTAAAGTCAGAAGGCAATCGAGGTGAAATACCACAGAGAAATGTGGGAGTCTGCCCAGGTGAATGCAAAGTGGGGAGGGAATCATTCTGGGCATGTGTAGAAACTTCTCTGGAAAGACTGACATTCAGGGTAGTGGGCACTCCTGGTGAGTGTCGGGTGGAGGCTGCAGTACACCATTTCCGGAAGACTATGATTAGTGAGAGGAAGCCCCTCTCTCTCAAGATGAGCAGTTCTCTGTTGCATGCATCATTCCAAATTACACCAGATAGCTGTCTTGCAGAAACCCTCCAAGAAAACCAGCCTCCGCTAGCAGATGGCAAAGTTGAAGACCCCGAAGAGGTCTGTTGCCTTGCTGACTGCACCCCTAAACTCCAAGGGAAATAAGGAAACTCAAATTGCTTCCTCTTGGTACCAGAGGAATAGTCTGTCTGACCATGAGATGACGCTGGGAAATGTTCTGCTTGCCCCCTGCTCACCCTGGGCTGAAACAGGAAAGCTTTGCTCTCTGGGAGCCAGTAGGCACGTGCAGTAGACTCCGACCAGGCTCTGGCACAACTGACATTTCCATCCCTGATCTAGAATGAGCTCTTCCAGATAAAAGAATTTTATCAGAAATTAGATCAGAAAAAGCTCTCCAAGTGCCATTAACAAACAGTAACAAGACTTTTTTATGTGTATGAATAGAAATTCTCAGAACATTCTCTAAATTCGTAAAGTGGAAATCCCCTAAATGTATTAGCTTTCTTTCAAAGGCGTATTGAAGAAAATCTAACTCATTACTGATAAGCCCACACTAGCATGTCATCCATGCACGGTGACAGACAGGCCCTCCTGTGGTACAGCAGGAAAGGTAGAGACATGGATCTGGAAACCCTGGGGGAGCCCCGTGGCGGGGGTGCCATCCCTGCTCTCCACCTAGGTAACCCCCGGATCTTTTCCTTCCTTATCCATGCAATGGGTGCTGAGGAACAACAACTCAGAAGGATTGTTTGAGATGTAAATGAGATGTATCAATACTGGCACTTAGTAGGCACTTCATCTTGGCACTTCTTTGGTCTGGTAGTTTATTCCTGAAAACACTTTTGAACATAAGTAATAGTTGAAGACGAACCTTAAAACTGCAGCAACCTCTACTTGACTACATATCCAGTTGCACAATTTTTTAGTTTCACAAAATGTACTTTAGTTTTATTATTTTAACTATAAAAGACACAAATGTTCACTGAGAAAAATTCTAGACATCAAAAATAATTTTAGAGGGTAAATTTTAAAAGGTAAAAATAATCTGGTAAATTTTCTTGAACACGTTTACTGGCTTCCATAAAGCAACCACGCTGACGCAGGCTTAGGATTTTGTCAGGTATCGTCCCAGATACTTGAAGAAATGCATAGACACTCTATCTTCACAATGATTAGACTTATTCTGTGTGTGTTGCTTTGTAATTTTTTCTCATTTACGCTGTCTCATGGACACTTTTTTCATATTAAAAATAATAGCTCTGAACTGCCATTCTAAAGGCTGCACGGGGTCCCAGAGGATGAATATATAATGCCATCCTTTATTTAACTAATGTCTGCTGACTGGTGTTTGGTTATTTCTAATTTTTCACTACTGTGAACAACACTGAGATGCGTATCTATGTTTCTGCACACTTGGCCAACTGAGTTTCTCAGCAGCAGCATAATGATATGTAGGATGACATAACTCTGAGGGAGGCTGTCCAAGGCACTATAGGACTTTCGGCACCATCTCTGGCCTCTACCCACCAGATGCCAGTGGCGGCTCCCCAGTTTTGAGAACCAAAACTGTCTCCAGACATTGCCAAGTGTCTCCCCTAAAAGGGCACAGAATGTCCCTTGGTTGAGAAACAGTGCTTTAGGATAAACTTCTAAAAGTGGAGTGGCCAGATCGGGAGCTAGCATACCGTTCATCTTGTTACCCGCTGCAAAGATGCCCTGCAGAAGTCAAGTGCCCCATCCAGGCTGAGACCCACACTCCTTTTCATTTTTGCCAATGTAAAAGTAGGTAGGGTCAGTCCTCTGTTTTGTTTTTAATTAAATTAATAGCCTTTTTATTATTTTTTTAAAGCAGTTTTAGCAAAAACTGAGCCAGAAGTACAGAGCTCTCATTTACCCACTCCTCACCTCCGCTTTCCCCTATTAACATCTTTCATTGGCGCTGTACATTGGCAACCGTTGACGAGCCATTATTCATACAATATTTTTAACTAATGTCTGTAAGTTTACATTAGGGTTTATTGTTTGTGTAAAGACATGTGTACACTATTACAAAATCATGCAGAACATTTTCACTGCCCTAAAATTCCCTGTGCTCTGCATATCCATCCCTCCCTCTCCCCTAACCCTGGCAATCACTCATCATTTTACTGCCTCCATAGTTTGGCCTTATCCAGAATGTCAGAGTGGAATCACAGTACATAGCCTTAGTAATGCGCATTTAAAGTTCCTCCATGTCTTTTTATGGCTTGACAGTTCTTTTCTTTTTAGTACTAATAACATTCCACTATATGCATGTACTACAGTTTATCCATGTTTCCAGAGTTTTGTCAATTATCAATTAAGCTGCTATAAATATTCATGTGCAGGTCTCTCTATGGCCTTAAGTTTTCTGTCCATTTGGGTAAATACCTAGAAGCACAATCACTGGATCATATGGTAAGGGTTTGTTTGGCTTTGTAAGAAACTCCCGAACTGTCTTCCGAAGTGGCTGTACCATTTTGCATTCCCACCAGCAATGAAAGAGAGCTCCGGTGGCTCCACATCATCATTGTCATTTGGTGGTGTCAGTGTTTTGAATTTGGGCCATTCTAATAGGTGTAGTAGTATTTCATTATCGCTTAATTTGCAATTCCCTAATGACATGTATCTTTTCTGCTAAAGTATCTGTTAAGGCCTTTGGCCCATTTTTTAATAGACTGTATTCTTATTGTTAAAGTTTAAGACTTCTCTGCCTATCCTTTATCAGATACGTGTTTTGCAAATATTTTCTCCCAGCTTGTGGCTTGTTTTTTCACTCTCTTAATGGTATCTTTGGAAGAGCAAAGATTTTTAATTTTTAATGAAGTCCAACTTATCAATTTTCTCTTTCACAGACTGTGCTTTTGGTGTTGAATCTAAAAAGTTACCACCAAACCCAGCGTCACCTAGATTTCCTCCAATGTTATCCCTTAAGAGTGACCTTCTAGAGTTTTGCATTTAATACTTACACCTATAATCCATTTGAAATTAATTTTTGTGAAATCTGTACCTAAATTCATGGTTTAACCACCCCTTTAAAAAAATTTTCAATGAGATTGGGTACCTGCATCTTCTAATTGATATTTGCATCCTCTCCTGAACTGCCTTGATGTGTCCTTTGCTTGGTTTTTTGGTCATGTTGTTCATAAACAGTTATATCTTTTTCTCATTTAAAAATCATTTTTACCAATTTATCAAGGTATAATTTGCATACAATAAGTTTTACACATTTTCAGTATAGTTTGGTGAGCTTTAATAAAGGCAAATTATATTAATAACTGCAACTGCTACCACATCCACACTTTAAAATCCTTCCATCACCCCAAAAATTTCCCTCAAACCCCTTGCAATCATTGACCCATATCATCCCTACACAACCACCGATCTGCCATCACCATAGCTTTGCCTTTTCTAGAATTTCACATAAGTGGAATTAGGCTGTAGTCTTTTGAATCTGGCTTCCTTCACTTAGAATACTCCTGTTGAGATTTATCCTTATTGTTGCATGTGTCAGTAGCTGTTCCTTTTTGTTCCTGAGTAGTACTCCACTGTATGGATGTACCACATCCATACACATTATGCATCCATTCACAAGTCTATAGACATTTGGGTTATATCTAGATTAGGGCCTTTATGAATAATGTTATGAAATTCCATGTAGGATCTTTGTGCTGTAAGCAGCTGTTTTTAAATATTTTGTCTTATCAATATACAGGTATGTCCTAGTATAATAGCCCAAACTGTGTTAACTGATACCAAAAATGGCAATATGGGATGTGACTCCAGACCTGCATTTCAAAGTACATTAATCAGAAGTTACTGCCACATGCCCCCTTGACTCCAGATTGGCATAAAATTCCCACAAAGGTCATGGGAAGGCAGGTATAACTCAAAACTTCAACCCCTGCAAGTCACCCAGCCAAGGTGCATCCAGAATGACACAATCAGGAAATGTACTTTACACTGACATTTTCAAGCTTCTCACTCCCAAACTGATATTTCTAGAAACGACATGCTCAGCTTGAGTGCCAGGAGAAAAGGCATGAGCAGAGCTCTCTGGATCGGTGCCAGCCACTGGGATTTGAGGCTTGGTAAACCCAAAGGTGCTGCTCTTTGAAGGCTGCTGGTACTTTTCTGGTTTTAGGAAGAAGGAGGGCAGGGGAGGGGAGTGTGCAGTTGAAAAGAAACTAAAGTCACAGCCAACAAAAGGAACTGCAGGACCCATCCAGGTAAAGAAACTCTTCTGTCACATACAGGAGATTCCAACCGAAGAGACACAGGAAGAAGAACTGAGGGCAGATGACCCACAGCCATTCCTCTTCAAAATGACCAGGCCAACAGAAGGGCATTCCCGGCAGATGTGTAAGCTGGTTTTCTCTGTTACCCCAACTCCAAACACACACTGTGCTAAACCCCATCCCAAGCCCCAAGTATTCCCTTTATCAGGAGAGTGGTGAGTGCTGACTGCCCTTTCCCATCCCCCTGACTTAGAGAGAGCAGTAGTACAGGTGGGGACATATGGTTGGCCCTCACGCCATGCTTGCTGCTAATAGCATCACTGTTTCCATGAAGATGAAGAAACTGTGGCACAGAGAGGTTAAATGGCTTGTCCAAGGTTACACAGCTGGTATGTGACAGAGCTAAGATTCACATCCAGGCTCTTGAAGACGGGACAATCCCTCTCAGTAAATAAATAGCACAAAAAATGAGTGTTAAGAAGGAAAATGAACACTCCATCTTGCCTCTTACCTGAACTGGCCATGAAAGGTGTCATAGAGATGGACAGTACCAAAGCACACCTAAAGGGCCAAGGGCTATTAGAGGTACATCTTGGACTGGCAAAGACAATGCAGAGAATAAATGCACAGAAATGCACAAAGGGTTGAAACCTGGGGTGTTTCTCTGGCTGAGCCGTCCCTCTCCATACCTCTGTTGTCCTTCTCTGTAAAGTAAGGGGCAGACCTTGATGTTTTTTCAAGTCAGAGAGTTCAAGTGTGGCCAAAGTAGACGGTAGGAGGATTGGGTGGGGAAGAGGGGCAGAATCCCTGAAAACACTGCTCAACATAGAAACGAGGATGGCCAACTGCCTGGATTTGGATGCCAGCTCCAGTACCGCCCTACTGTCCAACCTCACATCGGTCACCAAGATCCCCAGGCCTCAGTGACCCCATCTGCAAAATGGGGATGATCCATGGCTGGAGCCTCATGTAAGGCTCCTGGCACTTAGTGTTAACTATATTATGCTTATTATAAAATTATACTCGATACAGCCCATCCTGCCTAGGATGAATACCACATGGGGCAGAAGGAGAATGACATTCATTCAGGCTGTGTCACCTGTTGGCCTGGGAGCCATTACACACAAAGACAACTTGATCAGCAGCAGCTGCTTCTCCACTGTGTGATTACCCAGCCACACCCCCACATTTGCAGCCACTAAGCTCCCTAATTCAGGGATTCAGAGGAGACCAACACTGATAAACTCCTCCCCCATTAGAAGTGAGAAATGGGGATTCATAAGACTTGGCTGAGATCTACCGCAGCAGATGTGGCCACAGACGTGTCCTCAGCTATGTCCGCCCACCAAATGTCTGCAAACTACGGAGCCCTCAGCAGGCATTTTTCGTCTTATTCGAAGCCATTATCCAGCTGGATTGGATTTGCCAGGCTTTTGTTTGCCTCTTGAACTTTCTTCCCCACCCCCCATGATGAGAGATGACTGCTTATAAGACAACTGGCAATTATGGTCCTTTCATGCGTCTGGGCCTCTCTTAAAAGATAAGAAGACTCGGACGCATGCCACCGAGTGACGAGGTACTATTTGCAATGGATGGGGCCTTTAAATGACCATCTAACTATAAAAATGTACTTTTTATTCCTGAAAAGGTGGAGATTCTGGGTCTCCACATTGCCTGTCACATACTGTCTTTGCCACATACAAAGTACAGACATAGCGGGGGATCGTGAAAGGTGGTGCTGGGGCCTCTGTGTTGATGGGCTCTCATCTGGAGGTCAGTTATCATCTAATATAAGGCTTTTGTGATGGGTGAGATTTCAAAGGCAGGTGGAGCTGGCCATAGGCAGGGCAGGTCTCACTTCGATTCTTGGCCCAGACGGCCTGCCTTCATTCTCACCACATACCCTTCCTTCTCTCCCGCCTGCCCGCCTGCCCACAGCCAGGACCCGACTTGCATTTGCCCAGCCCTGGCAGCGAACGCTGCCTTGCACTGGACGACCTTGTGTTTTGAGAACCTTGTTCGCCCTGCTCTGTCCCTCCCTCCCTCACTTTATGGATGAATAAATGAATGGGTGGTCACATGAACAACCCAATGAGATAGATGGACCAATGCATCTTGCTGAGGTGGGGGTGATGGTCTTTTTTCAGCTGAGGGTTCTTAGGGGTTAACACAATATTCTGAAGACAAATCAGCAAAATGTAGTCGAGTCTGGGTTAAAAACAAAAGTGGTGAAATAGAGATGCCCAGCCAATCCCCAACACAAGGAGTCCCCTGTTGACACCTGAATGAGGTGGCCTCAGGGCAGGTAAAGGGCCCTGTGACAATCACCCAACAAATATATATTTGACATAAAGATAAAAAGACCCCAAGGAGTTATAGGAGTAAAAATACACAGAAGCAGAAAAACAGAAAGATCCCTGAGGAGAGATTTAGAAATGGTGCCAAATGCAGAGGACAGACAGTGAGCACCCTTGGGTTCCCAGGGGAGACCCCTGGGTTCCGGGAGGTCTGTGGCTGAGCGGCCCTTCTTCCCTCATGATTTCTCTCACAGGCTGTAATCAGTCCTGAGAAGCTAATTCCACATGGTACCTGGATTCCAAAGGAAGATGCCACCACCTTGGAGAGCCAAGACAACCAAATGGCACCACCAGATCACTGCTGTCTTTCATTCCGTGAGCCCCTACTGTGCACCTACTATGTGCCAGGGATTTACAGTACATGGCAGTCCCAAGACTGCGGTCAGCAGGATAAATGTAGCCCTGTCTTCATGGAGCTTCCAGGAGATGAGAAAGATATGTTAATAAACTAATCACCAAATAATTATTCATGGTCACAATCTCAATGCATTTCGAATACCAGCTCCATGAGGTCAAGTATTTGTATGCATTTTGTTCACTGAGAGTGCACAGAAGTCACATGTGTCTAGAACACAGCCTGCCATATAGCAGGTGCTCAATAAATATTTGTTGAATGAAGTGCTATAAAAGAGAAGGAAAGGGTACGCTAAGAGCCTATGATGAGGGGACCTAGGCTAGTTGGGGGCATCAGGGAAGACCTTCCCGGGAAGACTCACAGGCAGAGGGCTGGGGGAGGTGCGGAAGGGGCCCGCCCCAGTGTCAGAAGGACTGGAAGAAGCCACCTCCGGGCTGCCACCAGAAGGGGGCAGGGGCCAGATGACCCAGATGGCCCAGAGCCACATTCAGGGATTCTTTTGAAGCCTGACCCCTCCCCACACCAAAAATCCAAATTAAGACAGTAGAGGCAGAGAGGAAAGCCTGACACTCTCTGCCTCACTGCTTCCCCTTCCTGAGTAATTAAAAATCATTTGATTATATATACCCCCAAAGTAATGTATGCCTTCTTTTAATTGCTTAATAGGAGGCAGTGAAGAAATCATGAATTACCGCCCCAAATGGGATATCTGTCGAGAAGATTTATGAGCCACCATCAGTTGGTGCTTACATCCGACTTGGGAGCAGCTAAATATTTCAAGCACTAGGAAGAGAGCACAACGTAAAACAGAAGAAGGCCGCCGCCTCCAGCTTCCTGGCAAAGCCCAGCTGTCAGGGCATTTATGCACTTATTCCCGGAGAAAGTGCTATCATCCTCCCTGCCCACTGGCATGCTGTGAAAAATGCAGATGGCCTAAGCCACTGATAAGTTTCCCGGGGCCCCCACAGAGCAAGCATTTCAACACCACTTTCCCCTGCCGCCCTCACATCCTCACCCAGCGCCTACATTTCCCAGATTCCAGGGAAGTTTCTTCATGTCCAAGATTGCATTAATGTTCTGGGAAACCCAGAGGGGGTGGGGAGGGGAGTTTGTGGGCTCCTTGGAGAAAAGCCAGAAAGAGTGGGTGCTGTCTGCACAGCACCCATCGCCAGCCCAGGTCAGGATGCAGCTGATGAGCCACTAAAGGGACCCAGAGTCATTTCATCTAAGAGTCCCAGCAACTCGGAAAAGGATTTAATGATTTCATTTGAGCAAACTGACAGGCTAGGACTAGGGGACCAAATTGAGTGGACTAAGGAACGATTACAGGGGGTGGATACCAGAGGTTCCTGCTCTCCCCCAAAATCAACCACAACAGCTTGTCAATTTATGAAATTCCACAATTAGAGAATCTTTTATTTGATGTGATCTCAAGGACTCCTAACACCTCATGGTAAATTCTTGGACTCCCTCTCTTATATCTAGCCCTTCCTCTCACCTCCTTCAGCTCAGCATTTCCCTGGCACAGAATGAGCTCTAAAAAATGTTCTGCACCGAGCACACAGTAAGCACCTGCTGAATACACCCAAGTTCCTCCTCTACACGTTTGCTTGTGCTGGGTCCCCTTTCTGAAGTCGCCTCCCATACCCAATCCCACACCATCAACCCCCATGCTATCTGCCCATCATTTGGGGCACACACCAAGTTCCCAGGGCACAAGAACGAACCTGGAACCCAGAAGCCCTCGTGAGCCCCCAGGCAGCATTTCCCTCCCCACACCTGTCGCTCTGGGCACCTCCAGGATCGGGCTTTCCTTCTTGGTCTGACGTGACACAGTGATCTGTGCCTCCCTCTGGCTTGCTTCCCTCAGCTCCTCGGGGGAAGGCTGGTGCCGTACTCATCTTAGAATCCATCCAGAGCAGAACACAAGACAAGAATTCATGTGCGAGTGACTTAATAAGGGAGCTCCCAGGATGCGACCTATGAAGTCCCGCATCAGAAGGGTCTCGTGCTTACTGTAACGCTCTGCTGTCACCATCATGAAATTCTTAATTATTGATAATAGTTTAACAAGGGGCCCTGCAAATTATGTGGCTGGTGCTGGGAGCAGGACAGGGGAAGCCCAGCAAGGGTGTAATTTCAGGTTTAACCTGATTAACCTTCACCTTCATCCTGAAGGAACTGCCAGCCTTAAGCCTGAGCCTGCAGTGAACTCAGGAGCATGACTTTACTCCTCTGAACATGTGCCGACGGAGGTGAGGGCACCAGGCTTAGGGCTGCCCAGGAAGAGGTAAGTTCCCCTGTTCTTCCCCATCTCTACACAGGAGGATGCCGCCCCAGGAGCCCAGATGCACCCTCAGAAGCAAGTGGTCGGTGCAACCATTAGAAATAAAGCCCACAGGAGCTGGAGGAGAGGGCACCCAGAAACCATATGGGGACCCAGGGTCCTCAGCAGAGTGCCAAGGGTGTCCACTACCACCATCAATAAACCACTTGAGTTGAATAATCAGATTATAAAATATGAGACCTAAAAAAGAGTGGATGATGTGCCCTAGGTGACCCAGCTGAAAGGGATTCCAATGAAATCTCTTCCAAAGACAGAATCCACGTCGCCTCGCGCAGCCCCACACACCCCGCAGCCCATATTCATAAACATGACCCCATGACCCTGACTCACTGAGTCACCGCACTGCATCTCCGTGTGGTTAACAGCATCCCAAATTGAGCAGCAAATCGGTTCTTAACACTCTCCCGCGAAATGCATGCACCACGTAGCAAATTTCCACACGGGCTTCCTTCCAGCCACACTGCACCAACCCTGACTCGTGTGATTGTGGGTCTCTCCGGGGTAAGGAGGGGCCCTTATTTTTAAAATGGAATCAACTGGGATTCTGTTTTAGGAGAAATCCTTCCTTTAGGGCAGTCCTGAGTTTTGGGGTACAGTTGCTTACAGCAGTTACCCAGATGTCCAGTTCAGTGAAGACATTACTCTTCCCCATGAGAAGAGATGTTTTCATGAAAGGCACTACACTGGGGGGCACAGGCATCCAGCTGCACACTTACACCCAATGTGCTTTAGTGACCAGACAGCCATCCAGCTGCTTTGCCCCTTTCTGCCCTGCGGTGTGGAAGCTGCCACTCCCTCTTAGGAAGGCCGGTCTGCCCAGCTCCCGGCTGGTCTCCTCATCTTCTTTCCCCTTCAGCCTGGCTTCTCAGATTTCATTTTCCAGCCAGTTGGTGGATTGTATTTCTAAGCCTGGATCCCACTGGCTCATTTGGGGATTCTCGTCATCTTTATGGCTCTAACAGCTAACATTTATTGCGTACGCAACACCTGCCAGGAATTCTTCTAAGCATTTTATATAAATTAACTCATTTAATCTTCACAACAAACAAAGTCGGGCCTACTATAACTCCTACTTTACAGATGAAGAAATGGGCACAGAGAGGTGAAGCAACTCACCCAAGGCCACACAGCTAGAGTAAGTCATTACTGGTCTCTGTGATTCCTGCCTCCCTGGGGTCCGTGCCCTATATAACTCCCCCCCGAACCTTGAGTGCGGGCAAGAGCTGAGAATATGATGGGATATCACTCCCATGATCATGTTACATTATAAGGCAAATGCAAAGGAGTTTTGCAGATGCAGTTAAGGTCCTCAGTCAGTTACTGTGTGTTAATCAAAAGGGAAGTTATTCTGGATGGGCCTGACCTAATCAGGTAAGCATTTTAAATAGGGCTTGGACTTTCTGTGAACTCAGACTCCCTGTCTGGCCTAGAAGAACCAAGCCACTGTGATTTCTACAGCTAAAAGGAAATGAATTCTGCCAATAAACAGGAGAGTTTGGAAGGAGACCCAAGCCTCACATGGGACCGTAGCTGTAGCTGACACCTGGATTGCAGCTTAGTGGGACCCTGAGCAGAGCACGGAGCTAAGCCTTACCAGACTCCTGAACCATGGGGGTTGTGTCGTTGTAAATCGCCCAGTTTGTGGTAATGTTACGCAGCAGCAGAAATGCATATAGCTAGTAAGAGGCAAGGCTGGGATATAAACCCACCCAGCCTGACTCTAGTTCTCACTCTGAGGTGCTTTTCTGTTTGCCACTCTTGATCTGGAGTCTGTGGTGGGTGGAAAAGAAGTTATTGAGTAGATTGGTCAGAAGACTCAGTGGGGTGCCTCCTTCTCACCCTATCTACTCAGCACCCACCATGTTTCAGGAACTACATTGGCATATGGCTGGCACAGAGGCAGCCAACATGGACCTTAGCATCCAGTGAGGAAGATGTCACTAAGATTAAAAGTATAATTACAATAGGCAAAGGGCCATAAAGGAGAAGTGAAGGTGCCACAGGAACATGTAACAGGTCCTAGGGCACCTTGGACCTGGGGCTGAGCAGGAGTCAACCAAGTAGAGGTGAGGAGTGGGAGAGCTTTCTAGGCAGAGGGAACAGCATGTGCAAAGGGCCAGTGCTTTGCACTGTGCAGAGGAACCAAACCAGGTCCTGCGTGGCTGGGAGGGAAAGTGGCCCAGCTCAGATGAAATGACACTGCTCATCACGGCTGATGCTGACCCTCTTCTATCAGAGGAATTCAATGCCGCATTACCCCAGACAACAGAAACACACTTCACTGAGCTTCAATGGACCAAAATTACTGCTTTCAGAGAAGGAAACTGGAAATGCTTCCAAACTCCACAAGCTTCATGTTATGACCCTGGCAGCTGCAAATAGAAATCTGTTGCCATTTGCCTTTTCTTGAATATAAGAAACCAGACCATAAAGAGATAGTCTGAGCCCGTGTGGTCAGGAGGCTCTGTGAGATGAGGGGGCCACCTGTCAGCACTTGTCAAGCTGGAGATAAGGCCCTTAAAGGAAACAGGAAGAATGGGAACTTCAAGGTTAAGCAAAAGAACTGCAGTCTCCTGGCCCCTGACGTGAGACTTCTGACACACACTGTTCCTGGCTGTCTGCGTCCCCGTAATGGGAACAGCATGTGTCCTGGGACTCTGAGCCTTGGCAGATGGAGACTTGGAGCACTGTTCCAGGCAGCAGTGGAAGGGGGCAAGGGCATGAGATGTACAGGGGGTTGCCTCCTGCTGTCACCTGCCAGCTGTGCGGCCTAAGGCAAGTTACTAACCTCTCTGAGCCTTGGCATTCATCTGTTCATCTGTCAAATGGAGTTTCTACTTTATAGGGTTGTGATGATTCACATAATGTGCACAAAGCACCAGAATAAGTGCCTGGTACAGAGTAAGTGTGCAAAACGTTAACTGTTATATCATCATCACCACCATCATCACCGTCCTACCAAGTACAGAACTGATCTCCTGAATAAAGGAAAAAGCCTTAATCTTCCACATCAAAATTAAAGATGCATTAAATACCCAGGAAGAAGAGACTAAGGAACCCTCCTCTGCAAAAACTGGGAATGTCACTTTCTTCTTGGCTTTGGCTGCAGCTGAGAATTCCTCAAGTCCCAGGGCCAAGAACACCTTGTCACTGGGTCCACCTCACCGGTGTTCCGGACCTGGACGGAATAATCTGTTGACTGCAGTGTGGTCCCCTAATCGACTCCAGAGAGAGGACATGCTGATGAGAACATTCCAGTCCTCATGGCATTAACAGTTTGATTTAAATTAATAACTAGGCATCTCATTTATTTATTTATTTTGTAGTCACATGGGAAAACAGCCCATTCCCTGGGGAGTCCAAGGAAATGCTGTATTTGCACTTGCAAAGATATTTTGACCACTCCTTGGGGGCTACCCATGCCAGAGACGGCAATTAAGAGAAACATAAAGCATTTGTATATGCTTCCCCAATGTACACAACGCTTTCACACACATTATTTCATGCCCCAATCCTATAAAGCATTACACTTCTTGTTTCTCAGGGGTTCAGTGAATGCTGCTTTTAAGGTTAACGTGAATAGACAAAAGTTTTGGTCTTTTAAAAAGAAGTTGTTAGTGACATAATTGTAAGAGGGGCTGCTGGTTAGAAGGAATTGTACAGAAGGTTTTACGAGGTTTTTAAAAAGCTTTTCTTATTAAATAACTATATAAAACCTCACCAAAATAGCTCAAACCAACTTGGGAGAAGGCCAGTCATAATTAGTGGAAAACCTGAAATGCAGAATTTTTTTTAATGCACTTTAATACTTGAAGTCCATATAGTAAAAAGGACCCACAGCTAATAAAGCGCCTGTGTCTCACAAACGAGACTCCATGAATTAGGGTGGTATCCTTTGGAAGGGTAAACAGTCCCACTGTGTGTGAGCTTGGAGAAGCCACATACACTCTCTGGGCCTCAGTTTCTTCATCTGAAAAGACACCAGCCGCCAAGGAAAAGGACTGGATCTCCTCCAGATACTGCTCAGCTCTACAAGACTCGTTTTTTTTCTGATTATGTTCACATGATTAATTTGCTTCACACATTCCTTCTTCATGGTGAACTTGGAGGAAATGTTATATATTCTAAATGAGCAGGGTTCACATGACTGAGCTTTTACTGTCTTCCAGGCAGAATTGGAGATGAAAAAGATGAAAGAGAAAGAAATGAGATCTAGTAGCACTCACCCTGACAGCAAATTGTAGCTTCATGTGGTCAATTCCCCCTCCCAGGGCATTGTTTTATGGAAGCCTTTAGAAGAAACAGTTCAGTTTTTCTACACCGCCCCCCCCCCCCAAGAAAAGACAGGCACCCACGTGTGGAAGGATATGTGCTGTTGGAAGTCCATCCCATTTTCCAGAACACTGGTGGCATTTCCCATTTCTCATCCCAAGGAAGGTTATTCTGGTGGTTTCCAAAGGTTTTGTGTAGCTGCTGAGTGACAGCTATGCTTAATAACTACAAAAGCAAAATTTGATTATTTAAGGTGTCACAGACAGAACTGTGTCCTCCCCCAATTCATATGTTGAAGCCCAACTCCACCGTGTGACTGTATTGGGAGATGGGGCCTTTAAGGAGGTAATTAAGATTAAATGAGGTCATATGGGTGGGGCCCTAATCCAATAGGATTGGTGTCCTCAGATGAGGGAAAGACCAGAGATCTCTCTCTTTCCACTCACACAACAAAGAGGTGGTATGAGGACACAGCAAGAAGGCGGCTGGCTGCATGCCAGGAAAGGAGGCCTCACCAGACACCGGCCCTGCTAGCACCTTGATCTGGTACTTCCAGCCTCCAGAACTGAGAAAATAAATGTCTGTTGTTTAAGCCACCCAGGCTGTAGTATTTTTTTATGGCAGTCCAAGCTGACTAATACACATGGAGAAAATGTAATAACAGGACAAGCTGAAATTGAGCCCCTTCTTGGGTCAGGCACTGTGCTAAGGGTTTTAGGTACATTGTCCCATTTAATTCCCACACCAACCAGACAAGTAGACACTGTTATTATCTCCAGCTTACATGAATTTCTTATTTATTTGTTCATTTATTCCCTCCTCCTTCATTCACTGATTTGATAAACATGTGGCAAGCCCCAATCACTCATTCAGTAGCCAAATGTCCCAAGCACCACACTTGGAATTTGGAAAGGCACCAAATGCATTGTCCACGTGGCCATACGAGGTTGTGAGACCATGCACACTTCATCTTGAATGATCCGGGGTGTCTGCCTCTTTATGTCCCATCATCCTTGCTGCAACAGACATTCAATGCTTATTGTTTCAAACCATCCCCCTTCCTTTTCTTCTCCTGCCAATTATGCACTGACCCCTTTTCAAACCTCAAAATTGAGGTTTGCACATAATTGCTCTGACAATTCCCCTAGTATGGAGGCCGAAACTGAGTGCATCTTAATGAGATGCATAATTTGCTTAGCACAATGCTTTTATTCACTAACCATTCTGTGATTGAGCTCAGGAATTCATTTACCACCCATCCTCCCTCAGTAAAGGCTCCAGGTTTCACTTCGCCAGCCTAAGACACTGAGAACGATCACTGTGTTTCTCGGAGCCCCCATTCATCACAGCCACTTTGCTCATTTGCAATTTCCAGAATGGAGATCGATTCGGGCTTAACAGAAGGCACTGTTGCTGGAGAAATGTCTCATGGGAGTGAAGGGAAGCTTTGAGAGAGTAAAGAGAGCTTTGCTTTTCTCATAACCTAAAATGAGATGAACCTAATTGAAATGAAATAACACAATTTAATACTGCAACTGTAGACAGTAGAGATGGTCAGCCAACACCCAGTATTTTACACGGAGGCCACTGGCATGCTTTATCTACCACAGGTGGCCTGGACCACAACTGTACATCAGCAATAAAATAATAACCAACTTAGGCGCAGTATTCTACACACCACTTACAGGTCTTACTGTCTCACCAGCTCTTGAAAGAGGTTGTTGCTATTCCCATTTTTAGAGGTGAAGGACCTGAGTGTTAGGAGCCTTCAGGATGTGCACAGGAATACCCTTGCAGCGCCGGGAGTCTGGGGCAGCACCGTGAATCTGGGGCTTAAACTCAGGGCTTGTGGCTTCAGCACCGCCTAAAGCAGAGGTCACCTGGAGGCCAGATCCAACCCTGATCATTCATTTACATATTGTCTGCGGCTGTTTTCACGTTATGATGGCAGAGTTGAGCAGCTGCAACAGAGACCTAAAATTTTAACTACCTAAGAAACATCTGCATACCTCTAGTCTAGAACATAAGGCACCAACTTAGTTCAGCACCTCGGACGCTCCTGCAGCTTTGGGGTACTCTGGCTCTTGGTATGTGGGCAATCCTGGAGTGGGCACTGAACCAGGAGTTAGCTGAGCCTGGCTATGATTGTCATGGCGACTGCTGCTCTTGGTACCCAATCATACACCCTACCATGTGCCTGGCATTCTTCTGGAATTTCACCACTTTGTTGTCATTTAGTCCTCAAAACAAACCTATGAGGTACATGTTATGACCATCCCTACATTGACAGATGAGGAAACTGAGGCCCAGAGAGGTTAAGTAACTTGACTAAGGTCACCCATAGTGGCTGGCAGGGCTGCCTCTTCTTAACTAGCACACTGACTGTCCTCTCACGTTCAGGTTTAGCCTTTGCTCAGTTACTTGCTAAGAGCTTGCCTCTGCAGAGTTCTTTAATATCTTGACATTCTCTGCATCCCTAACACGAGAGATGATACCTACCCGGCAGACCCTCACAGAACTGTGAGTTTCAGTGAAGCTAGCCTACGGGCAGGTATGCTGAGAATACTGCAAATACTATTAACTGCAAAGGAAAATCTTCACAAATATAACACCCTTGACTCCAAATACATATGTCATTAGGTTTTTTTTTTTAATGCACTGACAAAACACAGTGGTCCTGCCACCAACCTATAGGAACCCATCAACAAAATTGTATCTGATGTAAATTTCAGGTGCAGGGTTGTCAAAGGGGTACTAACAAATATAAGGATTTGGGCTCTATCATCTTGTCCTATTCTCTGGATGGGTGTGAGCCACACTGAGCCAGTGCCTTGGCCTCCAGGGATGCTGGCTCACAACTTAGACTTGTTAGCATTTTTTCACAATACCTCGCTTTATGCTCAAAACAATCTCTCAAGAAGGCAGTATCAGCATCAGCATCAGCATCATCGCAGTCCCACTTTTCACACTCACCGTACTGCTACTGGATGCTGACATCACAGACCCAGGACCTCCCAGGCCCCCCTGGAACCCCGCATGGGGGAGCTTGTGTATTCGTTTCTTATTGCTGCTATAACAAATCACCACAAAACCACCAGTGGCTTAAAACAGCATAAATGTGTTATCTTATGGTTCTGGAGGTCACAGGTCCTAGAGTCAAGATGCTGGCAGTTCCTTCTGGAGGGTCTCTGGGAGAATTCGTCCCCTTGCCTTTCCCAGATTCTGGAGGCCACTTGCATCCCTTGGCTCATGGCCCCATCCTCACATGACCCTGACCTCTGCTTCCACCTGTCACGCCATCTCCATCTCCATCCCTTGTGATGACACTGTACCAGTCCGGATAATCTAGGATAATCTTCCCACCTTAAAATCCTTAATCACATCTGCAAAGTCCCTTTTGCCATGTACAGGAACATATTCACAGGTTTTGGGGATTAGGACGTGGACATCTTTTGTGGGGCCATTCTGTCAACCACAGTTAGGTAGTGAGCAACCATGGGCCTTGAGTTTTGAATGACCTTGGTCAAGAGCAAGGTCAAAGACAGCACCAGAGAAGAATGACAGATGTCTGCTCTGGTTCCCTTAACTGGGTTTGGCAGGACCTGCTGCACACATTCACCTTTGAGGCTGGCCTGGCTTTCCGTAGTCCCCAAACAGATCCTTTCCCTAGGTGCCCCCCCAACCTGGTACCTGTGGACTATGAGATATCCTAGTTTCCCACTGTATAAAGCTTGAGATCAGAAGCACCACCACCTTCCAAGGTTTGCACTGGATTTTGCAAGTTAAATTTCAACAACAAAACTGATACAAAACTGATCAAAACAAGCAGGGTTTCTTAGGCTCAAGAAAGACTGTACCTTGTGCACTAATCAGATAACAAATGGCAGCAATTTGCCAGGGGCTGTTTTTGGCAAAGCCTTATCTTAACCAGATACTTATCACTTCTTCCCCTCTGATTAGTTACACCATAATACCCTGGGGAAGGAGATTCAATTACCAGGTGCAACGGACTCATTTTCCTAGCGCCTGGTTGTTACTAAGATTATCTAGGCCTGAACCTCAATAATTCTTTTCCTTTTAGCAAAAAGAAAATCACAATGTTACATGCAGTTGCCTGATAAGACAAGGAAAAAACCAACCAACAATGTTAAGTTCATTTTGCCACTTGTTCAAGAAAAATGATACTTCAAGTAATACAAAACCTATTTCAGCTCCTGTAGTTGCTTCTCATTAACAAAGGAGTTGGCAAATTATTTCTCCTGCACTGATCTCTCAGGATTTCAGTTTTGAGCCGTGTTGAATCAGCAGCCCATTTCCGGGCACTCATTAAAGCGTGTTGGAGAAGAAGGCTATTGATTAACATGAGGTTTAGAGATTATCTGTGGATTTCTATTTCTCATTCAATCCCTTCTCCCCCAAGACTGTGAATAACTGGATGTCAGCTGCTTCTGAACTTCTCTAGTATCTGCCAATTCCTTTAAAAAAAAAAATCACATTTCTTTTCAGACACCAGCTCATTTATCCTTATTATAAAATGAAGGAAAACCTACGGAGAGCCAAGGCCGAGATTCTGACCTGAGCTTAACCACCCTATGAATGAGAAAGACCCAAGTAGCGAGTGGGGATATATCACCTTTGAGCCAGTCCTAAGTGGTGACAAAATACCTTTGAGGGACATGTCCCAAGACAGTCTCCTAATTTCCAAATGTCACTTTAGTATGTAATTTCCCTATAAACTGAGATAAAATTTGCAAGCAGCTCTAGCAGTCCCAGAATGAAGGCTCTTCGGGAATGACAATTACAGAATCACAAAATCACAGCGCTGAGTAGACAGCTGAGCTCACTTATTAGCTGAGCAACCAGCTTCCTCTGACACAAATGTGTCCCTCTGCAAACATTACAAGTTGTCCCTTGTTATTGGACTCCTAGGTTGTACTTGAAACTCAGAACCCAGAAGGTTCCAACTGCAAAAACCAAGGGCTTAGTGTGAATTTAATCCTTTACCCTTAGTAATAAATGGGTTTGGGGGGTGAGCTGACATGTTCCTGTAAGTGCTTCTACCAGCTACTACTGGTAAACAGGCCCCTCCTTATGAGAAGAATGAACCCATGAGGAAAGTACAGATGGTCACAGTGCCTAGGCAAGGAAGAGCTGAAGAACAAAAATCAAAAGCAGCCTCCTGGCTCTTAAACCCATAGAAGTACTTTCCTGCAATTTCCCTACTTTAGGCATTGTCTCTGGCCTGAGCAACCTCATTCCTGCTTCGAGGACACTCTGCCTGACTCATGATGAGAGGTCAAGGAACCAGGAAGCAGAGAGAAACTTTTGGCACATGGTGCCGACACATGCCATCATCCCTGCTGCCCCTACACCACACCCTGCCCTGCTGCTGGGATGGGAGGGGGCTCAGGACCAGGCTGGTATTCTTCACCCAGGCATGCCCGGCACAGCCCTGATCCTCACCCACAATTAATTCTAGCTGACCCTCTACCAAGGGCAGGCATGGAGCCAGCTCATTTACAAACTCTCACAGAGAAGAGTGGGTTTCAGCTCCTTCAGGGCCAGTTAACTGAGAATCAAAGGCATTCAGGTTACTCATTAAGGCAAAGACTCCCCATGCCACCTGAGCTGCTGGACATGGCCTCGTCCCAGCAGCAAAGGGCTCCAGAGCTGGACTGAACCATGACTCTGCAGCTCCTCAGCTGACAGAACAATCATGAATGGGTTACTTTAAACAACAGCAATGCCCCCTCTGTGCCTCGGTTTTCCAATCTGGAAAATGGGTAATGGTGTGCTTGCAAAGTAGTAACAGTTTGTTTCAATGTGAGGGACTGTAAAACTCATTGGGCCATAGAAGCTTCTGTTAAAAGTCCGTTACTAGGAGTCAAATTGTGATTACAATTTTTTTTGAGGGACGAATAGTGGCAAGTTTTAAAGATGAACACATAAAGGTAAAACATAAAGGTAAAATACTGCTGGCCACTGTTCTGGGTACTTGACACAAATCAACTCATTATATCTTCCTGACAGTCCTAAGGGGTGGGTACTGCTGTCTCCTCATTTTACAGATAAAGAAACTAAGACACCCAGATATTAGGTAACTGACCCAGGGTTCCTCTGCCACTAAGTATGAATTTGAACCCAAGTAGCCTGATTCTGAGAACCCCCAGTTTTAACTCCTGTGCCATGTGGCCTCTTTAGCTAAATTATTCCCACTTTCCACATAAGGAAACTAAAGCCCCAACAGGTTGAGATACTTGCCACTGCCAGAAAGTGAAGAGAGGCAGAATTTGAACTTAGGACTTAAGGATCTAAATTCTGCTGTCTTCCCATTAAAATGCATTGTTTGATGCCTGTTGCACCTGGCATTTGGGGACAGTGGGGAAGGGGGGGATGACACCTAAGAATGTCATTTGGAGGGAAAGGCTGGAGTGAGGGTCAGGGAGCAGGGAGGGCCTACTTTCAGCTCCCTGACTTGACTGGACAAGGTTTGGTCAGAAACAACCCAATTCATGACGAGAACAACTCAGACTCTGGCCACACAAGGGAGCCCAGCTCAGCTCCAAACCCTGACAAACCCCCTTTCCCCCACGGGTGCAGCACCCAGGAAGGACAGGGCTGCCTTTTAAAGGCATTGAGTGTCCT
Organism: Manis javanica; assembly: GCF_040802235.1. NCBI lineage: Eukaryota > Metazoa > Chordata > Mammalia > Pholidota > Manidae > Manis > Manis javanica. The sequence goes on along the minus strand of NC_133165.1, from coordinate 103,138,758 downwards.
TCATTTCTAGGATGCCTACTCAAAGCCACACTTTTCTCCTGAGTTGAGCCATATTTAAAGCATCCAGAGAATCCGAGAGGCTGGCCATGCAGCTTGCCCCACCACAAGACTCCAGCTCCGTGCCTCTAACAAGCACTCCATCTACACAAACACAGCTGCCACACTCCTGCTTCACGCACGGAACTCAAATAGCACTTCCCTTCGTAGTGGTCGGTTTACTGGTGCAGAGCACCTATCAGAGTATGACCCAGTGAGGGCAAGGACCTCTTTAAGAACCCCAGCATCTAGCACCCAGTAGATGTTATGGGTCGCACTGTGTCTGCTCCCCCATTCATATGTTGAAGTCCTGACCCCAGGACCTCAGATCATGACCTTTTTGGAAATAGGGTCATTACAGATGCAATTAGTGAGGATGAAGTCCTACTGGAGTAGACGGGCTCTTGCTCCTTTATAAACAGGAGATTTGGACAGAGACACACAGGCAAAAGGCCATGTGGAGATGAAGTGACCCTTCTACAAGCCACGTAACGCCAAAGATTGCCGGCAACTTGCCAGAGACTAGGCAGGGGGCCTGGCACAGACTCCCTCCCAGTCCTTGGTGGGGAACCAACACAGCTGACACCTGCCAGCCTCCAGAAGCTGATATGGTAGGTTTCCGTTGTGTTAGGTGCCCGGTTGTGGCCCTTTCTACGGCAGCCCCAGCGCACCCCATGGTGGTAGGCAGGAAGTGAGGCCGGGAAGGCAGGAAGGAGCATCAGTTCAATCTGGCCAACACTTACTTCCCGAGTCCCTACTTGTGCCACACACTAGGGGGAAGGAGGGAGGACGGAAGAAGGAAGGAAATGGCTGAATGTGGGCTCAGTGCTGGGGGAGGCTGAGGTCTGGCTGGAGTAGCCCCTTCCTCACCCCCTCTTGCCTTCAAGCATCCAGCCCCCTCCCCCACCCCATACCCAATTTTCTCCACCTTCCCTTGATGACGTCAAGTACTAGTCTCAGAAAGACCCTTATAAGATCAAGATGAGGGGTAAACAAACAATGCCTTTCGAGGTGTCAGCCCTTCTGTGGTACTGGCACTTACACTTACAGGAAGGATGCTTTTAGGGGAAATCAGGAATCGGCCTAGAGGGGAGAAGGGCTCTCCAAACCAGAGACCTCACTGGGCCCCAGGAAACCACCAGCCCTGCTGGTTGGCTTTCTCAGCAATAGCCAGGGTGTAAAGCCCTGGCCACCTCCTCTACATGGGTCTCCACATGCCAGACTTGCTCAAGGCCCAGGACACGCAGGTTCCCTCATTGCCCAAATGTGCCCCTTCTCTGTGGCTGGTCTGAAGTAGCAACTGAGGGCCACAGGTGAGTAAGACACAGCCCCTGCCTGCAAGGGACCCAAAGCCTGGTAATACCATTTTGAATGCATGGATAAGTGTGATGAATGAGGGAAACATGGGCATGTGGATGGGGATAAGGGGGCATACTGTAGACCCATATTGTCCAGTGTAACAGTCACCAGCCATATGTGACTACTGAGCATGTGACATACAGCCAGAGGAACTGAGGTGACTGGGTCAAACAGACATCAGATTTCAAAGACATTATGAAAATAAGAACATAAAATACCTTAAATTTGTATTGATTACTTGTAAAAATTATATTTTGGATATACTGGGTTAAATAAATTATTAAAAGGAATTTTCACCTGTTTTCTTTTTACTGTTTAAAATGTGGCTACTAGAAAATTTCAAATCACATATGTGAGTCACATTATATTGCTAGTAAGCAGCACCATTCTAGATTTAACCTAAGCTCGGAGAGGAAAAAAAAATCAGAGAGAGCTTCCTGGAGGAGGTTTCATCTGGGCTAATAAAAAAAAATCATTGACCGAGCAGGTTGCCATGGGACTGGAACTTTCCATATATTTTCTAATTTAATCCTTAATAACTGAACTGTTTGATCAGTAAAGTATTCCTACTTTACAAACAAGTTCTCCAGGGCTGGTAAAAGGTTCAGATGTTTGTCCCTGATTTCACAGTAATTAGTGGCAAAGGCAGAATGAAACCCATGCTCCCCCCACCAGACTTGCAGGCTAACTTCACCATTGGGAAGGGAGGAGGGGATACGAGGCAGGAAGGGAAGGCATGTGTCCATGCCCACTCTCCCCACCCCTACCCAGGTATGTCCTACAGAGCATTTAAGAACAAGCCAGGGCTTTCTTTCAGCACTATCCTTTCCAACAAGGTTAAAATCCAATTGACTGAGAAGCCACTTGAGTTGTGTAATTTACAGAAAAGTCAAATTACACAGAGGTCTCTTATAATTGAGGGTAATTTAGGAAGTAACTTTCCGAAAATGGCAGATTTTATAGCTGTGTTACGATTTGGAAATTGCCGAGGTCACTTTGTCACCTGAATGCCCTTCTCTAGTTGAAATATGCCAGATTATACTCTCACAGAATGACACAGAAAAACCCCATCAGAGCGCTGAGCTCACCACGTAGATTTGAATATATTGGGTCAAATTAGGCTTCCTCAAACAGAACAACTGCCTACAAAGACAAGCGCAATGAAATGAGGATCAATCGATAAGATTAATGGCATCCCATTACCAGCACCCAGACACAGGGTCTTATTTAACAGCTATTAGCTGGGGCATTTAGCTAGGTACTGGGAGTATGACCCACACAACCATCAGAGATCTTTACAACTTAACTGCATAACTGCCCATTTTCCAGGATATGGGTTGAGCGTATGTGTCCACACCGCCTCACAGAGGTACTCATGGCTTTATAAATCAGCACATCAAAGCTTCTTAATAACAGAGTCTACCGGACACAAAACATAAATCAGAATTTTGGGGAAGGGCTCATGATGAATAGCTAGTAGCTTCCAGACAAGAGGAAATCATCTATCTTATTATTATTCAACAAAATTCCAAGTGCGCATCTGCAAAATGTCTGAGCCTGCAGTACAGGGGCACAGCATGGCCCAGATCCACTGAGAGAAATCCCAGGTTACTTAACTCCGCTCAGATCACTTGACGGTTACTGATCAACGCCAACTCTGCCCTTGGCACTGTCCTAGGTGCTTTTCATGCATGATTTGGAATCTCACCAACCTGCAAGACTGGTATCATATTCCTATTTTACAGTCAAGGAAACCAAGGCTTGGGGAGTTAAGTACTTGCTCCAGGACATACACCTGGGCTGGGATCCCCCAGTTCCTTCAAGCATCGGATCCTCTCTGACCTATTGTGTCTGACTCTAGAGTCCCCATCTGCCCCAGCTTGACTGGAAATCTGACCAGGGCGCCTTCCCCAGCTCAAGGATAACGGAGTCACTGGCCACAGTGAAAGTGGCAGCCCACTGCCCCTGGTTTTTGCAATGGGCTTTGCCTTTCTATTGTCATTTGCAATTAATAATGAAGCATTCTCCCAAGTGCTGTGTGTGAGATCAAGTTAATGCAGTATTTCATCTTTGCCGGCCAGCTGCCGTTCAGCCAGGCTGACAGTAAGTAATATCTTTGCATGAAGAGTCCGAGTCCGTCCACAACGAAATCAATTGATCCCTGTTCGGCTGGTAGACAGCTGTTGGGTCAAAGAAAGATAATAAGATGGACTCGTCATTTGCCAGGTGGTCGGTAATGAAGGGGTTCAGTGGCCAGAGTTGGGGCTGCACAATGCCAGCTCCCTCTTGCCTTCCCCGGATCTATGACCAATCAGCATCATTTTTCCACAAACAACAGTTTGAAGAGCAGGGAGCGCTTTCTCTCCTTCACGCTTATTCAAAAGACTGCAGCTGATCCTTCAGAAGCGCCCGTCTGATGCCTGGCATGGACCAAGTCTGGGGTCTCCTTCCTATGTGATCAGGAGCCAGGTGGCTCGAGGGGCCCTTACACAGGCCTCTGCCCAGTGCTCTGCCTGGGGGTCTGCTTCTTGGGTTTGTCCACACAGTTCTGGCTGAGTCTCCAATGCCCAGGGAACAGGCCCACAAACCTTCCAGCGGAGCACGTGAGGGAAGGTAATCTCCACGTCCTGGTGGACGAGGCTGAGTGCACAAAACTCACCCACAGCCTCGCACGGAAAGACAGCAGAAATGATGGCGAGCAACTTCAGTGCATATGCTTTTGAGTTGCTTTTCCCATTATGGGTTATGTGACACAAAGAACCAAAGGTTTTTAGAACCAGAGGGGCCCTTACAGAGCCTCCGATCCAGTGCTTCTGAGCTCTGCTACCCATCAGAATTGCCTAGGAATTTGAAAAACACTGATGCCTTGGCCCTGTCCCAGACCAACCAATAAAGTCAGAATCTCTGTGGTGAGGCTTGGGCACTGGTCATTTTTTCAAAGCTCCTGATTGATCCAGATATGCACCCAGGGTTGAGAACCACAGATCTCTCCAACTCCTTCATTTCATGAATGAGGATGCCGCAGGGAGAAGGGGACATGACCTGCCTTATAGCAGCCGCACAGTTAACATGCAGCTGAGGCAGAAGCAGAAATTGTTTCATAAACTGTACCATGTCCTGTGGGCTTCTTGTCCTGTGGGACAACCAACCCTGCTGACAGGTAAAGACCACCTACCATGGTAGACAAACCTTATCAGCTGGGACCAACCTGCCCTTCCCACCTCCTCTCCCACCAGCTCCCAAAAGCTCCTTTACTCCAGCCACAAACCCCTCACCATCCTCCGAATGTGCCATGGACTGTCCCACCTGTGGTCCTCGCTCCTGCTGTTCCCTCCCTCTGTGATGCTGTTCCCTCTTCTCTGTCAAGTGACTTCTCATGTGTCTACACAGGCCTGGCTCCAGTGCACCTCCTCTCTAAGCCTCCCACTGTGCCCTGAACCTCAAAGTGTTAATTATTCTTCATTCTCCCATAACCTATTCAAAAGCATGTCTTATTACCTACCTCCCATCCCCATGTATTTTTCCTCTGTTCATTCTATAAATGTCTGTAGAAGAAACAAATTTTGCCAAGCGTGGCTGAGAAAGCTACTTAGGTTAGGACTAGGCGAGTTCCCATCCTCCCTCAGAGAATACCAATCTAAAACTGAATCAAAGACCCCGACTTCCCAACGTCGCCAAGGTGCGCTGTCCCCTGGCAGAGCTCTTGGGGGTGACTCTCCTGCTCGGCCTGCCTCCAGCCAAGAGACAAAAGCCTGTCCAAACAACAGGTTCAGCAAACAGAAACCAGGCCTGCATTTGTTTGCTGGACAGCAGCTGCGCATTCCACATCACTCCATTTGCCTCGGCCCCGACTTAGAGAATTTTACAACTGTCCTGTGCACATCCCAGGCCTCAACTTGAGTCGCCAGGTAAGAGAGCTTCAAGGAAGCATTTTCCACCTGGGCAAGACAGAGTGATAGATTCTCATCTTCTACAGTCTCGCTGGGCCTGGTGGGCCTGGCTCTACCATTTAGGAGCTATGAGATCTTGGCAAATCGCTCCATCCTCTGAGCCTCATTTAACTTACCTGAAAAATGGGGTTGTGGAATACCTTCTTTTCATGGTTGCTGTGAAGATTCAATGAGATATGTATGAAAAACACCTCGAAGAGTCACTAACATGCGTTATATCTTCAACAAATGGCTATAATCTGATTTTAGTGTCCAAGATTTTCTTATTTTAGTGCCTCCCTAATCCCCTAACCATTAAAACAACAAAAAGAGTTTGTAGTTGATATTCTTAGAAAAACTGCTGGTTCTCTGCTGTTTTCTCCCTCCCTTCCTTCTCTCCCTCTCTCCACCCTTCCTTCTACAGCCTACCTTATGGGGAAGTAAACTTACTATGGCACATTGAAGACTGGACCAATAGTGGGCCATGAAATAACAGATGCTGAGATCTTCCCCCCCTTTGGCCTCCACAGAGCCTTTTTAACCTCCTTCTTGATCCTGTTATTTTTTTTTTCTCAAATAGTTCACTCAGAATACCACTAGATCCCTCCAACATTGAGATTGGTCCTCACAGACCCCAGGAATGCCCTCAGACAACTAGATCTCGCACTTTCCGTGCAAGCCTCCGAGCCTCAGCATTTACAGATTCCTGGTCAGCCTCTGCGCTGTGCATCTGTCTTCTCAGACGTGGTAATCACAGAGTAAGTATAAATGCTAAAGAAAGAACCAGGCAGGGCAGGGCCGAACCACATGAGTGATGCCGTGAAAATTTCAGGGAATGCACGAGAGGACCAGGAGGTGGGCGAGGCCGAAGGACAGGCTGTCTCACCCTCGCTGGCATTTAGAGGCAATTATGCCCTATTAACGGCTGACAATGTAGCTCTGCCCTGCCAGGCTGAGCTGAGCCAGGGCGGCCCACAGATGTGTTCGGCCCACAAATATGCAGTTGGCAACTCCTGAATGTTTGGGGACTTGATGCCAGCTGATCTGATCAGCAATTACGTTTTATTTTGGGGCCAGGGAGACAGCAGAGAACCAGGAAAATTAGAAGACATCAGAGTGCAGTTTTTCTAAGAATATCAACTACAAACTCTTTTTGTTGTTTTAATGGTTAGGGGATTAGGGAGGCACTAAAATAAGAAAATCTTGGACACTAAAATCAGATTATAGCCAATTTTCCCCAGGGAGCTGTTAAGCCCTTTGTCCAGCAAAAATCCAGGTGTGAGTTTTGGGGGGCTTCTTTTTTTGAAGGGAGAGGGGGCAATTCCTGCCAAGAGAACTTCGCTAGTGACAGTGAATACAGCGTAGAGATACATGGATGTGCAGTTTGTCCTGGGCTTGAATCTTTACTGTTTCTTACAGGCTGCATGCTGTTCTCTGCCTCAGTTCTCCCATACATAAAATGGAGGTGTAACACCGGGCTTGGAGCTTATGATAAGCATCCCAAGAGATATTTAGGAGCATCTAGATAGCATGTGGTCTACAGTACCAGTATATGGTGACTAAGATGGTGCCTTGTGCCATAAGATGGTTTCTTATCATCTAAAATAATCAGTTCCTGTTTTCACCATCACATGTCAAATCCGAGTAACCAGTCAGCATAAAAAGGGGAAATGGCATCTCCGGGCTCAGTATGGTCTGCGGCAGTGACAGGGTTTGTCACCTACCCCTGTGATAACATCAGCCCAGCCAGAGTGACTTCAACATTTTGACCGGTAGAGGAACACAGGAAACCCCAACTAAGCCCAGTTGGGTACAAAATCTGTAAATGTCTTGTGGACACAAAACCTAACTAAACTCAACAGGAGAACTTGCTCCCCTCTCTCTTCTTAATGCCCTGGCGCACGGTAGCCCAAATGATCACCAGGACAGCTTCTCCAAGAGGCACTGCTAACTGAGCCTGCGTGGGAATGGAACATAATTGCAGCTTGTAAAGGAAGCCAGCTTAAGAAAAAATATCCCAGACAACATCCCGAGGAAACGGGGAGATCTTCCTGCAGGGACATTTTCCTAGTTGCCAGCAAAAGGGGCCAGACGGCTTGCCCACGACATTCTTGATGGAGGGTGGTGACTCACCCACCTACGCCCTTACAAGTGGCTCTCAGAGCTGCCTAGCCGGCTTCATCTTCCTTCCCAGCTCCACAGTTGCTGCTAAGTGAGCCCCTTACCCGACAACACTCGTAACATCACCAGTAGGAAGGGATGAGCTCTACCCAGGAAGGTTCTCTCTCCTTAGCTTGGCATACAGTGAACCGAGTAGGGTGTCCCTTGCCATTCAACTCACTTATGTCGACCCTGGGATAATAAGAACCAGACATAGAAGGCTGACCATATATGCCCTGCTTACCCTTTTGAGCCTAGCACATGCACTGTACTGCACATAGAGGGCACTCATAATAGCAGAGGAAGAAAAGAATGAATGAGTGAGTGAATGAATCCAGGAATAAAAAAAACTCCATAGAAGGCATAGAGCAAGGTACTTCTCACACAGTCCCATGGGGCACATACCATGAGCCCCACGTTATGGACAAGGGAAAACAGTCTTGGGTTAAGTACTTGTCCACACACACATAGGTAGGAAATGAGGAAACCAGGCTCTGAACCCAGGTCTGCCTCTAAAGCCAAATCCTGCAATACTGAAGCCATCCTCATGACCGTGATACTGATGAAGAGTGTTTCCTTGGCCCCTGATACATCAGAGGTTTTATCCTCCCAACATTCTGGAGAGATGGGAAAACTGACCCCTACAGATGGGAAAACTGACCCCTAGTCAGGGTTGCACAACCAGCTGAAGGTGAAGTAAAATTTGGACCTGAACTTTTGTTCTTTCAATCACAGATATTTGGGGGCACCCACTCCAAGCTAGACCCTGTGCTGGGGTCAGGGATACAATAGCGAACAGCACCCAGTCCATGGACTTCCTGCCCGTAAGGAGCACCAGCTCTTCCCACGATACCACATGTCACCTGTAACATTTCTTCAGGAAAGCAGTAGTGCCTCGGCAGTTTTGTTTTGAAAGGGAAAGTGATTTGAGAACAGGGGATGTCAGCGAAAAGACAGGAACAATTTGCCTGTCAGTAGCATGTGTTGCTTTAAACAAGGCTCACCAGAAAAATGATGTTGGTCCAAGCTAGTTCTGCCTCTTCCTAAGGACAGGTGTGTTAACAGGTAGGAGACTTGCCTATAATAACTGGATTATTTGGGTCCCAAACAAAACCTGAAGATCAAATTCCCTACTGGGTGGCCAGAAAGCCCAGGAAAGGAAGCCTCAGGCAATCGGACTTTGTAATTACCTGGCTGACTCTGCCACACTGGAGGTCCAAAGTGGTGGGGCTGACAGGGGAGTGGACTAATCTGGTTAGGCCACCTAGGATGCACAAACTCAGGAGCCCAGTTTTCCAGAAGGGAGTGCAGGTGGGAGATGGGATAAGAGGTGTGAGATCAGAAAGTTCTCAGGCTCATCTCTGTGCAAGACTTCTGACAATTCAGCACCTTTGAGGACCAAGCATTATCCTCCTCTCGCAAGCACCTTGGTCCACAGAAAGACTAAAGTAAGAATTTCATACAAAAGAAAGTTCAGACACTACAGCCAGCGCAGTACATTTTCCTTGTCCTTTGTCAATAGCAAAGGTCAGCTGGCAGGCCACCGGTGGTGCACGCACCAGTTCTTGGCATCACGTGCTAATTAATGTTCCCGCAGCCTCTGAGTCTCCACAGCAAGACTCACACACAGTGCTGAGCCCATCGCCGGACAACCAGCCCTTCTTTCTTAGCTCCTAGCTTTCCACGGATGACACTTTTCCTCAGCTGGAGCTTATTTTGCTCAAAGAGGAATTCTTTGAATACTCAGGTCTGATTTACCATGACAGTCACTTAGCCAAAAGTCCCCCACCACACACAAGAGAGTTTTCCCAAAGCGGCCCAGTGAGGTGGAACTCCTGGTGCTTCGTTGGGTTTTAATAACTGGATGTGGGAGCTGGGGGGCAGGCAAGCTCACCCACATGTGAGCCTTCTTTGGGGGTGCCAGAGGGGGGACCACACAGCCCAGCTGGCTGTGCGAATTCAGAGTCCCATCGCTGGCACCTGCGACGGTGTGGCTCTCAGGACTCCAAAACCTGGGTCCGTCTAAAAGCTTAGTCCAGCACTACACCAAGGCATTTCTCTAACTCTAAATACCTCTCACTGGAATTTCAGAGCCATCGTGTACAGAAAGGGTGACTGAGAAAGCAATCACGGAAGGTAAAATACCAGGCAGTGAAAGGAAGCTTCAAATCCCCACACAGCAAAATTTTGGACTTTACAGCAAACACCCCACCCCTACAACCTGTTCACACCCCTCTTTCAAAAATGGACTCATGGACACAACGCTGAAAAAGCAGGGAAGTTCCTAGGGCTTACCTGGGTGGGGTTGTAGAGCTCCTGCAGGGGGCTTCGAGACCCCTTCCGGCAGCAGATGTCCACACCGAAGGGGTTCCTCCGCATGACTGGGGGAAGAAAGTGAAGGCTCGTCAGAAGTGAACGACAAACGGTGGCTGGCTGACAAAGAGAAAGGCACAGAGGAGGGACAAGGAAACAGGTAGGGAAGAAAGGGAGACATACAGTTTCGAGCAAAGCCACTCCTTTATCCTGGAGCATCGGGCCACTCTGACGTCCCCAGCATTCAGGCCTCTCCACACCCAGCAGGACATAAACACACTAGGTATTCTTCCCAGCAAGTTTGTAACACAAGACAGGCATCTAAACTTCACTGAAATGAAGCTACTTAGAAAAGACAGTGTAAAGATGGTTCCAAGAGAATAAGTTCTAGCAACACAAGGCTTGGTGACTTATTTCAAAGTTCACAGCCTTCTCCTCCAACAGTCAATTACGACCCCTAATGCCTGGTCCCTGAGCACCTGGTCTCTGAGGACGGGCATGGGGCCTTCCTGGGAGGGCTCCTCCCACTGGGTAAGTCTGAGGCTCAGTCTCCCCAAAGCCTCTACAAACTAGACTATTTTTAATGAAAACATCAGGTTCAGGCAGAAAGGACAAGGGTTTATGGTTCTCCACAGACAGAAGTGGCTCTTAACAATTAATAAAAGGGGGTGTAAGTAAACCCCAAACCTCACAGCGCTGAGGATACCAACAACTATTTTTAAATGGAAAGGTATTGTTTTCTTCACTCTTCTTATTCACAAAAATCCTCCCCCCAGGCAGCCCCTCACAGTGTCTAAAACATGGTCAGTTGGCAATTATTCATTGAAGGGAGGGAGGTGTGCAAGGAGGAATGAATGAATGAATGAATGAATGAATGAATGAATGAATGAATGAATGAATGAACAAGGGCTTTCTTCTTGTACAGAGGGCTATTTTCTTGTGGAATGACACAGTAGGGGCATGGGTGGACCTAGGAAAGCATCCCCCCACCTACACAGTGGCAGCAGAGTGGACATGACATTACCTAGATTTGAATCCTGGCTCTACCATAACCAGCTCTGGGCCCTGAGGCAAGGTACTTGACCTTCCTGAGCCTCTGCTTCTTCAACTGTAAATTGGGGATGAGCACAAAACCTAACTCCCTGGGTTATGTGAGGATTAAATGAGTTACTAGTATATGCAAATGTGCCAGCAAAGAAATGTTTGTTACAAATTTCTGAAGCTATAGATTTGCCCATAACAACTTATGACAAAAATTTGTTTGACCCTGGGAGAGAGGGTGGGAACTTCTCTATTACTCAGCCATCTACTGAGATGAAGGGAAGTGACCAGAACTCAGGAGGGCTTTGGGCTTCTCTGATGGGAAAGCCACAGAAGCCTGGCCGGCACTGGGGGATAAGCCCAGGCCCCTTCTGAGGGATAAACCTCAGAAGCCAATCTGAGGTCAGAAAAGCGGGGAAAACCATTTCCACAAGTAGCCGATGATTCTCAAATGTCTCTGGGTGAATCACTCCTTCTCATGCCATTCTCTCTTGACTTGTCACATTAAGGCACAGGGAAACCCTGAGAGTAAATCACCAGTTCTAGGGGAACTGAAAGCACCTCTTCTCTGTCCTTCTCCTTTACTTCCGAAGCAAGATCAGTAAACTTTTTCAGTAAAGGACCTTGTAGTGTCTCAGCCTTGTCCCGTATGTCTGCACAACACAACTCTGCTGTCACAGTGTGGAAGCAGCCACAGGCAATACAGAACTGATGGGCATGGCTTTGTGCCCAAACAACTTCGTTTATGGACACTGAGGTCCGAATCCCACATCACTGTCATGTGTCAGGAAACATTATTCTTCTTTTTATTTTATTTTTCAACCATTTCATAGAAACCGGCGGTGGGCCAGATTTGGCCCACAGGCTGTAGTTTGCTGACCTTTGCCCAAGAGAACAGCCCTAAGTATTCATGGGGTCAGCAGAACAGGCCCCTAACCCACCCTAAGGGCCCTGCAGCACTCTCCAGGGAGGCGGTCTGCAGGCAAATGTCCATACATAAAAGCCATGAGAATTTGATCATGGCTGTGCGGGTAAACACTGGCTCTTTGTTCCTCCACAGTTACCTTGAGAAGAGGGGAAAAAATCCATGCTGTTTTTCTTCAATTTACTCCTTCATTTTTCATTTCCACCAAAAACGAGGTAAACTGTTAAATGCATGCAAGTTTCCCTCGGTGCACAATGACATAGCAACACTTCGGAGGAGAAAAACAGTCATAAAACTGGAACAATTATGCCCATACTGTGCAAGATTAAACCCTCCTCGTGGCAGCCGGCAGGCTCACCAAGACCTATGGCTGAGGGACCGCCACGGTGAAAACCCTACCATGGAATTCATTAAAAGTCAGCTTTTATGGGGGGCAGTATTATTTAATTGGTTTATTTTTCTAATACAAGGCCTTTAAAATGCCTTGACCGTGTGAGGCCTGCAACACGGGCCCTCTCTCAGGCTGTCTGCCCTGGGAGCCTCCTCCAGCTGGGTGTGTGACTGCGCTAGGCGCCACACGAACCAGCTCTGGCACCCCAGGGCACAAAAGCCACAGGGGCCTTGTGTGCTTTTTATGGGAATGACAACAATCTCACCATTTTAGGAGGGCTCCTTGTGCGCCAGGCACTAGGCTGAGTGTAATCCTTCGCACAGTGAAGGAAGTACCTGCGTTTACAGATAACCCCTCTGAGCCTCCCTTAACTTCAGGAACTTGACCAAGGTCAAGGCCATGGGGGTGGAGGGTAGCCAAGTGGAGATTCAAACCTGTCCACTGGGCTTTTCATATCCAAATAACAATGAGGACTAACGGAGTGCCTGGGAGACAAAGGGCTGGCACTTACACACATAAATAGGACTATATTTATCCTGTGTGTGTCTTAGGAAAAATAACATCAGAGAGGGCTGGATGACCAACACACACAGACCGTAGCGGCTAATGTTTAGGGGGCACTCACAGTGCGCCATGCAATTCATACATCTAATCTGCACAGCAGTCCTATGGGGTGGGTACCAATACTGCCTCCATGTTATGGATAGGAATACTGAGGCACAGCAGGGTTAGGTAACCTGCCCTGGTACCTGCTCTCAGCAATCACCCAGGACCAATGGTCATATGCCACGTCTACCGAACGTCTCCATAGTTACCCCCTGACCCAAGACCTGGTTGGCTGGCCACTTCTACAGCAGGTGATCTAAAATGTAGTCCAGTGTTACGGGATTCATTAAAATGCTGGGATGTGATGGCCAAACTCTTAACTAATAGTTATTGTACTCATTCATTTATTCATTCAACAAATTTCATCAAGTACCTATGATACACTGGGCATTGGGCATGGGGTTATAGCTACTCTCCAGCCTATTCATGTTTTTCTTTTGTGCTTGGCACATAGTAGGTACTCAAAAAAGTTTCATGGAGGATCCAAGGATTTAAGGCTTCCTTTACAAGCCTGGGGCAGATTGTTACCTGCTGTATAACTGCCAATAGCATCAGGCTGCTGTTATTTTTATCTTTGAAAATGAAAGGCCTCAAGATCAAAAGCCTAGGAAGGGAATCCCTGAGGACACTGAACAGTGGCCTTCTGCTGTCTGCTATCACCCGTGAGTGTTATTTAGCTACAACACCTGCTTTCTCTTTTCTAAACTCAAACTAATGAAATGCAAGACAGTTTTGTAAGAATCTAATTAGCTCAATTTACAGTATAATTTATTGGATCTAGGAACAGTTCTGTATATTTCAAGATACACAGATGAAGTAAAAATTAGAACCAAGCCCCTTGTGTTTGTTTCATTATGATGAAGAGCACATTGTTTTTAAGAGGACACCCCACTCACGGTTAACTGAGAGCAGGTGACAGAAAGTCCGCTGCAGCTGGAGCAGAGCCCATGCTTTGCCCTAAGTAGCTCCCTGGGATCCTGCCAGTGATGTTGGGGCAGAAAGGAGCTGCTAGGTTGTTCATTTGGGTCTGATGACATAAACAGAAATGCTGCAAGGTCCTTAGGTGGGAACGTGTCTTTGACGCATTTCATAAAACCAAGGACACTTGGAATTCTCAGGGATTAGGGTCCAGCAACTTCCATTTACAAAACTCAGAGCACAAGCATTTGCCTAAGGCCCCAGGGTAGCTAGCAGAAGAGCCAGGGCTGGAACTCAGGTCTTAAAAAATACAGCAAATAGTTAATAATCACAATCATGAGAACTATCATTAATTGAAAATTTACCATGTGCGTGACATAATGAATGCTAAGCCTCATTTCTCAGACTGCTTCATTTAATTCTCATAAAACCTCTGTAAGTTAGAAAAACTGAATGATAATACCATTTATTCCCATTTTACACTTGAGGCAACTGAAGCCCAATGAGGTTAAGTAACTTGCCCAATATCACACAGCCAGCAAACAGCAGAACAAGGCCCAAATTCAAACCCAGGCCTGTTTCCAGAAATGGTAGCCTTCACCACCTTACAGGGCTGTCCACAAAGGCTGTAAAGGACACTGTTACACTTGGGGTGCCCACCACGAAAATCAGGGCTCACTGCCTTCACCATTCAGAGTGAAGCACTTCTGTTCCAAATCACCCGGATCCAAACGGGTCTCCTCTCTTCCCATTGGCAAAACAGCTCTAACACTGAGCTCACTGCAGACACTGGCCAAATCTCCCGATTGGCCAGCAGCCTGGGATGATTCCTCATTCACCCCGTCCTCTCAGAGTGCAGAGCAGCAGTGCAATTATGGAGATGTCTTTTCCAAATGCACAAATTCATGCTGGTGCCTAGGGCAGGCCAGTCCAGCCCAGCTGTTCAAAGGACTCTGGTTTGGGACAGTGTTCCATTCAACCTCATCAAGTTAGAAGATGGGCAAGTGATACCCAGCCCTCTCAGAGGCCATTCTGTTCTGCAGCTGTGGGGCCACAGCCGGCCCTGAAGGGACCCTCCACCACAGCTTTCCCCACACCCTCTAGACGTCACCATTCTGAAACCACAGTCACCAAGCTCCCTGGTTTGCCTGGGACTGAGGAGATTCCTGGGACTTGGAGCTTTTTTTTGCAAAAACGCTTTAGATTCAAACCCTGGTTTCGCTATTAACCAATCTTGGGACATTTGGTCAACTTCCTTATCTCTGAAACTCAACTATAAAATGCAGTAATAATACCCAGAGCCTAGGGTGGTTGTGGGTATCAAATGAAAATGCAGCCTAGCCTGGGAGATGGCCCTAAACTGTCTGTGTGAAAAGTCACAGGCCTGGATCCTACCCCTAGTTCTGGACACCAAATGAAGGGTCTCACGTTGAACAAGGTCTCCCCTCCGCCTCAGATTTCCCTTGGTCAGGCTAAGGGCTAAAACCAGGGGGTCTTAGTCTCTTCCAAATCTAAGCTCCCAGTTTCTCCGCATACATTAGTGGGAAGGCTCCCTGGAGTGCCACGGGTTAACTAAGTCCTGGAGAAGAGTGTGGGTGGAGCAGTGGGGTGGAAGGGGCAGGAGGAGAGGGGCACCAGAGGAGCAGTAAGGGGAGAGGAGGGCGAGAAGGGAGCGGACCCAGGAGAGGCTGTGAAACAGTCTTTCCATCAATTTCTTCCTGGTTTCCAATCCGCTACCCAAGCTGGCCTTCTGGTTGGGACAAAGAAGTTTTTCAAGTGTTAAAATACCATCTACAGATAATAATTCATAATAATAATAATTATTAAATAAAACTGGGGTCTCCTCCCCTAAAAGCATCTTCTATGGGAGCAGAACTAGCGGTCCCAGCTTCGGTGGGGCTAACCAGGGCAGTTGTTGGGACAGCCCCTCTTGCCTCAGAAGCTCGGGGCCTGTGATTCCGCCAGAGGGAATCGGGGCTAGGCGCTCCCAAGGGGCAAGGACCCGGCCTCTGCCAGCCTTGCCTTCAGCGATCACTCACACTCCTCAGAGTTCACCACAGCCCTCGGACCATCACTTTGCTTTTAAAATGCAGAGAGAGAAATCCCCTTTGAGTCACTCGCTAACAGAGCCTGACTTAGCTGTTTGACTAGACTTCTGGAAGGAATACTCAGAACTGGAGGAAACAGGAAGAAGAAGGAGCAACTGATAAGAAGAGAGGGGAGGGCGGGAGAAAGGCATGAAGCCCCCAGGGTTCTCTGGCATCCCAACCTGGCTTAGCATCGGCTCAGTCCTGAGCAGTTTCCATAAGGTCGAGAGGTAAACAGAAGGAACTAAGTCCTCACAAATACTGTCTGTAGCTAACACATTGTTTAAACTTTTAAGTATTCAGGAATCTGTATCTCTGTGAGGTTTCGTTTTATCTCAACGAACCTGAAACACTTTGAATTCAGTGTGTGTTCGGCACATTTACACGTCCAGACAAGCCCGGGGCTTCGCATTCCATGTTTGCTCGTGCCCAGCAAGGAATTAGGAATCAAAACTCATGTTAGGAGTCTGAAGGGTCCTCAGCCCCCATCTGACCACCCCCATTCATTTTAAGAGGATAAGACTGGGCCCAGCAAGGGGACAGAGTGGCCCAAGGTCCCACAGCAGGGCTGGCAAAGCAGGGTTAGGCCTGCCCCCTCCCAAGTTAGCTAATCCCCTCCAACTCCAGGTCCCTGGTTGCCAAGCCAAACGCCTGTCTTGTTGGCCCCTTTCTACATGCCCTCTACCTAAGCGCTTAGCGCATAGTAGGAATTAAGCACACTTGTGTCAAATGAATGGAAAAAAAACAACAGCAGGTCAATTGAAATGAGGGTTTAACCAGAGGTATTTTTTCTGCTACAGTACGGTATCAAGCCAGACCACTTACTAATAGCAAAAGAACAAAGAAAAGAAGTTGGACGTTTATTAGCTAAGAAACTTTCTCAAAATGATTTAATTGGCCTTCTAAGTCAAAGGAATGAAAACAAAAAGAAATACTATGCCAAATTAAATGATACATACTTGTGGAACTGTGATGTGCTTTAAATGAATTCTACCCTCAGTAAATGTCAGCCTTTATTACTGTCTCTCCCCTCTTCCTCACAACCGTCCTGGAAGAAGGCATTGCGCCCATTTTAAAGACAAGGACACTGAGGCTCAAAGAGGTTGAAGAATTTACCCGTGGACACAGCAAGTGAGTGGTAGAGCTCTCCCCCTCTGCACACTCTCCCCCAGTTCTCTGAAATGAGACAAGTTACAGATTATAGATGCCAGGAACTAGAAGAGGCCACACAAAAAAGGCAGTCCTGAATGGTGGCCAGTGTTCTCCAACTAAGCAGGGCTTCGGATGCTCTGCACAACGTCCAGCACGCTTGTATTCGCAGGTGACTTTTCAGGCGCCTCACGACATGGCGGTTCTGCCGAAGCTATCATTAAGTATTTTCAAACTTAAATTTTCCAACTCCTGTTTCATCTTTCTCAGTCCCTCCAACACGGACAACCCACAGCCATTTGATACCATTTCAGATCTGTTTCTCCTTATGAGAGACCCTACAAGCAACCACTAAAGAATACGGAGGGATTTGGGGTCTCAACTGGATTTGGGAATAATCTGAACCCTTGTAACAGCCAGTTCCCATGTCAGAGTCTCCTCTCTGCCTGTGACCACCTCTCAGCTCCTAATGCTCAGCCTATAGAGGTGGCTGCAGAACTGAAATGAATTATCCTTTTGGCAAACGAAGGTCAAGGGCATAAATCTAAGGATTAGGTGAACGCACTTAATAAAACTCTGGATGAGAAAAGGCACGTCCTCATCTAAGAGCCAGGAGATTTACTGTCACAGACACTTTGCACTGAGAAACTCTGATACCCAGCTTTGAAGACTATACCACACACATCGCATTTACCTGCTGGGAGAAGAACCGGGCCATCAGATCTGTTCACCAAAACCAATGTTTTCTGCGATCAACCTTCTCCCTCTTTTAGACAATTGTGGCTGATCTGTGAAAGCTGCTCAGAGCAGAGGGTCATGCTCACTTCCAAAAAGTACAAGGTCCCTGCCCAAGCGCAAACCAGCTGTCACACACAAGCAAAGGGATGGTATACACGGTTGGGGGCAAGTGCCCTCAGAACTGGTTCTGACCCAGGCAGAGAACTGGCAGGACGCAAAGCTCTAAAATGACCTTCCTGACCTGTAAAGCTTGCTGGCCACCCACTGGGAAAGCTCAGAAGCAGTGACAGGAAAGAATCAGAGGAGAGGGAAGAAGAGGAGGTGCCAGACATCAAAAATGAGAAAACCCATCCCAGGCCCAGGTCATTTTACGGGGAGAAATGATTTGTTCCCCATCACACAGCTACAAGGAGGGTCACCTGTCATCTCTTTCTCTGTCTGCACCCAGTTCACGTATGATGAACCTGTATTTTCTAGTGTATTTTTTTTTAACACTAGCTACGACTCATTGGCTCTTTGCACTTGCTGTTCCATCAACCTGTAATGTTCTCCCTGGACACCAACACAACCGCTCTCTTCTTCACTCTACTCACATTATCAGCTCCAGAGAGGCCTCCCCTGGCCACACTGTCTAACACGGTCTGTCTTCATATTCTCACTCTCTGTCTCTCTCCCCCGCTTTGGACAGACAGCTTTTCTTCCTCTTCAGAGCACCTATTGCCTCCCGACGTTTTATTTTAAATGCTTTACTGGCCTCAGCCCATCATGACTGCCAGCCTGCAGGCTCCCTGAGAGGAGGGACTTGGATGTCTTGTCTGCCATAATATCCTCCATACCTGAACAGGGCTGAATTCAGCGCCTCAATGAATGAATGAACAAATGAGCAAATGAATGAATTCGAGCTCTTTTTCCAAAGGATAGGAAACTAGACCATTCCTGAAACAGCTACTATGGTCCAGTGTCTTCTAAACTTGCCTGATAAGTCATCTGCGATCCTTGTAAACAAACATATACCCCTGGTCCCTCTGAACCAGGCTCTCCCAGAAGGGGTCAGGGAGGCTGGGATTTGAATGAGCACCCCAGAGGATTCATATCTCAGAAAGGTTTGGGGATGTGGGACCAGCCAGGTAGAAGAAATGGGGTGCACAGAGGGTGCATGTGCAGGGCAAGAGGAGGGGGAAGAGAGACTTCAGCTGGGCCAGTGAGCCGAGGGGAGTGGGTGGAAGGTGTCACAGGGGCTGTCCCCACAAGAGTTTGGAGCCTGGCTGCAAGGGTGCGCTGATCCAGCCAGGTGTCTTCATCTCTTTATTTATATCTTCATACATCCCACAAAGGATCTGGGATTGGGCAAGCATTCACTCGATTCTGTCGTCAAGATGGAGCCCTTGAGTAACATCTTCAAGGCAAGGAATTACAAATGGGGTTTTGCAATTTTTTTTAATTGTGGTAACTTAAAATATACATAATATCTGTCTTATTTTTATTTTATATTTATATTTTATCATAACTATAAAATATTTTTTAAACTAAAAATGTATACAAAATAAAATATACATAACATAAAAGTTACCAGATTAACCATCTTTTAGGTGTACAGTTCAGTGGTACTAAGTATATTCACATGGCTGTCAACCATCGCCACCAGACTTTTCTTTATCATTGCAAACTGAAACGCCACCCTCTAAACACTAATTCTCGTGTCCCCTCTCCTTCCAGCCCCTGCTAACCACCATTTTCTATTTTCTGTCTCTATGGATTTGACTATTCCAGATACTTCATATAAACGGAATCATACAGGATTGTTCTTTTCTATCTGGCTTATTTCACTCAGAATGTCTTCAAGTTCCATGCATGCTGTAGTATGTGTCAGAATGTTCTTCCTTTTTAGGGCTGAATAATATTTCATTGTACAGATACAGCACATTCTACTTATCCAGTCATCCATCGATGGACATTAGGGTTGTTTCCATCTTTTGGACACTGTGAATAATGCTGCTATGAACAAGGGTGGTTCAAATATCTGCAAGTATCTGGTTGAGTCCCTGTTGGGATTTTGCTTTCTAAGGCATCTTACTGGGATGTGGGGTGTGAACCTGGCATGGGTCACTGAGGCTGCTGGGTGAGCACACTGGCTGGTGGCCTCCAAGTGGGTCCTGTGAGGACGGAAGTGGCCGTGGCTGTGCAAGCCATGAGCTGTGCCTTGCAGCCCGGAGTCTTCAGTCGGCTCTTAACTTGAACTAGGCCTCAGAGCAGTGAACCCAGGGGACAGACAAGGAGTTGGGAAGGAACGAAGCCCCTGGTGGAGTTTGGTTTTCAGAGTGAGACACATGAACTAGGTGGTAAGTGACCTGAGTCTGGGACATACGCTGTAAGAGCCCTTACTTGGAGACAGAGCTCAGCTCCCCAACTCATGAAGAAATTTCAGGCTATTGTGGTAGTAACCAAAAATACTGCTGAAGGTGACCCCAAAATTGTTTGAGAGGGCAAAATTGTTTCTTTAAAAACCCAGCGTGATTTCAAATTAAGCACAGAAAATGTCAAAGCAGGCCAATGTATAGACACAGAAAGTAGACTAGTGGTTGCCAACAGCCTGGGGTAGAATGGGAAGTGATGGCAAATAGCCATAAGGGCTCTTTTTAGGGTGATGGAAATGTTCTAAAATTAGACTGTGGTGATGGTTGTATAACTCTGTAAACATACTAAAATTCACTGAATTCTACAGCTAAAATAGGTGAATTTTATATGTAAATCATATCTCAATAAGGCTATTTGTAAAAATAGGTACAGAAATGTTTAAGAAAAAAACCCATAAGATTGGCATTTTCAAGATTTTTGACCTTTTTGAGATCTAGTTTGAAAAATCAATATGAAAGGTTTAATTGAATACTTCAACTTGAGATTTTAAGTTGAAGTCTTCTAAGTTTACATATATCGGAGCACTTAAGAAACTGAAGTTTCACCCTATTTCTAAGTTTAAAGTATTATATATATCATTTATATCATATAAGTATTTGTAAATCAGACAATTGGAGTACTCAAAAAGGGTATTAAATTTTAAATGCAATTCAAAATATTAAAAGAAGATGAAGTTTGTTGAAGGATCAAATATTAATCTAAGACTACCCTAAATATAACTTAAGACTTACAAGATTTGCGAGTAGAAGAGTAAGATTTTCAAGGCTAGCTTCCTAGATTTGCAAGCTTTTTTCCTATACAACTGTTACCCTCAATGACATAAAGAGGCTCATATGAATGGGGAATTAACAGAAACTGACAACTTCAGGCTGGTCTAAGGTAGGGATAGGGAGCCTGACTGTGGGATGAAGGAGAACAAGCCCTTACCCCAAACCTCAGCACCAATTCTGTTCCTGAAAACCCCGGAGGTGCTGGACAAATTCCATTGTCGAGAAACATAAGACCTTGGGGGAAAACGCAGCTCACGGAATTGAAATTGGCAAATAACCTGAGAAAGCTCTCATAAATTACGTTTTACGTTAATTTAAATTAAACAAGAGAGGTAGCACCGGTTATATAGATCATATTAATTATAGTCTACACACCTTGAATGGGTAATTATATGCACTGTACAGCTAATTTTCATTTTCCTTCTTTGCCTGCTGGAGAATTTCTACACTCTCCCCTGCAGTTTCCCTGGAATGCTTATAAATTTATTTTGCAGTGATGCAGATAATATGCCAAAATACTTGCTTCCCTCCGGCTGGTGCTCCAAGTCTGATTTTACAACTTGGAGACATTTATGTCTGCCTCTGGGGTTCCCCCACAGCTTCAGAGACACGGAATAATGTGGCTGCCTGAGAAGGGAAATACTCTGAATAACCTTTATTTAAGCTACTCAAGCATGGCGGGGCATTAACCCCAAAGCTACTCTCACCTCTCGATGACAGAAATCTGCTCAACTCTGTGCAAGATAATTTCACATGAATACTCTCGGGCTGTGCAGGACAACCCTGCCTCTTGCACAGGGTTCCATTCCTCCCAGCTACATGGACTCTTCAAAGGCCCAAGGGGTTGTCACCTATCCTTTCTTTTTCTCAGGGTCACCTGCGCAAAACTTGGGCACACCCAGGCTTCTGCATTCTTTCCCTTTCCTCCAACCTATCCTCTTAGAAGGCAGAAAAGGGGCCCTGGCTAAGACCATGGTATAGTGCATGGTGTCCCTCCATAATTTCAGGCCCACTCAGATCTCAGAATGGGACCTTATTTGGAAATAGCACCTTTGCAGATGTAAGTAGTTAAATTAAGATGAGGACATACTGGACTAGGGTTGGCCCTGAATCCAATGACTGCTACCCTATTAAGAAGAAGAGAGGAAAGCAAAACTGAAAGAACGAAACAGCAGCAGACTCACAGACTCCAAGGGACTAGCAGTTACCAAAGGAAAGGGGTTGCGGAGGATGGGTGGGGAGGGAGGGAGAAAGAGGGAGAAGGGGTTGCAGAGGATGGGTGCAGCCTCTTGGCCTTGCTCACCTGTCTGTAAAATGGGGCTAACAACATGCCCACTCAGAAAGGATGCTGTGAGAACTGAATAAATTAATCTAGGTCAGGTGTTTGCAGCAGCGCATGGCTGAGGGTGCTCAGTGAGCTGTAACTAACCACCATTCCTGATGCCCCCCACCTTCCAATCATTCCCCGAGAGAACACCTCAAAAGCCTCTTCTGCTCCAACAAGAAGACTCATTGTTATGTACATAACATATACACGTTTGTCTGTGGACACTAGATTACTCCCCGAATCAGAGAGGAACTGTTAGGCTGTTAGTGGATGGGAGGATGTGGTGAGAGATGACGGAGGTCTAACCATTTGGCTCTGCTCGAGATGAGGGGGAGGCACCTGCAGGGGCCGAATGGGGCTGATGGAGAGACAGTGCGTGTACCCTTCCTCCAGAAGAGAGAGCTAGGCAGAGACGACCTCCTACAACGAAAGACACCCTCACAGGAATAAAGAGCTGGAGCCTTCCGAGACAGCCAGCTACCCATCTACCCAAACCCATATTTTCATTTTCATATGTCTAGATGAGCTAAAGATGGGAAGTATCTTTTTAATTGTTCACTTGTGTTATTTTCTTCTGACATTTTTCTGGCACAAGATGCTAACGGAGAGAACACTGATTTTAAAAATCTCCCATAGGCACGATGTCACTGGAGCCATGAAGATGTTTACAGCCTTCAATTCTAGCAGGTTCCCTCTTGGGAAGTAACACCAAGGGAGTAATTCAACAGAAGCTAAAAAATTCTCTTCCTTGAGACCATCCTGAAATGTAAGTGTTATCATTCCCATTTTATAAATGACTAAACAGATTCAGGAATGTGTTTCCCCAAGTCACAGAGCTAGTGACTGACAGATTCTGTAGGCTGGCATGGCTGGTAAATGTTTAATATCTCAGAGTGTTATCAATGGAGATCTACCTGATACTGGAGAGGAGGGGAAGCAGAACAGACACAAAACACACAGAAATCACCATTTTGCAACTCTGGGTCCATCCCATCGTAAAATAAATAATGTGAAAACCTGGAAATGGGGTTTAAGTTACTTAGTAAAAGTAAGAGAGTGGAGCGAACATACCTGTCTGACATGGCGGGGCCAAAATGTTGACATCGAAGTATTCAAACACACACACCACAACAGCTGGACAGAGTGGCTGAGAGCAGGCCTAAAGGCTGTCAGGATTCCTGCTTCTAACCCTGGCTCCTCCAGCTAACTAGTTGCAAGTTTCTTAACACCTCCAGATCCCAGTTTTCTCACCGAAGAGATGAGAATAAAGAGACAACTTGCCTTAGAAGGTTATTAAGAGGATTACATGAGATGCAAGCACTGAGGGCACTGCCAGCCACGATTCTCAGGCACACGTGTTATTTTCATGTGCTTTTAATTTCTCTGCAACCAGGATACACCTTACAGTCGTAGCCTTCTTCGGTTTGATAAAACAGTAAACAATGATGGTGACGACGCACTGCCTGCATCCCTTCACAGATGATCCACCCGCCTCCATCCCCATCCCTCCTCTGGAAGCCCAAACCCTGGAAAGAGTGTGTTCCTGCCTTTTTTCTTTCTCTCTCCCTCTTTTTTCTCCCTCCCTCCCTCTTTCTCAATCTGCCGCAAGTTTAACACTTTGTTTTCCAAGCCAAGACAAATATTCTCAAGTCCAAACACCAGTTGCCTGCCACAGCATCCAAATGCCCCGCACCCCCTGGGGGCGAACCCCAAGCGGGGGTCCCTCAGGGGCAGGCAGGCAGCTCTGGGGCATCAGACCCCCTGAGGCAGCCGTGTGCCCAAGCCATTCATCACAACATCAGGGTCTCTGCCCTGGTGTCCTGGACCCTGGATGGCATCAGAAACCGCCACACCCGGTGTCAGGCAGACCGGGGCTGGGGGTCTGCAGCCCTATTAATAAAGACCTTCTATCAGAAGACCCAAGCCTTCTCCAAGTATCTGCCTCAGCCCTTACTGAGGCCAGAAATCCCCGTGTTCCTTTAAATCAATGGTTTCTAGTAACACTCTAATGTTTGGCCACTAAATCAAATAATAACCAGCTTTCTCAAGATTTGAAAAACCACAACATCAAACACAAATAGAGATAGAATTTTCTCAATTATCAAGCTTTTCTCTCATAAAACTTCGTTCAACATTTCAGACAGTTGTGCTTGAATCATGGGTAGATACATATAGATAACAACAGTATATGATATCTCAAAAATATTAATGTATCACCATGGCTTCCAGGTGACCCGCCACCTGACCAAGCTTGAGGTTACTCCTCCAGCAGAAGGTACAGGAGGTCAGCAGCCCTGGGAGCAGGACCCAGCGTCCGTAGGAGGGAGGACAGAGGAAGTGTGAGTTTTTAAGATGTTCTATCTACATGGAAAAGGCTAATGGGAGAAGTAGACCCCTGGATGTCTAAGGTTAACGGTGACTTCATAGAGAGAGAAATGGGGGCAGACCTGGGGGGGGGGGGCGGGGCACAGGAACAGCAGAGAAAGCCCTCTGGCCTTTCCCCCTTCTGATATCAATAAATGTCAACATTGACTCAAGGCTTCACTTTTCATGAGTGTGTTGGAACCTAAAATTCTAACCTGTTCACTCAAGCAAGTCACTGTAAGAACAATGAAAATCCCACTTCCAATCCAACTGAGCTTCTGAGGACTGAGCACCCATTTCTTGACAAAATCTTCTCAGTCCATCTACATCATAGAAGCAGAATACAACAAATACAGGGGAGAAAAAGAATTGAGTTTCCTACAATCCCAGGAAGCTTTTAGGGGGTGTGGAGCTTGGAGGCTTGGTTACTATCTGTCTACCATTCTCTGATTGTAACTGACACACTCACTCATCGTTCTCTCAATTTATCCACAATCTACATGTCTATAGTACATGAGGGTTTAAAACTCCAACTGATAATAAGAAATTGAGTCTCATGGTATTAGGAAACAGGCAGTCTAATGTCTATCCTAATCAATCTAATTAACGCCCTTTTTAAGTGTCCTGAATTTATTATACCAGCCTGTGCATATAGTCAAAGCTCTTGGCTGAGCAATATCAAAACTTCAGTCAGATCTAAAAACCCATCTTTACTTTCAATTTTCCTTTATACTCTGGCATAAGCTGGGACTCCCTTCCTTCTTAACGGAAACTGCAAGAGAAATTTTATTCCCCAAACCCATAATGTACAGGGGGAAAGTCACAATGATTTCTGCCTTCAATCCCCTAATGAAATAACTGAAGGATCTCGAAAGCAAAAGGCAAATGGTTTTATTCCAAAAGCACACGCTGTTTTCTTCAGATGTCCATCAGAAATGCAAGGAACTGGTTACTCTGAGCTGCTCTTACGTGACCATTGTCAGTGGTCTTCAACTCCAGCACTGGTCCTGTGCACCTCTCAATCAGCAAAGCCGGCAGAGAGTACGGAGAGGCCATCAGAAGCAGCAGGCGCTCACCGTGTGGCCTTGGCCAGCTAGGTCCTGCTCAACAGGATCCTTAAACATTCAGCTCGAATCCCCAGTTATGTTTGCCCTAAGGAGACATTCAAGTGACCAGGCGCCTCTTGAGCACAGCTGGCTGGGGACAGTCAGGCAGCAGAATCAGAGCCAAGAGCCTAAGGGGCACAGCCAGGGACACATCCACATACTAGCGGTCGGAAATGACCCACAGTGGAATATATGTGTTCTCTCAAAACATCCAAGATAAAACAGTAAAACAGCCCATTCCTGACATGGGAATGATAATAATAAATATCTGCTTAGCTGTCTGCCTGTTCCACTGGGCCTCCCACACTCAGCACGCTGATGAGGGAATGGAGGCTCAGGGACATAAATGACATGTCTGAGGGGCGCAGAGCTAAGTGGTGGAGCAGAGACTCAAACCCAGGGAAATCAGACTCACGTTCAGTCTTATTCCCTCTATGCAACAGTTGCTTCCAACACAGAAGTTTTAAGAAGGGAGGACAGGTTGTGCATTGAAAAACCATATTCACTGAGCAGCCACACTGTACTGGGAACACAGAGGTGAACAGAGCCCTCACTGCGCTCCAAGGCCCAGCAGTGCCTGCCATTCTTGATCGAGCATCTCTCCTGGTTCTTTACAGGTAACAGGGAAACAGATGCACGTAATCAGGCCCCTTACCAGGTACACTGGCACTGACTCATTGCCCCTTCCTTATGGCAGAGACTGAATTAAATGCCTTCTTGTATCTCCTGCTTTGAGTGGGGCTAGTACAATATAAGTCCTCAATAAACATTTAGTGGTTAACCAATTAATTAATCTGACTTTGCAGCTGAGACAATTGTATGTTACAAGGGCTCAGAACCTTCCTAGTTTTATTCACGAATGGGAGGGGTCTGGCTCTCACATGGTGGTCTCTCTGCAAGTAGTACAGCCAGCTTTCCATTGCCTCCTCAAAAGTCCCTATCACAGAGAGCTCTGTTGAGTTCTTTCTGTTTCTTATATCCGAATCACTTCCCAGGCTGAAAGGACAGTGACTAAATAATATCAGACAGGACTTCAGACTTCTGGGAAAGGATATGCCATGCCAGAAAGCTGATGACTCAATTTTCCACTTTTTAACCGGCTGTGCTGCCATCCTAGAGAGCGAGCCAATGTACCCAGGGCTCTCATCAGAACGGAGGCAGGGGTTCTAAAATGTAATCAGGAAGACAAAGATCTTAGGAAAGAAACTCAAAGAGACAGGTCTGCTCAGAAGCAAAGATTGATCCTACCCAAATATAGGAAAAATAAAACAGAGAAGGCACAACACATATAAATGAACTTGGAAAGACCTCCCAATGCAGGAAAACTTCTCTTTAGGTTTATCATATTGCAAGCCAGCTAGTCCACCAAGGCCAGAGTTCAAGGACAGGACAGTCTGATGAAGTGGGAAGTCAGTGGGCTAGAGACCAGGAAGCCAGTGTATTGGACTGAGCTTCTTACTAGCAGTTTGACCTTGGGTCTCAATATCCTCCTCTTTAAACAAGGGGTGTTACGCTATTTAAGATCCCTTCCAGCTGCAAAATTCCATACGTCTGTAACTCTCAGGCTACTGGTTGATCCAGGGTCGTCCCCTCCGCTGCTGTGAGGGTCACCAAAGTTTGTTGGCCGTGCGCTCCATCACCGAACAGGCCAGCTTTTGTAGGCCTCTTCAAAGCACGGTAACCACAAAAATAAACACAAATGCACCAAAGATGTAGATGGGTTGTGAGTGCTCTTACACTTATGAAGTCAGCAGTGTGAAATGTAGAAGGAGATTGTCTACAGATCTTTTGTTGGCGTGCAGTTTAAAAAAAATAACTCTCCTCTTAAATATAAAAAGACCCATTTGTTTGGTTCTCAACCACATGGGTCTTGAGCCGGCAGCATTTGAAACCCTAGTCCCGGTCATGACCGTGGGTTGCCTCTTGCATACACACACACACAGGAGGGGCACTTGGATTTTATACAGTTATCCTCTGTCCCACCAGGGTAGCAGGGGGGCAGGGGAAGTTGCCCTTGGCACTGACCAGACAATGAACTCATCATTCTGCCTGGCTCGGAATCAGAACTTGAGCATTAAACATAGCTCACCAGCAGCTCAGACTGGGGTTAGTCAGGAAATGGGGAAAGGAAAGTCAGGCATGGGAATGCTTACTAATAGGTAATAATTTACCCTATCAGCCCAATAACCCCCAAAGCTCCACTGTCATCTGAAAACAGTTATTAAGCACCTAATGTGTGCACAGCCCATCCTACTCTAGAGTATTCCAAAAGAAGCCCTCTAGATTGGGCTGTATGCACAACCATGTGAATGTACTTAATACAACTAAAAAGGGTTAAAGTGGTAATTTTATATTATGGACATTTTACTACTTTTTTTTTAAGATACACAAAAAGCAGTTAAGCTGCAGCCCTCAGACACACCTAATCGCCCTGATGCAAAACAGAAACAGTCAGTCAGTGAGCTATTTCCAGCATGGGCCCAAACTGGCTGGGGCTGATGATAATAGCCTCTCCCCTGGCCAAAGTAACTATGGTCTTTTGTTTTAAGCATCATACCTGGGACCTTAGAGTGAAGCCAAGTCCATTTCCACCCCTCTCGGGGTCTCAGTACTGAGACCTAGACCAGTGAAGGTTCTCCAACCCGAACGCCCCTTAGGACCACCAGGGGAAGGTCAGTGCAGGCCCCACAGTCAAGATCCTGATTCAACAGGCCTATCTCGAGGCCCAGGAATCAGCCCCTTTAAAAGAATCCGGGTGATCTGGGGTGTATTAAAGGGCCTGGGAACAACGGGCTAAACATAATGGGGTAGATGAACCAGATGCAGCCCTTGCGCAGGCTTCAGAAACACCAAAGGGCTGTGGCCACAGGGACCATGGCCAGCTCCTGCGCTCCAGTTAAGGTTGCCCGGTGCTCTTTTCTAACTTCAAGGAGGCCCTTGGCTTGGAGTCCTTGAACAAGTCAGGGCACAGCACGCACAGCGTACAGTTCTACCACCTTACCCACTGTGAGTGGACGGTCAGCCAGAACCAGAACACCCAGATTCCAGGCCCAACTCTTCTCCACTGCGCCTCAGTCTTCTCCCTCTGTAAGATGGGCCTGCAGATACCTGCTCGGGCTGCCCTAGGGCTGCTGTGCAGGGTCAGCCCTGTTCTCCCAGCCATGTGACCTTGGGCTCTTTACATTCCACCTTTCCAGACCTCAGCTTCCACATCTTTAAAGCGGGAATAAAAACGGTCCTTAGCTCAACAGCGTTCTCAGGAGGACTAAATGGGCTAATGCTAGAAAAGCACTTAACCCGAACAGTAATATGCACACAATGAATGCAAGAAGTTTAACTATGATCACATTATGAATATAATGCATGCAGATGAGCTTGGGAGGGAGCAAATCTAAGCGATGGCAGTGTTTTTTGCCCTTTTGTTTTTAAAAAAAAAAAAGGCCAAAAGGTGTGCCTGCATGCCATCCGCTCTGTGATTACAAATCATGGCCCTTTGGCTTGGAGGTGACAAGAGTTTTAGAGACGTCAACCCTTTTATTTCAAATGTGAGTTTCTCCTCTGTCCAGGCAAGAGGCCAAGGGAAACCTCAATAAATAATTATTGAGCACTGCTGAGGGTGGGAAGTGCAAGGGGCCTTACTGATAAAGGCCCCAACCTGCGGCTTACAGGGCCGCCTCCGTCAGAAGGGAGCCACACGGTGTCTGGGTGGTTCAGGCAGGAAGTCTGCAGACTGTCTTCCACCTCACCCCACCCAACGTCACCTGCCAGCCACAAACAACTACCCACAGATCTCAGAACACAGCCTGGAACTTCCATTCCTTTGAGTGGTGAAGCTGTTCCTGCTTCCAGAACTTTCTATGCCTTCTCAATTGCCTTTGCCTCAGCCAAGACCCTCTTTGCCCAGATTACCACTCCAGCTGTAGCTCATGCGTCCCTGCCCTGGGGAAGCCTCCCAGCTTTGATGCTATTATCCTATTTGTTTTCCCCAGAGCACTGACCACTACCTGAAGGGACCTCAGCACGGCCCCCTGCGCCTCAACATCACTCTCTAGGGGAGCCCTGTCCTGCTCACTGTGACAACAGGTACTCCGAAAATGCTTGCTGACTGAATCACACATCCCATTTAGGAGGGATATTCACCCAGGCACTCTGGGATTGTCCACTTCATACCTGAGGACCTGGAGTCACTGATAGTAATGCCTCCTTTCACTCTATGAAACGGCTGGGTTTGATGGTAAAGTTTACACTGCTGTGACAAGATGATACAGCCAGGGGTTGGGAGCCTGAAAGTTCTAGAATCGGACAAACTTTGGTATCTGCCCCAACCTGTCACTTCCTACCACGTGGGCTTCAACAAATCATGATCTTCCGATAAAAACTTGTAACATTTTACAGCAACTGAAAAACAGTGGGTATAAGCACTTGATACATGGCCCATAGTAGGCACCCATAAGTATTATTCTTAACAATAATAATAATGTTTATCCTCTTAAGACAGACTACGAAGTCCATCACCTATTAGCTATGTGACCTTGGCCAACTAACCTGTCTTCCTGGCCATTTTCTAATTTTCTAAAAGGAGAAGAAACTTCCTAAACTCACAGGGTTGTGGTGAGGATGAGATGAGATCATATGGGTGTCTGGCATATCCTGAGCGCTCCATAAACAGCCCCAAATAGTAACATCCATATTACTGCCTTTCCTCCCAAGTTCATGAGCTCCTTGAGGGCAAGAACCCTATATATTCAATGATAGGCGGAACCACATTTTTCTGGAAGGAAGGAAAGGAGTGGGCTCCTTTTTGGGGTCATCCACGCCCACGACCATCCAGCCTGACTCCTGATGTGAGAGCGAGGGTAGACGGGACACAGAGAGAAGGCGGGTGGCTTGGCTTGGTTGCACAGCACAGCAAAGGTAGAAAGAATTTGCTGGGAGTATGGAGAGTTCGCAGATGGCAAAATCCCCAGCTGCTCACACACCTACCAGTAGAGGGGGAGGCTTGTTAAATGTTAAAAATGAGTCAACTGGCTCTTTCTCAGAGGACAAGAACAACAAGGAAGTCGTGATAAGGAGAGGGATAAACAGGGAGTGGGTGAGGGAGAGAACTAATGGGCACCTGAGCCCAGCTCTTGTGAAACTTAACCCCTTGTGTGTGGGGGTGGGGAGGGGGCTGGAGGTAGGCCACTGCTTTAATTTAGAGCCTCCCAAACGGGCTGGATCACAGCCTCGCTCGCAGATGCTCATTTCATAATCCCTTGACACCACAGGGGAGATCAAACACGGGGTGTGTGGGTTTGTAGGCTGTCAGATATGTCAAGACCGTTAACCGTTTCTAAGTTTAGCAGTTGGGCACAACACGTTGTGGAGCTGCTCCTACGGCCAAGTGCTTCGACTGCAAAGGGTTTCTTTCGCAATCTTGTGCTCTTCTGCCAACTGCAAAATCAGATTATGAAGCAGTAAAAGGAGGGCTGCACTGAGCTCTGGACCTCAGGGGGGAAAGCCCAGCGTTGGGGCCCCCTGCACAAGGTGGCCGACGGAACCCGTACCATGTCACCTTCAACGCCATGACTTACCCCCGGTGGCCCATGAGCTGGGCAGGCGGATGGATAAGGTGCTACTTGGGCACCTTGGAGGCACCCAAAAAATGTGGTCCCCAAATTCCCAGCCTAGAGTGCCGTCCACTTCATTATCTTCTTATCCCAAGCTTAACATGTCAATTTCCAATTCATCCAGCAAGACTGCTGGGCCCTCAGCTGCCTAGGATGCGCTCAGCCACAGGGCTACATGTTAGGGAGACCACCAAACGGAATCAGACATCCTCTGAGCTCTTCTTGAAGTTTTAAAGGTAACTGCCCAGAACAGAAAATTGAGAACATAAGAGAGACTGGTCTGTAAGCACACTGTCTGCAAGTCCTGATGACGGCTCCTTTAAATAAATCCAGGAGCTTCTATTTGTCCTGTGACTTTTTTTTTCATTCAGAACATAAAACATTCTGAAAAACTGAGGGGTCTCCTCCACTGAGCTCTTGTAACTAAAATGGTAACCCCAGGAGAGTTCTCTACCCCTAGAACTTCTTCCCCCAGAATAACTAAATAAAGAAGTCTGTCTCCGTTTGTTTTATGAACCAGTAGTTTTACTTATGTGTGTGGAATATGGAACCAGACTATTGAGTTTCAATCCTGGCTCTGTGACCCTAGGCTGGTTACTTAACTCCCCGTACCTCAGTTTTCTCATCTGTAAAATGAGAATAACAGTAATACTTCTCAAGACTGTTGCGGAGATTAAGGAGCCTTTTAAGTATTTCTTTTATTAAGTAAATAATAAATGTAGCTGCATACATAAGATAACCATTGCCTTAAAGAGCCACTAACTTACTTATATTTTTAAAATCTCCAAGGGTAGGTTTCAACTTTTACTTTAGAAGTAGAAAAGCAGTAAAAAATACCAGTTAAGAGCACAAACTATAAAACCACGTTGCCTGGGGCTGAATCCTAGCTCTGCCTCTTACTTTCTGTGTGACCTTGGGCAAGTTACTTGACCTCTCTGAGACTGTTTCTTTTATCTATAAAATGGAGCTAATATTGCCCTCAGGTTTAAGTGAGTTAATAAATGCAAAGCACATAGTAAGTAATGGCAAAGTATGACAGTTTGCTGTTTTCACTGTATTTCTAGGGGAGGTCCCATCGGTAAATCCCACAGCTACATTTATAAAATGTCACAGTGACATTTGAAGTCCCAGGAAGCAACTAGATAGCCAGCCATGAGCCACTCTCAGCCATCTTAACTCTGTTCAAAGTACTGAATAATAGTTCATCCATAAAGGTGCAGCAAACAAAATTCAATTAAAATTGGCCTGGCTTGCTGCTCAGTCCCCCTGTTCCCATACTGCAGCAGCTATGAGGGCTGAGGGTGGGGACAGACAAAAGGGCTGGCAAACATAGATGCCTCTGGCTGTCCTGTGGCAATAGCAGCTGCCGGACAGCAGAGCAACCACCAACTGCAGGAGAAGACCTGACTCGTTCCCCAGCCAAAACACCAAAGCATCCGTGAGGATGCAAAGCAAGGAAACCCCAGCTCTAAACAGCAGCTCTGGTCACGGGGCCTCACCCAACTTTGAATCCATATACTGGTCTTTCCCCATGGTGACCTGCCTTGGGAAGCCACAAATGCATGGACAGGCGTGGCCGCCAAACCTTCCACACAGCTCGTGGTGTGGGCCAGGAACCCCACTCACCACCTGCAGAAGTGAGGCCAAAGATCTGCAGGAGAGCTGGCACCCAAGGAGAATCTGGGACTGTCTCCCAGGGGACGTAAGACTGTGTGCGTGAGCGGTGCCATGGGCCATCAGCGGAGGGACTGCTGGGTGTGTCCTGGAAGAGAAGTTGGCTCTTCAGGAACACCAGGAACTGGAGAAGGAGATAGGAAAAGAGAGGCAATGCCACAGCCCCAGGCTCCCAGGGAACACCTTCTATCCAGAGACAAACCACTCATTTAAAACAAACCTTTCTCTGCCTCCTAAGAAAGGACTGAATTTTCTGCCAGATCTGATTGAAATTCAAAGGTATTTTGTAACTGCACTTCCCTGCCTACCTAAAAATGTCCCGACTTGTCAGTCATCCTCAATCACAGATGCATTTTGCCTGTTCCACGTGACGTGGCTCAGACTCACACAGCTCTGTTCCCCAAAGATTTGTGTGCAGCTGTAACAAGGCTGGCTTAAGAGGCTATGATATTTTATCAGTGTGATGGCGTACTTTACTCTTTAGGGACATCAGCAAATTTTGCCTCTGGTGAGAATTGGTCCTGATGGAGAATCTCAGATTTAAAGGAACAGGAGGAAAAAAAAATTGTGTGTATGTGTACATGTATATATACATATAAATACATGTGAACACATATGTGTATGCACATGAACTTTATAAGTGTACAGGTGTGTTTACATGTGTATATGAGTGTATGTTTTAGCCCACATAACAAGAAGACCTGCCTTGAGCTGGATACTCGAGGCTCTTGGTCTCAATTTCTCTAACTGCACAGGCACGGGGTTTCTCTAGCTCAGGCACCGTGGGGCAGAATTTCAAGGCTCCATTCTGGTTCAGACGGAGAGAGGCGCTGGGATCCACTGGGAATGGCCTATGTTCACTAAGGAAAGATGGGAGGTAGGTTTGCTGGCATCTGGATCAGCTCAAAGGACGCTCTTGATAGTTTTAAGATCCAAGACAATCATCTGAGCCCCAAATAGGATATCTTAGAATCTCTAAAGGCCTATTAATTCAAATGCTCTGAGCACTGAGTTATAAAAGCCACTCTCATGGGTTTGAAGCAGACCCTTTGCTGCAAAGAGAAAAAAACTGCTGTTTGCGTTGAGAAGATCCTTTCCGCACGTGATCCCACAAGCTCCCTGTAAGCACGTGCTACAGGCCCCCAGGTGGCAGTCACGAGGTGTCTCGGCCTGGATCTAGTGGGATGGAGGAACCGTTCCCAGCATTTTTACACAGCTGTTGAGTCACAATAATAACTTTTGTGAAAGTCTAAAATTATTTCCATTATGAGCAGCTTTCACTTTACAGACAGACCCCTCCACCCATGCAACTTAAAAAAGGAGAGGAAAAAGGGGAACTTCACACAAGTGACAATAATGACTTTTATGGAGTTTGAGACAGAGCTTAGAAGAGGGAGCAGAGAAACCTCAAGACCTGTCTGTGAGAACATTCTAGATTCCCATTAGAGTGGTGGCACTCAGAGCCATATGTTAAGGTCACACCGCCAGTGAATGGCTTCCAAGCCCTGTTGTTCTACTACAGTAATGCCAACTGGATACACCACAGCGGGCCCAGGGGTCTGGACTGTTGATAGGCCTCTGAAGTGAAATCAAAGAGGATGCACAAAGAAAAATGAATGTGGTTTCCACACTGCCCGTCCCATTCCCCCAAGACTCTGCAAACATGGGTCTGGGGGTTTCTGTCCCAACTCCTTGGCAACCATTTCCATTCCTCCCAGCTTGCCCAGTGGAGGGATATGTGACAGCTGCTGGAGACACGAATGGTATCCTGAACTCCTTTATCTCTAAGAGATGGTCTAGGGACCAGCCCAATATCAAGGGACTGCTGAGAAGAGCAACAAATTACCAGCTTCAGAGTTGCCCTCTGGGCCCTGGCATCTCATTCACTCGCTGCCCTCCCCTGCCCCCTCACCCCACCCTCCCCTGTCCCTGACTCCGCGGAAACTGGTGGCCAGGAGTCTTGCTGCTGGGGGCATTCTGAGGAGGCAATTTACTAAATTGCTGAAACGATGGTGACTGCACAAAGCAGTTTCTAGAGTCCCGTCCAGGATGGAAGTTCAGACTCATCGGCAGCTGGTTCTGACTAACACCACCTTTCACCACCAGGAAGCCTCACATACCCACCATCAGAGGGCCCCCCTGGGGGTGAAAGGCAATATCTTATTGGGGAGAAAATAATAACATTGGCAAAGGGTCACTGATTCCTGTCTCAGACAATTCTCCATCCCTAGGCAGACCTGGGGAGAAAATGAGCAATATTTGATGGGACTTAATGTGGAGGGGGAACTGGGCTCCAAAAGCCTTGAGCGGTCAAGGGCAACAGGGACACCATGATAAAAATAGCAGTTAAACATTTTACACACTTACTATACACTGGGCCCTGTGATTCAGACTTCAGAAGCACTGTCTCATCTAAACCTCCCACGAACACGAAGGGGTAAGTACTATTATCCCTCTTTGTAGATAAGGAACTGAGTCCAGGAGAGTCGGTGACCTGCCCAAGGCAACACACTGTTAATTCATTCCTTCCACACGTATTTCCTTCCCATGCGCTCCAGGGCCCTGCACCAGGGCGGGAGCCATAGAGTGGGGCGGCTGGGATCCAAATCTAAGCATTCGGATACTAGATTTAATGCCCCAGGTAGCCACATCCACAAAGGAAAACGTCAGTCAATTGAGCCAGGAAGACGCAGGGGGAGGGCCCCGGGGGAACACAGGCCTAGCCCCCTCTGGTCTGTGGAGCTGCAGGAATGGTGGGGGCCTGGAGGGAGATCCAGCCCTGCTGGACAGTGTTCCAGGAAGGCAGGGCCTCCGTCCTCTCTGAGTCTGCCTGGTCCTTGAGCCTCCTCAGTGTCTCCACATAATAGGATCTCAGCCTCCACCCACACCTCAGTGGCATCAGGCCCCCAGAACTCCCCACACAGCGGGTAGCCAGGAGCTGATGGTAGAGGCAACCAGGCACTCAGTCTGTGAGAAGTGTTTGCCTGCCTCCCACATTTCAAAGACCGGCAGAGCCTACATTGGGTCCTTCTTGATCCACAGCCCCACCCACACACCAAAGAGCCCCATTTGCATGCAGTAAAGACCACCAAGCACAAACACCCACCCTACTTCCACAGCCCCAGAGCCAGGCCACACCATGCCTGAGACAGGTTGGGTTTATTTGCAGTCAGTTAATCACAGAGGAAATCAAGTTCTGGGCAGCCAGTTAAACTTGTAGAAGAAAAGCCCATGATGGTGACTGAAGAATCTGTGCATAAAGCAATGGAGGCAGTCAAGGTAAACAGAAAATGTTTTAAACTTACAGTATAACTTGAGAAAGACAAAAATGAATGAGACAAAAATATCTGAGCATTTTTAGGAGCACATGATCCCATGAAGGAGTATGAAAGAATTATAATGGTAGAGATAATAACATTTTGATGTTTTACTTCATGCTGAATGTGATCTAAACTTATTAGATGCTGTCAATCCCCTTAAACTTCCCAGCAACCCTCTGTGAAGTGGGTTCCATCATGCCCACTTTATAGCTGAAAGATAGAGGTGCCAAAACGTGAAGGAAATGTACAGTGGAGAGCCAGAAATGCCTCTCTCATCCATTCTGTGTGTCAAGAAGGTGCCAGAAAGCAGATGCGCATTCTCTATGAGTTGTCACTTCAACAGCCTATTTGAAGTGTGAGAATTCAGTGTAACAAAGCAATGTTCCTTCTCATGCTCCAGTAAGGTGTCTAAAGGTGTATCCTGGGTACAACTTAGCTGTGTGACCCTGGGCAGGCCAGGTAACCTCTCTGGTCTTTAGCATCCTCATCTGTTAAGAAGAGGCCTGGACTAAATAATGCCCAAAGCCCCCTTGAGCTCTAAAATCCTGCAACTAAACCAGGACACAATAACTTTCACTGATTTATAATTATAATTAATCTGATACCATTGAGAAATATGCATATGATTCTGAATTCTGAACACACTAAACCTGACCAGTCTGTAAATAGGGAAGCTGTGAGAAGTGTTTCTGCTCAGTGAAGTTCTGTTCTGGTCCAGGCAGCGCTGGAGACGGGCAGGCCCTGGCAGGCCAAGTGAAGGCTCTGGCCCCTACCTGGGGCCCTGCACTGTTTCCTGTCATAATAACTCAGGTGCAGGGCGAGGATGGTCTCATTTCCATTTGTTTTCATAGAACTACAGGCGATCCCAGAGGGATTCAGTCTGAATCCCATGGTGATGTTATTTCCTAATCATATCCATCCACCTGAAGCTGGTTCTCCTGGCCCCACCCCCTCCACCTCAGCCTGACCGCATGCCACCGAGAGGCCACCCTGCAAAGCCTGCTTCTGCCAATGCATTCCACTCTATGTAGCCAATAACACAGAAGACCATCAGGAAAAGCCTCAGAGCCACCCCCCACATCAGCAGACTTCCTGGAAATGAGGCCCCAAGAAGGGACGGCGCAGAAGCAGCACCAGAAACTGAGCAATAGAAGCTACCCAGAGCATGCACTCTGGGGGCCGACAGACTCTGGTTCAAATCCTTCCTCTGGCCTCTCTAAGCTTCAGCCTCCCAGTCTCAAAAATGGGCCTTAGGAGACTGATGGGAGGATCTAACTGGAAATGGTATGCGTGAAGCACAGTGGCTGACACCAAGCAAGCCTTTGAAAACAGTAACAAAAAAGCCCAGAAAATGTGGGGTACTATTTCCATCAGACTCCAGTAGAGTAAAATCATTTCTATTTCAAGGTTTACAAATATGTTTTATTTTGCTATAGCAGAGACTTGTCCCCGCAAAAGCTGATCTCAACTTCAATCACAGGATCAGAAAGCGAGTAGGCACTCAGGCACCTAAATTAAAAACAAGATTTCTCAGCATCCCTTGCAGGGAGAATTAGGCCACAAGACCCAATTCTGGCCACTGGATATGAGCGAAAGTGCTGTCAAATTCTAGGACACGCCAGCCTTGAAGGGATACAAATGTGGTACAGAGCCATCTAGGGCCATGTGGCTGCGGTCAACACTCAGGGACCGCAGAACAATAAGGTGGAAGGAATCTGGGCCTCTGGCACATGGAGCTGCCATGTCAGGATGGTTTGGCGAGAGGTGAACTTCCATCTTCTGTAAGCCACTGTTATTTGGGAAACCTGTAACAGCAGTCAGAACTATAAACCAATACACTCACGTTTTCCCACCCAATCCTCACAAGGACAGGGTGAGACTGATGGAATTATCTTACTTATCGTGCACATGGAGAAAGGTCCACAGGGAGGTTAATCTGTCTAAAGCCGCACAGCCCCAAAGCAGCTGAGCTCCAATTTTGGGGGTCTTTTTCGAGATTATGGGACACTCCTGCTCTAGGCTCTGTCCCTAAGGGGCACTGCTGACCACAGCAGAATTCAATCCACCACACATCTAGAGTGCCATCTAGTACCTCTGCTGTTCTGCCAAGTCCGCGATACACAAGGATGTAAAAATATGGCCCCAACTTCAAGGAACTCATGGTTTAATAGAGAGGTTATAATGTAGGACACATACCTTCCTTTAGAATAGTGGTGACAGTTTAGGAAAGGTTTCCTTATTTATTATGGATAATCCAAATGAGGACATCAGCAGTAGAAGCAAAGCTGTAGAGGTTTAGTAACTTACCCAAGATCACTCAGGAAGGGGGTGAACTGGAACTGAGCCCTTATCTTCTTCTAAGCTCAAATCTGGTGTTGCTTGGGCCACCTGACTATAAAGCACCGTGATTACTAGTGTTGTCTGTCTGCTGAGGCACGACCATCCCTAGCTACCCCTACCTCAAGATGCATTCCCAGTGTTAATCCTTGTGGGAGTTTTAATTCACCACATACAAGACAGAGTTCCTCCCAGAAGCACCATGAGCCCCACCAATGGCTCCACCAAACCTTCCCAGGTTGAACTCCTAGATTAACTCCAAGGCTATGCCTCTGTAAATACAAGCAGCAGGTAAACTGCAAACAGAGTTGAGTAGAATAATATTAATACAACTGCTCTTTTTCCAATACTAGCTCAGTTTTCTATAGACCCCTGGTATGTCGAGACCACTGCTAACCTAGATTACAAACACCCAACCTTGACCTTTAAGACCCTGAATGATCTAGCCCTTGTCTACCTCTCCCACTCCACTCTAGCCATACCATTCCTCTAACACGCCAAACTCATTGCCACCCCTTGGCCTCTATCTTTGGTGTCCCCTAAGACTTCAAATGGCTTACTCTTTTACATCCCTTAAATGTTTGCTAAAAAGTCACATCTCCAGAGAGGACTTCCTGAACACCCCTTCCAAAACAGGTTCTCCCAAGCTCTGTGCCCTAACCCTGCTGTATTGTCATTCTTTATTACTCAGAATTATTTAGCCTGGATGTGTTTATTCACTGACAATCTGTCTTCTCCATCCATATCATATAGAAACCCCACGAGAGCGGGGACTTTGTTTCGCTCGTTGCTGCATCCCTAGGGTCTAGAATGAAGCCTGGCACACAGTAAGTGCTCAGTAAGTATCTGCAAACTGAGTGGCTAAATTAATGTGTTGAACATCTACCGCATGCCAAGTACTGTGCAAGATTCTGAGGACACAGAGATTTTAAAACAAGCCAACAAGGCTGTATTCCTATTCCTGAGTTCACAACTGAGAGGAGATTGCAGACAGGTGTCCAAGCCCAGCAGTGCCAGAAGAGAGAGCACCTGTGATGTTCCAGAAGCACAGAAGAGGGAGCACCGACCCACCCCACCCTGCTGCTTGACACTGAGGAACCACAAGCCCACCCCACCCCCAAACCTGGATAGGTCAGCCCTGCCCTCAGACACATACTGTCCACTTGTGGGAAACAAAGGTTTCACACTGACGCTAGGCAAAGAAACTAACGGCACTGTTTCTTTCTGTTGGGTATGTGCCTAGTCTGCATAGGAAGTAGTCATCCACACAGAAGCTTAAAACCATTTTTTTTAACTTGTCCCCGTTTTTTAAGTTGAGATATAATTGATATACAACATTATATGAGCTTCAGGTGTAAAGCATAATGATTTGCTATTTGTATGAATTGTGAAACAATGGCCACAGTAAGTCTCGTTAATGTCCATCACCACCCAGTTGCATACTTTCTTTCTTGCAATGAAAACTTTTAAGACCTATTAACAACTTTCAGATACACAATACGGTACGTTAACGGCCACCACCATGCTGTGCATGGCATCCCCAGGATTTATTTATTTTTTACCTGGAAGTTTGTACCCTTTGATCCTTTTGGTATCCTTTGTACCCTTTCATCCACCCCACCCCCCAACCACTTACCAGCATTTTTTAAAAGTCTCAGTGAGAGATGCTCCTGGCACCTGATGACTTGGAATGAGGAGTTTGTGTCTAGTGGGAGAGGATGATGGCACAATGGGATTGATTTTACACACTTTGGAGGGGGCTGGGGGAGAGAGAGGACAGGCCTGACAGCCCCCGTCTACAGGAGACGGGACAGATGGGGAGGCTGCAAACTGCTGCACAGGCTCAGAGAGCCCGGGAGGCCCACCCCAGCGCGCCGGCCAGCTGGGACCACCAAGTTCTTCCCTTTGTTTCCCAAGGCTACTGAGAAAGGTACAAAAACACAAGCAGACGCTTTGTGAGAGCTGGGACTGGAATACTGATGAGGGGCAGTCATTGCACACCCCCATGACAGGAGGCCAGAAGCTGCCGCCGCCCAGCGTCAGGAAAGCCCTCTCAGCAAGTCAAAGCTAGTGCTTTCCTGGCCCCGGTGGAACTGCGCCGGCCTCCAGCTCTGGGCCTCTGGGCCTCTGCGCAGGCTGTCCCCACCCCCGAAACACCCTCCCTACTTTCTTATCCCTCCACATCCTCTCAGTCATCAAGACCACCACTCTCAAATCCTTCTCTGACTTGCTGCAGCCTGCACTAATTTAGAATCACAGAAACCTTGGGAAGTTAAGAGCCAAAAGGAAGCTTTGAGATTAAGGGGTCCAGTTCCCACATTCTCTAGGAGATGAACCCGAAGACCATGAGGTGGAATGACTGGCTTCCACCCTCTCCCCGAGGGCTTTCCTCCCACTGAGCTCTCTGCTCCTCCTAAGGAAAGTCCACTCCTCTCCTGGCTCCAATGCACTAAAAAAAAAATATTCCCTCCTTTCCTGCCCTCTGCCTTCTAAAATCCAGCCCTGCCCATTTGACTATTCCTCTCCGGTCCACCCCCAACCCCACCCTTGATCAGTACCCTGGCTCAGGCCCTGCTCAGCTGCCCCCCAGCTGTTGGCACCCAGAGTCCTTTCTTGTCCCTGCCCAACGCATCCTCCACCCACACTCACCCTGCCCACCCCCACCCCAGCTTCAGATCCTCAATGGCCCCCACTGCCTAGCATAGGACTGAGTCCTAAGTCCTTAGCAGGGCCCATAAGCCCTCCAGGGGCTGACCTCCCCAGCCTCAAGACCCCCAGTTGTGGCTGAGCCCCCCCCCCTCTCTGTGCCCATTCCCCCCCTCCCCATGCCCCCACTATTCTGGTTGAATTGCACCCCCCACCCCAACCCAAAAAAAAATCTGTTCAAATCCTAACTGCTGGGTATCTGGAATATGACCTCATTTGCAAAGGTCTTTCCAGATGTAATCAGGCTAAGGCGAGGTCATACAGGAACAGGGTGGGCCCAAATCCAAGGACTTCGGTCCTCTTATGAGGGAAATTTGGACACAGAGACATGCATAGAGGGGGACAATGTAAAGACAACATCCAGGGAGAACATGGAGACAGAGGCAGAGATTGGAGAGATGGGTCTACAAGCCAAGGAACACCAAGGATTGCCGGCAACCCATACAAGTGAGGAGAGAGTCAAGGAACAGATCCTCCCTCGAAGGCTCCAGAAGGAACCAGCCCTTGACTTTAGACTCCTGGTCTCCAGAACTGTGACAGATGCTATCTAAGTCCTTAGCAGGGCCCATAAGCCCTCCAGGGGAAAGCCATCTAGCATGTGATCCTGTTACAGCAGCCCTAGGAAATGACCCTGCCCCACACCTGAACTCAAGGACTACATAGAGCCCCTCCCTCCAGGCCTCTCACAACCTCTTAGCTGGGTGCCCTGGGAAAGGGGGGCTCATCTCAGCTCTGTCACCTCTCAGCTGAGTCGCCTGGACAGGTTCCTTGTGAGCTCTGAGCCTCAGTTTCCCCTCTATAAAATGGAGCACCATGTTATCTTGGGGAATCATTGATCATACACATACCTAATTTGCATAGAAGATAAATAAGTATTAGCTGCTAATGCTATGATTCCGCTTCCTGGGAGGGCGTTCTTGTCCTCCAAGTGCACAGCAGGATCTTCCCCTGCACAACCCACCCAAGATGCCGATGAGCAGAGCTGCCCCTGCCAAGCCCTCCAGGGGCGCCTTTGGGAGCACTTCCCCCCTTCCCTGTCTCAGTAATCCCTCTTCCTTAGGGCAAGGCTCCTTCCCAGCCCAGCAGGCTGTGAGAGGGTCCCAGACCCCCAGCCCAGAGGGCAGCAGAGAGGCCGGACCTCCCCAGAGGCTTCCATTTGCTGTGAAGGACGGGCTCCTCGCCAGCTCCATCTGCCTCAGGGACAAGCTGTTTAATGGGGCGAGTTGGCTCCAGGGAAGACAGGGAATTTTAATGCTTCCAGACACAGCAGACGGAATCTGGTCTTCCAGGCATTACCCCGGAGGGCTTAGAAATTATACAGCCCAACCTCTACTCCACACGTGAGCTCAGACAGCTGGGTGACCCGTCCACAGCTGGTGAGTGGTATTTAGTTCCAAAACTAGGACAAGCTGTCACTCTGAGTCCTACTAAGATCAGCATTTTTTTATGGAAATTCAAAATATGTAGAGAGAAAGACAGGGAGTAAGGGGTAAAGAGGAAAAGGAGAGGTGGGTACCTCCAGTCTAAAGAATGAATGGAAGATTTCTTCCTGGGTCACTCCTGATAAGTGGCATTTACCCCCAAGTCTAAAAAGAGAAAACCCTATTACAAAAATATATTTCCATCTCCTAGAGGCCAAGTCCTCCTTACCCTACTAATCTTTAATCCCCACTATTCCCATGGATACTCGTTTTGGTGGGGTCCCATAAAAGGGAGGGACAATGACCCTGATGTAGTGACATCAAAGGATCAGGGCCCCCTGCTCTCTCTGGAGAACAAGCTGCAAGAGAGCAGAACCCCAATCACCAACTGCCTCCCAATAGCACTGGGACTGGCATTCCCTACCCCCTGGGCTTAGCATTAATGAAACACCCTAGAGGTGGGCCTGAGAAGGCCCCTGATGACACTGAACATACTTGCCTCACACACATTCAATGGACAGACAAATGACTCGGTGAGTGGACCAATGAATGAAATAGTTCTGACAGCAAGTTTAGAAACCGGGTTTTCCCGTAACTCAGTTACCCACCTCCCACCAGCCCCAGGGCAGCCTCAAGCCCCTCTTTCTCCTAATTCTGCAAGGGGAAAACAATGTCACAGTAATTGACTGGCTCAGGATCTACACTTGTGGTCTTGGCTCAAGCGCCTGTGGAACCCTGACTGAGCCATGTGGGGTCAGCAGAGGAGGCCCTCGAGGGCAGCTAAGACAGGTGATTCCAACCTGTTTTTAAGTCACAGAAGTCTCCATCAATCTTGGGCAGAAAAGGCAGTATCAGGCCCAGACTGAAGCACAGCTGCTCTGGTTGGGGGCAGAGATGCTCACCTCCCCCTTCCTCGCCAGTAGCTCCTGGATTCCTCCGTGGAATCTCAGGTTCACCGGCACCCACGTGAAAATTCCTGATCTTGTTTTCTGTGTCAGAGCAAACAGCAGGCTAGGGCAAGGGACACGCTCCTCA
Organism: Manis javanica; assembly: GCF_040802235.1. NCBI lineage: Eukaryota > Metazoa > Chordata > Mammalia > Pholidota > Manidae > Manis > Manis javanica. Next base: position 103,095,022 of record NC_133165.1, on the reverse strand, counting down.
CCAGGAGTGGTAGTGCCAGAGACGGAGCCCATGTACCCTTGTTCCTGGCCCATTCTCATCTCCAGTCACTCTGCCAAATTCTAGTCGGCCACAACCCCCAAGAACGGCATTTCCTCAACAGTACTTGGTCCATGTGCTGCTAGGCCCTTGCACGTGCCCTTCCCTCTGCCTGTCTTGTCCCTCCTCCTGCCTGTGGTGAACAGACTCTAAGACAGCCCCCTGAGCCCAAATCCTGGTATTCACAGCCTTGTGTGAGCTCCCTTCCCCCTGGAACGTGGGCTAGCCTAGCAGCTTGCTAACTAATGCAATACAATAAAAGTGAGGAGACCTCACTTCTCTGGTTATGTTACAGAAGATTGTTTCTTCCGTTTTGCTCTCTCACTCTCGCACATGCTCCCTCCCTCCCTCTCTCTCTCTCTCTCTCAACGGCTTTGGTGAAGTGAGTAGTCATGTTGTGAGCTGCCCAGTGGAGATGCCCACGTGGCAAGGAACTGAGGGCAGCCTCCACCCAATAGACAAAAGGAACTGAGGCCAGGAGTCCAACAGCCTGCAAAGAACTGAATCCTACCTGCAACCACATGAGCTTAGAAGTGGATCCTTCCCCAGGTGAGCCTTCTGATGAGACCCCAGCCCTGGCTGGCATCTTCACTGCAGCCTCTAAGATACCCTGAAGCAGAAGATCATCTAAGCCATGTCCATGCTCCAGACCCATAGAAACTATGAGATAATAAGAATGTGTGGTTTTAGGTTGCTAAGTTTGTAACAATTCATTACAAAGCATTGATAACTAATACACTGCCCTAAGAAATTACTGCTTGCTTTTTGAAATTCAGCTCAAAGGGCACTTCCTTATGTGAAGCCTTCCCTTAAGTTAGGCATTCCCTTCACCTCCATCACCATTACCAACATTCTCACCATCTTCATCATTACAACATTTCTTGAGGGCCTACTCAATGCCAGATACTGTGCTTATGCTTTACATCTACTAGCTCATTTAATCCTCACAACAAATGTATAAAGGAAGTACTATTACTTAACCTCCTTTTACTAATAAGAAAACTGAGATCTAGGGAGATTTCAGTAACATGGATTGGACTCCACCTCATCTATACTGGTAACTCTTTTCTTAACTCTTTTTCAACACCACCATTATAACTAGTTACTGACTTTGCTGTTACTCCATCTTTTCAGCAGTATCTTCAAGGATTGAAATTCTGATCTTTCATGTAATTAATTTCCCTGAGCACCTAATTTGTGCCAGGCGTTCTGGTAGGCACAGCTGAGGGTATAGGAGAAGAGATGGCAGGGAACAAGACAGGCAAATGCACCTTCTTTCCTGGAGCTCATTTTCTAATGGACAAAGACAGAAAAGGAATATGAAACAAGATCACCTCAGAGGAATGGAGAAATGTAAGAGCTAAGTCAGAGATTTGGGGAGCTACTTGAGGTTTGGGCCATTGGGGAAAACAAAGTCTCTCTAATCTACTGGCACTATCACGGAGACGAATGAAAAGAAGACAGCCGACCCAGAGGAAAGGCATCTGGACAAATGGGAAAGTAAGGCCCTGGGGTAGGAACAACCTCTGTGTACATCTTGTCACACCAAAATGACAGGCAGTCTTAGGCCTGGCAACTCAGGGTGTGGATCCTGAACTAGCAGCAGCATTAACCAGGAGCTCGTTAGAATACAGAATCCCAGCCCAGCCCAGCCCGGCCCCACGGAATCCCGGTCTGCATGTTAACAAGACTGCATGGTGATTTGTATGCACATGTAAGTTTGAGAAACGTTGGTCTCCAGCACTTAAAAACTGCTTGTTGAATGAATGCATGCCCTACAGATCAAGTTTACAATCCCATCTGCAATTCTCACAGCATCCAGACAGCTTCCCCAACCAAGATATGGGGGTGTGTCAATTTCACACCCTATAAAGCAACTGTCAGCAGAATGAGAAAGGAAACCACCAGCCCACTTCAGCATCAACTCTCCCAACAGCTGCCCCTACCCGAGTCTTCCACAGCCTCGGTCTCCCTCAACCTCTCACTGCTGCCCCACAGCTACTCATGAAGCTCTAGATTCCATTACTAGTCCCCAAATGGCTATCAAACCCACACAGCTTGGTTAAAAATACTCTTCACACTCGCTAGGCCGCCCTACCATTAAATCACCTCGAGGAATTTGACAGCTGTAATTAGCAAAATATGTAAACCCAGCCTTTCCTTGGAGAGGGCACCCATCTAAGTTAGACTGGCAGAGCACAAGCCAGAAAAAAGAGGGTGAAGGTATGTCATTTCTTCTTGCAAGAGCTCAAAGGTGATTGAAACTGGGTGAGTCCAGCAACGCAGGGAAGGCTTCTGTCACTTAACCTGAACTACTTTTAACATGCTTGCATGCAATACATGCTTTCAAAAGCAAGTAGACCGATAAAACCAGGCAACCTCCCTGTCCCCCGCCCCGTGGAATCCTGCCATCAGCATTTGGAGATCTTAACACCAACATTGGGGCTACAAGGTGTCAGCCTGACCCCACACCTCCTCTGGGTCTTAACGTGAAAATAGATTTGTGAAGCACGCCATTGAGTGTTAATTTTTCATGTTGCAAGGCTGTCAGGGAAATCACATTTGTGAGACTGGAAACTGCTTTGCTTGCTTAACAGAGCTCTCCCCAATCAGGGAGGAGATGCTAGTGAATCCCAACCCACGCTTCAAGATGACAGAGTGGGTCACCTTTGAAATAAGGCCAATGCCTGAGAATTGCCAAGAAGAGGACTGCAATATGTCTCGAACAGGGATAGTCAGCGCTCACCTTATTGTCCTCTCTATTCAGACTGAGAGAAGGATGAAGGAAATAAGAGAAGGAAGGCCTCAGCAAAATCCTGGGGAGAAAGTTAACCTTTGGCCAGCCAGCCAACACAGAAAATGCCAACACGGTCCCATTGGAAGTCCCGGGGGCTCCACCACCCAAACACGAGAAGTGACATCATTAAGGTGGCCCGAAGATGGTCTCTGTCTCCTTGAGCCACAAATTAGCCACATCACCACCAACAGGAGAAGAGGGGTTTCACGGTCCCCTCTGTTTTGCCCCCACTGACTTCAGGTGGGGAAGGACCTTGGAGCATAATAATGCATTCAAGACTTTTGCAATGCATTATCCTCTATATTGACAGGAGAAAAGTTTCCATCTAAGACCCCTCGGAGCAGTGGTTGGCAAACAATGGCCCTCAGGCCACATCCTTCCTCTGCCTATTTTTATAAATAGTTTTATGGAAGATAGCCACACCCTTTCATACGCTTATCATCTATGGGTGCTTTCACTCTGTAAGAGCGTAGCTGAGAAGCTGGGACAGACATCCATGGCCCACAAAGCCTGAAATATTTACTATGTGGCCCTTTGAAAAAGTTGGCCCACCCTGCCTTTAAAGAACAAGACAACGCTCAGAGCAGAGTAATAGGACAAGATATTTTCCATGCTGCCTTTTTAAAGAAAGATCAAAATCTTTGGCTGGTGTCAGACTCTTCAGACCCTGGTCTCTAACATACAGTAATTTTTGCCTTTATGACACAATAGGTTGGACCACATGGGAAGATGCTAGCAGACCCAGGAAAAACACAATAACTAACAAAGAGCTGCCCCTCTGCTGTGGGTTGTAGACTTTCTACTGAAAAAGCCCAAAGGAATTGTGACCTCAACCAATGTCCCCCTGGGTGTCCCCTCAAAGTGGCCGAGTGCCTTCCAATTCGGTTTTACAGATAGTGCAAAGGGGCCAGGTAGGGATCCACTCTGACTCCCAGGGTACAGTCTGCAGTCTGCTAAGAAAAAATGGCCTCTCTGAATGCCTGCTGTTCTAGGAATTTCTCCTGGCCGAAGTGAGTCTTCATTTCAAAACAGTTTGGGCTTCCAGCGCTTCAGCATTCTCTCCTCCAACTGGTCAGGCAGCCGGCCTCAGGCCTGTCCATCACATGGAGCCCTCTGAGCAGAATCATTCATCTCCTCACATCTATTCCTTCTCTGCTTGGCTTTTCCTACCTGAGCTTCATGAGGTTGAACTGATAAGTCACTTAGTCTTTTTATTTTTTAAGAAACTGACACCTGGATATAAAGCCTGCAAAAATTCTGAAAGATGATACAGAAATATCCCTTAGAATATAGTTCTTGCTTTTTTCCCCCAACAGTGGCCACTATTTGGGAACTTCCCTTTATTATCTATTTCCTACCTGCCAGAGGAGTGTGATAAGTCTGGCCTCTGATGTGAGCAATTTGCCTGGAGAATATGTACAGGAGGAAGCTCACCTCCAAAGGAAGGAATTTTGTAGCAGACACCCGGATCATCTCATCCTCTCCACCTGTCTCACCACAATCAGTCCCCACCCTGAACCCATGCAGGACTTCACAGCCCGGCTGAAAGGCAGGGAATCTGTATTTGGGAGACACTTTTTTCTCTTCAGGATGCTTGACTGCAATCCTGTTTTGATTTCCTTTCTTCCCACTTCATTTATCACTGTGTTTGTTATCTGTTTGGTTGAGAAAACCAAATGTTCTATTGCGAAGGACAAGGTCGGTTTATGATGTCTGGAGAGGTGTCCACAGACACGGAGGAGGGAAGGAACAATTTTATAATTTTGATGATTACGGGCCTTGTTTACTTTGCTAACAAGGCAGTTGGGGAGTTTGAAAAATGACCCACTCTACTTGGAAAGTCATGCCCTTTTGGACATTTCTTGATCGCCCATCCAACAGCCATCTTTCATCATTGACAGTTGCCTGCCTGTGTTAAGAGAGGCAGGGGTCCAGTTCTAAGGAATGACACACAAATGGTCTATGCCAGTTACAGCACATTCACCAACACCTTTGTTCACTATTTTGTACCTTTCCTGAAGCTGGAAAAGGCCATGTGACGCAGTTTTGGACAAGCTGGTAAAAGAAGACCCTTAGGAGGGACTTGGAACAGAACCTAGTACAAAGTAAGCCCTCGGTAAATGTATTATTATTATCATTATTACTATTATTAATTTTAATAGATCCTTCCCCTCCCTTTTCTGTCTCCCTCCTTTTTTCTCTATATCCCTCTGGTGGTAAGCTGGGACTCGTTTGAACCACCTCACAAAAGCTAATTATAAGCACCTCTCCCCAACCCTGGGAAGCAGTGATAACATGGTATTGGCCATAATGGGAGTATTCACACCACAGAAATTGGCAAATGCTACAAATCAGGACTTATTTTGCCAGAGAGCTAACAGTCAAACATTTACCTATAGGCCACTTCTACCTGCCTCCCTCCCCTCTTTCCAACCACCCATGTTCTTATCATAAACCAGTAAGTGTTACGTCAGCTTCTCCTTCAGAGCTCAAAGGTAAGTAAGTCACTGCTCTGCCTTCGATGAGTTTACAGTCCAGCAATAAATTTGTAGTAAGATACATATGGCTGCAAATAACAGGAATCACAACCAGCAGTGGTTCACAGAAGACAGTCTGGGGGGAAAAGAAAGTCTTGGTCTGGCCGCCGCGCAGAGTCATCAAGGATCCCGACCACTCACGTCAGCCATCCTTTGCATATCGACTATTCCCCCTCCTGCACATTCTCATGAGACAAGAGAGCTGCTATAGTTCTAGGTATGGACGCTGCATTCGAAAGCAAGGAGCAGGAGCAAAAGCCTTTTCCTTTTCCAGGAAGAAAAGCATTTAATCCTCATAACAAATTCACGAGATAGTTCCCACAACTATTCTCATTTTTGGAGTCAGAGAAACTGAAGCCCACAAAGATTAAATAATTTGCTCAAGGCCACACAGCTGGAGCAGCCAGACTATGAAGCCAAGCATTCTGGCTCCACAGCCTGTGCTCTGGGTCTGATGTACCACCGACTAGGGATGCCAGCGCTTGGGAGCAGAACCATGCAATCTACTGCTTAATTACACTGCCTTGTACTGCTCCCCATTGTTGCACATAATCATCTTTCAGCCCAGGACTTCCTGTTGCTCAGAAATGGAAATCTGTTTGCTAATACTTCTACGACCACCCCCCCAATGTGGACATCATATCAGGTGTTTTTATTTGTTAAATGACACACACCCATCTTGGTTCTCCGACTACCCAACCTGAATGGAAAATCTTGCTGCTCTTGGCGCCAGCAGGCCTGCGTTTGGCATCTTCCTGTTCTCATTACCCACTGGAAAACCTGAAGACTTGGGCTCCAATCCACTTGGCACTCAGACCATTGCCTTGGCCTGTCTGCCTGTAACTGCACACACACACACACTCCTTTCTGGGGCTGTCCTCCTTTTTACTGTACCCGCTTCTTGGGCAGATCTTTCAGTCTGCAGTGTCCCAGTTGCTCCCCGATCACAGAAAATTCCAACCCCAATCGGCATCCCCACCACAAACTGGTATTCCTTTGTAGATGCAGCAAGAGAAAAACATCAGCATTTGCTAGAGTGGCCAGAAGATTTGAGCGCTCTATTATGAATAATTTTTTTTAATTGGAAAAGTAAGTTCTCTACTTACTTTCTCTGGTCTATGACATGTGCCAGAATCAGAAATCCTGCTCTGCAAATAAAGTCATCTGGTTTGGAAATCGAAGCACCACTGAGCTAGCAGTGCTCTGGAGACAGCTGTTCCAAAAGGCACCGCCTGGGGCTGTATCGGCCCTGGCAGGCCTGGGCTCACTCCCCTAGCGAGCAACAGGCACCCGAGGGAAGCTGCCCATCCTACCACCACTTCTCTCTTCATTTCGCTTCTGGGACGTTTTTGTTTTGTCTTGTCTTGGTTTTGTCCAGGAGAGAAAAAGAGGTGGTTGGACCGAAGTAGCTACAAGAACCTACAGGCGCCTGACTTGATGAAACTTTTCTTACCTTGGCAAAAAAAGACCACGAGGTGCTGAACACACCCCTTTCTGGGGCTGCATGTCAATACCTTTTTCAATATGTGTCAAAGCAAACCCCAGAACTTTCTAAGTGGGCTCTGGGGTCGATCGGAGTGTCCCCTTCATGCTGGCTAAGAAGAATGCGGCAAGGAAGGTGAAACCCTTTACAACCCTTGATCAATGGCTAATAGAATTGATCCCTTTTGGTTCCACGACCTTGGGCAAGGTCACACTGTGCCTCATCTCTGGTAGGAGGAAGTGCATGCTTGGGCTCTGGAGCCGGAGTACCTGGGTTCGAATTCCGACTCTGTCACTAAGTAAGCGTAATCTTGGGTCAGTTATTTCCCCTTTACATGTCTCAGCACCCCGAGTTCCTGTATCTACCTTCAGAGAACTGCTGCAAGGAATAAATCTGTAAAAATTTTACAGGCAAAATACTTAGAAGAGAGCCTGATGCGTAGTTTTGTTTGTAATTAATGCTACTTACTACTGTTATTATCTGCCTCACCAGATCTTGCAAGAACTTATGGAAAATAATATATTTAGAACAGAGTTTCCATTCAATAAATATTCATTTCCCTCCCCCCACCAAAAAAGATTAAGTATCTTAATATCCATTTGTTCTATATTTAAGCCCAGGTTTCTAGAAATTCAATCAACTAAGCATGTGCCCAAAGGAGAGAGACAAGGACTATTATTCTCAAAAGCCTGACTCGGGGTGGTGTTTTTTTCCCCTCCGTCCTTCCTTGGAACACTGTCCACATTCATTCTCTGGAAGAAACTGGACAGGCTCCGGCGGAGAAACGCTGAAATGATCGATCAGTTCCAAGGGTCACAACAACTGCAGCAAATCCAGGGGGCCTGCCCACCCTCGAGGGCCATTCATTCACTCATAGTCATGAGACTCCATGTGGACAACATGACAGAGAAGTTAAGAGGGCAGTGAACTGATTCGGTTTTTTTCAGTTTGTAACAAAATGTCCCCTGGGTCCTTTCCTCCCTTTCACGCTGCGGAATAACAAGGATGCTCAGCCAGGATTGGTGCCCAGCTCTGGGGAACTCCTGCCTTCCACAGAGACAGCCCCCAACAAAAAGGCCCTTGTACCATCCCAGATGCCTCCCACCTCTCAGAACGAGAGCGCGACCCCCACCCCTGGATCTAACGTAAGGGCACCTCCCCGTTTCTCAGCCGCAGGGTAAAACGACAGCACAATTCCAAACCACAGTCGCTGTGAAAAGGCCAATATCCACCCAGTAGAAATTTACTGTGGTGATTCAAACGGGGGTGGAAATGACTTTATTATTTTGAGAAGAGGAAAGTACCTAAGCCATCATCTCCAGGGAAGGATTTCAACCACCATCATGATTTCAGCTCAAACTTCTGGTTTCTACAACAGCAAAACCAATTTCCTCCCTTGCCCTCCCCCCTCCCCACCAATCTGTTCATTTTTCTATGCTGCTATGGGGCACAATCCCTATAGTTTATACTTTCCTCACCTATCCTTAACTAAGCTCATGATTTTCTGTGGAACTAGCCCCGAGAGGCCAGCCAGCCAACGCCTTCTTCAGAACCAGGAAGGGTCCCTGCAGAGACCCTTCACACTTCGTCACTGGTGCCCCAAGTGAGCTGAGGGAGGAATACCGACAATCTGCACCTCAAGTGGAATCGGCTGGATACCAGGACCAGGGAGGGGAGAGGGAGAGGAGCAGGTGGGAGGGAATGAGGAAAAGCACAAAGGGACTTTATGACTGTCGCTGTTGCTTCCTAATGTCACCGATAAAAGTGCATCAGGCAGTCATGCAGCCAAATATGTTCATTTCCCCCTGTGTATACTTCCAGGCTCCTGTAAGACTCTGAGTCCATTCCAGGCAGGAGGGGAGGCGGGGGCAGAATCTCCATACTCCTCAGCAGAAAACTTTAAAAGGCACTTAAGGCTGGAAGAGACCACCACTCCCCTCAGCCAGGGCAGGAACAAATAGAAACACATGAAATAAGACATGTTGACAGAAATACCTGTCCTGCTCACGTAAAAGTGTGTCATCCCCCCAGTCCAGCCAACCCCTCTTTGTCTGTGAGGACCACGCAGAGCCCGAGTGCAATACTCTCCTCTGCAGGGCAGCACCAGCCCTCCGTGGTCCGAAAAATGTTCTCACGGGAACTTCTCTCTCCCGTTACCCGCGTCACTGCCACTGGATCTAAAGAGTTGGATTTGTTTTCTGAATAGGAAATGAAGCCACACAGTCCAAAAAAACCCCAAAGGCATGAAAGGTTTTATACAATGAAAATATGTCCTCCTTCCCCACCACACCCCCACCCCAGAATATCACCATCTATTCACAAGTATTCATAGAGTAAAACCTGTGTGCCAGGACACTGCTTCCAGGCCCCGGACTGCCTTACACAATCAGAGGCATTTCATGTGTGTCCTTCCAGAATGGTCTGTGCTTACACATGCATGTGGGTGCGTGTGTTAGTATGTGTGTATTGTGGTAAAATAGATATAACATAAAATTTACCATGACAGCCGTGTTGAAGCATACATCAGAGTATTAAGTACTTTCACATTGTTGTGGAACCGTCAGCACCACCCATCTCCAGGGCATTTCCATCTCCCCAGACTGAACCTCCATACCTTTAAGCAACCAGCATTCGACTTTCTGTCTCTGAGAACGTGATCACTCTATGCATCTCACGTAAAGGGAATCGTAGGGTCTTTGTGCTCTGGTGTCTGCCACTTCATTTATCATAATGTCTTCAAATTTCCTCCATGTTGTTGCATGTGTCAAATTTCCTCCCTTCTTTCAGGCTGAATAATATTCTGCTGTATGTACAGATCACATTTTGTTTATCTATCCATCTGACAATGTCTTTTGGGCTGTTTCTACTTTTTGGCTATTGCGAATAAAGTTGCTATGAACACAAATATACAAATATCTGCTTGAGTTCCTCCTTTCACTTCTTTTGGGTATATACCCACAAGTGGCCTTGCTGCATCGCATGGCAATTCTACATTTAAGTTTGGCGGAACCGCTGTACTATTTTCCATAGCTGCTGCATGTCAGTTATTTTTAGAACACATGTTAGGATATTCCCCATAATGTTCTATGCTGCCATTTTAAAAATATTTCTCACTTTTCTCAGTTACAGTAGAATGAAGTTGCTTACTAAACCTGACTTGGTCCTTCACATCCAAAATGTTACGATGGAATAATAGATGAAGTTTTTATAAAGTAAAATGCAGTGATATTATTATCCAGTTACCCACAGGGGTATACCAACCATAAGCTGCTTGTGAGAAGATACTTACTTCTGAGATACTTCTTTCCCCTCCAGATTAGCTGTCCTGAAATAATTTTCACTGCCCCTTTTCTCAACAGTTTTCCCAACTCCCCTACACAATGCAGCAAAGGACAAAGGTCTCTAAAAGAGTGGACATATGCTTTCCGAGGAAATAGCCCATCTTCAACAGAGAGATTTGAAAGGAGGCAGCAATGGCCAAAATTCTATTTCAGAACAGCCACTGGGCCACCACGGAAATTTTTTAAATGCTAAGGAGAACCACTTCATAAATGTCAGACAAGGAGGTTTAAAAGATCAAAAAGAGAACCCTGTCATTATTTTTGATTTAGTGGAAAGCACAGACTGTACAGGGATTACATGCAAGCTGAAAACAGACAACTTTTAATGAAAAGGGTCTCAAGGGCACGGAGAAGAAAACCCACCCCCCACCGCTAAAAGGGATGTAAAGGCAGGTTGTCATTTAAAAAGTTAACTTTTCAGACACGTGATGAATCACCCTGTAGGTTGACACCGCTCCATATAGGTCACCTTCAAGGATTTTCACATCTCCAGAGCAAAGCCAAAGACTGCCAATTAATCACCAAAGGAGGACAGCACAGATGAAAACTTTTTTAAATGTGCATGTGTAAGTGTGCGTACGCACTTAAAACAAAAAAACGGGGAGGCTGCTAGATATAATCCCAGAGACTTTCCTTACTTTGAAAACATTCTATGGGATAAAAATAAGTGTTGCAGTTCGAACCTTATTCTTAAAGCTGGTGCACGAGGAGATACTTCAAGGATGCTGTGCCTTCTCAAACTCATTCCAAAGTTCCACCACTGGCTCTTTGCTTTTGCTGCCAAAACGTGGTAGACAGTAAGGTATTTTTCTGACCTGACTTCAACCTTAACTCAGGAAACAAGATCTTACAGGGAAAGCTCAGTTTCCACTCTAGTCCTTCAGTTCAATACAAACACTGCTAGATAAGACCGTGTTTCCAGAATGAAAATGTGTGTCATTTTAGGGCATCAGAATTCTTCCTGGATCACCACGGGCCATCTGGCGCCCTCATCTCCAGTTCTCATTAGCTTTGCAATTAGAGAGGCCGGAGCCCTGGCATTCCCTGATGGACGATGGACGGCTGTGGTTTTTCCCATCTGCAAGTTTCCCCAGAGGTCCTAGATGTGTCGTCAATCGTTTCTGATTGTGCTGAGGCACAAATCTGAATCCAGAACATCCGGGTGAGGGTGGAGGAGGCAGGAGAGCAGCTCCAGGTCACAGAGATGTGCCCTCATGGCCTGATGGCTTGGGGTTTCCATCTCTTGCACAATCCTACTTTCATTCTTTCTTTGCAAAAAAAAAAAGGCTCTCCCCAAAAAGCTGCCTATCAGAGCTATCAATAGAAGCAAAGCTAAAATTAAAAAGTCTAGGAATTGGTGGTTCCTAGCTTACAGTGGTGGCTTTCCTTACATCCATGATGCTCCCTATACTTTTCTTATGGATCCTAAGTTACAATAAATTGTCAACACATAAGTCAATTTAATGGCAAGGTTTATTTATTAATGTTATTAATGACTTTTACTCCTATATTTAGATAACTGCTAAAACTCTGAAAAGATAACTGAAGTCTTTCAATTTATGTATGGTGACATTATTGGCAATTTGGTGGGTACGAGATGGTCTTGAGATACATCCCCCCCCCCCAAGTGATAAGGGAACTCCCTTGGCTTTCCCCATCCATTCCCCAGTTGAGCACCTCCATCTACTTTCTGAGCATCTTATAATTCCACTGTGCAGCCAGCCAGCCTTTTAGGAGATGATCCCTATTTTAAATATTTCATCACATGGCCCCCTTACTGATACCATTGTTTTTTCATCTGTGTCTTCCTACTTTTAATTTTTTTAAAAATGGCAGTTGTGTTTGTAATATATGATAGATACTAGGTTTGGTGCATTATCTTGTCAAAGCCTCTCTGGGAGATTCAAAAATTATTATCCACATTTTATGGGTGCAGAGCCAGAGAAGGGAAATGGCTTGCTCAAAGTCACACCGTGGATAGGTACTAGAGCCAGGAATAAACCCAGGACTATTGTTCTCCAAAGCCTGGATACTCTGCTATCACAGGAAGTAAATGGAAAGTGGAATTATCAGTTGGTGTGGGGAGCAGGGGAGAATGGTTAGCAAACACACAGACAACTTTTTGCGTTCCACATGCTATTACCCAGCTTTGTAATGTACTAGCTGTGCAACTTTGGGTTGACATTTCTCTGTGCCTCAGTTTCTTCATTTGTAAAATGAGGGTAATAATAGTATTTGCTTTACAGGGCTGCTTGTGTGGATTAAGTGAGTGAGCATACGTTAAGCGCTAACATGGCCTGGCACAAGAGAAGCATGGGTAGGCGTGAACTTTTGTTGTTACACTTGAGTATCTTAGGCCTCAAATTGCTCAAAAATCAGCACTTCTCAAAATGTGGATATTAAATGTTCCCCAACAATGGACGATGCAATAGTGAGTTAGGTGTGGACTGAAAATTGGGGAACCGATCCCAAATGTCAAGTAATTTGGCCAACTGACCTACAGTGTTTACTCATGCAAGCCATGGTTCTTTCCATGAAGAAAATTACAATCTAGTCCTGCAAAGAAATAGAGTGTATTTTGGCAAAACACAGGATCTAAAAAGTGTTGAATAAAGATATGGTCAAAAAAAATTTTTTTTTATAATTTTCTTGAACACACTCCGAAGTGTAGGCTACAGATAATGACTTCCTCCCAAAGAATACAGCATGGGAAGAGGATGCGGTGGGGGAACAACTTTATAATGGAGAAGCTTGACCAACACAACCGCAGCCAGGTGATCAAGGTCAACATCCACAGCCTTAAATCGAGTTTGAGAGGATATACCCTCGATACAGGGGGACAAACAGTGGTGCTTTATCTCTTCAGTCTTCTTCCCCACATCCTAAAACCCCAGTCAGTTCATGAGAAAAAATAATCAGATAAATCCCAACTGACGGATATGCTACAAAATACCTAACCAGGACTCCTCAAAATGGTCAAGATCACCAAAAAAGGAACATTTGAGAAAATGTCACAGACACATACCTGTGAAGACATGACAACTGACATAACATGGAATCCTGGACTAGGAAAAGAACATGAGGTAAAAACTAAGGAAATTTAAATAAAATATGGACTTCAGATAGTAATAATGTACCAATACAGGCTCACTGGCTATGACAAATGTACCAATATAAGATGTTATAAAAAACCTGAGACACCAGGCAGGGCATAAATTCATCTACACTCTTCTTGTGAGGGGTGTGGTTCAACGAGGTTCAGTACCTTGCCTGTGATCTGCTGCTAGAAGAAGATAGAGCCAAGATTTCAACTGGGATCCCTGGCCTCAGAGCCCACAGGCTTAACCACTTGGCCTCACCACCCCCTAACATGATGGGAAGTCCATGTGCACATCTCAAGACCAATGCTAATTCAATGCTGGTCACCAGGAGAATTCTGGCGGAAAGTACCACCACTCTAGGATTTGCTGCTTTAGATCTTCTGTGTCTCATTGCCACACCCAAACCCAAGATGACATCTTCTGAAATTGATGGGCAATTTAAACCAATTTAACATGTATTCGAGCTCTTTATTCTCCATCTCATTCCAAAGTGACATGATGGAAACTGTGAACAGGCGTCTTCTCAGCAAATATTCCTTTTTGTTCCACACACCTGTGTGCAACATGGGAGGTACCCAAAGAGCTGTCATGGACTTGCCCAAACCTGATGGAGAAGGAGCTGTCTCAATAGGCTTCTCGAAAGGCTCCCTCTGGAGCTAAGGTTGTTAGGACTGCTGCTCTGACTCAAAGCAAAACCTCTGAAAATCAAGGATTTTAAGCTACAGAGGCTAGTGCTAGACAACAAACGCCAGCCATCAAATACACTGTAGACACAATGTAGGAGCGTGGAGAGAACAGAGAGGAAGCGGACAGGAAGCCTCTCTCAAAGGCATGTGCCTTCAGATGGGCAAGTATGGTATAAACATCACCATTATCACGCTATTAACGCTCTCTGCCTGGCTTTTGAATGTGGGTTTTACAAATAGCCTCTTCCTTAATGCTTGAAAAATCCCTGCAAGGTTCATTCTGTTATCTCCACTTTAAAGATGAGGAAAGCATGTGGCAGTTGTCATGGTCCGAAACTGGACTCCTCGCTTTCCAGGGAAGTAAGTGACCTGTGGTGTTGCAGGCTGGCGTGGGTCACTGGGAAGAACGGGGAAGCCAAAGTGCGGCCAGTTTCAACAAGGACATTACAGAGCCAGGTGAGGCTGAGACGCTGCATTTCTAGAAATCTAACACAGGTGGCGCTGATCTGGCAATCCCCGGACCACCCTCAGTAGGAGTCCTCAGAGCAACCAAGGCCATGCTAGCCTCATTAGACTTACATCCTGGACTTACGGACACCAACCCCACACTTCAGGTAAATGAAGGGGTCTCACTCTACCCTGAAAGGCTGTGAGAAAGTAGTATCATTTTTCATGAACCCCAAGGCATTATTTCTCAGCCTTTCTGAATCCATGTCCCAAAAGATGCTTTCTCAGACCATCTTGCCCCTGTTTGGCAAGACAATAAGACTTGCCCAGCTTTAGTCTCTGCATTTTATATAGAAGAAAAATAACAAATTGAAAGATATACGGTATCAAATTACAGTCTCTCCCCAATTTCTAAAGCACATCACCTCTGTATGTTACTGACCCACATTGAAAATAGCTTAACAACTAGATGTCATAAAGGAAAGTTACTGTAATATAATAAAATGAATTGTCCTTTACATTCTGACTATATACAGGAATCCAAAATGAACAACTTGTTATTAACAATGGATCTGGAGCTATGATCTCTTGCATGTCTGTGCATAAATGTATGTATAAATTAAATTTCCTATAGCACCATAAATGAATATATGATCCTGTTTGGGAAATAATGCCCTGGTTTATAATTCTGAGGTTACCTCTGGTTAAATGAACGGCATCCCAGACACATAAGGCAGTGTACTTTCCAAGCCCTCCAGCCCTCCCCATCTGCTCAGGGTACCCATATGGATTTAATTTTAGTAGACACTGAGCCACCTTGGCAATAGGAGAAGAGAAGATGTTTTCAAATGCCTCCGCTCCACAATGTAAGGTTTATGTTCCTTGAGGTAAGCGACATTCCACACTGCTTCTGGAATGCAGCATCGTCAAAGAGTCAGTGTGAGATCTGGCCCTGAGGTTTAAGGACATGCAGACCTCATCGGGATGAGCAGATTGGAATGCCCAGACACTGAGACTCACGCTAAAGTAGTTTGCAGTTAGGACCCAGGGCATGGTGGCCTGCAGGGCACCAAGCACAGACACTCCCAAAGACAAGCTGAATAGGAGAGTGTCAGACTCTGAAGTCTTCAGACTCCTCTGTCATCCCACCCCCATTCCACCCTGAAATCTAGGAGGATAAGGGAGTCTCTAATGGGGCTCTCAAAGACAGAGCCCCTGAACTAGAACCCAGCTCACAGACTCCAAAGGGCAGCAAAGCCTCTGAAGAGGATCAGAAGGCATAATGTGCAACCTTTTCACATTCACAAGTTCTCTTACAAAAAGAAATGGCTCCCACCAGGAGTGATTTTACAACCCGTCTGACGCTGTCTTCTAGACAGAACCTTTGCTGCCGCAGTTTTAGAGAAACACAAATGTGTCAGGTTTTACCATAATTAGCTACTTTTAAAAGAATGTATAATTCACATCTTAAATTGCCTGATGAAGATGGGGTGGTACAGCTAATCAGCCACTTGGCTTCTGTGAACTAAACATAATTGAGCTCCTTAATAAAATAAAAATTTTTAGCCCTTATGTTCCCGTGCTTAATAAACCAGTATGCAAATAAAAATAATCAAAACAAAAAGTTCCCAAGAAATTCATCTACACATGCATTACGTTCTTCAGTCCGGCAGACTGGAGACCGGCAGAGCTTCAAGTCTGTGCATCTGTTAATGCAGAAACCATGCACAGCCCATACGCAATCATCCACCATCCTTCCAGGATGGTGCATAATCGGATGGAAGCAAACATCAAAGTAATGGCTGCTTGTCTCCCCTCCTCAGTAGAATCAGCTGAAATCCATCTACCCAGCAACTTTCACATATGGGCTAATGTGGTAAAAATGAATTTAAAGTCCCTCATCACTAAGCAAAAGTTCAGCGGAATGGAAATTGCTAATAGGAACCATCAGCAGCAAGCGACTAATTGCAACTTATCATTATAGTAATCTTGAAGAAAGAACAGTTACTTCAAAATGAACCCTGCCAAATGCCAAAAAAACCTTATTTTCATTTTCTTTTCCTATTAAAAAAGAAAAAAAAAAGCATCTCTATTCAACCAGGACCTTCCTTTCATTGTGGGGTAACTAAAGGATGGGGTGGGGAGTGGGGAAATTTTAGTTTCACTCTAAAGACATCCTTTCGCATATTGCCAGCCTTAGGCCAAGCCTGCGGAGACTTAAATAAACAGGAAGTGTGCTACACCCAAAAAGACCTTTTCTGGAAAAGTTGCACGTGACTCGCTCAGAACATCCGCTCACTTGAAGGCCATTTCAGAGCACTTTCTTTTCATTGCTTATTGATCAGCATCTGTTACTGGCTCCTGCGTTTCCATTCTTTCCAACACTTACTGACAAACTACCACTTGAATGTCTTAGGGGAGCATCATTTGGAAGGAAATGTGTTGTGAAGACTCCTTCCGTAATGCCAATAGCCCTCCTCCTCATTTATTTACCTAACTGTTCTATTTTCAGTTGGCAAGTCCTGACTAAAGGGGTGGCGGGACACGTACAACCCCCAAGGTCAGACTTGATGAGAAGTGCTCTCGATTGTAGTAATCCCCCCTAATATATTTCCAATGGCATCTTTTTTCAGGATCAGAGAAAGATTAAACACCCAAGACCTTACCCTAGTACTTCACAAAATACCCACACTTTGATACTCGATGCTAAGCAGCAGTGTGACCAAGGGCAAAACAACAGGCGGGTTACAATGCTGGGAAAACATGCTCCTGTGCACAAGTTAATTAAGCGTCTTTCAATTCTCCTGAACTCAGGGCTGCCTGGCATCCTTGATTCTTAGTCTGCAACCAAAGAGGGGGATGATGAATCCTGGCTGCTATGGCAGGATGCGGTGAGAACGGTAATGGAGGCAGGTTCAAATATGATGGAAACTCATAGAAGAGTGAGCAGATCAGTGACTTGGGGGCTGATCATGACCAATGCTATGACCAGGAGAGGCAGTAACACACACTGGGCCTTCCAGGGCTAGAGGATACTTGGGCAGGGATTCAGGAGAGGCGGCATCCCTCACAGCAGGCATGGCAGAGGGTCCACCGTTCCGAAGGGAAGGAGGACTGGAGTGAAGGCTGAGTGTGAGGGCCGCCACTCAGCAGCTGGCGGGCACTCTGAGTCACAGAGCTCCCCTCCAAGGGCAGTAGCAGCTGGGGTCTCTAACCACAAGGCTCTAATCTTATCAACAACCAACAGATACTGGGTATAGTTTCCTGGGATATGCAAAGCAGACAGGCCCCAAATGGCTAAAAGTCCTCTTGTTTGGATGTGTAAAAAATTAAGTTTGGCACCAGCAGGTTGTTGAGCTAAGAGGTCTCAGCCAGCAGTGAAGAAATAAAAACCTAGGGGCCAATACACAGGGCCATCCTTGGCTCATTTACATAACAGGAAGTGGGAGGACCTTCACAGAGGAGACTGTGAACCAGACCTTGGAGGAAAACTGCCGGTCAATAAGGCAGGAGATCACCAGACTTACGGTGGTGACATCATAATGTATGTAAGCGTCAAATCACTATGTAGTACACCTGAATCTAATATAATAACGTATGTCAACTATAGCTCAATGTAAAACAAAAAAAAGCAAGTAAGGCACCCTGGGCAGAAGAAACTGCAAAGCCAGAAAGCACAGACAACCTCGAGGTCTTGCTGTTCAAGGCAATGAGACAGGCTTGAAAGTCAATTCATGGAGCTGAAGCCAGGGCATGAGGGAAGGAGGCGGCCAGAGAAGAGGTCAGAGCCCGTTCTCTGTGCCGGTTCCAGAGCCCAGCTGCCCAAGTCCAATTCTGGTTTCACCACCTTTTCCTAGGTGCCATGAAGTAGGTTGTTTAGTCTCTCTAGCCCCCATTCCTGCAGCTGTAAAAGAGGGTTATAAACAACATCTACCACCATGCCAGCTGTTCTGTGATTAATACGTTAGCAGACAACCATAGTAAAGGCTTGGCCTTGGACCCCATGCTGAGGAAGGCTGGCTCCATGCCTCCCATTACAGTGGAAAGAACTGACCATCTATGACCAAGACAGGGCCCAGGTCAGATGTGCGCTGGGAGAATCTGTGTGGGAGACAGGCAAACCCAGACACTCTCACTGGGACAGTCTCAGCAAGGAAGGCCTGAACTAGAACAAGAGCAGAACAAGGGAGAGGAATTCCCAGAGATTTCTCTGCAAGAATCATCCCAAGGGCTGGGAGGAGGAAAGGATGAGGGAGAGAAAGAAAATGACAATCATTTCAATGTTTCTCTCCAGGGATTTCCCAGTCCCTTGTCTCCACAACCCCTAAGCTTAAAGATACGTGCCTCAGTAGAAAGAAGCAAGGCCATAATCTTGGAACAATTCTTTCTGGGAGGAAATGTCACTTTCTGACGCAGCATTTTTAAAAGGAGAAGGAAGGAGACAAATGTGGAGGTAACACGTGGCTAATGGCAAACGTGAAGGCGAGCTGGAGCTCCATTAAATTAGCCTCGTTGGGATTTACAGCAGGAAGGTGGCAGCTGTCTTTCTCAACACTTTCATGAATCCTAAATCCACATATTTTTCAATGAACTGTCTCCACCCTGAAACACTCTTGCACGGCATTTAAACATGAATAAAGGTCTACAGAAAAAAATCCCTTCATTTATTCAAAGTGCTTCTGAAGGACAAGAAACAGCTTCCACGTTAAAAAAAATTCAGTCTAGCAAGGCGGAGGATTTTGAACCTATAGTGTTTTTGGAAACCCCAAAGGTGAGTCCGGAGGCTGGATAGCCAGATCAACATTTTAAGAACCCCATGGAGACTCAAGGCATCTGCATTGGAGCCTCACAAATACATGACTGGAAATAATAAACTGAAACAAATTCTTAACCTACATTCAAAGGTCTTTTATTTTCCTTTCTTCAACTTTTCCTGCAATAGTTTAATTAAGCCACAAATGGATTGCTAAGACTTTATGCTCTACTCTCCCCTGTTCCTAAACTGTCAGGGTGTAATAGGGCTGTAGTTATGTTGCCAACCTCTAGATATAAAAAGGTGCACATGGACATGGAGCAAATTGTGTAATGGGACAAAGAACGAGCTAAAATGGTCCAAAATGGAACGTAAGGGAGAAGAAAGTGAGGATACGGAAGAAGTGAGAGGTTAAGGTGAGAAATGATGATGATCGTGGTGATCAGGGCGGTGGTGGTGACGGTAGAGATGGTGGCAGGTGGTGGTAAGTATTTATCGAGCACTTAAGTCGAACAGATACTGCCAGTTGTCCCACAGTATCCGATCTCGCCTCCATACATAGTGATAGAGATGTTAATGCGGCATCCAGACAAAGCTTAAAGCTTCCCTAACTCACTTTTGAATAATATGGTCATATGACTAAGTTGTAACCAGTGGAAAAAAGACAAAGACATGTGCGACTTTCAGGCTACGCTCTCCACTTCCCTTTTCCCTTTGCTGGCCAGAATACAGACATGATGGCAGAACAGCAGCAGTCCTCTTGACCATGAGATGAAAGGCACGTATTAAGGATGGCAACACAACAAGGACACTGGGTCCCTGATCACTGTGGAACTTCCGTACCCGGCCCTAGGCCCTCCACCCTTGCCATCTATCAGAGAGAAATAAACTTTCATCTTCTTGAAACCACTATTATTTTGAGCCTCTCAAAACAGTTGAACTGGTAAAACTTTGTGCCAGGTGTGATGCTAAATACACACATCATCTCTTTCAGTCCATATGCGGCCCTATGAGCAAGGTACTATGGTTATCTTCATTTTGCCACAGAGGACACTGGGGCCCGGGAGGGCGAGGCATTCACAGTTCAGCAAACGGTAGGGCCTGATTCAACAAGGCAGCCAGATTCCAGAGGTTACAATATGATGCCTGCTAGCCACCCAACTAGTCGACCTGAACTAAGGAGGAATCTGACTAACTTCCAAAAATTAAGGCCAGACTTAACAGTCTCTCTAGCCAAGGGCAAGGAGGCACAATTCCTCGGCTGTCCTTGGCCATCCCAGGTCCCGAGGACTCAGTTTGTCCTTGACCTCCTTCCCCAGATGCAGAGACGCTCAGGTAGAGGCTTTTCCACCTCTCCATTTCAATCTCAGCTCCTCCAGCATCCGGTGGATATTCCTGCACCCGCTGCATCCCAGGGACCAATATGGCAATTCTTCCTGACTTGTGCCATACTACAGGACTCACTGAGGGGAGCCATATCTTTGGGAAGGGACGTGAGAGTATTAAAGAAGTGTAGAAATATAAGCACGTCCACAAATCCACCACACACATCATCCACCACCAATACCTGCCAGGGCTGGGAACCCCCAGAAGCTAAACACACAGAGGCCTGGGCGGCAGGAATAAAAGCAAGGCTACAGTGTATTGCACACACAAGCTGGGGACCCAGGGACCTAAGGTCCGAGAGTGACCCCTTCAGGAGTGGAAGGACAAGAGCTCTGGTGGGCCCATCAAGGCCCCCCTGGCAAGCGTCCCTCAGTAATAAAAGGTTTGCCTGAGCCTCTGGGAACTCTGCCAAAGTGCTACTGACACAACTATTTCTTGACCTCATCCGGGTCTCTCAACCCCAGACCAATGTCCTATAAGTCCAGTGACATGCTTACTGCATTTCTCCACATCTTTAATCTTCTCACTTCCCATCCAAAAGGCACAGGTCCCCTCTGCAGATCCTGTGGTATGGCACAGTTCAGAAAGAATGACAAAGTCAGTTCTGGCGACACAGCAACACAGGAAAAACTCAGCAACAGCCAACATGCCACTCCTCTTTCACAAGCCTTCAAGGTCCAGAATAACTCTGAAGCCCCAGCAGTACCTACAGTCAGGAGTGAATTTAAAATTCTATGTGGACACTGAAGGAAAAGTAGCACAGCGTCTGGTTCTCTCGTTTATCTTATGACCTGACAAAGTCTTAGAAATTTCTCCAAGTCTGTTTGCAGTTCCAAAGAGTGGCAGGTGAAGGAATAGTCACTGGCTCCCCAGCTCCCCAGGTGCAGGGTTCTGTCAATTAATGATGGTTCCAGTAAACAGAGGTTTCGCGAAAAGCAGTTTCTTCCTATGTTTTCAAGTGAAGAGTGAGTTGAAGGAGGATTCATTTTCTCACCAGTTCCACTTAAATTTTACTATGCCATTGGGCATCTTAAGAAAAATCTGCTTTGGGTGTCAAGCCTCGCAGAAAAGACGTGGAGATAAAGAAGACTTAACTTTTGAATCTCCCTGCTCACGGCTAAGGCTACCCCATCTTCCAGGGAAAAGTTGGCTCCAATTTGCCTGGAGATATGAGATGAGGTGCATGTGCATACAGAACAGACTCAAGAAACACCAGCTAAAACTACTGGTTTCATCACTGTCACCTGGGGACACGCCTGTGTGGAGCTATCACCGCCCCATGGAGCACTGGGGTTTCTCATCTCTTCTAATAGAGCGTGAAGGTGGGGGAAGGGAGGCTTCCTAAGGAAACAGGACAGTAAAAGGTAAGTCTTCATGAATTCAGTCAACTTGACCACCAGGCTCAGGGCTGGGTGCTAGGGAGCAAAGATAAACAAAACCCCTACCCTGAAGATTCTCAGAGTCAGTGCTGGAAAGAGCCAAAGCAGCACCAATTAGAGAACTATTTATAAAGCTATACAGCTGGGGTGTTCTAGGAGTTTCCAGAGGAAGACCGAAGTCTGTGGGGAGGAGAAGGAAGGTGCTCCAGGGGGCCTCACAGAGGAGGCGGTCCTCGAACTTAGCCTGGGAGGATTTGTAGTTCATCAGGAAGCCAGAAAAACCAAGGGCCTCCTGTGACATTCCTTCAGTTTGGAACTTTATCCCAGAGGTCAAAGGTAGCCATGGGTATGAGTTTGGTAGGGCAGCCATAACAAAATGTCAGAGACTGGGTGGCTTAAACAACAGAAGTGTGTTGTCTTGCGATACATCCTGGAGCCTCAAAGGCCAAGGTCTCGGTGTTAACTGGGTCATTTTCTCCTGAGGCAGCTTGCAGATGGCTGCCTTCACTCTGTGTCCTCACGAGGCCTTAGCTCTGTGCATACAGCTCCCGTCCTAATCACTTTTTCTAAGGACACCAGTCACATGGGATTAGGGCCCACCCATACAGCCTCTTTTATCTTAATCACCTCTTTAAGACTCGCTCTCCAGATACAGTCCAAACTCCAGGTCGGTGGGGATAGGACTTCAGCACATGCATTTTAGGAGGTCACAATCCAGGCCATAACACCAGGAAAGGATTTGAAGAAGAGTGACATAAGCAGGTTTTCGTTTTAGAAAGAGCACCCTGATGGTGAGGGGAGAACGGAATTTGGAAAGGCAGAAGCCGAGAGGCAGCCGGGCCACTGGGGAGGCAGTGAGGTAAGCAACCAGCCTCTCACACTTACGTGTTCAGCTGGAGCTTGGTCGTTTTGCTCAAAACACACTCGCATTACCCCATGCAAATCCCTGCTATCTCCCGCTGGGAGGAGCCTGCCTGTTGTGAATTCGCAAAACCACTGCCCCCAGCACATTCCCAGGCCCGGCCTGCTCATCCACCCGCAATACCTGCCAGGGCCTGGGAACCCCCAGAAGCTAAACACACAGAGGCCTGGGCAGTTGGAATAAAAACAATGCTACAGTGCATTCCACACAAGCTGGGGGCCCAGGGACCCAAGGCCTGAGAGTGACCCCCTCAGGAGTGGAAGAACAAGAGCTCTGGTGTCCCGGTTGGCCTCCCCTAATGAGTGACCCTCACAAATAAAGCCCCAGCAGTAAGCCCATTAACACCTCACAGGGGCAAACCTCAGACCCCTAGGAGAAACTTCAAAAGACATCCCAGCAGCACAACATGCCACAAAATCATCAATCAAGTACACCATCCCAGGAAGTAGCTGACTGAGTTTGGTGAAAGAGTCACACACATAAATTAACTGCCCCTGAGCCCCCATTTGGCTCTCGATTTATTACCATGGAGGCCAGCTGTGATCCTTAAGTTTACAAAGGATCAAGGCCTCTATAAACAGTATATAGAACTACCTTGCATGGAAAAAAAAGAAAAAACAGCAACCCTCTCTCTCTTTTTTTTTTTAAAGAAAATGATCCTTTTGTGAAAATAATTCCCACTATACTCAACTCTTTGCCTCAAGTGTTATTATAAAATCCAACTTGCTGGTCAGCCCTTTTAAAAAATACCATGTCAGCTACAATTACCAATTGCCATTTTGATTTGTTGAAACTAATTTCAGAATTGGATTTTCTCCTGAGGGGGCGACCTACCTGAATGATATGCTAACCCTCAGGCATGTGGGTTGAACCTCTATGACATTGCTTATAGGCTTAAAATTCGCCTCCTACCTCTCTACATGCACGAACACCCACGAACCAGCCCTTTGGCAGCAAAAACAATTTGTTCACCGTGCATCCTCATCACAGCAAAGATACAAAAAGGGGCTGTGTAAGAAGCACCAGGGTTTCCCAGGGGAGCACTAGTTGTGTAATACCAAAACAAGGCATCATACATCTCATTTTCACCACTAAAACCTCAAGGTGCCAAGAGTTATGTTTTCCTTTTTTTGTTTGTTTGTTTTTGAACCAGCCAATCCCTTTGCCCCTAAAAATAATCAAAATAACCAGACTTCACAGTGTGCACTTCTGACAGGCAAGTCCTGTCTGTGCTAAGTATTTTTTAAAGCTTTGATTTCCCATCATCCTCATCATAATGATCTCAGGTGAATGCCGCTGTTATTCCCATTTTACAAAGATGGAAAGGGAAGCTCAGAGAGGTCAAGTAACCTGCCCAAGGTCACACAGGTAGAAAGCAGCAAAATGGAGACCCAAACCTGTGCTCTTAGCTCCTCATCTCAATTGCCTGTCCCCGTGCTAATTTGAAAAACCAAACCTTCTGCCTCCCAACTGGCCTTCCCACATAATAATTTAGAAGGTGTTTTGTAATTTTCCCAAGGCTCAGGAAGCAGTTTTCAATATTATACACCAAGAGGCTTTAAAAAAGCTTTTAAGAATTCCAATGGATACCTTAATACATTTTTACAGTCATAAGATTTGATCATTTTTTCTGGATTACAATTTCTTCCCTCTTTTCCTATTTAATAATTCTAGCACTTACACTGTGCTCAGAGTTTTACAAAACATGAAATCCAACTCCATAAACTTGGGTTTATAAAAACACATGAAAATGTCACAACGGTTACTTGCCCTGCTTTGCTCAAAAGAGATGAGAATCAAAACAAATAAAAGCAGGTATGTGTCAAATAAGAATTTGACTTAAAATTTAGGAAAACGTCCTGCACCCTAGGCTGCCAGTTCATTGAGGACAGGGATCCTGTCTGATTTGAATCCAGCACATAATTGGCACAAAGTGCTTAACAACCATTGGTCAAAATGGAGAATGGGTGGGTGGATGGGTAGATGTGTATGTAGATGAACAGAAGAATGAAGGGGTACTTATATCAATGGTTAAATACTAAAATTATCTGTGAGGAACTTATTCCATGTTTCATGCCTCAGATTGTTTTCTGGCCAGATATGTATTTCTGAACAGTCCATCCTGGATTCAGATAAATGAATGACCTAGCTTCGGAGCCCTCTATTGCAATGACAATAGAGCCAAATATGGCTGCTGCTGAACTATGACCTTCCCCAAGGACAGAGAGACAGATGCCAGCCAACTGCGCACTCAGTAACTGCCCATTTAACAAACACATAGTGAATGCCAATTTTGCTGGGCAGCAACCCCATGTGTTGGCTCCAAAACATAGTTGTGATCTTCTCTGTGTCTCCATCCTTCCCATTCTTGAGTCACTATAGCGGGGGAAAAAACATATATTCACAAGAAAGATGCTTTGGATTAGTAATTACTCCAGAGATCAGGTCCTGCAGTGCCATTCGATTCCGATCAAGAAACAAGAAGAGGAAGAAAAGTCCTCTGGCTCTTGTAAATACTGCAGCACCAAGGCCGCCAGCCAGAGCAGCTTCGGGCAGCCTCCTCAAAAATTATCTTTTCTCTCCAGCATGCAGCACATGAGATGGACTTCTAAAGATACCCAAGGGGGTCGGGTGGGGGAACCTATGTAAGATCCAAAAAAAACCCTTCTTCAAAGTACCTGGGTGCCGCAGTTTCCAGGGCACTACAACGCAAAAAGAAGAAGAAGAGAAAGAAAAAAGTTACCTACCTACAAATAATTTTCCATATTGAACATAGAAATAAGAGGTAAACAACCTGCAGAAGTTCTGAGTAAAGGTCGGTGTTCTAACAAGCAACAGAATATTCTCAGACAAAAAGGGACAGAGCTGTTTTTTTTTACAAAACATTTTTACAGAAAACAGTATTTGATTCAGAAAGCTAAAGAAAGGAATGTGAACACTCCATTTAACCAATCAGGGAGCCCATTTAACCAATGAGGTTAATGCCTTTTTTCAGGTCATGAACCAAAGGCAGAAAGGGGCACTTGCGCATTCTATCCTGGTGTTTCTTGTTGCTCAGCAGAAACATTTCAGGCCTCACATTGAGGGCCAGGTTGTACCCAGGTAAGATCGAAGCTGGGAACGGTTCCCATCTTCATGAAATGTCCAATCATTTAAAGGGTTGGCGCCAGAATTTAAGCTGGCTCCCTGACTCCACAAGCACCAGGGTCTTCCAGGAAGAGGTTAGAGTTTTCCCAGTTCCAGGCCAGCTGGAGGAGGAGGGAGGGAGAAAGGAGACATCCCACCCACCCCTCTGCAGACGGGAAATGCAAACCTGTAAACTGATTCTCAGCACAGCATCCAAATGCATCCCAGAGACAAATCTCTGCATCTAGGCAGTGAGCCTAGTGGACCCTAAAGAGAGATAATCCTGTTGTCTTTCATATGATGAAGTCCTTTTTAAGGAGCAAATTATCCATTTCCAATCCACTAAGCAACACAGCTTCTCTTACTAGACAATTTTTTATAATTGTCCCATGTCCCACCTCAACCCCCCAACAACACATAGAAATAGCTTGCTATGAAAGCAGAGACTGAACCAACCATGAAAAAGATGTAGCCAGAGTATTTAAATCCTCAAGTCACTGATCCCGCACTACTGTTTGCCTTGATCAAAGATGATGAGAGAAAATAAACCTGTCCTGCAGAGGTTCCCAAAAATAGCTGAGGTTCAGAAGAAACATGCGAGAAGCCTTTAAAATGATGGAATCCTGGGCCCAGTTCGGGAGATTTGAATGAGTGGGAGGTCTAGAGGGGTCCAAGTTTCTGGTGCTGGTGATGCTAAGCACCCCCAGTAACTCTGATGATCAGTCTGCTCGAGAACAACTCTAGAGATCCTTCTAGAGCAAAGGCTATGGGAAGAGTACCCACCCTGCACCAAGCATGGAGGAAGGCCTGCTCCACACACAGCATAATCTCGTGTCTTCCTTACACCACCTTCAAGACTGCCACAATTATGCCCATTTACAGATAAGAAAACCAGGGTTCAGTGAGATACACTGGTCTTCCTGGGAGGTATGAACTCCCAGGCTTTCCCAAGAAAGCCTGCTTCATGCTCCTACACTGCACAGAAAAATCCCCTTCTTGGGGAGAGAGCCAGAGGGAGTACTGGGACGTAGAGTCCATCAATGTATTTGAGAGACTGGTGCTGGTTCAGGAATGTCTCGATTTAATTTCCTACTATTGATTAATACAACTGGGAAAGAAATGCTAGTGGAGACAGATACCCCACTTTAATAAGCTCCAGTAAAGGTGCATTTTGCTGGGCAAACGGAGGGTGCTAAGATCCTGTCTGGAATTTCACCATCAAGCAGGAACTAAGGCAAACAAGTTCACTGGCCTGCAGCTCTACCAGCCAGAGCTGGGGTGCCCCATTCAGCAGCCTTGAGAGGCGATAAAGGCGGAAGACACCCAGTGATGGGGAAATGGGATACAGTTCTCCAGGCTGGGGGTGGGAGATGCCCATTTTAATCAGATAGTGGAGGAGACCCAAATGTATTTTCCCTCAGTGTCCAAAGAATTAAAGAATCACCAAGGATCCCCAGGGGCAGAGTGAGGTACTCTGACATCCTTACCCAGAACATCTCCATCTAGGACATCATCCCTGCCCGGGACACTCTGGGATCTCCATTAGGACATCATCCCTGCCCAGGACACTCAGAAGTCACAGCCTGCTTTCCTGGAATGAGGTCAGAGCTAGGAGGAGTCGGGATATACAGGTTTCTATCTGGCAGCCCCACTAACTCAGAGTGTTCTTAGGCAAGTCACTTCATTTTGGGCCCAAGCTTGCAAAATACAGAGGTAAAAGTAGAACATCTTTCAATTCGCTGCCCACTAGGACAACATATGAAACCCAGACCTGCCGAAGCAACCAGGCTGGCAGGACAGAGTCCGTGGGGGCAGCGCCCAGGTGCTGATCACAGGGCAGCTGCAGGAGGGAAGACAGCTACCCACTTGTAGTCACATTTGCACACGCCCATCTGTGGTGGGTATGCACTGCAGAAACACATGCAGATAAGAGGAAAGTGGTTATGTGGAAAAAGGAAGGGGTAGGGACCCAGAAAAAAAGAATGTTTCCCTTCAAGGTCTCTCCAGACCTGAATCTAATGGGAAATCTGCAAATCCCCGTCAGTAGATTTCCAAGCCATTCAACCATTCATGGAATAGATATGTGAGTGACCCCACTGGGACCCAGGGACACTGAGGTCAACTATCATCATCATCATCATTATTATTATTATTACTATTATATAATTAAAGTAGCTGGGGGAAAAAAAGACATGTCTACTGAAGTAATGCTGAGATTCCCTTCATAGATGAAAAAAGTCCACTGGCAAGATTCAGAATATGTCCAGTTGTTTCCTCTTCAACTCATATATTCCAAAGGAACACCTGGTAGTTGACGTCCAAACGAAAGGCCCACAGCCCTCAGGGCCAGAAAACAGAAGGGGCAAATGCACGCACCAGGGGCCGTGGATTGTCCAGCTTCCTGAGCAGACACAGAGTGGCCAAGGTCAAGGGCTCTCAGGGGAATTCAAAACCTCCACCTCCGATGCTCAGAGCCCAGGACAGATTCAGTTCCACCCACGGAACAGGCACAGAGCTTATCCTGTACACCAGCAAGGCTGTGCCCCAGGAAAAAGATCCTGTGGCCGAACAAAATCAGTACATCCTGAGAATCTCCTTCAACAAGTGCTCTGGAATTTCAGGTGGCAGAACCAGCTGACCTGTGGGGAAACAGTGAAAACACACCCACAACTGGCTGAGGAACAGCGAGATGGCCCTCCTAACTACCACCCGTGTACTGACAGACCCTTCTTACTAGCGACGACTACAACTCCACCTGCTAACTTACCACTAGCCGTGAGGCTACACTATCTCTCACTGAACGGACCCACATCTATTCCTTTATGGTTTACAGGGCATTTATTGTCGAATATCTTACAGGATATGTCAGACTGTATGAGAGAAGCAGAGCAGGTATTATTAGACCCATTTGACGGAGAAAGAAAGTGATGCTCAGCAGTTCAGAGACTCCCTTGAGGGCTCACAGCTGAGAAGCACCAAGATTTTTTTTGTATCTCACCCCTCACTGCCTGCAACACAACTGTGCACAGACACATGTGTCCTAACAACAACTCTGTTCCCTTGTTCCATTCTGATGCCAGCAGCCAGGAACGACGACTGAGGCAGAAAGAGCTCCTATACCCGGACAGAGTTCCCTCTTCTCCTATACAGCTGGGCCTCCTGAACTACACACACACACACACACACACACACACACACACTCTCTCTCACTCTCACTCTCTCTCTCTCTCTCTCTCTCTCTCTCTCTCTCTCTCTGCAAATAGCCTCCAGGAAAAGCCAGCTATCGTCCATCAGGAACCAACCCGGCACCTGCAGAAGAACTTTCAAAACAACCAATGCAAAGTTTTGCCAAAACAGTTCTCAGAACAGCTGTGCTGTCCTGGCCACAGCGCAGGAACTCTTCGCAGCTTGGCAAAACCCCGTGCAACCATGTTTCCATGCTGCCGCCTTAGCTGAATGGAAATATCAGTTTGAACCATGCAAATGCAACAGGCTATCATGCAAACTGCTGTCAAATCAAACCTCACAACCAGTAATTATCCATCAGGCCAGGGCAGTAATAACGGGCTCCTAGGGGTCACTTCACTGGAGGCAGGGAGGGGGTTACTAAAGAAAGATTGGAACAGGACAAGTGTGATGCCAGCCAGCAGAGGAAGGCATTCCCCTCACTTTTCTATAGCTATCTCCCCTCCAACCTCCAAAACAACAAACCTTTCCTGGGAGGCCAAAACCCACCAAGCAGCTGCCCCAAGGCCTGGGGGATTTTTAGCATGCTAGGGCAGTTGTCCAGCTATTACGCTGTGCCTTCTAATTTCAAAGGAAGTCAGCTTTAGATAATGGTCTGAAAGGTGCTTCCTTTCAAAACTGCTGTAATTAAACTAGAAAAACATTAATTTGTACCCTCATGGTGAGAGGGTTTCCTGGAAATTCCTTAAAGGAAGTTCATAATTGATAGAGCAGCTAAACATCACAAAACCTGAATCAAGGACAATCTGTGGAGGCTCAAATCTCCTGGCAGACAAACAGCATGTTTGTCCACTAAGAGCATTGTGCCACACCTCTCCTTAGGGCTGGTACTGTTACAGAGACAGACACACACAGCACATACACACACACACACACACACACACACACAAGAAACCCTCAAGATTTGCAGCACTGGGCCTCAATGCTCATTACAATATTAGCCCCAACTCTATACTTTGATTGAAGAAAGTAGAAGGCATTTTTTCAAAAAGTAAGTTTTTGGAAAATAATAGTTTCTACTAAAATGCATAATACCATCTTTCACAAGATGAAAGGTCTTAGGAGAAACACCATAAACCTCAGAATTATACAGTAAGTCGCTTCTTTGGTTCAAGACAAATTAATCAGATCACAGCTTAAAACAAACTAAGCCCTCCTAACCCCCAGTTGGAAGCTCCATCCGCAGTGTGGCTTGGGAGCCTGCATGTTGACTAGTGTGAACACAGGAACCAAGCGTTGGTAATACCACCTTCCGCTCAGCCCCTCAATCCCTTCCCACTACCTGAAGGTTCGCCTGCAAGTGGCACACAAATGATTTTCCAGTCTCTCTTATCTTTGCTTAAGCCACCATATGCTTCGCAAGGGAAAGGCCCGGGGTGTATTTACTGTGACAGCACAGTCCAGGGCCCTCCTAAGCGCTTCCCGGAACACGATGCACAGACGCAACAGGGTGTGAGGGTGGAGGCCCTTCCCGGGCCTTTATGAGAGGCAAGTGACAAACCTCCTTCAGGTCCCTCACTGGGCTCCTAAGAAGCCATACAACTAAGGAAGGAAATACAGCATGAAAACATATGTAAACCTGAATCTTCCCTCCTCCCCACAGGCACCTGGCATGTAAATGAACAGAAGGCTTGCTGACTCAAAGTTGGTTCTCAACTCCAATGAGCTGTGCTTCTCATTGCCAAAGTGACCTTAGATCCGAAGTGATCCAGTGTGCAACTCAGCAGGAAAGAGCGCTGGCCCATGGTGGGTGCTCAGAAGATGCTGGCCGTGCCACTAAGAGAAGGGTCTGATTATAAACTGTCTGGCTTAATGTCACCAAGCTCATCAGCAAATCACCTTGACTCCATGCCCCCCGAAAGATGGAATTCTTCCTGGGGCCAGTTCCTAAGTCTCTCCTGGGGCAAAACTCCCCTAAGAATGTTGTCCGGCCTCTGAAGTAGGGTTGAAGATGACATCATCTATAACCACCTACTCTGGTGTGATCGGCATCACCCCGGAACTTAATGCAGACTTAGACCCGGGACCCTGCCCACGAAGGAATCATAATCTGCTTTTTAACCCAATCCCAGGGAAGAGGGGAGTCCCCCACATCCAAGGTCCCCCACATCTATAACGGGCGACTGCAGGGAGCAAGGTCAGGAAGGCTCCACGCATGCTGGTTCTCCCGGCCTTGAGGTTGACAGGCTTCAGAAAGAAGAGGACACCATAAGACTATTAAAAACAGCTCCCAAGAATGATGTCAACTCGCAGTTGGTCAACCACTTAAACAGACTAGGATTAAACTGGCTTCAAGAGACTCATCCTCATTAATACTGGCAAATGGGTTCGATGGCAGATGCAGAGCTCGGTGGGTGGAGCCCAGGAATCCCACTGAGCTCTGGGGTGCAATTTTAATTTCTTTGGAAAATCCTCAGCCTCCTCTTATGCTGCAGCCAAGATTTTGTAAAAGAGACAGACTGTGGGAGTCAAGCTCCAGCTTCCCCAAATTATGAACTGCTTGGGCAAGGAGAGTTACTTAACCTCTAGGGAACTCTCTTCTCTTGTCTTTGAGAGGAGATTAACAGCCCTGAAGGGCAGGATTAAAAGGTGAAACAAGACAACCGCATACAGAGTGCTTCCAGCACAGCACATGTGCTCAAGAAACATTAGGCGGCACCCCTTTCCCGTCCATAACTCTAGCAGGAAGAGCCAATAGGAACGCTTTGTCCCATGACCAGCCTAGGCACAGGGTAGCAGGGGTAGGGGAGGGAATAAACCCAGTCAGTCCAACATGCAACACAGATTCACAGAGGCGTTTCTAGGAAGTCTTCCAGCGAGCCCCTTCTTGGTGCCCTGAGCAGACTGGGAGATAAAAGTGGCAGGGTGCCTAGTGTCCACCAAGTCCTTCCGGGTGCCGTTCCTCCATACAGCAAGTGGCCCTTTTATCCAGTATGGCCAGTGGTGACATTAGGTGTCAGCATGTCTTGGGGGGTCCTCAGAGCGAGAAACCATTTTAAATGGGTATGTTACCAGTGGAGCCATGGAGGAACAGTGCAAAAGCTTCTGCTTGAACCACACAGCTCACCTCCCCGCTTTACACCACGTTAGCTGAGCTGTCCAGAGCCCAGCGCCACTGGCTCCGGACCTCCTGCCCTCGGGGTTCAGAAGGGTGGTGGAATCGGGGACCTCAGGCATGTTTAAGCTCTGAGGCCCTCTGTCTCCATCCCTAGAGGTAGAATACATGATGCCCACCTCACTGCTTCACAGGTCATTTTGGAAACTGTCAAATGGCAGCCACACATACAGAATGATGATTATTACAGGAAAAAAAGCAAAAGATGACCGTTTTGATAGCTTGTACTTTAACACAAGACTCTGAGCGGGTCCTGTAAAGTTACATAAATATACTTCGCACCAAGACATGAATAGACACTGCTCTTGGCTGAAGAACACGATGAACGAGAGAAAAACAAAAGCCAGGGTGTCTGCTCCCCCAGCTCACATTTGTCAAGGGCCCTGGCCGTACCAAGCTCCATGCTGAGTGCTGGCTGCATCTCCCCTTTAATCCTCTCAACAGCCCTGGGATGGCAGGTCAAGGTATTACTTCACTCTACAAAAGATGAAACTGAGGACCAGAGAAGGTAAGTAACTTGCCTAAGGTCACACAGCTAGTACACAACCTAACCCCACAGCAGTGGTTCTCATGGAAGTGATTTTGCTCCTGGGGGACATGTGACATTGGCTGGGGACATTTTTGTTGTCACAACTGGGGGAATGATTACTACCGGGATCTAGTGGGTAGAGACCAGGACTGCTAACATCCTACATCCTACAGAGCACAGGGCAGCCCCAGGAAACAAAGAGTTATTCAGCCCTAATGTCAACAGTGCAGAGGTTAAGAACACTGCTCTAGAACTTCTACTCTTATCCACTGCCCTATGTTGTCTCCCTTCTTGTTTTCTAATGCACCTAAAGAGGACAATAAAATTTTTCCTTCTAACAGAGGGATTTCTTCAAGATTACCAAAGCCCTGTAGACA
Source organism: Manis javanica (assembly GCF_040802235.1). NCBI lineage: Eukaryota > Metazoa > Chordata > Mammalia > Pholidota > Manidae > Manis > Manis javanica. The sequence goes on along the minus strand of NC_133165.1, from coordinate 103,061,740 downwards.
ATGATGGAAACTTAAAACACAAACCAACCAACCCCACTGTGCACACCTTGCTTTCCTTGACTTTCCCCGAAGCTTCCACCCCAACGCTTCTGAGCTTGCTGCCCCTCTACCTGAGCAGGTCTTCCTCACTTCCTCCCAAACCCATCATGTGGGTCCTGGGCTCACACCTCGCCTTCTTCACATCAGCATCACCCTCCACCCTAACCCTCCCCACCTGAGGTGACACATGTTTGCATTTGTGTATTTTCTCCCCTTAGACTGTAACCTCCATCAGCAGGGTCTCTCTCTGCATCGCTCACTGCTTTGTCCTTGCACCCAAAATAATGTCTGGCGAACAGCAAGAACTCAATAGATATTTGGTGAAACAATGATGACCTAACAAATGAACTGACTGAGAATGAGGGAATGAATGAGGAACTGGAGAACTTTAGCTTTCCCAAAGCTTTAGCATCATCAGCAGAAAAGCTCCCGGTGTAGAACCTGGTTCATCTTGCTACAGTAACCATTAGTCTAAATCAGGGTCAGCACTTTTTCCTGTAAAGGGCCAAATGAATACTCCTGGCTTTGCAGGCAATTCAATCTCTGGAGCAACTTATTCAGCTCTGTCATTGTAGTGCAAAGGCAGCCAGAGAAGACATTACATGGCTGAGTTCCAGTGATACTTTATTTAAGAACACTGAAAATTTGGATTTCATGGTATTTTCATGTATCAGAAAATTTTCTTCTCATTTTTTTGCAGCCACTTTAAAATGTAAAAAGGATTCTTAGCTTGCAGGCCATACAAAAACAGGAGGTAGACTAAATTTGGTCTGTGGGCCATAGCTTGCTCACCCTTGTTCTAGATCTTCATGAACTTTGACAAATCATTCAAAAAGGATGGCCTAGAGTCCTTCCACAATGCTCATCTTATTCGTCCTCCTAACAACCGTGGGAGGTTGCTACTTCACATCCTTCTCTACCTCAGTTCACTTTTGAGGAATTTGAGGCCTACCATGACTCATGCAAGGTCACAGAGCCTTGACCTTCTAACTCCACAGAATTCTTTCTGCACTTAAACAGTCGCATAAGCTCGTCGGTAATGGACACAAAGCCCTCAATTAATCCATTATTGATTTCAGAGAATTAGCAGGGAGCTTTCCCAGTGAAGTGAGCACCAGAATCAGCAAAGATTCTTGAATTAAAACACAAATACGACATCAACGAGGGCAATCATGCAACCTCCATCTCACAGCGCTGACGGCTGTGCCATTTGCCTCGAGGAAGGAAACTGTGGCTACCAGCAGCCTCCTGCCCTTTGGTGTTACAGGATAGAGTTAATGATACAGAGCACTGGTCATGCTGCCCAGGATTACAAATTGGGATTTTTTAAGATGAAGCCTTCATAACAAACACACAGGGGTTATATTTTAATACCTAAGCCAGTCGTGACTCTTTTTCCACTTTAATTTCACAAACACGCCCCACATGGTAATTAAGACATTCAAACCAAAGGCAAACACTCAGGGGGAAAATACTCACATTCAAAATCCAACAAGCCTGAACTGCATTCCTTGTGATTGCTGTCTTAGAAGTAACCTCTGAATATATGCACACGTCACCTTATACGCTCCCCAAATCTACTGCAACCAATCTTCTCTGTGTGTGCAATATGTGGCTTGATAAAGAAAACAAAGCCCTCTAACTTCAAGCACTTTGTCAAGGAAGGGCTGACTACCCTGCCCCAACTCCCCCCAGCATCAGGTCATTTTGAAGCACGGGTGGAAATGCAAAGCTAGTCCTAATCTTCACTTCTCAGGATGTGTGCACCTAGAATCAGAAAGGAAATGGCCATAAAAACCAAGGTGACGGCCTAGCTCGGCATGTGTGGCGGCAGACCCCTCCGTCCCTCCTCACTCCCTATAACCTTTGGCTGGGGAATTATTAAGACAAAGGCTAAAGCCTAACAGTCAGGATCTCAAGGAAAACACCAGGGATGTGCTAATGGGTGAGACCTAAGCAAAAAAGCCCGGATGCTCGAGGCTGGTTCATCATTCTCAATTCAAGATGGCATCTCCAGTTGGGTTTCTGCCATCGTGTTGGTGGTGTTTGGCTTACTCCATCTTCAAAATACCTTCTCCTCTGCCTCCCCCTCTCTGGTCCCACAGCTAACCATAGCCTGATTTCAACCCGCTGAAGAACAGCTTTCACTGTGCTCCTTCCTGTTCAGAGAACTTCAATAGTCCTCTTCTCAAGAAACTCCCTGTCTCAATAATAGACTATCCTGGTGACCATACACCTGATTTCCCAAACCAAGACAAATTCTCAAATGAAAGGGGCACTACTGATTATGCCAAGGTAATAGTGATGAGCCAGGACTGTCCAGGGCAAACTAGGGCACAGGATCACCCCAACTATAATGCCTTGGAGGACAGCACCCTGTCTTACCTTATTAACTCTGTCCCACCTTTTTAATCCAACAGTTCCTAGGATAGCCCTTGAAACATCACAGACGCTCAGTAAGAAACATTTGTGGAACTGAATCTGTAAATAATAGGAGCCCTATATGGTACCATAGGTATCAGCTACTATGGATTTGCCCAAAAAGGATGCTGTAGATCATTACAAAAAAACTCATACCAGAAAAATCACTGCTTTTGATACTCTATTTACTTCCACCATGGATATTTTCAAGTCTCTCACTGATAATGACTTTGCCTATAATAATAGTATACTTGACCTTGAAAGTCAAGGAAAGCAAGAGGTACACAGTAGGGTTTGTTTGTTTGTTTGTTTGTTTGTTTGTTTGTTTGTTTAAATCTTCATTATTGGTTACTGGGCTTTGGTAATCTGATTTACGGTCATGTTAAAAGAAATATTTAATTCCACCTAAACACAGATTCTTTTCACTATATTAGAAAAATTTTATGGAGATTTATGACAATTTGAAAAAAATTTCCTAACTTACTCTACTGTAAGAATACTGTATATAATACATATAAAATATGTGTTAACTGTTTATGTCATCAGTGTGGCTTCTGATCAACAGTAGGATATTACTAGTTAAGTTTTGGGGGAGCCATGAGTTATGTGTGGATTTCTGACTGCATGTGGGGTTGGTACCCCTAACCCCAGAGTTGTTCTAGGGTTAACTGTAATTAACAGTAGTTATCACTTACTGTGTATGTTCATTGCAGTTGAAGAACCTTAGCTATGTCTTCTCCCAAAACCTCTAGAAAGGAAACATTAGTATACCTAGTCTTTACGTAAGCTGAGGCTCAACAGGGATAAATAATTAAAGGTCACAGACTCTGGCCACACTCATTCCCTTCCATTAACTAGAAAATCTACCAACCAGAACATCTTGGGTGCAAATTGTTATTTTTCAAAACCAGAATGTAGCACAGCATTCAGCAAACTACAGAAAGCCATGATGATATTGACCATGCGTGGTCCAACCATACCACTGATGTCAACTGCACTTACGTGGATTGCAACTAAAGGGAAAAAGGTGGATCTGGAAGAATGCCACCAAGACACTGTGAGAACATACACTTCAACCCTTCTTTAGGAGAAAGCTGGAAGGTAGAAATGGCATCTTGATTTCCAAACAAGTTGTGCTTGGCCAGCCCCACGAATGGGACCACAAATGGCATTTCCTGGGTGATGGAAAGAAGTGAGGGGAAGGCTGGGAGGAGGGAGAAGAGGTTCTATTAGGAAAGAAGACTGATGAAAATTGCCTTTTAAGAGGGGAGGGAATTTAGGCTATGAATTCCATAAGGGTGCAAACTGATTCAACAGAGGGTTGCCCCAAACCACTCTGGCATTTTGTATGACTTGTTTTTCTCCACACATAAGTCTAGAAAATCTGTCTCCTATGATGCTTTGATTGATGGTAGTTTCACATCTAACCCAAGAGGTTTAAAGTCATTGAAAAGTATGTACAAATTTCCCAAATATATAAAACTTGGGACTCTCATGGGTACATTCCTCAAATTACAAGTTAGCAAAATATTTTGGTCAACAAAATGGGTTGTTGACTCCTCTACAAAAAGCATTCGAGAACCTACATGTATACTTGCAAGAATTATAAACCAACTTCTAAATACACTCCCGGGAAATTAGAGAGCATCTCGATCCCAACAAAGGGAAACAAACAAGAGATTCTCTGTCTGCCAAACAAGAGATTGTCTTTGTTAGTGTCTCCCTCGTATTGATTATGGAAGAGGTGCTGTACCAACAACGTTTCCACAACGAGGAGAAAGGAGCAAAGTGTTGCCGCAGTCACTAAATTCAATAGTCACCAACTCCCGGCAGATTAAATTCTGCTCCCGAAAGCACATTCGGCTATCACTGATCTCAAAGGCTTTAGGCCAGGCAAGATGGGCACTGTGCTCCCTCAGCTGCCAGGGTCAGCAAGACCATATTAACCTTTCCCCCAGAAGTTAACTGGGTTCTAAGAACAGCACACAGCAACATTCTTATCTTCACCCTGCATAACTGCAAAGAGCAGCTGCATTCTCCAGCCCCGCCTTCCTGATTCAAAGATCCCCGATTTGTCATAAGCTGTAGACTAGGACCCAATGTTGCATGAAATGGGAATGGGATTTGGTTAAGATCAGCCTCAAATTGGAAAATCAGATAGAGGAGTTGAAAAAAAAAAAAGCTTCGCATCTCTTGTATAAACTGTCATGTGAAAATGAATATAAAACTAACTACATTTCTCTGCCCTACCGAGACCAAGCTCGGGGCAGTGGAACGGAAACAGAAGTGACGACAGCGGATTCCAGGCCAGCTCGGTTTCCTTATCCCCCTAGCTGGCTGCCAAAAAGAGATGACCTTCAGAGTGACCGGGGGAGCCTTGTGTTAAAAATGGTAGATCAACAAAATGGAAAGAGCCTGGGTCCTTGGAACACCCAACTGGAGGAGAGCTGCCCATCCAAGAACTCCTCTAGATTGTTGCATAAATGAGAAAGGAACTTTTCTTGTGTTCATTCACCAAGGTTTTGGGATTTATGTTACAAACGCTATTGTTACCTTAAATTGTAAGAGCAATCATGAAAGCCATTTATCAGTATCTAAGTTGGAGCCCCTCCTGGGCCTAGGGCTTCCTGACATGTGCTCACCCACAGAACCAAGTGTTCCAAGTCACTTGTGAATGCTACTCTTACGTGCCTCTGAAACTGGCACAGTCTGGGGGACCTTGCCCACAGTCTTGGGTCTCAAAACAAGGGTATCACAAGAGTGAGGTGAAATTCCTCTGTCAACAGATCTCAACAGGCATTGATTAAGCACCCACTATACACCATATTCTTCTCTAGATACCAAGGTACAGAGACATGTTTTCTGCCCCCTTATAGAGGAGCAAACAGGAGACCCATCAACAAATACATCCATACTTCAATATTTAAAACACTGTGTCACGCTGTAACAGAAGCATATATAAGATACAAAATAGTAGGGTACTATTACTTGTTTGGGGGAAGCTAGTTGGGAAAGTCATCACAGAAAAGATGACCTGGAAAGGGTTTGAACAGTGACAATAATTCTGGTTGTGCTGGAGGTGGTGACACTGACAGTAATGGTGGGTCAGCTAGCAGGTCTGTCTCGCCAAAAATGTAATCCAAAATTTACCACCAGCACCATCCCATTTTCTCAAAAGATTATCATATCCCCAAAAAAGCAATCATATCATTCTATGCTGTAAGCATAATTGGGCACATGAGGGTTTGCTTATATAAGAAACTGTGAGGATAGTAACAGCGATAAATTACAAAAATGACCCCATTTCTTCACCCCTCCCTGATGCACTCTATGTGCCACTCTGGGCAGGGCGCTCTGCCCCATGGGCATTCTCTGCACTTGGCTGTGTGACTTGCTTTGGTCAATGGGTTGTTAGCAGACATTCCACAGTGGACTTAAAAGTACCTGCATGAGTGGCTTTGCTGGCTCTAGAATCTTTGCCGTATCTGTGAGAACTTGTCTGGGCTACCCTACCAGAGAATGAGAGACACGTGGAGCAAAGTCAAACCGCCTGCCATCCCAGTCAAGACCGTTCTGGATTAGGGACCCTCAAACACATGAGCAACGCCATCCGAGATCACAGAGCCTTCTGACCACCCAGATGCAGGAACAATAAACATTATTGTGTGCTACTGAGGCTCAGTGTTTGTTTGCTGGGCAGCACTGCCACGGCAATAACTGGCAGACTACTATTATCATCATTCCCACTTCACAGATGGAGACACCAAGGCACAGAGGCAGAGTAACTTCATCAAGGTTACACAGCTGGTGTGCGGCAGAGCTGGAATTTGAAAGCAGGCAGTGTTTCTTTAGTCTTTTTCTATTACATTCACCTTAACTTCTCTCAATAAAGCAGTAAGTCTTTATCATCTGGAGTCAAAGCACTCTACCCAGGCCCTCGGGGCTGAGAGAAGAGACCCCCACCCCACCCCCCGCCCGGCCCAGCTAATTGGCAGCATCCCCTCCTCTAGGCCTTTGATTAGCGTTGGCAGTGATGGAGGCCAACTGCTCTCCCCACGGCTCAGCAACACGCAGAGGGAGCTCACACACCTGACCTCCCCACCCCCCTTCCCTGCACTGTCACAGATCAGACCTTTCTGCCCCCAAGATGCCTCCTGGGGCCAGCATCTGGAGCCGGCAGCAGCTTATCCATGCTCACCCCTGCAAGGCATCGGTGCTTGGCCCACAGTCTTTCCACACTTACCAGGAAATCTGCAGAAGTACCCCTAGCACCAGCCTGGGTCTCACCTCCCTCACCCCCACCTCCCGCTGCCAGATTGTTTAAGCCTGGCTTCCAGGTTATCCTATTTGAACACCAATTGCTCTGACAGCCATCTGTGTATGTCCCTTCTCCTCTCCTCTTTCCAAGTAATGGATGACGGTGTGGCAAACAAGTACGAGCTTCTGCCAAAATAAAAGGGCCATCAGAACATCTCTCAGGAGTCAGTGTGCCCTCTCACCCCTCCTCCCGATCAGGTTTCCTGTGCACGTTCCACCTGCAGAGAACACCTGCAGAGAACACCGTGGGCCCCAAGGTGACCACTCTAACCACACCCTAGGGCCTCACATCAGCCTCACTTCAACTCTAGAAGTAGTTACTCTTTTTCTCCCATTTTAGAGGGAGGAAACTGAGGCTGAGATATTAAATGATTCCCAGGTCACATGGCTAATACATGGCAATGCTGGGCTTTAAATAGAAGATTGCTACTATGTTCTAAAACTGTTCTGAAATGCTCCCTATTCTAGATGACTGAAATATTTCCAAATGCTGATGAAACTGGATGTCTGTGTTCACTATTATCCATAAAACTGTTAATAGAACAAACACTCAGGAAGAAAGCACCTTATTTTTAGGAGATTCTCTCCATACTCACTTGCGGTGAGTAAGTGCAATGTAACTGCCATGTTTCAGGGGTGTGAACAACAACCGTTGATTTTACATCTCTTTTCCAGATTCAGTTCCCACCTGGTGTCAGAGGGTGGGTTGATTCATGAGTTTAAAATGACGCCTGTTACCTTTAAAACTCAGAATCACAGAGATAATCCTTTGTATCTCCTCCCAACTAATCCTATTTTAGCAAAGCATTAGGCACAGAGTAGGTAAATAATGACATATATATTGGACAAATAGAGCTGAATGGCTAAGCCAATAATGTTAATGGCAATGAAAATTTCGGTTACACTGATTGAACGCTCACCAAGGCCAAGCGCTGTACCAGGCTTTTTACAGAAGTTATGTCATTTGACCCCAAAGAATCTTATCCCCATTTTACAGACGAAGAAACTTAAGGTTCCAGAAGTGAAGAACCTTGCCCAGAATCATGCTAAGCCAATTAAGTATTAGAGCTGAAATCAACCGCTCTGAACACACTTACCATGTGCAAAGTGTGGTCCCCAGAAAGGCAGCATCACTGTCGCCCAGGAGCTCACTGGAAGTGCAGAATCTCAGGCTGCACCCCAGACCTACTAAGTCAGGACCGAGCACAGGGAAGCCTGAGCAGCATTAATTCATCTAGAGCACAGTTTCTCAGCCTCACACTGCCAACATTCTGGGCTGGAAGACTCTGCTGTGGCGGGCGGGGGGTGGAGGGGTGTCCTGTGCAGGGTGGATGTTTAGCATCACCCCAGGTTTCTACCCACTAGACGCCCACAAGAACTCCCCTTCTTCCCCAAGTCATAATGACCAAAAATATCTCCAGCAATTCCCAATGTCCCTGGGAGAGCAAAACAGCCCCCAGCTGAGAAGCACTGGCTAGACTAGTGCACCCTTCTGTTGGACCAAATTTCTGGCATGGCTCGATGGTTCGTGTGCAAAACAGAGAGGCCATCTCAAAAGGCTGTAAACCAAAAAAGGACCTCAGAGTTCCACGGGCTGGGTTTGCCTCTAGTCTGTGACTGCCTGCCCACAGGGTGACAGAATCACAGATGTGCACCTCTAACATCCAGCCCCGGCACCAAAAAGACTGGACTACGGCCAGGCTTCACCCAGCCTCCCGGTAAATGAGAATCCCCCAGGAGTTGTCTGACATGTACAGATGAAGGCGTTGCCCTACCCACCCACCCAGGTCTACCCAGTTAGAGCCTGTCTTGCCAGTGGGTTTCAGCCCCAGGCAAGTTCACCATGGATTCAATAGGACCAAAGAAATGACAGTAGAATGTTCTTGGGGTGAAAGGGTTACACCCAACTTTATTCCCATGGTGGCAGGTCAGTCACTAGAATCCTGTCCACTCAGAGAGTCAGCATGCAGCACACCAGTCTCTGCCTCTGGGCCTCTCTGCCCCAACAGCCGTCTCAGTCGTTGGTGCTGCCACCACTCCAGTCTCTGCTCTCCTGCAGCGGTGCCACCGTGTTGCCCAGAGCATTGGGCGGAGCTCTTTATATAGAGTCAGTAACAATGTATTGCTCACACGTGTGTAGTGAGCAAGCCGACCAGGGCCAGGTGAGAATCCTGGCCACAGGAACCTTCACTTTATGCACAGAGCCTCCAACTGGGGCCCCAGAATTTGCTTTTTTTAAAAAAGCTCCTCAAAAGATCCCAAGGCACCTTCTCCATGAGCAGGCTTTTTAGAAGCACTAGCCCAGAACATTCCAAGGGGCCCTACATTCTAGGATTTCACCCTCTTTGTAAGAAACTCAGGCCTCCTCCCCACCCAGACGTGTTACTACTGACAGCTGACTCGAAGAAGCCACATCACACTGAGGGCCTTGGCTGCCCCAAGCTGCGATCCAACCAGCATGAGCCGCACACCTGCCCCCAGCAGGTGCTTCGGGCACACCGAGGTGGCATCCGCGGGGGTGGTGCTCAGCGGTACTGAAGACAGCGCTGTGCTGTCTGATTTTAAGTACACGTGCCACTGCCGCCTAGGTCTGCTGCTAATTACATTAACACAGCCTGATGGAGTGGGGGGCGGGGCAGGCTGCTCCTGCCAAAGGCAGTTGTGGGAAATGAGATGCAAAGAGGAGAATTTTCGCAGCTGCAAACCTCATGAGGTACTAGAGGGCCCAGAGGAGCAGGTCCTTCACAGATGCCAGCTCTCCCTGATTATCAAGACGGCACTGACACCGATGCTGCCCAGGTGGTGTGGGACACCTCCAAGTAAGACAGCAGGAAAGCTGGACTTTTCCTGACTGGAGCAAACTCAGGCGAAGGTTCTCTGCAGAACCAGAAAGGGAAGCTGACATTCCCTGGGTGTGTCCCACATGCGAGGCACTTTACCTGCACTATCTCATTCATCGTGACAGGGAGGCCTGCCTGCCTCTCTTACAGATGAGGAAACTGAGGCTCAGAGCCCAAAAGTAATTTGCTCCAGGCACTCAGAACACCTGGTGGCAAGACAACTGGGCTCATATTTTAAGAAACCCAGAAGTCCCACCTTGTTGCTTTTTTGTTTCCTGCACCTAAAGGGAACTTTCACAAACCAAATGGCCAAGCAACCCCAAGGATGCAAAGAGGACCCTGACTGCCAGGCCGCCTGCCCCAGTGACAGATTTGCAATCACTCAGGTCAAACACCAAGTTACCACAGCCAAGACTTTGTCCCACAGCAAAATGGCTGTGGGGCTTTCTGAACTCAAAAACATTACATTGAGCCCCAAATCATTTACCATTCTTAATTCAAAATCCGTCCAATGATTTTCTTCTCTCTTCACAGGAATTTTCTTTTTTTCCCCACAAGTCCTCATCCATTCAATCTCAGCCGTCCTTTGCCTTTTCCAGTCAGTTCCCTAGCAATCTCTGGCCACAGCAAAAGGAAATAGGTCCAAATGGGTTTCATGTGCTGATAAAAGAGGTCACTTGATAAGAGAGATGGCCAGAATTCCTGGTGAGGGTCAGGGCAGCTCTGCCATGAACCAGGTGAGTGGGGACCGGGGTCCCAGGCCAGGTGTGCCCATTGGGGACCCAAAGCCACAGGGCCAAAATACTGACACGTCCAATCAAGTTCAGGTGCTCCCAGGTGAGAGGATGGAAAAGCCTTACTATTGGCGGCTTTGTATGGGGTCCAGGGAACAGTTCTAAGCACTTACACAGATTTGCCCTTTTATTTCTAAACACACACTTTTCAAAGGTGGGTACTAACTACCAAGCCCAACTTGCAGATGAACAGTCAGGCTCTGAGAGAGTAATGATTTGTCCAAGTTTTATGGTCTGAATGTTTGCCTCCCCCAAAATTCATATGGTGAAATCCTAATCCCCAAGATGATGGCATTAGAGGTGGGGCCTGTGGGAGGTGCTGAAGTCACGAGGGTGGAGCCCTCAGAATGGGATTAGTGCCCTTATAAAAGGGACTTAAGAGGACTCCCTCACACCTTGCATCATGCGAGGACACAGCCAGAAGTCACTGGCTGAGAAGCAGAAAGGGCCCTCACCCGGCCATGCTGGCACCCTGATCTCAGATTTCTGGTGTCCAGACTGTAAGAAATAAATTTCTATTGCTTCTAAGCCTCTCAGTCTGTATTTTGTTATAGTAGCCCAGACAGACTAAGACACCAAAGTCACACACATAGGAAGTGACAAACGTGAGCTTTGAACTCAGGCTGTGCATTGCCACTCACTGCCTGAGAATGTTTGGAAAGGTGTATTCGTCCCATGTACCAACAATTCCTTTCCTTCTCCCTTGTAACAAAGACCTCCTATTACACTATCTAGACCTATAAACTAATACCTCATCTGTTACCTAATACCTCACTGCACGAGGGTGAGCCTCAGAGCAGCTCCGGCTGCATCACCTGGGAGCAAACCCCGGCACTGCCCCACACCTCTGGGTCCAGGCTGAGCGGTGCTGATGAGATACTCCCGCTGCCTCTGAATGCTCCTCTCCGAGGCTCTGGGCCTTGGACAAAAGATTCATTCACTTCCATGGCTGTGCTTTCTTCATGAACTCTTTCCTGACGACTCCCCCATTGGTCTCTCCCTTCTCTAACTCACTCTGCACTTGACAGTCTGAACGGCACAAGGTCTGTCTGCTACCCAGTTGAGCACCTGGCGCTGTCTCCGGGCTAGCTCACACATTAGCCATTTCACATGCAGGGGGTGGGGCTAGGAAGTTAAAAGACTGATTGAGGAGCACATGGAGATAAACTGTCACTCAGATCAGATGTTGTCCACCTAATGAGATCCCCAGCAGGCTGGGAGAAGAGCTGAGCTCTGTCATGGGGGGCTTTATTTTTTGCCCCACTGAAACCAATAGGTAGTCCACCAAGTGTACGTCTTCATTAACTGAATTATCTGGACAACCTGGTCTGTTCTGCAAGCCAAGCACTTAGAAGGACCAAGGGAAGGTCAGAGCTGAGGTCACAGATGGGCCGAGCCGGAGCTATGTCTTGCCCATGTGCTACCGGGGGAAGGGAAACTGTCTTGCCAATGGATTTCAGCCACAGGCAAGTTCACTATGGATCCAGTGTGACCAAAAAAATGACAGTAGAATGTTCTTGGGGTGAAAGGGTTATGCCCAACTTTATTTCCACGGTGGCAGGTCAATCACTAAAATCTTGTTCACTCAGAGTGAGCCTGCACGCAGCAAGCCAGTCTCTGCCTCTGGGCCTCTGCCCGCACAGCCATCCTCTGGGCCTCTCTGCCCACACAGCCATCCTCTGGGCACAGCCGTCTCAGTCTCTGCCCTCAGTCACTCCAGCCTCTGCTCTGCTCTCCTGCAGCCTTGTAGCTGTGCAGCCCTGTCACCCAGAGCACTGGTCAGGGCTCTTTATATAGAGTCAGTAACAACACACAGCCCACACGTGTGCAGTGAGCTAGCCAACCAGGGCCAGGGGAGAATCCTGGCCACAGGAACCCTCATTTTATCCAGACAGAAAGGTAAGGTATTTGCCTTACCCTAAAATCAGCAGGAGCCAGGTGTCTGATGAACAATTTCCACAGTGAGTGACCCCCGGGTCTGTTGGAAGGCATGTAAGAATTGCCAGCTACCTGCTGCTCAGGCTCCAGGCCCCCTGTGAGTTCCAAGTGAGAGGCCGAATCCTTCATCTAGCACCTCAGGGCACCTGGAGGAGGTCGCTTCTACAGACTACACCTACGAGTTCATTTTCTCCAGGCTGACCTTACCCGGCCAAGCCCTGGGCTGAGTGCTTTACCCACACTGACCGATTTCATCCTCACAGGTGCCCACAGTGCCAACATGTGCCCATTTTGCAGGTCAGCTGAGTACCTGCGAGCTTAAGTGACTTGCCCATGGTCAAAAATCTAGCTGAGTGGTTGTGCCAGGATTTGACCAAAGGGTTCAACCACCAAACACTAGATAACAATCCGCAAGAGGGAAAAAAGTACTTCAGGTCCAGCACCTTCTACTTGGTGCCTCTACACTACCTGGGAGAATTAGGGTATTTGCCTTCAGGGACTCAGAAGTGCCTTCCTGAACCCTGGAGGCCCACCGTGTATCCCACCCAAGACATCTGTCCCTCCCCTGTAACTCCTGGACAGCAGGCTTTAGGGTCAAGGGCTCAGAACCTGCAAAAGACAGAACCGGGCTCCTGGCCCAGCTGTGAACACAAGGAGAAGTTCCTATCTCAAGCCTCTTTCTACTCTATCCCCAGACCCTGGTCTTACCTCATTCCAGAATGTTCTGAATGCTGCTCCCCTTTTCTGCCTCTCCTCCAAGGCTGAGAAACTCAGAACCCTTCCAATCCTCAAGACTCTGATGGTAATGGAGTCCTTGGACAGCAGGCCCTGCTTACACTGAAAGCCAGCCCTGCACAAGGGAGGCAATCAGAGGGCTCCAGTCACCCACCTCCATCACACCTACCTTCCCGCCTGGGACCCTACAGAGATCCGAGCCCGAGGCAGCTCCTCCCAGCTCAAGCCCTAAAATCACCAGACAGGCGGCCAGCCTGCTGCTGTCAAATCCTCTTCGGTCCCTTCTTTCTCCCAGAGCATCAGATGCATTGAAGCTAACCCCCTGCAGATGAACCCCACTCCTACCGAGGGCAGAAGGTGACTGACAGCTTTGTCATCTAACTGAAAGGCCCCAATGCAAGGGGTTGGTCATGTCTCTATGGAAGTAGGTTTGTATTTGCAACTTCAACAGGTCCCGCATCACAGTCACTGCAACACTTTGTTCCCGGATCGCTTTCCTGCCGAACGCTCCTTTCTCGGCTCATGTAGCCCTTTCCACCCACTTCACAGAGAAATGCCAAGCTAAAACCAAAGCAGTCTCACAGTGGCAAGACACCAAAGGACAGAAGACGTCAGAAATTCACTTGCCTTCTTGCTTTCTCATTCATTTCTGGTCTCCGTGGTTCATTTCGCACCTGATTAGGCACGTGGCTTATAATGAGCCATTTAAAATTCTCTGTGCCCCTGATCACTAGGCTGGGACTGATGCAAACTCTGACCTCCCAACATAAAAAAAATGAGAGGCCAACAAACGCTTAGCAAGCACCAGGCCCTCCAGAGGGGAGGTGATATTGTACGTTAAGGAAATAAAAGGAGAGCTCAAATAAGCTGCCAGGTATTAATGCAAAGTAATAAGCCAGGAAAAGGCCCAGCAGCAACATTTTATGGAGACAAAGTAAGAACCTCTCCCAAGGAGCGGGGAGGCCAAGAACTGAGCTTCTAATCTAATAAATCAAAGCAGAAAAAAACAAACCATTAACAAGGCCCAGCAAATGTATCTCAGAAGACAACTACAGGGAAAAATAAAAAAGAGCTTAAGAGTCACCTGGGATGCTCGATTAAAAGTCCACAATCAAATACTGCAAAGCTGTATGAATCTTATTTAGTGCCATCAAGAGATTTTTACAGAGCCCTTCCCCGCTGGGCGCTGGGCAGGCTGTAACAGGTGCTGGGGGCTCAGAGAATTCCTAGACCCACGGTGGCAGCCTTGTGGCCACAGGGGTGCCAAGGGAGGACAGCCAGGAAGAAAAGGAGGCAGAACTGCAGGAGGTGGCCCCGAGGACCCGGGGAAGCGGCAGTAGGCAGTCTGGGGCCCCAGAGAACCCATCCCTCTTTTTTATGATTCTCCTTTCTGTCTCTTTTTTTGGTCTGAGCTCTTCAGCATCAAGCCACCTGCTGTCTAAATGGGTCTGTTTGATACATAATAATGCCTTCTTTATACTCATAAAGCTCTCAGGACCTACCAGCATGGACCTATAGCCATTTGTCAGAGGGCACATTTTCACAGCATCTTCCATCCCTTTGACGTTTCCCTGCAGAAGCTGAGGTTAAAGAATGCATACTCTGGCCCCAGAACTGCATAAAGTTAATGGCCCAACAAGCAGCTGCTGCTGCAGACTTGGGCTGGGAGTGGGGCAAAGAACACCCCAGGCACCTGGACCTGGGGTTTCCTGGGTCGTCCCTTCCCACCCCATCCAGGCGAGGGACCAGAAGGAGGCTATAGTCATTTCTGCCTCAACTGCTGGGGCTCCAATGGCTGGTCACAGGCCTCACCCCAACTCTGGTCCAGGCCCAGAGACACTGACCTCCCCATCCCCACTCCCGCTGGCCGCCGCAGAAAGCCCAGGCACAGAGGGCTAAATCAAAACTAACCATCTGCTTCTCTAACAGCCTATAAGCAAAAGATGAAAAACTTAATAACCCTTCCTTACCCCCAAAAAAGGCCAACAAATACGTACTTGCTAGCACTTGCTCTGTTCTTTGGGATCCATGAGAACAGAAAAACAAGAACCATGGTGCAGACAGGCAGACCTATATTCAACTAGCCCTGGAGGACAAGAGAATAAAGACCCGCAAAGAAGATGAACACCCACCGAACAGCTGTGTTGCTGGGGAGTGGTGGCCACGTTGAAAAGGGGTTGAAAAGATCCAGAAACAATGACAAGAAATTCAAAATTGAATGACCCCTTCTCTCTTTCTTTTCTTACTACTGGAAAAGAACATAAACTAAAATAACTCCAACAACCTAAAATCTATGATATTTAAAGTTTCCTTAAGAAACCCTTAACCATGTTATCAGATGCAGAAGACTATTAAAATCTATGGCTAACTCAAGTATCTTGCAGCTCTTTGAACGGTATCCTTCCTCATCTGTTTGAACGGGCTTCCTTGGAAATCATTAAGAATTGTACAAATAACCAAGACCCCTTCCTGACAAGTCAGATAACCCAGAGGGGAGGGCTACTAAAATCTTCAATTGAAAGGGTCCCTTAGGGAAGTTTCCAACAAGAGCATCTTTGAAGCTTGGCCCTCCTGTGAACTCCACAGATCATTTGGGTCATGAGGCATTAGCACCATCCCAATCTGTCATGTGCTCATCCCTTTGTTCTTGTGGCTTTTGACTGGGTTGAAGTTAGGCCCACCCTGGCAGTTTAAGATTCCCCTAAAATCTGGTCACTTCCCACTCTGCCTGTTTCCCAGTAATGGTGGGTAGTAAAGCCTTTCAAATAAAATGGACCCATATGCTCAGGGAAGTAGAGAAGCTTACATCTGGCCCATGCACAGACCAAGAAGGAGAGGAGATCCCTCTCTCAAAGATGCAGGCTGTTGTTAAGATAGAACATGATGCCCAACATCCCTGGAGCCACAGGATTGAAGGAAGGTGGGAACAGGATTATGGACCTGGAAGATGCCCAACAGTAGCACAGGCAAGACTGAGCAGGCCAAGTGCTTGTGAAGGAGTAGCTGGCTTCATCATGTCTGCTATCCTGTGGTCCTGCTGCATCCCATCTACCATCCTTCACAGTTCCTCAGAAAGCGTGGAGGAAAGAGACAGAAATAAGCATAGAGTAGGATACGTTAGTGAAGGCTGTGAGACTTTAGCCATTCACAGAAAAAAACAGAAAATAACTGAAGAAGGAAACTATGTGTAGAGAAAATAGGATGTAAACTTTTTGTTTTCATACACAAGGAACTCAAGCAGTTGTGAAAGCAGCAAAGGAATTAAATGGTATGAGTTTGCGAGAGATGCTATAACACCCAGACTGGGTGGCTTAAACAACAGGAATTTGCTGTCTCACAGCTCTGGAGGCTGGAAGTCCAAGATCATGGGGTCAGTACGGTTGGTTTCTGCTGAGGCCTCTCTCTTCTGCTTATAGGGGGCCACCCTCTCCCTGTGTCCTCACAAGACCTTTGCTCAGTGAGAGGGAAGCGTGCACCCCTGGTGTCTCTGTCTGTCTGTCTACATTTCCTCTTACAAAGATACTGTCAGACTGGATGAGGACCTACCCATATGGCCTCATTTTAATTTAGTCACTTCTTTAAAGACCCTACCTCCAAATACAGTCACATTCTGAGGTCTTGGGGGTTAGGGCTTCAAACTCTGAATTTGGGGATAAGGGGGACACAATTCAGCCCCTAACAAATGACAATGATGGTAACTGTCCTAATAAGGCATACCACCTCTTAAATGACAATCACATTATGCCAAGTACTTGATGTTCCTCAGCTTGTTAAATCTTTGCAGAGGTCCCTGAGACATGTATTCTCATTCACAAATCATAGATAAGGACTCCAAGTGTCACACAGTTAGAGAGTGGCTGAATTATCCACAAGCATAACCATGGAGGTAGGTCTGAGCACAGGAAGGGGATAAGCAGGCCTCTCCTCTCCCATTCCAGTGGGAAGGCTCTTTCTGGATGGCAAATTCTTTCAGACTCCCAATTCAGTGATTCCCAGACCATGCCATATAACTCATCCTCCAAATTCTGTCCAGGATTTTTGTGACAGGAAATGACACATCATGTTTTCTTTGTTAGTTTAAAAAAAAGAAAAAGTTTTAGCGGATCAGTCTGTGAGTTCTTAATGGAGACTTCATTGTATGGTGCCAAAATAAGAAAAATGTAAGCAAAACATATCAAAGAGCGAGGAGTGGCCCTGAGGATTTAATTGGACCTGTTAGATTGACCCTGTGCCATTCCTTACAAGGATTATTTATTTATTAGGATTAGAGATGTGAGTATGGAATTGCTCCCCTGACTTGAAGTAACATATAAATTTTTCCCTGATGTAATTTGAAGCATTTGTTAATACAAGAGTCCAACACAAACATTAGAACTGATGTGGGGACTTGAATCCAGCAGTCACTTCCACAGAGCCTAAAGGGATGTGGATGAATGTTAGACTCAATCAAAAAACAAAATGAAGGTAAAGATTAACAAAAATTAAACCAAATATTTGACATTAAGTTTTAATTTGACAGGCATACTAGTGTTTCCATGGTTTTCCAGAAAATCTGAGGGCCCTAAGAATGAACCCTCTAATGCAATAACTCATTAATTCAACACCTGCCCGACACACACCGTATTGAAACCAAATACACGCATTGAATAGCATTGGAAAAAAAGGTTCAAAATTATGCATCTCTTTCCTCACTTTCTCTGTTATTTACTCAAGAGTTATGGAACAGAAACCAAGGAAGTACAAGAGTCCCTCACAAGCCAAGAGCTTAAGAGACTGGACACTGTGCAGTCCAAGCTTTGGGCTGCCACATGAGGCCTCAATGAAGACTGAGACGTGAGCCTCATTCCAAAATCTTCAATTCCTGAGCCTACCAAGGAATTCTATTCTCCAGGGAGGATCTGGTCATCTACTATACCTATCTTGATACGGGGCAGCTCAGGATGTGAATTTTAAATGCCTTAGGAAGATGGAGGCAGAGAATTCCCTGGAAGCCAGACAGTTGGAATCGAGTCCAGATGCAGGCCTTTGCTAGTTATGTGACCTTGGATAAGTGACTTAAACTCTCCAGGCCTCAGTTTCCTCATCTGTAAGAAGGGGTAAAAATGGAACCTTCCTTATACGGTTGTAGTGATAATTATATCATGCAAGGCACTTAGAAGACTTAAACACTCAATAAACAGCTCTTGGTTTTATTAGTACCAATTTATGTATCCATTACAACCTGAAGCATAAAGTAATAAAACCACATTAACCGCATTGAGATACCACCTTACACCCACAAGGAAGGCTACTATAAAAAAATAAATAAACAAAATAATAAGTGTTGACACTGACAGGGAGAAATTAGACCCCTTATGCACTGCTGGGGGGAACGTCAGATAGTACAGTGCAGCTGCTATGGGAAGTAGTACAGTAATCCCTCAAAAAATTAAAAACAGAATTGTCATATAATCTAGCAATCCCACTTCAAGGTATATAGTCAGAAGAATTGAAAGCAGGATCTCAAAGATGTTTGCATGCCCATGTTCATAACACCACTATTCACAATAGCCAAGAGGTGGAAGCAATCCACATGTCCACCAGTGGATGAATGAATAAGGAAAATATGGTACACACATATAATAAAATATTATTCAGCCTTCAAAAGCAAGGAAATTCTGACAAGACGCTACAACATGCATGAACCTTGAGGACATTATGTTAAGTGAATTAAACCAGTCACAAAAGGACAGATACTATATGATTCTACTTTATGAGGTCATTAAGCAGTGAAATTCATAGAATGAAAAAAGTAGAACAGTGGTTGCCAGGGGCTGGAGCAAGGGGACATGGGAAATTGTTGTTTAACAGATACAGTTTTGCAAGCTGGAAAGAATTCAGGAGATCTGTTGCACAACAATGTGAATATACTTGACACTACTGAACTGTACACCCAAAAATGGTGAAAATGGTAAATTTTATGTTACATGTTTTTAACAATTAGAAATTTTTATTTTGTAAAATCTCTCCACACACACAAAAGTCACACTATTTAAATGTTTTAAAAAAGTGAACTCTAGATACCTCTAAGCCAATCAGCTGGTTCCCACCTCCACCTGAGAATTATTACTCTGAATTTTGGGTGAGCTGCAGAACTAATCCCCCCAAGAGTTGCTTGGAGAAGTGGGAGAGCCCATTGCTGGGAGTCAGCTGCCAATGGCAGGATCAGGATTGGAGGAGCTTTGAGAAGTTAACTTGAAAAGAAATATTCTGACTTAGAACAGATTCTATTTTAATGCTTGGAGACAAAATCCTTCCCCTGAGAAATTGCCTCCAACTCACTTATCTCATCCTCAGAAGTGGAGACCCTATTTTTTCACTTCAGAGATGTTATTATTGAGCCATTCAAATAAGAGCAGCCATAGGGAACATTAACATGAGACGCAAGGGCTCCAAGGCGGTGAGATCCCAGTGAGGCCAAGGCCAGAGGGCCAGACAGCAAGCTACCAAGTTTCAGGTCTTGGCTTTGTGATGCCAATTCTCTCTCTCACACCCACGGCATCCTTCAGTGGGGACGCTGTTGGAGATTTGGGGAAATCAGCCCAATTCTCTCCACCACTCTCTACCCGTAGGTCCTAGTATGCAGATGGGTCACAAATAACAAACAGCTCCTTTCTATAGGTTACAACCCCAGGGGTGCCACACCAATTGATAAAATGCTTCAGAAGGGATTGCCCTGCACAGACCTTAACCATTCATCCCACACACAAGTCCCTCTTCTCCTTTCCTTCTGACCAGTGTGAATCACCACAAATGGCTGAGGCTACAGGTGTTACTAGCAAACCTCTGAGGTGTACAACACCATTTCAATTATAGTCTTGTTCCACTTTTTGGTCTTACTTTTGGTTAAGAAAATCTAATATTCACTGAAAGCAGGAAAGAAAAGTTAAGGGTCAGTGTGTATATGATTTCCACTCAAAATCTTTCTAACTTACATCCTGGATTCTTGCTGAGAACCTTAATCAGCTCAACTGATGTCACTCCCCATGGTGGTATAACCAAGCTGGGTCTTGTTCCAGAAGTTCAACAGCCAAAAGTATAAGTTTAAAAAGGAATTCAATCCTTTGCTCACAGTTTCCAAGGGGGCATTAACAGGGATTTATGCATTCATATTATTTCCCAATAAACAATAACATTTATTGAGTTCTTATTTTGGAGCAGGCACTGGATGGAGTATGTGTCAGGGATCAAAAGGAGGGATGAGCAAAGGCTGGGATGAGCAGTCTCTATTCTGACTGGGGGCAATGGTGATAACAAAGACAAAAGCTTACTTCTGAAAGAGATAGATGCTTCGGAGAAAATAAAAGAGGGTGATGCAATAAGAGGGGGTTTTTTTAGACCAAAGAACATTCAGGGAAGGTGTCTCCCAGGTGGTAACATGTAAGTGGGGACTGGCTGATGGAAACAGCATTTCTGGTGGAGTGAACACCAAGTGCAAAGGCCCTGGGGCACTTCTGAGACAGAGAGAAGATCCATAAGCCTGAAGCACAACAAGTAAGGCCACGGGTAGTAGGAGATGATCATCAAGGTGAGCATGGGGGTCTTAAAGAGCCAAGTGCAATGGGAAGCTCTGCAGGTAAAGGGGGGACTAAGGTAAACTGATCTTTATTTTTAAAAACCTCCTTCAGACTGCCAGGGGAAGAACAGATCATGGGGGCGGGGGCAGCTCTTCATCACGTGGATTTGATTTTCGTGCTCTTGCTAAATTCTCCTGTCCATCCTATCTCAGGTCACTCTCAGATAAGTCTAGATCAAATGAAGTGGATATGGTGGATTGAGCTGGCAATTACAGGATTCTTCTGATGGTCATGAAGGGAGATACCTGGGAGAAATTTAACAGGATGTTCATGTAATAAGTACCAGTGAGTGAACATTTGTGGAGAGCTCAGAACCATGCCCAGGTGCAATAGGCTCACAGAAATACTTGTTGGATAAAAAAGCAAATAATTAAACATACTGTCTCCACTAAGCTCAATGCTCAGACAGAGATCAAAAAAGTCAAGAGATATCCCCTGACATCCAGCACAAGACCTGGTCCACAGAAGGGGTGCTCAGCAAGTTCGAGAAATGAGTGAAATGTAAGCAAGATGGGAGGCTTTGTCAAAGATCGCCCCGTATTTTTCTCTTTAAACCACAGTCAATATTTTATTATTTCTCAAATCTTACTCTAGAATTGTGGAAACAGTTCAAAAATGTGCATCCTGAAATATGAATGGGGTCTGTTCAGACACATCACACATACTAAAGCATTTTTTCTGAAATGTCAGTTCTTACAATGAATCCATCCTCTCTTTGGAAAGGGTCAGGGAAGCTCAGTTTCTGCTTCTCAAATTCTCTTCACCAATGTTTAGCAAAAACAGGTTCAAGACTCAACACATAGTAAAAATGCAGCCTCAAATTCAGTGTCACTCTTGATTTTGTTGAACTTTTCAAGAATGGAAATCACTGTGCTTATATCTTGATCTGGGAATAGTGCAGGCTCAGGACAAAGCCCTGACTGGTACAGTTTTCCGACAAACTCTTACACTGTCTGCAATTTACCTTAAAACACTCTGGCAACAACCATGTGACATCATGCATGTCCATTTTGATCTAGCTGCAGCCAGGTGATATCTAAACTCCCTAAACAGGAAACGAATACTGTCAGAGGTGGTTAGTATTTGAAAGACGACAATCAGAAGCCCACTGCCCATGGACAGTGGACAGCATGTCAGCCATCTGTATCTCCCACATGCAACAGAAGGTGAGAAATTTGGTATAATGAGTATTAGAAATAATGTCACATTGGTGAAGTAAGGGATGCCCAAGATGTGTGGTTTGGCTAGACTTGTCTGCTTTTCCTCAACAAACCCGAGGCCAAGACCCATAGCTTTCAGTGTACACTCAGAGAACCACCTGGTCCATGAGCAGTCACTTTCAGAGGACCCTGCTGCCTAATCCAACTAGAAAGTTAGTGAAATGCTGTCCCAGAACTTTCTCATCTGCCGTGAGGGAAACTTCCATGCAAGGTGCCCTCAGAGAGCCGAAAACGAACGACAGTGGGACTTCATCAGGTTTCAAATACAAGCCGAAATGTTTATGTGGCTGCTGTCTGGAACATGTGCTGGAGGCAGGATTTGGTCTAAAGTGTCTCTTGTCATAACATTCCCACAACACATTATATGGGAAGCCCAGGGGCCTTGGCTCCCCGGAAATGCTGGAGGCACAGACCTCAGCCAAAATAAGCCACTAATGGTTGTCAGGGCTGAATTGTGTCTCCCCAGAATTCCTATGTTCAAGTACTAACGAACCCCCAGGACTCCAGGCTGGGACTGGATATGGAGATGGAATGTTTAAAGAGGTAATTAAGTTAAAATAAGGCCATTAGGGTAGATGCTAATCCAATCTGCTTATTGTTAGTTCTGGTTAACAGAATTCTTAACTAACCTAAAGGAGCCAGCAAACTATGTTCAACCAGTGACCCTGGAAAGAAATTTCTCTACTTCTCCAAGTCCAACTTCTCATCTGTAAAATAAAGACAGTGAGAGCCTCTCCAAAGCTGTACTAAGAAACATGATACTGTTTCTAAAGTACCCAGCATGCATGTAGTAGACACTCAAGAAGAGGCCACTATTATTAGTCTAGTAATTGCTGGTTACAATGGGGTCATTATGAGCAAGAACTTCTCGAAGAGTCATGGGGTGGGGAGAAGACTATTTTTAGGCAGACAGAATCTATAATCACCCAAGGCTCTGTTCTTCATTGATACAGTGTCTGCTGCACCCACCAACAGACTCCGCAAAATCAAGGGGAGACTGTAAAATATCTCCCACCAGAAATGGGTTTGCTTTCATTTATTCTTAACTCTACCCAGGCATACTCTGTCAGATTGGCAAACTGCACTGTTACTTATTTGTATAACAAAGGTAGAACCCCCGTGCCCTTAAACACTCTCTCCCATCAGAAATCCATTTCAGCTGCAAATTGGAGGGCAGAGTCCCAAGCTGGGGGCTCCCTAGTCCTAGGGAAGGTCTCTTCCCTCCAATTTGCATAGGGCCCCTTTCCAGGTCTGAGATTCCATGATTCAGTAGGTCCTAGGGAGTGACCTTGGCAATCAGGCCTTCCATGTGTGTTCATTAAATACTCACCACAGGGCAGCCTGACTGAAAAGTTCCAGGAACCCGCCCTCTAGACTATCCCACCATCCAGAATGAACCAGAACATGAAGCTCTTGAATTCGGCCTGGCTCTGTCAAACGCTCGTGCACGCACTGGCAGTAAGGCCCAGGACTACACTCTAATTAACCCCACAGTCCAGGACAGCTATGTCACCAATAGGCAAAAAGCCGGACCCCCAAAGCACTGAAATCATCATCTTCAAAAGGTAAGAACAACTGGGTCCATTCTCAGACTCCCACCTAAACAGCCATTAGCCACAAGCGGCCCTCTCCTCTACTATCATTTTCATGTTATTAAAAAACTCACACTGACTTTAAAACTTTTCTCCCATGGATACTGTCGCAGGAACCGTGGAAACTATGAACAAAGAGTCATGACACCAAACCATTTGGCGAGAAGCAGCATTTATCAGTGCCGGCACTGGCTCAGCGAGTTCCTATCCACAGGCTGAGCCCCGAGCGCAGCAGGGCCTTTCATACATCCACTACAAGGCTGGGGGGAGTCAGCACCCAGGAACCGCTGCAATGGGAGCTATTAGGTCACACTATAGGTGTATTCAAGATGTTAGTTATATTTTAATTTATCTCTGTAAAGGTTATCCGGATACCCTATTTTAAACTAATGGGCTTCCATGACTATGATCAACAAGCTGTTCCGCACCACTGAGTCCCGGTTGGGGGGCGGACACATTGTTACATTGTTTCAACCTCAAACACCCAAGCACCTTGTGATTCCTCTACATTCCTGAGGCCTCGACAGAAACTTTGTCTCCTTGGCTTCCGTGGCTTCCTACCACAATAGGAGTTGAGGCGAGATAACAGTCTGTGATTTGATTACATCTGCGGGACAACACAGACTAATGATCATATTTTCCCTAAAGAGAAAAATCTAATGGTCAAGCAGGAATGACCAGCCGCACCGTGTGCTGGGAGAAACCCGGCACAGTTAAAGTTCCAGCACAGGAGACCCAGAAGCCCCAGCAGAGAAGGCTGAGAGCAGAAGATGGAGAAACACACGCACATATGCACGTGCACACACACGCACACGCAGCCGCGTGATCACAGATGCTCCAGCTTCAAACCCAGACAGGCTGTGCCGAGGCCCAATTCACCTCAGATCGTCCTGCCGCCTAAAAATGGTGCATCAGTAATTACAACCTGAGGCGCACCAGAATGGAGGAAGGAGGTGGGCCAGCAGGAAGTCTGTGGCCAGGGGCCTTCCCATTTTTCCACTGTTTCCATTTTCAGCTCAAGCTCTCACAATAAGCCCCACTCATCGTGAAAGCATGGTGGTCACCAAACATTAAACACGTGCTAGCTCTGAATGTAAGGCTCCCCGCCACCCAACTCCCAAGTCTGACGATGGATGGGAACATGAAGAGGTGCCTGAGTCAGGTCTCTTTTTGCAGGGGAAGTCTCAGCCAAGTCTACTGCTGTCACAAATGCGCAGAACCCTGAAGTCGGGGCTGGGGTCAGATGTGCAGCGGTCACTTTCTGGGGGGGAGCTCCCAATGGCCGTGGGCCCTTCCTGCAACCTGCCAGTCCAGGCCTCCTGCTGCAGCTGCTCTAAGTCAGGCTCACGTGCTGCCTACCCCACACACGACTTGCTAAAATCAAATACAAGGAGTCCTTTTTGGGTGCCCCCTTTTATTCTGCAGCGGAATCACTGCTGTCATGAAGATCCATTCCAGATTTTTCAGAGCACACAACCTTCCAAAATGAGGTCAGGGAAC
Organism: Manis javanica; assembly: GCF_040802235.1. Taxonomy (NCBI): domain Eukaryota; kingdom Metazoa; phylum Chordata; class Mammalia; order Pholidota; family Manidae; genus Manis; species Manis javanica. The sequence continues at coordinate 103,036,728 of NC_133165.1, read as the reverse complement.
CCACCAAATCAGACTCACCTGGGGGAATCTGTGTGTCAAGCAGATTCCTACTAAGCCACCTCCAACCCACCAAATCTAACCCAAATCTGCACGTGGAACAAGCTCTCCAGGTGATTGATTCATAAGCATGTGAATACTTAAGACCCACTGCTCTAGTAAAGGAATTGCCCACAAAATTCTCAAGGGCAGGTTTTAAAGAAACACACATATCTGGCCTCCACAGCCTTCGAGAGCACCCTCCCTGAATCCTGGGAGAGGGGGTCTGCAGCGGAGCTTGGAATTTAACTCCCCAGAAAGCACCCATGTTTGTGAGCTGCTGACCTCCAGGCCATGTTTTCCAAAGTGGCCCCCATGCCATTCCCATCCTTTTCCTACTGTGGGTAAAACTGCAATATTTCCAGAATCTCTTGCCTGGCTTTAGTGCATCTCCATATCAATAGGCGTTTCCAAAGGGTGGAGAGAAGTAGTCCATCTCCATATCAGTAGGTAACTACTTGGGCCTACAGAGGGTGTATCTGGACCGGAGAGGATGGGTGGGGCTCTCTCTCTTCTTTGCAGCCAGGACACGGGATGACTGCTTGTAAGAAATAAATGGGTTTCTCCCACTTTATTTCTCCCTTTGACTGATTTCAGTTTCAAAGGTATCTTGCCCTGGGATTTCCCCCCCCGGAGTTACACCTACTCCCACTCATCCATGTCTGAGCTCCAGGGTGGCTTCCTAAGGAAAGCCTCGGGGACCACCACCCCTACACCCCTTCCCCGGCCAAACTGGATTGGATTTTCCTCACTCCAGACTCGCCCAGCCAGAGACTGTGTTGGGAACTGACTGGAAAGGCCAAAGGTGAGCGCTGAGACTGGATGAGGATGTGTGGGGAGAAAAAGAAAGTTCTCGTGAAGAGAGAAGAAAATCACTGGATGGATTTTTGAATTAAGAATAGTAAATGACTGGGGCTTACTTAACCTAATGTTTTTGAGTTCAGGAAGCCCCTCAGTCATTTTGGTCCCTTTTTTTTGTATAACTTGCCACAATTGTTATTAAACATGTATCTGTTTGATTATTTGCTTAATGTCTGACCCTCCACTAGACTGGTAGTAATCAGAGACGCATCACTGACAACCTATTAATGTCCCCTGACTGCGACCTCCATTGAGCTGCAGCTGGGCACAGGGTAAAGCTGAGAAGCCAGACCCTCTCATTCCAGTTGGAAATAACTCCCACTGGATCAGGGAAGAAATGTGTTCTTCCTGGCTGGATTAATTTCCTAGGGCTGCTGTAACAAAACACCACAAACTCAGTGGCTCAAAACAACAGAAATTTATTACCTTCCAATTCGAAGGCTAGAAGTCCAAAATCAAGGTGTCAGCAGGGCAATAATCCCTCCAAGCTCTCTGGGGGAGGGTCCCTTCCTGCTTCGTCCAGCTTCTGACAGCTCTTGGCATTCTTTGGCTGTGCAAAAGCATAACTCCCAATCTTTGCTTCTGTCCTCATGTGGCCTTCTTCCTGTATACGTTGCTGTGTCTCTTCTCTTCTAAATCATAGTGGGTTAAAGGCCCACCCTAATCCAATTTAACCTCATTTTAACTAATTACATCTGCACTGACCTTATTTCTAAATAAGGCCACCTTCTGAGTTTCAAGGAAGGGCGTGAATTTTGGAGGGACACTATCCCACCCAGTGCACGGACCAAGCAGAGATTTATGGAATATGCTTGCCTTCCACGAGGCCTGAGCACTTCCCATCTGAAGTGTGAGCTCTAGGTAGCAGCACTACTGGTTAACCCTCACTGCCTATTGTTTCTCTCTCTCCCTTTAGAGTTAAAAGGCCAACATTTCAGCTGAGCACTTGACCACATAGAATAAGGCCTATGGTGCCAGCCTCCCTTGCAGACAGAAATGGCTGTGATTCGGAGAGCTATAAGCAAAAGCAATGCAAAGGCAGGCCCTCCACTGTACCTCCCCCACCCCATTGGCAGCGTGCAGACGTGGAGGTGAGCCACCTTCAACCAGTGGGTGAGGGCCACACATAGGCAGGGTGGTGCAAAAACGTGGAAGGCGTGTGGGCCTCCTGTACCAGGGAATCACCCCATCAGCCCTGAACTACTTGCCCAAGAAAAATATGTACTACAGCTTCTTTAGGTCAGAGTGACACATTTGTCTTCCAAAAACAGGGGGTCAAATGGAATCAAAAAGTTCATGTCACCACTTTTGATCCAAATAGGTTTTCCAAACAGCAAAAGACTGTGAGGAAGACGACCTACCGTAGGTGTACAAGGCGCCTTTTTCATCCCCTTGCAGATTTTTCACCTCTTCCCTCTTTGGCTTCAGTTATTCATCAGGGAAAAGAACACCTTCACCAGCCCATGGTGACCCCAGGTCAGAAGCAGCCAGGATGCCACAGAGACCACACCTCCAGTGCCCTGTACACCTGAGTGCACTGTCCCTGAGTCACACTCGGGGTGAGCATCCCCAGCTGTTGTCTTATTTTTCAAGGTTTCAATAGCCAATTCTAAGGGTCTTAGTTCAGTCTCAAGTTAAGTCTTAGAAGCCCTCACATGAGCTATTCAGTCAAGGTATTGTGAACTAGAATTCCACAAGCCAGCTAGAATTCCTGCAGGCTGAGTTATTATATCTATTAATATCCACTGGTACCAGTTGTCATTTGAGTTTTGCTCGGTGGCTTCTCCAACACTCTCAATACAGTTCTGACATCAACGGTAGAGCTCAACCCAACCACTGTGATTTCTGTCCAGCACTCAATCAATGCCCCATGTTGGATAATAAACCCCCAGTTCTCTTTGGAAACCATTCTGCTCCACTGTCAGCCCAACTCTTGGACTAGACATGTGACTCCAGCCACATCAATGAAATTCATGCATTCAATCATTTAACAAATATTTGTTGAACTCTTCCTATAAACCAGGCACTGTTCTAAGAGCTGGAGATATGACAATAAAAAATACAAAAATCCCTGCCTTCCTGGAGTTTATATTCCAGGACGTCTTTGGAAACTGCTGGGAGAGAGAAGTATTCCTTCTTTCTGTTGGAATTGAAGAGATAATGGGATGGAGGCTACAACTGTTGGCATCCATCTTGCCACCAGGAGGAGAGAGATAAGACATGGGAGACTGGATCCGAGACACCCCGTACCCTTCCACAGTGACTTTTTCAGCTCTCTGCTCCCCTCACAGAAAAGAAAATCTTTTTTTTTTTCTTTTTTGGCTTAAACCAATGTGAACGAGGTCAGGAAGAGAGAAGACCTACCCCCAGAAGGCTCCTGACCAATACCTCAGGTCTCCCTCAGAAAGGTGTCTGAAGCAAGTTTGGAAATGCCACATAAAGACACGTAACTTTTCTGAAAACAGCCTATCTACAAGCACTCCTCAGGCCCTGCTTAAAGGCTCCTTTCGTGGTGTCATTTCCAGTTTGAAAACGTGTCCCTCTAATAACCTCCTAGAATGAAGGAACCAGTTACCAGTTCATGGCCTCTCCCACTGTGTGTTAAGAACCAAACCATATCAACAGCTCCCATGTCCAGAAATTGGATGGTTCCAGGCACCTCCCTGGAGCTCTTATGATTGCCTGCTACCGCTGATGGCCACAGGTAACATCACCCTCATTTCCCAAACAGCTAAGTCACAGTGGCTTTTCTCTAGGTGGTTACTGGTCTCAGAATTTCTGATAATTGCTTTCTGTCCCCGGCAGGCACCCCCATGCTCCAGGGCACTCTGCATGCCTACGGTTGGCAGGAGTGTCGGAATTAGACACGAAATTAACTGAAGTTAATCGACCACATCCTATTTAACAGGAAACCTAATAGCCAGCTATTTTAAACCCATTCTCACTTCCCCTCATCCACTTCTACCACAGTGCTGGGCTGATGCAAAGTCAGAGTGTTCATAAAGGACACTGTGAGGAGAGGGACAGTGACAACGCGAAGATTCTGATAGAAAAGGCTTAGGGGAGATGATGTGGTGGAAAGGGGGCACTAGGCACTGAGCTTGCCTGGCAAACACTGTGTTTTTCCTTAGTGCATATTCTGGGGTGATCTGCTGTGGGCTGGTGGGAATCGTGGGGGCTAAAGTTTTCCCTAAGCTGCTGCCCCTGGGTGCTGCCAACGGGGTGGTTTGTATCTCTCACTCCAATAACAAGAACAAGTGATTTTCCACTCTTGGTTCAAAGAAGTATTAACAAAATGCAAAGGTTTGTGTATAAAAATGTTAATTGTGGCATTTAAGGGAAAATCTAAGGGAGAATGATTACATTAAATACATCCAGACCTCTCTCTGGAGAGACAGGCAATAGGAGCATCACATGCGAAGCCCCCCTCTGCTGTGTGTGTGTGTGTGTGTGTGCGTGTGTGTGTGTGTGTGTGTGTGTGTGTGTGTAACTATCAGCAGATCTTTCACTTTTGCAAAAGGAAAGACACAGTCGTGGGTTGGACTTGGCTTTGTGTCTCTCCCCCTACACCCACTTCCTGCTTAGAGGAGCCTACTCCCCCAGACCTGAGGGTGTCATCAAGATGCAGCTCCCTGAGGAGGCTTCATTCTCAGGGCCCCAATAACCATCACCCTACTGAGAGTGGTACAAGGCATGCACAGAATTGCTCCACATTGCCACAATACCTTGGTCCTTACCACTAAGCAAACTCCCTCCCGTCTGAATTCCTTCCTCACAGTGGCAGAGGACAATGCCGCCTAAAACTATTATCACGTGTTATCAATTACAGAGCAATTGTCCGTTTTCCTTCCAGCTCAGGGATCATCCTGCTATACATTGTTCCTCCTCAATCACACAGCCACTAGCCCCATGCTTTGCACATACACCTAAGTTCTTAGTAGAGCATTTTAACTCTGACAAACCTGGGAATCCCAGCTTTACCACTTACCAGCTGGGACTTGGTCCATTTAGGCTACTATAACAAAATATCACAGACTGGGTGGCTTATAAACAACAGAAATTTATTTCTCATAATTGTGGAGCCTGGAAGTCCAAGATCAGGATGCCAGCATGCTGAGGTGAGGACCCTCTTCCTGGGTCACAGCTGATGCCTTCTCTCTCTGTCCTCACAGGGTGAATGGGGCAAGGGATCTCTCTGGAGCCTCTCTAATAAGGGCATTAATCCCATTCCTGAGGGCTCCACTGTCATGAGCTAAGAATCTCCCAAGTTCCCACCTCCTAATACCATCACTTTGGGAGTAAGGATTTCAATAAATGCATTTTCGGGGGAAACAAACAACGAAAAACAGAGGGATATGTTACCTTAATCACAAAACTTCCCAATCTCACCTAAAAAATGAGGATGAAGACGGTGCCTCCCTCGCCAGGTTGGAGAGAAGACTAAAGGATTTCACACAAGGGCACCCAGCAAGTAAGCGGTCAGGACCTATCTCCGACTGACTTACCAGCCTTCCAGACACGCCCTGAGAGCGTGGAGCTGGTTTCTGGGCAAATGTTTGTCTATGGATGAATTTCCCTTTCCCTGAAAAGTCCATTGATAAAGTTCTTCGGGACAATGAAGAAAATCTATTCTCTACTCAGATGTCAAGTGAAACGTCCCCCTACACTTCTTAGCTCATTGATTCTGCCATGCAAACATGCATTCAACAAGTGTTTATTTTACTGCAAGTCCGTGACAGGGCAGGCACTGGGGACACAGTGTGTGCCCTCTGGAAGCCTGTCATCTACCAAAAACTAAAGGCCAGCATCCCTGCTGAGTTTGAGGGAGCCTCTGTGAGAGGCTGGACAACTGCTAGATCACACTGGCGACAATCAGGAAGGCCAATATTTTCATACCCTGCTGGGTGCAACATAAATGTACACAACCTTCTAGAAAACAATGTGGCCATACCTATCAGAAGCCTTCAGAAGTGCATAACTTGTACATTCCCCTTCTGAGCATTTATTTCAAAGAAACATTAAGAAACTCAGATAAAGATTTATGTATAAAAGTATGTGTCATGGCAATTGTTCAAAAGGTAAGATCTTTTTCAAAAACATTCAAAAGAGAATGACTAAATTACATCCATATGATGGTATAGCCATATGATGGAATATTACGGTGTTTTCAGAGAAAATTGGATGACATTAGAAAATATTCATAATTCAACAATAAGTGGCAAGAGCAAGTTACACTGTAACATATACACATGATCACTTCGTCTTTATATATACACACACACACACACACACACACACAGAAAAACAGATTGGAGGCTAACAGAGATCCTTAGGGCAGGGTACTGGGGTGGCTTTTTTGGAAGTGGGACCCTTTTTTCAAATTTATAATATACCTTAGTTAATTTATAATCAGAAATAAATATATATATATATATATATGTACACACACAAAACATGGATTTACTTTGATATTGTATGGCTGGGGAGGAGGATACGGGGGAGAGGGAGCCAGTGGTGTCACCAACCTTGCCACTTGATAAACTATATGCCAAGAATATCAGCTCCATTAAGACAGGGTTCACTTTTTGTCGCTGCTGCGTCCCTAGCATTTGGAAGGATGCTGGCACACGTTGTAGGCATTCAATAAACGCTTGGTGATTAACTGAATGAATGACCAGAGTCCAACTCCAATGTTCTTCCTCTGTGAAGTCTCCCGACCTCCCCTAATCTAATTACTCCCTTTTTTCTAGCTGCCTATAGCCAGGATGACAAAGCTTCACAGCTAACAATTACAGATCTGTCACCACTTACTAAACTGCAAGCTCTTTGAATGCAGGAACTAAGTCTTATTTAGATATGTCTCTTTAGTCAGATAACTGTTTGGTTGATATATGTTTTTGAACAATGGATGGAGGGGTGGAGAGATATCAGTCTCTTCATGCCATATTAACAGCAATTACTCACTTTAATTATGATTTAACCCTACCTATAAAGGTATATCAATTTTGAGAACTGCCAATAAAACATGATCTGAGTTGGGAGAAAGGGGCTTAGAAATAGTCTAAGCAGTAAACTGCAAAGTTGTTGGTCTTTAGCCTTGAAACTTTCTTCTTACAAAATTTTTCTCAGAACCCCAAAGTCAATAGCTTGGCAAGGAGCCGCTCTGATGGGACCCTCCTTGACCTTAAATCATCTGCTCGGGACCCCTTGGGCTTGGAGGAGCAGTCTGAAAACTGCCAGTGTCCACATTTGTCAGTCACATGTGAGCAGGTCCCCAGAAGGGAACAGAAGAACCTGGAGTAGAACCCAAGTTTCCTGGCCCCCACGCAGGGCCCTTTCTACTTAACTGCACCTTCCCTTCCTATCAGGGTTTCCCATGTTTCATAAGGAGTCAAACACTGAGCAGTAACGGTGAAGGTCTGTGTGCTGAGGACCTGGTGCTCTGTATCCATGCTTCATTCATTTCCTATGAAAAGAAAGGAGGAACGTCACTGTGACTCCCAGTGACAACATCCCTCACCTCGCTTGAATACCACTTGCAGGAAGGCACTTACTATCAGACTTGTGTTTATTTTTAAAACCTCAATTTGCTCTCACAGACACAGGAAACAAAGTCTGCATAAACCTCAAAAGAATTCTCTCCTAAGGCCTACAGGCAAAAGCCCTGAGCCACACACTCCTGAATTAAATGGGTTATCCTCCGAGCAGCGGCACCCCCACTCGTTAATATTTTTAAGCACATAACTGGCTTTCATATAAAGGCTTACACTCCCTCAACAAAAGACGTTTTATTACAAGTGACTAAAAGATTGCCTGTTCAGTTCCTGATTTCAACCCTGTACTTCTATTTATGAACAGCAAAATTATACCCAAAGCCCAATATAGGATAAAACCTTGGTACTTAAAGGATTTCACTAACTCTTCCATTTCCAAAATAATCTCTATTCCAAAACTTTTGCATAGATTCTCAATTGTAAATATGGCCTCAATTAGACCTTCCAATCCCTAATACCTAAATCTTTACAAGTTTGCCAGTATAAATTCAGAAGCCCTGGTAGTTTGCATGGTCACATGCCCCCTTAAAAAACGATGGTCTATATGACAATATGGCACATTTTCTTTAATTAAACCTTTTAGAAAGTGCTCCCTATGTGTCATTGTTTTAATGGAAAAAAAAAGGGGGGATCAAAGGTGGTGAAACACCCCTGTGCAGAAACCTTCTCTAGGATATTTATCAATGGGTGTCAAGTGCTACAACAGTCTAGCAGAGACAATGAAGGGGACCCTCAGCTTTGTATGAAGCACAATGCCCTTAGACAATGCCCCCCAGACGTGATTCTGAAACCAGAGATGCCTTTTCATGTTGAGTAGAGCTCTACAATTAACCCACCCTCCCTCCCACAGCTCAGGAGTCCTGGTAAAAAGAGGCGGCCTTTTGATATGAAGATTACACACGGCAGCAGCCTTCAGGGGGACAATGAGATCAGACCCCACACCCAGCACACAGGGAAGTCTCTGGGCCCGAAAGCCTGACCCCTGCGTCTTGGTTCCCGAGAGGAAGTGGCTAAGTTGGTTCCCCAGTCTACACTGCATCTCCTGGGCAGCCTCCAGCGGCATCCTGACCCCAGACAGATCCCAACTGGCTCACACTGAAGAGAGCAACTCTCCCAGCTCCTGTTCACGCAATTTCCCTTCCTCCTGCACCCCCTCAGGGCCCTCTGACGGTGAGCCTGAGGCACCATTAGCGACTAAGAGACTGAAACTTACCCTCCATGGCCTATAATTTTGGTACAAGCGATGGCACAGTGGGGTTTTAAATCCCATCGCAGAGTGCTTTTAAGCTATTTTTTATTCTGCACTTCAGACATTCACGAATAACCTTCTTACTGCCCATGAAACGATAATCACAGAAATTATTTCAAAATGACCCCAAGTTCATTTTGAGAAACTGAGTTGAAATTTCTGCTCCAAACAAAAGAGTTTAATTGAATTGAGCTTAAATTTCATCATCTGAAAAATAGGAGACCCTGAGCCTGCTATGGCTCTCTGATTCCAAGAATAAAATTCAAACGTGAGAGCCCTCTGAGCCCTCCAGGTCTGTGCCAACCCACCGTGCCACCTGGGAGCCTCCTGTGTTCCCAGACATCACTCTCCTTCCTGCCCGCCTCACCCCCACTCTGGCAGATGTCCTCAGCTGGCATGTCCCTCCTCCCCTGCTCCCACATCCCCACAGCAAACTTCTACTCATCCCTCAGGGCCCAGTGCAAACATCACCTCTCCCATGAAGTCTTCCTCAGCAGCCCTGCTCTACCCAACACACCCCTGGAACCTCTGCAGACACCAGTGACACGTGGCCCCACAACACAGTTACCATGTGTGCCTCTGTCCACTTCAACAGCATGAAGGTTTTTTGGGCCAATTTTTGCACTCAAACATCTCTGTTAGAACAATTTTAAACCAAATTTAAGCAATCCTCTGAACACTCCCTCCATCACCCTGAGTGACCACTGCCTCATCTGTAGAACAGAGTGGACACCAGTTTCTCTCTCTACATTCGAATTTGTCAGGATGTCATTAGGAGGGCCAAGCTTCGGGTGCCGACTGATCAACTAGAAGACTTTGAAGGTGCCCTAGAACTGAAATTGCTTTAGCTACACACACACAACTCCATACCTCAGATCTCTTATTTAATACCTAGTGTCCAAGAGAGTCAATACTCTCCCCAAAAGGTATAGTTTAAACCCTGGGGGGCGGGGATGCCCTTAAATAAAGGTAGAAGAGGCACACACACAAGAAAAAGAGCAGACGAAACACCCTAACCCTAATCCAATCCATAGAAAGTTCCCTGATACCCCAGATACTAATATCTAGTATGGTAGCCACTAGCCGCGCATGGCTGCTGAGCACGTGAAATATGGCTGGTCTGAATTGAGATGTTATAAACTTCAAAATGAACTGGATTTCTGAAGACTTAGTACAACAGTAAAAGTATCTCAACTTTGAAGATTGCTTGACTGTTAAAATGATATTTGAGAGATTAATTTCACCTGTTCGGCTGTTTCATTTTATATTTTTACTTTTTTCCACGTGACTACTAAAAAATGTAAAGTTACATATATTTCAGTTGGAGAGTGCTGCCCTGGAGGAGTCTGCCTCCAGAGCCCCCCATTCCAACCTGAGCGAGCCCACCTTTCTGGAACAAAATGGTTACCGCTGTGAGCCACATCTCGGACAGCTGTTCCCTTTTGGGCTGTCTACACCCAGCCACGGTGTTTTAAGTGAGCTATTCTTGGTGCTCTTACAGGGCAGTTCACTCACTGTACAATCAAACTGAAAATCATATCGGCAATGAAAACGGTGAAAATTCCATTCCTGCCATCCCAATAAGGGGGATTTTCTTCTCGGTCGCCAATTGCCATCAATGTATCCATTCTTCCAATAAATACTTACTGGGTGACCACTGGTGGTCCCCCCAAATTCCTATGTGGAAAACCTGATGCCCAAGATGACAGTATTAAGAGGTAGGGCCTTTGGGAGGTGATTAGGTCACGAGAGAGGGGCCCTCATGAACAGCATTCAGGACATTATAAAGGAGGCCCTAGAGGGCTCCCTCATCCCTTCCACTATGTGGAGATACAAGAAATCTGTGTCCCAGAAGAGGGCCCTCACCCAACCACGCTGGCACCCTGACCTCAGACTTCCAGCCTCCAGACTGTGAGAAATAAACTTCTGTCATTGATAAACCAGCCAGTCTGTGGTATTTGTTACAGCAGCCCAAACAGACTAAGCCAACTATTTTGTACCAGGTTCTACTCTAGAAGTTGAGCTACTGTGGTAAACAGACATGGCCTGCCCTTAGTGAGCCAGCATGCCGGTGTGGGTAGTAACAGACGTGCACACACACCAACTCCTGTGGGATGCAGAGGACAGACATCCATCCCCTCACCCTAAGAGAGGACGGACGAAGGTTTGACACAGCAGGTGACATATCAGCTAGACTTCAACCTCCAGATATATTCAGGCTCAAGAAAGATGTGAGTGTCATGTGAACACAGATGGCAGCACTGGCCCCAAGGGGGACGAGCTCCCCCAGAATAGAGTGTAGGGAAAGAAGAGAAGAGGCTATCACTGAACGTCCCACATGGAGGCGGCAGCTGTGCTTTAGGCCCTCATAAAACAATTGCCTCTTGACCTAATTAGCTGAAACCAAGAAGGTGCAGACAGGTAGACAGGTGAGGCGAAGAGTATAGCCTTTGGTGTCAGTCGGACTTGGGATCCTGTTGCAGCTTTCCAGCTCTGTGACCTTAGGCAAACTCCTCAACCTCTACGAGCCTCAGTTTCCTCTGTGAGGTAGGTAATCCAGGACATGGATTCCTGTCTGCTTTGGTCCCTGCTATATCTCCAGCACCTATAACAGAGCCTAAGTCTTAATTAGCGCTCAACAAAAGTACCTTGAGTGATGTTGCACGGACACAATAGACAGCGAAGGCATGAAAGCTGGTCTGTGAGCTACTTCTGTGCTCTTTGCACTGCAGCAAGTGAGCACGCACAATGATAATAAAGGTAAAACAGTCAACCATTAAGAAACGTTTAGTGTTGTCACAACACTACCTTAGAGGGCCCTTTGTGTTCTCCCTCTCCTGTGAGCCTCTGAAGTTAACAGCTTCTAATAGAAACCCAGCCACCTGACGCTTTCACTGGAGTTGCCTTTGTGGGTTTTTTCTCAAGGCTTTAAGGTCACGACTCAAGCCAGATTCTGATTAGGACTTAAACACTTCCATCACTGGGTTTCTTATCCCTATCCTATCCCTACCCGTAGGGGAGTTAGAACTGGGCGTGGGTGATACTGGAGATAGCAGGCCTACTTCCCTACTTACCTAGTGCCCAAATGACGCTCCACTGCTAGAACTGGCACCAGGTTAATACTGTCCTTTTACCCCCACACTGGCTGTGGAGGGCCTGACAATTAGTGATCACATGTGAAACAAGCCCAAACCCGGGGTCCCAAGTCTAGAGGGCACTCTATCATCCAAGGAGCCTGGGAAGGAATCTCAGGTCTTCCATTTTTATTTAATCTAAAGGAAGAAATTTAATGCTAAAAACATGAGTTGACACAAACACCTCGCTCTAACCTGTCATACCATGCCATTTGTGAGACTCAGGTATCATAAGGAGGGAGACAGAGACCCATAAAGTGAAGGGACTATAGTGGCCGCCTCAATAATCCTACTGCTCTCAGCATATTTCAGTGGATTACCATTTACAACTCAATCGTAAGTAGACTTACAGATAATCTAGGCTCACCTAAACTAATCCTCACAAAATGGAATAGAGGCTTCGAGACATCCCAGCCAAGAAGCAGCTTGGAAATAATACTCACAATGTGCGCCCACAAGAAAATGGCATTCCTCTCTCCCAGAGTCTTTGTATGCCAGTTACAAGGTAAAAAAGGATGACAGAATCAGAGCTGACAAGGAGTCAGCCAAGAGAATTATCCAGATGTTAATGAAGATGTGAATTTAAAATCACTATTGTTAGGAAGTTAGAAATATGCTCATTCTGGATACTCAGACAATGGAAATAATAGGTCTAAGTTATCTATAAGCAAAATATATGGGGGATGACTGCTCAAATGTTTCACCAAGTACTGTGGATGTTTGCTCATTCATTCCACCCCCTCTTCTAGAAGCCCCATCTATACTGCAGAGGCTAGTAATTTTAAAACTGTATTTTTCAGGCTTTCTGGAAGCGAGAGTCCTGGATGTGAATTTGGGTACCCCAGTTAGAAGCACTCATTCACGATCTGGAAAGCAGATAGGAGGCAGTGGGCATCTTCCTGCCTTCTGGGTTGTTTGGCTGATGGTTAGTGTGGTGATGGGAATGTGAGAGTTTTTTGCAACAGCATTTCAGGGTCCACTCAGGTTCTGGGTGTCAAGCGGCAGCTGCAGTGGGGAAGCATCCCAACTCTGGAATCGGGATTTCTGATCCCTGGTTCTCAGTATCACCAGCTCGTTCTTAGACTCAGGAAAGCTAGGGACAGTAGCACCGTGGTGGGTCAGTTTTGAGCAACCATACCAATATATGCTTGTTTATAAATTAATACATATACTACTACTATGGGCTGGGATTCATTCTTGGAGGCCCAGCCCACAGCCCTACACCTCCAGCCCTCCTAACAATTTTATAAGCACCAAATTCCCTCCATTAAATACCTTTCTGTTTAAAATACCTAGACCACCTTCCTAGTTTCAGCCCCTGAACTCTGACCTAGCAGACCAGGGACAGAGAGATTTAGGGGACGAATGGAACAGACCACATCAGAAGCGGTTTAGACATGGCAAACCAACCTGGCTCTTCCCTCTGGGCCCTGTGCGTACTGGTGAGGTGGGGACAGGAGCACAAGAGGTGTCTTTGAAAATCACTTATTTAGTCCTTCAGTATTTCCGAAGTACCTCTGGGCCAAGCTCAGAGGCAGAATCCATGCCCTGCTAAATCAAAGAGGAAGATGTACAGTAAAAATAACAAACAACTACAATATATTTCTAAAAGGGCTAGAGAAGAGAAATTTCTATGGCTCTTTCTATTTGAACTTCCAGGGTCAAGCCCCAAGCCAAGTAACTTGCTTCCCTGCCCCCCATCCCATTCTGACTATTACCAACTTTATCAGTGAATCAAAGAGAGATACTAGCTGCAAGCTCTAAGGCTCTGAAAATAGGTGTGAATTTCCCAGCAGAAAAGACTTTAGGGGCCTTGCCAGCTTGCAAAGCTGGCAAAGCCTTTATGAGGCAGGAATCAGGACTGATGGGAATGCCCAAGCCCTCAGCTGGAGCCCGCATCTTGCCACAGTGCCTTCATTCATCACCTTCCTAAGGTTATGGAGTGTGCCGTGGTTTACAAAAAGGACCTTCACAGTTTACAGATGTGCCCTCAGAGTGCATCACAAGGCTGTTTTATGTTCCACTGGAAAAGAAAAGGCCTGCCCACTGAAGGACAGCACGGTGCTAAGATGCCATCCATTACAACACAGTGGAATTTCAGAAATATGAAAATGTGAAAACAGGAGTCTTCTTAGAATCAATAAAATACCATAATTTATGGTTTTGGGAAGTGGGGGAACCCCTCACTAGAGCCCAGGTCTCCCACTCCCAGATCATCAATCCACTCAACCTCTGTATTTTTACTGAGCACCTATAGAAGTTGAGGGCTGTTTATGGTTGTTTTTATTCATGAACACCAGGACTGCACCCCTCAACATTTTGCTTAAGAATTTCCCAGAACAAGCAATCAGTTAAAATTGTTCTCAGATTGCTTCTTCTGATTTGTAAAATGGAAAACAAGTGTGACTAGTTGTCAGGGGTCGGGGGGGAGGGGTGGCAGGAGGAGAAATGGGATTCACCCACTGACCACTTTACCGAAGCACAGTCCCGCCTGCCCAGAGATAAACGTGAAAGCGCAAATAAGAGGCTGCATCACTTCTACCCCTGTTCCCGCTCCCTCAGGGTCCTCTGCTCCAACCCCTCCAGGCTTCCCATCTCATCTCCATCAAGGCCAAAGCCCACACAACCTCTCTCAACCTCACAGTCTTTGGCTGCTCCCTCCTTCTGCTCCAGACCCTCGGAGCTGCTTGCCATGAAGGTTCCCACCTCAGGGACTGGACTCGTGCTGCTCTCTGTCTGGAACATTCTCCATGGGATGGACACATGGCCGGCTCCTTCACGTCCTTCCAGTCCCTGCCCTCCAATGTCATCTTACCCATCACAGCCCCTGATTACCTCCACATTAACAGGCAACCCTGCTCCCCATATCCCTCCTCCATCTTCCCCACTTTGTTCTCCTCTCTTCACACCATCTGACATACTACCTATTTCACTTCTGCGCCTACTTAAAGTCTGGCCACCACACTAGAATGTAAGTTCCGTGAGGGCAGAAAAAAATGGTGGTGGTGCATCCCCAGGGCCTTGAACAATACCTGTCTCAGAGTCGAAGAGAAAGTGAGACAGAGGGAGAAAGAGCAACTCTACTCTTAGGTTCTGATCAATCACATTTGATCAAAGATGCATCAAATTACAGTTTCCAGTAACTGCTAACTGGCAGATGAGATTACTCAAGGATCTCATAGGAAAAACTGCCTCCTTCTTCACTTGTGATGAAGTTGGGAGGCGAGGGTCTCAAAAATCAAGAGAAGGAAACCTAAAAAGAGAAAAATGAGTAAGCAAAACAACTCCTGGTTTTTCTCAGAATCTGAACTTATAAGCGGCCTACTAGCAATGACGCTCATGAGAGCCTTCTGGTCACTTACCCTGACTCCCTTAAGATTAAAGAGTTTCTCCTTTTGGTGGATTTTGGAGGGGAAAGGGTGGTGTCTGCGTTTGTAGGCCTTTGATTTCCTGTTTTTAAATGGCTGTGCTGATAGAGCTGGTCACAAGCAAAATGACTTTTCAAACAGAAAGATATTAACATCAGCCACCTCTGCTGGAGGATGAATTCCCTCACCCCACACCCCACAGAACCCCCACTTTTATTTCAGGCAGCAACAAAAAGAGGAGTCCTGAACAGCCGCTGTAACTGTCGGAGCAAATTACCTAAGTGGATCTGTCTCCTGCAGCTATGAAAATGCCCCAGGGAGGCACATTTAAACCGCCAAGGGGAGAGACCCTCCCCATCCCGGAAATGTCTTACTCTTCAGTTATTTAATACTATTTTCAGGATTTGTAACAGTCTCAAATTTGAGACCCTCCTGACAGCTTTTCAAAGGAAGTGTCTCCAAACTCGATTCATGTATGAGCAAAAAGATTCTTTAAAATTAAATGTGTGCAGCAAAAACACCACACCACCACCCTGACATCCTGCAAAGGGGTAGGGGTGGGAGGGAGGAGGCATACGCAAGTGTACAGATTAAAATGATTGTGGTTAAATTTTCTGTCTTTAAACTTAACAACTAGTCACCATGATGATTTATTTGTCTAAATCACACAATATCCAACATGGAACAAGAGGCATGATGTGATCTCAACTACTTTTTAATATATAGAATATATATATTCTATAACATATAGAAAAAGTACCAACCGCCTCTGGGTGGTGGACTAACGGGTGATTGTTTCTCTTTTGTACTTTCTAAATGTTCTAAAATGAGCACATATTATGTTTATAATAAGGTTAAAATTACAACACACAGAAAAAAACGCTTTACATTCAATCTAATCAAGTAGAAGTACAAAGGGGTAACCCAGGAAGTCTTTAAATCATGGTTATAATCTTTCAATACATGCAGCCAAGGCAAAGAAATCACAGGTGACAGTGAAAGTAAACATACTGCAAAAGGAAAAAAAGAGAGGAAGAGAAAGAAAAAAGGATTTCTCCTCCACAGGCTTCTCTCCTATGAACAGGAGCTTTCAAACAAAACCACAATCCTACAGAGTAGCACAAAAGGAAGGTTCAGAGGAGCTGTCTTCACACACTCAACACCAATGCAGCCTGGGGGCCTCTCAGCTTTGCTGTGCATGACACAGCTCCATCAAAGCCCAGCTGTCTGGGGCAGGTATGCCAACGCTTTAAGGTGCGGGAGGACTCTGACAGGATGCATTCACCAATGGACTCAAACGTGTGCAGAAACCACAGGCATGTGAATCCGTTCTCTCTGAATTCAGGTGCAGTTCACACCCACAGAAGGTGTCTGTCCTGCGGATGCCTGTCTTCAGGTCAGTGGCTAAATGAGGCCAAGCATCCCCAGCACCCAGGACACTAAGCAGTGCTCCAGCTGCCTTGCACCTTGGAGAAGCATCTAGGCCATGGGCAATGCTCCTGTCCACTGCATAATGACCTTAAACAGAATCTGCATCTTGGAGGGCATCTCAGAGGCCAGGCAGGCAGGGGGTGTCCCTACTAGGCAGACCAGACTCACTGACAAGCATTCGCAGCAAGGCTTGACACAGCCTTCCTGAAAACCAGAGAAGAGGGTCTTCTAGAATGTAGCCACTTCATGCATTCATCCAGCAAATATTTTATTAGGAACCTACTATGTGTCAGACATTATGCAAAACATCAGGATTAGAATGGAATCTAAAACCTGATCTCTGCCCTAAAAAAATATTAACAAAGACTACTCAGAGTATCCAAGATCCAAAGAAAACTGCTGTACTAACAAGGATGGCTTCTGCTGAACCCTCCAACCAAATTAAAGATCAATTACTCAAGTTTACGAATTATTCAAGTTTATGAATTAGGTAAGTAGAAAAGACAAAAGACCCCAGATCAGAATCACAGGGGGATACAGCCAGCCACCCCCACCAGCTGTCTCCTCTCCTCTTACTCCTCTCTCACCTCTCACACTCCAGGTATTCAGCCACCAATAAAGTCAGAAATCCATTTCTTTCAGAATACTATTTTCTATTTCAGATATAGGTACCGGGAACTCTTGCCAGAGGGCTCCAAATTTTTAGCAACACAATCTGTGCCATGCTGTGGTCCCTTCTGCCTCTCCCAGGGTGATCTGAAAAGACTGAAACTACAGAGCCAGGCTAAAGAATCAGCTACCATTACCTAAATCCTTCAAAGAAGCAAGGATCAGCTAACTTGTAAAGAAATTCAAAGCAGTAGGAAAAGGATTTACCATTGGCCATCTACAACAATGGACTTTAATGAAGTGGAAAAAAAAGAAAATGTTTAATATGGATTTCAAAACATATCTTTTTGTCCCATGTATATACTATTGGAACATGTATACTATATCCCATATATACACAATAATACTGTTGACATGGAGTTTTTGTGAAACCACACATAATTCACAATAAGGAAGACCTTTCAACTGAACTACCAGCAGTACTGCATTCAACAGAATGTATTCAAAGTAGTATTTGCTATGGACTGGGAAAAAAATATCAGAAGGGCATACTCCTACAGAGTCCATAATAAACAAATGCCATTTCTCGGGAGGAAATGGGACCAGGAAGGGAAGCAAAAGCTGAGAGCAGAGGGTCAGGGACAGAGGATCCTTATCCGGACAGCCTTAGCAAAGGTCGTCCCTGGTTCCAACAGGCTGGACAGAAAAGGGCTAACGCCACTTTCAAGTCAACTTAATATTCTAACTAGGGCTGGAAATTTTAGCAAAGTGCCAGTTATAAGTTAGATGTTTCTTTCTGGTATCTCTGCCTAAAAAGTTGTTTCCTAATCCACACACAGGAAAAGAAAAACAGAGGTTGCATGAGAAGCATGGAGAGTAGTAGCAGGATTAGCATGTCTCTGGGCAACTAACAGGTACAGGGAAGTTAAAATGAATTCCTGTGGAAGAATGGTATTCACCCGTTCCTGACATTTCTGCAGAGAATTACCTGGCATGCTCAGTCCAGGCAACTCTAAGTGTTCCAAACACATCTCTAGAGTCTAGACCGAATCATTCATCCCTTTGTTTAAACTGTTAGAGCTCCAGTGTATTTGCACACCACCCAGTCCCCCAGCCCTCTGGGTGGAGTCTGGCCTGGGCTCTGGGATGCCACTGTATGTCTGGTCCTGCTGGGTGCACTGGCCTGGCTGCAGGAATGCAAGCAAGGTCCAGTTTTAAATTCCCTTAGAAGTTTCACAACCACCAGTTTGGGTGAGGAGACAAACACCCATGTAGTTTGCTGACATGAAACTAAAAATACCCAAGAGCAAACAAAAGCCATCTTCTCCAAGACTGGCTCGGATGTCCTGAGGTTTACACCATATCCTTTGCAGTGTGGCCGCCTTAACAACTGCTAGAGGCTGAGCGGGCAGAGGGGCCGTTCTGTCCCCGCGTTGTCAAGGAATCTCACACCGGGCAGCCCTGCTTGATGGAAAGAACAGCTTTATTCCTCTGCCATCGACCCACATGCAGGCTAGATGAATTCAGGGCTTCGTCTGCTGAAAGTGTCAGATACACACTGAAGGGAGAACGAGGGAGGCTAAGAGAAAAACACCAACCCCATTTCCCTGGAAAGAAATGTGTTTCCAGCTCCCTCCTCCTTACAATTATAAAAGCAAATTGTTGCTGTGAGGATACCGAGAAAGGCAACTCGGAGGCGTAAAAAATGGATTTTGGAGCCATCGTGGCCTACGGGGCCCTGCCGGGAGGTGGGTACCGGGGAACCATGGATCCGCAGGGAGACCCTCGTTACCCTGGAAGTTTTCTTGGAAGGTTTCACCTGTTGGGCTTCGGAGCCGAGCTTCGAACCCGAGGACGCCTCGCTACAGGGCGTCCTCCCTTCCTAGGTCCCAAACTTTCCTTCGCGCCCCTCGGAAAGGGAGAGTCTCGTTCCTCCCCCGTTCCGATTTAAGACGCGGAACCTGTCTGTCTCCGCGGACTGGGTAAGGGGCTCACTCCCACGCGGCCCGGGGGACTCCGGGGGACTCGGGATGCTCGGAGCCCAGGAGTAGGGTATGCAACCTGACGGTCAGCCTGGACTCGGCCAAAGTTTCCTCCAAAACTGCGATGGCCAAGGCGTGACCCAGGAGCTCTGACCAGCGCAGGGTCTGGAAAGGAGATCGGGATGGGGGTGGGGGGATGTTGAAGCAGGCCCCAGGCATCAGCCACAAGGTCAGTGCGGGGCTGGACCCCGGGAGCAAACAGCCGGTGCGGAGCACCCTTCCCCAGCTGGGTGGAGGGGCTGCGCGGGGCACCCAGCCTCTTCCCGAGTCTGCGCTGCGCCGAGCGCCGGACACGTGGGGGAGCCTGGCCCCGCGCTCCCCAGGTCCCGGTGAGACTCGCCACCTCGCTGGGGCGCGCACCCTTCGCCCCAGGCCCCCCAACCAGGAAGAGGCAGCGTGCCCGGGCGCAGGGTGGCCGGCTCCCGACGCCTCTTTCATTCTCAGACTTCGGCCTGAGCCCGGAGGGAGCTGAGTTCTCTTCAAATAGACCCTCCACCCCCAGCCGCTTCCCACAGTCTCTACCTGGCCCTGCTACCTGGCAGGCAGACAGACAAGAGACACAAAGAAACAGAAAAGAAAAGAAAGAAAGAAAAAAAAAACTACCGCCCCTCCTGATCCCATCCTCCAGCCTGTAGCCGGAAGGAGGGAGAGGAGAGAGCACATCTTCCCCCTCCTCCCCATCCCGCGTCGGTGACCCGGGGAGACCCGGGCAGCAGCAGGGAGCCCCGAGGTAGCCGAGGGAAAGAGATAAGGTTGGAAGAGGCAGAAACCAGGCGGGGCGAGCGAGCGAGAGCGCGAGAGAGAAGAAAATATCCAACAAAACCACGCTAACGCGCCCCCTACCTGGGTGCAACATACTTTGGAAATAGAAGATGACCAGGATAAAGGATCCCAAGCAAGTGGCCAGCACCATCCGGCAAATTCTGTTCATCCTCATCACTTCCAGCAGCGCCGGCTTCATGGCTTTGTCCTGACTGCAGAGACCTGGGAGTCCAGGAGGCGCGCCCGGGGCGCAGGGACCGGGACCCCGCCGCGCGGAGCGGAGCCCGGGAGGCGCGGGGCAGGGCTGGGCAGGGCTCGGGGACACTATGCGGCTGGCGTCGCGGCCGCTCCAGGAGCCGCCAGCCCCGCAAGGGCGTGTGGAAGGCGCCGGAGTTGCTCTGGAAGTGCCGAGACGCGGGGACCCGCCGGCTGCGCGCTCCTGCTCCTCCCGCGGCTCCTCCTCGCCTCCCCGCTGCCGCCTCCGCTCCGCCGGCCGCCGCCGCTGCCTCCTCGCGGGCCAGGCGCCGGGTGCGCGCGGTGACGGTGGTGCCGCCGGGCCGCCGCTGCGCCGGCCGCTGTGGCAGTCGGACGGCCCCCTCCCTCCTCTCCAGAGGCTACTTCATTGCGCTCCAATGATCTATATATTCCAGGGCTGGGTTTGACCAAATGCAGCTCGCGGCCCCCGGCGAGGGGAGGGCACCCGCGGAGGCCGGGCGGAGGGAGGGGCCCGCGCGCCGGGGAGGAGCGTCGCGTTCCCCCCGCCCCTGCCCGGGACTTGGTCGCGTCCAGCTGTTTCCCGGGGAGTGCGGAGTGCGCGCCGCGCTCCCGCAGGGTCCCAAAAGCCCTCAGTCCCCCGCCGGCCTTCGGCCGGCGTCTGGAGCCTGTGTCAGCGTTTCCATGACAAAGCCCGGAGGAAAAAAATACGAATAAAATCGCCTCGGTGCTGCCACCCACTCCTGCCGGCGTTTGAGAGCAAAGTGGAGGGGAGCGAGTTGCGCCCTGGGAACCTGGAGGGGTCTGGTAGCACGCGATCATTCAAAGTCCCCGGGCAGGTAGCCGGGACGTGGCCCCCAGCTGCCAGTGAGCCGGTGCCCTTTTCCCGACGCTCAGAACCTGGCTCTTTCGTTATTCTTTCGAAGGCAGCCCAGGCTGAGCGACAGTTTGGAAAGGGGTTGAAGACGGCCGACTTCGGGTCAAGATTAGGGAAACTGCACCATCCGCAGGGTTCAGGCGACAGTTGAGCTTTCCAGGGGATTTATGCCGAGTCTCTGACACCCACCCCCTCAATAAGGCAAAGGGGTGTGTGGATTTTTTTAAAACTCTGGCTTCCCAAAAGACAGAGCTCTCTTCAAATTCTCCAAATTGCATGAGTCTGCAGGGTGGACGTGGGAGGATGCCGCCAGCAAGTCATGCACATCTAAGCAACTGCTGGAAAACCGAGCCGGCCTTAGCGTTGGCAAGTAAATGGAAAGATGGCGATGCTTTCTTGCACTGTGTGAAGAGATTTAAGATTTCCAATTCCGTGCGTTTCGGTTGTTCAGCAATCAATAAAGTGGACGTAGGCAAATTGTAGGGAGATCACTGGCTCACCTACTCAGTACCAACTGGAGAAAATCCATTATTATTGTCCACTAATACAGTTCCTAGGAACGAAAATCTTGTTCTTCTGCCCTTCTTGACTTTGAAATTCCTCATTCTGTAAGCAATGAGATAGGGGCTGTCATATCCTTTTATCCTCCCTATGCTGACGCTGTGTTTTTCAAAATTAAAGTATTTAAATTCCAACAGTAATATATACCAGGAAAGAAATGATATTGTAAAGACTGACTTTTGTGCCATATTATCAAAAAATTACAACCATTAACTCAATTAATAATTCAATAAGAGAATGTGTCTTTCAGTGCCTCTCACATAATAGGCATTTGACAAATACTGAATCTGAATGGAAAGGGCCTTAACTTCTTCTCAATACATCAGAGACACAACTTGTAAACAGATACTTGCAGCAAAAACCACCTCTACAACCTGTTTTCTTCTTTCCTCCAGCAGTTGCAAGGTACGGAAAGCAACTAAGTCAGTAGCCTTGCCTTTGATTACATAAGGCAATCAATTATCGCACAATATTTATGTAGCCGGTATTATGGTATTAATTTGCACTCCCTTGTGAATGAGTTGCTTGCTAAAGGCAGCAGAGCTGTACAAGCTCCAGTACAAAGTCATTCTTCAGTGATTCCACCCCCTACCCAGCCCAAGAGATTGGGGATGGGAGCCGAACACATTACCACCTGCCCCAGCCAAGGCAGGGAATCCTTGAGCACCTGCAGCACTTTGCTTAGAATGTCAGGCTCTCACTTAACTCCTGGTCTTACAGAGCAGGGAGGGAAAGGGATTTGCTCCCAGGCAACTCAACTGACCTCTCACCGTCCAGGCCTGAGACCACACTGTACTTGTACAAAAGTCTGGACATGCGTAAGGCAGTCCGGGAAGTCCCAGAGCCAAGGGAGACATAAGCAGTCTGAATCTGTGGTGGGTCAGGGAGGGAAGAATGTTGGGAAAGATGGTGGATCAAGCCCAGCATCCATTTTTGCATTCCCACAATCCGGAATCACCCCAGACATACAGTGAGGGATAAAGCTCTGGCAGGTAAACTACCACCTCTTTCCAGAAACCCTCCCTGATTTCTAACCTGAAGTAGCCTCTTTCCTCCTCTGTGCTCTAAGCACTACTCTTGGGCCACTACCCACTAGGCTGTGTGTTATTTATCTCTGTCTCTCTCTCTAGTGTTTAGCATAGTGACTGACACCAGATAGAAACAAATAAGTCAGAAATGGAGAGGTGATGCCTTTTGGGTTACGAAGTTAAATTAGATCACCTCTAAAGTCAATGGGAACGGTCAGTGGTAATGTTCAGTGATTCTGTCATTCTGTGTGCAATAGGGATGAGAGAAATGTTCTATTTCTTGACTCCCTTGTTACACTGTAAACTTATCAACCACAAGTAGACTCATTGCTTTCTCTCCATTCCTATGCTAACAAAACTTTAATACCTCTTTTACTCATGGTACATGATAAATATTGACCAGACAAAAGGCAATGTTGGCTGATAAGACTGAGGAGAAAGACTCGATACTTTGAACTTTGAAGTGAGGAAGAGGGGAGACTGCCTCTCAAATCAGGCTTTTTGTTTCCCCAATGTACCAGTCAGGACAGGTGAAGATATGTTGCAGTAACAAACAAGCCCCAGTGGCAGTGGCTTAAAACAACAGGGCTTTCATCTCACTCCACGACACGTCTGCTGTGGGTCCGCAGAGGGGCTGTACATGTAGTATTTCTCAAAGGTGAGGCTGCAGCAGCCCCCATCTAGAACAATGCTGGTTGCGATGCCTGAGGGAAAGCAGCCAGGAAGGTCTCACCCAGACATTCAGTGATCCCACCCAAAAGAAGCACATGTCACTTCTGTTCATCGTTTATCGGTCAGAACTATTAACCAGCTGCTCTCCGTCACACCCAGGTGGGGAAGTTAGGGAGCCTAAGGCATTTGGGGAACCATCTTCCTGGCTGCAACCCCCGGTCACTCTTCGGATCTTATTTTTCCAAATTTCACTTCACCCCAAGAGCTTCTGTAAATCGACTCTGTTCTCATTCTGGGAGCTGGCTGTGCCTTGGATGATGGTTGAGCAGGAAACTTCCTCTCCAAATTAAACAATATGCAAATGAAACTGGGGCCTGTCTGTTTCACAGCCTGGTGTGGCCCTGAAAACTCTGTGGAGTAGAAAGTTCTATTTACGTTGATCTTGAAAATTCATAGGAGAGCAAGAAATAGAGGCAAATCACAATTCCAGCTCGTGTGTGCCATCAGCAGCCCTCTGACACCTGCAGGCTGAGCTCTGCCTTGTTTCCGCAGATTATGCCTTCAGTGTACTGTCTTGTCAGGATCTTGTGGAACTGCCAGTCATGCCTCTTTCTGCACTTTGTTGGAGAGAAAAGTGGGCCCAGGGCACTGGTAGACAGAGAGCTCTTTAGCATCTTTGGGGGCAAGGGACAGGTCTTCTGCCAACATCAGCCAGAGCCCCAGACTGGCTCCTCTGAGGACTGGCTTTGCCCATTTGCATCTCTCTGGCAACTCCAGCACAAAGTAGGCTCAGTTAACTAGAGCACAGTAAATATTTGTGGAGCTGAATCAAAAACGATTTGCCCACAGTATGTGGTGATCTTAGGGTACAAAATTTTCTACAGGTAGGTAAACCGCAAGTACACAAGTGGGCTACTCATGGCATGTCTGAGAGCAGACTCTTCTTTGCAGGCTTTTTAGAACAAGGTGGGAAAGACAGAAAGGGGTGGGAAAAGGGGTAGAGAAAGAGAGGGATGGAAGGAGAGAGGCAGGAAAGAAAACAAGGGAGCGGGAAGAGGAGGGAGGAAAGAAATGCCCGCTATTATTCTGTTTCACTTTCTGATGCTACCTTTGCCCTCCTGCCCAGTGTGGGCCACAGAGACCCCTCTCCCTCCCTTCCTGAGGGGAGAGAGGGCTGATGGACCCTCGGGCTCCACCCACGCCCACTCCTACTGCCCCCTCACTGGTCTCTACCACCCTCCCTGGCTCCCCAAGCTGCTCCTCCCTCTCAAGTATTTCTTAACTCAGGGCCCTGGTCAACCCCCAAGCTCCCATCCAGATGACCCAGAAGCTCTCCAGCTCCAAACAACCGGTCTCACGCCCCTGCCACCCCTGCACCCCCACTCAGGCCCACCACAGCAGGAGCCACAGTTCACAGACACCTCTCTCCAGGCCAGGCCACACTCTCGGCGCTTTACTCATCTCCCCTCACACAGCCTGTGAGACAGGGCCATTATTACCTGTGTTTTATAGGAAAGGAAACTGAGGCAGAGAAAGGTAACATAACTACTCAGGGTCATAGAGTCATGTTGGCTGACCCAAGGTCACAAAGCCAAAAGCCAGACAGTCACAGTGGGTCACAGTTCCCTCCTGTCTCTTTTCCAGACTGCCAGTCAGGCTGAGGGCTCAGACAGACCAGACGGACCTATGTGACTTGAGGCAGTCACATCACCTCCATGAGCCCTGCTTTCTCCACGTATAAAATGAAGGCAGCCATAGCTGCCTGGAGGGACAGGCCACCAGCAAGCATGACCTGGCACTCAATGACTGCTGGGTGTCTTAATCGATTTCCCTTTTCACCCCTGCCAGCCCCTGGGCAGACCATTCCAAACCATCTTTCCAGGACCCCTGCCTCTTGCTGCTCCTCATTTACAACATCAGCATTTCCTAAGCACATTGGACATTCATGGCATGGTAATTTACTGAAATATTCATTTGTGTTTTTCTGTATTTTTCCCTTCTCCACTCCCTCTCCATTTACAGCAGGCTTTGTGCTACCTTGCTGACGGATTTTATAAAGACTTTTTCTTAGGGAAATTTTAAAACTATGGAAGAGATAATGCCAGGGAGAGAAGTGGGGGGACTTTGGGGAACATTTCCAAAGGGAAGTATGAGAGTGCCCTCCCACTCCATGCCTCCGGAGGCAAAGGGTAGTTACCAGAGTGCTTGGAACCTGGCACAGTGGCCCCCATGTTACCAAAGATGGCAGTGCCCCAAGCATGGCATGAAAGTCACAGAGTTGCTGACTTGAGGGGGCTTGGAGGACAAGCCAGCAGATGCCTTGGAGGTGACCAATGTGACCAAGGCATGACCCAAAGGGCCTAGAAGGGCTTTGATGCCAGGACCAGATTAGGGTGCTGAGAATCTCTATCCGAAAACTTTATGATGTACCACCCCCATATGTAATGCAAAATAGAAATCATACCAAAGCAGAAGATGCATATGGAGAAAGCCAAGAAAGTTCAAATTTGTTTCTGATTTAATTTTCTCCCAGCTTTAATACACAAATAAAATCTACTCATTCTAAGCATACAGCTTGCTGAGTTTGGGCAGTTGTATACAGGTATATAACGTCCATCATCACAATCAAGACTGAGAACATCTCCATCATCCAGAAAGTTCGTTCTTGCCCCTTTGCAGTTGATCCCCTGCCCCAGACCCCAGTCCCAGGCAACCACTAATTATCTTGCTTTCACTACACTTTTGCTGTGGTTAGAATTCTATATAAATGGAATCATACTGGATGAAGCCTGCTTTGTCTGGCTTCTTTGACTTAATAAAATTATTTTGAAATTCTTTCATCTTAGTATTTGCTTCCTTTTTGATTGATGAGCAGCATTCCATAGTGTGGCAATGCCTCAGTTTGTTCATCTGTCTCTTGGTGACGTTTGCACTGTTTCTAATTTTTAACTAATACAAAAAAAACGCTGCAATGAACATTTGCATGCAAGTTTTATATGGACAAATGTTTTCAGGTGTCTTGGGAAAATACTTAAGACACTTTATAAAATACTGCCTAGCTTTCCTCCAAAATAACTACCCTTTTCCACTCCCACTAGCAAAGCTGGAGAATCCCGTATCCTCATCAATGCTTAGTGCTGTCAGTCTTTTTAATTCTAGCCATTCTACTGCGTGTGTAAGGCCGTCTCATTGTGGTTCTGATTACACTTCCCTGATGACTAGTGATGTCGAGCATCTTTTCCTGTGTTTCTTGGTCATTCAGAAATCTCTCTGTGAAATGTTTATTCAAATCTTTTGCCCATTTTAAAATTGTTATTTCTTATTATCAGTTGTGATATTATTAAGCTCTTTATTTAGTCTGGATACAAGCCCTTTTTCAAATATATGTTTTGCATGTCTTTTCCCTCAGTGAGCTTACCTTTTTGTTCTCTTAATGGTGTTTTTTCAGAGCAAACATTTTCAAAAATGATCAAGTCCATTCTCTTCATTGTTTTGTTGATGGCTCATGTATTTTGCATTCTGTTAAAAAAATGTTGGCCTAACTTGATGCCACAGCAATTTTCTCCTGTGGTTTGGTATAGAAGCATCATAGTTTAGAACTCATGTTTTAGTCTTTGATATATTTTGAGTGAATTTGGGTGTGTGGCATGAGGTAAGCATGGAGGTTCATTTATTTTTTCATACAGATATCCAGTTCCACCACTATTTTATATTATTATCATTTTATCCTATGCTGTGCAATTAAAGTATGCCACACCAGGCTATAATCTCCGTAGGCATGGTGCAGTCTTCAAGGCATTCATATTAGACAAGATCCCAAGGATGTTGCAGAAATGAGGCCAGAAAGGCATAACTGGGTTAATCATTTTCCTCTAGAAAATCCCTTGGCACGTTCTGCATTGTTGCGCTCCCTTCTGTGTCATTCCAAGAGTTACCAAGGACACAAAAGAACAGCCACCTCTTTGGTCCACTGATAAACATGAGGTCACAGCACCACAAAACCTCAGTGGGCTTTATTGTATTTACTAAGGACCTGACCACATAATCAAAGAAATACAAACTTTAACAGCCCTCATCACCTTTTACAGTAATTATTTGTTTAATTTCTCTTTTTCCTGTAACCTCTGAGCTCTGTAAGGGGAGGACTAGGACCATGTTTGTTTCATGTCTTTCAGGACAGTGTCAACACAGGACAGTCTAGAAATCCATATTAAATGAATGATATAATTTTTACCTGGCAGCCTGGCAAAGATTATAAAATATTGGCGATTCCCAGTGCTAGGAAGAGTATGGGGAAAAGAGAACCCCTATATACTGATGGTGAAAATAAGAATAGATTGATTCAACTTTCATTGCTGAAAAGTGATCCAGAAATAACTTGATAACATTTCCATTGTCCAGAAAGTTGATTAACTTGATTAAAACCACCAGTTATTGACTGAGAAAATTGTACTCTTGGAGTAGTCATGTATTTAGCTGCACTAAAATCAACTAAGTGCCTAACAATTAGGATTTGGTGAAACAAATTTTAAATAGAATACTCTACAGCCAGTAAAAAGGAAATGACCAAATCAATTACAGATGTTACAACACAGTATAAATATATATGCTCTGGGTTTTCTATAAATAAGCAAATATAATGATATTTATCTATAAATATATACATTCTATGCAACAAGGTATTGATAAGTAGGTATTCCTAGGTACTGAGATTCTAATTGATTTAATGCATTGTCTAAGTACATTTTAAAGAGTACATACTTTTTTTCAAAAGGAAAAGTATGTAGCTATTTTCCCTTTCAAAGGAAGGAATATTCTCATAAAAGGAGAAGAGAATATGTTTCTTAAATTGTCCAAAACCCAATTTAAGCCCCTGCTTCCTTCTTTAAAGTTTTCACTCATTAATTCAACCTCCAGAGATCTCTTCCTGCTAGCAAGGATCAAACCCTCCTCTATAATTCAGCACTTCTTCTCTGTCGAAAAACTGTAGAGTCATTTGTGAGCTGCACTCTCTCCTGGGCCACACTGTGTAAGCTCATGAAGGTTGGGACCAGTTGCCACAGACCTGATGCCATGCTGGGCACACAGCAGATGACCCACAAGTACCTGCCAGTTAATTTCCTGATACATCAGAACAGGCTTCTGTGGCACACCTCCAGCATGCCTGACTCCGCTTAGCACCACTGTCCCATGCACCACCGAATCCTCATATCAGTCGCCCAAGGACAGTGTGAGTATCCCATTACACAGATGACAAAACGGGGCCTCAGAAGGATTAAGGGATTTGCTCACAGTTACATAATTGGTAAGTGTGGTGGGAGGGATACTTTGAACCAAGATTATGTGGCACCAAGGCCCATGCTTCAGGGTGTAGCAACCATTTGTTCTACAGACATCTAACAGCACCCCCTCTAGAGTTCTTATCAAAATCACCCCTTTAAGGAGCTTGGGGGCAGAGGGGAGGGAGATAAGGAAAAGAGAGCTTTTCCTCCCATCACCAGGATTCTGCCTTCGTACTCACTTTCACAGTCTCTCCTTTCTGCAGGTCAAATCTTCGTGACTTTTAAACCAGGTTTTAAGCATCTCTCTGCCCTCCTCTCCTCTCTCCCTACAAACAGTTGTTTAGATAGGAGGATAAGATGAGTTTGTGTAAATGACTGAAGCAAACAATGTTCACCTTTGTCTTTTTTTGCCCTAGGGTGTAGTGGAAAACCATGCCTCTCAGAGTTGTTTATGACCCCCTTTGGAGAGATGAAAGGACTCTCTATAAACCTATTGACCCAAAAGTATTGTGAGGTGGCAGGGCATGAAAAAGAGGAATTATCTAAGCATGCAGTGATGTTTTTCCCTAAAGCAATCCCTTGTATTATGTGGGCAGCCTGAGAAATATTCTTTAAATATTTATCCCTAAAATGTAAAACTCCTTTGCGTAAAAGGAAAATGAACAAAGATAAACATCAAATAAAAATGTGGTGAAAATATTCACATTAAAAAAAGAAAAATGCTGCATGCTATATGTAAAGAGCTCATATGAACAACTAAGATAACGCCACCAAGACCCCAGTAGACACATGAACAAAAAACATGGACAGGATTTTTCACACATCCAAAGGGAACTATAACTCAACAGTAGAATATGGGGAAATGTTCAACCTCAACAGCTAAAGAGAAGCAAACCAAAACAAGAAACACCATTTTAACCAATCAAATTAGCCCAGGTTTGTGTTAAATGACACAGTCCTTGATGCTGGGAAGGGCGGAGTGAGAAGGTGACACCCTTGCATTGCTGGATGAAGCAAGTGGAACAGCCCCTTCGGAATTACACGTCCTTTATCCCAGCAGTGGGGCTTGGGGACTAAGTGTGGTTACTGGGAAAGTGGGCCTTGGAGTCAGGCAGACCTAAATTCGCCACTGGCAAGTCACAGAACATCTTCAGCCCTCAGTTTCCTCATTCTGTAAAATGGGAGTGATAATACATGTTCTTTTAGACTTGTGAGGACTACACAAACCTAAACCAATCAGAGGCACCCACTGCAGTAGCCTGAATCAGGAGCTGCTGAGGCAGAGAAACAGGGATGGCAGAAGACCCATTGTAGTGGGAGCAACTGTAAAATCCAGTGGCCTTGGCAGTGGTGGCCTCTCTGGACTGCTTGTGGGCTGCAGTTGTGGCTACAGTCTGCTTCGCTTCTTCCTTCTGACTTTTTAGCTATTTTCCAGTCCTCCTAGCATTTCTCTAGTTACCCATTATCCTTTCAATAAAGGATAAGTCATGGTCGGTTTCTGCTGCTTACCACTAAGAACTCTGAATTCACAGATTATGAGGTATGGATAGAGAAGCAGAACCTATTACTGGGCCACCAATATCTATATGCCCCCTTCCTGCCAGGCAGTAAGCTAAATGGAGGGTGCCAAAGGCCAGTCACCTTTGTTTTTCTAGATAGGTTGTGCCACAGCATGTCTAAATCTGACAGGAGTTGAGCTGGGTGGATTAGTAACCAGGCAGTGTATGCTGAAATCTCAGCCCACCTCTAGCTAGCTGTCCCCACCAATTCATATGTTGAAGCTCAATCCCCAATATGACTATATTTGGCGATAGAGCCTTTAAAAAGGTAATTAAGGTTAAATGAAGTCATAAGGAGAGAGTCTTAATCCAATAAGACTGGTGTCATAAGAAGAGGCTGCGACAACCAGAGCTCTCTCTGCACACACGCAGAGGAAAGGCCCTGTGAGCACACGACGGGAAGGCGGCCTACTACAAGCCAAAGAGAGACCTCCCAGACCCCAGCCCTGCCCGCACCTCAATCTTGGACTTCCAGTCTCTAGAACTGTGGGAGAATGAATGTCTATTGTGTGAGCCACTAAGTCTGTGGCACTTTGTTATATAGCAGCCAAATCAGACTAATAATACAGTGGCTCTGGGGTAAATCACTTTGTCGAGTACACTTGTCATGTTTATGACCACCCAACATCTTTCAACATTCTACATGACAAGTCCCTCTCAGGACATTCCCTCACAGCATCCCTTGCCGCTAGGGTGCTGCGTGTGACCCAGGCTCTGCCCATCAGACCTCTGTGCTGAGTGGCTAGGGCAGAGCCTGAGGGTCTTGGCTCTTTGGAGTAGCTGTGAGTTTATATGATCCAGTCTCAGGTTCATCTATGGGAACCTTGGAGTGAGTCTGTGTCAGGTGACAGTGTATTTATTTTGCATGCATAACAAATTATCACAAACTCAGTAGCTTAAAGCAAGAGAAATTTATTCTCCCACAGTTCTGGGAGCCTGTAGCCCAAAATCTTGGTATTGGCCGGGCTATGCTCCTCTGAAACTCTAGAGGAGAATGTTTCCATGCCTCCTCCAGCTTCTGTTGGGTCCGGGTGTTCCTTGGCTTGTGGCTACACTGCTCCAATCTCTGCCTCTTTCTTCATGTGGCCTTCTCTGTGTCCGTGTCTTATTCTTTTCTGTCCCTTATAAGGGCATTTGTAATTGAATTGAGGACCCACCCAGATAATCCAGAATGATCTCATCTCCAAATCCTTAGCTTAATTACATCTGTAAAATCTCTTCCCAAACACAGTCACATTCACAGGTTCCTGAGATTAGGATATGGATCTATTCTTCTTGGTGGCCCCCAGTCAACGCATTACAATCCACTAGACAGTAAGAGTGATTGGAGCCACCCGCGAGGGTCTTGTTTCCAGTTGCATAGGCACATGCCTGCATCTAAGACCCTCCTGGATTTGTGTGAGTTACCTAACATCTTTTAAAATATTCATGTTCTTCTTAAACTAGCAGAGTAATTGCCTTTCACTAAGAACTCTGATAGATACATACTTTCCAAGCTTCACTTTTCCACCTGGAAAATGCAAGGAAGGAGACCTGTTTCTAAGTGAAAGAAGCCAATCTGAAAAGGCTACACAGTGTGTAATTCAACTATACGTCATGAAGGAAAAGCAAAACTATGGAGACAGTAAAATGATCAATGGTTGCTAGGGGTTAGTAGGGAGGAAGGGAGAATAAACAGAGCACAGAGGATTTTTAGGGCAGTGGAAATAGTCTGTATGACACCATACTGATGGGTACATGTCAGTGTACATTTGCACCAACCCATGGAATGTCCACCATGAAGAATGAACCATAATGTAAACTGTGGACTCTGGCTGATTATGATGAGTCAGTGTGGGTTCATCAGTTCTAACAAATGTACAACTTCGGTGGGATGTGAATAACGGGGAAAGCTATGCATGTGTCAGGGCCCAGGCATATGGGTCATCTCTGTACTTTCCCCTCAGTGTTGCTGGGAACTTTAAACTGCTCTAGAAAAAATAGTCTTAACTTTAAAAGGACCTCTTTATAGAAAAAAATTATGATAAAAAATGCAAAGATTGAATTAAGCAACCTTTAAGATCCCTTTCTGTTCCGACTCTGGGGTGGCTCTAGGATTGTCAGAATTGTCAGCAGAGTTTATTTCATTGTCAGATCAATGCCATCAAAATCAGAAACTCAAATGGGGATCCTTTTAAATGACATCCACCAGGAGCTGGGGTGAGCGGGGGAGAGGCGGTGCCTTGCCCTCAAAGTGATGTTTCTCAAAAAAGAGTGGGCTGAATGGTGGGTGCTGGTAAACAACAGTAACCTTGGAACACACACACTTTATTCTGTGGAGTCAAATTTTTAATATTCAGGATGTTAAATAATCTCATTATGATAATGATAAACCCAGGGCTCCAAAAATGAAATTAAGAATGCTGATCAGCAAGGGGGAGCAGCAAGGACTAATTGCACACAGCAGGGTGTGAATTTTCAGAGCCACGGAAGTGTGAGAGAAAATACTCACACTAGTACTTGAGGCCACAGCCTTAGAGAGTGTGTGCCCCTAGGAGTCAGAGGAGGCAGGCATCCTGACCCCAGGCTGGCCACCAGCTGGCCATGTGGCTTAAGGCAAGACATTCTCCTTCCCTGGATCTCAAGAGCCACATGAGATAAAGCCTGAGAAAAAGCCTGTACTGGTATCCAAGGGTCACTCAGGGCCTGGTATGTAAAAGGACTCAGGGGGTAACTCTCCACAGTTAGCATTTTATGGGGAGAGAGGACTCATATCTTCTCATATCATATCTTCTCCCTGGTTTAACTGTAAGGCTGGTGCCATTTGGACAAGAACACTCCTCCTCTTGAGTAGTACTAATCTGCTCAACAGTGTTAAATCTTCAGCAAAATCCAGCATCAAATAATACCATTTAAATGTCCATATCAGTCAAGAATATTTGGGCTCAGAAATCCAACTCCAACTTGCATGAACAAAAAGGACTTTAATTCATCCTGTAATTGGAATCTTCAAGGGGCAAAGCTGGCCTCAGGCATGACTGGATTCATGGTTTCGGGCCATGTCTGGGACAATGTCTCTTTCCAGCCCACTGCTCTACTGTCCTTGTGTTTCATTCTCAGGTAGCTGCCACCTGCTCCAGGCTTACCTTCTTCAGCTCCACATCCACTGTGGAAAACCCATGCCTGCTTCCTGACAGCTCCCGTAAGAGCCTAGTGCATCCTCCTGTGGGGCCCTGCAGTGGCCACCTGCTCATCCCTCCCCAGGCACTGGGACAGAGACTGAAGTATTATCATGGGCCAGGCCTGAATAACATGTTCTATCCTGAAGTCAGAAGTGGGGTCAGCCCCACCCACAGCACAGGCATCAAGAACAAGGCAGGGTGTTTCCCTGAGAGGCAGCCAACCCAGAGGCCAAGACGAATACTGTCATAATAAGAGAGACTGGATGTATTCATTTCCTATTGCTTCTGTAACAAATCACCACCAACTTAATGGCTGAAAACAGCACTGACTTACCATCTTACAGCTCTACAGGCCAGAAGTGCAAAATCAACTTTAGTGGGCTAACGTTGAGGTTGTTTGCAGGGCTATGTCGCTTCTGGAGGCTATAGGAAGAGTATTTCCTTGCCTTTTCTAGCTTCTTCTGGAGACCACCTGTGTTCCTTAGCTGGTTGTCCTATCCTCCATCTTCAGAGCCACATTATAGCATCTTCCAGTCTCTCCCCCTGACTCTGACCCTCCAACCTCCCTCTTGTCAGGAACCCTGTGATTACATCAGGTCCATCCAGATAATCAGGATCATCTCCCCATCTCAAAATCCCTAACTTAGTCACATCTGCAGGGTTCCTTTTGCCATTTAGGTAACATATTTACAGGTTCCATCGACTAGGATGTGGATATCTGAGTTATTACTCAGCCATTATTCAGCTCACCTTACTGAATAGGAAAGAATAGATATTTTCCCCACATCTGTATCTATCCAGAGAATACAGAAGTCAATAAAGATCTATTGCTATCCATGAATATCATGCAGTAAGAAGTCTACTGGACATGAAGTCTGAAAACAAGTTCAAGTCCAAGCAGTGCCTTTAACTAGCCCACTTGTAGTCTCAGTTCCTTTACCTGTACAATGGATATGCTTACCCCAGCCACTAAGTTGTTGTGACATAATGTTCATAAGGGCACCTTGACATTTGACAGCATCATACAAATGCTATGCTCAGGTCTGGAATGAAATGTGAAGATATTAAATTGCACCCACCTTTGCAACCATTCTTGCCTGGGGGTGGGAGGAGGAGGGCTTAAACAACAACTTGTTTCTCACAGTTCTAAAAGCTTGCTCGCAGTCTGAGAGCCCGTTTCCTGTGTGCAGACAGCCACCTTCCCACTGGAACTGCATGTGGCAGAGAACAGAGACAGGCAAGCAAGCTCTCTCCTGTTTCCTCTTCTTATAAGGGCACTAATCACATCATGAAGCTCCACCCTCATGAGGTAATTACCTGCCAAAGGCCCCATCTCCAAATATAATCACAATGGGGATTAGGGTTTCAATATCTGAATGGGGAGAGGGGAGGGAACATAATCATTCAGTCCATAGCACATATATTTCATTCCTGGGTAGATTTAGGAATTTTTAAATTCAGCTTTCCTTTTTTTAAATTCATGATCCTTAATGAAACCCCATAAAATCCTCAAAAAGAAGTTATATTTATATATGGATTCATAAAGAAATCCAGTTTTGTCTTGACCATGGAGGGAAGTTCTGTTTCTCCATTTGTGTCTAGGTGAGTCAAAAGTAAATACCTTCAACATTAAAACTTTTCTAAGTGGGAAAAAATTCTCTGAAACCCAGTGCCATTTCATAAACTGGTGCCTGGGAAATATTGGCCTAGCAGACCTCAGAAGTCCCTGCCAGCTCTAATTGCTGTGATTTTTCATATGGAACTCCCTTAGGGCAGGTGTCTGGATCAGAAAGTTCCTTTCCAATGCTATAATTTCATGCTTCTCAGATTATATGAATATCTCTTTAACACATTTTTACTTTCCTTTTTTTTTTAAATAAGGTTTTAAATTCTTTCATATTTCAGGAAAAAAAAATACAAGAATAACACACTGAGGGAAAAACCAAAATATCAAAAGCTTGGACAAACTAAACAGAAAAAAAAAGAAGAAAAACTGACGGGAAGAAACTTGGTCTTCTTTAAATAATTCACAAAAGGATTTTTTTGAAATGCATGGTTGTACAACACATATATAATGGAATTTGATTTACCAAAATTCAACTTTTGTCCAAGAATCTATGGTATAAGGTTAAAGGTCATTACCCCAGCGCTGCTGGTGAATTTCCACGTGGCTCTGCAGAAGTCCCGACCCTTATGTTGGCTTCCAAATTTGCACCAAACTCAGCTCTGTCTCTCACCCATCCCTGGGCTTCAGACTCAAATACCCTGTCAGGTTGGACAGTTTGGGAGGTTTCATTACTACGGAAGGATAGACGGATATTGGGGTTGGGTGTGGCCAGCAGTTCCTGCCATATGTGGCTTATAAAGCCCTGTGATTGGGTCCCTGCCTGCTACTTGACCTCATCTCCTTGAGTTTGCTTAACACAATAGGACCACACTGGCCTTCTCTAATGTTTCAATACACCAAGCTTGTTCCTGCCTCAGAGCCGTGGGCTTACTGCTCCCTTCCCCCGGAATGCTGTCCCCCAGATGTGCACACGGCCCACCTTTCATTAGTCCAGGCTCAGCTCAAATGCCAGCTCCTCGCTGGGGCCTTCCCTGACCACCCTTCCTAGAGTAGCCTCTCCCCACCACCCAGTCTCAACATAACCTTATTTTCTTTTCTTCAAAGTGCTTGTCATTCCCTGAAAGTATCTTTCCCCTGTGTTTTGTTTTGCATGTGTGCCTCCCACTCAAGAACGTTGATTTCCAGCAGGGCCAGGGCCTCAGCTCTCTTGTTTAGAGTTAGTTCTCTATATCCACAAAGTAAGTGCTCAATAAATATTTGTTAAATAAATGAATGAAGTTATCAATTCATTTTATCATCAGTCCATTTGAAAATGAATTTATCGATTCAATCATCATCAATATTCCCTGAGCTCCCCACACAGACAAGCTGCTCTGTCTCTGGGAAGGTGTTTCTTTGCATTTGATGTGGAAGAAAGAATTCGTTTTCCCTGAGGCCCCAGCAGGAGAGACAGGAGAACAGTTTGACTTAAAAGGAAGCTGTGTTTGGCTCTAACTTTACTTCCTGGCCCTAGTGAACAGGTAAAGAGAAAGCCCAGCCAGGTTTTTGTGCTAACACGCTCTGTGGAAGTTTCCGCCCTGAGCCTCCAAGATGGTAGCACCCGGACAATATGGCTGAGGTGTCAAGATCACAGTCTCCTTCCCAGTTCTGCTACTTAGTGGCCAATCAGTGTAGCCTTGGGTACATACCCAAGCCCCCTGAGCCTTGGCTTCCTTATCTGTAAATAGACAATAATGAGAGCCCCATCCTCAAGGGTGCTGAGACAGTTAAATGAGTTAAAATATGTAATGCACTTTTTTTTTGAATCATTAATGTACAATTACATGAGCAACATTATGGTTACTAGACTGCCCCCATTATCAAGTCCCCACCACATACCCCATTACAGTCACATACTTAGTTACAGTGACTGTAACTAAGGTAACTACCTGAAACTAAGGTAAATCAGGCATAAAGATGCTATAGAGTCAGTACTTGTCCTCTGTGTGTTGTACTGTCTTCCCCATGCCCACCCCCTTGTAATGCACTTTTAAAGCTGGATATACAGTAAACATTCAGTCAATGTAGCTATTATTAGTAGATGCCTGGCACGTCACGTATATTTTATTTCAAGCCTCTCAAATAACCCTCTAAAGGCAGCTCTTGTTCTTCTCATTTAACAGAGACGACAGAGGCGTGGAGCAGACAAGTTCTCAACCAAGACAGCGCCAGTGCTCCGCACACATCACCATCCCCCAAAATGGCCGACTCCCTTACAAACTACCTGGAATAAGCCCTGGTTTCTGGGGCAGAGCTAATGTCTTCAAAGTGCTGGTGACTCGGCAGATACGCCTTGAGTGGCCATCGCACGGGCCTCTTTGGCCTATACAACAAAAGTTCTGTCCGACTTATACTGGCACTGTGCTGTGAGCCACACCCCACAACAGGTGCCAAGGACACAAAGTTGCAGGAAACCCGCCCCCCAGCACGCCCCCACCCCCGGGGAAGCTCACCGGTGGTGGGGAGACAGTTGGAGAACCAGTGCCCAGCAAGTCAGTGAGCAGCGGCGAGGGCCATGGAAGGCTGCCTAGAAGAGTCTAGGAGCATAAGGAGGCAATAAGGAGGCAAAAATGTGGGGAGAGGAGGAAGGGAGGATTCAGGGGGAGAGCCTCCCCCAAAAAGAGAGCTAGTGAGGAAGCCGCAAAACAGCCCTGGCATCACTGCTAAACCCTAGGACGGTGCCCGGCCCATGGCAGGTACTCAACAAATACTTGTTAATTGAATAATTTTCCCAAGGTTCGCAGAGCTAGGAAGTACTGTATCCAGGACTTGAATCAAGCTCTTCGGTTGGTGAGTTGGACATGGACATATAATAACATGGTTAGGGATTGGGCGAATATGATATAATAGCTTTGGGCTTGGCATAAGCCAAAGGGTGGGAGTCTTCACCACCAAGGTTTAGTCTGGATGACAGGTTACTTTAGATTGTAAACTGAGGGTCTAGAAGAGCAGGAGATGGCTTGGTGCGGGAGGTAGCGGTCAGAGGCAAAGCCTGCAGGGAAGGGTCCCAGGCCTCCTCATCCCATCACCCTGGCCTCCACCCTCAGGAGCCCTGGGGTGGCTCAGTTTGACTCTAGTAATAGCAACATGAACAGCGCTGCTCATCTGCATAGCGC
The DNA here is from genome assembly GCF_040802235.1 of Manis javanica. Lineage (NCBI taxonomy): Eukaryota > Metazoa > Chordata > Mammalia > Pholidota > Manidae > Manis > Manis javanica. The sequence continues at coordinate 102,998,607 of NC_133165.1, read as the reverse complement.
TAAGCACAAAGGCAAGCAGAGTTTTAGTTAGCCAGACCTCTGTTCAAACCTTCTCCTTACCAACTGTGTAGAGCCTTGAGCAAGTTAATCAAGTTAATCACTTCTGTTTGAGCCTCAGCTTCCTCATCTATGAAATGGGGATAAATAATACCCAGTTTCTGGGCAAGATCTTCTAGAAAGATCAAAGAGATGATGCATAAGGGGGAGGAGAGGGAAATGTTAACTACTGACCCCTTACAAAAGAGCAAAATAACCCATAGATCAATCAAAACCAAGTTTGCTGGGCTTACTGCAGTAAAGGAGAACATGACCGTGACCACATCTGGGCGATGTCTCAGAAGGAGGATGTCTCAGGGGGCAGTTATGGGGTTAGGGCTGGAGATGGGTCTTGCAAAGCTGGAACTACTTGGGATTGGACTAATATAATATGAGTTTTGATTTAATGTAAGCCAAGGGGTAGGAGTCTCGGTGAACAAACTATTTCAGTTGGTTTACAATCCTATATTCCAGGAATAAGTGTTTGTTTACTCATTTGTTTGTTTTGCACTATTAGCACAAGGACAGGGAAGTACACTGATTCAGTTCTGAGTGTATTACTGAGCATGTCAGAAGAGTGACCTCATCTAATCCCAGGACAGTGCCTGCAGGAATCAATCTGGGGCCTTAGCTGATCCTTCACTGTAGTCCCAGGAGGTAGAGCACATTCATTCCTGCTTGGAAGATGAGGAAACCAAAGTCAGTCAGGCATTACTATTACTGCCAGAGAAAAATGAGACTCGGGGAGGGTAAGGAATTTTCCATAGGTTTGCAAAGCTAGGAAGTAGTGAATCCAGCATGTTGGACTGTGAGCTGAACATGAATATATAATAACATTTCCTTAAATCAAACAATAAAAAGTGGAGCTGCCTAAGCACTATTTGTAATAGCCCAAATCAGAAATAATAATAATAATAACAGCAGAATGGATAAATCAAATGTGGTGCCATCACACACAGAATCCCAGCCACATGGCTGAATCTCACAGGCTCAATGGCAAGGGAAAGAAGCCAGACACAGAAAACTACCTACTGTGTGGCTCAGTTATAGAGGGCTTACAAACAGGCAAACCTAGCCCACGGCGTAGGGGCCAGGATGGCAATTCCTTCGGGAAGGGGCCAGCAGACAGTGGTTGGGCAGGATCAAAGGGGCTTTCTGGGGAGCTCTCTTTCTTCACCAGGTGTCCCCCTGTGCAAACTCACTGACGTGCATGCTTACGGCTTGTGCATTTCCCCATGTGTTCTATTTTTTATTTAAAAGTTTTGTATTAAGCAGGAGTAACTACACTTTGCTTTAAGTGTTACTGTCAGGACTGGTATTCCAGATGACGTCTGTGATCATCTAAACTGAAACTAAGCGAGCTGATGCCCCCAAAGCATCCAGTACTCGTCTGGAATGGAGGACTAAGCTCAGTAAATGCTACCAAGTGTTATTATGACTATTATTATGTCTTCAGCTTTCCAAACAGCAGTGGAGAATTTTTGAAAAGCACACCACGACTAATTCCCAGCTCGAGTGCCAGGACTTCGCTCAAAGGGGGGCAGGGGCAGAACTAAACGTGATGAAATCCCCCACCACAGGCCACGGGCAGGCTGGCCACTGGGTAATGGGCACCTCAGGAGGGCCCAGCCGCCTGCCAAGCTCCAGCACAGCCCAGATCCCTTCCCAGGGCCATATGGTTTTCTTTGCCCTTTTTCCATTACCCACACAGGACACGTTTTTATAATGTGAGGTTTGCGGACTCAGCCAAAGCCCAGGCACATGTGTTTGTAGGAAAAGCAAAGCAGCTGCGGGGCGCCACCAGCCACCAGCGCCAACACCACTGCCATCAGGTAGGTCAATGGTGTCCCACACCAAGCCCTTCTCTTCCTCCCAGGGCTCCTGCGCCTTCCTCCCCCAGACCCCAACCCTATGTCCTACCTGGCTCTAGTACCCGGCACATGCTCACAGGGGTAGGTTCACACACATGTTCACACTCACAGGCATGCGTTCACACTTACGTGCTCACTCATATACACTCACGTGCTGACAGTCCCAAGCTTACACACACACTCACCACTTGCTCACACATTCTCATGTGCGTTCACACTCTCATTCATCAAGAACAATTCACGACAAAGAAATGCCCCTTGCCCACGAGGAGAACCTTGGGAACCCAGCAAAATTCTTCAAAACATGGTCCCATGACATCCTATGTCACATCTGCTATGTAAAAATTTCTATCCTTTTCGATCCAACCCCAAACCTACTGAGGCAGAACCTGCAGGATCGTGACCCAGGAATCCTCATGTTAGCAAGTCACACTGGTGGTTTTAGTCACCACAAATCTGAGAGGCGGGGATCTTTCTAGAGAAAAGGCAGAAAGAAGTGATGGGGTACCAGCAAAAATGGTCACAAGGCAGGAGTGCAGAGAGGAAGGTGAGTCCACACCTCTGACCCACCCAGGAGGTGGGTCTGGCTGGACTTGGAGGAGGCTGCTCGTGGGCTGCATGACCAGAGAGGGCGGCAGAGCATGAGTTTTCCCTCTTCTGCAGTAGTGGAAGCAACAGTAACAAGACCGGAAGAGAACAGAAGACACACTCTGCAATACGGTTCTTCCTCAACCCAGAAGCTTCTGAGGGAACTTTTATGCTGGAGTGCTCGGTTATCTATTGCTGGGTAATATACCATCCCAACATTTAATGGCTAAAACCATGATCATTTTAGGATCTCTCACAATTCAGTGGGTTGACCAGCTGTATCATTTCTGCCGGTCTCACTTGAGGTCTCCCATGTGGCTTCAGTGACATGGTGGCTGAGATCGCAACATACAAAATGATTTCGCTCACGTGTCTGGTACCAACCAGCATAGTGATGGCTGGAAGCCTGGGCCGCTCTCTTTTTCTCTCTCCACAAAGCTATTTTGGCTTCTTTACATGGTAGCTGGGTCTCAAGAGTGGGTGTTCCAGGAGAAAAAAGGCTTTTTCCTCACCCAAGGTTTTCTACACAATTTTTAAATGATCTTGAATGAATCTGTCTTTGTTTAATAAAGTTAACTATTTTTGTAATGTCACTTAGCATTTTTCCAGTTCATCACCAGCCATTTTTGTTAACATCAGATTTCAACAAAGAAAGCAGTATGTTTTGACAACATCCAGATTGTCTGTTTTATAAGAGAAGCAAAACCTTTCCTGAAATCAAAGATGGATAGGGCACCATCTGTACAGATGTCAAATAATTTCTCCAAGACAGGCCATTTGTTTTCAAACATGAAAACAAAACATTAGATATAATAAATTTCTAGGCAAAAACATGAGAAAAAAATTTTAGTGACCTTTGCTTTAGCAAAGATTTCTTAAATAGGACACAAAAACTATCAACTATTAAAGAAAATCAATAAATTGGATTTCATCAAAATGTTAAACTTTTGTTCTTCAAAAGACAGAGAGGAAAATCAAAATGCAAGCCCAGCGGGACAGAAAATATTTGCAAAACATACAGTTGACAGAGGGCTTGTTTCTAGAAAATCAAGAGTACTTACAATTCAATAAGAGGAGAATAAAGAACCTGATTTTTTTTAAATGGGCAAAATATGTTAATAAACACTTCACTGAAGAAGTGAGTCAGATGACAGATACACACACAGAAAGTTTAACATTATTGGTCATTAAGGAAATGTAAACTAAACCCACAGTGAGGTAATAATACAACCACTAGAATGGCTAGATTAAAAAAATTGATTGAGTCAAGAACTGGCAAAGATGTAGAGTGACCAGGACCTTCATAGCATGGAGGTGGTACATATAATATGGTAAAATCACTTTGTGAAACAGTTCGGCAATTTCTTGAATAAAATCAAACACATACCTATTATACATCTCAGCCGTTCCACCTCTAGATATGTACCCACAAGAAACGAAAGTGTATGTCCACACAAAGACCTGTACATGAACGTGCATAGCAGGCTTTATTTGCTAGCCAAGAACTAAAAACAAATCAACTGTCTAGCAACAGGTGAATGGATAAACTGTGGTATATCCATACGATGGAATAAGACTCAGTAATTAAAAGGAACAAATTATAGATGCAACAGGATGATTCTATTGTGTCTCAAAATAATTATGCCAAGTGAGAGAAGCCAGACACAAAAGAATATGTATTGCTTGATTGCATTATATTAAGTTCTGGAAAATGCAAACTCATCTAGAGCAGCAGAAAGCGGATCAGTGTTTTCGTTGATCTGGGCTTGGAGATGGGGAATAGAGAAACATGGATTATCCAAGGCCATGAGGAACCTTTCCGAGGTGATGGGTGTATTCATTATTTTGATTGTGGTGATGGTTTCACAGTGCACAAATCTGCCAAAACTCACCGAGTTATGCAGTTTACTGCATGTCAATAATAGCTCAATAAAGCTTTAGTGAAAATAATGCAACAAAACAAAACAATAAAAAATATATACTCAACTTTACTGATTTTGGGCAACTCTGCACAGCAGAAGAGGTGTTTTTGAATTTTCACTCATTTATGAATCTTACAAATGCTACACCATGACATGTATTGGTGAAATCTATTGACATGTCAACCTGGACAGAGAAGCTGTTATTTTTCAGTTTCTTACATAAACCTCTTCCACATCATGTGACACATCCTCACTAGGGTGACATTTTGTATTCTTTGACATTGGAACCTTTCTAATTCCTCATATTGCTTCTTGTCTTGGCATTTTCCTCACTAACACTTTGCTGGCATTATTAGGTTTTCACAAGTGTATGGCCTTTCCTTTTCTGGGCAACAAGTTCTGCTGCTAGATAATTTGCTTCGCATGCCTGAGTGTGACTTTCTCTCAAAAGCTTTACGCTGTTTGAGATCCCCATAGCCGTGTAAGATGACCAGCCCTTTCCTATTCACATGGTCCTGGCCTGGAGTTCGATGCCTTTCCACCGGGCGAGGCCACTGTTGCACTGGCGAGTCGTTTGCCACATAGATAGATGCGCAGTGGGCTAGAGCCTTACGGATCGCCAGCCTGCAGAAAGCCCAGTGAGGAGTGGCATTTCATTATAAAGAACAGCATCTCAATGGATGGGCATGGCTCTACTCAATGTATGGCCATAGAGGCTGTGATGGTAAGTTTCATGGGTCAACTTGGTTAGGCATAGTCCCCAGTTACTTAATCAAACACTAATGTAGGTGCTGCTGTGAAGGGATTTTGTAGGTGTGATTAAAGTCTATAATCAAGTACATACTGAACTTGATTTAAGGAATCTTACTTTAAGGAAGAAAGATCATCCTAGATGATCTGGATGGGCCTGATTCAATCAGTTTAAAGGCAAAATTGAGGCTTTCCCCAGAAAGAAGAAATTCTGCCTGCCTGTGAATGGCAGCTTCAGCTCCTTCCCTGCAGATTTCCAGCTTCCCTAGACTGTCCTCACAACTGCATAAGCCAGGGCCTTGCAGTGAATCTCTCCATACGTGTCCTACTGGCTCTGTTTCTCTGGCAGAACCCTGACTGATACAGGGGCTGAAGGAAGGACCTTTAATAAAATTGGCAACAAGGCTGCCCCACCAGTCTTTTATTGCAAATGCTAGCATAGTGCAGACATAAAATTTTAAATATACTGTGTTCTTTTTATTAATCACAAATTCTCACAGAACTGGATTCAATAGAACCCTGGTTTACAAAGCCCAGTTCAAAGTCTGAGTTCTGAACCACTCACCTGGACCCCCTTCTCCATTCAGATCCAACACTGTTTCTGACATTGGGTTTCTTCTCATCTTTAGTTCTTTATCTGAGCCATGCTTTGCAGTAGGTCTTGAATAAGCAACTCTCCTAGTAGTACCCGGCCCAAGGACCCTCCTGCCCCATGGCACCGCTCCGCTCACCGTTGTCAGCCAATTCCCAGAAGCTACCCATGGACCCACGTAGAAAATAAAGATCTCCTTTCCCCATGGGGAAAATGAAGATAGTTTTCCTACTCGGCTTCCCAGGACTGTCACAAGAATCAAACGTGATAAATTATTCTGAGAACTTAATGTCATAAATTGGAAGGATCATCATTATCTTTGTAATTTTCTAGATTATTATGATCATTCTACCAAAACCACCAGTTATTCTCTTCCTGCCCACACCCCTTTCTAAGAGAATTTGCCTTCATCCACCAAACCAAGGTGATGTTAAGCCACTCCATTTGTACTAAGTGGTATAGAGAAGATAGATGACTGAAAAATGTGTATTCCTTCAAGAATTGGCTATAGTTCTGTATTCAGTATCCTTGAAAAGGTTACTTTATACCAGTTAGAATTGTTGGATTGTAAATTTCACAAAACCCAAGCACACTGACTTAAGAAAAATAACTTAGCCACCCATAAACTGAAAGTCTACAGTCAGCTATCACCACTAATGATTACATAGTACTGCAGGTCATAGCCAGTGCTATAAAGAAAGAAGCAAATGGTGTAAAAATTGGAAGGGAAGAGATAAAACTGTCATGATTTACCTAGGAAAACTAACAGGACCAACAGACAAATTATTAGAATTTATAAGCAATGTTGCCTGAAACAAGATTAGCCCATAAAAATCAATAGCATTTCTCTACACCAACAGTAAATCAATAGGAAAAAATATCTCTAAGACACATATTTTATCACATTTTAATGTCTCTGAAATGGGGATGCATTTTACACTGATGGCATCTTAGATTTGAGTAAATACAGAGTAGAACATAAGACACAATTTGTGATAGTCACAGGTAGTTTAAATGTCTTAGAAATAACAAAGAACATAAGACTTCTATGGAGAAAACTTTAAAACTCTAATAACTGATACAAATGATGAGCCAAATAAGTGAAGTGACTTTCTATATTCTTGATGGGATGATTTAATATTATAAAGTTGTCTTCAAGCTCTACTACAAAGCCACAGTAATCAAGACAATTTGGTACTGGCACAAGAACAGAGCCACAGACCAATGGAACAGAATAGAGACTCCAAACATATATGGTCAATTAATATTTGATAAAGGAGCCATGGACATACAATGGGGAAATGACAGTCTCTTCAACAGATGGTGCTGGCAAAACTGGACAGCTACATGTAGGAGAATGAAACTGGATCACTGTCTAACCCCATACACAAAAGTAAATTCAAAATGGATCAAAGACTTGAACGTAAGTCATGAAACCATAAAACTCTTAAAAAAAAAATAGGCAAAAATCTCTTAGACATAAACATGAGTGACCTCTTCTTGAACATATCTCCCTGGGCAAGGGAAACAAAAGCAAAAATGAACAAGTAGGACTATATCAAGCTGAAAAGCTTCTGTACAGCAAAGGATACCATCAATAGAACAAAAAGGTATCCTACAGTATGGGAGAATATATTCATAAATGACAGATCCGATAAAGGGTTGACATCCAAAATATATAAAGAGCTCACACACCTCAACAAACAAAAAGCAAATAATCCAATTAAAAAATGGGCAGAGGAGCTGAATAGACAGTTCTCTAAAGAAGAAATTCAGATGGCCAACAGACACATGAAAAGATGCTCCACATCACTTGTCATCAGAGAAATGCAAATTAAAACCACAATGAGATATCATCTCACACCAGTTAGGATGGCTACCATCCAAAAGACAAACAACAACAAATGTTGGCGAGGTTGTGGAGAAAGGGGAAGCCTCCTACACTGCTGGTAGGAATGTAAATTAGTTCAACTATTGTGGAAAGCAGTATGGAAGTTCCTCAAAATGCTCAAAATAGAAATACCATTTGACCCAGGAATTCCACTTCTAGGAATTTACCCTAAGAATGAAGCAGCCCAGTTTGAAAAAGACAGATGCACCCCTATGTTTATTGCAGCACTATTTATAATAGCCAAGAAATGGAAGCAACCTAAGTGTCCATCAGTAGATGAATAGATAAAGAAGATGTCATACATATACACAATGGAATATTATTCAGCCATAAGAAGAAAACAAATCCTACCATTTGCAACAACATGGATGGAGCTGAAGGTATTATGCTCAGTGAAATAAGCCAGGCAGAGAAAGACAAGTACCAAATGAATTCACTCATTTGTGGAGTATAAGAACAAAGAAAAACTGAAGGAACAAAACAGCAGCAGAATCACAGAACCCAAGAATGGACTAACAGTTACCAAAGGGAAAGGGACTGGGGATGATGGGTGGGAAGGGAGGGATAAGGGCGTGGAAAAAGAAAGGGGGCATTACAATTAGCATGTATAGTGTTGTGTGAGGGGGGCCATGGGGAGGGCTGTGCAGCACAGAGAGGACAGGTGGTGATTATACAGCATCTTGCTACGCTGATGGACAGTGATTGTAGTGGGGTGTTGGGGGGGGACTTGGTGATGGGGGGAGCCTGGTAAACATAGTGTTCTTCTTCATGTAATTGTAGATTAATGATAGCAAAAATAAAAAATAAATAAAAATAAATAAATATTATAAAGTTGTCGATTATCCCCAAATTAACCTATAAATTCAATGCTATCTGGATTTTTTTAGAGGAACTCAGTAAAACTTCTTCATAGACTAAGGACCTCAATATGAAAGATGAAGTGAAGCTAAAAAATTAATTTTTGAAAATATAAAATATCACTGTGACATGAGCAAATATTTTTCCACCTTTTCTATTATCACCTCCTAAGGACCTTTTTTAGATATTTTTTTCCCAGTCGTGAGCCCCCCACCCTCACCCAAGGGAAATTTTAATACCACAGTTATACTGTGTATATATTGTTTGTATACATAGAAGGAGTTAAAATTATTTTTACCCTCCAAGAACCCATTTTCACCCTGTTGGGGGCTTTATCACCTTCCCCCCATCCACCATGAACGCATGCATGCATAAAGGTGAGGAGAAACTTAAAACAAAAAAATTCAGATCCAAATTCCATTTCTGAAATTCCAAAGGAAACAAAATCACTATGTCAAAGAGATATCTGTACCCCCCTGTTCAGTGAAGCATTATTTACAATAGCCAAGACATGGATGAACAGATAAATAAAATGTGGTACACATGCACGCACGCACACACACACACACACAATGGAATACTGTTCGGCCATGAAAAAGGAAATCCTGCCATTTGTGGCAACATGGATGGAGCCTGAGGGCATTATGATAAATGAAATAAGTCAAACAGAGAAAGACAACTCATATGTGGGCTAGTTTAAAAAAAAAATTATAGAAAAAGAGACCAGAGGCAGAGGGGTTAGGAGCAGGACTAGAGAAAGGTGTTCAAAAGGTTCAAACTTCCAATTATAAGATAAATAATGTGCAACACGATGACTGTAGTGAACACTGCTGTGTGACACATTTGAAAGTTGCTAAGACAGGAAATCCTAAAAGTTCTCATCTCTAGTGGGGGAAAAATGTTTTTCTTTTTTTGGTGACTATAGGAGGTGGTGGATATTAACCAAACTTCATGGTGGTAGTCATTTCACAATATATGTAAGTCAAGTCATCATGCTGTACACTTTAAACTCATACAACGCTTACATCAATTATACCTCCGTAAATATGAAAGAAAAATTGCCAAAAGCAAGCACAAACCATAGGGCAAAAGATTGATACATTTGATTCCTATACTAGTTTTCTACTGCTGTCATAACAAATCACCACAAATTTAATGACTTCGACCAACACTCAGTCACTGTCTCACAGTTCTGCAGGCCAGAAGTCCAGGGAGTTCATCTGGGTGCTTGGCCTAGGGTCTCACTCTCCTGGGCTCTGCTCTGGAGGCTCAGAAGGAAAATCTGGCAGTGTTCATTTCCATGTAGCTGGACTGAGCTCCCCTTTTTCTTACTGGCTATCAGCCCTTAGGGTCCTTTTCAGCTTCTAGAGGCCACATCCATTCCTTCCTCTATAGTTCAAGCCAGCGACAGAGAGTCAAGCCCTTCTCGTGATTCAAACCTCTCTGACCTCCCATCTCCCTCCACTTCTCCTCCTGTGTCTCTCTGACATCAGCCAGAGAAATGTCTCTGCTCTTAAAAACTTAGGTGATTAGATTGGGTGTGCCCAGATAACCAGGATAATCTCCCTATTTTAAGGTCTGTGCTATGATCTGAATGTTTGTGCCCCTCCAAATTCTTATGTTGAAATCTAACCCCCCAAGGTATAGTCTGGAGACCTCATGATGTGATTTGTGCCCTTATAAAAGGAGCCCTAGAGAGCTCCCTTGCCCCTTCTGCCATGTGAGGTTACAGCTAGGAGATGCCAACTTTGAACCAGAAAACGGCCCTCCCCAGATACTGAATCTGCTGGCACCGTGATCTTGGACTTTCCAGCCTCCAGTACTGTGAGAAATTCATTTTTGTTTATAAGGCAAAAATGTGTGAGCCACCCAGGCTCTGGTATTTTGTTACAGCATCCAAAAAGGACTAACACAGTCCATAACCTTAATTACATCTGCAAAGCCCCTTCACTACAGTACCTTGATTAGCATGTGTTTGGATAATTAGGGGACAGGAAACTTTAGGGGACATCTTTAGATTTCTCCCCTCCATGATGGCATTAAACTGAGGATTTCTGATTCCCAAAGGACAGTGGCAAAGGTGACAGATAGATGAAAGAAAAGGGAACATATTTTTAACTTCTAAAACCAGTATGGGTTAATATTTATAATATATAAGGAATCCTTGCAAATCAGCAAGAAGAAATGAGCAAGGAATACACACAATATGTTTACTGAAATCGTCACCCAAAGTACTGACAGGTATATGAAGAGATGCTCAAAATCACTTGTAATCAGAGAAATGACAGTTTTAAAAACATGGGATATTACTTTATTTTTACTTGACTGGCAAAAATCAGAAAGCTGGATAATGCTACATGCTGATTGACAAATAGGAAAATGGGAGCCCTCAGGCATTGCTCTTGGAACTGTAGAGTGGGACATCCATTACCCGGAGAAAACAGGCATTACTTATTAAAATTAAGAGCCCCCTAAGAATCCGCAATCCCACTGCAAATGCTATGACCCAAGGAAATTCTAGCTTAGGGAAAGCTCTGTCAGGAGAGACACACATCGTGTTCACTGCAGTGTATCTTGTAGTAAGGGGAAGGATATGTAAGATATAGTCCATATACACCATGGAGAAGTGCAATAATGAGAAGCAATGGATTATATGGTACCCAGAGGATCATGTCTGGACCTTAACAACATGGTGCTCAGTGAAAAAGTAAAAAAACAAAACATGACAGAGTAACATACACACAGTTACATGTAACACATATGCGGATGACTGCCTGTAGGGAGAGATAGGGGAAGGGAAGAAGTTGTAGGAGTTTTTGGAAATAAAGAGATAAATAGAGATTTTTGCATTAAGCGCCATGATCTGACACTCAGCCTTCTCTGATGATGTCCACTTTTTAAAAAAGGTGGTAGGCAGGGATGGCTTCAGGCACAGTTTCATCCAGGCTCCAGGCACTGTCACCAGGATCCATCCCTCTGCTCTGTGTCATTTGAGGTTGGCTCTCAGACTGCCTTGGACAAAGGTGAAATACGATGAGGAATAGTTTTGGAGACGAATATGTGTTCTGCATGATTGAATATTCTTGTGACTTGTGGCTGAAAATATAACACGTATTAGTGGACTTTCTGGCCTCAGTAATTTCAGTACTATGAACTCATTTGAACGGGTTCACTGAAGTTTCTGGCATGCCGTTTTGTACAGTTGGGGTCACTATTCTCCAGAGCGTCAGTGTACATGGTGATCTGAAGATTAAAACATCTGCACATGGTTTATGCTCACTCCTGGACTTGGCTATGTTTGGAGTAAGTACTTGAGATAAGCTCGTTTATTTTTCTGACAAATAGAGAGGGAAGAATCAGCGTTCATTACATAAGGACTCTAGCTTAGCCAGAACAAAAGCTTTAATTAAGGCTTTGCTCTGCTAATGTGGTTTTAATAGTGGAGGTACCCAGGGAGACACTTCTCGACTTGCTCAAGTCTCAGTGTGAATGCGCTCCACTAGGGTCACACTCCTGGCTGCTCCTAGATCCCAAAAGTAACTCGTCTCCGTGGTGAGTCAAGACCAGGACATTCCCAGCTCTGCCCCTCCCTCGGTCTTTCACTCTGTAATCTCCCCTCAGTGTCACTGCCCTTGAAAGGCTGTGTGTTTCCTAGGGCTGCGGTAACAAATTACCACAAATAGGGGCTTAAAACTACAGACATTCATTCTCTCGCAGCTGAGAAGGCTACACCTCTGAAATCAAGGTGCCCACAGGGTTGGTGCCTCCTGGAGGCTCTGAGGGCGAGCCTGTGCCATGCCCCTCGCCTCGCCTCTGGTGGCTGCCAGCTATCCTGACGCGTTCCTCGGCCTGCAGGCCCGCAGCTGCATCCCTCCCAGCTCTGCCTCTGTCTTCACGGGGCCTTCTTCTCATGTCTGTCTCTCTGTGTCATCTCTCCTTATAAGGTCACCAGTCATTGGGTTTGGGGCCCCTCCTAATTCAGTGAGATCTCATCTTAACCAATTACATCTGCGAAGACCCTCTTTCTGACTAGAGTCACATCCTGAGGTCCCTGGTGGGAGCTCATTTTGGGGGGACACTATTTGACCCACTATTGTGGTCTAGCCCTGCAGTTGCCCAAGCCCGGGCAGGTGAACAGGTCTCATGCAGAGGGAAAGTCAGCATGCACGGATTCTGTGCCCTCTGGTGGGCCCTAGGCCATCACCCAATATTATCTCATCAGCAGTGAAGATTAGAAGATCGCAGGCTGCAAAACGCCTGCCGCTCTGGTAGGGAGAAGTGAGGGCAGCAGTTTGCGTTGAGGCTTCCTGTACGTGCTGAGGGCCTCCTGGGTCCTCCACCTGACAGCAATCATCTTTCTCCCACTTCCTTGGGTGGATCTTCTGCAGTAACTGACCCCAGCCTGTGAGCAGAATTCCTAACCGAAATCCAATCCGTACCCTGCAATTGAGAGGCGTATCCAAGGAGACTGACAGGTAAATGTGAATGTTGTAAATCAAGAGCTTGATGTTGCATTCTTAATGCCTTTTTCCTCTGAAAGGGCTTCTGTGCTCTCTCCCCTCAGCTGGATCATTAGGGATGTAACTGAAACTTGGGTCTCACCTGAAAGAGAACGTCACCCCATGCAATTCCAGAACTAGGTGGGAAATAATCCTCTGACCCTGGAAACCCAATGCCAGCTCCCCCTCAGGTTGTAGCCCGGGGGTGGGATGGGGGTGGGAAAAGGTCCTGCAGCAGTCTCTGAGTCTGGAATCTTCTTTTCCAAGCAGCTTCATCTCACAACAGCTATGTCAGCACCTACGGTTCAGGAATTCAAAATGAAGTGGCCATTCTTGATTTTTTTTTACTCTTCTGGTGGTTGTTATGAAGTGCAAATGCATCCAGGGCATTAGTTATTTGTAAAGGTGTCATCCCTCATGGCCTTTGTGAAGGTGCTTCACAAGCCTTAAACCCACCCATGGGTGAAGGGTACAAGGGCCCTTTCAACAGCAAGCTGTCTCCTCTCTTTAAATCTTGATGGTTTATTTACTTGGTCATTTCCCAAATAGTTTTTGGAGCCCTGTTTTGTTCTCTGTTGCTGTATAACCAGTCTCCCCAAACCCAGTGGCTTAAACTAAGTCAGAGAGAGGCAATGCTCCACAGGAAAATCAAGTTTGGGTCATCAGAAGAGAGAGGAATGAATATCAGACAGGCAGAATCAGGTGCCACTCTAACCTCACCTGCTTCACAAAGTCAGATTGAACGTCTGAGGATCATATATGTGACGCTGATGCATTATATGTGGCAGGCATCGCTCTGCCCTTCCAACACCCTAATTCCTTGCATTTTGTTCTGGTAGAAGGTGTAGTCCCTTCAGTTCAGGGACTGAGGACTCCTCCCCAAGTTCCAGGGGATAAGTCATGACTGGTCAAAACCAACATGGGGATCCCACCGCACTTAGCCATTTCTGCCTCTCCCAACCTCGCTTGCTGCTAGAGGTGGCTGCATACCCAAGTTCTGGCCAACGAGAGACAAGGAGAAGTCTGCTTGGGGGCTTCTAGGAAAATTTTTGCTCCTGAGAATCACCAGGAAAGGTTAATTCTCTATCGCTATCTCTTCCCCACTTCTCACCTTTAACACGAGTATGGAAGGACAGGATGTTTGAGGCTGCAGCAGCCATCTCGCCACCACGAAATAACAAGCCTAAGCCCACCAGCAGCATGCTGAGGGTGGCAGAGGGCGGAGACCGGAAGTCCTCACTGAACCACCGCACCAACCGGAACTGCCTACCACTAGACCTCCTGTCATGAGAGATAATTAAATGTCCTTATTGCTCCAGCCATTGTTAGGTATTCTGTAACATGAAGCCAGACACATTCTGACACTTTATTATAAAGATGAAACATTATTACACCCCTCGTCTGTTTTCCTTTAAGGATCACAAGAGACTTTCTAGAAGCTTTCACCAAAGCCATTAACTCAGATGATGCTCCCCTCTGCCAGAACTTCGGCAGCTGCCCATTAATATAACTTCTGAGGCAGGCAGGGCATCAGCAGGTAGTGTTGCTAATCTGTAAAGCTGTTTGACAGTAGAGTGTACTGTATTGTTAGCTGCATAAAGCAGGCAAGTTAATTTCCATTCCCTCTGAAATACAAAAAAAACACAAAAATGCAGGGCATAATTCAGTTCTTTCTGGGTGTCTGGGTATTAAAGAGAAAATCATAAGGGACATTTTTCAAGCTTTCGGCCAGGATTTTTTTCTGAATCATGAAAAGCAAAAAGATATTTTTTTTTAGCTGACAAAGCCGTGAAAGTCCAACAATATACTAGCAGGATACTCTTGAAGCAGATGTAGAATTTTCTTTTGCTAAATGGAAGTGAACAAAATCCTAGCTATTCAAAAAAGACTCATATGCAGTAAATTGACTATACAAGACCCTATTGTCTGGCAATCTGTGAAAATCCGCAAGTTTAATAGAAGATCAAGGGGATCTCCTGTTTGTTTGCGGCTTAAGACATTAGGTAATCATCAGGTGTTTGTAAACTGTAACAATAATCAGCACAATTACCTATTGAATGCATACTCTGTTGTATATTCAGGATGTCTGGCTAGTGCTTTCAATGCATCAACTTATTTAATTATCACACTCACCCTAAGAAGTAAGTACATACTATTATTATCCACATTTTGCTGCTAAGGAAGCAAGCCTGAAGATGTTCAGTAAATGGACAAAAGTCACACAGCTCCAACGGGGAACTGACTGTTAAATACCCAGGAATTTTGTGAGCCAGCTGTTAAACATTGGTAGCCTGAAATTAATTAGTATGGTGGGAATATTAACACCATAGAAATGGGCAGATGCTACAAATCAGGGCTCCACCTCCCCATTACCAACACACTGCTGCACAGCTAATAACTGGTATAATTGAAATACTAACATTTAAGCAAAACAAATACATGATTCTATTGATGGGAAATGGCAGACCAACTATGTTGTGGATGGATTAGAAAATGCAAGGGATTAGTGACTATTCCAGAAATAAGAAGCTCCCAGACAGATGCAGGCAATGTGGTGCACTGTAGCCTCCTTTATCTGAGGCTTCCCTTCCCATGGTTTCGGTTACTACAGTCAACAGCAGTGTGGAAGCAGATGGTCCTCCTTCCGACCTTTTGCGGGAGGATCAGTAGTAGCCTAATGCTACACCACACTGCCTGTATCTTTCTCGGCACTTCCTCTCATCACAGAAGCATTTTATCATCTCAAAGCATCAAAACAAGAGTAAGCACAGTGTAATATTTTGAGAGAGACCACATCCACATAACCTGTATTGCAGTATATTGCTATAATTGTTCTACCTTATTATTAGTTGTTGTTAATCTCCTACTGTGCCTAATTTATACAACAATTAAACTATTGTAGGTATGTATGTATAGGAAAAGACATAGTATATATAGGGTTCAGTACTA
The DNA here is from genome assembly GCF_040802235.1 of Manis javanica. NCBI lineage: Eukaryota > Metazoa > Chordata > Mammalia > Pholidota > Manidae > Manis > Manis javanica. The sequence continues at coordinate 102,982,651 of NC_133165.1, read as the reverse complement.
CCCCGGGGGGAAAACTGGGGATCCCCCGGGGGTCTTGGAACACTATCCTCTACAGATAAGGGGAGGATTATGGTATGTATATAATGAGAGGATTTTAGGGATACAACAAGAATCATCTCTGTCCTTTAGTATGTCTCCAAATAGAAAAATAAAATCCTTAAAGCTTAATCAGTGTCATGGCCCGCAGCTCAGACATCTGAGTTATGTAAATATCACAGACTGGAAGGCCAGGTAATGCAGACACACTGGCAAGAACAGAACCATTTTAAAGACATTTGCAGAAGCTTTCACTTTGGGGTCATTGAAAAGATTCCACCCAACCAAGAACGAGAATTGAATCCACTCATGAGCCCAGAAAATAAAGATAATGGTACTATATTTATAGTGTTTAAAATAAGAAAATTGGAGCTGAGTGTGTCTGTAATGCAGAGAAAATTCACATTTGAGCTAATATTAAAAGAAAAAATAAATATTCTTGGCCCTCAGCTTACACTGTAGAACCTGTATCATTTCCTGTAGCATCCTCTACGCTATGGTCATGCTGACTACTTACCTGGCCTTTGCATATGCTTTTCCCTCTGCCTTGGCATACTCCTATGCAACCATTGAGACCCAGATCAAATATCACCTCCACTCTGCAGCCTTCTCTGACTCCTCCAGGCAGTATCAGCCACTCTGTTTTCTGAAGTTCTATAGCCCGTGGTAGATATCTCTATTGTGCTGATTCACCCGGGCACACAGTAATCCCTCCTCAAGTACAGTTGTGTCTAATTCATTTCTGTATTCCCAGCACAGTCCCTGCCTCTTCTGCTACCATTCTGCCTTAATGTCCCACCTAGTCACACTTCTTAGACTTAGCCGGGCCACTTGGCTGTTGAATGAGCTCTACCTAGAATGTTCTACACACACACACTCACATACATCCTTCACCTGCTGGGCATTATTCCTAATGTTTGTTTAAATCTTTAGGCTGTAGCTTAAATGTCACCTCCTCATGGAGGTGATCCTCCCAGCTAGGTTAGATGCCACCCCTGCTCCAATTTTATATTCTTATGCTATCCTGCATTCTCCTCTGTCACATTTATTACAGTCAGAATTACATCCTCATTGGTGTGATTATGTGTTTGATGTCTGGCTCTTCTATCAATCTAACATCCATGAGACTAATTCTCCTATTCCTTACTAAGCCCTAACATCTAGCCCAGTGACTGTGCATAGTAGGTGGTCAAATTCACATGTTGAATGTGTGAGTGTGGATAGGTGGACAGAAGAACAGATGATCTTCTATTTATGGTTTTAGGATGAAGTGTTTTTGGGGTCAGGTGGACTGTTTATCTCTCTCCTCTTCCTGCTCTCCTATAACTTAATGGATTTATCAGCATACTATTAAAATATTGTTTTCTTTCACCCCAGTCTTCTGATGGCCACTTGATTTTATATAAGAGGATTACTGATATAGAGAAAAGATTAGTTTGGACTGTGACCCATTCCTGATGCCCTGAATTTTTTCCAAAGAGACACAGATAAATTTGTCTTCAGCCCTGATAAAGCCCCTTAAGGCAAAGAGAGCAGAACGCAGCACTCCCCACAGTCGCTCCTGCTGCCCGTCCCTCCTCAGGATTCATTTCTCTCCGAAGGAGCATTTAGGGGAGCTGGCTGTTTGTTGAGACTAGAATCATCCAAACAAAGCAAGAATTGTCCCCATTAGCTGCCAAGGGAAACAGCCAAGTCCAATGGATCCTCTCTCAGGGGCCATTTGGTGAAGCGCTGACCTCCCCTCATTCCCTCTAGGCTAATTATCCAAATACTCATTAAGTAATTAACCCAAAGCTCCCACCACCTTGCTCTGGAGGTCTTTGATAAAAAGACTTCCTCCTCCTGTCCCTAACCCTGTCTTTCGTAAAGTACTGGTGTAGATTTTAGATAGAATTCTTTTGAAAATGTAACTGTCATTGTTGCAAACTGCCTTAAGCATTATGGTGTTGCACAATCTCTTGGGTTCTTCTTGACAGATGTAAGAATTTTTCAGAACGGTTGAGGTGAGCAAGGATTAGCTACTATTCTGCAACCTTGCTATCAGTTCTGTTGAAAGAGAGCCTGAGACCAAATTCAGCACATCTCACACATTTTTATTTATTAACAAATGTTTTATACCACATGCAGTTAACAAATGGTTTATACCACATTATAAAAGTTCCAGCTCTCCACTTTACAGTCGATCTGCTCACATGGTATAGGGAAAGGTTTCTCGAGGATTAGACAAACTTCCTGAGGCAGGAAACTGTTGTTCCTGTGGCTGACATTAGGCGACCAGCTAGCCCCCAGACCCATGGCTGGACACATGCACCATCCCTAAGGGTGCAGGACAAACCATGATGGATTCTTATGCCCATTCAGCCAACCACTGAGCGTCTCAAAAACATTTCAGCCATTCTCCTAATCTTGAAGACCATGAATTTTATTAACAAGAGCCTCTTTCTATTATCCATTAGATCGTTAGTCACAAATCTCACAAATAAAACCCACTTTTGCTATTCTCTACACTAATCAGTAAGACACCTGCTGTTGACTAGGGACAAGGAAAGCAGAGGAGGCTGCAGCAGGTGTTTTGAGAGGTCCTGATGTGTGCTATCTGCCCTTCCAGCAGGGCCTACCTCACCTGGGGGCCCATTAGAAAGGCAGGATCTTGGTCCCACCCCAGACCCACTGAATCAAATTTGCATTTTAATAGGAGCCTCAGACCACTCATATGCGCATTAAAGGTATGGTTCAGGACCAGGCCTTATAGGGCCTTTCTGATCTTGAAAAGGATTTGGAAATCCTTTCTCCCTCTCCTTCAAAGTCAATGTCAAGTGCTTATTCCTTTGGGAAGCCTTCCCTGGTCCCCATAAACTGCTGGAATTTACATCCTTGTAGATGACTAAAACACACTTGGCCCCAATTATTGGGTCACAGGCTTCTTGAGGTCAGGGACTGTCTTGCTTATCTTGCAATCTCCAAATCCCCTTGCAACATCTTGTCCATCAGAAAAAAAACTAAAACAGAAAATATTATAGTCATGTACTGGTGCATGTCAAGTGGAATGCTGCCATATCACACAAGACTGAATTCTTCCAGGAGGAACTGACAGAATCTAACTCTCCTAGCGTAAGCAAATAGGAAGGATGTATTATCTTCCATTGCTGAAAAGAAGAGGAGTGTAGCTTCAGGCATGGCTGGATCCAAGTGTTCAAAGACTATAATCAGGAGTCGGTTTTTCTTCATTTCTCTGCTTTCCTTTAAACTGGCTTCATTCTTAGGATCAAGCCCAACTATTGATGGAAATGGTCTCCAGCAGTCATAGAACTGTAGTGTACCAGCTGGGCAACCCAGAGAAAAGAAAACCTTCTTTCATGATGTTTACAACTTTGTCCTAAGTGCATCCTTTGCGTCAAGAGGTAAGACTTAGGACCGCCTGAACCAAGGGGACTGGGTGGGGGGAGGGAGAGGTCCCTTAAAAAAAACTCAAGATGTTGTTATCAGAAAAAAAAGGAGAAAGGATGTGAAAGAGGAGGGCAAGGCGTTCACTATAGCTATAGTTAGACCTGCTGTGCTACCATTAAAAATCAGGATGCAGAAGAATATTTATTAACCTGGGGGAAATTCAGCACATCTTGCTAAATAGAGAAAGTAGGCTGCAAACATTGCTGCTAAATGATGCCATTTGGGGGTATGAAAATATATTTTTCATGGTGTTCATATGTTTAGAACTAAGGTAGTGAAGAATATCCATCCCAATGGACCCTGATAAGATTGAAAGTTTTTTCTTTTTTGCATTTTTGCAATATCAAGTTTCTACATTTGCTATAATTAAGTAATGTATTTTTTTTTTAATGAATGCATGTATGGTGGTTAATTTAATGTGTCAACTTGGCTGAGCCACGATGCCCAGATATTTGGTCAAACATTATTCTGGACGTTTCTGTAAAAGTGTATTTTGGGGTAAAGCAGATTACCCTTCATAATGAGGGTGGGCCTCATCCAATCAGTTGAAGGCCTTACTAGCACAAAGACTCCCCTGAGCAAGAGAGAATTCTGCCCGCCGACTGCCTTCCAACTTGAACTGTAACTCTTGCCTGAGTCTCTTGCTTGCTGACCTCTACTGCCTATTTTGGACTTGCCAAGCCTCCACAACCCTGGGAGCTAATTCCTTAATATAAAATCTCTCTCTAAACATCAACCCTGGGAGCTAATTCCTTAATATAAAATCTCTCTCTAAACATATAAGTATATACATCCTGTTGGTTCTGTTTCTCTGGAGAGCCCTGACTCATACAGTACAGTTCCGGCCTTCTATTAATAACAGCTCATCAGTGATAACAGCAGTCTGGGAGACAGAGCTCCCGGCCACCTCTTACCAAAAGGCTGGTCTCAGGCAAATCTGTTCCCCTGCCTGACCCTGGTGTCCTTGTCTCTGACACAAAGATGACCTTCAGCCTCAATCAGGATGTGTGGGACAGAGCAATGCTTGCTGCTATGACAGTCCATGGTATCACTGGCCAACACTAAGCTGCCAGTTACTTATTTCTGAAGTTTAGGTGCTGCTGTGAATTTCTCTGCCTTAGAAGTCAGTGAGGGGGAGGGATGGGGAATAAAAATAAAACCACAAAATCTCTTGAGCTGGGAGACTTGTCTAGTCCCTGATGAGCAGACAAAAAGAAACAGCTGTTTTATCTTCACACTTAAAGTACCTGTAATGTCAATACATTTCCCAGTCTCATTATTAGTGCAGAGCAGACTGATCTGTATTTAAACTCAGCAAGAATTTGCTCCCACGAGGAAAAGGCCGCCCCTTCTTGGGTCACCTCTCTGACTTTGTACTTTCTGTGTGCACTGAACATCAAGCATGGCAGGAGACGAGAAACTCCCTTTAAGCCCCCACTCTCCACATCACTGATTAGGTTCTAAAAGCACTGGAGATGCAACAGCCCTCTCTCCTGATTCCGGCTCTTGCTCATTGGATGGGCCCAGAAAGGAAGGCCTGCCTTTGTCCCAGACGTGTGTCTCACTGAAGACACCAGCGAAGTTTCCCACTGTCCCCAGAGCTGCCCTCAATCTGCTCAAGCCCTCTGGGAGCTTCAGAGATGATCAAGGTGACCCACGAGGGCCTGTGAGAACTTGTAAGCAATGAAGCATTCTGGCCAACCCTGGCACTTCTCACACCCGTCAGACTCCGGAGCTCCGTAGAGAACACAAGATTTTCACGCTTCCTTCCCAGTGTAGCAGTGAAACGCATAGACAATGTCACCGACCTGTACACACAACTTTAAAAAATCAACAGAATGTCCTATCCACAACATGAAGGAGGAATCAAGTAATTTAAGGAACAAAGTAATACAGAATAAAAATTAAACTCATTTAGGATAAAATCATATCCATGCTTTCAATCATTCAACAATGTTTACATGGGCCTTTCCCCAGGCAATTCTGTAGATGCTGAGCCGTGAACGAGGAAGATGAAATGGTGAGGGTGTGAGCTGATAGCTCAGGCAAGATCTCACTGAGTCCTAAAGAGCTACGGATGACTGCACCCTCTTGTGTTAATTAATACAGTATTTTCTGATGGGGCTGGGGAGGCACTGACCCCGGAGAGGGGAAATCAGCAGCACACAAGTCCTTCCCCCATGAGTGCGCATCTAGGCAGGGGCATAAGTTTGAATGTAAGATGAATAAGGAGATCAGGAGCCGATCTACATGAGGACGTTGAAGGCGCTGGAGATGGGACACGGAGAAAAAAAGCTTGGGTAGCACACAACCCACAGACGGCCCTTGAGCTTGGACGGGAGCGAGAGAGAAGTTGGGGGTCACGCCTCATCTCAACCCCTGCCTGAATTTAGGGTGAGACTGCTTCCCTGGAGCATGGCTAGAAGTACATGTGTCCTAGAGGATTGTCCCAGGCCGTTCAGATCTAACCCCAGACTCAATGCCGCGCGCACGGCCCACTCATGGACTTGGGGCTTGTTTTTCCCTCTCCCTTGACTGTTCCTTTCCTGGGCGTCGTCATGGACTCAGTCCCTCACTTCACTACACCTCAGAGAGGCTGTCCCTGCCCACACTGGGCAAAAGTGCTCCTGCCCCCACACCCTCACAACACCCCTCTACATTTCCACTCATCCCCCTTGATGGTATGTCTCGTGTTCATCACTTAGCTGGTTTGTCTACTGTCCGCTTCTCCTACTCGGTCTACACCCTAATGGTCTATCTGGTTCTCTGTAACTTCAGCAGCTAGGATGGTGCCTGGCACATACTAGGCTCTCAACACATATCAGATGTTGTTTTTATCCAGTGATGTGCTGGAGCCAGCTTACAGCAGCTTGTGAGAGGCAGCTGACACACACACATATACATACTCCATGATACCATGTTGGTATCTTAAAATCTGCTACGATGGGAGAATTTACACCACAGGAATTGGCCAGTGTTTACTGACCAATATTAGAACTCTTTTCCCCCTGGAAAGCTGGTTGTTAAACATCCACCAGTACATCACTGAACATAAAAGACTATGTGCTCTTGGAACACATCTCCTTTGTGGAGAGGAGGCTCCCATTCAACTCTGAGGAACATTAACTCATTTGAGGAATCCAGGGGCAAATTATTTCAACCCCAAGTTCTTTTTTCTGTCATAGGTCTGACAGCTGAGTGATATGGTACAAAGCTGAAATACCTTATACCTACTAATGGCATGCTAAATTACTGATATTAATGTGCAAATGCATTCTTAATGACATTAGAGCCATCTCATCTAAGGGGTAGCATTTTCTTGTGGCCCCAGTAATTTAAAAATGGCAATTCCTAGTCAGTGAAATAGGAAAGCAGATAAACAGCTGTGATAATCACCACATTTTTCTCTTCAGAGAAAACAGCAATACTGTATGTAATCATTTTCAATAAATGTAGAAAATAAGTAATCATTGCTGGAGCTATTTATTATGAATCTCTATTCCTGGTCTCACTTCTGTAAACACCATTCATTGTTTAAAATAATCATTTTAAAATGGCAATTCAAACTTATTACCAGCTGACGGTCACCCCCCTCAGATGGATAGGCAGCAAACGCATGGGTCAGCCTAAGCAGTTCGCTGGTTGGCTCAGGGATGATTGCAAAAACAAGTTCGAAAAGATTATCTTTCCAACATGGAAAAAGCCAAAAAGGCGTGTCTCTCTGTGTAGCAGCCAGGGGCAGCTGCAGAGTCAAAGATCTAATTAAGAAATGTGCCGTCAGTGAACACCTAGGGGGTTGATTTTGGGTCCACTCAGCCCACAAGTGCTTCTTTCATGTCTAACCTTAATTGAACCATGCTTCTCAGAAAGTCCAGCCCTAATAGAAAATAAATTCTGCTGAATTCGAATGGAGCCATTAACGTCTCCCCTCTCAGGTTCTGAAACATTTATTTGCTTTAAAATACACAAACCCATCTCAGTTCTATTAAGAGGTAGAGCCAGCTTTTAGCTTGGAGTGAGATTTATCTCTGCCGCACTCTCCCCAGCTCCTGCTCACTGCTCTCCTCCTTCAGGTGGAGCCTAGCAGCTGGCGCACAGGAGAAGGGACAGGGGACAGAGAATGGAAAGTGCTATGGGTTCGACTCCTCATCAGCTTGTGGGAGAAGCCTTAGCACCAACCCCAAGTCCTCAATCCCTCCCAGAGATCACTTTTTGATTTGAACAAGTCATACTATCAATGACTGCAGAAAAGTTATTGGTGCAACATTAGAGATTTACGTCCAAATCCTGGCTCCCTACACCTTAGTTTCTAATGCATTTGGGAGGGTTGGTTGGACCAGGTGGGTACTGTTCCCTACAGGGTGTTTCAGAGGTCTGTGAGAACATATGTGCTATCACAGTGACAGGGGACACCATGGGCTTGAATGGGCATTGGCAGGGATGCTGGATGCCCTGCAAGGCTTGGCACAATCTTGCACAGGGGAGAATTGTTCCACATCCCATGTGACTTTCAAAGGCCCCACTGCATATTCCTGTACCTCTATGATCTTTTGGGGTCACTTTGCTTCTCCAGACTTTACTTTGCCCATCTTTAGCTGAGAAGTAGTGTTCTTTGGTCTCAGGCCCACTTCGACAGTATAGGAATTATGAGTGATTCAAATCAGTATGTTCATTCATGACAAATGTTTCTTGAGCACCAACTATGTGCCAAGTAGTGTGTTGGGTGCTGGAACTCAACATGGAACCAGACATAGGCCTTGTCTGCATGGGGCTCATAATTGTGTATTCAAATCTGTAATGCTAGAAAGAACATTATGCCCCTAGATTAAGAACACTCAACTTCCATTTATTAGGTGCTGGGCCCTGAGCTACTACTACACATGGCAAGAGGAATAAGACAGATCCCCGTCCTTAAAGAGTCCAGACTTAGTAGGGGCGATAAGAAAGCAAGGGGTAAAGCAGTCATATGACACAGTGTGATAAATCCTATCATGTAGGTTTGCTCACTACAAGATAAGAGCTACCATTTATCACACACTTACTATGTTCCAGGCCTAAGAGAGTTTACACACATTATGCCATTTTAGCTTCATAACAACCACATGAAGTAAGCCAGCATGTGTATTACAATTTTTGCCATTTCCACCTAATACCCATTCTTCATTTACTTGATATTTTTCTTTAACCAATTAAAACAACCCTTCCCTAAATAATTTATCTGAAATCATAAGACTGATGAGCTAGTTTTATGTATATATGTATTTTTTCTAATACCTATAAAACAAATGTATAGTAAATCAAAACTTAAAACTGTTTAGATACCACCTAAATTATCTTGTGTATCAGATGTTGGGAAATACTGTGGATGTGAGTCAGGATAAGAAATGCTAGCCATTGTGGAATCAACTTGGTCAGCTTGGTATTTTGCACATGACAGTCCAGTCTCAGTGACTAGGGAGTGTGGATTCTCCACAGAGTCACTCAGTGACCCAGGCTGCTTCCATCTAAAGGCTCCATCATCCATTGAAGTCTCAGGGCCTCCCCTTAATTCTTTGTATCCATCTGTCAGAGGAGGAAAATGAGAGCATCACATCCCATTGGTCATAATTCAGCCACGTGACCCCACCTAAGAGCGGGGGATGCTGGGACATGTGGTTTGCTCATGAACCCAGGAGGAATGGCAAACAGGCTTAGTAAAGATCTTGCATTGTCTCTGCCACACCCAGGTAAGAATTCCTACTTTGGAAACACTAAGGTGAACAGTTCCATTTTACAAATGAGGAAATGGAAACTTAAAAAAGCTAGGCACCCTGCCCCAGGTTACACAGGCATTAAGAGGTAAAGGTTGGATTCAAGCCCAAGCCAACAGCTGTGTTGCAACCACCACCTCTGTGCTCCGTGAGGACTCTCCCACTCACTCACCCTCCACCTCAGATCCATACATCAGAGCTTCATCAGATGTCCATCCACACGTCAGACGTCCTCACCAGGGTGTCCCCCGTGTACCTCTGACTAAACGTGTCCTGAGCCCAGGTCATCACTTCCCCTCACATCCCCAGCCGAGTCCCCTTCTCCTTCTGAATTTCCTGTTTCAGTAAGTGAGCCCCTTGACCAAGCCAGAAAACCAGAGCTCACCTTAGAGCTTTCCCATTGCAGAATTTTCCTTTCTTCAAGAAACAGAAAATCCAACTCAAAATGGCTTACCCCATTAGGACATGCCTCACCTCATATAAAAACCAGTCCCCAAATGTAGTAGCTCCAGGATTGGCTAATGTGACTCACCCTCAGCACCCAGGACCCAAGTTCCTCTGTCATTCCACTTGGCCACTCTCAGCTGTTGGCTGGATCTCTCAGCCTGGTTCCAGGTAACACAGGCAGACAGTAATGTCCAGAAGCAGAAAAGGAGTTTCCCCTTACTATTTTCTTTTAAAGAGCAAAGAAACTCTCTGCAGAGGTGCCTCAGTGAAGATCTCCTTCACACCTCACTGACCATGACTGTGTCACATGCCTCTCTGACACCAGTCCAGGACAAAAAGGAATGGAATCATCAGAACATCTGAGATAAACAATAATTTGCCTTCTGGGGTCATGTGCGACCTGACTCACATGGCCACCTGATACAGGAACCAAAATGGTGCTTGTTAGACAAGATGAGGGAGTGGATGAGCCCCGTACCATGTCTGCACTGTCCCTTCTTCCTCACTCCAACATCCAACCAATCACCACTGTTTGCCAGTTTTACCTCCTTTGTTTCTCTTGGTTCCTTGCCTTACTTTTGGTTTCCATCTGATTAAATTCAAAACCTCATCCCTGATTAGAAAGGATATATGCACCCCCTATGTTTACTGCAGCACTGTTTGCAATAGCTAAGATATGGAAGCAACCTAAGTGTCCATCAGTAGATGAATGGATAAAGAAGATGTGGTACATCTTGAGTGGAATATTATTCATCCATAAAAAGAAAAGAAATCCTGCCATTTGCAACAACATGGATGAACCTAGAGGGAGTGAGTGGAGAGAGTGAGGGCGATAAAGAGGTTCAATCACAATATACATTGGTCACGGGAATAGTAGTACAGCATGAAGAACATAGTCAATGATTCTGTTAACATTTTTCTATGTTGACAGATAGTAACCACATTAGAGGGGGTAAGTATTTAATAAAATGGGTAACTGTTGCATCACTGTGTTGTATATTTGAAACCAATATAAGATTGTATATCAATGATAACTTCAATAAAAAAAATTTTAATTAAAAGCATCAATAGGTTGGGCAAACTTCTACTAGCAGGGAATGACTTAGTTAACATATAAATAAATCCTTAAATGCCAAAAATTAAGCATGCTTTCTCTTAAGTAGTTTGTCCTGTCAATTTGTTCCAGCAAATCTTTCATTTACAGATGCATACAGATGAATTTTATTCCAGTTTTTGTGCAAACTATAAAAAAATTAATTCTAAAAGTGAGTCATCAGAATTAATGGGTTGGTACTGCATTTGATGTTCTCCATCTCTAGAAATAATTGTGACTAAAATTATAGAATCTGATTTCTAAAGATGCATCAATTAACATTTTTTAAAGTGGTTCATGGAAGAGCATTTAGGTCATATTGATAGCTGACTACCATTTGAAAACTAACAAGAAACATTATCACAGAAATATCACAGAAACAGAAATATGTATACATTGCACATATACAAAACCAAATTTGCTATTTTCCTACCAAAAAACCCTTCTATCTACACCCATCTTATATGATAAATGGTAATTTTATTCTTACAGTTTCCCAGGCCCAAAAAACCTTATGTATTAGTTATATATTTCTGTATAACCAATTACCCCCAAATTTCCAATTAAAACACACATGTATTATCTCCCAGTTTCTGTGGGTGAGGAATCTGGACATGGCTTAGAGGGGCCTCTCTGCCGTAGGGTCTATCACAATGTCAGCAGGCACTGCAATCTCACCCCAAATCTCCGGGAAGGACTCTTCCAAGCTCATGTGACTGTTGACAGGATTTGGTTCTTCATGAGTGGTTGGACTGAGGGTGTCATTTTCTCACTGGCCACTGGCCGGGGGCTGCCCTCACATCCCTGCCACATGGACCTCTCCAACCAGGCAGGTCGCTTCGTTGAAGCGTGCAAGCTGAGAGGGCAGTAAGAGAATCCGCCACCAAGAGGAAGTCACAATCTTTTGTAACCTAATCACAGAAGTGACATCCCATCAACTAGAAACAGGTCACTAGGCTCAGTCCAGACTCAAAGGAGCGGAATTACACAGAGACATGAATACCAGAGGCAGAGTCATCATGAGCCATGTCACAAGCTGCTGTCACAAGCTGCAAATTATACCTTGGAACCATCCCCAATCTCTCTCCTTCTCTCACACCCTATAACCAATCCATCAGGCAACCCAATAAGCTGTACCTTAAAACAACAGATCGGAATCCTTCAGTTGTTTGCTCAAATGTCACCTGTTCAGTGATATTTGATTATCCTACTTAAATCACCACCAACTCATTAACAAACGCCTGTTCCCATCCCTCTTCCCTTATCTTTCTTTATAGATCACCATCCATTAGATAGTCTAAGTATTTTTTATCATTTTTACAATATCTCTTTCCCCACCTTGGCACATGAGCTCTCTGAGGGCAGGGATTTTTATCTCTCTTGTTTGCTGCTGTATTCCTCATGCTTAGAGCAGCTCAAAAACACTACTGGATGAATGAATATTGAAATGGAAATGTGTTCTCTTCTTTTAAAAGGCCAGTACAACAGGGAAAACTTCCTTCAAAGATTTGCAGAGACCTCACCCTCTACATACGCATAGGTGTAGACTCAGCTGCTTTTTCAAAGCGCTCTTGTTTCACTGGGCTCCCAAACTGAGCCCATCACCTCTAACTCCTTACTGTACCCAAACCAGATGGGACTGAGCAGAGGGAAAGACTCCACTTCAGCCTCGGAATTCTAGGGTGGTCTCTAATTTCACCTTGAAAACCACACTACCCAGGCCTCCTGGTCTAAAATGACATGGAACGTTCTGCCAAGGAAGCCCTCGTCTCTGAAGACCCTGTCCGCCAGTGGGCACCCAAGGTCATAGTGGACAGCAGTGGAAGGCAGCCCAGGACAGAAGGAACCAAGGATATTTTTTCTGCTACCAAAGGCCAGGAGGCTCAAGGGACTCTTTATAAAGCAGAGCTTCTCAAACTTTTCCACATCAGTATCCCTCGGGGCAGATGAAAACAAACGCTCCACCCTGGAGGACGGGGTGTGGGGGGTGTGGGGGGTCTAGTCTGAAGCTGACCAGTTGGACAGAAATGTATCCACCTTCACCAATATTCTTTTTAAAATTCACCTAGATCTCACAGTTTCCTCAGCAACACAGCTGCTTTTGATTAATACAAACATAATGCCTTAAATGGCTTATAAAAGTTCCCTAAAATTCCCTGCCTGTTTTCAGTCAATGAATTCAATGCTAAAGAAACAAGGCTATAAATTCCAGAAAATTGGGGCTGAGTTGGAAAGAGTGTATGCTGCATAGTAGATTCTGGACCCGGGCAATTTCTTTACAGGAAATTTTCAGAATTCAGATGCCCATAAATATGTGGGTGCAGATGGTGGGGAGGTCAGAGCAGAAAAGTGCCGCCAGGAACAGAACCCTCTGCACCTCTTTGAGGCTCCTGTCCAGGGCATTCCTCAACCACCCTCCTGCTGAGAGAGAAATGGGCTTGGGTCAGACAGTGGATCAGACTTCAAGAGTCTCTGATCCTATACTCTGTTGCTTTTACCTTGGGGAAAAAAATTGTTTTCAAAGTAAATTTTCCATGAACAAAGATGACTGATTCTTTTGATCCTGTTTTATCACCAAGGTGGTAAGTTTTGTCACCTGCAAATGAACTCTAAAGTCCACAAAGATTCAGTCTCCATGCTCAACTCCAGTCACTCATACCTCTAAGTTCATTGTCATTTTTTCAGTCTTGCCATGTGCGGTAAAAGCAACACATGAAATACACTTTGCACTAATTCCGCCTTTTCAAAAAAATCTGCTAAATGAGGCAAACTTGGGAGGTAGGCTTTCTCATCAGGTCAAAAACTGAATCCGCGTTTTTAGCCTTTGTTCGAATGCCTGCTTTGGAGGGAGTAATAATTCAAACCTGAGTTCAAGCCCTGAAAACTGGGACTGCCTCTTCCCCTGACAAACATCTACGTAGAAGTCATCATTAAATTCACTCCCTCATTTTGACATAAAGCTATGAAAACGATGAGCACAACTTTTGTGTTTTCTCTTCTCACCCCTCCACTGAATGCAAAGGGAAACCTTGAGAACCTGTCTGCTGTGATGTGTTGTGCATAAAGGAGGCACAGCCTGAGGTGCTTTGGGGTAAGCAGTAATCTTGTTGTAGGCTACCTCCACTGCCCCTGTCACAGAATTGACCTCGTCTTTGCAACATTTTTGCACATTTTTTTCCTAATCAATACAATGCTTGCTAAAACACAAATCTGAAAATTCTTCACCAGTTTTGATCTGACACATTGCAAATTGATACGCTTCTGTGTGAGACCCCCAGAAGTAGAGTGTCTTATTGCTGGACCCTATTGTTGATGGAGTCCCAGTGCAGAGGGGTCTGTGCTGACTGCCTGGGTTGAAATTCTACCCAACTCTACCAGTCTCTGGCTGTGTGACCTTATCTCCTAAGTGCCTCAGTTTCCTAATCTGTAAAATGGGGTGAAGAACAATGAACATTTGAATGAGCTAATGTGTATAAAGTGTTCATGTCTGGCAAGCAGGGAGTGCTGTATGAGCTGTTAACTGTACTTCATTGCATCTAAGATGCCATCAATTGTTAGAAGCACCATTATTTTATGTACCACTAGGAAAAAAAATGCTGCCAATTAACCTGAGTCAATGCTTTCTTCTCTCTTAAACTTTTTATTTTAGATTGGACTTACTGCAGACTTATTTAGACATGTCACATATATCCCTCATGCACACTTAGAGAGGAAACTATAAACGAAAAAAATTGGTTAAGTTATTCTCAAAACATCTTCACAGAGTCCAAATCTTAGCGCTTTTCAACTCAGTGTTGTCAGTGTTCATATTTTTCAATACAAAGCTGCCCTCTAGTTAATCAATGGCATGACAAGGAAGCATTTCTCTCAAGCACGCTGTCCTCCGGATCTGACAGGTGTCAGGCAATGACAGCCATGTCACGACCTTTGTCACTGACTGTAAGACATTGATCATAAGATTCATCCCAATTTTGCAGCTGCTAAAAATGTGTGTACAGGGGCAGGGATTGCATCTTAGAATCAATGACATGTTAATAATATTACACTCTCATTATAAATAGAGCAATAAAGAAAGCATACTGAAAAGGTTGAATTGTCCAAGATCCAAGTTCATGCCTTCATCAGAGTGTAAAGAACTATTAACCTCAGTCAAGAACCCCATCAGTTATGCAAATGCCTATTTTGCGCACATTCAATTTGTCCTTCTACAAGGGCATGGTTTTCAGCGTGGCTGTTTAATTGACCCAAATCAGGTGCATGTAAATCTTTACTAAAGTCTCTCCTAGGACGTGCAGGTGACCATCCAAGGGGTTCTGAAAGGAAAGATGAAGTGATTTTTTTTATTCCTGGGTTTGATTATGCATTTGAAAGAGAAAGAAGGAAGCAGAGTGTCCCTTGTCTTCAGACGGTCTCTTCTTTCTGTCCCCTCTGGCTTTTGTTTAGACTCAAAGGGCGCACCTGTCAACGAGCCCAACACTGGTTCTCACTCAAATCTGGCTGCAGGACAGCCATCTGGAGAGCCGGGGAAGAACACAGCTACAGAGACGCCACTCCGGGGCTGGATTAAAGCCAACTCCAGAACTGAGACCTGAGAGTCCACATCTTAAAGAACTGGCCTCTCCCCATGAGTCTGAAGTAACTAAGGCTGGAGGGCCACAGCTCTTGAAAAAATGATGGTAGGGAAAAACGGCCCAAGGATGGAAAAAAGGAAGGAGCGTGAGAAAAAGTTGTTTCTACTAAACATAGTTTCAAAACGTGGCTCCTTTTCAATAGTTTTCAAAGGCAATAATGTTGACTTTATAAAGCTGTTAAAATGGGATGAAGGGTGTGGAGGAAGCCCTGGAAAACGTTGGGGTCATGCCTTCTGCCTCCATCAAAAGCATAATCCCAGCCTGTGACGTGATTGGGAGCTATGCTGGCCCACCCAGGAGGAAGTCAGAAATGTGGGCCAGCGGCTTGCTAAGGCCATGAGGGACCCGTCCCTTTCCACCCCTCCATTCTGCCACATACCACCTCCCTCTGAAGGCTGGAACCCTCAAGAGGAGAGGGTGACTGCAGAGCAATCAGAGGGATGTGTTCAGCCCTCTGACCCTAGGAAAGGCCAACCAACGGGCTCATCTATTCAGAAGTTACTGCAGGCATTCCTTAGAAGAAATAATATACAGAGTCCATGGTAGAATAGTTTAAAGGTATTTTTAACTACTCATAACCCAGCAGTCTTACAAAGTAATTATTTTCACTCATTAATAATGGCTTTCTAATTTTAATTCTTACATAAACCCACATAATGTTTACATAGTTATAATCACAACATAGAGTTGTGTATAATATTTTTCTCTTAATATTATTCTGCACACCTTTCTTCATGTTTTATAGTTGCCATATAATTTTAAATAACAGCATAGTATTGCCTTTCATTGATAGACCACAGCTTACTTAACAAAACTTCACGATTTCTTCCAGTTGTTCACTGTTACAGGCGATGCTGCAATGAAAATTTTTCACATATGGCATTTTTACACACCTACTGCTTAATCTGATTTCCGTTTTCATTCCCATCCTGTGCAGGACAGAACTTTCCCTGGGGCCTCCTCCAAACTGCTTCTCAGCTCAGGGGTCACATGTCCATTCCTGAACCAATCACAGGAAGGGGGAGGGAGCATGCTGACACCAAGCCATCCCACCCAGAGCTGCCCAGAGCCTGGCCTGGCCTGTAGCTGGTGGACAGTAACTATGGTGAGTGAACCAGTGGGTTATTAAATAAGACAACCAAACATGGGTAACTAATGCCTAAGAGCAACCTCAGATCTCCATGTTCTAAAGCTGTCACCTCGGTTTCTGATACACTCCTTGTTGCTTTTCCTGGCTGAATATATACACTGAGAGCTGAGAGCATGGCAGAGGACCCTGACTCTCTGGGAGATTTTTGAACTCTATCAATTACTTAGAAATTTATCCCTAAAGTCTCATTATGGCCTGTCTTCCCCACTTCCCATCTTCTCTTTTACCCCAGAAAGAATTCTTAACAGCCACAGAAATTCCAAGGAAGAGGAGGGACCACTGTGATGGGCCCAAAGGAAGACAACCGTGATAACGTGTAAGACTTTCAGTTAATTTCCACTGGCTACTGAAGTTAACGTTGACAACATGAGATTGCTATTATTAGTATTTATCTTTACTAAACTAGATCAAACTGATTTTCCCCTTTGCACACTGGACATCAGTGGGAACATCTCATCCTTCTCCTGTTCCTCTTCCTAATAATGAAGATGATGATGAGGATGATGCTAACAGCAAACATATATTGAGATTTATCATGTGCCAGGCTCTCTTTTAAGGTCTTTTTATGTGTTAACTCATTTAATCTCCAACAATCCTATGAAACAGGTACCATCTCCAGGTTTTGCAGATAAGGAAACTGGAGTGCTGAGAGGCTACATAATACTGGGCACTGGTCAGACCTGGAAACAAAGGGAGCTCCCTACCCTCTCGTTAGGCATGTTGTATGATTCCTCTACCTATAACCTACTTGCCATGGACCGTAAAGATGGGCAATTCCATTAACTCATTGTATCAGTTAGAATAGGATGGGCTATGCTACACTGACAAGCAGTCCCCAAATCCCAGTGACTGACTACAGCATAAATTCATTTCTTGCTTATGTAAGTAGGTGGCTGCAGGTGACAATCCAGGGCAGCTGTTCTCCATGTGGTGACTCATAATCCAGGCTGCTTCAAATACTCTCAAAAGAAGGCCTCCACATTCATTGTGGAGGGGAAGAAAGAGGTGGAAGTGTAGACAGGGGCCTTCCACTTGCTCAGCCTGGGAGTAACACACTTCACTTCTGCTCACTTTTCATTGGCCAGTATTAATCACTAGTCATGTACCACTACCCAAAGAAGGAGAGAAGAACTGGGTATTGAAGAGCACTAATAATACCCATTCATACCCATTCATTCATTCATTCATTCATTCAATAAATACCTTCCAGGCCAAAAGCAATATGCTAGATGCTGGAGGTACAAAGATAAACGATAGTACATAGAGCCCTTCTTTTTTAAAAGACTCTCTCTCCCACAGTGATGCACTGAGTGATGGCCCACCAAACATCCATCTCCTAATCTCTGAAACCTTTGAATATGTTACCTTCCATGGTTCAAATCCAAAGTAAGAAGGATCTTAAAAGAGGGAGACAAGAGGATCAGAGTTAGTAGGAAAGGTGATGATGGAAGTAAATGGTTGAAGCAAAACAAGAAAGGGGTCGCCAATCAAGAAATGTGGGCAGCCACTGCAAGTTGGGTAAGGCAAGGCAATGGATTTTCCTCTGATTTTCCAGAAAGAATGCAGCTCTACCAACACCTTGTTTATAGACTTTTGGCTTCTAGAACTATGAGAGAACAGCTTTATGGTCTTTTAAGCCACTAGTTTGTGGTCATTTGTCACAGCAGCAGTAGGAAATGAATACATCTACTTCTAGGGCTGAGATGGGAAAGGCACCAAACTTAGTAAGAGGAGGAATTCTAAAAATAATTGCTCGAATCCATCGAGAGCTTACTCTAGGCTGTGTCTACCTAGATTCGAGCTACACAGCACCAGAGATGAGTGCCATTGTTATCCCCATGAGGCGGACGTTAAACTGAGGTTCACAAAGGTGAAGTAACTTTCCCCAGGTGGCACCGCCTGTGAGTGGTTGAATCAGGACTTGGACTCAGTCCAGAGGCTTCCCAGACCTGCCCAAGCCACACATTAATCGGGCCTCCCAACTGACTCCAGAAGACTCTTTCTTTAAAGTAGATTTAGTAAGGGGGAGGGATCACTGTACCTCTGCAGCGGCCTGGGTCTGGTGGAGGGTGTGGTGTTGAGGAGCCAGACGGGCAAGGGGACCAGGGTAGATTTTTCAGGATTCTGCTCCAGGCCTGGCTGCGGCTGTCAGTGCTTTCTGACCAGACAGAGCCTCCACGTACCTGTTCTTGTCTCTGTGTGCATGTCCTTGTCTCAGTGTGCGTGTTCTTGTCTCTGCAGCTGCTTTCTGGTGCTTCTGACATCTCATAGGAGTCTCCAACCAGCTCTACCCTCTCAAGCCCTAGCATCTTTGACTGCAGGGAAGTCTGAGAAAGTGTTGCAAACCCCACTAAGCCAGAACTCCTGGGGTCCTTGCAGGATCTAAACTCTAGTTCGTTTCCCTGAAAGAACAAAATGCCCGACGGACCTATCTGGCTGAGCTGAGCTTCTTGGATCCAAAGGTGGCCACTGCAAGCAAGTGTGCATGCTGAGCGCCACCTAGTGGTGCGCAGGGCCCTCAGAGTTTCTTCTCAAACCTGATCAGAAGGGGAGGGGCCCTTCGCCTCCCTCCCTTCCTCTGAGGTCACCGCAGGGCGGCTTAGAGGACCTAGAGGGTCTCCAGCCCTCTCGGGCTCCGGGACACTTTAGAGAAGCCCAAGGCCAGCTAGTTCCCTGAAACTCTGTGAGTTTACATTGGGGCTGCCCCATCCTGCGCTCTGCCTGAGGATCCAGGATGCTGGATCTGGGTTGAGATGCAGAACAGCGCTTTGTGTTACTTATCAGCTCTTTGGCCTGAATGAGGCTGGGGAAAGCACAGGGAGGAGTCAGCATCTCATTTCAGTGTGAGAGGAACTAACAGAGGAAAGTGAATTTTAAAAAGCTATTGAGAACGCACATTATTTGACAACTTGGATAAAATGGACCAATTCTTGGAAAAACACAAATGATTACAATTCACTCAATATGAACTAGAAAATTTGAATATGCCCACAACTGGTAAGGAATTTGAATTTGAACTTTAAAACTCCCAAAAAGAAGTCTTCATACTCGGATGGCTTCACTGAAGAATTCTAACAAATGCTTAGAGAAGAATTAACACTATCTCCAAATATTCTCTATCAGAAAATACAAGAGGAGGGAACACTTCCCAATTTCATGAAGCCAGAATTATCCTTATATCAAAGACAATACAAAAAAATAAAACTACCAATCAATATTCCTTGTGAACATAGACACAAAAATCCTTAATGAAATGTTACCAAGTAGAATTGAGCAATATATAAAAGGAATTATATACTATTACCAGGTGGGTTTTATCCCAGGAATGCAAGTCTGATTCAATATTTTAAAATCAATGGAATCCACCATATTAACAAGCTAAAGAAGAAAAATCATGTGATCACATAAATTGATGCAGAAAAGGCATCTGACAAAATCCAATGTCCATTCATGATAAAAACTCTCAAAGAAATGGGAAGAGAGGAACACTTTAATAAAGAACATCTGCCCAAAAAACCCTACAGATAACATACTTAGTTAATATGGTGGATTCCATTGATTTTAAAATATTGAAAGACTAATGCTTACCCCTTAACATTGGGAACAAGGCAAAAATGTCTATTCTCACCACTGTTATTCAACATAGTACAGTCAGGTCCAGCCAATGAAGTAAGGCAAGAAAACGGAATAAAAGGCATACAGGCCAGAAAGGAAAATGTGTTTGTAGATGACATGATTGTCCGTGTAGAAAATTGCCAAGGAATTTACAAAAATATCCTCAAACTAATAAGTGGGTTTAGCAAACACATGGGATACAGGATAAACACGCAGAAATCTATTGTATTTCTATATGATAGCAATGAACCAGGAAGTAGCATGGCCATGAACAAAGTCATTCCACCAGTATTTACCTAAAAGTTGAAAACATATCCACACAAAACCCTGCACATGGATGTTAATGGCAGCTTTGTAACTGTCAAAACTTGGAAGCAACCAAAATATTCTTCAACAAATAAACAGGAACCTAACCTGTGGTGCATCCAGATGATAAATTATTACCCAGTGCTAAAAAAGAAGTGAACTGTGAGGCCGTAAAAAGGCATGGAGGAAATGCACATGCATATGACTGACCGAGAAAACCCATGTGAAAGGCTAGGTCCAGCAGGATTCCAATGACACCATGTTCAGAAAAAGGTCAAACTATGGAGACAGTGAAAACATCAGGGGTTGGGGTAGGGATGAATGGGTGGAGTACAGGGTATTTTTAGGGCAATGAAACTATTCTGAAAAAAACAATAGCTCCATCTGTGAATCCCCCAGGATCCGCCTCTCCCCCTCCACTTGAGATAGCAAAGGAAAACAGAACACGCTGGGCTAAATAGGCAGCCGCCTAACCCATCTTCTTCATCACCATCCTTCATTAGGAACCTACGAGGAGCACACCTTGGTCCCAGCTCCCGGGTAGCGTTCAAACGCATTCTCTGTTCCGAAGCACTAAGTAAGCACATAGTCTTTGCAGTGGAGTTAACCACGCCAGGTAGGCATAATGAGATCACCCATCCAGGAGAGAGGGCTTTTGAAACCAATCATTGCTGAATTAGCACCACTCACCGTGCATCCTGCCCTCCAGGATGAGTCATCCCTGCTGTGTGCCCCACCAGAACATACTGCCGCCAACACTTTCTCAAGCTTATTTATCTGTTTCCCTTTCCTGGACTGTGACAGGGACCCCATTCAATCACCATTCATTCAGCAAGCCCCTGTCTATGAGGCAGGCAGGTACGATGCCACATATGGTAATAGAGATGAATAAACAAGCCACAGCCTCTGGGGAACATACAGTTGAGAAGCCTCATGTCTTGCTCATTTCTGCATCCTTGGCATTTAGCACAGTGCCTGGCAAATAAAGGACATGTTTGTTGAAGGAATGGATGGAAGTCCCTAAATGACCCCACAGCAGGTTGCAGAAAGTACTACAACTAAAATCTGTGCTAGCACTCCGGCCATCTAGAACTGTCTCCCCCACACCTGGGGAGAGGCAGTGATGAGGACAGGAAGGGTCCCCATTGCACAGAGACAGGAGGTGTCCTTTATCATCACAGATCAACAGCCAGGCCAGCCAGCTCAGTGTCCTGACAGCCCAGGGCTGCCCTTTGTGTTCAAGACAGCTGCAACCTCCCTTCCGAGGATGGAAACATATTGATGGTGTTCTTTCTTGTCATTTTATTTATTTCTTCCTTTTAACAAAAAAACGGGACCATCAAGTATATACTATTTTGTACCTTTGGGGTTTTTCAGCACGTAATGAGTATGTTTCCCTATTATTAAATTCACAAGTCAAGCACCAATTTTAATGGCTGTGTAGTGCTCCATTGCATGAATGTATCAGCTTTTATTTAAATGGTTTCCCTAGTTTGGGATGTCTAGGTTGTTTCCAGATTTTCACTGTGATGAATCTTCTTGTCCCGAAATCCTTAAAAGAAATTCTAAAAAAAATTGCCAAGTCAAAGGGCAGAGACATGTCCACTTTTGACATTTATTACCAAATTGCCTGCAGACAGAGTTCCTACAGGGAATGCGTGAGCAAGGGGGCCCCTGTGCGCATGCGTGGGCAGTTTTATGCAGCCCCACAGCGCTTGTCAGAATCCCTTGGGACCAAATACAGTTCAGAATTCAGAATTTTCCAGGTTCCAGAGAAGCACTGCCATCACACTTCCAGCAGGTGCCCCTATGATCCGACTCAATAGTGATACTTCCTCAGTAAAACATGAACATTCACAGTTAAGTCACATAAATCAAGACCACAGAGAGCCTCATAGCAGCTCAAGACAGGTTTTTGCCACTATGTATATTTGAGTTTTGGAGCTAGAAGTATGTTTTTAAAACAACGACTTTCAGAGTCCAGAATCTCTGCAGCTTATGGAGAAGGGAATGTGGTAGAAGACAACATCTTGCTGCTTTGGGAGGGAAACGGGCTTAGAGGGACAGAAGGAGGTCATGTAGGATGAGGATGAAGTCATCACCTTGGGAGGAAAATGCATCGTGTTTGGATCCTGGCTGGCCCTTTTGGACCTCACCTCTGGAGAACACACACACTCCATAGCTGTGGAGAAGATCACAAAGGCTGAAGCATGTGAAACACTGAGCATATACCTCACAGGTGCTGAACAAGACGGGAGCTGTTATTGAACTTGCCCTAGTAGGTGGCAGAGCTGGGATGTGAAGGGTCTTGCTTTTCCTGGAATGCCAGGGGGAGCCAGATAAACACTAAACGCTTCTAGTCTGTCAGTCCCTAATGCCTGCCCTCAGAATTCTGCTCTAACTCACCTAAGCGGAAGGCCCAGAAACTTAGGCAGAAGGCAAAGCCCCACAGAAGGCTCAGTGCAATTTCTCAGCAGCCCCAGGTGGCCTCTGCCTGCCGCGGTGGTGCTGGGGCACTCTCCCTCACTGGTGCCCCAGCTTGTGGGGGCAGAGCCCAGGCCAACGCCTCCTGGACCTCCTCAGTGTCCCAGGGGTGGTTGCTGCCAATGAAGGACTGGATAGTTTGAAACTGCAGTTCCAGGAGCAGGTCAACCAAACACCTGGGCAGGACACCAGCAGGTCCCACAAAGAGTCACACCGTCTCATTAAGGACGCAGGCCGCCGAGTGGGAAGAGGTGTGAGAATGGGCAAAGGTTTGCTTTCCATGAGTGCTGGGGTCCTATCAGACCACAGGTGGGTGCTGATGTGGGAGGGGGGCAGTGAGGTCAGCTGGAGTGGCTGTGGGGACAGAAGCCCTGGGCCCAGCTGCAGGGACAGAGCGGGATGGGGCAGGGGGGCTTCTTTCTGTGCATTTCAGCCACACAGACCTGGGGGATCAAAAAACTATACCCTGAGTTGTTTGCTAAAAGTAGAAAGAACAGAACGAACAGACTTGGAAATAAAAACCTGACAAGCCCTCTGTCAAATCCCCACTGTGATAAAACTTTCCCTGTGGACCTTATAGCACCTTGGCTGCCGGAGGCCCTTTGCGCTGAGAACTCTGAGTGGAGCTTGCAAGTGCCAAGAATAAGGTTGCCAGGTCTGAATTGCTCCACACCAGGAGGTGGGGACGTGGAAATTTTCAGAAGCCCCTATCCAATGAGGTCACTCACTGCTCACCAAATAGACCCTGGAAAATAGCAAACAACTGGCTCTTTTGTTTAGAAAGGGGTTTCTTTAAAAGAGTTTTAAAATATTCTAGAAACCATTGTAAAATATTATCAAAAGCATTACTTAATAATTGTTTATAAGCCCATAAACTTCATACAATAGATTCCTAAGGAACCATCCAATTTTAATCTATGTAGGTTTACATGGTTATAGTGTTTCAATCAGTGTTATTAAATTCATCTGTGTCCTTTTCTTTTCTATTCCCTAAATACTTTTTCATGTTTTTATCCTCCTTATGTTACTTCTAATAATAGCATCCATTTCATTGTATTTAATACCACAGATTTCTCAACCAGACTACCAAAAATAGTTTTTCATTATTATAAATAATGCTACAACATCTCTGTGCATATGGTATTTTTACATACCAACTACTTATACTAATTTTCAGTCATTAATTCAACATACGTTTATTAGACACCTATTATGTTAGGCCCTGTGGATAAATGAATAAAAGACATAGTCTCTACCCGAAAGGCAAAACATTCCATATTCTAACAATTTTCAGATCTTCCTGAGTGGGTCTCAAATACAAAAAATAATCCTCTGAATTAAAAATTGTAGCACTGGCCGCCAAGAAAGTAGATTGGGACCTGCCTGCTTCACAGGCAAAAGTGCCCCAAGGAGCTGGAGCTAACCGCCAGTGCCCTCTTGCCCACCCACGGAGCACGCAGGGGTTGCAGGGATGGAGAGCAGAATGGCTCCTCATTCCCGCAAAGGGTGCCTGGAGGGCAGAGGCCAGGGACAATGCCCAGGGAGCCAGGGAGCTAGGAGTCAGCCACAGCACGCACCTGCCTGCCCACCTAGGGGACAGGGAGGGGCCTCTGCAGGCCCAGCCCCAGCCCCTCCCCCAACACACACACCCTGGGGGCCTGCCCCCATAAACTGCTGGGATTTAGGGTGCGGGGCACTTAGAGAGTATGCTTCCTGTGGACAGCTGGCTCCCAAAGGGAAAGTGGTGCTGAGAAAGCTCGCTCCTTCTCTTGAACCCCTCAGTCAGGTGATTCACTCCTCTCCAGACAGAGGCGAGGACCCCAGTTCATCTGAAGTCCCTCTTGCCCAGCTCCACACTGCATGGAAACAGGAATGGAGTCTGCCAAGGCAAGGAGGGCGTCCACTCTCTTCTGCCTGTAGCCCTTCCCCACCCCACACCAGCTCTGACCCCCTCCTCCTCTCAGAGCCCAGCCATGGTGACTGGCCCTCCAGGGTGCCAGGACCTGGTCCTGCCCTCGGTCACTGCGAGGTGACTCCTCACACAGCACCTCAGGCTGAGAGACGGTCGGAAGTGGGTGGGGTGGGAAGACGGTGGCAGGACCTGCTTCCACCCTGCTTTCCATCTGAGTCTGCTTCTCCACCATTTGGTGGGATGATGGGTCACGGGGGCCAAATCCCTCTCCCTCAGCTGCAGGCTGCTCTTGATTTCTTGTTGCTAAATTAACTTATTGAATCCTTCGTGTGTGCCAGGCATGGCACCAATCTTCTTGTGTCACTGTCCTGTTGAATCTTCCAAGCAGCCCTCTGACCCAGGAGCATTTACCATCTCTCCTTTCCACTCAAGAGTAGGTAACGTCTCCAGGGTCACACTAGTCAGTAACCACCACTAGGTTCAAACCAAAATGTATGTGTGATGGCAAAGCTCGGGTCCCTAGGCTTTGTGCTCTGCTGTTTATACAGTGCCTGGTCACCCCGTCTCTTGCCTTTCTTCTTGAAAATGCATGGATTGCTTTCAAAATCAACATTCAGGTTACCAAAGAGGAAAGAGAGAAAACAAGTCCTTTGACAGACCACACCAGACATTGGTGGGTATAGCTGGGAAAATCCAGTGTCTCCCAGTGGTCAGATCTGCTGCCTGCCAGTGGTTCACACACAGAACAATCGCTGATGGGGACAGCGTACTTTCTACATGCCAGGTCCGTAGTCTACACCTTACTGACCTAAGATGACTAATTTTGTCCTCATGACTACCACACCAGGGAGGTCCTGATGTTACTGCCCCCTTTCATAGCTGAAGAAACAGGTTACACAAGCCCCAAGTCACACATTGGGATTCAGCTAGGATTTGGAGCCAGCCTGCCCGAAGGTAGGAGCTATTGGCTTCCCCACTCTAACTGCTTTTTGACTAAAGCAGAATAAAGCAGCCAGTCCGTTCAGAATCCAGGAGACCACAGTGACTGGCAGTGGTGGTTTTCCTCTCAGCCTTTTTGGCATAAGAACCTCTAGATTTTTCCACAAAACAGTCTCTGGGACTCTGGGAGATGTCCGTTATTTCCTAAAATGGGGATTGGCGGGACAGGGAGGAGTAGGTTGTGGAAGTCTCATTTTATTTCGTAGCCAGTAGACTCTGTGCCTTATTCTTACATACAGGTCCTTAACTCTTCTTGGTCTCTTTATTGCTCCAGCCTGGTTCTAAAATGTCTGTCTGCATAAAACATTCCACTTCCATAATGTGGCCTTTCTTACTTGTGATGACTTCGCTTCCCTGCAAATATTGGCAGAGGGTTTTTCCCCAGCAGATGAATTTACACACAGCCCAGCCGGTCAGCATGCGTTGCGCCCGTGTACAGCTTAGCACACCAGGAAGGTTTCTCACCAATTTTATTTGCAGAGAGAACTGACTGGCCCCTGTTGCATGGAGAACAAAGAATGAACAGAACGAGGCAGGATCACAAGAGGTGAGGCTCTAAAGCAAATACTTAGGCTGCTTCATGCTGATGAAGCTCAAATCCAAACCATCTAACAAACAAACGGGAAAAAACCAGCAGCTTTCGCACAGCTGGTTAAGTGCTCCCTTTGGGTGGCTCCAATATTCTCAGTGATGACTATGACGTGTTGCGCAGCACATGACAGAGCTTCTGTGTGCACAAGCTTCTTTGAGCCCTACAACAACTGTGGGGGAGTGATGGAGCCTGGAGGAGGAGGAGATAGGAAGCAAAGATCAGTTTCTCCTCTGCCTCCCTCCACTGCCAGTGCTGTCTCTATGTTGCATGCTGAGGTGGACTTTTCATTGGCTAATCTACTCAATAGACTGAAAAAGCTTTAAAAAAAAAAAAAAAAAGTGCCTCATTTTCCCAGCCTCCCTTGCAACGAGGGGTGGTTATGAGACACAGCTCTGGCCCAGGAGGTAGAAGCAAAAATCTGCTAGGAAATGCAAGGTCAGCTGCATAAAAGGTAAAGAGACAGTTTCACTTCTTACCCCCTCATCTTGCTGCCTTGAATTTGGACTTGATGACTTGAGCTGCAGCAGCCATCTTGTGACCATGAGGGTATGGACAAAAGAATTGCAAAGAAGCAGATCCAGAATGCTGACATTGTTGAGCTGCTGGTCCAATAACTGAAACCACCTGCCTTGGGACTTCTTATGTGAGAAAAATCAACATCTGTTTGTTTAAGCCCTTTAGTGGGTGTTTGCTACTTGCAGCCCAAAACACTCCAAACCAATACACTTATGTCATCATCTCCATTATTCAGTTGAGGAAAACAAGTCCAAAGACACTGAATGTCTTGTTCAAAATCCCATCATGAATCAACAGAAAGTGCACTGACATTTTCTCACACCTTGTCCTGGTCCCTCCCCACCATTCCACAGCTGCCTCCATGGCAGTGGCAGGAATTCCATGTAGCAAAATAACCTGTTGGCCATGAATGACTAGTACTTCACCCGAGCAGTTAAGGTGGTGCCTTCCTGAGCCAATGGTCCAAGTGTTTGTGTGCAGCAACAGGGCTCCCTCAGTTAATTTCAGATATTAAACAGTTGGGACTTTAGTCACAGAAATGGAAGTAAACTCTCTTAGCTGTCAGAAACTTTAGGACATATTCTTTAACTCTGGTTTAAGTAATTGGGAGCTTTCTCTCCTGTCTTGGAAGTATGGTTGCATGCCATCACTGGTGCCCTGGGGTCTTGGCTACCACCTTTTTGAGCAATGACAAGGGAAGGGCTAATCGCTGAGTGTCCAAAGGGGATGTAATGACCTCAGCCTCCTTCTGCCCATGTAAGTGATCATGTGGGGGTCTCACCCCTCACAGGCCAAACGTGCATGTTTTTCTCAACAAATTCCTGCCTCCGGCCTGTGCAGGGTAATTTTCTTAATGTTTACCCCCAGTTTCCCATGTCTCTACCACCCAGACTATAGTAGTTCCCCCTGTTCAAATACCCTTACGTCCTCTGTATTAAATTTTGTGTCACTTATCAAAATTGTAGTTAAATTATTTAAGCAGTTATTTGTCTAATGTCTGTTTCCTCCACTAGATTGGAATCTCCATGTGGGCAGTGACCCTGCCGGTCTTATTCACAGACATAATCCTGTAGCACAAAACCTAAGTATAGTAGGCCCTCAATGACGGTCTTTGATTGAATAAATGAATGGATAACAGAAAGGCTTCATTGGTCTTTCTCCTTCCTGCTAATTCAGAACCCCCCCCCCATGTCTTCATCTAGCTCAGGAAGTTGACATGTTCTCTTGACAGCTGCCATTTTTCCCGTCCTCTTTTTTTTCTAGAAAAAAAATATTGGCTTTTGTTCTAGACCTTGAAGTTATAGAGCTGAGTAGTAATACTAACAGCAGTTAACATTTATCAAACACTTAGTATGGGCCAACCACAGTGCTAAATGCTTTTTAAGTATTATTGAATCTATACTGACCTTCTAAGGTAGATGCTATCATTTCCATTATATAGGGAAGGAAACAGGTCACACAGCTAGTAAGGGGCAGACTGGGCTTCAGTCTGGGCTCTGGGCTGCATCTCCCCACAATTCTCTACACTCTCCAGTAGATGTAACCCCCAATCATCCTGGATCTTCCAGCCTGGCTGGAGAGAAAGACATTCCTCAAATAATCCCACCATGATCAGGGCTATGCAGGAACCTTACAAAGGGACACCCAGTGAGCACCAGAGCGGCTCTTTTTAATGCCCTTCCAGGTAGAAGCCATAGTAGATACAGAGAGAAGCTCCCCAGCTTAGGTCCCCTGTCCTCCAAGCACAGGGCAATGGGCAAGCTGGAAGACCCCAACCAAAGGCCAATGAGACGCTGCTGCAAACCCCCCCCAGCCTCCCTTCCTTCTGGGGGCTTCTCTTGCCCAAGCCTCGGTGCACCTTGCTTCCCACTCACCTCTCCTGCTGCTCTCCATGCTGGCTTACACAAGACGCGACCCTTCCAGAAGCCCTGCCTCTGGAATTTTCCTTAGAATCTCTTCACAGTGTGTGACCTAAAGTGACTGTTGGATTTAATCTACCCTAGTGGGGGCCAACTGCCCTGATCAGGATCCCACATTTCAGGGGTGGTCACAGGCACTTATGCCAAAGTCCCCACTCTGAAGGGGCTAATACATACTGTCTGTCTTTATCTCTGATCCACATTGGAGAGTTTCTACTTGGCAATAATGTGTAGTAGAAATAGATTTAGGTAGTGAAATTAGTGGCTAATGGACACGGTGGAAGCTAGCAATGGTAAAACTGTGGTTTTCAGATATGTGGGCTGGTTAAAATGCTCTAGAGCTGCCCCATCCTTTCAGGAACGCGGTGTGGAATCTCGTAAGTCCTTCCCCAGACTCCTGCCTTAGGCTCCATTCCTAAACGGTCCTGTGTCCAGCCATCAGCTCAAAGGATTTGGGGACATTTGCCTCAGTGAACTTTTTATCCAAGGTACAAGTGGAGACCCTAGAAGGATAAAGAACTGGGACTTCCCTGGGCTGATAGAGCAGGTTGCATGACTGCTCTGTGCCTCCTCCTAACAAATGTCTCTCCAAGTGGCAGCATTTTTTAAAAATTTTTTATTAAGATATGATTGATATACACTCTTATGAAGGTTTCACATGGAAAAACAATGTGGTTACTACTTTACCCATATTATCAAGTCCCCACCCATACCTCAATGCAGTCACTGTCCATCAGTGTCGTCCCTAAAGGCAACAGTTGGACATCAGTTGCCTTCTCTGTGCTCCACTGTTTTCCCTGTGATCCCCCACACCATGTGTACTAAACATAATACCCCTCAATCCCCTTCTCCCTCCCTCCCCACCCGCCCTCCCACACCTGTCCCCTTTGGTAACCACTAGTTCCTTCTTGGAGTCTCTGAGTCTGCTGCTATTTTGTTCCTTCAGTTTTGCTTCGTTGTTATACTCAAGTGGCAGCATTTTAACCAGGCAGCAAGGTGGTTAACCTCACCACCTCTACCAGCCAGTGGCCTCTGCTACCTACCAAAGATTATTACCTCATTGTTTGCCTTATGAAACTGACTTCAGCAAGTTCACCATCCCTGCCACTCAACACCATGTCCTACTTGTGTGTCTTTTAGAGTTCTGCGGAGGGGTTAATGTGGAGTCTTGCAAAAAGCTTTGGAAGACATTCTAAGTAACCCTAAAGCAGGGTGTCCCAGCCTCGGCACCGTTCGTAATTTGGACTGCATAATTCTGTTGCAGGAACCCTCGGGGGAACACAAGGTGTTTCATAGCAGATGCCAGTAGCACCTTCACCCCTACCTTCTCCTGGATGCCTGTGTCCACTTGTGACAGCCATAGACGCCTCCAGGCATTGCTGAATGTGCTCTGGGGCATTATTGGCCCAAGTGGAAGCCACACTCTAGAACCCCAGGGTCCGTTAATCTAAGGAAGGAGACTTTGGCTTCCCACAGAGTTCATGCTGCAAACAAACACAGCGGCCAAAACATAGTCCAGGGTTGCCACTTTCAGAGGAGAAACAACCTTAACAATTACAGAAAAAGCAGATCTGATGCACACTCT
Source organism: Manis javanica (assembly GCF_040802235.1). Classification (NCBI taxonomy): domain Eukaryota; kingdom Metazoa; phylum Chordata; class Mammalia; order Pholidota; family Manidae; genus Manis; species Manis javanica. The sequence continues at coordinate 102,952,169 of NC_133165.1, read as the reverse complement.
AACTTTGGAATCACCTTGACACCTGAGAAAGGACACAATGTGAACGGAGAGGAGCCGCGGAGCGCGAGCTACTGGCCCCTCGTCTGTCCCAGCAGCCGGTGATGTCAGATTCCCATTTCCCGTGGTCACAGCAGACCTTCCCATGCTCAGGTTGCTTTGCTTTGCATGAGTGTAACATTTGATCACTATGTAAATGCTGGCCATGAGCATCTTTGAAGCCACTTAGCTTCTCTGGGCCTCCAAGCCTCCTTTGGAATTTGAGGCTGGGAACCCCTCACCTGCTCAGAAGTGCTAGAAAAATGGGTCCTTGCAGGGTCTTTGCTCCAGCTGGGAGAGCTAGGATCATCCTCCTCATGAACCTGCTAACGCACCCAGCAAGTCTGCTGAGACCTACAGAGGCAGCAGAAAGCTGTGGCCACAGGCACGAGGGGGCAGGCCCTCGGAGAAGTCATGTCTTTTTGACCCTCAGTTCTGGCTTCTACAAAGTGAGTAGCTTTTAGAAGTCAAAGACCTCTTTGGGAATCTGATAAAGACTAAGCACCCCTGGAAAATATACATGAGCATCAAATTTTCATAGTTTCAGGGGTTCTCAGGGCTCTTTGAGGATGCCTGAGCCTGTCAGGAATATTCGGTTGGGGCTGCTCTGTTCCTGGGGCGATGCTGACCTTACATCAGGGCGAGGATGCAGGCACCTGGGATGCAGGGAGAAGATGACTAAGGGTGGAGAGGAAGGCAGCCCAACAACAGGGGCGAAGATAGTCCTCATATTACACCAAAGGGGAGGCCTCAGCGGGACACTACAGTTGCCTCACCTTCCTCTGCTCACTAATCCCCTTTATCAGAGAGAGGCCTGAAGCTTAGCATCTTCAGGAGGCACCGGTGTATAGCCAGAATTTAATGCCAATGTTTTGTGTTCCTTACATTTTTTCCCAAACTACTTGTTTTCATTTAATTCCAAAAGCAGAACGTATAAAGGGGAGGACACAGGAATAGCCACTAAAAGTTGTCCCCAACCCTTATCCCTGGCTGAGCTTGTCCCCAAAGGCAATCGCTATAAGCTTCCCAAGCATCCTTCCAGAAATAGTTTATGCGTATGTCAACATACACAGACATGTACTTTTGCATTTAATCAAAAAATTAATCTCAAATATGGCAAATGAGGCTGGTTTCCACTTAGGATTTTGATGTATGATTTTTTCAAATAAATGTGTTCACATTTTTAAAAAGGGGGAATTACTTTTAAGTATGGTGTTAAGTAAATAATCGGAAATGACAAACGAGCTATTGCCACTGCGGAAAAGCTGCGAAGTCCATTGAGAAGACTCCCAGAGGCGCTCTCTGCAGGAGGGCGGGCGGGGCACAGCCTCCACCCCTCTCCCTCCTTCCCCCCAGTCCACTGCAGGGGCTGGAAGGTGCTTTTGGGGATTCAGCCCCCTCTTCAGAGCAGCCCCTCCCCAGCCTGTCTCCCGAGGACGGGGCACCCATGTGGAGAGCACAGACCCTAGGCCACGAAGCCTCCCAGGCAGCAGGGAATCTGGAGGTGGGACCTAGGACTCCTGTCTCCCGCAGAACCTCAGAAGCGTTTGGGGCCTGTTTCTACTGCTACACCCACCTAGTGGAGGTCTGGTGAGATCATGCATGACATGTATTCGCTTCCAGAGAGAATGTGTCACCCAGACACCGTTCTTTTTCCCACCTTGGTTCAAGTGTACATACACGCCAGCATGAGTGCCTGTGGGTCCCTGTGTGCATCTCAGTAAAGGAGCAGAGAAGCTGCAGAAATGGAGCAATGACTCAAAACTCACCATACCCAGCACAGCACTGGCCTGTCTAGTGGCACTTAATAGTTATGAATAAAATATTAATGCATTTTATTGATGCACTAATGAATTTCATTATAAATACAATTTAGGCGCTCATTCTTTTCAGCTACAACACTTCATTAATCTACTGAACACAGTTTAGAGAGAGCCACCTGCTGTCATTATAACTAAATTCAGATTTCAAAAGATATATAGACCCTCAAAATCAGCCCTCATAACACGAAGCATGTACAATTCTTATAGTTTTAGGAGCTGTGTTGAATTTCAAAGAGGTGGCAAATGTTTACCTTGCACAGAACAAGTCTAAGGTTAGTTTCAAAGGACCAAAGGGAAACATCTTCAAAAAATGCCTGTAATTGTCATAGTCTCTCTGTGACGCCCTGTACCGCAGCTGAGTCATGCATCCCAGGCTTGATTTTCCCATGATCACGGAGTTCTTGTTCACTCATTGGTTGGAGGGATCATGAGAACTTCCAGCCCTGCTGAACCTAGGGGGCCCTAGCTGGGCATCTCACATGGACAGCTATTCACCAGGCACAAAAACCGCAAGTCCCAGGCACTGCCTTCAAATAAACACGTGGGTGCCTCCATGTGCCATGAGGCTGAAGCCATGCCACAGAGAAATGAGTGGGTTTTCCATATTTGGTATATGTCTATGTACCTGGGTGTTTTTAAAATAGACCTAATTTTTTAGTGCAGTTTTAGGTACACACACACACACACACACACACACTTTACCTCACTGTAAACATTCCCAGCTGGAGTGCTACATTTGTTACAATTCCTGGGCCTATACTGACTCATCACAGTCACCCCAAGTCCAGAGTTTGCATTAGGTGTCACTCTTCCTGTTGTACATTCTATGGGTTTGGACAAATGCATACCGACGTGTATCCATCATGGTATCACACCGAGTAGTTTCAGTGCCCTAAAAATCTCATTTTTACATACTATTTTCTTTCAATGAGCTGTACACTATAAGCTTTTTCTCAGATCATTAAATACTTTCTGAAAAATAAGATGCGTTAAATGGCTGCATTAGTTGGAGTACAGGCTAAGAGACTCTGTCAGAGACCCCAAAGTGCTGCATCTTCAGAGTGGTCCAAGTAAGACACACATTTCTTTTTTTCTTATCCAGCAGGTGGAGGTAGGCAGGGTGCTCCAGGGCTGGTCATCCCAAGACCCTGGTTCCTTTCATCTTGTTTTACCCACTTTGTACTTGCTGAAAAAAAGCAGGCTGTCCACATTCTGCACTTGTGCTACCACCCAGAGGCTCTTCTAGAAAATGGGACAAAATGCCCAGTTCTCGGGTCCACCTGGAATGTGAATGACATCATGCATGAAAGAGCCTCTGATGGTGAGCAGCAGACTGGGTACTTTTACATGCTTTTGTTAGTTTCTCTTATTTCAGAGGTCAGGGGAAGCAGTTTGTGATAGTGACAGCAAGCTAAGCTCTTAAGAAGCACAGCTCTTGAAATTCTGCACATGGTGGTGGGAGAGCCCCCACCCAGTGTCCCAGAGATGCCTGACTCCACACGCACCAGGAGCAAGTCCTAGCAGACCCAGCCTTGATCAGCTGCTGGTGGCCTTTCCTTCTCTTCCTCTACTTAATGGCGAATATGGACCCCAGCAGAGTGCCACTAGAATCAAGAAATTTATAACAAGGCTGTCATTAAATTGCATGAACTACAAAGGAAGCAACTGTATTCCAGGTAATTTTCCTGTATCTTTTCTTAACCATGAGAAATTCACTTCACCAACTAGTATTAGACTCAAATTCACTGCAGCAGGAAGGAAGCCAAAGAAGGGAGATGCCCATCACCATTCCCCCTGGAAGGGAGGGACTCATTCCATAAAACCCCCTTCCCATTGATTGCTTCCACACTAGGGCTGGGGGGTGGGGGTGGGAGAAATGGGGGAGGGTATTAGCTCCTGATAAAATCCACCATGTCACATAAGGCTGGTTTTTAAATTGCTAATTGCTTTCTTAGATGAGGCCTCAGCAGGTTCTGGGTGGGCTGACAGGAGCCGGAGCATGGAGGAGCTTTTCTTCCCTGCGTCAGTGCTGTGCCCTTGGCAGAGTCAGGCCTTTCCTCCAGCCAAGCACATCCTTGAGCATCAGCTGGGGCTCAGAGTCCGACAGGAGGTGTCTAAGAATGCAGAGCCCCCTTCCTCCTTCCCAGACCAACAGACTGCCCTGGCTTGGGGCCAGGGGGTGGGGCTGGAATAGAAAGGGACAGAATCTGGTCCTGGGCTTGAATCCCAAGGCTGCCCTTTGACTTTTTGGGACCTCATATGCTGACAGTAGAGTCAAGCAAGTTTGTGTCCCAATAACCGCATCCCATTCTAGCCGGACGGCAAAGTGCACCTGAAAAATGGGTACAGCAGCTCTGAGGGTTCTTACAAAGATCAATGAATCACTGCATGTAAAGTGCTGCAAATGTGGGGTCTTTCCTTCTTCGTGCCTGAAGCTCCCATCAATAAAGCCTCTTGACATTTCCTCTCAGGGCCGTTTGGTCTTCATTCCCTGTGCACTTGTGTTTGCAGAATTGTTCCCACATCATTCCAGACAAAATAAAATGCATCCCCTTTCTATGTTAAATACCATGTTCAGAAATATATGGGAATCGGATCCAATTGCATTTGACTGGTTGAGAAAATACTATGTAGGCATTTAAATATGTCCATTGCAATTTGTCTGTTGGCTTTTCCCCTTCATATTGTGAAACATTTTCTAAAGGTCTGTAATGTTTTCATAAATACTAGGTCCTTTGCTCATGGCACTTAGTGGATAAAGCAGCCCAGTGTTCCCTACCTCAGCAACACCAATCCTGTGGCTACCATTAGCCTTTCGGTGTAGATGACTCAGACCCAGGACCCCCCTAACCCAGCCTGGGACACACCCTTCCCATCTACCTGACGGACCCCACTGAGTACCCAGACTGGGACTCCACCTGAACACGTGTGGTACTCTTTTCTAGTGTAGTCGCCAGGAGCGCAGACCCTGGACCAGGACAGCTGGATTCAAATTCTCATTCTGCCATTTGCTATCTGTAACCTTGGGCAAGTTTGTTAACCTCTCTCTGCCCACTTCCTAAACTGTAAAATAGGACATGAATGATACCGCCCTCAGAAGGGTTGGCGTGAGGACTGCAGAATAGGGGTCATATGTGCAAAGTACCTGGCCAAGTAAGTACTAAATTCCCATTTGCTGTTTGGTTACCATACTTCTGTTCAGAGAAGTGGTCTTCTCCACAGGATATATTCATTTCCAAAATTGGCTTGCCCATAAAAATCAGTGCTGAATAAAAATACAGATTTCCAGGTTGATCCCTTGAGGACTGACACTTGCTCTGCGGTGGGGCCCTGGATCTGTATTCAATCTCAATTCTGTAATCTGGTGTTAGCAAATTAGGAACCTCCATGCCTCAAGTTTCCTTTTATGTAAAATGGGGATAACACGAACCTAGGTTGCTGTGAGAATTAAAAGGGCAGTGCTGTGCCACCCTGAACAATGCCTGGGACATAGCTTCCTTTTCTTCTCTCTCATCTGAGTGACTGGCATAAAAACAGTATTTTTTTGAACCAAATATTTCTTTCATTTTTTTGAAAATTATCATTTTTTAAATAAAAAACTCTGTATTTTCTTTTGAGTATGACTTTAGCTCCCACAGGAATTCTTTCATTGTTTTCCATTATTATAGTTTTAATTTTACATGTATCAGCTCACGTAATGCTCACAGCCACCCTAGGGAAGTACAGTTAACACAACTGTTTGCAGATGAAGGAACAGTCTGTCTGAAGTCCAGCACAGGTACGCTGGCCCACAGGTGGCAGAGCTGTGAAGCAGTGCTGCCTGGGTCTGGAGTGGGGAAGGACGGTAATCTGTTCAGGACCGTTGCCCATCAGGTGCGCAGGGTCACAGCAGGGCGAGGAGAGCGAGGAGCCAGGGGGCGGCGCAAAGGCTGGTCCTGTGCTTGAGAGACCCCTGCGCGTGCACGCTTCCCTCTCCTCGCCCCCGTCCTGGCCCTCCACTGTGTACCTTCCCTGCTCCCACAGCCCCAGAATGACGTCCAGGGCATTGACCAGCTGTTCAGGGCCTTCCACAGGCTGCTTACAACTCACCTCTCCACCTGTTCATCTCCGTCTCTTTCTGTTTGCACATCTTGTTTGCCCCTATCCCCATCCCTGCTTAGATTTTTCTCCTGGCAGCACTTCTCATCAGGGAACATCCTACATAATTAACGTGTTTGTTAGTTTTGCCTGTTTCCCGCAACTGTAAGGTAAACTTGCAGAGGACAAGGATTACTGATGTTTTGTTCATTGTTGAGCTCTCCTGCCTACAACAGGAAGTGGTACATAGTATTTGTTGGAAGAAATGAAGGCGTGAATAACTGCATATTCATCCACAATACCTGACCACATGCACCTTCAGAGTGAGGTCTGTTTATCTAGTCAGTGTTCTCTAGAGAAACTGGACCAACAGGAGATACATGTAGGAAATTTAGGACATACATATAGGGAAGGATTTATTATAAGGAATTGGCTCATGCAATCATGGAGGCTGACAAGTCCCACAATCTGCCGTCTGCAAGCTGGAGGCCCAGGAGTGCCGGTGGTGTAGTTCAGTCTGAGTCCAAAGGCCCAACAACCAGGAGTGCCAAGGGCAGAAGATGGCTGTCCCAGTCCTAGCAATCAGGCAGGCAGTGCAGAATTCTGCCTTCTATTCAGGCCCTCAAGGGATCAGAGGATGCCCACCCACACTGGGGAGGGCCATCTGCTTTACTGAGCCCACTCATTCAAATGCTAATTTCTCCCAGAAACACCCTCACAGACACGCCCAGAGAACACGTCTAGTCAAATATCTGGGCATCCCAGGACCCAGTCAAACCAACATATAGGCTAACCATGAGTGTTTATTCACTTTGTATCCACTGTGCCATGGGTAAATTTTTTCACTCATTTAGCAAACACTTAATGGGTTTGGGGGGCAGTTTGCATTTGTAATTATTAGGTAGGCTCTACCTCATTTTCCTGACATACAAGAAGTGGCCCCCATCATCCACACAGGGAAGCCAACACGAAGGGCCCCTGATGCCTCACTTCAGGTCTGCTGGCATTTCCTGCCTTCCTATGCTGACGACAGGCCAAGGACTGTTTTTTCGTGTGTGTCAATTTCACCACACCCAAGAGTGTGCTTACCTGGCTGGCTGTCCTTGAGCACGGACAGGGGAGAATCTAGAGGAGATGGTGGCAGGAACAGTGCAGTACCGTGTTGTAGAAACCCACATAGTGGGAAGCCAGAATGGCATCAAGTCCCAGCTCTGGGTTTAGCTGCTCAACTTTGACCTTGATATCCTTTTTCAACCCTAATTTCTGGGAGCAGAACCATAGAACTCTACCTGAGAGGCAGATGCTCTTAGCATAGGTTCTGGAGTTACATTATACACAGCAGCATGATGTACTGAGAGCGCCAGACGGGGGTCAGCGTCTCAGGCTCTAATGTCAGCTCAGTCGGAGTAAGTGGGGCCTTTGGGGACCATGACTCCTTTTTCTAGACGTTTAGCTCCTCCTTCGTGAAATGACATTGTAAAAATGAGACTCATATATTAGGGTTCTAAGCATCTGATACAAATGAATTGGAAATGATCAAACTCTTCTCCTTACTTTATCCACTTCACAACTCGGACCACCACCCAGCACGTCCACGTCCACTGACCTGTCCTTCTTGAGGCTGTTGGCTTGTCTGTGTTCTCCCGCTAGGATGTGAGAGTCCTGAACGAAGGTGATTGGTCATGTTCCATGTCCAACAGAGGACCTGATGGGTCCTGCGCACTCAATAACCAGTGAGTGGATGGATGGATGAATGGATATACTCCTGAGGAATGAGACCTTAAGATGACTCCATGTTGATACTAAGTTGCCATGAGTGTGCAGGACTTTTGCTTGCTATGTCCTGGGAGGGATGGGCCTCCAGAACCACGACCTGGGTACTGGTGAGCTAGTACTTATTTAAAGCTCTGAGTGGTGTCTGTGTTATGTCATCCCCTTCCCTTCTCTGAGATAATTTTCTCCTGGTGAAGGATTCTTACCTGAGCATACACAGGAGGCCATGAAGAACTCTGGCTGACAGTCCTGGGTTCACACATCTGACCTCACACATCTGAGCAGTGGCAGTTGCATCAAGAAAGATACAGAGTTTTTGGGTCCTGACTCCCGCTGCTTTGCCTATTCCCCTGTTCCTCAGGCACTTGCTTTTCATTCTGCCCATGCACTGCGTGCAGAATTTTTAGGAGCAAAGAAAAACATGCGTATTGCATTTGATTGGCAGGTCAAATCAGAACAGGCTGAAAAATGGCATTTGAAAAGCCAACAACACTAAAACATAAACCCCAGCAGATACCGAGCAGGCCTAGAGCACAGCACCACTGAAGCTTGTACTTAGCAGGTAGTTCTCATAATTGCCGACAGGAAACCTGAAGTCTGTCCAGCACTACTAGCAAAGAATCCCAAGACCAACAAACACTTAATAAAGACGGCACACAAAATGGTTATTGATAACTTTTAATGTTTCACATTGTTATTTTTTTTTCAGAAGATTTATAACAAAAAATCATGGAATTTAATGAGTTTTAATACACTGGGCAATTACAGACTAAACAAGACAAGTCTACAAAGTATAATCCTTGTGGGGGCAGAGCATTCCATTCCACTTGGGAGAGAATCACAACATGATTAGGCACGATCATCTCTATTGCCTACTGTCCTAATTTCACAGACTGGCAGACTTGGAGAAAGAACAAATGAAAAAATAAATAGAAGTGGACACACTGAACTGCCTCAATTCCCCCTCTCCTCCCCTCTTCCCCCCTCTGCTTCATATAACCAGACGGGAGGAGGGTGTGAGGCAGAGCCTGTGGGGCAGGGTTAGGCAGTCTGCTGACTAAATGCCAGGCAGACACGTAAACGTCCCTGAGGTGACCAAGAAATGTACTTTTAATCGACCACTCGGAGTTGCAGATAAGCAATACATGCAGGGGGAGAGATACAGCTCTAAGAACTGCTGGGGGGAGGCCCGATGTCCACAGCGTGAGTAAAGCCTAACATCTGCGGTGAGGGGACGGCCGAGATAGAATCCGGTCAGTCCCACTGCGCAGCAGTCCAACTGCCACGTGTATGATACATGTGGGATGCTGGGAGAGCATGAGCATGTCTGCCAAACCCCACCAGAAACAGTCCTTCAACAAAAGTCAAAACCATTTGGTTTTGAAACAAGAATCCTTCACATCCACCTGTGTTCAAAAATAACTTATTAAAAGCTTCCTTAAAAAAGCAGTTACCACGAAAGAGTTAAGTTGTAAGTGTGCAAAGACCTATCTTCCTACAAATGCAGTTCTTAGGAAAGGGCAGATACATGACACACAAAAACTAAAGCTGTGATAGTTTGTATTTTTAGCTTAAAGCTAAAGCTGCCCCCCAAAAAAGTTTAAAGCAAGTATTTTCCATTACAAAAGGTCTCAGCTCGCTTCGACCAACAGTCAACTAAACAAAGGAAGACATTTATTGCTTTTCCCCATTCAAGGTGTTCTTCTGCCTCCATGATGAGTAATGGTGGAAATCATATTATACTACACCAAGTTCCATGCAGTGGGATATCACTTCAAAGAGGCTGGCTAAGCAGCCACTTCCTCTCTTAAACAGAAAAACAATGATCAGTGATACAGCACAGGGAGACAAATTTGACCCGAGTCAATCATACATTTTCTAGTTTGGGACAGGTAAATTTGGGGGGAGACACTGCTAAACACGTTGGTCAAATACAACAGTATGTCTGAGCCCTAGGACAGCCCAATTTGACAGGACAAGCCTATGCAGCCCCAACTGAGCCAGAGCCTGCCTTCCTTGCACAAGGAAAACAATAAGCAACATTAGAAAGCTTGACAATGAGAGTAAGAAAACCCACAAAGAAAAGGCCATGCTAAAACTGCTCCGACAGCTGTTCGGTCACTGCCCACCACGTGGCTTGAGACCAGTGACTTCATGGACGCATCCCTCAATGCGCTGCCGAATGTCAGCTGAGTCCATCACGGTGACCCCAGTGTGTCACTGCTGCCTTCCATTCACCACCTTCTCCTACCCATGATCCGAGGGTGCCTCGGGTGGTGCAGGCTTGGGACACAGGTGCCAGGGCCCAAGAACCTTCCTAAAAACTCCTTGGATTTGGGCTAGGAAACATCAGTGGTTTGGAGTCTTGGGCAACAGCACCCACACTGGGGCTTAACCTCAGCAGCCAGCCTGGAGGATGTCTCCCCCGGAGCGCTTGGTCACCGACAGAGTTGTGAACACCTTTGGGGAGAGAAAGCACGAGCAAGTGAGTCAGCAAGGAGAACTCAGGTGATGCCCTGCACACCAAGCATGACTCAGGTGACTACTTAAAATGAGTTAAACAGAGAGGTAGTAAAACAAAGGATATTCCCAATTTCTTCAGAGGACAAAAGGGGAAAAGCCTTTTACAACTAAGGTAAAAAAGAAAAAAATTAAGTTATATCTAATGAACTTTTTGTAGCAGGAAGGTGATGAAAACAAATTAGCCACCCTGGTTGCTTGACAATTCTCTAAAAGAAATGTACCATGGACTATGAGTGCTAGGAAGGTACACAGTGCACAGGGCAAAGGCCCACGCACCCACCCAGCTCAGGGACTCATCAACACTGTCAGGGCCACCATGCAGCGGCCCTGCCCCGCTCAGTGCTCACTGTGCCCCACACACTTGTCCCTTAATTTTCCTTGTACGTTTTCAAACACTTCACATGTAAATGGCAAGATGCTGTATGTGACTCTTCTGCTACCTGCTTTCCTGGCTCAACACTGTATTTCTGTAATCAGCCACATGGACACAAAGAGCTCTAACTCTTTCATTTCGTGTACTATATATTCCATGTGTTATCATATTCACTTATTTAAATAGTGACTATATCACATATTACACATCCCAGCTCTTTCTGCCGGCCATCCGAGCTGTTGCCAACACTCTGTTGGAACATGCTCTGTGAGGTTCTAGTTATCTCCCTGCACCGAAGCTAGAGGTACAATTGCCAGATGGGAGGGAGGGTGTACTTTCAAGTTGCTGGATTTGCAGGGTGCCTGACCAAGTCACATTCTGCCAACCTCTCCTGTTTCACATCCTTGCAAACATTTGGTGACTGTGGACTTAGAGCCTTAACATCTTGTGACACCTTCTACTTGCTACCACCCAAGAGAGCTGATACATAAAAGCAGTGGTTCTCAAACTTAAGCAAATAAAGCATGCTCACGCTGATTAAAACTCACAAATTTGCTGATTTTTAATTTGGCAGATCTAGAGTAAGGCCCAGGAATCTCATGAGTCCCAAGTGATCCACTCTCATGCAGGTTGTCTGTGGGGCAGGTGTTGGAATTTCTAGTGGAACACCACTGCAGGCGATGCACTGTGGCTTCCTGGCAAATTGTCAGTGCCCACTTTGAAGTTTTGCCCAATAGGAAACCTACAGTCAACATTTTAAAAAACATAGTACTTCTACACTTAGATTTTCACTCCTGGCCTAATGGAGTAAATGGTAACAAACCAGCTCTCTTCTCTTAACTAGAAAATTGGACAAAATATATGAAGCATCTGTTTTTGACATGAGAAAACAGGCAGCAGACTGTGGTTCCCACAAGAGGAGCAACAAACAAGGTGACCTTCCAACAGGCCTGGCTTTCTGCCTAGAGGCACCTATCAGCCCTAGTGCCCAATGAGGGGCCCATGGAGAATACAGACAATCTCAGGGACCTGAACAGACTGAGGAGAGACTGAGGAGGCACAGACAGCCAGGATTTGTGGGGTGGAAATCTCTAGAGGCAGGAGCTACCAGAGAAAGAGCTCCAGAAATCTGCACACAGGTCCCCTCATCTCTGGCTGAATACCAAGCCATGCAAGTCAGGGGGCAGGACCCATGAGGCCAGCAAAAAACAACACCCAGAGAGCTGCTATAAGCTCAATCACCACTGGAGCCCATCTGAGGTTGAGCGATGTTCCCAGTTCTCACCAACTGCAGTCAAGAGGCCTCTCTGAGCCTCTGGGACAATCAGTGGAGACCCCAGAAAGCCACACCCAGGAAGAGGGCTAAGCATTACTAGCTCTAGAGTAAAAGCTAGTCTAAACCACCACAACAAAGCTTACAGACGAGCCTCCACAAGAAAAATCACAAGGCAATAAAACCCAGGCACTAGGCACAAAGTGCTGAAAGAAAAAAACCCATCAACCAAGAATTCTATAGTCAACAAAAGTATCACCGTATCGTTCCACGAAGAATACAAAATTCATTTTCAGACATAGAAAAGCTGAGTGACCAGCGGACCTACACTACCAAAAAATGTTAAAGGATGTTCTTCCAGCTTAGGGAAATGCAAACAGGATGACACTCTTTCCTAAAAAGGGAAAACACAGTCATGTTGCCTGCCTGCTCTAATGAACCCCCTTCCTCAGGGCAGGAATGTTCCCCCTCCTACCAGGTTGGACTTCAGATCCCGCCCTGTCAGGTTCACTTCTCACACAGCACCCGCCCCCTGACCTCTTTGTGTTCTTAACTCTGCCTTTTCCATTGGTTCTTTCTCCTTGGCTTTTAAAAGGGCCAAAATTGCATTTATCTTAAATTTTCCAACTTTATGATCACCTCTAATCACCAATGTCTCCCCCATCCTCCTTATAGCCAAAATCTTAAGCTGTACTTTAAGTTCTCATTTTACTGAGATCTGGCTTCTGTCCCCATGATGCCAGTGAAATGCCTTTCCTGCAGTTCATCAGTGGCCCTCCAATATCACATCCAGAGGGTACTGTGCAGCTTTCACTTTACACAGCTTCTCTGTAGTGTTTCTTTTTTCTGATCCCACCTGCTTAGGGTAATTCTTTCCTCTTCTTGTTCCCATGAGAGTGTTCTTTTCTTCACTATGGCCATTCCTCAGCCATGGCAGAGAGGTGTGGTGAAACACCAACTTTCCCTTGCTCTCGGGGTGGCCAGAGCCCCTGGACCAGCTGGCTGTAGAGCCCAGCTGCCATAACTGCTGATATTGTCATTTCATTTTTCTGTCAAATCTGATCTCTTTGTGTTAACACTGACAGTTCAGCTCTTTGTATTTCTCACTGTGAGATTTTTGCTAGTTTCTGAAACATACAGAGCCTTTGCCTCCCTGTGATGACTGTTCATGTGGGCCACATGTTACACATTTCTGCCTTGCCGGACATGGATGTGGGGGCCAGGGGCTTGCCTTGGCCAAGGACCCATGACTGGAAGTAGGATGCATTCTTCTGAACAGAAGCCTTGAACACCAAGGTGCGCTTTCCTACACCTCCTTTCCCTCTGCCATTCAGCCAGAAAAGCCCCAGGGAGAGGCTGCTCTGTCAGCCGGGCCCTGCATGAAGACGCATGGCAGCTGATCCACAACAACCATGCAGGACAGCCAAGAAACCTTTGTTTTCATAAGTAAAAACCAGAATCAAAAACACCAACACCAAAACTCTCTATTACATTGTCCAGTCACCAAAACAAAAGGGTTTTTGTGTAATCAATTATATTTAGAAACATATTTGATTACTGTGTATAGTTAAGACCTGAAACCTTTTGTAATAATACTAAGTTAAGCTGAAGGGTAATACTGGTAACACTCTGGAGAGTTCACCTGCCCTGCCCTACCCAGGCAAACCTACAGCCATGACACATCTATGACTGGAGGCCACTGTTTATGTGCGACAGCCCCTAGCAGAATCAAGACTCACAGATCCCCGTCTTCTCCTGTGTATCTGGATAAACTTTTTGGTCATTGCCCCTCTGATTCCTGAGAAATAACTCGTTTTCTGTTTTTAACACAAAGAGGAAAAAGAGCACAAAAAATCAAGACCACTTTGCTATGTAGGTCAAAGCAATAGGAATCAGCATCAAAACTACTTCTGAATAAAATCAATAAATACTTTTGTGTAAAAGAGGAACATTACTGAGAAAAGTCCTTGATCTATTTATTTTAGCCTTAAAGCACAATATTTTAGCCTTTTTACTTCCTATATACCAATATATCAGCACCTCAAAATATTCAGATGTAAGTAATAATGGTCAATATCTTAAGACATTAAAAATGTGAAGCCAGATATAAACAATTCACATAAAAATAATAATTATGGGAAAAGAGGTTCATCCTTATCTATGTAAAACTCCTTGAAGTAGTTATACCTTTTATATTACTGTGGAAAAATTTACACTGTATTTTGCAACATTCTCATTAGCTCTCTTAAATTCAGTGATGACACTGTGAACTAATACAACTCTTCCTAAAAGCAGTAAAATTCCTCCATTTAAAAAAAATGTGCAAATGCGGGATGACAACGGAAGGACAATATGCGATCATGAAAACAGCTGTTGTGGTGATGAGATTGGGACAATTTAAAAAAACCTCAAACAAGCTCTTTTCAATTTTTATAAAGGAAGGAAAATAAAGAGGCATGGCATACACTGAAACAGATTTCAGGCTTGTGAATTTGCAAGCTTAAGTTTTATTTCTCAGGAATTTAGAAACAGAACTTGTAGATCTGGGTAGAAAACAAAAGCCACCAAAAGTGGAAGATTTTTCTTATACTGCAACATGCTTATGTTAGAGATGGGGAAACCAAACTGCCATTGCTGATTAGTCTAAATGAAAAAATGGACGGGTCAAATTTTACAAGATTTCATTGGCACAGAGCTGTCTTAAAATTCACAGTAAAACACATTTTTTAAAAAATGAGCACAAGGCTGCCTACTTCACGCTTTTCTGTCCCAACAAAAAGTACACTTACAAAAGGTCAAATGTTGCTGTAGGATTCACCTCCTATTCATACCCACCCACACCTCCAAGCCTGAGACCCCCTCACTCTGGACTGTGATCATGCTGATTATTAAAACAAAACTTTTGATGTTCAGCACTAAATTCATTTTAAGACATCTCAAAATCAGGTCTTTTCTAATGTTCTTTCCCTTGAGTATTATTTTTTCCCTACAAATAAACTTGATTAGTTGAAATTACTACTCCAAATGATGTGTAATCAGTTTCCTATTCAATTACTGCTGCTCAGATGCCCAGAATAAATTATCACCATACTATCTTCACACTGAATAATGCTAATGTATTACTGATGCTCCAGGCATCAAGACTCCCTCTCCTACTGACACCAACTGGCTTTTAGCCAAAACAATAGTCTCTCTTTTTACAGCAATTCTTCAACTGAGAAATCTGTCAGCTTCTCTAAGCAATCATTCCTCAGAGCCAAAGGTTGCTCAATTGCCCAGGTAATTTTATCAAATGGTACAGAAGACCTCATTCATTGATTCTTTCTACAAACCACCAGCAGCTGGCCAGGGAGCTGTGGCTACTTCTGAACACTTTAAATGGTGCTCAGGACCAGTTTCAAATTATTATTATTTCTAATCTGTCCAATGGACTGACTTTTGTGAAATTCAGTAAAAATGCATTAGGAAAATGAAATTTTGAAGACATGTACGATAAAACCCAATTTTTTATTATTAGATAAGAAATTGTCAAATGGCTCTTAAACTTTCTAAACCTTTCTTCGTTCCCATCCTTATCTCATATGCACTAGTAACACCGAGTGGCACCCTGTACGGCAGATGGCGGGACATGACAAACAATGGGTCCAAAAGCAAATCCAATCACTGTCCAAGCCAAAACACCCAGCCTCTGTCCCTAAAATCCCCTACCAATCAAATTCATTTTCCATCTCAATCAAGCAACTTTAAAAAAATTTCCATAGTCAGGGATTGAAACCCTTTGGTTTTTCAAAATCTAGTTTCTAAGCAGGTTGTTCATACCCAGGGGTAAAAGAAAACCACCTCCTCTCTTGCCTGAATGGGAGAAAATAATTGCAAATCATGTACCTGATAGGGGCTAATATCCAAAATATACAAATAACTCATAAAGCTCAACAGTAAAAATATACATATATACAATCTGATTAAAAATGGATAGAAGATCCAAAGAGACATTTTTCCAAAGATACACAGATAACAAGCACATACAGGAAAAGATGCTAAATATCACTAATGATCAGGGAAATATAAGTTAAAAGTACAGTAAGATTTTACCTCACACCTGTTAAAATGGCTATAATCAAAAAGTAAAGAAATATCAAGCCTCTGCGAGGCTGTGGAGGAAAGGGAGCCCTCAGGCACTGCTGGTGGGAACATAAACTGGGGCAGCCACTAGGGAAAACAGTATGGAGGGTTCTCAAAAAAATTAGAAACTGTAAGATCCCGGAATCTTTGGATAAATTTGGATATTTACCCGAACAATAACACTAATTTGAAAAGATATCCATAGCCCCATGTTCACTGCAGCATTATTCACAACAGCCAACTTGTACAAACAACCTAAGTGTCCATCAACAGATAAATGGTACAGAAATTGTATATGAGGAAGCTAGAAACAAAAAACCCCAAACACACCATGCTCACAGATACAGAGAGCAGTCTGGTGAATGTGGGGCATAGAAGAAACAGATGAACTGGTTTTTGTTTTTTGCTTTTTAGTTCAAAATAATCACCATAAGAGCTTTTTCAAAAGACACATCCCTTCCCACCTCACTTAAAAACACTGCAATAATGACATTTAGTCAAACCACATCTTCTAATAATGAAATGCCCTGGGGAAAACCAGCCAACAGATACAGTTACTGAGTATCTATGAAGTGCTGGGAACTCTCCTAGACACTTCCACACAGCATTGCTCATCAACCCTCTGAGTTAGGTATTACCTCTATTTCATATAATGTGGAAAATAAGCTTCTGAAAAGCTGGATAACACGGCCAGGTTCACCAAGAATTTGCTAAGTGAGATTACAACCCAGGTCTGTGTGTTTCCACTACGTTCATGCTGCCAAGAAATCACCTCCATTTTTTAGATTCTATGCCAAATATTGTAGAAAGGTGTGTGGAAGTGCATACTGCACAGCTTCGGGAGCCAGACTGCCTGCGTTTGAGCCCTGGTTCTGCCCCTTCCAAGCTGGGATCTGTGGGCAAGTTATTCAACCTCTCTGTCCTCAATGTCCTCATCTGTCAAATGCAGACTCCACTGCCACCTGCCCTGGGGGGTTCCTGTAAGGACTAGTTCACAGAGAGCAGAGAGCCTGACATGCACAGTAGGCCCTCATAAACCTCCACGTGCCTGTCAGTTACTCCCTCAAGCCTGCCCTTTCCACTACTGCTTCCTACTTAAAGCCCCAAATTTGAGTCATTCTCAGCTCTTCCCTCTTCCCATTCTGTTAGCAAGTATTACCAACTCTGTCTCCTATTTCTCTCTCAAATCTGTCAATGCCTCTTGATGTCCACTGTCACCAACCCAATTTACGCCACCACCTCTTCCCCTCTGCCTGTAGACAGGCCTCCTCTGGCCCCTCCTCCATAGTGCAGCCAGAGTGTTTCTCTCAACAAAGCTGATCACACCATTCCCCTGATTTAAACCTCTCAGCTGAATCCCAATGTCCCTGGCCTTGGTTTACAAAGTCATGACCTCCCCCATCTCCCTGTCCAGCATAACCTTTTATTTCCTACCTCTCTCCTAGCTCTTCCAAGTTACAGCAGTATTAAAGGCCTTACAAACCCCTGAATGAGCTGTGATCTCTTCCAGAGCCCTTTTATTTGGTGTTCCCTCTGACACCAACACACCCTCTCATCTTAGACAAGAACACCCTCAACATCCTGCCCCTGCTCCATATGCCACTTCATGTTCACCCTGACCCTGGATTGTAACTGGCCCTTCATGCATCTGCCTTTCTGCTCTTAATCACATCGTAGATACGCCTTGTCTCCAAGTGCCCAGCACAGTGCCACACACATAACCACACAATAAACGTCTTCATAGAGTTAGGCAACTTCCAACTTTTTCTCATTCATCAGCCACCTGATTGGAAGAGGAGACCTTTCAAAGCCCCATTTAAGCAATGGAACATTCGGCCTCTTGAGCTTCAGAGTCACAGCAGAACCAATAGATGGAGGAGCTCAGTGCAAATGCTTAAGAAGGTTCCCAAACATACGCCAGATATACCGATAGCAGGCCTCGGCTGACCACCCTGCACGCGGGGGCTCAGGAAGACCCCTGCCTGGTGACCACCTCTCTCCGCCCCGCGGGCAGTCATCCTGCCAGAGGCTGCCTGTTCACCACTGCCGGATCACAGCACGGCCAGGGGGTGGGAGGAGCCAAAGCAGCCCACTGAGAGCGGAATGCAGATAAAAAAATTAGACACTTGGAAATGCAAACTGGGAAGTCATTTATCTTTTCATCAGAGTTGAATTAGGTCCCCCAGAAAGGTATGTTCAAGTCCTAACCCCCCGTACCTGTTAATATGACCTTATTTGGAAACAGGGTCATTGCAGATGTTTCCAAGTTAAGACGAGGTCATGCTGGATCAGAGTGGACCCTGATCCAATGAGAATTCACACTATATGGGGGAAACTGGGCAGAGACACACAGGAGGTAAGGCCATGTGGAGGGAGAGGCAGAGCCTGGAGAGGTGAGGAGTGAGCGGAGGAGCAGCAGGGGCTGCCAGCAGCCGCCAGAGTTGGAGCAGCAGCAAGCGCTGCTTCTCTCGGGCCTGTGGAGGGAGCACGCCTTGCGGACACCTGGACTTCAGACTTCTAACCTCCACAACTACCCGAGAATAAATTTCTGTTGTTTTAAACCACCCGGTCTGTGGCACTTTTATTACAACAACCCTAGGAAACCCTACTCACTAAAAGTGTTTTTGGAAAAAAAAGAAGTTAATTGGTTCTTCGTTAGGCAGTCTGAGTCATCACACTGAATAAAAGATTATACTGTACATCCTTTAAGAGCTTTAAGCTAGACTCTTCAATTTTCCTGTTGTATTTTTTTAGAAGTGTAGTTTTCTTTCATAAAAACAGCAGTTTTCTATGAATAATGCCCTGGTTAATTAACCATGCTACTATTTCATGCTTCCATCCCAATCGGGTACATATTAATACAGGAGGACACAATCCCTAACCATAGAAAAGGCAACTGCAACATTTTCCCAGGTTCTAAAGCTGAAATTTAGTATGCTCAGCAAAGAGTTCAGCCATGCGAGGGCAATCATGAGCAGAGACCAACCAGTTAACAAGTTGCTGAATAAAATCTGACACAATTGTGTGTTTGTGTGTAAGCACAATGTACACTCTGGAAAGCACTAACTACAGAGGCCACATAATAGCTGTAATTTTCAACTCCATACCTCAGCTTATATAATAGACTTCTGCACAGCCTTTGCAAAGTTCTCCAGTGTAGACACATTTTTGGTTTATAATCTTTACAGTAAACATCACAATTCTCAAGTCTCAGGAGATCACAGACAAGTGGGAAGAAACACTGACACCAGAGGCCCATAGTGGCTAATTTCCAGTTCTACTATTTGCTTGACTTTTTAAAAGCATCACTTTCAAATCTCATCCTTTGATGACAAAAGCTAAAGAGGTAAGCAACATCATGTAACCTTGACATAGCTTCAGGATAACTAAGATTGAAGCTCTTTCTGCATATCAATGGTATCATTAACTAACTGCCATGAAAACTATTTAGGAGACATGACAGATAAACGATTTAAGGCACACACTATAGCCCACTGTCATCATTTTTACCATTTAAGAACATGACTGAGCTATCTAGTTCACACAGTTCACACCTGGAATGAAAAATATCTGAAGGGGGAAAACTCATTTCTAGAGACAAGACTTTCTGTTGAGGTATATTTTCAATCAATAAGCTGTAAAGAGGAAGAGCAGCAGCTCAAGTACATTGGAGAGACACGAGCTTCAGAGCCTGTGGCCTGCCACCTGTAAGCCAGGTGATGTGCACTTTCGCAGAGCAGAGCAGGTGTGGGCAACTCACCTCTGCGCAGACAGGGTGGATCCCGATGGTGCTGTCCAGCTGCTGCTTGGTCAGCCCACACTTGACTGCGGCCGCAAAGCCCTGTGTAACTTCCCCAGCATTTGGACCCAGCACGTGGAAGCCCACCACTCGTTCCTAGGATAGAAAATAAGGTAAAACCAATTACGTCCATTTTTTTCCTCAACAGCCTAGAATATGTCCCCAGTCTATTCTAAGAATTCCATTCAGAAATGGCCAAAGGCTTATATTAATGCTTGCCACTAAACGCTGTTTAAACTGAAGGTATCCCAACACAGGCCAATACGGAGTGTGGTGGTCCCATCAAGCAAGAAGGAACAGACAAAAACTGTCCTTGATGATAGTGAAGAAAGACAGTAAAAGCAAGAATGTCTGCAACTCTGTAAGCACCAGACTGTTCTGGAAAATGTTTTCAAAGGGCAGTTGTGTCCTCATCTTCTCTATTGTTTGTCTCAAAGCTCCAGATAAATTATGTGGTAGCTATAACATTTAAAAGCAGACATTTAAATTACAAAACCATTTTAACCAAGAAATTGGGGATACACAGCAAATGAGACTTAAGACCCTTCCAATCTAAAACATTTTTGAAAGCACACACACACAAAAATGTTAGCAACTTGGAAGTATCTGTGTAGAAATTATTTTGGCTAAATTCTAAGTCCCTAACTCAGGCTACCTCTGCCAAGAGCAGAGAAATTGGATGCATTCTACTGCTAAGACTTTCAGAGCCAGCTCTGCTAGACTTATCCAGCTGGGTCTCCTTGTAACAGATGAGACAACTCAAACTGTGGGATGCAGAACCCTTTCTAGGGTTCAACTACTTCCTGGGATTCTGGTCACTTGTGGAAAGCAATCAGGAAAGTCATTCTGTTGCCAAAGTACTGTAACCTGTTCCACATTGGCCTCTTCCATATTCACTCTGACTATCACAGGGTTAGCATATGGGTAAATAAAGCACAAAATATGCCAGCACTTATAATCTACCAGATGAACCTATATAATACGGATATATCTCCAAAAAATGATATCGAAAAAAAAAAAATCATGGGTGTCTACTTAGCTCAGGATTCCACTCTTCATTAAACCACAATGTACGATGTCTATGGCTACATCATAGGTCACAAACACAAGGACCTCAACAGGTAAGATGCTCTAAGTTCTGAGGCAGGGAAGGACAAGGAGTATAGGATCAAGAAGCAATAAAAGACTACACAGGCCTGGCTGCAGCTCATAATATGGGCCCCACTCTGCCTGGGCCTGAATCCAGCTCAGCCATTATCTAGAAGGTGATCTGGCACGATTACTTAACTCGCATGGACTTCAGTTTCCTCATCAGTGAAACGGGGATAACAATAGCACACACCTCAGAGAGGATTAAACATGGCTGTGTGAGAGGAGAGACAGAAGCTTCCTCCTAAAACTGGATACAATTAGAAAATATAGTTGGCGCAACTAATCCTGAGAGAGCAACAGGAAAGAGGATGGTGCCAGAGTGCATACACCTGGAGAAAAGAGCAGACCTCACCAAACAGGGTAATGTACCACAGCTGTGGCTCCGCGGGACCCAAGACCTTCCCCCACCCCAGCTCACAGGTGGGAGGAAGAGAAACTGAGCAGGGAGGGAGTGGAAGGCTTGGGACTGCGGAACACCTAGCCCCAGAGATCTGCACTGGGAGCACAAACCTACATTGCATGGTGCTTTCATCATACTCTTCTGATTACGGAGTTGGAAAGCTGGGACAGGCAGAGTTCCTGGGGAGACTGGGATTCTGGTCACTTGTGGAAAGCAGGGATCCATATCCAGCTGCTCTGGGACAAAAGCTTATATCTGTGTGCTTGGCCCACTGGTTCAGGTAGTGGAAACAGGCACAGCAGCCGGAAAGCAGAGAACAGCTCTTTCCTCCCACCAGGCACCAATACCGCTCCCTTGCCACCCCCCGGATACTGCTTCAGGGGCTGAGCAGCTCCAGAATAGAGCTTTTGGACACTAGAGGGCACCATACACAAATATGAAATGCCAAAGAAACCTGGTCCAGAGTAAAATTATTAATACAACTCCTGAGAAAGATTTAAATGATATGGACCTTGTGACTCTTCCTGAAAGGGAGTTCAAAATAAAAATCATCAACATGCTAATGGAGGTATGGAAAGACATCTAAGAACTCAGGAATGAATTCAGGTCAGAGTCCAATCATTGAAGAGCACAATGGAGGGTATTAAAAGCAGGTTGGATACGGTGCAGGAGACGATAAATGAAATAGAAACTAGAGAAGAGGAATACAAAGAAGCTGAGGTACAGAGAGAAAAAAGGATCTCTAAGAATGAATGAATATTGAGAGAACTGTGTGACCAATCCAAAAGAAACAATATTCGCATTATAGGGATACTAGAAGAAAGGAGAGAGAAAGGGATAGAAAGTGTCTTTGAGGAGGTAGTTGCTGAAAACTTCCCCAATCTGGGGAAGGAGATAGTCTCTCAGGCCATGGAGATCCACAGATCTCCCAACACAAGGGACCCAAGGAAGACAACACCAAGACACATAGTAATTAAAATGGAAAAGATCAAGGATAAGAACAGACAGTTAAAAGCAGTCAGAGACAGAAATAAGATCACATACATACAAAGGAAAGCCCATCAGGCTAACATCAGACTTCTCAGCAGAAAACTTACAGGCCAGAAGGGAGTGGCATGATGTGTTTAATGCCATGAAGCAGAAGGGCCTGGAACCAAGACTACTTTATCTGGCAAGATTATCATTTAAATTTGAAGGAGGGATTAAACAATTTCCAGATAAGCAAAAGCTGAGACAATTTACTTCCCACAAACCATCTCTACAGTGTATTTTGGAGGGACTGCTATAGATGGAAGTGTTCCTAAGGATGAAGAGCTGTCACCAGACGAAATAAAACCACAGTAAAGAAAGAAGAACAGCTAATTACTAAGCAAATGCAAAATTAAATTAACTATCCCCAAAGTCAATCAAGGGATAAACAATAGCACATACCTCATAGGGCTTTGGTAAGGATTAACTAAGTTAATACATGTGGACCACCAAATAGTGCCTGGGACGCAGTTAAGTGCTCAGTAAATACAAGCTAGGACCAACTTCCTCTGTGACGGTTTCTCACTTCCAAGAGAAAACCTCTGAAGCCAACAGAGCAAAATGTTAACATTCATTGAATCTAGATGGCGGGTATTTTCTCTACCTTTCTGTAAGTTTTAAGTATTTCATGTACAAAAAAGAACAGCATACAAAAAGAGTGAAAGCCTAGAAGACAACAGACACTGGAAAGACCAAGCACATTTAGACACTGTGCAGGGGCTGACTCAAAATGAATAAAGCATGCTCCAAGGATGGTCAAGTTCTGGAAGCATGCTTTGGTATGAGATTGCTCATGTGGAAGAGCCATGATGACAAGTACTCGTCTTTTCTAATACCGTCCTTGTCTATGAAAATAATTGAAAACAATTATCACCCTACTTATGACCTCAACTAATTAAGATGGGTGTATTGGTAGTGAAAATTTTCATATTATGTTTTTAAAATGCCATTTGAACAAATGACACAGCAGTGCAAAGACAAGACCATTTATATACAGCTAAAACAGACTGGCATGCTCTGAAGGAAACTTGAGATTCCCTTGATGCTATGTACAACTCAAGTATCTCTTGCCAGAAGCAATACCCAAAAGCTAATGAGAACAACACCTGAGGGTTTCTCCTACTGAGTACAGAATGGTATCTAATGTCTACTCATACAAATAAACTTCTAATGAAACACAGTTAAGTAGAAAAAACACTACACAAACTTGTTCTTTATGTCAGCTATACAGCTTCCTATGGGTTACCTTAGTATATTCAGGTATTAAATGTATTTACCTTTTTTGTAGAAGGTACAGGTTTTCCTAGAATCCTGGGTTCTACAAAAAGCAACTTATAACTGCGCTAACATCTAGAGTAGTAGTTTCTGAACAGGACACATGGCTTAATTATATTCAAATCCCAAGATAAGAAATTATGACTTGATTAGGTTTATGACACATGAATTCTTTAGCACTGTTTACATTTTTACTGAGGACATACTTTTTAAGATGAGGTCCCAACTAAGTTAAAAATATCAGTTCCATAAGATTTAATTCACAAGTATGTGTATGTACACATGTATGTCCTTGGCTACAATATAAATGGGAGCAGCAGTGAGAGAAGTTTAAAAACCACTGACTGACACCATCACTCTGAGGGATGGAAACGAGCTGTTAGGGCAAGGAGTTTGCCCACACGCCTTCAGTTACCAGTTGTTACATGCAGGCAGCAGGCAGTACACCCTTAAATCAGAACCCAATTAAGAGCCCTTCCCATTACACCTTTCTTAGTGCCAGCTACTTAGGATATAAACTTGCATTACTCCTGCTCTTTTATATTTTGTCAGTATTTCTAGGCAGCTGATGACTTCATTGCTCCCTTGTAAACACACACACACACACACACACACACACACACACACACACACACACAGAGTCCTCAAGTTGTCCCACTGTTTTTTTCACTTAGCAAGTTTTGACAGCCTGCCTGCTATGGGCAGGGCCCTGTGCAGGTGAAACAGAAAGATCCTGCATTGTCACCAGGGTCCTGGCCATTGAGTAATATCTACACAGCTAGAGAGATTGATAGGTAAAATACTAAAGCAATGCAGTGTGAATCGTGATCAAAATAGAGCTACACATTCAAAACAAAGTGAAATTATTAGACAGGATTAAATGAGAACTGCACTTACATTGTCTTTGATATTACAGACTATTTTTGCATAACATTTGTTGTTATCTCTTGATGGAATTGCCCATTCCAGCGGCCAGAAGTAACTATGGTAAATCTGAGAAGACATAAGCACAATTTAGACTCATTATCCTAAGAAGTGTTTTGTTAAACAGTAGGTATGATGTTAGACAGTGGAGGATCTTGGTTAATTAGACTTTCGTTAAACAACAAACTTTATGGAATAAATAGGAATTTGGTCAGAAGGCAAATGATTTTGAACTCCTGTTGTCAGGCCCTTTTGCTATAAGTGCCCACCTTAATTACATCACAACCTCAAGAGTATACAACTTAAGTAGTAATAACAACAAAGAGCAAGCAAATGAGAGAAAGAAGCCAGGTAATCACTTATCGTCTTGCATTTAAAAAAAAGAGAAAAGAACCCAATACTATCTTGTATAAGATTGACAGCTTTGGGCAAGAAATAAGTAAGGTGCCAGGGACAATTATAGCAATTATCTAGTTCTCTGGCTTAGTGCTTCCTCCTCGGCATTACCCACCAAAGTACTGAAGGAGAGGAGGAGAGGGGGAGGGAAGAAGGAAGGGGCAGGTGGAGGGCCGCACAGGCTCTTTACAGATATTTCATAAATTTAAGTCTGGAGATCAAGGGATTTTTTTTTTCTTCTTCAACCACTAGCCTCAATTCAAAACATATATGGCTGACTATCTTTTAAAAACATTGATTATGCAGACATTATAATAAGTGTTCTTTGATACTGTGATACAGTGTCAATTTTTAAAACAATCTGGCATTTAATTACTTTCAAATGATTCAGGGAAAAAAACAGATACATACAGTGAATATGAAAAGTATAAAACAAGTGAGTAAATGTTAATATGTGAATCTGCATAATGAGCATATGAAGTTCTTTGTACTATTTTTCAACTTTTCTGTATGATTGATATTACTTTAAATTTTGAAAAACTAGTAGTAACGAACCATAGTGAAAGGTATAACTTACTTCAATATTTTCTTCCCCGAATTTCTCCACAGCTTTCTCTTCAGAAAGACCACAAGAACCGTATTCCAAAGGAGTAAACACAGTTGTTGGAACATTTTCATAGTCACACTGTTTAGTGGAGGAGAAGAGTTATGACATGAGAAATCGTTAATTCAAAAAAGAGTATACTTCAAAGAGGTGCAAAAAGAAATTAGGAGAGGGAAAGCAGACCAATAAATATCCAGTGAAAGTATGGGAAATCACAATTCCAGACATAAACCCACTACACTGAGAACCATTAAGTTACATAATACATCTGGAGGGACTGGTCATGGAATGATTCATGTGGCTTCTCCATCCATTGACCAACCGCTGTTAACAAGGAGGACACACTTTCCCTTTTAATGAAGCAGCCACAAACAGTACTATTGTACCCAATGTCAAGAGGTTACACAAATGAACAGATTTCTTGGATAATCAATCAGGTAATACAAATTAGAGCCATAAAAACTTTTTGTATTTTTTGGCCCTATCACCCACTTCTAGAAACCTACAATAATAATATTTAGAAAAAGCTACAGGCATTAACTGGCATTGCTGAAGTACTCATCAATAGTAGCAATATATTGGAGTGGCTTTACAATGCGAAGAAGTGGGTCTACAGTACTTACTCTCAGTGTAATATTTTGCAGTCACTAAAATGGTAATGAAGACCAAAAACAAAAAATTAAAAAAAAAAAAGTTCATGGCGGTATTTCCAAAGCATTTTTTAGGTTAAAGGTGTAGATGACAAAAGGGTTCTCAAGTCAACCAAGTTTGTAAAATACTACGTTAAGCAAATAAACAGGTACCTCTACCCCAAGTTTCTCAGAACCTTTAATCCACTGATCAGAACTGTGAAAAATGTATTATGTTAAGTATGTTTATAAATGCAATTTAGCAAAAACCTACTGGTCACATTTGTACACAAAGGTCAGCTTAAGTAACATCCTGTACTTAAAAGTCAATTATCTTTAAAACAGCTGGTGAAATCTTTAAAGGTGTCTCCCTTCATATAATCCTTTTTATCAAAAAAGAACATAAACCCTTGGAATTCTGATTCAAAAGAAAAGACAGACATGCACTTATGGACATCTGGCCTATCGGGGATTTAGCTTCCTGTTTTCAACAACTTTAGACAAATCTGAGGCGACACTTTCTAGACATTGGACAAACAGGCAGTGCAGGACCGCGATCCCTGGGAAGGAAATGAATGAGGGGAGCCCATTTACTGCCCAGAGAAGTTTCTCCAGGACTCAGCACAACAAGGGGAACCTCAGAGTGCAGCGGTCTTTCTGAGTTATGGAGACAGAGGTCACAGTTCAGGGAAGCCAAGGTGGCTCGAAGCTGTGGGGAGGGCAGAAGGCCAGAGAGGATGGAGCTGCACAAAGAGGATTCCTGGGATTTGGATGGAATACGGATCTGTAACGTGTCAGAAGGAAGTACTCAAGGGTTAGGAAAGTACCACTGGAGAGCAGGAGGTCCCAAAACAATCAGAGCTCTTTCAGGGCCGGAAATGGTTTCTGTTCCCGCAAACCAGAGCACAAAGAATTCATACTGTAAGAGGAGTGGGGAGAAGACCTCCAAGGGCATCGATTTAGTAGTGGAACTCAAGCGGCCCCAAACTAAAGGCTGCTATCCACAGACCTTAAGAAGCATAAAAGCAAGTTAAAAAAAGGTAAAACTAATTCCATGTTACTTAACGAGCTGCCAGAACAAAGTCCAGCACTTAAAGGAATTCAACAAAACCCAGCATCCAGCACCGTAAAAACATCCAGAAGTAACAAGACATGCAGAGGAGCAAGGACATGTGAACCAAAACCAAGAAAAAAATCAATCAACAGACATTGAAAAAGAGAGGATGGAATTAGCAGAGGACATTAAAGGACTTTTATTAATACATTCTGTATATTCAAGAAAGTAGTGGAAAATGTGAATCTGCTGAGGAGAGAAAGGGAAAATATATTTTAAATAAATAAAGCTTATAGAGATGAAAAAAACTATTTGAAGTGTAAACTACACAGAATGGGATTACTAGCCCAAGATAATGCAGAAGAAAAGATTAGTGATCTTGAAGACACTGCAACAGGCTAAAAAAACAGGACAGAAACAGGTTCAAAGGTTCAAAACTATGAACAGAGCATCAGAGACCCATACCGATACGCAGTAATTGGAGGCTGAGGGGGAAAAAACAAAATAAAAACAGAAAAAAACAACTGGAAAATTTAGCTGGAAAATTTCCAAACCTGATGAAAAATATAAAGAGGAAATCCAAGAATCTTGACAAACCACAAGCAAAATAATTATAAAGAAAAGCGTGCCAAGGTATGCAATAATCAAGTAGCTCATAAAACAGTAATAAAAATATTGAGCAACAAAAATACAAATGATAGCATGTTTCTCTTCAGAATCTATGCAACCACAAGACAATGGGAAAATTATTAAAATAGTAAAAGAAACATGGTAAATCTAGCACTCTATATTCAGCAAAAATATCTTCCAAAAAATGAAGGCAAAATAAATTTTTTTAAAAAGAAAATTCTAAAGAATTCAGCACGAACAGACATGCACTAAAAAACTGTTAAAGGAAGTTCTTCAGGTAGAAAATGGTGTATCAGATAAAAATCTGGATCCACAACAGAGGTGAGGCTCAGAACCTCACCCCCCCTGCTTTGAGAGAAATCTTCTGCATCCGTGGATGTTTTGTTGTCCTTGTCTAGCTTGGATTAATACTTAGTCCATAGGCACACACCTGATCATCTACATTTGCCCTCTTACAGCACTAAACTATGTTTTCTACCTTTATCTTGCATCTACCTACCACTTTAGCATTTTATTAAAAATAAAAATAATAATAATAATAAAGGGAGAAATGTGGGATCAACATATAAATCAAGTACAAAAATCAAAAGAATATTCATATTTGACCTGATTGTTTATAGGTCATAATGCGTGATCAAAACTGAAAGTTTCTGTGATGAATGCCCTTGCACTGTTCACCATGTAAGAATTTATTCACTAGGTAAGAATTTATTCACTAGGTAAGAATTCGTTCACCATGTAAGAACTTGTTCGTTATGCTTCAGAAGATTGGAGACTGACGAGAATTAGGCTTGAGATGGATTAATGATTGTACATTGAGCACTGACCCCCCCATACTGAATTTTATTGTTGTTAACAACCATTTGATCAATAAATATGAGAGATGCCCTCTCAAAAAAAAAAAAAAAAAAATCTGGATCCAAATAAGAGACATGTTTCTCCTGGATCCCAAAATTATTTCTAATCATCTTACATAAACTACTGTGGCCAACCTGAGATTTTCTTTAGAGAAACTACTGTGAAATATTCAACAGTTTACTTCACGAACTTTTAGACTACAACCCTTCTTAAGTTAAAGATAGGTGGTGTTCTGTGGTTTCTCGTTTCCACATATTTTTTATATTTACTATAAAATCGAGTTAACTTATAAAGTACAACTTTATATAATAGTAAAGATGCTAGTGTTTTACTATTTGTAAAAATGAAAGTATTTCAAGTGTTTGAGACTAATTCTAAAGAGATCCAAGAGACGATAACCAGTCATTCTGATAAGTCCATCATACTGTGCTTTACAGATATGTGTATCTTTATCATTTTGATTTTTGATTTTTAAAGAGCTTAGTAGAATGTCCATCATCTACAGGCTGACTCAGATTTATGTTCTCTATCAGTTCGGTTCTCTATTAGTTTTTGAGATGGTAAAAGCTTTTTTTTTCATTTTTTCATTTATGCTCCCCAAATAATGGGATAGTTTATTTAGCAGCAAATATTTTTAGTAGCTTTGAAAATGGCATTCATCATTATTAAGTGTTAAAAAGGTTTAATTCAATTTTTCCAATATATTTTCCACTTCACTTTATTTAGGAAAATATTAAGTTACAGAGGCTGTGCAAGCTGCTGCATTCATTCAAGTTTTGAGACATCTTTTCTATCCTCATCACCTATTCTTTCATAATCTAAACTTCCCAAATCTTCCTTCTTTCTTGGGCAATAAATTGTCACGGTTATGAGAGCAATATCTACAATAAGACCTGGACTTAATTCAGGCCTGGGCTGCCTTCTAGCACTATAACCTGTAACAGTTACCTAAGTTTCCTGTAGTATGTCATCATTCTCCACAGCAGTCATAAGGCTGAACGAGACAATGCACATGAAACAATGTACCAGGCATGCCAGAAGCACCCAAACATAGCTGCTCTTGGTCTCCTTTCCTACAAACACTCTTGTGACTCAGTGACGAATACGTATCAATTTTGAAGGATGGGACAACCTCCCATGACTCAATTTGGGTTCTCTTATAATCCCCTAACAGGTTTAATTTAGCCAGGTGCTTATGTTAAGCTGGGTTTTTCAGCAGAGAGTTGCTCCTCTCGAAGTAAACAAGGAAGGTAGGCATGGATCCTCCCACCTTCTGAGGTATGTGAGAATGTTCTTATTAGTGCATGTTGGGCAAAATTAAAGGGATTATGTGGTTGTTTTTGAAAAAGCTTGTGTAATTTCCACAAATACATTTAACCTAGATATCTACTGACATTTCAGCTTTATTTGCTATACTGAAGGGCAGACCAGTGAGATTTCAAACTCAGCACCGGTTTACTTCCCTGTTCTGTAAAACACCTGTCATAGTAGTTAAACTAAAAATAAGGAAAACAACAAAAACATCCTTTAATTTCAACTTACATTAAATTTTGATGCTAATTACAGCTTAAGGCACTTTAAGAATTTATTTTACCTGGCAGATGCCAGAATATAGCACTATACCCACACATGAGAGATCATATGCAAAATAAGTGGGAAGATACATTAAACCTTTTTTAAGGAATTTTGTGCTACAATGACTACAAATTTATTAGGAGTAAATTTTTGCATGTTTGCCCTTTGGTTATTTTTGATATATAAAAATATCTCTTTCCATTTTAGAAGAACACAAAGATATAAAGTCACAAACAAATTTAATGCCTTTCAAGGTATATTTCTATATACCCATTCCTGGTTTATCAGATACTCAATTTCAACAATGAATACAAGACTTAACTCAAATAGTGAGATGAATCGACGGCTATTCCCTGGATGATCAGACCATCTAGGATTCTAAATCCTATTTTTTACCCTCAATCCTACTAATTTCAAAACAGAAGATTTTATTACATTACTATCTAAACTAACCCCAAGTACATTTAAAACGGCTGTCACAAATTTTAGCCATAGCATTCTTTGAAGTTCCCATTGCTATAACTAACCTAGATCAACCAATGATGATCTATACCCAGACAATGGGTAATGACTAAGTCCTTTGCAATCAATGTTTCTAGAGTCCTTTTAAAGACATAATTGGAATGTTGATAATGGGGAAGGCTATGCACATGTAGGGGCATCTGCTATATGGGAAGTCTCTGTACTTCCCTCTCAATTCTGTAGTGATCCTAAAACTGCTCTACAAAAATAATCTTGAAAAAAAAAAAAGCATATTTTTTCTTGCCATCTAGTCCATGAGGCATACCTGAGGGTTTCAATTTCCTACACGTACTTAAAAAAATCATTTTAAGACATATTAATATAACATATTCAAAAACATTCTAAGAACAGAAAGTCTAGTTTTAGAAAGGCCATGGTAGTAAAACCTGAATGCTGGCTTAAGCATCTCTGCACACTGACATTACTACCTAGAACCCCAATACTTTCATAGGCCAGACAGTGCCATAAAAAGATTTAGAAAATTAAACTCGTAATAATGAAATTGATATAAAGTGCAGTTATTATGAGTATATAGCATAATAGTGCTAAAACTTGATTCATCAAGCTCATTTTATTCTTAGTGTGATGATCCCAAGACTGATAATTCCTAAGAAAGTCACAAAGGTACAGTAGCCTTAACTGTATTCCAAATACAGTTTGGAATACAGTTAACGTTAAGCACACCTACGATGCTATCACCGGAAGAGCTAAACCACACAAGGCCTGGAAAACCTTACAGCTACCCCGGGGAATAGAGATCTGGGAGTCTTCTTAAAAACAGAAGCTTGGTGGCAGTGGGTGACAGCCACAACACTCACCTTGACAGTGGAGCCGGCATACAGCCTCTGAGCCAGCAATCTTCCTGCCTGGATTGCTACTGGGGTGAGCTCCAGCTTCCCCTCCAATATATCACCAATGGCGTAGATATATGGCACATTGGTCTGCTCTTCATCTGTGACAGGTATTTTTCCAGTCCTGAAAATTCAACCCGTTAAAAATCATCAGCGATTACAACCATTAATTAAATAGAAGAAAATCCCCTTTCTATCAAAGAAGCCCAAAATTCTGACTCCAGGTGATAGCAATATTCTAACATATTAAACAAAACAAAAAAAACTTAAGAGAAAACGCTGGCTGCTATTTTGAAATTAAAGGAATAAGAAAACCCTAGAATGGGAAAACTGGAACACAGTTAAGACTAAGGATTCTAAATTGTAATAACCAGGTCTGCTAGTTATTGTGATCTTGGGAGAACTATTAACATCCTCTAAGTTGGAATAATGATAATGGGAATATAATTAAGATGAAAAAGAATTCCATCATCTACCTCAGGGGCTGTGAGGACTGAGTGAGAATGCATATACAACATTTAGCACAACGGCTATGAGCCCACGGCTCACAGTAAGTACAGAATAAATACTAACTATTAACATTATACGAAATCTAAACCTTAGACCCACTGGCAACAGACTATCAGGTTACTAAGATAACGGAACAGTGACCTCCTCAACTCCTTTGTCTCTGCACCCCAATGAAAAATGAACAAAGCAAAAATCTTCACACTCTAATTAGGAAATCTCTTCTCCAGAATATACGTTATTCCTAGAAGGGGAAAAAACTGTATTTTCCAAGGCAGCCAGTAATCAGATGCCACAGAGACTCAGTTATCTGTGAAGTGCTATAGTCCAAAGAATCTTGACTTTTAAAACCCTTGAAAACATAAAGATTTCATACCTGTAGCTGTTGTGAGAAATGCAGTGACCACTCTAGTGATCCTAATATTAGGTAGCTCTAAGTATGATTAAATCTGCATATTTAATGAAGCTCAGAGCACATACCTGCAATTAACTATGGGGCTGGACTCTTTTTCCTGTACCAATAATATATTAAAAAAACAAAATGCAAGTCAGTGTACCTCTCATTTAGATTTTGAAATGGAAAACAACAAGATAAACAAGAAATAGTAATGTGAGTGACACCGTACCTAGTTTTCTAAGCTTAAAAAGGCAACTCTCTTTCAACCAATATTGCCTCTCTCTCACTTACCAACTTTACATTTCCCTGTATGGCCCCGGAAGATGACTGGTTAGCCAGAGACGGGTAAGATTCCTCAAGGGAGGAACAACCTAAGACAGGCACAGTCGCAGGGGGGCCATCAGGTGAGAAATTGGGGATCAACAGAGGTGAGGCTTAGAACCTCACCCCCCACTGTTTTAAGAGAAATCTTCTGCATCCGTGGATGTTTTATTGCCCTTGTCTAGCTTGGATTAACACTTACTCTACAGGCACACACCTGATCATCTACATTTGCTGTCTCACAGCACTAACCTATGTTTTCTACTTTTATCTTGATCTACCTACCACTTCAGCATTTTATTAATAATAATAATAATAATAATAATAAGGGAGAAATGTGGGATTCACATATAAATCAAGTATAAAAATCAAATGAATATTCATATTTGACCTGATTGTTTATAGTTCATAATGTATAATCAAAACTGAAAGTTTCTGTGATGACTGCCCTTGTACTGTTCACCATGTAAAAACTTATTCACTATGTAAGAACTTGTGCACCATGTAAGAACTTGTTCGTTATGCTTCAGAAGATTGGAGACTGATGAGAATTAGGCTTGGGGTAGATTAATGATTGTACATTGAGCACTGAGTCCCCTATACAGAATTTTATTGTTGTTAACAACCATTTGATCAATAAATATGAGAGATGCCCTCTCAAAAAAAAAAAAAAAGGGAACTCTCCAATTATGGTAAAAATTTAGTTTAAAAATCTGTAACTCCACTATTAATATTATAAATAAGTGAAACAGTATTCAGTAAGACACAAACTTTTTTCTTACTTTTCATTTATCTTTACCCCCACAGTTTCCAAACCAATTTTTCTTGTGCAAGCATCTCTTCCTATTGCCAGCAACACCTGAAAAATTAATTAGTGACTATTAACAAAAGGGCTCTGTGGAAGTTGCTTAATCATAATTTTCTCTGCTTATTAAGCCAAGCTGATTTCATTTTCCAGACCTGGGAAGAAATATTTCATTTAGAAAACAATGCAAGAGTTTAAAAAATGAAAATCTCAAACAAATAAAAAAAAGGCCTTTGATCATGACATAGCAGAAATCATTATCCATTTCTTGTTAAGAAAAAGGGAGCTAACAATTCTTTAATGATAAATGAAGCCAAGTTTAGAGACAAGACAGCAGAGCCTATGACTGAATTGTAATCTTTTTTAAAACTGTGGGCTAGGGAGATAAAAGGAATGAACATAGGAGAGAGAAATTCTAGCTCATTTAAAAATTCAGATGCCTTTTTACAGCCATTTGACAAGTAGCATTTTAAGTTATAATGGAGAAAATTTAAAGCGATACCTATAAACAAAACAAATTATAATATCACAAGTAATAAAGATGTTTTAGGTTGAGAAGAGAATCAAGGGTTTGGACATAGCAATTAGCCAGGAAGCACATTATATGCTTTGTAATTAAGTACTGACTTGAGCCCATTCCTTACCGTATTATACTCTCCTTCGATGGTTTCGCCACTGCTGGTGGACTGCGCTACCACCCTCAGTCGGCCGGGTGTCCCTGCTTCAATTTGTTCAACCTATAAAAGTTGATAAAATTTTTACTCCATAATAAAGACATGTATCAAGGTACGTAAGTGGGTTCTTCCCCCTTCTATCTGATTAACTCCAAGTTAAAAACACAAAATCCAGCTTGAAAGCTTTCCATGTCCCATCTCTCTCCCTTCACATCATTAGGATATGTGATTTTTCTGTTTCTCCCCTTCCTTCTTACTGCTTCCTTATTGCAAGAGGGGCTCTCCTTCAAAGCGCTCTCAAACAGTAACATTCAGAGAGAAAAGCGGCAAAGGAAAAGTCAGAGAAAGCATACCACAATCCCTAAAATCAGACCAGTGACTTGTTGCTTTCTCCACTTGTTAAGGATGTGCGGAGGAACAAGCAAGCCCTGGTGCCTGTGGCATGACAAATGAGACCAAACATACTAGCCTACTACATACAGATGTCAAGGAAACCCTACAGACTGGGTAACAATGTCTAAAACACGCTATAACCTGGAGGCTTCTGCAAGTTTGTAGTTGACCTCTGATGTCTCTGAGTGACAGTCAAGTCATGGGTCTCTGTAAAATACATATTAGGAGAAACCCATAAAATCACCTGTAAATTTCTACTCTTTCTTTAAAATACAACCACTCTGTATGAGAAAACCGTCAAGGGCCATTTTATTTTCAACATCAGTAAACGGTAAAGATTTCCTTCTTAAATTCCTTTCCTTTCTTAGATAGTCATGCTCCTTTGAACATACAGAAATACCTTTCCTATTTAATTTAAAACGTTCTAATCGCTGGAGAAAAACTGAATTGGTCCATGGCTTCAATTTGCTTAAAAATGTTAAGGGCCTTATCCTAACCTCTAATTCCTTCCTGCCTTACGCCCTATTGAGTTTTAGTTAGGCCTTCTCTGTTATCTAGAACGATTTCTGCATTTAGAACGATTTTATCCCCCACAGTCTCTCTGCACAAACTACGTCCACAACTCATTCTCTCCTTCCTCTCCACAGAAGGCTTCTCCACCTGGTCACTTTATAAACAGCAAGTGTTCACTGCTGGCCTATGGGAATCAGCTGCCGGGGGAACCAAAGTGAAATGCATGTACACAAAGGTTTCTTTCACTAGGGGTAGTTCGCTAGGTTCTCAAAGGGACCCACACCCCCAAGACGTTTAGGTATTATAAAGGGAGACGTCACTCTTCTCTCAGTACAGCATATACACACAGCTGTTGTCATCTAATAATAGTCCAATGCAAATACAGCACATAGACCTCTACTACCCCCAAAATAAGCCCTTTCTTTCTGTAACACTGCTTGGTGTCGTGTAGTCAGCAGGAGAACTACACTCTGGCCTCCCTGATAAGGATTATCTTATTTTGTTAACATGGGCTGGCCTTCTTTGCTCATCTAATCTTTGCTCAACTAATCTAGTCAAGTACTAATAATAATGTCTAGGAAATTTGCTACTTAATCCTCACATTATATAAGGTAGATTGATTTTATTTAGACATTCTCTATGCCAGGTACTGTTCTAACAACTTTCTATTAGCTAATGCAATCTTCACAAGAATTCTGAGAGGTGCTGCTATCATCCTAAATTTACAGAAGAAACTGAAGCTTGGGTAGGTTAAGTAAATCTGCCAAAGTCATAAAGCAAGATCCTGGCATGACAGCCTTGGACCCACGTCATTCTGATCTTAGCACTCATGCTCTATCAACATTAAGAGACTCATGATCATGCAGAGTCCCTAAATTAAGCCACTGAGCAATTTTTAAAATGCCAGCTAACTTTCCTTAACTTTCACAAAATAATCCCAACTTTAGCCACACAACAGGAAACTCTCTCTTAGCCTGAGATCCACAAAGTAGTCGATTTTGTCACTGTTATGTAACAAAACATTTGTGACCATGTTTAACAAGTCCCAACATAACTTGGCACATTATTTGGCCTTTTCAGAAGATGAGATGAGCAAAAAAGGCCAGCCCATGTTAACAAAATCAGATAATCCTTGTCAGGGAAGCCAGAGTGTAGTTCCTCTGCTGACTACAAAATACCAAGCAGTGTTACAGAAAAAAGAATTAAATCAGCCCAGTCTTGAACTCTTATTTAAATCACATAGGTACAACAGACCAAAGATTAATAAAGGAATGCATAACGGGAAACATTAAGCAGAAGGGAACCAAAGGTAAGAAAAATGAGAAAGGAATGAAGAAATTATTAAGATGCAAATAAGAACAAAAGCTGTTTAGGTGGTGTGCAGGGACAAGTTTCCATGCCAACAGCAGACACAGTTGAGGATTTAAAGCACTTCTATTAGTGATAATGCTTCTGTCACCCACCCCAAACCCTTCTTCTGCCTTTGAGTATAATCAACAGACCTACAGGCAACCCACTTACTTTTATTGGTACAAATTCCTTTATAAACTTGACCCCATGCTCTTCCATATGTTCTCCAATTTTGTTGGCCATGTCCTGGTCAAATCCTCTAAGGAGAATGGACCGCACCATAACAGTGACATCTAAACCAATGCCAGCAAGAAATCCAGCACATTCCAAAGCAACATACGATGCTCCAACCACCAGGGTCTTACCCGGGCAGTAAGGTAGGGAAAAAAGATCATCACTGAAAAGAAATTAAAAAGGAAGAAAACAGAAATAGGAAAATGGTTATATGTGAATAACGAACAAATCTAAGTAAACATTTTTACTTTCTTAAGAACAAGACACTTTGAAGATTAAAAACATCAATTAGCTACACATATACTACATGATAAGTTTTTATAAGGTCTTAGACACACTCCCCTTCTTGCCACTCAGTCGCTTTGGGAGTAATTCAAGCTACCTGTGGCCAAGCACAGCAAACCTTGTATGTAAACTTCTGACTTTAGTCTGCCTCATGGTCAAATAAAATGATTCTTAACTGTTTGGAATAGTTCTCCACTAATGTGTTTAATATCATCCATCTGCAAACCCAGATCCCACCCTCACTCCACCACTAAGCTCTCTCCGAGGTGGAAAATCTGTGTGACTTCCTCATATCTCAGATACCAATTATCAAAAGTGGGGAGAAGAGTGGGAAAAATAAATTATAAAAAGCAATGAATTATAAAAAGCAAATCCTGACAAAGTCTTCTAGTCGAGAATACTCTGTAACATATAGGAGATCATAAAAGCATTAATAAGAAATGAGTTTTATAAAATATGAGAAGGGAGCCTAAACAAGACAACAAAGATGACAGCTGCCACTTGAACTGCTCCTATATGACGCACAAAGGAAAAAAACCATGCTCCCCAAAAAGAGAGCGAGAGAGGCAGAGGGACTGAAAAACGAGTAATTTATAACACAATCAGAAACTCCTGGGCAAAAAGCATTCAAGAGGACATATTTATCAATTATCTGTCATAATGTCTTCATAATTTAATTTAAAACTGAACAATAATACCGGTATTATCATGCAATGGGCGAGTATCAATCACACAGCAAAACCTTCTTACTTGACTCACTTATTTCAAAAGTTACATTTATGAGCTAAGACCATTTGAATAGCAATGAGTAGGGATGAGGGTCTGATAAACCTAAAATGGTGTATATCCTCTAATTCTTTTAGTATTCACATTACAAGTGTAAAAGGGTAATAGACGATCCTAGTTTTGCCCCAGAAATGTATATACATATGTATCATTTTACAAAATGCTTATGAATATCCATCTAATTTTACATATTATACACTTAAAATATATGCTTACACATATATAAATTTCAATCACAAATATAAATATAAGCATATACCTGTTAGCAGTGAGGTTAACTCTGGGTGGTAGGATGACCAATGTTTACAATTTCAAAATTTTTAAATGTTCTCTTTTTCCTTTTCCCAATCCCCTGCCCTACTGGGCAATAATGTGGCAAAAAGATCTTAAGTTCTAGGAAATGGATTAAATGGGTCTGGAGAAAAAGAGGGAAAGCTTAAATCCACAATGGCTTTTTTCTTTTTCCCCTGCAATTTTTTCCTTACCTGCTGATGCAGTATTCTCTGTCACCAGGAATGCCCAAGTAACGTGGCCTTTCACCAGTAGCAATCAGAAATCTCTCTGCTGAATAGATTTTTTCTTTGCCTTTGTTATTTGTTGTCTATGAAGGAACCAATAAGTTCATTTTAATGTAATTATCCCTTAGAATTGTAAGCTTTATGGTTAACAAAGGCCATTCACCACATGGTCCAATCTGATCCTCTTAAATAAGAGATTAAGGCTCTGAGTAACCACAGAACCTGCTCAAGATCACAATGCTAGTAGGTGGCAGAGCCAAGACGTGAATCCAGGTAATAGGGCCCCCAATCCAAACCCACATTCTTCACCACCCCACAAGAGAGGTGGGCCTGCAAAAGCGAACTGAACAGTCTGGGTCGAGGTAGCTACCGCCCTTAGGATAATTACCTTCTTTTCTCCTCCCCTGCCCCCAGGCAAAGCTTCAAACAAACAAAACAAAGGCACTCAGGCTGTCACACAATTACCTTAATCCTATGGGGACCGACAAACTCCCCGTACGCATTCTCATAGGTGACTTTTTTCTCCCGAAGTGCTACCCGGTAGCCCCAGTTCAGAGAGCCAATGTGGTTCTGCACAGCTTCGGTCATTTTTTCCCAGTCATGTTTAACTGCACAAGAAAATAAGACAAAATGCTTAGCTTCTCAACTGCCTCACAAAGATTCTTTCTCGAGAACTATTCAGGAGGAATGCTGAGCAGAGCTGGCAGTCTGAGAAGTCAAGCCCTTCACTTGAAGCACATGAACAGCCTTTTCATCTTCAAATATTCTTTCCCTTTTAGGAAACTACCGTACAATTAAACAACGCAAGGCTTTCTGGTAACCCTTAGGACTCAAATAACCACACACGTGTTTTTTCTCATTTACTAGAGATGAACAGGAAGTTTACTTCAGTTCAATTTTTTAAAAAAGTGACTGTGAAGCCACAGTGGTTGTGATAGGAGAGGACTAGGTGCTGGGGGCGGGGAGTGCGGAACACTGCAGGGAATTCCAACCTATCCTGTGGCCTCTGTCTACCACCATATTAACAGAGGCAGGAACCCTGTCCCTCCACCAGGAACGGGATGGAACGGTGTCACCCTCCCCAACGGGCCCCCACCGAGCTGCAACAATGAACACTTCATCAATTCCATTTTATACGCCTCCCTGCCTCCCTGCCTCCCTCCTCTCTGTCCCTCCCTCCTCTTCCCTCCCTCTCCCTCCCTCCTCTCCTCTCTCCTTCTCTTTTTTAAACTAGAGTATTTCAAGCAAATTCCAGATACTTTTTTTTTTTTTAATGTTTTTGGGGTCAGTCATGCTAAATGTCCTTTATAGTTCCGTACAACAAGGAGCCACCCAGCCCAGCGTGCCAGTAACACACCCAAGGAGAATAATGAACCAGATCAAAGGGAAGAGTCACTTCGGAAATTTTAACAACTGTAGAACTGAGTAGCTTACACTCTACAAATCCTACAGGGGATAACATATTCTAAAGTAAGACACTGCTAAGATTAAATAATAGCACCATTAAATTCAATTTGTACTTCAATAAATTCAAATCCAATGATTAGACATATTCCAACCTTAACCCGGTTACAGCCTTCTTCTGAAAACCCCCTGCCCATACCCAAGGTCCTTCACCCTCTGGTAGAGTAGGCAGCCACGCCCACTCCCAGTCTCCATGAACCAGTGATGTTGCTTTCTTTGTAATGACAGGATCCTAAAACTTCTTCTAATACTTTAATTTTTTAAAGGCACATTTAATTCTTAAGCATAGAACCCTAACAGGTAAGTCTGAAAAATTAAAGCCAATAAATCTTCCAGAAAGGACCGATTCATCCAGTTTATATGACAGAGCTCAAGTAATTTTTATTTTAAGGCCTGAGACTTTTTCTGTGCATTCTCAATTTGGAGCTTTAAGAAAAGCACAGATCACAGGCTGAGTCCTGGATGTGTCACTCCCGGGTCACCTGAGCAGATTCAGCTGAGCTGCATGGCCTGAGTCCCTTTCCTTCCTCACCACTCTCAGAACTATCTGCGAGGTCAGAGAAGACAGTTTTCCTAGAAAACTGGTCAAGGACATGAGATTAGATAGGTTTCTATTGAAAAATACAAAGTAAGCCTCACAATTCATATGTTGGGAACATGAAATATACCTCCAAGTTTCTTTCTTTCTCTCGAACCTAATGACATAAAGTAGTCTATTTAAATCCACTGTATTCTTCACATAAAAAAGAAATGACTACTCCTCCCTCAGTGGGGGTCCTGGCAGGTTCAACAGGCCACGCCCACAAGCCCCACGTGCTCCCACGAAGCCCCACTCCTGTTTCACAGCTGCTGCAGGCCCCAGGTTTAAAGAGAAAGGCTGCCCATCGTGTCACTGAACACACCACCAAGCTTCATGTAGGAAGAGTGCAGGGAACTAAACAGAGTGCATGGCTCCTCAATAGCTCTCACTGAAGACTGGGATTGCTGCTGCCAAACACAGGAGGTGGAAGGTATAAACAGAGAAAATTATGTATTTCTATCCTTAAAACCTCGGAAGGGGGAGGAAGCACAGAAGAGGCAAAACTGTTACATGAGTTGAGTAAATAGCTTCTGTAAGGACAGACAAAAGAACATTCAGTTGGCTCACAGTTTTAAAAGTCCACAAGATTCAGGGAGCTTTGCTGGTTTGAATGTACGTACAGACCTGGACTGTGCTGGTAGCGGCTCTTTATCACCTCAACCACTTTACATTTCTTAGTTCTTTATTAACTTAGAATAAATTCACCATCAATAAGTATAGCCAGGGCTTATTTTTGTCACTTAACAGCTACAGAGACATTCTTTTGCTGGTAAGCTCTGTCAATCCATCAAGTTATTTTACCACCCACCTGATTATTGAATTTATCAGAATTATACTTACTTGGCCCTATTAATCAAAATAACATTAAACAGAAACCTGTACTTACCTAGTTTTTTAAGATTCTAAAGATCTACTACATAAATTTCCCTACATTTCTACCTAAATTAAGCAATTCTGCTACACTGACTTCATTTTTCCTAAGAGTTGATAGTTTAAAGCTAACATCAACTAGTACAACATACCAGTTTGAGTCCTAACCCTATACAAATGAATAGAAATTGTGTGACTCTGAGTTACAGCTCCCCAGCACTGCTGTTTACCTAGATTGAAGGGCCAGTGGCATTCACTATGAAGAGAGTATATGAAAAGTATAAAGCTACAAAAATCGAAACTTGTTTGGAACGACCTTATGCTTTCCAACAAATTCTAGACTTTTTCAGATTCATGTTCTTGTTACATGCCCTTCTTCTTAAGAGGAAACTAACTTGGTTCAAATGTACAATGTCCTATTATACTTGTAAATTAAAAATACAGAACCAAGTACTTGGCAGAATCTACTCCAATTTATTGAAACTGGAGGAAGAATTATAAGTAGCCAAGTCCAGGAGACAGGTTCAGAAGTAACACTTGCTGAGGAGCAGGTATTTTAATCATACTACTGTGTTTAATCCTCATCACACAGGCAATAAATGGCAAAGTCAGGTCTATTACAAAAACCTACTTTAAGGGGACAAGGTGGGTAAAGGAAAGATCTTAACCCTAGGTATCCTAGGGACAGAAATCCACTGAAAACACTGGTCAAGACAATGTGTGAAATGATGGTGGGGAGAGGCACGTGTCACAGATCTTATAAGTGTGGTCAGAAAATGGATAGGTCTTAGGTTTTTCCTTTAAAGGGCACAGAAGAAAAATCGGAGCATGCCCTGCAGGCTATATATGCCTATGTTATTAACTGACCATGAAGCTTTATATACCAGGCTTCATTTTTTTTCTTCTACCAAACAATGCTATCTACTTTCTAAAGTTGGCAAATTCCTCTTCAACTTTATTAGGGTTTCTAGGGGATCCTAAATACTTTTAATCCAACAAAGACTGACCATTCCCTTCTCAACAAATAAACAATCCCCCACCCCCAAAGTATCAACTCATAAAACAGACATCTCTGGAGAGAGGAATATCCAACAGCTTCAAAGGAAAGCAAGTATAAAACTCCCTTATAAAACCACTACAAAGTTAAGAGAATTTATTCCAAAGATTTCTGGTTTTCTATTTTAGAAAGATACTCCAAGGGCATTAACTGTTCTCATCATAATAGCTATGTAGCTACCTGACACAGAATAAATGCAGCGATTTTATCCATGAAAACTGTAAACAATAAAAACAACTTTCAGGTTATTTGCTAGTCTTATAAAATTGCATGGTACATATTTATCTCAAGATCACAACTCAAACCCCCACAAGCACACATGGAAGAGGAGTTTTCCATCCATACCCGTCTCCCCAATGTTCCATCCATAGGTTCGAGAGTCTTGCAGGGCTTGTCCTAACAAAGCTGCTTGATGCATCAGTTTTTTAGGTATGCAGCCCACATTCACGCATGTTCCTCCAAGGCCTGCAACAACATTGGGAGTCAGTTTATAGGTTGCTCCACAGTCCTTCAAAGAAGGTCAACAATTATTACCATTCTATAAAAGGTCATAATTTATTTGCTTAATGTAGTCAATACTATTTACGCAAGTTTACTCCTAAGTCTCATGACATTTCCAAGTTCAGAAAGCCTCATACACCTAACACAGTGACATCATCCTACATAAAAGCAAAAAAGGGGAATTTCCACAATTTCCATATACTCAAAGGACTGAAAATTAATTGACTGCTGAAAAAGATGCCAGAAATTGAAATTTTACTTTGTGAACAACCCTATGCCTGTCACTGAATCTGTGACGGGAACTAACTGATAAAGGAGTTATTTAGCTGGGGAGGTTGGACTGCAGTGGGTCCCGAAACTACAGAATTTGGCATATATGAGCATTTTTTAAAGGAGATGGTCTGTAGCTTTTGTGGAGTCTCACAAAAGGACACATGACCAAAAAACCCCAAAGGGTTAGCACCCTTGAGCCAAAGGAACATGGTGATCACTTGTCTCCATTAGAATAAAATGTGGGCAGGTGGGGAGGGAGCCAAAATGGCAGCGGGGTAGAGCAGGGACGTGGGACAAGCGTCATGATTAACTTTTCTTGCCTATGATGAAAAATGAGGATGAAAACAGTAACAACAGGAAGGACCCCATCTTACCACTAAGATT
Source organism: Manis javanica (assembly GCF_040802235.1). Lineage (NCBI taxonomy): Eukaryota > Metazoa > Chordata > Mammalia > Pholidota > Manidae > Manis > Manis javanica. The sequence continues at coordinate 102,908,559 of NC_133165.1, read as the reverse complement.
CCATTTTTAAAAAAAGGGAGTTATGAGGTGAGATTCTTAACCCTGCTTAGGGTAACCACTATCTTGGAGAAGAACAGGATGAAGAAACCTCTTGTGTTAAGTTTATCTTACAGAATATTTAGAGGACTGAGACTGTGGATGGTGACACAACATCTCTCACCAGAGACAGACACCATGAGACTAGATGTCAAGCCTATGCACCCCCCCACCCCCTGGCCCTTTGCCCCATTCTTGAAACCCTTAAAAGACAGAATCCTAAACCTGTAAGCGAGCCTCCTCTCTGAGGCTGCCTAACCTCCTCTTTCTTCGGTGTACTTTGCCTTAAATAAAGACTTCTCGCTGCTCAACTTACTGCATTTTGTCTCTGTACTTTTTCAAGCCTCTTGGGAGATTAAAATGAGACCCCTTTTCCCAGTGTAAGTGTCTATTACTTTGCCACTTCATTCAATTTTCTAGACTTAAGCACAAGTCTTCTCTCTCTCTGTCCTACTTCAGACAAGTAGGGAAGGGCTACTAAGATCTCTGATTTGGGCTTCCGTGTTCCCATCACCCGGGTGACCACCACAAGACTACAGCTGTACAATCGTGCTCCTTAGCAGCCTGCCTAGAAATCTCCTTCCTTAGCTTTGGGAAGTTCTCAGAACATAATCTACCCAGTGCTCTGTGGCTCCCCCAAATCCTCAGGTGGTAGGGGCTGATTCAAGAAGATACTGGATGCCAGGTGACCCTGGCTTCCAGAGTTGGCAAGGGATCTGCCCTACACCGAGCAGTTCAATGAGCTTCCATTTCCTCCCGCTGCTCTTCCTTGCTCGCTCTCTGCCACCTGCATGGCTGCTGCCATTCGCTGCTACTCTTGCTTTAATGAATTCCTTCCTTACCTCCACTAATCTGACCTGTTTGAGAATTCTTTCTCATCCAGAGTTAAGAACCCTCCCCTGTTCGGGTTGAAGTTTGTCTAAGAGCACAGGGAGAGACCTCCCCAGACACAGCTGCCCGACTACAGCATGATTATGTAAGAGTGAGAGATGGCAGTGCACCTCACAGCTCAGGACACACCAACCAGCCCTGAGAATGCTACCAGCATCGTGGTGGAGCATAAGCTCCACAGGACAGAGGTTCTCCACAAGAACAGGGCCTGACACAAAATTGACACCTAGTACATGTTTGCTGAATGGACGCATAGAAACTGTGATGACCTCATCCAAAGTTTATGTTTCTTGCCTCCTCCTCATTTAAGCAGTCAAGGTATCTTGGTAAGATGTACATGTCACATTACTCCCCTCCTGGAAGACTTCCTACTATGCTTTGATGAGGTCCAAATTCCTCATTGTAACAAGGACCTGTGCAGTCTGACACCTGCCCTCCCCTCAATCTTACCTCCAGCTCCCCCACACACACCACAACCACACAGGACTGTTAGCCACCTCAGCGGAAAGCTGCCTGGAAGGTTCTTCCTCAGCATTTGGCACTTCTGGCCTCACCCAAATGCCACCTCTTCAGAGGCCTTCCTTTGCAACCTTCTCGAAGCTTAACTCTTTCCAGGCCCTCTCTATTCCACCAGATCATTTTTTTCAATATCACTTATCATAATTCTTTGGTTTCCCCACTAGAATGCAAACGCCCCAAGGACAGTAACTTCACGTTTACCGTGTTTACTGTCACATGCCTGCAGCCCTTGTTCTTAGTTAAGTGTTCAATAAATATTTGGTGAGTAAATGAATAATGAACATATAATTCACCAAGACTCAGAAGAAACAAGGACTATGCCTTAAGGTATCTGATTCCAGTTCTTCCTGAATGTAGGAGGTGGGTTCAAAACAGAAATCCACAGATAAAGTTTTTAACTTTCAGTTATTAAGCCACTAAGTATACTAGCTTATTACTCAAGTTAATTTTAAATCATCTTAACAGCTGTGGATGATAAGGTTTTGTATTATCTTGTCTTTGCACCAAAGAATTTAAATTTTCAATATTTAACTGGAATCTACTTTAACTTAACACAAGGCAAAGAGGTATATGTTTTTGGTTTTTGGGTTTCTTTTTAATTTTAATTCCTTAACTGGGTTTTAAGAGCCATTTAAACCAAAGCCAGAGGAAAAACCGCTCCTACAAATTCATTTCTAAAGTATTTTAAAAGCTTACCCCATCTAGTTCCAAGAGGGGTTGGAGTGACAAAATCCAGGACCAACACTTTCTTGTTATATTTGGCTGCCTCCTGGAAAATATAATTATTAAAATGAGTTGGAAAGGTTAACATGATAGACTAGAAAATGGGCTTTTAGAAACCCATGCTATTCTTACTAAGCTATAATGCCTAAAACATAGCCAGCTATTAATACGTGGGAATTTCATATACCATGATGATTAGTGCAACTCCAAGACAAAAATTAAACAATACTCGGATAGTCATAAGGGTAGCTTCAAAGAAATGCAAATTAGTTGTAAATATCACAGTCAACTGGAAACCCCAGACTCCTCTTACCTAATTCCTCTCAACCAGTAACCAATTAAGCAATATCTGAGAAATATGCGGCCATTCCTAAGCAACTGTAAGCAGCCAGTAAAGAAGATCTGCTGATAATCTATAACCCTTGATTCAACCTGCATCCTGTAAGATATTTTTTAGAGTACTTTGAAGTTTTATCTAATTCAGTGTCTAGGCAGAACACATTTTCTTCTGAAATTGTCAGATTCTCTAAAATTTTCATGTGAGAAGCCAATGAAAAGACTCATCTCTGTAGTCTCCAAATCTACTTTTGGGAAGGAATGACAACAGCCGGAAGTTCATTGTGCAGAGGAGCCTTCTTTTCCCCAGAGAGTAAGCTGTGTATTGGCAACCAGACCACCAAAGGTTATTTGAAAGGCCTCAGACTATGTGTCCTTCAAAACCAGCATCACTAAGGCAAAATACAATGGAATTCCTCCTGAACCATTTATAGCAAAGCACCACTTGATGCCAGACACTGGCCTACTCCTACTCTGGGCCACCTCATTTGAATCTATCTTTACTGATTCTCCACAAGCTCCATCTTGGAGGAGTATGACCCCCTCATCTTTCACGAGAACCTGTTGGGGAAGGATGACAGGCCCAAGGGCCCCTCACAGGTAGAAAATGTATCTCAATTCAGGGCCAGGAACCTCACCCCCTTAACCTCTCCTATTTATACATCCTCCACTCATCATCTCCAGGCCACAGAGTTCACGGTTGTTCTTTTAGCCCACTTCACGGGAGGCAACCATTTTTAATAAATAAGTTTAAGAAATTCAACTGCTCATCTTTCTACTGGGGAAGATGGGTAGTGAATAAGGAAATCATTAAAGTGAAAATATAGTATTTATATTTAAAGAGTAAGAAATGTATTTATTTAATTTCAAACCATTTCCATACAATAACCTTATTATTTCTGAAAAATCTACCAAACTTGAAATGAAAATGTACCTCAGTACAGGGCCCACTATTTCAAACAAGCAGATCAATTTGGAAAATGATTTACAAAGTGGTCCCTTAATATGTCCTGCCCAAATTAATGTGCAAAATGTCAAAAGAGTGGCTCAAATTCCACAGAGAACCTGGAGAACTCTGTCAGGGATGTGACTCTTCTACCTAGGAGTCAGGCAACACACAAGGAGCCTTGCCTTGGCAGCTGCCAGTCCTCCGGAGCCCCCTCCAATGATGATGAGATCATAGTCATAGGACTCAGATAGATCCTCAGAGCCATTCATCTTCAATAGTCTTTGAAGTCGGCCCTCTTCATAAGCCTAAAAAAGAAAAACAATGGAAGGAGAAACAATTTAACTTAAAAGCATCAATGCCTGAAAAGTTTTGGGCAAAAATCTTTCTTTAAAGAAAAGCAAAAGGAACTTTCAAGGGAAAAATATTTGATTTACATTACAGCACACCAACAGAAATGTTCAACCTTCCCTCAAGTGGTGATCAGTAGCTTGTTTTCTCTTAGGATTGTCCTAATGCCTCTTCACATCACAACATCTACCTAAAAGTGTTCATATAGTACTTTTACATAAGGTCCTGATAGCCCAGTGAAACCAAATTCGGCCTAAATAAGTTTGGTCAGCCCTTTTCCCCACAATTGTTACGCTAGTTTTTAAATTAGGTTTTTAAAAACATTTGTTCTGTACTTTTTTAGTAGAACTATCAATACAACTTGGGAGCCAAGATGACTTTCAAGTCAAAGGTAGAATAATGAGTGGACTGTGGTGTCAGGTTAAGATAGGGGCCTGTAAATAGGAATCAAAACAGATTAGCCAAATATTTTAAGACTTTTCTACATTGTTTAGGTAAGGCATAAAACCCAGGAATTCAGAAAAAAAAATCATTGATATTTGCCTGCAGGAAAAGTTAAATGTAAAAGTCCCTGCTTTTGCAAGACATTTGAAGTAAGCAAAGAAAGGGGAGGTGGCGCTAAATAAACAAGCACGACTCTGTAAAGCTCACTTCTTTAATCTACCTATGCATGAAGCCTCATATATTATATTTAGTATTTTATTTCAATCTACCTGGTATGTAACAGGCTTTATAATATACATGCTAGACATTCAATCTTTAAAAATCATTTCATTCCACTAATTTTTATACATGTCAGTACATTTCATATTGAAACACTGTTTTGATGATAATATTTAGTATTACCTTTTATTAAAACAAAAATCTGTGCTACCATGAGGTAATGACTGCAAAAGTTAACAAGTACAAAAAAAGTGTTTCTAAAAAATCAAGTTTCAACCTTAAAAATCAAAAGGCCCCCAAACTTACCAGCCCAGACTGCACATTTTTCTCCTCCCTACCATCAGACGTAGGGGGCGAAAGGCAGAGCTTAGGGTCGGCAGAAGAGGATGCTGGGAATGTGGAAGGGGATGCAGTAAAAGGTGGAAGAGGCAGAGTACTGGGATTGCCTCTCGGCAGCACAGCAGGTAGTGATGGCTCGGGGACTGCAGGGACAACACCTGGAAGCCAGCAACAGTGGGGACAAGGCACCACCCTGACCGTCTGTACAAAAGGTCTAAAAGGAGAGGCCGGTAAACACAGCCAGTATTCATCAGCTGGCATGATGGCTGAGGCTCCTCCTCCAATATAAGGCACTGTGGGAGGAAAGACAACTGGGTAATAGTAGACATTCAGATCTAAGGATCAGTATAAGAATCAAACAGCACGTGTTACTCCCCAGTTCGTCTCAAAGAACATAAGGCAGACTTGCTGGTAAAAAGAATTAATAAATGCACCTAGATGCTCTTCTGGAAAAATTACTTTTTAAATCTCAGTCTCATTTTATCTGCATGTACTTAATAGAGAACACAACCACTGGCTGACCAGATGAAAACGACCCTTTCTGGTATCCATCTTCCCCTGGCCCTCCCTGCAACATACCTACTAGAACAAAAGAAAATGCATTGTTATGCTAAAATAGAAAGCCACATCCTCCCTCCACCAGTGTTTATAATGTTCTGTACTGAAATTCTGTATCAGCCCTAGGTTCTTATGGTTCAAGCTTAAAATAAAATTATATCAACCAGTGCACAGATTTTACAAAACAAGCTGAGTGAGCCTGAAAAGGTACTTTTCATCTGAAAACTACCATCAGCAAGACAGGTAACTGAAGCATTCAGATGGCCCCAGAAATAAACATGCTGTTTTCAAATTTTAATCCAACTTAAAACTGAAATTGCTGTCATTCAGCTCCAGGTAAGTAGTTTCATACCTGAAATATAAAAAACATATAAGACAGCTCCCCCAGACACTTTAAGACAGGAGCACACAGATGGGGTAAAGGAGAGAAAGAAAAATAACCATTTTCCTCCAAACACAACTGCTATAAATAGTGACTGCTGTCCATAGTAGCTGACAACAAGAGTCTTCAAATTTTTTAGTCTCAAGATCCCTTTACAACCTTGAATTATTTAGGACCCCAAAGAGCTTTGGTTAATAAGGGGCTTATTTATTAATATTTAGTTACTAGGAATTAAAACTAAAAATTTTTTTAGTATTTTAAATATTAAAACATCTAAAATTATTAAAATAGTAAATATCTTAAATATTAAACAAATAATTCGTTAAAGTATTTTTAATTAGTGAGAAGAGTGGCATTTTGTATCTTCATAATTCTCTTCAACGTCTGTCTTAATAAAAGACAGCTTATATCTTTCCTGTGTTCAGTCTGTTCCAATACCGTCATGTGGCTCTGGAAAACCCCATGATAGAGTTGTGAGAGAATTAGAATAAAAATGGCAAATAGCATCTTAGTATTATAAAGATAATTTTAACCTCAAGGACTTCCTGAAGGGGTCTCAGGGTGCCCCAGAGGAAGTTAATGTACCCCTGTACCTCACCTCACATAACTGCCAGGTTTGAGATACTACATATTAGCAGCCCAGTGGCTGTTGGGGAAAATCCCTTTTTTAGGTTACCAATTCTCCCCTTACTAAAGGGGACCTATCTGTGGCTGAAGTCAAGCTGTGAAGTGTTTGCAGGTGGTTCCCTGTACTTCCCTGAAATTCCCTCTTTCCATCAAATCCTGATCCACTACACAGACAGGCTGCATGTTATTTTTATTTAAAATACACATAACCCTTTCTAATGCATTCCTTTAGAATGTTGTTACAAGAACTCCTAAGACCCCAATGTAAGGCCCATATCTTACTTGCCTCCCTAAAGATTCCAACATATTTCTCCTTTTCTTTCTTGCAATTGTTAACCATGTTAGCAGAATGCTCAGCACAGGTGCTCCACCCCAATCCCTTAAGGTCCTTCAAGATTAAGCCAGAAGCCTTTACATGGTAGTGCCTGGGTTGGGTCCTCCTCTAGAGCCTACTGGCATCATCACACAATCCCATCAACTCTTAAGGACAGGAGTCTTGTCTCTCATCCCTGCATCACCAGGGCCAACTTTGCACATATGTGATGTTCAAAAATATTTACAGAATAAAAGACTTGGGTGTTAGTTACTACTCTACTCTGTATACAATAAGCTGGGCTTCAGTTCAGTTTTCTCATCCAGAAAAATAAAATGTGGGGTACACTAAAAAAGTATAAGCAATATAGTGTACTGGGTTAGGTGCTTAGATTTAGTCCAAATTTGAACCTGACTTTGCTGCTGCTATGTGATCATGGGCAAGTTCCTTAAATTCTCCTGCCCAGGTTCCTTGTTTGCAGGGATTGTATAACCTATTCCAGGTGCCAACTCCTGGTTTTCTGCAAAACCTGATTGCTGATGTTGCCAACAGGCTGCAGCATCCACTGGGGCTGTACCTCTAGAGAACTGTGGGTCAGGAAAGAAAAAACACTAAGTGATGGCTTAAATGCTATAGACTTTCTGGAAGAGACTGGGCCCTAGGCCTATGACAGGAGTTGGCAAACTACAGCCTTGCTGGACAGATCCAACCAGCTGGTTATTTTTGTGTTGTTTTTTTAACAGCTTCTCAGCCAAGAATGATTAACATTTTTAAATTATAAAGGGGAGAAAAATCAAGAGCATTACTTTATAATACATAATAATTCTATGAAATTCAAGTTTCAGTATCCATGAATAAAGCTTTATTGGAAAACAGCTACACCCACACATTTCAATATTGTCCATAGCTGCTGTTTTTGCGACAACAGCTCAGTGGATTCGTTCCAATAGGGGCCATATGGCCTACAAAGCTTAAAATACTATGTGGCTTTTTGCAGCAAAGAAATTTGCCAGTGCCTAAGCACAGGGAAATTTTGAGTCAATGCTGACAGATGGTGCCAGGTGGCAAGTACCAAGCAGTAATACTGAGGTGAGTACAAATCAAGGAATCCCCTTCCTGCTTAGGAAGTGGAGATGCTTGCTACACACCAATCTTCCTCCAGGGAGAATCAGGGAAGTTGAGTGTTCATGACCAATTAAGTATCTGGATCTTCAGCTATCATGCACCTAAAATATCTAGGGCCAAGGTAATATTTAGTATTTAATTCTGTATGAAATACTAACAAATTATAAATAAAACAGATTCTACTTCAAAGAGTGTTTCAAGTGCCTCTTCCTGGGGGCCTTCCCTCACCACCTTGAGGTAGTATCTCAGCCTCCTATCTGAACAGTTTTTCTTCAGAGCAATAATCATTAAAAGGAAACATGCTGTCTCCCCTCTGATAGGGGTCCCCCAACATCAAAGTTTGATCCCTAGAACCTGTGAATACATTATCTGTAAAAAGGGCCTTGGAGATGTGATTTAAGGATCTGATGATGGGAGATTTTCCAGGATTGCCCAAGGGGCCCAAATTAATCTCATGTATCCTTCTAAGAGGGAGGCAGAGGCAGACTTCATTACAGAACTAAGTGTGAAGAGAGAACTAAGAAGTTGCACTGTCAGCTTTGAACAGGGAGGAAGAGAGTGTCAATCAAGGAATGCAGGCAACATCCAAAAACTGAGAAAGGCAAGGACTCAGATTCTCCCCTCAAAGCCTCAGCAGGAACCAGCCTTGCTGCTACCCTGCCTTTAGACCACAGAAACAGATTTTGGATATACAACCTCCAGAATAGTAAGATAATAAATGTGTGCGGTTTTAAGCCACTAAACGGTAATTTGTTATAGCATCAATAGGAAACTAAATACACCCATCAAAATATACATTCCAAGCGATGGGCAATTCTTTGTCAGACACTTTTCCCCAGTGCGTAGAGCTGTGTCTGGCACAGTGGGGACTCAAACAGGTGAGTAAATTAACAAAGTGCCAGTTCCTCTCACTTGAAATGGATTCCCTAGAACAAAGGCAGTATGATGAGGAAGTCATGTCCACACTAAAGGAAACTGAATGAACCATGAGAGACATTACCATGAAAGGAGGTGGCAGAATGGACTTTCTGTCATCTAGAAAACAAGGCCCTAACCTGTGTGCTCAAAAAGTGCCACTATGCTAGATGTTTTATATATCCCATTTAACACTCAGAGAAGTCATTCCTTTTCATAAACGACAACAGAGAGGCCCACAGAGTAAGAAACTTGCCCGCGAGTGAAGAATTGGACCCTGGTGTAAATGATTACAAATTTCTTTGTTTTCTCATACCATACCCAATAATTTGTGCTTCAAAGTACTGGTCACATACATTTTCTGATTTTATCCTTACTACAAATTTAAGAGATAGATATTGTTCCCACTTGGCAACAAAAACCTTAAGGTTTACAGGTTCAATAATTTGTCCATAGTCTCTAACCAGAATGTTAAGAGTCAGTGTCTGATCCCAAGTCCTTTGATCAGAAAGTGGTTGTTATACAATAAAGTTCAAGTTAAAAAATTTTTCCCGTAATATTCTCCTAGTTGATTTTATTGAACCCATGAAATTTAAACCATTCTATATTAGTGGGAAAACAGAGACTTTCAGTTTGGTTCACACCTAATCTCTATAACTAAATTACCTATTGGTCAATTCTTTTTTCTTCCAGATGAGCACTTGCTTCTGTTTCCAAGTGATGAGACAACCCAGGTGTCATCATACCCAGTAAAGATAGAAGTAAGTGGTCAACTTAGTTTATGGTTTAACAGTTATAACATTAGAGAAGACCCAAAACACTGCCTTCCCCCTAAAGTGCCATGTTCTCTATTCAAGCTTTCAGTCATCACAGTCTCAAAATACTTCTATTAAGAACACTAGGCATCTAACAGAGCAATCTTGTGATGATGAAATCTTTGAAAAAAGCAGATCTTTTTGTTTTTAAGAGTTATCTTTTCCTCTAACAGTGAATCTCTGGAAAACCCAAGGAACTTGGTTGGTGGAGACATGCTGAAATGAGGATCAGTGAAATCAAGTGACGCTTCCACAATCATTAAATCAAAGGGTGGTAGTCACGGGAGGGTTAGCATTCCTTCATACAAAAAAGGGGGAAGATGATTACTTTAGAAAATAATTGGCAAAACTTCTGTTTTTTGCTAAAAACCACTATTACTGAAGAACCTTCTGCATGCACACACACACATACACACACAATCTCTCTCCTCTCGATCTGGACGTCATTTATTTAAGTCTTCGGACTTCTGTTCCCAGTGCCAACACCAGACTAAGTAGGAAATTTTATTATGACTGTCAGCGAAACAGACATTTATCCACCTGTCAAATAATGTTTAATGGCAAAATCCACCACTACCAAAGATAAGTTCCTGGGAAGATGAAGAAAAGCAGCTTATAGGTATGCTCACTGTTCTGTCAAAAGCTGTCTTAAAGACCCAAATTTTTGGTAGTCATCTCCAAATAAGGTAATTTACATTTTCAAAACAATTGCAATAAAAAGTCAAGTCTTTATGACTTTATATCACATGAAGAACATCTGCATAAATTAATCATGTGTTTCAGTTAAACAGGGACAGTTTCCAGGCATTTAAAGCCTTATGAAGAAATGCAAAACTGAACTGGGAACATTCAAGGCTGTTACATAATGAAACATCACTGACTCTGAAGGACACTCTGTGTACTAGCAGAAATTACAAAAGTATTCTGAAACTAGGGACCAGAGAAGATATTAACCAAGTAGATAAAGACTGTAACTGGATGTTAAAAGATTCTGTGCTTGAAATTATCTGACAAAAATATTTCCTACCTCTGAGGATATTAATAGGTGAGGTCATTCAATTTTTTTCCCAGTTTAACATTCAAACGTAATAGTTTTCCCAAAAAAACAAGTTTTCTGGTGCCATAATTTCTCACAATCCTATGAATCTGGCTTCCATATTGCCCTGCCTAGACTACCTTTCAAATCTTTGACCAATTCCTCCTCACCCTTCAGCTTAGTTGATGCCTTATCTACTCCAGTAGAGCTACTCTGTTTTGTCGAGTCCAATCACAGGATAAATTATTTATGATATGGACACTCATTAATCTTACTGAGTCCTCTTCGCACCGAAGTGTGGCATCTTTCTTTTTTACAATATTAACAGTGCATATTCACTGCCCTACAGATAAGTCTTTCTTGCCTACTTTTTTCACCCACTCACCCACTTGTCCCCCAACCTGGTTAGAAGCCCCATCTGGGATTCCTCTGGCTCCATGAAACACAAAAAGCAATGCAGTATCACATAGCATAGTAACTGATTTTATTGAGAACTATTAAATACCTTTAAATTTATAAATTTAAGACCTGATTTTTATTAGAGGGCATTCAAAAAGATTTCCCCATGAACATGCCAGTGAATTTTTTTTTAATAGCAAAATATCAGGGCAACATAACAAGAAAAATACACTACACAGTAAAACAACTTCTGATGTTCTAGAAAATACCTTTTCACTTTACAAGATACAGTAAGTGCTTCTATTTGGATTTTACTCTCCATTTTGAGATACTTCTTAAAAGCCACAAAATGCATCCTATACTAACACAAAACTTTAGTATGAGTTTGTAATCATAGCCTCTGATATTTCAAAAGTCGCCACAATATTTTTCCAGTCCTGTAAACTCAAAGATATAATTCCTTGCTTCCTGCCATGGTAACTGGGATCACTTCCCTCACCCATTTGGCTAATATTAATTGGCTCTAATATTGGCAGCCTGTCTTGGTCAAGCCTTATTCTTGCAAATCCATCCCTTATAATGAAAGAAACATAAAATATATTCTCCACAGTACGAGAAAAAGAGTTTGGATCAATCACAAACTCAAAATAGGACACGGGAGTATCAGGATACTTTCGAAAGTACGTTTGCAACAATCCCAAGATTCTTTCTACTTCTTTTTCTGTTGCCTCATGATTACTATTCAGGTCCAACTTTCTCAGTTTTTTAGGCATATCTCCATTTTCTTCTATTTTGTGAACTTTTTTCTGGTTTTCAAGTCGGGGCTTTGGTGTAGAAGACTCCAGCTTGAATGAACCAAAAATAAAGTGGAATGTTTCCGCTTGCAATATCCAGCATGTTGCTTCCTTTTGTACTGTCTCCCAGAAGGAAAGAGCGATATCATCATCACAAGCACTCAACTCTTTATGTCCATCATCTTCCATCCAGTTTAGACCCACGAATATAAACAGAAAGTCACAAAATGCTACTTGATTAAAAAAGCTCATGTCACAGTTTAGCTGCTTTGCCTTCTCTTTACCCAAATCAGAAGCCAAAACAAGAAACTGGGCATCAAGGGCTGCTTCCCTTGTTCGGCTCACTTCATCAAACAGAATGTTGGCTTCTTCAAGAGCCTGGGTCAACGTGTCGCTCGCAGCGTTCATTATATCTTCACGGTTCTGCTGGACGTTATAGATGAGCTGCCGGTACTGCCGGCGGATTATCCGGCACTTCTCCTCGTCGTCCACAAGCCCCAGGAGGCTGGGGGTTATTATGTCGGCCTCCCTGCAGCTGAGGTCGTCAGAGCTGCAGTCCGAGATGTCATCAGCCCCCTCCGCCACTTTCTTCATCCCTTCTTCCTCCTCTACCGCCTGCTTCACTGAGCGCACGCTGCGGGGGATGGTCACCACTCGCCCGCGTTCTCCCTCCACGCCTCCCCTCAGGGAATCCTTTTCATCCGACATGTCAGCGACGGGCGCTCAAGGGAACTAGGATGAAGTGAAGGCCTTCACGTTTATGACGACGTTTCCTCAGAGGCGGAAGTAGAGGGGTCGTCAGAACGGGGGCACGTCCGCCCCTGCGCACTGGAGCCGCCCGAGGCCCCGCCCACCCCAGCGGCCGCGGCGGAGCTGCCCGAGTCACGCATAAACCTGCGGAGCGCCCGCAGAAGCGGCCCGACCCACGCGCGAAGACAGGGTCACTGATGACTCATATTCGCGTTTACCGACGATGTCACCTAGCTTTCAAGAACACTGGGGGAGGGGGGAGGAAGGCTACTAAAGGTCTCGCGCTTTTAAACATCTGTTGTCTGTAGTTGGGTCGACCGGTTTTTAGTTCTCTGATTAAAAGGTGAGGTCTTTGGTTTTTTGTTTTTGAGAACTAAATTTGCCTAGATTATAAACAACCTGTAAGGCCAGGGATCTTGACACGCAAAACCTCCACTACCAATAGGCTGACCTCAGGGCTCACTTGTAAAGTGGTTGTTTGGAACTCATTGTTCATTATACAAATGTAAATTGAGTTAATTACCTATCCGGGCTGTGAAAAGCCAAATCCCCTCCAACCTACCCCATGGGGTGGGGCGGCCCGCAAACGTCTGTGCCAGGGGAAGCTCCCAGGAGAGCTCTGGGGGGTGCACAGTGCGGGGGAGACCTCATCACACAACAAATCTGTGGTTCTCCAAAGGTGTTAGAAAAAGCGGGTACGGTCTCCCCAAAAGAGCTGTTTACTTGGAAGCTACTAAAGGCCACAGACTCTGAATGGATAGTAAACATGAACCCTGAAAAGTGAGCAAAACTATGACGATTTTAAACACAATAAGGATAGGAAAGCAGTAATCTACTAACTAGGGCGGAAAATGCACCCACTAGTTCAGTGGGAATTCAAGTTGGAGATGGCTCAACTCCTCAGTCACACCAGTAGCAAAGTATACATAACAATGGGAAGAAATACATCTTTTTAAAGAGAAAGTGTACTCAGCAACCCACAAAATAGAAGGTTTTGACAATTTCAGTAGATGCCCTTTTAACAGAGAGGGAGAAAGGAGATGGAGACATCCCCTGAACCACACCACACAGTACCTGTCGACCTGAGTTTCAAGGTACCCGGAATTAACTCTACCTTCCTTCCTGTACATCTAGACTGGTTCACTTTTCTTTGACATTAACAGAAAGTTCCTGGCAAATGCACAAATAGCAAAACCTAGTAAAAGTTACTCCAAAGTAATTTATATTACCATTTGTCCACCATTATTTTAAGTAGGGGCAATTCAGGAAGAAACATGCATTTTTTCAGAAACACCGTGCATTATGGTTTTGTATGTACATATATTATCCTGCTTGATTGGACTGTTAGCTTCTCTAAACTTGGTTTTAAATCTTCCATGCAAACCCATTCTCACATGGATGCAATTGAGTATGTTTGAATGTACAAATGTAGATGAAAAACTTTGTTCAGCATCTACTGCAAGTTATCTAACAGCAAAAGATTAATTTCATAGATTAGTGGAAGAAACAGATCCTACACATTTTATGTAGAAGTTCACTCCTTTTCAGAAAGTCGGTCTTTTCTCTTAACGAAAAACAGGAGAAAAACAAAGTTGGGACACAGAGTCATCATCAAAGGGCCGTATTTTGCCCCCAAGTCTTAGATGAATATACATAGTTAATTCCAAGTCCCAAATCCAAAAAGTTAGTTTTCATAGTTAATCATACTCTTGGGAGCCTCACCTTCCCAACCCTACAGTGCCTGTTTTCTCTGGGCTCAGAGAAGGTTAAACAGGCTAACACTAATTTGCTCCATACAGTCTTTCATCTTAAGAATTTCAAAAGGCTTTAGAAAAATTAATTAATTAATTATCCTAACTGACCTTACAGTATTACTAATACCTTTTACAGAGATTTCTCAGGAATCAACAGGCCAGAGAACTTGCTTGGAGCAACATAACACATCAAAACAGGCATCATACTATTAGGATGGAATTTTCAGTGCTGAATTCAACCTACCCTAGACCCTTGTCCGAGAACCTTAGAAGCATGTAACTTGAGCAACCTCACAAAGTCATACTAGCATTGTATTCTGCTTTTTAAATCTGTCTTGAGAGCACAAGGTTTAGATGTCACTACAAAGAATCTCAAGTCTAATGATTTTCCCTACTCATTTAAGAATGAGATTTCTACACTTGTGAATCTTTAAATCACTAAACAGTGATATTTCTAACATAAGGTCCAATTACTAGTAATAATTATGTAAGTGCAGCTTAAAAAGGAACCAGCAATACATATTTTCAGTTATACTGGTATGCTTCCATCTGACTTCTAACAGAAAGCAGAAGTGCAGTAGTACTTCAGAGAAATCACTCAAGTCTACCTTCTTTACTCAGTAAAGACTAGTTCAGGCATCCATGACATATAGCTTGGCCTCTAAGTTGATTCAGTTCTCCTCTTCCCCTGTCCCTTTCAGAACTGCTGCTAAGGGTTCCTTACAGCTCTGCATTTCCTTTCTTGTTTTCTCCAGTTTTGTCTTCTGTATTACTTTCCAGTCCCTTTGCTAGGACTTCAGAGTCATTCACTCCCAGCACTCAGCCCTCTCCCAGACCTCCCCTCCTCAGTGCTAAACACAAACATGATGCGGTGGACATCAGAGGTTACAGGTCTCCCTATAGCCAAATAAAACAAGACTTACACAGCGTCCCCTTATCTCACTGGGGGTTTTATTGCAGGATTAATCTATAACAAATAGATGTTTAAGAGACCTCTGAACCAAAGCTGGGAACCAGTCAGGCTGGAGCTCCGTACTCTTAACATTATCGTGTTATCTGCTACCTCCCCTAAACTTTTCTGTTGCTTCCTTACACAGTACTTTCCCCTCATCCCACCAGGCTACCTATTTAATACTGAGCCAGGAAGAAACATAGTAAAAGCCCTACTTTAATTTGTCACAGTAGCAGGATGTTAGGTATATTTTCTCTCTTCTCTTAATTTCTTCTAAGGTTATGTTTGTGTGTGTGTGTGTTTTTGCTTTGTTTGGCTTTTTGGTATAAAGGTAATCTTTGCTATGATCAAGGCAGATATCTATGTTTTCTAAATGACAGTGGACAGTGGAAGGAGGCAAGCTTGGATTCCAATCTTGACTTTTTAGCTATTAGTGTTATCTTAGGTAGGTTGCTCAACCTCTCGACCTCAATTTCCTCATTTGTAAGATGGAAATACTGCTACTTACAAAGTTACTCTCTAAGTATTGAATGAGAATGATGCAAGAGATTCAACAATATTTTGAACTACTGAACAAATAATTTATAAATCTTAAATTATCTCAAAAATAGCAAATGTTTAATAAACATTAGATACTAAGTAGAAAAAAAATGTATACAAAACAGTAACTTCACTCCTGGATGTTGTTTTAGGAACAGAGAAATACTATAAAGGTTAAATCCTTAAGGAGGAGTACAGGAATATATCCCAGTATAACAAATACCAGTGAAAAGAACTTTTCCATATAATCAAACTTTAAAACCTATACTTATGTTCAATAACAAGTGTATATAGTACTTTGAAGGGTAAACCTCTCTACTAGATATACTAAAGCAGATCCATGAACAATTTGAGGTTCTAGGCACAATTATTTAGGCATATTTTTCTCATGAATGGCTCCCTGGATTTCAGCACATTCTTTTAAAAACCCAGTATCCAAAAGATGATTTAAATTAACTATTCTATTCAAGTAAGCTTGCCTCATTGTTAGTGAAGTGAAAGAAATCAACAGTGAAGTCCCACAAAATAATTTGGACCCATGCACTGAAATACTTTTAGAGTATATAAATTTCCACCCTTGCTGTGTGGTCAAAGTCATATGCTTAACTGACACTTCAGGAAACCCAGTGCTGGCTGACTTGCCAAGTCTCAAGAATGAACAGAAACAAGATGAGTGAAATAAGGAGAACAAAACCTTTCCAGGTTATAAGAGCAACTATCAACTCCCCTGGGATACCTCAGAAGTCAGCAATGACCAAGAAGATCACCTTGATAGACTAGGGGTAGGAAAGCATTAGGTCTGTGGCTTTTGAAGGAGTCAGCCTTGAAGGGACTCAGCTCTGGAAGCTAAGGTTCAAATCAAAACCAGTGCTTTATTAATTTCTACTTACTTTCTTCAGGGTTTCGGAAACCCTGATATCTACTGGATATTTTCTCTACCATATGGAGTGGTATGTGACTCTTTGTAAAAAAATCACATGCAAACATTTGTTGACAAATGTATTTTAAATATATACATTGCCCTTCAGACTTCTGTTAGAGACAACATAGACAGTGCCTAGCCCAGTAGGGAGAAAACAGGTGCTCAATGTAACAGTAGCTAAATAGATGTAACGTGACTTTCTTCTCAACTGACCTGGACACACCTCCATAACTGCTAAGGGTACACAATGCTGCTGTCATACAGCTGTTTAAAATTCTGAACTGCTTTATATGCTGTCTAGAATCTCTCCTGAAAACACTGGTCTCTGATAGACAGTACATCTTCACAAAATCAGATACTTTGGAGCTAAATCCCTCATTTAAGTTTGAGAGTCTTTTCTGGCCCTACCATCAATCCATTCATTCAACAAATATTATCGAATGCATGCTAGCTGTTAAAAAAAAAAAACAAGGAAGATACAAAAATAAATCTGTTGATCCTAAAGAAACATACAATTTGGTGGGCACAGGGGAATGCAGATCCACTCAGCAAGCATGTAATGAATGAACACTAACTGGCCAGAGCAATGCTAGGAACATCAAGATTTGCGTGGGCTCAGCCCTGAGTCATGAGCACACAATCACGCTAGGGAGACGCAGGCATGTATCCCAATAGCAATAACCCGAAGTCAAGGGCCGGAAGTGTGAGTTATACAGACAGGCCTGGGTTCCATTCCTGGCTCTGTAATCTGGTCTGGGCATGCTCCTTAAATCCTCAGGGCCTCCATATTCTCATCTGTAAACTGGATAATACCACCTCTTTCACAGGACTATTGTGAGGATTTAATCAACTAGGTTACAGCACTTAGATTCTGACACATAGTAGACATTCAATAAATGGTAGCTACTATTGTAGGTATGTTCACATAAATATTTGCTGAGTTCTAATAGAGACCTGGGATCATAGGCACAAAGGCCACTTCTGATATGTAAGCCAAAGATGATTGTTGGCAGTATTCCTTTTTCCAGAGCTAAGGATTTGTAGGAGTACTGCTGTAGCACCAAGGGAAAGAATGGCCAGCTCTGGTCATGTACTCTAAAACAGGTAAGCAGTTGAGCAGAAGAGTACTCCAGAACTAAAATAAAGAATAGAATGGAGGGAAATTTTACAGACAATCGCTGCAACAGTATTCCCAGAGCTTCCAGTAGATAGGTAAGAAGCAGATCTGGAGATAACCATAATAGCAGTTTGGGGTCAGACCCTGAGAACAAAGACTACCAAGCTAAGGAATATGCCCTTTATCCTGGGGGCTGACTTGGAGGCAGCAAAGCAGCAAACTCTGGCAGGTTGGACTGGAAAGGGAGGGAGATCCAAAGTGAGAGGCCAGTTAGAGATTGCTGAATGGCTCAGGCAAGACGCAATGCGCATCTGAAGCCCTAGGCACATAATGTGGGAAACAGGCCCTGCCAAGTGAGCAGAAAGGCCTGGTAATGGGAAATCCGAAGCCTGCACCTCCAGATACGTGGCAAAAGAGAGGTTGTGCTGTCACTTGGTTAAAGTGGTAGGATGCACTGGGTCGCAACTCGGGTTCACAAGTAGTAAAAAGTTTACTATCTAGTCAGCACCAGATAAATTTATCTGCAATTCTAACATCTATGCCTTTTAAAGCTTGCTAGTCCTCACTCCTTACACCTTAGATAAACCAGAGCTTGTTCACTTCCCCATCTTCAAAGCAGTCCTTTAATTCTCCTCAGGCCTCAACCTTAACAAGCCTAAAGCAGAGGGACTTACTCATCTTCCCATTAAGGGATTATCTAACAAAAGAATCCAAAGAAATCCAAGTTTTCTATCAGCTCTGGTAGCATATTAAGAAAGAAAAGGGATGGCTGAAGAGTTATTAAATTACACTCACTTCCTGATGACTTTTCAGTTAAGAGGCTGGCTTCTGGTAACTTTACAAGTTAGGCAGGAAAGTTAGGACCTGCCTTTGTTTCAGTGTCTACCCCCACGCCCACCTCTCCCAGGCTAGAACAGGGGGCCCCCAAGCCTGACTACAACAGGGTCACACCTCAGCTCCTCCCACATCATCTCCAGAACTTACTCACGCCCTGCTTTGTGTCTGTCATCTCTCTTATTATCACCTTGAAGAAGTTAAGCCCTATGTTGCCAGTTTTATCTCCCAACACCATTATCTCAAAATTACTAAAGTTTTAACTACATCCAGCACCTCAGTATTTCCTTCCATAAGCAAATTTTCATTCACTTTGCTTTTCCTCTCAGCACAGGCACTTACACAAGTGGTTTCAAAACTCTGGAATCATGGAGACACTGACTTATTTATATGCAAGAAAAGTTCCCTATAAGAATACTTGCAATATTATCCTTAAGAACTAAAATGTTTATGAAAGCCAGATGTCTCTGAGCAAATAGGAACTCTAGTCATAGTTCTTTGAATTTAATAGCTCCCTAGTTCCAATTTCACACATGGACACAAGCCCTGGCTACAGACAGTGTATTTTCTTATTTTTCTATTTAGGTATAAAATAGTACTTGCCTGTTGAGTTACCATTTGCTACCTTCTAACTAACATTTTTTGGGTATTAAAGAGGTAGTCCTTTGTTGGATTTCCCCCAATTCTAATTACTTAGCAGTTGATCTTGGCCAAACTACCTAATATATTAAAGTAAGTCTCAAGCATGATAATTATCATAAGAATTACCTGAGGGTGCTTGCTTAAAATAAATTTAAAAAGGCAAATCCCAGTGCCTTGCAGAGGCTTCACTTAACCAGACCTCAGGTAAAGCCCAGGTATTCAAGCTTAACAAGCACTCCAGGGAATTCTATGCAGGTGGCGTGCAGACTACAACTTCTTGAAACCCTTCTTGAATGCCTTCAACCATCCTATAGGTATCACCTAAGCGCATCAGTCCAGCGGGGTCCTCGCCCCTTGCCTTCTGTAGTACACCAGGAGGGCAAGGCACATTTTGTTGCTACTTCTATTGTTTACTAAGGGCAAAGAATGACAAAAGAAACAATATTAAGAGGAAAATGGAAGAGCAGACATTTTAGAGTACCCTCCCCATTATGTGTTGCAATTGAGGTATGAAATCTTTACAGGTGTGAACTTCAGGATTCTAACAGTAATCCTGTAAAGCACTCAAATTTTTCCACTATATAAATGCCTTTCTCCATTCACACCCCATATTTCCTAAAGATTTTCAGAACCCACCATCTACCCCAAATGTGGGCAACAATTGGCTAGCTACTCACAAACGTTTCAAACCAGTAGCCCTCACCTTATTGTGTCTCTTCTTCCATTTCTCAGTACTCACTAAACACCAAAAATAAATCAGATGATAGTGTGGTTAAGTTTACTGTAAAGAGGTGCGTGAAATGATTTTTTAAATTTAATTATGATTTGGTGGTATGCTTTTCATTCATGACATTGCATCTCACTGAATGGCTGAAATTGGCTTGAAACAACTGTCAATTGAAAACAACTATCAATAAAGTTGAGGTAGAGCACAGACACTGGACAACCATCACAATTAATTTTTCCTACCTATGATGAAACGGAAAGATATAAAACAGTATAGTAAGTAAAACAGGAGGGACACCATCTTAAGGCTAAGATTCCATTTTAAAAAACAGGGAGTTAGGAGATAAACGATTCCTAGCATATAGTACTAGCCAATGACCAACCGTATCTTAAGGCAGGCCAAGCAGACTTAAAGGGTATGTTTCCACTTGAGGTTAACCATTAAAAGAACAGGATCAATAAATTCCTTGTGTCAAGTTTATCTTACATAATATTTAGAGGACTGACTATATGGATGATGTCTCTCACCCAGACAGACATCATGAGACCATAAATCAAGCCTACACCCCCTGACCCTTTGCTCCATTACTGAAATCCTCAGAAGACAGTATCCCAAACCCTGAATCTCAAAGCTTTAAGCATGCCTCCTGAGGCTGCCCACACTCCCCTTTGTGTGTGTACTTTGCCTTAAATAAAGCCTACTTGCTACCCAACTTACTGCATTTTGTCTCTACGCTCTTGCAGATGGTAGGGGCTTAGTTCCCATGCTGTGCAGATTCTTTGTAACTTCACTATTTCACTCAATTGTCTAGACTTAAGTACAAGTTGTCACTCTCTCTACTTCGGACTAGTAGGGAAGGGCTACTAAGATCTGATTTGGGCTTGTAATTTCCTGTCAACTGAGTTCCCCGGACAGGACTGCATCTGTAAGATCATGCTCTTTAGTAGCTTGCCCAAAATTGTTTTGAGCAAGTTCTGAGAACATAATCTCACTCCATTCAGTGCTCTTGGCTCCCGCAAATCCTAGGATGGCAGGGACTTAGTTCCCACATTGCACAGATTCAGGTGAACACTGGATGCTAGGTGACCCCGGAGTTAGCAAGGGATTTGCCCTAGGAACTTCCCTTTCCTCCCTCTGTTCTTCCTTGCTCTCTGCTGCCTATTACTCTTGCTTTAATCAATTCCTTCCTTACCTACACTAGGTCTGACCTGTTTGCGAATTCTTCCTCTATCAGTCAAGAACCCTCATGCGTCCAGGTTGAAGGTTTCACCTAGTGCACAGTAGAGACCTCCAGAGATGCAGCAGCCAGACAACAAAGTGGGTCCAGAGCTTATAAAAAGTGATTCTTTTTATACCTATTTCTGTTAAAAACAGGTCCATCTGGAAGACAAGTAATGACTCTATACCATCTTACTACACTGATAGACAGTGACTACAATGGGGTATGCGGTGGGGACTTGATAATGGGGGGAATCTAATAACCACAATGTTGCTCATGTAATTGTATATTAATGATACCAAAATTAAAATTTATATAGGTCAAATGCCTATATAACTTTTAATGTTATATTAAATGCAGATTTATGACACAAAGAAATTAGATCAATCAGACAGGAAAGAATATTAATAGACCTTGGTCTCACTATTCTTGCAAAACGAAAGGTCTGAGTAACACGTTATATTTAAAACCAAGCTAAAAAGCCTTTCTGTCTTCTTTAATTACTTCCCATTAACTGCTTGTCTTTGAAGCCTATCTCCATTTCCTATACTCATTCTTCAAAAAGGTAAGTAAGATTATTTTAAAATAGTAAAGAAAAATGCAAATTAATATCCTTCCTATTGGTGTACGTATATAAATAGTTTTTTACATTTAACTGAGCCCTCATATTTGCTTCTAAAAGGGCAACTGTCAAGTTTGAGTTCCATTTCTTAAAAATTTGAGATACAAGTAGACAAAGACAAAAGGATAATGAGCAAAAATTAAATATGTGTCCAGGTGAAGGGATTGTAAGGTTTTCTAACCTGGTACCCAACCACACCCGGTGGAGGGCATCCCGTGTTGCTATCCCCTTAAACACCCACCCAGCCTGCAGGCAGCCTGTCAGTACCACAGGCCTGGCCTAGGGGAGGACCCATGGGAGTATGCCACCATGTTTACCGTCATCTTTTCCCTCCACCAGTTGTTAACTCTGGGCCAGAAGAGGGCGAGCCACCTGAAGGGAAATGCACTCACCTCACTCCAGGAGTGCCCTGTTTGCCCTCCCCTGAGCCCGGGGTTTCTGGGCTTCCCTCCCAGAGAATTACAGAGGATGATAGGGACCAAAGCAGATAAGCATTTCCCCATCCCTTTTTCTCTGTATTTCTCTAAACAACTCATTTTCGGCACCTACAATGCTGCTAAAAAATTTTAAGTTATTTGGATTTATGGGCGGGAAAAAGGATGGGAAAATAGGATGAAAAGGACACTTTTAGAAATGTATTTTAAAATCTGAAAAGTTACACATTCTCTTCCAAGTTTCCCCAGTTCTGAAATTTACCATCTCACCAACTTCCATTAACACGTGAGCTGTGGGTCTGCCACTTTCGGACACAAGCCCCGTGTGAGGTCGTTCGCACCCAGCCTGGCCGGGAAAGGAGGGCTGCGACCACGGTGGGGGCCACGAGTCACTCGCCGTTCGGCGGGTGAAGGAAACGCTGTCTCCTACCTACCTTCAGGGTCGAGCCATGGCCGCCTATGTTCCTCCGCTTCACCAACACAACGGGGACGTCGGTTTCCGAGGTCAGTTCGGACCGCGCTCCCTCGAGGGCCCCCCCGTCCTCTGGAACAGAAGCAGAGGGAGCGGATCAGCGGCCCCCGGCCGCGGCGGGAAGTGCGCGGCGGGGCGGGGCTTCCGCGTCCCCGGGCGCTCGGGCTCCACGCCCCGCCCGTCCGCAGTGCCGCCGGCGCGCTGCGGGACCGAGGCCCGCGGACCGCCGACCCGGGGCCCGCACGCCGGCTCGCGGGCTGGAAACCCCAAGCCGGAGCTAGCTACGCCGGGCACACTCAAAGCACAGGAAGTCTCGCTAAATTAGACGCCCTACTTACCCGGTTACCCGGAATTCAGAAAAGCCTCAAAAAAGGAAGCTTAAGGCTAATTATCTCAGCTTTAGTAAAACACCTCCCAGTTGAATCTTCCTCTGAACTTTGCATCTATGTAGAACGCCAAAATCCAACTTCCAGTGTTTCTAATCTGAAACCATGGAGCAAAACTTGAAACACTGCCCACTTAAGGTGCTCTTATTTAAGAACGTGGAACAACACAGCAGCAGGCCACATGACCCACTGGGAGCTAGCTAATGGCCTAATTTTACAAAGGGTGAACCCAGGTGGAGAATGAGTCAGTGATATTATTAAAAATAGACTGCAGTACACTGCCATCAGGCCCATTCATGAGACAAAAACCACACCACTCAGAAGCATAGTTGTTTGATAATAACAGCAGCTAACATCTACAGGGCTTTGCACATACTAATACTTCATCTTCAAAGTTACCCTTTGGATAAAGGTCCTATCAGGTCCATTTCACAGATAGGACCACTGAGGCACTGCAAAGCTAAACTGCCCAAGTTCAAGCAGATAGTCAACAGCGGCGCCAGGATTCAAACCCAAGCAGTGTAGTGCAAGCTTTTAACTGCTACCCTGTACTGCCTGAAATCTTGAGATAAACCTGGGTTCCACTCTTAGGGGGGGGGTCCCATTAATAGCCTGGGGCAAGTCTCAGGATTCTGAGCCTTGGTTTCCCCAACTGTAAACATTTTGATACATACGATCTGTCTACCTCTGAGGATTTCTAAGGATTAAATGGTGTGAAAATTAGTTGTAAGGCATCCTTAACTCATTACATTCTCTGCCTGTGGAGGATCTATCGATCTGCTCATCACATTGTCCACATTTCAGTACTCGTGCAAAAAGAAATAACACACACCCATTTTCTCAGGTATCTCTGCACACCGCCTCTACAAAGAGGAAGAGGATGGAAACCACCGGCCGACAGGGGGCCGGTCTCGCCTACCAAACGCTATGCTTTCACTGACCCGAGCGAGACACAATGAAAGCAGCCGAGCAGCTCACCCGCCTCAGGAAAGCTTCACCCCACTCACCCTCGCCTTAAAACATCTCCGCTTTCCCGGGCCTCCCGGCGCACCCGCCCGGCGGATGCTCCGACCCCAGCGACCCACAGCCTCACGGCCCGGGGCTCCTGCGCCCCCACGCTTACGTGAAGGCGAGCTCCAGGCCGCCGGCCGCCGGGCCGCGCCACCGCCTCGCGCTCCGGTGCACCTCGGACTGAGGCCTCAGGGAAAGGGCTGCCGGCTCCCAGCGGCCACGGAAGCCACGCCCTCCCGCGAGCAGGGCGGGCAGAAGGCCAGAGTCAGAATGACAAAGCAGAAACCCGCTCCCGTGCAGCCCTGGCAGCCGCGCCAATGGGCTTAGCTAAGCGGGATCTCCTCATTGGGTGACACCACATCGTCTTCCGGCTGACAGCGCCCCCAACCCAAAAAATTAACAAGAACAATTATAGGAATGTTTGGGCTCAAAATAGAAGTGTGTATTAACTGAAGAAAACCGGACTGCGCCCTAAAGGCGGTGACTCCAGAACTCTGCTGCCCATTATAATCATCGGAGGATCTTTAAAGATACTGACGCTGGGCTCCCACCCCACACCCCCCCCAAAACATTTTGCTGTCATCCGTATCTGATGCCACCTGGGCATCTAAGTTTTTTTAAACTCCCTGGGTGATTTGAGGGAATGGCAAAGTTTGGGACCCACTGCCCCAAGGTAATGGGATTAGTCAGTCTGGCAATTCCCTGAAGGAAACAAATCAGGCTTTCCAAAGAAACATCAGTCCATCCTGACTAACCCTGAAAAGAAGTGACAAATTCTCACCAACCCAAAAACTTCCCCTTTTAGTACTTCCTTTTTAACCCCCTCAGGTGTTGGTTTGCATGTTTAAGGAAAACTGAGAGTTTATTGAACGCCAGCCGCTCCAAGCCACCTGACGCTGCCCAGGTGAGCCATGCTCTCATGCTTCCCTGCTCCTACTCATATTCTTACTCAGCACCTGGCACTAGCAGCAGGTAGCTAAGATTATTTGCTGACTAAATGAATAAATAAATCTCCCGCTTCTCTGTATGGATACTGCCAACCTAAAGCACACTTGGGTGAAAGGGTTGCTGGTTTCTTAAGGTTGTGAGAAGTCACCCGTTCTCTGAACTGGCAAGCAACCACAATTTGCTCCCTGCAGCCCATTCCAAAGGGCAAGGTAGAGGCTTGGTATATAGCTTCTCAGCTTCTGAATGCACACCCACGCGGCACACACTGAACTGACACTCTCCCTGCATGGTGGTTTTACATGGCTGTGTGCCTCAGCTGATTCTGGCATCCTTAGAATCAAGGATGGGTCTAGCACATAGGTGTTTGGGAAACAATAAGATTTAAAGAGCAAAGGGTGGAAAATATGAGGGAAAGAAAGCTGGGACTAATGAAGAAACTGAACATTTATTCCTGGCTGCGGTGCCAAACTCTGTATTAACCATTTTATATGCTTGAGGTCATTTATCTACACAATAACAACCTATGAACCAGGGTCATAAACTCCTCATTCATAAAATATAAACTACAGCTTACTTTAGAAGTATGTTTTAGGATAAAGAGGAACTTTAAAATCATTTAACTTGAAATAATATACTAAAGCCAAGTGATAAGAATGATTGATTTCTTCGAGCCTTGTTATGATAGGTCAGTGTTATGTGAGAATTAATAAAGGGACACATCACTGACACAGCAGTTGGGAGGCATGAAGGAGGAGCTCTCATACACCCTCACTCCTCAATCACAGAAGAGACAAACATCTGGCAAGTCCATACTCTTTCAGCTACACTTCACTACCCAGCAGGAGGAAGGAAGATTTCTGCTTCCTCCAGCAACAACCCAGCCAATGGCAGACCATCCCAACTCTGCCAATGGGAAGCCATGATGCAAAGGGCTGATGGGCTGCTTTGGGGACACAGGTTTGTAGTCTTGACTTTAAAGTGAAATAACTTAATTACTGTGTTTTCTCCAGTGATGTTTTGCTGCTTAATGAGGGTACAAAATACGTGAACAGCTAGGTTTAACAAAGGAGGGTCTTGCCAAGTCAGTATGATTTTTTGGACTTCATCTTGAGGGTCCTGGAGAGCAGAGAAGCCTGGGGTATCAGAAAGGTTGTTCTAGCTCAGTGTGGTACATGAGGGTGTGTGAGAGGCTTATTGTAGTGGTAAAAGTAGACTTTGTGCTTAAAACAATAGACGTTTTGCTTAAAACAGCCCGCCCAACCAGGCACTTCCCTCTAGAAAAGAGCTCCTCTCCTTTGTTCTCTGGACTTTGATGATTTTGCCAAAACTTGCTTGTTCCCAATTGCAATTCTCTGCTGTTCCCAAATAAACCCATTTTTGCTGGTAAAATAACTGTCTGTTTTTAAGATTAACAGTTACCATAGCATTTTCTAAGAGAGTACTGGAAAAGGCTGGATGAGGCATTTTATTTACATTGTTGTTGTTAAGTGAGCAAATGATAGTACAAATTCCTAGCGTACCTCGACATATTTTTCAAGATATTTTTTTAAATCACCATTTTAAAAAACCTTCACTTTCTTTCAAACACTTTCTTGCTGCAGGTAAGGGCCTAGATGCCTTACCCTTGTCACAAAGTATGAAGAGTCCTTAGTTTTATTTAGTTCCTTGTTAATGGAAGAAGTGCCTCATCTCCCACCATTTCTCCTCATGCAGCATTTGTTCTGGTCACACATCTTGCATCTTTTAACTGGGCTCCTAATATTCCCTCCATGTTATCTTCCTTCCATAAGGGCCTACTTTTTCAAAGCTCATCTGAAATGTCACCTCCTCTGGGAAGGATTCCCTGATTCCTATCCAGAGTTCACTGTTCCTTCCTTCTTCTGTGTCATTTAGGTCATTTAGTACTTAAAAGTACCTAAAAATTACAAATACCTAAAAATAATTACCAATCATCTAAATCTAATAGAGCTTTGGGAAAGTAAACCCTTATTTATCTTGTTTGCCCAGAATCTGCTATCTATATTAAGTACTCATAAAATGGTAGAAAAGACCCCCTATGTTTCCGGCATCTATGCACACTATAAACAGATCTACACAGGTGTCTGATCAAGGGTCTTATCACATTAAACTACTTTTACCACTACAATAAGCCTCTCTCACACCCTCATGTACCACACTGAGCTAGAACAACCTTCCTGATACCCCAGGCTTCTCTGCTCAAACCTTTAGTAGCTCTCCAGGACCCTCAAGATGAAGTTCAAAAAAACATACTGACTTGGCAAGGCCCTCCTTTGTTAAACCTAGCTGTTCACGTATTTTGTACCCTCATTAAGCAGCAAAACATCACTAGAGAAAACACAGTAATTACAAGTCATTTCACTTTAAAGTCAAGACTACAAACCTGTGTCCCCAAAGCAGCCCAGCAGCCCTTTGCATCTCTGATGAATTTGTTTTCCTAGTCTTCAGTGACTATTTCATACTTATTCTTCTTTTCTCAAGCCTCTAGTATAACTACTTCTTGCCATTAGCTCACAACCTGCTTTCCACTTTAGAAAGTAGAATCAACTAGACCAAAGTCCCTCCTGTTTCCCTCTCAACCACCAAGGTGCCATATGCCCTATCTTTACTCCCATTTTGATAAAGGTCAATTTCTCCACCTGTATATGGATGCTCATCTATTCTCACCTTCTCACTCTTCAATAACTTTACTCCTAAAATTAGCCTTCTTCTCCAGCATCATCAGTTTCTTGTTCTCTACCTGATGGTGCCCATCATCATACAAACATATTGTAGTACTCCTATTTTTAAAAAGCCTTCTACTGTTTTGGGCAACTGCATCTGGGAGGTCTCTCCTTGCGCAGTAGGTGAAACCTCAGCCTGGACAGGGAGGATTCTTGACTCTGATCAAGAAAGAATTCTCTAACAGGTCAGACGAGTGTAGGTAAGGAAAGAATTCATTAAAGCAAGAGTAGCAGCAGATGGCAGCAGCCATGCAGGCAGCAGAGAGCAAGGAAGAGCAGAGAGAGGAAAGAGAAGCTCACTGAACTCCTGCTCGACATAGGGCAGATCCTTTGCCAACTCCTGCAGCCAGGGTCACCGGGCATCTAGTGTCTGCTTGAATCTGCATGTGTGGGAACTAAGCCCCTACCATCCCAGAACTTGGGGGAGCTGCAGAGCACTGGATTGAGTGAGATTATGTTCTGAGAACTTTCTAAAGCAAAGAAAGAAGATTTTCAGGCAGGCTACTAAAGAGCATGATCTTAGTAGCCCTTCCCTACTTGTCTGAAGTAGGACAGAAAGGGTGAACACTTGTGCTTAAGTCTAGAAAACTGAATGAAATAGTGAAGTAACAAAGAACATTTACCGCTGGGAAAAGGGATCTCTTATTAATCTCCCAAGAGACTTGGAAGACCGCAGAGACAAAACACAGTTAGTTTGAGCAGCAAGAAGCTTTATTTAAGGCAAAGTACACACTCGAAGAAAGGGGAGTGTGAGCAAACTCCTTTAAGAGAAAGGCGCTCTTAAAAGCTTAGGATTCTGTCTTTTAAGGATTTCAAGAAAGGGGCAAAGGGCAGGGGGTGAGGGAGGGGTATAGGCTTGACATGTCATCTCATGATGTCTATCTCCAGTGAGAGACATTATGTCATTATCCATAGTCAGTCCTCTAGATATTCTGTAAAATAAACTTAACACAAGGAATTTCTTGATCCTGTTCTTCTCCAAGATAGTAGTTACCCTCAACCAGTGGGGACAAGTCATTTAGGACTATTTGCCCTGCCTTAAAAAAGAGTATGTTATTGGCTGATTGCCATAAAATATGTTAACTCCCTAGTTTTTAAAATGGAATCTTAGCCTTAAGATGGAGTCCCTCCTGTTCTTACAGTGCTATTTGTATCTCGACATTTTTCATCATAGGCAGGAAAAATTCATCATGGTTCTTGTCCCATGTCCTTGCTCTACCTCACCATGACCCCATGTGTCCAACCTCCATAGTTACCACCCATTTCACTGCTCCCCTTCACAGGAAAAAACAAAAAACAACCTTTTTGAAACAATTATTTGTATATGGAAAAAGAATAAAGTAGGGTAGGGAGGTTAGGAAAGATCCAAGAATATGACACTTGAACAGAGGGCAGAGTGAAATAAGGAAGAAAAACTTAAGAGGGGAGAAATCTTTCTAAGCAGAGTAAACAGAAGGGTGAAAGCCCTAAGCTGGGAGCCTACTTGACTCGTCCAAGGATCTGCAGGGGACCCCACATGCCTGAAGGCCAGTAGGCAAGGAAGACAGTGGTAGGTGGTGAGGTCAGACAGTCAGGACTTGGGATTTCATTCTAAATGTGGTAAGAAGTCAGAGTCATGAGAGAAGAAAGGGAAATGATCCAGTTTGTATCTAGAGATGTAGACATGACAAAGACTTGGCTTCATTAATCCGAGGTGAGAAGATATATCTGAAGGTAAAGCTAGCAAGCTTTGCAGATGGATGGAATGAGGAATGTAAAAAGAAGAATCAGTGATGACTCCACAGTTTTGGCCTTGGCAACTAGGTAAATGGGGCCACTTTTTAATGAAAAGGGGGTCACTCAGGGAGGAGAAGAGATGAGAATAGGATTTGGGACAAATCCAAGGTGTGGTCTGAAAGGCCTATTGTTATCCTAAGAAGGTGTTGAGTAGGCAGTTGGTATGCAAGTCTGGAGTTGCACAGGATAGTTGCAAGGGGAAAAGTCAGGACTAGAAATAAAAGTTTAGGAGTCAAAAATGAAAGATATTTAATGCCATGTATATTAGGGTTTTCCAGAGAAACATAACCAATAGGATATATGTAAATATGTATATATGAAGAGATTTATTTTAATAAATTGGCTCATAAGATTGTGGGGGCTGACAAGTCCAAAACCTGCAGAACAGGTGAGCAGGCTGGAAACTGCAGCAGTCTTAACATCGCAATCTTAAATCTGAAGGCACAATTCCTTCCTCTCTGGGAGACCTCAGTCTCTTTTCTTGAGGCCCTCAGCTGATTAGATGAAGCCCACTCACATTATGAAGGGTAATCTGCTTTATTCAAAGTCTACTGATTTCAATGTTAATCACATCAGAAAATACTGCAACATCTAGACTGGTATTTGACCAAACAATTGGGCACCATAAAATTGACCACCATACCACCATAGGACTAGTTGAAATTACCCAGGGAGTTAATATATATAAAGAAATGAAGATGGTCCAGGACTGAACTCAGGTAAGTGCATAGGAGAAGGGCCCAGCCAAAGGAGCCTGAGAAAGAGCTGGGGAGAGGTTGGAGGAAAACCAAGAGAACATTGTGTCTCCGATGCCAATGAAGAAGTTCTCCAGAAAAGAGGAAGGGCAACGCTATCAGATGCTGCTGAGAAATTCTGCAAGATAAGGATTGAGTCATGGAAGTCATTGCTGATTTTCATGAAAATGTTGAGGGAGAGAAAGCCAAATCAGATGAAGTTCAACAAGAAACAGAAAATAAGGATATGGAGGCAGCAAGTATGGCCAACTCATTCAAGCAGTTTTGCTATAAAAACAGAAAAATGGGAAAGTAGCTAAAGAGGGATGTGGGATCGAGGAAGGTTTTTTATTTTTTGCTTCCTCTAAGAAGAAAATTATCATAGCAATTTTTTGTGCTCAAGTCATAGTTTAGTAGAAGGAAGTTTGGCAATTTCCAAAGAAGAAAAGAAGGAGAGGAGATCACTTCAGAGGCACAGTCCTTTGAATATACATCTATTTCATTTAGGATTATTTGATCAATGTTAGTCTCCCGTCTAGAACAGCACAGTTCAACAGAACTTTCTGTGATGATGGAAATGTTCTATAGTAGCACTATCCAACCCAAAAGCCGGTAACCACGTGCATGTGATTGCTGAACCTTAAAAACATAGCTAGTGAAACGACAGGTCTCAAGTTTTTATTTAAGCTTAATTAATTTAAATGTAAATAGCCACATGTAAGCAAGGACCAGGATTATTTATACTCACAATGATATTCCCAGCACTTAATACACTGCCCACACATAGTACTCGCTCAATAAATATTTGTTAAAATATTCAGCCTGTAAAATGGGGATGTTATTGGTTAATTTGTGGATTCTTTTTCCACAGAGGAAAGGAAAAAAGTCCTTACATGGTAACTGTCAGGGGTTCTCAGTCTTCCTGTAAAGGTGAATTTGATCTATCCCAGAGGGTAGCTGGGATAATAAAGGAAACTACATTGGGTGCTCTGAATAAAATAGTATCACTAACATGCCTAGGAGTATGCCTGGAACATAGCAGGTGTTTAAAAGGTAGTGGTCCAGCAACTTCACAGGAGGCAAGAAAATGATGATATGGGAAAATTAGGGAAGGTTTGCATAGCAAGTAATATGTGAACCATATTGTGAGGAACCATAAAGGGAGAAGTAGTGGGGGATTCAAGATGGCGGCATGAGAGGTGAGACAGAGAATTCCTCCCAAAATCACATACAGTGTGAAAATATAGTTAATACAATTAGCCCTAAAACAGCAACAGGAAAGAAGGCTGCACCAGACTGCATACAGACCTCACAAACAGAGCAGACCTCACAAAACAGGTTAGCATGCAAAAGCCTTGATCCAGTGGACCCAAGCCCTTCCCCCACTCAGCTCACTGGCAGGAGGAAGAGAAACAGAGTGGGGAACGGGTGGAAGCCTGGGACTGCTGGACACCCAGTCCTGGAGGTCAGCTTTGGAGCACAAACCTACATTGTGTGGTGCTCTGGAGGTTGGTGGGGTTCGGGAGCTGGGACAGGCAGGGTGCTTGAGAGACTGAGATGCCGGCCATTTGTGGAGGACGGGGATCCACTTCCAGCTGCTCTGAGATAAAGGAAAGGCAGACGGTCTGAGAGGATTCCTAGCAGCAAGAGGGCTCCTGAAGGGGTGGGGTTTGCACGGAGGTTGCTACCCAGCAGTAGGGATAGGTGGACAAGGTTATCTGGGCACACTCTGTCCAACAGGTTGGTATTTTGAGAAGCTTCAGGCGCTCCATTCCCCTGGCTGGCTACCCAGCTCCGAGGCCCCCCACTGTGACACACAGCCTGCTGTGCCTTCCTCCTGGCCTGCCAGTACCGGATCACAAACCAGCTATCACTGTGCTGGCGTCAGGCCAGCCAGAGACAGACCCAGCCTACAAGAGCTAGAGATGCCAAGCACAGAGGCTTTCACCTGTTTGCTCAGCCCACTGGCTCTGATACTGGAAACAGCTCTTTCCTCCCTGGAGGCACCAGCGCCGCTCCCCTACAACCCCCAACCTCACTCCAGAGGCTGAGCAGCTCCAGAGACTACAGCTTCTGGGTACTATAGGGCACCACATAGAATTATGAAATGTCAAAGGAACCTGATTCAGACCAAAATCTCACAAACTCCAGAAAAAGGACCAAATGAAACTGAACTCTACAATCTTCCTGAAAGAGAGTTTAAAATAAAAATTATAAACATGCTTATGGAGGTATGGAAAAATATTCAAGAACTCAGGGACAAATTTAAGACAGAGATTCAATCATTAAGAAATTCCATATCTGAAATTAAACATACAATGGAGGAATTTAAAAGCACATTAGATGTACTAGAAGAGACGGTAAATGGAATAGAAATTAGAGATGAGGAATACAAAGAAGCTGAGGCACAGAGACAAAAAAAGATCTCTAAGAATGAAAGAATATTGAAATTGTGTGACCAGTCCAAATGGAACAATATCCGCATTATAGGGGTAACAGAAGAAAAAGAGAGAGAAAAAGGAATAGAAAGTGTTATTGAGGAAGTGATTGCTGAAAACTTCCCCAATCTGGGGAAGGAGATAGTCTCTCAAGTCATGCAGGTGCACAGATCTCCCAACAGAAGGGACAGAAGGAAGACAATATCAAGACATATAATAATTAAAATGGCAAAGATCAAGGATGAAGACACACTTTTAAAAGCAGTTAGAGAGAGAAAAAAATATCACATACAAAGAAAAACCCATCAGGCTATCATCAAACTTCTCAACAGAAACCTTACAGGCCAGAAGGGAGTGGTGTGATATATTTAATGCAATGAAGCAGAAGGGCCTTGAACCAAGAATACTCTACTCAGAAAGATTATCACTTAAATTTCCAGATAAGCAAAAGCTGAGAGAATTTACCTCTCACAAACCACCTCTACACTGCATTTTTGAGGGACTGCTCTAGATGGAAGTATTCCTAAGGCTAAATAGAGGTCACCAGGGAAATAAAACCAGAGCAAAGTAGAACAATTAATTACTAAGCAGATGCAAAATCAAATCAACTACCCCCAAAGTCAACCAAGGGATAGACAGAGTACAGAATATGATACCTAACATATAAAGAATGGAGGAGGAAGAAAAAGGAGGATAAAAAAGAACCTTTAGGTTGTATTTGTAATAGCATACGAAGTGAGTTAAATTAGACTGTTAGATAGTAAGGGAATTACCCTTGAACCTTTGGTAACCAGGAATCTAAAGCCTGCAATGGCAATAAGTACATACCAATTGATAATCACCCTAAATGTAAATGGTCGGAATGCACCAATCAAAAGACACCGTCACTAAATGGATGAAAAAACAAGACACATCTATATTCTGCCTACAAGAGACTCACTTCAAACCCAAAGACATACACAGACTGAAAGTAAAGGGATGGAAAAAGATGTTTCATGCAACTAAAAGGGAAAAAAAGCAGGAGTTGCAGTACTAGTATCAGACAAATTAGACTTCAAAACAAAGAAAGTAACAAGAGACAAAGAAGGACATTATATAATGAAAAAGGCATCAGTCCAACAAGAGGATATAACTATTGCAAATATCTATGCACCCAAC
Organism: Manis javanica; assembly: GCF_040802235.1. Taxonomy (NCBI): domain Eukaryota; kingdom Metazoa; phylum Chordata; class Mammalia; order Pholidota; family Manidae; genus Manis; species Manis javanica. Next base: position 102,874,614 of record NC_133165.1, on the reverse strand, counting down.
ACAGGATCACCTATATATGTGAAACAAATACTAACAAAATTAATGGGGGAAATAGAATGCAATGCATTCATTTTAGGAGACTTCAACACACTACTCACTCCAAAGGATAGATCAACCAAATAGAAAATAAGTAAAGAGACACAGGCACTGAACATCGTACTAGAAGAGATGGACCTAACAGACATCTACAGAATACTTCATCCAAAAGCAACAGGATACACATTCTTCTCAAGTGCACATGGAACATTTTCCAGAATAGACTACATATTAGGTCACAAAAAGAGCCTCAGTAAATTCAAAAAGACTGAAATTGTACCAACCAGCTTCTCAGATCACAAAGATATGAAACTAGAAATAAATTACACAAACAAAATGAAAAAGCCCACAAAGACATGGAGGCTTAATAACATGCTCCTAAATAATCAATGGATCAACGACCAAATAAAAACAGAGATCAAGCAATATATGGAGACAAATGACAACAATAATTCAACACTGCAAAATCTGTGGGATGCAAAGAAGCTGTGCTAAGAGGAAAGTATATTGCAATACAGGCCTACCTCAGGAAAGAAGAACAATCTCAAATGAACAGTCTAAACTCACAATTAACAAAACTAGAAAAAGAAGAACAAATGAGGCCCAAAGTCAGTAGAAGGAGGGACATACTAAAGATTAGAGCAGAAATAAATAAAATTGAGAAAAATAAAATAATAGAAAGAATCAATGAAAGTAGGCGCTGGTTCCTGGAGAAAATACACAAAACAGATAAACCTCTAGCCAGACTTATCAAGAAAAGAAAAGAAAAGAGTCTACACACATAAACAGAATCAGAAATGAGAAAGGAAAAATCACTATGGACATCACATAAATACAAAGAATTATTAGGCAATACTATGAAAAATTATATGCTAACAAACTGGATAACCTAGAAGAAATGGACAACTTTCTAGAAAAATATAACCTTCCAAGGCTGACCCAGAAAGAAACAGAAAATCTGAATAGACCAATTACCAGCAAGGAAATTGAACTGGTAATCAAAAAAATACCTAAGAACAAAACTCCTGGACCAGATGGTTTCACTGCTGAATTTTATCAAACATTCAGTCTAATGTTTGATAACAACAGAAGGCCTAATACCCACTCTCTTAAAGTTTTCCAAAAAGTAGAAGAGGAGGGAATACTCTAAACTCATTCTACGAGGCCAATATCACTCTAATACAAAAAACAGGCAAAGACACCACAAAAAAGAAAATTACAGATCAATATCCCTGATGAACACAGATGCAAAAATATTCAACAAAATATTAGCAAACTGAATTCAAAAATACATCAAAAAGATCATCCATCATAATCAAGTGGGACTCATCCAAGGGATGCAAGGATGGTACAACATTTGAAAATCCATCAACATCATCCACCACATCAAGGAAAAGAAGGACAAAACCACATGATTATCTCCATAGATGCTGAAAAAGCATTCAACAAAATTCAACATCCATTCATGATAAAAATTCTCAACAAAATGGGTATAGAGGGCAAGTACCTCAACATTAAATAAAGGCCATATGTGACAATCCCACAGCCAACATCATACTTAACAGCGAGAAGCTGAAAGCTTATCCTTTAAGATCGGGAACAAGACAAGGATGCCCACTCTCCCCACTTTTATTCAACATAGTTCTGGAGGTCCTAGCCACAGCAATCAGACCACACAAAGAAATAAAAGCCATCCAGATTCGTAAAGAAGAAGTCAAACTGTCACTATTTGCAGATGACATAATATTGTATGTAAAAAACCCTAAAAAATCCACTCAAAAACTACTAGAACTAATATCAGAATTCAGGAAAGTTGCAGGATACAAAATTAATATGGCAGAAATCTGTTGCTTTCTATACACTAACGATGAACTAGCAGAAAGAGAAATCAGGAAAATAATTCCATTCACAATTGCATCAAAAAGAATAAAATACTGAGGAATAAACCTAACAAGGAAGTAAAAGATCTATACTCTAACAACTACAAGACACTCATGAGAGAAATTAAAGAAGATACCAATAAATGGAAACACATCCCATGCCCATGGATAGGAAGAATTAATACTGTCAAAATGGCCATCATGCCTAAAGCAATCTACAGATTCAATGCAATCCCTATCAAGATACCGACAGCATTCTTCAATGAACTAGAGCAAATAGTTCTAAAATTCATATGGAACCACAAAAAACCCCAAATAGCCAAAGCAATCCTGAGAAGGAAGGGGGGAATTATGCTCCCTGACTTTAAAGCTCTACTACAAAGCCACAGTAATCAAGACAATTTGGTACTGGCACAAGAACAGACCTATAGACCAATGGAACAGACTAGAGAGCCCAGATATAAACCCAAGCATATATGGTCAATTAATATACGATAAAGGAGCCATAGATATACAATGGGGAAACAGCCTCTTCAATAGCTGGTGTTGGCAAAACTGGACAGCTACATGTAAGAGAATGAAACTGGATTATTGTCTAACCCTATACACAAAAGTAAACTCAAAATGGATCAAAGACCTGAATGTAAGTCATGAAACCATAAAACTCTTAGAAAAAAACATAGGCGAAAATCTCTTGGACATAAACATGAGCAACTTCTTCATGAATATATCTCCCTGGGCAAAGAAAACAAAAACAAAAATAAACAAGTGGGACTATATCAAACTAAAAAAGCTCTGTACAGCAAAGGACACCAGCAGTAGAACAAAAGACATCCTACAGTATGGGAGAATATATTCATAAATGACAGATCCGATAAGGGGTTGACATCCAAATTATATAAAGAGCTCATACACCTCAACAACCAAAAAGCAAATAAACCAATTAAAAAATAGGCAGAGGATATGAACAGACACTTCTCCAAAGAAGAAATTCAGATGGCTAACAGGCACATGAAAAGATGCTCCACATCACTAATCATCAGAGAAATGCAAATTAAAATCACAATGAGATATCACCTTACACCAGTTAGGATGGCCAACATCCAAAAGACAACAACAAATGTTGGCGAGGATGGGAGAAAGGGGAACCCTCCTACACTGCTGGTGGAAATGTAAACTAGTTCAACCATTGTGGAAAGCAGTATGGAGGTTCCTCAAAAAACTAAAAATAGAAATACCATTTGACCCAGGAATTCCACTCCCAGGAATTTACCCTAAGAATGCAGCAGCCCAGTTTCAAAAAGACAGATGCACCCCTATGTTTATTGCAGCACTATTTATAATAGCCAAGAAATGGAAGCAACCTAAGTGTCCATCAGTAGATGAATGGATAAAGAAGAAGTGGTACATATACACAATGGAATATTATTCAGCCATAGGAAGAAAACAAATCCTACCATTTGGAACAACATGGATGGAGCTAGAGGGTATTATGCTCAGTGAAATAAGCCAGGTGGAAAAAGACAAGTACCAAATGATTTCACTCATCTGTGGAGTATAAGAAGAAAGAAAAAAACTGAAGGAACAAAACAGCAGCAGACTCACAAAACCCAAGAATGGACTAACAGTTACCAAAGGGAAAGGGACTTGGGAGGATGGATGGGAAGGGAGGGGGAAGGGGAAAAAAGGGGCATTAGGATTAGCACACATAATGTAGGGTGCAGTGGGGCACAGGGAAGGCAGTGTAACACAGAGAAGACAGGTAGTGATTCTATAGCATCAACAGTGATTGTAATGGGGTATGTGGTGGGGCTTGATAATAGGGGGAGCCTAGTAACCATAATGTTGTTAATGTAACTGTACATTAATGATAGCAAAATTTTTTTTAAAAAGGGTAGAAGTAGTGGGAACAGGAGTAATGCTTAAGAATATCTCAGTGCTTAGTATGTATTCCAGGCATAAATCTAGGTCTTTACATAACTAATTTAGTCTTTACAACAATCCAATGAGTGAGATACTATTATTTTCTCCATTTTACAACTGAAAAAACCTAAGGTATAGAAAGGATAATTATTTTGCCTACGGTCACCTCACTAATAATTGGCAGAGCTGAGACTGATGCCCAGTCCTTGGTTCTTACCACCATGCTGTGCTACCTTTCTTTTTTTTAATGAATTTTAATGAGGATATTTAATGCTAGCAAGTGTGTAATAAGCATTATACACTATATTGAAATGCATACTGCATACATTATAGACTATGATTATTGGTATTAAACTATTTTTTTTCCTTTTTTTATTTTATCATTAATCTACAATTACATGAAGAACATTATGTTTACTAGGCTCCCCCCTTCATTAAGTCCCCCCCACAATCCCCATTACAGTCACTGTCCATCAGCATAGTAAGATGCTGTAGAATCACTACTTGTCTTCTCTGTGCTGTACAGCCCTCCCCATGCCCCCCCACACACTATACATGCTAATCGTAATGCCCCCTTTCTTTTTCCCCGCCCTTATCCCTCCCTTCCCACCCATCCTTCCCAGTTCCTTTCCCTTTGGTGACTGTTAGTCCATTCTTGGGTTCTGTGAGTCTGCTGCTGTTTTGTTCCTTCAGTTTTTCTTTTCTTCTTATACTCCACAGATGAGTAAAATCATTTAGCATTTGTTTTTCTCTGTGTGGCTTATTTCACTGAGCATAATACCCTCTAGCTCCATCCATATTTTTGTAACTGGTAGGATTTGTTTTCCTCTTATGGCTGAATAATATTCTATTGTGTATATGTACCACCTCTTCTTTATCCATTCATCTACTGATGGACCCTTAGGTTTCTTCCATTTCTTGGCTATTATAAATAGTGCTGCAATAAACATAGGGGTGCATCTGTCTTTTTGAAACTGAGCTGCTGCATTCTTAGGGTAAATTCCTGGGAGTGGAATTCCTGGGTCAAATGGTATTTCTATTTTTAGCTTTTTGAGGAACCTCCATACTGCTTTCCACAATGCTTGAACTAAATTACATTCCCACCAGCAGTGTAGGAGGGTTCCCCTTTCTTTGCAACCTCGCCCACATTTGTTGTTGTTTTTCTACCTTTTGAACATAATTTTTCTAGGCAAAGGGAGCAATACATACAACTATAAAGCAGTGCAAAAGAAACAATGCGTTTTTACATGAGGTGCAGGAGCTTAAGGGGACAAGAAACTATAAATACGTGTTTCATTCAGTTGGGCGTTCACAAGGCAGCTAGGTGTCTGGCTCTTTCCTCCCCTACATGCTCCAGTAATCCTCTGTTACTAAAACCATCCAAGTATTACACCCATATCACCAGATCAGACATTCCAGGAAATTCCAGGAAGTTAAGAATCTTGCTAAAGGTCACAAAGCAGGTGTGTTGAAGTTGGGATATAAATCTAGGTGTGCCTGTTCAATAATGTACAGTGAGGTACAGGCTCAGAAGAGGCAGAGACAAAAGAACCCCACAAGACATTAACTTCCTGATCAGGACCGGGGTGGACTTCATCCAACGTCCATCCTGAAAACTCTGAAATCCTGCTTGGAGGACCATGATCCCTGTGCTGCCTTCTCTAGTCAAACACAAAACCAGTCACTCCTTCCTTCTTTCTTCAAGCTGTTTTATTCTTAAATAAAGCTGTCAGTTTACATGGCTGCCACCCTTAGAACTGTCTCTTATTGAGCACCTCTGTGCCAGCAGCTTTACATGTTCTCATGAATCATCTCAATCACCCCTTGGGACATGTATTATCATCTCTATTTGCAGATGAGTAAACCAAGTTTAAGTGAGTAGCCGGAGCAAGATCTGACAGCTAGCCCAAGACGCACGCCCTCCTACTCTTGTCTCTCCACCACAGTATTTTCACTCGACTATTTGCATCCCAACACCTGGCACACTGGCTTTCCCTTAGTTGCCACTCACTGAAGTTTTGAATTCAACTGGCACTACAACCAGCTTTCAAATGTTAGTGAGGTGGAGAAGAGGAGGGAGAGTCTAAGGTGTTCCCACAAAGCAGCTTTGGGTGGTGGTGGAGGGGAGCCCTGGTTTGTAACCTTTGCCAATTTCTGTGGTATAAATACTCCCACTCTGGCTGATTTCCAGCTACCAGCCTGCCTGCAAAATCTCGGAATGTTTACCAGTGGTGCTCTGAGCTGGTAGGAGCCAGCTCCAGCACACCACCTATAAAATAAAAGCTCACGGTCAGCAGGTGCCAGCTGCTCGGCCTCCTCGGCTCTTCACAGCAGCTCTCTATACTTACAGACTTCGCTGCAACCTCAGAAGGATTAGGAACGAGCTAGTTCTGCTAAGGCTCATCTTCACCAGAGCCCCATGGCCTATTCCAATCCCAACTGGTCTTAGGGGACCCCACGTCCTTTAAGGATTCTCCCCATCTTGTATCTAGGATAATTTAAGCCCTTTGCCTTCAAATATGCCCAGGCCTCCTCTTTTGTAAATATTTGAGCTGATCCCACAGCCTCATCTACCTTTCTTCTGACAACCGGTATGGCACAATTGTAATGGGAGCCTCTGCTGAAATCACATAACCTGGCTTTTCTGCTGCCAAGCTGCATGCCCTTAGGCAAGTTCCCATACCTCTTGATGCCTCAGTTTACTCATCCATAAAATGGTGATAAATATAGTACCTACACCTCATGTGGTGGTAGTGGAAATTAAATAAGTAGATGTAAAGGGCACAGATATGATATTCAGCATATGAATTATTATCACTGTTATGTCCTTACGCATGGTGTATATCTAAAACCTCACTGTAGTTAAGAATTTGGGTTTTCCCCTTTGACATTAGTTATTAACTATATATTACTTGAATAGAGACACATATGTACAGATTCTTATGTGAATGATACATAACCACTGGTCTCCATCCTCTTGATTCATTTATATAAGGTCTAAGCACACACAAGGGATCTAATCAGCACAGTGGTTATCCCATAAATAGCACTACTACAGGTATAAAAAGTGGCCTGTTGTGTGTGGAGTGTGTATAGAAGTTAGTCTTCCATATGGGAGCAACGATACAGTCACAGCAGGGGTTAGATCAGAGAACAGTTCAACATTAATAGCCTGGCCCTCAGAGCCAGATTCCCTAGTTTCAAATTCCAGTTCTGTCATTTACTGGTTATATACCTTGAACAAGTTTCCTAACCTCTTTGTCCCTTCATTTCCTCATCTGTGAAATGGAGATAATAGAAATATCAATCTCAGCTACATGTAAAAGAATGAAACTGGATCATTGTCTAACTCCATACACAAAAGTAAACCCAAAATGGATCAAAGAGCTGAATGTAAATCATGAAACCATAAAACTTTTAGAAGAAAAACTCTCTTGAATATAAATATGAGCAACTTTTCATGAACACATCTCCTTGGATAAGGGAAACAAAAGCAAAAATGAACAAATGGGACTACATCAAGCTAAAAAGCTTCTGCACAGTAAAGGACACCATCAGCAGAACAAAAAGCATCCTACAGTATGGGAGAATATATTTGTGAACAACATATCTAACAAAGGATTAACATCCAAAATATATAAAGAACTCACACACCTCAACAACCAAAAAGCAAATAACCCTATTAAAAATGGGCAGAGGATATGAACAGACAATTCTCCAAAGAAGAAATTCAGATGGCCAACAGGCACATGAAAAGATGCTCCACATCGCTAATCACCAGAGAAATGCAAATTAAAACCACAGTAAGATATCACCTCACACCAGTTAGGATGGCCAATATAGAAAAGACTAGGAACAACAAATGCTGGCAAGGATGCAGAGAAAAGGGAACCCTCCTACACTGCTGGTCGGAATGTAAATTAGTTCAACCATTGCAGAAAGCAATATGGAAGTTCCTCAAAAAACTAAAAATAGAAATACCACTTGACCTGGTAATTCCACTGCTAGGAATGTACCCAAAGAATACAAGTTCTCAGATTCAAAAAGACATATGCACCCCTATGTTTATCGCAGCACTATTTACAATAACCAAGATATGGAAGCAACCTAAGTGTCCATCAGTAGATGAATGGATAAAGAAGATGTGGTACATATACACAATGGAATACTATTCAGCCATAAGAAAGAAACAAATCCTACCATTTGCAACAACATGGATGGAGCTAGAGGGTATTATGCTCAGTGAAATAAGCCAGGCAGAGAAAGATAACTACCAAATGATTTCCCTCATTTGTGGAGTATAATGAAGCAAAACTGAAGGAACAAAACCGCAGCAGACTCACAGACTCCAAGAAGGGACTAGCAGTTACCAAAGGGGAGGGGTGAGGAAGGATGGGTGGGGAAGGAGGGAGAAGGGGATTGAGGGGTATTATGATTAGTACACATGGTGGGGGGGGGTGTCACAGGGAAGACAGTGTAGCACAGAGAAGACAAGTAGTGACTCTGTGGCATCTTACTACACTGATGAACAGTGACTTCAATGGGGTGTGGGAGAGACTTGATAATATGGGTGAATATAGTAACCACAATGTTTTTCATGTGAAACCTTCATAAGAGTGTATATCAATGATACCTTAATAAAAAAATTTTAAAAAAAGGAAATATTAGTCTCACAGAACTATGTGATTCAATCGGTTAACACTTGAAATGCTTAGAGCAGTGGCCTGTAAACACTGCCATGTGAGAGTTTCCTGCTATTATTATAAGTCCATGAAGAACATGAACAGACAATTCAGATCGTGAAATAGTGCAGATACTGTTATACAACATATGGAACAAAGATTTTGCCTCATTAACAATCAAAGAAATACAAATGAAAATACAGTTTTTTACCTTTGAATTGGCAAGCAATTTTTTTAAAAACCTATTGTCATTTCTTAAATACTCACTAAGTACAGGGAAAACTCATTGAACTTGTAGTTATCAATTAGCACACATCACTGAAAAGTCTTTACAACTTTAGAAGTGTTCATACTCTGACCCAGAAATCCATCCAGTAATCTATCCTAATAATTATAAATACAGCAACATTTTATGTATAAAGAAAATTATTTCTAACCTGTTATTCCACAATAGCAAAAAACTGGCAAAAGACTATCTATCCAACTATAGTCGGATGGCTAAGTAAAAACACTAGGTAGAATATTTTGTAGCAACTAAGAAAATTATTAAGAACTTATAACATGAATGATATTTTTAAATAAAACAACACAGACTACATAAAAGATAGACAAAAAAATTAATAGTGATTATCTCTGCATATAACTATATGTGGGTTTTTTTGTATTTTATACTGTGGTTTCCAAATTTTCTAAAATGAGCATTTTTTACAGACAAAAACAAAATACTTAAAGAATATTTTAAGCTTCATTCACAAAATAAAGAGGACAACCTTCCATGGGCCCCCACTTCCTACAGGATAAAGCCTCTTTATTTTTCTACTTTATCACTCATCATTCTCTCTGCCAGCCACTCCTTAATAGATTCACACTAAATGAACAAGCCATGGTATTTTCCAATTTGTTTTGTTTACAGCTATGAATTTCTTACTCACTACTTTTTTCCACTGAGAAAACACCTATCCCACACTCTTGGCCATTCTCTGATCCCACAGCCTTTCCAGATACCAGATTACACTGAAATTAGAAGGGAGGCAGATGTGAACAAGCAGAATGACCGTAAAGAATGAGACTAGACTGTGCCTTATTCATTTTTTTCTCCTGCCAGTGCTTGGCACACAAATCAGTGTCCCAGACACATCTGCTGAATGAATAAGCATCAATACCAAAGTGGTGATATCTGAGCTAGCCTAGGGTACCTTTGAATGTAAGGGGCTTTTATTTGTTTAAGGAAAGCAATCCCTAAAGAGGCAACCAGGGAGCCATACAGGCCTGGGCTTGACGAGGTAACACAGAGCAAGTTACTAAAATACTGAGCATCTGCCTCCTCACTTGTGAAACAGAATTAAACACAGCAACCTCACAAGGTCATTCATTATGAGGACTAAGTGAGAGATGTGCAACACCAGCATTGAAAGGGAATATTAGTTCATCAATTATAACTCAACTCTTAGTAACTCAATATGTTCCTCTCCCTCTTGCTGAAAGCATTAAAACCATGCTCTCTACAAGGAGCCAGGGGACAAAGAGTGACGTATGGCATCCAGATGTACACTTGTGGCAAAATGTCGCACAAGTCCTCCCAAACCTTACACCTGTCTTCCACATTGACAGCTGAAGAATGGCAGCAGCTGCCAGACCAAATGAAGATGATTACATTGACGTTGTCTGCTCTGCAGATCACAGCCACTAGACAGATACCTGAGGCTAAATACAAGCCCTCATATACCAACCAGCCCTGTGAGTGGCAGGCAGCTAATCTGCTGGGATGGCTAAGGTGCAACTGTCATGGTGGCAGGTTACCCAACCTCTGGTTCCAACAGCCACTGTCACATCCAGGAACACTTATCATAGCATCAATACCATGGGCATCATACGTCAGGCAGTCACGGTGACTCATGCGACATTCTGAGGAGGTAGCAGATGCGGGAACCAGGGTTCACCATCCTTTATGTTAAGTTTTCTATGCTTTGCTTCCTCATCACAAGGTGATTTCACTACCTGTGTCATGATGACATTCTGAAGATTAAACAGGAGAACATTCCACAAGCCTCTGGCATGGGGAGAACAGCATGCGTGACTGTCACCACTGCCCACACACAGGTACTGACGCCATGCCTGCTGGGAGCTGAGCGCCTCTGGCACCGTCTTGGTGGATCACAGCTGAGCCTGATGGTTGTTATCAAGTAATAACCTTAATTTATAGAGACTGGTCCAAAGTTCAGTCCAAAAGAAGGAAGAAGAAAATGTCAGGGTGGCAGGGGTGGTTCCCTGGCAGCACAGTTTCCCTTAATTTTCTTTAAGAGATGATGCTATGGCCAATGAAGGAAATCCCTGTGCAGTCACTGCACCACTAATCCAGTTAGGCGGCATGCTGTGCTGGCTGCCACAGTCCCTCAACTATAAAGGAAGATAAAGGGGATTTTCTGGGGGGAAAAAAGCAAGCCTAACTCCGTAAGGCAGGAAACACGTACCTAGTTCCCTACTATAATTCCAGGGCTTGGTACAGAGCCTGGCACAAGTGCTCATAAACATGTTGGATGTAATAAATGCACCAACCTGATTCTATACCAAATGCCCCTGCCTACCAACTGACTCTTTTGGTTCTTTGAGAAGCTACCATGATTCTGGCACTGGGGAGATTAGGTAGCGAGACTGGTGTGAAAATCATGCCTATGGAGGGTCCTTCATGGAGCCAAGCAGAAACAGATAAGCTGTTAATTCTTGAAACCAGCACTTCCAGACCACGTCAGCAATTCCAACTCTGTATCTACAAACTTCTTGAAGACATGGACCAAATCCTGTATCTCTCCTGTGTAGCTGGTTCTGAGCCCCAGCACATGTTGGACAGTGTTTCTGCTGGCTGGGAACAAGTAAATCTCACAGAATCCAAAGTGCTTGGAATCACACACTTGCTATTTGCCTAAGAACACAGGAAGCCCAAGTTCTAGTGTCAGTACACCTTTGCACTCTTGAATAATTACTGAGGACCCCAAAGAACTTTTATTTATATGAGCTATAGTTATCAATATTTACCATGTTAAGAATGAAAACTAAGACATTTAAAAGATACTCAATTCTCTTAAAATTAAAATAAACCCATTAAACATCAACATATCTTATAACATACCTTAATACAAATATATTTTCCAAAAGAAAAAGAAATGTAGAGAGAAGGTTGGCATTATTTCACATTTTTGCTATTTTTTTAGCATCTGGTTTAATAGAAGATAGCTAGACTCTCATATCTGCTTCTGTATTCAATGTGCCGTTGTTTCGGTAGTAGGACATATAGAAAACCCAGTCTCACAGAGACAAGTAGTGAGAAAAGGAGAAATATCTAATAGGTTTTTCAGGTAGTGTGGATATTCTTCTTTGATACAACACCAAACTCAACAAGTAACAGTTGATTAAAATTAGCTGCAGTGTGGAGTTTGCGTTGATATGGATGAGGTTTTCATACTCAAACACATTAAAATCTGCTTCTCAGTCATGCACTTTGAATGGCTCTGTTGCCCATAAAAAGACTTTGTAAGATCGTTGTGTTGATCATTCAGAAACTATTTATTCAGTAAGTCATACACATCTTCGAAATATTGACATCTTTCAATATGCAATATCAAAAACAAATTCCATTCATAAATATTGACCCATTCTCATCAGAAAAATATTTAGGCACTGAAAAGCTATCCACCACACATAGCAGATAACAACTTCCAAAATTGTAAGTCTTGAAACCACATTTTGTCATTGGCAACAAATACTGTCAGTTGTTTTCCTTGAATAACAGGCTCATTTTGTTTTGGGGAAATATCTGTCAAATACCCAAGTCTGAATAGTTTGACTGTCAGTTATTCTTTCAAGTATAGATGGTGTTCCCTGAAAAAATGCAGCTAGTTCAGTTTGCAACCCAAACTGTTAATCGCACAAGAACTTTTCCTTTAGACAACCAACATGCTTCATGCAGCAAAAACACTTTATGCATATTTTCTTCATCACACAGAATCTTAAAAAGTTACTACTCAAAGGGCTGAGATTTAACAAAGTTAATCATGTTTATTACTTCATCGAGAATAGAGCCATGGACATTTTCTTTGGCTGTGTGTGGTGGTGAAGACTATGATACAAACTAGCACAATGTGGTGCCCCTGTGGGTTCATGCTAAGCCACCAGCAGTTTTACCCACAATGGCTTGTGTGTCATCAATGAAAATGTCAAGGCAATAAAGTGGTAAATAACATCTTGAAAATATTATGAAAACAGTTTTGACCTTGAGGCCCCCAAAAGGTCACTGACATCCCCAGGGGTCTGTAGACCACATTTTGAGAACTGCTGCCCTACTCTCTAAATCTTAATCTGCCCCTGCATGCTGCCCGACTGTTAAGTGAGCATGAGAAGGAAGATAGCTTCTTATGTGTGATGAAGCAACAGTGGAGGACACAGGTGGTTATGGGCTCGCTCTGCCCTCAAGAGGCTCCCACCCTACAACTGCAGAGGCTGCTTCCCGTCAAGCCTATGCCAGCACACATACTTCAAGTTTTCTCAGGAGGGCTTTGCCAAGGCGTAGGGGGAGCTCTCAGCCATGACCTCTAGATCTACGACCACTTCCACAGTAAAAGGAAAGAGCTGCCTGCCCGGTTACTGCTGACAGAATTAAATTTCACAGTGTCAGTGCTTGCCTTTACCGACCTCCCATCCACCCTTATCACCCTTGTCAACCGCCTGGCCTTCCGGCTCATGCGCCCCAGCACTGGGTACCTCCATCCCCATTCTCTTTCTTCCAATCCACACCAAGTTACAGGTGACCTAACTCTACCAGGAAGACATATTTTTAAGAGGCTACGTTTCTGGCCCAGATGAAATTTTAATTATTGGGATTTCTTTCCATCCACTATAGAGTGTTTAGGGGTAAGCGCCTTCACTGATGGAGGAATAAAAAGGTCATGCTAGGGGAGACGGGCACCATGATACTGTGGAAAGAACACAGGTCTTGGAATCAGACAGGCCTGTGGCCAAATTATAGATCCACTACTTATATGACTTTAGGGGAGCTATTTGACTCTCTCAAACTCAATTCCCTTATCTGTAAAATGTGGTTGTACCTTCGTTATGAAATTCCTGTGAGGATTAGTGACTTAGCATACATCTCATGTTCTCCTATGAAATAGTAGGCACTCAATAAGTGGCAGCTATTATCTGACTCTCTCTGTTTTAGGGACTCTGTCTTTAGAAGCATTAAATAACTCCCTGCCCAGCTACCTCCTTTCCCCTGACTCTAGAAGTAAGCTTTCTATCCCACCCACCATGTCTCTCTTTAGCTGAGTCTCCTTTCTGTTGTTTTATTCCTTTGGCGACTGAACTGAGACTATAAATGCCCAGGATTTGGCTTTCGCAGGCTACTTGGCATGAAATTTACCTATTCATCCTGATCTGGAGGGATCTACTTTTTATAACAAAAGCAATACTGCTGGGCACTTGATCAGATTATTAATGTTTGACTGATGAGTCTTTGGGATTTTTCTGACCCATAAACAAAAACATGAGCACCACAGTTCCTAGGAAGACGCTTTCTATTTTGCTCCACCAACCTGAGATTTCTTCCCCCAGGATTTCTAGCCACGCGCAACTATTTCCCAAGGGCCCCTTTCTCATGGATTCCTCATTTACTGGTCACAATTTCTTGATGCATCTCAATGTAATTCAAATACTGTTTGGTATGACTTGCCAGGAGGGAGGCAAATTTGCAAAAATAGTTACCATAAAATTAGCAAATATTGTACCTATAACTAGACTCAGTGTTAATAGGAAGAATGATTTCAAAAAGAGGAAAGGTTATAAAACAGGTAAAGACTAAAGGTAAGTGGCTGGTCCAAAAGCGGTCTAAACAGTCAAAAAGAAGAATCAACTGGTAAGATCTTACTGAACAATAAAAACCTCAAGGAAGAAAAATACTAGCTGCCAGCATAGATGAATGAAAATGTATAGTCAGCAGATATAATTTGCATTTTAAACAGAATCTTACCTGCTTGATCAAGTTCCAGCAAAAAATAAGGAACACACATAGATTTAAATAACTTCTTTACCTGGAAGAAGTTGAAAAATGGGGGAGAATGTGAAAAAAAGGCTATAACCAACAGAAGAGTCTTTTACCCAGTTTTGTTACCACCCTCCTCAACCAACCTTCTCCTTTGAAAACTTTCAGGTTGTTTTTATGTAAACCACAAGACTCTCCTTGTTGACAGCAATGATATTTAAAGGGTATTTGAAGTGTGTTGATTCTATTCTATTTTCAATGACTCACCTGTATGGCTTCATAAAATAGATTTTACATATTTAGTGACTCAGTCTACCCCACTATAAAATGGGTTTAACACTGATCAGGTTTAAAAAGGCACTGGAATACTTAATGTTTCCAAAACATTATGTGGCAATCCTGAAAAAAAAAAAACCACATCCTACAATAGTCTAAGTCTTATTTTTTTGTCAAGTAACCTTCAACCAACAAGTCAGTTACAACGTCTTATGCTCAAGATTATACAAGCTATAATGGTAAAAACAAAATTTTACTTAAGGATGAGAGTTATTTTTGCCAAATTTATACCATAAATAACATTTAAATTATTGATCAAAGAGACTTTAGGGTGATATTTAGATACAAGATACAAACAGCCTGTCATTAATACTTTAGGAAAATTCCAATGATAAATTGCAAAAGTCCGGGACTGTAGTCCGGAGTTCACAGAAATCATCAATCAAGAGAATGTATTCTTGTCCCATTCTAATTTAACTACTAAAATAGTAACCTTCCCATCATATAGAACTACACTGAAAGATTTCTACAGGACTAAATATAACATTTTGAAAGAAATGGGAGACTGAGTTCATTGATAGAACCTGGGTGGTCTTCCTCTTACACCACTTGGACAGCTCCTATCCTACCTCACAATTCAGCTCCCTGGGGCAACTACACTTAAAAAGATAAGAATCTATTTGAAGAATAATGGGGCAAGTCAAGAGGGACTTTAAGGAAAGCGTAAGGAAAGCTACAGCCGGGAGACCACCTGGACAAGTCAATTCACATTCCAGTACTCATTTTCTAAGACTAAAAATAAAAAGTGCATACACATAGATAATCATGAACTCTTCAGACTTCCTTAGCCACTTAGTTTTAGAAATAAACCATTTGCAGTTTGTTATAAAAAAGCAAGCTTTCCAGATTTAGAGAGTAGATCCTAAAAGTAATTATTAAAATTTGATAGTATGTGAAATGTAGAAAATATCCTCTCTAGATTCCAGAATACACATGACCTCACTTCAAGAACTATTGTGTAGGTTGTTTTGACTCTGGTTAAACTTCAGCATTGCTCCACAGTACAAGATTAAAGGTCTGTACCGAGTATCATAAATGCCAGTTTCTAGAGTGTTCTTAGAGGTAAAAGTAGAGGGTGATAAACTTTCCCCGTAAAATAGACACACTATAGAAAAATGGCTGGCTGTAGATCGGGGTATCAAGCAGTGAGCTGTAATGAAACAACATTTGTTAATTCCAAGTGTGTAATTCTGACTTCCCAGTGAAATACCTATACAAAACACATATATTTTCTGAAAAGTTTGGGGGGGAAGGAGTTCTTTGCACTTTAAAACCCACTCTTCACAGTAGGATACATTCAAAGCACACGAGGTAATGTGTTATGCAACATGAAGGAAACTAACTTTATGTAAAAGTTAACTTGTCATGGGAATTTCCCAACAGGAATTAATGCAAATTACATTACTCATCCCAGAGAGAAATATAAATCAATCAGGCCAAGTACAAACACAAAAACAAAGTTTCTCCATTCTAATTTACTCACATCACAACTGTTAAATGATAAAATCATAAATGAAGGAAATAACCTGGGGAAATTCTACTTCAAGGTAATTTTAAAAAAGGAATGTGAACTGCCAAGAATATAAATTGTACCCCCACAGAAGAAAAACACAATTTTTAACAGAAGAGGCACCTAACCATCCTTCACAGTCATAGACATTGAAAATTAATTTCCGTATTAATTGGCACAATTCTAAACAGCTCATATTTATATACTGGGAAAAGCTAAGGAACTGTATTTGTCAAGGTAAAACCAAAGGGTGCTTGTCCAGAAGATCTGGTATGCCCAGGAATTATTCAGATAATGACATTAAATAAAGTTGCCAGAATAGTTATACATTTTAGTTAAATAAATATGCAAATACCCACCATAAATTGTATAAGAAAGTTTCATCATTCCCAGAGTGCATTTAATTAAGTAAAACTGAGAAAAAAAGGCAAGGCATTACCTTTTCAGAGACAGAGAAGAGAGCTGGGAAATGAAGTTAGTAGAATTCAGTGATATGATAAGATAGTAGGGGTAAGAGTAATTACAGTTCAGAGAGATCTGAGAAATCTAACCACCTATAATTAGTAGCAATCCTGACCATCCTAGCCCAACCCATCACTGCAGAAATGGAGTAGAGTCAAAATTGGTACTTCCTAATTATTTAATAGTATTTAAAAATGCAAATAGAGTAACCAAATAATGCCTGGAACATAGTAGGCACTCAATAGTGGCTATTATTAATATAAGTGTGCCCTACAGGCTTGCAAATGCTTTCACATAGATTTGCAATCATTTATCCTCATAATACAGCTGTGCATTTAACAAGTATAGTAAATAATGTGACAATGTCATCCTTGTTTTATCGTTGAGGAAACTGAGATTTACAGAATAAGAACTGAGGACTTGTTTAAAAACTGCAGGTGTTCCTCCAGCCATACCACCATGAGCATGGAGCTTGGAAGGGAGAGCCTAGACTAGAAAAAGTAACAACTTTTTAGAATTTATTATACTTGGAATAGAGTCAGATACTGTTGATCACCATTTAACCAAGCACAGTATTGACAGGAGGATCACCATCCAAGGTTTTAGGTCCTGATAGAAAAATAAGAGGGGCAAACAATTCTTATATCTAACAAACACTTACACAGCATTTACTATGTGCCAGGCATGTTCTACAGATTTTGTACATATTAACTAATTTAATCCTCACAATACATTTATGAGACGGGAACTGTTATTATCCACATTCTACAGATGAGGAAACTGAGGCACAACAGGCAAATAATTTAACCAAGGTCACATGGCTATTAAGTCACAGAGCCAAGATCCAAACCTAGTCCAAGCCTTCATCTTAAAGATTAAAACAAACAAGGAAGAGGAGACTGAAAAGATCAGCAGAGCCAGGGAATTAAGTCCTCAGAGGCCAAGACTTGTACAGCGGATTTCTAATACTCAGCCCTCTTCTAAATTCTCTAAAATTTACTGCCTATACTAATCTTTTAGCATCGGTCTAGCATGGGTTATCATAGACCATTTTTCTTTTTAAAACTATGTTCTGCCTTCTCAGTTTGACTAAACCCTCTAGGGATGGGAAGTGTCTCCTGCTCCCGTCCAGTGTCCTACACCAGAGGCCTGATGACGGCCTAACGCGGTGGCCACCTCAGATGGCAGGAAACAGGCTATGCTGAGGTGAGAAACAAAGACAAAAGATCTGCCTACTTTAAGGGTTCCCACCACTTGCCTACCTTCCCTTTTTGCTTATTTGGAAAGAGGACATAAACACACAGAATCAAAAAACCCTTCTAGCATAAAAAGCACTTTCAGAAGGAAAAAAAAAAGCTTCTGAATTCAACCTCCAGGAGAGCTAGACAGTAAGTCAAGAGACAGACAAGCTGAGAGAAAAATGAACTTCATAAATTACCCTCCAGGTGAACCTGGACAGACGGATAGTAATGTTTACTTAGGAGTCCACTGTGCCTAGTCCTAGAGTTACCCTGAGTACAATTTAAAGCTAAACTTCAGTAACATACAAATGTCCTCAACCTTCCCATAAAGCACCTGATCAGCTTTGTCTTTCAATTCTCACCTTCAGTCTGTGGTTAAATCAGGGTGGATTAAACCTCCCCAGGCTGTGATCTCAGACCTTTTCTCTCTGATAATCTACGATGAAGAACCAAGGAGGAAGCACACTTGATTCTTTGCAAAGTCATGGTCTCTCTACTAAAACAGAACATAAAGAGGTATTTATCAACATGTAGACCTACCTTAAGTAACAACTCTTTAGGAAACAGTCCCCTAGACATGCCTAAAAGCAGCAAATCACCTGGCTTCCTAAATACCAAGCTCTAACATTCCCTGACCTTGGCAACCCAAAAACATCTAATATTTCACAAAAGCTCAGAAAAAAAGATTACTCAAGCAATACTTTGTTCTCAACTCAACACTCTCTTGGAGAGCTGAAGCAAGTTAAACAAACGTACACACACCCCTCCCTAAGGTGAAATCCAATGTTCACACCTGAGTTCAAAAGTCTGTCAAATTTCTGTAACTCAACAATTTGTCAATGCTGTTAGGTGAAAGCCTTACCTCAGCACAGCGTTTGCACATGGAATGACTGAAGCTAACCACAGGGTGGCTGTCTATGTAGGCCCACAGCCGGACCATGGGGTCTGCAGTGGCTGTGCTGCTGGGGCCGCAGGGGCCACTCACACCAGTGGCTGCGTTTTCTGGCAAAGCCTGACTAGGGAGATGATCCTTAGCTAGAAGTTATGGAAGCAAAGATGGTAATTAGCAGAAAGGAAAACAGGATGATGCATTTATCTAATATTAGGTTCACTGTAAAAGCCTCACAAGTTTAGGCCCAAGGGCCACATAAGGAATCTGAGGAAGGACTCAGACATGGATTATACGTTTAGTTCTGACATCTGACTGGAGATTTCTGGCAACCCACTCAATACTCCCAACTCATTTTGTCACACTCAGAATTAGTTCTCAGGGGATCTTCACAAATGGTCACAAGAGTCTGAACCATCCACAGAAATAAGCAACAGGCTCTGGACACTGAGGGCCACTTTCCCCTACCCACACTTACTCGTGGCTTCATACAGAGGGGCACATCCATCCCCTTCTCACACAACCCTGCTTGGAGGCACATGAGTGGACAGGCCAGACCAAAGCTTCCTCATTTTCCCCTAACTCCCACAGAAGCAGACATAGGATGTTCAGGCCACAGACACAGCAAGATTTTTAAAAACTCATTCTTCTTCTTTCCTCCCCAGGATTTTGCTGTGGCCCCATGTGGTCGGTCCCATAACAAGCATGATCCAGCTTTGCGGTATCCCCACGTGACAGTACTGTCATCCCGGGATCATCACCAGCCAAAACCACTGAGACATCGCTGCCTCAGGCTCGTAAATATTTTGAACTAGCTATCTTCTTCAAGGCCCAAAACAAACCAACCTCAATCCTACCCTTATAACTTGCTCTGCAAGTTATTTCCTCTCATTTTTGCTTCTCTAAGACTTATCTATTCTTCTTCAACCCCATTACCTTCATAGTTGATATTCATGCTTTCCCAGAACTAGACAGGACATAATATTTGCATGCATCATTTCATTAAATCCTTATAATACAGAATGTGATGGAGCTAGGATTCAAACCCAAGCTATAGTATGGTTCTCTAAAATCCATACTTTAAAAAAAAAACAGCTTTATCAACATATAATTCACATACCATAAAATTCACCAATGTATACAATTCAAAGGTTTTTAGCATATTCAGAATTGCACAACTATCATCCTCACAACCAATTTTAGAGCATTTTCATTGCCCCAAAAAGAAACCCTGTGCCCATTAGAAGTCAATCCACGTTTTCCCCCAGCAAGCCTTCTCCTGTCCACCACCTAGGCAACCACGAATCCACTTTTTGGAGTCATCCCACAGGTAGTCTTTTGTGACTGGCCTCTTTCACTTAGCACAATGTCAGGGTTCATCATTGTTTTGGCATTTATCAGTGCAGTGCTTCATTTAATTTTAGTACCAAGTAATATTCCATTGTAATATATACCACATTTTACTTATTCATTCATCCGCTGATAGACATTTGGATTGTTTCCACTTTTTGGCTGTTATGAATAGCACTGCTATGAACAGCCCTGCTGTTCGTATACAGGTTTTTGTTTGAATACCTGTTATCAACGTATTTGAGAAAATACCTGGGCATGAAACTGTTGGGTGCTGTCAAATCTTTTGAGGAGCCACCAGACTTTTTTTTCCAAAGCAGCCACACCATTTTAGACTCCCTCGTGAGGGCCTCAATTTCTCCACAACCTTGCCAACATTTATTATGTCTTTTTGACTGCAGCCATCCTAGTGGGTGTGCAGTGGTGTCTCACTGGGGCTTTGATTTGTATTTTCTGATGGCTGGTAATGTTGAGCACCTTTTCTTGCATTTGTTGACTATTTTCTTGCATCTGAATCTTCTTTCAAGAAATATCTACTCAAATCTTTTACCCATTTTATAATTGGGATATTTGTCTTTTTCCTGGTGAGTTGTAAGGGTGCTTTACATATTCTGGATATAAATCCTTTATTAGATAGATGACTTGCGAATATTTTCTCCCATTCTGTAGGGTTTTTAAAATTTTTATTTGATAATATCCTTTGAAGTACAGAAGATTTTAATTTTGATAAACTCAATTTATCTTTTTTTATGCTTTTGCTGTCATAGCTAAGAAATCATTGCCTAATCCAAAGTCACAAAGATTTACTCCTATAATTTTCTTCTAAGAGTTTTCTAGTTTCGGCTTTTACATTTAGTTCTGTGATCCTTTTGGGTTAATCTTTGTGTATGGTGTGAGGAAAAGATCTAACTTCATTCTTTTACATGTAGATATCCAATTGACCCAGCATCATTTGTTGAAAAGATTTTTTTCCCATTGAAATGTCTTGGCAGCCTCTTCAACAGCTGGTGTTGGCAAAACTGGACAGCTACATGCAAGAGAATGAAACTGGATTATTGTTTAACCCCATACACAAAAGTAAACTCAAAATGGATTAAAGACTTGAATGTAAGTCATGAAACCATAAAACTCTTAGAAGACAACATAGGCAAACATCTCCTGAATATAAGCATGAGCAACTTCTTCCTGAACAAAAGCAAAAATGAACTCATGGGACTACATCAAACTAAAAAGTTTTTGTACGACAAAGGACATCATCAACAAAACAAAAAGGCATCCTACAGTATGGGAGAATATATTTGTAAATGACATATCCAACAAGGGGTTAACATCCAAAATATATAAAGAACTTACACACTTCAACACCCAAAAAGCAAATAACCCTATTAACAAATGGGCAGAGGATATGAAGAGACAGTTCTCCAAAGAAGAAATTCAGATGGCCAACAGACACGTGAAAAGATGCTCCACATCACTAATCATCAGGGAAATGCAAATTAAAACCACAGTGAGATATCACCTCACACCAGTAAGGATGGCCAGCATCGAAAAGACTAAGAACAATAAATGTTGGCGAGGATGCGGAGAAAGGGGAACCCTACTACACTGTTGGTGGGAATGTAAGCTAGTTCAACCATTGTGGAAAGCAATATGGAGGTTCCTCAAAAACTAAAAATAGAAATACCATTTGACCCCAGAATCCCACTTCCTGGAATATACCCTAAGAATACAACTTCTCAGATTCAAAAAGATATATGAACCCCTATGTTCATTGCAGCACTTTTTACAATAGCCAAGATATGGAAGCAACCTACAAGTCCATCTGTAGATGAATGGATAAAGAAGACATGGTACATATATACAATGGAATACTATTCAGCCATAAGAAAGAAACAAATCCTACCATTTGCAACAACATGGATGGAGCTGGAGGACATTATGCTCAGTGAAATAAGCCAGGCAGAGAAAGACAAGTGCCAAATGATTTCCCTCATTTGTGGAGTATAACAATGAAGCAAAACTGAAGGAACAAAATGGCAGGAGACTCAGAGACTCCAAGAATGAACTAGTGGTTACCAGAGGGGAGGGGTGTGGGAGGGCAGATGGGGAGGGAGGGAGAAGGGGACTGAGGGGTATTATGTTTAGTACACATGGTGTGGGGAATAACGGGGAGAACAGTGTATCACAGAGAAGGGACATAGTGGATCTCTGGCAACTTGCTGCACTGATGGACAGTGCCTGAATTGTGGTATGGGTGGGGACTTGATAATATGGGTAAATGCAATAACCACATTGTTTTTTCATGTGAAACCTTTATAAGAGTGCATATCAATCATACCTTAATAAAAAATTTTTAAATTAATTAAAAAAAATAAAAAGAGATGTCTTGGCACCTATGTCAAAAATCAACTGACCATAAATGTAAGGGAAGAGTCCATTCATTTAACCAGTATGCTGTATTATCACTGCACCCAGATTGCTATTTAAATGAACAGTTAACAAAATCAGCTAATCCCAAGAAAAGTTAACAATGGTTATCTACTAAGCTGGACTTTCACCTTTCATCATATACTCTTATGTATTATGTGTTTTAAATCATGGATACATATTATCTTTTTTTTTTGGTATCATTAATCTACAATTACATGGGGAACATTATGTTTACTAGACTCCCCCCTTCACCATGTCCCCCCGACTAACCCCACTACAGTCACTGTCCATCAGCATAGTAAGATGCTGTAGAATCACTACTTGTCTTCTCTGTGTTGTACAGCCCTCCCAATGCACCCCCCCCCCATTATACATGCTAATCGTAATGCCCCTTTTCTTCTTCCCCCACCGTATGCCTCCCTGTCACTGATCCTCCCCAGTTCCTTTCCCTTTGGTAACTGTTAGTTCATTCTTGGGTTCTGTGATTCTGCTGCTGTTTTGTTCCTTCCATTTTTTCTTTGTTCTTATACTCCACATATGAGTGAAATCATTTGATACATGTCTTTCTCTGCCTGGCTTATTTCACTGAGCATAATACCCTCTAGCTCCATTCATGTTGTTGCAAATGGTAGGATTTGTTTTCTTCTTATGGCTGAATAATATTCCACTGTGTATATGTACCACATCTTCTTTATTCATTCATCTACTGTTGGACACGTAGGTTGCTTCCATTTCTTGGTTATTGTAAATAGTGCTGCAATAAACATAGGGGTGCATCTGTCTTTTCCAAACTGGGCTGCTGCATTCTTAGGGTAAATTCCTAGAAGTGGAATTCCTGGGTCAAATGGTATTTCTAAGGAACCTCCAGACTGTATTCCACAATGGTTGAACTAATTTACATTCCCATATTATCTTTTTTACTGTAAGTTTTTAAAAAGGGAAAAGACAAGTAATAAGTCTATAGCATCTTACTACACTGATGGACAGTGATTGCAATGGGGTGGTGGGCGGGACCTAATACAGGTGAATGTTTAAACCACAATGTTGCTCATGTGAAAAAATCAAAATTAAAAGTTAAAAAAAATTGTTTTAAGACAATTCATTATAAATTTCAAAAAAATATCCCTAGTATATACTGTCAAGACAGGTTCAACAACTAAGAGACTGTTTTTCATATGGTACATATTCAAATATTACTAACGCCTAGATATGGATAAAAAAGTGAAAAGGGATCTGGAAATCCCCTTATCTCTTTAGCATGAGAAATGGGTTCATCTTAAAAAGAAACTAAAATCCATGCCAATTAACTATAGGATCCCAAAATAGCAATGGGGCTTTGTATTTGTTGCAGAATATTCCAGAACAGACCATACCAATAAGCTTGTAGATTTAAGGTAGGCCTCTTAGCTTTAATTCATATCAGAATCCCCTAGGCTCTTTGGGTTTCACTCTTGACCTACTAGATAGTATTGCAAGGCCTGGGGCCCAAACATGTGTATTTGTAGATGTGTGTGTATGTGCACGCTCCTAATAAAGAACTGTCACACTAATGCAACATGACATATGACTAAAGGTGCACCAACACTTCAAAAATTTTAAATTAAACTTTACTTTTCATTTTCTCTTTTCCAGTTTTTTATTTGACATGGTAATGTGGAAATAAGGATTCCTGGTGGTAACATCTCATGGAAAGAGAATTACAGAACGTCAACATGGTAAAGACATCTGGGGTCACTAGGCCAACCTATTCACTTTACTGATGAGGCAACTGAGGTCCAGACAGGCAATTAATTGGTGTTGTAGTCAGGGCTGTCACACAAGATTTCATTACACCTTACTGATTCCTTTGACCTCGCAGGATGACTGACTGTAAAAGAAGGTGACAATTACTTACCTAACATCTACACTAAGGGCACCACCCACCTATTTAAAGCTCAGATCTTTGCCAGTAAACAGAACACAGTACTCAGGGCTATTACAAGGAAAGGAATATCTTTTGTAATAAAAAAGTCTCTCACTGGAACAGACTGCTCACCAAAAATGAAAATAAAATAAACAGGTAGATGGGTAGATAAATAAACAATAGATTGCTCAACTAACTAAAGTCATCAGAATTTTCTCTTACATTCTGCCGTTGACAAAAAAGGCAAATAAAATTTTCTTTGTAAGTTTACTGTTTGTTTAAAAAATTTCCCCTCTCACTTTGAAATAAAATTTGAAGCCAAATTCAAAGAAATACATTAAGTAAGTGTTGCAAGAACAGCACAGAACCAAGTGGTCAGAAAAATTCAGATAAAATTATAATTGAGTTTCTTCTTTTTTGTCCCATCTCTTCTACTGAAAATCAATTCCTAATATTTGGATCCACTTGTAAAAACTCAAACTAAGGAGTAATAATAAAATATGCTCCATCCTTACATTTACAAACATTATGTACATCAATAAAAGGGATTGAATAGCCTAGAAATAGGCATATATAGAATGTGATAAAAACATTTCACAAAGAAACAAAGAGGGAATGTATTTTTTAAAATAGTACAGTAATGATGGCTTGAAAATTTGGGAAAAAGTTTTTTTCACTCATCTCTTACTATATAACAAAGCATATTAAATGAAATCTTTACCAGATCTCTTTAATAAGGTGATAATATCCTAAGCTTAGAAGGAATAGAACAACAGATTAATACTGCAGAATAACAATAATACAGATGATGATAATAATGTATGATTTTTTTAAGGGCAGAAGAGCAGCCTAGGGAAAATATTTACCTAACAAAATAACTCAATTGGTGGGAAAACAGCACAACCACAAATGATGAAATGAATAAAAAACAGAAACAGTAAATTCATTTGAAAGAAAAGAGCAAACCTAGAAAAAAAAGGCCTATTTATTTTACTTTTATTTCATAATCAGGACTGCAGATTAAAGCAATGAAGTGTCATTTCCTACATGTTACAATGGAAACTCCCAGTGTTGCTAAGTGTGTATTGAGGTGAGTCCATGGACATGTAAGGGGCTATGCAATATAAACTATTATTACTCTGTTTTTGATCCATGGTTTTTGATCCATGCTGTCAAAAACAATTTGACAGCATGGATCAAAAACCATTGAAGTGGCCATACCTTTTAACCCAGCATTCTTACTTGTGGAAATTTACCCTTAAAAAAAAACCCTAAAATAATGAAAATATAGTCACAGAAATGATCCCTACCTCCTAGTCATCTCACAGAAAAAGCTTTCAGTAGTTTTTAAATAATATAGCTAGCATCACCTAGGTAACAGGAAAATTTCCAAACCCTTTTTTGTTATGAGTTCTATAGCTTTAGGAATAATCATGTTCACCTCCTGTAAAATCCAATGGAACAAACAGGCCACTGACCTACATTCTGAATATATCACCTTTCTAGAGACAGGGACAAAGTTATATCTTGTCTCAGCTGCCTTTGTCCCTCTGTAGGATAGATTACAGATTCTATCCCTATTCTCTAGCCTACTGCACCCCTCTCTATCCCCAATCCTCAATCTCCTCTTTTTATCTATTACCAACAGATGAATACAACACATCATCAGTTACAGTAAAAAACTGGTAACAATAGATACCCAACATTAAGAGAATGGCTAAAGCATAGTAGCTCTCTTGTTCTTCAATTATTTTAATGGCTGCATACGATTCAAGATTCAGAATATGGAAATGGTTTGGCATAATATTAGTTAAGAGAAACAGAATACAAAATCCTACGTACCACAGTTTGACAATTATGTGAAACTCTAAATGTAGGAATCCTTAAAAGGGATATGTAAGATGGTCATGTAAGTTAGATTGGCATGACAGGATTATATTTTTTCCTTTTGTGTGTTCTTCAAACTTAAAAAGAATATTTTTTTGTGAAACATAATAACTAGCCACTAATTGCAATATATGATCCTTAATTATATCCTGGATCAAAAAAAATTGGGGGAGAGAATTGTGTAAATTTTAATATGATCTCATATTGGGTGATATTATTGTATCAATATTAAGTCCATTTGGTTTAGGTAGAAAGTTCTTGTTCTTAGGAGACACATGCTAAGATATTTAGGGGTGAAAGTCATGATGTCTGCAACTTCTTTCAAATGGTTCAGTATAAAAGTGTGTGTGTATAGAGGGAGAGATGGAGAGTCAAAGAAAGGAGAGAGGAAAGATGGTGTAAGGAAGGAAAATAAATACAGCAAAATGTGAATTGTGTGAAGGGAATATGGGTATTCATCCTATTATTCTTTCACCTTTTCTGTTGACTCGGTGAATTGCTAGAATTGCTGGGGTAGATTTCATAACTTTTCTATAGAGCTCATAATAGTATATTCCTGTTCAAATCTGGGGGAAAGTCTGGCTCTTCCATCTTCATTCCATCACCGTCAGTCCCTGCACCGAGGACGATTTGAGTTTGAAAAACTAAGGCAGTTTTCAGTCAGCCAACCCTGGGTACACTAATCTGTAGCTGATAAGGAATCTCTGGACTGAGTTCGTGATTGTCTCTGGTCAGACAGAATCCCACCAACTTCTCTAATGTAACATAAACATCTCTAAAAAGTTTCCTAGACCAGTGGCCCTCAAAATGTGGTGGGCACACCTCTGGAGAACTCTGAGGTCAAAACAAAACTATTTTCATAAAATAAGATGTATTTGCCTTTTCCATTGTTGGGGTCCTTGATAATGTTTAAAGGTAAAGGGTATTAAGACCAAAAGTTTAAAAACCACCAATTTGGTCTAAAACAAAGAATATGTGAAAAGTAGGGTTTCTACAGGAGCTAAAATTTTATCTAGGATGGAAAAAAAAAAAATTCTTCTCTTAAAACTAAGCAAACACAAATTGGTTTCTCTTCCAAAGCCCCCAAAACTAACTGGAATGGGGGCAGTCCTTCAGTCTATGCCTCTCTTAAAAAGAAAAAAAGGAATGGGGGGTTGTTGTGAGTTCTAACTCCATGCCGCTTAAAACAAAATATGACAAAAAGAAAAAAAAAATATTGCTTGACTCCAACTAAGGACCAGATTCTCTCCTTTGTACGCCTTACTCATTGCCTGAGGCTACCATGGCCTGTGCTTCTAGTTTGGGGTCCGTGGAACTAACAAAAGACTAACAGGTCATTGTTACACAAAAATTAGACTTTTGAGAGAACTAGGTCACAGTTCTCAAATGATGAGAAAACTTGTAAACTAAGGCAGGGAAACAAGGGGAAAGCAAAAGGGAGCCCAGCAGAAGAAAGCAAAGCAGCAAGGTTAAACGCGGACTACGACTGCCACTTGTCGGAACTTGAATTTTTGCCATTAATAAGCAACACGATCACTTCAAATATGATAATAAAATTTTTATGGGGCTCCATTCTGCCTGTTGTCTTCACTTGCTGCACATGTCTTTACTCTGTTGCCTGCAGTTAAAGGCGTCCGGACTTCAAGAGGCCAGAAGAAATCAAAGATTTCTGCAGATTCCATAGCACTTACCAAAACCTTTTATTTACCTCGAGCGCAAAGAGTTTTAGCAAACACTGCTGCTCTCAGAGTTCTTTTAACAAATTAATAATTATAATAGTATTTTATTCA
Source organism: Manis javanica (assembly GCF_040802235.1). Classification (NCBI taxonomy): domain Eukaryota; kingdom Metazoa; phylum Chordata; class Mammalia; order Pholidota; family Manidae; genus Manis; species Manis javanica. The sequence continues at coordinate 102,846,264 of NC_133165.1, read as the reverse complement.
ACCCACAAGGCACACAGAGTATTATTATACTTAGGTCTGACAAGACCCATCAAATAAGAAGTTACTCCATAAAAAAAACTAGGAGTAGGGAAGCTTAAACGGGGAAGCATGGCATGATCTATAAAGTAGGAAGATGAGATAATTATACATGCTTTTTAAAGTCTGCAGGGTATGAGACATGCTGGAAAAATAAAACAGAAGTATTTGTAGAAACACAAGGAAGGAAGACTAGAGAGTCCTTAGTAGACATGATGATGATTCTCTGACGCTGAACATAAATACACCGTAGTTTTTAGTACTATTTATTCACCAAGTTGAAATAGAACACCAAGATGGTTTTTTAGCCTTCAAAGGGGTTTTTAGTTCTTACAATGAACTTGTTCTATGAAGTACTTATGTTTGGAGCAAGTTAAAAAGACCGACAGCTGCCTGGTTATGGCTTTTCTTCTTGTGACTCCTTCCAAGGAGTCTTATTAGAAGGTTAAAATTAAGCCTGGGTTGTGTTGAGGGTCCTAGCCTACTAGCAATTTCCCACTTACCTCACTCCACATATATGCCACGTCCAAGAGTCAATCACTGTATGAACCTGAGAATACACATTTGAAATATCTCTTCCCCAGAGGATTGCCTTATAGAATGATTTATGGTAGGGAAACCATGCCAGAAGTTCACGTTTGTTGAACTTCACCGGAGGCTGATTCTGCGTGCGTGTGGAGAGGTGTTCATCTCGGCGTCCTGGGTAGCTGAGCCCAAAGACCATCCTGTCAGGGTTAGGGCCTACCACAGGACCTTGGAAGGGTTAATGAAGGACCAAATGGAAGAAGAAAAATATCCAAATTCCTTTTGCCTAGCCATTAAATTTCATATTGATATTGTTAACAAGATAAGAAAATCATTTTAAAGGCAATACTACAGAATTTTTCAAAAATCAGAAGTATAAAAACATAAAAGATGTTACATGAAAGAATAAAACTTAAAATTTTCCTTAGTGTATCACCTTTTAAAAATCACTTAAGAAATCAGTTTTCTCATCTATGAGAGATATACCCTTAGTTCGATAATGACCCCTGGACTTAAATTTCTTCATCTGCAATATAATTGTCTGGATACATACAAAATATCTGTAAATATGTCTTTTCTGAACACAAAGCATACACATAGAAGAAAATGTAGGTGTCACCTTTGGTTATATAGTATAGCACGATAAAACTTGAACTACAGTCATTAAAATATAAAAAGAATCTGTGGAAAATGACTATACTGATTCCTTACATACACACATTCCCACTAAATACCACTTAAGAGCTAACTACCCCAAGAAACTGTCTAGATGTTTCCAGTTCTCTCATAAAAGGTACAGATATAAGAGAGAAGGTTACACTGTATTCAAACAGATTTCTTTCAACTGCACGGCCTAAGAGAAATCTATAGAAGGCAGGGTTATTTAGAAGTACCTCTGACTGAGCAATATTTTCATATGCATACATACACATACACAAAGAATTACAGGAGGAAAAAAAAACTTACTAAAAGATAGCCTACCAATCTACACAATCTCATCCAGAAAATACAAGGGGAGGAACTATTTTCCAACTCATTTTATAAGGCCACTATTGCCCTGATACTCAAAGTAGACAAAAATGGTACAAGATAAGAAAACTATACACCAATATCCCTCATAAACAACAATGCAAAATTCCTCAAGAAAACAATGGCAAATGGAATCCAGCAATATATAAAAATACTAACAATATGCCATGAGCTAGTGGGGTTTATCCTGGGAATGCAAGGCTGGTTCAATATTCAAACTCAATCAATGTAATCTATCATATTGACAGTCTAAAAAGACAACCACCCAAACTGTATGCCAATAAGTCAGACTCCCTATGTGAAATGGACAAATTCCTAGAAAGGTATGACTATCCAAATTGACTCAAGAAGAAACAAAAATCCAAATGGACTTTGAACAAGTTAGAAGTTAAATTAGTAATAAAAAAAAACTTCCCATAAAGAAAATGCCAAGCTCAGATGTCTTCATTGGTAAATTCTACCAAACATCTAAAGCAGAATTAACACCAATTCTGCACAAAATTCTCCCCCCAAAAAATAGAAGGGAACATTTCTCAACTCACTTTAAGCCTGGGTTGTGTTGAGGGTCCTAGCCTACTAGCACTAATATCCTGATACCCAGACCAAACAAGGACATCACATGAAAAGAATAAGACAGACCAATATCCACTATAGATACAAAATTTCTCCACAAAATATTAGCAAACCAAGTCAGCAACATAAAAGAAGGATTATATGTCATTATCAAGTGGAACATATTCCAGGATAAACTTTACATAGGTTGATTTATGAAAAAAATCAATTAATGCAGTATCTTATATTAATAAAGGACAAAACTGCATGATCATCTCAATAGATGCATAAAAACATCTGACAGAATCCAACACCCTCCCATGATACAAACACTCAACAAAGTAGGAATAGAGGGAAACTTCCTCAACCTGATAAAGTCCATCTATGAAAAATCCACAGATAACATCATCCTTAATGGTGAAAGACTAAACGCTTTCCTCTAAGATCAGGCAACAGAATAGTGTTCTGCTCTTACATTGTACTGGAGGGTCTAGTCAGAGCAATTAGGCAAGAAAACACAATAAAAGGTATCCAAGTTGGAAAGGAAGAAGTATGACTATGTGTATTAACAGATAACATGATCTTGTATGTAGAAAATTCTCAGAAACACACACACATAGACACACACACACACCCATCTTAGAATGAAAAAGCAAGTTCAGCAAGGTTGTAAGACACAAGATTAAAACACAAAAATCAATCATATTTCACACACTATCAATTAACAACAAGCCAGGCAAGCATTTCCATTATAATAGCCTCAAAAAGAACAAAACACTTAGGAAAATGTTTAACAGAAGAAGTGCAAGCCCTGTACATTGAAAACTACAAAACATCCTTAAGGGAAATTAAAGAACTAAGTAAATGGAACCACATCTCAAGTTTACTGACAAGTCACTATCTTAATATTGTTAAGATAGCAATATTGGAACTATTTTCCAACTCATTTTATAAAGCCAGTATTAAGATACAAGTCACTATCTTAATATTGTTAAGATAGCAATATTGCCCAAATTAATCTGTAATTCAACAATTCCTATGAAAAATCCAAGCTTTTTTTGCGGAAGTTGACAAGCTGTTAATTCCAAAATGATCCAAATTTCATACAGAATTCCAAAATTCATATGGAAATGCAAGAGACCCAGAACTGCCAAAACAAACTTGAGAAAGAGGCACAAAGTAGGACTCATACTTCCTAACTTCAAAACTCACTACAAATCAACAGTAATCAAGACAGTGCAGCACCAGCACAGGGACATATAGACCAACGTAATAGAATTGAAACTCTAGAAATAAGCTGTCATATTGATTTTTGACAAGGGTATCAAGCCAATTCAATGGGGAAAGAGCTGTCTTTACAATAAATGATGCTGAGACTGGGTACCCACATGCAAAAGAATGAAGTTGAATCCCTTCCACAGAGCATACACAAAAATCAACTTAAAATATATCACGGGAATCTAAGAACTAAAATTATCAAACTCTTAGAAAAAAAAAAATGTAGTAGTAAATCTCTGTGACTTTGGATGGTTTCTTAGGACACCAAAAGCACAAGCAACAAGATAAAACAATTGGACTTCATCAAAATTAAAAAGGTTTGTGTTTCAAAGGACACCATCAATAAAGTTAAAAAAAATTCTATAGACTGGCAGAAAATACTTGCAAAAATCTTATGTTTGACAAGGAACTTGTATCCAATATATATATAAGCCTCTTACAACTCAACAGTAAAAAGACAAACAGACCAATTATAAAAGGGGAAAAGGGTCTGAACAGTTTTCCAAAACAAGATACACAATAGCCCATAAGCACATGAAAAGAACTTAACATGATTAGTCATTAGGGAAATGCAAATCAAAACCATGAGATACTACTTCAACACCAGCAATGTATGAGAGTTCCAATTTCTTCATATCCTGTTAACACTTGTTATTATCTGTCTTTTTGTTTTTAGCCACCCTAGTGGTTGTGAAGTAGTATCTCATGGTTTTGATTTGCATTTCCCTAATGACTAATCATGTTAAGTTCTTTTCATGTGCTTATGGGCTATTGTGTATCTTGTTTTGGAAAACTGTTCAGACCCTTTTCCCCCTTTATAATTGGTCTGTTTGTCTTTTTACTGTTGAGTTGTAAGAGGCTTATAAATATATATATATATATATAAAACAACTTAGTTCCTAAAGTTGGCCCCTGATGTAGGACCATCATTACAGAGAGCTCCTGTTATATTTAAGGGCCACTTATTTAGTTACAGCTCCACATATATATATGCAATATATATATTGGATACAAGTTCCTTATCAAACATATGATTTTTTCAAGTATTTTCTACCAGTCTGTAGAATTTTTTTAACTTTATTGATGGTGTCCTTTGAAACACAAATCTTTTTAATTTTGATGCTAATCTACGTTCTGTCTCTATAGATTTGCCTGTTCTGGACATTTCACAGAAATGGAATCATACAGCACATGTTCCGTTGTGATTCACTTCTTCCACTTCGCATGTCTTCAAAGTTTATCTATGCTGTAGCATGTACCAATACTTCATTTCTCTTTATTGCTGAATAATATTCCATTGTATAGATACACCACATGTTATTTCTTGATCATTTGTTGGATATTTGGGCTGTTTTCCACTTTTTGGCTGTTACGTATAATGCTGCTATGAACATTAGGGTATGAGTTTTGTGTGGGCCCTTTTTCTTTTCTCTTGGTATATTATACTTAGGAGTAGAATTGCTGGATCATATGATAACTATATGTTTAATATAAAATGGTGTGAATCCTTTGGAAAACAGTTTGGCAGTTGCTCAAAAAGTTAAACATATAAGGATCATTCTTTTCAGAGACCAGGTTCCAGAATTGTACTTGAATTTATGTAAATTCCTCTTCTCAAATCTTTTTCAAATGCAATTAAAACATTATTTGGATCTTAATGTACTTATTACTTATAAGCAAGTTATTTCCTGCTACCTCAGGAGTTTTTGACTTGCCCACATAAAATGAAGTGAATGAGTTAAAATCTTAGTAGTTATTCAGGCATGCATTCCAGGAGCCAAGACAGGATAAAGGCATGTTTTTGATAATACATGTGAAATTACCTTGTACACTGGGAATCCTATAAAATGCTAGGTATTTTTATTTGGAATTATTACATTCCCCATGCATTTGGAGACTTGTTCAATTTTTCTGAGAGCACCACAGAATTTTAGAGCTGGAAAGGACTTAACGTTTATCCATTCATTTCATTTTACAAATGAGGACACCAAGGCCCAGGAGTGCTATGGCAATTATGTAAGATCACACAGCTAGCTGATAGTACAGCAGGAACTCCAACTCTGTTTTCTTGACTCTAATTCACTTTCCACTGCCCCTCAAGTGACTTGTGGAGCTGTAACTAAATAAGTGGCCCTTAAATATAACAGGAGCTCTCTGTAATGATGGTCCTACATCAGGGGCCAACTTTAGGAACTAAGTTGTTTTATATCAGGTTCTTTTAGTTCAAGGTTATGCTCCAGGGACATGATTGATCTTATGGACATGAATGCTAAAGGGATTCCACTTTACTTCACAGGCAAGGTCAGTGAGCCCACAGCATTCCCTACCCAGGCAGGCCATTTTTAGCTACATTCAAGATTTCTATGACTAGTTTTTATTCTACTTATCCCTAAATGTAAGGTTAAACTGTCCTGCAGGTGCTCCTTTTTTTACTGCTTCCAAGTACTGGCAATCTTCCAAAATTTTTTATTTTCATTCAACTGCTTGTTTTCATGGGAACACAATACTTTACTTCCAAGTCTTTTGAAAAGATGGAAGAATGTAGGTTCTCATTAAGTCATAAATGGCTAATCAATCTATCAAGCAAGGCAGCATATGCAGTGGTTAACAGCATCAGTTCCTGGGTGAGAATCCTGGCTCCCCTCCCTACTAGTTATATGCCCGTGACCTCTCTATGCCTCATTTTCCTCATTTGGTTATTGCAATGATTAAATGAGTTAATACATGTAAAACATTCAGCATAGTGCCTGGATCACAATCAGCATTCAATAAATATCACTGGTTTTCATAAAAAATCTCAGAAGTCATACACTACTCAAGTAAACAACTCCAAGAGGGCATGTTCACTCACATCCCAGCACCTACAGTAATATCTAATATCTAGAAGATGGTGAGTAAATGCTGACTGAGTAAATGTACAGCCAAATTTACAAAACTACCTTATAAGTTATCCCCTTCAAAAAACTGTATTACTGGGATCTACAACATTCCATATGAGACGTTGGGAATACCATTCCCTCTACTTTATGACAAGGGCAATTTTACTTGCCTGAGCTGTCTCATTTGTAGGATTCCAAAGAGTTGGGCAAGAGAATTAGATAAAAGAAGTTTCCAAGGGTAAAAAGACATTCCTAGATTGATTAACAGTGGGATACAAACTCAGACAACTGACTCACTTCATTCAGACATTTACTGAGCATCTACTATGTGCCATGCACTATTCCAAATAGGGAACTCAACTACGAACAAGACATCCTTGCCCTGGGAACTCAAATGAGTAGAATACACTACACAATACACTGTACGTCCTACAGCAGAAATGGGAAGAGCCATAAGTGTCCACAAAAGGCAACACTGACATTACTAGGGAAATTGCAAAACTGCCATTTGGACTGGGTCTCAATAGTAGGGAGAGGTTGTCCAGCAAAGAGGAGAAGGAAGGATATTCCAGGCAGAAGAGACAAAAACATTCAAGAATAGATGAGTGAGGACACCTGTCAAGGTCAGCGAATAGGAAAAAAATTGTGCCCAATGAAAAAAAGGAGGGCTTAAAAAGAGGCCTAAACCTGTCAAAGGTCCTTTGTTCTTAAAAAAAAGTTCACCAGGAGGAGTTACAGCATTGATCTAACTAGCATGAATGATTACTGATCAGTGCCTTTGCAAAAGAATAGATCTCACACCTGATTCACTTTGAAATCTACCCTCTGGATCACAATGAGCATTCAATAAATATCACTGGTTTTCCCATGCTACTTTGCCCACACCCAGAGCCAGAGATGTTGATTTGACTTTGTTCTGTTGTTGTTTTAATAAATACAATTCACACTGCTTAGTGAGCCTGCTCCCGCTGCTGTGCCCTAAACCTCCTGACAGACACTCACTGGAGCAAGCGTCCCTCTTTGCTAGTCCCTCCCTGCCTTCCGCTGCCTCCAGTGATACCAGAGAGCTCGCGTTCTGTGCTTGCCAGAGGGCCGAATCCCATTCAGCTTTCCTTTCATACCGCTTTGGCCCGGACACCCGCTCTTGCCCAGTCAGATAAACTGGCTAAATCTGAGGACTGTTATGACCCATCCAGCAGATCAAATCACATCTAGAAAGACACCATGGAACCCTGCTGCGAGGGGATACAAAGAAACCATGCTTCCTCCTCCCCCAGCTCCGAGACTGTTGAGCCCGCTATCATGTTTCTGACAAACCTGATTTGGGCGTGGAGAGCTGCTTATCAAGTTCTAGTTCTTTCTACTCCTCCTTCCTTGATCTCATTGCTTACATAAAAGAAAAAAAAATCTAGCTCTTGCTCAAACAGGGAAGATTACCTCTGTACGCCTAAAACAAACACGATGATGAAGAGCAGTGTGCCAGCTTCAAAATAAGTCTTTGCGATGCAGCACTCGGCAGAATGATCACGAGCTGACAGAGAGGGGCCAGTCTTCAAGATGCTCACAGTGGCCTTAAATCTTTGGCAGGGTGCTGCACACACTTGAAAAAGTCATCGAATTTGGTCATCATGTTTGAGGGGAATAGGCAACTTAAAATACAGCTAAATAAGTGAGCAACAATTCCAAGAAAATCATAACTATGGCATAACCCTCCCAGTCGGAAGAAAAAGTATTCAGAACTTGGAAATAAAGTTGACGACACTGGCCTTTCAATGCCATACTGGGGCATTGTTCAACAAGCCTACCGAAGGATGACTCAGTTCTCTAAGAGAATGCACCTGTGCTTGACTTTGCTCTTTACCACTTCCTTAGGGTCCAGTCAATGAAGTTAGCTGACTTGTACGTTTCTGCCCAATATCAAAGGTGAGTTTTATTGCCCTGTAAGACATTAACCGGTTTTGTACCTACTAGCAAATTCAATTCAGCAGTTCTTTGACTATGGACGTCTCTATTCCTCGAATTCTCCTTTAAATCAACTTTACCACCTTACTGCTGCCTTTATTGATGGTGAGTTTTATAAATGTTTACAGATGTTTATTTTATTTTTATACATGAGTCATGTACCAAAAAACCAACAATCATGTTTTTCATTTTGCAGAAACCACAATTTGACAATAGTCATAATATTGTTCACTTGGTAATTTCTCTGCTACGATGCTGCTATCCAAGAATAAGGGTTTTCCATGCCGGCCACTTCTATACCTTCAAAAGGCACTTTTTTTTTTAAACGTGTATGAGCTTGACATTGTTGTTACACATTCACAGGCCATAGTTACCCACAATCATATCTTGATTGGCCCTCAGTGTTTTAATCGACTGTTGCTGACATTTACAAACTGGAAGAAGTCATAAAAATGATAAATAAATGTGGATTTCTTGTTTCTAGAGAAATATCAAATGGTCTGGCAATGCCAGACTCATCTTCCCATCCAACAGAAGGGAAGCTGAGCAGTGGTTGCCCCTTCTGGAGTATTCTCTCCTCAGTTCATCTCAGTCTCCACCCCTCCCTATTATTTACTCCCTGCCTGCTTTACTCATTTGTATTACCTGCCTGTCCTTTGTAGGTATTTGAGTGTTCAACTATGCCAACTTAATTCTTTTCGTAACAAGCCGTTTCTCAGTCTATACCACTTCCCACCACCTGCTCAGCTCAGGTTTTCATCTAACAGACACTGACATCTGAAGTGTGTATCTGTGTGTGCATACATGCACATGCACATACACACATGCATACTTAATTGTAGCAAAAAAACCCCACCTTTTATATATTGATCAATAACTGGTAGCACACTTATAAGGCATTCTCAACACACCTGAAAGTGAAAGCTGAAAACCAGTGCACTATCACTCAGTCTAATAGGTAACAAAGAGTTTGTTTTTAACACCAAATGAGATTTATGATAGTGATTTACAGCTGTACACATGCAGACTAGTTTCTACCAGCAAAGTTCAGAGCTAAAATCAAGGATAGAAGGAACATTCAAGAAATATTGTGATGTTCTATGTTCTATGAAAGTTAAAAAAAAAAAAAGCATAGATTAATCCCTTCCTCCAAGGGCTTAATCCAACCATAAATCCAAAATATACTTTTAAAAAAATTAAATAATTTAAAAGCTTTAAATACTCAGTACACATTAATACAACATGAACAGTCAAGCCAAAGATCTAAATAATGGGCAAAGATTTTTACTCAAGTTATCTAACTAATGCGGGCTAAAAGCAAGTTTTCTCTGGAATCATCTAGGAAATTGTGCAATATTAACTACTGGTTGCTGATTCCTAGTATGCCAGTCAGGATGACCTTTGGCTCTACAACATAGCTTTCAACTTCCTCTGATTACATCTGATTTAACCTAGCCTCAGCTCGGCAGTGACTGCCTCCAGCCACGCCTCGGCCCCACTGCTGAGCACAGAACCTCTGCCAAGCAAAACATGGTTTGACTCTGCCCCAAACACCTCACTGCCACGTTCAAACAGAATCACCCGAGGCACCAAAAGTCGTGATTCCCACACCAATACTCTGAGACTGATTTAGCAAACTTGGGGTAGAGACCAGGAAAATGAGCTTTTCATCTACACATCCCCATCCTTGATGTAATTAATTCTCTTGCACGTCTTCATACCACACTTTGAGAAACATTGTCTCCTTGCCTCCCTAGAGAATTTGGTCAGCTTCAGCCACATCAGCTTTTGGAAAACTCCTCCCTTACCAAAAAATTACCCTTTGCCATGTGGACCATCTGGATATATTTACTGAGTCCCAACTATCTATAAGCAGTGTGTCAGGGGCTGTGGTAGATGGAATAATAAACAAAACACATTCCTGATCCCCAAAAACCCAGCAGGAAAAAAAAATGTTAACAAGTTAATTAAAATCAAGTGGGATATGTGTCATGGCAGAAACACAAATTAAACTTGAAACACCCAGAACTTCCTCCACCATTCTTCCTGCGTATCTTGTGCCCATCTTTTGTAATTACACACAATGACACTGCATTTTCCACATCATTCCTCTGCACCAGACTGTATGTGCAAGAGCTGAGATCATGCCTTGTTCATTCCAGAAACCCTGGTGCCTGGTAAGTAATAAATGTTTGGTTGAAGAGTCATTCACTCAAGACATTCTGCACCATTATAACTTGGGCCAGATTATGAGAAACCTCACATTAGATTCTGGCTGCTCATGTAAGAAATCAGTTTCCTGAAACCTAGCCACCTAATTTTACACTGGGACGGAACTTAAGAGATCACGGGGTCCAGCATTTCACTAAATTTGGTGTACAGATCGTTGGTGGTACCCAAGGAAGATAGTTTCTAGAATGTTTATACATGATATATGAAAACATTTTAAATTTCAACAGGATGCATAGGTATGTGTATAAAGAAATATCTAGAACTAAGCAGTGCTTTCAGACAGTAATGCCTAAAACAATGCTACATTTATTTCAAAAAGTTAATGCAGAGCAGGTGCAACTTTTATGTTATGAGAAATCAAAGTAGTGGTTGACGGTGGTACGGGAGTAAGAGGCATGACGGGGACTTCCAGGGCACTGGAAATGTTTCTTTAGCCAGGGGCTGGCTGCACAAGGATGTTCAGTTTGTGAAAATTTAGTAAGCTGTGTTATAATTGCACTGTTCCATATGTACAGTACATTTCAATTAAAAAGTATTTTACAAGGTGGATGTAAAGAAAAATAATAAATAAGTGGTAGTACATGGACATTGGAAAAAATCCTGAAGCTGGTACGTGAAAGGCAATTTGAGACACATGGATTCAAACTCCTTCATTGTGTAGACGAAAAGAAACTGAAGTGATGGCCACAAATTAGCTAGCTACTTGACACTGAGCAGAAACTGCCCCATCCAGCCTTCTCTCCCATTTTCCCCTTCCTCGCCCCCTGCCCAAGTCCTCAACTCCATCAGGCTGTGTATCCTCATTATCTCTAGGATGGTCTTAGCTGCTCCCCTAGCCAGAATGACTTTCCCTCTCTGGACATCCCTACCAAATCCTAACTCCCCCAAGGGATCTGTCTTTCCCACTTGGCAGTTTTTCCCATTCCTCTTAACCTTCACCATATGATGCCTTGTAATTAAATTGTATGCCTCTGAAGACAGATCCTACAGGATTTAACATCACTCAAACATCAGCTGGGTGGGTTACTTCTCTGGTCCTACTTTCCACACCTGTTACAAACTGGGGTGAGGAGGGCAGTGTAAAGGTTAGGATCTGAGCTTTGGAATCAAATTGCCTCAGCTTGAATCCCAGCTCTACTACTTACTAGTCATGAGACTTTGGGCAAGTTTCATAACTACTTTACGCCTCAGTTCCTTCATCTGTAAAATGAGCATCATACTAAACCTACTTCAGTGTTGGTAAAATGAAACAAGATTATTCTCATAAAGTGCTTGAAACAGTGCTTAGTGTTAGCCATTGTCATCATTACCTGCAGAATGGAAGAAACACAGGCACCTTTCTCATCTCAAAGGCTAAATGGAAGGATAAAGTGGGATGGTGCTGTCAGAAATATGAGGAACAGTCAAGGGGGAAAGGAAAGGGGGGAAGGTGGGAATATCTGATAGATCGCCAGCAGAGGAGGGTGTGTATGCCAAGCAGGCACATGGACCCCACCCAAGACCCACCCAGACAGAATCTGCAGTTAAACAGGCCTAAAATTCCCTCTGACCCTTAAGCTCCTTTGACTTGGGTTTGTCACCCGCGGCGCAGGGTCCTGGCCTCCTGGGATGGGAAGGTGAATTCCCCGCGCGGTGCGGTCCCTTCCCCTCGAGCATTTCCCGAGAGACACTGTGCTTGTAACAAGGGTACGTAGGCCCTCACAGCCCAGGAACAAAACCAGGCCAGCCATTCCCTCTGGGTTTCGTTCCGGAACCGTCTTTGGGCACCTTCCTCCCTCCGCCTCCTACCTCTCCGAAAGCTGCCCCGCCGGGCAGCCCCTGAACCCGCCCCCAGCCTCGGTTTCTTTGGTAAAGTCGGGGAGGTCGCTTTTCTCCGCCAGCGGGGCCTCCCCAGGGCCCGAGCCGGCCTCGTCCGTTGCTGGCTTCCCTGGCCGGGCGCACGTCGCGCCTGCCACGTGCAGCGAGACCGAGGGCTGCGGGCACCGCCCCCAACCACCGCGGCTCGGCGCCGGCCGTCAGCAAGGCGCTCGTCCGCCCTCTCGGCCCTCGGTAGTACCTGACGAACGGCTGCCCGGGCTGCGCTGGCCCTGGGCCTCCCGCGGGGGCCGAGCGGCCGCCCCCGGCTCCTTGCTCTTCGCGCAGCCCATGGGAACTCTCCCGCCGACCGACGCCGAGCGGAGGCCCAGCGACCCCTGGCGGCAGCGGGAGGGGGCGGGGCGGGGGCGGGGCCGGAGATGTGGGACCCCCGCGCCCCTCCTATAGGGCGCTACCAGTTCCCGTTCTAGAGCTCCTCGATTTTTTAACGTTAAAATACGCTCACCAAAGATAAGTAGGAAAATGCAAAGTGGAAATAACAAAACAAAGCATCATCCAAAATCTTATCCTTTAAACTATTTCCAGTGATTTTTTTTTTCCCCTCAATGCAGTTTTGCACCCAGCATTTTATGGAAGACCAGCATTTTCCATACTATCGCATAGTCTGGTAAGCCCCCCAGATAAATGCCTGGCTTCCAGCCTCACCTCTGGCTTTGCCACAAATGAGACTTACCCGACAACCTATTTTAAACAGAAGCCTGCTCGCCCCACCCTCACCTCTGACCCTCACCCTTACCTTACTTATTAGCACTGAAAGCCTTCTGACTTATCCTATGTTCTCTGTCTCCTGCTCCCACTTCCCTACTTCCATATGGAAACCCCACCAGAATTGCACCTTTTCATTTTTTTTTTTCCTTTGATGTGTCCCAAAATCTTAGAACAGTACCTGGGATATTGTAGGAATTCGATATTGAAGGAAAGAAGGTAGAAGAGAAGAAACGTGATCTTTAATAACTATCGATATAATAGTCCTTCCAATAGAACTACTGTGGTACACTTTGCCTAGTTCTCTATTATTAGACATTTAGTTTATATTAAAATAAGTTATAAATATTTAAAAATATTAAAAGACTGCAGTGATCATCTTCCTGTTTAGAGCTTTAAAACTCTCCTTACACATTGCCAAGTCGCTTTTCCAGAATGGTGGGCTCCATCCGTACTCCTAGTAGTAACGAATGAAAGCCCCATACTACCCGAGAGTGATTTCTAACACCAGAATCCCACAGTGCCAGATCAGGTGGGCTTACTGTTCTCAATCAGTGTGGTGCTTGATTCTCCCTTCTTTCAATTAATTAACATATGTTAAGCATCCCATCCAGATCCGGCTTTGTTCTAGGGCTACAGAGTATCTAACACGAGTTTCCTGCTCTTGAACTTGATCCTAACAGATTTTTAGTGAACTTGTCTGGTGGCCAGATGTGTGGCACCAGCGCAGGCCCTTTATTTTTATCTGGATTTGTGGGCAAACTTACTTCCTGCTTTTCTGGGGTGCAACCCAGGGTCAAAATGCTCTTGAAAAACGGTGGGTGTTTATTTGCTTCCTTACAGAAAACAAATAAAAGCTGAACCAAAGCCTTTTAAAAAGACACTGCATAAAGCCAAAATGGATCTTAGCAACCTCATGGAGGTGTTTGCAGTCTATTGTAATAGGAACTAATGTAACTAAGCCAGGACCTTTTAAAGCAAAGTTCCCTCCCTCTGTGAGCCAGGTCTACATTTCCTTTGTTCAGTTGGAATGATTGTTACTGAGAGTTTTTTAAATATGCTGTTCTACCTATGTTAAGACTACTAAATATTTTGTCAGCAAGATTCCAGTTGTGATTGACTTGTCTTTCTATTTAAAGCACACATTTAACTAAAATAATGGCTTTTTCATACTTTTTAATACCTCGGCACAAGTTGCTGAGAGTCATGTGCTTACTTACCTGAGTCATCCTTTATCATCTACCAGCAATTTGTTGGGCACTTAAGATGAGCCAGGCATCTTGGTCGGTACTTTCTTCTCACTATCTCATGATATCTGTGTAAACCTCCCAAACCTCTGCTTGTAACCACTGCCCTCTTTAATCATTGTGATATGCAATCCACTAATCCCTACACATGAAAAGGACTCTTCCTTGGGAAATGTTTTGAGTCTTGATTTAATTATGCGTAATTTGTTTAAAGAGCACCAAAAGAAAGGAGGCTCTTTCATCCAATTCTCAGTCCTCATCTTACTTGCCCTGCCAATAGCATTTGACCCACTTCTCATTCTCTCCCCTTTGGAACTTCTGGGGTACCACACTGTCCTAGATTGCCTCCTATTTTGCTGGCTGCCCCTTCTCAGTCTTTGCTGGTTTCTCTCCCACTTTATACTGAAGTGCCCCGGACTCAGTCCTTAATCTGCATTTGCTCCATTGGTGATCTCAGAGCTCCACACGCCATCTGTCTGCTAATGACTGCCAAATCTGTATCTCCTGCCTGATCCTCAATGATCTCCAGGCTCACATATCCAACTGGCTGCCCAACATCTACACTTGGGTGTCTAATAAATATCTCAAACCTAAAGTGTTCAAACAGATTATCCCCTCCCCAAACCTAAACTTCCCTTGGTCTTTTGCTTCTCAGAAAATGGAAACTCCATTCTTCCAGTTGCTCAGGCCAAAACCTCAGAGTCATCCTTGACTCTCACGTATCTATATTCTATTTGCCAGAAAATCCTGTCCACGCCACCTTCAAATGGTATTTTAAAATAAACAAAAATACTTCTAACTATCGGTTTTTAAGAAACAGAGGACAAGGGAACAAGTTAAACAATACCGTAGGGATGTAATCAGCAAAACCCAGAACGTGCCAATTTCACCAACAAATAATGGCAAGGGAAGAAAAGAAGTAAATGGAAGTTAATCTATTCAGACTGACTTGGGATCTATGCAGTGCCTAAAGTAGTCAAATTCATTGAGACAGAAAGTAGAATGATAATTGCCAGGGACTGGGGGGAGGGGAAAATGGGAAGTTATTGTTTAATGAGAACAGAATTTCAATTTGAGAAGAAAAAAATTCTGGAGCTGGATGGTGGTGGTGGTGCACAGTGTGAATGTACTTAATGCCACTGAGCTACACACTTGAAAATGTTCAAAATGGTAACTTTTTCATGTATGTTTTAGTATAATGCAATGTGTGAATTTTGTTTGGATCCTGATTTGTATGAAAGTCTTATAAAAACATTTACAGGTATATGTCATTTCATCGTGCTTTACATATATTGCACTTTTTACAAACTGAAGGTTTGTGGCCACCCTATGTTGAACAAGTCTGTTGGTGTCATTTTTCCAACAGCATTTGCCCACTTTGTGTCTCTATGTCACATTTTGGTAAGTTAGCAATGTTTTAAACTTTTAAATTATTGTATTTGTTACAGTCATCTGTGAGCAGGGATCTTCGATGTTTCTATTGTAATTGTTTTGGGGCACCATGAACCATGCCCATGTAGGATGATGGCAAACTCAATCGATACATATTGTGTGTGCTCAGATTGCTCAACCAGCCACTCCCCCATGTCCCTCCCTCTCCTGGAGCCTTCCTATTCCCTGAGACACAGCAATATTAAAATTAGGCGAGTTAGTGCAACAGAGAAACAAGCTTCCCCAAGCTACCTTCCAACACCACCACCATTTTCCCTACAGAATGGTGATCTTTCTCAGGGCATGTCTGTGTCTAATTCACCTCTGTGTCCTCAACACCTGGATCAGTGACTAAGAGAATGTGAAAACCTATCACATAACATCCACCATCAATTATACACTGAAAAGCATTCTAGTTACTTGAGTTTTCTGGTTGTATGTATTTGCCCTGGACTTTAAATCTTAAACAATTTGCCTAAGTCTAATTTCTTTACTATTAGAACTTTTTGCTTGAGCCACACAAACTCCATGTTCCATTTTAAAGATGTGGTCACCACTGGGTCACTTCTTTGTAGTACTTTTTGTGGTCTAGTCACCCAAAACAATTGACTAAAGTATGCCAGGGAAGATAAAGATAAAATGAATGCTGGCTTTGCTACACATGGTAAGATAGATGCTAAAACCACCTGTAGCAGGTCATTGGGAGAGCCATCCACCACGCGGCTCCTCCTGAGCAGTCCAGCCAGGATTACTCCCGGCCTCCAAGCATTCCTGCAATACCTAGCCCAGTGACTGAATTCCAGGTGAGTACAGAGGAGAAGAGGACTTTGTTATCAGACAGACTTAAATTCAAATCCTGCTTCTAGCACTCATTAGCTGTGTGATTTTGAGCAAGTTACTCAACCTCTCTGGGAGTCCACCCTGTCTAAAAAATGAGAACTATTATAATATCTACATGGCCTGATAGCTACGAAGATTAAATTTTCAAAAGTAAACACTGAGCATGATAATTGGCACACAGTAGATACTCCACAAATTAATTTTCCTGTCTTCTCTTGGGAGCTGTGTTCTTCAAAGGTCCCCTGAGAAAAAAAATATTAGTAATAACAGGTGGACATGATTACCCCCATTTTGCAAGTGAGGGAACTGAAAGTTATGGTGTTCAATAGTATACTCTGCTGAAGAGTGATACAAGTAGAATTTGCTCCCGGTTTTATCTGACCCCCATGCTGTTGACAGATCCTACACCCTATTGCCTCTAAAGCAGCTTCACCTGGTTTATCATTTTCTTTGGGCTGGGTCTTCTGATTCAAAAACTGTTTCCTCTGCCATTTTAATCTTTTTTTCCTCCAGTGACTCAGAATTGGCAGAACACAGGGTTAGTACTTATTCTTGCTTCAAGAATAGTGTTTTTATTTATTTTTATTTTTTTGTTGTTGTTTTTTTTTTGGTATCATTAATCTATAATTACATGAAGAACATTATGTTTACTAGGCTCCACCTTCACCAAGTCCCCCCCACATACCCCTTCACAGTCACTGTCCATCAGCGTAGTAACATGCTGTAAAATCACTACTTGTCTTCTTTGTGTTGTAGAGCCCACCCGTACCCCTTCCACATTACACATGCTAATTGTAATTGCCCCCTTTCTTTTTCCCACCTTTAAGTGTTTTTATTTTTAAAATAAAACATGCACCACATAAAAATTTTTTTCCCAAATAAATACAAAATCGTTTACACTAAAAATAAGCCTCTCTCCCACTTACCCAAGCCCTCCAAACCTCCCCGCCTAGAGGTGGTTCTTGTGTGTATCTTTCCAGAGACAATCTCTGCATTTACAATCAGGACACAGCTTCAAGGTGCAAACTGAATCCTTTTCCTTCATCGGGCAGTTGAGGAATTAGTGTCAATGAATTTGAAATCAGTCAATTTCTGCGAGGGGGTGGGGGTAGGTGAGGGGAATGGGGGGATCTGATTAGCCTAAAAGAATACTGAGCATTAAGGACGATCAAAAGCCAACCAGTTTGGGAACAGACTCGATTTTTATTTCATTCAAATAGGCTGGCAGCTCTGAGTTTGTGGACCCAGGTGTGCCCTGGAAAGGTGCTCCTGTGACTATTTCTATATAAAAACAATATTGTGTGCTATCTGAAAAATATTGTCCAAGGAATATTTACATACAGAGTAATAAAAGGAGAGCGACAGAACAAAGCCATCTCCACAGTGTAATGGTGCTCTCACAAAGACGAAATAAACAAAGATCAAATATAACAAGGGGTTCTAGAATTCATTTATCTAGCAGATATTTATTGAGCCTTTCCAATATTCCAGGCCTCCCCCACGCTAGGGGCTGGGGAAAGGAGTTAAGTAACAGTGACTGCTCATCAGTGCCCAGCCAAAGAGCTGCTCAGTAAACATTTCCCAAGTGAGTAACTCTAAGGAGAAATAAATGGTTTACCGGGAATTAGCAAGGTGCTAAAGAGCAAAAGAAAGGAAGGTCAACGAGTAAGCCACATAAAGCTTGCTGGTCCCCAAGCCTCCGGGACACACCTTTTTACTGACCTTCTCAGGTATCCTTTTACGTAAATCATCCTGCAACGGGAAGGGCCTACTGATTTTATTCTTGCAGACATTTTATCCATGCTCCTTTCTCAGCGTCACTACAGGGTTCACTACTGGCTTCTCTTGAACTGCCAATAATGGTTTAAAAGCAGGGTTTTTTTCCTACTAGTTTTTTCTCATCAATCCTGTCTTTTTACAGTTTCCCTTTCCAAAACTGACCCATAATTTTTTTTTTTTGCCCTTAAAACCTCTACATAGAGGAATTCTCCACTTAAAAAAAAAATCTTTGGAAGCCCTGTAAATAGATCTTAAAGTACCACCATTTTTTGGGCTTCTCTCTAGTTATCTTCCTTAAGTATTAACTGGCTCCCCAAAATGTGTCAGGTCTTTCTCAAGATTCATATTCTTTCTATTCAGTAGCCATGAAATGCTTTTTGTGCTTGAAATGAGCTTTAGTAGAAATGTCTAAGAGTGAGCATTCGTTTTGGGTTTTAATGAGCATTAAAAAGAATGAACTCAATGGTTCACTAAAATTACTGGGGAGGAAATGTGGAATCGCCCATGGCTTTAGTAGTTGAAAGATGAACACTAGGCTTCTTAATCGAGCCCTTTTAAAGCTGCTATATAGATAGCATCTGTAACAATAATAATAATTAAGGTGTTAATAATACAAAAGAAAAATAAGTCAAAAAGCTTATCGTGGGTAAAGGGATGCATTTTGGTTTTTACATTTGGAAATGGGTTTGCCTGATTTCTGGTAACTTTCTTGCCACATCTAGATGAGAATCAAACTGCTCTGTGAGTAACTGATTCAGGAAGAACTAGAGAGACCCATAGTTGCTTCATCCAAAGATTTGTGCTTCCTACCTCATGCTATGAGAGCAGGGCCTTACTTTTTCATGCCTAGTCCACAATTTCTCTGAGCCAGGCTGAGATAATAATGAAGCATTTCATTTTAAAGGTATAGTAGTTGGGGACTCTTTCAGGCACAACTGACAAAAACCCCAAGCTAACTAGATTAACTGAACAACTTTTTAGCTCATGGAGAGTCACTGGCTTCAGGCATAGCTTGATCCAGGAGCTCACATGATGTCATCAGGACTTTCTTTCCATTAAACAGGCCTTGTCTACTGGAGATCATAATAATCACTGGTGGCCTAGACTTACATCCTATTAGCTTAGCATCCTCAGAGGAAGGTTGCTAATTCCGAATCCCTTTGGCAGAAAAGTCTTAAGGAGGCCTTTGATTGGTCTTGAATGGGTCATGGCCCAATCCTGAACCATTCATTATGTCCAAGGGCATGGAGTTCGAACCCACTCAAATTACATGGGGTATTTTCCCATAGGGAAAAGGCATGCTGTATCCAGAAGAGAGAAGAGATGTCAGGCAGACAATTCTTTCAAAAGGCTTTTTAGAATAACTTACTCAGTGGACCAGAGAGGCAAAAGGAAGTCAGGGATGGAACACCAACCGTGGGTCCCACGCTTAATTTTTTTTTCTCTTCCTCTTTCCTTCTTTCATCCCTTCCAACAAATCTCACCTGCTGGGAACAGCAGCAACGGAGCATGCATACGACAGCACCATGTGTGAGTATTTTAGTAGAGATATGAACAATGGAGGCCAACAGGCTTCCTGAGAATGTAGTTTCAAATCAGATCTGAGTGATGAGACGGAGGGAGATTGCTACGTGAAGGAGGAGAGGTGAAGCCAGGCCAGGTAAAGAAGATAGTTGGCACCAAACCATGGTGCTCTGACAGGGTAGGCACGATCATTCAACACTGGAACATTCCCTTTAGCTGGGGCAGAAGCCGACTCGGGAAAAGGAGTGGGTGTGCCAGGACCTGGGAGAGGGACCTCAGGGCACATTGTAAAATACCTTGAACTTCATGCCAAAATGTTTGGAGTTGATCTTATCTTTAGGTTTGGGGGAACAGGGAAGGACTTTAACCCTACCATTAATTTTCAAATATTTTTTGATGACATCTCTGGCAGCTGAGGGGAAAGTGAGATGGGATTGGGCAAGACTGCTGGCAAGGAGCCCTGTTAGGAAGCTAAGGTGGGGAATCCTGTCTGGAAGTGCCAGAGACCTCTAAAACAGTGGAAGAAGGAAGGGTGGGATTCCAGAGACAGAGCTGAGGGAGAATCCATGAGATTTTGTTCTACCACAGTTCAGGAAGAATTAACAGAAGAGGTAGATGAAGACAAGAGTTTGAAGCAAGGAGCTACTGCCCTCCCCTGGAAAACTATTGACAAAATGAATCATCCATTAAAGGACAAGAAAGTTCACTGTATTCTCAGAACACAAGAAGCCTATTGCTGGCAAACAATAGCAGGAAGTACTTGTTGCATGAGTGTAGCTTTTCATTTCATTCACTTCTGAACAAACACTTACTTAGGTTCCTATTATAAACTAATTCCTATGCTAGAGGCTGGGTGTAAACTGTGGAGTGAAACAGACATGGTTTCTGGCATTGTGGAGCCAGAATACACTGGGGGAGATTGTACTGGGGGAAGAAAGAAGGCAAACAAATGATCACCTAATTGAAATTTACAACCTGTATTAAGTGTGCAAAAGCAGTCAGTTTGGGGCACAAGGAAAAGAAATGAGGGGACAGGGGGCAAAGAACTTCCTAAAATGAGTGGTCAACAGGAGGTTGAGTTTTGAGTGGGACCATTCACTTCACCTTTCATCTGGGGAGGGCATTTTCTAGCCAAGCAGATGTCAAACTAACAAAAACTTTGATAAACTGATCAACTTCATTTTGAATTCACAAATCACTCTTTTCCCCAAGCATCTTGTAGTTTTAAATGCACTCTGGGTATCAACACTATTTTTACTTAGCCTCAAGGGTTTATGACTTTAACTCACTCAGTATTTTTAAATTTACAGTAAGATTCTTCACAGTTGCTGACTGATTTATGTAATGTCCCTAGTACATCGTTACAGCAATAGCTCCCACTCAATCCCTCTTTCCTGTATCCGACCTCTGGTGGAGACCCCTCCCACACGGATGTTTGGTGTGGCCATGTGACTTGCTTTGACCAATGGAAATTAGGAAACAAAACAATTAAAAAGTACTGGAATATTGCACTTCCTCTTGCTCTTGCTGCCTGAGAATGCCCTGTGAATGCGTGAGCTAGCTTACTGGAAGCTGAAGAACAGAGATGAATATCCCAGCTGAGGCCTCCTACATCCATCAGCTCTCAACCTATCTACAAACATCTAGACAAAGCCAGCAGAAAATCCATCTAGCTGAGCTCAGGCCATATTATTAATCCAAAAAAACATTTGAGCAAATTAAAGGATTGTTGTTATAAGCCCCTAAATTTTAGAGGGTTTTTCTCATGCAGGGATAACTGATAGGGTACAATCTTCAAACAGCTTAATTATTTTTGTTTTGCAAACAGGAAAACTTAAAACTGCAGAGATAAATGACTATCCTAAGATCTAGTTTGGGGGTAGTTTAAACTCTTACTTGACATCCTAGACTCTAAAGACCGCTTCATCTCTGCAACTTCCAGTATCTCTTAGAAAATACCCAAACCTTAATCAATTAATTAATCATGATTCTCCAACTTCCCAGTTTTCTTAATAGGCATCTCAAAGTGATATTAAGATAATGAGCTTTGATTCAATTTTAAGTGATTAAGAACCAAGATTACACATAACTACATGAATAAATATAACTAAACTAATCATTTTCAAAATAGCCACACAACCTCGTAACTTTTTGGGGAAAGAATATTTGATCTTCCCAAACAACAAACTACTTGAGAGGAAATAAAAGACCATTTTACTTAACTTGTTAAAAAGAAATCAGTAACTTTCCTCAGTGTGCTTACAGAAGAACTACATTTTTTCCAGTTCTTTGCAATATTGAAGCAATAACAAACCTAAAGTGGTGTAATCTAACACATATGTTTCTGAATCTTTACAGATAGGAAATAATTTGTTCCTCAGGACATAAGAGAAACCCACAGCTCTTTCATGTTTTCTGCAGTATTTTTTTCCAAGTCGCTTTCAACTTTTTTAATAAGAAAGACTTGAAGATAAATTACCTGCCCAAAACTAGATTATAAATCATAGAGATGGAATCAAATAACTTTCTTTTTGATGTCAAGTCCAATTCTCTTAACTTCCCTCACTAAAATAATAACAATTTTTTACAAGTAATACATGGTCATAAAAATCCAAACCATACAGAAATATACAGATTTAAACAGTCCCCTCCCCCATTGTAGCAGACCCTGTGGGTTACTTTTCTGGCATTCATTCCCCACTTCCTTGTACCTGGGAGAACGTGGATTTTTTATGTTTCCCATCCTGCTGCCAATAGCCACATGATTCCAGGGAGGTGGACACTAGCCAAGCCTGAGGGTGGGCTCGATTGGACTTTCTTTAAGCCTATCATGGTGGTCTTGGTTTAGACAAAGACATGTGACACATGTGACACACAGGGGAAATCGGCTGGGACATTTGGTCATAAAAAGAGAGAATGCTTGTGAATGTCATGAGACTGTCCCCTCCGATCTCTCACTGCAGGGAGCATAACTGACTAATGGCTGCTGCAGTCTCTGAGCATCTGAGGTCATGCTTCCCAGGGGCTGTTCCAGTCAGTGACGGAGTGTGGCAGTGATGCTAAGACAGGCTTGTTTCTGGGAGAAAAGGGACACCTCTGACAGCTGACTTTGGCCTTCTCTGCTAGGCATGTTAAGTTGGGATGTTTCTCTGAAACACTGTGCCTGTTCTCCGTGAGGGGGCTACTGAATAGGCTACAAAGCCTATTTAGAATGGCAAAGCAGAAAGATGGAAAGAACCTGGGTCCTGACCAGTGATGTCCTGAGCTACTGAGTTCGTCAACCCCAGGGTCCCTCTCCCCATGGACTTCTTGTTTGCAAGATAATAAATGTTCCTATTGTATGAACTGCTGAGCTGAGATTTTCTTTACTTGCAGCAGAAAGCACTGTCACTGATACTATTACTCTCCGGTCCTACTTGCCAGAGGAAACTTCTGGTAATGTTTTACTATGAACTTTTCCAATACATTTACCAACATCCCTATCATTTTACAACTTGATTTATTTTGTAGTCAACAATATGTTAATATATCCTACCACATCACTATATAGAGATCTACCTCAGTCCTTTTCGTGGCTGCACAGAATTCTATATAGGGATGTGTACTATCAATGTGCTGCTCTCCTTGACCCTTTAGGTTGTGTCCTTTCTGTGCGTCATAAGAA
The DNA here is from genome assembly GCF_040802235.1 of Manis javanica. NCBI lineage: Eukaryota > Metazoa > Chordata > Mammalia > Pholidota > Manidae > Manis > Manis javanica. The sequence goes on along the minus strand of NC_133165.1, from coordinate 102,822,706 downwards.
ATGACAAGAGAGCCACTGATAGAACCTTCCCGAGAGGTCAAATTACTAAATTCTTCCTCCTTCTGCCTAGAAACAGGGTCCCTTTAAATGAAAATACACTTTTAAATAAACACCAAAGGCACTCTGTCAAACTTAGAAACAAGACAGGGCAGACGTTTTGTTGAAGACAAGATCTGCCAAGGAGGCCTGGTGGCAGAGATGTGGCCTAAGGCCATGTGTACAAGAGGTGACGTGTGTTCCAGACTATTGCAGCCACTTGAGCCTCCTCTTGACTTCCCTCTTCCCCACCTCGTCCCCCACTCCCGCCGGCCTGGCCTCCTCCTGGGCCTTCCCGTGTACCGGCTTTGGGGCGAGCGAGGTGGGGAGCGGACTGGTTGAGCCGAACGAACCGTCCTGCATAAAAGGTTCCGGAGCCCGCTGGGCCCGGTGGGCTCAGAGACACCTGCTTGGCGGCGCTCCCGGCCAGACCCCAGCCCTTTCCCGGCCTCCAGCTCCTATTCCACCAGGCCCCGCCCCTCACCCTGCTCCACCCACCACCACGGCCCCGCCCCCTGGAGCGCCGACAGACCTCCGGCCGAGACCGGCAACTTCTTTCTTACTCTTCGCGGGGTTTTGAGGCGTTACACAAAAAGTCAAAACCGCCCAACCAGGAAGTGTTCATTCTAAGGTGCTGGTACTGTTAGAGCCAAACAACCCTTGTTCCCCCGACGAGGTCCTCTACCGTATACCTTCTGCCAGATGGAGAGGTCCTCAAATCCTAAAGCCATCGCAAGCCTGATGTTGGCGACTCAACGCCGCACCCTGGTCCTCACAGCATCTGCTTCTAGCAAGACCTGCATTTCTTCGCCTCGCCATTCCAGGACGCTTCTCACGTTCAGCCAGCTGATTGCAGTCGCTCTAAAGACCTCAAACAGGCCCTGCTTAGAGAAGGATTTTGTCTGGGTGGGAAGATAAAAGCAGCCGGTTTGGCTTTTTCCCAGCTGTTGTAGGCCTGCCTACCAATTATAGCACACTTTAAATTGCACCCAACCACATTACACATTAAATAGACTTATTGATTTTTGCTGTGAATTCTATTTGATCAAAACGGAAGAAGTTAATGTAATACGTCAATGTTTATATAAAAAGAGGCAGACAGGAATACATGTAAATGTACTTATTTGCCAGAGAAAAGGACAGTGGAAGAATATACGATTGACAAGAACGGTTACATATGGGGGAGGGGAGAAGAAACTGATTGGAAAGACCTGAAATAAAAGCTAGACATATTTGAATATACCTTGTTTTTTGGGTTAAAAAACAAAATTCTACCAAATAAATTTGAATATCTCATTGGTATTATTAAGTGATTCATGAGTGGGGCAGCATGCCATCCAGCAAATACAGAAATGCTCTACGGAGGTGTACAAAATGGAAGGTTTTTATAGACAGGAGGGTGGGGCAAAAGTTATTAGCAAAAGAAGAGATGAGGGATTGTTTCAGGTGATGTCTGCCTCCTTTAGTGGGAGCAGGGGTCTTACACAGACCACCTCACTAGAGATCAGAAAAATCTAGGCTGACTGGTTTAAGTTCCACTCCTGGGAGAGGTTGAAACTGCCATTAGGTGGATATGAAGTCCCGGTTTGGTGACTTGGCTTATCAGAAGTGATACCATTTTGGGCCTGTGTCTTTCTTTCTAACACACTCACGGGAAATACCTATGAAAAGACATGTTACATGACCGTGTGAGGTGCATTGTGGCAAAATCCAGACACTTCCATGACAAAGAACCTGGTTTATTCAACTTGAAAATGTGTAAGTAGAAAGAAAAAGAGAGATGGAGGAAGAAAACCTACAAACTAAAGTAGTTAAGAGATAACATTCATTTGCAATGAATGGCCTTTATTTGGATCCTGATTCAACAAACTGTAACCTCTCATTTAACATGTCCATTTTGATTCTTGATTCTGTTTTGACCTGCTACTATCTGTTTGCCTCCAGGGAATGTGTTTTGGTTTCCCTGGTTCCCCAGCTCACAGTGTTGGCTGGCCAGGCTTTGGTCAGAAGTCACGGGATCTAGCCCACAGAAATACTAGGAGATTGGGCAGGGCACTTGTCGGCCCAAACTTGGAGGGAGGCAAATTTTAGGACCCTGGGCTCCTTCACACACCTCAGTCATCTTGCTGTGTGTCTTATTTTCCACTTGAGGCTGTTCTTGCATTCACTGTAATATCACTTAATATGCCCTAAGTGTTTGGGGCTGGGAGGATGGGACAGTGTAATTTGCCCTGGGCCTTCAGCTGCTGGGGAGGGCTGCTAGCCATGAACCTTCTCTAAAGATAACTCTGAATAAGAGTGCATTTCAAAGCATGATTTAATTCCTATAATGTACCAAGAAATAAAAAGATAAGCATAGACTGACTGACTCAAAGATCAAATGGGCAGAACTTTGAACTTCCAAATCAATTTTTCCTTCAAAACATATGTTTAAAAATCTTTACTTAATGGGGTATGGTGGGGGGGACTTGGTGATGGGGGGAGTCTAGTAAACATAATGTTCCTCATTTAACTGTAGATTAATGATACAAAAAAAAAATCTTTACTAGCACCAAGCCTGATGGATTTTGGTTTTGTGGTCTCATACACAAGCATGTAGCAGCCACCTCCAAAGGCTAAGGCCTGCTAGCATTAGTTGCTTCCTTAGTGAATAAATAATGGGCCACTTATTGAACTACCTCTATGGGTCCCTGCACTGCTCCTATATCCTTAGAGGTCTCTGGAATTCAAGAGTTGTCTTGTTCAATCCTATTTAGTTTAAAAAATTTAAAAATGGCCCAAGACAAATAAACCTCAGAGTCAGAAACAGAGCCTGATATCACCACAGAGGAAAACAAGTAAAGGATGAAAAGTCACACTGCATTTCAGCCTATTGCTGTTACACAGATGTTGCTGTTTGCATCATTCTGATTTTTAACGCATTGGTCCGCAAATGAAGTTTCCTACAGTTTTTGAGATGTGAAATAGTCCAGAGTGTGCTAGCAAGGGTTTTCTGAGCATGCTGGTGGTATGGGGATGAGTTAAAAAGGAAAACACTATATGGCAGGTGTATGAAGTGGGCTGAGCCACCATGTTGCACAACTCCATGCTATGTTACCAAAAATGGGGAGACAAGGGGGAATCCATGCTCAAATGAGTTTGGGAATTTTAAGTTCAAAACTAAGTTCAAAACTTTTTTTTCAACTGCAAGACTCCTTAGAGCCTATACTGTATGATGTGTTTTGTGATTCTTGTGATGGGCTACTTTGGTTGCACTGTTTCCCCTTCTTGGAAAAAAATTCTCTAGTACTACTCAAGAAACACCATACCAGAGCATCTCAATGTGTGCAAACCAAGCTTTATTCACAACCCTCAAATCCAAATTTGAAGTTGCCTTTTTAATTCGCTAGTGGAAAATACCATTTTATTCATCTGTTCATATATATGTTCATTTTACTAACATTTATGGAGTGTCCATTATAGTTCATATGATGTGGATAACAAAATATAGCCCTAGCCTTCCAAAAATTCAAGGCCAAGATAAAAAAAAAAAACAGCTAAACAGACAATTACAACTTAATGCCTGCAGGGTAGAATTAGCATGCCACACCACCACAGGCCATTATTCACACTGGAGTCTGGATCAACTGGGAGCAGGCAGGTAGAGTTCACATGGCCAGGGTGTCTCAAGCTATTTGCGGTGAAGAACCAGTTGGTGTTAAAGGTGTCCTGATACTCATGACACCCCTTTCAACCACACCTGAGTTTATGTCAATGAGGTGACCTTTGGAAAACCCTGAAGGATGGGGGCTGGTTGCCAGGAGATCCACTCAGGTGAGCAGAGGGTTGGAACTCTTCAGTCACACTCAACCCACCCCCACACCCTCAGCCTCCAGAGTGGGGAGCAGGGCTGGAGATTGAGTCCAATCACCAATGGCCAGTGATTTAATCAATCATGCTTATATAATAAGGCTTCCATAACACTCCAGAAAGATGGGGTTTTGAAAACTTGCTGGTGGGCAAATGCTTGGAAATTTGTGGGAAGCGGCATGCTCAGAGCGGGCCTGGAGGTTCCATGCCCCTTCCCGCATGCCTTGCCCTATGTTCCTCTTCCTTCTGGCTGTTCATCTATTTCCTTTATAATATCCTTTACAACAAACTGGTAAATGTAAGCAAATGTTTCTTTGAGTCCTGTGAGCCACTATAGGGTGTCATGGGTACCTCTGATCTATAACCTGGGGTCAGAAGCACAGGTGACAATCTGCACTTGTGGCTGGTGTCTTGAAGGTGGGGGTAGAGGAGGAGGTGGTTTTGTGGAACCAAGCCCTTAACCTGCAGGATTTGACCTGTCTCCAGGTAAATAGTGTCAGAATTGAGTTGAACTGTAGGACACTCTGCTGGTGCTGAAGAATTGCTTGTTCATGTAGGGAAAAAAAACATACAACAGAAACTTTCTTTTTCAATCCATTGTGGATTGATATCTTTGCAGAAGACATTAAAAATGTTTACTAAGTCAGTGTGATGACATAAAAAAGACAGATAGATCAATGGAACAGAACTGAGAGTCCAGAAATAAACCCTCATATTTATGGTTAATTGATTTTTCAACAATGGCACCAAGACAATTCAATGGGGTACTAGTACTTTTTTTCAACAAATAAATAAGTGGTGCTAGATATCCACATGTAAAAAGAATGAAGCCGTCAAACTGTTACTATCTGCAGATGACATGATATTGTACATAAAAAAACCTGAAGAATCCACTCAAAAACTACTAGAACTAATCTGAATTCAACAAAGTTGCAGGATACAAAATTAATACACAGAAATCTGTTGCTTTCCTATACACTAATGATGAACTAGCAGAAAGAGAAATCAGGAAAAACAATTCCATTCATAATTGCATCAAAAACATTAAAATACCTGGGAATAAACCTAACCAAGGAAGTGAAAGACTTACACCCTGAAAACTACAAGACACTCTTAAGAGAAATTAAAGAGGACACTAATAAATAGAAATTCATCCAATGCTCTTGGGTACAAAGAATTAATGTCATCAAAATGGCCATCCTGCCTAAAGCAATCCCTATGAAAATACCAATAGCATTCTTCAACAAACTGGAACAAATAGTTCTAAAACTCATATGGAACCACAAAAAAAACCCAAATAGCCAAAGCAATCCTGAGAAGGAAGAATAAATCAGGGGAGTATCTTTCTTCCCAACTTCAAGCTCTACTACAAAGCCACAGTAATCAAGACAATTTTGTACTGACACAAGAACAGAGCCACAGACCAGTGGAACAGACTAGAGAGCTCTGATATAAACCCAACCATATATGGTCAATTAATATATGATAAAGGAGCCATGGATATACAATGGGGAAACAAGAGCCTCTTCAACAGCTGGTGTTGGCAAAACTGGACAGCTACATGTAAGAGAATGAAACTGGTTTATTGTCTAACTCCATACACAAAACTAAACTCGAAATGGATCAAAGACCTGGATGTAAGTCATGAAACCATAAAACTCTTAGGAAAAAAACATAGGCAAAACTCTCTTGAATATAAACATGAACAAGTTCTTCATGAGCATATCTTCCTGGACAAGGGAAACAAAAGTAAAAAATGAACAAGTGGAACTATATCAAACTAAAAAGCTTCTGTACAGCAAAGGACACCATCAGTAGAACAAAAGGCATCCTACAGTATGGGAGGATATATTCATAAATGACAGATCCGATAAGGGGTTGACATCCAAAATATACAAAGAGCTCATGCATCTCAACAAACAAAAAGCCAATAATCCAATTAAAAAATGGGCAGAGGATATGAACAGACACTTCTCCAAAGAAGAAATTCAGATGACCAACAGGCACATGAAAAGATGCTCCGCATCGCTATCATCAGAGAAATGCAAATTAAAACCACAATGAGATATCACCTCACACCAGTTAGGATGGCCACCATCCAAAAGACAAACAACAGCAAATGTGAGCAAGGATTGGGAGAAAGAGGAACCTTCCTACACTGCTGTTGGGAATGTGAATTAGTTCAACCACTGTGGAAAGCAGTATGGAAGTTCCTCAAAAAATTCAAAATAGAAATACCATTTACCCAGGAATTCCACTCCTAGGAATTTACCCTAAGAATGCAGGAACCCAGTTTCAAAAAGACATATGCACCCCTATGTTTATCGCAGCACTATTTACAATAGCCAAGAAATGGAAGCAACCTAAGTGTCCATCAGTAGTAAATGGATAAAGAAGATGTGGTACATATACACAATGGAATATTATTCAGCTATAAGAAAACAAATCCTATCATTTGCACCAATATGGATGGAGCTAGAGGGTATTATGCTCAGTGAAATAAGCCAGGCAGAGAAAGACAAGTACCAAATGAATTCACTCATTTGTGGAGTATAAGAACAAAGCAAAAACTGAGGAAACAAAACAGCAACAGACTCACAGAACCCAAAAATGGGCTAACAGTTACCAAAGGGAAAGGGACTGGGGAAGATGGGTGGGAAGGGAGGGATAAGGGGAATAAGGGGCATTACGATTAGCACACATAATTTGGGGGTCACAGGGAAGGCAGTAGAGCACAGAGAAGACAAGTAGTGACTCTATAGCATCTTACTATGCTGATGGACAGTGACTTTAATGGGGTATCTGGGGGGGACTTGATATTGAGGGAAATCTATTGACCACAATGTTGCTCGTGCAATTGTATATTAATGATACCAAAATGAAAAAAAGCAAATATATATATATATATATATAAAATGCTTATCATTGCTAGATTTCTAAATAATAGGTAGCATTTTAATCATTTCCACATGCAGTTATGTATAGTTTCCTCTTAAAGCAATAAAAATATTTAAAAATTAAAAAAAAGAATGAAACTGGACTCTTCCTTATACCAGAGAAATTAACTCAAAATTGATGCTAGACCTAAGTGTAAAAGTTATTCTTAGAAGAAAATATGAGTAAATATTTAGAACCTCGGGCTAGGAAAGCCTTCTTAGATACAATGCCAAAAGCAATAAAGACAAAAGAAAAAATAAGGTAATTGTATTTCATTAAAATAAAAAACATTTGTGCTTCAAGAAAAACACAAAAAAGTGTCTTCACTATCAATAAAGTGAAGACAGTTCATACAATGGGAGAAAATATTTGCAAATCATCTATCTGATAAGGGACTTGTATCCAGAATATATTAAGAATTCTTACCATTCAATGATAAAAAAAAAAAAAAGTAACCCAACTGGGGCAAAGGGTCTTAAAACACATTTCTCCAAAGAAGATATACAGATGGCCAGTGATACAAGCAGGATTTAGGAAAACCAGTAGGAGACAGGGTTAGCCACAGCAGGAAACCACTAGCATCCCTAGGTCTGAAGGAGTTAAGGGGAGGGAATCGTTTCCGAATCTGTGGAGAGTAGCTGAATAGAGTGGACCGCCCAGACAGGACTGTGCCTTTCGTATAGGGAGGTAGCAGGCCTCAGGTTCCAGCAGAAGAGCAACCAGGAAAAGGAACGTCCCACACCCACTCTCTTCCCACCTGCTGTACCGCCCCCAAGGGCCCAATTCAAGAGTAGAGCTTGAGTTCCACAGTTGGAAGAAAGTGGTGGAAAGGGCTGGGCAGACGGAAATATGTGATTTAGAGAAATAGGAGGCAGAGGTAAGACTTAAGCTGTGGGCTATGGACATGGAAAATCAAAATGAAAGACGGAAATAGGTGTAGGGAACAAGATGTATTTGCTGGCTTTGATATGATAAGGGTGCTCACTGAGCACAGGGATGTTCCGTGATGGGCAGATCCAAGAGGCAGTTTAGTGGCTCCAGACATCCTTGGGTTTCAAGCATTGCCTTAGGCCAGAGAGCAGCAAACTTTTTCTTAAAGGGACAGATAGTAAAATACTCTAAGTTTTGGATCACAACTACTCACCTGCCATTGTAGTAGGAAATGCCATAGATAATACAAAAATAAATTGTGTGTCTGTGTTCCAACACAACTTTATGTATAAAAACAGGCAACGGTCCTGCAGGCCATAGTTTGCCAACCCCCACCCTAGACACTTAAGAATTTTTTCATCATTTTGCCTTCAGGTAGACTTTTGATGTATCTATTCAAATAGACCTTTTCCCAGTTCTGGCTTCTGACAGACAATCCGGGCCTCTTTCAGAGTACTGAGAACAAATGAGTCATTAGATTCTGCTTTAATTCCTATAGCTGCCTAAAAAAGAATACATGTGTAGCTGACTAACCACTAATCAGGGATATGGGGCAGGTATTTCTAGCTCCAACATCTTGATTTCAAATATTTTTCTGCAAATATGTTAGGTTAAAGGAAGGTTCCCTTTTCATGCCAGAAACATACCCTAGTCTGGTGAAATGAAGATTAAGCTTTGAAATCATACAGATCTGAGTTCAAAACCTACCTTACTAGTTGTTTGGTCTTGCTGAGCCAGTTTTCTTACCTGTCAAATGGAGATCTACTTAACCTCATTGGTAACAATGGCTATCATTAATACAAGGAGTAACAAAATATGTTCATATTACAACTTTTTTCTCTCTTGCTCTTTTCTACTGCCCTCTTGAAGGCTTTTGGTTCTTTAAGTTTGTTCCCAATCCACAGGATTTTCGTTTGGGTTTTCTAAATGCTCCTCAGGCAAATCCAAAATAGATCCCAAACAACTTACATACTGATCAGGACTCTTTGCGTGCAAGCAATAGAAACTGAATTCTACCTAATGTACGGGGGGTAAAGTGAGATTGGATGATTTATGGATGCTGGAGTGGTTCTCAGAATTGAAGCATAACAATTCAGCCTCAGGAAAGCAGAATGAGGGAAATTCAGAGATTTCAGAGATTGAACTCATAGTCCCTCTCTGTGTGTCTCTCTCCCCTTTTTTCTGCATTTCTTTTCCTATATGGGACAAATATTTTCTGTACTTCAAGGGAGGTGCCAACTGAGGACACTCGGTCACACATGGCTTCACCAACTTAGAGGAGAGCTAAGTGTTTTGCTCTTTCTTCCCCTAGATCTGGATTTTTAAAAATCCCACTAGAGCATCCAGTCTGTCCTGATTTGGATCATATGCCCACTCTTCAAGGTAATTACTGTGACTGGGGGAGGGGAGGCACTATGGCCTGCTGGGTTGGTTCAAGTAACCATGTGATATGAATGGCCACGCACACCAGGAGCGTGTGGGTGGAATGGGGGAAGAGCAGTGGCCCTCAAGGAAGGAGAGTGATGAGAAGGGGGAAAAGGGGAGCTGGGCAGACAGATACGCATTCTATTCACCCTACCTGTCTGCTCTATTACCTGTGTCGACGTAACAATTTTTCCAAGTGCCTGCCGCCACAGTGCTAAGATCCTTAGAGTGATCTACAGGACAAACGTGGCCACCTGACACCTGCTCTGTTGTTGGGGCGAGGGGGGCGATTGTCAGAGGAGAGGGCCAGGAATGGGTCATCTGGACTCAATATAGTGAAGGTATAAGGTAGATTTTCCCTAAGTGTTTTCCAGATGATCAGACTAAACCTGTAAAATTTTGACTCTAGGGCCATATAAAAATTTTCTTCAGCTGAAAATTTAAAAAATGAAATTCTGGTTCACAGTGCCTCTGTTTTCTGACTCCTTGTATGGAGTCTCTCCCTCTCTGTGTACTTCCCCCTCTTCCTTGGCTCTTTCTTGGACTTGAGCCTTGCCTCCCTAGGATAAGCTTTGTAATGATTTCTTTTGTATTGTAGATCACCTGGGGTGGCGGAGAGGTGGGTATATATGGTGACTCAGGTGAGAGGAGACAGCAAGCGGTGTCACAATGAAGGAAATTAACTTCCCCTTTGTGGTTATTACTTCTGGGATCATACTGGACACAGAATGTGTTACTAGGGACTTAACTTCAAGGGACAAAACTCAACTAGTACTCGCTTACACAAAAAGGAGAAACAGAAACGAGAACTTTACAGAGAGCCGCCTGTTTCTCCTCTCTGCTTCTCCAAAGGGCTGGGTTTTTGTGCCTGGGCTTTCTCCACAGGGCTGGTGGCCACGTAAAAATTCACACAACAGCCTCCACGCCAGCTCCTCCCAGGTTGGACACCCAGAGAGAGACTGCCGCTTGCTCTCCTCGGTGCCAAGTTTACAATCCTGGGTAAGGTTCTTACTTGCATAGGCTAGAGGTTAAACCAGCATTGGTGGCCAAGACTCAGGTCTGTCTTCAGAGGTCAGGCAGGTCACATAAATGTGAGAAACAGCCTGAGTTAAGTGCTGCTTGAGGCAACTTAAATTCCTCCCTCCCTGTAGAGGTGAAATAAAAACATGTGTGCTGCCTCCAGAGACCACACTGGCTTGGTGGGAGTTTGTACCCTTTGAGCTAGAAGGTTTCAAGGATTTCTTAGCAATTCTGCGAATGCATCTATAACTTTGACTATAAGCAAACAAAAGTGGGAGGAGCCTTTCCAGCCAGGAAAATCCTGTTTCAGAAGTATAATTAAGGTGGGGAATGTGCCAAGTTGTGGGGGGACACTTCGCAAGGCATCCTGCACTTAACATTTCATAAAACTCAGAGACTTCTTAGAGTGAGGTCATAAAATGCCTTTTCAAAAAAACACTATCACTCTAGGCTCAGAAAATCCAATCCCATGAATTTAGTTTGTGTTTATATTTGTGTATCCTGATGGGATTGGGTTCTCACTGGACTCAACCGGTGCCAAGTCAAAGGAGGTCATGGTCGTGGGAGGGTCTTTGAGTCTGAGGCAGGGCAAGTATGAGGGTCTGGAAACAGGCCTTGGAGACTTCCCCAGAGCTGGCTGGATACCTCTGTCCAGGAGCTTGTGGGGTTGAGGGAGGTGGGGAATATGGGCCATTCATTCAGTAATTTCTCCATTCAGTAAGCTTTCATTCAGTTTTGAGCCAAGCACTGTTCTAGGGTGCAGTGACGAACAAGCTAGATATGGTCCAGCTCTCAAAGAATCTACACGTTAAAGGAGGACATGTTTAGTGAACAAGACGAATGTAATTCTGAAGCTTAGGCTTGGAGGATCAGGGGGGCTCTGTGGAGGGGCTGCTATCTAAACTAAACTATGAAGGATGTTTATGTAGCAGGCAGGCACATGGCAAGGGATGAGGGGCTCAGTGGCCAAAACTTCCTATGTGAAATTGTCTATTATGCAAAGCAAGAATGTACTTAGAAACCAACAAAGCAGGAATGTCCAAAAACGAGGCAGAAAATGTTCACTGAAAATAAGGGCAAAAATGTTTTTGGAAAGAATTTGATATTGATAAACATACCAATGTGCCCAATTTGGAGGAAACCAGAACTCTGTGGGGTTTCCATCCGTGTGTTTTGCAGTGAAGCATGGTTTAGAATTACATATGGGAGACATGGCATCATAATCTTTACAGGGCTTAGAGCTGCTCAAAGTCCTCAGGACGTCTCCTAGTCCTAGAGGTGGAGGGGGGTCTGTGGTCCCCATTTCTCCTCACCAAGTACCTCCCTAAGCAGTTCTTTCCCCTCCGGGGCAGCCTGCTTCATCACACTTCCCTTACAGGACCATTCTCTGGAGTCCCTACTAAAATTTACTGCGCTTCCTCCTCCCCCCAGGCACCTCTCCTCCAGTGCTAATGATCACATAGCATATGAATCACTCCTACAACTGGGTAAACTAGATAACTTTAAAGACGGCATGATTCCACTGTAATAAAGAAATATTAATAACTGTTACACTTCCTAAGAACTCACAGTCTTAGTTTTGATTTTTTTGGTCATCCTTTCTCAATAATTATAACAAGAGCAACAGCAGCAAGGCTAACAATTTTGGCCATTTTTCAATGTGCCAGCTAATCTTCTAAGCTTTTTGTACTACCTTGTGCCTCCGCCAAACCCTATGACTTAGGTTATCTCCCAAATGGATGAGGGAGGGCATCACTTTGCAGATAAGAAGCCTGAGGAAAGCAGAGATTATGTAGCCTGAGGACCCACGGTCACTTAGCTGGTAGCTGATTGCACCAGGATTTTATACCTAGAGGTCTAGCCCACGTTACCCCAGCCAACTGTGCAAGAGTAAACCCTGTTTTTTCACTATTCTTTTCTGGCACCAAAATGTTCTGCCTCTAAAATGCATTCCCAATCTATGCACTGCCCTTCATCTTTCTAGCACTGGCACCGTAGGAGCAACCATGATAGCATCTCACCAAGAAATAAGTTTCATGACAGTAGGGATATGGTCTTGTTCCCCACTGTCCCCCTGAGGCTGGCCAGACACATTGTAGACATTCCACAAAAATGGGCTGAATGAATGATTTCCTAACTGAAATCAACAAGTATGCCCTGAGCACCTATTCTGTTTTTCAGGGAAACGTGTTGACTGTCAGCACATTTAGTCGCAGGTTTTCTCTGCAAGGACTCAAATAAATATAGACTTACAAAGTGGGATCATGGTATATACCTTCTCGTAGTTTGCTTTATTCTCAACATTAGATGTCTTCCCATGTTATTAAAATTTCTTTAATGGTTTTTAATAGCAGCACAATATTCTATTTTGTGACATACTTTATTTAACTATTTTTGGATTGTATTGGTTGTATTAGTATTACATTTAGGTTGTATTAGTTGTCAATTGCTGTGTAACAACTTATCCCAAAACTCAAGGGCTTAAAACAACAAATATTTGTTATCTCACAGCGTCTGTGGGGCAGGAACCTGGGAGTGGCTTTGGCTTGGGGCTACTCAAAGCTGCAAAGAAGGTATTGGTTATCTTCAGTCATCTCAAAGTTCAGCTGGGGGAAGATTCATATCCAAGCTTACTTGGCTGTTGGCAGAATTCTGTTTCTTGCTGGCTGTTGGCTGGAGATAGATAGATAGTTAGATTGAGTGAAAAAGGGATCCAAGAGAGAATTTATAGGCTTTTCATGGTTTAATTTTGCCTGCTATACTCTATTCATTAGAAGTGAGTCAGTAAGTTTAGCCCACACTCCAGCCTGGGCAGGAGGATGGGGGTGGGGGACAGGACTACATAAATGTATGAATACCAGGAGGTGGGGATCACTGAGGGACATTCAAGAGTCTGCCTATCACATAATTTCTCCCCAACTTTTTCTACTATTAAAAGTACTCTTCTGAATATCTTATTACCTAATTATTATCTCATAATCTGCATTACAAATTATTTTGTTTATGTTATGATACATTTATTGACAAAGGGTAGGAACATCTTAAAGACTACTAATGCCCACTGGCTGATGGCTTTCTAGAAAGCTTCCCATCATCAGTGTAGGGGAACAATCATTTCACCACACCATCATCTTTGTTGTAAAATTCTTGGCTTATTTGACGGGCGTCTCCTTTTTTGATTTGCATTTGAAGATAAACATTTTTCCCCCCACAGGTTTATTGGCCATTTGTATTTTTTCTTTTATGAGCTTTCTATATTATATCCTTTGCTCACTTTCCTATTGGAAATTTTTTCTTATGAATTTGTATGTGTTTCACACATAAAGTTATTCATGGGTAGGATTTTTTTGGTAACAGTTTTTTTGAAATAGTTACATACTATACTATTCACACACTTAAAGTGTACAATTCAGTGGTTTTTACTATAGTGACATATTTGTGTAATTACCACAGTCAATTTCAGAACATTCTCATTACCTACAAAGCAACCTGGTGCCCTATAGCTAATCACTCTGTATTCTCCCATCCCTTCCCCAAGCCCACTATTGACTTTCTGTCTCAATGGACTTGCCTATTCTAGACATGTCATATAAATGAAATCATATACTCTAGGGTCTTTGTTTCTGACTTCTTTCACTTAGATAATGTTTTCAAGTTTCATCCATGTTGTAACACCACTTTTTATGGTTGAATAAGTTCCATTGTATGGCTCATACACATTTGTTTATCCATTTATCAGTTGATGGACATTTGAGCTATTTTCATTTTGGACTATATGAATAATGCAGCTGGGAACCTTCATGTACAGCTTTCATTTTTTTCTTAGGTTTATACCTAGGAGTGGGATTGTTGGGTAACAGGTTAACTGTGTTTACCTTTTGAGGCCCTGCCAAACTATTTTCCAAAATGGCTTCACCATTTTACATTCCCAACAGCAGTGTATGAGGGTCCTCATTTCTCCACATTCTCAACATTTTTATAGCTGTCTTTTTTATTGTAGTGAAACTAATAGGCATGAAGTAGTATCTCATTGTGGTTTTTGTTTGGATTTCCCTTATGATTAATGGTGTTAAACATCTTTTCATGTGCTTATTGGCCATCTGTATTTCTTCTTAGAGAAATGTCTATTCAAATCCTGTGAATGGGTAAGATTTTCATAAGAGAGATTGGGACCAGAAGGAACCCATAGTGGGGTGAGACTAAGAGACAGTCCTGCGTTTGAAACTTGGCTCTCCCAGATACTAGCTGGGTGATTTCTGGGTTTCTTAAACTCAGAGCGTATTTGCTTGTCTTTCAAATGGGGACAATAACACCTACTTCATAAAGTTGTTATGTGGCTGAAATGAGAAACCATGTGTAGCATTTAGCAGAGTACTGATGCCCATTCAATAAATGGGAGCTATTTTGATGATGTTTAAAAGGTAATTAACGTGGTAAGAACTGTTTCAGGAAGATTAATCTGGCCATGTTAATTTGACCTATAGTAAATGGATTAAAGAGAGATTGCAGATGGGCACCAGTTCAGGGAAAACCCAACCATTTAATTAAAAAACAAGTGCAATGAGAAAAAGATGTTTTCTGGACTTCCTTACTATTAAAGACAAGTTTTTCCTCCAGTTCTTGGCCTAAGCAGCCCTAGAAAGAAGAGTGATTTTGTTGCTTTTTCAGCTTGATCAAGGATACTTCAATCATCTCTGTATATTAATTCATCTGATCATGGGGAAATAGTGATGAATATGTTTTGAATATTTTAATTTATACTTCATACTAATTTTGGGGGAATTTTAAATATGTTTATTAGCTATTTCTCTGGAGAAAGATGACATATAAAGGTTTGGTAGCTTCAGAGGCACTTATAGTACCAACTAAAATATAGTTTTATCCAATGTCTGCTCATGAATTTATTCAATACATGTCTATGGAGCTCCTACTACATACCAGGAATTGTTCCCTACACTGAATATACAGTGGTGAGCATGAGACCTGTGTACTCAAGGAGTTTATATTCTAATAAGATGAAATACTAAAAATCCATTCATTCAACAAATATTTATTGAACACCTCATGTGCTTGGGTTAATCCATGAACAGCAAAAATGTTTATCCTTAGAGTGAGCATACAATCTAGTGGGAAGAGACAGGCAATAAGTCACAAGCAAAATAAATACGGAAACTCTAAAGTATGTAAGACGGGATAGGTGTTTTTGAAAAAAAAAAAAAAGCTGTTAAAGGAGAGTGGGGATAGGGAGCTAGAGCTGCAGTTTTTCGATAAGTGATCAGGGTTGACCTCATTAAGAAATGGAAGGAGCTATGTTGATATCTAAGGGAAGAATGCACCAAGCAGATGCAACAGCCAGTGCAAAAGCCCTGAGACAGGAGGGGTCCTGCCAGAAATAAGAACACCAAGGGTCTTAAGCAAAAGAGAAAGCAAGACGAAGTTAGAGGGAGAGTGGAGAGAAGATAGATAATAGATCCCACAGGGTCTATGATCTGAAAGAAACAAAAAGGGCTGAATATACTCCTTGCTCAGCAAAGGGCGCTGCATTGTGAAGCAGAGTATCTCTGAACAAAGAAATCTGCGGTCTTACAGAATGTTTTGGGAAGCATGAGTTTCAGAGATTAGCACTTTCAGAAGTTGGAGATGAGCTGACATTAAGCAAGCAGCATGACCGGAGTACAGCTGTTGCTGATTGGCTAAGATTCCGAAACAGGGGATTGTCACTGATTGGGAGGTTGTCATTGACTGATTAAAATAGATTCTGGTGGTTGCTTGTACTATGGCCAAAGAACAATTAGTCTTTTCCTTTGGTCGACTTGGAATCAACAAGCTGTCACTCTACTTGCTAGGCCACTGTAAAGTCTTTGTTTTTTACTCCAAGGAAAATGAGGAGGTATTGAGGGATTTTTAAACAGATGCGGTGACAGGATCTGACTTACAGTTTCAGAGGATCACTCTCTTGCTGTGCAGCCCAGGGTGGAAGCAAGGAGACACGTTAGGAGGTCAGGGCAGTCGGCCTGGTGGGTGGTGGTGTGGCTTAGACCAGAGTGTAGTAGTAGGGGTGATGAGAAGGGTTCCCATTTTGGATATACATATAGTCAACAAATAAACAAGATAATCCAATTAAGCTAAGTGTATTTGAGTGAACATAGTAATATTTACCTTCACATATGACTGGAAGACATTTAGAGGGTGACTGGGTGGGGCTGCTTCAGGAGGGAAAACCCTCTTTGAAGAGGAAAGACTTCAAAGATGTAAAGAGCCAGTTAAGACCTTAAGGCAAGAGCCTGGTGTATGTGTATGTCTGTGTGTGTGTGTGTGTGTGTGTGTGTGTGTGTAGCAGAGCCAAGACCACTGTGTCTTAAAGGTGGAGGAGAGGGGGGACATAGGGAGAGGCACAAGCTGGGGTGGGAGAGGGAAGCAGAAACCAGATCCTTCCAGGCCTTCAGTGCATAGAATGGACTGAACAGAGAGGGGTACAAAGAGAACCAGGAAGTTGGAAACAGAAACCATACTCTACTGGGCGGTGTCATCGTGGGAATTCTCTGAGGCCCCATTAAAGTCACAAAGTAAAATCCAACCAAGGAGTCTTCATTGTGCTAATGATTCTGTTTTATTGTTTGGTGAATTATGACTCATCAATAGTGGTATAAATTAAGGGTCAGCTATGGTTATGGACTTGAAAAAAAAGACAATCACCTGTCTTTTAACCTTTAGTGCAAAGTCTAGATTAGTCTAGATAATGTTTTTTCCAAGACTAAATTGTGACCCACAGCTCTCTCTCTCCCGGTGCAGTCACCAAAAATGGTTAACACTTATTGGACGGATTGCTGAATATAAAAAGGCAGAGTGACCTGAGATTTAACTGCAGAGGTGGTGTGAACAGGGTCCCTGTCCCCTAGAGTTAGTTCCCTAGGGTCAGGAGAGTGCTTTATTCCCCTTCGCACCCATGGGATTCCTAGCACTGTGCCTGGTAAACAGTAGTAGCTGAATGAGCTTTTCTGTGGAATTTGAATTAAAGCATGTCCAGTAGGTCCACGGTACTGCAATACCATCACATCAACTCAGAGAAAGCGGGCATCTTTGCATCTTTTGGTTCATCATCCAGTGTGTGGATTAGTCATCCTTCTTCTAATTCTACTACTTCCTTTTTAATAAACTCCACTTTATGGGTAATCATAAAGGGAGGAGTTAAAGGCAGGCCAATTTGACTCCTTTTTAGCAAGTAAGAAGTTTTAAAAGTTTGCTGGTGATTGAAAGATTTTAAGATAGTGGGCCAACTTTTTTTAGGGCTATGTGTATTCAATTTCAAACAATTCTAAGACGGAGCTGATATTGCTCCCATTATGGAGGTGAGGAAACTATCTCAGAAAGGTAAAAAAAATTGGCTAGGGTCACACGCCACTAACAGGGGGAGCTGTAATTCAGATCAGGTTGTCCGATTCCATAGTGGCATAGCTACTTGCTCCTTTTGCAATAATTCGGAGGCTTTCATTTGCGGTGCTTCCTTATTTGCTCCGCATAAAATATGCGAAGAAACAGTACGAGCTCTATAAATATAACATGTCTATACATTTTTAAAAGGAGTAAAGCTGGAATGTTAAATGTGGCATAGGCCACTTGTTTGGTGGAAGTAAAGGGAACGCGGATTCGCGGCTCTCGGCTGCCACAGCGGGATCCCGCCGCCCTTGGCAGTGGGTGGTCTGGCTCCCGCTGCGAGCGAGGGAGGCCGACCCAGACCGCAGTCGGGGAAAGAGAGCGAGGCAGCTTGGCTGCGCTGAGGCAAGAACAGGCTGTGCATTCTTGCAACCCAAACATCATCTGGTTGGGAAAAGCCTCCTGTCAGTTTGCAGCTACTATGGGAGTGGGGGAGGCAGGAAATGCAACATTTTAAGTTCAGGGTGAAGGCTGGCTAGACTGACCAACCTGTTAAACCTGAAGGAGGGGATTGTATCCTTAGATGCAATATGAAAAGCGGACACCCGGGCTCCGTGACCAAGTGGGAGGGAGCGTTCTGCATTTGGCGACGTTAACAGGGACACAAGGAAAACACGAGGTGCTGAAGGCGTTCCAGGAGGTAACCGCCGTTTAAATCCACCCGGTAGCTCGAGTGCTGCCCTGGCCGGCGGCTTCTGCCCTTGGTTTCCCCTTCTTCAAAATCGAGGCGCAGGCAGGCTGCACTCAGGAAGATGAGACACTTCCACGTGGGGGAGGGAGGGGAGTGAAAAGAGAGGGAGGCCTGAGAAATCACGGTTCGCAGAGGCCCCGGGAACCACTGTGGGAAGAAAGCCCGCACAGACCGGAGCACGTGTCCGGAGTCGCCTCTGGAAGCCCCGGCCGAGCGGGGCCATAGGCCCGCGCCACGCTACAGCTGCAGGACCGGCCGCCGCGGCCAGCTGCTGGCTCTGCAGGCGGCCGCAGCCGCGCCGCTCGGCGCACGGCCGGGGGCGGGGCAGGGGCGGGACCGCGGCGGGCGGGTGCGCGGGAGGCGCGGAGGGAGGGTGTCGCGCCGAGGGAAGCGGCCCGCGGCGGAGGGGGGGCAGGCCGAGTACTGGAAGCGGAGCTCCGCGCTGGGACTGGTTCCTTCGCAGCCATTTTCTGTCCAACCAAACAGCCGATTGGAGACGGGAGCCAACCAGGGCTGCATTGGAGGTTTGTGTCTCGCTTCGGCCAATGATCGCTCCTAAACCGACTCCACTTTAGCTCGAATGAAATGTCCGTCTCCTCCCGGCGCCGTCCCCGCCGCCAACGCCGCGCGGCCGGGGCCACTCGCCTCCCTCCCGCCCGCCCTCCCGCCCGGGCCGGGGCCAGGCCGTCGCCTGCGAGGCCGCTCCCGCGGCGCGGCCGGCCGGGGAGCGGGAGCGGGCGCGGGGCCGCGGCGCGGGTCTTTGTGCGCGGGGCCGAGGAGCGGCGGGACCCGGGCCAGGCCGCCGCCTGCTCGCCGCCGCCGAGCTCCGGGCCCGAAGCCGAGGAGGGGGCGTCGGAGCCCCATCTGGACCCCCTCTCGGCGGCGCCCCGCCGGCTCCATTTTGTGCGGGGAGCCGGGCGTGGGACGCGGCCCGGACTTTGGCCCCGACCCTGCCCCTTGGCCTGGCCGCCGCGCGGGGGTCCCCGGGGAGCCCCCCTTACGCCGCCCGTCCGCGGGGGCATGGCGGGGCCGGGCCGCTTTGTCCGCCCCGGCACCCCGGGCGCCGCGGGGCGGGCTGGTGGCAGGCGGGGCGCGGGCCCGGGGCCTGGGCCGGACGGGCCGGGGGATGCGCGCCGGGGGCGTCCGCAGCGCACAGGCGGGACTGACAGGTCGGCCGGGCGGTGGGGTTCGGGTCAGCCCGGGCGCCTCCGCTGGGGAGTGAGCGAGGTCCCCGGGAGGAAGGAACGGATTTGGTTTCCCCGCAGTCTGGTTCACACGTAAAGAATGCAGCCATCTGGCGGCTTGCGGTCCCTGGACTTGCCCCGAAGGTGGGAAGAAAGCCTTTCGGATTGGGCTAAGGTTTTCATCTTCGGTGGGAGGCGGAGGGGGTAAGCCGGGCCTTAGGAGCAGTAGTCTCCGAGAACAAAGAATTACGGAGCACCCACAAGTCATGATCTTCTCTAAAGTAGTATAACAGGGTAATTCAAACAAGGTTAGGTAGCACAGGACCTTTAAAAAAAAAATAGTATCCCACCAACCCGCATGGCCTCCACAGTTCCGTGGTTTGTGCCATGAATCACTACGGCTGTTTGGGCGTTTTTAGTATGGAAACTAATCAGCAACAAAAAGTGATGAGGTGAATTGATCGATATGAGTGACATTAATATATATAGAGATTTTATTTGTAGAGTATTGAAAGTTTAACCAGAATTCCTTAAAAGGCAATTTTTCTTTACGCGCACTGCCCCTGTATTACTTAGGTGCAAAACTGGATTTGTTAATGCCAAAGACTGGAGGGTGGAAGAAGGGTCTGCTGCTTTTCCTGGATACAAATTTGCATTTCTTCAAACAAACAGATGTATGCATTCCCTTGAGCTTTCATATATAGCATAACCTGCATTGGAGATAATATATACCATATGAGTTGATAGTGTTTTTCTTTAATATACTGAATCTGAATGTACACTGACTCATCTATTTTGGTGAGTGATTGTGGTGAGGTTGGTGCCTACCTCCCCACCCTGCCCCACTCCAAGCAAAATACAGAAATACATATGGTTCCTGTATTTTAATTGTTCTGAGGATTTTTTTTCCCCCAGAGACACCAGTAAGAAAATAACACTTCTGGGTACAGGAATTTGGGGGGCAGTTTTGGGGTTAGAAATAGGACAGTATTTAAAAAGAAGTTAGAAATTGCTTTTAAGTTTACAGCAGAGTAGACAATGTCAGCCAGTCTGCTGCCTGGGCCCTTGTAATGGCATTTTAAAAATTCAATTCAGTGGCTACAGTTTTCCTGCTATTCACTGGATTTTGTGCTTGAATGCATATCACTGTTTTTTTCTTCCTTTAAAATTAACACTGAAAGGTTGTGTTTTTGTTTTGCCCCTCATTTAATTGTTTCCCTTGAAAAAGAAATGGAGCTTGTAGCATTGTAATTGACACATTTATTCAGCTATTTAAGCCTTACAGTGAGAAGGAAGTGCTATTCAGATACAGTTTTAGTCCAAGATGGTGGTACTTTAAAATGATAAGTAAAGGTCTTAATTGATTGTCATTCTATGCATGTTCTCTGGATGGTGTTTATCTTCTGTCCAATATAATTTGGGGCTTTTAAAAGCATTATACTCTGAGAAATTTTTCACCCCGTTTGAGCTTTTGAATTCTTAAATCTCATTCTAAAACATTTAAGAAAACATCACCAAAAAATTAAGTTGGTAAGTGGGGTGTTTGTGTCTTGGGTGTTAATATTTTAAGTGGTGTAGTTGTGTAATTCTTGGTCTAATGTAATTTGGTGTGTTGTGATGCATATTTATGATGAAAGTGACTAAATTCAGGGTTATGTTGGAAAAGCAATCCCCCCTCCGGCAGAAACAGAAAGATTTAACTTTTTTGTAAGCTCTCCAAAATTTATCTTCCAATTTAATGAACATTTATTTGCTGCCTGTTTTTTGCGTCATTTTATATCCATGCACTTCATTGAATAGGAACAGTAGATAAAATTATATGTGCCTTATTAAATTTTTATTAGGAAGAAAGCTTGTAGGCTATGTGTTTTTACTACTAATAGATGTTTTATCTTCTAGGTTGAAATTGGGAAAAGATTAAACACCTATTCGGACAGGTGTTCTTGAACACCACTGACAACACAGTTCTGACAGTATTTCATGACAGTAAGTACCATTTTGGTTGTTAGTTGGATTTAACAGTAATTAGCTGGAAACAAAATGATAACATTTAAATTGGAGGTTTCTGATAGAATGAATGCCTTTCACGTCTCAACTGTACCTCTCCTCATTCTCGTGGCTTCCTTCTTTTTAGTGACTTGCATGTATTAAGTGTTTCCTGTGGGCCTCTAAGTGGTATCACGGCTACAGGGTAAAAAGCTTGTCCTGGCTCTTGAGAGGCTGTTTAGCTGGCACAGCTTTAGTAAGATTGAATACTGAAAGGACATTCTGCGCTAAACAGAAAATGCTGGTTCGGTCGGTAGTGTAAGTGAACGGGGAGAGTTGTGGTAGGCCTGCGGAGTCGGGCACGTCAGGAAGGGAGCCTGTTGGCCTCTATCTGAGCCGTGAAGAATGCGTGGGATTTGGATAGGTGAGGGTATCACTAACAGCAAAGCCAGAAGGGAAAGATGAGTAACTTATGTTTTAGGGGATGTGGAGCTGGTCTTTGTGCTCCGAGTGGGGATTTCACAGTATAGTCTACTGAGGAGATATCACTTGCTTGTCTGGATACTGAGCTATGGTTCTGCTACTATATCTGTGACATCAGGCATTTCACAACTTCCTTGAGCTATGCTTGCCTCGCTTCTAAAATAACTACCTGGTGATCACTAAAGAAGGCACATTCTAGCACTAAGATTTGTATCAGCCCTGAAGACAGAGTTGGAACCAAGTTTAGTTAGGTTAAGTGAGGGATCCACTTGTGTAAAGCCATGGAAACTAGGTTTGGATTTGATGCCAAAGACTTTTAAGATCATTATCGGTTCAAGAGCTATACAGCAGTGTTTTAACGGGGTTAGTCGTAAAACAGTATGTACCCAGGTTGGGCAGTAAGCCAGTGCACAGAGGGAAAGGCATCTCCAGAAGACATTTTAAGAGACGTAACAGATTAGGTAGATGTTGGAGGAGATGGGGGGACCCAAGATGACACTGGTGTAGTATCATTCTTAGTAGGGTTGCAGTCCTTGGAAAAGAGATCAAGGAGCTCTCCTCCATTGCCTCCTTGCAGGGGATGGGGACAGTGAGTTTCATTTTTCCAGTATCTTCAGTTGGCAGTGATGGGATATCAGACGTGTTCTGCAGGCATGACTTGTTTGAGTTACAGGCAGGATATGGTTATAGACTTAGGGTTTATGAGCATAGAAGTGATATTTAATGAGTTCATTAAATGAATAAGGGAAGAAAGGGAAAGTGATAACCTTGGATAAAACTAATAATTAGTGGGGGTGAGTAGGAAAGAATAAACCAGGAAGGAATATTGTATGGAAGAAGAGAATTCACAGAATAAATGTGCTGGCAGCAATGACCAGCACTACAAAGAACAGTCAGTAGGGTGAATGCAAGATTATTGGCAGCTTTTAAGAGCAGTTCAGCATCATGTTGGGGTGGAAAAGCACATGTCAAGAGTTTAAATAGAAATGAAGAGGTGTGTAAGGAGAATGGTAGCTGGACAAGGGTGAGGAGCAGAATTAAGGTTTTGTATGTCTATACGTACTTCTGTGTGTGTAAAGAGAGAGACTTAAGCATGTCTAAGGATGAATGAAGAAGCTGGTGAAGGAGGAGAAGACACATTAGAGGTGAATGAGGAATCTTTGTGTTCTTATCCTCAAAGAGATAAAAAGGAACTGATCTAGTAAAAGGGGTTATGTGAGAGAAAACTCTTCATGCCTACAAAGAATGATGAGAACTGTATTTGAACAGGCAGTAGTAATACCAGGTTACATTTGTTGAGTTCTTACTATGTACATCCACTTTGCAAAGTGCTTTTTATAAAACCACTTCTCATAGCAACCCCATTTTATTGTTTCCTTTGATTTTTTTTCCCTATGCTGTACCATTTCTCATGACTTACTTACTTTATAACTTATTTTATAATCCCCTTAACCTATACCCCACCCTTCTCATAGGAACCCCATTTTAAAATTGGGGAAGCTGAAGCAC
Source organism: Manis javanica (assembly GCF_040802235.1). NCBI lineage: Eukaryota > Metazoa > Chordata > Mammalia > Pholidota > Manidae > Manis > Manis javanica. The sequence continues at coordinate 102,799,222 of NC_133165.1, read as the reverse complement.
AAGGAGGATGGTAAGGAAAAATACACAGCTTGTAAATGGGGAGTCCAGCTGCAGACCCAGGTGGTCTGCCCAAAGACCAGTGCCCCAAATCACTGCTCCTGGGAAGAGGGACTTGAAACCAGGCGCATTTCTTTCCATTTCACAAATAATGTCCTTGTTTGAGAAGCAACCTTAAATGTTTTCAATATACAATCAGTAGACTTAGAATTTAGAGGGGGCAAATTAAAACTTTAGGCTTAAAGACAATAGGAAAAACTATGAGAACTTTTACTATAGTAAAACTTGAAAAACAAACACTGTCAGGTACTTGGCATCTGAGACTCTGGATTTCAGTCCCATTTACCTGTGTCATCTTTGGCAAGTCATTAGCCTCATACCACCTGTTTTCTCACCTGCTTCATGGGGTCATGAACACTGCACTAGCTATTTAAAAAGTGTTCAGTAAATGTTGAACCTATTGAAGAGGGCACTGTTTACTGCATCTGTACAACACATCAGTATAGTTTACTGCTACATCAAAACGTTGCAGGATAAAAATTCATTAGCTCAGCCGACTGACCTTTTATTTGAGGGAATATTTTAGAGAACAATATTACCAGTTCAAGTCAGTTTTTAAAATAGTCAATAAAATAAATGTCATGGGATTTAACTGTTCTTTGTCCATTTTTATCAATTCCCTTGGATCTAAGGATGCATCATTTTACCCATTCTGTTGTCATTATCCCACATGCTTTTTGCTCTTTGTTACCTGGATGAAACCCTACACTTAAGCTTCTCTATTCTTAATCCAGGCCTGTAAGTGTCACAACTCGACAGTCAGTCCACTATTCATTCGTGGTCACCAGCTTCAATTGGGCTCTTTGCATTGCCCAACACCTATTCCTTTCCCTGCGCTCTTCAGTGACAGCCATCTGTCTACTTGGCTGTAAGAGTCCCAGCAGTATCCGTGGTCCTTCCTCTGGTTCTTAGTCACCAAGTCTGTTGTCTCCCAGCCTCTGTTGATGTCCAGTGCTGATGTCCTGGACGGATACCGGGAATGTTAATCATCTTGCCTGAATTCATGCCCTAACTGCATCATTGTGATCTGTTCTGGTCCTTTTGCCCCGATTCTTGCTCCTCTCCAGTTCATTTTCCACCCGAGACTATAGCCAAAGTGATCTTTTAAGAAACAAATCTGATTTGCACTCTTCCCCTAAAAGTCTTCCTTGATTTGCTCTTGTCTACAAGGCACTACTTGATCTAGCCTCTACCTTCTAACTCATTCTGATCCACCAGTGCTGTATTTCTGTTTTCTTTGCCTGGAACATTCTTGTCACATCTTCCTTTGCATAACCAATTTCTATTCATCCTTCAGCCTCAGTTTAAATGTCATTTCCTCAGATGACCTTCCTTGACACCTCAGACTAGTGAGGTCCCTTTTAGAATAACTCCCAAAGCATATAACAAAACGTTTGTTTTCCTTAGCACTTAGCTCTAGCAATTAGTTAATAGCCACATATATGCTTTACTGAGTACTCCTGTTGTGCCGTGCTAAGTCTTTACATGGCAAGTCCTTTTCTCATCCCACTTGCTCAAGGTCTCATGGCCATAAGTAGCAGGGAGTTCAAATCAGGTGATCTGAATCTAGAGCCTGTGCCTTGGAAGTACTGATAGGATACTCTTCCCACCCCTTTCCCCCTACCCAGTTTGCATATTTGTCTTCTGTGTGAGATGAGGACAGAGACCTTGTCTGAGCTGTTGACTGCTACCTCGTCAGCACCCAGCACAGGCCTGATAAATACTGAGTGCTTACTCAATAAATATTTGTTGACTAGCTTACAGTCTATTTTGTAAACTTTTATAGAAAGTTTTAGACCTAGAAAAAAACCTTTGAAGTGGATCTACCAAGTTTCCCCCCCTCATTTCATATATATGTATGTATATATGTGTGTATATATGTAGTGGCTAGCATATTGTAAGCATCGAAGATGAGGCTGATTTTTGAGTGGAAGGTACTAGCGCTTTGGGGATTCAAAGAAGGGAACACTAATTTTGGCTTATGGAATGGGAATGTGGTAAATCAGATTTCAGGAGGATGGGGGAACATTGGGATTAAAGTATGGGACAGAACTTTAATGGTGGCAAGGTAAAGGGGAGGAAGACCAAGGTGTGGTGAAATGACAGCCTGAAACGTGGAACCAAAGACACATAACAGCTAAGGAGATGAAATGCAGCTTATCTGCAAAGGAGGGACGATGAGATCTCAGGTTGCCTGACTACAGTATGTGCCCAAAGTGCCCGTAGCAGGTTGCTGTACTTTATTTAATTCTGACAACTGTATGAAATACTTTTAGAAGGCTTGAGATTTACAGGCTAATGCTGTTAACCAAAATGATAATCTTGCTGCTAATTGCAGTGCATGACAAGATAATATTTTAATTTTTTGCCTTTAACACTTTTTAATGTTAACTTCATAAATTAATCTCCGACATCCTGGGTTTGTTAATAGTGAGTGTCCTGCTCATAACTAATTTATAAAGACTGAGGGTATGCTTTGGACATTGATTTAGCAAAGAATTTCTGTTACTGCCCTCAACCCAAAAGAAGATTTGTTTCCATTTATAGGTTCTGAAACAACCATTTTGGTCCTGTCTCCTGAACCTTTTCTCTCTCTTAGGACATTATAAAAACTAGTGAATTCACAGCCATCCTAACTGAGCTCTCTCTCATGGTTAATAAATCCATCATATCATATTTATCTTCTCTGATTAATGACTACTCTCCTGGTATCTTGTTAGCATATTAAGATCAAAATAGCATTATATATTTGGGTAATGTTTCACATTCATTTACATTAGCTTTTTAAGATGGGCAAGGTGATAGTGTTGCTTCCATTTTATTTGGAAATGTATTTAACTGGTAGGGATATTTCTTTTCAGGGATTCCTAGGAGAGTCAGAATCAGAGCTCACTGACTGTTTACCACCTCTTAGAGGCCACTAAAAGTATCAGCAGATATATTTGCTAAGTGTATCTGTATCTACAATTAAATTAGATACCACAGTCAACAGATGCATCAAAGAAATGCTGTTATTGAAGACTTGGAAACTAGCCTGGTTTGTTTAGTATTAAATAAAAATCCAACAGAGATAGAAAAGATGATGTGTTACACAAGGATGCAAATATTGCAATTAATACATTAAGTCTGTGCTGCTGGTTCCTGGGCCTTGATAAACATTTAGGGCTAAGCGTCTCTTCTTGAGTTTGTCTAAAAGCATGTATAGATTATACTTTATTTTTGCTACACTTCTTATTCAGATAATACATTTAAAAATTTTCTACCCACAAATAGCCAGTCCCTTATTGTCTTGAACAGTATTATTAGCAAAACAGAAAGACTTCCAACTTTTGCCATGTTGTAAGAAATGGAATGAAGACAGTTCAGGGCTTATGGTTCAGTTTTCTTCAGATTTTTCCTCTTAGAATTTAGCTCTGGGCAAAGTTAATTTAACAGGGTTCCTTTAAAATAGTCATTTTAACTCATTCTTGTCTATAGTTAAAATTTTCTTATCATTATGTGCAGATCTCCAATCTCCCTGACTCTTTTTTCTTTAAAGAATAAAAAATTCGATGCTGGGGGAAGAGAAAACTAACCTTTTACTAGGATTAGAGGTGTTGGGCTCATTCAAAATGTGGATATACTTTTGGGTTGCATGGGTATAGAATTGTGCAAGGAATCATATTCTTTTTATACCACATAACAGTTTGAACCAAGACATTGTCTATTGTGGAACTTCTGTGAGACATCAAAGACATCAAAATTTGCAGCAGGGTTTGATTGGAATATCAGCAGGAGAGCTGATAGCCAAGCGATGGAGAGAGGTGATTTCAAGGTGACTACTAAGCTCATTTGGGCTTTGCTTGACATTCCAGGGATAAGTCAGGGTTGTCTGTGCTGTACTTGAGGATTATGCAGTTGAAAGAGATGTTTCAGATTAATTTCCTTGTTTTGTTTCTCTGTTGGTCTAACGCTTATCACATCTGGAGGGTGGATAGGGGAATTTTGAATCGTTGACAAATTATTGAAAAGTTTCCAAAATCAGGAAATACAAATGTTTTCTTTTACTAAGCTTAAGGCCATGAAAAATGTGATTGATCCCTCCTATGACAGTTTATGAACATTAAATCTGTTCTGATTTTTAGACAAGTTTTATTAAAGAGTATTGAGAACTTTTTTTCCCCTCACAGATGGATGGTGATAGCTCTACAACAGATGCTTCTCAACTGGGAATTTCTGCAGACTATATTGGAGGAAGTCATTATGTTATACAGCCTCATGATGGTAAGAAAGCCACAGTTAGAAACAAATTCACAAAGAGAAACAAATTTGAAAGTGGAGATTTTATTAATGTGGTGGTCTAGGTTACTTTTGTCTTTATAGGAAAGTAAGAATCTTGTGTCACAGTTCAGTGTATGTACCATGCTACTTTTATTAGAAACAGTTTTCAAAAGAGTGAAACTTCAGAAGTTCTAGAATTCTACAAAAGTAGGCCTGTTTAAAACTAGTATAGTTTAAACATTTGTTACTGATTTCCTATTTAAGTATAAACATGGCAAATTTTTGTTCAGTTGATAAAATAAATAGTTCTTTAGACGGTGGGTTGCTAGCTATTAGCTATTATATTACTAGTACTTCGGAACAAACTATATTCCATTCAATAGTATGTTTGAACTATGTTAGGTGTTAGAATGGCAGATTGTGTTGGCCTATCAGAAATAATTTACTTTTGTGGTATTCTGATGTATAAAATTTAAAAATATTAAGATACATTTTTGTAGAAGGCAAGTGGGGGCAGGTGATTAGTTACTTCATTCTAGAACAGGTCCTCAAACTGGTTAATTTTGATAACATCATTTTAAACACAAATGTAAACTGAATCAGTTTAAGTGCCTTTCTTATTTAATATATATAAAGAATGGGAAGTTTGTTTACCAAATACTTCCTTTAGGCATAAAAGGCTATTAACAGTACTATGAAAACTTCAGTTATATCTAAATTATATAATTTGAAAATTCACTTTTTATAAGAATGTTGCATCACTGCTATAACTGTTCAAATACTATTACTGTATTAGTAATAATCCAATTGGGTCAGTAATACTTAAGTCCAGTTTTCCTATTCTGTATAAACTTGGCTTTGAAAAAACACACCACCTCTTAATGTAGCAATATGCAAGGAGCCATAGGTCACAGTCTGTAAGTTCTATAGCTAAGCCACACAACACAACACATGTTTATGAGCACCTTTTCTGTGGCAGGTATATACCAAGCCCTAGGAAGGACACAAAGTTGATCTCTGGCCTCAAGTAGCAAAAATCGAATAGAGGGAAAGAGAAACAGAAAGAATTAAAAAATGTGTCAGACAAAAGACATGGAGAAAGCGCTTCTGATATTTTGTGAAAGGAGAGATCACTCCTAAAGGTGCTGTGGAGATGTTTTTTAGCTTTTTGGAGAATGGGTGGGTAGGATTTGAGTAGAGTTGAGGATAAAAGTATTCTAGGCAGTGGGTTTAAAATGAATGAGTAGGTTCAGGTATGGCCCTGAGAAAATTGTGGTAAGAGCTGCTGTCCTAATCCCTGAAATGATTAGGAAATTAACCAGAATGGTTCTTTTTTAGATTATTTCAAGTAGTCTTCTCTATCTTGAAACAAAAATTCTGAGCAGCTTTAAACCAGTTATTTTTATTTCTTTAGATACTGAAGACAGCATGAATGATCATGAAGACACAAATGGTTCAAAAGAAAGTTTTAGAGAACAAGATATATATCTTCCAATTGCTAATGTGGCAAGGATAATGAAAAATGCCATACCTCAAACAGGAAAGGTAATGCAGAGAAAAAAATGTAACTAGGTATTTTTGGGGATGGAGGGGAGAATGTAGAACTACATGAATACAGTTAGCTGTTGATTCCAGTCATTTGGCCTTGCAGCAAGTCAGCTATTTGAATTCTACATATTTTGTTACTGAAGAGCATACCATTTTCAATTCTGTAACATCCCCCAGTCCGCCCCCCTCATCCACTTACTGGAAGGAGATAATGTTTTAAAAAATAAGTAATTGTCAGAAATACCAGGTTTGGGCATAAGAAGTTGTGACTTCTATAATTTTATGTTGCAGCCAAATTGGGTCATATTGGACTTAACACAGATGTAGTAAGGATTTTCCCCAAAAATATATTAACATTTAAATTCGAATAGCATTCTTTTTAAAATTAGCTTTGCCTTATGAGACAATTTATATAAAGTTATTTATAACTTTAAAAAACTCATTGTTACTCTCATCGCTTAGTCTGAATTAAAATCCTTCCTCTTTATATTGTTTTATATTGTATAATAAGCTTTTCTCATCATAGTTTATAAAGTACTTATGAAAGTAATAAAGCTTACAGATAGATGTATCATTGAAAAAACATCACTAGAAGTTCCAGTTTGAAAGGCCCTCCTCATATGTTGGGGGCGAGAAAAGCACCCCTGCTGATCGCGGCTGCAGTAGGCCAGGCCGTCCACACCGCAGCCAATGGCCACTTGTAATTACTTTTTAGCACTTGAAGTGTGGCTAATCTGAATTGAGACGTGCTGTAATAGTAAAACATAGAACAGATTTTGAAGTCTTAGTATGAAAAACATTAAAATATCTCAATTTTTAAATTGATTCTGTTTAAATGATATTTTTGATTCATCGAATTAAAAAATATGAAAGTTAATTTCACCTGTTTTTTTTTAAAACATAGATTCTAGAAAATCAAAAGTTATCTATACAGCTCACATTGTATTTTGCTTGACTACATTTATGCAACTCCTTTTACTTACCAGGATGTAAAATAGGCATGCAGGACTTGATAATAGGGGGGAATCTAGTAACCACAATGTTGCTCATGTGATTGTATATTAATGATACCAAAAAAAAAAAGGCATGGAGGTGAAAGACAGTATGTTTCAGCAAGGATTTTTGTCATTCCTGTTAGAAGTGCCTTCAGAATTGCATGATTCAGTCCATCAGAGTTTCACTTTCAAACCCCAGACCTTTAAGAGAATAACTTTTTATGATGTGACAAGTGTGTGCTTCTTTTAGGTAGGCTTTTTAATAAACTCAAAACCTGCACCTGATAATATGTATCTTTAGTACTAAAAATGTCACCAGGTGTCATTATTTCACTCCCGTGTAAGCCTTACATGAATTCAGTGCTTTTTAAAAAAAATTTTCTGGTGGCCTTGTTCATGGAAATGCTGGGGCAGAGAAGTGGTAACTGAGTCCCACCCAGTATATACCACATACGTGATGGGATTGATTTTCTTGGTTAGTAAGTTTTCATCTTTATGGGGTAGTAAGGACATCCAGCAGTTGCTTTTATACCTAAATTTTATGTTTTCTGTGAATAGCTCTCAAGACTTCACACTTCTATTCCGAGTTTTTATTCTCACTGTGAGGGCTGGAATCTTGATAGCACACATTGTGTCAATGTTATTAGCCTATATTTCAAAGATTAATGATTAACAGTCATAACTGAAATTTGTATTCTTCTGAATAGCTTTTGATTTTTGCATATTGTAGGAAGGTGCTGGTTATATTCCATGCAAATTTACCTATGATTTTTCTCTTCAGATTGCAAAAGATGCCAAAGAATGTGTTCAAGAATGTGTGAGTGAGTTCATAAGCTTTATAACATCTGAAGCAAGTGAAAGATGCCATCAAGAGAAACGCAAGACAATCAATGGAGAAGATATTCTCTTTGCCATGTCTACCTTAGGCTTTGACAGTTATGTAGAACCTCTAAAATTATACCTTCAGAAATTCAGAGAGGTAAGAAGAAAAATGTCTTCTAAGATAAACTCTTCATTTTAACTTTTTAAGTATACTACTCGTTTCTCAGAAGCACGTAATCACCTATATTACTATTCTTAAATAGTATGTCCTTTCTCTTTTCCCTGTTATTATTAACAACAGCATAGTTACATAATGATTAAGAGCACAGACTCTGGATTCAGACCACCTAGAGGCTGAATCCTGGCTCCACTACACGTGAACACTGTGGCCCTTGGTAGATTATTTAAGTACTTTAGACCTTGGTTTCCTGGCTTGTAATGTGAGACTAATAATAATACCTAACTCACAGTTATTGAGAGGATTAAGTAAAATAATCCATGTATAGCTCTCAGTTTAATATTTAATGAGCACTCAATGTTAGCACCTGCTGTTACTGTTATTAATTTACAAGAGGTAGCATCTCAAAGCCTGGGACCTTTTAGATAAGAAAAAGGGAATTATAACTATATCCCTTTCTTATTATTGATTTAATTCTTCTACATTTCCTATTTGGTTTATTTTTGCCTAGTATGAATTTTGTGAAAATGAGTTGAGAAAAGCGTATGCATTTCCACATTCCAACTTGGGTGTCAGATTCACACTGCTTTCAAAATTTTCTTATATTTTTAATGTTATAATCCCATTACATTAGTGATACTTGCATAGAATTGATTAAAGTAGGAAGAGAATGGGTAAATTCCTCACAGTACTTTCCCAAATACTTAGCATCAGAACTGTAGAGTGGACAGAAACTTAAGAGATCTTTGGTCCAAACTGTAATTTTGATGTAGGAATTTTAAAGTCTAAACTTGCTGCTATAGTATTTCCCATGTGGCTGAGAGCTGTATATATAAACGATAACTTCAATAATTTCTAGTAGATTTATAAGCTAAATATTTATAGTATTTTACAGAGTACTTCATCTATAAGTAGACTTATGTTTTCCTTTTGAGGTAGTTTGGAATTAGAATAATTTTTTTTTAACCCATAAATATAGTAGGTTTTCTAGGCATTACTAATACTGTCTTGGGATGACTGGTACTTATATAAAAAGTTAGTATTTTGAAGGGTCTCTTCGTATGTAATTAACCAGAAGTGTTAATAAAATACTCTGTGCAGTTTTGTAATAATAGAAGCTCTTTGAGGAAGGAAGCAAGCATTCTCATTTACAAAACAGTTTCTTCTGAGTACCAGTGATTACTTTTTCCGTCTCCTTCCCCAGGCTATGAAAGGAGAGAAAGGAATTGGTGGAACGGTCGCAGCTACAGATGGACTGAGTGAGGAGCTCACAGAGGAGGCCTTTAGTAAGCAGCACTGTGATGTGTTGGTGCAACGCAGTTTATTCTTGCAAGTCATCTGTATTGTTAGCAGTGATTAATACTAACTGTCTGTAGTCCTGCTTTCGGAATATCAGCGCTGAGTATTTTGACACAGCACTATTTTGGGTAGTTCTTATTATTTGATGCCCTTGTATTTGAAGTCAGTGAGGGATAATTATTCTGCAGATATTATCATCTTCACCAATAGTTCTAAGTTCCACAGGCCGTAGTTTTTGGTTTGAGATTCTCATGAGATAGGAATCATATCTCTATTGAGATACCATTTGAGAGTGGTAGTTTGTAAAAGAAAAATCGTATGATTTAAATAAATTTGAACAGAAGGTTTTAAAACTGAGTATCTTATCATACTGGTGAAATGAAAGGTCTGTGATGACTATATTTCTCTTATGAAGTTTGTATATATACATTTAATATTTCTCATGTAAAATCCAAAAGGTGCTAATTTTTAGGGAGTGTTTTTTAAAATGGAAAATTTGGGGGGTTATGATTTTGCTCAAGATAACATCGATAAGTGGCAGAACTGTAATGAGACATAATGGCACAATGTTAAGGTTTAGGCCAAGAAATTAGGTGTGATTCTTTACCTGTTTTAACTTTTTTTTCTTTTAGCTAACCAGTTACCAGCTGGTTTAATAACTGCAGATGGCCAACAACAAAATGTTATGGTTTATACAACATCGTATCAACAGGTACAGTACCTTCTTTCTTTGTATTTTAAATTATTTTAAAAATTGATTGAATCCATTGATTTTTATCACAGGTATTTAATTGTCAACACTATTATTAAAAACCTGATAATAAAGAAGGTTGTTAAAATCGTTTTCTTAAAATACATAACTGTATAGATGTCTCTGTGTATTAAGTAGCTGTAATGTAGCTTGCCGATGCTTGACTAATTGAGGTGTTAATTCTGACTTGAGAATCTTTTTCATGAATGATTTTAAAGAAAAATTTGGATTTTAAAGGCATTAAACGAGTTTGTTGCTCTGTATGACTCCTGTATGCATTGTATATTGCAATTTATTACTGTCAGAGATTTGTAGACAGTTTCTTATTTTCATATTGAATCATGTTACTTTTGTAATTCAAGTAAGCAGCTAGATTAATTCATGATATTTGCCCTTTTAATAAAGTATAAGGGTAGAGTTCATTTTGAATGCAAGTTGCCTTTATTATAAATTTCAGTTTGTCTTGGTTATATATCTTGCATGTAACCTAGCTAGATTTTTAGCATTTGCCATATTTATTAAAACTCATTTTTTTGTAAAACATTCATAGCTCAATGGTTAAAAACATGTACAGACATGTTCATATTTGCGTAAATTTCTAGAAAGATACACAAGAAATTATTAAAGTATCTCCACTGGGTAGAGAGAATGGAGGTTTGGGGTGGGAAGTAGATTTATTTTTGTCTGCTTTTATTGTTTGAATGTCTGTAATATACATACGGTATTTTAAAACTTTAATTCTGCTCAATTTAAATTTTCTAATCTTAGATTTCTGGTGTTCAGCAAATCCAGTTTTCATGATCTGAAGACATGATAGAATGGGGAGTGTACAGGAGGAAGTCTGTATGATTCCAGAACACAGACGTTAGAAGGAAATGACTGGTGAAGACGTCTCTTTGTATATTAAGTAGCTGTAATGTAGCTTGCCGATGCTTGACTAATTGAGGTGTTAATTCTGACTCGAGAATCTTTTTCATGAGTGATTTTAAAGAAAAATTTGGATTTTAAAGGCATTAAAATATTTTTGTTTTGTACGAGAGTTTGTTGCTCTGTATGACTCCTGTATGCATTGTATATTGCAATTTATTACTGTCAGAGATTTGTAGACAGTTTCTTATTTTCATATTGAATCATGTTACTTTTGTAATTCAAGTAAGCAGCTGGGTTAATTCATGATGTTTGCCCTTTTAATAAAGTATAAGGGTAGAGTTCATTTTGAATGCAAGTTGCCTTTATTATAAATTTCAGTTTGTCTTGGTTATATATCTTGCATGTAACTTAGCTAGATTTTTAGCATTTGCCATATTTATTAAAATTAGTTTTTTTGTAAAACATTCATAGCTTAAGCAGCACCATTTTTAAAAAAATGTAATTGAAAAGTTAAGTGTGAATGCAGAAGCAAATATTGTCTGCCCTATTAAACTTGGTGCCCATTAACAGTGTTTACACTGTTCATTGTGCCTGTTAAGATAGTTTTAGTTTATTGGAGTTTTTGTTAAGACTAGTTTTGTTTTTGAGTTACTTATTACGAGTTGGAATTCATTTAAATTTAATGTAGTCCTAGTGCTCTTGAAATGGTGCCCCTTTCATTTTTTGTATGATTTTTCCAAAGCATTATCTTCAAATACTATACAGTATCCTCTTTCAGAAGAGGAGTTTTATAGTCTTATAGTAAATGTCCTCATTTAACCTTTTTAATTGAAACGTCTAGTTTCCTATTATGCTATGGAAACCAAGAATGTCAGACATCATTGTGTGAATACAGACCTTTTTTTGCATGGGTGAGTGAATGAAATGGAGAACAGAGTGAGTGCTATGAATGGTGTGAAACAGAAGCTGCCAACTTCTGGTGTGCTGTCCTAATTTTGCAATAAACTAAACTTAGATAATGTAACTTTGTATAATGTAATAGTATGTACTTGGGTTGTTCCTTTTCAAAAGTAGGTTTTGTATTTTCTTAATTCTTTTTGGTGATATTAATTTGGGTGTTGTGCTGTTTTTTTGTTTTGTTTTGTTTTAATCAACATTTGGTATTGTATAGTTGGCCCAAAAGGCAGTTGGAGTGACACTCAAATTTATAAGGTAGAAGCAATTACAAGAAGATGATACAGGCTGAAAGGAACTTTACTTTGCCAGAAGGATCCTCTGGGGGCATATTTGGGCTAATCTGAGGTTAATAACTCCTCAATACATTCTCATTTATAAAGCAATCTTCACTACAGAAAACTCCAAATAGGCAAAAAAAAAAAGGTGATGGGGAGGGGTAGTGGTTAAGTAAAAATCAACCATTATCCTACTATGTTGAAATATTTTGGTAAATATCATTTGTCCTTTTATTTTGCTAAATATGTATATTTTTATAAAAATAGGCTCATACTTCCATACTGTTTTATAACTTGCTTTTTTTCACTTAATATACTGTGAACATCTTTTCTGGGTCCTTACATAGTCTTCTCTTTTTATTCATTTATTACTCTGTTATATGGCTGAACCATAATTTATTTAATCTCCAATTAGGCATTCTGACTATATACGTCTTTTCATAGAGATAACACTTAACTGAACCTGTATACATCCACAACTGTTTTCTTAAATTCTTAGAAGTAAATTTCTGTGTTAACATACATACAAAATTTTAAGGTTTTTGATACTTTTATCTAAATGCAAGTTATGGACTCATCTGAGTAGGACTGGTTTGAATATGGGTGGAATGACCACTTGGTGGCAATCAATCTCTTCAGGTTTGAGGATATTATTATCATAATTTTTGTTGTTCTGGTTATAATGCTTTTATGCTTTTACAGTGCTGGTTACTATTTTTAAATACCTTCCATTTGATCAAGGCAGTTTGTCTCTGTAACTGATAAAAATACTTGGTTTTTGGTTATCAGACTCTTCCTCTAAAATTAAAGATTGGGTTATGTTTAAGAATCAAGATGAAAAGGAATCTGGACAACTTTAAAATTTATATCAATATATAGCAATTCAGAACAATTTTCTGAATGTAATAATTTGCTGGTAGTACTGACTTAGAACTGGGTCAAATCAGGCCAACTTTGGGTTATGTGGCCATACTGGAAGGACACTGGCATTGTGCATGCATCAGATACAGTCTCTTGGCCTGTGCTGCATTTAGTTGAAGTCATGTTTTCTTCCCCCCAGAATTTAAGTATATAAGTTCTTATATTAACCTAAAAGTATTTTTTAAACAACTTTGTATTTATTAGTTTTATGAGTATCTAAGAGAGAAATGGGCTTCAGTTACTAAGGGACTTTAGTGGCCTCTGTTCATCCCCTCACTACCTCATTATAGTGAAGATGCTTTAGGCCAGAGACAGTTTTTTTTTTAATGCTACCTTCCTAATGTCATATACTTGGATGATGATGTTTTAAGCTATTTGTATTTATTTTTCTCCTACAGTGTAGTATCTATGCAATATTTTCCTTTCTTCAAAAACATGCCTTATTGAATATTTTCTGGACTGCCTTAGTGGACTAAAGGAATACCAGTTACCTTTAATAGTGGTAACTGAACATAGTTATGAGGGCCCAACTAAAACGATGTCAACAGCAGTATCATTTAGGTGTGAAAAATGGGGGGGGGAACTTTCTACCATTTGCTAGAAATGAAATATTGCAGGGCAGGTTTCTTTTTAAAAAAATATCTAGGGGAAAGTTGTTACTTAACCAACAGTCCAAAACAAGACAATGTTTGTTACTTCATGTAGTAAAATATACTTTGAATTCGGTCAAATAAGTGATATTAGGTAAGATCTAAACCAAAAGCTAGTCTATTTTAAATATCTTTTTGGTTTCCCTAAATTAAGTTTTTTATATATTAGTTTATGTAATTATATATATATATATTGACTTTAAACTCATATTAAGTCATATAACGTGCACATGAGTAAAAAATAGAACTTTGTTTTTCAAGCAGCTGTAGTATACTATCTAAAAATACTCAGCTTTCATTTACGGTTTCTTTCAGAGCTGGAAATCTTTGCTCACTTCACCACATTTAGCTTCCTGTTGCTCACTGTTCTACCATCCTGTGATCTCTTGGGTCCTTGTGCCATGTTCTTTGTCTTCTACCCCCCTGCTATGGCCTTAAACACATATACTTCTGCTCAGTACATTCTTTCTCTTCTGCCTGGCTAAGTCCCACTCCTCCCCTTCAGGTCTCAGCTTAACCTTTACTGGAGAAGTCTTTAAAACTTTCATAAAAACTTTGTACTAATCACCAAATACAGAAAATAGTACCACTCAAAACTGAATAGGTTTGTACACAGCCCGTATGTTAGCTGCTACAGCCCCTTAGATACTTCTTTTAAGTCTGTGTTGCTTTTTATATCTGATCTTAAAACCGTAAGGCAGAATTCCTTCAAATCACTGGCCAGATGGCATTCGGACAGATTCATTTCTCTGGCTTCTGGCCATCACCTTTCATGACACAAGCTTGCCTAATAATAGTTCCAACTTTCCCTGACCTTATTCCAGAGACAGTTTTCTTTTTCACTGTGTATTAAGTAGATACCTGTGCAAGGTACTGTATTGTAAGAATTCCTTTGCTAAGGTTAATGCCAGTAAGTGTGCCAGATAGTAAAATATGTGCTGGCTTCTTGTAGAAACCTAATGGCCATGTATTAGTTTTAGGGATGGAAATTATAAGTTGATAGGTAATTCCTCCATTTTCCACAAAAACACTTTAGCTTTAAAAATTCTGACACTAACAGCATAAACTTTTACCTCTTTAAGCTGTAACTTAAGCCTGCCGAAGAGCAAACAGTAACAGTTTTGTGCCTTTCTTTTGCATCTGTTTTCCGGGGCTCAATTTCAGAGTATATCTGAATGAAAGATATTTCTGAACCTTGAACACTGGGTAATTGATTGAAAACAAGTTGCTAAGCAAAGACAAGCCATAACAGACAGTGCCTTTAGCTAGGACAGGAATGCCAAGAGGGCTCATTCATGCACACACAATGCCTAATACTAGGTTTACAAGAAACCAAATCCAAACCTTTCTTTGAGACAGAAGCAGTCAGTGATCAAAGAACATATGTGAGCCATTCCTTCCTTTGGAGGAGGAGCATAACTTTTAAAAAATGGCTTTTGTACATTTCCAACGTTGCAAGTAGCAGCCCCCATACCATAAATAATTGCTATCTTGCAGGACTGCAAAGAAGAGAAGTAGGTATCCTAATTGAGACTTCATTTCCAAGAGTAAGGCCCTCGTCTAGATAACCGCAATAACTCCTGGTTGAACAAAAAACAATGCTAAATAAAATACAAGAAACGATGTAAAGTAATATTAAATAATACAAAATATATTTTTAAATGTGTCACTGAGTTGACATGAAAGTAAGACATCTGAAAAACTCCAGAAGTTGTGAAAACAGGAAGCCTGTGAGGTAAACAGCCCAAGTCGGCTTTTGCTCAAGAGTTCCTTGGAACTCTGGAGACCATGGGCTGGAGGCTCCCCTCAGCTGGAGGCTGGTAGGGCCACTGCAGAGAAGTGGGCAGCAGGGAACCTTGCCTACCGGTTGGTGCTGGGCGAAGTGGAATAAATCGCCACCACCCTCAAATTCATAGACATCGGCCAGCCCTCAAGGTGTGTGAACTGAAACGACAGCACCTTCAAGCCGGTAAGAGCGCTCTCCGGTTGTTAGCTCCTGGGTGTCTGGCAGAGGATCGCGAGACTGAAGTATGGACTGAAAATTCAAGGATCGCGATTTCAGTCCATACTTCAAGTAATTCCTTACTTCCCAAGAAAAGTAAGTTTAAAACATCACAAAACTCCAGGGAAAATGGCACCATGACTGAAACAGTACAGTTTATACACAATAGACAGTATAATCATCCCCAAAGACCCAGTATTGGTATCAATACAGGACAAATTAATGATGTGTAAAGAAAAGAACAGAAGCATGTAAAGTATGAGTTAAGGAGCAAAAGATTACACAGAATAAATGAGATTTATAAACCGAACAATTCTTAAAAAGTATAGTAATTGAAAATAAAAACCCAAGAGGAGGAGGAAAAAGAACAAAAAAGTGAAAAATGAAAGCCAAGGCAAGAAGAGGGATGGACAAAAAAAACCATGATTAGGATCTAGATCTAGAGCTAAGTCCAACTTACATTTGTAATCACCATAGACATAAATGTACAAAACTATCCAGTTTAGTACAAAATTTTCTTTGGCCTTATCTTTTAAGTGTGTCTCCTGCAAACTCAAAGTCAAAGATCTAAGATATTCAGATAAGAACTAACCAAAATACTGCTTTAGTAAGTAACAAAAAGATGAAGCCAACAGACATTCATAGAGGTACAGTGACTACAGTTATAAAGAGTTCAATTCACCAGGGAAGATAGAAAATTCTAAATTAATATGCATCTACTGAAGCCAAAAGTTAAAGCAAATACTGACATCCTCAAGAGAAACTGAGAAATCAACTTAGGTCTTGAGACTCTTCAGTAAATAAGAAATCAAGTATAAGGGAAATCAGTTAAGAGAAGATGTGTGTTAGCATAGCTAACAAATTTGATCCAATGAACACTAAACTGGGGGAATACACACTCTTCTCAAGTACACATGGAGCACTTATGAAAATGATTGTATGATCAATCATAAAGCTAGTCTCAAATTTCAGAAAATTGAAATAGCTCATATTCTTTGGCAAAATATTACAAAGATGAAGGACAACTCACCCCTAGCATATGAAAATATACTTTAAAAATAACTAATGAGTTAAATATTCAAACCTCTGGAAGGATCAATCAAGAAAAAAATAAGGCACAAATAAGCTAATAGGAATGAAAAAGTGCCCTAACTACAGATGATATGGAAACTAAAAAGAAAAATATGGACAATTTCATATAAAAAAAAATCTTAAGATGAAATGGAAAATTTTGAGAAAAATTTATTAAATTTAACAAACTGACTTAATACATAATCCTAATGATCTTATAAATCCTTAAGGAAATGGAATAGTTAAAAAATCTCTTAATGACCAAAAGGTTTTAAAGACTAGTTTCAATTTTCAATTATAAAGTCTTCCAGACAACTCAAAAACTCATTTCATGAGGTTAATATAACCTTGATACTGAAACCAGACAATGACAAGACATAAAAGGAGTATTATAAACTGATTTTGCTCATGAACATAGAAGCAAAAATCTTAAACATAATATTGGCAAATTAAGTCCTGCAATGTATTAAAACATACACACAACATGACCACTTTTGGTTCATCCTAGGAATTAGAGGTTGATTCAGTATTAAAAAGTCAACTACCATACTTTAATACATTAATATTAAAAGAAAAAAACATTTGAATAGAGGAAAAAAAACATTCAATAAAAGTCAACATCCACTCATAATAAAACTACTAGCAAACTAGAAAGAGAATCTCCTAATGTGAAAAAGGCCGTTTATGGAAAAAAAAAAAGCTGAACTGAAAGTTAACACATTCCCTTTAAACTGGGAGATTTTAAGACAAGGATGTTCACTAGCAGTACTTTTCAACATTGTACTACAGGGCCAGCCAGTGCAGGAATATAAGAAATTTTTTTAAATGGCAGAAGGATCAGAAATAAAACTTGCACTATTTGCAGATGGTATGGTTATATTAAAAAAAACTCAAAAGGATATCTAGATATATTATTAGAACTAATAAAATTTTAACAAGGCTGCTGAATCCAAAACCAACACATAGCAACAGTATATCCATAATCAGCAAAAACTGGTTAGAATAGAAAGTAATTTTAAAAAACTTACCATAGCATCAAAAATTGATAAACTCCTAGGAAGAATCTAATATAAGACATGAAGGGCTTTACGGAGAAAAATTATTAAAATTTATTGAGAGATATTGAAAGAAGACCAAATAAATGGAGAGATACACAGTGTGTTCGGTTAGGAAGACTCATTATTGAAAAAATACCAATTTTCCCCACACTGATCAACAGATTCAATACAATTACAAAAGACAATACACAGACTGGGAGAAGATATATTTACATGTTTAACTGACAAAGGGTTGGTATCCATACTATATAAAGAAATCATGCTAATCAATGAAAAAAAGACGTACTAAAGAGAAAAATGGGCAAAAGACATGAACAAATATTTCACAAAGAAACACATTCATATATGGAAAAAAAAAAGACTCAATTTCATTAGTAACCAGGGAAATGCAAATTAAACCCACAGTCAGATACCATATAATCACCATCTGATTGGCAAATATAAAAGATAGTCAACACAAAATACGTGCTGAGATGTGGAGCAGTGACACTCAACCACTGCCGGTGGGAGCGTGAACTGTTACAAATGCTTTAGAAGACCGTTCAGCATGGCCAAGTAAAACCTGCTTCTTAGAGCAGCAGTTTTCATATTTTTGGTCTCAGAACCTCCATAAATTCTCAAAAATTACTGAGAATCCTCAAAAATTACTGAGGACCTCAAAAAGCTATTCTTCATGTGGGTTATATTTATCAATACCATACTAGCAATTACCATATTAGATGTTAAAACAGACATTTTCAAACAAAAATACACAAGTACACAACACAAGTGATTAGCTGTCAAAGTGATAACATCATCATATATCTGGCATATATTTAAACTTATGAAAAAATGAGAGTGAAAAGGTCAAATAATGTTTTGATATTCTTAGGAAAATAGTTTGTCCTCACAGGTTTCCTGAAAGGGTCTCAGGGATCCTCAGGGATCCTAAAACCACACTTTGAAAACAGCTGCCCAACTCTTGTACATGTGCACCAGGAGACACATACAAGAATACATTCATTCCTCAAATATTTATTGGGCATCTACCATGTGCCAGGTATTGTTCTAGACACTGTAAATATCTACAGACAAAATCAGTCAAAACAGACTGAAGCCCTGCCCACATGGAGCTTACATTGTAGTTAACAAAATGTTCACAACAGCATTCATAATAGCCAAATACTGAAAATAATCCAAATCCCCGTGAACAGAAAAACAGATTAATAAATTGTGGTAGTCATACAATGGAATACTACACAGTGGTGAAAACAAATGAAATACAGTTACATACATAAACATGGATGGGAATCTCAAAAACAATGTCAGAAAAAGTCAGAAGAATAAAATACAGCATGATACCATTACCATAAAAATTCAAAAACAAGTAAATGTGAGCAACATATAAGGGGTACATATGTGGACAGTAGAACCATAAATTAAAACATGGAAATTATCAATAAAAAATCCAGAGTATGTTTACCTTGTGAGGTGTAAGTGGAGGGAAGACAATGGGGGATTCTAGGCATCTGAGAATGTTCTAGTTCTTAAGCTGAAGGTTACATGTGTGATCATTTTACTTGTTTCATAACATTTTAAAAGAAAAAAGATGAGTTATGTAATGCAATTTTAACAAAGGGAGAACATCTCCCAATATTTCAGCCACTGCTATACATTGTAAATCAGTCAATAATTGTATCTGGTGGGGAAGAAATACATGATAATATGAAAAAGGAATGTGTATGGGCAATTCCTCACAAAGGTTAACTAGGTTCCCATAGGGTCAGGATCCAATGAGATGTATTGTAGTACTCTCTGCCAAGTTGGCCCAGAGTTACGGGAATGATTCTGGTTAATTGGTAACTTTGTTTGTTGGGTATAATTATTTGTATAAAGCAGAGAATGGTATGATAAGTGATGCAATCCCAAAATAAACTGACAAAGACAACCACCTGTCTCTATTTTCAAAGTACAAATTCCCTTTGGCACATTCTCCTGATAATGCATTTATGGGTTAAGTAATCCAAAACACAGAAAGTGCATGGTAGCTATTGATTGTTTTGCCACATTGATCAGTAACAGGTGTCAGGTTGGTCACACAAATTTAACAATTTTGTAATCACATTTTTGCCAAGGCCATGGCTGGCGATGCCATTTTGCAGATCAAACAAGACACAGTTAGAGTACAATTTCTCCTGACTGAGGGAATTAGCTATAAACTTTGTTATATTATTTTAAATTTCGAGGACAAAATAATCTTGAAATATTCAATTTGTTCCCTATAGCCAAACAGGGCAGGCTAAAAGAGGTAGACGAGGCCCAGCAGCAAAAGGCCCGAAACCCATCCCCAGGAAATGAGGAAGTAGAAAGTGTGTTCTCCAGGTCCCCTCTGCCCAACTGGGTCTAACAAAGGGGTGCCAACTCACCAGAAAGTTCCAGCTATTACTGTAGTTATTTAAAAAGTCTCAGGCAGCTACAGGACCCACTATTTAAGCTAGAATGGGTAATGCCACCAGGGGGTGCTAAACTGCAACAGGCAGCAGGGTGATTTTGGATCGAGCAGTTAGTTCGACCTTCAGACTGCCTACTCTTCAACAAGCTATGCTGCCGTAAGTGGCACACTCACCCTTTGTTCTATCCTGTAGTTCTTTCCTCCTTCTCCAATAAGAAATAGAGAAATTAGGAGGGAACCTTCTCAAG
Source organism: Manis javanica (assembly GCF_040802235.1). Lineage (NCBI taxonomy): Eukaryota > Metazoa > Chordata > Mammalia > Pholidota > Manidae > Manis > Manis javanica. Next base: position 102,778,829 of record NC_133165.1, on the reverse strand, counting down.
TTCTTAGGGAATTTATACTCTCTCCAGACAGGAGAAGAATGAACAGTACTTTTGGTCAACTCTGACATTTTTTCGACCATGATTTACTAGTGGACAATGTTTCTCTATGTTCAAAAACAAATACCAGCTGCTACCTTTTATTTTTAACCTGTATATGCTCAGACACAAAGGATTTTCCTTGTGCCTTCCTCCATTCTCATGCTGAGGAATGATGCATCCTTTAGCTTCTTGTCTCTGGGTAGTAAGGACAGCAGGAAGGGGGAGTAGACAAGATGGGGGCAGTGGTAGGGGGGCTTCCTTCACTGATATGCCACCAGTTTATACTTTTGGCACTTTTATTATCTGCGGGGGTTATATGTAAACACCCTGACATCTCTGCATACTCTGCAAAGTCTTTTGGTTGAACCAGCAAAATCAAGTCAGGAAATAATGGAATCCTGCTGCTGCCTTCACGGCCACCTACCTATGGCTTCCTAGCTTTCTCTCTATCCGAGGCTATAGGCTTCATAACTCTATATTCTCAAGACTTCTGAATTTGAGGTACTGGCATCAGTGGTAGTCAGACTGCAAATCTGATGACAGTACCAGGCCCTTACTCAATTCAGTTTATCCAAGATACCAAACACACAAAAAACCTCATTCTCAGTTTCAGATGATATTGTTGAGATTAACAGTTCAAGAACTATGGACATTTTCCTGATTCTGGGTTCTGCAAAGGACAGAAAACAAGCAAATAGATACTAATAAGACATAGAAATCTATTTTGAACAAGGAGGCTGGTATCCTTAGATTTTACAGCCTTTTCTTTCTTCATTCAGTTTATAGAATATTCTTTCTCCCCAGAATGTTACAATTCATGTTTCTCCAGGCATGATTTTAAAAAAAGCTTTTTTCTGAGTTACAGAAATCTGTAAGTACAGGAATTGCAACTATAACTGGGAAACGTGGAAGGGAAGTGTACCAATGTCCTCTTGTTTTCTAGTAGTGTAAGAATCCTTGGTACTAGTCAGTTCAGAGGTGACAACAGTGACCTGAGAGAGGTAACAGAAGCCAGTGGTTCTAATGCTGTTGGTTCTGGGTCCTCCAGCAATTCCCAGGGCTTAGATATTAAATCGGTAGGTAGTTATTCCTAATGTTAGAAATTGGTTTTTCCTGACATTAGAAAATGTAACATTTTTCTAATGTTAATTGACCATGACTCTCCTATATGGAAATCAGAGAGATTAACTTTGGAAATATTTTTAGCTCACTTTCCAGGATCATCCAATGTTAGAAATCATAATCCAACAATCTTGCTAAATGCTCAGATCTTTTTAGATTAAAGATTTCCTCTTGAGATCTTTACATACCTGTATTAAATCCCTTTTAGCCTAGTAAATATGTGACACATCCCTTATGTATTCCAGAACTTCTCTTAGGAACCTAAGTAAGAAAAGGGTAGGATAAGACAAAGCTGGAGTTTGTATTTCCTCCAGTTTATTAAATTGGTTAAAATCTCTTTCCCTTTCAAAGCCTCCCTCCCATTTCTGACCCCAATTTGAGAGGGGGAATAAGAGCATGGAGAGATGTTAAAGCTGAAAATTTTCTTTAATCATTTGTTTAAAATATTTAAGTACCAGCTAAGTGGCTGATATGGAAGAGATATGAAGATCCAGTCTCTGCCTCAAAGACCTGAGAGAGGGAGAAGAACAAGGCTAACAAAAAAGGGCAAAGGGTCTTTAGGCTGCTGTGACCAAAGATTTAACAAAGGACTGTGGGGGCACAAAAAGAAGGGGTCAAATCTACCTGGAAATGGAGTATGTCTGGAAAGGCATCATCAGATTGGCAACATTTGACCTTAATTTTGAAAAAAAGAATGGCAACTGGTGGGAGTGGAGAGAGAACCGCAGACAGGAGGACTGCATAAAGAAAGAGCACAGTACTACTTCTAAGAACATGTGAAAGCATCAGCCAGTCGTTAAAAATTTCAAAAGACAAGATTAAGTACAATGGAAGAATTCATTGGGTTTGGGAAATGAGAAGTTATCACTGACCTTTGCTAGCATCATTTTGATGGAGTAGCAGTATAGAAGCCTGGCTCTGTGAATTAAAATCAGTAAAAAGCATAAAGAAAAAAACATAAGAGTAAATAGACAAAGAAGAGGTGACAAATCCAGACTGTTTCTAGTAGCCATTTGCCTTCTTTACTTTAAAGCATACTAGTTCAGCTACAATAAGGGTTAACATAGGCTTTACATTTCTGTAAGAAAATGACTCCCCAAAACAATCCACTAATTTAAAAACAAATTTCTAGACACAATCCATTCTTTATGAGGCTCCTATATTAAGTGAATTATATAAAATCAACATTTCTATAGATTTACTCTGCCATCACTAATTTTCTTTTCATGTAGTTCAAAATAAATAACACCTGTAATTGGTTATAGTATAAAAGGTGCTTTATTTTACATATCATTGGTATACAATACATAAAACTGCCTGAAATCAGTCTTCAAAAACATAACTGTTAGCTTTACCTTAAATGGCCAAAGACCAAGTCTGTTTTGCAACCTACTTCATTGATGATCAGATGACTACAATAATTTTAAATACTAATAATCTCTTCATATCTAAAGTTACAAATAATTTTTCTGCTACAAGTGCTGCAATTTTTAAATTAAAAACATCTTCAGTTAAAGTAGACCATATCTCTAACCAGAACAAATCTTTCCTAGTCTATAAGCATTTGAAATGATGGATCAACAGTTTCATCTTCTTATACATGACTATATTTATCTAATTGGGTTATAGGACAGGGGGCCTCATACATGCAATCAGATTATTTGTTTTTTTTAATGCAAATAAAACTGAGTTTATAATATCCTATTTCTAGTTAAGCTGCCAAAACAGTTTACTAAACTAAAATGAAGCCAATACAATATTTTAGAAAACATAATTCTAAGAGCATGCAACATCAAAATCTTTTACTGCATATGTGAACCAAAGTTGCAGAGCCCAGGAAGAGGACTGTGACCAAAAGGCTTGTATATCTGAATTGCTTATCCAGCTGGGAGGAGGGAAGAAAGTAATTTAATTCAGTGTAAATTCTCTTCTGAAAGATACTGCATGATATACCCCACTGCTACTCAAAAGGATCTTCACTTAGAAAATGTGCAAATCATAAGAACCTAAATGCATGTCTCCTGCTTTCTGCCCCAATTCATTCTATTCTTGAACACACCAGCTCAAAGATCTCTCACCTACTAATACCAAAGCCACAGAGATTTCTTAATGGCATCTTTCAGTTACCAATCACTTATCAGAGAGATAAATGTGACTGATGCTTAATGTACAAATGCCAGAAAAAGGTAACAGAATCTGGGCTAATTCTCAAAGTAAAAACATTTGTTATTTTTAAAAATCCCTTGGTGTAGAAACACTGCCTTACTCTTTAGAAAATAAGACATATGTTAGAACCACAGGTTTATATTCACCTCCTGGTCTAGAACAGTAGAGAGTTTTAAGCAAAGTAAACTAAGCCAAATACTAAATACATATAAATGTGCAGATTCAAACAAATATTCTACTCTTTGCTGAAAGTCAACTTATTCCTTGTCATTAGGAGAAGTGCTTCATGATGCAAACTGTTATTTAATGAAGAGAATAAGGGACTAAAAAGCCAGACTTTTTCTATTAAAGCAAAGAGATCATTAAAATAATTGGGCTTGAAAAATATAGTTACTATAACTTTCCATTCTTACCCTTTTTATAACTAAACGCACACATACACACAACAAACCCTAGCATTTAATATGTGCAAAATTGCTTACCATTTATTTTAACTTTGGTTAAGTATTTGTTTAGCCTATATCAGACATATTATGGAAGCTATATAAATGATTACAAACACAATAATGAGGTAAGTTAAAATTCTACTAGTGCAAAAAGCAAGCATATGCCAAAAGCAAAGCATATGAGTTAAACAAATGCAAAATGAAAGCTCTCAGCAAGGGAGGTGCTGGGATAACAAACCAGAAAAGCTCCTTGTAAACATTGTTTGTAAAGTATTCATTTAAAGATTAAGGATTCATACAGCCACAAAAAAGGTATTCTAACACCATAGTAGTGCATTTATTTTACCTTTAGAGTTTGGAAATCACTCATTACGTGTCTAACAGTTTGCATATTTTCTTCAAGAGAAACTTAATTAGTGAGACACATTAATTACAAACACTGTAGTATAAAAATCCCAATTCTTTACAAAAATTATATATTAAAATATTCTATACACTTTAAATTAAGAACTGGAACATACATATATATCAATTCTGCACAATTAAATCCATCTTTGCTGGGAGTATTATACATGAAGTTTGAGGACATAGCTACTCAGTCAACCTAAACTGGCATAAGGTTACACAGTATAAAAAGCTAAGACCTATGTCCCTGCAGTTACTGCAGCTCTTAGCTTGAAATATCTTTTCTGCAATTATTTTATTGCTCTGTATATTCATTCCAGATTTGAATAGGCAGTGGGACTATGAAATTTCTAAAAGGTTTAAAACAAGTTACCTGTAGCAGAGTATCCATAATGCCTATCTGCATCTTTAAGGTTGTAATGGAACCTGAGTTAGCTGTCTAATGCTTATATTTCAGTTGTAAAAAAGTTTATACAATTTCAAGGTAAAAACAATGCAAAAATAAAACATTTGGAGCATTTACAAAAATCTTACAAATGTTTAAAACACTATTTCAAAACGTGTGTCCTTTAAGGTGCTTCTTTCTTTCTGCAATAAGGAGAACATGTACTTTAATTTTGAATTTTAAATTATGAATGTTTTAGTTTCAGCAAAAACAAAGTTACAGCCATTAAGACAAATGTTAAAATGTTTAGGGATATACTTCCTTCTGATGAAAATACAGAATTTCAGTACTGAAAGGGACCCTAAGAATAAATTCCTTTAACTCCTTCATCTATTGATGAGGAAATTCAGGACCAGGTTAAGTTAAGTGCTTTGGCCAAAAATATATTCCAGTATATCAGCCTGGTATGAATCAAGAGAACCCATTATTCTTTTTGGACATGATTCTTGGAAAATAATAAAAATTCAAAAGCAGAGTTTCTGAACTTGCCTCTTTCTTTTTTTATTTCTTAAGTTCTGTGCTAACTGTAGATAAACAAATAAATGGATTAAATGGCTACTAAAAATTAGTATCACAAATATCATCCAGTAGAAGATAGTTGTTAGAGGACCACAGCTCGTATAGAATAAAGTCAGAGAAGAACTCAAAGACAGGGCCTTTACAATGTAGAGAATATTAACTATATAAGACGGCACAGTGTACAACAGCCAGTTACTAGAATCATCTCAGTAACTCTAGGATGACTGAGTTACATGGTCTTTATAAAAGATATTGGGGTAATAAAGCTTTTTAGCTTTTATCTTAATTTTACTATTTTCTTTTATAAAAGAGCTATAACTGTAAGGAAGAATCCATATACTAATTTTCAGAGAGTCTTTGCTTCTTTTCTATTTTTATTTGGATCTAGAATTAAGCAAATACATTTTAAGAACAACTTACAAACTCAAATTCAAAACTGCTAGCAATACAGAGAGAATACTCTTTTAAATGACAAATCTTCATAACCAGTTACTAATAAATAATCATCACAATAGCTTCAGTTTTAAAAAATTCAATTTAAAGGTGCTTTTTTATTGTTACCTTGAAGCCATCGAACTTGTGTAGCCGGTCCATATCCCTTTTCATTCTTTGCTGATATCCTGAACACAATGGCAGGCCTGGATGTATAATCAATATGGGCATTTGCAAGTTGCCCAGCAGTTACTACACATGATGTCTTAAGACCACAGTAAATCCTCATAAACACAAGCTGACTTGGGTTATCTTGTATTTGTGCTGTGCGAATAGCCAAGTAGGCTGAATATTCCAAAATATTTCCAGAAGGTGAAGTTGGAGGTTCCCAGGAAAGATGGATACCCTCAATATTCTTGAAGAGAGGGGAGGAAAAAATAGGTAAAGATTCTGAAGTTTTCTCTATTATTACTATCTTTAGAACACAAAATGCTGCTTTTTGCTGAAGTAATTGCATTATATGTTAGAATTTTTATTGCTGATATTGGATCTACAATGTTTAATTCATGCCCACTTTCAAAAACATAACTAGGCCTAAACATCTGCCTGTACTATCCCAAAAAAGGGATTTTTCTTACCAGAAAGCAGACCTTCTCTCCTCTAAGGAGGAGCAGGACCTTAGGATAAAATATGATTCAATTTCATGTGTTCTCTTAAAATCCTCCACTAACTTTTCAGTTCCATACAATAGAACAAAGTTAATGTTAAGACACACAGCAAATTTTCTTGACTTCCTGTAATCTGGATGTTATGATACTGCTTAAAATTTGGTCCTTAAAATATCAAGAGTGATTAGCAAAAAAAATTTTTTTAAACTTTTAATCCACCCATTTCAGACATCTCTCATTCCATCAGACATTAACAGAATCTCTAAACTGAGTTTTAGATCATGTACGAAGTTTCAGTAACTTAAATCACCAAGTCTTGACCTGAGGTCTCACCTTAGAAATTCTGACTGCAGAAGGAGCTCCAGGAAAACCAGGAATGCATGTTTTAAATTCGCTGATTTTGCTGAAAGGGCCTATTCCACAACCATTGATGGCAGCAACCCTGAATCTGTATCCTGTCCCTGGAACCAGATCTTGTTTCTTAAGTAAACTGTAGTCAGGCACGTCTGCATTTCCAGACTAAGATGTAATACATGCAAAAGTCAAAGAAAAGGGGCAATTAATTATATTTTCATTAAACTATAAAACTTTTAAATAATGAGTTAAGTTTTAAGGTTTTAATTCACATGAATTTCCCTTTTTCACACATGGAATGAAAACTCAAATAGAAAAGCAATTAAGCCCATAAATTGGTGATTTTTTAATGCATTAGAAAAGTACCCTTTTCAGTTCAGAATCACTGATTACAAAGGTAAATGTGATAAAAACTCTCAACAAAGTGGGTATAGAGGGCAAGTACCTCTACATTAAATAAAGGCCATATATGACAAACCCGCAACCAACATCATACTTAACAATGAGAAGCTGAAAGCTTTTCCTTTAAGATCGGGAACAAGACAAGGATGCCCATTCTCCTCACTTTTATTCAACATAGTTCTGGAGGTCCTAGCCATGGCAATCAGACAAAACAAAGAAATACAAGGCATCCAGATTGGTAAAGAAGAAGTTAAACTGTCCCTGTTTGCAGATGACATGATATTCTACATAAAAAACCCTAAAGAATCCACTCCAAAACTACTAGATCTAATATCTGAATTCATCAAAGTTGCAGGATATGAATTAATACACAGAAATCTGTTGCATTCCTATACACTAACGATGAACTAGCAGAAAGAGAAATCTGGAAAACAATTACATTCACAATTGCATCAGAAAGAATAAAGTTCTTAGGAATAAACCTAACCAAGGAAGTGAAAGACCTACACTCTGAAAACTACAAGACACTCATGAGAGAAATTAAAAAATTACCAATAAATGGAAACATATGCTGTGCTCATGGACAGGAAGAATTAACATTGTCAAAATGGCCACCCTACCTAAAACAATCTACAGATTCAATGCAATCCCTATCAAAACACCAGCAGCATTCTTCAATGAACTAGAGCAAATAATTCTAAAATTCATATAGAAGCACAAAAGACCCCAAATAGCCAAAGCAATCCTGAGAAGGAAGAATAAAGCAGGGGGGGGAATACACTTCTCGACTTCAAGCTCTACTACAAAGCCTCAATAATCAAGACAATTTGGTACTGGCACAAGAATAGACCCATAGACCAATGGAACAGACAAGAGAGCCCAGATATAAACCCAACCATATATGGTCAATTAATATATGATAAAGGAGCCATGGATATACAATGGGGAAATGAGAGCCTCTTCAAAAGCTGGTGTTGGCAAAACTGGACAGCTACATGTAAGAGAATGAAATTGTATTATTGTCTATCACCATACACAAATACACAAAAGTAAACTCAAAATGGATCAAAGACCTGAATGTAAGTCATGAAACCATAAAACTCTTAGAAAAAAACATAGGCAAAAATCTCTTGGACATAAACATGAGCGACTTTTTCATAAACATATCTCCCTGGACAAGGGAAACAAAAGCAAAAATGAACAAGTGGGACTATATCAAGCTGAAAACCTTCTGTACAGCAAAGGACACCATCAATAAAACAAAAAGGCATCTTACAGTATGGGAGAATATATTTGTAAATGACATATCTGACAAGGGGTTAATATCTGAAATATATAAAGAACTCAAACACCTCGACCACCAAAAAGCAAATAACCCTATTAAAAAATGGGCAGAACAGACACTTCTCCAAAGAAGAAATTCAGATGGCCAACAGGCACATGAAAAGATGCTCCCCATTGCTAATCATCAGAGAAATGCAAATTAAAACCACAATGAGATGTCACCTCACACCAGTTAGAATGGCCAACATCTAAAAGACAAACAATAATAAATGCTGGTGAGGATGCGGAGAAAGGGGAACCCTCCTACACTGCTGGTGGGAATGTAAACTAGTTTAACCATTGTGGAAAACAGTATGGAGGTTCCTCAAAAACCTCAAAACAGAAATACCATTTGACCCAGGAATTCCACTACTAGGAATTTACCCTAAGAATGCAGGAGCCCAGTTTCAAAAAGATATATTCATTCCTATGTTTATCACAGCACTATTTACAATAGCCAAGAAATGGAAGCAACCTAAATGTCCATCAGTAGAAGAATGGATAAAGAAGATGTGGTACATACACACAATGGAATATTATTCAGCCATAAGAAGAAAACAAATCCTACCATTTGCAACAACATGCATGGAGCTAGAGGGTATTATGCTCAGTGAAATAAGCCAGGCGGAGAAAGACAAGTATTAAATGATTTCACTCATCTGTGGAGTATAAGAACAAAGCAAAAACTGAAGGAACAAAACAGCAGCAGAATCACAGAACCCAAGAATGGACTAACAGTTATCAAATGGAAAGGGATTAGGGAGGATGGGTGGGAAGGAAGGGATAAGGGGGAAAAGGGGGCATTACGATTAGCATGTATAATGTAGGGGGGGTGACACAGGGAAGGCAGTATAACACAGAGATGACCAGTAGTGATTCTACAGAATCTTACTACGCTGATGGACAGTGACTGTAATGGGGTATGCGGTGGGGACTTGATAAGGGGTGGAATCTAGTAACCACACTGTTGCTCATGTGATTGTATATTAATGATACCAAAAGAAAAAAAAAAGTAAATGTGTGTCCTGCACATGAAGAGTATGAAGGTAGAAAAAAGACGAACACCTGCTATAAACAAAGTAACAACTATCCCACTTCCAGGTAACTTAACTTGGAGTAGACATTTCAGAAGTTTACTGTCAAATACTCTACCCAGGAGCAACACCCTTTGGATACAGGCAAACAAGCTTAACAGAAAATAAATGACTAGCATATAGTATTGATTGTTTTAAAGATTAATACTCAGCAGGAGCTGAGTGTTATATAATTGGACTGCATATTCTGGGTAGGAAGATTGTAACAGTTACAACTTTCAAACAATTTTTATATATTAACTCTCACTATACCACTGTAAGACAGGTAGCATCAATGTATCATCCCATATTTAAGGGAGCTGTGTTATCACCCTTCTACAGATAAAGTTCAACAAATGACATGTCCAAGGTCACACTGTTGAGAGTTAGACTTAATGACTCAAACCCAACTTTATGGGGTCTGAATTTTATGCTCTTTTTTTTCTTTTCGGAAAAAGAGCTACTAGGTCCTTAGATATGGACACTGCCTTACATATGAAATCAAACTATAGTGTCATTACTAACAAATGTGTTAATATGTATACAAACATAAATATATCAATACTAACAAATCATTGACCAGGATTTCTATTTTTGTCAAAAACTGGAAGAATTCAATATGAAAAAGGGACACCTTTGGGAAATAATGTTAGAGAAAGTAATATATAATCATAAGTGACATCTTTGATCAAAGTACAGATCTTATCTATTTGTACCATATAGATATATGAGGTTCTCTTTAGGGGGTTCAGAATCAAGGGAAAATTCCACTGTATTCAACAACCCAGAGGGACTTGAAAGCTTTTGAAATTGTGAAGTCAGGAATCAAAGAAGTTCTCAGAAAGAAAATGTTCCATTCTCTAAAACACACCAGGTAACAAAGTAAGAGATATTTTTTTAAAAATCCTTATATGTACCTGCCAGGCCATATTATTTATGACTCAAAATCGAGCTCAGTGATTATTTAAGAATTTTTAAATGACCTGCTTGTGATATATCTTATAGAAAGAGCCCTACAAAATACAAGATAACTAAATATATAGAACTCTCAATTACAGATTGTGAACAGATTTCAATTTTCACTCATTCAATTAACTTGAATCAAGGTTACAAAAAACAAATCTCATTCTTAAGGCATAAAGGTCACAGTGCAGAAAATATATCAACAGCTACCTTTGAGATGCTTTGCTTCCCTTTCGGCAGCAAATAAAACTGGCTCACCAAAGCTGTATTATTTTTAAAAATTCCTACGTCACACCACTGTCGTTCTCCTGCTTTCATTGTGACCACTGGATTTGAAGGAGTCTCTTTCTAATTTCAGAGAAAGAAAAATTTATGAAGACTCTTACTGAGCATATAAGAAATTTCAAGACTTAAAAAATCCATGCAGTGATCTACAAGTAGGTATATGGGTAAACACCACAATATTAATAGCTCATATGTAAATAAACTCTTAACAGATTAGGTCAACTGACAGTGAAATAGGGATGCCAATTCAAACACAGGAGTGACAGGCATTCTCCAGGTCAGTAGCTCTGTACTATCAACCTAGCTGGAGTTAGCATGCTTTCCAATCAGTGATATGTTAAAATGCCAGCTGTTTCATAGAACATTGTCATTTCAGAGACTTTCTTGGAAAATGTAATCCCCTTAGTGTGACATTACAACTTGCTCCAAAAGGAGCAAATAGGGAAAAATTCATTCCAAGCTGGCTTATTTCTAGATTCAAAAACAACTAGCAGAAATTGAGTGATCTTTGCACTTGAAATACCTGTGATTCTCCAAACCTAAAAGGAGAAAAAATGTTCAAAACTAAAATGCAATTTGAATATACTTTTGATATACTAAAGAGGAGCAGATTAAACAGTTTTATATTTTTTACCTTGCTTTAATAAAAACAGACTTCCTCTACCTTAAGCTACTTTTAGTGATAAGTGAATTATACTTATCCCTGGAACTAACCTTTTTAAGCCATCTTCTTTATAAATGAGACACTGTTTCCAGAAGCTCAAAACAAATGTGCACTTCAGTTATTTATTTCTGTCTTAAATATATAACAGCAGAGGTACATGCTTATAATTCACATTATTTGTTATTTAGGCTATCACACATGACAAAATGAGCTTACTAGCAGAGTCTTCAAAGTTTAAAAAAAGGAATAGCTTTAAACTTGCTTTCATTTTGAAAGTTGTAAATACTCTCTTCAACAACTTTTATAAAACAACTGGCTCCAACTGCATTAACAAATTCCATTTTGGTGATGCATTGCAAAATAGATTTAAGAGAAAAAAATGTTCATTTTAATAATTATTCCCTAAAAAGAGGCTAAAAACACTAGGACTTAACATTCTGGAAAGGTGAAAGCTGATGAAGGTAATTAGATTATCAAAATCTATAAAATCATGACTGAAAGAAAACTAAAAGTATAGACAATACTTGAAGATTCTAAAAGGTATATGAGGTCAAATAAAAACTCTAGCTCATAGCCATAAAGTTTAAAAGACTGATTATTTAAAAATAAATTTAAGAGTATATACAAACACATATGTATTACCCTTATATTATCTAATTGAGACACTTGGTATATTTTTGAGGTACATTCCTAGCATTTTAAGTTTGGTGACACACTGACGAATTCTGGCCTTCCATAAAACAACCCAGTGTCAGAGATTATTGGGTTACCTTAAGTGTAAGTCTAACCCAATACTGCAATACTATGTTGTTTTTCTGCTAAGTAGCTAGCAATAGAGCCATTCAAGTTTTATGTTCCATAACATGTCCTTTTCCTCTTTAAACCATTAATACAATTTAGATATATATACATACATATGTTCACATGGACACACATTTCTGATAATGTAAGTAACACATTTCATTATTAAAAATAATTGAAATATTGAACTGAAAGCTTAAGAAAAAAGCAAAAATTATCTGTGGTCCCACAACCTGGAGAAAGTCACCTGACATTGTAGGGTATATGTGTGTGGACTCACATGAGAGTGTGACTGTATGCATTGTGTATATTTTTAAAATAAAATTGGGATTATAGTATGTATGTGTGTATATATACATGTATGTTATATATACACATATTTTATACATATGAACACACACACATATATATATACACGCACAGATTACTTTTTATCCAGCTTTTTTCACTTAACATTATACTGTGAACATTTTCTTATTTAACCTTTCATTTCTCAGTCTATGTCAAGTCATTACTAAAGGACACCCAAAAATATTTTCATAATTTATGCTGAAGTTGCTCAGCATTTAAAAGCGCACTTAGTCATCTATAAATACATATCATCTCCTGGTCATATACTTACAGAAAATGGCATCACTGCAGCATGTGCCTCTACACGGCTGATCTTAGTTGCAGGCAGTGCACATGTTTCATCAACTAAAAATCAAACAATTCATCAGATAAGACATAATCACTTATCAAGCAGACACATTAAAATATTATTTATAAATATATAAAAAATAGCCACAGAGAGAAAATCATAATTGGAAATACAGATCCTCTAACTCAAACTAAGTCATAAAGTCCATTTTTCAAGGGTTTGATGACCAGCTAGAACTTCAGAGAATGTTTACCAAAGATGAAACACAATTCCTACTGCAAAAGAATAAAATGAGAATTTACAAAATCATAAATCAATCAGGCTGGGAGAATTGTTACTCCATAGTTTAGAACTAATATTTTCTAAGGAAAAATAATTTGCTGAATATATTCACAGGAGAAAGAGGCATTCTGGTTGTACTTCAGTGAGCACTGATTTAAATATTTTATGGAAGCAGCAGAGATTATATATATTCCAATTGCAATGCTTTATATATGTTTATATGATTCAATCCAAGATGAAATACAATTCCCATCTAAAACAAATATGTTTGATGAATTTATTTACAAAAATGGTTCAAAATACAGTATGTGAAACACATTTCAAACCTTCAGATTTGGTACTGAATGTTGTTAGTGAAGTTTCATCTTTAACAACTGCCCCATTTGTACTGGATGATTCAGTTTTAATGGTCTGCTGGGTTACCATAGTTTGTGCGCTGGAAACAGTACTGGATACAGAAGTTTCAGGGATTACTGTTCTTAAGTCCAGGCAACTACTTAGAACACCTATATCTGCTGAAGTGTGAGGACCTAAAATTAAAGGGAAAAGACCAATTATTAACATAATACCTGCTGATACTGTTATCTTATAGTTCTTGTACAATTCTTGGTATTTTCAATTTTAAAATCATAAACATGGGTACTACAAATGTCATTCATATGATTTAATTATTAGGAATAAAATGTTAAAAGTGCATTATATCCATAATGAATGTCCAATTTCTCAGCTCCTTCCTCCATTCTGAACACTGCATCATTGTTCTCAAACTCTACTAAATCATAATCAAATGGCCTTACCTCCTATTTTAGGGCAAAAAATAGAGATCATCAGGGATGCATACCATCAATTTTCTGCTTTTGCCTGTCCTAAACTAGAAACATATTTGTCACTGTGCCTATCCTTTCCATCTTCTCTTCCATTTTAGAGGATGAGCTGACCTCTCTCTTAAGGAAGTTTAATCTAAATCTATGGTGCTTATCTATCCTCCCCCTATATTTTGGGACTCTCTTTCAATCATTCTTCCAGGTTTTCAAATTCTTTTTCTTCAGTAGTTTTTGGCACTTGGTGCATAAACATTATCAAGTCTCTGAAGAAAACAAACATACATCTTCCCTGACCACACAAGACTTCTCCCATTACCATGTCCTCTGGCTAATTCCTTTCGGAGCAGTCTCTACTTCCTTCACCTCTGCAGTTCTGGTTTCTAGCATACTACTCTAATGAAATGGCTCTGGCAGACATCAATGATTTCTAACGGATACTTTTCAATTTTCACATACTTGACCTTTTTGCAATGTCAACAGTACTAACCACTCCCACTCCTTTTTGAAGCTGTTTCTTTTTATGAGTTATATCCATTCATCCCACAATATTGAAGATTTACTATCTACCACATATTGTTTCTATGTTGCTTTCCATAATGGTTAAACAAAGCAAGCATGGTCACATCTCATGAATTTATAGTCATGTGGTAGAAGACCACATGCATACATAATATATGTATAGTCACAAAGTGTGATGCCTACTATAGAGGAAAAAAATACACCAATCTTTTTGGTTCCTTTCTTAACCTTTTAGAAACCTCTTTCAATCTCTTTAGCTGGCTTCTCTTCTTCAAATGATTCTTTAAATGCAGGTGTTCCCAAGCCTTTTGTTTTCTCCCTTTACATGTTTTCCCTGTACTTTAACTCCCATTCACAAATTACGCATCTCTCAAATACATAGGTCCTGGGCACTGTACCAAGTGCTGGAAAGTCAGATAAGGCCCCTGGTCTTGTACAGCTTATATTTCAGATAATTTTAACTTCTAAATTTATCTTCTAGCCAAAAACTGCCTTGTAGACTCCAGACCTATATATCCAACTGCCCATTAGAAATCTTTACCAGTATGTTCCTCAAGTGCCTCAAAAAAAGTAGGTTCCAAGTTGAACCTATCTTTTGCCCAAATCTGTTCTTGCTCCCATATTGCCTATCTTGATGGGCAGTACCACCATCATGGACGGTTTTCCCATTTGCCTAGTATTAATCAAAACTGCCTTATAACATAGGATTTAGAATGCATTTAAAAACCGAGTCACTTCAACCTATTTTTCTCATAACCAAATCTATATTTCTCAGTTTCTAAGTCTGAAAGATGCTACTTTCTACAAGTTACTAAAATGATGCATTTTCCCCTCTCCATTCCACCTACTGCTTTAGTCTCTATGCATCTCCTGGAATCCTAAAATAACCCCCTAACAAGTCTCCCAATTATTTCCTATTATAGTTCTTAAGTGAGGGTGAGGCTGGAGTGCCTTTAAAAAAAAACAACACAATCACTCTTCCACTTTTGAAGTATACCAGCTATTCCAACTGGCAGGGGAAAAGCCCAGTCTCCTCTTGTTAACTTGAAATTGGGGAACCATTCATTCACACATTTGAATGTTTATGATCTGCCAGATACTGTCATTGTACAACTACTCTGGTTTTCCCATTTGCCTAGTATTAATCAAAACTGTCTTCTAACATAGGATTTAGAATGCACTAAGATTCTGAAATCTCAAAGTTCGTATTTGTTTTTAGGAGTATAAACTTCTTTACAAGATAGATACAGAAAATCACTATAAGAAAGAAATTTAAACTGAGAACCAGGACCAAGCTTTTATAATTTTGACCAAATGATCCCCTTACATCAAAAAATCAATACCACAAAAGTTTTCTCCTCTTCTACAAAGAATTAAATGAGAAAAATTATATGAAATTATTTTACTTGAATATTTGTGTCTACCATGGACTTATAAAGAAAAACAGAAAAATCTAAAAACTCATCATGTTAAATTTGAATCACTGAAGAGGAATTTATATTAGCTGTCATGACTTTTTCAAATTAAAAATAAAGTCACATGTTTCTATGCCAGAGATATATCAGAAAGTGATTTATAAAATAATTTAGATATTGAAACCTGAGGCAATGCTTCATATATCTCAAATGGTACCAGAATATTAGAATGAACTTATCTTAAATATAAGGACTGCCAACTTACAAGCTGTCCCATGAATGCAATGGGCTAACCAACAGCTCTCATAAATGAACTATCTTTCTGAGGATAATACAGTTACTTGCTAATAGGCAAATATTTACTAAGTGATTACTATTTACCAGGCATGGATATAAGTATTGGGGAAATAAATATGAACAAGAAAATCCCTGCCCAAAATAAATGATTTCAGATAGTTACAAGTGCTAAGAAAAGATAGTGACTTGTATACACTGGCCAACCTCAAATGTCATACAAGAGCTTGCCTCACTTGATGTCCACAGATCTTAACTAATCATTAATATCAGGGATGTCATCTTGACATCACATTAACCAGGGTCAATACAGTAGGTACATTATTTTGAAAATAGATAAAAACTATGTAACATTTACTTTTTCAAAGACTAAAAATTCTCAACCATTTCTAGAAAAAGCTTTAGCTTTATTTAAAACATCATCCTTATACCTTCATTTTTCCTTAGCATATCCATCACACAACTATTATGATTAGAAGCATTAGTTGCCAAAGATGAATGTAAAATGGCATTAGAATCAGTTGATGCTTTGAGATCAGGTTTGTTTTTCACCGAAGTTCCTTTCACAGATGTATGTTCAATTTTTGCACTGTTCATTGTATCACTGATCTACAAGGAATAAAATAGTTCATTGTGATAATCAACATTCAATTAAACAGAAATACTGGTAAAAAGCAAGCAAAATAATTGACAATTTAAATGTTTTTGAAAATAAATTTGCCAAAATATAAAAGTTTAAATTACATTCTTAATTTGTATAAGATTATTCTTTAAATTTTACAGTAGTTTAAGAATACAATTTCTTTTCACTTAATCTGCATTCTCAAAAAACCAGTCCTAAACGGGAAAGGGAGGGTATATTTTGAGGGAAAAAATTCCTGTAAGTGGTAGTTGGTAGCCAAGCAAATACATATGTAACATAGGCATTATCAAAACCACAGATTTTAACATTCTGGTCAAATTTTCTTAACAAGGTCAGACATGTATACAAAAGATGTGATAAGTCCTAAAAGTAAAATTTCAGTTACATATGGAACATTCAACCAAATGAATTATTCTGTATGACTGATATTCTTTACATAAACATTTTAGATAGGAATCTTCCCAATTACATTTTTATCTTCTTAAACACACTATAATGAACACATTTAAAGTTTTTGATAATTTGAGTTATCAGTGTGAACATCAGTTATTACATAGCAGTACCCAAAGGTCTACTAAGCCAGAAAGTGACCTGGCTTCATTTAAATCGCTGCCCCTATATAATTTCCTGTTTTTTGGTTACTTCTCTTATCTCTACCCTTATTGTCAATGAAACTATATTGTCAATCACAATTTCTCATGGCTCTAAGGATACCTGCCCATAACACGCCCTGTGCTTCCCTTTGAACTGATGATGATACTGCTACTATTAGTAAGTGATGATGATGACAGCTGCAACCATTAGGGAGCATCATACTATGTGATGGGCATTTGATACATACTTATAAAGTCTGTATTTCATTAAATCCTCACAAAAATTCTATATATTAGATAATGGATTAAGTTTATATTTAAAGAAATCTATAAATTGGACCCTAAGCTTATAGATGAAAAAAATGAGACTCAGAGATCTTAAATAATAAACCCACAGTCCAGAAACCACTAAGTAGCACAGCTAGGATTTGATACCTAGGTTTATTGTACTTCAAAGTCCCCATGTTATAATGTCTCTACTGTGTTCTTTGCTTAAAAATCAGAAAGCCAAGCAAGAATCTGCAATGGAGAAAAGATAGTCTCTTTAATAAATAGTGTTGGGAAATGGGACAGTACCTACAAAAGAATGAAAGTGGATTACTACCTTAGGCCAAACACAAAAATAAACTCAAAATGGATTCAAGACCTAAATATAGAACTTATAACCATAAAACTCCTAGAAGAAAACACAGGCAGTAAACTCTTGAACATCAGCATTAATAATTTTTTTCTGGATATGTCTCCCCAGGCAGGGAAACAAAAGCAAAAATAAATAAGTGGGACTACACCAAACAAAAGTTTCTGCACAACAAAATGAAAAGGCAACCTACTGTTCGGGAGAATATTTTTGCAAATTATATATCCAGTAAGGGGCTAATACCCCAAATATAGAAAAGAACTCATACATTTCAACACCAACAAAGAATCCAATTAAAAAATGGACCAAGGACATGACCAGACATTTTTCCAAAGAAAACTTACAGATGGCAAACAGATACATGAAAAGGTGCTCAACATCACTAATCATCAGGGAAATGTAAATCAAATCCACAGTGAGGTATCTCACAGCTGTCACAATGACTAGTATCAAAATGACAAGAAATAATGAGCATTGGCAAGGATGTGGAGTAAAGAGAACCCTCGTACACTGTTGGTAGGAATGTAAACTGGTGCAGCCACTATGGAAAGCAGTATGGAGGTTTCTCAAGAAACTAAAAATAGAATTACCATATAATCTAGCAATTCTACTTCTGAAAATTTACCCAAAGAAAGCAAAATCAGTAATCCGAGAAGGTATATGCACTCCTGCATTTATGGCGGCACTATTTACAATAGTCAAAATGTGGAAACAACCCAAATGTCCATCAACAGATGAATGGATGAAGAAGATGTGGTTCATATATACAACAGAATATTACTCAGTCATTAGAAAGAATGAAATTGTGCCATTTGCCACAACATGGATGGACCCAAGTGAAATAAGTCAGAGAAAAAATAAATACCATGTAATTTCATTTATGTGTAAATTTACAAAATAAAACTGAAACAGACTCATAAACACAGGAACAGACTAATGGTTGCTATAGGGAAGGATGGATGGAAGGGCGGGTGGAAGTTGCTATAGGGAAGGTGAAAAAATTAAAAAGCCAGTTTAACTAAAATTGTGTAAAAGGAGAATTAAATAAACCCTGAGACTTTTGTTTAAACATCAGATCAAACACATATGTTTCAAGAGATTCTTTCAAAAATCTAACTCAAATAATCTTAAAGGGATTTTTTTAAGTACAAAGGTATATACACTTATAAGTACAAAGAGAATGGGAGAAGAGACAATAAGTAAAAGATAAAAAACCGACAAAGTTTAAAGCTAATAGCTTGTAGGTAGAAAGTCACTAAGAGGCAAACCATTTGTGCTGAAGAGCCCAGAAAGGCTTGGGAACTGGAACCATCAAGTCTTTTGGAAGCCTAGATACAGAGTGCAAGTAAACACCAGGAGACCATCATATGGAAGACCGTATGAAAAGCAGATGTAACCCCAGCTCTGCTTTTCCAACATACAAAGCGTAATAGATTCCTTGCCCCTATTCTAACTGAAGATAGTAAATAAGTAGAAAGGTTGAAATGTGAGGCTCTGGGCTGTGGTAAATGTCCCTCAGGTGAGGGTTGGAGAGAGGCATCCATACTGAAAATGGGAACATGAAAGCCTGAGTGCTGAACAGAGAGACCATCCTAACTCTGAATTCCCTAAGTTCCCAGAATACTAATGTCAAATGCAGCCTTATAACCCTTAATCAAGAGGTTGGAGAATTTCAGTGAAACTCATTGATCCAAGAGAGAAGATCCAAAGATACTGATACTTGCAGGTCCCCACCCAATTGCCCTCATTAAGGTCTACTAATCAACAAGCTTGTATGTACAGACTTTCTGCTATGGTATGAATGTCTGCGTACTGCACAAATTCATACAGTGAAACTTAACCACCAGTGTGATGGTATTAGAAGGTAGGGCCCTTGGGCAGTGATTAGTGGCCCTATAAAAGTGGACCAAAATCTAACCAAGGAGGTGAAAGACTTATAATCTGAGCACTACAAGACACTCATGAGATAAATTAAAGAAGATACCAATAAATGGAAACACATCCCATGCCCATGGATAGGAAGAATTAATATTGTCAAAATGCCCATCCTGCCTAAAGCTATCTATAAGTTCAATGGAATTCCTATCAAAATACCAAGAGCATTCTTCAATGAACTAGAGCAAATAGTTCTAAAATTCATATGGAACCAAAAAAGACCCCAAAAAGCCAAAGCAATCCTGAGAAGGAAGAATAAAGCAAGGGGAATTACGCTCCCTGACATCAAGCTCTACTACAAAGCCACAGTAATCAAGACAATTTGGTACTGGCACAAGAACAGACCCACAGACCAATGGAACAGAATAGAGAGCCCAGATATAAACCCAAGCATATATGGTCAATTAATATACAATAAAGGAGCCCTGGATATACAATGGGGAAATGAGAGCCTCTTCAAAAGCTGGTGTTGGCAAAACTGGACAGCTACATGTAAGAGAATGAAACTGGATTACTGTCTAACCCCATACACAAAAGTAAACTCAAAATGGATCAAAGACCTGAATGTAAGTCATGAAACCATAAAACTCTTAGAAAAAAACATAGGCAAAAATCTCTTGGACATAAACATGAGCAACTTCTTCATGAACATATCTCCCTGGACAAGGGAAACAAAAGCAAAAATGAACAAGTGGGACTATATCAAACTAAAAAGCTTCTGTACAGCAAAGGACATCAGCAGTAAGACAAAAAGATATACTAGAGTGTGGGAGAATATATTCATAAATGATGTATCTGATAAGGGTTTGACATCCAAATTATATAAAGAGCTCACATACCTCAATAAAC
This sequence comes from Manis javanica, assembly GCF_040802235.1. Taxonomy (NCBI): domain Eukaryota; kingdom Metazoa; phylum Chordata; class Mammalia; order Pholidota; family Manidae; genus Manis; species Manis javanica. The sequence goes on along the minus strand of NC_133165.1, from coordinate 102,758,091 downwards.
AAAAAGAAAATAAGCCAATTAAAAAATGGGCAGAAGATATGAACAGACACTTCTTCAAAGAAGAAATTCAGATGGCCAACAGGCACATGAAAAAATGCTCCACATCCCTAACCATCAGAGAAATGCAATTAAAACCACAATGAGATATCACCTCACACCAGTTAGGATGGCCACCATCCAGAAGACAAACACAACAAATGTTGGCAAGGATGTGGAGAAAGGGGAACCCTCCTACACTGCTGGTGGGAATGTAAACTAGTTCAATCATTGTGGAAAGCAGTATGGAGGTTCCTCAAAAAGCTCAAAATAGAAATACCATCTGACCCAGGAATTCCACTCCTAGGAATTTACCCTAAGAATGCAGGAGCCCAGTTTCAAAAAGACATATGCATTCCTATGTTTATCACAGCACTATTTACAATAGCCAAGAAATGGAAACAACCTAAGTGTCCATCAGTAGATGAATGGATAAAGAAGATGTGGTACATATACACAGTGAAATATTATTCAGCCATAAGAAAAAAACAAATCCTACCATTTGCAACAACATGGATGGAGCTAGAGGGTATTATGCTTAGTGAAATAAGCCAGGTGGAGAAAGACTAGTATCAAATGATTTCACTCATATGTGGAATATAAGAACAAAGCAAAAACTGAAGGAACAAAACAGCAGCAGTCTCTCAGAATCCAAGAATGGACTAACAGTTACCAAATGGAAAGGGATTAGGGAGGATGGGTGGGAAGGAAGGGATAAGGGGGAAAAGGGGGCATTATGATTAGCATGTATAATGTAGGGGGGGTGACACAGGGAAGGCAGTATAACACAGAGAAGACCAGTAGAGATTCTACAGAATCTTACTATGCTGATGGACAGTGACTGTAATGGGGTATGTGGTGGGGAATTGATAATAGGGGGAGTCTAGTAATCATAATGTTGTTCATGTAATCGTACATTAATGATAGCAAAAAAAAGAAGTGGCCCAAGTAAGCCCTCTTACCCTTTCCATCATGTGAGAATACAATAAGAAGACAACAGTTTTCAATCCACAGAGGGTCCTCACCAGAATTTGACCATGTAGGCACCCTGATCTTGGGGCCTCCAGGCTCCAGAAATGTAAGATATAAATTTCTGTTGTTTATAAGCTACCCAGACTGTGGGATTTTGTTATAGCTGCCCAAATGGACTAAGATATTTCCAAACTCCTTTTTAATGCCTCAGTTTAAACATGAAAGGACAGCCAATCATCACCAGACATTTGATGACAATCTCTAACATGAAAGTTTGGGACCAAAACAGATTTTTTTAAATATGGGTTTGAAAAAAAGACATACTGCTGAGAGAAGAATCTAACTCCAATTTTTTTTAAAAAAGCATAATTCTTAAAGAGATATGGAAGAGATTATATTTATAAAGCAAGAACAAGATATAAGAAATAAAGAATAAGATCAGACCTTTAGAAATTAAATATGTGGTCAAATATATTTAATAGTTGATAGATCTACAAAATACATGAAATTTTTCAGAAAGCAGAATAGACAGAAAACAGTAAATAAAAATTAAAACTATTAGACTAGTAAAAGAAGACCATTATTCAATTAACAGGAGTTTAAAAAAAATAAGAGAAAATGGAAGAAAGAATCAGCAATGAAAGCCATGAGTTTCCAGAATGATGGGGTCCACTGAGTGCAGAGCACAATTAACAAAGACATATATTCTAAGGTATCATGGTTGAAATTTCAGAATACTGGAGATAAAAAGAAAAAGATTAGGGAGTCAGAGGATTAAAAATGGTGATATGAGAGGTGAGACAGAGGCCTCCTCCTAAAACCACATATAATATGAAAATATAATTAGTACAACTAATCCTGAAAGAGCAACAGGAAAGAAGGCTGTGCCAGACTGCATACACCTCGAGAAAAGAATAGACTTCATGGAACAGGGTGATATACCAAAGCCGTGACCCAGTGGGACCCAAACCCTTCCCCCACCCCAGCTCACTGGTGGGAGGAAGAAGAACAGAGCAAGAAGGGATTGGAGGCCTAGGACTGACTGTTGAACACCCAGCCCTGGAGATCTGCTCTGGGAGCACAACCTACATTGCATAGTGCTCTGGAGATTAGTGGGGTTGGAAAGCTAAGACGGGTGGAATACCTGGAGAGACTGAGATTCCAGCCACTTATGGAAAACTGATGCACATCTGGCTACTCTGGGACACAAGAAACGTGGGCAGTGTAAGAGACTTCCTAATAGCAAAAAGGCTGCTAAAGGGGCAAGGATTGCACAGAGCTTACTGCTACATGCAGCCTGCTGTATCTTCCTCCTAGCTGGCCTGCCCCTGGATCGCAAACACGCAGCCACCCTGCTCTGGCATCAGACCAGCCAGAGGGAAACCCCGCCTATGGCAGCTACAAACACAAAGCCTAGAGGCTTACACCTGTGTGCTCAGCCCACTAGTTCTGGCAGTGGAGAAAGACATAGCAGCCAGAAAGCAGGAAACAGCTCTTTCCTCCCACCAGGCACCAGCGCTGCTACCCTGTGACACCAACATCACTCCAGGGGCTGAGCAGCTCCAGAGAGCAGAGCTTTTGGGCACTAGAGGGCGCCACATACAAATATGAAATGTCAAAGGGACCTGGCTCAAACCAAAATCCCATGAACACGAGAAAAAGGGCCAAGTAAAACTGAACTATTAATCTTTCTGAAAGAGATTTCAAAATAAAAATCATAAAACATTGTCATGGAGGTACAGAAAAATATTCAAGAACTCGGGAGAATTCCAGATGGACATTCAATCATTATGGACTACAGTATCAGAAATGAAACATACAATGGAGGGATTTAAAAGCAGACTAGAAACAGTGGAGGAGATGGTAAATGGCTTAAAAATTAGAGAAGAGGAATACAAAGAAGCTGAGGCAGAGAGAGAAAAAAAGGATCTGTAGGAATGAAAGAATATTGAGAGAACTCTGTGACCAATCCAAACAAAACAATATTCGTATTATAGAGGTACCAGAAGAGAGAGGAAAAGGGATAAAAAAAAGTGTCTTTGAAGAGGTAACTGCTGAAAACTTCCCCAGTCTGGGGAAGGAGACAGTCTCTCAGGCCATGGAGGTGCAAAGATCCCCCAGCACAAGGGACCCAAGGAAGACAACAGCAAGACATATAATAATTAAAATGGCAAAGATCAAGGACAAGGACAGAGTTTTAAAGGCAGCTAGAGAGAGGAAAAAGGTCACCTACAAAGGAAAACCCATCAGGCTATCATCAGACTTCTCAACAGAAACCTTACAGGCCAGAAGGGAGTGGCATGATATATTTAATGCAATGAACCTGAAGGGCCTCGAACCAAGAATACTCTACCCAGTAAGATTATCATTTAAATTTGAAGGACAGATTAAATAATTTCCAGATAAGCAAAAGATGAGAGAATTTACCTCCTAAAAACATCTCTACAGTGTATTTTGGAGGGACTGCTAAAGATGGAAGTATTCCTAAGGCTAAAGAGCTGTCACCAGAGGAAATAAAACCACAGTAAAGAAAGTAGACCAATTAATGACTAAGTAGACACAAAATTAAATCAACTACCCCCAAAGCCAGTCAAGGGATAGACAAAGAGTACAGAATATGATACCTAATATATAAGGAATGGAAGAGGAAGAAAAAGGAGGGAAAAAAAAGATTTTTAGAGTTTAGATTTTGTTTGTAATAGCTTGCTAAGTGAGTTAAATTAGACTGTTAGGTAGTGAGGAAGTTACCCTTAAACCTTTGGTAACTAAGAATCTAAACCCTGCAATGGCAATAAGTATATATCTATCAATAATCACCCAAAATGTAAATGGTCTAAATGTACCAATCAAAGTCATAAAGTCACTGAATGGATAAAAAAACAAGACCCGTTTATATGCTGCCTACAAGAGACTCACTTCAAACCCAAAGACATACAGACACTAAAAGCAAAGGGATAGAAAAAAGATATTTCATGCACCTCACAGGGAGAAAAAAGCAGGAGTTGCAGTACTTGTATCAGACAAAATAGAATTCAAAACAAAGAAAGTCACGAGACAAAGAAGGACATTACATAATACTAAATGGGTCAGTCTGACGAGAGGATATAACCATTATAAGTATGTATGCACCCAACACAGGAGCACCTGCATATGTGAAACAAATACTAACAGAATTGAAGGGTGAAATAGAATGCAATGCATTCACTTTAGGAGACTTCAACACACCACTCTCTCCAAAGGAAAGATCAACCAGACAGAAAAGAAGTAAGGAGATAGAGGAACTGAACAACACATTAGAAAAGATGGACCCAACAGACTTCTACAGAACATAGCAGGATATACATTTTTCTCAAGTGTGCATGGATCATTTTCCAGAATAAATCATTTATTAGGCCAGAAAAAGAGCCTCACTAAATTGAAATTTTACCAGCTTCACTAAGATTGAAATTATACTAGCTTCTCAGACCACAAAGGTATGAAACCAGAAATAAATTATGCAAAGAAAACAAAAAAGTCCACCAACACATGGAGGCTTAATAATATGCTCCTAAATAATCAATGGATCAATGACCAAATAAACACAGAGATCAAGCAATATATGGAGACAAATGACAACAATAATTCAACACTGCAAAATCTGTGGGATGCAGCGAAGGTGGTGCTAAGAGGGAGGTATATTGCAATACAGGCCTACCTCAGGAAAGAAGAACAATCCCATAGGAACAGTCTAAACTTACAATTAACAAAACTAGAAAACGAAGAACAAATGAGGCCCAAAGTCAGTAGAAGGAGGGACATAATAAAGATTAGAGCATAAATAAATAAAATCGAGAAGAATAAATAGAATCAATGAAAGCAGGAGCTGGTGCTTCAATTATTTTTAAACAAAATAGATAGACCCCTAGCCAGATTTATCAAGAATAAAAGAGTCTACACATATAAACAGAATCAGAAATGAGAAAGGAAAAATCACTATGGACACCAAATAAATAGAAAGAATTATTAGAGAATACTATGAAAAATTATATGCTAACAAATTGGACAACATAGAAGAAATGAACAACTTTCTAGAAAAATACAACCTTCCAAGGCTGACCCAGGAAGAAACAGAAAATCTGAATAGACCAATTACCAGCAAGGAAATTGAATTGGTAATCAAAAAACTACCTAAGAACAAAACCCCTGGACTGCTGAATTTTATCAAACATTTAGTGAAGACCTAATACCCAAAATCCTTAAAGATTTCCAAAAAGTAGAAGAGGAGAGAATACTTCAAAATTCATTCTATGAGGCCAGCATCACTCTAACACCAAACCAGGCAAAGACACCACAAAAAAAGAAAATTACAGAGCAATATACCTGATGAAAATAGATGCAAAAATTCTCAACAAAATATTAGCAAACAAAATTCAAAAATATGTCAAAAAGATCATCCATCATGATTAAGTAGGATTTATTCCAGGGATGCAAGGATGGTACAATATTAGAATATCCATCAACATCATCCACCACATCAACAAAAAGAGGGACAAAAACCTTGTGATCATCTCCACAGATGCTGAAAAAGCATTCAACAAAATTCAACATTCATTCATGGTAAAAACTCATAACAAAATGGGTATAGAAGGCAAGTACCTCAGCATAATAAAGGCCATATATGACAAACCCATAGCCAACATCATACTTAACAGCGAGAAGCTGAAAGCTTTTCCTTTAAGATTGGGAACAAGACAAGGATGCCCACTCTCCCCACTTTTATTCAACACAGTTCTGGAGGTCCTAGCCATGGCAATCAGACAGCACAAAGAAATAAAAGGCATCCAGACTGGTAAAGAAGTTAAACTGTCACTTTTTTGCAAATAACATGCTATTGTACACAAAGAAAACCAAAGAATCTACTCCAAAAAAACTGGATCTAATATATGAATTTAGCAAAGTTGCAGGATACAAAATTAATATGGCAGAAATCTGCTGCATTCCTATACACTAATGATGAGCTAGCAGAAAGAGAAATCAGGAAAAACAATTTCATTCACAATTGCATCAAAAAGAATAAAATACCTAGGAATAAACCTAACCAAGGCAGTGAAAGACCTAATCCCTGAAAAGTATAAGACACTCATATGAGAAATTAAAGAAGATACTAATAAATGGAAATACATTCCGTGCTCATGGATAGAAAAAATTAATATTGTCAAAATGGCCATCCTGCCTAAAGCAGTCTACAGATTCACTGCAATCCCTATCAAAACACCAGCAGCATTCTTCAATGAACTAGAGCAAATAATTCTAAAATTCATATGGAACCACAAAAGACCCTGAATAGCCAAAGCAGTCCTGAGAAGGATGAATAAAGCTGAGGGGATTATGCTCCCCAACTTCAAGCTCTACTACAAAGCCACAGTAATCAAAACAATTTGGTACTGGCACAAGAACAGACCCATAGACCAATGTAAGACTAGAGAGCCCAGATATAAACCCAAGCATAATGGTCAATTAATATATGATAAAGGGGCCTTGGACATACCATGGGGAAATGACAGCCTCTTCAATAGCTGGTGTTGGCAAAACTGTACAGCTACATGCAAGATAATGAAACTGGATTATTGTCTATCACCATACACAGAAGTAAACTCAAAATGGGTCAAAGACCTGAATGTAAGTCATGAAACCATAAAACTCTTAGAAGACAACACAGGTAAAAATCTACTGAATATAAACATGAGAAACTTTTTCCTGAACGCATCTCCTTCAGCAAGGGAAACAGAAGCAAAAATGAACAAATGGGACTACATCAAGCTAAAAAGGTTCTGTACAGCAAAAGACACCATCAGCAGAACAAAAAGGCATCCTACAGTATGGGGGAATATATTTGTAAATGACAGATCCGACAAGGGGTGAACATCCAAAATATATAAAGAACTCAAATGCCTCAACCACCAAAAAGCAAATAAGCAGATTAATAAATGGGCAGAGGATATGAACAGACAATTCTCCAAAGAAGAAATTCAGATGGCCAATAGGCACATTATCAGGGAAATGCAAATTAAAAACACACGAGATACCACCTCATACCAGTTAGGATGGCCAGCATTGAAAAGACTAAGAATAACAAATGCTGGCAAGGATGCGGAGAAAGGGGAACCCTCCTACACTGCTGGTGGGAATGCAAACTAGTTCAACTATTGTAGAAAGCAGTATGGAGGTTCCTCAAAAACTAAAAATAGAAATACCATTTGACCCAGGAATTCCACTCCTAGGAGGTACCCAAAGAATACAAGTTCTCAGATTGAAAAAGACATATGTACTCCTATGTTTATCACAGCACTACTTACAATAGCCAAGAAATGGAAACAACCTAAGTGTCCATCAGTAGATGAACGGATAAAGATGTGGTACATATACACAATAGAATGTTATTCAGCCATAAGAAAGAAACAAATCCTACCATTTGCAACAACATGGATGGAGCTAAAGGGTATTATGCTCAGTGAAATAAGCCAGGCAGAGAAAGACAAGTACCAAACGATTTCCCTCATTTGCGGAGTATAAAAATGAAGAATAACTGAAGGAACAAAACAGCAGCAGACTGACAAACTCCAAGAAGTGACTGGCAGTTACCAAAGGGGAGGGTGAGGGAAGGCAGATGGGGAGGGAGGGAGAAGGGGATTGACAGGTATTATGATTAGTACACATGTTGTTGGTAGGGATCATGGGGAAGACAGTGTAGCACAGAGAAGACAAGTAGTGACTATGTGGTATCTTACTACACTGATGGACAGTTAGTGCGATGGGGTATGGGGGGGACTCAATAGTATGGGTGAATGTAGTAACCACATTGTTTTTCATGTGAAACCTTCATAAGAGCGTATATCAGTAATACTTAAATAAAAAACATTGTATAAAAAAAGATTAGGTCATATAAATTGTAAGGAATCCAAGTGTCATCAGACTTCATAGTAGCAACACTGAATGCTAAAAGACAGCAGGAAAATATCTTTAAATTTCTGAGGAAAAACTTTCCAGTATAGAGTTCTATAACCCCACTGAACTATCAATCAAATATGAACAGATAAAAGGAATTTTCACATGTGAGAGATCTCAAAAGAATTACTTTTCATAAACACTTTCTCAGGAAACTACTAAAGGGTGTGTTACAACAAAACAAAGAGAAAGAAATGAGATCAAGAAACATGGCCTCTGACACAGGAAAGAGATAAAAGAAATTCTTAATATGAAGCAATTGGAAGTCCAAGAGGACAGCTGTTAACAGGCCTAGAGAAGAACCAGTACAGACTAGAACATCAAGACAGATGGCACATGAGGGTTCTAAAAGGAAAAGAAAAAAGAAACCTTTTATGTTTGAATATTTTGAGAAATGTTTTATAATTTTTTTGGAAAAATTTGAGTATGAATTAATGATAGGCAAGAAGAAAACAAAGCAAATGGAAAAGGGAGGCAGTAAACAATGCCAGGAAAAACAAAAACTTTCATGAAAAAGTACACTGTATGGCTCAGCTATGAATATATCAGTATCATGGTGTATATATGAAATTTAAAGGATGTGCAAAGGGGCAGAGGAGGAAATGGCAATGTTAAAAAATCTTCCACTACTGAAGACAATTTATCTAAAACTAGAAAGTCAAGAAGTACAAATGCAGATACAGAAGAGAGCTATAACAGTTGAAAGCAGTTTCTAGGGAAGTAGAATCAAGAACAGGGAGGGACAGAATAGAGAAATATTGCTCCTCATTATAAACCTTGTAGTACTACGTTTGTAAAATAGACACTTACGTATATAACACATCATTAACACATAATGTGTGTGTGCTATGTCTATTAGCATAGGCTACTCAGAAATAACTCTATCTCTTTACTTGTTATATACTCTTTCTAACAAATAAGCCTTTTCTGTTTATTACTGGTCCTCAGCCATGTTCAGAACATGTGAGCCTAACTTACATTACTTCCTTTGAAGAATGTACTGTGAATATAGATAGCAGTTTGCCAGATAAAGTGTAAATCCTAGTAAGCTTATTCATTAATCTCTACGAATACCTACTGTGAAGCACTTCATTAAATAAGGAAAAAACCTCACAAACATATAGGTACTCAACTTAGCAACTCATACTCTTTGGTAAAAAAATATATTTCATAAAGAGTAAAGAAATATATTTCATATCCATTGTTGAAGTTCATCATTAAAATTTTTAAATTTTTAAATTTATGTATATATGATATTTAGAAATAAAATATATATATATGTCAAGATACTGTAAGCATAAGTTATAATAATGGATTAGCCTCTGAGCTATGTGTGATGAGGCTGGACTTCCATCTCTTGGTTAGGGTTCTTGATTCAGGCTACTGTCACAATAATCTATAGAGCATTCCATAAACACAGAGCTACCAGGAATCATCCTAAATATTCTGCTTTAGGATATCTGGGGAAAGGCTTGGGGACCTGTGTTTATTTGTTTTTTAGTCTGAGGTAACTCTGGTGTGCACCTAGGGTTGAAAACCCCTTTCCTAGGACAATATGCTAAAACCATTGATTAAAATTGGATCTATAACCATAAACATTCATTTACCAACATAACTCATTTTAACTTACATTGTTAGGAATGATGCTATTACAGCCTTGTCTGTGCGGGTCCATCCTGACTCCTGTAGGAATAAGAAAGCTCAGACTGATATGCTCTAAATTAGCTTCAGTAAAATATATTACAATCAAATATTTTTTAAAGTTACATATTAAAGATCAAAAAAGTAGTGTATCAATCAGAGGTTGTTTTTTTTTCTCCTAAATAGTTTGCTTAATAGTTGACTGAAATCCTTTCTGGAAGAATACATAAAATTAACTTTGTTTTTACTTTCTAAGTGCCTGTTAGTTGTAAATACTTTTGAGAAGAAGTTGAAATATTTAGGAAAGCTAATTAAAACCATCTTCTGAAATCAAGCAGCATGCCAAACTAAGAAAGGACATCAAAATGAACTGCAGAAAAAATACTCTACTCTACACGTCTATGTGTTCTACTATATAGTATTGGTATGAGAGTCAAGTTTCAGAGTTGAAATGCAACACATTTGATTTACCAGGCCGGAAATATCCTGTAAATATTGAAAATTTCTTAAGCCAGGTCTAATAACAGGCTTTTCTGTGCTATTTTCTATTACAAGCATCTGAGCATACATATATTAAGAATATATGTTACCTTGCATATTTACTGCTGCTGAAGAATCTGATGATGTAGCTTGGTATGGCAAGTCCGTATTCAACTGCAAAAGATAGCCCTCAACTGTAGGCACTTCATCCCATTTGACATGAAAGGAGTTGGTAGTGGCTTTGATCAGTTGTACTTGTGATGGTGCCGAAGGTTTCTCTAAAGAACAATATTAATATCATACATTTAAGTTTCAAGTGTTATCAACAGTTTGCCTATATAGTTTGTGTGCATAGAGCTCTGAAAACATCAACAGTGAATATTTCACCTATTTACCAAGAGGGAGAAAATTTACTCAGATTAAACACAGCTGTAGTAGGTCAAATGAAAATAGTTCAGGGTTCTGATTCTATTTATTTGCTTAATTTCTTATACAAATAAATCTACAAACAAAACAACCCAGTCCCAAGCTATCTGAATCAACAGATTAAGAAAAAATGTTTAATTTTCCTAGAAGTGGATGGAAAACCAAGTATTGTATAGCTATAGTTACATTGTTTTACCCTCTTTTAAGATTTAGTACATTCCATCTTTGGACAGTTACATAAGAAAATTTATTCTAGAGAGTTGAAATATATGTTATAACTTAATTCTTATATAAAAAGTCTAATATCTATCTCTTCCTGTCTTTTAGAGTAGGGTTCAGCAAAGTATGGCTCATGGGCCAGATTTAGTCAGTGCCTGTTTTCATAAATAAAGTTTTATTGAAACATAGCTATGCTAATTTATGTATTGTCTATGAACGCTTTCATACTATAATAGTAGAGTTCAGTAGTTAAAATAGACGAAATGGCCGACAACACCTAAAATATTTACTGTCTAGGCCTTTACAGAAAAAATCTGATGATCCTATTTCAGAGGATAATCAAGCCTAATTCCTTCAATTATTCCAAGTAAATTCCTCTGTGATCCTACACACAATCTAGTTTATTTATGTTTCTCAAAGGCAACCCACACCTGAACAAAAGCAGACAGTGAGATAAGTCTAGGAGGTACAGCACCCACATAACAGAAGTTACATTAAGAGAGAACAGAGAAAACAAAAGGGTGGAAATCAACAAAACAATCAAGAAAATTGCCAGAACTGAAAAACGTAAGTTTCCAGACCAAAAGGGCACACTGAGGATTCAACACAATGGATTAAAAACAGACGCACAAGGCACATCATCATGAAATTTAAGAGCAGCATAAACAAAGAAAAAGTCCTAAAAGTTAACAGGTGTGAGGGTGAAGGTCACATTTAAAAGGACCAAAAACTGGAAGTGGTTTGGGTTTCTTAACAAAAACACCAGAAGCTTGAATACAGTGTAACAATGCTTTCAAAATTCTGAAGGGTAATGACTTCTAATGTAGAATTCTATTTCTATGCAAACTGCCAAGTAGGAAGGAAGACTGAACATATTTTCAAACAAGGCAAGATCTCAAAATAAATTTATCACCTATGCACCCTTTTCCTGGGATGTGCTCCACAAAAAATAAGAAAGTAAACTAAGATAGGGAAAAATATAGGATCCAGGAAACAGGGAATCTGACATGGTAAGAGGCAAAAGATATCCCCAGCAGATGAAGGAGGGAGTACTCCAAGATGATGGCTGTGTTTGACTGTGGAGGGCAAGCATCCCAGAGTGGAACAGGAGAAATTTCTTCAAGACGATGAAATATGATAGAATATCCAATGCATCTAACCATAATGAGAAAAGATTTAAACAAATAACAGAGAGTACAGAAATGAGTTAGTGCTAAATACATATAAATCTAAAACAAAAATGACAATTATTAATCCATGACAAATAAAAAATTGCACAAGGAAGGTATGCACAATATTCTACATGGCTCACCTGTGAACAATGTCTATAGAGTCACAATGTAAACACTGAATACTCATCTAACAAAATTATGGTGTAATCATACTGAGAATGGGGTAGGGAAGGTGCACAGGGGAGAGGTGAAGAATGGTGAGAAGAAGAAATAAATCCATAGTAGAAAATGAGCATATCTGCCAAAACTGAAAAAAATTAAAGTAACAATATATTCATGTTATATATATGAAAAGAATTGTCTAACAGAGTTGAAAGCAGATACTTGTGAAGCAAGGAAAATGGGAGGCAGGTGGGTGCAAGACTGCTATTTTTCATAAAAAGCCTTATGGAATTGTATTACTTTTAAATGTTATCAAATGCACAAAGTTTAACTGAAAGTGAAAAAAGGCAAGATAGAAAGCCCTCATTCCTCTCTACCTATCCCCCAAAATGGATGTCAACTTTTCAAAAGGCAAAGCAAAATCTAAATTTTGCCATTATGATAGTGTCCAATGACTACTTTTAGACAGATATTCATGTCTAAAGCTTTTAATGGAAAACTTTATGGAAAAACTGGCCATTCAGAGTCAATGATTTTTAACCCCTTAAAAGCCAGAGACCCCTTAAAGAATCTGCTTAATGTGATATATTCAATACTGAGAAAAATTTATACACATTTTTAGATTTTAGAAAAAAGCACACATTTTTCTTCCAGTCTCAGAAACTGAAGCTTATCCTTGGATTTCAGTTAATTCCCAATCTCAAAGATAAATCAGTATGTTTGAATTTCTTTACTTTCTGCTTGCTAGTACACTCTTCTTCTATAGAAAGCATTTAGTCTCTAACTTAGTTGTTCTGTTAATTTTTCAATTATCTTAATTTTAAAATTAAGCTGTTTTTATATTATAAAGCAATGCATGCTTCTACAGAAAATACAAGAGGAAAATTATAAGAAAATGTAAAATCTCAACCTATGAGATAATATTTTGGTACACAGATTTTTGTTAATATATCTAACAAAAACCCTAGAATCTTCGCTATGTTTTACAACATGATTTGTCCACTGACCTCCAGATGTCCTTTCACACACCTTTCTACTTGATCTAATTTCAAACAGCAGGTCTAAATAAACTCTCAACTTTCTCCACAAACCTGTTTTTTCCTCAACCTTCCCATCTCAGTGAACAGAAATACTACCAAATTATTCCAGCTAGAAAGTTCATCCTCCATCCTCTCATTTGAGTCTGCCACAGCCAATTCATCAGCCAGTGCTGTCAACAAGAACTCCAAAATATATCCTGAATGTATCCATGTTTTCAATCTCCATCATCAATACTACAGTCTAAGACTTCACTGCCTATTGGGAAGCTGCCTAACTTGCCTTGCTGTGTGTGCTAGTATTTTCCATACTATTGCAATGACATTCCAAAATGCACATTCTGAAAGACTAAGAAATACCTTACCATTATACTTTAAAAACAATTTGAACTCGATCATAATGTTTGAGGCCCTACATGACCTGTCCTGTGGTCACTTCTCCAACCTACCTCCACTCCTACACTCCTCTTTTACTGCTCATATCTGTTCCCCAACATACCAAGAATTCACCTCTTTAAGGCCCTTGTATTGCTGTTCACTCTTCCTGCAGTGTTTTCTCCCCAGCTTTTTACATGGACAGTTATCTTCTCACCATCTGGATTACATCCCAAATGCCATCTCATCCTATTCTGACTACCCATTCTGAAGCAGCACCGCCCACCTCCATTCCCAGCACCTCCTATTACTATGTCGTTGTTCTATCTTACTATCTTCACAAGATGCTTACCAGAAACAGAACTTACTTTGTTAATTTATTTGATTATTGCCTGCCATCCCCCTGACCCTCACACTCTCTTTTGACTGTAAGTTCTTTGCAACAGGGATATTATCAGTCTTATTCACAGCTGTCTTCTCAGCATTAGGAACAATTCCTGGTACATAGCTGTCAATCAATAAATATTTTTTGAAAAAAGGACATGCATTCGATGTTTTAAAATTTTTTGGTGTTGTAATACTTTTTTTTAATCTTTTTATTTTGGAATAATTTTAGATTTACAGAGAAGCTTTAAAGAGTTCCCATATACCCTTTACTCACTGTCCCATAAGGCTAATACCTTTGTTAAAATTAAGAAATTAACAATGGAGTAATACTATTAGCTAAACTGCAGACTACTCAGATCTTACCCATTTTTCTATCAATGTCTTTTGTTCCAGGATCCAATTTATGGCACCATCTTGCATTTAGTTATCTTATCTCCTTAGTCTCCTCCAATTTGTGACTATTTCTCAGTATCTCCTTGTTTTTCATCATTTTGAAACTTTTGAAGAGTACTGTTCACATATTCTGTTGAATATCTGAAGTCACTTAATTTGGGTTTGTCTGATATGTCTTCATAGTTAGAGTGGGGTTATGAATTTTTCGGAAGAGTACCACAGAGGTGAAGTTTCTTCTTATCACATGATATGGGAGGCAGGGGTAAATGTTATCAACATGATTTATCACCAGTGATATTAGTCTTGATTATTTGATTAAGGTGGTGTTTGTCAGGTTTCTAGACCATAAAGCTACTATTTTTCACTTTCCATACTCTTCTGCGGGAGTCACTAAATCCAGTTTACACTCAAGGTTAGAGAAATTGAGGAACTCCCCTGGAGTAGGAAAAATCTAAATATATTATTTCCTCTATTCATTTTTAATTATGGGAAAGAAAGGCCGTGGCATTTGCAATATGTCTCAAAAGACAGACTTTATTTGAGTATTTATTTATTTAAAAGAAAAATTATATTGTTAAATACTCTTACCTACCAGTATCAAGATACCAAAGATCCTTGCAGCAGACTTGACTATTTAGTGCTTTTTTGTAGCCATCTCTTCCACTCCAAAAATACAATCGAGTGCCAATTGCAACAGCACAATGTCCAGCTCTTGGTCTTGGTCTTGAATTTTTCTTATCTTCCTGAGAATCTGATACTAGGGTAGTCCATTCTGCTGTGTCTAGAAAAATAGAAATATCTATGACTAATCTGTTGTTCTTAAACAACAAAATAATAAAAATTCTTGATTAATAAGTTTTGTTTCAATAAATAACTCTTAAAAGTCTCACCCAAATTTAGGTAAGAAAATGAACTGGTACATCTCCATTCACAATCATGAGGTGAAGTTTCAGTATTTTCCCCCTTATGAGGAACCCATCCACCAAAAATGTACATCCTAAACAACAAAAGACAAAGGAACATGATGTAGCTGATTTTCTTTTCTAAAGACTTAATTTTATTTTTTGGATTTAAAATGCTAAGAATAGACTTACATTTCTTATTGTTGACTCAAAGCTTCAAGACTATTTACTCACCATTGTAAAGGTAATGGGAATAAGGATGAAGAAAGTGGTCTTTCAAAAGTTTACAATTTTTTGAAGCAATACAGAATCAAATTATTTCTCTCTCTGGCAAGTTATGTAAAGTGAGGAATATCTCAATTACATACATTTGAAAATCAATACTGTATGTGTTATGCAAAGGGTACTTCAGTCAGAAAGATAACTCAAATGATCTATGATATCCAAAGTCAAATTTAGAATTGTTTGCATATAATAACCAAAGAGAACTAAGTTTCATATAACTTTGGTCACTGATATAACTCAAATAAAGAACTTTTTTTTAAAGGTTTTACTTCTTTTTTTTTTTATTAAAGTCTCAGTGATATACACTCTTATGATGGTTTCAAATACACAACACAGTGGTTCAACATTCACCCATATTAATTCCTGATCCCCTCCATTGCGGTCATTGTCTATCAATGAAGTAAGATGTTACAGAGTCATTAATTGTCTTCTCTGTGCTGTACTACCATTCCCAAGACCTACCTATATTGTGATGGTGAATTATAGTGCCCCTTAATCCTCCTTTCTCCTCCCTTCCCAACCCTCCCCAACCCTTCCCTTTGGTAATCACATCCCTTCTCAATGTCTATGAATCTACTGCTATCAAATAAAAAACTTCATGTGGACACCAGGGGTTCATGAGACACAGCTGATGGCTGCTGAAGAAAAAAGAATCATCAGACTGAACTTAGGGCCCATGTGACCTCATACCAATCAAAGAAGTCTTACTTTTTATCTAGTTTATATATTAAGAGTTCCAATGGAAAACTGTATTTTATTAAAGGGTTTTGCTGCTTTTTAAAAAATATATCTTGTTAGATTTTCTGACTATTTTTAAAAAAGAACTAAAGAGATTCTAAGGGTTCTGATGTTTTTTAAAAAATATATCTTATTAGATTTTATGACTATTTTAAAAAAATAACTAAAGAGGTTCTAAATTACAAGTTTTTGTTTTCTTAAACATTACTTTTAAGGTAAAGTCCCTACACAAGTAAATAATTAACTTCTATTTAAACAATACTACTAACCCTGGCCCAGTGTTGCACAAATAAGGGAATGTGTTGATGATAGTAATAGCTAACCTTTATGGAGTGCCCACTACATACTGGGCACTGTTCAAAGAATTTTACAGGTATCAATCCACTTAATCCTACGACAATGTTGTGAGGTAGGTTTTACTATTATCCACATTTTACACATGAGGAAATTGGGGTACAGACAGATTCCATTACCTTACCTGAGGTCATACAAGACAATTAGCAAATCTGAGACTTGAATTTCGCCAACCTGGTTACAGAGTCTGTATTCTAACCATAATGCCACCCAAAGTATAATCATTGGGCATATATACTGAGTACATACCTGAGAACAAATCAAGCACTACCAGAAATATGTAAAAAGAAACAGGTGTTTCAAACCTGTTACTGGAGAACAGATCAGTTTGACATTCCGTTTACCCTTAGGAAACGCCTACTCTGTGCAAGGTATTGTAAGGAACGTAAAGAAGTATAAGAGGTACTATGATAAGAAAATGCACAACAAATATCTTGGCTTTCATAGGCATATTTTAGTTTCAGTAAGTACAGTCAAACATCATTAATTCAGTGATCTATTTCCAAGAAACTAGTAACATCACTTTTCTTAAGGTATATCTTAAGTTGGTTAAAAAAAAGTAAAACTAAAACACCGTACTTGTTTCCTATGACACTGGCTGTGTGAAGGCTTCGTGGAAGTGGCACTGTCCCTTTAGTTTCTGGTTTTGACCACGACATAGTTTCTAAAAGTAAAAATAAGTATATTAACAACTTGATCTAATAACACCAAATCACCTCAGCTTGCAAAATTAAAAAAAAAGGACTTATCAAAATGAAGTCCTATTGTTGTATTATTTTACATATTATATAACAATACTGTATCATTGTATTTATTTTATTGTATTTATTTACATCTATAAATTTGCCATAAATCGCCAATCATAGAAATTTATTTACAGTTCAATGTTAGTATTTGTAATGGAGAGGTGTACTTAAGGTGCCACCAATTTTGAATTAAGATTAGAGATTTTAACATTTTAAACAAGAGTACATTGTGTAGAAGATAGTCAAAAGTGAGAGGCACACCTACTCTCTAATCATCCATTCTAGGATCTCTTAAGAGCTACAACAGGGTTTTTCATTAACCAGCAATCACATTATTAATGCTACATTACCTGTAGACAGAGTAACCATAGAAATTTGATCATCTCCAACTGGAACACATTACAAAGTGAAAGGGGGACTGTTGATAATTACACAGGACAACAAGCATAAACCAGGACCATCCCAGGCAACCCAGGACATATGGTGACCCTATTTATAGGGAGCACAGGACAATCACTGTCATAATCTAACATTTACTTGTTCAACCTGACTGGTCAGCAACCATTCACATCACAACTTGGCTGTCCCAGTGGCTGGCTACAAGTCGTAGTTATAAATCTAAGTGCAACTCAATAAATACTGTAATCAAAAATATTTTTCAAAGTAATTTTTATATTTGCTTCATCAGTTATAGCCAGTTCCTGAGACTAAATCAAGTTAAGCTTACCTAAGTCAAGTTGCCATAGGTCATCTAGGCGAGCACCACACATTCCACCAAAAACATACATTTTAGGACTTCCAGAATCTTTTTTGCAATATATGACAGCTGTGTGGGATTCTCTTGGAGAAGGCACAATTCCTTTAGTTACTGGAATGCTCCAACCCACCACACCAGAACCATGCTGTAGCTCCAACTCATAGAAATCATTTAAATATCTAGGATATCATGAAAAAAATTAAAACATTAATATAGTACATATCTTTTAATTGATTTTTATTTCTGTTTATAAAGATAAAGTTTGTTAACTGTAAAAAATTCATAGAGTACAGAAATGCATTAGGGGAGCAGAAACCCCATAGTTCACTCATTCAAGACCTGTTTATCAAACACTACTGCACACCAGGCACTCTTCTGATCAGTAGTGAACAGACAAGATTTTAAAACTTCCTACCATTATTTAGCCAACACTCTTATCTAGGATAACAATTGTGATGCCTTCAAAACATAGCCACAAATTCTCTGACACTGTTCTCACCAGGAGATAGGGTCTAAGTCCTCTTCCTTGATTCTGGGAAGGTTTGTGACTGTTTTGACTAACAGAATATGATGAAATGATATTATGTGACTTCTAAGGCTCAAACACAGAATGCCAATGAAGCTTCACTATATAAAACACTTGCTCTTGGAATCCTGAACCACCGTGGAAGTCCAACTATCACACAATCACCATGTGGAGAGGTACCTATATGTAGGCACATAGGATGACAGTCCCAGTTGAATCCATCCTTCAGCCATTTTAGTTGAGGCATCAGACACAGGAGTGACCATTCAAGCCTTCCCATCTGAAGGCCTAGCCATTATTGCAATGTCCTGTCTGAATTCCTCATATACAGAATCCACAGTATAATAAAATGTGATTATTTTGCATTATTAACTTTTGGGGGAATTTACTATATGTCACTAAATAACTAGAACAGTCACTACTGACAATAACTGGTAAATATCCTTTCAGACCTCTTTCTCTATGGATACCCACATATGTATAAATGAGGCACATTCTAAATATTGCTTTGTAACATTTTTTCTTTTTAAATTTTCATCCTATAATGTCATAGCAATGTCCTACATAGTTTTACTCTAGAAATGGGCATTAAACTTCTCATCTGTGACATGGGTGTTTTCAATGCTTTGAGCAAAATGACTTTCGTAGGAATCTATTTCCTATCAAATTATTACTCAAGTATGGGGGCAAAATTGAAACACTGTAGGACATGTAAAATGTCAAAGTTTAACTATACAGTTTTTTTGGAAAAAATGACTCTAGATGTCACCTAGGAAAAATAAAAAGAAGTCCCCAAATGAACACATTAAATAAGAGAAATGGTAGTACAAGGAAACCAGTAATTTATAATTATATTTAAATTGATGCTGATAACTGTGGTTGTGAGGTCTAAATAATCACTAAGAAAGACTAATCCAAAATTAATCTCTTAATATTACTGTAATCTAGAAGAAGATTCAAGAATATGTGGAACACAGGGAAAAACTGGGTAAGCAAAAGGCGGCTAAATGTAAAAATATCTATTCTGAAAGGTAACAAGACATTTTCAGTTTAAATGTGTATGTTAATTTTTGTGCAATGAAAGGAAGCAAAGAATTAGCACATTTAAGTTTCAAATCACTAGAAAGAATGAATCAAAGAAAAACAATACATTAGAGAAAGTAAAGAAAAGGAAAAATAAGCAAAGCATAGTCTATGGAAAGCAGTTAATAAGATAGTCAGGAAAAAAACACTATAAACAATGCTGAAAGAAAACAACTGAAAAAAATTAGTACATAACACAGAAAGATCAAATTTTTTTAATGTGAAGAGCTCCTACAAAATCAAGATAATGAATGACCAGTCACATAATAAACAAAAGATAAAAGCATATAAATTGACAGTTGTCTTACCAATGGGTTTCAGCCACAGACAAATTCATCATGGATTCAATGAGACCAAAGGAATGACAGTAGAACATTCATGGGGTGAAGGGTAATACCCAACTTTATTTCCATGGTGGCAGGTCAATCACCAGAATCCCATCCATTCAGAGCAAGTCTGCATGCAGCAAGCCAGTCTTTGCATCTGGGCCGCTCTGCCCGTGCAGCCGTCTCAGTCTCTGTTCTCAGCACTGCCACCACTCTAGCCTCTGCTCTGCTCTCCTGTAGCCTTGCAGCCATGCCACCATGTTGCCCAGAGCACTGGGCAGAGCTCTTTATATAAAGTCAATAACAACGTATTGCCCACATGTGTGTAGTGAGCTAGTCAACCAGGGCCAGGTGAGAATCCTGGCCATAGGAACCTTCATTTTATCCACACAGCTCACAGTACAGAAAATAAAATTATATAAACATTTATGTATGTACACATACACAAACACACACAAATGTTCAACCTCATCACAATTTTAAAAAATCTAGCAATGGCAGGAAAAGGGGGAATAGGGAAGCAACAATAATCAGAATAGATGGAAGGCATAAAATAATATAAGGGCAGGAAAAAACTTTCCTATTTATTATAAGACAAAGCCTCTTGGGCCATGGGGTATGCAAGGGAAACAAAAGAACCCTGAATCCAGCTGTAGGCTATTAACAGCAAGGATGATATTAAAACTATTTAACAACTGATAATGGCATAAACTTAAATAGACCAAAATGGATGCCAATCAGTATGCTATACCAGTTTATACTGGTTAACTGACAGTTCTTTTTGTGAAAGGTAACTTTACAACAGAATAATACACACAGGTAGAAAATTAGATATACCGGGAACAAAACACAAGTTCACAAAAACACTGGGGGATTTTAAATGTCATTCAGAAGTTGAAACAACCTACACACAGAAAAGAAAAAAGCTTGGAATGGCAACTTAAACCAGTGATTTAATAAAGAACCTTGTAGCCAGTCAAGAACTCACAATCTTTAAGAGCAACTATGGCATAATCACAAAAATTAACTGTGAAATAGGCCGTAAAGACAATGTTGGAAAAGAAGAAACACCATGTGGATAAAGTGAAGGTTCCTATAGCCAGGATTCTCATCTGGCCCTGGTCGGCTAGCTTACTACATGTGTGGGCAACACGTCATTATTGACTGAGTGCTGACATGGTGGCATGGCTGCAAGGCAGCAGGAGAGCAGAGACAAGACTGAAGTGGTGGCAGCATCAAGGACAGAGACTGAGACAGCTGCAGGGGCAGAGACTGGCTTGCTGCATGCAGACTCGCTCTGAGTGGACGGGATTCTAGTGATTGATCTGCCACCGTGGGAATGAATTTGGGTATAACCCTTTCACCCCAAGTACGTTCCGTTGTCATTCCTCAGCCTCACTGAATCCATAGCAAACATGCCAGGGCTGAAACCCATTGGCAAGACACCCCATAAAGCACATTTTTTTACCTCAGTATAATAAAACTAGATAGATATTAGCAGCAATAACAAAACTTTCCATTTGGAAACCTAAATTATGCTGAACTACTTTTGGATTAAAGAGAAAATAGAAATTAATGACAGTAAGAGCACTACATATCAAAACCTATGGAATATGGCCAAAGTGATAACTAGAGAAAAATGTGTACCATTTATTACAAACAACACTGAAAATAAATTAACTAATAAGCATTCAAATTATTAGAATTTAGAAAAAAGTTAGAAAGAGCATTCAAACTATTAGAAGTTTAAAAGAAGTTAGAAAAAGGGAAAAATTTAAAGAAATGGAATAGGGTTAAAGAAAATAAATGAAAAAAAAAGATTATTAGTAAACTAAAATGTGGTTCTTTGAAAAACACCAATAAAATAGCAAGCCACTAGCAGGTCTGAAAGGTATCAAAGATCACCCCCTGAACTAAACCAATCCCAGACAATTATTTTCTACTAAATTTCAATACATTTCTACTATATACTCAAGAAATTATGTTATTTAAACATAGTAATAGATAGAGCTTCCCATAACCTAGGAACACAGCCCTAATTACGTTTCCAGGGGTAACATAATCCTGATACTCAAATTGGATTAGAATAGCAATCAATGCCCCCCGAAAAGACAATACAGGCAAAATCACTAATGACCATAGATAATATAAATAAATGTTAGCGAAGTGAATTTAGGAACATATGAAAAGAACACTGTAACACAATAAAGTGGAATTTAGTTATGAATTAAAAGATGGCTCATATTTCAGAATTTAATAATATAATTCACAAAATTACTGGATTAAAGGAAAGAAACAGTACACTCATTTCCATACTTGAGATAAATTATAACTCAATCAACATCCATTTTTGGTTAAAAAAGAGAAAATTACTAATTAGCAAACTGGAAATTTTAAAAACTTCTTTAATCTGATGAAAGGCATATACTAGAAATCTACAGTAAACACTAACACCACAATTAATGATAATAAGGCAATGAAACAGAATAGAGTCTAGTACTAGAGTTGACAAAGCTTTTTCTGTAAAGGGTCAGATAGTAAATATTTTAGGCTTTGCAGGCGAAAAAGTCTACCACAATTGCCAACTTTGCCCTTTTAATACAAAAGCAGTCCAAAACTCTACATAAATGAATAGGCATTGCTGTATGCCAATAAAATTTTATTAACAAAAACAGGCAGAAGTCTAAATTTGCGCCACAGACTATAGTTCATAACCCCTGGTCTATAGGACCTAGAAAGACCCATTTATATAAAGATAAAGATATCTTAAATTGTGTTTGAAACAGAGAAATCATCAACTTAATATAGATGGTTACATAGTTAGGAAGCTATCTGTAAACCTTATGGTAACCACAAACCTAAAGCCTATAATAGATACACAAAAAATTAAAAAAGAGAAATCTAATCACAATATTAAAGACTACCATCAAATAACAAGACTGTAAGAGAGGAAGAAAGGAACAGAGAGAAACTACAAAAGCAATCAGAAAACAATTAATAAGATGGCAATAAGTACATACCTATTAATAATTACCTGAAATGTAAATGGACTGAATGCAATAATCAAAAGACAGAGGGTAACAGAATGGATCAACAAGACCCATCAATGTGCTGACTACAAGGGACTCATTTCAGACCCAAAGACATACACAGACTGAAATGAAGGGATGTAAAAAGGTATTCCATGCAAATAACAGGGAGAGAAAAGCAGGAGTAGCATACTTTTATCAGACAAAATAGACTTCAAGACAAAGAAAGTAACAAGAAACAAAGAAGGACATTACATAATGATAAAGGGATCAGTCCAACAAGAAGATACAACCATTATAAATATCTATGCATCCAACATAGGAGCATCTACTATGTAAAATAAATAGTATCAGAATTAAAGGGGGAATAGATTGGAACTCATTTGTATTAGGAGACTTTAACACATCACTCATATCAGTAGGCAGATCAACCAGACAGAAAATAAATAAGGAAACAAAGGCACTGAACAACACATTAGATCAGATGGATGTAACAGATATCTACAAAACACTCCACTCAAAGGAGCAGGATACACAATGTTCTCAAGTATACATGGAATGTTTTCCAGAATGGATCATACACTAGGTCACAAGAAGAACCTCAGTAAGTTAAAAAAGATCGAAATTATATCAAGCAACTTCTCAGACCACAATGGTATGAAACTAGAAATAAATTGCCCAAAGAAAAAATGCCTACAAACACATAGACACTAAATGACATGCTTCTAAATAATCAATGGATCAATGAATGAACAAATCAAAACAGAAATCAAGCAATACATGGAGACAAGTAAACATAAAAATTTAACAGTCCAAATTTTGTGGGACAACACAAAACTGTTCTAAGAGGAAAGTACAGTGCAGTACAGGCCTACCTCAAGAAACAAGAACAATCCCAAATAAAGTGTCTAAACACACAATTAAAGAAACCAGAAAATGAAGAAATGAAACTAAAAGTTAGTAGAAGGAGGGACATAATAAAGATCAGAGCAGAAGTAAAATAGAGAAGAATAAAACAACAGAAAAAAAAATCAATGAGGTGGGAATGTAAATTAGTTCAACCATTGTGGAAAGTAATATGGAGGTTCCTCAGAAAACTAAAAATAGAAATACCATTTGATTCAGTAACTCTACTCCAAGGAATTTACCCAAAGAAAACAAGATCCCAGATTCAAAAAGACATATGCACCCCTATGTTTATCATAGCACTATTTACAATAGCCAAAATAATGGAAGCAACCTAAATGTCCATCAGTAGGTGAACAGATAAAGAAGATGTGGTGCATATACACAATGGAATATTATTCAGCCATAAGAAGAAAACAAATCCTATCATTTGCTACAACATGGATGGAGCTCGAGGGTATTATGCCAGGTGAAGAAAGACAAGTACCAAATGATTTCCCTATTTTGTGGAGTATAACAACAAAGCAAAACTGAAGGAACAAAACAACAGTAGACTCAGACTCCAAGAAGAGACTTGCAGTTAACAAAGGGAAGGGGGTGGGAAGGTGGGTGGGGAGGGAGGGAGAAGGGGATTAAGGGGCATAGGGGGGTCACAGGGGAGGCAGTATAGCACAGAGAAGATAAATAGTGACTCTATAGCATCTTACTATGCTGATGAGCAGTGACAGCAATGGGGTGTAGGGGGAGACTTGATAACATGGGTGAATGTAGTAACCACAATGTTGCTCATGTGAAACCTTCATAAGACTGTATATCAATATCTTAATGAAACAAAAAAGGAATTGGAAAAAAAATCAATGAAACCAAGAGCTGGTTCTTTTGAGAAAATAAGCAAAATAGACAAACCCCTAGCCAGACATATCAAGTAAAAAAAGAGACAGTACACAAATAAACAAAATCAGAAACAAAAAGGGAATAGTCACAACTGATACCACAGAAATGCAAAGAATTATTAGAGAATTCTATGAAAAGTTATATGCCAAGAAGAAATGGACAAATTCCCAGAAAAATACAACCTTCCAAGACTGACCCAGGAAGAAACAGACTAATTACCAGTAATGAAGTTGAATTGGTAACCAAAAAACTCCCAAAAACAAAAGTCTATGACTAGATGGCTTCACAGCTGAATTCTACCAAACATTTAAAGAAGGGCTAATATCCATAGTTCTTAAAGTATTCCAAATAGTAGAACAGGACAGAATACTTCCAAACTCATTCTATGAGGCCAGCATCACTACCACCAAAACCAGACAAAGAGACTACAAAAAAATTTTTAAACCAACATACCTGATGAACATAGATGCAAAAATCCTCAACAAAATATTAGCAAACCAAATTCTAAAAAAAAACACTTCAAAAGGATCATCCATCACAACCAAGTGGTATTTATTCCAGGGATGCAAGGATGCTACAACATTTGTAAATCAATCAATGAGATACACCAGATTAACAAAAGGATAAAAATCACATGATCATCTCAAAAGATGCTGAAAAAGCATCTGACAAAATTTAACATCCAAACATCCATTCATGATACAAAATTCTCAACAAAATGGGTATAAAGTATATGTACCTAAACATAATAAACACCATGTAAGACAAATCCACAGCTAACAACATACTCAATGGCAAAAAGCTGAAAGCTCTTCCTCTAAAATGTGGAACAAGATAAGGATGTCCATTCTTACTACTTTTATTCAACATAATACTGGAGGTCCTAGTCATGACAATCAAACAAGATATAGAGATAAAAGGCATCCAAATTGGTAAAAAAGAAGTAAAACTGTCACTGTTTACAGATGACATGATTATTATACACAGAAAACCCTAAAGATTCCACCAAAAAACTATCAGAACTATAACTGAATTCAGCAAAGTTGCACTACACAAAATTAATACACAGAAATCTGTTGCATTCCTATATACCAACAATGAACTAGCATAAAGAGAAATCAAGAAAATAATTCCATTTATAATTGCATTAAAAAGAATAAAATACCTAGGAATAAACCTAAGGAAATGAAAGACCTGTGCTCTGAAAATTATAAAACACTCATGAGAGAAATTAAAGAAGATACAAATAAGTGAACTCTACCCTATGCTCATGGATAGGAAGAATTAAAATATTGTCAAAATGGCTATCCTGCCCAAAGCAATTTACAGATTCAGTGCAATCCCTATCAAAATACCAACATCATTTTCTAATGAACTAGAACAAATAATCCTAAAATTCATATGAAACCACAAAAGACCCCAAATAGCAAAAGCAATCCTCAGAAAGAACAACAAAACTGGGGGTATTATGCTCCCTGACTTCAGTCTACACTAAAAGGTACAGTAATCGAAACACTATGGTACTGGTATGAGAACAGACCCACAGATCAATGAAACAGAATAGACAGTCCAGATATAAACCTATGCATAATGGTCAATTAATATACAATAAAGGAGTCATGAATATACAGTTTCCCAACAACTGGTGTTGTGAAAACTGGACAGCTACATGTAAGAGAATGAAACTGGATTATTGTCTAACTCCGTACACAGAAGTAAACTCAAAATGGATCACAGACCTAAATGTAAGACATGAAACCACAAAACTCATAGAAGAAAACATAGGCAAAAATCTCTTGAACATAAGCATGAGCAACTTTTTCCTGAACACATCTCCTCGGGCAAGGGAAACAAAATAAGAAATGAGCAAGTGGGACTACATCAAACTATAAAGCTTCAGTACAGCAAAGAACACCATCATCAGAACAAAAAGGCAACCTACAGTATGGGAGAACATATTCATAAACAATTTATCCTATAAGGGGTTAACATCCAAAATATATAAAGAACTCAAATGACTCACCACCAGAAAAAACCCAAATAACCCGATAAAAAAATGGTCAGAGGGCATGAACAGACACTTATCCAAAGAAGAAACACAGATGGCCAAAAGGTACATGAAAAGATGCTCCACATCACTAACATCAGGAAAATTCAAATTAAAACCACAATGAGATAATCACCTCACACCAGTTAGAATGGCCATTATCCAAAAGACAAAAAATAACAATAATAATAAGGATGTAGAGAAATGGGAATTCTCCTACACTATTGGTGGGAATATAAACTGGTGTAGCCACTGTGGAAAGCAGTATGGTGGGTTCTCAAAAAACTACAAATAGAAATACCACTCAACTCAGTAATTCTACTTCTAGGAATTTACCTGAAGAAAACTAAATCCCTGATACAAAAAGATATATGCATCCATATGTTTATCACCACATTACTTACAATAGCCAAGATATGGAAGCAAGCAGTGTCCATTAATAGATGAATGGATAAAGATGTGGTACATACACACAATGTATTACTCTTCAGCCATAAAAAAAGAGAAAGCCTGTCATTTGCAACAACTTGGATGATCTAGAGGGTATTATACTCAGTGAAATAAGCCAGGTGGAGAAAGACAAATACCCTATGATTTCACTTCTTTGTGAAATACAGTAACAAAACAAAACGAAATGAACAAAACAGCAGTAGACTCATAGACACTATGAAGTGACTGGTGGTTACCATAGGGGAGGGGTAGGAGTGGGTGGGTGGGGAAGGTGAGGGGGATAAAAAGGCACAAAAATTCTCAATCATAATGTAAGTTGGTCATGGGAATGGTGGTACAGCATGGAGAATACAGCCAATGATTCTGTTACATCTTCCCATGCTGACAGCTGGTAAGAGCACTAGAGCGGGTGAGGATTTAATAATGTGGGTAACGAACCACTGTGTTGTATACTTGAAACCAACATAAGATTGTATATCAATGATACTTCAATTTTAAAAAAAAGCAAAACTATGAATGTAGTAGAAAGAAACACATAAAAGTTATTTTTATAATTTTGGGCAGGAGAGCCTTCCTAAGCAAGATACAAAACTAGAAAGTCATCAAAGAAATTGTCAAACTTGATAAAACATAAATTAAAACCACAAAAAAAGGAAAAGGCAAATAGAAGACTTGGAAAAAGTATTTGGAACAACTGAAACAAAATATATTAAAAAATTCCTAAGAATAATTTTAAAAAGCTGAAATCCACAAAAATATGATTAGAAATAAAAAGTGAGTTCAGGAAGGTTAGAGGATTTAAGACCAATATATGGAGACTAACTGTATTTTTACATCGTAGCAACTAAAAATCTAAAAATGAAATTAAGAAATCAACTCTATTCGTAATGTCATAAAAAAGAATTAAAAGTTAGGAATAAATTTAACAAAATAAGAACAAAACTTGTACACTGAAAACTTGAAAATACTGCTGAGAGAAAAAGACCTAAATAAATGGAGAAATAGTACATGCTTAGGATTGGAAGACACAATACTAGTAAGATAGCAGTTCTCCACAAATTGATCTAAACATTCAACACAATTCCTATCAAAATCTCAGCAGACCTTTCTGCAGAAATTGCAAGTTGATCCTAAAATTTACATAGAAATGCAAAGGACCCAGAATAGCCAAAACACTCTTGAGAAAGAATAATAAAATTTGAGAAGTTACATCTTCTAATTTTAAAACTTAATATACAGCTACAGTAATCAAGACACTGTGGTTCTGGCATAAGGCTAGATATATAGATCAATGGAACTGAATTGTGAATCTAGAAATAAACCCTTACATTTATGGTCAACTGATTTTCAATTAAGATGCCAAGGCAATACAATGGGAAAAGGAGAGTCTTTTCAAGAAATGGTACTGGGACAACTAGATATCTGTATGTAAGAAGATGAAAGTAGACACTGTACTCCAGATATAAAAACTAACTCAAAATGAATCATAGATACAAATGTAAAGGCTAAAACTATAAAATATTTAGAAGAAAACAGAGGAAATCTTCACAAGCTTGAGATAGGCAAAGAGTTCTGAAATACAACACTAAAAGCATGATCTATAAAAAAATTTGATAAATTGGACTTACCAAAATTTAAAACTTTGTGCTTCAAAAGATACCATTAAGAAAATGAAAGGGTAAGTTACAGACGAGAAGAAAATATTTTCAAATCACACTTCTGATTTTTTTTTAAAAAACTTGTATCCAGAATATGTAAGAACTCTTACAATTCAATAATAGGAATACAATTTAAAAATAGACAAAGATTTGAATAGAAATTTCACCAAATAAAATATACCAATGGCTAAAAAGCTCATGAAAAGATGCTCAACATCATTGGTCATTAGGGAAATGCAAAGTAAAGCCACAATGAGACACCGCTTTATACCCACTGGCTATAATAAAAAGACAAACAATAACAAGTGTTAGCAAGGAGGTAGAGAAATTAGAACTCTCATACATTGTAGGTGGGAATGTGAAATGGTAGTCACTTGGAAATCAGTTTGACAGTTTTATGAAGTTAAACAGATTACCATATGACCCAGCAATTCTACTAGGTATCTAATCAAGATAAATTAATATATGTCCATATAAAGACTTGTATGCAAATGTTCAGAGCAGCATTATTCATAAAAGCTGAAAACTGAAAACTATCAAATTGTCCATCAACTGATGAATAGATAACCAAAATGTGGTATATCCACATAGTGGAGTACTATTAAGCAATAAAAATGAAATATTTGATGCATGTTACAACATGGTTGAAACTTAAAAATATTATGCTAAGTTGTATAGTGTTGGAGGGGCACGGGGAGGGCTGTGCAACACAGAGAAGACAAGTAGTGATTTTACAGCATCTTACTATGCTGATGGACGGTGACTGTGAAGGGCTATGTTGGGGGGACTTGGTGAAGGGGGGAGCCTAGTAAACATAATGTTCTTCATGTAATTGTAAATCAATGATATCAAAATAAAAAATTTTAAAAAATATTATGCTAATTGAAGGAAGATAAGTGTAGAAAATCACATTTATATAACATGTCCAGAAAAGGCTAATCTCTTGAAATGGAAAATAGATTAGTGGTTACCTGGGGATTGAGATATGAATAGAGACTGACTGAAAATGGGTAAGATGTTTCTTTTTAGAGTGATAGAAATGCTCTAAAACTGAATTGTGGTGATGGTTATACAACACTATAAATTTATGAAAAATATCACTGAATTGTACATACAAAAGGATGAGTTTTATGGTTTATTATTCATACTTCAATTTTTTAAAAAAGAAAAATGAGCAAGGACATGAACAATTTCAGAAAAGGAATTGCAAATATCCAATAAGCATACTTAAGCAAGCTCATTCCCAGTTTAAAAAAATCAAAATAAATTCATTAAATGTATCTTAGTTTGGCAAAAGCTAAGAGTGAGAGAATTCAGTATTGCCAAGGATGTATGTACTCTGGTACACTATTATTAGGAATATAAAATGGTTCTGTCTCTTTGGAGGCTGATTCAGGAGTACCTAACAAACTTACATGTAAATACTCTCACAAAAATATTTAAACATGTACAAAGACTGTAATACCAATACAATGGAAATATTTAAATGTCCATGAGTAGGGGAACAGTCAAATAATTTCCATTAATTCAGACTCCTTTTCAACCTTAAAAAAAAGTCAGTCTAAACTGCCATGAAACTATCTCCAAGATATAAGGAAAACAAAAACAAGTAAACACCTGAAGTTGCCAAGCAAAAGGAAAGAGTCCACTTCTATAAAAAAATATATATTCTGTATAGGACTGAATTAATGTTCCCAACTCTCTCTCAGTAAGCAGAACATATATCCCTCAATCACTGACTTATGGCTTGGCCTAATGGCTTGCTTTGACCAATGGGATGTAAACAGAAATGACTATGCCAGCTTTAATCAGAGGTTTTTAGAAAGCATTGCATGTATCTATTGGCTCCCTCAAGCAGCACAAACTTGAGAAGCTTGCCTGCTATGCACAATAACCCAATGAAGGCTGACTAATGCACTGTTACATGAAAAAGTCCCAAAAGATGCACATCAAATTAAATTATGTGTGTGTGCCTATGTTGGGGGCAGTGATGCTATGAGAAAGAACTTTACATACTTTCCAGTTTCTTGAATTTTTACAGGTTTGTATCTAAGAAATCTGTTTAATGGGAAAATGAAAAAAAGACATGCTAAAAGTAAAAGTATCTGGATTAACATGACAGCACAAATGTTCCTTTTCTCCAGTTTCCAAATTTTCCATGCTGTTATAGTATATGCTGTTTAAAAAAGTTTGGGGGAAAGAATGCTAAGACTCTAACATCAATCTAATATATGCAAAAAGAAACATAATCATGATGATAACAACTCTTGCACTATATGCTGATGGCAATTCAAAAATGTTTTGAAAGTTATGCCAATGATCTTATTTAGCCATCAGGATGACACTGAAAGGTAGGTATTTAGCCACTCCTATTTCACTGTGAAGGAAAGCAGGCTTAGGTTACTTGTAAAGAACACACATGATAAACAATCCTTTTGGACTCTAAATCTCCAAATCCTGAATGCTATAATGACAATGTGATCACAACACTATTCAAAAAGAAAAGAGGTAGTAATTAACTGTCTGGAAAAAGGAGATTGGTTCAGAAAAAGTATTTCCTTGTGTGAACTATTCTATCAGCTGCTTTGTATGAAAAATAAAATGATGGCTTTCATTTTATTGTCAGATTTTGTCACCAAATTCTCAGAGTAACCTAATTTGAAAGTAACCATTTGTTACTTTTCATTATCATTTACAAGAACTATAATACACTATGGCTCAATACATACAAGCATGTCACTACAGTTTATTAATACCAACTTAATAAGATGATTTCTGGTCAGAAAAGGTATAGTTTGGAAACAAACATACTGCAGGGACTAAGGAAAACACAAATGCACACAACTTGGTTCATCGTTAGATTCAATGCAAAAGACTAAGTAAGCTTCATCCCTTTTAATAATTAAAGATAGAAGAAATTAAATAATTTTCATCTAAATAATAAAATAAGCATTTAGTCTGAAAAAGTCGGCATACCTGGGAACGTTATTGTTTGAATCTTCACTTTCATTTGCTAGGCCTCCAAACAAATAGCACTTGTTACCATATAAAGAGAAGCTATGTCCAAGCCGAGGACAAGGAGGTAAACCAGAAGAAGGAGGGTGGGGTTTTACTTTTTTCCATAACCAACGACTTGCCTAATAAAAGAGCATAAATATAATCAGATAAAACTCAGGTAAGCATTCCAATATTGTCAATAGTGTAACATCATACCAGTATATTTTAATCCAAATTCAATTAAAAGGCTCCAGTAAACTGCTTTTGGGACACATGACAAGCAAGCAGATAACTTTTGGAATTAATGTTTCAATAGAAATTCAATCTAGTTCAGATTCCATATTCACAGATTCCCAAAATGGCAAGCTAAGCTTATAAATAATAAACCCTAACAAATGAAAAATTAAATATATATAGCTTTAAGATTAAATGTAATTTATGCATTCTTTTTTAATTTTTTAATTTTTTTATTTTGGTATCATTAATCTACAATTACATGAAGGACATTATGTTTACTAGGTTCCCCCCTTCAACAAGTCCCCCCCACATTCCCGTTCACAGTCACTGTCCATCAACATAGTAAGATGCTGTAAAATCACTACTTGTCACCAAGTTCACAGTCACTGTCCTTCAACATAGTTAAGATGCTGTAAAATCACTACTTGTCTTCTCTGTGTTGCACAGCCCTCCCCGTGCCCCCCCAACACTATACATGCTAATCGTAATGCCCCCTTTCTTTTCTTCCCGCCCTTATCCCTCCCTTCCCACCCGTCCTCCCCAGTCCCTTTCCCTTTGGTAACTATTAGTCCATTCTTGGGTTCTGTGCTTCTGCTGCTGTTTTGTTCCTTCAGTTTTCTTTTGTTCTTATACTCCACATGTGAGTGAGATCATTTGGTACTTGTCTTTCTCCACCTGGCTTATTTCACTGAGCATAATACCCTCTAGCTCCATCCATGTTGTTGAGAATGGTAGGATTTGTTTTTTTCTTATGGCTGAGTAATATTCCATTGTGTATATGTACCACATCTTCTTTATCCATTCGTCTACTGATGGACATTTAGGTTGCTTCCATATCTTGGCTATTGTAAATAGTGCAGCGATAAACATAGGGGTGCATCTGTCTTTTTCAAACTGCAGTGCTGCATTCTTAGGGTAAATTCCTAGAAGTGGAATTCCTGGGTCAAATGGTATTTCTATTTTGAGCATTTTGAGGAACCTCCATACTGCTTTCCATAATGGTTGAACTAATTTACATTCCCACCAGCAGTGTAGGCGGGTTCCCCCTTCTCCACAACCTCGCCAACATTTGTTGTTGTTTGTCTTTTGGATGGTAGCCATCCTTACTGGTGTGAGATGATATCTCATTGTGGTTTTAATTTGCATTTCTCTGATGACAAGCGATGTGGAGCATCTTTTCATGTGTCTGTTGACCATCTGAATTTCTTCTTTAGAGAACTGTCTATTCAGCTCCTCTGCCCATTTCTTAATTGGATTATTTGCTTTTTGTTTGTTGAGGTGGGTGAGCTCTTTATATATTTTGGATGTCAACCCTTTATCAGATCTGTCATTTTTGAATATATTCTCCCATACTGTAGGATACCTTTTTGTTCTATTGATGGTGTCCTTTGCTGTACAGAAGCTTTTCAGCTTGATATAGTCCCATTTGTTCATTTTTGCATTTGTTTCCCTTGCCCGGGGAGATATGTTCAAGAAGAGGTCACTCATATTTATGTCTATGAGATTTTTGCCTATGTTTTTTTCTAAGAGTTTCATGACTTACATTCAAGTCTTTGATCCATTTTGAATTTACTTTTGTGTATTGGGTTAGACAGTGATCCAGTTTCATTCTCTTACATGTAGCTGTCCAGTTTTGCCAGCACCATCTGTTGAAGAGACTGTCATTTCCCCAATGTATATCCATGGCCCCTTTATCAAATATTAGTTGACCATATATGTTTGGGTTAATGTTTGGAGTCTCTATTCTGTTCCATTGGTCTGTGGCTCTGTTCTTGTGCCAGTACCAAATTGTCTTGATTACTGTGGCTTTGTAGTAGAGATTGAAGTTGGGGAGTGAGATCCCCCCCACTTTATTCTTCCTTCTCAGGATTGCTTTAGCTGTTCGGGGTCTTTGGTGTTTCCATATGAATTTTTGAACTATTTGTTCCAGTTCATTGAAGAAAGCTGTTGGTAATTTGATAGGGATTGCATCGTATCTGTATATTGCTTTGGACAGGATGGCCATTTTGATTATATTAATTCTTCCTATCCAAGAGCATGGGATGAGTTTCCATTTGTTAGTGACCACTTTAATTTCTCTTAAGAGTGTCTTATAGTTTTCAGGGTATAGGTCTCTCACTTCCTTGGTTAGGTTTATTCCTAGGTATTTTATTCTTTTTGATGCTATTGTGAATGGAATTGTCTTCCTGATTTCTCTTTCCATTAGTTTATTGTTAGTGTATAGGAAAGCCACAGATTTCTGTTTGTTAATTTTGTATCCTGCAACTTTGATGAATTTCGATATTAGCTCTAGTAGTTTCGGAGTGGAGTCTTTACGGTTTTTTATGTACAAAATCATGTCATCTGCAAATAGTGACAGTTGAACTTCTTCTTTACCAATCTGGATTCCTTGTATTTCTTTGTTTTGTCTAATTGCCATGTCTACGACCTCCAGTACTATGTTGAATAACAGTCGGGATAGTGGGCATCCCTGTCTTGCTCCCGATCGCACAGGAAAAGCTTTCAGCTTCTTGCTGTTCAGTATGATGTTGGCTGTGGGTTTATCATACATGGCCTTTATTATCTTGAGGTACTTGTCCTCTATACCCATTTTGTTGAGAGTTTTTTTCATAAATGGATGTTGAATTTTATCAAATGCTTTATCAGCATCTATGGAGATGATCATGTGGTTTTTGTCTTTCTTTTTTTGATGTGGTGGATGATGTTGATGGATTTTCGAATGTTGTATTATCCTTGCATCCCTGCGATGAATCCCACTCGGTCATGGTGTATGATCCTTTTGATGTATTTTTGAGTTCGGTTTGCTAATATTTTGTTGAGTATTTTTGCATCTATGTTCATCAGATACATTGGTCTGTAGTTTTCTTTTTTGGTGGTGTCTTTGCCTAGTTTTGGTATTAGGGTGATGTTGGCTTCATAGAATGAGTTTGGGAGTATTCCCTCCTCTTCTATTTTTTGGAAAACTTTAAGGAGAATGGGTATTATGTCTTCTCTGTATGTCTGATAAAATTTCGAGGTAAATACATCTGGCCCGGGGGTTTTGTTCTTTGGTAGTTTTTTGATGACCGCTTCAATTTCATTGCTGGTAATTGGTCTGGTTTAGATTTTCTGTTTCTTTCTGGGTCAGTCTTGGAAGGTTGTATTTTTCTAGGAAGTTGTCCATTTCTTCTAGGTTTCCCAGCTTGTTAGCATATAGGTTTTCATAGTAGTCTCTAATAATTCTTTGTATTTCTGTGGGGTCCATCGTGATTTTTCGTTTCTCGTTTCTGATTCTGTTGATTTGTGTTGACTCTCTTTTCCTCTGAATAAGTCTGGCTAGAGGCTTATCTATTTTATTTATTTTCTCAAAGAACCAGCTCTTGGTTTCATTGATTTTTGCTATTGTTTTATTCTTCTCAATTTTATTTATTTCTTCTCTGATCTTTATTATGTCCCTCCTTCTGCTGACCTTAGGCCTCTTTTGTTCTTCTTTTTCCAATTTCGATAATTGTGACATTAGACCATTCATTTGGGATTGCTCTTCCTTCTTTAAATATGCCTGGATTGCTATATACTTTCCTCTTAAGACTGCTTTTGCTGTATCCCACAGTAGTTGGGGCTTTGTGTTGTTGTTGTCATTTGTTTCCATATATTGCTGGATCTCCATTTTGATTTGGTCATTGATCCATTGATTATTTAGGAGCATGTTGTTAAGCCTCCATGTGTTTGTGAGCCTTTTTGCTTTCTTTGTACAGTTTATTTCTAGTTTTATACCTTTGTGGTCTGAAAAGTTGGTTGGTAGGATTTCAATCTTTTGGAATTTACTGAGGCTCTTTTTGTGGGCTAGTATGTGGTCTATTCTGGAGAATGTTCCATGTGCACTTGAGAAGAATGTGTATCCTGTTGCTTTTGGATGTAGAGTTCTGTAGATGTCTATTAGGTCCATCTGTTCTAGTGCATTGTTCAGTGCCTCTGTGTCATTACTTATTTTCTGTCTGGTGGATCTGTCCTTTGGAGTGAGTGGTGTGTTGAAGTCTCCCAGAATGAATGAATTGCATTCTATTTCCTCCTTTAATTCTGTTAGTACTTGTTTCACATGTTGGTGCTCCTGTATTGGGTGCATATATATTTATAATGGTTATATCCTCTTGTTGGACTGAGCCTTTTATCATTACATAATGTACTTCTTTATCTTTTGTTACTTTCTTTATTTTGAAGTCTATTTTGTCTGATACTAGTATTGCAACACCTGCTTTTTTCTTTTTGTTGTTTGCATGAAATATCTTTTTCCATCCCTTGACTTTAAGTCTGTGCATGTCTTTGGGTTTGAGGTGAGTCTCTTGTAAGCAGCATATGGATGGGTCTTGCTTTTTTATCCATTCTATTACTCTGTGTCTTTTGATTGGTGCATTCAGTCCATTTACATTTAGGGTGATTATTGAAAGGTATGTACTTATTGCCATTGCAGGCTTTAAGTTTGTGGTTACCAAAGGTTCAAGGTTAGCTTCTTTACTATCTTACTGTCTAACTTAACTTGCTTATTGAGTTATTATAAACACAGTCTGATGATTCTTTATTTCTCTCCCTTCTTATTCCTCCTCCTCTCTTCTTCATATGTTGGGTGTTTTGTTCTGTGCTCTTTTTAGGAGTGCTCCCATCTAGAGCAGTCCCAGTAAGATGCCCTGTAGAGGTGGTTTGCGGGAGGCAAATTCCCTCAACTTTTGCTTGTCTGGGAATTGTTTAATCCCTCCTTCATATTTAAATTATAATCGTGCTGGATACAGTAATCTTGGTTCGAGGCCCTTCTGTTTCATTGCATTAAGTATATCATGCCATTCTCTTCTGGCCTATAGGGTTTCTGCTGAGAAGTCTGATGATAGCCTGATGGGTTTTCCTTTGTAGGTGACCTTTTTTTTTCTCTCTGGCTGCCTTTAATACTTTGTCCTTCTCTTTGATTTTTGCCATTTTAATTATTATGTGTCTTGGTGTTGCCCTACTTGGATCCCTTGTCATGGGAGTTCTGTGTACCTCTGTGGTCTGAGAGGCCATTTCCTCCCCTAGTTTGGGGAAGTTTTCAGCAATTATTTCTTCAAAGACACTTTCTATCCCTTTTTCTCTCTCTTCTTCTTCTGGTACCCCTATAATGTGGATATTGTTCCTTTTCGATTGGTCACTCAGTTCTCTTAAAATTCTTTCATTCCTGGAGATCCTTTTCTCTCTCTCTGCATCAGCTTCTCTGCGTTCCTGTTCTCTGTTTTCTAATCCATTAATGGTCTCTTGCATCTCGTCCATTTTGTTTTGAAGTCCTTCCAGAGCTTGTTTTATTTCTGTATTCTCCCTCCTTAGTTCTTGCATATTTCTCTGCAAGTCCATCAGCACGGTTATGACTTTTGTTTTGAATTCTTTTTCAGGAAGACTGGTTAAATTTATCTCCCCAGGTTCCTTTTCAGGGGAAAATGTAGCAGATGTCGAAGCTGTCTGGGTTAGTCTTGTCTGGATCAAATATTTTTTGCCTTTTCATGTTGATAGATGCAGTGGTGAGCTATTGGCTTTCTGTCAGCTGGGAGAGCTAAAGCTTTCCACTTGCTCCTGGCCTCTTTACTGGGACAATTGCGACTCCTAGTGACTTGTGTTGGGCAATTGTGTGTAGACTGTGTCTCTGTATCTTGCCTGGCCGGTATGGAGGAAGCTCCCTTGCTGTGGGTGTGGCCAGCCTCAGGCTGCTGCTCTGCTATGGCGAGGCCCCAGAGGGGTAATGGACGGGGGGTTGTTTGGCTGATTACCTCCGTGAGGGGTCTCAGAGCTGTTGCCCAGGGGTTTAGTGCGCCCGGAGTTCCCTGGAATTTCCAGCTGGACTGTGACCCAGAATGCTTCCGTCCAGCTGTGGCGTCCCTGTCCCTTTAAGACTTTCAAAAAGCACTCGCTTTTCTTTGTCACAGGGGCGCCGGCTTCGGGACCTGCTCACAGGTCTTGCTGTCCTGTTTCCCTAGTATCCAGGACCCCACGCATGCACTCTGTGTCTGCGCTCTGGTGTGGATGGCTAGGGCTGGGTGATTAGCAGTCCTGGGCTCCCTCTCCCTCCCCGCTCCGACTCCTCTCCTCCCGCCGGGAGCTGGGGTGAGGGGCGCTTGGGTCCCGCCGGGCCGGGGCTTGTATCTTACCCCTTTCACCAGGCGCTGGGTTCTCGCAGGTGTGGATGTAGTCTGGCTGTTGTCCTGTGTCTTCTGGTCTCTCTTTTAGGATTAGTTGTATTTGTTGTATTTTCAAAAATATATATGTTTTTGGGAGGAGATTCCCACTGTCCTACTCACGCCGCCATCTTGGCTCCGCCTCTATGAATTTATGCATTCTTACTTTCTGAAATTAGGTAATCCATGACTGGTGTATATTTTAACTTTTAAATAAGCATAAAGATAATTTAACAAACCAAACTCCAAAAAACTTAGTTTCTGGCTATGGATGCTTTCTTTACTCAAAACTGTTTGCTTGTAAATACATATAATCCACTTACATCTCCTAATTACCAGATGCCCTTGTGATCATAGCCCTGGAAACATATGCACAGGTCAGGAATAAATGTCAATTAGGGCTGTCACAAAGGGCTCTAAATCTGGTTTGGTGGAGTCAAACCCCTTCTTTTGTATGTATTGCCAGAAAAAAAAGTGATTTAGTGTTAGGATACAATTTCTATAATTAAACCAGAGGTTTTCAAAGTATGGTCTGAGACCAGCAGTAGCACAGGGAAACTTGGTAGGAAGGCAAATGGTGAGGCCCCACTACAGACAATACTGAATCAAAAACTCTTTTTGAGGGCAAGGCCTAGAGATCTGTGTTTTCACAAGCCTTTCAGGTGCTTCTGCTACACACTAATGATGCTAATGTTGCACTGGGTATTGGTAAAAGACTTACATTAAAAACTGGATTTTCCATGAAGTGGAAACATTTTCTTTAAAGCTGTAAAATGTAAAGCTCACACTACTTTAAGTATGTTAATGAAATATTTTGCAATCATTAGAGGAATTATGAAACGTACCATTATTAAGGCTTCACATTGAGATAAAGAATTTGAAATACACTTACTTGTAACTCATATAACTCATTGCTGTATCTTCCATACTCAACCATTCCCCCAAATACTAATATTCTGGTACCATCACAGACAAATCCATGGGCAGCACAGCCTGGAGGGATGTCTCCTCTAACAGCTGGTAGGAACCACTGATTGGTAACTAGTTGCCAAAATAAAATTAAAACCAATTATAATAAACTGTTATCACAAACTATGAGTATGTACTTGATATGTACCACGGTATCAGTGGTTCTGAATGGGAGATGCTTTTATCCCCTCTCCCCTCCATCCCTGCCAGGGGTAAACTAAAAATTGTAGTTGTCATAAATGGAAGTGGGGGGTACTACCGGCAACTAGTGAATACAGGCTAGGGATGCTGTCAAACATCTTACAATATACAGTGCACTCTCCCACAACAATTAATTCTCTGGTTCAAAATGTCAACTATTCTTCAATCAGAAAAAATAAAAATGAACAAATGTCTATAGTGCTGCTATGCTGTGTTGAAAAACCCTGATCTACATCATCTAATTCTTACAAAAACCCTGCTTGGTGAGTACCATTATTTCCATTTTACAAGTGAAAAATCCAACACTTAGGTTCTGTAACTTTAGCGCTGATCCTGGGCAACTGGCAGAGCAAAATTCAAACTAGGTCTAACTTATTCCCAAGCCAGGAGTTTTACATTTACACTACACCAAATTGTCAAATAACATTTTAACTTTATATGCTGGGTGCCAGGAGGAGCAGACGGTGAAAAAAAGAAAAAATTTCCCTACTCCACTACTTCATTAACCTTAAATGACCGCTATGGTTAAGTTACTTGGTTAAAGAAAAGTTACTGAACATGACATGGATCCAAAATAAAGTAATTAGCCTTACACCAAGGAAACCGCTTCCTCACGATAGCTGGCTCACTTACAAGTGGGAAAAATGAAATTCCAACCTCTTTCTATTCTACGAGGAACTCAAATCAAAGGCCAGGACTCCCCAGCCAGGGGCATTTGGGATTAGCCGCGGTGTTCGAGCTGACAATCCTCTCTCCTAGTGCTGCGCGGCTGACATTTGCCACACGCACCCAAGCACGCTGCGAGGCGCGGGTCCCGTACACGAACCAACCCCGGGCACTTCCCCGCCAGTTACGGAGGCTACTGCCAAAGGGGTGGAAATCCTGGCTGCCACCTGCCAGATACGAGGCTGCATCTGGGGTGAAAATACCAGAAGGCCTCTAGTTTTCCCTCCCCACGCCCACCTAGAGACCCCGGCCCCGCAGCGTCCCGGGTGGAAGCTCCGTTTTCCCGGGGCCCACGCCGCGGACCCGGACCCCGAGCTAGTCTCTCCCACCTAAGCAAGGAAAGGTAAAGACGGGAAAGGTCTGGAGGACCTTTGGTTTGTAGACGGTTTTGGTGTTTGACAGCGGGGGGCGAGACTTCGGGAAGCGGCCCAGGCGGCTGGAAACAGTCTCTTTGCCTACGTCCGCCGGCAGGGCCGGAGCGGGGGGGTCCGGGACTGCCTGCCTGAGGTCCGGCGTGTCCCGCTCGGGGTCCGGGCCCGCCACGCGGGCCCCGGGAAAACGGAGCTTCCTCCCGGGACGTTGCGGGGCCGGGGCCGCCCGTCCGAGGAGGCAGTGACCCGGCGGTGACAGCTGTCAGGGCCGCGGCCGCCGTCTCGCCTCCCCTCCCCCTCCGCAGCTCCCACAGGCGGGGCCGAGGAGCCGCCGGGGCGCCTACCCGTGTTGTAGACGTGCAGCTCGTCCGCGATGCCCTCGTTGCCCCCTCCGAAGATGATCATCAGCTCCCGGATGGCCACGGCCCGGTGTCCGTGCCGGGCGCGGGGGACCGGCCCCGTGAAGGAGGAAACCCGCCTCCAGTTGAGGAGGCTGGGAGCCGCCATCTTCCCAACCCCCGCCCCTCTGCCCACAATGCTCCGCGGCCGCTCGGGCGCCGTTGCTCCCGGGGGTGCGCGGGGACCCGCCTCCAGCTGTGCTCCCGGGAGGAGGCGTCACGTGACGGCGGGTGCCCTGGGCACGACGACCGCCTACGGGGAGCGGAGGGGTACTGGCCGCGGAGCCCTGTCCCAACCCCCGGACAACGTGTCCGCTCCTGGCACCCGTGCAACGGGTATTAGGGTGGAAGGACACTTCTACCGACCAAGTGTCTCGCTACCCAGCGCACCCCTTTTTGTGTTTGCGGGAAGGGGACAGTGTTTTCCTTTACGGCCACTTTAATGAGCAGCTAGGATGTGCGGGCGAGTCAGGCATTTTAAACAATTACAACACCCGGAGAAGAGCTTGCTTAGAGGTTCGAAGTGCCGCGAAATTGGAAAAAGAGAGGGAAGCCTGACTTTGCAGTGGGATGGGGGGGGGCGGTGACGTGCGCGCCGGAGGCGCCCAAGCGTCCAGGGTGCCGGCGAATTTGGGAGGAGTCCCGGGAGTGTGGACCGCGATGCAGGGCTGCGCGCCGGCTGTGGCTAAACACACCCTAGGGAGGGTCCGGGCTAAGCCCGCAAGGGCAAATCAGGTGCATCAGGGATTGGGGTTGCCATGCCGAGTTTAGGGATGTGAGCCGCGAAAGCTTTTTCAGTTTGAGGGTTTTTCATTGCCAAACGCTGTCCTAATTACCTTCTGTGTATTAATTCATGTGATCCACCCAACAATCCAGTAAAATGGGTACCGTTATCTTTTTCGCGGATGGGGAAATGAGGCAACTCTTAAGTCATTCTTCCATGGGCACGTAACAGAAAAGTTTTGGGACTAAGATTAAAACGCGGTGCTTGTGATTCCAGAGCTCCTACGCCTAACCACTATACAGTACTTCCTCCGATCACAGTCACGTAACCCTAATATGGCTGGTTCTCAATGTCAAGTGATGCTGCACAGAATCACATTCAAAGAGATCCAAGTCCTCCTGCAGGGGAAAAAAAGGCTGAAAGCATTTAAAATTCCTACCTCACACTCTTAAGAAGGTACCTAACAGGGAATACACACAATGTACACCAAATTTCCTAAAATTCATTTTTCCTCATCTTTTATAATTTTAAATTTCTCTTATTTGCCTAGCTCATCCTCTCTTCCCTAACTCCCTCAAACCTAAGCATGCCTCCCCACCTTCTCCAATCATCTAAACTTTCTAAGAGGTGATTCTCTTTTTAAAAGGAATTATCAGTATTCTTTTCAGTTCCTGCATCTCAAGTTCTTCCTCTCAATGGTTAATAACCCCGTTTTATAATATGGTGAAGGAGAACTTGGAAAGGGAAGGGAAAGATGGCTGGGAACAAAGAAAGGAAGCTATGAATATTTATGTATTAATGTTTTTCTTTGTCACATAACAGGCTCTTAAACGTTTTTGTAATAAAGTTTTTATGTACTTGAAACAATAATGGAGAAGTTGAGATAAAACAAAGTTTTTCATAAAACTTGAAACATTTAGAGAACTGTACTTAATTCTGAGAGTTTAGGGTTAAGATGTCCAAACTTTTATGACTGGTGCTGTAAGAAGATAGTAGTTTTTTTTTAATGCCCTTATAACAAAAGACTAAGGAATAAATTAATAATTGCAAACCCAATGTTGATTTTCAAATGTAGAAAAATAATAAACAACTGATTTATGATATTTGAAAATCTGAAAAACTGAACTCGGGGAAAGATGAAGGCAAAAATATTAAGACAAAGGAGATTATAGGTTATAACTGGTTGCTTAGCTAAGGAGTTGCAGAACAATGGAGGAAGTATGCATTCATTTCCTAGGACTGCTGTGACAAAGCACCAGGTGGTTGAACACAACAAAAATTTGTTGTCTTAGTTCTAGAGGCCAGAAATCCAAAGTTC
Source organism: Manis javanica (assembly GCF_040802235.1). Lineage (NCBI taxonomy): Eukaryota > Metazoa > Chordata > Mammalia > Pholidota > Manidae > Manis > Manis javanica. The sequence continues at coordinate 102,714,998 of NC_133165.1, read as the reverse complement.
AAGTGTCCACAGGGCCATGGTTCCTCTGAAAGCTGTAGAATAGAATGCATCCTTGCCTCTTTTCTACCTGCTAGTAACGGCCATCAATCCTAGGCATTCCTTAGCTTATGGCTGCATCACTCCCATCTCTGATTGGACACCACTGCCTGGTGTTGTCCCTGTGGACTGTCTCTCTTCTCTTCTTATAAGTTCACCAGTCATATTGGATTGGGGCCCATCCTAATGTTCTCATAGTAACTTGATTACATCTGCATGAGCCCTGTGTTCAAATATGGTTACATTCACAGGTATTGGGTGTTAGGACTTCAACATTTGGAGGGAAGGATATAATTTAATACATGATAAAGTGTTTAATCCAATGGGAAAGTTATTTTACCAATACAGCTTTGACTCAGTTCTGTTTAAGTGAGGAGCTTAGACTATGTCCCAATTCTCAAGAAAGAACCTTCAATCTTTGAAACCGAGAAAGAGAGGAGGGAGGCAGAATAGCACCCTAAGGAAGTAAACATATAAGAGGTAGCTACAGAAGGAGACACTTATGATGGAAATGGGGAATGAGTAGCCATTAAGGTCAAAGGGGAACTGGGTGAGGGTAATGTCAAAGAAGCCACAGGTGAAGCAGGTTTCACAGAGGCAGAGGTAGTTATCAAAGCCAAAAGCCAGAGACATCAGATGAGAAAAAAAATGTCTCTCTTGGATTTGCAAATTAGGAAGTTATTAGTGGCCTAGATTAAAATACTCAGGGGAATGGGAGGAAGGAAGGAAGCCAGAGAAGACTGAGAAATGAATAACAAGTAAGGAAGCACAGATAAAATGTGTAGTCAACTTTTTACAGACTTGCCCATGAAAGGAAAGAAAAAACAACAGCCGGTGGGGAGAAATGAGTACAGGGAAGCTGTTCTTGTGATTTTGCATGGGTGAGATTTGAGCACGACTGTGGGCCCAGAGAAAGGATCCTACTGAAAAGGAAAGACTGGAGGAGCAATAGAGACGTCTTAGTCCTTTCAGGCTGCTGTAACAGATTACTACAAACTGGGTGGCTTATTAACAACAGAAATTTATTCCTCACAGCTCTGGAGCCTGGAAGTCTAAGATCAGGGTGCTAGCATGGCCACCTCTTCCTGATTCATAGTTTACACCTTCTGACTGTGTCCTCACAGGGTGAAAGGAGCAAGGAGTTCTCTGGAGCCTCTTATCAAGGCACTGATCCCATTCCTGAGAATTCCACCCTCATGAGCTAAGCACCTCCCCAATTTTCACCTCTTAATATATAATTTTTTGGGGGAAGGATTTCAACATATGAATTTGGAGGGACACACACATGCGGATTGTAACAAGAGAATATGTCATTTGGAAATGCTTTCACAAGTAACAGAGTATCCAACAAATAGTGGCTGAATAAGGCTCTTAATTATCTTGCATGAAGAATCTGGGGTAGGTGGGGCCAGGGTTAGTTCAACAGTTAATGGTGTCATGGTTCTGGGCAGCAGCTATGAACTTCTCTTCGTCTCTCCTTTGTGGTCATAAGAAGGCTGTTGCAACTCTAGGTGTTGTGTCCTCACAACCATGCTCAAAGGCATGAAGCAGGAAGACAGCCAGGAAGGAGAAATATAACTCTTCTTTTACAGGGAGGAAAAGCATCTTACCAAGAAGCCACCCAGCACAACTGCCCTTCAGTTTCATTGGCCAAAACTGGGGCATTTGGCATATTAAGATTACAGGGCTGTAACGACATAAGTGCTAAAATAATAATGGCTTTAAAAGTTTATGTTTCTTCCATATAAATGAATTTTGGATGTGGTAATCCAAAGTCAGCACGGCAGCTGTGTTTCACCAAGTCCTCAGGAATTTGTAGACTTCATGGATTCAAATTCTTCCTTCCAACTCATGGTCCAAGACAGCTGCTCCAGTACTAGCTGTTACACCTACATTCCAGCCAGCAGGAAAGAGTAAGGAAAAGGAATGTTCTCTATCATTCTGGAATCATACAGATTATTTCCGCTTACATCCCATAAGCCATTATTTAGTCATAAGGCCACAGCTAATTGAAGGAAGTTTGGGAAGCACAGTTTTTATTTAGAATGACCATGTGCCCAGCTAATAGTCAAGGTTCTATTCCAGAGAAAAAAGAGGCAATAGGCACTGGGGGTCATTTTGCAGGAAGGTGGCTACAGGAGTCAGGGAAAATGGTGTTTGTTTGTTTGTTTGTTTGTTTTCAGTCTCGGTAATGAGAAGCAGGCAAGGAAGAGGGAGATTGCTAATTAGAGTTGGTTGAGCTAACCAACTAGGCCCGCCTCAGCAAATGTTGAAATCTGATGGGGCAATCCTGGAGGGTCAAGAAAAGATGTATTTAGAGATACACATAGATTTATGTGTATACTGAGGGTTGAATATATTATATTTTTGGATTATAGATTATATAAATATTTATATTATATAAATATATCATAGAAAGCAAAGTTCTGTTGGATAATGCTGCTCTAGCCTTTTGAGGTTACACTAGAGAGGATACCTTCATCTCTCAACACGTTCTCTTCTTCACTCCCACTCCCCCCATTCCAGCACCCATCATATACCTGGACTCTCAATATAACACAGGAGTTAGGGAATTAGGATGTGGCACCCAAGAGGCACAGCCACTCACTAGCTGTGTAGTCTTCGACAAATTGCTTATCCTCCTTGAGCCTCAGATTCTTTGTCTATAAAATGCGGATGGTAATAGCATCGATTTCTTAGTGTATTTTGAAGATCAAATGAGGTCATATATGTAAAGTACTGGCAGTCTTTGCTTTCCGTGGTAGTGTAGCTCTGTAAAAATGACCATGCAAGCTGAAACTCTGCAAAGTGATCTTAATTCTCAGTGGGAAAAATTACAATTGTTCTGCAATCTTTAAAAGTTCATTTTAAAGATTTAAAATGTAAAGATCTATTAAAATATTTTAAACACTCTTACTGGTTTTAAGCATCTAGGGAGATGAAAAAATAGTACACTTAATATTTGTCTTTAAAACTGTAACTTAAAACATTAGAAATATGGAGACTTAAATGGGTTATTTTTTGTATAAAACTTATCCAGGGTAGTTTGAGCAGTGCTTAGTTTCTGGTCATATAACTTGCTGTACGGAGTGAGCATCTTTTCTGTGACCTGACAAATTGTCATACTCCTTTCTAAGTTTGGGTCGGCTTCCCGTATTTTGTCCTTTGCACTTGCAATGTCATGAAACGTCTTTGAGAGTGCCTTTCATGTGAATTTTTTGCCCATCTCACTTCCTCCAGAAATTTTCATCCTGTTCATCACAACCATTTTCCTTCTTTAGGTTCATCAAGTCACCTTTACTAAATTTTTCTGGCTGCATATCTAGAGTTGAATAGTGACAGTGTCCTCCCATGGCAGCTGGTTCTTCTCTACCTCCGTTTACCTATGATTTCAACCTTGCTCCCACCATTATCACTTTGTGTTTCTTTGCTTCAGTTTTAACTCTGTTGGCTAAATCTCTTACCCATTTCTGTGACATGAGTTTATAATGGGGATTAAGGCAGTGACACACTTCCATGCTTTGGTCTCTGTAGATAAACTGAATAACAGATGTCCGGTGACCAATTACTGACAGAATGTCGAAGAAGAAACTTGACTGGTCACTGATCATGATGTGGATCTGTTATTTGCATAGTGATTTTGTGGACTGAAAAGCTAGCAGCAATGCTTGCCCGTTAGCAATTGCAGTTAATATACTGCGCAGCAGGTTTGAAATATGTTGTTGGGGGACTGATGTTATTAAAGTAAATGGTAGTAACTGAAATTTGTGCTGGTGCCATGCAAAGCAAGGACTTACACAATGCATTTAGTAAGTGGTAGATTGTTTTACTTCTATCATCACTATTATTTTCATTCTATTACTACTGTTTCTACTCCTCCTGAGCCATAGGCCACTGAGGATTTAGTCCAAGAGGGAATGACTGGTACTGGTGGGGGCAGGGGGAGGGTGGGTTGTGGGGAGTGTGAGGGGGGAGCTGCAGACAATGCTGTGTTTTCAGCCAAGAGTGTAAATTGCCATGTCCAAGGGATACCTTAATTTCAGTTGAAGACTCAGGCCAAGGGCTTATTGGCAGAGAAGGAGATTTGGGGAGCACCAGCAGGTAGCCAGAACTCAAGAGCAGAAAGCCTGGGCAGACACTGTTCTGAGATGAAGGAAGCATATGGTGTCTGAGAGGCCTGTGCACAGATGGCAGGGCTCCAGCCATGGGTCTTGGCAGAGCTGTGGCCCCAGCATGGAGAGGTCAGCTGCCAAGAGCACAGCAGGTCTCCAAGCCAGGTAGCTTACCCTGGTCACCGAACAGGGAAGTGGAGCAAGAGCCAAGGAAGAAAACCAGTCCTCTTGTGTGGGTGAGAGGGACCCCAGGTGCAAAGCATCAGATGCAGGAGCAATTGCTGCAGCTCAGGGGGTAGCAGGGAAGAGTCCGGAGCACCTAAGCTCAGGTAAGGAGATGACCCATTGTTGAGTCCCACCAGGCAAAAGAAACAAACTGGGGCTTCTGTAGCTGTACTTCCTGCTCCACGAGGGTGATCTTTGGAGTCCGGCGCTGGGAGACAGAGGTAATGGGTAGAGGCTTGTTAGCCTGAGCCAGTGCAGCCATCCACTGTTACTACAGCACGCCTCCTCGTTTCCTTCCCATTGCTTTATCACCCTTCACAGACTTTATATAGGACCTTACTACAAAGCATACACTCAGCCAGGGCAGACCCATGGGGTAAGAAGATAGGACTAACATTTGGCTTTCAACTAATAAGAACTAAACATGGAATAATAATGACTCAGCTGTACATTGTGTTGACTAATAGTACTGCAATTTGAGGTGCGTATAGATCACATAAGACTGCATTCAGGCATTTAACTGAGACCTGACCAAAGTGACTTATTCACATAAGGGTTTCTTTTCCTCCTATACTTCTCATATACTTATATGTTCCATAAGTAGTTCAGGGCTACTATGGCAACTCCCAGTGCCATCAGGGAGACAGTCTCCTCCTCTGTTCTGGCTCTACCCTCCAAATGTGCAGGGCTACTGAATCACACAACGCCAAGAGATCCCAGCCACATTGTACAAGGATACTTTCCATTTGCTTCTACAGATCTTCTCTCCACTCTTCTTCACCTTGGGTGCCCTGAGAGGCTGGCCTAAATGCATTACATCAATTGAGTCCCCCTGCCCTCTGACTTCCAGTTGAATTTGGCCAGTGGGAGGCCAAACAGAGATTGTAAGGTTAGAATAATTCGCTCCCTAGTCCCTTTCATGTGGGCCAAAACAGGGTGTTCCTTTCGGGCAGCCCTGTCCTAACAGCTACCCTCTCCCAGTTGGTAACCACTCGCTTCCTCGGCCTTCAGGGCTAGAGGTGGTAATGGCTCCCTGCAATGGCTAACCCCAGGCCACCCCACCACCTCTTCACCATGCTTCCCTAATGCGGACTATACCTTTTCAAACAGTGCCTTTTCTTCGGTCCCACTATCAGCCCATCAGAGGGGATCATCTGTGCCTTGCAGGACCCTGCCTGACGCAACACCGCTGTCTCCGTGTGACCCCTTGTGGCAGCTTAGCCTGGGCCGTTGAGCCTCAGAGCTGTGCGATGGCTTCTCTCCTTCCAGCCACGGATGCTTGGTTTCAGGCAGGAAGAAAGGGGCACCAAACAGCTCTTTGCCAGGAAAACAACAGCTTTCTAGGAAGTCACAGCCAGCAGGCTTCTGCTCACATGCCACTCTAGCTGCAGGGCATCTGAGGAGATATTTTTAACTAGCAATTGTTGCCTCAAAGAAGCAACATTTGTTTCTATTTGAAGGGAAGAAGCACAGATGGTTATTAAGTAGGCTACCAGCAGTGTTTGCAACTGTCATATCTCAGTTGGACTTTATAAAGAAAGTTAGAAATAACTTACTGTTAGAGTTCCTTTCCGTAGTTCATACCTTAGGGTGTCTTCATGTAATAATAATAGTAACTTCTACGTATTGAGTCCTTACTGAGTACTTTGTATGAGTGATGTCTTACAACCCTCAGGAGAGTCCTGAGGCTTCCCAACTTTATAGATGTGGAAACTGAGGGTGAGGTTTTGAGTAACGTGTAAGTGTAATGTCTGAGCTAGTGCTAGGTCTGTCTGTCTGTCTCCAGAGCCCAGGCTGGTAGTGCACTTAATAAGTGTGTCCCTTCTATCCTGTGTCTCTTTCTCTTCTCCTCAGTTCCTCCCCAGGAAAGAATCTGTGCATACAGTGTGAAAATCTACATCATAGATAATAAGCCTCTTGTATCCTCAGAACATTACTCAGCATAAATAAAGGAGAAAGAAGCTGGATTTGGAGATAGTAGGGGGTCAGAAAGAGAGTATGCAAAGAGAGATTTGGGTCCATATGGAAGTTAATATGAATAATAACAAGCAAAATCTGTGGGGAAAAATGTAATTATTTCAATTCTGAGCCCCCTCAGGAGCATTTGGTTGTCATACTCTGAACCTATAGTCACCAGCTCTTACACTGAATCAGGCATTTGAACACTGAGAAAACCCAGTCTTTGGAGGAAACTGGAGTGGGCAGGAGTCAGCTTGGAGTTCTCCCCACCACGATGCCTTGGGACATGTCTAAGGGAATATCCTGCTGCTCCTGACAGCACATAATTCTGGAAGGGTAGTGGCAAGCTCTGAGCCAGGAAATGTTGATGTTTTCGCTCATGTGGATGCAGTAAGGACTGAAACAGTATTTTCAGCATACCTGTGCCACCACTGAACCTTGTGACTTTCCCAGGTGATCAATGTATAAAATATATCTTTGTAGCAACTAAAAATAAATGTCTTGCAACCCTGTCTGTTAGCTAAATCACCGAGTAAAGCTATGGTTTAAAAAAGAGTACCTCTTGCTAGGAATAAAAGCAAAAGAGGAAATAACATAACATCAAGCCTGCTCCAAAGAAAAATGACACACTTGCTGGATTGTGTGAGAGCTTTTGCATAGGAGTATATAAGGAAATGCCACCAGGGCAGCCGATAATTCTTCACAAACAGTGACTTGATGCTGATGGGTGTTAAGTGAAGAATGCACTAACTACCTATGTAAAATAGCCCTAGAGTCGCAGCTAGAAACCCTAGTATTTGAAACATGCCTCAAGTAAGAAACAGTTGAGATGCATTTTACAGCAATTCCAGTCCTGGCTTCATCACTAACTCGCTTTGAGAACTTGGACTTAAACTTGCTCAAAACTTCAGTTTGCTAATATGGAAACTGGAGCTAACAACATCTCCTCGATTTACCAAACAGGAATGTTGTGAGAATAAAACAAAATAGAAGATGGGAAAAGGCTTTGTTGCTGTTCAAATGGAAGCTATTCATGCTACTCCAACTCTCCAAGTTCAAGTATGAAAAAACCCACTAAATCCTTTAGCTCTGTACTGTTCAATACAGTAGCCACTAGCCATGTCGGCTGTTGAGTACTTAAAATGTGACTTGTACAGCTAAGTACTTGACTTTTAACTTTTACTTTGTTTAATGAATTTAAACAGAAAATCTGATACTTGATTCAGTTATTGGAAAATGTTTATGTTTGGGACAACCTGAGTATATGGACTCACTTTTTAAACTGTTGATTTTATGCAATTTAAATACGTATCAATTGTTTCTAATGAAACTTTAGTGTTTGAATTCAGATGTGCTACAGGTGTATAATACACATCAGATTTCAGACTTAATGCCAAAAAAATGTAAAATGTCTTGTTAATAATGTTTTGTATTAGTACGTGTTGAAATATTATTTTGCACAGATTGGGTTAAATAAAATATTTCATTAAAATCAATTTTACTTCTTTGTACTTTTCTTAAAGTGACTACTAGAAAATTCAAAATTACAATGTAGTTTGCAGTTATTTCTATTGGGCCACACACCTTAGAAGTGAGTAGTGAGCCAGAGGGATCCTCATTCCCTTACAGGTACTAGAGAGGAAGGCCAGTGCAGAAATAAATTCCATGATCCCAGGCAAAGGGCTGACACCATTTCCTGGGTTTCTGAGAATTAATGGCAGAAACACAGAACAGCACAGAGCTGGGTGGGGTTGATTCCCTGCCTGATTCCTTTCCATGTTCAGGCTCAAAACACCATTTTGAAACTTCCGTCACTATCTTTGCTTTGGTAGAATGAGACAGTAATTGTTATTTTGGGCTTTGATTTGGGGACGATAGCATTTTAACGACTAGGAGAAGCTAGTGGCAGTGAAGATACTCTTAAAGTCAGACAGAACTTAAATTTTTCACGTATGCTCTTTCAAAGTTTACCTCTTGGTAGAAATTCACCGTCTAACCATTTGCTTTTCTCCTGTTTTGAATCTTTTCCTCCAGAGCAGCCCTGTTTTCTAAGTGATTTGCATGCAGACTGCTGGAGCAGGATGCGAGAGGAAGTCTGGCATCTAAGTCGGCCTGCCAAGCACATCTGGAAGTGGTTTCGGGGCCGCCTCCCTCCGCCAGCGCAACGCCAGGATTCCCAGCTGCTGGGCGCAGGGGTGGAAGAAACCTCGAACCGCTCCAAAGTCAACGCAAACAAAAGGGGTGGGGTGGGGGAAGAATACAAACTTGAAAACGTAACATTGGCCTTGGGGCTCTCCAGCCCTTTGGGGTTTCCGATGGGATCTTAGGAGCAGCTGAAGCAGCAGCAGCGGGAAGCGCAGATCCCGGGGCCAGCCACGATTCGAAAGCTTTGCCTTGCAGCTCTTCTGGACGAAGGAGCCCAAATCCTGCCTTCACCGTTCACCAGGTAAACAGAAATTTACGATCGGTGGCAGCCTTTCCATCTTACTGTGGCCCTCCTGCAGCACTCCTTTATTTTGCTATAGTCTCAAAAAGTAAATTAGAAGTAGGCTGTCGCACACAATCTCTGCTTCAGGAGTCCCCCCAGCCTATGTTTGTAGCATGCCAAATGGAACTTTTTTTTTCTGCCGTCAGCAAATTCAAGAGACTCAATGTACAAGTTTATCACATCCTGGACTGCTTTAACAGACCTGGGTTTATCTGCCCCTGACCCCCTACCAAATAGTGTGATTTACTATTTTCAGTTTTTAAGCTCAGAAATCAGCAGTTAGCTAGGAGGGGGATAATGCTAGCATTTTAATGCAGGTATGTTTCTGAGCTACAGAAGGTTTAACTGAGATGTGATTCATGTTTTTGGAATCTGTCCTAGGAAGCTGTTCCAATCCCCTCCCCCCCAAAAAAACTGGCAATCGTAGAAACTTAGAAGAGGCTTATTGTAAATATAGTAGTCACAGTGTTTGAGTTGAAAATGCTTTTTTAAAAACATTTTTAAAGCGTAACATTCAAAGTTATGTCTGATTATGCTCACTTTCTGAGCTAATGTAATTCATTGGATAAGCCTGGTGTATAGCCTGAAACATTACTTATGACATAAGAAGGTATAGTTAACACAAGAGTAAAAAGACACAGAGGAAGAAATTTGTGATGATATTTATACATGAATCTATCTGAACACATGTGCTGTGGAAAAGAACTCAATCCTCTAGCTGTTGGGCCCTGTGCAGCCAAATATCCAACGTGACATTGGTTGGCTGGTTTTATTTTTTCCTCCAAATGTCTTGGTGTTTCATTTCTGCAGAGTATCATTTCCGGGTTGCGTAATGCAATTCCAGTCCTCCATCCAAGGCAGTTAGTAGAGAGCAGGGCAGTGCAGGGTGAGAATGTGGACTTTGGGGACAGACTCACAGAGCTAAATCTGCACTGCCACTTACAAGCTGTATAAGCTTTAACTCAAGCTTTAACTTATCTGTGCCTCTATTTCCTCATCTGTAAAATGGGAATTGAGTGACATCATATGTGTAAAGGACATAACACAGGATCTGCAGGGTAGTGAGTTTGGCATGTCTGGCGGTGCTGCTGCTGATGACGGTGATGATGAACCGTGAGCATGCATCCTGACTTGGGCACTGCCCTGCTTTTGGCACATTGTTCCCTCTGATAGTCAGGTCACCCAAATGTTCATTTCCTCATGTGTTGTCTCTCCAGGGCCCTGCTTTCTTCCTTTCTCCCTTCAAACACCCCTCCTCCACCCTTTTTATTCCACTCCGGCTTCCTTTATTTCTTCTTTGCTCTCCCCCTTTTCTTGCTGAGGGAAAAACATGCTTATTAAGCCACAGCCCTCATAGTTTTCATTTCTGGTTCTGAGGGAGCATGATTCTGAATACGTCTTTTGTTCCAGCATTTGCCAAAAAATGTTCTAAAGAACATAATCCTGTTGGAAAAATACGCTCTGTGAACTATATCACCTTCTCAGAAATCTCAAGGCCTAATGACAAATTAAAGGTCCTGAGAAGTCCTGCAGTAGAGAAATCTGCTTAAGGTTAACCCCTGAACCATTTTATCATTTAACATTGATGAACATTTTTCAGAGCACACTAGGCAGTATCCGATTCTGGCCACATTTGTTTTCATTTTGGTTTCTCTTATGGACATTCTACTTCATACCTCCCCTGGTGAACACCTGGGAACATCTTGTTCTTCCTCGTTTAGTTAAGGACATATGATCGATCACACGTGCCATATGGAAATATGGAAAATCTGGCCCATAGTGGACAGCTGGGATCAGTACACTTTTTCTGCAAAGGGCCAGAGAGGTGGCTTTGCAGACCATATGGTCTACATTACAACTACTCAACATAGCCATGGACAAAACATCAAAGAATAAGCCTGGTTATGTTTCAGTACAATTTTATTTGTAAAAACCAGTGGTGGATAGGATTTGGCCTGAGTACCAGAGTTAGTTGACACCTAGTCTAATGGCATTTTGTGAAAAAAATGCTTCATTCCAACTCAGGCAAAAGCAAGCTAGTGCTCCCCAAACTGAAGACTCCCTCATCTGGCTTCCCTGTCCTGTATATTTTAGTGGATTTTGAGTAGACTTTTCATGCAATAGCAAAAAGGTAAGAAGGCCAGATTTGTTTTGTTAAAGACCAAATTCCTGACCTTGTCCTTCTTTCTCGTTTCTTCAGGGGAGCCCATGCTCTTGGCCTGTTGGTGGCCCTGTAGCCTGCATGGTTTAAGACAAAGTGCCCTATTAAATGTGTTTTATGCATGTGGGAAGTTCAGGGTGAGAGTCTTCTGGAATTAAGTTAAATCACAGAGCTTGTGTCAGTTGTGTGACACATAATGGTAACAATCAGCGGTGGAAAGTGGTTGGCTGTGGCATCTATTAAGGTGGTTAAGAATGTGAATTTGGCAGACTGCCTGGGTATGAATCTCTGCCACTTGTTGTTTGGGTCACCCTTGGCAGGTCCCTTAACCATCCTGATTTTAAGTTTCCTTATCAGTAAATTGGCAATAATAACCTTCTAGGTTTGTTATACGATAATCAGATTAATTATTATATGTAAAGGTCTTAAAACAATGCCTGGCACATAGAAGCTGCAAAGTAAGTATTATCTATTATTACTGTAGGTTATATGATTTCATCTGAAGAACAATCCCATTTTACAGATTGGGTTTTGTAAGGTGACGAAGATTATGCAGCTAAGAAATGGGGCAGAACCAGGATTCTAAGTCAGCTCTGTCTCATGACAAAGCCCATGTTTCCACTCAGGTACATCCCTGCGAGGTTTAAGTCATTCAACAATATCTTTTAGGAGCCTTCTTTTGTATCTTCCCTTTGATTCCTATTGCCATTCTTTTCCAGGTACTTTTCTGTACCTCCTTACCTAAACGCCTGGCAGATATGATTCATCAATCACAGTGCTTTTTGTCTTCCTATTGAGTCTGGTAATAGCTTTAGATTCCTTCTCTATTTAGCAATCCTGGAAGCACCTACCAACTGAATATAGTTGGCGTGTAAAATAAAACTTAGGGGCTCTGATTTTGGAAATATTTTTCTGGAGTCCTTCCCACTTTTGCCTTCTCTTCCAAGGCAGAGCTAATGTAGCCACTTCCAGGTCTTGAAACATTCTTTCCAGACTTGGGCACAGGCCTAAACTCATTGGCATCTGTTAAAACAGCTCCCCATGCCAGGTCTCAGGGGGCCTGTTTCTGAACTTAACGGATAGTTTTCAGGTCTAGACCAGTTCCCTAAGTTCTCCTTTTCTTCCTAGTCACAGGCCCTAGGATCTCAGCTTTCTATTCTCTCTTCTTTGAAGCTGGCACCATGTGCCTTGTCTAATGAATTCCTCATCCCACACTGGCTTTCAGATGACTCCCCACTGCCATCTTTCTTGTTGTCTTGAAGACAAACCTACAGGCTCTTTAATGCTAAAGGTTTGGCTATTCATTACTATAGGGAAACCACAACATGGAAGTCACTCAGCCTAGGAAAGCTTACAAAGGTACATGGGACATGGCTCTAGGGCTCCTCATTGTGATGATAAGAGAAAGATCAATGAGACCAGACTCTGTTTTTATTTCTGGAATGAGACCATCAACAGTCCCTTCTGGTTTTCTTCCTTAGTGAAGGTTTGCTGATCCTTTTCTTCCTGGGACTGGAGAACAGAACAAGAGCCTCTTTCCCTTCCTTTTTCCTCCCATTTCTCACCCATTCATTCCACACACATTTGACATACCACAGGTGCACTAGGCACAGTCCCTGTCCTCAATCATCTATCTCATGGTCTTGTGGAGGAGATGGGCACACCCATCTCATGAGGACACAGTATTCTGAGAGCAGGGGTAGAGGCAAAAATGGAGATCAGGAGAGCACCCAGGCAGGGCACTCAGGTAAGGCTTCCTGAAGGAGGTAGCACCTATATTGCATTTTTAAGCACAAGTAACAATTTACTTGGGAAAGAGGAGAGAAAAGGGCATTCCAGGTAGAAGACACGTGTGAATCCAGAGGCGAGTCCAGAGAAAAGAACAGATTTGGGTGTGTAGGACATGGAGAGCTGGAAACCAACCTTCAAGCACTTCAGCTTGCGTGGAATGCACGGCACAGAGGACCTATAGAACTTAAAAAGGGGGAGAAATAAGAAATAAAGTGAACATGTCAACATGTTATCACTTGGTGAATCTGGTGTAGGATATATAAGAGTTCATTCTTTCAAATTTTTGGTAGACTTGAAATGTTTTAAGTGATAAGAAGAAAAGGAAAGTCGAACAAAAAATTAAGGTATTCAAACTGCATGTATGTTTCAAGTTAGTTTAATTATCAAACAACAAAAATAGTCACTATGGTAGCTCTACAGAAGAGACTGCAGAAGGGGTGAGAGCAGAAATTCTAGAGGCAGGAAGGCCAGGCAGGTAGTTATTGCAGAGTTGATGAGTGAGAACAGGCAGGGCAAAAAGAAGATGCATTTAAGAACCACTTAGGAGGTGGTTTGTAGGAAGTGGTGATTGATTGAGGGATTTGGAAGAAGAAATTGAAGGGGATGCTCAGAGCTCACCAAAGGGAGAGTTTCTATGGGGGAGGCACTGATTTCAGTTGTGAACAGATCAGGTCTGAGGTATTTGTGCAACATCGAGCAAAGAGGGGCCATGCATTGATCCCTTCTGTTTGTAAACAGTTTTGAAGTTCTGTTTTGCCAGGCATTTGTCTTAGCATATGGCAGTGAACAAGATAGACACAGTTCCCTGCCTTCATGGAGTTTACAATCTGTTATTGGGAAGGCAGATGATAAGCAAGTAATAACACAGACATACGTTGATGGTAGTAATTGCTGAGGAGAAATAGTATGTGGGGATAGGCTTTTTGGTTAAGAGTCTGAGGTTAGTGAAGGAGTGAGGTACATGGATATCTGGGAGGAATGTTCCAGGTAGAGGGAACAGCATTCCAGGTGGATGGAACAGCAAATGTAAAGGCTCTGAGGTGGGAGAATATCTGGCAGGAGGCCTTGTGATCATGTGAGATCTTGTAGGACACCGTAAGGACTTGGGCTTTTACTCTGAGGGTGGAAGCAGTGCAAGTGGTAAAAATTCTGGATATATTTTGAACTAAGAGGATTTGTTGTCAGTCTACAAATGGGGATGAGAAACAGAGGAGGTCAAGGATAACAGCAAGTTTATTTTTTCTGGAACAATTAGAAAAATTGAGATGCCATTAACTGAGTTGGGGAAGATTACAGGAGGCACATGTTTTGGGGGAAATATTAGGAGCTCAGTTTTGGACATGTGGATGCCTTCAAGTGGAGATGCTAAACAGACAGTTGGCTTTTGGAATCTGGAGGTCTGTGCTGGAGACTAATTTGGAAGTTGTCAGCATGCAAATGGTATTTAAAGCCGGGAGACAGGGTGAGGTTCCTAAGGAGAGTTTAGAGAGAAGAAATCAAGAAGGGAGTTCTGAGGTGTTCCAATGTTTGGAAGTTTGGGAGACAGGGGGACCAGCAAGAGATTGAGAATGAGTAATCAAAGAGGTGGTGGACAAGCAGTGGAGTGTGGAGCCCTGCAGTCATGCATAGGACACATGTAAAGGAAGAGAGAGCTGGCAGGTGGTCTGCACCTCCCAGACACCCAGGCCTCAGCCTCACATAGGAATGAGTCCTAGGGTGCATTTCTTCATGCGCAGCAACCATGTTAACCCAGAAGATGCTCTGCCAGGCTCAGCCGCAAACGTTCCAGTTTCTCTTGGCCCCAGCCTCTTATCCTGCCCAGGTTTTAAGACCCCCTGCAGCCACTCCCTGCCCTGACTTCCTCCCTCAGTTTCCTACCTTTTTACTCAGATCCTTCCCCCAAATCCACAATCAGCTCACCGAGGAGCTGCAAACATTTTTTGATCTATGAGAATGCTTTTGACAGCAAGTACCAGAAACACCAATTTACAGCAGCATAAACAGAAAGTGCCACCATCAGAGATGAGATTAAATTGTGAAGAGGGAGAAAAAGATACCGGCATACCAAAATATGGCATGCCAAATATTTACACAATTCCATATTTTAAAAAATTTAGCACAACAGGCTTTCATTTGGAAATACATGCTTCTCAGGGACTCCACTCCTGCCCTGTATCCTAAAAGCAGTTTAAGGTTTCCTACAAGGACCTGCTTCAGAAATTTCCCTCCTTGGCTCACCACTGCTGTGCCTTGCAATTAGATGTGCCATTATCAGTTTCCCAAAGTCTCTTGTTTCATCGTAAAGAGATTTTAGAGTTGGCAACATGCTAGATAGGAGAAAGATGAGCCCCATGCTCAAATGAGTCAGTTACTGAACCTCTCTGAGACACAATTTCCTCATTTGAAACATGGAGATAGTAATATATCCACCTGAAAAGTGTTGTAACCATTAAAGGAGATAGTGTATCCAGACTCACCATAGAGCTGGGTGCAAATTAAGCTCTCAGTAAATGAGAGCTATTATTATTATCTGCCCCCTGCAAACTTGTCTCTGTATGTGCACACCATTTGGGCCTTGGGGTATGTATTTATTAGTAAGGATTCCTGTGTGCAAGAAACTGAACCTCATTTCAAAGCAATTTAAGGGAAAAAAGGGAATCTACTGGCTTAGATAACTGGCACACCCTGGGAAGAACTGGCATTGGGGACAGGGGTTCACATCCTTCGGGTCTTCCCCTCATGGGCTCCTGTGGTACTAGGTGGCCTTCTTTCATGAAGGAGGGCAGAGGGGGCATGTGGCCAAAGACCCTTCTAGGCTGATATCATCTCAAAAAGTTAGCTGAACGCATATCATCTGAAGTCATAAATGCACAAAAAGTACCTGAAACCAACCTCTGAAGAATTCTACATGCATTTCTACTTGACTCTTTCCCAGGTGCAAGAGAGGACAAGAAGGGCCCTGCACACAGTCTATATCCTGGGATAGTCAGAGACGTTGCATCTGAGTCTTTACAGTCAATTAAAGATTTGAATCCAATAAATACCTTTAGAAGCATTTCCCTAGATCACTGCCAACAACTTTTCACAACACTTTGGTTCACAGAGAGACCCAAGGGTCCTATGAATCCCACCTTGATGGCCTCCACAGGCTGTCATGTTGCTGGTTTCTAAAGGTCATTATTCCCTGTTTGCTGACTGCTGCCCCAATCAAACATCAAGTTCAGAAGTTACTTTGAAGGGCCCTAATTAAGAAGGATCAACTTAATTTAAAAATAAACTGAGTTTTCAAGACAAATTGTTAGTTATAGCAAATAAACCTTTTTTTTTAAGGTAAAGGAAATCAATTTCCAGCTCCTGGGTGGATTGGCAAAATGTCACAAAAAAAGTGAATGAACATATAAATGTGACAAAACTTAATTTTAAATTTCCAGACTAAAAGGAATGTTATAATCTAAAATTCATTTCCAGTGGGTAAGCTTCATTTTCATCAAAACTTTCCAGCTGTCCTCTGCTTCTCTGAATGCCCACTGCTTTTTCTAATAAATATAGAATATTAGAATAAGCATATAGGTAAATTGTGAATAGGGACAATCAGGAAGCAGAATTATTACAGGTGTATTTTGAGAACACAGAGTTTGTTATCTTTCTTGGATTTCAGAACACAAATAGAACACTCCAGAATATTGTGCAAAGACAGGATTTGAATTGGGGGAAATGTTTGGTTGAAACTTTTTCACAGTGTATCAGCTTTTCTCTTGCCTCCTTAAGAGAGAACCTTATTCTCTTTGAGAACATTGTTGAATCTTTATTTGATGATATAGCTAGCTCACTTTCTAGCCACTGATAGCTGTCCACATCTGTAATCCTTGTAAATGGCGTAGGAAAGAATGCCTAACTTGTGTTGAGCCCCCTCTTCCTTCTTTTAGACACACTTCATCCTCTTGATTCAATCTCCTTGACAGAGCTCAAGTCTCCCTTTGGACACTGAAGCTGGAATGAAATATTAAAGAAAAAAGTCAATTCAGTAGTAGAAAGGGCAGTTTTCTCAATAAATGGTGCTGGAACAATTGGATACCTATACAGTAAAAAATTAATTTTAACCTATACCTCATGCCATTCACAAAAATGAATTCAAAATGTAAATGTAAGATAAAACTACAAAACTCAGAAGAAAGTATGGAAAAATTTATTATGACCTTGTGTTGGGCCAGAAGTTCACAGATAGTACACCAAAAGCATGGCAATCTATAAGACATATGACATCCATAAAGGAAAAATAATTGATAAATTGACATCATCAAAATTAAAAACTTTTGCTCTGCAAACTTCACTGTTAAGAGAATGAAAGACAAGTCATGTATTGGGAGAAAGTATTTGCAAGTCATATATCCAACATAAGAATTGTATCTGGAATATGTAAAGAATTCTCAAAATTCAAAAATAAGAAAATAATGACCCAACTCAGAAGTAGGCGCAAGATTTAAGCAGACACTTCACTATTGTCTAGGTCAGGGTTCTCCAGAGAAACATAACCAATAGGGTGTACACATATGTAGAAGAGATTCATTATAAGGAATTGGCTTGTGTGATTATGGTGACAGACAGGTCCCAAGATCTGCAGTGTGAGAGGGCAAGCTGGAGACTCAAGAGAGCCAGTAGTATAGTTCTAGTCCAATTCTGAGCAGTGGAGAAGCGATGGTGCAGATCCAGACCAATGGCTGGAGACCCAAGTAGAGCATATGCTTCAATTCAAGTCCAAAGGTAAGAAATAGCTAATGTCCCAGTTCAAAGATTGTCAGGCTGGTGAAATCTCTCTCCCTCAAAGGTCAGCCCTTTTGTTCTATTCAGAACTTCAGCTGTTGGATGAGGCCTGCCTATATTGGAAAGGGCAATTTTTACGTAGCCTACTGATTTACTGTTAATCTCATCCAAAAACCTCCTCACAGAAACACCAAGAATGTTTGACCAAGTACTCATGGCCCAGTCAAGCTGACACATAAAATTAACCTTCACAACTACATACAGATGGCAAATATACACATGAAAAGATGCTCAACATCAATAGTCATTAGGAAAGTGCAAATTAAAAGCACAGTGAAATATACATATTAGAACAGCTAAAATAAAAAATATTGACCATTCCAAGTGCTGACACAAATGCAGAGCAACTGGAATTCTCTTACATTACTGGTAGGAATGCAAAATGATGCAGCCACTCAGGAAAACAGATTAGTATTTTCTTATGAAGTTAAACACACATCTGCCAAATGACCCAGCAAACCACTTCTAAGTATTTACCATAGAGAAATGAAGACTTAAAATCACACAAAAACATGTTAAAAACTGTTTAACCAATACTTTATTCATAAATCATAACTGGAAACAACTCAGATGTCCTTCAAAGGGTGAATGGATAAATAAATGGTGGTATATCCATACAATGGAATATTATTCAGCAATAAGAAAGAACAAACATATACTCAACAGAAAATATGAATATAAAATGCATCCTGCCACACAAAAAAGAGAGTCTCAAAAAATTACATACTGTATGATTCCATTTATATGACATCCTGGAAATAGCAAAACTATAGTGACAGAGACCAAATCAGTTTGTAGGGACCAAGTACTGGCCAGGGTTTGCCTACAAAAGGGCAGCAGAGGGAATTCTCTGAGGGTGTTGGAATTGCTCTCCATCCCATTTCTTGAAATTATTACAGGAATTTATGCATGTATTAAATTCACAGAATTATACAATCAGAAAAGTGGATTCTCCTACATGTAATTATTTAAACATTTAAAAATCAACAAGTCAGATTTGGAAGCTGACATGATAATATGCTTTCACTAAAATACACATGTCACAGAAAGGAAACCTATTTTAAAAAAAGAAAAAAAAAGTAGACTGAATATTTATTTTATAGCCATTTGTGTGTCTCTGGGTGAAGCACTCTAATTACAGAAGTTTACAATACAAAATTTATGAAGATCCACAAAGAGACCACAAAGAAATAACTTTGTCAACATGTATCACTTGTCTTGGCAGAAAAATAGTTCTCATAAGGCCAAATATTTATTCTCTAAATAAGCATCTGCTGTTAAAAGAAGTTGTTTCTCAGATGGTCAAAAGGCACAAGAAAAGATGCTCCACATCGCTAATCATTATGGAAATGCAAATTAAAACCACAATGAGTTATCACCTCACACCAGTTATGATGGCCACTATCCAAAAGACAAGAAACAACAAATGAAGGCGAGGATGTGGAGAAAGGGGAACCCTCCTACACTGTTGGTGGAAATGTAAATTGGTTCAACCACTGTGGAAAGCAATATGGAGGTTCCTCAAAAAACTAAAATAGAAATACCATTTGACCCAGGAATTCCACTTCTAGGAATTTACCCTAAGAATGCAGCAGCCCAGTTTGAAAAAGACAGATGCACCCCTGTTTATCACAGTACTGTTTACAATAGCCAAGACATGGAAGCAACCTAAGTGTCCATCAGTAGATGAATGGATAAAGAAGATGTGGTACATATACACAATGGAATATTATTCAGCCATAGAAAGAAAAGAAATCCTACCATTTGCAACAACATGGATGGAGCTAGAGGATGTTATGCTCAGTGGAATAAGCCAGGTGGAGAAAGACAAGTACCAAATGATTTCACTCATTTTTGGAGTATAACAAAGCAAAACTGAAGGAACAAAACAGCAGCAGACTCACAGACTCCAAGAAAGGACTTGTAGTTACCAAAGGGAAGGAGTTGGGGAAGGTGGGCAGGGAGGAGGGAGGGAGAAGGGGATTAAGGGGTATTATATTTCACAATCACAATATAGGTAGGTCACGTGGAAGGCAATACAGCTCAGAGAAGACAAGTAATGACTTTATAGCATCTTACTACCCTGGTAGACAGTGACTGCAATGGCAGGGGGCGGTGAGGACTTGATAATATGAGTGAATGTTGAAACCACAATGTTGTTCATGTGAAACCTTCATAAGATTGTATATCAATGATACTTTAATATAAAAAAGTTGTTCTTAGAATACATCTAGTTGATAGATCCCTTGGAATTTGAATTTGCCTCATGCAGAGTCAAGGGCTGCATGTAAAAAGTTGGCCCCGTAGAAAATGAGAATGAATGATGATTTGACAGGATTTATCCTTGCTGATCAGAATATAATGCATCTTTGTGTGTGTGTGTGTGTATGTGTGTGTGTGTTTAGAATCTCCTGTACATATCTATTTGTTTATTTGTGTGAATAGATAACACATTCACATGATTCGACATTCTGTAGGTGCCAAGGCTGCTGCTTTTTAGAACACCATTTGGGCCATTTATAGCAGCTGCTCATTTTAATTGCTCAGTGCTGAGGGCCATATTGGTTATTAAATAAGTTCAGTATAAGCCCTGTAAGAATATCAAGTGAAAAGTCTATGTTTTCTATCCTGGCTTCATCTTTATTTTCTGTAGCCTTCAATATAGAGACAGAGGACTTCAACATTGATTTATATGAAATTGCAAAAGGCTGGGCATTTAAATTACTTCCAACAGTGTACAGCTATGGAAAAGAGGCAAAGCTTATCCCCTCCAGTCTGTCTCTGGCATCCCTTAAGCCTTCCTTTGAGGGTTTTCCTTTCCATTTGCTCTCCTCGCCACTGACAGTCACCCTGAGAGTCAGCCTGTCCCTCTCCTGATGTTTGCCTGGGACCCATTTCCCGTCCTGCTGTGCATGTCCCCTGGAGTATCATGCAGTGTGTCAGGGACTGTGAAAAGCCTCAGATCAAACCTGGCACATCTTCCCAGAGCAGCAGTTTTTCTAGATGATAAAACATCCAAACCATCACTTTTCTATGACATTTTAACCCACATGTCAGTTGAGTTAGCCTAGCCTAAGGGTTCTAACCTTTAATCAGGGACACACAGACCCTCAAAGTGTCCATGGGTACATTCCAGTAGATTTCATGTACTTAAATGAGAAAAAACCTGTTATCTGTATTGTTACTAAATTCAATTGAAACTGAAAGTTTCCTTCAATTGTGAATGTGGCCAACTCACTACCTGTGATTTCATCACCAGGAGAAATCAGAAATTTTCATATTACATTTCAGTTGTTAACAGATACCTCACACTTTTTAAAGCTCATCACCACTTCAAGTTACAGTAACTATTATATCTGCTAATAGTTCCTGTAACTTGCTAAAGAAGCAGATATATTGCTATGTCATGAGTTTAGTTTTGTCTCCCAATATTCTGATAGCTTCCTTTCCTTTAAAATTTTGTGATTGGTTTTTTCTATAATACAATCTATTTTGTAAGCTTTTAACAACATTATTCTAAGAAGAGGTCAGTGGGCTTCACCAGACTTCCCGGATGTCACAAAGGAGATTAAGACTTCTGCCATCTGCCATAGATTTGGAGATTCAAATAACATTGATTCATCTTGCCCCCACCCATATCCCCAACCCCAAAATTCCTGCGAATTCCTGATGGCTTACATTCTTATGTCCAGTGCCTCCAAAAGTTTATCTCAGTTGTATCTCTCCCAGTCCTTCACATCAAAAGGGGAACATGGCCCCCTTTCCTTGATTTCTCCCAAATACATTGATACATGCGTTTAGATCCAGGAGGAAAAGCAGTGTGAGATAGGGTGAGGATTAGAGGGTGCAGAGCATGGCAGACAACTGTGGACTGATTAGTGGAGATGCCAGTTTTTGACAAGTTCCTGCAGCCCATCTAACCACAAGGAAAGAAGTTCTAATGGGCAAGTGGCAGTCTCTGCCATGGGATCTTTCTCCTCCCCATCTATAGTTCTTGGGCTGTGGCCAAACCCCAGGGTGCCAGCTCATCATTTACTCAGGGCCATTTAACACGTTCATGCTCTCGTCCCTGCCCATCCCATCTAAGCACAGAAGATTTTGACTGTATAAGAGTCTTCTCCCAAGGGGAACTCTGCTAGCAATGAAGGGAATTACTATTTTTTTCTTCATTCCTGCACAGTTTACATGAACTTGAAGGCAAACCAAGAAGCTTATAAGATATTTTGAGCTCACTATGAATAACTTAGAGTGTTCGCTCTCCCTTACCATCAGACTTTCTATGGGAATTTTTGAAAACCATTGCTTTAGGACTTACGATGAAGACAAAGACTGGAGGGGTTACATGCATTTAAAGTAAACTCCAAACTCCTTTACAGACACCACAGTTTGGTCCAACCTCTTCCAGACAGTCTCTCCCTTAGCCCACTACATTCCAACCACACTGAACTTCTTGCTGTACTTAGAATACTCAGTGCTTTTCAGCCACAGGGCCTTTGCACTTGCTGTTGTGTTTGCCTGAGATGATCTTCTGCATTCTTTCCACTGTTCCTGCTCTTTCTCCTCATCAAATGCCATCTCCCTAGTGAGGCTTTTCCTGGTACACTCCCCACCTCTGTTGATCTTTATCTCAGTACCTCTGCTATTTCCTTCATATCACTTTCCATATTCTAGTTATTTTATTCATTACATTTTAGTATCTGTTTCTTCCCCTGGATTGAAAGCTCCATGAAAATAGGGACTGGGACCTATTTGTTCATTGGTACATCCCCAGTACATTGCACAGTGCTGGGCTTTTAGTAGGATCACAAAAAATACTTAATGAATGAATGGTTGAACTGAGTGGAAGGTATGCCCACAAGGGATTCCTGAAGATGTGGAAGCTTCCTTATCAAAGGAGTGGTAGTGAAAAAAATAGGCAGGGGGTTGACCTTTTAGATTAAGGAGATTTTCTTGTGTGGCATTTTTTTCCAGTTAATGTCATCTCATCTGCTAACCCAGAGGACTGACAAGGCTCTTTTTGGAAAAGGTTAAAAGTAATACCTGAAGACAAAAGATGACCTCTTGGGGGCCCTTTGTACAGTTTATACAGCCAGAGAAATTAATTTGAAGAGGTGAGCTATACAGTCAAGAAATATGTAGTTTCCGAAATTCTGGATTCAGAATGATAAAGGATGATTACACAATTTGCCACATGTCAGACAAAGACATAGTCCTTAATAATTGTGTGATGACTTTTGGGTTGATTCTCTTTTAAACAAAATTTATTCTTTAATCCACAGGTCACGGTTTTTATCCTCGTGAACACACATGGCTTTGTTACGAAAAAGTAAGATTACATCTTTTGAACACTATTAAAAATAGATATTTTGGAGGACTGTTTTCATGCTGTGTCTTAGTTTTTTGTTTTGAAATCTTTGATTTTCATGGGTAGTTTTCTCACAGGAAGTTCTTGGTGTCATCATTTCAAGTGATTCCAATGGAGAGCAGGAGAGAATTTGCTCAGAGGTAGATTTATCCTGAGATGGGTCAGACATTTCTATAATGTTTCCAAAAATAATTAATTTTTCTCATTTAAAATAAATATTCATGTTTCTAGTTTAGCATTTATAGTTTTTACATTATTAGTATGATTTGTAATTATTATTGTAATTTTGTAATTATTAAATTACAAAATTTTTAATTACATAATCTTCAGACCTTATCCAAACCTGAATTCCCCCTGATTTTAGGTCCAGTAGTTTGTGACTCTAAGGGGAAAACATAATAACCTAATTGTGTTACTGTTACCCTCAAAGTAGAGTTACCATGTGTTGCAGATGAAAAGACAAGATATCCAGTTAGATTTGAATTTCAGGTAAACTATGAATTTTAAGTACATCCCACATATTCCATGGGACATGCCTGTACTGAAAAAGGGTCAGATGGTGGTAGACATTGAGCTGTTTGCCTGAACTGACTACGGCAGGTGAACATTAACCAGATGTATCAGTAAGCTACAGAACTTTGCCCCCTGTCTTCTGCTTCTCTATAGTTTTGTTTAAATGGAGTCTAGTATCTGGTTGTCTTTGGCTGAATCTGATTATCTAGTAAAGCAGAGAGGAGCTAGATGTCAGCAAGGTAGAATCACTGAGCTTCAGAATATAGTTCTGGATGGCATCCATGGAGACTGCCCAACACCTTCCTTTAACAAATGCAGAGACAAAGGCCTAGGGGCCAGAAAACAGATTGGTGTGAGGCCAGTAAGTATAAATAACTTGATATACAAAATAATAAATACATTAAAAATACAAAACAATTGTAAAGTCTTTATTGGGTGCATATTGCCTTTGTTAACTCTTAACACACCCCTGTGAGGTAATTATTATTATAATCCCCATTTAGCAGATGAGCAAACTGAGACTCAGAGAGGTTAAGTAACCTATCCAAGGCCACATGACAAGGGGGTGGTGGTGGTAGATCTGAGTCTGACTTCAAATCCCAGCCCTTTACCCCTCTACCAACATTTTCCAAACTACAGGCATTAGTGCAACATAACATGGCAATGGACCACTTCAATTTGTCATCACTGGTGTTCCTTCTGTCGTCTGCATGCCTGACTATGATCCTCAAATTGATTCATTAAAAAAAATGTAAATATACTTTACAATCAAAAGTGTATATCCTTCCCATAAGTAGAATAACAGTTCATCATAAATAGATTGTACAACTATGTATGCTTAGTACAATGTTATTCAATTCTGGGTAGTTTTTTGTTGCCTGCCTGTGTATGAAATTAGGGCTGATTTCTCACCCTGTGATTTAATGTTATGAACATGAACCTCTGAAATCATCTCATATACAACCAGTGACATGTGCTCCATACTTAGGAAAGCACTGTCCTACACCACTCCACTTCTCAGTAGTCTGGAACTGCAAGTGTCACTGTCTGGAACAGATGGTTCTGAGGCTTAGAACTGGAAGAGATACTGGGGTTTTCTAATTTTTAACTCGGGGCAAAAATTTTCTGTACACCATCCTTGGCCAGAGGTTGAATTAACTGGGAAGCAGCTTACATTGTATTACATTGTATTACAATGGCTAAGAACATGTACACATAAGAAGTATTGGCTCATCATAAGCATTATATAAATGTTGGCTATTATTTGAAGCAAAGTATTCATGCACAGAAAGTGGCTCCAAAGGCAGCATCGGGTAGTCATTAAACTTGTAGCCTCTGTCATGACTACCTGAGTTTAGCTCTGCGTCTTCCTGAAACTACATCTGAGTATCTTTGAGCATCAGCAATATCCCAGGTTAGCTCTTTTTAAAAAAAAAAAAATAGAAATATAACTGACTGGCAGCAAATATCCTTTTAGTTTCAGGTGTTCATCATAGTGATTTGATATTTTTTATCCCAGATGAACTCGACTCCATATGCTATCTGCTTAAAGAAAGGTGCCTGACCACCACTCTGATGTATGTCAGGGAAGCCTGACATGGCTATTCTAAATTTTCCTACATTTTCATCTTGATAGTCTAAACTTGAACATGTTTCTATTTTTATTTCAGTTAATCAAGTGTTGCTGTTCCTTCTGATTTTGACCCTCTGTGGGATTCTGTATAAGAAAGTTCATAAGGGGACCATGCTCAGGAATGAAACAGGTAGGCTAATGGAATCAGCCAGTCACAGAAAGACAAATACTGAGGGATTCCACTAATATGTGGTACTTAGAAGTCAAAAATCATAAAGATATAAAGTATAATGGTGGTTGCCAGGATTTGGGTATGGGGAGAAAGGGGAGTTATTGCTAAATGGGTTTAGAGTTTTAGTTTTACAAGATTAAAAAGAGTTATGAGGATGATATGGTCTTGATGGCTGTACAACAATGCAAATGTATTTAATACTACTGATCTGTGCACTTTTAACATGGTTAAGATGGTAAATTTTATAAGTATATTTTACCACAATAAAAAAAATTTTTTTTTAAAGAATGAAGCAGATAAGCAGGCATGTAATCTGTCTAGGAATGTGGTTTGAATGTGTCCCTTTGATTCCTTTCAACAGCTGGGTTCAGAGACAAGCAACAATTTGCCCTCTTCCCAAGGACCCACTTATAGAATGTCCACCAAAGGCCAGCTCCTCGGCCGTGTTCTAGAATGAACAGTGCTACTCAAACTTTAGCACATATAAGATTCACGTGGAGGGCTTGTGAACCAAGCCCCGGGCCCCACCCTGAGAGGTTCTGAATTAGTAGGCCTAAGAATTTGCGTTTCCAGTAAACCCCTGTCTATGCTGACACTGTTGGTTCTTGGACCACACTTTGAGTAGCCAGCTCTACATCCATCCCTTTGGAGTCTCTCGGTAATTTTGCTTAAGGAAGTTACTCTTCTCTCTCCTCCCTGCTGGTTCATTTCCGGCAGTGCGCCAATCTTCAGAACTCTCAGCTTGAAAAGAGATCTGGCATTGACCCTATGTTCTCCTCCAGCTGCACTGAGGAGCCCAATTTCCCTCCTCAGGGGTGAATTGCTTGGGATGGCACCGTCGCAACTTCCACACACACAGAGTCAACCCACACGAGAATTAAGCAGCACTGGTAGTGTGTTTATTATATTTTTAATTAATTTACTGTTGATATTAGTCAAGCAAATATACTCATTTATGAAGAATACAGAAGAGAAAAATGTTCCCTGTGGCCGTATCAGCAAAAGACAAGCACAGTTAATATTTTGGTGTATTATATATATACATGCCACACTTTTTTTTTTAAACCAGAGGCTTAGGCACTGGACACACAACAAGGAGCAAAACAATGTCCCTGCTCTCACAGAGCCTTTTATTAAATACAAGGAAAACTCATAAAACAATTAAAAACATGTATAATCTGGTCTAAATGAACATCAAGAACATCTGGAAAGAGAAATGATCTCCACACAGATGTGTATGCACATGGAATTGCATACATTATTCATAGTAGCTCCAAACTGGAAACAATCCACATGTGAATCAATTAGTGAACAGATAAATAAAATACAGTATATCCACACAACGGAGTGTTTTCAACAATAAAAAGGAAGAAGCTACTGATATATGCTACAAATGCTAGCATACTTATGAATATGGATAAAGCTCACAAACATTATGCAAAATGAAAGAAGCCAGACCCGAAAGGTCACACATCGTATGATTCCATGTTCATGAAATTTCTAGGGAAGGCAAATCTGTGGAAATGGAAAACAGATCAGTGATTGCCTGGAGCTGGGAATGGGAGTGGATTGACTTCAACCCAGCTTAAGGGAACTTTTCAGGGTGATGGAAAAATCCGAAAATGTGATTGTGGTCATGGTTGTGCAACTGTACATTTCTAAAAATCGTTGAACCATATACTTACAATAGGGAATTTTAAGACATCTGTATCAGTCTGCCTGGGTGGCCATAACAAAATACCACAGACTGGGGGGCTTAACCAGCAGACATTTACCGTCTCACAGTTGTGGAGGTTGGAAGTCAAAGGTCATGGTGCTGGCAGGGCTGGCTTCTCCTGAGGCCGAGGTCTCTCTCCTGGGCTTGCAGAGGCCGCCGTCTCCCTGTGTCCTCAGGTGATCTTTCCTCTGTGCTCACTTCCCTGGTGTCTCTGCCTCTTCTTATAAGGACACTGGTCATATTAGATTAAGGCCTCACCTAATGGCCTCATTTTAACTTAATGGCTTCCTCCAAGGACCTATCTACAAATAGTCACACTCTGCACTATGAGGGGGTTAGGGTTTCAATATACGAATTTTCGGTGTACTCTTAGCCAGTCCCTAAGAGTACCTAAATAAAGCCTTCATAGAACTTTTAAGAGAGACAGAGGAAGAAAATCATACAAGGTTAAATATTGTCTGAACTTCGAGCTCTTTACTCCTCACGCTTCACTCCCTGCCCCAAAACCAACATATTTGGTCAGCTGATCCCACTAAAACCCCTTTCTCCATGGAAAGAAATGAGTAGCTTTTGTAACAGCTGTTAAGACAACTGTAAGGAAATGTACATCCTGACTGATTCATCCACCAGATGCAAAGTTCTTGGACCACATGTATGGATTCCATATCACGTTTTTATCCCATTCAGTGTTCAAATAGAAAAATATGGAATACCATCAAAGAGAATGTAGTGCTGACATGGAAAGATGGCCACGAAAAGTGAAGTGGAAAGAGCAAGTTGCAAAAACTATGAAGAATATGATTCCATTTTAGTTTTTAAATAACAGATCTCAGGTATATATCGTTTTGCACATACACAGGGGGCACACAGCACACTGGTAATGGAGGTCCACCATTGGAATGGGGTGGAGAGGTCTGCAGAAAATCACAATTTACCAGATACTTGTGTTTGGGCTGGAATTTTTTCAAGAAGTTTATATGATTTTTTTTAACAGACCTCATTTTTTAGAGAAGTTTTAGGTTCACAGAAAAATTGAGCAGCAGATAAGAGATTTTCCATATAACTCCTGTCCTTACACACACACATACAGCCTCTCCCACTATTAGCATCCCCCACCAGACTGGTACGTTTGGTACAATTGATAAACTTGCCTTGATGCCTCATTATCCCCCCGTGTCCATACTTTACACTGGGTTCACTCTTGGTGTTGTACATTCTATGGGTTTGGACAAACGTATAATGACATTTACCTACCATTCTAGAGTACACAAGTTTCACTGCCCTGAACATCCTCTGCGTTCTTCCTAGTCCATTGTTAATTTTTGTATTTTCAAAAACAGTAATTCAAAGCATCAATGTTCTGAGGTGCCGTCCAGAGGCCTGTGCTGAAGAAAAACATGGTGCCATCCCATGTGATCTCCTGATGATGACGTGGCATGTAATCTGACCATTTCCTTGTGACTAGCATGCTGGTGATTCACTCCTGGCTCATTTGGAGTGAGGCTAATCTGTATGTTTGCCTAAAATGATCCTAATCTGAAATGGGATTCAGAGATTTGGCATTGGGAGAGTAGACCCTTCACTTCTAGGAATGGGCCTGGTTTGATGAGAGCTGCTTGTGGGAATGAGTTAAGACAATAAAATATATTTCCAGACCATTCTGCCATCATCTCAATGTTTTCTAGAGACTTTATGGGCACCAAATACTTTCCCATAGCCAAACCTTTTAATGGGTTGACTCGGGTACTAGCTGGCACAATGGATCCAAATAGTACAGTGGATGATTCCGAAGGAAGCTGCAAGGATGGAGTGTTGGTGAAAAACTTACCATTGATAAACGGTCACACCGTGTCTCCAAGGCGCCTTCATCTTTCATTCTGTCCACGGAAGACTTTTTGGCAAAAAAAACAGTATTTTTGGCTTAGATCAGCTCCCAGCTTCTCTGAGTGGCAGATGCTCTTCAGAAGTGTGGCAGTGTGATGCGTAACAGAGCTTCACACTCAGTGTTTGACCCTGTCTTGGGGTGCTCCTCTTTCATAGGGACACCTTCCTCCTCCCTCGTTCTGCCTGCTGCCTGACAAAGGCCACTACCTGAGCCTGACAGCCTGTCCTGGTCCCAGCTTTTCAACCTTCTCTCTCTCTTTGCCCCTGGGAGTGGCCCATGAACCATTCCTCCAGAGCCCTGCTTTCTGAGGCCAGTGCATTAGTTCAGTGAAGTCCAGCAAACTTTCATTGAGAGCTTCCTAGGGGCCAGACTCAGCGAGGATCATATAACGAGCTTACAGTCTAGTGAAGGAGACAGGCACATGAATGGGTTTTTCCTGTGCAGTATGGTAAGTGCTCAAACAGAGACATCTAATAAATTCATCCATTCACCTGTCCAAAATGTATTAAGAATCTGCCATGTTCCAGGCACTGGCCTAGCTGCAATGAACAGAGATGAACAAGATACTTCCCCAGCCCTCAACAGAGTTCCTAGTATAATAGGAAAGAAGGGAAAGGCGGGCAACCAAATAAATTGCAGTGCAGCTGGTAGATCCGCCACAAGCGAGGACAGAGTGAGCTTAGACAAGCGGGTGAGCTAATTTGTATGAGGGGCTGTTAAAAGCTTCCTAGAGGAGCTGATGTCTGTACTGCATTTGCAATGAATAGGTGAGAGTTAGCTATGAAGAGAAGGATGGGAAGAGCATTCCAGGCATTGGAACAGCATGGCCACGGAGATAGGGGCAACATGTACAGAATTCAGGGAACAACAGATAGTGTGGTATTGCTGAAGTAGGAGATGAGGCTGGGCAAGTGAGCAGGGACTGGATCCTGGGACACTGTGTGTGACAGCTGAAGGAATGGGGCTTTATCCTCTAGGAACTGCTGGAGAACCTTCAGGTGTGAAGCAACATAGTCAAATTTGCATTTTAGGCAGATGACTTCACTGCCCGCAGGTAACGTACACATGATTGGGGGACCTCCCTAAGAGAACAATTTAGTCCAAAAGGTATAGTCCATGAAGAAATATTTTCTTTTCTGTTTAAAATAACCCATGGTTACTTAGAGAATTTGGGAAGTACAAGAAATGCAAACAAGGACATTAAAAGCATTCATATTTCCATAAATAAATGTAGATCCACTTGCAAATATATATGATTCAAATTGGGATCAAATACTAAATGAGATTCCTGTGATGATTTTGTGCTCCAAACACTGGAGGGAGTTTTCTATTCTTTTCCCCCTTAACATTATATTATGAGTATTCCCTCATGTCAGTAAGTAAATTGTGAAAAGAAAATTATTCTAGTGGTAGAAATCTCATATGTAGTGGCAAGTCAATGGAAGAGATATAGGAGGAGAAGGGGGAGGCCCTTCAATGTTTCTTAAATTACACAAAGCACGGTGGTTAAATTAATAAATGTCTGTTGGATTAAATATTAGCTAGAAGCTACTGTGGGTCTGATGACTGAGATTTTGCAAAAAGCTTTCTGTAAAGAGAGAGAGAGAGCTCTAAGTAAAAATCAGATACACATCTTAGAGTGGATACTCTTCATACCGATACTTGTTATTCTGCATACCTGAAAGTTGTATTATGGCACCAACATATGATTCTATGACATCAGTATTTTATACTGTAGCCAAGGCTCAAAGAATAATCAGTTATTCATCTTGTACATTAGTCTTGCTCTTTCATTTATCTCCTTTCTTGTGCTGTCAAATTTTGAGACACCTGACTAGAGGGTGACAAGAGAAGGAAGATGACAGGTGGTATACTTTACAGCAGCATGGGCAAGGTAAATATCCCAATTCAGGGAGGAGCTGAGGAGTTGTTGAATCAAAGGAGGCTTTTTAGTTCCTCATTTTTCAACTGTGTGTGTGTGTGTTAGGCTATCAGACTGGCTTCTGTAAGAGAGCTCCCAAATAATAGTGACTTAGGCAAAATGGAAGTTTATTTTCTCTCTCAAGGGAAGGTCTGATGTGTCAGTTCCACAATCATCCAGATCAAGATTCCTTCTATTTTATGGCTTTGGTGTCCTCAGCAGGTAGTTTCCATCTCATGGTCCAACATGGCTGCTGTAACTCCTGTTATCAGATCAACATTCCAGCCAATGTTGAAGCAAAAGGGTTAAGAAAAAGGGTAAAGTAAGCAAATTCCTTTTAAAGGTAGATCCAGTAATTGCACGCATACTTGCATTAATATCCCGTTGGTCAGAACTAGATCATGTAAAGCTGCAAGGGAGTCTGGGAAATCATAGTCTTAGTGGTTGCCTGAGTGCCAGTTAAAATTTCAATGTCTTATTTCAAAGAAAAGAAGGAGAGACTGGATTTCGGACAACAATCACTGATCCCTTCCACACTGTGCTCTCTTACTTGAGGAGTGTGAACAAGTTAAACGGGCTCTACTGTGAAACTCCTTCATGCTCCAAGATGCTGATTTTGATGCTTCCAGATGATGACTCTGAGACTCCTGAGGAAATGGAGGATGAGATTCCTGTGGTGATCTGTGCAGCGGCAGGGAGAATGGGTGCTGCCATGGCGGCCATCAACAGCGTCTACAGCAACACCGACGCCAACATTTTGTTCTATGTAGTCGGACTCCGCAACACTCTGTCTCGAATACGGTAATTTCTGTTCTCTAGACTTTGGAGTTCTAGGCTCTCTTTTAATTTTTCTTAAGTGAATTCCCTTCTTTTTTTGGCTTGAAAAATGCCATTCAAATTAATGAGGGAATGATCTGAGGTTTACTTGGCAACCTGACAAACAGGGTGCCTAGCTAAGGAGATTTCAGCAAAGCCTCATAAACCTGGTAGAGAAGTGGATCACCCTGCAGAAGTGAACTGTCTCATGAATGGAAGAAACCCCGTCCAACTCCAATCGATTAGGCAGTTTATACGAAAGTGTTTCTAAAATGGTTTATCTTCCTTGCTTTCTTAACTTCAGAAACTTAATCATTTCAACAGGCTTAGAATCATCACTAATTGTAATTTTTGAACTGCAAACCAATCTCTTTCCTGTCACACACCACACTGAAAAATAAACTGGAGTTGGATTTATAAGTAAACAGAAAATCAAATTTTAAATGTATTATAAAAATGTATTATAAAAAATTATAATTGTATAATTTTTAAATGGAGAGTGACTCCTTGAGCCCAAAATCTTAAGGGAAAAAACCAAAGGATGTGACTATATAATACTTAAAACTTTTAAGTGAATAGAAAACACTATATGTGAAATGAATCACATAATATGTTAGGCAAAATGTGTTCAACATGTTTTATAGACAAAGGATTACTATCTAAAATATATAAAGAATTCTTACAAAAAAATTTTAAATATATAAGCACCTAGTAGAAAAATGAGCATAGAATACAAATAGACAATTCACAGAATAAAAACTACATATGGTCAGAGAACATGGAAGGATGTTCGTTGTTACTATTGGGAAATGCAAATTAAAACCAGTGGTATAAGTTTTCACCCATCAGGATGGTAAAAATTTAAAAAGACAACACTGTCCAGTGTGGGAAAATGGACATGTTTATTTCCTTGTTTACACAATGTACACTTTGTAAATTGGTAAAGCATTTTAAGAGGGCAATATGGCAATTCTGTTAAAATGTTATATGTATATATAGTTTGATTCACCATATCATTTCCACTGCTAGGAATCTGTGCTAGAGAAATTCTAGTGCATATTACCAAAACATATGTACAAAAATATTAATTTCAGCATTATGTGAAAAAAATTGCTACATTCTTAAATGTCCATCAGTGGGAGAATATTTAAATCAACTATGGCATATGATGTGGCTATTAAAAAAAGGAACAAGGCAATCTGTGTACACTGATGCAGGAGACCCCCACGGTAAATCGTTACATGGAAAATGAAAGTTGCGACACCTCATACCCATTTTGTGAATGTCTTAATTTGTTCAGGCTACTATTAAGAGAATGCCACAGACTGGGTGGCTATAAACAATGGAAATTTATCTCTCACAGTTCTGAAGGCTGGGAAGCCCAAGATCTAGGCACCAGCACACTCCATGTGTACGGGAAGGGCTCGCTTCCTGGTTCATAGAGGGCCACCTATTTACTGTGTCCTCATGGGATAGAAAGGGTAACTGAGTTTTCTGGAGTCGCTTTTATAAGGGCACTAATCCCAGTCGTGAGGGCTCCACCTGCATGACCTAATCACCCCCTAATGGCCCCACCTCCAGATACCATCACATTGGGGATTAGGTTTCAACATATGAATCTGAGGCGACACAAACATTCAGCTCAACAATGAAAATCAAAAACACCATACTGTAAATGTATACATGTACATATATGTTTCTGTAAAGAAAAATATCCAGAGAGATCTCTGTGACTACATCTAGGAAGGATGCAGGAATTGGGGAAGCAGTGATGAAGGGAACTTCATGGTATTTCAAGTGTTATTTCCATCATTCAAAAAGAGAATGCAATTCTGTACAACCTTTATCATTAGATACTTTGGTTGTACCACCATAAGAAGGTGCTGCTGAGACAGGAAGACGTTTGGATCTGGAAGTGCCCTCTGTGAATGCTCCTTGGCTCCTTTGGGTTTGGAGGGCTTATGTATGCTTTCTAGGTTCTCTGTCTCACTTCTCACTCTTCTTGTCATTTATTGTTGTAGATTGTCCACTGAGCCTACTGTTAACAGCACTTTAATTTTCCGTGGGTGTGAAAACCAGATAACCAAACCCAAAAGGATAGAAAGCCTGTGTCATGCGTTCTGAGTAAGGGTTTATATGTGAACGAAAGGTATGAGCCTCAGGCCTTTATGACGTCTGAATAGGGGCTTTTCCCTAGTTCTTGGGTATCGAGTCCACCACCCATTTTGACATATTTTCTTAACTCTTTTCATTGAAGTGTAACACAAAAACTGAAAATTGTGTAAATCTCACGTACAGCTTAGTAGATCACAAAGTAAATATGCCCGTGGAACAACCCCCACCCCAGCACTTGGTGTGGCCAGTCCCTTTAACTTGGCCATTCTGATGGGTGTCCAGGGGTGTCTCATTGTGGCGTTAAGTTGAGGTTCCTTTATTTCTACTGAGGTTGAGCACTTTCCCTACACGTTTCTTGGCCATTTGATGTGCCTGTTGAGTCTCTTGCCAATGTTTCAGCTAGGCTGTCCATCTTTTCCTTAGTGGCTTGACTGTGTCCCCCTCCCCACAACCATTGAGATATAATTGACATATGACATTGTGTAAATGACAGATTTTTATAGTTCCAGTGTTGCAGATTTAAAGTTTTCAGAAGATCTAATTCTTTTGTCGATTTTTGATCTCTAACAAATGTTCCCTTACCATGTTGTGACTTTAGTCCTCGAAACTTTTATGTTGAAGTTATTTCTACCAAGACTCTTGTTGTGAATTGGATGAAAGATAGCAGCTCTGTAAGACTGAGAACATGTAAGGGGAGAGGATGGAGAGAGGGAGGAGGAGAAGGGGAGGATGAGAGACAGTGACAAAAAGACAAAGCTAAATTCAAATGGAGTCAAAACAGCAGGGTAAAAATGGTTTCAATCAAAGAAGGTTCAGAAAGTCCTGCTTCATAACAGAGCTGTTAGCACATGATAACAACAGTACCAGCAACTACAGATGCTGCTTTAAAGGAAGAAACACTTCTTGTCCTTCCAGTTTCCTGTGGAGATTATGCAGATCTGAGGAGATATTTGGTTATTGCTATTTTGCTTCATTTCCTTTACAGAAAGAGTTAAGTGCATAAATAAAAAAAATAAAAATAAATAAAAAAGGAAGACTTGAAGCCAGACCAGATGGGGGGAAAAAAAAAATCAGGAGTTACAGACTAAATGCTACAGAGGTTACACACATTTTACTTGTAAGTTTTGTAAGAGGGTAACATATTGACTCTGAGGCCATAGGCGAATTGAAGGTGTACTAGAGCTTTTTTGTTTATTGTTATCTCTTTAGAAAATGGATTGAACATTCCAAACTGAGAGAAATAAACTTTAAAATTGTGGAATTCAACCCTATGGTCCTGACTGGGAAGATCAGACCAGACTCATCGAGACCGGAGTTGCTCCAGCCTGTGAGTAGGAAACGCCCCTGGGACCGGGACAGCCTTTGGCAAGACCCTTGGTCAGTAAGGACCACTAACATAGGGATGTTAGCATGGGGAGCATCAAGGATGTGGACGGAATATTTTTGAAGCCTCACAGTGTTAGATCTCCACCTAACTCTGCTT
This sequence comes from Manis javanica, assembly GCF_040802235.1. Classification (NCBI taxonomy): domain Eukaryota; kingdom Metazoa; phylum Chordata; class Mammalia; order Pholidota; family Manidae; genus Manis; species Manis javanica. Next base: position 102,679,785 of record NC_133165.1, on the reverse strand, counting down.
ATTTATAATTTGTAAGCGACCTCCCTAGTATTGGGAATCTTAGTATTTCGCTGCAAGAGTTTTTACAAAAGGGGACCCTTTCCTGCATAAAGAGGCGTGTTGATGGCAGGTTTGCAGAAAATACAGCCACCTTCCACATACAATTGTTACTTAAATCCATCCTTGAAAATTTACTAAATTCTAAGCTCTCTGATCTAATGACATGATCTTTTCCCAGTTCTAGGTATTTATTGTATGAGCGTGAGCTGAGCTGGGACTCTGGATTAAACAGTGTTGTGGCTAATAAAACTTTACAACTCCTACCCTCAGCTCACACCTCTCTGACTTTTTTCTGGCTCAGAGAGCTTGTTGGAATGATGCTTCTGTGCCCATGCGTGTGTGTGCGTGCATGCGTGCGTGTGTGTGTGTGTGTGTGTGTGTGTGTGTAGGCTGATTTAGCTGACAGTAGTTAAACTACTGAGCATAGAGGAAGGCTGCAAATGTGTGGCCTGAAAGATTGATGAGGAAGCCTCTGTGACTCCCACCGCAGCAGGTTGCAGAGGGGAGTGTCAGTCTGGGTAGTGGGAGGTTTGGCAGAAGCAGCGCTCATCTGCCAGCTCAGCTGCCAAGGCTGGTTTCAGCCCCAGGGCTCAGGTACATCAGGCACCTGGAGCTCTGGTGAGGCATCTTAGCAAGCCTGGTTTATTCTGTCCCAAATCGGAAGCTGAGCTGAGGCCACAGTGAAAGCTAACCCTGAAGCACCCCTGGAAGATACTGAGCCACATGCCTCCTCCCCACCATCACTTCTTTTGTTGTTTTAACAGCTGAACTTTGTTCGATTTTATCTCCCTCTGCTTATCCACCAACACGAGAAAGTCATCTATTTGGATGATGACGTAATTGTACAAGGTAAATCCGCCGACTGCAAGAACAATTCGGAAAAGGAGCAACCGATAAGTAGAAAGACTGTCTCTCTTCATTTTCCAAGTAGCTAGATGCCCACTGATTTTGACTGTTTACTAAATTGGGAGTATAGTATTGTTATAAATTTGGTTTTATTTAGGAAACAGGAGTTGATACTTCCCTGGACATCCCAGTTGACTTTCTGAGAGCCACTCACTGATTGCCAAAGCCTGTCATAAATAGCTGGGTAGGCTTTTCTTTCTCTGCACCCCTAAATTTTTTTTTTTAAGAGAAAGTCTCACTGATGACATCCTAGGAAGTGAGCTAAGTGTCGGTGTTTAAATGTTGCCTTCTCTCTCTCCCCCACATGCAAATAAGATAAGCATTGGTGTGGCACCTTCAAAGCAACAGAAATAAAGACAATTGACGAATGCCCGTCTAAGCCTACTGCTGTGGCTTTCTAAACTAAGATGAACTATTCTTACTAAGTAAATTGCCAGATCACTTGAAATCAGGGATCATACACTTTTCCTTCAAAGCAAAATCAGGGATCGTTTAAGCTCTAAGGCTCTATCTAGCTCTAAAACAAATGCTATAATATTTTAACTCCTGGTGTTTCTAAATTCAGGTGATATCCAAGAACTGTATGACACCACGTTGGCCCTGGGCCATGCTGCAGCTTTTTCAGATGACTGCGACTTGCCCTCAGCTCAGGACATAGACAGACTCGTGGGGCTACAGGTGGGTGCACTATCTTGGGATCCTGCCCCTTCCCTGGTGTTCTAGTCTCTTCTTCTCCCCACAGCTCCAATAAGTGTGATCTCCGCCTTTGAGAACCCTGCTGGTCTGGACTGCTGGGAGGCGGAGCAGCAAGTGGCAGGGCTTTCAATTCACACCCAACTCCACTTCCCTACTGATGCTGGCACAAGTCATTTCACCTCGCGAGTCTCACTTTCTTTATCTACAACATAGTTATGATACCTATTGGGGGGTGTTTTTATGAGCTGTGATGAAATAACAAATGTCAAAGTGTCCACGGCCTATGTGGGTGAGAAAACATGTCCCACCTCATACTACAAACAAATGTAGTAAATGCTCCAGAAATGATAGTTGTTATCTAGGCCACTTGGAACCATACTCTCTATCAGAGATGGTGTTTTGTGTAAAAGAAACTCACTGAATCTTTGGTTTTATTTTCAGAGTTTTGACTGTTGCTTCTCTTCCCCCTGCCCCCCTTTCAGTAGAGGAAAATATTGATTTTGTTCAAAGGTAAAGAGCTCCTTACCCTGGTGGAAATAAAATAAGGAAAGTTGAACCTGTATGTAACACTGAAACCAAAAGAATGGCTTCAAAATATAAGATGCTATTAAGAATTGAATGCTGTTCTTAAAAAAAGTTCCAATAAATAATTTTGTATGTGTGACATTTAAGATGTGACACACTTTGAGGCATAGGCTCTAGGACCAGACTGGAATTTGTCAAAATCTTGGCTCCATCACTTAGTAGTAGCTCTGTGACCTCAGGCAAGTTACTAACCAATTCCCCCCTACCTCTACCCCCACTTATCAGAGGTCGTAACAGTCCTTTCCTTTTAGAGTTATTGTGAGAATTCATATTATACATGTCAAGTTATTGCACTCAGTTAATGAGGTAATAATGTGTGTAAAGTTCTTAGAACAGTTCCTGGCACATGGAAATTGCTCAAGTATTTCCATTACTCCATGTCAGATTTGAGCATCACTCTGAGGCAGATTATGATGGCCTATGTGGGTGAGAAAACATGTCCCACCTCATACTACATTCATTCAACAACTACCTATGAGTACTTACTAGGTGCCTGACACTGTTCTAGGTACCAGTACTACAGTAAACAAAACTTAAATACCTGCCACCATTCTAGTGGGAAGAGTCATCAATAAACAAGTAAAATATTTAAGAGGATCAGGGAAGATGTTGGGTTTTATTTTCAACTGGGTGATCAGGGAAGGCTCCACTGAAAAGGTGTCACTGAGCCAACACCTGAAAGAATTGGGGGAACCACCTTTGCAACTATGTAGGGATAGACAAAACATTTGAAGAGGTAATGGCATGTGCAAAGGTCCTGAGGCAGGGGTGTGTCTGGTGCACTAAACAAGGAGGTCAGTATGGCAGAGAGCTTAAGGTTGAGAATAATAGGAGTTGGCCAGGTAATGGCATGGGAACATATGGTGTAGGGTGTGGCAGGCCATTTCAGGAACTCTGGCTTTTACTGTGAGATGGGAAGCCATTGGAGGGGCTTTGAACAGATAAGTAACATAGGGACAAAGGAGTTAAAGAGGGTGGAAGCAGAGCCATGGGTTAGGAAGAGCTTGCAGAAATTCAGTGAGTGGCAATTATAGCCTGGACCAGGAAGGTAGCATAAAGGCAGTAAATGGCTTCTGGGTGTATTTTGGGAGATGGAATTAATAGGGTTTACTGATAGATTTGAATGAAAGGTGAGAAACAGCAGTCAAAGATGACCTAAGAACCCTGAGTTTTTTGCCTACATAATGAAGGATAGAGTTGCACTAACTGAGATAAAGCTGGTTGTACAGAGCAGGTTTGAGATAGTATCATGATCAGGTTTTGGATGTTGAGTGGAGCTCCTTTATTAAGCAACCAGAGGTGACATTTAGGTTGGCCGGTGTAGTGGGAGATGGAAATCCAGAGGAAAGGTCAGGGCTGACTACATGGATAATATTTACGGCCATGAGACCAGGTGAGTTATACACCTGAGGAGTTATTGAGTTAGTGCCTGAGGAACAGGTGCTGGAAATGAAATTAGGAGCACCCAGCCTTCAGAGTTGGGGAAACAAGAGGAAACCAGCAAAGGACTCCAGGAAGTGGCCAGTGACACAGGAGGAAACCCAGAGACAGTGCACAATGGTTCCAAGAAAACATTATTATCTGGAAACAAAAGATTGGTCAAAAGCATGCATATCCTTTTCCTTTATAGAATACATATATGGGCTATCTGGACTACCGGAAGAAGACTATAAAAGACCTTGGCATAAGCCCCAGCACTTGCTCTTTCAATCCTGGTGTGATTGTGGCCAACATGACAGAATGGAAGCACCAGCGTATCACCAAACAATTGGAGAAATGGATGCAAAAAAATGTGGAGTATGTGTTGACTTCTCAACCAGTTTTCCCATGCTTGGAACAAAATTACTCAATTTTCTATGCATAGCTCAGGAGTTAGAAATATTTCACAGACATCTTGGGCCAGATTTCCTTAGAGGCACTGTTGAGAAAGAATGGGGCCAACAGATGAAAATCAATTCTCAAATGATATGTCAGAGGGAAGTGAGATACTGCAGAATCCCTTGTCATACAAACATTTTTTTCTAATAAATTAATACTGTGATTCTGAATCTTCTCCCAGAATCCTAGTGAATCTTTTCCATGGAAATCATTTATTTTAGTGAAGTTTCTCCTTCTTACATAGATTTGTTTTTAACGATTATTTTATAAAGCCAACTTTAACATTGAATTTCAAAAAATTTATCATTTTTCATTATTGAAGTTTTAAAATAGAGAAAACAAAAGTAACACAACTACGTTTTTTCCCCCCATCTTTTTTATCTGGGCATTTTTATTACCATAATAGCCTTGAATTTGTGAGTTAAGTTATTCTAAACAATGTAGGATCAGAATTTGATCTATGTTTGCTATAAAAAGCCCAAGAACTAAAATGGTAAAAATATTAACACTCTGAATCTAGGTGAAGTATATGGGAGTTTATGATATTCTTCTTACAATTTTGTGTAGGCTTGACAATTTTCAAAATAAAAACGGTGTGGAAAAATGAAAAACCAGTCTTACTATATAGTGAGAGACTGTCTTGCATCTTTTAAAATTATTAGATTCCATTTAATCTGAGTCTGTGGGGCCCCAGGCCAAATGTTGCTTTTCTATTCCATTTCTTAGGGAAAATCTCTACAGCAGCTCCCTGGGAGGAGGGGTGGCCACGTCCCCAATGCTAATTGTGTTTCATGGGAAATACTCCACAATCAACCCCCTGTGGCACATACGGCACCTGGGTGAGTATTTTAGAGAAAGGACACAAATGTGCACCTTACAGACCTGGTGAGCACCAAGGTGGGAGTGCTTTGGCGCCAGCTTCCTCAGTCCCAGTCTTCCGGCTGACCTTGGAGCTTACCTTGGATGTGTTATTTGACCCTTATTGCTCACCCAGCTGCCCAAAAGCAGCTGATAAAAATGGCCTGAAAAATGTGTTTCCAAGAATTTGTGAGGAGAATTAGACATGCTGAGCATATAGCATGTGCTCAATAAACATTAACTATTGAGAAGATAGAACTTTCACTGTCAAGACTTTTTCACATGCCTTTGTTGCCCTCTTGGAGTAGCCTACAGTGGGCAATACCACATGAATTTAGCACAATGGTTTATGATGGATTTAACAGGCAATCTATCTTTTAAAAAGTTTTTTACTGGTTGGTTGTACACTATATGAGTCCCTGAACCGTCTTTTCTTCACTCTCCAAACTTAAGTGCAAGCTCTAGGGTATGGACTGGAATTCCAAATCTGCTATTACCTGCGATCTTGGGCAAGTCATTCAACCTCTCTGTGCCTTAGTTTCTTCCTTTGTAAACTGAAGCTAACAGAACCTCATAAAGTTTGTATAAGGAGAACATTACCTAATACATGTAAATTGCTTAGAACAGAGGCTGGCACAGATATCACATTCATTCAAACACATGGTGACATTAGCCAAAACCACTGGGCGAGACCTGTTTCAACGTTAGAAAGGTTTTGAATTTGAAAAAGGTAATGGGGTACATATACTTAAGTTATGCAATACCCTGAGTAGAATCTAGATTTTGTTGCCAAAGAAGTTATTAAAATCCTTTTGTTTTCAGACATTCTGGGATTATTTTGGAATTGGAGACAATGGATTATGGATTTATATTTACTAGATGCCCATTACAATGCCAAGAACTGGGTTAGGTTCTAGCGATAACATTTTTGCAAAGTGGTATGTCCATTACTGTGCCTTTTGGAAGGACAGATAAAACTGGAAGCTACGTTCCTATCTCATCTTAATGATTTTGTATAGATTTGTTTCTTCCTCATTACCAGAATCTTCCTTAATTTTCCTGAGCATCTGTATGTATATAAGAGCAACACAGGGAAGCTAAGGACACAGTGTTCTGATTTTATTTTTAATGTTGGGTTCACTGATAGGTCAATCATCAACATTTTCAGGTAATGACTGTGCAGAAAATCCCATCAAATGTCTATGCCAAAACGTTGCGTAAGAACAGCTATGCAGAGCTTAGATTGTTGAGGTTAGAGCATTTATGATCTTGGAACAGAGAATCAGAATTTCATCTTATGAAATGTCTCTTATTGACAGAATCTTCCGAAGGATAGAAGTAATTTTTTGTTGTGAAACATACTCTGTTGAAAGGTTTGGAATTAGGGACAGTCTGAAAAGTAAATTCACACAGAAAGCCATTTGAAAAATGATTTTAGAGTGCTTTGGAAGCAGAAAGCAATGTAACACTAATGGGTATTAAGTTAGGATCTGAACAAGCAGACTTAAGATTTCAAAAAATTTTGAAGCATATTTATTAGCTAAAAGGAAAACTGCAAGTCCCTTCAGAGTCCTTCAGCCATGGAGCTGAGAGGTGATGTCCTACTTAGTGAAAACTTCTCACGTGAAGGTGTGTGCCTCTTCCCAAACGACCACTTCCTTTTGTATAAATTCTTTGGAAATTGGTAATTGTTCTAATCATACTGTTACAGCCTGAAAACACATAGCTGCTCTTCTGCAGCTGCCTTCACAGCTGTTTATAACAGAAAACAGTTTTTCTCCTTACATCATGTTAAACTACAATAACCTAACTCTAGTTTTCCTCTTGACTCAATGGACTTCCAGTTATTTTCTAAAAATACCAAGTTCCCTTTCATAGAAAGAAAATTAACACCATGGAGGATATTTTTTTAAAAGATTTACATTCATATGATCTTAATGTACTTCTGGAAGAGATATTCTAAAAATATTCTGAGCAGTGGCGACATTCTGATTAATGCACGGTCTCTGTGGTCACTTATGAGGGGAATAATATTCAACTGGAGATTGCTGTTTGTTAAAAAGCAGGTCTTAGTCACGTTTCATATGGTAAAAACAAGACTATTTAAAAGAAAATGTTGCCAAATTATGGAAGGAAAATGTAGAGAAACAAGAGCCCCTATAAACTCTGGGTGGGGTGGAAACTGATACATGTTGTTTTTGAGACTGACAATCTCTTACCAAAATTTAAAAGGCATGTACCCTTCAATTTAGCAATTCTGCCTATTTTACCTACAGATTATTCGTATACATGCACAAGACATGCCTAGAAGACTGTATATTATAGCATTGTTTATGCTAGTTGAAGGACAGAAACAACCTGGATGTTGTAATAAGGAACTCACAAAATTATCAAGCATATCCTTTCTTTGTAATCATTAAAAATATTTCAGCTAGTAGTGACTCTATAGCATCTTACTATGCTGATGGACAGTGACTGCAATGGGGTATGTGGTGGGGACTTGATAATGGGGGGAATGTAGTAATCATGATGTTGCTCATGTGAAATACAGTTCAGTAAATCCACATGTGCCGCTGTGGAAAATTTTCTACACACACAGAGGCATATTTATACAATATGCTGGTGTAGAGGCAGAACATTACTGGAAAGATTTCTTGAGAAACTCTTTAACTGTGGTCACTGTGGATATTTAGGTTGGGTGGTAAACTCTCCAGTGTATACTCCTTGATTCAATTTTTTAAACAATGAACTTGGGTTCAATTTTAATATAAAAATTTTATTTTCTAATAAGTCTATTATTTTCCTCTTAAACACAATGAAGGCTGGAATCCAGATACCAGATATTCGGAGCATTTTCTACAGGAAGCAAAATTACTGCACTGGAATGGAAGACATAAACCGTGGGACTTCCCTAGTGTTCACAACGACTTATGGGAAAGCTGGTTTGTTCCTGACCCTGCAGGAATATTTAAACTCAATCACCACAATAGCTGATGCAACTTGACATATTAAATATCTGCTGTGTAAAAATGTGGAATTGTCCATTTGGAGCCCACTATAACATTGTTCTTTAAGAACAATACCTTTAATACATATGATCCACAATATAAAAAATAAGACCTACTGCGTACAGGCACCTTGGCTCATTATAGGTAATGACTTATGTCCTTAAGTACAAGTGGTAATTATGGAGACAAGATTATGTGAATGAAATATATTGCTGGAAAGAAAGAAACTCATTTAGATTTCAGTAGTCAGTTCACTTAATTCTGAATGATAATTATAACATTAAAATTTTTTTTAATTTTTAAAATTTCCCAATGTATTGTTCACATTTTTTAACAGATTGCCAATCTTGTCTTTTGAACAATATATTACATTTAAAACATGAACCTCTGAAAAAATAATATCCATAGATTTTTTTTTAATGATTCAGTATATATATATTATTTGACATGTTAAATATAATAGAAGGTAAACTGATCTCAGGTTTAATGGGGGAAAGAATACCAATTACTATTATAACTTAAGGATGATCATTCTTAGTATTTTTTATTGTAAAATTCATCAGACTTTCAAATGAATTAAAAAACTTTTTCAATATTATTTAATGAAAAAGTCTCATCTTGTCATGTATAGGATATTACCAACATTTATGATGCACCTGTCATATTTAATGAAAACACCACTGTTGCATGCTTGGAAAATCCTCAAAACCATTCTCTAGTGAACATCCATCATAAATTCAAGAGTATATTCTCCACTCAAAAAAACAATCGATTGTAAGGTTACAATCTTTATATGCCAAAGCAATTACCTAGTTACATGCTTTACATAGTCTCATGAAAAAATAATTTAATTGTTCCTACTCCCTGATGCAAGGCACTTCAAAGCACCTGCACAAAACATCCATGTAAACAGCAGTACAGTACATGATTTAAATAACATGAATGACTTTTACACAGCTTTACCTAAAGGAAAAATAAAATCCATCGTAGCCACAGATAAAAGGTTAAGAGTCACAAGAATTTGTTTCTCTTACTATAAAGAGAAGAACAGGTCATATAACCTTTTAGAAAAAAAAAAAAAGAAAAACCTCATAAATATTTTCATATAGAAAAATAGCATGCTCCCTGGATTAAGTATGAAATCAGAATATTCAGAAATCATCAAGAGTAAATGCAAATGGCATTTCTGAATATCCAGCTTTAATATCTACCAAGCCTAGTAGTCTGGACTATTTGTAGCACCACGGGAAGTGCGTTAGAAATCACAAAGGTATATTACTTCAAACTAACCTTGTCATAAGGTTCACTTAGTCCACAGTAACAAACAGCAATGGTGCACAGAATTTTATAAATTATTGACGTAGATTTACCTAGCAAGAAAAATGATGTATTATTTTAGTACATCTCATGTACATAAAGCACCAGTTTAAATAAGATTATCAAACACCTTCAGCATCTTGTTGCTCAGCCTGAAAGTTCACTTCTCACCATTTCCATGTTACATCCTTAAAGCCAAGGAAGATAAAATTAGAATGGTGATAGATATTGAGAGAGAAATTCAGTTCCTCCCCTATCAAATGTATGTCTCTCAAGTAAAACACAGATGAAGTAACAAAATTTAAAAGATACACTGCATTGTCTGGAAGTTGCCCTTCCAGGAGAGTAGTTTCTGCCTACTAGAGGACGCACACACAGCACAAGCAGGCCAAGCCAGGGCTCAGCGCCCATCAGTTAAGGCCAGGTTCGCCCGCTGCTGCAAGGCCACACTCTGTTTCCACTCCTAAGCAGTTCTCACAAATGCTTCCCACAGGGAAGGCAAAGAGGTCTGGGTATGAACACGACTCAGGGAACTCACCCAACACCACTGAGAACTACCTCATGAGACTCCACTCAGAGTTACTTCACACTGGCCTCTTTCCCAGTGGTAATTCTTAATATTAGCATGCCCTTCTTAGGCATAAAAGGGGTAATGGTGTATCTAGGTTTACATACAGTTAATAATCAAGTATAAATATCCAGACCTTTGCATTTTAAAATTACATAAAAGTGACTCCCAAAAGAAAATCAATTTCTTCACAAATGAAATACAGTTTATAAAAAGCTGGAATGATAGTTAATTCAAATATAAAAACTCATATACAAAAAAACCCTACTTTTTCCTTCCAAACTACTTAGGTTCATACAGTTGATTCTACCACACAACTGTACTTTGATTACATTGCCAGAGTAAAATACAAATAAAACACTTCAGTTAGCAAACTGAGGGCCGCTTCTTGATAACTGCATTAAAACTGCAGCATTTAAGCAGAGCTAAGAGACACCATTCTTAAGCATGGTTTCCTTCTTCCTGTTCTTGTGTCCCACAATGGTTACTGAAGGAAGGAAGCTGGTCTGTAAATGACTGGGTCATCCACTGCCCATTTGGAATGTCACTCAAAGTTGATTCTCCACTGTCAGCTGCTAGGAGAGGAAAGAATGTTCGTTTTTTTCTATTTGAAAGCTTTAAATGATCAAATTAGGAGATTTCAACAGTTCCATAAAGGTGAACTGTTATTAAAATAGTTAAGCAAGCTTCTTGAATACAATTATAAGTTTTGGTTCTCTTTTCAGATACAGGACTGATAAATCCACATTTGTTATTCAAGGAGAAAAACACAACTAGGACGACTTAGAGTCAGTGACTTAAAGGAAAAAGGCTGCAGAAGTTCCTGTAGTTACCTATTCAATAGATGTTTGTATTACCATTCCCATTCTTTAATAATTTCCTCACTTGAAAAAACCTTTTTTCCCAATCCTGACAAAACCAAGTCTTTGAAACAAACATAGGAAGGGAACATACTTAGGCCATTTGAAGAGAAGCTGCAAGGTTCACTATTGCACAGATTTTCAGCATAAGAACCTCCATATGCTGCTTCATAACCTGGATCATATTTTTCTTCCTTAACAGCCATCTTCTTTGCATCCTCTGTGAGGAGGGTAAAAAGAATTTAACATTGATTTTGTGCAACAATTTTGAAAATAGCTTTAAGAAATCATCATGAACAAATCTTTCTATTGAATGTTCATGTATATTGAGATACATCTTTTGTTATAATCTCATATCCTCTTTGTCACATATATTAACTTGTAAGAACTGTAATGGCTTATGAGGTTTAACTTTAGGTGGGCTACAGTGTTTCTTATGACCTCAATATCTATCTGTAGGAGTACTCAGAGTACACAGAAGGCCTTAGTAAAAGGAGATTTTAACAGTGACTAATACCCATTATCAGAGCACTCTGGCTGCAAATACAACTTTCTTCTCCTTTTAAAACTACAACATACTTTCTGTAGCATATATAAAAATGAAATGAATAAAAGGATTAACAATGGTAACACACCTTGGGCTAGCTGTAGATCAAATGTATATTGCACCTCTTGAACGTCTGTGTTTCGTTCAATGCCTTTCAATTGATCTCTTAAGTCTTTCAGCTTAATGTAGTAATGAACTTTGTCCTGGGCTCGAGGAAACTGAGCACATCTTGCACTGGATGATGGCATAACATAGCAGAGCTAGAATCATAAAATTTTATAGTTACAGAAGTCTTATAATTCTACTGAATCCACTCATTTTGAGATTAGAAAACTTATCTTTCTTTGGGTTAATAACTTGATACTTATTACATATCAATATACTCAAAATCAATAAAAGTTATTGTGTTTGAGTTCAAATTTGTAATATTTACTTATTACAAAGCCAATAAACCAAAAATGATGAAGCATTCTTCCCCCAATGTTCATCAACTAATAGTCTTTTCAATAGTAAACATATGCAGTCACAGTTCCAAAGGTACAAAAGGGCATACAGGGATACTATGAAAAGTCTTCTCTCCCAATTCTGTTTCTATTCAAACATTAGGTTGCTAGTTCCAGAGGTAATCCATGAATAGACAACCGAATGTGTCTGACACATGTAGACCTCACCCCTTTTAAGACACACAAATGGTAACATTCTCTATTCCTTGTTCTGCACCTTGCATTTTTACTCAACAACTATCCCAGAGATAACTTGGTATCAGATATCTATGTCAGAGTAAAAAGAGCTTCTTTTTTCTTTATAGTTGCATAGTACTTTCCTATTTAACCACAGCCCAATTGTAGGCATTTATGCTGTTTCAAATCTTTGAACATTACAAGCTGTAGTGAAAAACTTTGTACATATTTAATTTAGAGTATGTGTGAGTATACATTGGATAAATTCCTACAAGTGGAATGGCTGAGGAGAAAGACATTTATCTGCACTTCTCATTTTGGATGATGGAGACAAACTGTCCTTCATAGGGTATAACAAAATACACAGCCAACTCTTAAACAACACAGATGTTAGTGAGGCCAATCCCTGCACAGTCAAAAACCCATGCATAACTTTTGACTCCCCCAAACTTAACTACTAATAGCCTATTGCTGACTGGAAGCATTAATAATAACAACATACAATTAGCACATGTCATATGTGTTACAACTGTACTTTCATAATAAAATAAGCAAGGAGAAAATTGTTTTTTCAAGTTGTCACAAATCTCCAAAAAATTTTTCAATATATTTATTGAAAAAAATCAGCATATGAGTAGAAATGTACAGTTCAATTCTGTCTTGTTCATGGGTCACCTGTATAACAATATATATCTTACATACACAAAAGAATGAGGCTGCTGGATTATGGAATTTTCAGTTACAATTATTTTGCGATTTTTATACTGGCCTCCATACTATGCAGCATGGAAAAAGTAATTTGTTTTATTGAGAAAGCATTTAGAAATCCTGATGCAAAAAGATATGTAGGTGCAAATGCTACCAGGTTTTGTAAAAGAACATTTTCTACTACCAACATATTCTTTAATTAAAGTGATGGAGAAATTTGAAAAAGAATTTTTTGTTTCAAAGCTGAATCACTAAATCATCCATAACTATAAACATTTCATGATAAAGAATAAACTTTAAAAGATAAATGCACTCACAGCTCATTATAAGGGCTAAAACTACCCAGCATGGTATGATTCAAGTTCACTTATTATTGCACTACTATGATCACATATATCTGAGAGATGTACCTGAGCCTCACGTGACTTTTAATACTCTTTAGGGACTACTGAACTCACCTGTACAATTTTATCCAAGTAGACAAGGGTAGGCCTCAATTTAAAGAAAGAGCAATGCTACAACCTACTTTATCAATCACACATTTCTAAGAAGTTAAAAACAGAAGAAATTTAAAAAGAAGAAGTTAAAATGTAGATAGGTGGCAGCAACTTCATTCTGACATCACGAAAACCCGTTAGCACACTGGCTTCTCTAACATTTAAAATGTTGTCTATAACACATGGATCTGTGCATTTTTTAAAAGTTGTAAACAAACCTAGAAGCAAAATTTGAACCAATGTATGCAGAAATGATAGAGTCTGAAAATCACCATGTCATTTCATAATGCCTTTATGTATAAGACACAGTACCAAGTGCCAGTCAGGTTGGCTGAGGCATGTCTGCAACTGGACTGTACTATTTGTATGGCTACGAAATGAAGTTGGGCTAAGTTACATAAACAGAGGGCAATCAGAAATTTTACTAATTGGGATCATACCTATATTTACATGTTTGGTTCACAACTGAGTAAGGGCTAATCCACCTGAATTCCATAAGAATATGCCACTAAATATATTTTGAATATAGTGTGTGAGCCAGCTCCTCTCAATATCTTAGCCAAGTAATATCATTAAGACACTTTACCTGACAAGTGTTCTTTTCCTTACACAACTGTAATAGTTTCTGAAATAACTTGTAACTATTAGTGCAAATTGATATAAAGATATTACTCAACAAAATACAATGTGTTTTTTTATGGTATAAATTGCAATGAAATTGTAGGAAAATGAAAAAAGGAATTGAGCCAGGAAAAAAATCTTATTTAGCTGATTTACAAATGTAATTTTAAGGACTTACAGTTTCTGTGTCTGGGATCTTGTGGGGCTGAAGCCCAAATTCTAAGTTCTTAACCTTTACTCCAAAAACTTCTTTACTAAAAATTTCATAAATACCTAAAATGAAATAAAATGTATTTACATTGCCCATAAAGTTAGCAAAGTATAAAGATTAAGTTTAAAAGCAAATCTTACATTTTCCATTAAACACTGCTATTCGTGGTTGATATTTCTGTAATTTCTGCACTAGAATACGTCCTCCTTCACGAAATTCTTTACTAAAATTGAATTAAAAAGTAGTCAAAATATAAGTATGGCAATATTTATAATATACTAAATTCAAATAGCTTTAGAAAAAAAATCAGTTAATATATTTGCTAAGCTCCGCTTGAACTAGGTATGTATGATATTCCTAGGGTATGTGAAACACCAGTATGGCGAAGGTTCCAATCTATAAAAATAAATGTTATATAATTACCTGGAAAGATCCTTGCTGCCTGGTGTTGTCCTTTCCACCATATTAGTAAATCCAATACCATACTTTCCTGGTAAAGTGTGATCATCCATATGGTTCAGTTGGACCTCACTCAGCCCTGACATAAACAGGCACTTCCCTGTGAAAAAGAGTTCAGATTTTTTTTGTAGAAGTTCAAAGGTTTTTGCCCCATGAATTGACACGGTAGCCTCATTCTACTCTTGAAATGAAAAAAAAGAAGACTTAGGATGTTTGGACATTTAGAAAATTACAACAAAGGTCAAATACCATCTAGCAATTTCTGTGTGCTAGGTACGATGCTAAGCCCTTGTATAGATTATCTCATTTAATCATCATAACTATCAAAAATCGTCTAACAATTTTTATCTCCTTTTCATAGGGGGTTAAGGTAAATGCTTAAAACATAGCTAGTCAGTGTAGGAAACTCTGAAGTGGTTTGTTTTCCTTTCTAATGATGAGTAATACCACCACCTGTCCCTGGAACACCTCAAGGAGATAAACATTCATCAATGGACTCAAAACATTCAAATACCTTGACAGTGGAGAAAATGAAAAGCTGGAACTTCCCTAGAATATTTTTTTTAATATAATGGAGACAATATGTTATTAGCTACAAAAACATGTTACTATCATTTACTCTAAATGTTTTTAATGCTACTCTTAGATAACCAACTAATATTTCCTGAGGGCCTATTGCATGCCTTAATCTATTAGGCAGTGTTAGATTAACTTATAAACAGGACAATACAGCAGTAATTATATTTGGTTTTAAAGCTCACTCTACAAGTATGGGGGCCTTTAATGCAGTTGACTCTTGAACAACATGCAGGTTAGGGGCACTGACCCTTCATGCAGTCAAAAATCTGCATACAATTTTTGACTTCCCCAAAAGTTAACTACTAAAGCCTACTGCTGACCAGAAACCTTACTGATAACATAGTCAACACATATTTTATGTGTTATATATTTCATACTGTATTCTTACAATAAAGTAAGCTAGAGAAAAGAAAATAATTTTTCAAATTATTGCAGATCTCCAAAAGTTTCCAATGTATTTACTGAAAAAAATTTGTGTATAAGTGGACCAGTGCAGTTCAAACCCATGTTGTTCAAGGGTGAACTGTACTATTTTCCACTAGGTATGAAGTATCTGTAAAGAATGTCTCCCTTCATAGCATCTCCTAACTATGACAACCTGATTGTCAATGATCAGTGCATTTCATCTCCGCACAGAAATTTGGAAAGGTTAGTATTCTGTCTGCACAGGGACAATGACATACTATTGTTACTATTATCTGTAGAAACAACTAAAAAAAACATCTTAAAAAAAGAGAAGTACTTCTTTTCATGTCCTTCATTCTCTTACACCAAAATGTTAACAGCGACCTATCATCTCACACCTTATTTATGCACATGCAGAAAATAAGTTGGTATGTTTACACACACAGTCTCTTTTCAAAAACATACTTCTGTTAAAAAAAAACAAAACCCAAACTATTTAACAATGATATCTAGTTTACAAGAAAAACAATAAAAAAAGTTACCACTCACAAAAATGGTTTCCAGGTCCAGGGTAATGATGCCCTTTGTAAGCAGCCATCAGTCCTGGGTTTATGCCAATCTACAAAAAATGTTTATGTATTTAAGTCTTGAAAAGTAGGACTTAGGCCTTAGGGCCTCTGTGGAGGAGTTGTGAACAAAACTGAATTTACTGAAGAAATTTAATCCAGCATCCTAAGCATTATTGTTTATTAATGACCTACTCTGCATATGAACAAATCATTCCATTTTAAGTAAAGAAATACCCTTTACATTAAAAGTTTTGCTGCTGTTTTTAAAGACCAGTTTGACTCCTTCACATCCTCAGACTCCCACCTTTACCTCACCCACAAGGCTGGTAAGAGCGAGTTCTGGAGCCATCGCCCGGTCTGAGGGCAAGTCCAGCCTCAAGTCTCCTCCCTGACTCCCAGCAAGCAGCTTACTCCACCTCACCTGTACAGCTGACCTCATAGGTATCATGTAATTTAAGTGATTCACATGGATTATTTTAGTTTATCACAACCTTATGAGGGAGATACTATTACTAACCTTGTTTCACCACTGAGGAAATTGGTGTTCTGGAAGACAAGGTTGTACCCACATGGCAGGGTCTGAAACCAGACAACCCCACTCTGGAGCCTGCCCTCTTAACACACCCATGATAACGGCACCCTGACGGTGACACCTTTTACTATCAAAAGGATTCTTAGAATCATTTTTTTCGGCAAAATGCCATTGGCAAGGACAAAAGTTAAGTACCTTTACTATGCTATGTATAAAACCAAATGAGAACAGATCCTTACAATCACAATGTCCAGATTGAAGGTCAAAATGTCCGGGAGAGTCTTGGTCAAAAGTTCAGCCTCTGAAACACCATTAAAACGGTCTACTTTTCTTTTCACTTTAAATGTATCTGTAATTTTTTCTTGCTTTTCTTTCGATTTTGTGGACTTGCCAGATTTTTTGGCCTCGGTGGGTTTTTTGGGTTCCACTGGTTTCTTTGGTTCCATTGTTCTGGGTTTTCTTTTCCTTTTTGGGGTCTCTGAAACGATTCCCAGGATGTAGATGCAGAAAACTGTTAACTTAGAAACTTTAGGCTGCTTTTCCAGAAAAGTCACCCCGTTTTGCCTTTCTCTTCTATTTCCCAGCATCAGTCTCCTCGGCAGTATCTTCCCTTCCCTTCACTCCAGGACTGGGTTCCTGTGGCCCCATCCCCCACCCTCCTGCCTCTGCTAGTTGGTTTTGGGATGAAACATCCATAATAATCATACACTGATTTTCCACACAATCTTATCTTGCATCTTGGCCTCCCCAGGGATACAAAGGGTCTATTTTAAAGGTACTATTTTATAGGAATTGCAAATATCAATATGCAAATAGTTAAGTAAACAAATGAATAGAAAAACAGGAAGGGAAACATTTTAACTTGATTTCTCACAAATTTCCAACAGTAGAAAGCCTCAAATAGCTTGCACGTTTGTTTTAGAGATCATGAATGTATATTCTTTGTTCCACACACAGCCAGAGGTGCTGAGGATGAAATCTCTGGGCTGGCAATATTTTTCAAAAGGTAAGACTAGGGATCTGATCTCAGGACTTAAAGCAGTTTCTCAATCCTGGCACTACTGACGTCTTTGGCTGTGTAATTTTTGACTGTGGGGGCTGTGCGGTACATTATAGAACATTTAACTGCAACCTGGCCTGGACCTGGCCTCTACCCACTAGATGCCAAAAGCAACCTGCCAGTCACAAACATCACAGGTGACTCCAGACAAAGCCAAATAGCCCTTGTGGGGGCGAAATCACCCCTGGTCAAAAACCGCTGACCTCAAGTTACCCAAAAGGAAGACTTGGTTTCCTTACCCTTAATTATTTAGCATCTCTCTTCATTCCTGGGTCCCTGCCCCTCCTATTTGGCATTTCCCCAGCTCAACTTCCTGTCCTGTCTCTTCTGCCTCACTGTGCTTGAGCCACGCCCAACGGCAAGGGATCCACCTCGCTGGCCCGGAGCTGCTGGAGGCCTAGTGCTGCCTGCCCAGGAAACCGAGTCAGGGGAGGGCTGCCTCCAATGCGGTGGACTGGCATGTGTTCCTGGAATCATAACTGAAACCCCGAGCCCGTTTCTCATATGGTAGTTACTACACTGGAGAAAAGCATTACCTTCTCTCCACTGCCCGCTGCCACCCCAACCCCCAATCTATTCTCTCTTGTAGTTCTCTACCTTGATAATGGTACCTTCCACCCAACTGCCTGGGATTTACCAGATTCCTTTCTCCCTCGTCCCTCACATAAACTCCATGAACCATGACCAGGTCATTCTACCTCCTGAGTATTTTCTAATTCTGTCCCTCTTCACCCCTTCGGGTCTTCATGTTGTCCTCAGGTTATTCAGACAGTTTCTAATCCACTCCTTGCCTCTAACTTCTGCCTGGCTCTCTACCATTTAATCTATCCTCCATAATACTTTCAGGCTCATTTTCTAAAATGTCAATCTGCTTAAGTCACCCTCTGCTCACATTCTCTCAACAACTCCCTGCTATCAGTACAGAATATACAATTTTCATCCTGCCTCCACCCTTGTTAAACCACCAGCTTTGGCTGCCCCCATCCAGCCTCATTCCTCGACATTTCTTTGCTATCTCCCAGGCTCCAATGACACAAAATCACTGGTTTTTTAAGTGTGTCATGCTTCTTCATGTCTGCGCTTTGGCACATGCTGCTATGTCAGCCCGGGATCTTCCCCATTCCATTCTTCACAGGGATAAATTTCCTCAACCTTGAGTTCAGAGCTGTGGGAAGATGCCTCAACCAACAGCCTGAGTTAGGTGCCTGTGCCATGGGCTCTCAGTCTCTCATGCCCCTCTTCACTGCTTAATGTGCTGATGTATAACATGCATTTGTGTATTATTTTCCCTCATAATTTTCTCAATTATGAGATATTCAAGGCTCCAGGTTCTTTTATTCCCCCAAATCTATCACAGTGCGTGGCACATAGTACTTAAAAAGTGGATTAAATTTTTTAACACTAATAAAATTCATCATTAAATTGTTTCTTAAATAAGTTGGCTAATCTAATAGCTAATTTACTAAACTATCCTGGTAAAAACTACCTTGTATGGGTTCCTGAAGAGGAGCTGGGTCTGGAACTTCTCTTGGCATTTGCTGTTCATTCATAACCACCATATTAGGAGCTTCAGCCATCATTTGTTGAAATGGAAATGTACAAAAAGCTTGAGTTTGCTGAAGGGAATAGCTGAAAGAAAGATCACATATAAGATATGACAATAAAAGAACCCAAATGTGAGGTGAAATGATCAGCTGTGAAAAATCTTTAGGATCCAAGTATTTTGTAATTAGTATTTAGTTTGAGTTGATAACAGGGGCACAGAAAGGAGGAAGATCTATTCCCACATGTACACGTTCATTGATCTTAGTGCCTATTCACCAGACATTAATTAACTCTCACACCGTCTGACAAGATGTGTCATCAATAAAACTTACCTGTCCTGTCAAGTCAGTACTGTCTCTGAAATGAGATCATGGGAATTTTCTGTAGAGACCTCAAAGCCCCACCAGCTCACACAGGGCTAAAGCACCCACAAGAACCATCTGCATCCCCACCCTCAGTACCAGGTCCTCTTGTCACAAAGATCCCCACCAATATAACTTTACTGATAACATTAACATAACTTTGTGAAAGCTGGAGGTGTACAACTGGATGATCTGATACACATGTATTACAAAATGATTATTACGTGGCCTTAGCTAACACCTCCATCATGTCACATAATTGCCATTTCTTTTCTGTGGTGAGAACATTTAAGATTTGCTCTCATTGCAACTTTCAAATATTGCAACAGTATTAGCTATAGTCTTCATGCTGTACATTAGATCCCCAGAACTGGTTAATCTTATAACTGGAAGTCTGTATTCTCTGATCAACATCTACCCACTCCCACCTCCCCTCCAATCTAACTTAAGTTCTTTTTTGGTTTATTTGCCTGTTTACTTATTTATTCATTGGATCTGTTTTTTAACTGTTGCTGGGTTTTTGCCACTAAAGGAAGAGTGGAAATGGACATTTTGTCAATATCTGTAAGTTTGTGGGGAAAAACCACTCTGAACCTCTTTTCTACATGACTTAAACTTTGTTCAGAGTAGTCTGTTCGATATAAGGAGTGTAGTCCTTCACAGAAAACTGCCAAAAAATGTTTCTAGTGACCATAAACTACTACCTCAAGCTGCTGCCATCAGCGTGAAGGTAGGTAAGTAAACATATTTTATGAAGTTCGAGTTATAGCTACTGCCAAATGATGCTATTAAATACCAATTAAGAAGAAAACACTAGGAAATAAAACAGGTAAATACCATTTACCTTTCAGAGAGAAAAGTTCTACTTTCTGTGGCGAGCTATTCTACTTACTAGTTTTCTTTCTCTGTAAATAGAGATGAAAAAGGCAAACAAGTACACTTGAAGTTAGTGAACTCTATAGTATGTAAATCATAGCTTAGTAAAATGGTTTAAAGAAAAAACGGGGGAAACTAAAGCATTCCCCAGGATCAATTTAAATGGCCCAGACAGACCCAGGGTAACAGACTCCCCCAGGGTGGCTAGGCTAGAATGTTGGATGCTCAAATACAAAACAAAACAAAACAAAAAAACAGGGGCCAAATATCAATGGACAAACCACTGGAGAGGACTTTCAGCTTCATCTACTTGTAAGGGTAAGTTAGTAAAGAAAAGGTTAAGAATTAGAAAATATTAAACCATATCTTAAGATTTCATATTTATTTAAATATATTGCTTTCAACTTATATACTAAAGAAGATACAATGGTTTAGCAAACTTTGGTACTTTAATGTGAAAAATGATTTGCAGCTACTAAAAATTAAATTTACTGATATTTTGTGAAAGCACAGATGTTTAATAGATACTTTAAAGAAGAAAAGACTAAAGAATATTGAAAACTATGGCTGCACATAGGGAGAATATGTAGATGAAGACTAGAAGTTAAAACGTACAGATGAAAAGCGAAGTGCTTCATCATGCCTGGCACTAAGTAAAATATTCTTTTTTTCATACTTAAAAAATAATATTTATAGCTTTTTGATAAGTGGTAAAAATATTGGTACTTCAGTGTTTATGACTTAACTATTCTAATGAGGAGTTGGATATGGCTAGGTTACATCAAGAGATCTTGTGCAGTTACCCTTTAGAAATTCTAGTAAAATAAACCGTAACTTTTAATTGTGGCCAGTGGCAGTTTCCGAGATATGGACAACCCCTTTCAGCTTGAATATAGAAAAGTAAAGACATGTGGTCACAATAAATGTGGCAAAAAGAATGCAGGAGAGCTCTTCGTAGTTTGTCACACTGTCTGGAAGGCAACCTACCACTCTATCTCACACATGTGTCTCATTTGAAGCACTTCACAAGAATCGGAACTTGAAATATGTAATTTAGGGAGACACCACTCCCATCACAAAAGAATTCTGAACTTTAAAAACTAAATTTCCAAAATGTGGCTCAAGCCTAGTTAGGGGTCATTAAATTCTGAGGCTCAGAAACCAAAAATTAGAATTTTGGATATCAGTTGGCTGAAGAAAAAGAAGAGAAAACCTGAAGTTTTATTTTAGAGATACATATCAATTTTGAAAGAAACTTAGAGCATTCATGTATCCCTTAATCTTTCTAAAAATGATCTCTGGCCCTTTATAGTAAGTCAAATTAGAACAGAAATAGAAAAATAAAGCTATGGAAAACAGAATGCTCAAGTTCTGAGGTGATAGACTATCTGATTGTTAAGTTTAGCCTGATCATCTTAACAGCTTCCCAACAGCCAGAGCAAAAGGAAAATGGGTGGATTACAACATTTTTACTACTTGGCAGAAGCATTACCTCTGTACAAAAACCTTCAGGAACTTTAATGCTAGGCAACTGGAACTAAACTAGCCACGAATGCTATAACTAAGGAGTCTTGGAAAGTTTAACTTTCTATTATCTAATAACAGTTAAATTTGCAAGCAGCGTAAACCTGTTTGAACCCTTATGTGGAAAATATTTCTTACATACATTTGTTGTATTTATATGTAATTGCCACCCCGTAATTTGGAATTGTGCAATGTTCATGAACAATATTTTCTCTGTATGAGGGTGAGCAACAAAGGAACAATTAGCCAAGTTGATCATCCTCTCAGACCTCCACTCCCTCACCATAAAAATTAGGGATGGGATTCAGTGATTTCTACATATATGGACAATGTATAGGAAATAAGATAAAATCCCTCCAGATTCAGAACAGACCCCAAAGAGTTTTTATTTTAACTCCTTGATTTCAAACTGACAAGCATGATGAGTGATTTTATTTCTTCTCACTCACTTTTCTTCCCTATCACTTACATTTGCACCCACAACTGTTCGGTGCTACTTCTCTCCTTTTCCTGCAATTAACCCTTTCCTCTCTCCTAGCCTCCATCTGCACTCACTTTCTCTTGAACAACAGTGCTCAAAGGATTGGTTTTTTTAGCTATCTGAAACTGATGAACTCTGTATTTTCTGAGAGTCTTTCTCAAAACACATGCACACACACACAACTGACTGAGTCCAGGTAATTCAGATTTTGCTTTATTCAAACAAGTCTTTTATGTTTTTCTCTAAAATGAATAATCCTACTTTTTAATCCTCAGGTATTTCCCACTATTTTAAAGACTGAAGTAGCCCTTTTTTCTAAATGCATTTGTCTTAGCCCATTCTGGCTGCTGTAACAAAACACCATAGACTGGGTGGCTTATAAACAACACATACTTGTTTCTCATAGCTTTGGGGGCTAAAAGTCCAAGTTCAAGGTGCTGATAGACTTAATGTCTGATAAGGGATCTCTCTGGGACCTCCTTTATAAGGGCATTAATCCCACTTAGGAAGGCTCTGCCCTCATGACCTAATTACATACGAAAGGCTCCCCACCTCCAAATTCCATCTAACTGGGGGTTAGGTTTTAACCTAAGATTTTTGGAAGTACACATTCAGTCAACAGCAACATTTTACTATCTTCATTTAAACAAGCATATGCAATACTGAATACTTTACAAAATAACAATTGATGCTAAGCAATCCAAATGCATGCCCAACTAAAGACTACTAGTTCTGTAAACCACAATGCAATACCAACATAACTATTTAAAACTACATTTAATATTGCTAAGTGGAAGTGTGTGTATTCGGCATGCATTACTGGGTTCTTACAGCGTACAGTTTACTAGAAACTGTAAACACAAAGATTTAGAATAAGCCCGGGTCCCCGGTTCATTTAATTATTTTTCATATAGTATGATTTCAGGTTTCCTCATTTTTGGTGTGCAGATCAAACAAAAAAACACTCCAGATACAGCCTTGTCATCCTGAAACTAAGCAGGGCTATAAACCTCCTCATTCTGCAGACATATTACAGAATCCATTACATTAGTTTCACTGGCACCGACATTATACTCTTGATTCACACTGTTTTCCATCAATGAAAACTCTCCTTTTATCACCTCACTCACCTCACACTTGTATCATTGATCTTTCTGCACCTAAGCACAAGATTGTGCTTCTTTTTGTAAAAGGTGACTCCCCATCCAGCCAGGTGGGATTGATCTGGATTCCTATACAACCTATCATTTCTACAAACCCCACCCAGAGATGGATCACTGATAAATTTTACCAGCATGCCACCAGCACTTTTAAGTTACTCAACTGTTGAAAAGAATAAAGTTGCGGTAGAACTACATGGCACTTCAGTATAGACCTCTCCTCAGCCTGCCCTTGATGCTTTCAGTAGTGAACCAGTTTTGGTTTCACCTAACTGGACTGCTATCAGTCAGTCCATCTTCATCTGGCCCACAAAAAGAAGAGGTATGGCAGTTGTTAGGGAAGCAGACTTTGAAGCCACACTGCCTGGGTTCAAATTTCAGTTCTATCACTTGCTAGCTCTGTAAGCAGGTTCTTTAACTCTTTATGTCCTAGCTTCCATCCACATCTGTAAAGTAGGAATTCATTGGTTATGAGGATTATATTAGTTACCTCATGTAAAACACTTAAAACAATGCCTGGTATACAGTAAATTTACTATAACAATTATAAAAACAGCAGATGATTAAATATTTTTGGTGCCTCCCTCCATTCTCCTCTTGATGCTGGTTAGTCTAGTATCATTATCCAAAAGGGAATGAACCTAGCTTGGTAGGTCTTGCTTTTTTCTGAACTTCTATTGTAGCCTAATTGCCACTAGTTTCTTTTAAATATGCTCAACAACCACTGAGATATAAAGTTTGGTTTAGGATCAAAGTCAATAAACTAGAGGACAGAGTCCACCTTTTAGAGGAAATAAGAACCCATTTTTTATTTTCAGGCTTCCAGTCCCCTCTCATGTTGCCTACGGTTCTTTAAGACTGCCCATAATCTGGCCTCTCATTTGGAATGTAATTCATCTAGACCAGGAAATATATTTTTGTTACAACACTTAAAGGTTCTCTTAAATGCCTTCACTGGAGATGAAAAATCAAAATCACAACTAAGTCCTTATGGTTTCTGTCAGCTACTAACACCATGTCAATAGACAAGACAGAAAACACAAAACTTTGTCTTCCCATTGTCCACACTTAACTAAAAAAGTTGTTCTTGGGCTCTTTAATATTTCTAGAAAGGCTGATTTCATTTGAGGGTTAATCTTTCCTGTGTGTCTACTCAGTGGTCTGTACCACACCTCTGTAGTCATTTTTGATTTGTCATTCTACTTTCTATCTTTAGTAAAATGTTCTTTTCATTCTTGGGCTCATTAGAAACATACTGGTCCTCCTCCTTTTTTCCTCTCTGATTAGGCAGAAAGTGCATGTCATGACTCTTGGGCTATCTTCTTTTTTTTTCCTAAGTCTACATCTATGGAATTTTTTCTTTGAAATTTTTTCAAGTTAACCTTCTAAAATAAAAAATAAATTTATTATACCCAGCATTCCACTCCATTCCTTGATTATTGCAAAGGTGACAGAGAGCCACTTTCTCAGAATTACATGGGGCCTGAGACATTTTATAATTTCCAAGAACAAATTCATTAGAGTATTAACACAGAATTCTCTAGATTTCCAGAGATGAAATCTTTATGAATCAAAATTAAAAATGCTCTACAATTCTGTGGCTAAGATAGAATATGTTAGGACACTTTTTAGTTAAACATTGTATCAGAGATCTACTATGATGTAAGATACTGAATAAGGTCTCATAATGTGTAATTCATTTGATGGTAGGCTTTATCAAGGCTTCAATTCTGATCTTAAGTAAGATCACAAAGCTGAAAGCAACTTCCATAAGTGCTGGTGAATTTTTTATTTGCAAAGTTTTCCTGAGAAAGAAGCGGAGTACTTCATTTCAGGATTGCCACACAAAGTCAGGATGAAGTCCACACTTTATCTATATATATATATATATCTCCTTTCCTAAAGTCTATCTTGGTGACTTACTTCCACATGAACACTGATTCATAGAATGTGGTCAGAACTCTTGTCCAGAGATGCCCTATTTTATAGACATGAACAGGACCAGAGCAGTGAAACGTCTTGCATGGGTAAGGGCCCAGTGGCCACTGAAAATCAAAATTCATTAGGCTGTTTGACATTATTGTACATGCAAATCTTTTTTTTTCTTTTAAAGACCTGTTGCCATATCTAATTTATTTATTTTCTTATTCGATTTTCTGCCAGGAGTTCAAACCCTCGAAATCTGTGCTTTGCAAAACGTTCCCCTCACGTATGGGTAGACGCCGGGGAGGAAGAGGGTCTCAGGTGCGTCCCAACAGTCCAGGTGAGGAGCGAGCAGGCCGGCAGTACGCACGCGCGGCCCGGCCTTTGTACTCAGGCCGTGGCATTTAAAGACCCCTGCGTTGCGTGCGCGTGCCCGCTAGTCGTGCTCGCCAGTCGGCCACTCCGCCCCGGCCTTACCTGCCCGCGTTCTCTGCTTCCATTCCTTGCTTCCTTTCGCGTGGGAGGAGGCTACTCCTGCCAGGCAAGCGAGAGACTGGTCTCTGTAGTACCACGGCTTACGTCCGGCGGTACAATATCCAGCCTGGGCCACGACTGCTGGCGAAACTGGGACAGCAGCTAGTGCGCAAGCTCCTCCCCCAAGCTTCCAGCTCCCCTAAACCCACCTAAACCCCGCCCTCCGCGGGTACTTCCGTCTGTTCGGAGCCAAATCCCACGCCTTGTAGTCGTCACGTGACTCAGAGCAATCCAATCACGTTCGTCTTTCTCGGCCGGCAGGTTCGCCGCTAGGCCTTTCGGGAAGGGTGGAGGACGGAAAAGGGGAGGGGGTGCGCGCACTCTGCTGACGTAAGCTTTTGTCAGCCCCAGCTCTTCCGTGGTGGGCGGATGGGGGCAGTAAAAAGGTGAAGTCGTCGAGAGTGTTCTGTAGGAGGGATTATCAGGATTATCCAGGCTTTTCCACTTCAACTTTTAACCCGGGTAAAAGTAGTGTTTTGCATTAACTATCAGGTATTAATCATCAAAACTGATGTGAGTGAAAGAGACTTTGGAAATAAGAAGACGTCGTTGTCAGGAGCCAGTGTGACTGACATCTTGGGCTTCAGGTTCGTAGTCTGTAAAATGATGGTGATTGTAAAACTGCTTCGTAAAATGTGAAGCTTCACATAAGCCATTGTTTGCTTTACTTTGGATATGTAAAGATATTAACATTTGAAATCTATTGCAGTAAATACCATTCAAGACTCACGTCCACTTTATAATCTTACAGACTAGCCCCAGTGTTTATTTCTGAATAAATAACACTGTCTCTTACAGGTGGTTTTTGTTTCATTAGTTCTCAAGTTGTCACCGGTATTTAACAACTTCATTAAATAACCATTAATGGCTGTAGTCTTTTCTGGTTTTCTGTTGCCTGCTGTATTAGTTATCTTTTCCTAGTTAAGCCTGGTAACAAATGGGCTCCAAAATCTCAGTGGCTTACAGGAACAAAGGTTTCTCACTAATGTAACATCTGGGAAATGTTGGTAGCTCTGTGCTTCATCTATTTTCTTCATTCTGGGATCCTGGAAAGAGCTTTCAAAAGTAAATCCAGAATGATAAGTTTGTATTATATCAATTGCTTAAGTGAAACTTTTAGTGTTTTTTAAGTTTCCAGAGTTTTTACAAACTCCGTCCATTAGGAGGTATTACTTAACATAACTCATGGTAGATATTCAATAAATATTTGTTGAATGAATGAATGAACCATAGCCCATCCTCTCTCTGGTTTTTCTAACTATTCAGGACCACAGTTTAGAAAGTTTTAAAGCAGCTGGCTTGCTTCAATTATTTCAGAGAGAATTCTGGTGATTGAATGTGTGTAAAGAGCTGCAAACTTTTCTCAAGACGTTTTCACTGAGAAGTTACTGTTGAGCACAAGGGTCTCCCTTACTGTGGGGTGCTATGTGTTGTGGGTCTGCCAGCTCCATTCATACCATCAGCAGACTAGGGACCTTTGCTCAGTTCTGACTTGCAAAAGGAAGATTTTATTGGAAGAGTTGTTGGGGAGCAGGACATCAAAGACTTTATACACACGAACATGTATACATATGGGATGATGTTAGAAGTATTTCTTATAGTGAATCGTGATGGAAAGAAATGGTGAAGCAGTTGCAGCAAAGTGACTCCTACCCCAACTGTGTCTCTCTCACCACCGTTAAGTTTGAATCTGAAAGACAAACTTGCTCTGCTTGTTAGAAAGGGGCTTGGGAAAGCCTAGAAGAAATGTCCTCTTATCTTTGCCAAATATGTCTTTATGTCCAAGAGGCCTTATGTGAGGCAAATTTCAGAACTGCTTAATTTCATAAACAAGTGGGTGCTGAAAATAACTGCCTTAAAACAGAAACAGAATAGGAAATGTGGAAGTGTTTATATGGAATAAGTGTTACTGTTTTGTAAGACGATACACACGCACACGTATACATATGGGATCATGATGTTAGAATTATTTCTTAAAGTGAATTGTGATCGCAAAAGTTTGAAAAGCCATTATAATAGGGCTTATTCTTCCAAATGACAGAGAGCAAATGAGGACACTTGTAGTTCACTCTCCTGTGTCTACTCAGTTGATTGCTTTTACTGTAGGTCTTTAATATTAAGCTATATTTTGTAGAATAGGGCTTTGTAGTGTCAGTGTGGGAGAATAGCTACATTTCAAACAAATGATTTAGGAAAAAAAATATGTGCTAGGGAGCTTTAAAGCACATTCGTTTTAGGGGAGCATGCAAGATTTTCTGGGTTTCAAAAGAGTTGTCTTATTTTTAAAATTTATGCGCCTTTGGACTTTTTTTTTCAGTGAATGTTCAATTTTTATGTATTTGAAAAAATTTTGAGTAGGCAATAGGGTCTTATGCTGAGTTGAATAGTGTCTCTCCCAAATTCATGTCTACCTGGTATCTGTGCATATGGCCTTACCACTAAGGAAACAGGGTCTTAGTAGATGTATCAAGTCAAGATGAAAACATACTAGATTTAGAAAGCTCTAAATCCAATGAGTGGTGTCCTTCTAAGAGGGGAGACATAACACATGCAGACATAGGACCCCTTACTGATAGACTACAATGTAAATGGGACTCCTGGGGTTTTGTACATAAAATGTGGTTTGGGATGCATGGTAGAAAATTCAAGATATAAATAGATGTGCCCCTCAGTTTTTCTCTATGGTGGAATCCATTCTTAATAGTTTATCACTTAAGAGCTCTTTAAGGAATCCAAACCCGTTTTCAGCTATGCTAATAATATTTTGTGGTACTTATCTCACCTTAAAGATATTGTCCTGGAATTTCTTATTCATCTCATGTATTCTTTGAGAATTAAAAAAGACAAGGTATAATGTTTTCTTAGTTTATAAGAATGTATGATTTATAAATATTCTCTCAGAGTGTAATTATCATAAGAGAAGTTAGCTTTCTGAATTTCTTGAAACTGGCTTCTGACCTTTAATATCACATTTCTGTACATCTGCTGTTTTCAACAGATATGCCAAGGATTTGATTAATGCTTGAAACTTAAATCTGTTTAATGTTTGAAATTAAAAGCTGTTCTTCAAAAATATATTAAGAAGAAAAAAAAAATCTATAGACTGGGAAAAAATATTTGCAGATCGAATGTCTGATAAAGGACTTGTATCCATAATATATAAGGAAGACTCAAGACTCATAATTTAAAGAATGCAATAAAAAAATGGGTAAACAATTTGAACAGATGTTTCGCCAAAGAAAATATAAGCACATAAAAGGATTCTCAACATTGTTAAGTCATGAGATACCATTACCAACCTATTAGAGTGCCCCAAATTAAAAAGACTAACCAGAGGAAGTGTTGGGAGAGGACGCAGAGGAACTGGAACTCTTAACACTGTGATGGGAACGTAAAACTGCACTACTTTGGAAAACAGTTTGTCAATTTCTTAAAAAATTAAATATACATTTACCTCCTATCACATGCTGCAGACATTCTACTCCTAGGAATGTACCCAATAGAATTGGAAGCATATATTCACAGATTTGTGTATGTGTCTCTCTGGTATACTTTACCATTCTTAACAACTTTATTCGTATAAGCCCCAAACTGTAAACAACCAGTGTCCACCAAACGTGAATGGATAAACCAGTTGTGATATAAACACATTCAGCAATAAAGTCAGTTACTGATACATGCAAAGATGTGGATGAATCTCAAAATAAATTGTGCTGCATGAAATAAGCCAGACTAAAATAATACATGCTAATTTCATTTACATACTTATTTCAGAAAATGCAAATTTATGTATTCTGACAAAGTACATTGGAGGTTGTGCAAGTGAGGAGGTGACGTGGGATTAGAAAGAGGCACAAAAGAAACTTACAGGAGTAATGGATATGGTTGTTATTTTGGTTGTAGTAATGGTTATACGGGTGTACACATCTCCCCAGATGCAGCTGCCCGACAACAAAACCCCATCAAATTGTATACGTTAGATGTGAGGTTTATGTTAAATACACCTCCATGAAGTGTTTTAAAAACGAGTGCATCATGATTAGTGTTACACATACAGCTACAATCCTTCGGAATTAAGTCCTTTTATCACCGTTCTCAACAAAAGTCAATCCATAATCAAAGCACAATCTGAAAGTGCACAGATTAAATAATGTCGATTTCGGGTTTCCTCTTTTCCAATAACCAGAGCACAAGGGTATAGCTATGTTAAGTGTGGCTGTTTCAGGTATCAAACGACCTCCCAGCACAAGGACGGAGAGTGCTTTTAACTTAATCACTTGCGGGTGACCGCACCTAAGTACACAGACCTCGGTGTGCCGATCTCCATCTGCTCCGCAAGGGTGGCAAACGCGGGCGATTTCCTTGTGTGTCAAAAGGACACATGCTGCACATCCAGTTACGCTGAGCTCGAGACTCGACACCTGCCGGGGAAACCTACCGAGGGAGAGGAAAGAGCGAGACAGGAGCGTGGGGCCGGGAAAGGGCTGGAAATTGGTTTAAATTTGAAATAAGGTAAAAGAAAAAGACACTAGCGCCTGCCCAAAGTCCCATTTCCGCTTGGGTCACGTGCCTCCGCCGGCGCCTGCGGTGCCCCCGCTTTCCCGTCCGGCGCAGCCCCCAGCCCCGGCACTTTCGGTTCCACCTACTGGCCGCCCGCTCCAGAGGCTGAGGGCACTTCCGAGGGCCTGAGGTACTGTCTCCCTCCGGGCGTGCTCCTAGGGTCGGTGGGGAGTGCGGTCTGCAGTTCCTCCTAGGGTTTGAAGGGGCGCGGGGCAAACCACTCGCCCTCGGACTTCCGCTGGCTCCGTAAGAGATTCCTTTAGATAATGGAGGCCCAGGCCCCCCGGTCCTAAGAAACCACCTATGCTGGTCTTGAGCCTGGCAGGGACCTACGACCCTCCGCGCCCTCCTTCGTACAGAGCACTCGCGGCGCCGGGGGCGGGTGGCACCCAAGTGTTCTGACTCCACCCCTTGGCCTCCGCGTGGCCTCTTTCCCCGTATAGTTGAGTCGTTTGCAGGGACCCTCCTAACATTGCCCACTTTCCCTCCCCGTCTAGCCCACCGACCATGCCCGCGGGCGTGTCCTGGGCCACCTACCTGAAAATGTTCTCTGCCAGCCTCCTGGCCATGTGCGCCGGGGCCCAAGTGGTGCATAGGTACTACCGGCCGGACCTGGTGAGTGCAGGAGGGTCCTCGTACCTCGCTCCTGGACCACTCCGTTCTCCTCACAGCAGCAAAAATGCTCTTAAAATGCTCTGAAATTAGGAGCACATCTACCCATTACATTGAGCGCAATGCACGGCGTGCCCTTACACTATCTCACACAGGCCTTACAAAGTCTTACGCAGTCTACTGGCCTTTTCTTCTACTATTTACCCCCTGTTCCGACTCTGGTAGCAACACTGGCTTTCATGCTGTTTCTCTGACTCTTCAAGCCTGTCCCCACCTCAAAGCCATGCTTTTCCTCTTCCTAGAATACTTTTCTCCCAGTTCCTGACCTGGTTTTCTTCAAAACTTGAAGTTTCAGCTGAACTTCAAGTCATTGCCCCTGCAGCAATGAGGGTCCTTTGGACAGTTCCTATCGGATTCCTCTGCTACTCTGTGCCCTTTGCTTCCAACGAACACTCGTCACAATTTCCAGTTATATTATTCCTTTGTCTGTTTAGTTGTTCTTTGTTTCTTCCACGAGAATGTAATCTTTACAAAACGACTGTGCCCGTGTGGTTCTGCCTTGTATCTCAATCACCTAGAAAAGAGCTTGGAATGTAGTAGAAAAGCTCAATAAATATTTGTTGAATAAAGAGTGAGTAAATACAGGCATTCAAAGCAGGGAGACCTTTTAATTAATTTTAATAAGCATCTATTGAATTAGAATTGGGGATTAGGTGCTTTTGAAGAGTTACAGTCTTGGGGATGTGGAGGCAAGAAGTACAGTGCAAACAATTACAAGAATATGCTAGTTGTTATGCTGTAGGTGTGAATAGAGTGGCTTGGAGCACAGTGTAGGGAGCAGTCATTTCTGCCTGGACTCTGGTCGGTTAACACTTCCAGAGAACCAACCGTTTGTGTTTCTAATTAGAGTTGACTGTCACTACCGTTGTGGAGGTGTGTTCTTGTTTTCAAATGAGGAAACTGAGGTTCAGAGGAGTGAAGGTGATTTCCCAAAATCACAGCTTAATGAGGATTTGAAGCCTAAGCTTTTTAAAGTGTTTTTATTTTTTGATCCTGTTAAAACAATGCACCCTGTAAAACATTTGAATTAAATTCAAGCATATAGATTAAAGGGTGAAAATCCCTCCATTTACAAGCCCCTTTCTCTGGTCTACTCCCCACATGTAACTACCATTTTTTAATTGATGTATCCTTAGAGACTTTTCTGTTGTTACACACACACACACACACACACACACAGGTTTCTGGGGTGTTTTTCCCCATGTAAATAGGAGTTTATATACACATAGTTCTGCAACTTAGTTGTTTTGGTTAACATCTGTATGAATAGACGTTTGTATCAATAGCTTTTTTCTTTCTATTGTATCATATTTCATAGGGATATTCCATAAATGATTCCATTTATCCCTTTTTGACATTTAGGTGGTATCTAGGTTGTGTACAAACAGTGCTGCGCTAGCTCTTCCTTACTGCTTCAGGTTACTTCTTTTTTGAGTTCTAGGGAAGCACCAAGGATACTCAGCCGAGACAGAAAGGGGTAAGCTTCCACAGAAATTCAGTTTAGTCGCTGCCTTGTGAGGGAATAGACATCAGGCAGGCCTTACCAAGAAAGGGATGCCTGTTATTTGACTCTGAGAAGTGGACTTTTGATTCACCCATCTCATTAAAAGTGGGTATGTGCAAGGGGTGGTACTAGCAGCCGCCTGGACTTTGGAATGAGACAGCACAAGGTCAGAATCTCTAGAAGGGACATACTGAAGAGTCTCAGGCCACCTCATCCTGATAGGGTGGTGACGTTTGTTGGCAGTGGGACACTTCTGTAGGGCCTTAATGGCCAGGGCTGGCTGTGCTTTACAAACACATTCTGTTAATGTATGCTTTACAAACATTTAAGGGATATATTTATATTTTTTATTTGCCTCTGTTGGTATTCCAGCAATTACTGTCACTATTGTAACAACCACCAGCCTTTGCGGGCGTCTTTCAGTCTGTAAGGCTAGAAGGTTTGGGGGGAGCCAGAGCAGAGGAGGCCCTTGATGCCTGCCTAGGGCTTGTGCTCAGTGCTACTTTAAGTAGAAGCATTAAGGGCTTGCTTTCCCTAGTGGCCCAGTTCAGCTCCTCAGCAAAGGAAAGGCGACAGGTACTCAAGGCAGATGCTCTGTCCTGGAGTAAAGAGTGTGCCTTTGCCTGAGCTTCCCTTCTGCATTTTTCTTTCACTTTTGCATTACTTTTACTTTTTCTGTTTAATTTATAACCTACTTATTCTTTAAGATGTAGTAGTTCAAAAGATCCCATCTCTGGACTCATTTTAAAGTGTTCATTTTTGATGCAGATACACCCATACACACACAAACTGCTATTTAGAACTTCTACCACCATTGATAACTTTTGATGCCAATAAACTTACTTTTTTTTTTTAATTGGGTTATATATTTAGTTTATAAATAGAAGTTCTATCTTTTAATAAAAGTTGAATTGTCATTTTAGCTTTATACTGTATTGGCAATTCAAGTCACTCCAGATGTGTGCCTGTTTGTGTGTGTGTGTGTGTGTGTGTAAGTAGGTGGTTGTGAATACTTCGTAGAAATTTGAAACATGCCTATTGTATTTTACAGGGCTTTGTGAATTTCACATAATTTCCTTTTATGACCTGGGGGAAAAAATAGCCTTCTAAATCAATTAGAAGCTGATTTAACAAATATGAAACAGGCTACATTCTTTGCTTGTAGTGAAGGGATTGTAATGCCAAAATACTAGGACTGGTTTTAAGAGAGGAAATTGTCAGACAGGGTACTCTGGTTTTTATTCCAGTTCCCATCACTGCTTTTCTAGAAAGTCATGTTCAGTTCAAAGTGAGAATGGTACTATGCTGCACATCTCTTACCTCCCTACCTCTGCTGTTACCCAGACCCCAAGTCACAAATTTTTTTCCTAAACTATTTTATTTCTTTAGGATTAATTAATTGTGAGGAGATAAAACAGAGAGATGAAACAGGAGATAAAATGAGCTGAGTCAAGGTGTTCAACTCAGATATTGAAAAGCTATTGAAGTTTTCTGATATGATTGACATTATGCCGGAGTAATCTTGCAGTTTTATATAAAATAATTTGAGTAAAGGTGTAATTTTTCCAATCTATGAGTTTATAAGGGTTCTTAGCAAAGTTTGTTGATTTATTCATTCAGCACATTTTTTTACTGCCTCTTATAATGAGGGGCATTCTTACAGGGCTGTAAGAAATGAGGAGAATGTGGTCCCTTTCCTTGGGGACCTTACAGTATAAGCTGATAGAAATAGATATGCCTCTGACTGGTTATGATATAGGACCTTGTGGGCTAACACTGATCACAGATGGGTAAACAGTATGGTGGGAATGAGTGGAAGGGGTGATACCTTTCATCTCCCTCAAGGTTGTCACCGAGGTGGGCCTTGGGTAATGAGAAGAATATTTGTATTGCCAACATGAGACGGCGTGTGGAGGAA
Organism: Manis javanica; assembly: GCF_040802235.1. Classification (NCBI taxonomy): domain Eukaryota; kingdom Metazoa; phylum Chordata; class Mammalia; order Pholidota; family Manidae; genus Manis; species Manis javanica. The sequence continues at coordinate 102,645,143 of NC_133165.1, read as the reverse complement.
TCCCTTGCAAGGGGCACCCAGATAGAGAGAACAGGATGCGCAAAGACCTGGCGGTGAAGGCACCTGACTACTTACCGAAGTGCCTTTTCAGGTGACCAGTAACCATGTTGTTAAATCCTGTGGGTCAGTTATCAGTCTTCATCAGCAGTGTGTGACACAGTGGAATACTCTCTCCTTGGAACACTTTCTTCACTTGGCTGCTAGGACACTGCTCTGTCCTGGTTCTTGTCCCTCATTGGTTGCTGCTTCCCAGTCTTTGTTGGTTCCTCTTATCTCCTTGATTTCCCAACACTGGGGGGTCTCAAGTCTCAGTCCTTGACCTTTAGTTTCTTTCTACGCTCACTTCCCATAGTTTCATCTCATTTTATGGCATTAATTATTATTTATATTCTAAAATTATACCTCCAGTCTGAACCTCTCGCTTAAGCTTAAAACAAGACTATTAATTACACACTTACTTGCATGTGGAATGTGCAGTAAGCATGTTCAAAACCGAGCTTCAGGTCTTCCCCCAACAGACATGCTCTCCTTGATGTTCCCTATCACCATAAATGGGGATCCCATTCTTCTAGTTGTTCAGGCCAAAACTTAGGAGTCATCCTTAACTTGCCTTTCATATTGCATGTATCAGTAAGTTCCCATTGACTTGATCTGAAAAACACAACCAGAGTCTCATCGCTTTTCCCCGCCTGCATTGCTACACCTAATTCAGGCCACTGTCAGTCATCTCTCACCTTGGTTATACTAATAGCTTCCACTTTCCACCCTTGCTCCCCTACAGGCTATTCTGCCACCACTTCATCTTTTTATGCTTGATCAGGTCTTGACGCTCTTCTGCTCAAAACTCTCCAGTGACACCCCCACAAAATCTCTGCACCCCCATTTTTCCTCTCTGTCTTTTCCTAACCTCTCATTGAGTACTTTCTGTGGCTATGCTGACCACCTTGCTCTTCCTTGAACACAAAGGCACATTCCTGTCTTACGTTTGCTGTACGTGTGGCTCCATCTGCCTGAAACACTCCTAGATATCTGCATGGCTGGCTTTGTTGTCTTCCTTCATGTCTTTGTTCAGAAGTTACCTTTTCAGACAGTAAGCCTATGAAAAGGTGCTTGACATCATTAGCCATCAGGGAAATGCAAATCAAAGCCACAGTAAGATGCTACTTCATAACCACTATGATGGTTATAATTTAAAAAAATAATGACAAGTATTGGTGAGGATGTTGAGAAATTGGAACCCTCAGAGAGTGCTGTTAGGAGTGTAAAACAGTGCAGCTGCTTTAAAAGAAAACAGTTTGATAGTTCCTCAGTTAAACAGTTACCTCTCAGGTATTGAAAAGCTATTGAAGTTTTATGATACAATTGAAATTATGCCAGAGTAATCTTGCAGTTTGGTATAAAATAATATAACTTTTAAAGTAAATATTGGAGTAATTAACAATTTGAGTAATTATTTTACAGCTATTTCACTTCTAGGTTTATACCCAAGAGAACTGAAAAACATATGTCCACATAAAAACTTGCTTATGAATGTTCATAAAGTATTATTCATTAGAGTCAAAAAGTAGAAACAATCCAATGTCTGCCAACTGGTGAATGGGTAAATAAAATGTGGTATATTCTTATAACACAATATTATTCAGTCCTAAAAGGGGAGAAGTATGGGTATATGTGACAACATGGATGAACCTTGAAAACATGCTAAGTGAAAGAAGCCAGTCACACAAGACCACATACTGTATTTTTCCATTTCTGTGAAATGTCCAGAATTAGCAAATCTGTAGAGACAGAAAGTAGATTAATGATTGCCTAGGGTAACAGGTTGATGGGGGAGAGAGGATTATGTGGAAATGAGAGTAGCTGCTAATGGGCATGAGGTTTCTTTTTGGGCTATGAAAAAGTTCTGAAATTTATTGTAGTGAGGATGCAAAATTTTTGAATATTATAAAAGCCATTGAATTGTAATCTTTAAGTGGGTGAGTGGTACGTATGTGGATTCTGTCTCACTAAAGCTGTTAAAAAAAAAGTCACCTTACCAGGCTTTTCCCAATCACCTTTTTTGAAGGCAGTTTTGTATTTTATGCTGTTTTATGTTTTGCACATAATAGGCACTTACTGGTTTTCAGTAAGTGAATTGATTCCTAATACCTGTTTTCTTTGCTAGGCACACGGTGGAGTCAGTAAATCGGGCAGGAATGAATTTCCACATCTGGAATGCCTTACTTAAATTTGTGACCTGTCAGTTGATATTGATGCAGACTCCCTCCGTGACTCCTGTAGTACTTAAAGCATAGCCTGGATGATAAGAGTCCTATAAATACAGTGCTAGAAAAGGGCTTAGATCAGCTGCAGGTTCTCATAATAAGATTTCTCATTGAATAGCAGGGACTGTGTTCTTTTTTGCCTTTTACTTTCTTAGCTTACGTACTGTCTTTTAGGTCACATTTAATTACTGTATAAGAAAGCACTGGAGTCTTTTTTTTTTTTTTTATAGACAATACCTGAAATTCCACCAAAGCCTGGAGAACTCAAAACGGAGCTTTTGGGATTGAAAGAGAGACAACATGAGCCTCAAATTTCTCAGCAGTAGAAGCCTGAAAATACAGTTCTGCCACAAACTCTGTATATATAATAATAATAATATTATAAGTATTAAATATGTATTTTAAAACTTTATCAGAGCTGACTACTTTTCTTTAAGCACCTAATACACTTCTAACTGCAAGCAGAGGTGCCCTAGTCAACTGAGGCATTGAAATTTGACTAATGTTCCTAGAAAACTACCAAAACTTGTATTGCCAGCTTCTTGAATGTGGTTTGATAGTTGTCTTGAATATCATATAAGAATATTTGTGATGTCTCCTGCCCCTATAATTCTGGTTTATTTCTCTGAATCAGTATAACTATAATGGTGAATGGGACTTATAAATTAACTATAATCAAAGTGACATTGACAGTTTATGGTGTGATCAGTATCTTAATATTGGAAAATACTACTTGTACTAAAATGAATTAAGTTGTAATATTTAAAGTTTGAAATTCTTTTGAAATTGCGTACCTAATTATAACAATTGTGACTTGACTGTCATTAAATTCTTTAATCCCCCAATTTCAGAAACCATGTTAGGGATTTAATTTTTTAATGAATTTAAGAATGAGCATTAGGCATTTAATTTTTTAATGAATTTAAGAATGAGCATTGTTATGGGTTGAATTGTGCTCCCCCCAAAAAGATGTTGAAATACCTGCAAATGTGACCTTATTTGGAAATAGGGCCTTTGCAGACATAATCAAGTAAAGATGGGATGATTAGGGTAGACCCTAATCCTGTATGATTTGTGTCTTTATTAAGAGGAGAACACCATGTGACAACAGAAGCAAAGACTGGAGTGATCCAGCTACAAGCTAGGGAATACCAAGCACTGAGGGCCACCCACCAGAGGCCAGGAGGAGGCAAGATTCTATGCAGAATATCCGGCCATGGCCCTGCCGACTGCTGGATTTTGGACTTCTGGCCTCCAGAACTGTGAGAGAATAAATTTCTGTTTTTAAGTCACTTACTTAGTGGCACTTTATTATGGCAGAGCCCTAGGTAACTAACATAAACATTTTGCACTTTTCTGAGTCTATAAATATACAACGTAAGTAATTTATAGAGCTGCTGGTTTTCTATTCAGGGCTATTTTTCCAGAAGTTTTTCAGAATTCTGCTTTCTTATACAGTATCTAGGCTTACCTGCCAGTCAACAAATTGTTAGATGACACAGATCTTTGGGGTCAATGTTAAGTCCCTAACTGCAAATGCTTTTTTAAAACTCTCCATAGTAAATATGCTTTTCAGTTTAACAATATAAAGCAACTAAATGAAATAGCTAATTTCCAGTCTTATATACAAAGCTCTTTCTGTCAAAGGTTTCAGGAAGGTACTTGATTTAGTATAAATCAACAATAGAATCATTTTAGACTCCGAACTAGTTTCAGTAATTGAATTTGCTAGGTTAAGTTTTTCTCATTGTCAACTAACATTTTCAAATTTAGTTCTTCACTAAGTTTAGATTATGAACACCAAATTGGTAAGCTTTGATTGTAGACAAGTGAGGAGCCTCCTTCATCACTTTGCAGAATATAGGGCTGAGGACATTGCTCACCTTTTGCATGTGCAAAGTACCTGCCCCTTGCACATGAGGGGAGGCCCCTCATGCCATGGATAAATGCAGTGGGCCATACTTTAACCCCCACCCCCACCCCAGCTTCCTTTTACAGGTACAGATTGACTGGTTTCAGCTTGTAAGAAAGCAGTTGTAATTTGAGCCTGACTGCTATGGGATAACCCTCCTATGGCTTCATGAAGGTGAAAAATTGTATAGCTATTAAAAAGTTACTGAAAATAAAAACATCATGCCATTAAGTGTTGATTCTGTGTAACTTTCCCCAAGGTATATAGTTTTTTTGAAGGTGACCTCCCCCTTATAAGAAACAGTGGCAGGCGTAATACAGACTCCCCAAGGAAAGGCACTCAGTATTCATCACAGAGCAGCCTTCCTTTGTCAGCTCCTGCAAGGACTGCCTGCCTCAGCTAGTGGCTTTGTGGAAAGCCACACCTGTCACCCAGCACACTAAGGGACTGTGTTTTAGCTCAGTTCCCCATGGGCTGACTGACGCTGGCTGTCTTTGGACCTGTATTACAGCTCAACTTCCTCTGCTCAGTCCCTTGTCCTTTCCTGCCACAGAGGCTGATCCAAGGACCATCCTCAGTAAACATCCTGAATACTGAACTGCATCTTAGTGCTTCCTGGAGAACAGAATCTGACAGATACAAGCCAAAACTGGAAGTAGTTCTGTATTATTCCTTGATACAGCTGTGAGGAAAAAAACGTCTAAGACGAGTCACAACCTGTCTGGTAATCAAATTAGGTCAATTAAGCAGTTACTGTGCAAGGCATTTATGACATGGTTGCTTGTTTGTACCAAAAGCTGAGGGAGTATTATGCTTTTCATGCTTCTGATGGTAACAGTGGAAATTTAGAATTTGTTAAGTGAAAGATTCTGAAGAGCAAAGTTTCAGATGTCACTAATTTCACACAACCCAATAGCTTTGTCTTTATTAAAAATGGTAATTTACAGTGGCCAAAAAATTAAAAGCATAAGTCAATATGACATGGTATTATGAAAGGAAGCTATACCTTAATTTATAACATGTTTCTCTATGACGGAGCTCCCATTTTTTTCTTACAAGGGAGATGTGGGACAGATTTTTTTTAAAGATACATTCAGGTACGGTAGTTGGTAATTCAAAGTGATTATTGCAAACTAACCCTAGAAAAATAGCTTGAGCAGTAGGCGTAGGAAGCATATGATGAACAGAAATGTGAGAGCCCTAGATTATCAGATTGTTTCGTCCTTAACATGGTACATAAAATTCATTTCCGCAAAATTTTCTAACACGTCTTTGAATGTACGACTTGAGTATTTTCTTAACCTAACCAGTGGAAAAAAGGAAACAACAATTTTGGATGAGAAAATGACTAGTGTAATTAGAGAAACTGTTCTGTAAATAAGGATACATTTCAAAATAAATGATAGCTCAATGAGGATCTTCACTCATCTATAGTCATCTCTGATAGGATTATGGGTGACTTAAAACGTGAATCTTGAAGTTTAGATTTACAGGGAAACTGCAAAGATAGGAATAGAAGCTCTCATACACCTCTTCGTTTCCATGAAATGGCATCTGAGTAACTACATACATCAAAGTTAAAGAACTACACTCCAGATGTAATTTGGGCTTCACCAGTTTTAATCCAGGGTACCACACTGCATTTACATTGCCACGTTTCCTGAGTCTCCTCTACTTTGTGACTATTTCTATCCTTGGTTTTGACCTTGAAACTTTTTTTGAGACTAGTGTCTCAAATGCTTTCCTGATCTTTTTCTTGTTAGGCTATTTTTGGAAGATACCAGAGGTGAAGTAGCCTTCTCATCACACCAGGGGTACAGGCCTTCCTGGGGGGATCAGTACTGATCACACAGTAAAGGTAGTGTCTGCTAGGTTTCTCTGCTATAAAAGGTACTATTTTCCCCCTTCCACACTTGATTCTTTAGCGAACAGTCAGGGTCCAGGAGGCTACATTCAAAAAGGAGAAGCTGATTAAGTCCACCTCCTGGAAGAGGGAGCATCTATTTGGAACTCTTCTGTAGCAACGATTCTCTCTCTATAGATGATTAAAAAAATCCAAGACACAAAATTAAAAAAAAAAATAAACTAAATATAGGTAGTTCTTTACAATGCATTATAAAAAGACAAGGAAGACACTGAATACTTGGGATCTTTTTTATTTTTATACACATGACAAGATTTTACACCAAGAACAGTCAGTTAAATAGTACAAATTTACATTCATGAGGAATGTTAAAAAAAATTCAACTAAAAAAACCCACCTTCTTCCTGTGACCCACAATCCCAACATTTTACAGTGCAGGGGAGAAGAGGACTTGGGGGGAGCATCCAAAACAAATCTCTCCCAAATGAAATGACTTAAATTTCACATTCCCTCTCCACACAGGATCCAAATGGTGAGAGTATAATTTACAATTCATCTTTTTCAGCTGTAGATTTCTGTGGAAACAGAAAAATCAGAAGGCATTAAAAACTTACAAAAAAACCCACCTTAGGTCACAGAAGGTTGCATCTGAAATGGACCCAGCCTATTTCCATTATTTCAGCTGTAGGTTAGAACCTCACCCTGTGAATCTTCAAAATAATTTAAACCCAACAAGGTCGACAGCTCCTGAACACAATAAAAAATTCCATTCAGTCTACTGTTGCTATATAGTAAGGCAGAAACAAGTGGCAAAGAATGCAGAAGTACTGAAGGTTAAGGAAAAATCTTTAAAAATCACCTCAAGAATGGATGGCTAAAATAAAGGAATAAAGAAAGTGGGAAGATAAAAGCATATACTTTTCTAAAAGTGACTTGCTCCAAGCTTTTAAATTTGATTAGATGCCTATTTTTTGATAGATTTCTCTAAGTCTGACGCCTGTACATTATACAGTGCTTACTGGGCCAGACCTAAAAGTCTTTGTAACTCTGGAAGAACTAGAAATTAAAAATGGGAAGTCCCCTACTTTTGCTGTTTCTTGATCTTCTTCATCTGTCCCTACATCCATTTCTTCTTCATCTTGCTCGGCCTCTGTGTCCTCTGTGGTGTCCTCTGTCGTTTCTTCTGGTTCTTCCTCAGGTTCTTCTTCCACCTGAGGGCAACATTTACAAGCCCATTAATGGATCTATTATCTCGGATGTTTTCACTTTGCTCACTTTACTGTGTAAGGCCATAATGAACTTCACTCCTGCTTATGCAGAATGGTAGAGGGAATCCTCTAATTAGGGTTAATAGTCAAGCTACCAAAGGGAGACAGACAACAAAGATACAAAAGGGGAATTTCCCATTAATCTAGCACAGTGCACAATACTGGGAATTCAAACACTTAATAAATTATTTCAAACCTTTGCATCGGGGTCAATGTTTAAGCTGAGGCGAAGCATTCTTTCTATTCTATCTCCATATGCTTTAGTGTCTGGTAACAGGTACCCTGACCGCAGGGTTGCCGTTTCAAACAAAACCACAGCAAGATCTGAAACTGTTTTGTCATCTTCGTCTTCCTGAAATGGAAGAAGTCATACTTGATCATTATTAAAAGATACAAAGTACTCAAATTAAAAGATGAAGGCATATGGCTACAATATTACCTTAACTCGTCGAAGCATGTCTCTGATGAGTGGATGTCTGGGATTTATTTCAAATGTTTTCTTCTGGCTAGCATAGTAACTGTTAAAAGGACAAAAATGTGTTAACAAATATCAAATTTTAGGGTCCATACAGTTCTCTCTTACTAACAACTTTCATAATTACAGAGAACTCTCAAAGAGCCACAGTGTACTTTTATTGTTATATCATGTCTTCCTTTTCAAAGGGGATGGGCAATGGTTAGATGAAAATGCAGTAAAAAGAACTATTTTATTTACTAATGAATCCCAAGTGCCTCACACACTCTGAGTTGAACTGTTTTAATGTCTTATTCATCCCCCCTTAATTTATTCTCACTACTTTAACTGCAGCTGTTTCCCCCAGAGTTCTGAGGTACCTAGGCAGCCTCTGGGTGCAGCTCTTCATGTTGCCTTCACTAATACAGCCCAAGAAAAGTGAATTGCTTCTTTTGTGGGAGCTCAGTTTCCAATGCATTCTGAACATACCTTCATCATCTCTTTCCACTGTTGGCTGTGACTGTTTTCCCTCCTACAGCTGCACGCTGAGTACAGAAACCACGCCTCTCCCTATCTTGGCATACCCGTGATATATTCAAGGGCTTAGCGATTATGCTTTGTCACCCTGACTAGTCTGAATGTCACAAAGATAGCAGCAATGTCTACTTAGACCACCAGTGTAGACACAGCAGGTGCTCAAACTTTTGTTGAACAGAAGGTAACTTCCTGTTACTAAACAATTGAAATAGGTGGATATTTATTAAATAGCTACTGTACTGTTGCAGTGGGATATAAGCAGAAACCTGTGTTCTACCTGAAATTTTTAATATAGCCAGGGGATAAGACATGCAGGACAGAATTTTACCGTATAGACGTACATTGGTGAGTCACGCTCATTATGAAATACAAATATATGTATATGCATGTGTATTTTTTAAATGGAGTTTTGGAATTGTGACAATGGAGATTATACTTTAAGAAGAATCCTTAAGTTAGGCCTTGGGGAAAAAAGTGATTAGGTAACAAATAAGGTATTTCTGATGAAAAAAGAAAAGAAAGAAGGCAAGGGAAGAAGTCATTTTCATAGGCCCTTTCTATGAATTAAACAATAAACTCGAAATGTATACTTTTAGAAAACAAAGGATATTGAAGAACTAGTGTACATGTCCTTGACTTCAAATAATTGTTAACTTGTGGGACCCTTTACCCTTTATTTTGTGGGGCATAAGTATTTGACAGATAGTGGTGGTGGTTAAAAGTACTTAGAAGGACTTAAGACAAGATGTGTAACAGTAAGAAAATTTCCTTTTATATATATTATATATAAAACACTATAAAATAAGTCATGAATCTAAGACCTTTTCTTTATCCATCTCATGTACAAGTAATCGCTTTCTGAACTTCTCTACCTAATATATAGTAGATAGGGGTGGGCACTTAAAACCTCAGTTCTTTAAACAGAAGCTGGCATTATCTTCGCGAGCCAGATTGGACAAGAGCTAATAGCTTGGTGGAGAGGGACCTTCCCAGGGACACTTACTTTGTAGAGATGTCCTTGCCCGTTTGGTATGCTTGAGCTTTCATGATTCTCTCCATGTTACCAGACCATCCGTACTGGCTGGCCACAAGGGCACACGGAGACTCTGTCAGGCGCTGAGATACCACAGCCTTTTCAATCTGATAAGAAACCGAAAGTCAAAATACATATAAATATCAAAACTTAAGGTCATTCAGTAACTGCATTTCAACTTCTTGAAGAGTCACCACTTATGATCACACACACAGAGGCAGGTCATAAAATTACCTCTCATTTCTCAGGGAACTGTCATTTAATAATCTGAAATTTTCAGTCAAATACTTTAACACTAACTTTTAAAAACATATAAAACATAACATGTAAAAACTGAAGTTATTACAAAAGCAGTATAAACTAAAGAAAACTGTTACATAGACCAAAAAAGTACTCACATAGAGAATAAACACTATTATCCTTTTCTTTGTAGTTCATATATCTTAAGCTCATCCTCCCATTTAACCACAATATCAAATGTTATTCTGTATAACTTTTAAGGGTTATAAAGGTGGTGGAAAAATTAATAAAAAAAAATTTTTTTAAATGCTTAAATTTTCACAATTTCTACTTTCCAGAAAAATACCTTGTCCTTGAGAGCTTTGTCTTTCATCCAGTTGAGCAGAGGCTCAAATTCTTTCTCAACTGCTTCACGAGTCTCTTTAGTTTTCTCACTTTCATCAAACTTCACTCCTTCCTTGGCAACATTCTGGAACCTTTTCCCATCAAACTCAGGAAGAGCCTGAATGCAGTATTCATCCACAGGTTCTGTGAGGTAGATCACTTCATAGCCCTTTTTCAGAAGTCGCTCAACAAATGGAGAAGATTCAGCCTATAAAATTGAGGAAATTAAGAGTTTTCCAAGACTGACTTTGGTATGTAAATTCATTCTAGTAGCTATGTTTACAGAGTACTACTGACAACCCTATTTTACAAGTGCAGATAATATAAGCGACTTTACCATCAGTGACCAGGCTAGTAAAGCCAGTTAGTAACTCCAGTTCACAATTACAATTAAATTTTCCTCTTTTTCTCAAGTTGGCTGTAATGTAAATCCCCAACCACAGACAGGATCCCTGCCATGTTCATCTCACCTCTTTCCTGTTGGACCCAGCCATGAAATAGATCTTGTCTTGTTTCTCCTTCATTCTTTCCACATACTGGTCTAGACTGGTAATGTCACTTGGATGATGGGAAGACTGGAATCTAAGAAGTTTGGCAAGACGTGTTCGATTTGAATGGTCTTCAATGACACCAAGCTTGATGTTGGTACCAAATTCTTTCCAGAAAGTATCATTGTATTTCTCATCAGCAATCTTCTTGATCATGTCCAGAGTTTTACGGACAAGCTTTTTTCTAATCACCTAAAGAAAATTTAATAATTGATTTGAGAACTTCACCTCCTTCTTTTGAGAACCTACAACAGGTAAGGCAGCAGGGGAACAGTTGTGCAGGGTACAAGGACGGCACCGTCGCCATTTACCTATGGGCGGGGAATGGTGAGGACACCTAACGTCAGACTGAGCAGGAACTAAGCTGTCAATGGAATAGCTGCAAGATTGCTTAAATGTCTGTATTCCAGCTTTAGACCATGCAGTGAGTTATATGTGGGTGTTACTGTGCAATTCTTTTAACTTTTCTGTTGAAAATTGTTATTATAAATTCCTGGAGGGAAAGCCATCAGGTACTAGGATTTGATAATTCTAGAGTAAAATTAAATTCTTCATCTCAAGAGCCAAGTACTTGTCTAAAAATCTGGTGACGCCATGAATGCAGCCTGTCTTCTGAAGCCCAACAAAGAGCAAAGCAGCAGTCTATTCCCCAAAATACTCACCTTAAGCAGTTTATGTTGCTGAAGAGTCTCCCGGGAAACATTCAAGGGGAGATCATCTGAATCTACCTTCAGATGGCAAAGGAAGTTCAGTGAGTAATAAAAACACTGGAAAGAGAACAAAACAACAGAACACCCACTTCCAGACTCCCGTCTTCCCCCAATCTTCAGATACTTACAACACCCTTGACAAAATTAAGGTACTTGGGCATCATATCGTGGAAGTCATCTGTGATGAATACTCGGCGCACATAAAGCTAAGCAGAGACCAAAAAAAAAGGTCACTTTCTGGAAATTATACTTTCAAATTTTAGACTTAGTGCATACAACTTAAAACCCACCTTAATGTAATCACTCTTCTTAGATCCATATTCGTCAAACAGACCACGTGGAGCAGATGTGGGCACAAATAGAATTGATTTGAAGGTAACCTCGCCTTCAGCAGTGAAGTGGATATAAGCCATGGGGTCATCACTTTCCTATGGAAAGTTAGTACCTGGTCATTCCAAAGGCACAGGAAAAAGGTAGTGCAAAGGTTGGGCAATTTGTGATGTGATTATACACATTCTATTTGGGATTTAGTAGTTCCTTTACCAGAAGAAGGAGGAAAAAAAAGAGGCAGGCAATGGAGGGAAGAAGAAATGACTAAGACTGCAATGGGCTAGAACTGGATGTCCTGATGGTGACTGTCATATCATTATTCTACTTGCTCTACTTGGGGAAAGATGGATGAATCTAGGTCCCACAGTGTGAGAGAACAAGACAGGAAAACCACCCATCTTATCTGATGGCAAATACACGACACTTCATGAGTGTACTGGTCAACCACAAAGAGTACTTACAGATTTCTTCCATGGAATATAGCAGTGAATATCCAGGTTATGTAAATTAAGTACAGAGACAGAAATTCCCTGGATATGCACATCTATTACTGTACTGACGTGGTTACTGGGCACTTGAAATGTGGCTACTTTGAATTGAGATGTGCTCTTAAGTATTAAATACACAACCATACTTTGAAGACAGCAGTATAAAAAAGGTAAGACATCTCATTATTAATTTTTTATATTAACTACATGTTGAAATAACACTATTTTGGATATGTTGAATTAGGTGAAATCTTTATATTCTGTTTCAACTTTTAAAAACTGTAGCTTCTAAAATATCTAAAATCATGTATTCGACTCACATTTCTAATACAACAGCCCTAGAAGAAAGTACATTCTACACACACTAGGACTTTAAATAAGAGTTTATGGGATAAAAGTAGGGGCAGAAACAAGGAAAACTTAAGAGCTAAAGCTTAAAGGATGTTTGGATGTTAACATAAGGAGAACAAAGAAGGTTAGTTAAGTAACAAATCAACAGATGGAATAAAGAGTAAAGGACAAACTTAATTACAGAATATTAAGTTTCATCTAGCTGTGCCAAGTCAATTAAAATACTCTATTTTGTACAAAATGCTTTTGGGGAAACATTAACTAGAATCAATCTTAATGCTAGCTTTGAATTCTTAAGGGATCAGAGTAGGTAAAGAAACAAGGATTTAGAAATTATTCGTAAGCATACACCTTACAATAAATGTTTGATGGTGTAAACCAACTCTTTAAAGATTACGTTAAAAGCCACTCAAGACTAGATTTTGTCTTAGGGATTCTGTGGTGAAAAATCAAACATCTACCTATGCAGACTGTTAAATCTGTTTTGTAACGCAGACCCCTTGGCAATCTGGTGAAGCCTCCAGACGCCTTCTCAGAGAAATTTTTTAAATGCAAAACATAAAACATACAAGATCAGAAAGGAAACCAGTTGTGTTGAAATAGCTACAAAATTGTTTTCAAACACATTTTTGACTGAGTAATGTCTGTCACATTATTCTGAAATATTTACCTTTGAAAATGATTTGTAGAAAGCTTTGTATTCATCATCATCTACTTCTTTTGATGGCCTCTGCCATATCGGTTTGATATCATTCATAAGTTCCCAGTCCCAGACAGTTTTTTCAACCTAAAGTTACAATATTTGATTAGCATCTCCTGTACTCACTAACAGTTATATTAGTGGCAACCACAGCTTTAGGACATTTCAAAATATGGGAAGCACCAAAGAATACCCCTCATCTCATATGGTTCCTACCTACTGGATCAAAACTTAAAAAAAAAAAAGGTACTTCTCTCAATACAATTATTTATCATTGTAATTGATTAAAAGCCATTTAAGCCCCCCCCCCCTGTAACTTTTAACTAGCTAAAATGTTATTTCTTGAAAATATTTGGAGGTTAACAAAGCTATTATTCTCCTATTTCATAATCTGATAGAAATTCAACATCTCAATAAAACCCCTCAAAACCCAACACCACTTGTACCTGCTCTGCTACCTGAGCCGGCCAAAAAATTAATTTTATAGTAAACACTATCATGACAAAAGATGCAGGAAAACTTAAAATTTTTAAATTCAAAATATAAGCTACCAGTTCGGGGTGGTATACAGAGGCGAGATAATTCTTCGTAAAAATGACTTGTTTGCTACTTAAAACTTTCTAGAGGGGACACACACACGCACAAAGTCCTTGTTTCTAAGAGGTGGTCCTGTGAACGTGTATCTCTTAGGGAAAAAAGCCCTGAGAACGGAGGCTTACCTCCCATCAGTCTGTGCTCACCTGGGCTTTGTGTTTCCTCTCTAACGATCCTGAACAGTATCTTAAGTAAGTAGGGAGATGAAAAAGACTTACTTTTTTAGTTTTCGGTTTCTTGTCCTCTTCTTCTTCTTCTACTGCAGCTTCATCGTCAGATTCTTCTTTTTCTTCTTTTGCTGCTGCTTCTTCTTCCACGGGTTCCTCAACAGTTTCAGTCTGTTGAGGTAGAAAGTAAATTATGGGTAAATTAGTTTGTTTCACTCTGATGTCATCTATACAGTAAGAAAGAAATTACAGCTAAAACCAGACAAAACAAAAAAACCCACCAGGGGTTCTGTGAGCACACCTGAGAGTATCCTGAACTGGAAGAATCACATTTAACCTCATTCTGTAAGTGCTGAATATTTAAATATGCGCCAAGGTAATAGACACACATTCTAGCAACACAGACTTACCTTGCTGCTCCATACATAAATAGGGAAGTTAATGAACTGTGAATATTTTTTGACGAGATTTTTAATCGTATCCAATTCAAGGTAATCAGATGCTTCTTCTTTTAAAACGAGGCTGCAAGAAAAATAAGATATTTACAGAAAGACATCCATGGTTTAGAAGATCTGATGATAAATTTGTCTTAATATCTTCATGACAAGCCAGCAGTTCTGTGTAATCCAAGATGAACCCCATTATTCCTGTTCATCACCAATAAGGGTTTGTGGGCTAAATATACACCAAATACGGGTATGGTAAAGTGAGACATCTTCCCCTTGTTCCATCAAGTCAAACATCCTTAGCTCCAAGTAGAAGATGAAAATGCTCCCAACCTTCTGAATATGTTGGGTTTTTTCATTTGAGGAAAAAAAATCTTAAGGCAGCTCAAGGCAAGAAAGCGCTGACAACACAGAGAAGACAAGTAGTGACTCTCCAGCATCTTACTACGTGGATGGACAGTGACTGCAATGGGGTATTGTTGGGGGGACTTGATGATGGGGGGAGTCTAGTAACCATAATGTTGCTCGTGTAATTGTGGATTAATGATACCCAAATAAGAAAAAGATTGTAAAGATGAAAATAAAAAAGAAAGCACTGACACATTCCAGAACAAAGTGGTATTATATGTACTCTGACAGTTACTTAAGTCATTACTTTAGAGGGCTAACCTCTAATAAAAACATGTTCCTTCAAAGAGCTAGAAAATTCATCTGAATTGTTTATGTTTGCCCTTTCCTAACAGTAGTAACCAGTCATAGGTGATATTCAAGTGTGAAGTCAGTTCTTCAGTCCAAGGCCATATCCTAAACACTCAGTGGTCAAATGTGGCTAGTGGCTGCCGCTCGGAGAAGGCTGGCGGAACATCTCCTCTGCAGACTTCCGCTTGACAGCAGTAGTGCAGATCAACTCCAGTACTGGGCATCATAGGCTCACTTCCTCCTCTTCCTTACTGTCCCTTCTGCAAACCCCTCTTCCACCCACTAAAAATAAAATCAGTCCCAGCATGATCTCACACACAGCGGACAGCCCCTAGCTTGCTGTTTATGCTCCTGATAAATATGGGGAACCTTGTAGCTATAGGTCCTTCCTGACTCCAAGAAGTTTTACAGTTTAGTGGCGCCTGCCCGCAGGCAGACAGACAGCACATGCTGACATAGCTTGTCATCACAGTGGCAACCAAGTCTGGTCTCAGAGCATACAGTCTGGCAATGTGGGGTTGGGGGGAAGAGTAGTTTGGATGCAAGTTGAAGTTGATGGTTACATCTTATTCAGAGGTAACCAAAGGCAATTAGAAATATGAGCAGAGCCCAGGAGGGAGATCTAGACCATGATCAACAGGCTATGGCTAGCACCCACAAGAAATTTTATAAGGACACAACCTTATCATATATTATCTGTCATGTTTCTAAGCTAGAACAGCAGAGGTGTGACATGTGATCTCAGTCTACAGCTTCAAGTATCACTATGTTGGCCTTCTGGGAAAACATTTGCTGACTCCTGATCTAGACTATTCTAAAGATTTGAGAACCCTGAGAAAGCTGGAACCTGTATCCATACAGTGGAAAGACTGCATAAGGATAATGACAAAGGGCAGAGACTTAACTCTGAAAGAACAGATAATATCTACATTGAAGAAACCAACTGGCAAAGGCAACAGGTAAGATATGCAGGTCAAGGAAGCCATGTACTGAGCGGACTGTACAGTATGTAGTAGAGGACTATGCGGTAGAGAGCAAATTCTCTAGAAAACACAAGAGAGAAACTAAGAAAAAGGAGAATCTATGACTGGGAGCAATGCCAACTTAAAACCTGAATCCATTTGATTTTGCAGCAAGGGTTACTGGTGACTTATGTCAATGGATAGGTGGTGCTCAAGTCATAAAACAGTGGGCTGAGGATTAAAGCAGTAGCAGAGCAACATACTTTTAAAAGTTCAGCTGTAGAAGGGGAGACAGAGAGAACGCATGCCTGACAGTAGAAGGGTGCTTGGCAATACCTGCCTTTCCTTCTTCCTCCTATAAGACTGGAACATCTTTGTACTTTGTTGAGAAAGAGGGAGGTGTATGGGCAAGGCTGGTTTAAAAGATGGGGTAGAAATTAATTTATACTTAAGAGTCTCTGAGGAGGTAGGATTAGAATGACAACAGATCAGAAGTGGACATTAGCTTTAGGAAAAATGTAGACCTCCCTCATAGTAGAAAGCACAGAAACAATTCTATCAGTAGGCATATACTGGGTGCTAACTTCATGATCTCCTTTAATCCTCACAAAATCTCTCAAAAGGGTACCACAGTGGCTAATTTAGGGGTGGGAATTGAAGGAGTAGGTAGGAAACTGAATTGAAGTCTTCTATTTTATTGTCATATTTAAGATGAAACTGATCATACATACAGGGCAGGATCGTGACCCTATCGCTTCCTTGCCTGTTCTGTTTCCTTTGGCCTTTTTCCTTTCTAGACTTTCAGTTCCTCAAATGGGCCTCCTGCCTCTGGAACTTCCAACATGCTGTGCTTCCTGCCTAGAATATCTGAATCTAACTTACCACTATTTCGGAACGACCTTCTGAAAAGGAAGTGTTCTTTAGCTTCCTTTCTGCCATCTGGCCACTCTGAAATTATTTCATGTTCTTCTTCTTTACTAGAGTGAGCCACGTGAAAGCAGACTGCAATTTTCCTCTCCGCTGTACCTCTAAACCCTAGCAGGTAAGGGGCACACCAATGAGTTTCCACTGAGTGAATGGTGGGGTAGGAAAACCTGAAGAAAAAGGCAATTTTGCTCAGAAAAGCAGAACCTGTTGTAACGTTTCATTGACTGGTCAACCATCCACGCTACCTGCATGAAACTGTCCTGATCTCCCTTATTCATTCATCCAAGTATCGGGCAGTCAAGAGCTAGGCTCTGGGAATGAAATGGTCAGTAAAATGTTTGCTTTCATGGAACTTCCATCTCTCTAGCCTCACCTGTCTCTTAGCACCCTAAGACATTAGCAACCCTTGGGACATAATTTTCTATCTCCTTGTAATTAAAGAGATGTGATTTACCTACATCCCTCTAACACCTAACAGAGAGGGCACTGGGGTATAGCTATTAGCGATGACTTCTAAGGAGACCAGTAGATGCGAATGTTAACAAAGGCAGGGAAAGGTAAACTAGGGACAGTAAATAAGTAAAATGCAGTCATCTAATTAGTCTTCATTAAAGGAAGATCTGTGACAATGAAGACAGGAAATGTTACTGCCTGAGATGAAGAAAACTAGTCACAATGATAGATACATGCTTCTTTCCTACTTGAGTATTTTAAAATATTTAATGTTGAGAAGATTTGAAACTGACTTAAAAAAAATTGAGGCTACAGACACATCTTCTCTTGGCAGGACTGGGAAACTGGCCTCTGAAATAGAATTTAATCTCTATGATGATTTGAAGAAGGAAAAAAAAAGCAGGCAAAAAGCTGCCCTGTCTACTTCACAGTGCTGTAAGTACAAGGAGACAATTCAATTCAGATTTGTAACTATCCTCAAATGAGAAATTTTCTCCCAAAGGACTGTTATAACCTTTATTAACTTTCTTCAAGTCCTGTATCTGTACCTGTTCTGTATCTGCTCCCCACCCATTACTACTACAGATCTTGAGTATTTCCAATGGTCACCCCAAGGAGTCTCCGCTCATCCAGTCCCATCATCCTCTACACCAGCTTTGGGAAACCGTAAAAAAAGTTAATCAATAAGTTTATCAGTAATTGCCACCCATGAGGAATTCCTCTAATCCTGTGAAAATGCTGGCCTCCATGCCTTTGTCTAAGATGCACTGCACACCTGACACTACCTTTCTAATTCTTGCTCCCCTGGAAAACAGGGACCAAGCTGCTGCTGTGAGGACTCAATTCTGTATCCCATGTACAGCAGTCATCATAACTTAGTGTGTCTGGCCCTAACAGGACTTCAAAATATTTCTTCAAAGGGTGAAACAGTTCAACTTCCTCATTTTATAGGTAAGTGTATTAAGGCCCGGAACAAGCCAAAACTGGAGAGTCAAGATCCTCGCTGTGACTATTAATTCTTATTAAGAATTAGTAATACTCACGTAATTGTCGTTCCCCGCCCTAGAGTGCTTCCCCTTGGGTCAGCAATTACAGAAAATTCATTGGAGTCAGACTCCCAGATGTGCTGGGTATCGTTGTTGTGTTTCGACGTGACAATAACCTTGTCTGCTACAAGGAAGGCCGAATAGAAACCAACACCAAACTGGCCAATCAGTTCAGAAGTTGAATGGCCATCCTCTTGTGCCTCGGTCATTTTGTTTAAAAACTCGCTTGTTCCAGATTTGGCTATGGTACCAAGGTTTTTAACCAGCTCTTCCCGGGTCATTCCTACACCAGTGTCTGTGACATGTAGCAGGTTCTTCTCCTTGTCACACTAAAAAGCCAGACAAGAACAAGAATGTTATGCTTAATACTCACAATATGACAAATAAGTACTGAGCTAATGTTGAGAAACTACCAGATCTGGGCCACATCAACTCCAATACATAAAACTAAACTCTTTTCCTTCATACAGTATTTTATGGCCTTTTTAAAAAGCACACATCTTAAGTACAAGCATCTTGCTTTATAGAGAATAATCTTAAATTCAGTGTCTTTCAGAAAGTACTAAGAAGGAAATCCTGCCATGTGTTACATTATGGCTAGACCTTAGAAGGCATTATGCTAAGTGAAGTAAGTCAAAGAGAAATACCATACAGTTTCACTTACACGTGGAATCTGAAAAATACAGAAATAGAATAGACTCAGACACAGAGAACGGACGACTGGTCACCACAGTGGGAGGTAGGGATGGGTGAAATGGATGGGAATAAAAAGGTACGAACCTCAAATCATGGAATTCAGTCACAGGGATGGAAGTACAGCACAGGGTATATATAGTTCATAATACTGTTAACATCTTTTTATGGTGACAGATGGTAACTAGGCCTTGTGGCGAGCACTTAATAATGTATATAATTGATGAACCAATGTAATATTACATATAAACTATATTTCAATAAAAAAAGAAAAAAAAGGCAGAGACTGGTCTAAACGTCAAAGGGCAAAGGCAAGACCTCAGCAAGTTATTTTTGAAGAAAAATTCAAGAGAAACAGAACTTTGTTTTGCCTACTTCTTCCCTGGAAGAAAACTTGAATGATTTCTGTATTTGGAATCTGGTGGTCAATGTTCTTCACTAAATATTTCTGGCTCTCTGCCTAACATAGTAGGAATATATTTCATTTATGACTGGGGAAGGCCACGTGGTTAGTAGTTGTGGCCAATGAGGTGCACATGGGAGTCAGGAGCGTGGCTTCCCAGCTGGAGGCTTTAATCACCCGGAGACCCTCCCAGGTCCCTCTGCACCATGGCAACCAGCGACACTCCAGCTGGCGGCCGCTCAGTCAGCCTAGGTCCTGCAGTGAGGATGATGCAAAGGCCACAGCAGCCTGCGACTGATGATTTAAGCCAGGGGTTTGCCAACTTCTTTTTGTAAAAGAGCCAGAGGGTAAATATTTTAGACTCTGTGGGCCATATGGTCTCTGTCACAGCTACTCAGCTCTGCTGTGTAGTACAGAAGCAGTCACAGATAGTATACAAAAGGGCATGGCTGTGTTCCAATGTTTATTTATGGAAACAAGCAGCAGGTTGGCCCACATGCTGTATTTTGGTGACCTGATTTAAGACCCAGAGACTTGGAGGTTATCTGTTACTGTAGCATAACCTAGCCTATCTGGACTGATATGGATTGCCTATCTCTAAGCATTATTTTTACGTTAAAAGAAAATAAGCTTACCTTAATTTTGACAGTTAGTTCCTCATTTGCAGAAAGAGCAGTTTCATCAGTCAGTGATATTAGCCTTATCTTATCTAAAGCGTCAGAAGCATTTGAAATCAGTTCTCTCAAGAAAATCTAAATGGAAGCCAGATTTAATACACACTTAGATTAATGTCAAAATATACAATGTCAAACTCATTTTATTTCTCCTCTATACTCTCAGAAAGTGTTTGAGACTTATGGTACAGGGGTGGGTTTACTCTCTTGGTAAAAGGAGGTTACAGCTTCTTACACAAAGAACTGTAGCAACTGGTAAGAGTATTACCACCCTACTGCCCTACTAGTGATCTTTATGCAACATGTGAGGCTTAGTTTATGTGACTGTCCTTAAGACTCATAACTATTAGCAGACCACGAACATACTTGGAGGGGAAAGGAAAAAGGGACAATAACAATCTCCCTCTTCCTCTTCCCCTCAACATGTAACAGGTTATCTGGTATCTTATATATGCTAGGTATTTAAACTTTGTCAACTACTTACTTGGAATTACTATGTAAGAACTTTTCTACAAAGGTAAACAAATATACTACCATACAGAGACAAAATATCATTATCTGATCATGTGTTGCTTACCTCTTTATTTTTATACAGTGAGTTGATGATAAGTTTCATCATCCTGTTAACTTCAGCCTGGAACGCAAACTTTTCTGATTTCTCTCTGAGTTCTCTTATTTGGGATGCATTTAATCCATCCAACTGAATAGCTTCTTCCTCCCTGAGGAAATAAATTTGAGAAATACTGCATTGCTTCCTTCCTTCCAAAAATACAGGATCTGTGATGAGAGCACAGTAGGCTCTTAGAATTGCCTTAAGGGTTAAAAGGGTAAAATGGAAACCTTTATAAAATATTACTCATCTGCCACTTCATTATTATTTTACCACAGTAGTAGGTTACCTTCAGTATGACTTTGGAAATACTTAGTTCTTAAAATTGTCAGAAAAGTAAACAACTTACTTCTATTAAAAAGCAAAGCCACGCTCATTTATGTTCTCCACATTCTGGGTTCATCCCTTACCTGGGAAGCTTTGGCCTCTAAGGGTGTGCAAATTTGTCACTAAGTCCTAAAAGACCAAATTTTAAAAGGATGCTAAACTGATAGAAATTTTCCTGCTTAAAAGTACTAAGTGTACACACTAAGTGTAAAACCAACTGAATGTCTGAAGGTTCCAGTACTAATATTCTGTAATATAGTTATCCAAATAGTTTTCAAAAGGAATTCCATTCCTAGGGGCAAATTAGGAGATATTTAGGTATGCTCCCCCAACCCCTGCCCCCGCCCAACATTTTCTGTGACCATTTTTTAGGTATTTAAATTCGGAGTGTCACACTTCTGGACCTTTGGAGAAGAGATACAAAACAAGCCAGTGTTCGCAAGTTCACAAGTGCAGTTTCAAAAGAACACAAACCTCTGTACAACTTCATCATCTGTCCTTGAGCCTTCTCTACTTTTACCCAGATCGTCTTCTACTGTACCATCCACATTGACTTCATCGTCAGCTCGTACTGACCCTGAAGGGAGATTCAACACAGGTAAACGCAAACATCATTATTTCCTGTATTTCCCAGAAGGAATTAGGTCAAACGCGATTGGAGTAGGGGTTGCAAATTTCAGCTGGTAAGCATGAGAGACGGAAGAATGGACCGACTGGTAAACTCTAGTCAGCCTATGTCTTATTGAAGTTCAGATACTGAGGTTTCCCAGTAGATTCTGAAATAGGCAGTCAGCTACCACTTCTAAAAGGCGGCCCTTGGATCCTTTATAAATACCATTTAGCAGATTTGGTACCAGGCCCCTTCTACAGTCACACGTGTTGCGCGCTGGCCGAGGCTAGGCCTCTGACCATGCCAAAACTTAGGCGTTCAATTGCACAGGTCAGAATACAAATAGAATTGGGGCAATCTCTGGGTGGGAGAGCTGAAATTGGGCCCAGGAGCCTGAAAAGGGGAAGAGATGTTAAGAAGCAAGAAGCTCCAGCAGAAAGTGAATCGAACACGCTGACACCGCCTTTCTTCCGACCCTGAGCCCAGCGCTCCCAGCATCTAAGAAAGGGAACGCGCGCTCGGGAGGAGTCGGAAGACCGGGGGCGGGGGGTTCTCAAGTTCAGAGGGCCAAAGATTTCGCGGCGTCGCGGGTCCTGCAAACCCTCGGGAGAGCAAAAGCCCGAGAAAAGATCCACGCCGTCGTGCTGAGACTTCCGGGCGTGAATACTAGCATATCTGCAGATTTAAATGACTGTTTTTTTATTTTCCTTCCAGAGTAAGTAGAGAGTAAACGAAATCCCCTGAGTCTTTTTCAAGGAAAGGATATAGAACCCCCTCGGTCCAGCGCAGGCCCTGTTACCGCCCCTACCTCCACCCCCAGGCTCAACGCCCCCAGAACCTTCGAGAAAAGGCCGCGCTTGAGAAGGGGGAGCGTCCGGGGATGTCCCCTCCCCGGGATCACTCACCGAAGGTCAACAGTACGCAGCAGAGCCCCAGCACCCACAGGGCCCTCATGGCGAGCGGCCGGTACAAGTCTCAAGTCCGTTTTGATCACAGGAGGCGCCTCCGTCCCCACCCCCACCCTTATGCTCAGATCCTCACACTTCCAGCCGCGCGGTCCGCCCACTACCCCCCGAACAGTCCCAGCCGCTTTTCACCCTTGCTTCTCACGGGCGGGGGACGGGAAACACGAACCCACCAATGGTGCCGCACCACGCACCCACTGTACCCAATGAGGACTCGGGGGGGAGGCCGCAGGCCACCAATCGGAGCTATCCAGGTGCGGTGCCCCATGCCCGAAGCGTGGCTCCTGCTGATTGGCCATCCATAACCTTCTTTCTCCAACGAAATGGCTCCGCGGGCCCCCTCTCACGCGGGACCGCCCTTTTGCCTGGGAAGCTTTGGCCTCTAGGGAAACCGTCCAATGAACGTCAGCACAGAACTCATTCCTCCTTTTGGAGAGGTCGCAGAGGAACCACTTCCGGATCCTAGAGAGCGTCTACTCCGTGACCAGGAGAAACAGTAGCCATGGCAACGCGTTCACGTTTTCCTTGTCCACACGTGGAGTCACGTTGGGAATGATTCCAGCGAGACTTTTCTCAGCTTTCTGTTTAGCAGTGCCTCTAGGAAAAGAAAACACGTGAGAGGTTGAACTATCCGTAGTGCTTTTAGATGGGGTGGGAGTGGGGCTGGGGAGTGGGGGGGGGGGCGGTGATGAGAAACTACAGTTCCCGGCATGCAGTATACTGGGAAGGGGAGACACACTAGGAGAGCTGGGTGTGTAGAATGCTGGGAATCTTAGTCTTTGGCTTCTGGGTCAGCTGCGTAGTTTGGCTCTAGCGCAGTTTTCCAGCGTGTGTCTATCGGAATTCTGCGCTGCGTGTTTTAGTTTACATCTCGTTCTTACTGCAGTAGAGATCGGTACCTATTCTCTAGTTTACACAGCCTTGAGAAATAGGCTCAGAAAGCCGCCATGCCGAGGACAAGGCTGTCCTGTGCCCTGCGGGTCAACCTCTCTGAGTCTGGGTTCCGCCTCTGACTCGAAAGTTTCCGAATCTGGCTTCTGGAGCGTCATTTGGGCAGCCTGAACCTGCGCTTTCCTGGGACGGAACTTTGAGGCCTGCCTGATTCAGTTTACAGAAGAGTAGTGGGGCTTTTCTTCGTTTCTTTCTTCCTCCCTTAAGGGAAATGGAGAACAACTTTGATGCCTTTGACTCCCTCATAAAGTTCCAACGCGGTGACCCCGCGGTCCTAGAGTCCCTACTGTAAGTCAGGTGGAGATCGTGGTCGTACAGTCCGGTCTCTTACAGAAGAGGAAAAAAACCTCCTTAATTAGTTTAACGAGTGGAGGAGGATACACCTGCAGATATTTGAAAGCAAAACCTGTGGGGCTGCAAATGAGAGGCAGTGCAGCTTGGTAACTTCATAGAAATACCCAGTCAGCGCTCAGAAAGGCACCTAAGGCACCAGGTGTGGTGGGAAATCCCTCACATTAAGCTTGTGCCTTTAAATATATCTTTTGTCTCTTTAACATAGTCTTTACATAACCCCCACTTCGATCCCATTTCCAACGAATACACTCCCATCGTTATTTTTTCCTGCAGGAAAATTGAACTTGGAATTTGTTTTCAGATAATGATCCGAATTCCTGAACACAAGCTTTTCAGTGGTAGTCTGTCATATTGTTTATAACTTCCCCTACTTAGGTTTACCAATCTTAATTCTGTGGTTGGTGTTTACACATTGTGGTGGTGCCTAATTTACATCTGCCTAAATTACCTACATTGTTACTAGTAAGCAAAGGGTAGCTTACAAAGGTTTTTTATGCGTCTGTGCTTGCAGTTTTTAGAGTATGGATTACATTCAGAAATCTGAATCTCAAAATAACTCTTTTATTTTTTGTTTTTAGTAAAAGGTAAGTTTCCTTACTTTTCTGCATTTCACAGTTCACCTTCTTCACCTTTAGTTCTGAATAAGTAAGCAACCAGTTCTGAACCTGCAAATTCCATCCTCACTGGTCAATGGTGGGTAGTTCATGCTGCACCTGGAGGGAACTGAGAATGAGACATGCTCTCCAAAATAGATCCATTGCCTGTGGGTAGACGTTTCTGTGGATGATGGTGAGAATTTATGAGACAGGCAGAACGCAAGACAGTAGGCTGGCAGAAGAACATGGCTGGCTGATAATCTGACTCAGCTCTGCCCTCTAAACTAGGATTACTGGTTTGTGCGCTCTGTAAAAGGAATGGGCAGCTTATTCAGTGTGCAGCCTTGCTGTTTCCCCACTGTGGTCTCCACCTATTTTGACTTTTGACCCATTATTGATGCTTGGTTTCCATCCTGGTAGAGCTCCCCCAGAATTAATACTCCGGTCTTTTATTAAGCTAGGCCCCACCTTCAGATCTGATTCCCTTCCTAATTTTAGTTTTTTCCCACTTGATACTATATGTCCGTGGACACTAGTGGAAACAGTTACCTTTGTGGGTTTTTGTTTTGTGGTTAAGCTTCCTCTTCTGAGGAAAAACGAGATAGGGTCCCTCAGGGCAATGATAGCTCATCTGATAGATAGGTGTAGTCCAGGAGTGAGGCGTCAGGAGAATTGAGACTGGGAAGATCAAGGCAGGAAAGCAGGGGGCATCAGGGAGCATTGAGGAATGGTGCTGAGCACAAAGGTGAATGAATATGTTGGTAGGTTGATTGGTTCCTTTGTTCATTCATTCATTCATTCATTCATTCACTCATTCAGCAAGTGTTGAGGACTTGCCATGTGCCAGGTATTATGCAAGGTGCTGGCAACATAAGGGTGAACAATATAGATAAGGTTTCTCTTTATACGGAGGCTGAACAAATAGTAACAGCAGAGTTGCGTCATAAGCGCATGTACCTTATTTAAACTGAAGTGAGGATATAGAAGAATGACTCCAAAAGCCATGAGGGAACTTTTTGGGGTGATGGAAATGCTTTCAATCTTGATTTTGCTGGAGGTTAAAATTCATCAAACTGTACACTTAAAAAAGAGTGAAGTTTGTTATATGTAAATTATACCTCAATCAAAAAACTAATAGCAGCTGTCACTCTAAACAAAACACTAAAACCCATTTCAGTAGGAATCAGGAACTGGACAGAGATGCTCACTATAATCAGTATTGTCCCACACTGTTGAGGAGGGTTTAACAGTTAAGACAAGAAAATGAAGTAATAGGCATTAATTTTAGAAAAATTGAAGTCTTTTATTTTGAAATTCTTCTTACTGATGAAATGATTGTATATTCTGGAAGCTCAAGAGACTCTAGTTGGAAAAAACATATATAAGGTAAATATGAGAATCTGGTAAAATATTAACTATTAGATAAATATATAAACATCAACAGGCTTGCTCTAACCTTGCAGAAAAAACAGAAATGGAAAAAATTTTTTAAATTTCATTCATATTAGAGACAAAAACCGTAAAATACATAGAAATTTTGACAAGAAAGACCTACCTCCGACATGAGGAAAACTAGACAATCTTACTGAATACAAAACTAATGGAGAACTTGGGTCAGATGCCACACCTTAGGTATCATCCATTGCTGTGTAACAAATTACCCCAACAGGATTTAAACAATAGATGTTGATTATTATCTCACAGATTCTGTAGGTCAGGAATCTAGGAGTGATTAGCTGGGTGGTTCTGGTTCAGGTTCTCATGAGGCTGTAATCAGGATGTCAGCACTGACTGCTGTCAAATAAGGCTTCACGGGGGCTTGCCGGTCTGCTTGCAAGATGCCTCACTCCTTTGGCAGGAGGTCTCAGTTCCTTACTACATGGGGACATCTCTGTAGGGCTGTTTGAGGGTGCTCATAGCATGGCAGCTGGCTTTCCCCAGTGTAAGTGGTCCAAATCAGAAAACAAAGCAGGAGCCATAATAACTCATGTCCAATCTCAGAAATCACACACTATCATTTCTGCAATAACACCTATTCATTGAGAGAGGCAATTACATAAGGATGTGAATACCAGGAGTCAGAGATCACTGTGGCCATTCTAGAAGCTGGCTGTCCATGCCCGAGCTGCAAGTGAAGCTAAGAAAGACATTTCAGTTTCTTTCATGAAAGATGGACTCTTAAGGTGGGGATAAGAATTATAAGGTGGGGATTTCCCTAAATACAGGAAGGAGATACAGATAGTGCACAGTCCAAAAGAGTGATAAATGTGGACTACATGTTTGAGTATATGAACAGATCAGTGCAACCAAAAGAGAATCTAGAAATAGATTGTTTCAATTTAATACACAACAAAGGTGAGGTTTCAATTTAGGGAGAAAGGCTAGTTTATTTCATAAATGATGCTGGCCCTGACTGGTTATCCATCTCAAGCAAAGTAACGTTTACCCTTATTGTACATCATATGAAAAAATACATCCAGCTTTAAAGAAAAGAAGAGAGCCCGTGAGTACGTGCTAGGAATGGAGGAGACTTTTTAAACCAAGAATTAAGCTTCCAGAAAATACAGCAGAAAGGTGTTTACCAGGCCTCCTCCATGGGCCTTGAACTCCAGTTTTTGTCTTTCTGGCACTAGCACAGAAGTGAGGCTGCTGAGCTTTGCTTAGCTTACCAGCCTTGTGCCTTCTCCTAAGCATATTGGTTCTGTGTGGCATAAGAGCAAGCAAGTACTTTGAGGGGAAAACAGAATGTAGGGTTCACTTCTCAAAACTTCCTTTCTTTCTGGAATCCTGTCTTCTTAAATCCTCGTTGCCTGATGCCTGTAAATAAATTCTCAAATACCTTAATCAGCTTCTCTAGTTGTTCTGGCAGGAGGGTTGGTCTGCTTCAAAATGTCCATCATAGTAGAATGTAGAAGTAGATGAAAAAGTACTTGGTTCTATTTTACTGTTTCAAAAAAAAATTTCAGCTCCTGTTAACCTTTTGGTTTTTCATCAAACAATTTATATAATGTTTAATGTTTCCAAACTGTGGAACTTGTATTATTTAGAATCAATAAACGTGTTTCTAAATATTTCATCTAATTTAACTATAGTTTACATTATATCTTCTTTTTGACTAGTTTTAACTGCGATTTTGGATTATTTGTGATCTCCCTATCCCCTGCCACAACTCACACATTCTCTGATTGAGAATTGACTTTGGATTTATAAAGTGGTTACCTGCATTTGCTAATAAAATCTATGAGTATTGTTACTTTCTCACATGCAGTCAGAAAGTTTAAACCTGTTATAAATTAAATTCACCCATAGTCTTATAGTTTACATTTTATTTTCTATTGATTAAATATGAACATCTCCTGAGAGTCTGCCTTAGAAGAACAGGTCAGTTAAAATATCCAGTTGTCCTTTATCAGCTCTGGACCCTAGAAGAGCACAAGAGGAATTGAATTTCAAATAAGAGATTTTTTATATTTTAAACTGTGGTAAATAAATTTGAGATTTTGCAGGATCAAATCAGCCATGCTGATAACTTACATCAGGGACTTAAAAGTTTTAGAGCTGGGAGGAGGCTTAGAAATCATGTTGTTCCACAATTCTCCTTTTCAGTTTCAAATTACAAAACTAATATATTTTCATGGGTTAAAAAAATTCTAATTGGTACAGAAAAGTATAAGATCAAAGGTAAAAAGTTGCAGGTTCTCCCTACCAACTGTTCTCATTCTGTAGAGGTCAGTCCTTATGCATCCTTCCAGAAATTGTGTGTGCGTGTGTGTGCACATGTGTGCATGTACATGAGTGTAATAAAATTAAAAATTAAAATTTTTATTTTTAAAAGGTAAATGGAACAATACTCTACTTTGGAAATTAAAAAAGAAGGTCAAGGAAGAAAATTAAAACAACCCATTTGCTTTAATTACATGTATCACTATTAGCATCTTGGTGTCTTCTGTAATATTTAACATACCTATTTTTGTTAAACTTGCTAATATGTAGTAACCATTTTCCCATGTGAATATTTTTATAAGATATCTTTTAATGGTGCAGACAATTTCATGTAATGACTACACTGTAGTTGTCTAATTTATTACTGTTAGATCTTTAGTTTGTTACCAACACTTAAACCATTATAAATACTGCTGTAGTGAAAATCCTTAGAACTAAGTCCTTATAGACAATGAGAATAATTCTTAAAATTGGAATGTTTGGTAAAAATATATGACTTGTTTTAAAAGGGTTTTGATACTGATAAATTGCCCTCTGGGAAAGTTGTACCAGTTTACATTTTAAACATAAGAAGCTTTAAAAAAAAAAAAAGGAAAAGTACAGCCTGGGGCTGTCAGGGGTAAAATTACTTAAGTTAGGCGCTGTGGTTACTGTGGGTGGAGAGTGGGGAGGGGTGGCATTTGAATATAGAAATTTCTAAGCCTTAAGGTATTGAGAGCAATTTCTGAAAAAGGTTACAGGAACTTCTGGCCAGTTAATAGGTATTCTTATAACTTTTAGTTATAAAGCTCAGTGATAAATAGAGCAGTCCTACTGAGGCTGCTTTATCACAAAATATGCAGTCAAACATTTGTGGTAGGGGTGATATTAACATTGACAACAATAGGAATAGCAAATATTTATTGAGGGCTTAGTATGTGCCTTGCAGATTCTAAAGTATAAATTAATAGCGATAAGTTGTTGAAGCAACGTGGAAGGGTATTTCTTAATGAGAAGTCCATCTCAGCAATGTTAAAAGAAAACAAATTTTTATTAGGTTCCTATTATGCAAAGTCTCATTTAATCCTGCCACCTGAGTGTGGTCATTAGGTCCAGACTCACAGCTGCCGGAATCAGTGTCCAGTTAGACCTGAAGGAAGGATTTCCTCTGGCCAAAGCCGTGCAACCTCAGAATGTGCCTGACAGTGTGGGGGCCAGGGATATGCCACTTGCTGCTATGAGATGATCTAGGGACAGATATTAAGTAATGTTGATTCCCTGGTGTAGATGTTGACCTATCAATTCTGTTTCAGTCTTTCTGATAATGCCAAGGGAAAGTCAGTTTGGTACAAATTTATCTTAAATGCCTCTCTAATAAATACATGATCTGTATTAATCTGCCTTTTTCAATAGAAAGAGAATTGTATATAACTAGAAGTTTGCTTTCCACACCGTTTGCTTTTTAATGCATTTATTTACTTATTTATTTTTATCTTCTAAGCTTTTATTTAAGGGCAATGATCCACTATGGATTTTAGGTCTTGTTGAAAGCTGCCATGTCCATGGACTGCACCCAGTCCTCAGAAGTAGTGACCTACTTCTCCAGCATATCTATTCCAACTTGATCGTCTTCAACTACACCTTGTATTGGCAGTTTTTTAATTCCATACCCCACTGGAACTAGTTTAGCAGAGCCCCAGACAAAGCTGTCTGCTTGACTGCTTCTGACGCACTCCGCTAATTTTGCCATGCCTGTCTCTTCATCCCAAGGTTTCACGTCTGAGAAGATAGAAGACTTGGCCACAAGTTGGGTTTTTTGGCTTTCCTTGACTCATAGTGTGTAAAGCATTCTTCTTTTAGCTTCTTCGCTTCTTCACTTCCCTCCTCCTCCTCAGCTCCAAAGAGATCACCGTCATCCTCATCTTTACTGTCTGTAGCTCCACTTTCTGTGGTGCCTTCCACGTTAGCAGGGCCATACTTGCCCAAGGCTTTCTTCAGTCCTGACAGTCTGGCCTTTTCTTTTTCATAAGACTTGATGTGATTATACCATCGTCAGGCATGACACAAGTCGGGCAGGTGGTGGGCCGGCCAGTGCTTCAAATACTGCCGCATCTGCCTGTGCTGGCACATACTCCCCGATGTAGCTCTCGTCTGCCGGGTAGTTGTTGAGCACCTGGAGCCAGCAGGGCTTTTCAGGTTCCAAAATCCATTGCATCGGCTGATCCAAGAGCTGGGCCATAAGCGGAGGAAAAGAGGTTTAATGCATTTATTTTTATGGCTACTATCTATTTGTGACATAGGATAAAGGTTTTCCACTTACGGTAAAAGTGAAAAGTTTGTAATTAAATTTTCTGGACTTAAATTATTGTAAAGAAAAATAAGCCATGCCCTATTTTTCTATATCTTCCTTCCTCTCATTAATAACTCCCTCCATTTAGGTCTCCTCCTAATGTTTCCTCCTCCATTTAATCCCCTACTTCTGTAAAAATTGCAGTTGTAGAGCAAGGTACAGAGATGATTGTTTTTTGATTTAAGATTTTGATT
The DNA here is from genome assembly GCF_040802235.1 of Manis javanica. Taxonomy (NCBI): domain Eukaryota; kingdom Metazoa; phylum Chordata; class Mammalia; order Pholidota; family Manidae; genus Manis; species Manis javanica. Next base: position 102,614,337 of record NC_133165.1, on the reverse strand, counting down.
GTAAAGTCATATAGCTATAGTTTACAGTCATTTTGGTTAGCGAAACAGATTTGCCATCATCTCACACCATTCCACCATAGCTACTATATTGTTTTTCTTTCCTGTGTTTTCCTCACATGTACTTGTTCTAATAATAGTTCATATTTGCTGAATATTTGTTAAAGGCACTGTTCTTAGCATTTTGCACCTAATAACTTGTTTAATCTTCTCTGCCATTTTATGGTATTGATACTGTTATCCCTATTTTGCAGGTGAGGAAACTGAAGCACGGTGGATTTAGGAAACTTACCGTAAGGATTTGAACTCAGGGTTTGGTCTTCTGAACTTAGACCTTTCACTTCTAAACTACGTTGTTTTTCATAGTTAGCTGTGTTTTATTAACACTTTTTAATTTATGGCCTATACTTACTTTTTTTCCTTTTACTTAACCCTTATAAACATTTTCCTCTTGTTATGTGGTTCTCAGGTTTTTTTAAGAATCAACTTTATTTCAAGTATAATATACATAAAATAACATGAACCCATTTAAAGTGTTCAGTTGACAAATTCTGATGAATACCTACCCTTAATCACAGTATAGTAAGACAGAGAACATTCCCGTTGCCCTGGAGAATTCCCTGTGACCCTTCCCAATTATTTCCCCCCTACCATCCACCAGGCATGCAATGATCTCCTTTCTGTCACCATTCAAATCTTTCTCTTGACTTCCTCTTTGACCCATGAGCTATTCAGAAACGTAATGTTTCATTTCCAAAATTTGTGTTTTTTTTAATGTATATGTTATCAGTTTCTAGTTTAAGTCCATTCTGGTTAGAAAACATACTTTCTATGATTTCACTTCTTTCAGATCTATTGAGTTTTGGGTATTTATTGAGTTATGGCCTAGAATGGAAGTCAACAAATTTATTGTTTAAAGGGCCAGATAGAAAGTTTTTTAGGCTTTGTGCACCATGTGATCTCTGTCACAACCACTCAGTTCTGCTGTCATAGTATGAAATTCATAATATGAGTGGGAATAGGCTGTGTTCCAATAAAACATTCTTTATAAAAACAGGAACAGGTGAGCTTTAGCCTTCAGGCTATAGTTTGCTGACCACTGGCCTAGAAAATGGTCTTTCTTGGTGCTTGTTCTGTGTGCACTTGAGAGGAATGTATTCTGTTGATGGGTGGAATGTTCAGAAAATGCCAAATTGCTTGATAGTGACATCCAGGTCTTTACCCTTGCTGATGTTCTGTCTACTTGAACTATCGATTACTGAGATAGGAATGTTGAAATCTCATAGTTTACCTATATTACCAGTTTGTTTCTCTTTTCTTTTCTGCCAGTTTTTGCTTTGTATATTTTAAAGCTCTGTTGTTAGCTGCATACACTCTTAGGATTGTTATATCTTCTTGGTGGACTGACTACTTTGTTATTATTTAATATCACTCCCTATTCCTAGTAACACTCCTTGTTCTGAAGTCTAGTTTTTTGACAGTACTATAGTTTACTTCCCTCAGGGATCACACTCCATTACATGATGTTTAATGTCTGAAAAACAGCTATTTCATATATGTTGTCCAGTTGTCTAAGAGGGTAGGTAAGTCTAGTCCCTGTTATGTTGGCATTGCTGGAAGAAGAAGTCTATAACTCTTTTTAATAGATGCACAACCCACCATCAATCATTGTATTGTTTCCTCTTAGTTATTCCTGTAATGAAGACCACTTGCTTGGTAAAAGTTTGCTTGCTTGCTTTTACTATTTTTTCCTATCATAAAGAATGCCATGAACATCTTAATGGCTGTAGTTTTTCACTATTTCAATTAGTTCCTTGGAGTGATTCCCAAAAAGTAGAATTATTGAGTCAAAAATTACATATATTTTAATATATTTGAAATATAGTGCCATTTACTTTCCAAATAAATCTTTAATAGCTTTCCAAAATTACCAATATACCATTTTATAGCTGTGAAATATAAGGTTCAGCAATGTTTAGATCTCTATACTTAAAAAAATCTGTATCATTTTTTTATTTTTAAATTTCTTTGAATTCTAGAAAGGTTGCATATGCTTTTATATGTACTTTTATATATATTTTTTCTATTTGTTTATTTTACCTTCACATCTGTTAGGAAATCAGTATTTTTCTTAGAATAAAGGTAAATTTGTGGTAACTTTTTTTTATAGTCCATTGTATGCCTTTGAAATCTTTAAAAAATGTAATTATCAGTCAATCTATTCTTTTGTGATTTCTTCTGCAGCTTTTAAGTTTTGGAAGTCCTTTCCAGGTTTGATAAGTATTTAGTTATGGAAACTTTTCATTAAAAAAATTACACTTAAGTCCTTCATTCAACAAATATTTTCCTGTCACCTGCTCTCAGCCAGTCATTGTACTAGGTGTTAGGAACATGGTAGAGACCAAGATAGAAATGACCTCTCATCACATGGGAATAAGAGAGGCAGATATTTGAAAGGGCTGATAATCTAATTCTACCTCCTACATGACAAGAGAGCAGTCTATTAATAAAGCACCCATAATGCCTATGTGGTCATCTTTTAGAATTTTTTGGGGGGTATAATAGTGTGAGATTATGGCTTAAATTAATTTTTTTTTCAAGTGCTACCCACTTATTACAGTATCACTTATTGGATAGGTGTTTCCTACCCACTAACTTATAGCATCTTCATAACTAAGAGTCTTATTTCTATAATATGGCAGCAGTATAATGTATGTGTTCTTGAGTCAGGCTAACCTGTGTTTAGATCCCGGCTCTCCACTTTCCAGTCAAGTGGCTTTGAACATGTTACTAATCCTGTCTGAATTTCTGTTTCTTCATCTGGAAAGCAGAGGGGTAATACTGTCTATCATTGAGTTATTGTGGCAATTAGATGCAAAAGGGTTAATACTTAAAAAAAATTATTGTATTCTTGTCAAGTGATCTTAATGAAAAATTGCCCTGTACAGGGTAACACAATGTTTCTTCGTAGGTGAAAGCAAAAAATGTAACCAAAAAAGCAACATTTGGTATGGAAATGTGTTGCATCAAGAAAAAGCTCATACAACTAGGTAGTTTTCATTTCATTTCTTGCTTCTGAGCAGGGTGCACACATAGCTGCATCACTATTAGAGGGCAGGTGTATGTCCGTTAACTCAGTGAAACTGAACCCCCAGTGTATCGTAGGTGAACGGAATGTTCATATGAGCCTGCACAACTTAAGGTAAAAAAAAAAATCACAGCACTCCATCAGGTTCTTAGCTCCAGACTTCCTTGCCTGTCAGATGCCATTCCTGGTCTTGGACCTCAAGATACTTTGATTTGTACCTCTTGTCCTGTCCTTTATGCCTATTTTCATTCTTGCTTCTGATCAAAGTCATGGGTCCTGGCCTATTCTGCTCCTAGATATATTAGGCTTCTTTCTGGACTTGTCTTCCTTCTCACACTCTCAGTAAGTCCCCTTGCATAATTTCCAAGTTCGCAGGGAACATAAGTGGCAGCTGGCTGCAGGAACACTGGAAAGGTAGACTGGGAGGCTGGGGAAAAGGGAAGGCCTTATGTCCAGTGTCCAGTCACTTCACAGTTCTCAGCTCTGCAGCAAAAGCTTTGGGGACACCATGGGAGACATGAGTATTCTGTAACCCTAAAATGAATGTATTTTTTTTCTTTTTCAGTCTTCAGTGAGATTGTTTTTCTACTCTGATCTGTTCGTTGGTTGGCATCTCTCACCTTCAAATGTCAAGAAAGGAACCACTTTGGGGAAAGATTTCAATCTATTTGTAGCAAGCATAATGAGGAGGAAGCCGTAGGAGCAGTAGGGTCAGTGGCTGGGTCAGGATGAAAATTAGATTTTAAGTGTGGGCAGTGAGATCCCAGAGCAAAGTGAAATGGCCAGAAGGCAAATGAAAATGAAGACAGGGATGCCCAATTTGTTTTCACATACCAGAAACCCATTCAGCCTTACATCTCGACTCTGAAACATTTTCAAGGAGAGACTTTTTGGCAAACTGCATCTTCCCTCAGCTTAAGGAACTCTCAGTTCCAGCACGTATTTCAAAGCTGTGGACCTGAGGCGGTCAGCACTGAAGGCCCGGGCGCCTTTGCCCTCTAACCTGTTTGGACAGCTTTCTTGTCTCCACTCCCAGCATCTTAAAGCTCTGTCTCAACTATGTGAACAGTTGCTGTCTGTCTGTTTCATTTGCATGCTGGGTCAGACATGGGGAGACTTTCTTCCTGACTCCTCACTGTTCATGTTCTCCAAAGCAACTGACTTCTCAAATGTATCCACAGTAGAACAAAATCTTTATGTTGCTGCAAAAAAAATGGTTAGCCTTGGGTCCTTGAGAATTCCAACTGCAGTCTAACAATTTGAGATCATCCAAGCACCATTTCTGCATGAATCTCAATTTCAGTATTTTTATTTTAGGTCTGGAACTACGCTGCTGAAGACTTTAGATGGGGAAGAGGCGGAGAGGCTAACTGTAGGTTCTCTGCTGAAGGAGAAGGAAAAACTGAGGATTGGAAAGCTTAAGGCCAAGATTATTAGCAGAGGGCTCCCTGTCAGATTTTACAGAGATCTCCACGGGTTGGGTGAGCTGGTTTTCAAGGACTGGTCAATTGCGATACAAAAACTTTACCCAGCCACTTTAATGACTGAAAATATAAATCAGTAAATATGGGAAGAGCTACGTCTTTTATCAACACAAGCCTAATGTGTTTGGGTGTCTTGTATGTTTTCCTTTAAAAAGAGTTTTTAAATATTGAAAATATTCCTTAAGCATTTAAAGTTTCTCTATTTGAAAATGGTTGAAACTGAAAATGGGAGCAAATAATGGATCCTGGAGGATTATTTAGGAAGTTAAGGAGCTTGGAGAAGACCTAAAATATCTGGCAATTAATGTGTAGATGTACAGCAGAGGTTTTCCACCAGGGCCAGTTTTGCTCCCAAGGACATTTGGTCATGTCTGAAGACATCTGTGGTGTCACAGTTCAGGGAATGCTTGTGGCACCTAATGGGTAGATGTCAAGGGTATAGCTAACACCCCATAGTGCACAGGACTGCCCCCCATGACAAGGAATTTTCCAACCCAAATGTCAATATCAAGGATGAGGAACCTTGATCTAAAGGGAAAAGAACTTTTATTTACAGTCCAGTGCTTTTGCATGTTATCACATTTAATCTTCAAGGCTTAGCCCTGCAAGGTACGTCCGATGATTCCTGTTTTACAGATGAGCAAATGAGTCTGCTGTATAGCAATTAAATGACTTATCTAATGTCATATGACTAGTGAAGGATCATTCTACAATCTGAACCCAGATCTTTTTGACTCCAAAGTCTGCACCCATTTTCCTTCACCCTTACTACTCAGAGTAATCCGTGGACCAGTAGCCTCAGTATTACCTAGGGGCTTGTTAGAAATGCATTCCAGGTCTACTGAGTCAGAATCTGCATTTTAATAAGATGATCAGGAGGGTGGCAAGCATATTAAAGTTTGAGAAAAACTGCCGGACACAATATTGCCTCTAAATGAAATATTGCATTTATTTTTGAAAATAGTGTCTCATGGGCATGTGCAGGTTAAAAAGGGAAGGGTGATGGCAGAGTATGGCAGAGATTCTTCACCTGAACAGATTTTGGGAGCCATCTATGATACCCTTAAATGTTTACTTAAGTGAACAGATGTTTTTTAAATGAACCCTTGAATGTTTACATACTTAAGTGTGTTTTGGGGGGTAGGAAGAAGGACGGTGCCTTTGATCAGATTCTCAAAAGTTTCAGTGACCCAAAAAAGGTTATGCTGGCCCTAACCTGAACCACAGGGCAGCCTAGTTAACTATAGAGGTACAGCCCTGGTGTTCATTTTCCTGATTAAGAGCCTCCCTACATTAACAAAACAAGACAGAACAAAACCCTGGGCGATACAGGTGTCTTCAGAGACAGGAGGGCATTTTGACAATCCAGAACACCCTGACCTTGGGCAATGTGTTTAGAGTCACAGTAAATTGAAACTGGAAGGAATCTTAGAGAACCGATTGTCTGGTGCAGCCCCTTATTTTCCCAGAGAGTTCAAGGGACTTGCCCAGTGGCAGAGTTGCAGTGTTCCCATTGTATTAGGGCATCTTATCCTAAAACTACACCTCACGCCCCAACCCCTGCCATGGATGGACACACACACAATATGCCACAAGATTGAATGAGGTAATTTCATACTTGCTAACAATCTAAAAAGGCAAGGGGGTATATGTAGCAAATACATTTTTTTTTTTGCCCTTGTTATTCTGAGGCTGTGAAGTAGCTTGGGATCCTCAGTAGGGTTTTATGTACAAAAAGCATTAGGAACATTAAATTGCTTGCTTCTTGTTTGCTTTCATTAAAATATATAATGGGCTGTGAAATAAGGTGCTGACATAGAAGGTGACACGGAAGGGAAAATACTTTTCTGGGCATTTATGATAACCATGTGCAAAAGACAATGTGAAGGTACACGTCTTAAGATATTAATACTTACTTTTTATCTATAAAGACTCCAAGCATGACTTTGATCGTTTCTATCATGAGGAGTTTACTGAGAAGTGCAAGCAAGTGTTTGTCACTTCCAAAGCAAATGAAAATTTGGAATTTGAAATCTTGGAAGGATTTGCCTTAAAGGATATGAAATTCGATTTTAACAATGCTGCGGCAGGTTCCAGTTTAGACTCTGTTCTCCGGTAAAATGTCAGGAGACCCCCGGCCTTTTCACTGGGCTTCAGTTGAACAGCCTGGCATTAGTGAATGTGATCCCTCAGTTTTGGAATGTCTTCCCTCATTTCTCCCATTCTGTGCCCATCCCTTCCTGCAAGAGTGTCCCCCTAAGAGCCACCCCAGGTTAGAATTTCCTTATCGATATTACTCTGCATTTGCAAAGGTTTCTTGCTTATTTCACTCACTTTCTTCCAGTCTCCTTAAGAAGATAGAAGCTTTGGAGGGCAGAGAGCTTGCCCTCCTTTTTCTCCCATAGATCGAAGGTGCCAAGTAATTACTGACCCTGATGGAATGACTTTAAGGAGAATAAATCAGATTAGGGAATATGAATGATCCATCTGTACAGTGTGTTTTACAAAGAGCTTCCACATACATCATCAGCTCATTATTAATCACATATTCAGCCAAAACTTATTAAATGCCTAATATGGGCCATATCATTATTTGTGTTTGTATGTAAGAAGTTATCTTACCCAAAGTACGCACTTCTTCAGTGCTTTATCCTGTGTCCTGTGCATTAAAATCCATACCTCTTCTTCAATTCAATATTTATTGAGCATTTTCATTTACTCATTCATTCATTCATTCATTCATTCATTCAGGAATATTTATTGGTTGCTTGATCTGCACCAGGCACTGTTCTGGGTTCTGGGGATTTAGGAGTGAGATTGACACATAGGCCATGGCTCCCATAGACATGATAATCCAGTTGAGGAAGGCAGAAAACAAAGAAACAAGTAACATCTCAAATAATGATCAATGCCATGCAGAGTGATATGATAAGGTGACAGGGTGGCTATTGAAGTTGAGGGGTCAGGGATTATGTCCCTGTGTTAGATTAGCTCTAGCTGCTTTAACAAATAAATCCCATCCCAGTGGCTTCTCAGATGAAATTTATTTTTTATGCATGGGACAGTCAGTATGGGGTTTCTAGAGAGGTAACAAGTGGTTTTCATCCATGTGGTGATTTGAAGACACAGGCTTTTCCCATCTTGGTCATCCCCTAGGGCCCTAGAGTCCTTTCCTTTTGGCCTAGAGAAAGAAGAAAGGATACATGTGTTCCTATAAAGTCTCAGCCTGGTAGTGATATAGATCACTTCCACTCCCGTTCATTTGACAAGAACGTGGCCACTCGGGGCCCACAGTGCCCTACTGGGAATCAGGTGGGGATAGAAAGCTAACCCACACTCTGGGAGAGGGAGCCTGAACTTTTGCATGACCAGTAGCCATTTCTGCTAATATCTCCAGGAAGAGCTCATGGACAAGGAGGAGACAGCCATGTGGGGATCAGAAGAAAGGACATTCCAAGCAGAGGGGACAGCTAAGGTAATACAGGTCCTAAGCCGGAAACAAAGTTGAGTGAGTTAGGAAGGGAAAGAAGGCTGGTGTGGCCAGACTGTGGTGAGCTGCAGGGTAGTTGTACCAGATGAAGCGGGAAGTGAACGCTGGGCCACTTCATATCTGGGCTTTGTAGGACAGAATGTTAGGGTGGCTTCTGTTGAGGGCAGTGGGGGGGCCAGTGAAGGATTTTAAGCAGAGGAGTGCGATGATGTTATTTTTGAAAGGTCAAAGTCAGTCTGATATGTGGACAGTAATGTAGGGGAGCAAGCACTGGGGCAGGGACACTTGTTATAGGCCATTGCAATGGTCCAAGCAAGAGGTGATGGGGTCTCGGAGGAGGATGGCAGCAGTAGAGATGAAGGGCTTTGGGTGGACTGAGAATTTGCTGAGGAATGTGGGTGTTGAAAGAAAAGAGGAATTGAGGATATGTCCTTGTTTTTGGCTTTAGGAAACTAGACAGCTCGTGAGGGCTAGTCACTGAGATGGGAAACCTTTTTGGGGCAGGGGCAGCAAGCTTTGAGGGGAATCAAGAGTTCTGCTTTGGACATGAGATATTTAAGATGCAAGGCATCTATGGGAGGTGAGAACAATCATGTGGGATCTCCCTCTGTTCTAGGAACAGTTGGAGAGCCCCACTGCTATCTGCTATGTAGCCTTGGGCAAGTTATGTTAACTCTGTGGGTCAATAATAATAATAATAACAACAACAATAATAAAATGTGTCTTACAGGCAGTTGAGAGGATTAACTAAGAAAAAGCATGAAAAACAAAGACATTTTAGCATAGTGCTTGGCATAGAGTAAGCCCTGATAAATATTAGCTATTATTATTATTAATTACCAGGTGCCTGCTGTGTATATACATTTGTATATGTCTGGCTCTGCCTGCTTTTCTGAATTTATCCCTTCTTGCCCAGGGCTTATACCCTTTGTGTGCCTCTGGGTACTAAGTATGTGGGGCCCAGGGTGAGTTTTGATGAATGGATATGATCTCTGTATGCGGAGATAGATATTTGAGCTTCTTTCTGTGGGTGTGGTGGGTGTGTGTGAGTGAATAGGGTGAACGTGAGGGCATGAGTTCTCTATGGTTGCATTTCTCAGCACATGTAAAGTGGGTAAAACAAAAATCAGCAGCAGCAGGATGACTGCTTCTAAAAGAAGGCAACTAATCCTACTCATCCCAAAGGTGTTCGGTATGGCCAGGCAGATGATATAACTCAGTTGCACATGCCCAGTTATGATTTTATTCCCTGAGTGAATCGGTATTCAATGAGTGTGTTTTTAGGTGCTGAAAGCTCCTAATAAGAACAACTGCTAGCTTTCAAACAAACAGTTCTTTAGGCTGACAAAGTAAAATAAATCCAGGAACAGCCTATGAATGCTCAGCCACTTGGACATCTTCTATCGCTGAAAGAACACCCCTCCTGGGAACAGCGGAGGCCAACGGGAAGGGCTGTGGATCTGGACTTGGCCCACCTGCATTTTCAATTCTGGCTCTGCTGTTTACTAGCTGTGTGTTCTTGGGCCTCTTGCTTGAGCAATCTGTGCCTCAATTGCTCATCTGTAAAATGGGGATGGGATTAATCGTACGTACATAAAGCTGTGTGAGGATTGAGAGATAATGTATGTAAAGAACAGAGAAGAGTACCTGGTGCACAGTTGCCATTAGAATTACTGTTACTATTCCTCACTGAGCTAGAGAAAGAGGCAGAGAATGGCTACTGCTGAGGGAATAAGAAACTCCCATTTGTTAGCTAGAGTAAGGTGGGGGTGAGGGCTGCAGTGCAAGGGGTGCCCTGTAGCTGCCACCACTGCAGCCCAAGGAGGAAGCTGAGGGCAGGCGCAGCAGGGTGGCCCCACGGTCACGTGGTCACTGAGCACAGCTGCCTAAGCTGGGGAGCTGAGTGAGGTGGCTGTGGGCAGAGGAGGAGGGGCTGCTGCTGGGAACCCAGCCTCGCCTGAGAGGTCAAGTACTTGGAGCATATTCAGCCTCTGCAGCGAGCACGTCTCTGTGGCCCGCCTCAGCGGTCTGCAGCTGCAGCTCCTGTGTGCGCTGTGAGCTGGGGCCTCCCTCGTGGGGGGTGCCAAAGCACCCCTGTGGAAAGCTCACAGTTCTGTTCCTCTGTCCCCACCCTGCTTACAGATGACAGCTGCTTAACAGCCAGTCCTCCTGACTCCCATGCCCCACGCCTACGTTGGTCAGCTGATGCCCTTTCTGTGACACACTTCACAGGAGGTCAGAGTAGAGCCATTGACTTTCTTATTTTCCTCATCCTGTTACCCCATTCCCTGGTGGCAGCCTTGAATGACAATGAGTTCTAATTATTGAACTGGCTTTCTGAGTGCCAGGCACTGGGCTAAGGGCTTTACGAGGATCTTACGTAATGCTGTCAACATCCAGCATTATCTTCCCTTTCTCCACCCCAGCCCTTCCCCTTGGCCTCTGCAGCTCTTCAGAAGGGGTGTTCCTTCAGTGAGAGAAGGTGTCAAGTGGCTGTGCATTCAGAGGCTATTCCTGAATTATTCTGTTAAGTATCAGTCTAAAGGTAGAGATGAGGAGTCACATAGCCACACATGGATAGAGCAGAGAATTCAAACTCAGATCTTTGTGGAGCTGGAAGCCCCTAGTCCTCACTACTGTACTGCCTTGCCTCGTTGAGCCAGCAGAGGGACATTTAACTCCGTCAGAGTCCTCTTCCAGCACACGTTATCAGGAGAATAGTGCTCAAGTCAGTGATGTAGAGTGGGCACAAATACTAGCACAGGAGTCCTTGGCAGGGCCCTGGACCTGGCTGACTTCCCCAGCATCTCTTGCCCTTTGCTCCCTGAGTTTGATCTCCTTGGAGCAGCAGGTCACTTCTGTCCCTCCACATCTGTCCACTCAGTTCCCTTCTCCTGGATGGCTCTTCCCTTTCCTCAGGACATTGAAACCTTTCTCATCCCTTAAGGCCCTATTTAAAGGTCACTCTCCCTATAAGAGGGTCTGATGGGGGCCTCTGGCCCTTACCTGCAACTTGGACTGGGAGGTAAGGGTCGCCCCAGGCCCATTGTGTTCTAGTCTACGTGGGTGTCTTCCTGCAGATACTATGTGCTTGGTTTCCCAGTCCCTCGGGTGACCTACACATGGTCCTGTCATTATCCATTTTATTGTCTCCTCTATAGTCCTGTGAGTGTGGGGGAACCATGTCTATTTTATTGGCCATTGTCATACTCAGTACCTCACATACAGTCTGACACGTGGAAGGTTCTCAATAAATCTGTGTTGAATGATGAGACCAAACTGCCAAAAAGTGAAAAAGTGAAGTCAGTCATTAAGTCATTTTGTGATCAAGTATCATGGAATTGTATCAATTAACTTTTTTCTTTACCCATCTGGGTGGGGTGTTTAAACACTTGAGATGTTACCATTTAAATTAGACAACAGGCCATTGTCATTTAGTAGAGACAGTTTGGTCCTGCCAGAATACAGAGAAATATTTATAGGATCATTTTCCAATATATTAGTAATGCTGACTTCATCTTCAACAACCTTTTGAGGAAAAATAATTCTAATCATCCAAAATGTGATTTTAAAAACACTTAACGTGTGCTTTCTGTCATGTACAGAGTGGTGGCTACAGCCTCTACACAGGCACCTGATGGTATGAGGCTGCAGAAACTTTACAGATCATATAGCCTGACTTCTCTGTCTTCCCATCCAACTCTTCATAACTTGATCTGTTCTTGCATTTTGAAAAATAAGCGTAATTCTTTGGATCACATGAAATGATTTTTATATAAAGCCCTGAAAATGTATAGGAGAAATCTGGTGGTAAATATAACTATCCCTTTTGGGTTGAATTTTTTGAGGCTGCTAATCATATGTGTGTGTGTGTGTGCATGTGTGTGTCTATATGTGTGTGTGTGAACTGAACAGCTGTGAATAGCACTCATGGTTCCCAATCCTCTCAGTCTCCCCATTTCATTGACATATCCTAGCAATCACGCAAGCCTTTTCAACTAATTTGAACAAATTTCTATGCTGTAGGTAGCTCAAAACTGATATTCGTGATGAAGACTCACATCTTAGTCTTTTCACTTCTTGTAGAAGTGTTCATTGCTTCCACCAAGTTAAAGCTATGTATATTTGTACTAGATGGAATTGAAGAATTGATTGGCATTTATGGGATCTCAGGACAGAAGGCAATCTCTTTTTAAAATACCTATTTTATAAAAAGAAAACCCTGGATTGGCTGGTTTGCCCATGAAAAGCATGTTCCCGGCAAGCTTCCTGCCACATCCAGGGATAGATGGGCTTGGGAGGAACAGTGTCTCCTGGACCTGTAAGAGAGAGATGTCACCCTCATGACATCATAGGTGATATCATCAGTGGTGCCATGGAATGCCCAGCTAGCTAAGAACTATACAGGAAAATATTTCAGTAAAGGATCATTTGCATTTGACAACTGATTTAAAAAACCCCAACATGATCAGAAAGTAAGAAGCCATAACTAATACAGGCAGCACCTAAAGACACACTGAACACAGTGCCTGGCTCAGAGTAAGCAGTCAGTATTAACAGTAATAGTAGTTGCTATTGTTGGGCAAAGAGGGGTGGCAAAGGCTGTTAAAAGAATCTGGGAAGATCTTATTAGGTGTTTATTGTATTCCAAAATATAATCATTTAACTTATGGTAGGATTGCTGCACAAAGTGACAATCCTTCTGCAGAAAACAGTGCCTTCTTTTTCAGTTGAATGGTTCAATTTTCACAGCCATAGGTTTCCTTTTGTTGTCACTGCAGGTCATTCCTCAGAAGTTTGTGATTTTGTTAAATTACTTGCTTGTAGGAGCCGCTCTTTAGAGTTCACATTTGTACAATCAAATTCACAACAGGTGAGTCAGTCAAATATGGTTTTATGGAGTGTGAATTGGTATTTTCTTATCATCATATTGCTTACTATCCAAGTCACAATCAGTAATTGTAACCCCAGTGCTTACCCTGGACTCATTTCCTATGTTCCACCCACTCTAAGTTTAAAAATTTCAAATGTCTTTGACTCTCTCCAACAGGCAAATGATTTTTCTTGGCTGCCATGCTCACTATCTCCTTATTGCAAATGCATCATGAGCACCGTCTGTCTCCTCCAGCCTGTCCTACAAGTCACTGTGTGCCTGCCCAGATGTGAGGACAGTGGAGCTCATTAGCACAGGGGATGAAGAAGGGAAACTGAGGATCTTTAGACATTATTTCTCCGTTCCCAGCAAAGACCCCTTCCGACAAATTCTGACAAACTTTAAGGAAAAGACGTTGAGAAAAAAAACCAAACCTGAATCCTTTAAAACTCACAATCTTAGCAAATGAATTGAAAGAATGTAGAATCTACCGATATGAGTTTCAGTGTCTGCAGGACTACGAGGAGGTGGTCTCTATTCAGGAGCTCTGGGAACTGATTCGGAAATGCTGGATTGAAGACTATATTTGGACTTTTAAAAAGGCAGATTCGACACTGTGGCTTCAGGAGAAGGTAGGCCTTGGCCAGTATTTACACCCTGATATGAGTCCACAGGGAGACAGATGTGTGGTGGACTCTCACCCACAAGAGGAGGGTCCAGGGTAGGGTTGTCGGAGAAAATATAAGACGCCCAGTTAATTTGAATTTCAGATAAACAACAAATAATCCTGTAGTGTAAGTATGTCTCAGATATCATATGGGGTAAAAATTATTTGAATTACAGATAATTTTAGCATAATAATTTTACTATAATCGTATTAGTATAATCCTATAATAATTTTCAATGTAAGTATATACCAAACATTGCCTGGGACACATTTATACCAAAAATTAATTTTTAAAATCTGAAATTCAGATTTAACTAGATGTCCTGTATTTTTATTTGCTGTCTGGCAACCCTATCTGGGGAACTGTGTAAGAACTGTATTAGGCACGGCTTCTCACATTTTTCAGGGTCTAAAAAATGACCTTTATTATTACTATAAGTCAACTAAGCCTCACTTTTGAGCCTACAGTCCCACTGATGACAGAAACAGAATCCAGTTAATTCAGGGTAATTCCATCAATTTAGTTTGTTTTCAGTCAGTCCAGGGTTTTTTCAGTCAGATGAGGACTTGTGTCCTTCCCATGTCTACCCTGGGCTGCGCTTAGATCTGAGGGCCTCGGTGCTGGCTGTCCTCACTTGTCACCTGGCTCTGCTGTATTCCGCCGAGGCAGTCATGGTCCCCAGAGGGCCCAGACACTGGTGTCCCTTTGGCATCCTCGGCCTGTGTTCCCATCTGTTTGTGGGTCCCTGGAGCTCTGCTGCCATCTGCTGCCAATCCCCTGATCCTAATGCGAGGAGGCCCCTCTCTCCAGCTAACCTCTGTGCTCTCCGGGTGCCTACAGCCTTATAGGTTCTTCACATCCCCGACAGAGGATGTCTGCTGCTCACTGCTCCGCTTGGAGGCCAGGCTCTGCAGGCCACCCACACAGCCCCCACGGCAATTTCTCCTCTGGCACGTCCTGGTGGCGCTGGGAAATCCCACAGGAGCAGAGCTCAGGGTCCCCAGGTGCATGTCTTGGGGTCCCTGCTCCAAGCTAGTTTGGGTTCAGCGGAGGGCACAGGCCTGTTCTCAGAAACCTACTTGAGCAATTCTGTTACTTTCTTCTCTCAATGTCTCCTGTACCTCTCTTGGGTTGGCAAAATCTTTTTTCTTCTTGGGTGGGAAAACACCTCTTTAGCTCATCCTTTGATTGTCTGAGTCTGTTGTTTATGGTTAAAAATTTTATTCCAGGAATTGGTCAGTAATTGGTCTTTTGATATTCAACAATCAGGTTTTTGAGAGCCGAAGTTTGGTTTCAAAGCCATTGTCTTTGCTAGGAGCTTCAAAAGTCTCTTTTGAAATTTGCATTTCTACTGTAACAACTTTCTCTTAAGGACAATGAATTTAGAACAGGGCAGGGATGGGAATGTGGGTCTGGGGAGAGAGAAGCAGAAAATAGTTGGAATTAAAGACACATTGCTTGGTACTACAATATATTGTCCTGCCACATTTTTTTTTTGCTCTAGAGTTTGCACTTCTGCAAATTAAATTGCCTTCAAACTTCGTGTGCCCTCCCGACCTGCAGGAGATGGAAACAAGGTCTCTGTGTCCCAAGAAATGTCCCTCGAAGTGGCCCCTGGCTGTGCCCATGTCTGCAGCTCCAGGATTGTGCAGGGAAGTGCAGGGCCTCCTCCCCACCAGAACTGCTCCGTTTTCCTGGTGATTTTCCTCCCCTCAGCACTACCCCTACTTGGGCCCAGGGGCTCAGCCACAGGTACAGAAAGAGCTTGGTCAAACCGGGGTAAACCTCAGAGGAAGCTTGTGCAGCTGGGGCTGAACAGCTGTTTTTGCTTATAGATCATAGGTATTTGGGCTTGTTCCTCATCCTGGCATCAGAAGTCAATTTAATATGGAAGACCTTGTCATTCTCTCAGTGGTCTAAGGGGACTCTGTCAGAGTGGGTGGACCATAGTGGGAAAGCCAGCTATGGTGGAAAAAGGGCCAGGTGAGTAATGAATAGCTGGCTCAAGTGGTATCTGTGGATGTGCAGCAGGATAGCAGGTATCAGAAAAATCCTCATGTCCATAAATGCAAATTTAACATCTGGAAATCTTACAAAGATTGTTCAGCAGAAATGCTAAGTGTAGTAACCCACAAGCCTGCCAGGTTGTAACCATAGCCAACATGGTTGGGCCAATGTAGATGATAACTTAATGGCTAAGAGAATGGAAGAGCTGAGAAATGCCCTCCTAGTGCTTCTAGGTCATTTTCATATCTGGTCACTCCTGGCCATCAGAGCCACCACTTTTCTTTAGTGCTTTCACTGTGCCAGTCACTTTATATACATAATTGCATTTATAGCTTGTATGACTAGAACATCTTAGGACTAGGCTAGGCCATATCAACCCTATTTCCCACCAGCACTCTAAAAGTCCTCACCTGCTGCTCCAGGTGTCTCTGGGAGTCCCCAGCAGTGTCACTTGTTCTCATCCATCTACTGGCTGGAGTCATCACACAGTTTCTTCTGGTTTCTGCTTACTAATGTGGGTCCCGCATAACTGCCCCTGTTGGGTTCACTGTGAGAAAACCAGACCTCTTGCTGGGGTCCTTCTCCCTTTGTCCCGAGGCAGGCAGACCTCCAGGTACAGGGCGGTGCTAGTGTTTGAGTGGGAGAAGGCATCTGTCTCTTGGGAGACCTGAACTATGCAGGCCTTCCTTCCCCAAGCCCCACCCTTCTCAGTCCCTTAGGGAGCCCTTCTTCTTATAACACTCACCCTATAAGAGCTTCCCCACATCCAGTCTATAAAGCCCATTTTTCAGCCTATGTTGAATGGAAGGAGTCAGCATAGCATAATGGTTAAAAGTGGGGTCCTGATTTACCCTAAGAATGCAGCAGCCCAGTTTGAAAAAGACACCCCCCCCCTATGTTTATTGCAGCACTGTTTACAATAGCCAAGAAATGGATGCAACCTAAATGTCCATCAGTAGGTGAATGGATAAAGAAGATATGGTTCATATACACAATGGAATATTATTCAGCCATAAGAAGAAAACAAATCCTACCATTTGCCACAACATGGATGGAACTGGAGGACATTATACTCAGTGAAATAAGCCAGGTGGAGAAAGACAAGTACCAAATGATTTCACTCATCTGTGGAGTATAAGAACAAATCAAAAACTAAGGAAACAAAACAGCAGCAGACTCACAGAACCCAAGAATGGACTAACAATTACCAAATAGAGAGGGACTGGGAGGATGGGTGGGAAGGGAGGGATAAGGAGAATAAGGGGCATTACGATTAGCACACATAATGTGGGGTGGGGGGGCACAGGGAAGGCAGTATAACACAGAGAAGACAAGTAGTGATTCTATAGCATCTTGCTATGCTGATGGACAGTGACTGTGATGGTGTGTGTGTAGGGGGGACTTGGTGATGGGGGGTGTCTAGTAAACATGATGTTCCTCATGTAATTGTAGATTAATGATACAAAAAAAAAGTGGGGTCCTGATGCCTGACCGACGCTGAGCCTTGGTGTTCTTCTTCCAAGATGAGGACCTTGGCCATGTCATTCTATCATTCTGTACCCAGATCCCTCATTGGTAAAATGGTAAGTATACCAACCTCAAAGGGTTCTTACTAGGGAGCATTCAATGAGTTAATTCATGTAATTACAAGCACTTAGACTAGATCTGGCACATAGTAAATTCCCAAGAAATGTTAGCCATTATGAACTCCCCCATTGTTTTCCTCACCTATCTCCCCTGTGGCTTCCTGCCCACTACCTTTCCTAAGATGACCTGTGCAGATCAACTTGTGATCTTGAAATCTGTTAGCCTAAAGATTATTCCATTTCTTCAGACACCCTCAAGCAAGCCGGTATTCCCAGAGACCCATTCCAGTTGGGTCCACTCTATTCAGTAGATGTTTGCTGAATGCATGCATAGCTAGCTGTTCCAGACAGCTGGTTATTTGGGCCTGCCATTTCTAGATGCCTCCATATTTGTTGTTTTAAGAGCCAGTACCTCCAGTGGAATCAAGGTCCAGAGGGCTGAGCACAGGAGAGGGATATGAGCCACCTGCACCTGACAGCATGGTCATGAGAGAGGAGTGGACTCGTCCTGCCCTGTCCTCACTTCACTCCCAGGCCTGCATGCTGTTTGGCAAACAGAGTTCACCTTCTCTCTTACGGGCAACCACCCTGGCTTCTATTCTAAATGATTTCTTGTTAAGAACAAGGGCTTTGGAATCTGACAGAATGGGCATCTCTTTGTGCAAGGTGCTTAACTTTCTATGACTTAGCTTCTCACCTGCAAAATGGAGATAATAGCACTATTTACCTGGAGGGTTTTAAAGTGTTAAGTATGCTTGATGTAAGATGCTTAATATGGCGTCTGGCATAACAATAAGCACTGTGGTACCCTCTACAGCCAGTTGCCAATATTTCCAGCCCTTGCCCCTGTCACGGGAAAAGCACTTCTTGATCCCCTTGCTGGGTGACGCCCTGAGACTAGTTCTGTCCAGTGAGTTGTGCGTGGCAACTGGCAATGTTCAAGATGGTGGCTGCTCTGTCAGTCCTGGAGTGAGGAGACCTGGCTTTGGAGGTCCAGCTAACCTGTGATGGGCGTGATAAATCTTAGCTGTTTTAAGCCATTGAGATTTGGGGTTGTTTATCCACACAATATAAACTTGCCCATCATGAGAGGTAACAGCACTACATAAATGTTAGCCAGGGAGTCTGTCCATGAGAACTGTGCTGAGCTGTGTATGTGCAGATGGTGCCACAGGCAAGCCATTCTTCACATCCCACGTGTAATTGGAAGAGCACCGCAATTGAGTCAGAAAGTTTGAGGCTTGCTTCTCCAGCATGTGCTGACCAGAGGCCAGTCACCTGGTCTCTCTGATTTTAAGTAGCTTTAGTTGTCATATGGGGATGCACTAGTCAGGGTTGTCCGTAGAAACAGGACCAATAGAATATATCTATGTCTATATATCTGTATCTATAGATATATCTTTATTTACATAGATACAGATATATTCTATTAAGAGATATAGCTATGTTTATAATATATATTAAATATGTATGTATAAAGCATATATGTAAAATATATAATTAAATATACAAAAGATGTAGGTATGTCTGTTTAAAAAAGATTGATTATGAGGGATTGGTTCATGTGGTTATGGAGACTGTCAAGTCCCAGGATCTTGCTGTGTACAAGCTGGACGCCCCAGAAAGCTGGTAGTGTGGTTCCAGTCCAAGTCCAGAGGTCTGAGAACCAGGGAACCAATGCTATAAGTCCTGCACCAAGTCTCAAAGTGTGAAAAACAGAAGTGCAAGAAGACAGATGTTCCAGCTCAAACAGAGCAAATTCATTCTTCCTCTGCCTTTTTTTTTTTTTTCCCATTTGGACCTTCAGCAGATTAGATGATGCCCACCTGTCCTGGTGAGGGTAATCGACTCAGTCTACCGATTCAAATGCTCATCTCTTCCAGAATCACTCTCACAGACACAACCATAATCTGTGCATCATTTAGTCCAACCAAGTTGACACATAAAATCAACCATCACAGGGATTTTGATATCCTCCTCACAAGGTTATTTTGTGAAAAAGATAAAATTAAACTCAGTGTTTTATATGAAAATGTTTTGAACACTGTAAACTCTGTGTTCAACACTCCAAACTGTAGACTCAGAATGTTTGTCCCAGTTCTCTTTCTTTTATTTCCCACCACCCTTCCCCAATTTACAACTGACAAAAATGCCTTCGCTACACATAGTGGAGGAAGGGAATTTTCTTTTTTCTTCCACGGGTCTCTTATGCCCTGTATATGCCACTGGGATAAATCTGCCCATTGTAGACCAGCTAGCATGGAGTCTCTCCAAATGCACAGATAACCTGTAAATCGTTTAAGTGGAGATGCAGAATGATTATTTGAACAATGGGCTCCCCTTTTGTTATAGTTTTATGGGTGCTGGACTTGGTGTGCCATCCAGCGTGCGTCCCGTTCATCTTGCAAGAAAATGTGTCAAGCAGAAAATTAAAAATACTTCTTTTTCAGTTTTGAAGGATAGAGACCTCCAAGATTTATTAAAACCACCACCTACCTCTTTTTTTTTTGAGAAGCTGATCCTGGGTAGTATGATCTGTTGGAACCATTTCTCTTTGGAAATGAAAATACAGTAATCTAGACTCCAACATCTAGTTTGCCGTCTGTTTGCTCAGCTAATACTTGGCCTATATGAGATCAAGGCAGTGGATTAACTTCTCCACAATGCATGCCCTTAAATACTTGAAAGAGCTTATTTAAATAGTAACCATGACATATATTTAAATAGAAAAGTAGGTTACAAATATTTCCTTGGCAGAGGAGAAAGACTCAATGAAAAATGAACATGCTTCCAAGCTTCTAAAAATCTAGGTCAGTGATCATAATTGTAACTAATTCTTTGGGAAATTCAGACTGACTTATAAGAAGATATAATTTATATATTCAGTTTGTTTTCAAGCTACCTTGATTTTATTTTTATTGTCTCTTATTGTGGCTGCAGAGCTGTTATCAATTTGCTGTAGTGTTTTCAGTACACCGTCAGATGTGTTCAACTGTAATTGATTTTTAAATAGGCCTAGTCACTCTTGTCAGAGGAAGCAGTCCAAATACCTTTCAGAACCCAGTGAATCAGAAGAAAACACATTTTCACCAAATCTTGGTTAGATATGTCCAACAGCAAGCTGATTTCTGGCGAGTGTATCAGGAGCTGCCATGGCATATGAAAATGAGTGGCTGCTGGGAGGAGTTGTGCAGCTTTCTCTCAAGGCCCAAGTAAGTCTTGCCATTTTATATTGTATTTGGGCAGATTTACCTTTTCCTTTTGCTAAGCAGTGTGTTTAGATACCTGTGGTTCCCTTGATAAAAACACATTCATTCATTTATTCATTCAATTGTCTGTTCATTCATTCCGATGGGAACATCATTTGGTATCAATTTCTATGGCTGATGGGTCCTCAGGGTTGCTCTGTTTGATCTCATCATCTTTCCCTTTGACTCCATGTGGGGTCCTCTCAAAGTTAAGGGCCATTCCAGGGAAAGGCTTGTAGTCGGGCAAGGGTAATGGATTGGCCATATTCTCCTGCTAGGCACTCCTACCTTCCTTCCTTTTCCCCCTCCTCTGGCTCTCTCCCTGCTCCCACCTGCCCCATTCTTCTTGTACTCTTATGCATTCCTTCAGCAAACATCTATCTCTACCCACTGGCTTGCTGTTCTAGGCGCAGGGGATGAGGGAGTGAATGAGAAAGAGCACCAAGCCTTTAGGTGTTATCTAGCGGGAAGACAGGGAGCCGGAGCATAACTATTCATGGCGGTAAATGCTGCACTGAAGCACCAACATGGCGGTGAGCAAGCTCAGAAGAGGAAGGGGCTCGCTGTGCCTGGCAGATTCAAGGAGTCAGCCTCGGGGAGGGTGCCTCCTGGACGGAAGGCTGGCATTGGCTTTGACTGCTGAAGAGTAACAGGCTCATATTTATCTGGTGGTCTCCCAAAGTCATGTTAGTTAAGAAGTTATGGATTGGCTAATAGAATATGGTAAATAGGAGAATAGGCTCCTTCAAGGCACGGAATACTAAAATGACTTACATTAATACGTTGTGCTACCAGTGTCACAGACGGTATATCAAAGGTCCGAAGCCCAAGCTTCTGGACAAGGCTGCACCTCATCCACTACTGGAAGGTATTACCCGAAGCCGGATGATGCTTCTGGGGCCTAATTACTTATAGCGGACAATATTAAAGCAGATAAGTGCCATAAAACAAGGAAGAGGTGCGCACACTCAGGTACAGTGAATAGCACACCCCACGTCCTTGGTGCCTCCCGCCAGACTGTGTGGTGTGTCGCCCCCTGGTGGCTGCGATGAAGCCTAACTTGCTCTGTGGAGGGCGTGCTGTGCTGTGCTGAACTTGCTTCTTCCCCGCGGGCTTCCTGTCCCCCTACCTGGCGCCAGGGTTTGCCTGTCTTGCGGGATTCATCTGGGGGAGTTGTATCTCCGACTGATGGCCAATCGAGAGGCCTTTGAGTCTAGAGAACAATGTTTATAGTCGGTTTAGTTTTCATAGATTATCTGGGACATGATACTCTCGTTTTTGGCTGGAGTCCTGGGTCACATCAAAGTGAAGAAAATACGCTTTTGGCCGAAGTCACATTTTTGGGCAATGTCAAAGACCAGAAGAGACAGACTAAGAGCAGATGTGGCAGGAGGATAGGTCCCAGCCTGGCTCTATCTTGACAGATGGCTGGCTGCCCTCCAACTGGTGGGTGGGGTGGGTTAGGGATGGGAAGAATCACCTTGTTTTTGAGGGGCTGGTGTTAGGGCGAAGGACAAGCGCATTACATTACAGGATGTTGTCAGAAGGTTGCAGTAAATGGGACAGTGCCAGCTTTTCATGACTAATGTATGAAGTTTTGCCCTTGAGACCCTCAGAAACCTCAAAGTATTTTGGATAAATGGAACAAAATGGTCTATTAAAATTTTTGAAAAAGCCACAGAGAAATAAAAAGAACAAAAGACACAATTTACAATGGCAACAGAAAATATGAAATATCTAAGAATTAACAACTATGCAGGATTTTTTATAAAAACATTTCAAGTTACAGAAAATAAAATAAAATAAAATAAGATTTCAGTATGTAGGGGGTCATGCCATACTCTTTGATGGGGCAACTCAACATTGCAAAGCTATCAATTCTTCCCCAACTGATTTATAGACATAATATAGAAAAAACAGCAAAACAATTCTGAGAAAATCAGAAACACAATTACCAGGCAAGTGATAACTGGGAAAAGTGTTTGTAACATACAGAGCAGGTAAAGGGATTCTTATTTTTAACATGTAAATTGCTCTTTAAATCAGTAGGAAGATGATGAACATTTCAATAAAAATAGGCAAGATTATGAGCAGGCCCTCCAAAGAACATTTTACTCCTTGTGACTTGACTTCTTAGCATCAATGGATATTTTCGACCATGCCCTCTTCTTGCAAATATTTTGATCTCTTGGTTTTGCGGACATATACTCCTCTGGTTCATCTTCTCTCTCTCTCTCTGGCTGCTCCTTTTCTCTATTTCATTAGTTCCTCTTCTACCTGGCTTCTCAGTGTTAGAATTCTTTATAAAGTTCTTTGCCTCTCACGCGTAATTCTACCATCAGCATATTATTGATGTCATGGCTTCAGTGTTTGTCCATGTATATGTGATTTACACATTTATTTCTCCAGCCACACTTGCCCTCCTCTGAGCCCCAGATCTATACATCCATCTGTCTACTTAACTCCCTACTTGGATGATGTCACCAAAGATTCTCAAACCCAGCAGGTCTGAGACAGAACTCATGAACATCCCTCCAAAGTCAGGTTGGTTCTCTTTCAAGGACCATCTCTCAGTTTACCACCTTCAAATAATCCTTGACACTTCCCTCTCCTTTTACCTCCTTGCCAAATACATTTCATCACTAAATCTTGACGTTTTTTATTGGCTAAATGTTTCTCCAACTCGTCCACCTGTCTACCTCAACAGACACTGCCCTTCTGTAAGCTGTCAGGGCTGCCATACCCAGTTGTGAGGATCTCTTGCTTCATATTTATTTTTATTGCCAAATAATATGCTAGTGTATGAATGTACTACAGTTTATTCACCAACTGAAGGGCATTTTGGTTACTTTCTGCTTTTGGCGATTATGAATAAAGCTGCCATAAACATTTGCATGTAAATTTTAAAATCAGTTGGGTAAATACGTAGGACAACGATTGCTTGATTGCTGGAACCAATGTATGGTAAAGACTAGCTTTGTAAGAAACTGCCATATTGTCTTCCAAAGGTACTGTACTAGTGTATGAAATTTTGCCCTTCAGACCCTCAGAAACATCCAAATGTCTTCCAAAGGTACTGTACCATTTTGCATTCCCACCAACAATGAATAAGTGTTTCTGTTGTTCTGCATCCTCACTAGTATTTGGTATTGTCAGTTAAAAATATTTTTTAACTTTAGCCATTCAAATAGTTGTATAGTATTATCTTATTGTTGTTTTAATTTGCAATACTCTAGTAACAAATAATGTTGAACATCTTTACACATCTTATTGTTGAGCTTTAAGAGTTCCTTGCAAGGAGAGGGGAGCCAAGATGGCGGCGTGAGTAGAGCAGTGGAAATCTCCTCCCAAAAACACATAGAGCTATGAAAATATAACAAAGAAAAATCTTCCTAAAATAGAGACCACAGGACACAGGACAACATCCAGACCACATCCACACCTGCAAGAACCCAGCGCCTTGTGAAGGGGGTAAGATACAAGCCCCAGCCCGGCGGGACCCGAGCGCCCCTCCCCCCGGCTCCCGGTGGGTGGAGAGAAACCGGAGCAGTTTTTTTTTTGGCGAGCGCTTTTTGGAAGCCTTAGAGGGACGGGCCCCCGTTGCTGGGGAGGCAGGGTGGCGGGACCGGTGAGGAGGTGCCTGGGAACGGCGCCGGAGGACAAAGAATATCCCGCGTTTCTCCCTGCGAGACCTGGGGGCGGGTGCCTGAGACCGGTGCCTGAGGATGGAGGAGGTCGCGCGTTTTTCCCCTTTTTTTTTTTTCTCTTTTTGGCAAGCGCTTTTTGGAAGCCTTGAAGGGACAGGGACCCCAGTGCTAGGGAGGCACGGTGGCGGGACTGGTGAGCGGGTGGCTGGGACCGGCGCCTGAGGACAAAGAATATCCCCCGTTTTTCCCTGCGGGACCGGTGGGCGGGTGCCTGAGACTGGCACTTGAGGACAGAGGAAATCGCGCGTTTTTCCCCTTTTTTTTTTCTCTTTTCTGCGAGTGCTTTTTGGAAGCCTAAAAGGGACAGGGACCCCGGTGCTAGGGAGGCAGGGCGGCGGGACTGGTGAGCGGGTGCCTGGGACCGGCACCTGAGGACAAAGAATATCCCGCATTTTTCCCTGTGGGACCGGTGGGTGGGTGCCTGAGACCAGCACCTGAGGACGGAAGAAATCGCGCGTTTTTCCCCTTTTTTTTCTCTCTTTTTGCCAAGTGCTTTTTGGAAGCCTTGAAGGGACAGGGACCCCGGTGCTAGGGAGGCAGGGCGGCAGGACTGGTGAGCGGGTGCGTGGGACCAGTGCCTGAGGACAAAGAATATTGAGCGTTCCTTCCCTGCGGGACCGGTGGGTGGGTGCTTTTTGGAAGCCTTGAAAGGACAGGGACCCTGGTGCTAGGGAGACAGGGCAGCAGGACCAGTGCGCGGGTGCCTGGGACCGGCACCTGAGGAAAAAAAAAAAAAAAATCGCGTGTTTTTTCTTTTTTTTTTCCTTTCTGTTCCCTCTCTCATTGTTGCTGTTGTTGTTTTGGTTTGGAGAGTGCTTTTTGGAAATCTTAAAGGGGCAGGACAGGTCACTTAGACCAGAAGCAGGGAATCTGGGGATCTCTGGGCACTCTAACCCCCTGGGCAGCAGGGAGCACAGAGGCCCCTTACGGAGATAAATAGTCTCCTGGCTGCTCCCCCTCTAACGGGGCTCCACCATTTTGGAGGAACAGCCCCAGCCAGGCCAAGCCCACAGCAACAGTGGAGATAAACCCCAAAGCAACTGGGCAGGAAGCAGAAGCCCTGTCTGCGCACAGCTGCCCAGCACAAGCCACTAGAGGTCGCTATTCTCCCAGGAAAAGGCTACAAACCAACAAGAAGGGAAGCTCTTCCAGCGGTCACTTGTACCAGCTCTGCAGACTATCTCTATCACCATGAAAAGGCAAAACTACAGGCAGACAAAGATCACAGAGACAACACCTGAGAAGGAGACAGACCTAACTAGTCCTCCTGAAAAAGAATTCAAAATAAAAATCATGAACATGCTGACAGAGATGCAGAAAAAAATGCAAGAGCAATGGGATGAGATGCAGAGAAAAATGCAAGAGCAGTGGGATGAGATGCAGAGAAAAATGCAAGAGCAGTGGGATGAAGTCCGGAAGGAGATCACAGATGTCAGGAAAGAGATCACAGAAGTGAAACAATCCCTGGAAGGATTTATAAGCAGAATGGATAAGATGCAAGAGGCCATTGAAGGAATAGAAGCCAGAGAACAGGAACGTATAGAAGCTGACATAGAGAGAGATAAAAGGATCTCCAGGAATGAAACAACACTAAGAGAAATATGTGACCAATACAAAAGGAAAAACATTCGTATTATAGGGATACCAGAAGAGGAAGAAAGAGGAAAAGGGATAGAAAGGGTCTTTGAAGAAATAATTGCTGAAAACTTCCCCAAACTGGGGGAGGAAATAATCGAACAGACCATGGAATTATACAGAACCCCCAACAGAAAGGATCCAAGGAGGACAACACCAAGACACATAATAATTAAAATGGCAAGGATCAAGGACAAGGAAAGAGTTTTAAAGGCAGCTAGAGAGAAAAAGGTCACCTATAAAGGAAAACCAATCAGGCTAACATCAGACTTCTCAACAGAAACCCTACAGGCCAGAAGAGAATGGCATGATATACTTAATGCAATGAAACAGAAGGGCCTTGAACCAAGGATACTGTATCCAGCACGACTATCATTTAAATATGATGGTGGGATCAAACAATTCCCAGACAAGCAAAAGCTGAGGGAATTTGCTTCCCACAAACCACCTCTACAGGGCATCCTACAGGGACTGCTCTAGATGGGAGCACCCCTAAAAAGAGCACAGAACAAAACACACAACATATGAAGAAGGGAGGAGAAGGAATAAGAAGGGAGAGAAGAAAAGACTCTCCAGACAGTGTATATAACAGCTCAATAAGCGAGCTAAGTTAGGCAGTAAGATACTAAAGAAGCTAACCTTGAACCTTTGGTAACCACGAATCTAAAGCCTGCAATGGCAATAAGTACATATCTTTCAATAGTCACCCTAAATGTAAATGGACTTAATGCACCAATCAAAAGACATAGAGTAATAGAATGGATAAAAAAGCAAGACCCATCTATATGCTGCTTACAAGAAACTCACCTTAAACCCAAAGATAAGCATAGACTAAAAGTCAAGGGATGGAAAAACATATTTCAGGCAAACAACAGTGAGAAGAAAGCAGGGGTTGCAGTACTAATATCAGACAAAATAGACTTCAAAACAAAGAAAGTAACAAGAGATAAAGAAGGCCACTACATAATGATAAAGGGCTTAGTCCAACAAGAGGATATAACCATTCTAAATATATATGCACCCAATACAGGAGCACCAGCATATGTGAAGCAAATACTAACAGAACTAAAGAGGGAAATAGACTGCAATGCATTCATTGTAGGAGACTTCAACACACCACTCACCCCAAAGGATAGATCCACCGGGCAGAAAATAAGTAAAGACACACAGGCACTGAACAACACACTAGAACAGATGGACCTAATAGACATCTATAGAACTTTACATCCAAAAGCAACAGGATATACATTCTTCTCAAGTGCACATGGAACATTCTCTAGAATAGACCACATACTAGCTCACAAAAAGAGCCTCAGTAAATTCCACAATATTGAAATTCTACCAACCAATTTTTCAGACCACAAAGGTATGAAAGTAGAAATAAATTCTACAAAGAAAACAAAAAGGCTCACAAACACATGGAGGCTTAACAACATGCTACTAAATAATCAATGGATCAATGAACAAATCAAAATAGAGATCAAGGAATATATAGAAACAAATGACAACAACAACACTAAGCCCCAACTTCTGTGGGATGCAGCGAAAGCAGTCTTAAGAGGAAAGTATATAGCAATCCAGGCACACTTGAAGAAGGAAGAACAATCCCAAATGAATAGTCTAACATCACAATTATTAAAACTGGAAAAAGAAGAACAAATGAGGCCTAAAGTCAGCAGAAGGAGGGACATAATAAAGATCAGAGAAGAAATAAACAAAATTGAGAAGAATAAAACAATAGCAAAAATCAACGAAACCAAGAGCTGGTTC
Organism: Manis javanica; assembly: GCF_040802235.1. Classification (NCBI taxonomy): domain Eukaryota; kingdom Metazoa; phylum Chordata; class Mammalia; order Pholidota; family Manidae; genus Manis; species Manis javanica. The sequence continues at coordinate 102,586,784 of NC_133165.1, read as the reverse complement.
TTTGAGAAAATAAACAAAATAGATAAGCCTCTAGCCCAACTTATTAAGAGAAAAAGAGAGTCAACACAAATCAACATAATCAGAAATGAGAATGGAAAAATCACGACAGACTCCACAGAAATACAAAGAATTATTAAAGACTACTATGAAAACCTATATGCCAACAAGCTGGAAAACCTAGAAGAAATGGACAACTTCCTAGAAAAATACAACCTCCCAAGACTGACCACGGAAGAAACACAAAAGTTAAACAAACCAATTACAAGCAAAGAAATTGAAACAGTAATCAAAAAACTACCCAAGAACAAAACCCCGGGGCCGGACGGATTTACCTCAGAATTTTATCAGACACACAGAGAAGACATAATACCCATTCTCCTTAAAGTGTTCCACAAAATAGAAGAAGAGGGAATACTCCCAAACTCATTCTATGAAGCCAACATCACCCTAATACCAAAACCAGGCAAAGACCCCACCAAAAAAGAAAATTACAGACCAATATCCCTGATGAACGTAGATGCAAAAATACTCAATAAAATATTAGCAAACAGAATTCAACAGTATATCAAAAGGATCATACACCATGACCAAGTGGGGTTCATCCCAGGGATGCAAGGATGGTACAACATTCGAAAATCCATCAACATCATCCACCACATCAACAAAAAGAAAGACAAAAACCACATGATCATCTCCATAGATGCTGAAAAAGCATTTGACAAAATTCAACATCCATTCATGATAAAAACTCTCAGCAAAATGGGAATAGAGGGCAAGTACCTCAACATAATAAAGGCCATATATGATAAACCCACAGCCAGCATTATACTGAACAGCGAGAAGCTGAAAGCATTTCCACTGAGATCGGGAACCAGACAGGGATGCCCACTCTCCCCACTGTTATTTAACATAGTACTGGAGGTCCTAGCCACGGCAATCAGACAAAACAAAGAAATACAAGGAATCCAGATTGGTAAAGAAGAAGTTAAACTGTCACTATTTGCAGATGATATGATACTGTACATAAAAAACCCTAAAGACTCCACTCCAAAACTACTAGAACTGATATCGGAATACAGCAAAGTTGCAGGATACAAAATCAACACACAGAAATCTGTAGCTTTCCTATACACTAACAACGAATCAATAGAAAGAGAAATCAGGAAAACAATTCCATTCACCATTGCATCAAAAAGAATAAAATACCTAGGAATAAACCTAACCAAGGAAGTGAAAGACTTATACTCTGAAAACTACAAGTCACTCTTAAGAGAAATTAAAGGGGACACTAATAAATGGAAACTCATCCCATGCTCATGGCTAGGAAGAATTAATATCGTCAAAATGGCCATCCTGCCGAAAGCAATATACAAATTTGATGCAATCCCTCTCAAATTACCAGCAACATTCTTCAATGAATTGGAACAAATAATTCAAAAATTCATATGGAAACACCAAAGACCCCGAATAGCCAAAGCAATCCTGAAAAAGAAGAATAAAGTAGGGGGGATCTCACTCCCCAACTTCAAGCTCTACTACAAAGCCATAGTAATCAAGACAATTTGGTACTGGCACAAGAACAGAGCCACAGACCAGTGGAACAGATTAGAGACCCCAGAAATTAACCCAAACATATATGGTCAATTAATATTTGATAAAGGAGCCATGGACATACAATGGCAAAATGACAGTCTCTTCAACAGATGGTGCTGGCAAAACTGGACAGCTACATGTAGGAGAATGAAACTGGACCATTGTCTAACCCCATATACAAAGGTAAACTCAAAATGGATCAAAGACCTGAATGTAAGTCACGAAACCATTAAACTCTTGGAAAAAAACATAGGCAAAAACCTCTTAGACATAAACATGAGTGATCTCTTCTTGAACATATCTCCCCGGGCAAGGAAAACAACAGCAAAAATGAGCAAGTGGGACTACATTAAGCTGAAAAGCTTCTGTACAGCGAAAGACACCATCAATAGAACAAAAAGGAACCCTACAGTATGGGAGAATATATTTGAAAATGACAGATCTGATAAAGGCTTGACGTCCAGAATATATAAAGAGCTCACACGCCTCAACAAACAAAAAACAAATAACCCAATTAAAAAATGGGCAGAGGAACTGAACAGACAGTTCTCCAAAAAAGAAATACAGATGGCCAAGAGACACATGAAAAGATGCTCCACATCGCTAATTATCAGAGAAATGCAAATTAAAACTACAATGAGGTATCACCTCACACCAGTAAGGATAGCTGCCATCCAAAAGACAAACAACAACAAATGTTGGCGAGGCTGTGGAGAAAGGGGAACCCTCCTACACTGCTGGTGGGAATGTAAATTAGTTCAACCATTGTGGAAAGCAGTATGGAGGTGCATCAAAATGCTCAAAACAGACCTACCATTTGACCCAGGAATTCCACTCCTAGGAATTTACCCTAAGAACGCAGCAATCAAGTTTGAGAAAGACAGATGCACTCCTATGTTTATCGCAGCACTATTTACAATAGCCAAGAATTGGAAGCAACCTAAATGTCCATCTGTAGATGAATGGATAAAGAAGATGTGGTACATATACACAATGGAATACTACTCAGCCATAAGAAGTGGAAAAATCCAACCATTTGCAGCAACATGGATGGAGCTGGAGAGTATTATGCTCAGTGAAATAAGCCAAGCGGAGAAAGAGAAATACCAAATGATTTCACTCATCTGAGGAGTATAGGAACAAAGGAAAAACTGAAGGAACAAAACAGCAGCAGAATTACAGAACCCAAAAATGGACTAACAGGTACCAAAGGGAAAGGAACTGGGGAGGATGGGTGGGCAGGGAGGGATAAGGGGGGGGAAGAAGAAGGGGGGTATTAAGATTAGCATGCATGGGGGGGAGGGAGAAAGGGGAGGGTGGGCTGCACAACACAGAGAGGACAAGTAGTGACTCTACAACATTTTGCTAAGCTGATGGACAGTAACCGTAATGTGGTTGTTAGGGGGGACCTGATATAGGGGAGAGCATAGTAAACATAGTATTCTTCAGGTAAGTGTAGATTAAAAATTTAAAAAAAAAAAAAAGAAAGAAAGAAAGAAAGGGGGGATTACTCCTTAACAGGATAAAACTATTGGTAAATCAAAGATCAACGCATGCTTTAAATATCCTTAATGTTGATCACTTAAAGGGTGTCAGATGATCAGCTATGGAGGTACTCTTTTCTGATAATATTCCTTTCTCTTAATTAAAAAAAAAAAAAAAAAAAAGCAGTTACTGTGTGCTGACCTCCAATGAGTTCTGCACAGTGGTATAGAGGGCATGTCAAAGTGTGGGCAAAGGGTCTGTTTGTTTCTACGCAGAAGATCAAGGCCTAGCTTGGATACCCAGAAAATGAACTAAGATACGATATGAGGAGGAGCTTCCGGCATCAGCACTCTCTGGAGGACTCGTGCCGGGGGATGATCATCAAAAAGTCTCCACAGGGATCCGGACGATGCTGCGGTTGTGGCTGCATCCAGCCCACCATCTCCTGGACTTGCCATGAGAAGGAGGAGGGAGATGTCTAGGCTGGCATGTGCATACAGTGAGACAACGAATTTGACTGGATCTGTACTGTTGGAACTCAACCAGGAGTTGGGAGGGGTGCAAGTTGTAGCACCCCAAAATCTCATGACTATAGACTATCTATGGTTAAAAGAACATATGGGATGTGAACAGATCCCAGAAATGGGCTGCTTTAATTTGTCTGATGGTTCAAGTACAGTTGGAAAATATCCATCATATCATAGATAAATTTTCACAAATGCCTAGGGTGCCTAAATGGTTTTCTTGGCTTCACTGGAGATGGCTGGTAATTATAGATTTGCTTTGTTTATGTCACCGTATTCCTATTATGTCAATATGTGTGTGCAAATTAGTTAGTAGTTTAAAACCTATACATACTTAAGGTACTATACAAGAAGATATGTCAAAGAAATAATCAATCCTCCCAAGTTTCCTTCATATGCTACATCTATAGCTTTTCTTCTTCCTTCCTAATTACAAACTTTAAATAGAATTCGTGCCTCATATCGAATTTACCGAGTATCATAATTCCTCCAGGTGGTAAAGATACCTCGAGACAAGTGCTGGGCATAGAAGCCACAGGGCATAAATCTGCAAAGAAGTAAAAAGCTAACCTTTGCAAACAATATGGCTTCTCTCTCACTTACCAACTTTACATTTCCCTGTATGGCCCCGGAAGATGACTGGTTAGCCAGAGACGGGTAAGATTCCTCAAGGGAGGAACAACCTAAGACAGGCACAGTCGCAGGGGGGCCATCAGGTGAGAATTTGGGGATCAACAGAGGTGAGGCTCAGAACCTCACCCCCCCTGCTTTGAGAGAAATCTTCTGCATCCGTGGATGTTTTGCTGCCCTTGTCTAACCTGGATTAATACTTAGTCCATAGGCACACACCTGATCATCTGATCATCTACATTTGCCTTCTTACAGCACTAAACTATGTTTTCTACCTTTATCTTGCATCTACCTACCACTTCAGCATTTTATTAAAAATAAAAATAATAATAATAATAATAATAGGAGAAATGTGGGATCAACATATAAATCAAGTACAAAAATCAAATGAATATTCATATTTGACCTGATGGTTTATAGGTCATATTGCATGATCAAAACCGAAAGTTTCTGTGATGACTGCCCTTGTACTGTTCACCATGTAAGAATTTATTCACTCTGTAAGAATTCGTTCACCATGTAAGAACTTGTTCGTTATGCTTCAGAAGATTGGAGACTGACGAGAATTAGGCTTGAGATGGATTAATGATTGTACATTGAGCATTGACCCCCCTATACTGAATTTTATTGTTGTTAACAACCATTTGATCAATAAATATGAGAGATGCCCTCTCAAAAAAAAAAAAAAAAAAAAAAAAAAATGACATGCAGGAATATTCCAAGTAGAGAAAGGGAACAGGAGCAATCATTTTGGGCAGAGGGAACAAAGTGAGAGAAGACCTGGTGCATGTCACACAGTGAAGTTCCAGAGTCCTTTAATATGCTGCTCTGATTGGTGTTCAGGGACACATGGGCCAGGGTCAAGGATTGAGCCACATACTGGGAACCAGTGGATGCTTTTAAGGAATGAGACATGATGAAATATTCGTTTCATAAAGATCAGTGTCTCCTCATACTGGATCTGTGGCAACTTGCTGCACTGATGGACAGTGACTGCACTGGGGTCTGGGTGGGGACTTGATAATATGGGTAAATGTAGTAACCACATTGTTTTTTCATGTGAAACCTTCATAAGAGTGTATATCAATCCTACCTTAATAAAAAATTTAAAAAACAAAAACAAAAACAAAAACAAAAAAAAAAAAAAAAAAAAAAAAAAAGAGTTCCTTGCATATTTTGGGTAGAAGTCCTTTATGAGATTTGTGTTTTACAAATAGGTTTTTCCCAATTTTGTCTTGTCTTTTCATTCTCTTAGTAGTGTCTTTCACAGAGCACAAGTTTTAAATTTTAATAAGGTCTAACCTAATCAATATTTTCTTTGGATTGAATGGATCATGCTTTTGGTGTTGTATTTAATAACCCATCACCAAATCCAACATCATGTAGCTTGTTTCTTATATTTCCTTCTAAAGGTTTTATAGTATTTTGTATTTAGGTCTATGATCCATTTTGAGTAAATTTTTTTGTGAAAGGTGTGATGTCTGTGTCTTGATTCTTCTTTTTTTTTCTTTGCATGTAGATGTCTAATTGTTCTAGTACCATTTATTAATAAGACTCTCCACTGAGTTATCTTTGCTACTTCGTCAAAGATCAGTTGGGCAGCTATAGAAGATTTTTCTTGGGATTACATTGAATTTATAGCCAAGTATCTTAACAATGTCAAGTCTCCCGATTCATCAACACAGAATATTTCTCCATTTATTTAGATCTTTTTTGATATTTTTCATCAGAGTTTTGCAGTTTTCTGCATATAGATCATGAACATGTTTTTTAGAATTATACCTAAGTATCTCATTTTCTGGGTGCTATTACAAATAGTATTGTGTTTAAAATTTTTAATTTCCATTTTTCATTGCTGGCATATAGGAAAGGCTTTTGTATATTAACCTTATATCCTATGTATCATTAGGTACACATACACACATGCGCACTCACACACACACACACACACACACACACACAGACACACACACACACAGTATGCTCCCTATTTTGTTCTTTCTGTTAAAGCCAGTAATTCAAGATAGTTGCAACAGAGGGCAGAATTGTATAAGTAATTTAAACATCTTTTCCTTCTCTTCGGAAAATCACCCCCAAATACAATTACAGTCATGTATGGATTAAGCTGAAAGTACTCTTTTTTGACTCTCTGGTTTTCAAAATTTATATACCAAGGCTACTTAAAAAGCATTAGAGTATTTTTCATGTCACAGTCTAAAATACTTGGTAATATATATAAACCTTCATAAAGCAAAATGATGATTCCTTGAGATAAAAACACTGAAATGTGGATAATGTATTAACTCCTGCATCAGATTAAGTGGTGGGTACTGTGTACTGTACTCTTTGTTCCTGTCCAAGTAAGCTTCAGGATTATTTACTTTTCTTCCCATTCTAGTGCTTGAATGCAGGCTCTTTGAGGTTACCGCCACTGGCAAATGCCAATTAATGTTCTTTATCGCAAGGTTTCTGAAGCTTACGGATAAGACCAATGGAGCGGAAGAGTTATTCTTGAGTCTTGAGTACATGTTAGTGCAGGTAAAGTGGGATATAATTTTTAATCCTTCAAACATTATTCCTTTTGTGTTAGCTATTTTCAGATATCATTTACCTTTGACCCTTTATAATCTAATCCACAAATAGAGGAAATAAATAATTAATAATAATTAGTTGTGCTAATCAGTGGGGAAGCTTTGATTTTAATCCACCCCCCAAACTGTGTATTGGTGCCAAGCACTAAACAGAAGATAGTCATTATTGAATGAATGAATACCAATAGGTGTCACTTTTTGGGAAAAAAGGAATGTTTATAAAGCAAAAGATAAATAGAGCAGTGGATTGAAATGAATGAATCTAAAATCAGTTAAAGACTTGGTTATAATTTTTTTAAAATTTTTTATTAAGGTATGATTTATATACTCTTATGGAGGTTTCACATGAAAAAACAATGTGGTTACTACATTTACCCATACTATCAAGTCCCCACCCTTACCCCAATGCAGTCACTGCCCATTAGTGCAGCAAGTTGCCAGAGATCCACTATGTCCCTTCTCTGTGGTACATTGTTCTCCCCATGATCCCCCACACCATGAACTTTTGGCTTTGTTGAATACAATGAAAGTTTCACTCATCACACATATCCATCACTATGCCTAGGATGACATTTAACTGTCCTTTCTTTAAAAAATACAAATTTTCACTTATTGCAGGAGAGTTTGTGGACCAAGAGTGTAACCCAAACAAAGCTCTTTTTATTTCAAAACAAAGTTCTTTTTATTTCAAATTTTCATAAGCCACTGCCTTTGCCTCCATCAACACACATCTTTATAGAAGGAATTCTATCTAAAAGGTTTATAAGACTCAACATTGCAAGTCCCTTTATGGTAGAGACCATGCTTATTTGCCAGTTTCTGTATCCTCTGTGGCATATTACAACTGACTTACTAAATGTGACAAATGAATCAGTGAATCAATTCGAATTTGCAAATAATTCATGTCCTTAGAAGGTAGCATAGAGTAGTGGTGACTAGAGCATGGGCTGTTTTCAGACTGACCCAGATTAAAGTGCTTTGGGACTTTCTGCTGTGTGACCATGGCAAGAATTGTAACCTTTGACTCAGTGAGTGTTCATTGTTAAGGATCTTAACAGGGTCAAGTATGAAAGTGCACAAAGCACTTTGCGTATGAGATCTTAAGAACTGGTAGCTATTTTGTTTTTACTGTCTGTGGGCTCTAAAGTTAACAGTGGCCTAGGTTAGAAATAATGAGTTTGATTTAAGCTATTTGGACCGCTCTTCGATTTTTCAGGGGGTAGAGTCCAGTCCTTCTCTGGTATCTTACTATGATTATGGAATTTCCCCCTGCACCAATTTTTTTTCCCATGAGGTCCACATTTTCATCACTGGCATGTGTCTGTCTGGAAAGCATCAATTATTTTATTGGGTGATCACTGAGTGCCTGATTGCAATCCTTCACTCAGCTGCTCAGCCAGCGACCATTCATTGAGGATGTCACCTGAGCACAGCACTTGGGGGTTGGGATGTAGCCAGGAAGTGAAACAGGCAGTTTCTGCTCTCAGGGAGTCCCCCATCCAGCTGGAAGTCACTGCCAACATCTTCACTGGTGATGAAGCATAACCCATGAACTACGTGGTGGCGAAGGGATGAGGCTGATGTCACAGGAGGGGTGCCAAAGCTTAGGCATTCAAAAAGAATTTCCCACTGCAGAGCCCTCCTTTTAGAGGCACCAATCTTATGATTCTATTCTCAAAATATTTTTGCAACAGTTTTTTGGGATAAGCCAACCATGGACGTTATTTAAAACAACTTCCTTTAGGCTCCAAAGGCACTTCCAAAAGAGAAGTTCTGAAACTATTTTGGGCAATAACAACTTCTTTGAAATACATGCCTAACATTCTTGAAGGGAAAAATCTTGTTATTTGTGATGTATACATTTTGTACGGTACCCCCTTTATAATTTCTTCAGCTTAAGTCTTTAAGCAATTTTAATTTTAATGTAGTGGTTTTCAAATGGGAGGCAGTTTTGTCCCCTAGGGAATATTTGGAACATTTTTGGTCGTTATGGTTTGGGAAGGGGGCAATTTGCTAGTGGCATTGAGTGTGTAGAGGCCAGGTGTGCTGCTAGACGCCCTACACTTCCCAGGACAGCCCACACAGCTGTTATCCTGCCCCAAATATCAGCGGTGCTCAGGTATATTTTTTTAAAAGTAGGTCTCATTACTTTCTCTCCTGTTATTATCAGAGTAGGTGTTCCAGGCAGGAAAACCAGTACTTTTGTGAAGGGGTCCCTGTTTATGCACAAGGAGCCTGCTTGTTAAGAAAATGTACATGGCAGAGCTTTGGAGATAGGGCAGGTAGGACACCCTTGCTTTCCTACTTGCTAGCCATGTGAACTTGGGTGATTTATTTAACCTCACTAGGCTTCAGTGTTCCCACCTGTAAAAAAGGAGTATTAATCCCCATTTCCTAGGGTTTCTGTAAATACCCATTGAGGTCATGCATGGCAAGTGCTTAACTCAGTTGGTGCTCCATAGATGGTGGCTGGTATGGACCATTACTTAGGATTGAAGGTCACAATCACTGTGAATATCAACAAATATTTACTGAATGCCCATGAAGCATAAAGCTCAGTGCTCGGATGGTGGGGTCTCTGCCCTCAAGAAGTAGAGAGCCTGAAGAAAGAGAATAAAAGACATGTTTTCATGAAGAGGAAATTGATAATATGTGCCTGCCTTTGACGTGCCCATTAATATGTCTGGGAATGTGGGTGGTGAGACTTGGGAGTGGAGGGGCCACTCTGCCTGGGAGTGGGTAGGGAGCTGAGGGCCTCCTCACGACGGGAGCTTCCTCTGCCCCACTCAGGCCGATGGGAAGTGTGGCTACGACACAGGGAGGAAATGAAGGAAACTCTGATGATTTGAGTGTGGGGATTCGACAAAGTGGGGAAATCCAAAGAAGTTGGATTTGGAGTGGGAGATGATGAATTTTAAGCATTTAAATTGCTGAGTTTGCAGTTCTGGAAAAAGTACTCAGGTGTAGTTTTCAGCCAACTAAAGGAAATGTAGGATTGGAAATCTGGAGAGAGATTGGACAGACATCTACATACATGTGAATGCTGGAACCACAAGAGGAAACGGGGTCTCTGAATGACAGTAGGAACTGGTTATGGGGAAATTACTTGATACTCAAAAGGAGGAAAGGGAAAGGAAGCCTTGTGAAGGAATTGAGAGATGGGAAGAGAATCCGATGTCATGGTTTCCCAGAAATCAAGGAGTGGCTGACTGCATCAGTTCTGTTTAGAGATCTGGACAAATGAGAAGTGAACAAAGCCCCTGGGTTTGGTGAGTGGGAGCCAGTGGAAACTCCTGAGATGAAGGGGCTGTATGTGGTTAGAACCAAACTGCAGGGTTTTAAGAGGTGAGTGTGTAGAAATGAAATGGAGAAGCAGCACATATTGAGAATTTGTTTAAGAAGTTTCTCAATAAGAGGAGAAAGATGAAAAGTCAGGATAGGATGGGGTTCAGGTCAGGTTTGATCCAGGATATGGCTGTTTGTGTGGAGCAGGAAATGAACCATGGAGAGGGGCAGATTGGAGATGCTGCTGTGTCTCTGTGAGGAGGACAGGAGTGAGAATTTGGAGAAGGGTGGGGTCCTTGGGAAGAATGCTGGGCATCCCTTCCTTTGGCATAGGCAGGAAAGAGGAAAATGGGTGGACATTGCTAATTTAAAATTCAGAGAAGAGGATAAGTGAAGTGTACCAGAGACTTTAATTTCCCTGTATCTATTCCCCTTTCATAGTAAGTAACGTACCCTCTCCTGAATTTTTAGCCCAGCAAATATTTGTTAGGAAGGAAGACTGTATTTCCTAGCTTTCCTTGAACCTAGATATGAGCACATGTCTAAGTTTTGGCTGATAGGATGTAAATGGAAGTGATAGGGATAACTTCTAAGAAGTTTCCAGGAAGTGAAGGGTTGTGGCTTTCTTCTCTTCTTTCCTCCTTCCTGCTGGTTGGATTGTGATATGACGGCCGGAGATAGAACAGCCATTTCAGACCAAGAGGTATCCTTGAGAAGGGAGGTTAGGCAAGGTCAAGCAACAGGGTGGAAGGAACCCGAGTCTCTGACACTGTGGTATGTCTGTAGCCCTGGGCCACCCACTTGCTGACTTGTGTATGAGAGATATTAAGTCACTGTTAATTTGGGTTTTCTGTTAACTTGCAGCCAATTGTAATCCTAGCCAATATCTGAGGCAACTTTTCAGGTAGGTTTGATCTAAGTCAAATCAATGTGGAGGCCATCTTTGAAAGGGAGAATAGGAAAGGTGAGTAGGAGGGATGAAATCTAGGATTGCTGCTGAGAAGGCACCTTTAGGATACACATGAGGGAATGTCTGAAAGAACTGTAGGCCTACTGGCCCAAGGACTTGATAGCCCACCCGGTTTTGTAGGAATATATCAGAATATGTCAGGGGAGATGCAACCTGTTTGCAGGAAAGCTGTGGTTCAAGATGTAGAAGGTCAGTTTGACAGGAAATTGCACTTTCAGTAGGTTCAGGAGAACAGAAAGTATTCATACCAGGGAGCCAGGCTCAGTTAACCCTTTTTCTGAGCTAACATTGTGGGATCGAATAAAGTATTGCATAACCAATGATGACAGTAATCTAAGAAAAATGTGTCAAATGTAAAGTTAGCAGATCCTTGGCCATGCCTGAATTCAAGGGCCACATAGACATCTTTTCAGGTGTTCACTTGAATTTTACTTCCTCTGGGATCTTTAATATGTATAAGACATTGTCCTATTATTCTTGTCTTCAGAATTTTTCTTACTATTAACTAACAACCTATGAAAACATTTTCCAAAATTTACTTTTAGTTTGCCGTGTCTCCCAATAAACGTTTCTCATCATATTTTATAAGTATTTAGGATTCCCTGAGAAACAACATGAAATGTGCCATCTCTTGCACGTTCATATGATATGAGCCTTTCTTGGATGGGTGTGTGGCGGCTGTTCCTGATCCGCTCCGTCCCTCAGGAGTGGTTTCCTTTTCATTTTGTACAGAGTCAGTCCATGACAGGAATGCTTCTCAAAGCACAGAATGCTATTGGAGAACTCTCTCTTGAAATAGGGACAACCCGGAAAGGGATCCAGTACTTCCAGAAAGCGTGGCCGAACCTGATGGATTTTTTGCCCAGCAACTTAGAGGATGACCAGGACTTGGTGAAGCAAGAAGGTAAGGTGCATACATGCAGAGGAATAACCTCTTGCTCCAGAGTCGGATGCCTGGGCTGTACCCGCCGTCGGGAAAGGGAAGCAGTGTGTGATTTACAGGCTTGGTTCTTCCGGTGGGCTGGCGGGCGTGGGAGGGCTGACCGTAACGCACTCCTCTTCTGACAGGCCACGTGTTCAGAATGTTGGAGGCCATTGTGGAGCCTCAGAAAAGGAGGCTTCCAGCAGTGAGGACGGTCATTCAGAGCCTGACTCTCTGGGTTCAAATTCCAGCTCTCCACTCACTGGCTCTCTGCTCTTTAAGCTTTCTGGGTCACATTTCCCATATTTGTCAGGAAGTGATAAAAACAGTATCTACATTTCATGTTGTTGTGAGACCGAAAGCGTTCATAGGAGACTGGAGAGCACACAGAATGGTGCCTGGCATGTAGTTGCGAACTCACTGATGGTGGCTGTGATTTAATCTCCAGTGTTTGATGCTTGAGGCTGCTGTGGTGCCACTAAGAGAGCTGAGACAAAAAAAATGTTTGGTGAGTGAAGATATTAAGCATTTGTGACCCATTGATTTATAGTCAGACTAAACTAAAGGACTCCAGGCTTATGTAATACTGAAAGGGCTGTGTCAGTTAGCTTTTATTGTATAACCATCCCTCAACTCAGCAGCTTAAAGCAACAGCCATTTATTATTGTCTGTGGGTTAGCTGGGGGATTCCACTGGTCCAGGGTGGGCTCAGCACACCCTTCCTGTGCCCCGGCTTTTACTCTTTCATAGCTGATTTAGCCTATCCAGTAGCTTGGGGGATGTTCTAGGTTAAATTCTAAAGTTTTGTTTTTGTAGCTTCTCCCCCTTCCTTCCTGGTTCTCTGACTTGCCTTTCACTGTCAGCTTTCTTCAACATAATTTTCCTTTCACCTCTCATCAGGAAGGTGACCTCCTCCCACTTTCAGGAAGAATGTGATGTTGGTGATCTCTAACATCTAAGTGCGCATCAGTGTTAAATCTTTCTCGGAGCATTTGCAGATGAGGGAGTGTCTGAGGGTAAGATGACAGGTGCTACACGGCAGGGAGGAGGTGGGAAGGAAGGCTCTGGGGTCTGATTGCCTGGGGCAAGTTAGTAACAGTGAGAACTTGGCTATGTCCTTGATACTTATCTCATTCATTTCCTCATTGGTTAAGTGAGAGTGGTAATAGGATCTTCCTCACAGGATGATCTTGAGGGCTAAGAGATCCTTTATGTAAAGTGCCGAACAGAATGCCTGGCACATGCCAAGAGTTCAATGAATTGAGTTCTTAGCATTATCATTTTGCTCCCCAGCAGGTAGTTGTTGAGGTACTTGACACCACATAAGCCTCCTTTTGTTCCTCAGAAGACCAGTGCCGTGAGCAAAGAACTAGACTTTCTTTAGAGAACCAAAAACTTGACAGTAGGACCATTGCCTCATAAAAGAAAAATCTGAACGCATAGCACACTGACTGAGTCATCGCTACCGCCCCTCTGCTCCACTGCAAATCCTGAGCTTGAAGGGTGTGAGTCACAGACACTTAATGCTGCCTCTGTGTCAGAGGACCTGACCATACTTGGCCTCATTGTCAGAGGTCAACCTTCTGAAACAGCAGAGAAGCCTTTTTCCTTGTTGAAAATTGTCCTTAGGACAGGATTTTTATAAACATTGGTTAAGACCAGGGGATACTTTGCTGTGCTGTCAATCCTTTGTCCTGGTGGCCAGGAGCCCGCGAGACTACTGTCACACACTAGAGAAATGATCCATGGGATCCGAGGGCCTCATAGAATAGGGATGGGTAGGGCTGGATAAATGAGATCAAATTAAAAATTTTGATAAACAAGACAGAGAAGAATGAATATAGTCTCGAGAGGAAAACTGATACCTTCTCAGCAAAATAAATGTCGCCTACTCTTCCTCAACTCTGCCTCCATCCATCAGCAGCTCCTTTCATCAGCATCCTCCTCACAGCCGGGTTCCCTTACCCCTTCACTTGCCATTTTCTGCCATTTGACTTCCACTGCCACCCAAATCATTTCCCCCACTCCTATGGAAGCCGTCAGGAACAGGCGAAATGTGCTTTGTGATCTTGTTGGTCCTCTCCTGCTGAAGTACTGGACTGGGTTTGATGGCACATGCCAAGAGTTCCTGGAGCAATGCCCCCCTGGCTTCTGTGATTCCCTCCCTCATGGGTCTTGCCTCTGTCCATGCCTTCTCACTTTCTTTTGTGGGTTCCCACTTTCTCTCCTAGACTCTTGTCCAAATGGCAGGGCTCTCTGGGTTCAGTTCCTGGGCTCTGCTTGTCTCAGGCTTCGCACCTCCTCCTCACGGATGCCTGGGGTTTCTGCCGTCACTCCAGGTGGTGCCGGCTCCTTGTGTCCAGCCCCTTCTCGGAGCTCTATCGTCAGCTGCAGGTGTGTGCCTCCAGGTGCCTGTGGCACGTCTCCTTTTGAGTATTCCAAAGTCTCTGGACATTTCCGAGTCAGCGTTCTCAAGACTGAGCACCTCACCTCCTCTCCCTGACAAGATGCATCTTCTCCTGTCGCACCCAGTGCAGACACTGTGGCAACGTCTTTATGATATATGTTATCAGTCCCTGTGCCAAACACATTATATACATTTTCTCATTTGGTCCTCACAACTCTGTTATCTTCATTTTGCACATGAGAAAACTGAGGTTTAGGAGATTAAGATGCTTGCCCAACTTTTAAGTGGCTGCGCCAGGGCTAGCACCCAGGGAGTCTGAGTGCCGAGCTTCTGTGCCCGATCGCTGTGTCCCCACGGGGCCGCCCGACTTAGCACTCAAGCCCCTACCACGTCATTCTGCATGTATGCCCACTGCAGGGCTCCCAGCGCCAGAACCGCCCAGTCAGGGGAGCCAGCCGCTCCAGGCTGCCTACACATCACGGCCGCTTCGCTCTCCCACACCCTCCTCAGTCTTCCTCTGTACCATCGGGCCTCCCTGCCTAGAGCCTCACCGGCTTCCATTTATCCTCCACACCCCAGCCAGGCACATATTCTCAAATGCAAATTGGATCACATCGTTCTCTTAATGAAAATTCAATATGAAAGTTCAAAACTCTTGGGTTTGCACTCAGTGCCCATCCTGGGTGCACAGTCCTCTGTTTCACTCTCCAATCTCTCCTCCTATTTTGGGAAATCCTCTGAGGGTGAGGTTCAGGCTTATTCACCTTTGCACCCCAGCTCTGTGCCGGCATTCAGTGAATGTTTGTTGAATGAATGAATGAGTGCAATACTTCTTCAGTAGGAAACTTTAATTGAATTTCTCTTTTTTAGATGTCAAAAGAAGCAAGCAACTGAATATTATAAACAAGTGATAAAAATAAAGGAAAATGCACTCACAGCGACCAGCTCATTGTTCACCAGGAAGCAACTGAGCATTAGCTTAAACGACACTGTGTAAATTAGGTAATTGTGCTGATGTGTTTTTATTAGAAGCAGGTGACTGCCCTTTGTTTCATTTTTAGACTTCATTTATTCTAAAAATGTCTTCAGTTTGGAAGCAAGCAGTTCCTTTTCCACATATTTTCAACTTCTATTGCTACTTATTTACCTTTCCTTATTAGGAAAGTGTCTTAATCTGTTCAGGCTGCTGTCACAGAATATCACAGACTGGGTGGCTTAAACAACAAGATTTTATTTCTCACAATCCTGAAAGCTAGAAGTCCAAGATCAAGACACCCACAGATCTGGTGTCTGGTGAGGGCCCATTTCGGGTCATAGACAGCTGTTTTCTCACTGTGTCCTCACAGGGTAGAAGGAAGGGGCTGCCAGCGGATTCCTAGACTGGGGTCGGGTCTATCCCTCTCGCTGCCTGTTGCTTCTGTAATTACTGCTTTTCCCCCTTCATGGGATGAGTTCCAATTCTGTCTCTGAGTTTCTTCCACCAGAATGTTATTATTACCTCTGCTTTATGGTGAGGGTTGGGTGTCTTTGTCATGGGTACTAGCTCAGCTGGGTGGATTTACAAGTTCAGGGCAGTCTTACGGGGTCCTGGGGAAGAACTCCTCAGAGGCTTCATGCGAGAAGTGTCTACTCTCTAGGCTCTGCCGTTGCCTGGGATCAGAGTGGCTGGACCTCATCTTTTACTGCTTCAGGACTTATTTGGCTCAGTAGTCCATTAGCCTGTTCTACAAATTGTGGCCACTCAGTGGATTGTGTCATTTGCCTGGAGCGTGCTGCCAAACTTGGGAACTGAGGAGAATAGAGGGTTGAACTGGAGGCTGCAAAGTGCTTGGACAGTGTGCGGGAGAGTGGGGTGGGGGCATTGGGGGTGTGGGTCCCACAGGGCAGCACTCCCCAACCTTTGTGCCTCCAATAAGTGGGTTACCAGTGTGCCAAATAGAGACCTCTCAGATCTACGGGAGCTTTATTTATTTCTTCCAGGAGGCTATACAAGAAATATTTTCCATGAAGTGTCATGACTAGAAACATTGTTGGGCCTCCTGAGATCTCATTGCCACAGGACACAATCTACTTTAGCCTAAATGAGTTGTTTTTATCCAGAGGTGATTTTGTCCCTGAGGACAAAAGTCTTGAGAAACTTTTAATTGTCATGACTGGGGTCAGAGAGTGCTACTGTCATTGAGTAGGTAGAGGCCTGGGATGCTGCTAAACACCTTACAATACCCGGGACAGCCTCCTCAACAACAAATTATCTAGCCCCAAATGTCAGTAGTGCTGAGACTGAGAAACCCTGAACCAATCACTTTCCCCAGCATATAGGTTTGCCATCTGTTTTACAAGAACACATGATTGTTTGCATCCCAGTCATTTGCTGAGGAAGAAAAAGGCTTAAAATAGTCAGTGCTTGCAAGGAAAGAATATTTTTAGTCCATTGATTTGAGAGTGTGGTGTGTGGACATTATTTTTTTCCCAGTAAGGGTTTCTAGGCTGAGTGTATGAAAGATATTGTTTACAAACAGCAAATGCAGATGCAAACCTGGAGAAAATCTGTGGAAAAGGAACTAACATACCCAGTCTGGTTTCTTCATATAATATTTTGTTACCAGTTTTGGTGTGTGGTCTAAGATGGAAGTGTAATATATTTATTTACTTTCAGCTAAGAAGGCTTCTGTATTTGGAACTGCAGTGTTTCTGTGACTTCTTAAATGAACCTTTAGCAGACATTTCAGTTTTGCAGTCAATCTGCTGTGTGGTTATGATCAAATATTTTTCTGTGAGGAGCCCTATCTTGCCACCATTTTGTTGTTTTTATCTCCTGCTATTGAAGTTAGTTCATTTAACTTCAATACAATAGGAATATTGTAGATAGTTAGTTCGGCTGTTACTGGGAGATTCTTGGGTTTTGGTTTCAATCTGTGGTGGTGAGAGCAGGCCAGGATCTTCAGTGCATGAAGATGACAGCGTTAGGAGGGAACGTAGACTGTCTGTGGAGACATGTGAATCTGTTGTCCTTCAATATGTAGGATATAATTTCAGTTTTCCTACGTAGTAGAGAAAAAACTTTGCCTTGACCCTCTTTGGGCCCCTGGGCTGAGCATGAAAATGAAACTGAAAAGACAGAAAGAGATTTTTACCATCCTCATTCCACTGGATCCTGCAGACAGGAATCTGGAAGGCTAACTTTGGTAAGAAGTCTTACTTTCTGTGGCTTTTGTAAGAGGTCCAAGATCTAATCGCAGCTTCTGGACCAAGCAAGATGTCCCAGCCAATGGAATGCTATCTTTGTCACCAAAACTGAAGAGGAGGGAAAAAATTTATTTTCCTCCAGGCTTCTGGGTTTTCCTGTTGGGCTGCTGTAAAATTAGACAGAAAACATAGCTTAACATGAGAATAGCAAATTTATTACCATGTGCATCAGCTTACAAATGGGAGCACGCAGCAGTGAGCACCTCCCAGGGGTGATAGAACATGGGTGTCTATGTACTTGAGTAGGGGAAAGGGCACTTTAGAAAAGCAAATTAGTTTTTGGAAAGATACACGGTCCCTTGGAAGAAGAGATGATAGGCAGTTTGTAAGTGTCTGTCTGGGTGAGGTGATGGCTTCTTGTGTCACCAAAGAAAATTTGAGTTACCCCAGGGGAGGGATTTATGACATTGAGTCTTTTCAGGAGGCTGTTTAGGAACACAAGAGATTTCAGGACCTCAAATGCCTTCAGCTCAAAGTAATTCTTATGTCATTGTGGCATTCTTTGGGGTGGCATATCCTGATCCCTTTTACCTACCTTTACTGGAAAGTGTCTGTCTAATTGGAATGTGTCTGAGTGGACTCCATAAAATAAGAAGCCAGAGTCTCTTATTTTATGGGGACTCCTTACCATTAGTCATTCTTAAAGAAATCTGAAGCCATCTGTAGTAAAAGTGTTACCAAATATTAGTCATGGAAGTAGTCCTCTTTAAAATCGACACTATGTATTTTTGCATTGAGGAACAAAAAAAATGATAGTATACTGACCATTATACTGTACTCAGTCTACATTTATTTTTAGTGCTTTATACATTGTAGTGCATGATGAAATTGTAGCAATATTTAATTTTACTTGACTAGATTGTAGATCTGGGGTGGTTTGGAGAATCATCCACCCCATAAAGATAAACAAATCTCCTATTGCCCCCCTTGGGGCACTTACATATGAATGGCAGCTCAGTTGAAAGGCATTGCTTGCATCCCTCTGCTTTTGTGACTTCTAATTGCTCATGTATGAAATGATCTTTGAGCAACATAGGTTTGAATGGCATGATTCTCATGATGCTCATGTATGAAACGATCTTTGAACAACATAGGTTTGAACTGCATGATTCCACTTACATACAGATATTTTTCAAAAAATATGGGAAAATTTTTTAGAGATTTGTGACAAAAAAAGATGTTTTCTTTTCTCTAGCTTACTTTAGTGCAAGAATATAGTATATAATACATATAACATGCAAAATATATTATTCAACTATTTATGTTATCAGTCAATAGTAGGCAATTAGTAGTTCAGTTTGAGGGGATTTAAAGTTGTATGTGGATTTTTGACCTCATGGGGGTGGGTGTCCCTAACCTCCACCTTGGTCAAGGGTCAACTGTACTCATTGTTTGTTTCCTGTGTCTGTAGCCTGTCTCCCCTGTGGGTCAGTTCTTTGGGTGCTCTGCAGGGGGCTGCCTCTTACTTCGAAGTGGTCCCCTAGTTTCCACAACATGAATTTTATGAATGCCATGTCGCCTGTGTTTCAATTCATATCATTCTAAACATACCTTCTAAATCTGGTAACAGTCTATCTTGGTCTCTTCTGGATTCAGTAACAAACAGAAAAATAGAGGGAAACTAGGTCCCCTGTGCTTCAAGGACTGTCCTAAGTGTTCTGAGGGATATGAAAGCCAAAGTTAACTTCTGCCTCCAAGCAATTTCTTGTTTAGTCCGGAGGCAAAACAAACCTATAATCAAAGAGATAAGGTGAAAGGTTTAAAGCATAGCCTGGTCAGAGGGGACTGAACTGGATTTTAGTTTTAGCTTGGCCACAATCAGGCATGTGACCTTCAGCAGGTCACCTTTCTGGCCCAGGTCTGTTTCGGGCCCTATCTGCAAAATGAGGATGGTGAGTTCTCCGAGGCCCTCTGCAGAGTCACTCCATGCCTAAATGGCAACCAGGACAGTGGTCTGTGGTGGGAGGTTTTGCAGGAAAGCTTCTTGGGGGTCCCCTTAAGGAAGCAGCAGGTGTGAATTGTCTGGGAAGAGGTACTCTAGGCAGAGCCACATGAACAAAGGTAGGAGTGATAGGGGGAGAAGTAGGAAAATTGGCAGTGTGCTAATTGACAGCAGTCCTGCTTGTGGGCAAGTGGAGATTTAAGACTGAAGAAGCCTTGGTGACCAGTGATCCTCTTATGGGCACTAAGAGGCAACATCTTAGGGCTGTTAGGGGGATTCTGGCTAAATGGGCCTAACTGGATTCTTGCTGAAGGTAGGCCAGAGTGATCAGACATCATCTGGGGGATGGTGGGCGATGAGGAACCTGATTTTCTAGGGTGATCAGGTATCGAGGATGGCTAAACTGGCTTTATGGGATTCTTGCTAAAACTGGACTATGCAGAGATGAACATGAAAGATCAACAGGCCTAGCTGAAAAAGAGCTCAGAAGAAACTGAAGACAGTTTGGCTAATGAGAGGATCTGTCAGGTGGCAGTCTCTGTTTCAGTTCCTAGGGATATAGCAGTGAACAGGACAGACAGAGGTCAACACTGCCTTCCCTGGGTTCACACTGAGGCAGATGGCTGTCACACAACTAAGTACAAAACTGTAGCTGCCACTGTGGAAAGTGCTACTAAGGAGATGGTTGTTAGATAGCTGAATACACAGTGGTTTAACTACAATTGCGGAAAGTGCTATCATGGCAAAGTGCAAGTACTCTGGGGGACCTTGACCTGTTAGATGGAGGGGGATGCATCAGGGATGCTTCTCAGGGAGTTGCCCTCAGAAACTGAATCGGAGGGATGAGAAGTTACTTGCTAAGTATCGTGGGGGGTGTTGGGGTGGAAGAGCCATCTGGGCAGGGGGAACAGAATTTGCAAACTTGGAAGGAGCTAAAACGGCCAGTGTGGCTAGAAGGCAGAGACCAGCGTGGGGGAGAGGGTGCACAAGGAGGATGTCACTCAGCCCCTTGGTGCACTCAGGGATTTGGAATGTTACCGTAAAGGCAACCGAAAGCCAGTGCAAGGTTTCTGCAAAGCAGAGGGATTATTAGGAACCTTGTCATTCATTCCTCTAGCATTGTCCACACAAGAGATCTCTAATATGAAAAGCCAAAATAATATTGTGAATCCAGAATTATGAAGAAGCTCGAAGGTTTTTTGACACTCGTTTTCTGTTTCCTTCCAGTGTGAGCATTGTGACTTCCCCGACAGACTGAACCCCCATGTACAGGGGCTTTGACATTCATTCTATCTTCAGAGTGTCAGGAAGAGTGCTGGTGAGCCCTCTGTCGGTGCAGGGAGGGTGAGGGAGTGGATAAATAGCTTCCTTCTGGGTATTTGTACGTTTGCCTGGGTACCCAGCAGAAATGATGCCTCTGCTCTAGGTTCACAACGTTGACTCAAATTGTATTTTAACTTACTGAAACAATAATATTTAGGGTTGACTTTTCAGTGTGGATTATATAGTAACGATGATAGTTGTTGCTTGAAAGTCTTGGCACCTTCCTTAGTCTTTTGATTTACTTTTGATCCACATGTAGAATCCAGTGTCATCTTCCAAGGGCTATGAAAATAGTGGGCTTCCTGCGTTGCTAATTTAGAGTTTAATTATCCTCATAACATTTTAATGCGCGAGATTATAGTAAGCATATATTAAAACGATAGATTTGTGAGGGGTGATAAATCCTAAAATTTATTTCTATCATAGTTTTGTGAGGCACTTATTCGGAATGAAATCGCTGTTTAATATACCTTTTGCAGCTCATCTCCTCTCAACTTTGATCTAGTCTCAAGAGCAAACCTTAATCTAATAGATCTGTTAACTCTAGAGATTTTAGTGCTGATCCTCTTGATGCAAAGAGCATTTTTGTGATTTATGTTCCAAGCTGACTCTGACACAGAGAGATCTTATTGTTCTCCTTCTCTGGTAAGTGTTTTCAATCAGCCTATTGAGATATCATTTCAGTGGAAGAAAAAAACAGAAATGTGGCATTTCATATTCCATTATATCAAGCTGAGTGTTCTGTACTGAATTGTGTATTTTGGATGAAGTGTGGTAGATGAACATTATGTTACTTCCCTGTCCCTGGGATTCTTTTAAAAAAGAAATGCCAATCATCTCAGTCAAATTTAGAAGGAAGAAATTAAGCAAAGGCTCTAGTGGGTGACTTTTAGGAGGGTGAGTCAGTCCTTTTCTTCCCATTTGGTTTTAAAAATGCTTGGCTCAGCCAGCGCTCTCTTTTCTATAGCAGTAGGTCCCTTAATCCAAAGAGTCAGGTAAGCGATACAGACCAACTTTGCATTTTAATTTTAACTTAAACATACAAATGTAATTCTTTACCCAACCTTTAAAATTTAGAATCAAGGTCTTTTTATTTTTTAAGTGGTCCTCTGATTGGAATTAGATGTAGTCTTTTTCAAAATGCATCACCCACATTTCTACCTTTCCTTTCTGTAGGGTGAGAACTTAAACAATTGTGATGCAGTCTGTAGGATCCTTCTAGGCCGCTACCTTCCCGCTTTTATAGCTGTCTTGCACACTCATAATTTGAAAGAATTCCAAAGCATTTAGCATGTTTTTCATAAAAAATAACTTTTATTTCTCACTCATAGCTGATTAGTTTGTATTATACTTACTTCAGTTACTAAAACTGGACTAACAAATCCAATGGGCTCTTGCTGGGACTCAGTGGTTAGAACAGAGGGATGCCGGCACAGCAGAGATGCGCCTACTAGCCACACACAGTTAGAGCGTCCTGGGCACCAGGTAGCATGTTTGCAGAGGGACTTGAGGGCCTTGGTTAATCCAGCCATCCTGGTTATGTCTGTTAGCAGGGCTTCCTTTTCACCTGTTGCATGCTTAGTAATTTTTAATGCGCTACACGTTTATAAATGCTCTTGGTTGCGAACAACTGTCAAATAGCCCTTGTAAGTGTAGCAAACTTTTAAACCTGAAAGGGACTCCAGAGACACCTCAGCTAATTTAAAGCTGAGGAAATAGCAGATGTGTCATATGACTTACACCAGTTCAGTTGATCAGAGAATCCTATGAATTAGATACTAGAAGCCTTGAGGCTTAGAAAGATCAAGTGACATTCCAAAACCTCGAAGCTAATAAGTAGTAGATGTCAGACTTGGAACCCAGTCCTCTGACTCTAAATCCCTTGCTCTTTCTGCTGTTTGTGGGCTCCAGGACTTAGTGATCTTGTTAGGAAGAAAAGCACATAAAAGATAACTGCCTCCCCCAGCCCCACTGTGATACGTGCTCTGACAGACATTGGTAGAGGGTGTGGGGCATCACAGAACAGAGGCAGAAAGTAAGACTTTCCAGGGAAAGTGACTTGGCTGTGAGTCCTGACAGGTGTTTGCCTGGTGAAGAAGGTGAGGAAGGGCATTTCATGCAAGAAGGATAAGCATGAACAAGGGCAAGGATGGTGAATCAGGGTGGTGAGAATCTCAGAGACAATGTTGGAGTGACCAGCAAGGCTGAGAGCATGGAAAATCTTGTCTGTCATGTTAAAGGGCTCCAAAGGGGAGCTGCTCTAGGATTTCCAGCACTAAAGGTCATGAGTAACATTGTATTTGTATTTTAGATATAAAACTCTTGTGGCTGAATAGAGGATAGAACTGGCTGAGAGGAGACGGGAGAGTGTCCTGTGTTCCCTAGACAAGGACAGCAGAGATGGAGAGAAAGGTTGTATTTGAGATTGGATAGGTAAACCCAACAGAGCTCAGTGCTGGATTGGAATATGGGAGGTGAGGGAAAGGGATCAGTCAAGGGTATTCCCCAGTTTGTGGCCACATCAGAGGCCAGCACAGCTGCGTGGATTTGCTGCTTCCATTCCAAGATAGGAAGCACAGGTTGGGGGTGGGGGTGGGAGCCACGATGAGTTAATTTGGGGCATGTTGAGTTTGAATCTCTCGTCTAAGTGGAGACATTCGGGAGGTAGTAGGATATATGAGTCTGGTGCTTGGGAGCTAGAAGAGAAAAACATTTGCAAGTGCTTAGCATACACTCAGTAGAATGGTTGAAAGAGCCAGGCCGGATATAAGACAAGAAGGTGGAGGAGACAGAACTTGGGAGAATGCCAGTACTTAAGGAGTGGGCAGAGAAAAGAGTTATGGAATCAGTAAAATTAAGGAAGCTGAGAAAGGGGAGGGCTGATAACTGGACTATGAGGTTGAGAGCAGACCACTCAGTTTAGCAATGTAGAGGACACAGGGAACCTTTAATTTCGGTGGAGTGGTAGGGACAAAAGCCTGCCTGTTTGAGAGAGAAAATGAATTTGTTCTCTCTACCCAAAGGTGGGACCTACATAGGCCCAGCCCCTTGAATTAGTGCAGAGTGAGCTCATGAATATTTGAGGCAGATGATAGAGGTCACCGTTTTCCACCTGCAGCTAGGTCCCTATGAGCAGCAGGTCCCTAATAAGTAGTGGATGTAGGACTTGGAAGCCCGTCCTCTGACCCTAAATCCCTTGCTCTTTCTGCTGTTTGTGGGCTCTAGGACTTTGTGATCTCATTAGGAAGAAAAGCACATAAAAGATAACTGCCCCCTCACTGTGATATGTGCTGTGACAGACATTGGTAGAGGGTGTGGGGCATCACACACAGCAATGGTCTCAGTGGAGAGGGGTAGAGGACCCCCTCCCCACTGCCCCCAAACACACACACCCTCTTTTATTATTTTCATTGGGGAAAAAATTGAAGGCTCATGGAGACATCCAATTGCAACGTTTTACTTTATTTGGGACAATGATAAGACAGCTTTCTCCCTCCCTAAAATGTATAAGACATACATTTATTGAAAGAATGAGTAAACAAGCTTAATTTCTTAAACTGAAGGGCTTCTGGAAAAAACTTTAGACATAGCACACTTACCAAACAAAAGAAACTTTCAACCAAGAAACTTTAGATATTTAATTACACATTTGTAGCCTGGGCCCTCTACTTCTTAACTCACCAGCTCCCAGCACAGTGCACAAGCTCGTTGTTAGATAGTGTCCACAGAGTCTGGACTCACTCGAGGACACTTTCCGAGGACCTCTGTCAACACCTGAGATTTTCCTTGTTAGCTGGTGACAACCACGTGAATTGCAGCTGTGGGTTCAGGAGTAAATAAATGCAGATCTGCTGTTGCAAAAATCTTGCTTTCTTTTTCCATAGTAAATCATAAAGATACCACTTTATTTTTAATATTAAGTCTGAGGTGAAAAAAGGAAATTTGCCATTATAAATTTGAGAACAGATTTTCAGGGAAGTTAGGAGGACCTTTTCCCACTATTCCCAGCCCCAGTTCACACTCTGTTGGAAAGAAGGTGAGTATGGTTCCATCTAGAAGTACAAAATGGAAAAGATAACTGATGGTTACTTCCTAGTTGTAGTTTTATGGAAAACTAAGGAACCAACACAGCAGGGAGATCAGTGTTCTCTTTTCCCACTTTGAGAAGTTATGGTGCTTGGTTTCTAGGGACCTGGGTTTGAATCCCAGTTCTGCTATTTTCTTCTATTTTTTTTGTGGCCATCATCTCTCTGAGTCTTAATTTTCTTATGGCTCAAAGAGCATATAATCATGTCTGCCTATAGGGTTATTCTGAAGCTTTAATGAGATCATGTACACAGAAGGACCAACAGAATGCATAATTAAATACTAGGTTCTCTCCCCATCCAGGGCAAGGACGAGCAGTGGGAGGAGGTGCAAGGCTCTTCTCCAGCTGAAAGGACAATCCAGCAGGAGGGAAGAGGCAGTCAAGGGCATGGGCTCAGGGATGAGGCGAGCCCAGGGTTATCTTACCACAAACTGGAGCAAGTTACTTGACTTTCAGTTTTCTCTTCTTTAAAAGATAATGAACATGTACTGAAAATTCTATGGAAGGACACATGTTTTAAGGAGGAGATGGCCCAGATGGGGGCCAAGATGGGAGATACTTTTTGCTTCATATCTTCATGCATTTTCATTTTTAAACATGTGGATATGTGTCCAATTAAAAGAATAAATGATAAAAGAAGACAAATGATGATAGTTTATACCTTACAGGATATACAGGCCTAACAGATGGCAGTTACCCACATAACCTGCAGTTACTGTTATTAATAGAAGGATGATGGCTGAGACATCTGCAGTGTATTTTACCTTTAAATACCCAGGAATCTCTTCATTGTGTATCTAGATGGAGGCCCTACAAGCACCAGCCTTACATTACATTTATAATCAATGGTATGAATTTAGGTCTTTGGAAGCAATCTTGTAAATGAGTGGAATGAATAAATGAATGTCACTTGCAAATTACATTGTAAAATGTATTTGTTTTTAAGTTTTAACACATTTTAGAGAATTAAATTATTGATAATGATGCCTGGCATATATATAAAATACATGTGTGTGTGTATATCTACATATATATATGTATATATATATATACATACACCCTTCACCTAGATTCACTAGTTGTTAATGTGTTTGCCACATTTGTGTTCTTTATACATACACACAGAGGCACATATTTACATACATATATTTTTTTGCTGAACTATTTGAAAGTTAGTTGCAGATATGATACTTATCTCTAACCACTTCAACATGTGTTTTCTTACTATAAGGACATGCCCCTAGATAACCACAATACAGTAATCAAACTCAGAAAATTTGACCATGACATAAGACTATTATTGAATGTACAATCCATATTCAAATGTCCCCCAGTGTCCTAGTAAATGTTTTTTTATAGCTGCTTACTATTTGATCCAGAATCCTATGTAAGATCTTCGTTTTACTTGGTTGTCTGCTTTAGGTTATTTAAAGTAGACTTGTTGTCTTTCAAGATGTCAACATTTTTGAAGATTCTAGGTCAAGTTCTGCCCCAATGTCCTTTAACATGTGCCTGTCTGTTCCCTTATAATTAGACTCAGGTTGAATGTTTTTGGGAGAAACATGTAACAGGTGATATTCCAGAACTACCCTTTATACAACTTTATCCTTCTCTTTTAAATGTGGGAAGGCAGGAATAATTTTAAAAAATTCTAATGTTCTTATTTTCAAATATCCAGCAAGTCAGTTACTGATAAGTGACTCTAGTCATGATTGAGGCAGTGGGCTATTTGTACAGATCATTTGATTTAAGGGCAACCTACCTGGGATCTTCTCATTCATCAGCCTATGTAATCCTGCAGTGAGTTTCTGTTCTCTGTCTTAAAAAGAAGTAAGTTCTGGTTAGATGTATGACCTCTTGACATTTTTGATCTTTTGTAGCCTTCTGAGGGAAATTGAATGGATCCAGGCTAGGGGATGTTGGCCTCAAGGCATGAGCCAGCAATATTTTGAGAGTTCTAGGAATGGCGCCTTATTGTGGGAGCATTTGCTTAAGCTACTACAGTGTTCAGAGCTCTAATAGGGTGAACTCTGCAATGTGCATGAACGCAGATAAGCTTTGGAGGGCTAAAAGCATAGACGTGGCACCTCATCCAGTTTCAAAATGGGCTTCGGAAAAGGGAAAAAGTTCTTGAGACCCATTATTTCCATTTCTTTTGAGGAAAAGACCCCACAGAAGACACAAAATAATGTTGAAATAAGGAATGGCTTAGAAAAAGAATCACCAGAGAAGAAGAAAGATTATTCCAAGATCTTATGTTTTAGTAAAATGGATGGTGTAGTAAAGCTTTCACAGCAAAGGATTTTGTCTGGTGAAAGCGAGCATGGAAAAGGCCAAATCACCATAATTTTCCGGCATTCTATGCTAAGGTCTCTTAGCACAAATAATCCCTGGGAATCCATACCTTAATTTATATCAGAAAAGTGACTTTTTCATAGTCTAGATAACAGTTCAATCTCTCAGAAGTGGTTTTTGCAGAGATCTTATTTTGATACAAAACTATTGAAGACCTCAAATGATACTAATAAAGAATAAAAATCATCTATGGGCTCTTTGGTGTCTTTTTTTCTACTTGTCTTTATTTAGAACTCTGTGATAAATAAAGGTCTGATGATAATAAAGGTCTAGGGATTTGACTTTTTAGCTCCTTAAAATATTGTAACAGATTATAGTTACAAAAAACAATTTTTAAGTGATTCAGATTCTATGGTAGGTAGAAAATTGTTGATCCCACAGAGTTCCAGATCTAAAACACTGAAGCAATGTTATTAAAGTGATTGTGTTACTTTTACGTTGCTATAGTTTATGTATTTTGAACTTATGAATTAATTTTCCAGGTTAAAAAAATTACAATTGCTACACCAAAACTTTTTTATGAAACATGAATAAGAAAAACTATAAATTGAAATAAACTAAAACCATAAAGTAACTTTGAAGTACTAGAGTTCATGGATTTGATATCATATATGTTTTAAACATTTTAATTGCCTCTCATTTTATCAGTGATTTGTTGCCCATTAACTATCAAGAGTCACTAGTTGGCTACCTTCTTCCCTGTCACCCAACTAAATCCTATATACTATGTTAGGAAGCCAAATGGAAGAATGGGCTCAGCCGTGTGACCATAGGACAGTTGTTTTACGTAGCTTCAGTCGCATTACTCATAAAATGGGAGAAATTATGGCACCTACTTTCAGAATTACTGAGAAGACTGCATGAGATAATGCAAACCATCAATAAATAGTAGTTATCATCTGTCACTGTCCAACCCAGAGGCCACCTTTTTCCATGAAGCATCTTCTGACCTCTCCAGCCCACGCTTAAAACATACACTAATGCTTTGGTTTATTTGTGTGAAATCAGGCCCCACCTTATTTCACATCTGGTGTTACGGTCTTTCAGGCACAGTGTCAGCCTTGAGGGTTACTCCCCTACTCTACCCAGCACCCTGCTCAACGGCGACACAGCAACCAACGTCTGGGAAGTCCTCCAAGTTCAGTGACTCTCAGCTGGCCCGTATCAGTCTTTCCTGCAATTGTAGGAGCCGAGACTTGACTCAGTCACGCAGAAATGTCCCATGGTGGGGGTTACAGTTTTTTTTTCTTTACCACAATGCACAGAATAGGTGCAGCCTAGCAGGTCTGAGAGGAGACGTGTGCAGCACCAGTGAGCGTGGGCAGGAGCAGGAGCTGGGTGGAGGTGTCCCGAGGGCTTCCCTCGCGAGGGGCACTAGCCTTCTAGGCTGTGCAGCCGGGAGTGCCCTTCAAAGGCCGCAGCCCCACGCGCGCGGCCCTGGCCCAGCTGCCTCCTCATGGGCGTCCCTGGAAGGATCCAAGCTGGCGATCCGGGGACGTCCCAGACCTGCCCCCGCGGTCCGGGGGAAATCGAGAATTCAGAGGCTACTAATGCCGAGAGAGTCACTTCCTGAAGTCGGGGACAGCAGTACATGGGCCGCGCTGCCACAGTCGCGGGAAGGCCACAGACCGCGGGAGGAAGGTGCTGCGGGGCTCGGCGGGCGGCGCCGGGGTCACGTCTTGTGGCGCAGGGCCCGCGACGAGCCATTCCTGTCCATGTGGCGTCGGCCTGACTGGGCCCGCACCACGGCAGTGCCACCTCCCCACGCCGCAGGGTCCTAAGTGACTGCAACAGGGGAGGCGCGCAGTCCCTGCCCCCGGCCCCAGCCCACAGCGTGGCAGGTCCAGGTTCGGCCTGGACCCCAGCCCGGTCCGCCTTGGCCCCGCCCACAGCCCCCTTCCCCGCCCAGGCCCCGTCCCCGCGGCTGCTGGAGGGCCGGCCCTCGCCGCCACGTGTTCCGACGCAGGGAGCCGCCGGGCGGCCGGGCTGAGCGCGGGCTGATCCAGGGCCTCCCGGCGCCACTCACTGCTGGGCGGCGGCGAGCATGGCCACGGCGGCGGCGGCGGCGGCGGCGCGCGGGGCCCGGGCGAGGGCGGCGGCGGCCCTGCTGGGCGGCTGCGGGGCTGCGGGCCGGGGACGGCTGCGCGCGGTCTCCGCACGGCCCCTGTGCACGGCACCTGGGACCGCCGCGGACATGAAAAGCTACCTGTGGGAGCGCTACCGGGAGGCGAAGAGGAGCACGGACGGTGAGTGCGGCGCTGCCGCCGGAGCCCCTGGCCCTGGGGGCCCCTCCCCGCCGGGCTGGTGCGTCAGGTCCCCTCCCAAGCGGCAGCGGTGAGCGGCACCCTCGGACCCGCGCCGGTACCGCTGCGGACCTCCAGGGCACCCCAGTGCTCAGCCTCGCCGCCCCCAGTTCCAGCCGCGCGCGACAGTGCCTCTGCAGTGAGATTCAGGGAAACGCGGAAAAATGCGCTTCCAGGAACTTTACAACTCTTGCCTTTCTTCGGTCGGGAAAGACATTTTATAAACTCTTGGGAGTTTTAGCCAGAAATTTGCATCGGAACCGCCTTGGGCTTTTCTGGAGGTTCCACAGACATCGCTTGGGAGACCGTCAACCCCCCCACGCACCGTTAGGTATTGTTAATGACGAACAGTAATGGTAACAGCTGGCATCCGGCAGGCGGCGAGTTTCCCTGCAGCCGAGCTGCTGGACAGGTGGCAGTGTCGGAGGCCGATCTAGTTTTCTTTTTTTAGGGGATAGGGTAGGATTCGCTGTTTGAAATAGGTTGAGTGCTCAGGGATTCCCGGGAGGGACTAGGATGAGTGACTGGAGTGTGGCCAGGTGAATATAAAATCATCTCGTTTTGATTGTTAGTAAGGAAAAAGGAAAAGGCAGAAAGGGGACCGAGTAAATACTAGTGCCAGGCAGATAGACTGTTTCCCTGAATTCTCCCCATACCTAGGAGGTAGGTGCCCCATCCCCATCCTAGATATGGGAAAGGCGAGACTCAAGTTTAAGGAACCCGCCAAGATCACACCTTGACCTCAGGTCTGTCTCAGCCCCGGACCCGTTGTCCTGGTTCTTGGGCTGCCCAGCAGTCCAGCAGCAGCTGACCATTTGGGAACTGCTGTCAAGGGGTAGTGATAACCCATTGGTGCTCCTTCTTTTAAGGAAGATTTAGAATAGAAGTTTTTACACTTTTTCGGGAGGTCGTGGAAGTGGCTCATAGAGGTAGAAGAGAGAATATTTGGTGGGAGAGAACATTTTGTAGGATCACATTTTCCCTCTTTGGGCCAGAAGTCAGTTTAGTGAGAGAGAGCAAGAGGCTTATTCCCACCAATTGGGATAATTTTCTGCAAGAACTCTTAAGTGGCTAGCTAGCAGCGCTGAATTCTATGAAATAGGGATTATTTGCTCAGTTTCCCTTTGCTCAGAGTTTAATTGTTGCATCAGTTTTTGAAGTGGTTGTATGATGGTGGAAAGAAGACTGGCTTTGGAGACATTGGAAATTGCAGATCTCAGATGAAGGAAATATGTATCACCTAGCTTAGCCTTTAGGCAGGCAAGACTTTTTTTTTTAATTAAAGATTTTGATTGCGTATTTACATGCAGTTGTAAGAATTAATACAGGTTTCTCCCAATGGTAATATTTCACACAACAGTCATACAGTATCACAATGAGTATATTGATATTGATACATTTCACAGATCTTATTCAGGGTCCCCTAGTTTTACCTGTACCTCTGTGTGTGTATTTTGTTGTATACGGTTTTATCACATGTAGGTTAGTGTATCTAACACCACAGTCAAGATACAGAACAGTTAATTTCAAGGATCCCTCATATTGTTTTTATAACCATATCCACCTCCCTCCTAATGTTGTTTAATCTCTGGGGCATGATCTATTCTCCATTTCCAAAATCTTGTTATTTCAAAAGTGTCATAGAGATGGAATCATACAGTATGTGTGTAACCTTTTGAAATAGGCTTTTTTTTCACAGAGCATATTCCCTGGAGATCACCCAAATTGTGTATATTGTATCAATAGTATGTTTCTTCTTATTGCTGAGTAGCATTGTGCTCTTAACTACATTTCACTCCTGGAAGGATATCTGGGTTGCTTCCAGTTTTCTACTATTACAAATAAAGCTGCTGTAAATATTTGTCTACAGGTTCTTGGGTGGACATACCTTTTAATATCTCTAAATGCCCTTGCTTGGTTGAATGGTAATTGCATGTTTAGTTTTACAAGAAAGCTCGGGCAAATTTTTTTGCCATTCCAATGTGATGGACGAGCTTTCCCATTTGCAAGCTATGAGGCCCTGGGGATGTTGTGACGTTTCTGTTTCCTTGTCTGTAAAATGCAGATGTTGGTCTGGAATGAATGAGTCCATCCATGAAAGGCATTTTAAAACAGTGCCTGGTGAGTGAGACAGCTGAAGCATTTGGTGATAAAGATGAGCACTGGGCTGGCAGTTTACTGTGTGATAATCAGAGGGGGATTTTGGAGTAGGACAGCTCAAGGGTAGTTTTTGAGACGTATTAGTTCTGTGATGGTCGTGTTAATTCCTCTGTGACCTCAATTTCCTCAGTAGTAATCTGAGGATAACATGAGGGGGTTTTTAGCATGGGCATGGCACCCAGCAGATGCTCAGTAGATAGTAGCTGTTATTATTAGTTATTAAATAACTCTCAGTCTTAGACACATCCTCAGGAAAGGTTAGTGGTTAGTTAGCTCTAGAATCTAGGCCTCCATCAGCATAGGGCAGCACCAAACTAGCTGTGTGGCCTTGAACTGCCTCCTGATCTCTCTAGCTTCAGTTTCTGTCTCAGTAGAATGAGGCCACTGGACTAAATAATGTCTAAAGCTCTTTAGGTCATACAGGTCTGTGAATCAGTTACTCAGTGTGGCCCATCCTGTCTTCCCGCCCCCAGCACATGCTCACGTGGCCCCCATCTCACCCCTAAGAACACAGGGACTTTGATTTGTCTTTTCCTTTTTCACCCTGTCTGGGGCCACACCAACCCTACCCGCCGTTAGCTGAAGTCTGTAGGAATCTCCATGTGCAACTTGTCTTCCCTTCACCAAGCATTTATTAAGCACCTAGTAATGGCTTTAAAGGCTGTTGGTTCACAGATGGATGAGTCTGAGAGGGAGGAGCCCGCAGTGGCCGAGCCCTGTGTTGCATTGATGGGGAGCCTTGTAAACAGAGACAAGATAGTCCAGCTGGCCCCAGGGCCCTGACACCAGAGCAGGTAACTGCTCAGGGATGCAGGGGTTACAGGAAATGCTTGCCACATTCAAGGCTGACACTAACTTTTGTCTGTGGGAATGAGAGGTCAGAAGAAACAATGATATTCATACGAAAACATACAGATTTTAATTTTTTCAGTTTACGTGAGGATAAATGAATTCCCCCCCCTCCCCCCATCACTTACTGATTAGTTCTTTCTGGTTGTTGGATCTCTTGCCTAAACCAAACCATCTGTTCAAGGACCCCTGTGCAGGGTCTCCCAGAATGAAGCCTGCTCAGGGAAGAGAGGTTTTTGCTACTTGTTTTATCCTTTCTCTCTCACCTCCCTTTTGTTCATTTAATTTCTAAGAAGTGTTTTTTTTTTTTTTAAATAAGCTTTATTTTTTAGGTCAGTTTTAGATTTACAGAAAAACTGCATGGTTTCTATAAACCCTTGACTGTGGTACATTTGTCATAATTAATGAGCCAATATTGACACACCGTCAGTATGTATCAATATTAACTAGAGTCCATATTTAACTTAGATTTCCCTAGTGTTTAACCTAATACCCTTTTCTGCTCCAGGATTCTGTGCAGAATTGTGCACTGCGTTGAGTCTTCGTGTCTCCTTGGGCTCCTGTCGACTCTGACAGTTTCTCAGAGTTGCCCTGTTTGTAACCTTGACAGGTTTGAGGAGTACTGGTCACATCCTCTGTAAACTATCCCTTAATTGGAATTTCTCTTTTCTTTAACTTGAGTTTTTGGAAGTGTAGTATTTATGCATCCTGTATCAAATTCAGCTCAAAGGAAAGGTTCTTTGTGTTTTTAGGGAAAGAAATATTGGGTTATAACCTCTAGCAACAATTTCCCAAAGACCTGTGGGTCTCAACTGGAGTTGGGGAATGGCAGTTTTGCCCCCCAGGGAACATTTGGTGATGTCTGGAGAACTATCTAGTTATCACCCTTTGAGAGGAAGGGGCGCTGCTGGCCTCTAGCGGTGAAGGGACGCTGCTGAATATACTACAATGTGTAGAACAGCCATCCCACAACAAAGAATAATCCAGTCCCCAACCCTGTCCTAAAATCACTGTGCGGTTGTAACTGAAAGGGATGGATACGATCTGTTACCTCCTGTTGCGCTCTGTGTTGTGTGCATGGCTGCTTTTCCAAGGAGAATTGCTCCAACCACACATCTGCATCGCCAAGTGGATTTTTCCCACCTTTAGAAGTCATCTAGAGCCGGGTCTGTGTAGACTGTTTGGCTACTTAGCTGGGGCTATGAACATATTAACTGTGGAAAGAAGTATGGGGATTAGTGTGAAGTGTTAGGAGAGCTTTTACAGGGTGTTGAAGGATTTATTTGAAGTTCTTGGTTGGGAGCATTTAATATTCAATCAGTATAAGGAGTGTGTGTAACACAACAACATGAGCTTATTAGTGTGTATAGAATAAGTATAAAACGCGAACCCTTCCCTTGGGGGACTGCAGTGGGTTAAGGAGACACTTGTGAGAGAATTTTAAGATGAGACCAGTGCTTCTCAGACTGTGTTCTGAGAGACATGGTTAAAGAAATGTTGAAAGTCTATGTTAAAGGAGCCTCTTTACAGGTAGGCTTATCAGAGCTAGTGATCAAAGCCTTTAAAATGCATGAATCTCCAAGAGGTCTATGAATCTTCATGTACGTATAGTAGTCCCCTGATAAATTTGACCACAGAGCCCCTTTTTTGAGGTAATAGCTCAAAGCAGAGGTCCTATAGACTATACTCTGGGAGGTTCCGATAATGTGTGTAACACAAGAATGTATGCTAATAATACCCAAAGGTACTTAATTATGCAGCCTTCTGTGATTTCTTTGTAGCAGGGATATAGAATAAAGGAGTCAGGACCTTTGGGAATCTGGAGAAAGCTGTGTGTCCTGTCTTTAGACAAATGTGCGGATTTGCACAGTTATACAACAAGCAGACATGTGTATACTTTCTGGGGGTTGCTGGAGCATGTCCGTCTCATCTGGTGAACCCCGTGCTCATTTAGCCCTCTGTTCGCCTTCAAGAGTGTGAAGGACTGGCACGTGAAGGGATGTTCATGGAGGTAAAACTCAGCTGCGGACTGTTTTCTGGATTAAAATTTGCACATGAGATCAATAAGTCGTCCTGGCACAATAACATGTCTTTGGCCTGACTTGAGTTTGAATGTTGAGGTTTTCTGTATCTGTTGTGGAGGTGGCCAGGTGGAACAGCAGCAAGAATGAAGGGTTGAAATCTAGAATTCGTTGTCCTCTCACTAGGGCATCCTGGGTAGCTTAACTAGGGAGCGAAAGGACATACAATGTCAGAAGGAGATTAAATGAGAATTCTGTTGCCAACCTTTGAAGGAAAGTTGAGCTTTAAAATTTCAGTAGTTTTCAGCTTGGTGGCACTTCAGAATCACCTAAAGAGCTTGTTTCAAGAAGAGGCAAGGAGGCTGAAACTGGAGATGGTGATTCATCAGGTATGGAGCTCGGGCCCAGGAATCTGTATTTTTACAAGCTGGGTTTGGAAACTGATCCTTTATTGAGCTCTTGAAGAAATGTGGAAGCCCAGGCAGCCTCTAGATTCTATAGAGTTCTTCTTTTGGATTTTGGCTTCCAGCAATCTGGTGGAATAGATATAGTCTCAAACACTTTTTGTACAGAATACTCTCACGTCCTGAAAAAAATTACAAAGAACGTGCTCTTGAATGCCTAGCTGAGAAACTGAAGGGAGAAGACAGAGTCTACAAATGAAGAATGGTGAGCAGCCTTGAAGGTGTTACTGTAGCAAAAGAGTTTGAGGGAGAAACGTGCCACATAATCATTTTCACATTTTCATTCAGGAAAGACATTGCTAAAATAGGAGAGAGCCAGAGGGGCCCCTCGAGGTCATGGAGTCCAGGTATCTGCTGGAAGAAGGAATCCCTGTTTCCATGGCCCTTGTGAGTGACCAGCTGGCATCTGCTTGAGTCTGCCAAGTGATGGCTAGGCTGCCAATGTTATTTTGGATGGTTTGACTCACAGAGAGTAATTCTAATTCTCTTCCCATATGATAGCTGCTGAAATATGAAGATAGTGGTCATGCATCATAACTGGCCCTCCCCGGACTTCATTATTTCGGCAGCTCACCATTGCATGCGCTCTGCTTTGTCCATATCCCGTTATCCCTTGGAAATGGACCGTTTGGTCCTGACCACAGGAAGCCATGTGTGGTCTGACCCGTTCAGAGTGAGGGGAGCAGTTGGCCCTTTCCAGGTGAGATTCCACTTCTGATAGATCACCTGAAGGGCCCAGGGCTGGGTAGTTTGTGCGAAGGTTCCTGTCAGCCAGGTTCCGACTTTGTCATTCCTATATTGACAAAATATATTTTAGAAGAGGGATAAAGGAAAAAGAAAAAAAAATTTTTTTAAAGCATCTTTATAATTTCCCAACTGTTAAAAAAATTGTACTTAGCAGGCTGAAGAAGAGTATCACCTGCCTCCAAAACTTCTTTATGTGTCAGACATACATTTGTTAGCAAGTGCTTTGGGGAAAATGATAGCATTTTTCTTTTATTTTTTAAAATTAAACCCTGCATGTTATAGTTGAGATGGTCCTTAGAGAGACGTTCGCTGATTAATCATTTAATTGGGTTTCACTGGAAATTTTTGTACTTGAGTGGGTTGGTCTTTGAGAAACTCATTTTTTTCAGTTTCTAGGGGTTTGAGGAATTGTTTTTTTATACTAAGTGAATTGTTAAGATGATTGATAAATCAGCCTGAATAAAATTTCAATTTGCATTTAGAGATGTAACTTCCAAGATCTAACTCTTGTGAGTACATTGGACCGGCTTGGAAGGTTTCTTTTGTTCCCTGTGGAGCAGGGAAATCCACTTGAGAAACTTGATGACTGTCAGTATCAGAACGTTGTCTGGGTATCCACTGATTGAGCAGATATTTTTTGAAGGCCATCTATGTGCTAATTAGTTTAGTCATCATGAACAAGGCAAGGATAGCTAGGGCAGTGGTTGTCAAACCTTTGCCCGCAAGACTCTTTTATACACTTAAAATTATTGAAAGATCCCAATGTTAGCTTCTGTATACAAACTTTTTACTGCTCATGATTGTATTAGAAATTAAAACAGAGATTTAAGAAATAGGTATTGATTGGTTTATTGAAAAAAACAGTATTTACCTCCTGGAGTTCCTATGACATAATGAGGATAATGAATGAGAGGTGCCCAACGGATGCGGCCTGAATATTCCTTTTCTCCTTCCTCTATACTGCGGTGAAAACTTCTTGATGGTTTACCTGGTATTTGGTCTTTTGATATGGCTGGATCTTCTTTTTCTAAGTTTTTCCCTTGATTCAAATGTACTTTTCTTTTGAGCAGTTGTTTGTTTTTGGAAACTTTAGGAAGCACAATGGATTTCTATAGAGCAGTCAGAAGTACAGACATTACAGAGTAATAAGAGATATAATTTTAACTTTTGGTAGAAGTAATATAAATGTCATTTGCATTAGTATTCAGATGAATATTTCTATTTGCCATGGATTGCTTTTCCCTGGAGATGATGCAAAATATCTAAACTAATAAAAAAATGAACGCTTCTCTTTAGATTAACAGATGCAATAAAAGTGACTTTTGAATAGCGGCTTCCTCTGGGGGTGTGCCCAGCCCTGTGCTAAGCAACTCCTTTCCACCTGTCAGCCTGCCGTTTCTTGGTCTCTTCCACTGATGGACACTACAGAGGCTGTGCTTTGTTATTTATTTATAATCCCTGCATGGTGCCCTGTGTCTGGCACATAGTAGGTATGTAGTAAGTACCCAACTAAAAAAAATTCCTGAATGTTGAGTAAGTGGCAAAGCCAATTTACCAAAATACTGGGTGCTGCCTGATCTCATTTATATAAAATTCTAGAAAATGCAAATGAATTTGACCAAAAGGAGAATAGCAGTTGCCTGGGGATGGGCCGGGAGGGTGGAGTTGAAAGAGGCCAGACAAGTGTTTTGGAGATGTTGGATCTGTTCATTATTCTTACTGGGATGATGGTTTCACAGGTGTATATGTATGTCAAACCTCATCCACCTATATTTGACGTGCAATTTATTGTACATCATTTGTACCTCAGTAAAGCTATAAAGTAAAAGCAAAGAAATAAGGGGAGGATTCTGGTTTAGCCTCGCTTGAGGCAGGTTCCCACCTAAGGAAGTGAAACCCTAGGAGTGGCCCAGTGTGAGTCAGGTGTTCTGTCCTCGATCCATAATTGCAACTGGAGGGGCGGAACAGGGTCCTGCAAGAACCTGGAATTTGTGTGGTTAGAGGTGAGGGAGGGTCATTTCTTACCAAAGGGTTGAATTTTGCTGGGCAGGATTTTACCTTGATAGAGAAACAGATACTGTGGACTCTTCATTTCATCTGGTCATGTCATTACTGGACTATTTCAGAAGTAAAAGTGATTTAGGAT
This sequence comes from Manis javanica, assembly GCF_040802235.1. Classification (NCBI taxonomy): domain Eukaryota; kingdom Metazoa; phylum Chordata; class Mammalia; order Pholidota; family Manidae; genus Manis; species Manis javanica. The sequence continues at coordinate 102,548,734 of NC_133165.1, read as the reverse complement.
TGAATGATTTTTGGAGAAACTGACGATACTGGAGGAAGCAGTTTCTGGCTAAAAATAGTTTTACTTAAATCTCTAAGGTCTAATAGTAGCACTCCTATGAATTGTCTGTATCTCAAGTTGCTACCCAGCTATCTCTCTTACTGTAAGTAATTAGCAGAAAGGACATTAAGTGAACACATCCATAGCAAAAAACATTGGCTGGCTTTGAACATAACATAACAAATGTGAAATTTGTGTTATGGTTAAATTGTTCCCTAACATATCAATTGCATTGGGACAAATTCACTTTTTTCGAACAAGTACCAATAGCAGAAATGGCCTTCACCCCAGTAACAGAAAGAAGTTGTAACACTGTGACGTTTGCTGAAAGTCATCTAAACTGGGATTGTCTTTTTCTTGTCACTTTCCATTTGGCGATTATAAATGAGAAGTTTAAAGGTTTAAGTTTGCGTATAGAACCTTGAGCTCACTTGCTGTGGAGACAATAGAAATTTAAGTACTGCTTCAACTTAGAATCTAAAAGTCCCTATTTTTTTCTCATGTATTTTCAAACTATATGTATACTTCTAAAAGAAATTTTGAAACCTTGTTGTTTTTAATCTGCATGTGAACTTCTGAAGAGAATTTGAAACCATGGTAAATATGAAATAATTCATAAAATATTTATGAATATTCATGAAGTGCTTGAATATTATGAAATATAAACAAGTTGAGATTTGGTCCAATTCGGGAAAAACACGTATTTAAATCTGCTCTAACTTTTGTTGATTTAGGAACATAGAAATATATTACAGAGAAATGTGACCTTGAGCAGTTATAATCTCATCTTCATATTCCTCTGTAGAGTGGGGGTAGTAACTTAGTGCCTCACAGTAAGTGAGGCCCATAAATATTTCTTCATATGGTGCTCAGCACATAGCAAATGCACATAATTCTTAGCTACTAGGATAACTTGTTGGTCCACTGAGCACTGGGAAGATTCACAAAAGGCCTGTAGTGGTATCTCTGGGGGAAAATACAGGATTTCCCTCTGTTTCTTGTAACTTCTAGAAAAAAAGTTATTTATTTCTCCCTTTTTCTTCAGGGACTTCAGATCTGCATGTTCTGTTTTTAGAAGAACAGCTTGAAATCTAAGGCATATCCCCAAAAGAAAAATCATAATAAAGAAAAATGTCATGTCTCTGGGGTCGGGTTTGCCATACCAAAAAATTGAACTTTGAGGATTTTCAAGTGCACTTCAGCTTTTCTATTTGATCACATTCTTGTGAATACATTTGGTTCCTGAGATCAAATATGTGAGATGTATGTTTGGGCTGTCAAAGGAAGCATGTTTTCTCCCCACATTTTGCTTTTTAAATATCACTGTGATGAAATCCTTTTATATAGATCTTTATTCACATCTCTGAACATTTCCTTAGCATAGATTCCTAGAAGGAGAATTACCAGGTCAAAGGCAATGAATAATTTAAGAAGACTCCTGGTTCTTATTGCCAACCTGTTCTCTAGAAAGCTCGAACTGTTTTATACTCCTGAACAGCAAGGGGTGAGGCTGCCCAGCCCCAGCACTGGCACCAACTCTGTGCTATCATTAAAAACAGAACAACTTAAATGGATTTAACTTAAGCAAAAATAAAAAAATTTAAAAGAAGACATGGGCTTATGTCATCGAAAAATCCAGAGGTGGTACTAGCTTCAAGCATTACTTGATCCAAGTGCAGATGATGTCATTGGTGGCATCTCTGACTCTTGACCTTGCTCTCTTCCCCATTGGTCTTCCTTTCAGGTTCCTGGAGGTGTCCCCTCATGTCTGCAGATTCATATCCTCTTAAATCCAAGTTTGGAAGAAAAGAATGCCTCTTCTTTGGAATTTCCTTACAAACCCAGAAATTCCCTTGATTGGGATCATTGGTTGACTTTGGCTGCAGGGAAAGTATGACGATGATGATGATTGGGGGGACCTATTCCTGTCGTGAACTCATGTTGCTGAGGGTGAGACGATGCTCTGATTGGCTGGCCTGGGTCACATGCTCTCCTCCTGGAGCCAGGAATGGGACCTCACTGAGCCCATACAGTCCAAATGTTGGGGAGGTGCAGTTTCCCAAAGAAAATCACCATCCTGGAAGAATAAAAGGTGTATCAGACAGGCCAGGTTAGGTTTTGCTGCCATGACAAGCAGCACTGAAGACTTAGGGGCTTACTATAGACAGTGGTAACCAAAGTTTATTCTCACTCCTGCAAACTCTGCTGGGGCTTCAGGTGACTCTCTGGCAGCTGCCCTCCATGTACTAGCTCAGGGTGGTTGTGTTGGCACTGGGCTCTCTCTCATCAGAGCGTTGGCCAGAGCAGCAGAGCTTTGTCTTCCTATCTTTGTACTAATTGCTGTCATCATCCATTAGGTACAAAAGGAATTCACTTTCTAAGTCTTATTTCTGCTTTGGGAAAGTACATAACTGACTAGTCAAGGGCCCTTCAATTATTATTATTTTTCTTTAATTTTTTATTAAGGTATTATTGATATACACTCTTATGAAGGTTTCACATGATAAAACAATGTGGTTACTATACTTACCCATATTATCAAGTCCCCACCCATACCCCAGTGCAGGCACTGTCTATCAGTGTAGTAAGATGCCACAGATTCACTGTTTGCCTTCTCTGTGCTACACTGTTTTCCCCATGATCCCCCACACCCTGTGTACTAAACACAATACCCCTCAATCTCCTCCCTCTCTCCCCACCTGCTCTTCCACACCCCTTCCCTTTGGTAACCACTAGTTCCTTCTTGGAGTCTCTGAGTCTGCTGCCATTTTGTTCAGTTTTGCTTCGTTGTTATATTCCACAAATGAGGGAAATCATTTGGCACTTGTCTTTCTCTGCCTGGCTTATTTCACTGAGCATAATGTCCTCCAGCTCCATCCATGTTGTTGCAAATGGTAGGATTTGTTTCTTTCTTATGGCTGAATAGTATTCCATTGTGTATATGTACCACCTCTTCTTTATCCATTCATCTACAGATGGACACTTAGGTTGCTTCGGTATCTTGGCTATTGTAAAAAGTGCTGCAATAAACATAGGGGTGCATAAGTCTTTTTGAATCTGAGAAGTTGTATTCTTTGGGTAAATTCCAAGGAGTGGGATTCAGGGGTCAAATGGTATTTCTATTTGTAGTTTTTTGAGGAACCTCCATATTGCTTTCCACAATGCTTAAACTAGCTTACATTCCCTCCGTATCCTCGCCAGGATTTGTTGTTCTTAGTCTTTTCAATGCTGAAGGGCCCTTCAATTTATACTTTAGAGTCCACAGTTGAGACAGACTCTTTCGAACTCTGAGAGTTTGGCGTTCTTTTCTTTTGCCTTGTTCTTGGCACTTTCTTGAGGTCGTTGCATGAGGTGTTGAAATCCCTGTTAAGCTTCTGACACTCCTTGTGTTTATTTTGAGTGATGACAAATTAAACATCCAAGTTTTCTGGTGATGATGCATGTGTGATTAATACACCCGGGGCTTTCTCCCCAGCAGGGGAGCTCCCGGGCAGCTCTTGGAGATGTGCCGTTCCATCATGCTGGTGTTTCCCTGAGGGCTTCATGTATTCTTCTCAAGTAGGAGAAGGGGAGACTTTATTGCCAACAGTGTTTCTAAACACAAACTACTAATTTAAACAGGCTATAAGAACTTCCCTTGGAAAGATCATATGTAAAAGTAGAGCTGTAGGAAATGGGCTGCTTTAATTTGTCTGATGGTTCAAGTACAGTTGGACAATATCCATCATATCATAGATAAATTTTCACAAATGCCTAGGGTGCCTAACTGGTTTTCTTGGCTTCACTGGAGATGGATGGTAATTATAGATTTGCTTTGTTTATGTCACCATATTCCTATTATGTTAATATGTGTGTGCAAATTAGTTAGTAGTTTAAAACCTATACATACTTAAGGTACTATACAAGAAGATATGTCAAAGAAATAATCAATCCTCCCAAGTTTCCTTCATATGCTACATCTATAGCTTTTCTTCTTCCTTCCTAATTACAACCCTTAAATAGAATTCGTGCCTCAGATCGAATTTACCGAGTATCATAATTCCTCCAGGTGGTAAAGATACCTCGAGACAAATGCTGGGCATAGAAGCCACAGGGCATAAATCTGCAAAGAAGTAAAAAGCTAACCTTTGCAAACAATATGGCTTCTCTCTCACTTACCAACTTTACATTTCCCTGTATGGCCCCGGAAGATGACTGGTTAGCCAGAGACGGGTAAGATTCCTCAAGGGAGGAACAACCTAAGACAGGCACAGTCGCAGGGGGGCCATCAGGTGAGAATTTGGGGATCAACAGAGGTGAGGCTCAGAACCTCACCCCCCCTGCTTCGAGAGAAATCTTCTGCATCCGTGGATGTCTTGCTGCCCTTGTCTAGCCTGGATTAATACTTAGTCCATAGGCACACACCCGATCATCTGATCATCTACATTTGCCTTCTTACAGCACTAAACTATGTTTTCTACCTTTATCTTGCATCTACCTACCACTTCAGCATTTTATTAAAAATAAAAATAATAATAATAATAGGAGAAATGTGGGATCAACATATAAATCAAGTACAAAAATCAAACGAATATTCATATTTGACCTGATTGTTTATAGGTCATATTGCATGATCAAAACCGAAAGTTTCTGTGATGACTGCCCTTGTACTGTTCACCATGTAAGAATTTATTCACTATGTAAGAATTCGTTCACCATCTAAGAACTTGTTCGTTATGCTTCAGAAGATTGGAGACTGACGAGAATTAGGCTTGAGATGGATTAATGATTGTACATTGAGCGTTGACCCCCCTATACTGAATTTTATTGTTGTTAACAACCATTTGATCAATAAATATGAGAGATGCCCTCTCAAAAAAAAAAAAAAAAAAAAAAGTAGAGCTGTAGGTCACACTGTAAGTGATCACATTTCACTTTATAAGGACAATGCTGTGTAGTCCTATAAAGAAAGTAGCACCGTCTGCATCGGCCCATTGATTATGGAAGGCCAGAAGATCTTTGCTATTAGGTGCCAAAGAGCTCGGAATTACTGGCTTCTCTATTGCTCAGGGCCTGTTCTTGTGAATGTCTGCTTCCATGTTTCTTAAAATGTTAGTGTGTTTACCATCCTCAGATCAATTTTATTTGCAAAAGAAAAAAATCCAGGGTTATTGTCTTACTGATTTTTGACAAAAGAAACTAATGTAGAAATGGAATTACTGGTGAATCTTGACTATTCACATTTTCAGTAGACTCAGCCAGATCTAGGTTGCCATTGGGAGAGAAATGCATTCATTCATACATTTGCCTTCACTGTCTTGGACATTCTTTGTGGGGATGTAAAGGCTTTCAGGGGTCAACCTCCCTGAAATTTTCTGCAAAATCTGTATGTGCGTTTTCTGGGGAGAGAAATCTCTAGTTTCTGTTAGGTTCTCAAAGGGATCCAAGCCACAAAGCTGTAAGGAGCTATAAGGAGCCTTCTGAAGTACCCAGAATACCTCACTGGGGCTGGCATGGTCCCTTGATTGGCGCTGTCCACCCTGCAAAAGTAGTACCTTTTGAGTATTTCAGGCAGCCCCTTAGAACAGCTCTGGATAATGGGGGCCATTCCTACTCAGCAAGAAGTGAGCAGAAGAGAAGGGGGAAGCCAGTAGACTCTGTGGTGAGCACTGAAATGATGAAGAGTTCACTCCGTTTATTGAGAAATAAGATACTTTTGATTCCCACAATCCTGGGGCAGAGAGTTAAGAGCACAGATCCTAGAGCCAGGCTTCTCAGGTTCAAATCCCAGCTCTGCCATTTAGTGGTTATGTGTCCTTCAGCCAATTATGTAATTTCTGTGTGCCTCAAGCGTGCTCATAAATAAAATGGGGATAATATAGTATTTGCTTCGTAAGGTTGTTGTAAGGATTAAACAAGATAATATAAGGTGCTTATGATAGCATGTAGTACACTCCAAGTGCTTAATAAATACTAGCTCTTATAATGGATATGGGCAGTTTGATTTTTGTGTGCATGTGTTGCTTATTTTGCACCTGTCTCTAAAAGTCATCTGCTCTCAGCATTTGCCTCCTTATGAGCTGTTTAAAGTAAATTTTGGTGCACAAACATCATAAAATGTGAAAGAATAGTGTCATCATATCCTTTTAGTAAAATATGACAGTCTGTCTTCTTGTCACAAGATGGTGCATGGTGAGAATCTTCCTGTGAAATTACTAACTGGATGACGATATCATATTTCCTTTGTGTCTTTAGAAGTATATTGTGCAGTCTTTGATCCTAGATTTCATCAAGGCTGTGGTCATTGAAGACTCATAGTTTTAAATTTCATTTCTGTGATCAATTTTTTCATCATCAGTAGACCCTGCAGAGCTGCTGTCTCTGTGTTAATCTTCTGACTCATCTAATAATTGTGAAAGATTGTCCTCCATCAGTTTAATACTTTTGCCATTATGGGTGGAAAATGAAAAATTACAAATTCTCACCTGTGTTCCTTGAAAGCTTTAAAAAAATATTGCAAAGATGATATCTTAAGACTTCTGTTATACATTCTTGAAATTGATGTGATGCTCTGGGCATCACAGTGAGAAAGCTGAAGGATGATGTAACAATGATGATTTATTTTACTGTTCTACCATCTTAGACGATCTGTCATCTTCCTGTTTTCTTAATTTAGTCTTTTAAAAAAATCATAGGTGGGAATAATTTTTGGGTAATGATGAAATAATTCTTACAAGGATAAAGTAGTAAAATGTTTTGAGATGTGGGAAAAATAAGATCGCTTACACCTTAAGATAAGATCCATATATCTTAGAATTTTAAAAAGGTCCAGTGGACTCATGGAAATTTTAAAGTAGAATGAATTTTTGGAAGGCCTCCAAGAACGAATAAAAGTCATGAAATAGCAATCCTTACAAATAGTTAGAACTGCTCAAAAAAGAAACTGAAAATTGATGTTGGATCCATGGGACCTCAGTGGCATGCTGGGATTAATCACACTTCTAATAAATCATCTGAAGGAAATAATCTGAAAGGCAAAAATTAACTTATGAAGATGCTCATTGCAATGTTATTTTTTAATGGGAAAAACCCTAACTGTGTGACATGAAGCAGTAAGCTGACTATGGCACATCAGTGTACCAAAATCTTATGTAATGGTTTACAGTTGTAGCTCAGAAGGTCTGTAATGATGGAATATTACATTTAGAGAGATAATACAAAGCTGAATGTGTAGTGTGAAGTCAACTATGTAAACTATATACATAGAACAGTATGGGCAGCAAATAGTTAAAATGTTAATAGTTTTTTTTTCTTGGTGATGAAGTGATGATATTTACATTTAATTATGTGTTTATCTTCTGAAATCTGTAACTAGCATGTATTATTTTTTAAACCAAACAAATCTTCCTGTGCTTTTGAAGCAAATATTCTTTTTTAGTGACTGTGTTATTGATCTATTATTTACATACTATACAACTCACCCTCTTAAAGTCTCCCATTCAGTGGTTTTTTTAGTGTCTTCACAACAGCTGTTCAACCATCCCCCTAATCATTTTTAGAGCAACTCATCAACCTAGTCTATACCTGTTTCTCCCTGTCCCCCCAGTCCTAGGCAGCCACTAATCTGCTTTCTGTCTCTGTGGATTTGCCTATTCTGGACATTTCATATAAATGGAATCATGCAGCATGTAGTCTTTTGTGACTGGCTACTTTCCTTCAGCAAAACGTTTCCAAGGTAAAGCAAATCATGTGTGCACTTTAGTTAACTATTTTATTTAGAAATCATACTAACTCTTATTTATCATATGGTATAATGTATTTTTTTCTTTACTTCTAGACTTGGTTCCTTCAATTATGAGCAATCTGTTGAATCCAGATGCCATTTTCTCAAACAATGAGATGAGCCTGTCAGACATTGAAATCTATGGCTTTGATTATGATTACACATTGGTGTTTTATTCCAAGCACCTCCACACGCTGATATTTAATGCTGCTCGGGACCTTCTCATCAATGAACACCGGGTAAGAGCACTGGGCACCACAGGCTTCTTCCCCTTCCCATAGACTTTTGGAGAACAGCTATGAGCTGACCTGGCCTCGTGCCTGACGCACAGATGTCATTTAACAAGTTGTTGCTGAATGAAGGAGTAGATTTTGTTCCATTCCAGGTGACTCAGTCTGGGAGACAGTTGTTTTTTTTTTTGAGAACTTTATTGAGGTATGATTGACATGTAAAAATCTGCACATATTTAATGTATATAACTCGATGAGTTTGGGGACAAGTATACACCTGTGAAACCATCACTACCATCAAGGTCATACACTGTCTATTACCTCCCAAAGTTTCCTCCTGGCCCCTTTATTATTATTATTATTATTGTTATTTGTATGTGTGTGTGTGTTAAGAACACGTGACCTTAGATCTAACCTCTTGGCACACCATAAATTTACAATGCTGTACTGCTGCTATAGGTCTATGCTGTATCTCCAGAACCCCTCTCTCTAAGTTTATCTTACAGCTGAAACTTTGTACCAGGAAGATAGTTGTTTTTTAAAAAAAGGCTTTAAATGTCTCTTTGACAAAAGACTGTCCCAAGTTGCGCATCAGTGCGGTTTCAGCTGCAGACGTGTGTGTGCTGTCCTTCCCTGGAGTAGGGCTGTGGTTTCCCCCAAAGCCTGATGAAGCGGCAGCCGGTTGAGTCTGGCTTGAAGGAGTTCTTCAAATGAGAGGCATTGTTTTACCCTCATCACTGATTTGAATTGTGTTCTTATATGAAAAATATTTCAGTGCCTTCTGATGCATAGAATTGTTGCAAGCTTATGATAAGGATGGACAAAAGGAACACTCAAAACCTACCATGCTTTTCTGTGGTCTAGTCTGAGTACACACTTCAGGAAGCAGGGTGAGAATCATCCTCAGAGGGTGTCTGGAGTCCTTTGGGCACCTGCATGGCACCCCGAGAGGGCAGAGTGCATCTCCGTCGCAGGCATTGCGGGGTGGAGGGCATTCCTCCCAGAGTCCCTGCTGGTTTGGGGGAGACTCCTGGGGGTGGAATAATTCTGGCTTCATACAACTTTCACCATGGATCCCTTCTCTTTTCTTCATTCATTTCTTCACACATTCTGTGAAACTTCACTAAGTACCGCCTCTTCGCCGAGCCCTGTAGTAGAAGCTGGGAGGACGAAGGTGAGCAGGACCTGGGCACTGCCCTTGGGGAGCGACAGTCTGCTGGGGGAGTCCATCACGTATACTGATGAATTTCAAAGCCACCTGGTAGAGGCCTCTACAGACATATGCACAGAGGGCTAGAGAGAGTTGGAACTAGAGATGGCTAGAGATGCTTAGAGGGAGAGGATGGCTGGACTGACTTTCTCTGCCTGATGGAATTGGTAAAAAAAATAAAGAAGGTTGTATTTCAGCAGAGTCTGAAAACTGGAAGGATTTTGTCAGCAAAGGTGGGCTGGGGTTGGGTGGAGTGGCTGGGTGTGAGTTAGCTAGAAATCTAACTCATGAAAGCTAATGTTTTATTCTTGACTGTTTAAGTGATGGGCTGGGTGTTATATAGACCACCTGTTTTGTCCTCTAAGACTTCTCTTTTCTCAGGCTGATCATTCTTTGTTTTCTTCAACTATTAGTATTTGGCTTCTTTTCTAGTCTTTTTGCCATCTTGGTCACCCTTCTGTGTGTGTGCTCAGATTGTCCCTCTCACGTGTGAGGCCCTGAAGATGTCCCTGCAGGTGGGGTCTGTCTAGAGTGAAACAGAGGCAGACCATCACCTCCCTGGCTACCATGCCTTTATTAATGCTGCCAAAGTTTCCATTAGTCTTGGATCCTCACCGTTTGATGCAGTAGTTTTCCTGATCCCCTCAGCTTTTGATTATCACTGGATTTAATCAACCCATCTTACCCTTAGTCATAGTGCAGAAATGGCATTTGCAAAAGTAACCTTCTTTTCTGCCACTAAGGCAACAGCCAGCTTACTTTAGTTATGGCTGCCTTCCCAGATGTAACCCCCTCTAGCCGCTTGCTGTCCGGCTGCATTTCTCCATTTGTTCAAGAGGCTCGCTTCTGTCTAACCTGCGGTCTTTCCTTTGAGAGGGTGGGAGCAGAGTAAGGCCCAGGTGGTCCTGCCCTCACTCTCGCGCCTGCTAACCTACACCGTCTCTCCGGCACTGCACTGGGAGATGGAGCTGAAGCGGGATGGAACCGGTGGTGCCTCCAGTCCAAGGTGTGCGGCCTTTGCTCTGATTCTGTGTCACTTACAAGGTGAAGGTCATTAAGCTAACAGCACCATCTTCTGATTGTCCACTGGTGCTGGTCCCCGAGTCTGACTGCTGGGTTCAGGTCCTCACTTTCACCCCCTATTTCTTAGGTGATCTTGAGAAACTCAACTAATTCCTCTGTGAAATGGGCGAACTAACAGTCCTTTCCTTACGTCATTGTGATAATGAAAAGAGCTAATATATGTAAAATGCCTGGCACATGGAGAACAATTAATTCTCGTGATTTCTACTATTATTTCTAATATGGATGACAACCCTGCAAATAGATAAAGTTCCTGTTTTACAGTTGAGGAAACTGAGGCTTACAGAGTTCAGCTAGTAGTTCAAGGCCATAAGGCCTGTATGAGACAGAACCAGGCTTTGGCCTTAGATCTACTTCCAAGGAGCAAGCGCTCTCCTTTGTTCCAGTGTGCCCTTTGTGAGAGTAGTGATGACACCTTTTGTTTCTACCGTATGGGTTTATAGTTCATATGAACATACAATATTCATGAAGATAAAACATTTATGAAGATAAAATATTTATGAATTTTGGGGAAAAGAGATGAAATAGACAGGGAAGAAAAGGTGCAATCGTTATGAATAGAAAAGCTTCAAAATTTAAGATCATTGATGTTTCATTCCCATTAAGTCTGTTTGTTGCTTTGATCCAAGAAACAAGGCACAATACTGATTATATCAGGCATATTAATAGAGTCAATTATGCTTATGCAGATTTTTTTCCTGTTCTGATTAAACAAAATTATTCTTCAAGATGCCTTGAATTTGGTGCCATTTTCCCTGCCAAAGATTAAATGTACTTGCAGAGATGGAAAGACATCTGCTTTTGAGATGCACGGTAATAGAACAGTAAGTGTGCAATTTAGTGTCCTCCCAAAAGGCAAATGTAAAAGCACTAGTCCCTTCTTAAGTTCTCTTCTTTTTTTACATTTTTACAAAAATGGAAATAAATATAAGGTAATTATTGTATCTGTACTTTCATTTCATGTCACCAAGGAAGAGAAAGAGTGTTAGGAGAGCTCTTGGTACATTTCCCAGATTCACACCCTCATCACCAACTGGCCCTGATGTTCATGGATTTTTCAAATCCAAAGCCTCCCATCAGCCGTGACCCCTCCCGTTTGTATCCCACGTCTGACCCGTCTGATCCCTTAGCAAGTGCTGTGGGTCTTCTCTCTTTCTTAAAGAACCCTTTGATTTGAGAAGTTTTAGGTTTACAGAGAAGTTGCCGAGTTCCTGCAGAGAGTTCCTGCGTAAGTACCCCAGGAACCCGCTGGTTTCCCCTGATGTCAGTATGCATATTACTGTGGCCCATTTATCACAGCTCATGAACCATGTCCCAGAGGTCCACACTTGTTTCTGTTACCTGAGTTTTTACCCGATGTCCTGTTCCCTTTCCAGGATCCCATCCAGGACACCACGTTACATCAGTTGTAAATCCTTGGGCTCCTTGTGGCTTTGGCAGCACTCACAGTTTCCTTGTTTTTGGTAACTGTTTTGAAGAGTACTAGCTGGGTGTTTTTAGGGTGCCCTTCTCTTGCGATTTGTCTGATGTTTTCTCATGGCTAGACTGGGGTTTGGGTTTGGAGAGGAAGACATAGAGGCAGAGGGCCATTCTCATCACACTGTGTCAAGTGTACGACGTACTGTCCACCTGACTTGCCACCAGTGATCTGGCTGAGGTCATGTTTATTAGGCTCTTCACTGTTGCTCTCTCCTCCCTTTCCATGCTGTACTCTTGGGAAGGAAGTCACTCTGCACTCTGCGCTCTCTTGTCATTTATGCAGAAGAATAGTCCAACTGTGTCTTGATTCCATCCACTTTTCTCCCCCCATTGCCACCTCTCTGGCCCAAGCCATCATCCCCTCCCCGAAGGTGCAGTAGCCTTCTGATGGGTCCCTTGCTTTTGTTCCCACCCTCAGTCTGTTTTCCATTCAACAGAAAGAGTAAACCTTTAAACATTAGTCATCTCTCTCCTAGACTCAACCGCCTCGAGCCATCCCGTCTCACTTGGAATGACATCGAAGGCCTCCCAGTGTCCCAGGCCCCCAGCTTCCTCCCCAACCTCTTCTTCCCACCTGCTCTTGCTCTGCTCTAACCACACCAGCCTCCTTGCTGTCCCTTGAACTGCCAAACTCATCCCTACCTCAGGCCCCTTGCGCTTGCCATTTCCTCTGCTTTCGACCATCCTTCCTGGTCCCAGGCAGCCTGAAGCCTTGCTCCTTAGTTTTTTTTCTGGGTCTCTGAACCTTTTACTGCATATTCTTTGATGCAGTGCCGTTTAACTACCACTACACTATCCTGTGTGTTTGTTTGTTTATCTGTTTGTGGTCTGCTCCCCATGGTGAAATGGAAGCTTCTTAGGGGCAGAGACTTGTCAGTTTTGTTCACTGCCATCTTCCCAGGCTCTGGCACAAGGTATGTGCTCAGGTGTACTTGATATATTTATTGAATCCTGTGGTTAAGTGAGAGTGTTGTGCTTGGTGTAGAATTGCCACTCCGAAGCACATCATTTTGCCCTAGCTTCTTATTTTGTGTGGTCTTCAGAGAACTTCATTTGTATGCCCTTCTGCACTGCCTCTAATTAGACTCAGAATTTAGACTACTTTAAATAAACTGAGACCTCTGAGAAGCGGGCATGTTTGTAGGCATCTGGACCTCAAGAACTCAAGGGCCGTGTTGTAATGTGGAGGTTACTAGCTGTGTCCAGAGCTCTGTAATTCGCCAGCGAGACGGCACAGGGCCAAGCTGCAGAGTTGTGGGAATTACACACAGGGAATTCCTGGGTTCTCTGCAGCATTTTAGTACCTCCAGGGTGTGCATGTGAAGCTGTAAGGGATGTTTCTGTGGCATTTTAAGGAGGAGATCTTGATCTTTGCCCACACACAAGCCTGCCCAGATTGCACTTGGAATTGCAACAAATTCAGGCACTAAAGAAAACCAGACTGGGCTGAAATAAGATTTTTAATTAAAAATCCTAAGTAAAGATCTTTATCTTTTACATTTCTTGCTGCTTTTAGAGACACCAGTAATCTTCATGACACATTTGGTGAGTCATGTTTTTCAAGTTGGTAGAAAGTTTCTAAACTATGAAGAGTCCAGAAAATCCAGCCATACGACCATTGGCGAGAAGTGTAATCTCCTGGCTGATGTGAGCAGCTTTGGCTTCTTGACTGGGTATTACTGTTAATGGTTATTCCCAGAGATTCCCATGTGTGTGTATGTGTGTGTGTGTGTGTGTGTGTGTGTGGTGAAAAGGGGCCGAACCATCGTGAGGATGTCTTGGATGTGGCTAGTTGTATGGGGAATCACAATTTAGGGGCAGGAGTAGAGTATAGAAATCAGACTGGTCCAACTATTTCATTGTCCATTCACGAAGGAGGAGGCCTGGAGAGGGTAAGTGCCTTCCCTAACGTTCCCCAGGAGAGAAGCAGAGGCTGGTAGAGTAGGTCTAAAAGCCCATGCTTCCTAGTTCCCAGTCCAGCAAAACAACTCTGTTTATTGAGCACTTGCTATGTGCCAGACACTGCCCTGGCTCCCTGTGTGCATCTTTTGACTTAATCCTCTCCCCTTCCACATAAGGTAGGACTCTCGTTATCCTTTGGAAATTAAAAAACCAAGGCTCTGAGAGATGGGTGACCTTGCCCAAGGTCACCCAGCTAGCACATGGGAGGACTAGCGTTTGACATCTGGTCCTGCAGGCCTGGAGCCTGTGCTCTTCGTCATGACTTTGTCCTGTGAGGCTCTTTCAGCTGCTGCTGTCAGTTCTCCAGGTCTGCTGCCATAGTCCCTAAATCATTTGAAAAATACTGTATATCTACCATGAGTGGCTCTCCAGGAATATTCAGTGAGAGCGACAGGCAGGTGGTGTGAGTGGGTATGGGCGTGTCTCAGTGTGATGTCTGTGTCCTGCTGGGGAGCCCAGGCAAGTCTTGTTCAAAGAGAGAGCTGCCTGACTTTCCAGCCCTCCGTGTAAAGAGAGGACACGTGTGCTTCTTGCTCTCGCACCTCCTCTCAGTGAAGTAGCGCTGCCCTTGTAACGGTGAATCCTCTTGCGGCCCTACAGAGCCCTCCGGAGCAGCAGGCACTGCCGTCCCAGGAGGCCATCAGCTGGGCTCACAGCTGGTGATGGGGTGGCTGGCAGGGACGTGGGCATCTTGTGCACCTGGGTTCAAGTACTGCCCCAACCTCTGTGTGTACCTTTGTGAGTCTGGGCAGGTCCCTTGACTCTGCTTAAATTATTCATCAGTAAAACGGACAACAGATGCTCTGCCCCCTTCACGCTGGTGCAGTGAGGTGTGCATACAATAAAGAAGCTGAAAGTATCTAGAATAAATGTGGCTCATGGCTCAATATAGCACCCCTCTCAGTAGCATTTTGAATATCTACCCCTGTCTTAGGCCTTGTTCATCAGTCTGGAGTTTAAAGGGGGACTCCAGAAGTACCAGGTGAAGTGCCATGCCCTCCCTTCAGTAAGCAGGGCTGTGTGCCATGTGTTGGGATCTGGGTATGTGTGTACAAAGTCTGCTGGTAAAAACGTAGACCCATACACAGGGTTCAGAGTTCTCGGAGACACCCATAAGTTGGAAATGGCATTCGGTGATTCCTTTGCATGCTTGGCAGGTGGTGATAAATGAGCTCACAGATGACATTTGAGTCAACGCTTTGTGCAGCGTGAATTGAAAACTTGCTACATGTGGTTCAGCCTGGTGGTCCCAGCAAATGTTCTCACGCAGGCGTGACCTGGGTCATGAAAGGTGGTGCAGCCATGCAAAGAGGTTTCCTGCGTGTCCTGAGAACTGTCTACGTTTTTACTTCAGTAGTGTTCATCAGGGCTGGAAGATTCTGGTGACACAGCCCCTGTAGACTCAGGAGATATTCGGTCCTGCAGGTCTGTGCTCCCAGGGCAGAGGGAGGGTGGGAGCAGGCAGAGGCTGGAGCCTGACTCCCCGCCCCACTGCACCCCAGCTGTGGCCCGGGCCAGGTTGTTCCAGCCGGTGCCTCTGTCGTCCCATCTGTAGAATGGTAATGGGAGGGCCTTCCATGCAGTAGCAGCAGACATGGTACTCAGTCCGTTGTTGCAATCAGTGGGTAGCAAGTGTCCTGACGCTGAGAGCTGCGGAGGGAGGGAAGGACTTGAGGGCTTGGAGCAGTAGCTAAGGATGGAGCTGGAATTTTTGCATAGTCTAGGGGATGGTTTAATAACTGGGAAATAGCAGGAGAGCCTAGCTGCCCCCAAAAGGCATGCATGTTCTGAGTCGGAGCATTGGAGCAGTAACTGGGAGCCCTGTGCTGAGAAGCGGCCTCTCTGGGCCTGCGTGGGAGGGAGGTTGTACCTGACAACTGACAACTGTGAGGTCCCTCCAGCTCACGGAGGGTGAGGAGCAGGGGCCAGCTGTCCCAACAAGGAAAGCAGTGAAAGCTATGTGGAGGGGCCCCCTTCAAAAAGTCATAGAACCTGTAGTGGGGCCACGTGGGGGCTGCTGCACTGAGGTGCTCAAATGTGAGTGGACGGGTGGTTGACAGCATGCTGGGAAAGGTTGCACTTCTCACAGAGGGGCTGTTCCAGCTGCCCTTCACCAGCGTTCTCCAGCACATACGGGGAGCCGTGTATCAGAGGCAGAAGCAGATGTATCTCTGGGGTCTCAGGGATCTAGGAGATGCCTAGATCCCTATTTTTTTTCTAAATATTCCATCATAAATATCAGGGGCAGAGGAAAGGGGGGAAGTAGAGATGAGCGAAGCTGGGGGAGGCCCCACCTGGGCTTGGGCAGATAAGCAGGTGGGGTGGAGGGAGGACTCTGGGGCCAGGAGGCACATGGACCCGGAGCAGAGGGCGAGCTGTGGTCCATGCCTTCTGATCCCACCTTCCCCAATGTGTGTCAGCCACCTGTACAGGGGCCAAATCTGGACACTGTCTTGAACTAACACATTGTTGACTAAAACTGGTTCCTTTTTCCCTTCTTAGTATCCCGTGGAAATCAGGAAGTATGAGTATGATCCCAATTTTGCAATTCGCGGACTTCATTATGATGTGCAGCGGGTAGGTTTAATTCTCCTGTCTTTCTGCGGCTTACCAGTGTTTGGGTGTGAGTGTCCTCTTGGTGCTTTTCTTTGCTGAGCACACAAATTGCTTTTAAATTATATTCTTTGGGACTGCGGAACTGAATTATTCAAAACATCTTTCGATAAAGTTTTTTGAGACTCTATATTAGAAAAGCATGAACACATTTGGCTGTTTGGGTGAAACCACTGATTTCTAGTAGCCGTGGCTGTGTTTTGAGGAGGAACCGGTGGTCACATCTTTTGCAGACAGGCTCTGTCCTTAATGTGGTGCACAGTGCTTTAACCAACAAGCAGACCTTTCAGAGACACACAGTATACTGCTTTTTCACAGCAACCTAATGTTGATAGGATTTATAATATACACCTAGAACGCTCGTTAAACATGTGGATTTTTGTGCATTATTTACTTGTATGTGTGTTTATGTTTTTGAAGGCTGTATTGATGAAGATTGATGCTTTTCATTACATCCAGCTGGGAACTGTCTACAGGTAAGAGTAAAAGGAGGTAAATTTAATTCACCCCAAGTAAGCAAGTGGGTTTGGGTTTCAAGACCCACTGACTAGTGGTGAGGGTTGCAGTGTGCTTGTGCCTGTGATTCACTCACTCACTGAGAACTCTTACTGGGGCCTACCGCCATGCCAGGTGCCGGGGATTTGGCTTACACAGCTCCGCATGCAGGTGGAAGCCACACAAGTAAACCGATGACTGCAGGACCCTGGGGCGGGCCTGGCTTCCCAGAGGCAGTGGCTGGCCAGCTGAGGGAAGGTCCTGGAGAGGAGGGGTGGGTGGGGTGGGATGCTGGGTGAGTGAGTGGGTTCTGGCTCCCACCATGGTAGTTGAGTAGTTTGGATATTAAGACACCTCCCTTCTTCCCCTTATCCCTCCCCTCTCCCCCATTTATTATAATTAGTAGAAGCACTAAGCTCAGAAATATCGGTAACTTTGGAAATTTTTTTTGCCTTTTCTAATTCGCAAATTTGGGAGGGACTTAGGAGTGTGGTTTGTATTTACATTCATATGTTATGTCTTAAAAAAAGACATGTGCCTATTGTAAGACTGTTTTCTCAGGAACTCTTTGTTAAAATATTTTTTCCTCCAAGTAAAACATGTACGCGGTTATAATCCAGTAGCACTGAAAGCATCCTACAGGATGACAGCAGTCCCCACCCAACCCCTTTAAACCTTTTTTGTTTGTTTGTTATTTTTCTTCTTATTTGTAAATAATGCGCTCACACTTCTGTTTCTTAATTGGTTAATTCTGGACATGGTCCCTACTGTAAGATGAGGGTCCGGCCTTCACACATGCACCCCCTCCTCCAGCTTCCTAACCTCGATAAGATCTGAGAATCTGCTGGTTTCACCATTGTTTGTATTTTGACTCTGCAGGTCTCATTCATTCTCACGCCAAGCAGTGCACTGTGATTCTTTTCTTCTTTGTTCAGTGTTTGCTTTCTTTTACATTTAAATAGTAAACTCATTTTTTATTTGCTGAGTTTCCTGTGTAGGTATCCCTGTTTTTTTTCTAACCATTCTGTCATAAATATCAGGGATGCATTTATTTCCCAACAATTCAAACGTTTTAGATAATCTATCACTTACTTTTTGTTTTTTTTTTAATTGGCTTTGCCCTCCTGCTCTGATCTCCTTCAGTTGCTCATCCTGGGACTTGTGTCTGCCTCTTTCTCTGTTCACAGGTTCCCGTCTCTTCCTCTTTTAGGCTTTACCCCCCCCCCCCCCCATTTTGCTGGAGCATATCCTCCAGTTGCTTCCTGGGGCCTAGAGGGCTGAGCCTCCCCGGGGATCTGTGGCCGTTAGTCGGTTCTTCTCATTTGTGTCCCTTTCAGGCCCCTGTTCTCAGTGTTGCAGAGTTAGGTGCATCCATTTCATCTACAGTTTATCTTTCAAAAACATGTTGAAATGTCTTATCTGTGGAGGTCTTTGCTCTCATTTCCTCTGACCTTTTGAGCAGTTTATACTTTACTCTCTTAGTGTCTTTTTAATGGTGTTTCAGGAGGGAGAAGAGGGTGTGGTGATGAGAAAAACAATCATATTGGTAATAACAAATAGCAACTAAGAAATATTGAGTCTTGCTAGGGGACAGACACTGCCATAGGATTTTATTTGAGTTCACTCATATAATTCTCAGAAGAACCTTATGAGATAGGTACTATTCTTAGTGCCAAAGATGTTAAATAACTTGCCCAAGGCCACACAGAAGTAGAATTCAGACCCAAGCAGTCTGGCTCCAGAGTCTGTGCTTTGGGCCTTTCTGAATGTCTGAGGGTTCACTGGAAGCCCCCAGCAGGTCTTTTGAATCTGTTTTTCCACCTCTGTTTCTGCTGTCAGCCCACTGGCTTGGTCACCCATTCCTTCTTTCCTGGGCTCTTGCCCTTTTCGGCAGTGCAGTCCATCCTGGACATTGCCGCTACACTGATTTACATGAATGATTGCCATCAGCAGGCCCCTCTTCTCTTCTGAAATCCAGGATGGCTCCTCACTGTCTAGAGAATAGAGCCCAGACTTCTTAGGCTTTCCATCACCCTTCTTGAAACCCATAGCCCCTCCTCTTCCATAAACAGCTACTTCACGGGATTGGTTAAGACTCTTGCTTGCAAGTGACTGAAACCCAACTCAAACTGGCTTGAACAAAACACAGTGCTGGCCCACTGATGGTGGAGACCAGGAACAGGGCTTGTTGCAGGTGTGTCTGGCTCCAGGGGCCAAAGTGATGGTGTCAGAACTCTTTCCATCTCTTGGCTGTCTTCCTCCCCTGGTTGGTTCACAGGCAGGCCTCTCTGTGTGCTGACCCGTGGAGCACCAGCCTCCATTCCTCACCTCCAGGTCATGAGGAGAAGGGCAGTTTCTCTTCCAGCAGTTATAACCAGCCTCAGAGGGAGTGGATGCCAGGCAGGCACAAACAACAGATACATTCCTTTCCTCTGAGTTCTCCTTTCTCACTGCTTGGCATCTGGTCATGCTGGCATTCCACCAGGATGCAGTTTCCCTTCCTCTCTGCTTCGTGAAATCTCATTCACCCTTCCTTTGGGGCTGACTTCTGGTGAGACCTCTTCGCCCTCTCCATCTTTGGTCCACACAACGCTATGACTCCTAATTGTTGTGTTGTTTTTTCTGTAGATAAGTTGTCCACTATGTCAGGGCATATGAACAGGGCTAGGCAGGGGGAGCCAGCCAAGGCAGTGAAGTGGAGATAAGGTCTTGGGAAGGCTGCTGTGGCCTCAGCCCTGAGAAGGGATGTGGTGGGCCGGGTGTGAACCTGGTCCCAGGCACTGCTCATGTGTATGTGGCCTTGAGCAGGTTCTTGACTCTCCCAGGGCCTTGGTTTGCCCCTCTGTAAAATGGGCATGGTTCTAGTACCCGTCTCAGGAGCAGCTTGTCATGCAGACTAGAGTGTGCTTGGAAAGGCATAGCCTTGCAAAACTGTCACTTCTCGTCCCTTAACCCTCAGAAGGGATGAAAATGTGCAAACAGCTGGACAGAGTGCTCCCGCCTCAGCCTCACATGTATCTGAGACGTGCTGCAGTCCCAAGTCCTACCTCAGGTTCAGTTTGGGGTTGTGGGCTATGGGAGCGAGCACTGATGGGCAGGGCAGGAGGTGGACTGGCTCTCGCAGCAGCACCCTGTTGTGCCCAGCTTTCAAGTTCTTAATAGGCCCCTTGTGAAAGGCTCAGGCTGTTTCATCACAGGCACACCAGCAACACTTTGATGGCGCCTCCCATGTACTACCCATTACTGCTCTGTAGATCGTAACTAACTTAATCTTCTTAGTAACACCAGGTGGTAGGAACTATTAGTGTTTCCCATAAAAAAAAATGGCACTGAGACCCGAAGTGTATAATTTATTTGTCCAGGTAATCCCCCTGGTAACTAGGGAGCTGCGATTCGAACCCCAGACAGACTTGTTCAGATCTGTACTCCCCACCTTTGTATCTCTCATGAAGCAGGAAGGGCCGCGTACCATGGCTTTCCTTCTGTTGGCAGCACGGTTCGGGCTGCTCCCCCAAATGGCGGCAGTCAGACTGAGGCCCCTGCAGAGGGTCTGGGCGGGGCTCCGTGGGCGGGAGCTGCTCCTGCGGCATTCTACTGGCTGCCGCTCACTCATTTCCCTGCCTCCTTTGAGCTGACATTTGGTAGCGTGGAGCCTAAAGACGCAGCTTGCTTGGCCACGTGCCTGTGAATGTGTCTTCGAGGTAGCAGTGGCTTCTGAAGCCAGTGCAGGGCCTTGGGAGGGGGCAGAAAAATAACTCACCCAGCAGAATTCTTCTTTTTGTATATTCTTTCTAAGTGTTAGGGCCTTAGGGTGACTATGCCTGACTGTTGCTACTTAAGCAAGAGCGGTTCTCCAGGGTCACTATCTAAATGTCCTGACCTGGCTTAGCACCAGTGTCTTATCTGATTTCTGGCATGAAGATAAAGGAAGTACAATGCCTCTTGTTTTCAATGGCCAGTAGTTGTAACAAGTTAATTAAGTTAGGAGCAAAATATTGATGAATCCCCTTGGATACTTTCAAAAGTAACACAAAGGTGGAGAATGTAATAAGAAAGAGACTGAAATTATATTTTTAATTAAAATTTCATGTTAAACATAAAGTATATTTTGTATGTATTTTAATATTGGCCCAGTGATTTTGTATGATAAGAATCTGTTTGTATTAGTACCTGAAATTCTTACTGACTTATGTAAAGTCCCCCTTGTAGCACTGCATGGCATTTCCCTCATTCATTCTGTGGTTTCCCCATCACTGGTGTCTGTCTCTCATGTGTCCTCGCCTCTAGAGACTTGACAGTCCCCTTCCTAACACTAGAGCGGGCCGTTCCAGGGGAGGAAATAAGAGACCATGGAGCGCCAGGTGAGAGCGCCTGTTCCCAGAACTGGTGGCCGAGGCTGGGCTGAGATCCTGGCCACTCGGACCCCCAAATTCATCTTCCCTTCTGTGTGGAGGAGCTGGATTCGTTTGCTGATTCTGCTGCAGCTCCCAGAGGCAGGCAGGTGGTGGCTGTTACCCTGGCTTTTTACAGATGAGGAAACTGGCCCTCACTGTCACGTAGCTTCTGGGGTCAGCCCTCCTAGACGTGTACGCAGGCTTCCTACCTTGTATCATAGGATTTAATCTGTCAGAGCCTCATGCATAACTTTCTCTACCTCATCACTGACCTTAGGGTAGAGCATCAGAGGACAGGAAGATGATGAAAATACACCCAGCCTTTCTCTCCCTAATGTATTAAAAACATAAACAAACAAACCGACCCCAGCCCAAAGCAAGTCCTTAGGAGGCCTTGCACCTTATCAAGGGAGGCAGCATGGTTAGTGGCTGATGAGCCAGAGCACAGTCTGGGATCCAGTCCTGACCCACCATGTTCTCCTGGGGCAAGGTTCATGACCCTTCGGTGCCTCAGTTGCCTCTGCAGGAAAATGGGAAGAAGAATAGTGCCTCCCAGGACTGCTGAGGTTAAGTGAATGACTGCGGAACTCATGTCCGGCGTAGAGGAGGTGCCATGCCGTGTCTGCTGTTCTTCCTGCTCTTGTCACCAGTAGAGTGGCAGTCCAGTAACACCCGTAGCAGCTGGCCTGTTCCTTATAGCAGCTGCTGGTGGCGCATCTCACCTCCTTGTGACAGTGTGTCTTGCACATTGAATGAAAGATTCTAGCAGTTGTCCGCCGGCTAAAAAACATTGCTCGTTCTAGTCGAGCTCTTTACCTGCACCGCCTGTGATTTTTCCAGAGGCCTCAGTGTTGTCCCTGATGAAGAAGTTATTGAAATGTACGAGGGGTCCCACGTGCCTTTGGAACAGATGAGTGACTTTTATGGAAAGGTAACGAGACATACTTTATTTATTTAAAGCAGCCTGTCTTTTTCCTTCTTGAAACATGGCCTGATAGATTGAGGATTTTGAACTACTGGACTCTGACTGCTTGTATGGGATTGACAAGGAAATTGGGGGCTGTGTTTGGAGAGACCCTAGGTTTGAGAGCCTAGTGTGTTAGAGGCTCCCCTGGGGTCGTCCATGCTTCTCCTTTCCTAGCCCTTTCCTCCCTATCTGCTGAAGGCTCCGTCTACCTTTCTGGTACCTATCCATTTGCCAGCACCTCCCTGGCTATGTCCCCACTTTCCGGATTGAGTCACTGGGGTCTGTTAGTGTGGAAGCTGTCGCCTCCCCTGAGGTTGAGGGCAGTGAGTTCCCCGGGACCCGAAGGGAAACCTCTGCTTTTCTAACTTGTGCAGTTCTCCAGCTGCTTGCCTTATTAAATGTGCTCTCTTACTTGCATTGTCAAAATGCAGTGGAAGATGCCTGGTCACCTGGCCAACTTCGTATCATAAATTATAGGCTCTTTTTCAAGCTCACGCTGGGGGCTGTGTAGAGGTGTGCAAATTCCAGAGAAGGAAGTGGCTTTTTATGCCATTCCACAGGCAATAATCTCTTTGCTGGCTTCCTTCTGTTCTATGAAAGAGTGTAAGCTGGAAGGGAGAGGGAGCGCGAAGGGGAGTGGAAGGAAGGGTGGGTGGGCTTTTGGGTGGATCAGGGCATTTCCTTGGATTCCCACTTATGTGCAGAGTGAGATGTCAGCTCTGCTGTGAGTGGCAACAAACAAGGTGAACATGTTTACTTTATTACTAGACTTTCCCTTTTCTTGTGGAGAGCAATCCAGATGTTGCCAACCAGAATCCTTCTGGGTAAAGGTAGAGTCTAGCTCTGCTGTGGTGTTGGCCTCCGTTTCTGACGTTTTCCTCCCTGCCTGCAGAGTTCCCACGGAAACACCATGAAACAGTTCATGGACATCTTCTCCCTGCCTGAGATGACCCTCCTGTCCTGTGTGAACGAGTACTTTCTGAAGAACAACATTGACTATGAGCCTGTCCATCTGTACAAAGATGTCAAGGTCGTGTCAGCAGAGAGATATTATGTTGCCACACATCCCTTTGAGCTTTTCAGCAGAAGTAACAGAATCGTTAGCCCTCTTTGTAGGCTGGGTGTTTGAAATAGTTCTTTGCCTGGGAGCTCTTTTATTCGTGGTTTAATCCTGAAAGTTGTAAGGAAGATGTTAAGTTAGGGGAATTGTTGCTAAAAGAAGAGGGTGCTTATATTGTTATCTGGATTTCTCCTCCTTTCTGACCAAAGGCCAGGGCCAGTGCACCTAGCCAGAGGGGTCCAGCCTGTACGTAGGGAGGGGTGACTTCACACTCACAGGTGGTATTCCCTTCTCACGCTGCAGTCCCTCCCCTCTTTGGTGGCACTGAAGAGAGGAGGATCCTGTCATTGGTCTTGTCTTCTTTCTAGATCACAGAACCAGCTCTTGGGGCCTGGGGAAGGGGGCAGAGGGAAAGAGCAATCATTACCTTTGTCCAGACGACTTGGATTATTTGTGCACAATACTGCATGTATATTACTGCTTGTCACATGGAGCTTCATTCAGGATTGTTGACATAAATTACCTCCTCTGAATGACCCTTTTCAAAATTGCATTGAAAATGCCCCCATCACCATGGACACTTAAGTTTTCCCCCAGGGGCCGCCTATGATAAAAGGGGCAGAATTTAGGTCTCATTTAGTGCATGCATTGCCAGGCTTCTAAAGACAGACATCATCACGAATGCTGTTGTCCATGTACTGTTACTCAGGCTATCTCAGGCATACTTTCTGGTAAATATATAGTTGATAGCTGACTAAAAATGTATCTTTTGACAGGATTCAATTCGAGACGTGCACATCAAAGGAATCATGTATAGGGCAATCGAGGCAGATATTGGTAGGTATTTGGCACTGTGGTGGAGGTAGTTTCAGTCTTTCCCTTTGCTGTGAACCACACGGGCATTTTACCTTCATTCCTGGTGCTGAGCTGGGATTGCAGTACCCCCTTCTGATGTATCCTTGCATCTCAGACAGCTCCCTCCCCTTTGTCTCAGAACTTGACATAATCCTGACTGACGCCAAAGGAGAGTTGCTGGCAGCTGCAGCCATTTAGTTTTTCCCACCTAGACTGAGGGTCTTGGTTACAGATGCACCAGGCATGCATAGGTCACCCTGAACCAAGCTTCCTCAAGACTTTTCTTGCCCAAGTGCCCTGGCCAGTGCCAGCCCCATAGTGTCCTGTTAGCACTTGCAGATCAACTGACTTTGTGCTGAATCTCTGTGTACCTTTTCCTCTTGCCCCTAGAAAAGTACATCTGCTATGCTGAGCAGACCCGTGCGGTGTTGGCCAAGCTGGCTGATCATGGAAAGAAGATGTTTCTCATCACCAACAGCCCCAGTAGTTTTGTGTGAGTTGGTTTGCATTTCCTGGCTGGCCTCTGGCTCACTTCTTGTAATGCATTGATTTAACAGCTGCAAGTTTGAAAACCAAAAATTGAAAAAATTGTTAATTCCTGTATCGTTAGGGTTAACCTGGCTGACATGTTGTTCTAGGGACAAAGGGATGAGGTATATTGTTGGAAAAGACTGGAGGGACCTGTTTGATGTGGTCATCGTTCAGGCCGAGAAGCCAAACTTCTTTAATGATAAGCGGAGGTGAGTGTCTGTCATTCTAGGGAGGTAGGTTTCTTCATTTGCTACTGTGAATACTTATGTAGTATGTCTTGGTGAAATAGGTGAAGGGGAGAAAGAGGCACAAAATCTCCATCAATATAAATTATTCATGGGGATGAAAATATAGCATAAAGAATAGTCAATCTTTTTGTAACATCTGTCTATGTTAACAGTATCTACACTAGTTGGGGTGAGCATTTAATAATGTAGGTAACTGTCAAATCACTATGTTGTATACTTGAAACTAACATATTATTATATATTAACTATACTTCAAGTAAAAAACATATTTATGGAGTGTGTCTGGTGAAATCCAGTTGGAAAATTACAAGCATCTGACATGATAGCTTTTGACTTTTAACTCTTCTAGAAGGTGATTGCAAGGAAGGTGAGATTAGTACACAGCTTCCACTTACTGAAATGGTTCTCAGTTCAGCTTGGGGTACTTCAGTCCTGTAAGTCAGGCTTTAAGAAATGATTGACAACAATGAAAAATCCAAACTTAATATCTCATAGTAAGTTAGATGTGTTGCTGCAGACGCAGTGGGAAGCATAACAAAACAACAGCAACAGTAAGCTACCTGGTCAATATCTCTTTAAATACGAGCTCTAAAATGATGCATTTAAAATTGCAGCTGGATTTTGCAAAACGTCTCTGCAACAAAGGTTTTGCATCAAGTGGAGGAAATCTCTACCAACTCTTGTTTTTTGAAGATCTAATTGCTTTTATAAAGTGATTCATGAAGGGGGAACATCCCATGTAGCAAGTAGAGAAATGCTCCCTACCAGGGCTTAGAGTGTCTTTCTGAAACAGTAGCCCTGGGAAATAGAGGAGTGGGGCAATTTTGGGTTGTGATGCTGACTAGCATGTGCTCTCAGCATTTAGTGGGTGGGGTCCGGGATTCTAAAATGTCTTAACATGTGCAACAGTCCTGTTCACCGAGAGTTGTCTCCCCCAAAAGCCACTAGTGTTGTGAGTTACTGCACAAAGGTTATAAAAATAACTCATTTTCATGGAATAATGGCCTATTTCTGAAATACCTTTTTACCCACATTTATTCTGTGCAGTAGGTAACCAGGCAGCCTCCCACCCTGTAAAGTATCATACGTGGTGCTCTGTAGTTAGGTTTTGAACGGATTAAATCCCAGTTTTCCGACTGTTGCAGTGACTCCTGAGAGAAGAGGCAAAATCAAGAAGCATATGCAGCCTGAGAATTCAGGAGAATGAGGGGAAAACTAAAGTGTGGATCGGAAACAGCTGTAAATACTGCCTTGCTGCTCTGTCACTGATAAAATGCTCTCCTGAATTTTCTTATTAGATTCTGGGGTGTGGTCAGGAGAAGGACCTCATCTCTCCTTTCGCCAGGGACACCTCTGCTTGTTGCATTAATGCACAGTGGCAGAACAGTGTCGCGGACGACTTTCTGTGGGGGGGTGCCAAGCACTGCTCTCTCCCTCATTGCATGGGTTTGTTTTGCCCGTGTTCTGGATGCCTGGAATAAGAGCTGAAAAATCCTCCACCTATACTCATCCCTTTGTTACTATGATGGTGAAGGTCAGAAACCATTTAAATGAAATCCACGTGAGGGGATATTATACAGCCATGAAAAAGGATGTATTTTGATATAAACAAGCAGTGAGCATGTTTTATGACTGTGAAAAATGATGTATGAAGAATATGTTAGTTACCACATTGGAAATTGCTCACAACATAAGAGGTAAAAAAAGGTAAATTAATATACACAAATGATCATTTTATGTTCATAAAAAAGAGAAAGATAACAGATATAAAGACCTGAAGGCATCAACTGAAATATTAAGTGTTTATACCTGGGTACTGGAATTATGGGTGATTTTCCTTTTCTTGTTTTTTTCTGCATTTTCCAGATTTTTTGCAGTGATTTCATATCTTTGTTATCAGAAGAACAATCCAAATAAGTCCTACCTTGACACACAAACCCCACAACCTTTGGACTAGCTCTCCTTGTATGAGGAATGAGGCCTTTATTCTTATTTTTCCATTTTCTATCATAAAATAGTATGCCTGGTCCTCTGATTTGTTTTATATCTGGAGCAGCTGAATTTCAAGTCCAAAGCTGGGTAAAGGTACTAAGGCAGTATTTCCAGAAGGTTTTTGGTGAAACAGATTTTCTGCAGAGTTAAATTTAGGGAATCTGGGTTTAAGAAAGGTTCTTCTCCGGAGGGCTTTTCAGAGTCATCAGTAACTTTTGTAAGGGTTATATGTAGTGCACAGTGTTTTCCAAATTCATCTGGCCCCAGAGTTCTTCCCCACTGAGCACCTTCACCCTGGGCTCGCAGTTTGGGATGTATTGCACTAGGCCTGGGAGGGTGGGGGTGGAGTTGTGGTTTTAGGGCTTTTTCAGGTTTGTGGAGTTTCCTTCTGTTCCCAGAGAGTAATCATGTGGTATTTCACACAGCAGACAGCCTGGGCTGCTACCACGTGTCATAATGTTTCCCATTTCTGTTGTCAGACCTTTCCGCAAGGTGAATGAGAAAGGTGTCTTGCTCTGGGATAAAATCCACAAGTTGCAGAAAGGCCAGATTTACAAGCAGGTATCTTGTGACCAATTTATCTTTTTCGTTTCTTTGCTCTCTGGTCAGTTATAATGATAAAAACTAACACTTCTTGACTCTCACTTGTGTGTCAGGCATGATTCTGCATACTCTGGTTGAATCGACTATTTATAACTTGGTGGCAAAATTTAAGCCCAAGTCAATATATTTACACAGTGCTATATCTAAATTAACTCACAACTGAAACAGGTCTTAAAAACAAAATTTAAAGCATTAACTTTGTAACAAAACTTTGCTACACAAATGTCTGTCATGAACTTATAAAATAGAGAACAAGGTACATTGATAAAACGAATCATGGTACTTCTCAGTCGCTGACCGTCACACGGCAGACTAATATTTGTTGACATTGTCACTAAGTAAAGTGTAAAAAAAGACCGTTACAAAGAGATACAGACAATATGAACCCTTTTTGAAAAGTACATTTGACTTGGAGGAATGGTCTAAAAGATTTCACATGAAGGTGTTTTCATATTTTGATATTTAAGATAAATTATGAAAGCAAAAAGTTTAGTAAGTTTTAAAAAGTAGATATTTTGGGCCATGGGTTCTACAGGTCTCTGTCTGTCCTAGGAAGTAATATTTATTTTCCTCTGTTATTGCAGGGCAATTTATATGAATTTTTAAAGCTTACGGGATGGAGAGGATCCAAAGTGTTGTATTTTGGTGACCATATATACAGTGACCTGGCGGTGAGGAGCCTTTTATCCTGTTCCTTTGTTGGGGGACAGATGTGTTAATTGCATTTATTAAGGAATTTCTTTTCTGTTTAAAACCATTTTTATGCTGTCATAAGAACTAGGAGTAGGCCACTTAAAATTTTTTTTTAGTAAGGTATGATTGATATACACTCTTATAAAGGTTTCACATGAAAAAACAATGTGGTTACTACATTTAACCATATTATTAAGTCCCCACCCATACCCCAATGCAGTCACTGTCCATCAGTGCAGCAAGATGCCAGAGATCCACAATGTCCCTTCTCTGTGATACACTGTTCTCCCCGTGATCCCTCACACCATGTGTACTAAACACAGTACCCCTCAGTCCCCTTCTCCCTCCCTCCCGACCTGCCCTCCCATATTCCTCTCCTTTAGTAACCACCAGTTCATTCTTGGAGTCTCTGAGTCTGCTGCCATTTTGTTCCTTCAGTTTTGCTTCATTGTTATACTCCATAAATGAGGGAAATCATTTGGCATTTGTCTTTCTCCGCCTGGCTTATTTCACTGAGCATAATGTCCTCCAGCTCCATCCATGTTGTTGCAAATGGTAGGATTTGTTTCTTTCTTATGGCTGAATAGTATTCCATTGTATATATGTACCACATCTTCTTTATCCATTCATCTACCGATGGACATTTAGGTTGCTTCCATATCTTGGCTATTGTAAAAAGTGCTGCGATAAACATAGGGGTGCATATGTCTTTTTGAATCTGAGAAGTTGTATTCTTTGGGTATATTCCAAGGAGTGGGATTCTGGGGTCAAATGGTATTTCTATTTGTAGTTTTTTGAGGAACCTCCCATATTGCTTTCCACAGTGGTTGAACTAGTTTACATTCCCACCAGCAGTGTAGGAGGGTTCCCCTTTCTCCGCATCCTCACCAGCATTTGTTGTTCTTAGTCTTTTCGATGCTGGCCATGCTTACTAGTGTGAGGTGATATCTCATTGTGGTTTTAATTTGCATTTCCCTGATGATTAGTGATGTGGAGCATCTTTTCATGTGTCTGTTGACCATATGAATTTCTTCTTTGGAGAACTGTCTCTTCATATCCTCTGCCCATTTGTTAATCGGATTATTTGCTTTTTGGGTGTTGAGGTGTATAAGTTTTTATATATTTTGGATGTTAACCCCTTGTCGGATATGTCATTTACAAATATATTCTCCCATACTGTAGGATGAGGAGCAGGCCACTTTTTAAAAATATCTCATTTTCTACAGAACAGGATGGATCAGAGTTGTGATATAACTTTTTTTGGAGCTTAGCAATTTAGAATTTATCAGAAAACTCTTTCCGTTTAAGAAATGGTAGACATAATTCCAGTGTTCTTACCTTTTCCTTTTATTATTAAGCGTCAGACACATCCAAATGCAACATAAAAACTCAGAAATGTTAGCCAGGCACTTTTGCCAGCCTGTCACTTTGAAAAAGTACAAAATGGGCCTTTCCTGAAAACAGGTATTGTGTGAAAGTGAGGTGTTTTATGAATGAACAGAGCAGTGTCGCAAAGTCTAAATGAAGCTCAGCGTCAGTGGTAATGGAAGAGGGAGCCACTGTCGGTATTTCTGAGTATCTTGGTCCACCTGGAGCCGCCTCATATATATGTGCATATACCTGTGTTCCTTTTGTCTGCCTACCAGCAGGCAGTGAGCTATAATGGGCTGTGCAGTAGGACCGTCTGGGAAGCATTTTCAGAGCCCATGTGTCTGAGCCCCACAGAGCTCTGTGGACTCAGTATGGTGGTGGTGGAGGTCCAGGGGGTTGATTCCAGGCCTGTATGTCATGACACTCTTCCCAGCACACACCTGCATGATCCTATCTGTCCAGTGGATTGAGGTCTAGTGGAAGGAATCCTGGGCTCAGTTAGAAGACTGAGATCTTCATCCCTGCTCTACCATTTATTAGCTCTGTGACCTTGGGCATATCCCCCAAGCCCCAAAGTCCTCATCTGTAAGAAGAGTGAAATTTAAGATACTGTATATAAAAGTGCTTAGTAAAGTAGCAGTATGGGGCACTACCATCAGGATGTTGGCGTTCCCAGAATGTCCAGCCAAGTGAATTGGCATCATGGGTATATTCCTCTTGCTAAATGGCTTCTTTGGGCCCTGATGAGATAACAAAATGTGTGCTACCTTGAGGCATATGGGTACATGGCCCTGTGGGGTGCCACACACATACAGGTCGTAGCAGTATGGGAGGTATTCGCAAAGAAGTAGTTCTTCAAGTTTGGTCCCTGTGACATTATCATCACCTGTGGTGATGTCTCAGGCCTCATCCCAGACCTGCTGAGTCACAACACTATGTGGGGAGGGGCAGCCATCTGTGTTTTAAACAGCTTTAGTGTATTCAAATTACACTAAAATTTGATGTCAGGGTAATGCTGGCCTCATAGAAGAGTTAGGAATTGTTCCCTGCTCTTCAGTTTTTGGGAGAAAAGGATTGCTGTTAATTCTTCTTTAAATGTTTGGTAGAATTCACCGGTGAAGCCATCTGGTATTGGAATATTCATTGTTGGAAGGTTGGTTACTGATTCAGTCTCCTTGCTAGCTAGACGTCTACTGAAATTTTCTATTTCTTCATGATTCAGTCTTTTGTAGGTAGGTTGTGTTTTTAGGACTTTGTCCATTTCATGTAGGTTATCCAAGTTACTGGCATATAGTAGTGTATAGTATTCTTTTATAATCCTTTTTATTTCTGTAGAATTAGTAGTAATGTCACCACTTGAATTTCTGAGTTTCAGTAATTTGGGTCTTCTTTCTTTTTTTCTTAGTCAAGCTAAAGGTTTATCAATTTTGTTGATCTTTTCAAAGAAATGACACTTGGTGTTGTTGAATTTGTAATTCTAACTTTAATTCTGTTAATTTCTAATTAAAAATAACATTTCTCTATTTTTCTAATCTCTATTTTATCCCTGTTATAATCTTTATTATTTCCTTTGTCCTGCTAGCTTTCAGTTTAATTTATTCTTTTTCTGGTTCCTTAAGGTGTAAAGTCAGGTTGATTTGAGAACTTTCTTCTTTTTTCATGTAAATGCATATAGCTATATATTTCCCTCTTAGTACTGCTTTTGCTGCATCCCATAAGCTTTGGTATGTTGTATTTGCATTTTAATTTGTCTTGAAGTATTTTCTAATTTCCCTTGTGATTTCTTCTTTGACCCATTGGTTGTTTAAGAGTTTGTTGTTTAATTCCCACATGTGTGAATTTTTCAGTTTTTTCTTCTGCTATTGATTTCTAAATTCCTTGTGATCAGAAAAGATACTTTGTATGAGCTCAGTCTTTTAAAATTTATTAAGACTTATCTTGGGTCTTAACATCCAGTCTATCCTGGAGAATATTCCATATGCACTTGAGAAAAATGTGTATTCTGCTTTTGTTGGGTGGAGTGTTCTTTGTATGTCTCTTAGGTCCAATTGGTCTTTAGGTTGTTTAAGTCCTATATTTCCTGGTTGATCTTCTATCTGTTGTTCTACCCTATATAGAAAATAGGCTAATATGAAGTCTCTTACTATTTTTATAGAACTCTGTATTGCTACCTTCAGTAATGATTGTTTCATATATTTTGGAGCTCTGGTGTTTGGTGCATAAATGCTTATAATTGTTATATGTGATTGGTGAATTGACCCTTTTATCATTATATAGTATCATTTTTGTGTCTTGTAACAGTTTTTTGTCTTAAGAGTCCATTTTGTTTGACACTAGTATAGCCATTCCTGCTCTCTTTTGGTTACTATTTGCAAGGAATACCTATTTTAATCCTTTCACTTGCAACCCATGTGCATCCTTAGATCTGAAATGCATATCTTAATATGGTCAGTGATTCTGTAACATCTTATTATGTTGACAGATAATAAGTACACTAGTGGGGGTGAGGATTTAATAATATGGGTAACTGTTAAACCACTGTGTTGTATACTTGAAACCAATATAAGACTGTGTATCAATGATACTTCAAGAAAAAAAAGAAAATGCACCTCTTGTAGACAACATATAGTTAGATCCCATGCTAAAGTTTGAAAACAACTGTTACGAAGTGATAAGACCAATTCATTAGCTAACATGTCAGAAATTATGTGGGCAATGAACATTACCCTTTGAAGGAGTGCCCTTGGGAATGGAGATGCTTCCAGTGTTGCTGCTGTTCCTCAAAATACATTTTGATTCCCCCTTTGGGATAGATTTGAGAGACAGTTTGAGACATAAAAGGAAATTTGTTTATCATCATTAATTTATTGTCATGTACTTTAGTCTTAGGGATGTTGCAAATGACTTTTTACCTATTTTCAGAAATAAAATCCACCTTCAAAAGTTTGCCACCATTGGAGATATTTAAAAGAATGTGCTGTAGGTTTTCATATATTTTGGGACAAAGAGAAATATTGAAAAAGTTAAAGAAATTCAACTAGTGAAGAAGGTAGGCATCCTTAGGACTCACAGAGCAGAGGTTCTAGTGTTAGGTGAGTAACTAGAGTGAACATTTAAAGTTGTAAACCATATACTACTTCTCTCCTTAAAGCCCCACAGCTTTCC
The DNA here is from genome assembly GCF_040802235.1 of Manis javanica. Classification (NCBI taxonomy): domain Eukaryota; kingdom Metazoa; phylum Chordata; class Mammalia; order Pholidota; family Manidae; genus Manis; species Manis javanica. Next base: position 102,515,982 of record NC_133165.1, on the reverse strand, counting down.
TTTCTCCCTTAGAGTAAAGCCCTTATTTCCTGCGGTTGCCCAGAAGGCCCTGCTTGGTCTCTCCTTGTGCAGCCAACCTCCCTGAAGTCATATCCTGCCTCTGTCCTCTCTTACTCTGCTCCAGGATCTCTGCCTTGCTGTTCCTTAACATCCCTGCCTCAACATTCCTGTTCCAACGCCTTTACTCTTGCTGTTTGCAAGCCAAATTTTTCTCCTCCCATGTATTTGCTTTCTCTGTCCTTCCCTTCAGATCTCTGCTCAAATGTCCCTTTCTGAGCCTGGACTTCCTAACCCCTCTGTATAAAATGATAACTCCTTTCCCTTCTAGTTTGCTTGATTTTTGTCCATTGTATTTATTACCATCTGCCATTGTGTTTTTACTCATTTTTTTTGTCTGTATTTTCCATGAGGGCAGCGGTTTGTCAGTGTTTGTTCATTGTTTTAGCCTCAGTGTCTAGAATAGGGCCTGGCAAATGGTAGTTATTTGATTAAATACCTGTCAAATGAGAAATTGAAAGACCATTTAGTATGGTGATTATGTATCTTACATTTGCTGGGCCAGGACTATTATCAGATATTCTGGGGTCAGATCATGGGGTCACAACATTTAGAATGGAAAGTGTGGTCATGTTTATGTCGTGTGATGATTCCAAGTCTGAGATGCCATGGCTCCCCATAACCCACAAGGCCTGGCCACAGCGGGGGCCGCCCGGTGGTCTCCAGATAAATTGAAAGAGCTTCAGTAGAATTTTGGTTGAGCCTCTCTCTGCCCCTGACCTAATTGTTGTTTTAGAAACCATGGTTAATGATTCCAGACCCTGTGTTTCTGCGGGGGACTGTGAGTCACAGCAATGACTTCCGGAACAGAAACTTTTCTTGGGGTGAAGTGGTCAAAGCCTGGGGCTAAATTGGCTTCAATTAAATGTAATTCATTGAGTTTGGCTTGGTTAATCACTAACCATTACAATTAAGAAGGAATTCAGTGAATGGCTGTTGTATCTGGGAAAGGTGATGAAATGGTTTAAATTCTGTGGAGGTTAATGTTGGCTTTTGTGATCTTTACCATCAGGATTTGACCCTGAAGCATGGCTGGCGAACTGGCGCAATTATTCCAGAGTTAAGATCTGAGCTCAAAATCATGAACACGGAGCAGTACATTCAAACCATGACCTGGCTGCAGACCCTGACCGGGTTATTGGAACAGATGCAGGTTTGGGATTATTTTTCTCTCCTACTTTTTCTTTAAGCCTGAAGTTAGTCCTCTGGTCAAAATTACTCCAGGTATTTTCTGTCTAATTATGGTTATAATGTATGAAGCATTAAGTCATCTTGCAAAATAACTACTAGAGTTATTTTGCCCCTAAGAAAGTTTTGCCAATTACTCTGAAAAGAACTTTAAAGATACCCCCTAAAGCCCTCTGGAGAAAGCTCTGTGGGGCCTGTATAAACACAGACGTACGTTTGCACTCCTCTGTCGGAGGAAATCAAGTACCTTCACTTCCCCACTAAAGCTCTATTGGAGATGTCTTGCAGGATTTGAGAACCTCCTCCAGTCTTTGGGTCAAGTCCTGCTTCTGCTGTTAGCCTGCTGTGGGACTTCACCATCCTGGGCCTCAGTCTCCCCATCTGTAAAAGGAAAGGTCCTATGGAATGGACCTTCCTCTCGGCCGTGTGGCTTACTGGGAAGTGTCTCAAAGCATGAGCTGAAATCCCTGCCTACAGCCTCCATGTGAACCTGAAGATAATACCTACAGTTTGCTAGCCCTCTGGAGTTCAGTGGCAGTTTTTCTTTCTGTAAGTTATGTAGCCAGTTTGGACAGTTAGTGAGGCATATTGTACTTAGTGGTGGCTTCCTGGCCCCTGGAATCTGCCCCTCGTTTACAGCTGTGACTGCCTTCCCCGCCTCATGAGGCACCTTGCTTTCTCATTTAGCTCAGCTGCCCTGAAGCCACCTCCATGTGAGTGCCAACTCTGTTAGGACAAGGGACAGGGTGCCTGCTATATGGGCTAACACACCTGCAGCCTCTGGCCATGGCCTGCTGCCTATAGCCTGCCAGCCTGCTTTGGGAATGGGCAGGGAACTTCCTGGCCTGGCCCAGCTGGCAGTCCATGCGGAGGCAGCTGGCGGTGAGCTCAGGCAGAGCTGTGAGGGGCGGCTGGCCAGGTCCTCGCTCTAGGTGCACACATTCCAGAGCGTGGGGCCCTGCACGTCCCTCAGGCCTTGCCTCCAGGGTGCTCCAGCTGCACTGGCTCTTGGCTTGTCTCTGACAAGGACTTGTTCTATTTCCCTTACTCTGCTTGTTCATGAGATGACTTTCCAAAAATAAAAGGCAGCGATTCTGGGTTAGTGTAGCTTCTGTGCCTCGGTCATGCAGCAGTAAGTGCTTTCTATATGACAGACATGCTGTGTGCTTGCCCTACACACGTTACTCATTAATAGTCCCAGATGACCTTTGCAGGTGGGTACAGTTTTTCCACTTTAGAATAAGGAAACTGGGTATTCAAAAGGTTAGATAACATGTCGGAGGTCATAAAATGACAAAGCACAAACTTGAACCTAGACTTGTGTGATGCCAAGTCCGTGCTTCTGAGCTTTACGTTCAAGTTCTTCCCTGCTGTCTGGTCAGAGGTCTCAGGTGCAGCTGAAGACGCCTTACCTTCGGTGCAGTCACTGTGATGCTGGCAGCAGGCCAGGGACACAGCACAGCCTGTATGCAGGTGGTGTCGCTGCATTTTAGCTCTGAGGACAGTTTTCTAGTTTTCCTCTCTCTGACCTATTAAACACTTGATGAAGGAGTGTGTGTTTTAGAGAATGGAAGTGCTGAAAATATTTCTGCGACTTACAGAAGTAATTATAGAAGACATAAAGCTAGGGAAGGGAGGAAAGGGAATTAACATTTCATTGCCATCTGCATTTTATGAGAGAGGAAACAGGCTGAGAGATAAGTAACTCATCCAGAATCCCAAAGTTAGTGAACAGCAGAACCAACCTATTTAGAAATGTTCTAGACACCGGGTTCTGGATGCTAAGGACTTAAGATTGATTTCCTGCTCACAACTCATTAAAGTCAGTGCTGACATCCCCCCCTCCTCCCCTCCCAGTTTTACAGATGAAGAATGTGAGGCACAGAGGAGAAAATAACCCGCTCCAGTAAGGGCTGGAGCTGGGACTCAGAGCCAGGCAGCCCCTGCTCCGCTGCCTCAGGCCCTAACACATTTCACAGCCTCTGTCTGAGGCACTGGGGTGGAGAGGAGTGCGGCTTTACCAAATGAATGTCGCGTCTCCCTGTCCTGCCTGTTCCCCTGCCATTCCTCCTCTTGTCCCGCCCCTGTTCACCTGAAAAGCTATAAATTATTCCAGCAATCCTGTGTCTGATGTTTCTAGAAACTCCCCTTTGGGGATGATTTTCAGAGCACGTAGTACATCATTTGGACTATTTTCTGAGAACAATTTGTCCTCTGAGGTCATGTTTGATTTTCTTTTGGAGCCAGCAGAGTGTCATTTGGAGTCAAGTCTGATGAATTGAGTACAATTATTTATTTGAATAAATAAATATATGAGTTAAATAATGAATGAAATAATTTTTGCCTTTAAAAAAGTAGCTGTAAAGAATAAAGATAATTTTGATAAGTGGCCTCGAAGTATACTCTCCAGTGGTCGTGGTTAGTGGTGGTAGAGCCTTCCCAGGTTACCATGTCAAAGCCACCTTCAGCCCCAGGGGTCTGCAGATTTCCGCACAGGGCCAGACAGTAGGCTGCGTGGGCCATATAGTGTCTGACACAGCTTCTCAGCTCTGGGCTTGTAGCATAAAAAAGCAGCCATAGACGATGTGTAAATGACTGGTTGTAATTGTGTCCCTATAATTTTATGAGTGGACACTGAAATTTGAATTTCATATTTTCACGTGTCATGAAATTGTTCTTCTGTATTCTTTTCCCTACTGTTTAAAAAGAAAAACCCATTCTTAAGCTCTTAAGCTGCTAGAAAAATTGGCAGTGGGCTGGCTTTGGCCTCCCTGTTGGTATATAGGCTGTGGGCCTGGTTGGACTGTAGCCACTGCTCATGCTGGTGGGAGGGCCAGCGGGGTATATATAGCTAATCTGCATTTTTGCTCATGAAGAGTTGATTTTTCTAATTAGTGACTGGCGCAAAGATACTTGAGGCTGTGGGATCAGTCTCTGGGCTTCAGGTTACTCTTTTCTGATGTTAACTACTCCTTGTGGAGTTGTGGAGTGCAAGGTTTCACTTAAAGATTAAATTAACATAAATAATTAACACCCTGTCTTTGCAGTAGTTTAAAATAGACGTCAGATACCCGAGACTGTTGTTTTACAAAGTTTGGCCTTGTAGGGAGAACAGAGCTGGAGAAAGGGGTGGCTCAAGGAAAAATAGTTTTTTGCGTTTTTTTTAATGGGAAAGACTTGACCCATGTTTAAATGCTGACAGGAAGGAGCCAGGCAAGGAGGTTGAGCATATGGGAGAGATGATAAATGATGAAGTTCCCAGGAGGGCACAGTGGGGCTCTCAGTATGTGTTCCAGCCTGGAAATGCCGGCTGGAGGACGTGCCTTGAATTTGGAGACCCAGTTTGGTCCTTCTTGGGCGCAGAGCCCAGGGTAGGGGCCTCCCGAGGGGCAGGAGTACAGAGGAGGGTTCACATGCCCTGTGGCAGCTAGTTTCAAAAAAGATAGTGCAAATTGATTAACTTTGGTAATCCTTATTCTAGTCAGGATTCTCCCCTCCTGCATGTATTGGGTGGAGTAAGGGGCTGGAAGTTTCTCCCTCATCCTTAGGCCAGGGCACAGGTGCTAGTTTATGGGCCACGAAGGGTGGGAGGGGGATTCCCTCTCACAGACCGACCCCTCATTCTGTGCTTTGTCGTGGTCTGTCTATGGCTGTGCCCCCAACAAGGGCCTCCATCTGGTCCTCTCTTGAATCTTAGCATCTTCCACAGGCCTGGCACATAGTAAGTGCTGAATATATATTATGTGTCTGCACACACATGTGCATATGTGCATGTATGTAAGAATTCACTGTGGCACCCTACAGATTTCACCTTTTCTGATCTAGACACATACTTTGTAGAGAGCCTAAACTCTATGGCAAGTAATTTGTTGAATGAAATGTGAAAGCTAATTAAAAACTATGCTCTCAGAACCTACGTCAGTGCGCCCAGATGTGCCGCACCATTCTTCCTATGCTTCAGTGACACACAGCCAGTGGTCCCTCCGTGGCAGCTGCTTCCTGGGAGTGTGGCAGTGCTGTGGGGCCAGGAATCCAGATTGTAAGCCGGTCCTTACAGGGTTTTGCCTGAGTGGCAGAGGCCCTTAGTGGGTGACTGCTAGTCCAGCTGGTTTGTTTGGCAGCTTTGAGAAACAGAAGGGCCTGGATTCCCATGTCACAAGTGGATGGTTTGCTTGTTTGGTATTTTCCTCTGGGTTGTAAGGCTGCCCATGTGTGATCAGGAATTGCGGGGAGTGAGTGCCCCCTGGGCTCTGCCATCACGTGTGCCTCTGCGTCGGGTTTGAGTGTTTCTATTTAGTAACAGAGGCCTTGGAGAGAGACTTGTTGGTCCATTTGTTAGGTTGGGGTCAGTTGTCATTTTCTTTTTTGCCTTTTGCTCACATTTCAGCCCAACCGGAAAATTCTCTGCTTTTCCATCTGGTTGACATTCTCTGCCTTCCTATCTTTTACAAAAACAATTATTTTTTTTCTCCCATAAGCACTTTAAAAGGCAATATAATATTCATGAAAAAATTAAAACCATTTATAATCCTACTACCCTTGCACAAATTAAAGAAAAATTCCCATACGTATGCACATATTTTTATATGCTTGCAATTAGTGGACCTACTATTTCCATTTTACTGCCATTTTTATGTTTATACATGTATTTATATACATATAATATGTGTAATAAGTAGTATATATAAAATGTTTATATGTGTAATATGTATGTCATGGATATATCACACAGCTATATACATGTATTTTATGTGAATATGTATGCATTATGTTTCTACATAACTTTTAATAGTACTTTCACAGCTCTAGTTTAATAGGGGCCTATTTAGTAGCTTCATAATATTCCGTTGTGATTTGTTAAAACAGGTTTCTGATGTTAGACATTAAAACTATTTTATTTTAGTGAAGAAGGCAGGCTTGCTCCTGGGAATCTGAAAATGTATGATTCCTTGCAAGTGCCTGCGTCTTAGACTCAAAGGAATACAATTCTTCCAAGAAAAGTTGCACATTAAAAAGTTCTCATTACCTGGTGAGGTTATGTGCAGTCAGCACATTCTCAGCAGTGAGCTTGTATCCTGCAGGTTCACAGAGATGCCGAGTCACAGCTGGTTTTGCAGGAGTGGAAGAAAGAAAGGAAGGAGATGAGGTAAGAGCCCCTGTTTTGAATGCATGCACCCACTACGTGTCTGCACCCACACATCTCCCGAGGGTGCCGGGGCATACATCCTTCTTTAGCTCCCGGGGATGACTGTGACCCCCTGGTGTCCAGAGGCAGCCTTCTGCTGTTAGTGACATGTGACATTTCCTTGAGGCAGCAGTGACCTCCCTGGCACCTCCCACCTTGCACTTGAAGGCCACAGTGGAAGGGACTTTTCCTTCCCATCCCTCCTCCCTGCCTGCCATGCTTTCCCATTTGGGCCACTGGTGGCATGGTTGTCGGTCATGCGGGCAGGACAGTGTGGCTGCTGGGCAGTGTTGGAGGTGGGCTCTGAACCACAGTGAATTCCTCAGGCTCCGACCCCTGGGTGCGTCTTGGTAACTGCGGCTGTTCCAGGAGTGTGCAGGCTCTGGGCACCAGAGTGTTCATGGTGGAGGAAGCGTGCCTTCTGTCAAGTTTGGGATGGGGGTGTGTCATAAGGGAACAGTTGTTTAAAAGGCCTTGTGGACAGTTGTGCTTCTCTCCGAAGGAGGCTGTATGTGTGGACGTGGCTTATGTGACCAGCCCTGCTCTTGTGCTTGGCCTTTCCATCTGCTGGGCACAGTGGGTAGCATCACCACCGGGTTCTGGCCTGTGAGCCCTGAATAGTGTGAGTGGGGGAGAGGGATGTGGGGAGGGGACAGAGTCCATCCCTTGGGGCTGCAGAAGCCACAGCTGTTAGCAGCTCAGGGTGTCGGTTGTCAGGAGATTATTCTAACATGATTATTCTAACATTGGTATAAAAATGTTGGGTGGTGGGGTCATGGGAGGAAGGCATATCGTATGATTTGTGGGGCCTATACTCTAGGAGTCTCAAACTACCAGATAAAGGAACTGAGATTTTATTTTGTTTTGAATTTGAGTCTCTAACAGCATCACATCTCAACGTGATTTTTCACCAAAAGTTTAAAAACCAATTATGTTGCTCCACCTGCAAATCTAATTGAGTTCTTTTAATTTCTACATTTTGGCTGTCACAGCCTCTCCTGTCACCAGGTGACAACAGATACTATTGCCGAGTGGCTTTTATCACATAGTTGTGTAAATGGTTTTATTTTTTGCTGTGTTTGTAAGCGATTTATTAACAGCCAAATGGTATTTATCCATTTTGCTGGAATATTCTGTTTGTAGGGGGCCCAGCCATCAGATGGTGTGCATATCCTCTGTGTGTGTGTGTGTGTGTGTCTGACTGATGGGGTGTTGATTTCCACACAGATGCACATATATATGCCTATAGCAGGCTTAGAGCCTGGGGTGGGGTGAGCAGCCTTGCAAAATGCTGTAGCCTAGGCTGTGAGGTGTTGATGTGTATAATGGATAGTGGAGATTTATTTACATCACTTAAATAATCCTTGATTTCTCAGATACCCAAGTGCATTGGAGTTTATAATAAGCTTTTATTATTACCTCACTCAGTTCTCATTGTAGCCTTATAACAAGGAGGTCTTTATCCCATTCTGTGGAAGAGGGAAATCTGGAGACCGAACACATTTCCTAACTCTCTGTGTACCTTCAGAGCAGCTCCTGCATCCCCTGCTTTGGTTTGGAAAATGGAGTGCTTGTATTAAGAGGCTTTGCACATTGAAACTGGGGCCTTGAGCACTGTTCTCTCTGGTGGCCTTGTGAAAAATGTGATCGCAGTTGGGGCTGCCTTTGGCTAATTTCCCTCTCCAAGGAGTTCTATACAAATTAAGTGATACTGATTTCAGTAACTTAAAAACAGACTTCTACGAATCATTCTCTGTTGTTTTGCTCTTTTCTTGCTTCTTCAGAGAAATGACCAAAAATTTCTTCAACGCCCAGTTTGGAAGCTTGTTCCGCACAGACCAGAACCCCACCTACTTCCTGAGGCGCCTGTCACGATTTGCTGACATCTATATGGCGTCCCTGAGCTGCCTCCTGAACTATGATGTCAGCCACACGTTCTACCCCAGGAGGACTCCACTGCAGCATGAGCTTCCCGCATGGGCTGACCGGCCCCCCACCTTCCGACTCCCTCTCCTGCAGGAGGTCCAGGCCAAATAACCAGGTACCTGCCTGAGGAAGACATCAGCAACAGTGATGGCTCCTGGGTGGGTGGACATGGTGGGCTTGGCTTTGTGTGGACGTGCATGTTGCTTTTGGAGGAGATGCAAACATGCCTTTTGATACTTGTTTGTACCTTGTGGAGAATACTCCCCAGGTTGTTGGGACAGAAGCTAGCAGCCCACCAGTCCTGCCTTCATGTTTCCTGCACTGTTGGGTTGAATGACCAACTTCATCTGACACCTTGATTAGGCTTTTTGTTTACCCAGGTACTGTAACTGGGGCCAGTTTTCTCCGGTAAGTGAGACTTGTTGTGCCATGTTTGTAGCCAGCAGGTGAAGCCCTGAAACTCGACTCTTCATGGAGAATGTGCTGAGCAGCCACAGGCACGCACTGGGAACAGCAGGGGCATATGTTACTCAGCAATAACTGCTAGTGAAAAGCCGCCGGGCCGGAGTTAGTGAGCTCTCCAGCAGTGTGACATGACCGTCAGTAGCAGAGATGATCCCCCAGGAGCAGCCCACTCCCAGATCCTTTGGTACCCGGGCTTTGGCATTCTGGGGCATCACTTGGAAGAAGACAGCCTCCCTGGAAAGTCATGTGAGAAGGAACCAGAGAAGTTCAAGTCCTTGGTTGGCCGCAGTGTCCCCTTCCTGTGCATACTACCCCCTGCTGAGGAAGACAAATGAACCACAAGTGATGGGCGGGTTCACTCCTTCCCCAGAGGAGCAGGGCGAGGAGAGAAGAGCTGTGGTTAAATTTCCAGCTAGCAGAACAGACTGCACAATAGGGCTGTGAGAAATGGGCAGGTCAGAAGAACCTTTGTGGTGGGTCTCCCAGGAGTTCATTCATTGCACCTGAACATGCCATCTAAGTGTTGGTTAAGTGTGCTACGTGGCAGAAGATAATGAAACAGGAAAAATAATTTCCTTATAAAGAGATGCTATGCCATGAGCCCTGCTAGGTTGTGTTGGTGTCTCATGGAAACATACACATTTCCGGAAGCCGTCCTTGTGTGGAGGGCGACTTGCAGGTGCCTGCCTCTGGTGGATTGTCAGCGGAGGGGAGGTGCTGAATTCAGCACTGGGGGAGGCGGAGCCTCCCTGCTCAGCCCTCTCCAGTCCTCGCCTCCCCTGGGACGCCTTCCCTGCCATGTTCATGTGGCAGTTAGGCTGGAAGTTGGGGTGGTCTTCTTTGGGTGTCTTTAAGATGGGAGAGGATAAAGGGCATGGAAGCTAAGAGAAAAAGAATGATCCAGGTAACCGAGTATTCTTGTTTCCTAGGACAATGCAAGTGACATAAATCCTTAAGCCTGAAGAATGGCAGACATGGGAAGGAAGCTTGTGGAGAGTGCTTGCTTATTTAGCATTTTATTTTAAGAAGTTTTTCAGAACCAGGTACCGATGAAATGCTAGCTTGACATTCCGTGGGCTACCTGCCAAAACGCACAACTTGAAGGTGCAATGTAGCATCCTTTGTAATGCCGCTTGTAAGGGGATTTTTTGTTGTATTTTACTATACGAAGGTGGCCCTTTAGACCCAGCAGACCCAATCAGGCCCTCTTTTACCCTTCTGAATATTGTTATAAACACAGGACTCCATTTCTTTTTTCAGAATGGGGTAGGCATATGGTTTGCTGTTTGTTAGCTCCTGTGTGTTTTAAGCACCAGAGCATATGGGCGGGGAGACTGGTGCTTAGCGGGTGCAGGGGGCTGGCCAGATCTGCTTGGTGTTAAGGTCTTTAAAGGATGTGCTGGCACTCTTGGCTCATGGTTTCTGCTTGGAGAAGCTGAGTTGAGGGAGTAGGTATTGCTGAAAAATTTTTTCTTTGTTTTTATTGAGTCATCTAGATATTCATTGGCTGTCTCCTTGGTGCTAGCTTACAGGTTGTTTGGTTTACTCCAGAATGAGATAAAACTATTTTTAAAACACGTTTGCATGGCTGTCCAAGTTAGGTGACCCAAGCCTTTGGGGCAGAAATACATTTTCTGGGTATGAATAATGAATTTTGCAACTTATTACTAATTAGGGTTTCATTCTCAATGCTGTTGAACATGGCAGTTCATGTGAGATCTACCACGTGGCAGAAGTCTGGCATCTGTCCTAGCAGGGCCGCCAAGTGTCAGGACAGCCATCTCCATATGAGGGACAAAGGCATTGTCTTCGTCTGTGCTCAGTCAAGGTAGATTTTAACTTGTCACTGTCACAGCTCAACTGGGATTTGACTCACCGCACCGTGCGTTCTCTTCCTTCCCGTTCTCTGGTGTGCACATGAATGAAAGCATATTGGGACAAGGGACGTGAGCCTACTTTCTCCCATTTAAAAATCAATTTGGAAAGCAACCAGAATAAAATTAGTTTGCACATTGAATAATATTTTCTGTTTTTAGTCTTGGTTAGAATGACTTTGTAAAAACTTTGTGAACAAAAATTCATAGTTCCGGGCAGTCCATGCCAGCAGGTGACAGTTCAGCCAGGCTCCTGGTACCTGTAGCAGGTTGCCTGGGAGGGGACCTGCATAACTGGTTTTTCCAGAGTGGCTTTTATAAAGGAAACTTGGCTTTTAAAGTATTTTAGGAGTTTGTTGTAGAGCTCCCACTTTCCTCCTAACAGCCTCTTTTAAAAAAAATTCTCTTCAGCTCCATTTTTTTGCTGTACCATTAAATGCCATGTAAACATAAACCACCTGTTACTGATTTGGTTCATCTCATACTAAATTACTAGTTGCTTTGAATGCATTGGATTATTGCAAAGGAGAAATGAAAAGTAATCTTTTTTCCTAGCTAATTTAGTTTGGGCGAACCAAATGGCTTTCCCTCCCTCTTCCTCCCAAAAGGCTTTTGAAGCAGTTGAGTGTGCTAAATATTGGAATTGGATTCCACTATGCCAAATGCTCATTTGTTGCCAAAGACCCACTTGGGGATCCTTGTCTAGAATGCTCTAAGACTAAATTTGGCTAGAGGCAGGGTTCCTTGATTGCTCTATTCAACTACTTAGAGAGCCTATGTTTTGCCTTCTTAATACTGATTTCCTTTTTTTTTTCTTTCATTAGCATTTGAGAGCTTGGCTCTAAGTTCAGCCAACCCTTAACCAACCCTAGTGGTTTAAGGAAAGGAAAGGAAATGAAGTTTCTCTAATGAAGGGTTCCCCAAACTTTTTCTGTAAAGGGCCAGAGAGTAAATACTCTGGGCTTTGCAGGTCACTTTCTGTCACCACTGCTCGGAATGGGCACGGCTGTGTTCCATTACAGCTTGATTTACAAAAAGCAGTCTGTGGCCTGGATTTGGCCTTTGGGCCATAGTATGCTGGCCCCTTCTGTAACGGGTTGTGTTGGTATCTTTGAATGCATGCAGGGGGACAAGTTTCTAGTGTGTGCAACTAGCAGAAGGCAGTCCCATAGGTACGAGCACCATATTCCTGTAAGAATGTTCCCCCAAGAATGAACTCTTCTCTGGGCCTATTTATTTATATGGTCAGTAGTCAAGTACTGTGTTTCCAGAACCTGGCATAACTGTTGTGTGTGACACAGCTGTCAGGCTCAGGCACTGGTGAATGTACCTCTTGTTGCCCTAGGCTGTGATTGTGCCACTAGTGGGAAGGATGCGCTTGGCTGCCCAGAATATCCTTTGGGATCGAGGGTTTATTCTCCCAGCTGCAGGGCGAGCCACAGTCTTACTGTCAATCCTCTGGGAGATTCCCCTTCAGAGAAGCCCTGCCTTGGATGAGGTCACGCTCCCTCCTGGAGCACCCCCTGCCTGGCCCCCTGGGACCTCTCTGTGTCTGCACTGCCACCCCACTCCTGCCTGCCAGCCCTGCTTCCTTCCTTTTGCGTTTCTCTCCTTCCATCCCAGATGTTGATCGCATGAACACTTTCCTCAAATGGCCTGCATGGGGCTGCCCATCTTGCATCTGCTTCCCAGGAGCACAGCCTGCAACAGTGCTTCTCACTTTTTTGAATCTTGCAGGCTTCAACTCTGACTTAGGAAACTGGGTTCTGATTATTTAATAGAATGACAGATTGTGCCTCTCTGATGGGAGGCACAAAAAATGCAAAGCATGCAGGTTCATTATTTATTCTGAATGTGAATTTGCCATTTATTGTAAATGTTAATTTTATGTTATATGATATTGAACTCATTGCCAAATAAAAGTTTGAATTGCATTGTCTAGTTTACTGTAGGTCTGTTTTTTTGTGGGCTTACGTTAGTGGCAAAGCCATAGCAAATTCTAATGTATCTAAGAAAGTACATCCGTGCGAGGAGTGGCAGATGTGGGGTGCGTTCCTCTCTCCCCTTGGCCCGTCACCCCAGCCATGCACTCTCACTTGTTTTCAGAGTTGAAGGCTGTGTCATTAAGACACAGGTGGAAAATTGGTGTGAACGTGCCTTAGGTGGGCAGCGGGTAACCCATGTGGAATTTCATTCTCTGACAGACAGTCCCTCCTTGCAAACAGGAAGCTGGTGATCCACATGTTTGTCTGCAAATTACCAGGGAAGCTGGAAACTGGAAGCAGTGTTACAAGGGAAGAAAATACTGAATAGTACTCAATTAGGAGAGAATGACATGTAGTCAAATCACTACTGGGTTTTGGATAAATATTTTGAAGACCTTGTTTGTTTTTTTAAACTATGTAAGTGTGTGTGGTGTGTGTGTGTGTATGTGCATGCATGTGTGCATTTAAACACCCTTGAGCTGTTAAATTTAAATACCTAAATATCCTCGACTTTCATTGTACCAGGGCCTGAGTCTTGTGCACTCTTCCCATGACTCCATGGACGGCCTGCTGTTTTTCCTGTTAGTCACTTGCCTATTTGTGGTTGTGATGGTGGTGTTGGTGGACTCACTAGGGATCTGGTCCACATTCTTTCCGGGAGGGATTTCCTGGAAATGCGGCATTGTTCCCATCATGGCATGTCACCCTAGAGAAGCTGATGTACTGTTCCTTTGCCTGAAACTGGGACTTCTTCCCTGTCTTGGAGTTGTGAAAAAGCTTACATGACGTTCTGGGGCTTCCAGAATTTTGGACTTGATGCAGCAGAAGCCCTGGTAATGTGGAACAAAATTATTTGGGCCATGAGGGCACCAGGAAGCAGAGTAGGAGACCTGATTTGCCCAGCCTTTCACTTCTCTGTCCCCAGCTGGTTCCCAAGCCTGCCCAGTACTACCTGCCAGGGGCAGTTTGGAAAAGTGGGGTGGGTGGGTTAGAACGTGCTTCGTTGTCAAGTGATGGGGAGGGCACTGCTGGCTTTCTGATGGCAGGGACCTGGTTGGTAGACATCCTGCACTGTATGGGAGAGCCCTGCACACAGAAGAACTGTCTCAAGCCTACACACCACCGCTGTAAAATTCTAGATTTTTATCATCCCCAGAAAGAAACCTCATACCTCTTAGCAGTTAATCCCATTCCTCTCCAAAGTCCCCGGCAACCACCAATTTACTGTCTGACTCTATTAATGTGCCTGTTCTGGAAATTTCACATAAATGAAATAATAAAATATGTGGTCTTTTGTGGCAGGCTTCTTTCACTCCAGGTTCATCATGTTGTAGCATGTGTCAGTACTTAGTTCCCTTTTAGGGCGGGAGGACATTTCATTGGATGGATGGATGTACCATAATTTGGTTATCCATTCAGAGGTTGATGGGCATTTGAGTTTCTACTTTCTGGCTAGTATGAATAATGCTACTATGAACATCTATTAAGTTTTTATGTGGACAAGTTTTATTTCTCTTGGCTGTATGCTTAGGAGTAGAATTTTTGGATCATATGGGAACTCCATGTTTAACTTTTTGAAGAATCCCAAACTTGTATGCAGTGGCCGCCCCATTTTACATTCCCACCAGCAGTGTCTGAGGGTTCTGACTGTTTCTGTAATACTTGTGATTATCTGTCTTTTGGATTACGGCCATCCTCCTGGGTACAAAGTGACATCTCATAGTAGCTGTCATATCTTCTTAAACATCTAAACAAGCAAAACAATTACGAAAGAAGAATTATAAGGCAGATGTTGGCTCTCTGAAAAGGCCCTAATTGGCCTTGATAAGTGGATTTTATATTCAAAGTTTGACCTGGTCTGTGACAAACAGTATTTTTGTTTCCCAAAACACTAGATTTATTCTGTTGACTTTATTTCTGTTCCATAAACATTTATTGAGCACGTTTCATGTGCTAGACACTGTGCCAGGTACTGTGATACAAAGATGAATAAGGCAGTGCCTGCCCTGGGAGCTTACAGTCTAACAGGGAAATGAGGTCACAGTTACTACAGTGTTGGGTAGAATGTAATACGTGTTATCTGACGGTACGAAGGAAGGACAGTGGAGGGTCAGACAAGGGAGAAGTCCCCCTGGGTTGGTAGGTGGACTTAACACGGTCCCTCACCCACAGAAACAAAGGAAGTCCCCAGATTACCCAGAGATGAGGTACACAGCTTGAGTGCTTCCAGACTTTAAAATGTTGGAGGACCTTACATTCCCAAAAGGCAACTGGTGCTGAGGATTCACAGTTGACAGCCTTTCTGAGGAGGCTCCGTGGCCGTGGCCATGAGCGGTGGCCAGCTGCAGCAGGTCTGGACCTCACAGCGCCCCCAGGGGGTCACTGATCTCCAGCTGGTCTTCGGAGTCCTGGAAAAGAGAGGTCCAAGGAACACTCCAGAGAGGGCTCCGGGCCTTCTGCTTGTGGACTCCTCCCAGGTTGAGTGTTTCTTTTGGCCACTGGACTGAGGCCTTGAAGGGTTCAGGACACTCTACCCTAAAATATGGCACATTGGTATATTAAATCTCTTAAGCTGATGACATTTTTAAGGAACAGCAGAAGCAGGCAGGTCACTCTGACCTCCCCTGCTTTGCCCTTCTTCCCTGAAATGGGTCATACAGTTCTTTGGTGAAAGGTGCCCTCCCGGGGCCAGAGGAAAGAAGACAGTCTTATCACCCAAGAGGAGGCATTCAGGGCCAGGAAACCTGCACAAAGCAAGGCTGTTAAATTAACCCTTCTCTGCCTAGTTACCTCTTCACCACTTATTACCCCTCGCCCAAACCTCTAGTCTTGTCAGTTCTTGACAAATGTACTGTTTCTTTGTCTTAAAGGTGTGATGCTTCCTGCCCTGGCCACTTCTTTGGGTCCCCATTTGCTTGTGAAGGCTCCCAGGTGCACGTAAATACTCAGTCAAATTTGTACGCATTTCTCCTGTGAATCTGTCTTTGTCAGTTTACTTTTCAGACCCAGCCAGGGACTCTTAAGAGGACTGAAAACTTTTTCCTTCCCTCCAGCCTAAAACACGATTCTTCCTCCGGGGCCTGCTGCACACAGGTGCGGTGGGAGCGTTTGTCCATGCTGCTGGCTTTTGCTGGGAGGTAGGGTCTCATGGCAGCCAGCGCCCCTGCTCCGGAGAATAATCGCTATTGCCTGAGGCTTGTGTGTCCTGTGTACATCATTTCCACTCTGCTATGGTTTGCTCATCTAAAAAGGGTCATAGTAATACCTACCTCATGGGAACGCGTGAAAATTAAGGTAGGTACTACATTCAGGAAGGTATAAGCACTCCGCAAAAGGTGGCTATAAATAGGATTACAAAACTCTTTTCAGGCTGAAAATTCATCTTGAACCACAGGTGGCTCTTGAGCATCTGAAAGTCTAATGAGAAGCCATAGGCAGCTGCCCCAAGCCTTCTGCTGTCTTTAGCTCTGATCTGCACGGAAGCTTTGTTAATTAGCATAATGGATGTGTTCAAGATATCTGGATAGGCTACAAATAGTGAATAGGCACTTCCCCCACCCTTCAATGTAAATGGTTCGGGATATAGCACATCACTTTTTGGGATGATATCCTAGGCTTAGGGTCCTGTTATTGGGACATTTTTGCCACCTGGTCTGATTAGAAAGGTTTAGCTGACTTCTGCATCTAGGGTACTCTCCTGCCTCTGGTAAATCATGCATGGTGCAGACAGCTGAAGGACAGACAGCTGAAAAGCCACAGAGAGTGTATAACCTTTTCCCCTTGCTTTGAAATGATGTTGATTTTAACATAACAATGCCTACAGAAATCAATTATTCATTAATAAACACAAATTAGCTGAACTTACCCTTGCAGTAAGGATGACAAAATTTTGCATGCATTTGATTAAAAAACTAAATAGGATTTATGATCCGGTCATTTTTTAATCTATGGCAAATAAATCTGCTACCATGGGCATAAGAACACAACATATTTATGTTAGGTTCACTGCAGAAGAATAACATCTATTGTAATATACAAGCTTAAAAGTAGGGCAATAAAATGTTTTTTTTTTTTTAATGTTTTGGTGCCAACTTCCAGCAAGTCAACAACTATGTGTAGTCCTGGAGGAACAGCATAAATACACGCACAAAACAATTAGAACAGCTCCCTGGCTTGGGCTACTGTTGCTCAAGGGGTCGAGATCAGCAGCTAAGATTCAAGTTAGTTCCCTGGATCTGAGTAATGCCATCGGCTCGCTGAGGGACAGAAAGATGCTCAGCACACTATCAATTTTTTCTTAGCTTATGTAAAAGGAACAATTAAGTTTTATCCTTAGCTTCTCAGTCCAGATCTGGTAGGAGACTACAGGCCGGGTGTACCTTCCACATTCCTTGTGAACAGGGCAGCCTGCCATGGGGTCCCCCTCACTGAAGTCACTGGAGACCCCGTCTAAATAAGCTCAAGGATCACTAATCTAGAAAAAAACGGTCCTTTCCTGGAAGACCAGCAGAATGTGCACTCCTGGGTAAAACTAGGACCTAACCAAGGAAGTGCAGCTCCAAAACAAGAAGTGGCTCTGACAACAGGCAGGACAATCATGAACAGCAATGTAAGTATAAAGTATAACTGAAGGAAAATACCCTTTTACATTCTGAGGTCTTTCTTTGAACCAGCTACCTCATAAATGTTCGTGTTAGAATTCCGCTCGGATTTCTGCTTGTGACATCTCACCGCTCACTGGTCATGAGGTTGAGGTGGGCAACCTCTGGTTCTCCCTTACTGCCTGTAATTGTTGGAGGCTTCTGTCCTCCACCCCAAAGAACCCAGGGGCACTGAAGAATCACTTCCCTCAGCTTGCAGTGCCCCACCTTTGGGGCTTGTTCTGGAAGTGAGCTTTCCTTGGTGTGAATCTTTCCACCGTGATTTGCTGAAAGACTTCATTCCCCTGCACCCAGACTGAGCCTGTTCGCAGATAAAAATACAAACTCACCGAGACGGAGTTGTAGGAAGGGTCGGAGGGAGCTGAGGTTGCGCTCTCATACATGGGGTTCGAGATATTCTCAGGCTGCGGCTTGCCAAGAGCTGCGACGTGGATATCCTCTTCCGACTGCTCAGGAAGACAAGCACAGGGCTGAGAGCTGGGATGTCCCCAAGGCAGAAGCATCTCCAAGCTGGCAAGTAAAGCAAGCCACACCCTCCCCGTTGTCACCTCCGGGTCACTTCTCTTTGTAACAGTCCTTTATTGGGATCTGATTTTATATATAACAATGTGCACCAATCTTAAGTGTGTAACTCAGCGACTTCTTCATATGTCCACCCAGGTGTGACCACCACCCAAGTCATCATAGGGAGTATTCTCACTCCCACTGGAAGGGCTCGCCTGCCCCTGATCCCCCAGTACCCAGTCCCACCCAGGGTAATCACTGTTCTGACCTCAGTCACCCTGGAGTGGTTTTGCCTGCCCTTGAACTTAAAGGACTCATGCAGCATGTACACTTTGCTAGAAATGATGTTTTGGAGATTTGTCCCTGGAGTTTGTAAATAGGCTGGATATCTGCTAAAAGCAGGTGGATGCTGCCTGGGGGCCCTGTGTGGTCTTTACAGGCATGTCTGGAGGACGCAACAGGGGAGAGGGTGGGCCAGGGAGTGAGTAGAAAGGAGTAGAAGGGAGGGTGTTTAGCTGCTGTCTAGCCTGGTTCCTGGGGTCACCCACAGTCAGCCATGACCCACTGACCTAAATGTGGGCTTAGCAGTTCAAATAGGGCAAAATGTGTTTCACTGGCCACAGCGTGGGGCCTCCCTGGGCAGGTCTCCGACCCTGTCCTCCACCCTCAGCCTCAGCCTTGAAGCTCAAGCCAGTCGTGATGGGCGCTTGTCTCATGAATCCTGGCCTTTGGTGACTTGGCCTCCAAGCCAGGCCCCTGGCCTGGAGGCTCAGAGGGCTTGTGCTCCTGGCATCCCATTACCTCCTCACCAAAGCCCCGACTCAGCCAGGAAGAGGCGCTCTGAGTGGCCCCTGCTGCTCCTCGAGGGGCAGAGACCCCAGCCAGCGGCAGGAAGCGTGTGCCAGGCACCCAACTCCCAGGCGAGCTCCCTGGAGCAGCCCATGAGTGGAAGTAACCCAGAGGTAGGGACTGGATTTCGTCACCATGTTCCCTTTCTTCTCTCTCTTACCTCAAATCGTTGGAAGCCAATTATTCTCCGGTTTAGCCGAAAGTAAGAGTATGCACCCAAAGCGGTGACTCCCACGACCAGGGTGATGGCAAAGAAGAGCCCGGTCCCCAAGCCAGTGTGCGCCGCAGCCTGACCGCAGAAAGGGAGGGGGCCGTGCTCAAAACTGGGTGCATCCCGAAAGAAGTCTGCTTTCTGGAGCCCACCCCTCTCTCGTTGACTTGATACATCTTGGAGCCCATTAGGAAATAATGATAAAACAGTTAACATGTATCTAGCCCTTCCTACTGCCAGGGTCTATTCAAACCTATAATAGCCTGAAGAAATAGGGACAGTTATTACTGTTTCCATTTCCATATGGAAGGGACTGGGACACAAAGGGTTAAGCACTTGCCCAGTATCACACAGCCGGTGAGTGACAGAGGTGGCTTCGACAGCAAGCCTGGCTTTGGAGCTTATACTCGTAGTCACTTTGCCATGGGACTTCCCAGCAGCGAGCTGTGCCTGCCTCTCCATCAGACTTGTAGGAAACAGAATGCTAACACCAACCAACCAACTCTTGTATGGCATGTACTAAGTGCCAGGGATCAGCCTAATTCGATTTATTGACTCAAAGTCGTCCCAAGAACTGGGGGTGGGGTGGAGAGTTATGACCTCTGTTTTGCAGATGAGAAAATGGGGCGCAGAGATGTTCTGGGGCTTGTCCAAGACGGCACAGCTAGTGAGTGGAGAGGCTGGTCTAGAGCTCAGGATTCCACAGTCCCCTTCCAGTGGTTTCTCTATTGGCCCATCCTGCCACTTTCACTCAACAAGTATTGATGGTGACAGGTGTTGTGTTGCTGATGCACTGGAATGGGGGACGGATGAACCAGGGCCACCATCCCAAGGCCAGCTGCCATGGGAGAGGGATGCCCCTCCGGCCTCCAGAGGACGGGGCTGGATGCGGCTGCCAGCACAGTTTGCCTCTTGGGGAGCAGATCCCATGGCTCCTCCTGGCGCCTCGCCAGGAGCCCTGGGTACTTACCCTCGGGGTGGGGGGTGCTTTTAAAGGCCCGGAAATGACATGTATGATCCCATTGGAGGCGAAGATGTCCCACTGCAGAATGGCTCTTCCATCGACAAACCTGGTCTCCTAGGGGAACGAGAAGCGGGCGAGGGAGGGCTGTGACCATCAGGATCTTTCTCCCCACGTGGGCAGCCCCTCCACGGGAGGAAGTCATTCAGCCCCCCTGAGGTCCTGGACCCTGAGTTTCAGGCCTCTCTCCACCGATAAGCAGCACAGGACTCCTGCTCACCATCCAGGTAGCTCAGAACACGTTAGCTGCCCTGGTGCCAACAAGCATTGGCAGAGCTGCAAAGAACCTCGAGGGTCATTCTGCCCAGCCCGCTTGTCTAACAGATGAGAGTTCGGAAGGAAATGTCCAAGATCACCCAGGTAGTAAGGGGTCAGTCCCATGCTTCCGGACCCCAGTTCCTTTGCTGTGAACATCACACAGAGTTGTTAGAAAAGGGACTTTTAAGGGATCTAATCCTTTGCTAATTAAAGTGTGA
This sequence comes from Manis javanica, assembly GCF_040802235.1. Lineage (NCBI taxonomy): Eukaryota > Metazoa > Chordata > Mammalia > Pholidota > Manidae > Manis > Manis javanica. The sequence continues at coordinate 102,495,580 of NC_133165.1, read as the reverse complement.
TTTGTTGGTTGTGAGGGCATCACCTGCGAGTTCATTATGAATGCAGCATGGGCCCTGCGCTCCACCTGCAGACTTAGGTCTGCATTGTCACCAGTCTCCAGGTGACTCAGATGCATGTCAAAGCTCGAGAAACACTGGTCTAAACTACTGATCTTCAATAAAAGAAATACTTTATCAGGGAAAAATGAAAAAATAATACTCATTTAGCACTGGATGCAGATTAAGCCCTTTTCTTCCATATCACAAGGTTTGAATCACCGAATCTGCACAAGATCCTATGATTTGACATCATAATCATCACGGCTGTCATTACTGCCACCACATCTAGTATCACAACCACCGCCACCATCACCACCAACATCGTGAGTGTTATCTACACCATTGTCCCCATTTTTCAGATGCAGAAATTGGGACACAGAGAAGTTGGACAACTTGAGGTTCCCACAGCTAGCAAATGGCAGGACTGCTTTTCCTACTACGGTCATCTGACTTCAGTGCTCACATGTTAATGCCTGGGACAGACTGACAGTCTGATAGAAACAAATCAGGGAGAGAATCAGACAGCTTTAACATGGTTTCGTTAAGAGTTCCTCATTTATTCCTAGCTTCTGGGGTTGGTGGTCACCAATGGCTTGTTTCCCAAGGGGTAGGGGCTGCCTAACAGTCAGTGTGCTGTGGTAGGTGTCGTAGACCATCCCTAACCGCATCTATACAGTTTACTTTCCCATTGTAATAGCTGCCATCCACTAAGCACCTACAGTATGCTAGGAGTTTTGTCTTTTTTATCTTGTTCTCCCAATAAGCCCAGAAGAGTTTTCATACCAGTTGGCTCTGGTCCTGGCTGGAGGTGATGAGCAGTTGGCCTCCCAGCCTGGTTTGCAGGATGGTACCGTTGACGAGGTCATTGTAAAAAAAGATGCTGACATTGGCAAGGTGGTGCTCAATGTCCCGTCCAGGCAGCGTCTGAGGGGAAAGGGGAAACACAAGAATGGTCTTTAGAGGCTAAGCAACATCTGTGTGTTTCAATAAGGAAGACACAGAAAAAAAGCCACTTCCTGTGGGCTTGGTTTTCTGCCTCAATGTGGAGATCAGGAAATGTCAAGTTTTTCTTGGGCTTTTGGTGGTCTGGACTCTGCCAGAAGCTCAGTATTGCTAGGTAGTGGCATTGAAAGTCGTCTTTATGATCTAAGCAGAGCTTCCCACTGGTGTCCTAAAGAGAATGGGTCTTGAGTGGGTAACAAGTAGGTAGAGATATTACTCCTTGCTCTTGGGTGTGGTAGGGCTTGGGACTGTCAGAGCCTGCAGGTGAGCCCTCTGTGGGTGGGCAGAATAAATAATGCCAATTGTTCTGTGTGCCACGATGTGAAGAAGGTTGGTGTGGTAGATTGACTGCATCTGTAGCTCCTTCACTCCACCTGTATCTTGCCCTTTGCCATGTAACTCTGAAGGGCTTCCCACTCTGACTTTGGGTTCAGTCAAGTGACCTCTTGGGCCAGTGGCATGTTAGCAAATGGGACCAAACAAGAGCTTGCTTGATAAGCCCTGGCAGTACTCTCACCACTTCCTACCATCGCTGGAAGAACAAGCCCCGGCTAGCCTGCTGAAGGATGACAGCCCTGTGGAGCAGAGCCCCAGACAGGCCAGCCTAGATCAACTGACAGCCAGCCCCTCTCAGACACATGAGCATGCCTGGCTGAGACCAGAGGACCTGCCAGCTGATCTGCAGATGTGTGAGCTAAGCAAATGTGCAGCCACTGAGGTCTGGGGTGATTTGTGACGTAGCATCATTGTGGTGGATTACTGATAAGGTCTAGAAGCACTAGGCTGAAGCACAGACACCAGGGACTCAACTTGCCTCGTTTTCCCCCAGCCCACTGTTCTGTGGTGCAAAGAGGGTACTGCGGATTGACAGGTCAGTCAGGTGTTTCAGAAATGCCTGGCCTCTGGCTGAGCTGTTGGAATAAGCCAGCACTTCCTGGAGAGAGGAAAGAAGTAATCAGACGGGCCAGCCCTGGTGTCTGAGGACTGGGCTGATGGAGAAGGTCTCAGGGCGTCCGTTGCCAATCTGGGAACATTCCTGATTAGACCCTGCTCAGTCTGTCACTCGTCTGTTGTTTCTGCCGACTGCCCCTTGGGAGAATCTTGGGAGCACTTTTCCTTTCCTCAGAGAATCCTACCGTCTTAAGTCACAGCTACATCACAGACCATTCTCAACAGGGCAGCCCACACAGTCCTTTGAAATGTTAAGTCAGATCTTGAGTCTCCTCTTGTCAAAACCCTGCAATGGCCCCACCTTCTTCAGAGTCCTTACAATGGCTCATGATGCCCGGACACTGTTGCTCCTCTGACTTCACGTCCAGCAGGCCTCGGTCACTCACTCTGGTCCGGCCATGCTGGCTTCCTCGCTGTTCCTTAACCTTGTCTGGCACACTCTTGCCTTCCATCCTGGGCCTGGCTGTTCTCTCTGCCTGGAAAGTTCCTCCCCCAAATATGCATGGCTAACTCCCTCTCGACTGTTCACACTTGCCTCAAATGTCACGCTCACTAAGGCCTTCCCTCATCACGCTGCAGAATGGGGACTTTGCAGTACCCCTTTCCCTCCCCACCCTACTCCCCTGCTCTACTTCTCCCCCATAGTATACATCACCTTCTAGCATTTAGTACTATTTATTGGTTTGTTGTTTATTTTGTTTGTCTAGCTCAAACATGTAGTAAGTGCTCAATGAATACTGAACAAATTTTAAGAAGTCACGTCATCCAGTTCAGCTTTGTCACTGTGTGGGCAGGACAACTGATACCTAGAGTGGTTAACTGATTTGCTGAAGGGTACACAGCTGGGGAGTTTTGTTCTGACACTATCTTTTCTCTGAAATGCTGTCATAAGCCAAGCTCTCACACAGAAGAAACATTAGCTTCAGTGTTTATCTTTAGTATCCCTGATTTTTAGACCAGTTAGATGGGCACCTTTGGCCTGTGGCCAAAAATTCACCATTATGGGGTCCTTGGTCAAACTTCTGCCTTGATCCTGCAAGCCCTGTCCATATGCTCAGTCCCCTTTCCTTGGCTCTGTCCTTGACCTTGCTAAACCTGTCTGTTTATTGACAAACTGAGAATAATAGCAGAAGTGACTCGCTAACTAACTTAGTTCACTGAGTGATCACCAGGCAGGCTGAGCTGTGACCCACTCTGTCCAGAGCATCTCATTCTAAGACCAGACACTTAAGCTGAGACAAAAGAGCATCTCATGTCTGAGACCAGACACTTACGCTGCTCTAGCTGCAAAAAGGGATAATGACGCTAGGTAACACCAGGATAGCATTTTCCATGTGCTGGCTACAGGTATGAGTGCTTTACAAACATTAAGTCAGTTTATTATCACAGTAATCTTATGAGGTTGATGCTATCATCATCTCCTTTCCACAAATGAGGAAACTGAGGCCCAGCGAGGAAAGTAACTTCAGGTACAGCAACAAGTAAGTGGCAAACCTAAGCTTCATATTCAGCCCATGTGGTTCAGTGCCCATGCTGTTAACCAGGACTGTGAGCCTTTGGCTTCTTCAAGGACTCACCTCGCTAATTACTGCTTTGAAGCAAGCCCTCCTTCTCTGAGGCGAAAACATGCAGAGAGGGTACGTACCATCAGGAAGTTTCTGAGTGAGGGGAAAGACATCAGGACCTGCAACAGATTCCCGCTGCACGAGAGGCCATCTCCCACGTAGCCCACCTTGCAGGTGCAGTTCACATCTGGAAGGCAGGAGCACATGGGGTCCCACTCCAGTGAGGCAGGGGCCGGCACGGCTCCTGCTCACCCTCGGCGATTGGCTGGCCCGGCTGAGGATTGCTGAGCCACTGCCTGGCCTGGAGTCTGCAGTGTAGCTGGGGCAGTTACCTTTCATCCGGTAGCAGAAGACATCCCACATTTCGCTCTTGTTGTTTCTTGTCCCATAGTCTATTATCCCAACCACGCCAGAGCCACAGTTCTGGGAGGCGTAGGCTGTGGGGTAGGCAACCCGCCCACCCTCCAGCCAGCCTGCGGAGCAGAGGTGATACCTGGCCTGCAGGGACACAGATGTGGCCATGGGTCAGATGAAATTTCATATTTGTCTTTTGGTTAGTGTCTGATTCCCCCATCAGACTACAAATTCCATGGAGTCTCAGGCTATGGCTTATTTTGACTACTGTACACCTGTATGTGGCGCATTCACAGGTGCTCACGAAGTTCTGTTGATTGGGCTACTGGATGGATGACAGTAGTGCCCTCTCTTTCTGGTAGATGCCCAAGGCTCTCATACTCATTTCTCTTCTGTCTGTCCTTGAGAAAGGATTTTCTATCAGCCATTTACCTCTGGGTGCAGATTCTGCTGCATACGGGTGGGTGGGACTCTAAATCATCACACCACCATCTCATCACAAAGCACTGTCCTCATCATTACCATCACCATCAGCAGCATCATGATACTTGTTGAGAGCCTATCTGGACCAGGTTTTGTTGCAAGGGATTTTCATATGTCAACACCTTTAACCCTCACATCAACTCTATAAGGTAGGAGCTTTAGAAAATCCCTATCATGTAATGGAGGAAACAGGTTAAGAGGAGTTCAGTAACTTATTCAAAGTCATACAGCCAACAGGTAGCAGAGCTGAGATTCAAACCAAGCAGTGTACCCCAGAGCTCTTAATTTTAAAAACGGAGTTCCAACTATGTGCCAGTCATTGTGTCATATTACCTTCAGTCCTTATACAAACGTGCAGAGGTTTCAATGGCTTAGTTAAGGCCACATAACCTTCAAGCAGGAGAGCCAAAATTTAGACCCGCCAAGGTGCTGGGTCCTGGCACCAAAGGCCGTGTTTCTTGGTAGAGAATTGTCAGGTCTGAAGAAAGGTAGAGAGATTTGGTAGTGGAGGAGGTTGGAGGGAGGGCCCTAAAATCATGCCATGTAGGCAGTCACCTCCTCTACTTCCAGTGAGCAGTCACCGGCAGGTAACTCCAAGGGGCTAGCCTTTCCAGCAGGCAGAGCTTCTGGTTTTAGAGGCCAAGAGATTAGCCCTGGCCGGAGCTCCATTTCCTATCTGGCTGGCTAAGAGCTGGGCAATGCCGTTTACTGCCTTCACGGCCCCTCCGGAGAGCTCCAGCAACTCCAGAGAAACTTGATTACTTTGTGTGTTCAGGGAGATCCTGGGCTTGGGATTATTAATCTCTCCGGTTTCTATCTGTGACGTATGCACTCCCTGTCTGACCCTCTGCCCTGGTGGCTGAATGTCATGACTGAGATTCGGCTTTTGAAATCAGGGCTACATTTGAATACAGGATCTGCCACTTCTTGGCTGGGTGACACTGGACACAGTAGTTAACCTTCCAGTCCCTTGGGTGCCCTACCTGTAAAATGGCAACAGTGACACCTGCCTCCAGAGGTGAGGAAGGAGGGACAATATTGGCAGGAAAGCACCCACAGTGCCTGACCCACAGGAGCCACCCAAGGGACGTGACCAATCAGGGTTGCCTCAGGGGTGCCCTGCACTGCCTGCGTGAAGGAAACAGCCTGTCCCCCTGTGCTGAGAGAAGGCCGTTCGTCCTCCCCTGCAGACCCTGCCTGTACAGTGTGCGCTCGCTGGGGGCCCACCTTCTGGGCGTAGGAGAGCTGGTTGTACGTTGCTATGGTTGCAGCTTCACTGGCACAAGCCTCTCTGGCTTTATCGAAGGTCAGCTTGTACTGGCCCAGCGGGGAGCGCAGATGGAACACTCCGGCGGTGGTATCTAGAAGGGGGAGAGGAGGAATCATCCAGGTCAGCCTGGCGGGCCAGCCATATCCCAGGGTGCCTTGGGAAACCGTTTCCCTTCGAGTTATGAGGAAGAACACCATTTAAAATATTTCTTTCTTTTCTAATTATAAAAATAATATGTTTTTTTTTTTTTGTAGAAATCTGGGCAATACAGAAAAGTAAGAAAAGAACTAAACAAAGATCACCTGTAATTCTACTCCTTGGAAATGATCATTACTCCACAGCTAATAGTTTGGTGTTCTTTTTTCCAGAATTTTTATTTTTTAAAACTTTTCATTTTGATGTAATTTCACATTTTTCCAATCTGATTTCCTAGTCATTTGTGTGTCATAGATAATGCAGATGTGGCCACGTACTGCATATATGGTTTTAGAAATCTTTTAAAATAACATTGTCATGATTATTTTCCAAAAGTAAAAACTTTCTCTAGCCACATGATTATCCTTTGATAGTTACAATTGAAAATTTATGGGAATTTAAAGCCATGAAAAAAATACATTAAAGTGAGTTTCTGCAGAGGGCTCTGTATTTTCTGATCACTACTATACCTTGAAAAAATTTTATAGCCAGTTTTCTCCTAAGATACTCAAAGATGTTTATCATTTTTTTATAGCTGATATCATTTTAGACACTCGAATGCAAAGACTGAAGGAATTTCCAAGAACAAGTCATATTTTTACTTTGTCAAGTTCATCATTATCAAATACCAAGAAAAAGATTCTTTCTGTACCAAAAAGGCTGTGTTAAAGATTTTCCTTTTTGGCCATAACCCAGTGCCTCCTCTTTGTTAGTTAAACCCTAAACTATGCTCCAATTGCAAGTATCAGTGCATTACGTGGGTTGTATGATCTTGTCAGCCATACCTAAATGCAAACACTTACCGAGACAGACAGCTTGGGGAAGGATGGAAAGAAGTTCTTCCTTGTCTCCTTGTCAAGACAACACAGTGTGCAATAGTGCATCTCAGTGCATGTGTGACCGTATATTTGATCATCCTTTACTGTTTGATATATGTTACTTCTAACATTTATGATAATGCTGGGTAGCTCTATTTATTTTTATTCAATTTTTAGACTGTTTCCTTAGGATGGGTTCCTTGAAATGGAGCTACTGAGTGTCTATATGAATTGTTTTAGGTTCTTGAGACACACGGCCAAGCTGATTGCTGCAGAGGCAGCATTGGGTTGCCCCACTCTGGGCCCTGTGATTGTATGAATAGGCAGGCCTGTGGGAGGTAATTAGGTCATGAGGGTAGAGCTCCCATAAATGAGCACAGCCCTTATAAAGGGACCCCAGGGAGCAACCTTGCCCCTTCCGCCATGTGAGGACACAATGAGAAGAGGGTTCCCAGTAGAACCCCACCATGCAGGCACCCTGGTTTCTGATTCCCAGCACCCAGAACTGTGAGAAATAAATGCCTGCTGTTTATAAGCCCCCCAGTCTGTGGTACTCCGTTGTAGCAGCCTGAGTGGATTACGATAGTACGTAAGAGGTATAAGCCAGTAGGTACTGAGATGTATAAAAACTGCCTCAATAAAATGACCATATCTGTAAAACAAACCCAACCCATTCAGACATATCTGAATATTGGCCTGTTGTGCCCTGAATTGCTTTTCTGAACCACTGAAGTCTCTCCTTGCCCTGGCTCAGAGCTGTGTTTGTGGGGTCAGGATGCCCTACCCCCGCACCTCTGCACTTCTGTGTGGCTCTTTACTTTATTGTGTATTATAGTTCTTACTTCATTGTGCCTGTGGGTTTATTACAAGCCATTCAAATCATCCTTGGAAGAAAATGGGATATTTGCCAATCAATGTATTATTACCAGAACAATTGCTAAGCAATTGCTTCTGCATGTGCAGGTGCCTCCTCTTTGTTAGTTAAACCCTAAACTATGCTCCTCAGAGTCAACTGCAAGCAACAGTCCAGGGATTACAAAGCAAATTGGGGGAAGCAAGTATCAGGAAAATTCATGATGGATGAGTTGGGCTCCCTGCTGGTTCTAAAGGCTCAGAGTCCCAGTCGAGCTTACTCCATGCCTTCAACTACAGAGGCCCACCCACTGCCTCTGGGCCCTGGATCCGGGCAGTGCACAGGCTGCTGGGTCCTGGTGTTTCATTGTTTTCCTTTTGCTCTTGCACAGGTTCCTCCCCCAGGCCAGAGGACCAGGCAGTTAACCACACTGACCCTGGAAATGGAGGTCGGCACAGTCGGCGTCAGCGTGGCACTGCCCGTTGTCCTGCAAGCAGCGGTCTATGGGCAGCTGCTCCGGCTCACAGTTCCGCCCATCTCCCACGTAATGACTTTTACAGTCACACTTGTGCTTGCCCTGTGGGAAGAGTGGAAAAGATAAAAGCCCCCAGGCCCCCCATATGCTCTGTGGGCCACCATCTGGCACAGGAGATGCTCTGAAGGACCAAGAACATATGTGTCTCCGGCTCAGTGGGAATTAAGTGACTGCCATGTCTTATGATGAAATGTCATCCTTTACATCTCAGCTCTCCCAGTTCCTCTATCACATCACCCAACTTACCCTGATGTTCAGCACTCTCTGAAAGTATCTCGTGCATTTGTTTCTGCCCTGAGCATTGCCTCCTCCCTCTACTCATGTGTAAGCTTTTTTATTGCTACATCACTGGCACCTATATAACAGCACAAAGTAGGTGCTTGATGACCACTTGTTGAATCAGTGAGTGATCTCATTTAATCTCCACCACAGTCTTATGAGGTCTGCATTATTATTAGGCCCACTTTGCAAGTGAGGCAGATGAGTTACAGAGAGATTGGTAGCCAGCCCCAGGACACAGCTCTAAGTCCGGCAGCTAAGGCTCAAAGGCTGTCTGACTCTTAAGTGCACATTTATAACCATAACAGACATCATCTCCCACCATCTTCTCTTCCCAACAGACAAAGAGGCTGCAGGGCACCGATTCCATTCTGCGGAGACCTGAGCGAGTGCCCAAACCTGCTTTTCCTGACACTTCTACCGACTTCTTTTGTTTTAATAAGGTTTTTTATCTTGAATCATTTTAGATTTATAGAAAAGTTGCAAAGGCAGCAGAGAGAGCTTCCATGTGCTCTTACCCAGTGTCCCCTATGGTGACATCTTCTGTAACTATAGCACCTTTGTCAGAACTAACAAAGCAATGTTGGTGCATTATTATTAACTAAACAATAGACTTCATGTGGACTTCACCAGTTTTCCCACTGATGTCCTTCTCTGCTTAGGGTACCACCTTGCATTTGGCCTGCCAACTGAACAAGACACAGACTGAGGAGGGAAGGAAGTTCAGGAAGAGGCCAAATGGTAGCCTACTGGGGAAACAAGGCTGAGCAAGGAATATGCAGTTGCTCCCAAATTTCCCTGGAAGAGGGACTCACTGGGCCAGTCATCTTGCAGGTGGCATGCTCATGACACCCGCCGTTGAAGCCGTCTGCACAGGGGTTCATCTCGATGCAGCTGTGGCCATCCCCAAGGTAGCCCTTTGGACAGCTGCAGGAGACCTTCGTGCCCTTCTGAGAGCACTTGGCGACCTTCGCGCACCCGCCGTTGTTCTGTTTGCAGAAATCCACAACTGCAAGAGCAGAGGACAGAGGGCACAGTTAACGACTGTCTGTCACTGGTGCTTCCCAGGACCGGAGGTGCCGGGGGAGTGAGTGGGCCTCAGTGTGGTGGTGCCTTCTCTGCCCTGGGGCCTCTGCGCTAGGCTTTGCAAACACGTGTATTCTGTGGCTAATGCGCTCATAGGCCAGGCCTGTTAACATCGGTCCACCTCTGCCTCCCTTTGTCACACACCTCTAGGCTCCATTTTGCTAGTAGTTTTCTGAATGAGTTTGGGTTTTTAATGTTAGGACAGTTGTGTGTGTGTGTGTGTGTGTGTGTGTGTGTGTGTGTGTGTGTGTGTGTTGTTAGTGCACAATTAAACACCTAGTGAGGCATTGTAGTTTTCTGAATGAGTTTGGGTTTTTAATGTTAGGACAGTTGTGTGTGTGTGTGTGTGTGTGTGTGTGTGTGTGGTGTTAGTACACAATTAAACACCTACTGAGGCATTGTACCCTGTAGCTCCGGGAGTAAGGGGGACCCTTGAATCCGGTGAAACCAAAGTAAGGCAAGGGAAAGGACAGGTTGGATTAAGGGGTTTTATTTCTCCCAGCTTGCTCAGGTTCACTTGCTCCAGCAATACCCCGTGGCCGAGCCTGTGCTCCCCTCCCCAGTCCACCCTTTCCGGGAGGAACTCCATGGGGGGGTCCTTGATGACTGGCAAATGCCAGACCAATTATTTACCAGGAATGGAGGGGAGGAGAGAATGGCTGTTTTTTCTCCACCCCTTGCCCCAGATCAACTGGAGGCTCTGTAGTGGTAAACATCCATTTGGCATGTAAATGGACAAAGGCCAGGTAGGGGATTCTGGAGATTCTGAGTGAAAACTTCTATTTCCCCTACATACCCCCATTCTACAGATAAACAAACTGAAACTCTTTTGAGAGTTTGATCTGACAAAGAGGCTGGGATTAATACCCAGGTTGACTCCAAAGCTTCTGCCTTCCCCACAGTGTTGTGCTTCTGAGGACCTTTGTTTTATAATCCCCCAAATTTCAACCCAATGATAGATTAGCTCTAGTCTTGGGAGTAGCTGGAAAGCTATCTGATCTCTCTTGCCTGCCTTTTTGCCTGGAGTTGAGGCAGCCACTTGAGATCTCAAGAGAATGAACACGAGAACAAAAGGCCCCACTCTAAGGATGGCAGAGCAGAAAGACAGAAGCTGGGTTTTTCCTGCCATTGTTGAGCACTGACCCACTTCTGGACTGTCTTGTAGCAAATTACAAAACAGCAGGTATAGCAAGATCTCATTTCTGTACAGAAAGTATATATCTCTATATAAATATTTCTTCATGAAAGAGAAAGTATATGTGGCTGAGACTGGCAGCTTTCCCCAAAACCTATCATCTCCTTTTTCTATAGTAATAAATTTTTTTCTGAGCTCATGGTTGCCCAACTAAGACTACATTTCCCAGGCTTCCTTGCAGCTAAATGTGACAGACGATGAAGTTCCAGCCGAGGGGATGGGAGCAGACAAGGATTTTAGAAATTTCTAGGTGGGTCCCTCCTTTCCTCCACCCTGCTGCCTGGGATGGGCTTATGGTAGTGGCCATCTCAGGCCCCGCAAGTGAGTGATGGCAGAGCAGCAAGATGGACGGCCGTCTAGGTGACCTTTCAGAGCAAAACCTTATGTTAGTTGGATGTCTCCATCCAAACTATTATATGAGATAAATATAAACATCTAAGCATCTGTCTTGTTTATGCCACTGTTCATTTGGGTCTCTGTGGCTGAATCTATTACTTAACTACTAAAGACAGACATTGCAATATTCAGACTGGTTCTCATCAAGTGGTGAGAGGATGGGTAGGTTTAACTTGTTTTTTTAAAATACTGTAGTGTATTTTCTGAATTCTTTGAAGTAAGGCTGGATTATATGTAGAGTAACAAAAGCGCTATGAAATAAAATACATCACGCTTTGCAAAGCCATTTGAAAAATTGGGAGGAGGGCAGGTCAGACATTTGTAAGCCCATTAAGGACACTGAGTTGCAGAAAGGGTAAGTACTGCCCAGGTGGCCCAGGCAGGAAGTAGAAAGGCCAGGATGGAGCCCAGGTCTCTGAGCAAGCCCTGCTCTGCTCCTGCAGCACTCTGCTAGCTCACACACACACGGCACCTACCTGTGCACGTTATCCCGTCCCCTTCGTAGTTCAGGTTACACTCGCACGTGTTGTTATCCTTACAGGTGGCATCAGCAGAACAAGGAGGCGTGCACACTGGGGGCAAAGCTGCAGAGGAAGAGGCCACCACTCATGCTGCACCCACGGTGTGAAGAGTTGGGACCCACCTGAGGCATTCCCCCAAGACTCCCTGGCCCGCCACTGTGTTTCAAAAGGGCCCTCTTACAGTGGGAGGATGGAGTGATTTGCTAAGGTTCCCCCCGCCACTCCCACCCCCCACCACCAGCCTGGAGAATCTGAGATTTCAGAATTACTCCTGTCTATTGAGATCTCTGCAATGTGTTCTGGACTTAAATGCAAGTATGTTACCTTTGGAGCAACCAATTCAACTTTATACCTAGCCAGTAAGGGTGAATTTGGCAGATTAGCTCATTGGCCCTAAGGGCATGGGTTTCTAGAAGGAGATGGCTAAACTAGTGGAGAATTCTCACAGCCTTCTGAGGGCACCACTAGCCTGGGAGAGGTCTGGGGCTTTGGTGGATGGGGCTGCCGTGCCCGCAGGCAGAGTGAAGCCAGGGGGTGGCGAGGGCAGGAGGAGGGGGTGGGGAGAGCTGAGGGCTGGAATTCTGGAACTTCAAGGAAGATGCAGTGATAGTGAAACTTCACCTCAGAGCTTCCACCAGAACACAGGGTATTGGGTGTAAGGGAGGCCTTAGAAAACTGACTGCTCTGTAAAGATCCAGATTATGGCAACGATGATATGACTGGCAATGAGAATGGCAGCACCATGTCTGAGCGCCCACAGGCACCAGGCACTTCAAAAGCATGATCTCTGACCCAGGCAATAACCCTCCCCTTGCCAAGGTGCAGTGAGGGCATCAAGGCTCAGAGAGGGTGGGTTATCTAAGGCCATCTGTCTAGTAAGTAGCAGAATCAGGGGTCAGATCCTGGACCCCAAAGAGCTGAGTGTTTCTATGAAACCACTGCAGCTCTGTGTCCGTATGCATCTGGGCCCAGGACCACCATCCCCAGGGGCCATTCTGCCCAATCCTGGATTCTTTGCTAGAAGCGGTCCTTTGATGATCAGACAGGTTTGCAATCTGGCTTCATGGGTTTGAGTTAAATCTTTTGATCTAGTTTTCCTTCAAGTAACCAAACCTCCTGAGGTCTGGGGATACAAAGCCAAGTCATCTTCTCCCCACGGAAAAGGGAAGACCTGCTTTGTTGGTTTTTCCCAGATGTTGCAGAGCTGCAACCCCAGCTGGGCACTCTGGACAGGGCCTGCTGGTGTGTGGTACGGACGGCAGCTGGCCACTCCCCTGACCGACCTGTCTGACTGTCACAGAAGTGACCTGTCCACCCCGTTTCACACAGGCACTGCCCGGAGCCTGTAATCCCGTCGTCGCACTGTCCATGGTCCGAGCAGCCACAGGCTGTAAAGCAAGTTGGAGCGCGATCAGTCATGGGGATCAGGGATTGAAATCCAGTCAGCCTGCTCACCTACCCCCTGTTGGCTGTGTTGTCGGTATGGTGGGCACCATGCTTATGCCATACTTATTCATTCATTCAAATATTCAAAAGAACTCATTCAGCGGTTATCGTGGGGCAGACCCTGCTAGACAATGAGGTCACCATGGAAAACGTAAGACATGAATGAGGTCACTGTTCTCATGGAGTTTACAGTCTAGGAGTAACTGGCTATTGAACATGTGATCATAAATATGGTGAGTGTTATAAACACACAAGCAGAGGGTGTCGTGGGTTTTGTTAACAGAATAGAAAGGAGAGAGAATCTTACTGGGGCCTCCTAACAGAGAAATCTATTTAACAGTAGATTTCCAAGGTGTGTGCCAATTCTCCTGCTGCCTGCCACCTCCAGTACCACCACCTTAGTCCACGGCAACCCTAGATCTCACCTAGATTGTCACAACGCCCCCAGAGTTGGCCCTGCTTCTGCTCTTGCTCTCCTACATCATGTTCTCCAGGGGGCAGCTGTAGTGATCCTTTCTAATCTGCTCCGGACACTCTGTTCAGTCCTCCACTAGCCGCCCATCACACGAGAATAGATGCTGAAGACCTGCCTCTGGCCCGCAGGCAACTATGTTACCTGGCCCTTAGTGACCTCCACGCTTCATTTTCTTTCTGTTCCTCTTCTTTTCCCACTCTGCTCAGCCACCCTGGCCTCTTTGCTGGCATGCCAAGTTCACTTCTGCCTCAGGGCCTTTGCACTTGCTTATCTCTCTTCCAGGAAGACCATTCCTCTAGGCTGCACTGTCCAGTACAACAGCCACTTGCCCCACATGGCTATTTCAACTTAAACTAATTAATATAAAAAATCAGTTCTCAGTTATACATGTTGAGTGCTCAATAGCCACATGTGGCTCGAGGCTGCCATTTCTGAGGGTAGAGTTACAGAACACTTTTGCAATCCTGAAAATTTGGTTGGTGCTGATGGTACCCCTGGGCCTGGCCTCACCTCCCTTAGGTCTCTACTCAGATATTCCCTATGTTGGATTTCTTCTAAAATAGTGCGTCTTCACCTTTTCTGTCCCTCTTACCTGCTTCTTTTTATTTTTGTTTCTGCCATTGTTATGTTTCCTCCCTTTGGATAAACATTCCTTGGGAACTGGGACTTTTCCCCATCCCTGCACCACTGTGTCCCTACAATTTCAAACAATTCCTGGGCTTGAGCAAGTCACTTAGCCTCTGTGTGCCTCAGTTTCCTCATCTCCTAAGTGGGGATAATAATAGTACCTACCTCAAAGGTTGTTGTGAAGATTAAGTGGTAAAACAGATCTGCCTGGCACGTGGCAGGCACTCCATAAACACTGGCTATCAATATTCATAAGGACACAGTAAACACATGTTGGTTGAATGATTGAATAAATGAATGTTGTCTGGTCACAGCTTTTCTTGGCGACCGCAGGGAATGTGAGTTTCACTTCTAGAGAGGAGGCCCTTTCAGTGGATGGGAACTCGGAGTACATCCCAGGAGGGCAAAAGCATAGAAGGGCAGGCTAATGGGAAGTGGGAGGCTGGGAGAGAGGGGAGGAAGGCTGCTCCCAGGTCAGGCAGAGCGTGCATGAGGATGGGGGCACCCACCTGAACAACTGCTAAAGCACAGGGGAGCGGGTGTACGTACGTTGACAATCAGGCCCGAATCTCCCCGGCCAGCAGAGCTCACATGCTGTACCGTTGAAGCCGGTGTTGCATTTACATTCTCCTGTGGCCGAGTACTGATCCAGGCAGACACCCCGGTTATTACATGGGGTGTCTGCTCCTCCTGGGCAGGCTGGAAGACATAAATCAGCAGTGACTCAACAGTCTCCCCAGATCTGGAGCAGCTCAGCTCCTTTTAATGCGCTGTTAAACCTGTCTTCAGCGATGTGTTTGACCTTCATCAGCTCGATGGTCTGATGGCCCTGGGGACACACTCACAGTGTCACTGGATGTTTAGGGCAAGCCTCTGGCTTATGGGACCTGAGCTTAAATGTGTCTGATAGGATTTGACCTTGGCAGGGTAATATACTGTACCCTGCACTGTACTGAGGGGTCAGGAGATCGGGATTTGAGCAGATCTGGGCTGAACTGCTCCAAGCATCCGATCTCTTAGCTCTGGATGAAGATGACGATGGTGAGGACACGAGTGATACAGTGCCCACCTGACCTCACCCACACTGTGACTGAGGATCAGATGAGGTGCTGTACCCGAGAGCACTTTGAAAATAAAAAGCACTGAACAAAAACAAGGGATGGCACTGGTTTTTGTGAATGGGCCACACGTTAGTGATGGGGAATGGAGGCTGGGTGTCTGCGTGGACTCCCAACCCAGGATTTCCTCAGTGGGTCTACACTGAGCGAGTATGCATGGTAGTTAATACCACAGCTTCTGGAGACACACTGTGGGACCTTGGGCTTGCTTCCTACCTTCTCTGTGCCTCCGTTTTCTCTCCTGTAAGACGGGGATAACAATGGAATCTACTTCTTAGGGGTTGTTGGGAGTTTAAAATGGAGTGGTATGTAGGGGAAGTAGCGTTCAGTGCATGTGCTTACTTAGAACAAGGTGCGGCAGCTGGGAAATGCCATGGACTTTATCATGCCGCTGCTGTTGATGTATTCTTGGCTACAAGTTGTATCTAGACGCAGGATGGGCCTAAATGCCCTTCCCAGGTGAGGAAAGAGGTAGGGCGAAGTAATCGTCCTAGAATGAGGGGGAGGTTTCAGGAAATAGTGGCCCACACATAATCGTGTTAGAATAGTACCCTGCCGAGGCAGAATTCTATTAGATGCATTTAAACCCACATGCAAGTCCTTCAGGACCATGGACTAGCGTCAAAAAGGAAATATGGTTTTCTAGCGCTACGGGAAATATCTTCTATAATGTTAGGTGAAAAAGCACTGCACACAATTATAACCCATGCACAGTGGAATCTCAACTCTTTAAAAAAATATGGCAAAAGTCAAAAAGGAGGAGAGCTACACAACTCTTCAGAATGACCGCTTTTGGATCTTTTTTTAGGCAGTCCTTAGGAGTGGTGCACCCCCGCCCCGACCCCCGCTTCATAATTCCAGTACTTTGAAATGCTGCATTGATTGTCCAGCCTTTCAGAACTATGAGCTGGTAAGAGGCGCCCTCACCCTGACAGTCTCTCCCGAAGTAGCCCTTGCAGCACTTGGGGAGCTGTATCACCACGGTGCACTGCTCCTGGCAGCCTTCCAGGGACCCTCTGAAGGCCGAGCCGTACTGACACTTCTGCTTCATGCCCTAAAGGAGGAGAGTGAACCATCCCTCCGCCTTCCACCGCCGGACTCGGGCTCTAGTCCGCCCCCAAGTGGAGGGTACCAGGTACTGCCCAAGTCGAACATGGGGCTCAAGCCCTGTACAGGGAGGTGTTTCCTTAGGGGTGTAGATAGGCAAATGAATTGGGTGGGGGGAGCAGAGTTAAGAGTTCAAGGAAAGAAGATTTCAACTCAGTCTTAGGAGGAAGGATCTGCTGAGTCTTAGAGCTGTTTACAAAAGGTGTGGTTGCCTGGGGAGGGAGAGGGAGAGAGGTAGCTTTCTGTCACATGCACACATATTCACATATGGGGTCTGATAATGAAACAAACCTGTTGCTCTCCAAACACTGTCACTGCGTTCATAATTACCTTTGGTTTACTCCACCTTGGGCAGCTGGGCGTATTGACACAGCTCCAACAATCCCCCTAGTATGTAAGAAAAGAAACACTTAAAACTCAAGACGATTGGGAGACACAAGGGAATGCCCTTGGTTTATGCCTTGATGAACTGACTAGGAACTTGATTAATCTTGATAGTCTGGCTATGATCAAGAATAGAAAAGCAGACACACTGCAACTTGGCCATGGAGAATTCTGAAGGCATGCCTTAGACCTCCGCCCCTTGGTTTAGTTCTTTGAGGTGAGAAGTCCCCGTTATACAGAGCTGGAACAGGGCAGTGTCATGCAGGCATATGACACCGTGGCAGTGGGAGGTGAGGACATCTGTCCCAGTTCCACTAGAAATTGGCTGCGAAACCTTTGGCCAGTCACATGCTTTGGATCTTAGTCTTCTGATCTAGAAAATAGGGATAATGACTCTCACTGCTGCTTGATCTCCAGGGGATTGGAAGGGAAAATGACTAGCTGCAAGTACGTGTGTGAATATACTTCAGAAGTTAAGAGGGACACAACCTCTAGAGCAGAAAGAATAACTGGTTCTTCAGCTCCTACTCTGGCTCATTGGTATCTGAGGAATTTGGGATATTTACTGAATGCCTACAAGTTGCCAGGTGCCAAACTGGTGACAGACTTTGCCCTGTAAGTCACTTTACCTCTTGGAGACTCATTTTGCAAATTTACATAATAGAGGTGATGACAACTACTTCTGTTATTGGATTATTGTAGGGGTAAGATGAGCATTGAGCCAAATGGCTGGCTCAGAGGTGGGGTTTAATAAATGGTACCTGATGGAGGAATGAAATGCAAAATGTGGAACTGCCTTGTACAAGCAGGGCCCAGAATAGAGTGCAACCAATGTTGTTGAATGAATGAATAAGTGAATGGAGGCCTGGGTGGCATAGAATATTCATTTGAACTATATGCAGTTACCACTTTTGTAGTCACACCCTGTCAGATATGGCAATTTCATTATGGTTTCATCTGGCACAATCTCAAAAGATGTTTGTTGAATGAAGGAGTGAATGACTGAATGGATGGGTGGGTTTGAATGTGACTGGCGGAATAGCTGGCCATCGTTGGTAACCAACAACTGTTTCCTTAATGGCGAGGGAATGAATAGATGGGTGGATGGGTGGATAACCGAGAGTATGCAAGGCCTATACATGGCTAAATAGATGCTTGTTGATTCTGAGTCTGAAGAACAGCGTTATTCAGCCCCCAGTCTCTTGGGTCCTGAGGACCTCCCCACAGTGTTTTCACCGCAGGGTCCAGGCTACATCACGAGGGGTGCTCTTTGCTCCAAGGTTCTGCTACGACAGTATTGTTTTTAGGACTGACCGAGAAACTGTATGTGGCAAAAGTGTCACAGCGGCCCCCCAGGGTGGGATCAATGAGTAGACAGTCAATGCCATAGGCCACACCCAGGTCAAACAGGAGCTCCCGCTGCACAATTCTGCATGATTGGTCGTTCAGGAAGAGATCACCCTGAGAGAGAGAGAGAATAGTCACCAATGCTCAGACTTCTTTTCTTCCTAGGCTATACACTGTGGCCAGCACCTGCAAGCCTCAGAAAGAACTAAGAATATATATATATAATAGCAAACATTCAGCATTTATTATGTGCCAAGTACTGATCAACATGCGCTACCTATGCAAATTCTTTTAATCCTCAAAACAACCCTAGTAGGTAGCTACTATTACTAGTATTCCCATTTCCAGATGAGGAAACTGAGACAGTAGAGGTTTAATAACTTGCTGAAGGTCAGGCAGCCCGGTGGTGTAGGGATTCATACCCGGGCAGTCAGCCTCTGAGCCCACACTCTGGCTGCTCAGCAACCCTCCATCTACTAAAATAGAAACAGTGGCAGTGGGGGTGACAGGGTAGAAAGGGACGGCATGGCTGTGGTCAGGATAACCTTTGCTGACATGGCCACTTCACGTGCAGTCATCCCAAGGGCCTGGCCCAGCCTTTACTCCAGTGATGAGCTTTAACTATAAAGACAATAGTAACAAATTCTTTTCTCATGTAGCAGGCATTGTCTAATTTGTGCTGTAGATACATTATTTCACTGAATGCTTGCAAAAATCCTGGGGCGTTTTTCCTTAAGGTCCATCCAACTAGTAAGTTGATGGATACATTCTCCTGTCAGGAAGTGAAATACTTTTAGAAAGTTCTGTGAAAAGAAAGAAGAGGAATCTCAGCATCACTGGATGGGATGGACACAGTGAGATTCAGTGCGAAGAACACTGGAAACTGTGGCTAAATGCCTCCATTTCCACACAGGCACTGGGTGACTGTGAGCAGGTAAGTCAACTTCTCTGAGGTGGTTTTTTTCACCAGTAAATAGGATTAATGATTCCATTACATAGAGTTGTGATAAAGATCCAATCAAAGAGTAAACACAGTACAAAATGCTCTGAAAGCTGTATTTGCACACTGAATGAGCAGTTCGGCTTCTTTGACAGGTGTCTGGTTTGGTCTATAGAGACAGCACAGCTGGTCTCAAAAGTATAAGCACATTAGGACAACTTTCCAGGAGTTGGAACATAAAGATGCTAACACTCCTCATATTCAGTTATAAATCCAGGGTAATTCCAATCCAAACACAAAAGGGATTCTGGCTGGTCATAAACATAGAAACAGAATGTTACATGGGACTTCTTACAAGCCTTCTTGAGGGGAATCAGCTTAGCTGGGAGCTGCTTCCCTTTTGCCCTTCCACCTTCCTACTGCCTTGAAAGTAGACATGGTGGCTGGAACTCCAGCAGCCAAGTTGGACCTCGAGGTGACTGTGAAGCCAGAAACATGCGCTGTGGAGCAGAAAGACAGAAAGAGCTCTCTGCACTAAGCCACCATATAGCTTTGGATTGGCTACGTCCATATTTCTTTTACAAAAGAGATAAACCTCTATATAATTAAGCCACTGTCATTTTGGGTTTTCCATTTTATGCAAGATTTAGGGTGTAGCAAATATTATCCTATCAGACTATTCATCATCGGAATTACAGGATGGTAGTATTGTTCAGGAACTAGCCAGGGAAGGTGAAAATTGCAAGTTTTCTCTTTGCTGGCTGATCTCAGTAGACATAGCCCAGAAGTGGCTCTGACTGCCAAGAAAGGGGTCAAGGTGAGACAGCAGAGGGGCTGGGGTGGAAGGGAACGGAATGACAGTACACTTTCCTGCTTCAGTGTGTCAGAATGGAAAAAAATGTTCTACTAAACAAACAAAAAAACTGACCAAAAGCTGCTCTCTACGAGTGTAAGTAGGGCCTCCCCCTGTCACAAGGGCTTGGGCTGGCCGGCGCTCATCAGGTTTGCCATGTCCATTTACTTACCCTCAGGGAAATGCCCCTAAAGACAGTGAGAAAACCAAGCTCACTGTCAACAGAATCAAACGTGAACATCTTGAAGGGGTGGTGACTGGGGATCGCTGTTAGCGCATCCTCACCCTGCACCCGGGGCACGATACTCACAATGTCACTGCCGGCCCCACACTTCACGCTCAGCTCTGAACCCTGCAGGGTCTTCCAGACAGCGGCTCTGGGGAGGTCCACCGATGAAACCTGTTGGAGTGACAGACCCCACTCACACCCAGACCGGCTGAGGGACGGCCCAAAGGCACTGCGCCGGACCAGCCAAATTCAGACACAAGTTTTCCAACACTTGTAATGATTCCAGCTTTAAAGTGACAGTAGAGATCATCAAAAGGGAGAATGATCATGGGCTCTCCAGGAAGCTGGGAAGTCTTTCTTGGGTGACGGTCTCTCCAGCGAGGCTGGTTTCAACCACCCTCCCATCCCTCATCACACTTGGGAATCTGAGGAAGATGTTGTCTTGGTGTATGAAGCCAGTAGCAGTATCACTGGGTTAGGGAAATGGCATAGGGGGCTATTATAGGTTGAATTGGGTGCCCTCTAAAGTTATACTGAAGTCCTCTCCCCTATTACCTCAGAATGTGACCTTGGGAACTGGGCCAGGGCAGATGTAATTAGTGAGGTTGAGGTCATACTGGACTAGAGTGGGCCCTTAATCCAATATGACTGGTGTCCTTATAAGAAGAAAAGAAGAGGAGAATGCCATGTGGAGACACAGAAATACACAGTGAGAAGCCAGCCATGTGAGAGCAGTGACGGAGACTGCATCACGAAGCCAAGAAACACCAAAGAATGCCAAGGATTTCTGGCAGCCACCGGAAGGGAGGAGGGAGGCATGCCACAGATTCTCCCTCAGCACCTCCCGAAGGCACACCCTTGTCAGCTCCTTGACCTCAGACTCCTGGCCTCCAGAACTCTGAGAGAATAAATCTGTTGTTTTAGGCCACCTGCCTGTGGCAATTTGTTATGGCCGCCCAAGGTAACTAATACAGGTCTTAGGAATTAACCAAAGTTAGGGCATCTGGCATTCTAGGATTAGATAGATTCACTCCTGGAGGGGACCACGGGTCCTGGCTGAGGACTCAAAGTGACAGGGGGTCAGCATGCACTGCCATGTTCCTACGAGGTCTTGCTTCCCTCATCACAGTAGATCGGTTCAGGAGTGAACAGCTGATGGCAGCTGGATGAATCAGTCCTTTGTCTAGAAATTTTAGAATTTGGGAGAGAAAGAGTCCATCTGCAGAAAGTTGGGAACAGTGTCAACAGCCGTGAGGACTAGCGGGGAGAGAAGGGTGATCTGCAGTACAAGGGGGAAGGATGCCCTCGGAGAGTGGTTAAAGTTAGGAAACAAAGTAATGGCAGGGCTGAGAAGCAGAACCAGGTGTGGTGTATACTGCTCCGGCCGATTAACCATGCCAATCAGAGGAGGACAGGTGGGGCCTTCATCCTGGGGAGGCAGAGCCACGGGGCCAATTCCTGCATTTGCTCATCCCGTGGGTGGGGGTGGGGGGGCATCTCCTGCACTCACACCTGTGGGGAAACAAAATACCCTGGAATCTCGGATCACATGGAACTTCAAGTACTCCTTCAGCTTGTCCTTGTTGTCTTGGTTGAACAGGAAATCCTGTTGTTCGCGGGGCAGGGCTTGGAGGGCTTGGTCGCTGGGCCAGAAGAGGGTGACCGGAGTGTGGACAGGGTCGGTGATGAGGCTCAGCAAGCCTGCATCCTGAAACACAGGGAGCAGCTCACATGCACAGCAAAGCGCAGCCAGGAGACGCAAGCCACCCAAAGGGGGGCGGTCCCCACCAGGCCTGCCCTTGGGCTTATTAGGGCTCAGGCTGATTCGAGGGAGACACAGCCCCAGCTAGCAGCCCATCACACTCCAGCCATTCTGACCCTCATTTTCTTAGAAAGCACAGCAAAAAGTTAAATTCTTGGCTTTTGTTGATGGAAATACAAACTTTGGCAAAGATATTTTTTTCTTTTCTTTTTACTACTACTCCTACCCAAATATTTTAATTTCTGGAAGAAATTATTCTTATATTTCATTTAAAAAAGTGAAACCTATACAAAATTGAAATACTCCTGCATATTTATATGATTTCTAGATCATAAAGATTCAAAAAAGAAAGTGCCAGATGAATGGGGAAGAATCATTCTGAGAGCATTCTATAACCTGGATGCATCATACACATTTTTCTTGTAGTTTTCCCAACAGCCCTATGAAGCAGGATTTATTATTCCCTTTTAATGAGCCCTGGGGGATTGGCTTACTTCCTATAAAAGCTTCTGTTTAACCAGACCTGATGCCCAGGTGTGGGGATGACCAAGAAGTTTTAGGGGTAGATGAGTGGGTAAAGATTCTTGTCTGTAACATTCCTGGAGATTCTCATTTTGAACACCTTGAAGTCTCTGTTTCTAAAAAGCTCTCCAGAGATTCCCCAGGCCATTTTGGAAACCACTGGTCTATGCAGAGGTTGGTAGACTGTGCTGTGGGGGTCCCACCCTGGGTTCTTAAAGCCCTCCTAGGATTTCTTGGGGGCAGGTGGAGGAGAGGGGATCTCAGAGGACCCTGTTTCTCCCTGCTTCTCCTCAGAAACCTTTGTTGAACAGGGAATTCCTCTACTCATTTGTGGGAACTGTCTCTGAAGTCAGAAAGATATGGTTTTATATGCAATGTCTACCTGTCTCACAAAGATGTCTCCATTCTGCCTCTCAACTTGCCCGCTTCTATAATCAACGTGCTAAGTCCAGGTGTGAAGCATCTGTTCAGGGACTGGCACACATGAATTCCTCAAATACATCAATTTCTAACTCAGCCAATGTACATTATATAGCTCAGCAAACCATACATTTTGGGACTGGAATGGCAGAGAATGACTTTTTTCTCTAGAAAATTCACACTTCCCCACACAGATCACAGATCACACAGCAGCTGACTCGTGACCCAAACAATACAAAACAGCAAACAACAAACACAAAACCACCAAAAAACCTATGAAAGACCCTCCAGAAAACAAACCTCTTTAGGCAGGTTATCCCACAGGTTTTTTTTTTTACCTGTATTAAGTTGCTAAATCTGACGTAGCCATGGTTTACTGCTACTGTCGTAAGATTTTGCTGCAAAGATAATAAAAATGGGAATGATATCTTTCTTCATACAATTTACAAAACACTTTAACAAAAGCTCAACTGAATAAAGTACAAATATGATAACACGGCAGGTACTGTAGATTGGCTTATCAGTGCCCACTCCAGCTCTGGAAGCTTGAAGGCTAAGCACTCCATTTTCCCAGACTCCCTTGCAGCGAGAGCCCATATGTGATAGAGGATCCACCAAGCAGAAGCGCTGGTGCAGGACTTATTGGTGGAAAGAAGTAACAGGAGGTGGCAGTGGCTGCTAGTAGAGAGAGCCTTTTTGACAGGCACCATGGTGGAGGCGTCTGGTATCCCAACTCTCTTGTCCTTGGTGATGAGGCTGGAGACAGGTGGCACTGGCAGGGATTTGGTGATGTACTTAATATTTTAAAACTCCTTTTTGTATAAGTTAGATATAGTGGGTTCTGTGGTCTGCAGTGAACCCTGGCCAATCCTAAATAACAATAAAAATTAAAATAGTCTTTTCTGTCAATGGAGGAGTTTTATTCCAGGTTTAGCTTTAATGATACATACCTATGTATCCATATCTATCTATCTATCTATCATCCATCTATGTAACTTGTCCATCTTTCAAATCTATGCAAGACCACCTGTCATGGACACCAAAGGAAATCTTACAAAATCAGACTTCGACCTATTTGCTTCTTACTAACAACAATATTTACTAGGCTTTTAATAGTAGTTTTGAGATCAAAGCAGCAAAATTAAAACGTCTCAGAACAATGCCTCAAAATCAGAATTGAGACAATAAATTCTGCGTATTATGAGTCACGCAGGGCTGAGACTACGGCAATGAGTCAACCCACCAGAATCCTTCCGGAGGCATCTTTAGGAGTGACATGCATGTTTTTGGGAGAGAGCAACTTGTCTATGATGTGAATGATTCCATTGGTGCTGATGATATCGCTGGATATGATGTTGGCTTTATTATTTATAAACACCTTATCCTGAAATCAACCAACAAGAAGGAAAAAAAGAAATGAGTACGAAGAGAAATAGACACAAAGTCATTTCTTTCAGCAGGCTTCACCAACATGATAAATCATCGAGAAAGTGAAAGCTTAAGTGGAGCTGGGGGCAAAATCTGAAGATCCAATTACTTGAGCACATTTTAAAAATTATGATTATATAAAGGAAACTGGGGCAAGAATGTAATTTTCTCTTGGAGAAGTGAATCGCAAATATCAACAGAAACAGTCATTTTACCGTGATTGTCAAATTAGAAATAACAAGCATGAAAACTGGCTTCTCTTTCACATGTGTTCTGTGTATCACCAACCTCCTTTCTGTCTCCACCATATACTTTTCTCCCTTTGCACTGAACCTACAGCCATCATTTGTTTCTCTGTTGTGGGGAGGAAGGAGACCAGCATGGTCTAGTGACTGCGATCAGAAGCTTTCATTCCTCTCTAGCCTTTGACCAATGCTTCCAAAAGCAGTTCTGTTGACCACCTGAAGCTGCCTTGCCTCTGAGTTTCAGTTCCAGCTCTAGTATTTACTTGCTGTGTGACCTTGGACTAATTTCTTAACTTCTCTGAGCTCAACTTACTAATTTTTAAATTGGGGGAAATAATAGCATCTACATTATGGGATTGTTTTGAGGATTAAATGAGTTAGTACACAGCAAATATTTAAGACTAGTATCTGGCACATAGAAAGCACTGAACATGTGTTAGTTCTTCTTCTTATTACTGGTATTAAATTAAGGAGGAGGAGAAGAGAGAAGGCCCAAAGAAGATGAGCACCTTCCTGAAGTGGCCTCTCTTACCTGAGAGACGGAGATGACAATTGACTCCCCCTGGAGAGAAGTAGCATTTGGGATCAGTTTCAGATTTTCCAGAAGCAGCTGGTGGCACGCGATGACATGGTATCGAAGAACCTGGGGCATCAGGCCCTGTTTGTCCCAGTCTTTAATCTGTGATAGAAATCAGAGGGTTCCAGCCAGAGCCAGGAGCCTTCTGCTCCAATGTTCCCTGAGGCTGTCCTCTCATCTGTGCTGTCCCCCAACAGTTCTCCCTCCCCAGGTCCTGGGAAGTAAGCAGTCAGGGCTGGCTTGGGGCCAGGGTTACAGGGCAGAGGCTGTTCACTAAAGAGAGAGAAAGTGGCCCTCGTTCCCTTCCTGCATCCAGTGTAGAATCTCAGAATGGAGGAGAACTTCAAGCTGCTCTGACCCAGCATTTCACAGCACAGGTCAAGGACCCCGGTCCTGTGAGAGGCTACTTGATAAAGGAGCTTTCTTGTCCAAAAACTAGGAAATACTGCATAGTACATCCCCCTCTTAGAGAGGTACCTGGAAACTTTCGTCTGGAAAAGATCATTATGTTACTCCATTTGTGAGTCAAAATGCAAACAATATTATCCATAAAGCCAGTGTAATAAAAAGCCTACAAGGTTCTCAGTGTTCATGATAATTCCTCTGATGCTTTCTTAAAAAACTACCAAATGTCAAATTCTTTCAAAAATCATTTTAGTACCCCTACATGCAAAGAAAGGCAGTGTGTGTGGTGAAGAACTCAGGCTCTGGAGTCATGTTTGAGTCCTTGCTCTACCATTTTCTGGTCATGTGACCTTGGGAAAGTTACTTCTGTCAATGTAACTCTTGACGGTAAAATGGGGATAACAGTAGTACTCAGATCACAGGGATGTCATGAAGACTAAATGAGTTAATCTAGGCCAGGCACTAGAAACAGTGTCTGACACACTCAATAAATGTTTGCTATATTATTATATATTCATAGGTAATCCACCATAAAGAGTCCCAGTGAATATTAGAATAGTAAAGGCTCTGATAAGTCCTGCAAACAAAGAATCTATTTAAATCCCTTTGATTCAGCATTCCTTTTTTTTTTTTTTTTTTTTTTTGCCTACGGGAGGTTTGGACCATTTAAAAACTGTTGATCCTTGCCAACCTCCTACCCTATTTAGGAAAGTCCTTTAGAGGGTCTCTGGCTAGTGGTTATCTCAGATCCGTGTGAATGTTTCCCCTGATAGGGGGCCCTATGCTGAGAGGCAGCCCCTCCCATTTCCAATCTGCTCCAGCAGATGCTAAATCTCGTCTCCAGAAATGCCTCCAGTGTTGGGTCCATGGTGATGCTCAAAGGCTGCGTTCTGGTCCCAAACCTCTTCCACCCCCATCCTCTGCATAGTTTTCATGCTCACCCGAGGCTCCTCATCAAAGGCTGAAGATAAAGGTGCCAAAACGGTGAAGGGGCCCGGACCAACCAGGTCTTGTACAGAATGCTCCTGTGGAAAGGAAGGTGGGGGCCACATGCCACCTACTTAACACAAGTACTGGCAGGGGCTCAAACAGCAGAGAGAGTAGATACTGACAGAAGGAATGACAACTGGATGGGGCGAACTGTGTTTTATTTAGTCTTAGATTCAAACCCATTCAGATTCTTATCATTGAAATCATCTTTATTTTTAGCTGGTTATTAAAATAGCATATGCTTATTGTATTAGAGATTTAAAATGTGCAGTATAAAGAAGAAAATAATGATCCACCATCCCAGCACATAGTAGTCATCCCCGTTGTTCTCATGTATTCTTTCCCAGAATCTTTTACACGTATACATATTTTACATAATTAGCATAAGACAAATATAAGCAATGAGATGATTTACTTAATTGTTCTAATTGTCTTCTTGCCAATGCCAAGATTTATGATTACTTACATTTTCTTCCAAATTTTGTGATTTTATTCTTTGAGATTTATACCTTTTATTCTTCAAAATATCAGGAACTTTTTCAGATGTGTCATGTGCAGAAAGATCTAACTTAATATTTCCATCCAGAGAGCCAACTGATCGCCCCAATGACACTTCTTCTCTCTACTGGTAGGATGGCAGTTTTTTCATATACTACATTCTTATGTGTAGAATGGGCCACTGCAACAGTAATTCCACTCTTTCATGCTGCCCATCTGAGGCTCGAGAGGTTTGCAAAAGACCAACACAGAGCCTATTCCAGAAATCCAGGTTCTCAGACTTGCTTCTACCCTTAGCAACTCCAGAGGCTACAGGCTACCATGTATATATATAATATATGCATCCAGACATTCTGTCCTTTTGGCTTGAGACCCACATGTTAGAGCTAAACAGACCCAACTGTTACAGCTAGACAGACACACAAGTTCTTACCATCAACTGGAAGAAATACTGGGAAGTTTTTGGGTTCCTGGGAAGCTCCTAGAGACAAAGACAGGGCAGGTTCACTTAATGTCTATGCATTATCCTCAAGAACAATACAGTGTTATCACAGGACGATTTCTCTAAGATTGAGAGTGTCTATCATTCTGCTACAATGGGCTTTTTCTAAGTCTCATCTGTAGGCTTACAATTGATGTTCAGGATGACTATGTGGACATACTGCGAGTTCCAAAACCTTTCTGGACTCACCAACTGATTTATCATAGAAAGGTTCAGCCATTTCCAGAAGCATCTGAGCTTTAAGAGCATTTTTAAAGGTTCAAATATTAAAAAAAAAAATCTGTTATGGGTTTATGGCAGATTTAGTTTCTCTATTAACAAGAATAGTTGATCAGCCAGAATGCTGTAATCTCTCTTTAAACCAAAAAACAGAATGTTCATTTTGTAACAGGTAGAAATCTACAAGCACCACACTGCCCAGTCCCGATGCTCACACGTACACACACACACACACACACAGTGACGGCCATCCCTTTGTGGCAATGCCTTTGAGTTCCTGTGTGCTTTGTGCCTGTTACATACACTGTCTCATCTAATTTGTATAACAACCTAATGGGGTTGGTACCTCTATCATTTTCTTTTACAGATTAGAAAACTGATGCCTAGAGAGATGAGATGATGTAATCTGTCCGAAGTCAACATGACCAAGTGGCAGAGCTAAATTCAAACCCAAGGGTTTCTGACTGTGGCACCGTTGATCTAAATCATTACGGTCCAGGTCAAATGAATTCCCGTGGGTAGATAAAATTTATTTTCATTGATACTTTATATAAGAAGTCTTTCACAATTTTGCAGAACTTTATATGCTACAAAGCTCTTGCACATTCCTTGGCTACCTGGATTCTTAGCACAGTGAGGTTACTTTACAGAAACGTGCCTCGCATTACCTGCTGGATGTTGCCGTGGCAGGTAAACCCATCCCCGATGTAGTTCGGCTTGCACGTACAGGTCCTGTCTTCCTGCGCAGTGTGACTGCAGATAGCAAATTCACTACAGCCGCCATTTTTCTGGTAAAATTTCCAAGGGGTGGGGGATAGGAATCAGACTGGTTGGTTTGCCTGCTCTGCTGATATTCATAAAGTGATATTCATAAACCCAAGACAACGGGTTCGGCTGGATCTCCAGTCCTGTACAAGTATGCTCCGAGTGGCCAAATGGGAATTTCTCAGCACCTGAGGGCTAACTAGAAAGGCACCAATCTTGTTTGACACTTTCCAGCTTTAGGCTAAACTCTGGTCCCATCATAGCAAAAGTAACCGTCATCAGCTAGAAGGCAGTTGGTGTAAAATAGAACACACTGTCCATGTCTGCAAAGAAGCTTATAAACTGTGGGAAATGGGGCTGAGACTTAAATACTGAGAAAGCAAAGTATAGTTTACAACCAGCCTCCATGGGAACGGTAAGAAGGGTTCTGCAGCTAAGTAAAGTTTCTGGATGGGGAAGAATGTAAAGCTTGGGACAAAAAAATCCCGTTGCTTTGTGCAGAGAAGGAGGTGGACAGTCCTAAAATCTTCCTTCCCTCCCACCTTATGTTCCCAAAGTATCTGTGGAGCATATTTCAGCTCAGGAGGGTCTTGGTGCCCCAGATTCCTGCATCAAAGTGACACAGCAAAGTGAGCTGTTGGCCCCTGAGAGACTATTAGCCATCAGCCAGGAAGACCCTGGATCTTCCAGCCAAATGCCCTGGACTGTATTGTCCCAATACCCAACATGCCCTAAGATCACCAGGATGAATCCCCTCTTATCCCACCTTCCTGTTGATCTCAGTCAACAGCAGAGGTCTAGGTGTCCAGGGTTATGCCCTACCACACGGACACTATACTGTGTGACTGTGATCTGATCCCGTCCCTTCCCACTGCCCTCACAAACCCTTCTGGTGCCATCTGAGGTCACGGCCACATTAGCAAACTCCAACAGTCTCTACCTGTTCCCAGAAGGCTCTCGTCACCTCTTACTGAAGAAGCGTCTGCCTCCTGCAAACAGTTCTCCTGGAGGCTCTCATGTGAGGCTGTCCTCCTCCCTCACCCCACACTTCATGGTCTGGGGCTGGGATGGCATCTTTCTCACTGAGCATCGCCACTTCCAAGTACTTCTACCTCCTCCCCCTTTACAAGCCCGGCTCCCTCAGAGCGCACGGACCCTGCAGTTGCTCTTTCTTCTGCTTTGGTCCTGGCAGTGGCACCTGCATCACTGGCTTTCCCTCCATGCCTGTGACATCTTTGGTGGTGCCGACATCCCTGTCAATGAGCTCTACTGCCCCTGTCCCCACTCCACCCCTGCCACCACGCCTTGACCACCCCTGCCTTTGTCTCAACATTAGAGCGGCCGGCTCCTGAAAGCTCTGTTCCAAGTATCCTGCTTTCTCTGCCTGCCAGCTTTCATCAGCTCAACCTCCCTCTGACGCTGCAGCTCTGATCTCCTCTGGCCTGCAGGGCCCGCCCCTGGGCCTGTTTCTCACCCATGTCTTACCCATCCACTCAGCCCACCTGGGGCCCTGTTGCTGGCTGTGTCTTAGCACGGCCCGGATGGCCAGGCAGTGAGAGCCCCACCTCTCCTCTCTCCCTCCAGCACAGTGTTTGGTGGACTCTAGCCCACCCATTCTGCCACCTCTGGGCCTGCCCTCCTGGCAGGGCACTGTTGTCCCATGTATGTCCTGTCTGGACTCCCTTTAGAGTTACATGCATAAACATGACCACTTCTGTACTTGTCCGGTGCATTTAATTTTTCTCTCCCTGGAGAATTCATCTCTTACATGCACCTTTCTCTGCGGCTCTAAATCCCTGACCCTCACTCTTAGTGGATGAACTCAATTCATATCTCATGGAGAAGGTAGACAGACAACTACCACCTGTTGGGGACCGTCCTCGAGAACACATGACTGCCAGCTGTCCCATGAGCTGGACCCCAGCAATTGGAGGCTCCTTGCCCCTCGCCACCCTTGGAATGTGGGTTCTGCCTGCCTTTCCTGCCCCCAGGGACTGCCCCCAGGACACAGCCTTGAGTCAGTGAAGTGGTGCTGAGACCATCCGGACAGTACATGTGCCTGAACCCAGTTAAGGCTTCTATCAAACTGTTAAGATTTGGCGGGCAGTGCAGAGATCTTGTAAGGGTCTTGAGGCCTTTCAGGACAAACCTCATATGGACATGCCCTTTGCTTATCAAACCTGCCACCTACCCACCTGGAGGGGCCTGAGGCTTTCTTCAGTCTCTCCCTGCCCTGCATGTATGGGGGGCCTGTTTCAGATGACACCCGGGAAGCTCTGCCGGAGCTTGCGAACCAACATGCCTCATCTTCCTGTCCTGAAGTTCACTGCTTGCCTGGCCCTGAACTCCCCGACTCCGCTTTCCTTATTTAACCAATGAACGAGCTAACAACTGACTGACTGACTGACTGACTGACTGACTGACTGACAAGTCATTTACGCACTAAGTGTCCATTTCTTCCCCATAAATGTAAACTCTTTAAGGAAAGAGACTTGGCTGCCTGGTCAGGAATGAGTTCCCAGTGCTTCCAACATGCCTGGTACCCATCAATGCCCAGTGCCCGAGGTGTGTGTCATACCATGGAAGGTTTCCCTCTGGCTATATAGAAATGCACACCATCTGTCTTCATAGAAAGAGGAATTTATTTAGAGTGGCCAGACATAGACCTTTCCAAGTTAATTCATGGTAATGGCCCACCTGAAGCAGGTGCCCATGAGTGATTCACCAACTGACTAGTTGACTGGCTTACTATCTGGTTAACTGATTAACTAACTGCCTGACTGACCAACTAATGGACTAACTGCCTACCTACCACTGCCCCTGCTCTCATCTCAGGCTCACCTCCGCACCTGTGAGCTCTGGGTCCCCTTGCCCTCCCTCACTCCTGTAACCACCCTCCTGTAACCACCTGCCTTCTCTCCTTCAATATCAGTGTCCCCTCTCTCTTGGCTCATATTCAGCAGCACAAAAACATGCCTTAATATTACTCATCGTGCCAGAAAACAAACTTGCTTTCTTCTTGGAAAGAATCCAGTGGGTGGTGACAGTCATGGGTACAGATGAAAGAAGAGTAGCGGTGAGTTAATGGCTCATGTACCTGAGTGTCAGGTACATGTGGGTTCATTGCATTAGCTGTCAAGACAAGGTGGGTATTAAATAAAACAAATGGAAATGGGCTCTGAAGAGCTGCTGTTCAAATGCCACAGGCCTGGTCATGACAACTCTGCACCCAGCCCCTGCTCGGCGGCTTTTCCTTACTAGCCTTACACCGTCATTTCATGTGGGGACATGTTCTCCTGGAGAATTGGCCAGACCAACACGGGGGTCAGTAGGGAACCTCAACTCAGAGAGGAAGGGCTTTAATTATGGGGTGCTTGCACCATCCTTAGGCCCACAGGTAGGGGATCTCAGGTGGGCAGTGTCCAAATAAGGAAGTAAAGTGTACGGACTGGGCCTCCTCTGCACCACAAGCAACAGTCAAGGGTGCTTTGAGTCAGACAGACATGGGTTCAAGTTCTGGCTGTACCATGTGCTCGCTCTGTGACTGAGCAAGGACCTTCACTCTCCCTGGTCTGGGATGGGTTGAACTGTGGTTGCCCAAAAGGTATGTCCATGGCCTACACCCTGGTATCTGTGAATGTGACCTTGCTTAGAGTCTTTGCAGATGTAATTAAGCATCTCAACGTGAGATCATCCTAGATTTGAAAAGCCCTGGACCCAGAGGGGAAGGTCATGTGAAGACAGAGGCAAAGCCTAGAGTTTCTCCATCATTAAAACTGGAACATGAGGGAGAAATGAGCCTCATGGCCCAGAAGAGGTGCTGAGCTCAAACGCCCATCTCCTGGCAGGAGGCACCCAGGCCTGCCCTTTGAGGCGTGGGCTAGAGCCGTACTCACCGATAAGCAGAGGTTGATGGGTGTGCAGACCCTCCCATCTCCCGTGTATTTTGGCAGACAGTTACAGACAGCCTGTGTCAGGGGGAGAGGGAGATGGGTCACCGTACAGACAGTTCTGCAGGCTCTCATGCTCAGCTTCTCTAACAGTAGTGGTAATGGCAGAAAAGTCTATATCTGATATTGGTCATATTTATTCTAGAGGGGTAATTGTCATCTTACATTTTAGCACATCTGGCACACTTCACTCTAGCACTGGGATCTTCTTGCTGCCAAGAGACTTCTGCTTTTAAAACTTTGTTACCTTCTTAGTCCCTTGCCTTCTCAGGGCTTGCCTCTTTTCTCCCTTTGGCTCGTAAAGGTTCATCTGCACGGAAGCTCAGCTATGGTCCCCTGCCCTTCATCTGCAGTTCTCGCTCCTCTCCACCCAGGCTCAGCCCACAGGCGCCAGCGCTGGGAGGGGCCCGCGCAGGGCTCTGGAGTCAGACCGGGTGCTCGCATGAAAACAGTCAGTCAGCCTCACTGTTTGGCCACGGAAGTCAGTTGGGGGCTTCAAGATGAGTGAGGGGATGTTGTCTTCAGGAGCCTGGGGACTGTCGGTTTCATCTCCGTATCATATGTGCTTGGAGCATCTGGGCTCAGGGCTGAGACCCAGCTCTGCACTATTCACCAAGCCATGTACCCAGAGGAAGGGGCCCCCACTTCTAATGAGTCCACCCAAGAGGGGCTTTTATAATCCATACATAAGCCTCCCCTACAGGAGACGTGGCTCTAATCTGACATCTGCTTGTTAGAACTTGAACTCATTGGCTCCTCAGGTCTGTTCTGGGCTCCTCCACGGCCACGTGGCAGGTTTTCTCTGCCTCTCCACCTCTTCCTTCATTACAGGCCCTGATTTGGGTTAAACCTTTGCCAAGATGCCCACCAGCTACCTGTCCTGGGCTAAGATCCTGAATTAGAGATCAACCCCAACTCCCTCTCACTGCCTTCTAGATCTGGGAAAGGACTTTTAGAAGCCCTAAGCACCAAAAACTTATAGGTTTTCCCCATTTTCTGAATCCCCTATGTGGTATGGAATAAGAACTCTACTGAATTGCAAAATATGTATAAGGTGGCCCAAAATCGAGTGTTCTGGTTTTCTCTATGACTATATATGTAAACACACACACAGTTTTTCAAAATAATTTTTTTTTTCTTTCTTATTTTCTGGTGTTTTAGGCACTTGCTTGATCTGCTCATTGGGAGACGTGATACTGAGGTCTCTGAATGACTCAGCAAGGTCAATAGAACATTCACAGGGGATCTCACTTCATCATCCAATTTCTGATGTATGTCATTTCCTGCCTGACCATTGTGCTTATGTTCAATGGGACAGAGACTGAGGGAGGCAGAGTTTGGGTCTCTGTGCCTCCAGCTTCCCCAGCCATGCTTTATTCACCCCTCAACCTCTCCCCAACTTTGTGCTGGAGCCCTCACATTTTTGCCACCTCCCCAAATCTGCTCTCTAGGGAGGTGCTGCAAGGCTCACTGTGTTAGGGACTATATGACCAAGGGAGGGACTGAGAACATCTCTTCTGCTATGGTACATGCATTTCAGAGCCTCAGGTCAAAGAAAAGTTGTAGGATTCTGGGCATCAAAAAGCTGAAAGGAAGGGGGGTATGCTTGAAGATCTTCTAGGTGGTTCTGGAACCATGTGGTGTTTCCAGATGCCTACTCCTCACCACTCTAGGAAGGCCCCTCAACCACCTTTGTCTCCTACCTCCCCACCTCCCTGGCATTTTTTCTCATCCCCAAAGAATGGCTTCTATGGGAATTGTTTCAGATTTTCCCCTTAAGTGTTATTTTACACTGCTGCTCCCCAGAGGTCTGTTCTCAGCCCCCTTCCCTCAGGCATTTGCTCCTGGAACACTTAGGGACCCCTGGGAGGCAAAGCTCACCTGGTTGGGTCCTGTCTGTGTGCACTCTGCGTTCCTGTGACAGCCACCATTGTTCTCCAAACAAGGATTGATCTCTTAAAGGAAAAGGCCAACACCTGGCATGAGAATCAAGCCTCATTTTCAAGTAAAGGCATCTTGAGGGACCAGCCTGGATGGCTAACTGACCAACAGGATCAGGTATCAAAGTGCGATTCAGTTTTCTGATAACTTTCAGGTGGCAGTAACCCAACAGGGAGGGTCCCAGATACAGCTTCTCAAAAGCGACTCTTCTGGGTTAGGATGGTGCCAGCAGAGGCATAGTCCGTGGGCTTGAATCTGTTCCTCTATTGAATGAGTATGAGTGTTTGCAGCCAATGACTTGAAATAATAGAATTCTGGCATCCAATCCAACACACTGAATGAAGAGACTTATGAATTTAAAAAGATCATTCACAACTGTCAAAACACAGTTGGTTCGGGGAAGAATCATCAATAGATACTAAATTTAGGAGGACTTCTGATGAGGAAAAGGTATTTGCTTGGTGTTAAAGTGTCTCCTCCCTGATTGCTTATTAGTAGCAATGGGGAAAAAGCAATTGTACAGTGGAGAAATCACACAGCACCTTGACCAAGAGGTCAAAAGTAACATCACAAATGAGAGGCAATTGGAAATCCAGAACCTTCAGTGTGATACCCTGAGATGGACAGATGCAACACCCCTCATGTGATATTGGGTCTGGAATGCATATCTGCATATAACCATGCAAAAATACCCGACAAACCTGAAATGAAGGACATGCTATCAAAAAAAGTAGGAGTGGTGGACTATATTCTTCCCAAATGTCAATGTCGTAAAAGACAAAGCAAGGCTGAGGAATCATCCTACCTAAAGGACATTAAAGAGACGTGACAGTGAAAGGCGATACCCAACCCTAAACTGGATTTTGTACTGGAGGAAAGAAATGTCAAAAAAAGGACATTCTTGGGTCCCTGATAAAATTAGAATACAACGGTAATTAGAAAAAAAGTATTATATCAATAATGAATTTACTGAAGTTGATAACCATGTGTGGTGAGGTAAGAGTCTATCTTTATTCTTGAATACACTTAAGTATTTAAAGATAAAGGGAGCATGCTATTATAGCTTACTCTCAAATGGTTTAGAAAAAATAGATGTATATAGATATAAAGAGACCATATGATAAAGCAAATGGGACAAAACATTAACAATAAGTGAATCTAGGTAAAGACCAAGTGGGTCTTTTTGGTACTATTCTTGCAACTCTTCTGTGTGAATTTTTTTTAACAGCCAAAATATTAAAATTTAGACAACCTACTGTGGCTTACCTTTATAGAAGAACAGCATGTCACTATTAAAATAATGATTTGGAGGTACATTTATTTTTAGGGAGAGTTGTTCTTTCATATTACTAAGCATACTAAATACTATGTATCATGAGATACAATTTTTGTTTAAAAAAATACATGTATACATAGCAAAATGGGGTAATACAACCATGGTAGGAGTGATTATCTCCAGAATGTTTTCCCCCAGGATATATGCATTCTCTAACTTTTCTACAGTGAGAATGTGTAAGTTGTATAAAAAAATAATAGACACTAAAAAATTCAGTCACCACCATAATTTTCAATTAGAAAAAGTTCCCCTTTTCTCCTTCCAAAGTAATTTTTGGACATTATATACCTTCATATCCCAGCAGTCACATTTTCATACCCTCATACCTTCCTGCCCAAACAAACTGAGAGATGATCCTAGTAGTGGCATGTTCTAATTATAAGAGCCCACAGTTTAGACCATATAACAGGGCTCTGACTTTTAAACCCTTGCCACCAGACGGATGACAGGTGGTACCTACCTAGGCACACAATACCATCACCAGTATAGCCTGCCTTGCACATGCACATCCGGCTTCCTGGGGTGGTTCTTTTACAGTAAGCCTTGGTGGAGCAACCTCCATTGCTGATCTCACAGGCATTGATTGCTGTAGGAGAGAATGATAACAGAACAGAGGAATGAGGACAGGAAGAAAAGCCATGGATGGATTTTCACTTGGCGTCCTTGAGAAACAGAAGATAGTTCAAAATGGCATTGGATTTAATATGGATAATGCAAAAGAATGAAAACACCAGATGTCTTCACTGGTGAATTCTACTAAACATTTAAGGAAAAATAAATACCAATTTTTCACAAACTTTTCCAAACACTGGAAGAGGAGGGAAAACCCAATTTGTTTTATGAGGCCATTATTACCTTG
Source organism: Manis javanica (assembly GCF_040802235.1). Classification (NCBI taxonomy): domain Eukaryota; kingdom Metazoa; phylum Chordata; class Mammalia; order Pholidota; family Manidae; genus Manis; species Manis javanica. Next base: position 102,459,093 of record NC_133165.1, on the reverse strand, counting down.
GTATCAAAATCAGATAAATCCATCACAAGAAAACTATAGACCAATATCTCTTGTGCATATAGGCACAAAAATTCTCAAGAAAATATCTGCAAATCAAATTTAGCAATACATAATAAGGATTATACACCATAACCAAGAAGGATTTATATAAGAATGCAAGATGATTTAACATCCAAAATTTAATTTAATACTGCATATCAATAGAATTAAAGAGAAACGCATGTGCATCTCAATAGAAGGAACAAAAATATATGACAAAATTCAACACCTTTAATGATGAAAACACTCAACAGGAAGGGGACTTCCTTAACCTGATAAAGGACATCTATGAAAAACCCACAGCTCAAGTCATAGTTAGAGGTGAAAGACTGAACGCTTTCCTCCATCATCAGGAATAAGACAATGACACCCACTCTGGCCGCTTCTAGTCAACATTTTACTGGCGTTTCTAGCCAGGGTAATCAGACAAGAAAAGGAAGTAAAAGGCATCCAGATTAGACAAGAAGAAGTAAAACCATCTCTATGTGCAGATGACATCATCTTGAATATGGAGTATCCTAAAGAATCTACTGAAAAACTTAGAGCCAATAAACAAGTTCAACAAGGTTTCAGGATACATGTTCAACAGACAAAAATCAATTATATTTCTATACAGTAACAATGAGCAAGCTGAACTCAAAATTAGGAAAACAATTCCATTTACAGTAGTATCAAAAATAATTAAATACTTTGGAATACATTGAACAAGCAAAGTACAAAACTTACACTCTGAAACTGTAAACATTGTTGGAAGAAACGAAAGAAGACCTAAATAATGGAAATATGTTTCATGTTCATTAATTGGAAGAAATAACACTGCTAATGTGGCACCACTCCCCAAATTGATCCACAGTGCAATGCAAACACTATCAAAATCCTAGGTAACTTCTTTGCAGAAATTAACGTGATGATTGTAAAATTCATATACAGATTCAAAGGGCCCAGGATAGTCAAAACAATCTTGAGAAAGAAGAAGAAAATTGGAGGACTCATACTCCCTAATTTCAAAACTTACCATAAAGACAGTGTGGTACTAGCATAAGGATAGAATAGAATTCAGAGTCCAGATATAAGCCCTTCCAACTATCCATACATCTAGGATCAATCGATTTTCCACAAAGGCACCCAGATGTTTCAATGGGGGAAAGAATAAGCTTTTCAACAAATGATACTGAGTCAACTGGATATCCACATGCAAAAGAATGAATTTGGATCTCAGCCTCAATATATACAAAAATTAATTCAAAGTGGACGAAGACCTAGACCCACTTGGAGTCCCAAGGAGTGTGTTTGAGTCTTGGCTTGGCCTTCACTCACCGTATGATTTTGGACAAGCTATTTAATGAATATGAACTTCAGAGTGTCCACCTGTAGAGGTTTATTTACAGGTTTTGGGACTTACATCTAATAATGCATATGAAAGTGATGAAAGTGCTATAGCAATGTAGGTTGTTCTCTTAATAACTTGTGTCTTCTGCTTTGCTCTTTTTCCCAAGAACAGAGGCCAAGGAAAACAACCCAGTTATTTCCTTTTCCAGCTGTTTTCACTAGCATACTGTATACATCCTACTGCAGGAAACATCTGGGACCAGGTCAGGGCCTATGTGTGGAAAAAGCCTCAGGGTAAGATGGTCTAGAAGGCAGATTGGTGTGATCGCTGTCCAGCTCCACCACATTCTGGACCAGAGCCTGCCTGGACACAGTGCTCAAGAGAAAAATGGTGCTAAGGCTTTCCATTTTCTAGCACCAATTATGTGCTGGTCATTGGAATTCTATTAGCTCACATTTACTGAGCGCTCTATGCGACAGCTATTCTAAGCACATCACAGGTATTAATCCAGGTTATCCCCTAACAATCCATTGAGGGAGATTCTCTTATTATCTACAACTCACAGATGAAAAAAATGATGCAAAGAGCAGTTGAACAATTTTCCCAAGATAGCACAAATTGTAAGAATTTAGAATTAAGCATGGAGAGTCTAATGCTGGGGCCATTTTTAACAGCTGCATCATTCTGCCATTGTACACAGAGAGGCTCTCTTATCCCCAATCCCTCTGCCAGGGAGGTGGTCTTATGTTTATGTTACAAATGAGTTAAGGGGGCTCGGAGCAGTTAAGAGCCGTCCCACCCCCAAGCCACGTAGGACGTAGGAGGAAGAACCAGGGCTCCAGCCCCTTTCTGTCTGTGGGTAAAACTGCAGTATTTCCAGAATCTCTGCCTGGCCTGAGTGCATCTCCATATCAATAGGTGTTTCTAAGGAGTGGAGAGAAGTAGCATCTCCATATCAGTAGGTAATTACAAGGGCTGGTGGGGGCATATCTGGACCAGAGAGGTGGGTGGGGTCCCTTCTTCTGCAGCCAGGTCACGAGAGACAAGGGAGAGCGGAAGTGGATGGCTGCTTGTAAGCAATAAATGGGTTTCTCCCACTTTATTTCTCCGTTTGACTGATTTTGGTTTCAAAGGTATTTTGCCCTGGGATTTTTTCCCTGGAGTTACACTGTCTCACTCCAGGGTCCCCATACCCAGGCCATACTCTAGGTCAATCAAACCAAATCAAAACCCTCAAAGGTTTTTTTAAAGCTCTTAGGTGATTCCAATCAATGTCAAGGCTGTGAACTACTGCTTGGAGAAGAAAACAGATGCAATTGCCCCACCTACTTCCCAATCCTTAAATACTAGGCTTCCTGCCTCTTGGCACAATCAGTCGCCTTGGTACACTGAGTTCACTGTCAGTGGTTAGTTGCAGCTGCCCATTCAGTCTGCAAGAACACAGGTCTCTCAACAGCTGGAGCAAACCTTGTCTCCCCCCAGCAAATTCCTCCATCACTTGCCTGTGCAGCTTGTCCCATTCCCCTGGAATCCTGCTGCACATCTGCATGTGGCAGAGCCATCTGGATTGAGAAGGCAGCTGCAATGAGAAAGAGCATATTCCACTTGTAGAGAAACATGTAACACCCATCCCTTCATCCCCTGCACCCCAGCTCCTGCCCCTGTGAGGCAGTCAGAGGTCCTGCCTGTGGCTTAGGAGGAGAGCCCATTCCTAGCGGGGCCCCACCATGGGCAGCTAAAACTGCAGTCATTTATCAGGGAAACCACAGAGTGTGCGTATGTGGGCATCAAGCCCAGGATAAGGAGGGCACCTACCAATCTTTAGAGAACTACCTCTGTGCTGGGAATTGTGCTTCACATGCTACTTCATGTAACCTACATGATATTCACGAGCCCTAACAAGTACATAAGACTATTATTCCCATTTACAGATGGAGACACTAAGGCTTAGAAACATTAAATAATTGACTCAAGGTCACGCAGACAATGAAAATGACTGATGTGCATTCAGGTCTAAGTCCAGTTGCAAGGCTAATTAATGAACCCAGTAAGCCCTCTGGGAGTTAGGAGTATGAGCTGAAGTATGAAGAAAGCAGGCTTGGCTGTGAGTAAGAGTAAACTTCAATGAAAGGGAGGCCCACTGGGCTCCCTCTGCCTCTGGAAGACAGTCCCTGTGGCTTATCCTGGGGGAACAATTAGCATTTTTGCCAACATGCCAGATAACCCAGGTGGCAGCTTATTCAAAAAGCTGGATCTATCAAGTTGATGGTGGCTTTTCAGAGGTATTTTTAGTTTTGTACTTAAATTTGTCCTAAATTCTGAGGAATGTTTTCAGGAAACTATTCCCTGGAGGATAGGGACTAGGGTGGACACTATCAGGAAAGAATCCCCTTTGCATCGGCCCCAAAGGAAGCTCAGAGGTACCTACTTGGCGCTGGTGTGGCATGTCCCATTGCAGTTGTCTTTTGTGATTTCTGAAAAAGATCCAATTTCTGGGTCAGTCTTCTCTTACGAAGCCTTACTCAAGGCTTTAATTTAGTACTGGGTGTTGGGAAAAGATTTACTTCCTCGGAAGTAATGCTATACATCTTGAGAACTATGTAAAACCATGTGACCAATGTAAATTCTTTTTTACATTGGCCACAAGGAAGCTCACAGCCAAATCTGAAGGTCAAATACACTGATGGAGTGTCTCCTGTGTGCCAAGCCCTGTGCTAGGTGATGAGGATGAAAGGATGAGTAAAACCCAGTATCCCCCATATGGTCTGGATATTGATGTACGTTCCTCCCTGGGGCTTGATTTTCTTCTTGTATTTGTATTTCCTAAATTTCTTATTCTTTCTAGTCCTTCATCATTTTATTATGGAGTGATATAAACAAACATCTAATTACAAGTAATAGTAAAGGTTTTTTGCATATGAAGCATAGCCGAGGGCCAGATATACAGCAGGTATCTACTATTTGCTGCATTAATTCCTAAATTTTAAGGGACAGCTTTGATTCTTGCTTTTGGATGCCTAGCTAGGGAAGGATCCACAAAGAAATCATTAGAGAAGAGGAAAGAGTGCCCTTTGGAGAGGATGCTCATGCTCAGACCTTTTGGGATAGAAATCTCAATAGGCCTGGGCAAGTCAAAAAGAATGTCCTGGAACAGATCTGGCTGCAAAAGTGGTCTGTTTTGTGTCAGAGGGAACATTTACAGGCTCCAACAGGCTGGAGCTGATGCAATGCCAATCATGCCTTTATGTGTGCTGTTCCTTGAGCCTGGAAATTCCTTTCTCTCTTTTCTCTATCTATTGAAATCCCAATCATCTTTTAGGTCCTTCTTTCTGAAACCTGCTATAAACCTTGGAGCCAGCTTCAGTTTATTGTTACCAACTACATGGTATATTCTTCCTGGGAGGATGTGGTGCCCCTATCTCGCTCTGGAGGGTAAGAGAGCAATGATTGATTAGTGATGTCTGTCATGGGCTCAAGAGTTGGGGTGGGGTGGGTTTGCACAGAGACAAAGGAGGTGTCTTCCTTGCTCTAGTCTAGAGACTCTTTGCTTTGTGCTCACATACCACTATTTTGTGAATACTATTGAACATTTATTGACGTTTTTAGACTGGAAATTCCTTGTGCAGGGTGCACACTGGAGACCAAGCTGGAAAACTGGATGAGAGCCAATTGGTGAATAGCTTGGTAGTCCACCCTGCTAAGGTGTTTCCCTTGTAGGCAACGAACTTTCTTTTGGAGGCAACGAAGAACAATAGTAGATTGTCAAGTCCCGGTGGAAGGGGCTGCAAACATGATCTTATCTACTGCTACAGACTGAATGTTTGTGTCCCCCCAAAATCCATAGGTTGAAACCTAATCCCCACTGTGATGGTGTTAGGAGGTGGGACCTTTGGAGATGTTAGGACATGAGGATGGAGCCCTAATGAAAGGGATTAGTGACCTCATAAAAAAACCCCCCCAGAGCGTATCCTTGTCCCTTCTGCCATGTGAAGACATGTGAAGTCAGCAGTCTGCAACCTAGAAGAGGATTCTAACCAGAATCGGACAGTGCTGGCACCCTGAGGTAGCCTTCTGGCATCCAGAAGGGTCAGAAAGAAACTTCTGTTGTTTATACGCTACCCAGTCTATGGTACTTTGTTATAGCAGCCTGAACCAGCTAAGACATCTGTGTTTTGGGAAGTTCTCTGGCAGAAATGTGGAATGCAGTAAGACAGGACCAGAGGCAAAGAGACAAGTCAGATGTACACACGAGATGTCCATGCAGCATTATGTATCATAATAGAAAACTGGTTTAACAAAATGTGGTACATCTATATAATGGAATATATATGGATGTCAAAAAATTACATTTATGCATATTTATTCACATAGAAAGATATCTATTGTATATTGTGAAGTAGAAAAGCAGGTTACAAAACACTAGTAGAGTATGGTCCCATAAAGGCTGGAAGACTAATGTAAAATATTAATGATAGTTTCTTCCTGCTTTGGGCATATGCTTAATTTTTATTCTCTCCTTTCTGGTTTATTTTACACCCTTTTTGCTGCAAGTACTTCTTTTGATTTTGAAAGGAAGGAACAGAGGTGTCATTTCTATTTTAGGAAGACAAATATAGCTGCTAAGAAGTGAGGTTAAGACCAGGTCTCAAGGACCGAAGGGCCTGCTCTTACCACTGTCGCATTTCACTCCTCGCCAGCCAACGTCACAGTCACAGGAGCCGTCACCCGTAGGTCCTTGGCTGCATCTCCCATGGACACAGGAACATGCTAAGTGGAAAAATGCCCACAAATGATCAGACTTCTGACCGGTATCCAGTAACTCATTTGTCACTGATCACACAGTTTCCTTTCAGGGCACTTAATTCTCCAGCCTGGTCCCAGAGAATTGCTGTCTGTAACGGACGGCTGGTTCCCAGGAAGGGCAGGGACAGAGATAAAATGGAGTGGGCTAACAGGTGAATCTGGTCATGCTTTGACAAAGCCCACAGTTTCGGGCCTGTAGCACTGCAGGTCGGTGACCCAGGCAGGTTGAGAGTGTCCTCAGCTAAGGTTATCGGAGGATCCAGGGTTATGCGGGAGTCCTTGGGATGGAACCACATTCGCTCCCGAAGGTTTGTCCACTAGGCTCGTATAAACCTGGTGAGGCCCTGTTGTCTTCTGCCCAGAAATGCTGATTCCTTTGTCACACCGCAGTGTCATGAGCCTCTTTGAGAACTGGATGAAAGCTAAGGATGCCTTACCCAGAAACAAACATTCAGCTTTAGGGGTTTGCTGGACCCAATGCGTGTTATCTACAGATCCCAGGTTAGGAACTTCTGCACAAATGCAAGGAGAAAACTCTTCCAAACAACAGAAATAAATTGGTGCTCCAATTCCAACGATATGTTATATGGTTCAATTATAGTGATTCAATTGTATATTATTTATTGTAATATATTCAATTGTATATGGATTTTGTCTGGTTTGGACTAGCTGTTGAGAAAACAGTGATAGGTTAAGTTATGGTTTTTAGTACAGGGTAGAAAAGAAATGTTGTGTTTTCTCATCATGGATTAGGAAGTCCCTCTTCCCAAGCCAACCCTCTCATATATATGTGTCCCTGGGCAAAAGGTAGTCACGGTGAGAGAATGCAGATGACTTGGCTCAAACAGATCATGATTTTTGTGAAAACAGCTTAAAGGAGGTGGCTTGGTGAGGGCGAATTAATAGGGTGATCTTCATGTAAAGGAGAGCATGACTGAAGAGCAAGGCTTTGGGGTCAAGCAAGGCACCCACTCAAACTGCAGTTCTGCCTCTCATTAGTCATGACCTTGGGGGAAATCATTCAACTTCTGTGCCTTAATATCGTCATCTGTAAAATGGGTATAATAATACCCAAGTCTATAAGGTTCCTGTGTTGATCAAAGGAGATAATATACAGAAATGTGCATTTCAAACTATCAAACAATGTTCAAAGCTGAGAGGGTAATACGAGCACCAGCGTGCACAGGCCAACAGAAATATGTGGTTGGGTTGAGGGTTGTCAACGAACAGGCTGGGGCTGAGTTGGTAGGTTAGTGACTGAAAATGTTTGGAAAGGCTGCCCTATCAATGTTTATTACAGCACAGATGTTCTTATAATTCTCATAACAGAGGTGGATTCCAGCCTGCCTGTGGGAGATCCCCATCATTCCCAGTGGTGTCGGGAGCCATGGACGCCTGGGTAGGGAAGGGCGTGCCTACCTTGGTCACAGTGGATGCCGTACTTGCCCTCGATGCAGGTCTCGCAGGCCGTGCCTCCGAAGCCCTCTCCACACTCACACATGCCTGTGCCATTCACTCCGTCCAAGCAGACACCATTTCCGAAGCAGACGTTCTGGGTATTCCCTGGGCAGGGCTGGCACTGGGGCCCGAAGAAGCCCGCGCAGCACTCTCTTGTCTGCAACGCAAGGACAAGGCGGGGCTTGGACAAGGCCGTGCCTCCAACTTCCGGTTTTGTCTGGTTACAATGTCGCCGCCCTGCTGGTGGGACTGGGTGTGTGTCCCAGAGCTCCCAGCCTCCAGGGAAGAGGGGTTGTGAGAACCCCTGAGAGCCTGGTGATTCTGAGCAGTTTCCAGGGGTGCCAGTCTCCAACGAGGAGGTAGGAAAGAGGGGAAGGAAAAAGGTAAGTAACAAGTTGAAGGAAGGTGAGAAAGGAACAGCAGGAGCACAGCAAAGGATAATTCCAGTGAAGCCAGGGCCGTGGGAGGACCGTGGGACCCTCACCAACCCCAAACCCGGCTCCTGCAGCTGTACGGTAGGCGCCGGTACTGGAGGTGGGTGACGGCTGCAGGTGAGGCGCTGGCATTTTGTAAGCCAGTCTCTTGTAGTTCAGGGAAGCCTTGCAGGAGGTCTGCTTGGCTTGGGCTGCCCACAGTCTTGAGTGCACTAAAACAGTCGGCTGCCGGCAGACTGTAAGTGTAAAGGCCAAACCACCTCGCCTCTGTGTAATAGGCAGAGGCTCTGACCAGTCTTCTGGGAAGGACGTAGGACAGGAAGTTATGAAGAATTTTCCTGCAGATTTCAAAACAACAGTCCCAAGGTACTTGGTGACCAACTGCACCTTCTCTCTTCTTAAGTAGCTGGCCAGCTCCTGTGTTTCTTGCTTACAAGCGTGCACAGGGACTTCACCTCGTTGTGACAGCAGGAGGTCCTCTTAGCCTTTCAGTCAATTTCTTCATCATGCAATTGAATATTGTGCTTTTACCAATTGGCTGAGTTTTATTGTCACCATACTACTTTGAATGACAATGATAATGAAGAAATGAGGAGGAAGAGAAGCTGGCAGAAAGCATACAAAGGCATTCTGAAAGTGTAACATGATTAAATTTCCCAATGCTACTGCAGTAACTCAAAGGATGATTAAATCGTTATACTCACAATGATGGTTTTCACACATTTTGGTTGGCACCCAATGAACAGGGATCGTTTGCCCATGAAATAAATGGTATAGATACATTTCCGTATCTCTTCACCCTATGAAACAGCAATGATGACATCATCTTTTCAGCTAGGAAAAAGTTTTCCAATCTCTAAAAGCAAGTAGGGGTGTGTGAAGCATTGCTGCCTCTCTGACTGAAATGTTCTGGAAAGGGGGCAGGGGTTGGCTTCTTGGAACTGCTTCATAAGAAAGGAAACACAAAACACGATGTTGGCTGCTAGAACCAGCCAGCTGGCAAAATCCACATTATTGTATCTTAAGATAGCATTCTGTAAAAAGAACTTTTCTTTAGAAGACTAACTCAGGAAGAATTGGAGAGTAAAACAGATGAAAATGAGTAAATTAGATTGATCTGAGATTTGGTTTCTACTGATTGATTTGTTTGATATTCCACCTTGGTCTGAGAAAGGATTGAGGCTATCTACAAGATTTAATTAAAACTCAAGTGAAAGATCAGCATTGCTATCATTATAAATTATTATTATCATGCTATGGAAAGTGCATATGTGTTTATTTTTTGTAATGGACATAGCATTAGCAGAAGTAGCTTTTACAATAAATAGCTGCAAGAAACATGGATTGGTGATTAATTCAAAGATATGTTTATTTCCCCCAAGAGTGCCATCTGTTTCTTAGAGAAAGTTAGTTGTAATTTTAACTATAAAGGGAAATCAGGCAGGTGGGACTCGTCCAGACTGGATATGGTTTTGGATATGAAGTCTGCCTTCTCTGATGAGATTTTTTGCTTTTATTCTCAATTGGCTACTGGGATATGAAAGATGTAGAAAGGGAAAAATCCCTCTTTGAATTGTGCATTGATTGATGTGAATCCCAGCTTCTATTATTTATTAATTTAATTTTGCTTTGGTCCAAAAAAAAAAAGGATTCAAGACTTAAGAAAGATTCATACACTTATAAGAAGGTAAAATTAAAACCAAGTGAAGGAATGAGGACAGTGAAAATGAGTTATGCATGGGATTTTATATTTTGGACCTCCCTGGGATCTGGAAACTATTTTATGAAAACAGACAAAATACTTACTAGTGGTTTAGTTCCAAATGGGCAGATGGGTCGCTGGGGACACTTCCCACACTTTCCCTTGGCGAAATATAGAAGCAAAGTGAACATTTCATGGTTATTACTTTTAGTGCAAAATGAGGCTGTAAATATTTTCCAGACCTTGGAGCTGAACAATTTCAGACATAGAATTGAAAATCGTAAAATTATAGAAACGCTCATCTGGTCAACCTCCTTAATGTTCTTTGAGACAGGCACTTCAGCTACTTGGGGTTGGGATGTCTGAGCCATTTCCTCCACAATGCCCTTTTGATGCTAATACTACTTTATGGTGTGGAGGTCTTAGCTCATTGAAATCCTGATCCCTTTCATTGCAACACTCATTTATTGAAAACCCATTGTTTACGGAATGGGTCCAGATTCAGAGTAAGACAATATATCACACATAGTGTTGAGCCTTGGGAATTCATGGTCTAGCTGAGGGGTCAGCGTGGAGATAATATATATACCATTACAAAACAAAGAGCAGAACTTAAGAATGGCAGAAATGTTTAAATGCAACCTGTTCCTAAAACAGGAGGCAAATGTGGCTGGTTCTTAACTAAACTTGCTTCCTACTGGATCGTATAGAGTTGTTCATTGTTCTGACTTTGGGGCCAGACCACCTGGCTTTGAATTCCTTCTCTGCCACTTGCTAGCTCCGTGAACCTGGGTACAGTTAACTGCTCTGTGGCTCATTTCCCCCATCTGTAAACTGGGGATAGTAATAGTATCTACTTTTCCGGATACTGTGAGGATTATATGGATTAATACATGCAAAGTGTTTATTAACCCATATAAAACCATTATAACCACATAACAGGTACAGCGTCTGGCACATAATAAATGCCCCCAAATGTCAGCAGTTACTACTATTACTGAAGGATCCTGTGCCATCCAATGGATTGGAGTGAAAAGTTTCCATTACAGCATTGTATATTACTATGAAACAATCCATTTCTATATTTTCTCTCCTAGTACACCAGGGTTGGCCAATACTTGTCCCCTCCCTAGGCCTATGCTAGGCATGGCATGTTTTTTTTCTTTGAGGAGCACTATGGCTTCAGAATCCTACTCAACACAACGGTCCAGGCAGCTTTTCCTAGGCGCCCAAGATGCAACTTATTGCATTAAATTGTGAGCCCACTGAAGGCAGGGAGCATGTCTGATTGATCTTGTAGAGCCAGAGCTGATTTTGCTCCTCTGCACACCAGAGATGCTCACTCAGTGTTTTTTGAATTGAGATATCCTAATAGATGAATCATATGTTTTAAAGATTATAAAGAATAAGCCAACACTCTTCAGTGCATCCTTGGCCGTGGATAGAACTTACTCGTACAATAATGGTATCGTTATTATCACACCTATTCTTCTGTATTTCCAGAACTTTCCCCAAGCCGTGGATCACTCCTTTGTCAGTGGCTACATTGGTGTAGTTTATTGGAGCCTCATTTACAAAGATCTGTGAACAAGAAGGTAAAGTGTGAATTTTATTGTAGTGATTTTAAGGGAAATAGGGAAGAGAGAGACTGAATGCTGTCAATATGACAACAATTTAGGAGATATTCTAATATTCACCTGGAAGGTAGCATATTGGAGCAGTAAGAGCTCTGCCCGAGGAGAGGAGTCTAAATAACAGTCCTTTACCTGGCACCACTTAGCTGTGTGACCTTGGGCCAGTTGTTTTTCCTCTCTGAATCTCAATTTCTTCTTTTGTAAAAAGACAGTTGTACTTTGTTTTGTTTCTAATTTGTTAGGAGAGGCTACTTAATGATTGAGGAGTGCAAAATAAGAGAATCTATTAATTTGTTCATTCTTATGATATAACTGAGAGCAAATGGTTGTTTGAAAAATTGGGGTGGGGTGTGTGTGTGTGTGTGTGTGTGTGTGTGTGTGTGGTAGGGCTGAAGCTGGGAGAAGGGACAATTCTTTATTGTACTAAGTAGGTATCAAGTTTATATCCAAATAAGGGTTTAAAAATGTTTAATAGCATCCCCCAAACTCCTTCACAGCAGCAATATTATATTTGAACTTCCACTGAATGTTAAGGTGCCTTATGATTTACTTGGAGTCAAATGAATTTCCATGGATGTTGATGTAACTCATGGCTCCACAGAGGTGTTCCAGGGTCTGTGTAGTTTTGGAAGACTAGCAAGGAACCTTACTGGTGGAGTCATATGGTGACTGCAGCCCAAATTTCCAGAATTCTAAGATATGGAAGCTTTTTAAAATACCAAATGGCAGAACTTCTGATGCTGTAATATTGTTGATTTGGCATTTTGAAAGTCTGAAACATTTTCATTGTGAGACATATCCAGTGAATTATAGGATTAGGATGCATTCAAATTTTGATTTGAACACAAGTCTACTTATTTAGAGAGCATTTTTTGACACCTGACTCTCCTAAGAGAAAGTAGTGAGTTATCAATAAAAGCAAAACATGTATTGGTAAGTGAAAACTATTTATTTATTGTAAGAGAAATTTGTAGGATTGCTATAGATCAAGGAATTTCCAAACAAATGGAATATGAAAATGACAGATTGGAAATTCATTTGACTAACAGCAGTGGAATATTCACTTCTACATGATGAAATAAAAGGTGACATAGATAACAACAAAAGTGTAATCTCTTTATCAATAAAAATTGCCTTACCTGGAAAAATAAGAAAATGTATTTGAAAGGACCTCCTCAAAGTTATTATACAATAGATGGAATTATTTGTAAGAATCAGAGGAAAATATCTGGAGTTAGATTATTCCCTGAGTCATGAAAACTTAAAAAGACTTGTTTTTTTACCCAAGTAGGTTAAAACAAAACATACACAAAAATTCACTTGTGATTCAGTGATGATATCATGGAAAAAATTGTTTTCAAGATTGTCTTTTATTGCTTAAAAAGTTCTGTGATTAAACTTTCTTCATTTTAATATAGTGCTTAGTTAACCTTAAATAATTTTTTCTATTAATTTTTCACATGAGCCTTTATACTAGAGTTGCATTATGAGTTTCTTGTTGAATTTTCATAAATTAATCTTCTTACCTGATGTTTGAAATATGTAAATAGAATTTAATACTTGTAATTTTGAGTCTCACAAATTCATTTTTACGAAGTCTGAACACTTTTAAATATTTAGGGCTTGTGTGAGATAAATACTGGGATTCTGATTTGGGGATCAGTTGGTCCTAAAAACAGTCAAGCAATGATAATATTCATTTGCCTGCTGAAGCCTATGTGTGTCATTAGGTGCCTTAGGTCCTGGAGCCCGGGCCACTTGCTGGGAGTTAGATTTTGCTGCCAGGTTCCCTTCCATCTTGGAGACTGTGTGGGTTTGTTAGGAATCAGTATTGAAGGGCACCCATGACTACTGGGATTCAGATATCATCATTAGCAAAGCCCGTTACTTGATTCACTGGCAACTGATTACCTGCAGGCTGACAACGAGGAAGGTGAGGGGGAGCTACAGTCTGCTTCATCATTACTTTCTGGAGAAGCACAGACAACTGCCTTTTGTTATAAGGCTTAGGAAGCACTGGGGAGATTATCCCAATATGGAAGTGATGATGGGTGATGGAGCTCAGACACTCCTTCCTGGCTTTTAAGAAAAGGATTGCACCTGGTCATCGTGGAAAAAGAAGCCGAGGCGGTAGGAGAAGCCGAGCATGGTCTCCCGGTGCATGCCGTCGTGCAGGTCGTTCTTCAGGAGCTTCTCCGCCAAGACCACGTGATACTTGAGTATGTCCTCCGCCTGGACAACACACAGGACTGAAAGTCAGCACATAGGTCAGTCCTCATCACTTATGGGGCTGCTCCAATGTGCCAGGCACTGTGGGGCTCACATGAGCAACCGCTTGTTGTTGGGAAGCTTTGACAGAGGCGTCAGGACAGCGTAGATACTAAATACCAAATCTGAGACAGGTCACCGTGGAGAACCTGCTTGTGGGATGGCCAAGAGCTCATGATGTGATCCTAAAATCCAGACTGAGGGCATGAAAGGTTGGAGGAGGATTTTAAGATGATTTCTTTGGAGAGAACTGCTGGGTAGAGAGAGACCCTCACCCCAGCCTGCCTTTCCCCACAACAGCCACAGAAGGAAGTTGATGAAATATTTAGAAGAGCTTCATCTGTGTCTCCTGCAGATAGGGTGGCCTGAGGGGCCGGATCTCCCTCAGACCTGAGCAGTGTCATGCTGGGGTGGCTGGAGGCTGAGCCACAGTGGAATGAATGAGGGGTGTTGTTACTGCCCAAGGACAGGCCTGTACTCCCTGGGGACAAGAGAGTACAAGTGTCCTGGGCACCAGATGTGCCGTGGGTCTGAGGGAGCTGGCGGTTAGGTCTGGTCGTAAGGCTGCTGAGAGGGCAGACAGGCCTCCCCAGGAGAAAAGCTAAAGGTGATTCCTGGATACTTAGGCCTGAGGAGGAGACAACGGCCTCCAGGAAGAGGCAGGCACGTGGGTGGAGGGAGCTGCAGTCAGAGACCACCAGGGATGGGTGGGGTCTCCAAAGGGCCCATCAAAGTGTCAGAGAAAGAGAGAATGAAAGCGCAGGAGTGAGAGAGAGATGACAGATAGGAAGATAGGTAGACAGGTAGACAGGTAGACAGGTAGGTAGAAAGAAAGGGTGAGCTTTGACGCATGTGCCAAGCCCAGGGAGAGCAGAGGCATCTCCGGACAGCCTCCCACCCTCTCTTCCTGACCACTGACACTTCTCGCCTCTGAACTTCAGACCTGGTGAGACCAGAACTGAATTTAATGAGATCAGAAAAGGGAATAACATCATGTGGGGAAGGCAGAAAAAAGGTTAATTAAGTTACTGTCTCTGAGCTCCAGACCCACCCTCTACACCCTGCTCTGTGATGCTGGTGCCAGACCGCAGCCCACACTTCTGTGCTAGGACGACCTGTTAAGCTCTGCCAGTGGGAGGGGCTAGAGGGAGAATGCGAAGCCTATTAGAGCGGAAGGTGGAGAAGGGACATCCTCTCCCTGTGTGCCTCCTTTTCCTGCCAGCGTCACCCAGCCGACTTCCTCCCCTGGCAGTGCCTGCCCCCACTTCATCAGCACCAGTGGGCAGTGCCCTCCCCTAGAGGTCTGGTCTTTGACCCACAGGGACCCTCCTTCAAGGTCAGAGACCCCAGCTGAACAGCACCCCTCCTCAAAGGTTGGAGTGACAGTTCCCTGGGGGCTCCTCCACTGTGTTTCTCAGTTTTAGTAATTCTAACCTGCGGGGCCCAGATATTTCCTGCTGGTGCTGCCTCTGTGATCTGTCTTAAAAAAAAAAACAACTTTTCAATTATATTTAGATAGCTTTGTGCCCAGTAAATAATTCATGATATTGAATTCTCTCTGGTATGGTTTCTGTCTCCTGGTGTACCTGGTCACTTCAGGGGTCCTGCAGCGTCCTGCCTGGACAAAGTCCCAGCATGGAACAGTGAGGGAAGGCTTAATTTTAAATCCAATTCAAAATTTTGATTATTATGGATTTTTTTTTCTTTTTGCTTAATTGAGACTTGTGTTTGTGACTTAGAGCGATTATAGGACTTTTTGGGGAAGCAGAAAGTCTATGGGATTACTTGAAGTTTCATCCCTGGGCAGGATAAGAATATTCCTCACCAAACAGGCCCACAGGGACTGGGGAGGAAGAGGGAGATGAGGTAAAGATAATGTCCGATTCCATCCCAGGGGTCCTGCTTGTTCGCCATGCCAGTCCAAAAAAATCTAAGCCACCATTCCTGCCTTCACAGAGTTTATAATCCAGTTGGAGAGCTAAGACCCCTTTGCTTGACAGGACAGGTCATCCTATCATACAGGTGCTGAAGGGGGCATACAGATGGTCTGAATGCAGGAGAGAGCAGCTGCAGTGTGGGTGGCCAGAGCACCCCGGGGAGAGCTGGACTTGAAGAATGCGTAGGGAGGATTCTGAGGTAGGGAAGGGGAAGGGCAGCCTTCCTGACCGAGGGGGCAGCTGTGTGTTTGTGTGTGTGCGTGTGCGTGTAGACATGTGCAAAGGCACCAAGCACGTCTTTGACTTATTTGGGCTCTATGAGATATCACTGTGGTGAGACCATGTGGTTTCTGCAGCGAACCTGTGGGAGACAGCAGGGGACCCAAGGATGGCTTAGAGGGACAAGTCTCAGCTCCATTTCATTAGCATCTTCATCTCAGTTTCCCTAAGCAGAGATGTCAGTGAAAATGGCATGCTTGGGGGGCAAATACAGCTTCAAATGTGTTCCCCCCTCATGGGGCTGGGAGCTGAGGACAGGGTAACCCTGGGCTCCTTCTAAATACCAATTCTGGTGCCACCACTGTGTAGAAGATAAACTGTACCCCCCAATACCTGGGGAGGTAATTTAGATTCAGTTCTGCAAGAAATGGGGATGCACTCAAGGATTCTGAGCAGAGAGTGACATAATTGGAGCTTTATATTATTTCACAAAGTCCTTTGACAAATTTTGACTGTTGATCCCCAGATGTTAGGAATCAGGGAAGATAGATGAGGGAGGATGATGGGGACAACAGACAGAGACAATCCATTCCCTCTGGGTCTCTGCTGCTAACATGTCATCTATCTGGAACCAGAAAGGGGAAGAGAGGCAGCCATGAGGATCCTTCTAGGTTCCTGGGACACCTGCATCTTTGTGTATATGGCCCCAAATGTGTGCTTCCAGGGGTACAGACGAAATATACGGGCAGCTCTGGCATGGGGGAGCATCGTGTATGAGAGTGTCTGCACAAGTTTATGTTAAGTTTCTGGCTACAGACAAGGAAGTTTTGATGAGAGATTGAAATGGTACATCACTGATGCATCAAAAAATGTTGAATGCTGAATGTGAGCAAATCATGTTCCTCTTCCCAACACCTACTAGAGTTGCAGCCTTCTTCTCCCGGATGTAATTCTCAATGGCGTCGTTGGTTGGAGCAAACACTGTGTAGGCGTCTGCAGCCTCGATCACATCCGCCAGATTATATTGCTGTGATGGAAGGAGACAAGAGTGTGTGAGGGACTTTGGTTCCCAGGTAACCTGAGCAAGTGGGTTATGCAGAGAACGTGGTACTTGCAATGATGTAGCCCCGGAAAATGGAATAGTCAGGCATCTGTTCCAGCCGGGTGAGCAGGTTTGGTAAGGAGCCAGTTAGACCTCTTTGGGGAACCAGAACCTGGGAAAAGATGTCCCCAAATTCTGTTAGCCTGTGTTGGTAGGACTTGCTGCTCTCCAACACATAGCTCAGGTCACTAACAACATGCTGCTAGTCCACAGGGTGCCTCTGCAAATTAAATAAAGGACCACTTTCCTTGGGTAGTTTGCAATACCAGAGAGGGGTGCATAGCTGGGGGAGCAAAGTGGGCTGGATTTTCACCCCATACCACTCATAGGCCAGGCACCTTTATGTAGACACCACTGTTCATGGTGGCTCTGACAAAGGTGACCACAGTGTCTGGTGGGCAGATGCATGAAGAACTCCATAGGGAGCCAGTGCAACTCAGAGGCTAAGCAAAGGACTTGAGTCGGCTGATGCACATCCATGGATCTTGTGTGCTCACATAACTTCTTCCTCAATCCAGTTACTTAACCAGGAGACTTAATTGTCTTATCTGTGAAGTGAGGACAATCATACTTACTTTCTTTGCATTGTTGGAAAAATCAAATGGTAATATACCACATGACATTTTGCACAGTGCCTGGCACCTAGTGGGCTGTCATTCATTCCAGTTTTTATTGTAAACATGGCCGGGTGCTAGTGCTGATGAGGGACACAGAAAAATGCAGACCCAGCCTGCCAGGACATGCAATTATATGGGGGTCCAGGACCCATATTGTAAGGAAAAAATGTCAGTACAAGAGGGCATAGTTATACCAAATGACTTCATTACCAAGAAATCCCATGGGATTTCAGAGGAAGGAGGAATAAAACCAACATTTGTTGAGAGAAAGCCTATTAGGCAGTAGACATCAAGAGAGATAGTTTTGTTTAATCCTCACTGGGGAAGAAAAGTGAGGTTCAGAGAGGGCATGCGACTTTCCCAAGGTCACACAGCTAGCTACATGCTGGTTCCCAGATTCTGTATGACTCTAGAACTTATTCTCTTGACACTATGTTATCTTTAGTGACTGCAGGCTGCAGGGATCAGGAAAGGCTTTATGGAGAAGGGAACTTGAATTGGCCCCCATGATAAAGCTTGGTAGAGTAGACTGGTTGAGGTACTGTTCTACTAATAGGTTGTGTCCCATAAAAATGTAAATGAGGAGAGGTAATTTTATGTTTTTTTAAAAAGGTTTATTTTAGTGCTTTGGGAAGCCAGAATTGGAGTAGCAAAATATCCTTGATAAGAAATGTTATTTTGCATTATATGAAGTCATAAACCCATCATACATCCTTGTAAGTGATGAATCAATTGCTCAAAAATGTGCTTCTCAATGCCTCTTGGTAATGCAAGAGAATTACAAGTTCTTTGCAAAATAATGCACCCCGTCTCTCTTTCTCCGAACAAATTGCTGAACTTTTCTGTAACTTAAGAACAAAAAGTGACTTTTTTTGTGTACCAAGTAGGAATAATTTTGGTTAAAATGCAGTCAGTTAATTGTCTTTTCTAATCTTCCACCTTTCACAAGTTCCCAATATACCATAAATTCTAACTTTAATTTTCAATGAAAATCCTAACATAGTAACTGAAAATTATAGTCTAGCTTAAAACTGCATTTCTCCTTATACTTTTTTTTTCCTATTTCATACCTTTGAATATTGGTGAAATGTACCTTAGAAGGAAATGAAAACTTCACAATACTTTCTCTACCGTTTTCCATTTTTTTCTAGGACCTTTCCCACTCCATCTTACCAGGATGCAGCAATGCAGAGAGGGGAGATGGACTTCCTAATACTAAGGTTCTCATGTGCCTTTTAAGATGTTCTCATAAATAAGAAATATTCTATAGGTGCCCACACTTGATATAGGGCCCACTGCAGAATACAGGCTGAGCAAATGGCAACTGAGTCTGACTGAATACACAGACCCCTAAATAGTTTTAAAACGGAAGTCACGAAGCACAACACTCATGACTTTTAGGAACTTTTTTTCCCCCAAAAAGATACAAACAGGAGGATAAATGAACAAAAGGAGAAGAGAGGCTACTTAGGTGGGAGGATGCGAGGCTGTACCTTGTTGATGATGTGTATCACTCCGTTTGTGGCTGCGTTGTCACCGTCAATGACGGATGCGCCTTCAATTGTGATATTCTGTAACGCAAACCACAGCGGGAAGGTGAGTCTCCCTAGAGTACACCTAGGGGTTGAAATTATTTATGGGTTTTCCACTTTTTGAGCAGTAGTGACCTTATCACTTTTGGACCATGTCCCACTGTTAGAAGTATCTTTCAACTGTGACCCATTAGACATCACACACACACACACACACACACACACACACACACACACACACACACACACACATGCACACACCTGAAATGAAATATACTTTCCTCTACTATGCAGGAGGTACCTGATCATCGATTCCTTTCCACCCTATTCCATTTTGTTAAAAAAGTGCTGGTCGAGGCTTACTAAAGTGAGCAGTTTGGAAAACACTGTAGACAGTGTTGTGGCTTGAACTGTGTCTCTAAAATGCCTATGTTGGAGTCCTAACCCCAGGACCTCAGAATGTGAGCATGTTTGGCCGTAGGGTCTTTACAGAGGTAATCCAGTTAAATGAGGTCGTTAGGGTGGGCCCTAATTTAATACAGCTGGGTGTAAGAAGAGGCAATTTGGACACACACAACTGTACAAAGCGAATACCATGCGAACACAAAGAAGCCACCTACAAGCCACAGGACAGAGCCTGGGACAGCTCCTTCTCTCAGAGGTAACCAGCCCTGTGATCTTGGGCATCTAGCCTCCAGGACTATGAGACAGAACTTTCTGTTGTTTGAGTTATTCCCCTTGGGGGACTTGGTCACAGCAGCCCTAGCAAAGTAATGTAGATAGTAACTGACTTTCCTGGTCAGAATCCAACTATTCTCCTCAAGAATATTAATTACACAGGGACTAGAGCTGAGTAAAACCCAGTCTAGCCCTTGCCTAGCCACCAACCAACGATGACACAACTGGGCTCCCCTCTGTCTGGTTTCCTCCCCTCTTCTTCCCACTATCCCCCATTTTTTGAAATTCCTCTGGGGACCCTGGTGCAGAAGGGGACACGTCTCACCCAAGCAGCCCCCAAGTCACATCAGCAGAGGCCCTGAAGAAAACATTCCTGGCCACCTTGCACATCTCTTTTGGTAAAGGGAGGAATTTATATCAGCCCTAGGAAAGAACTCATAAAAAATGTGTCTTTGATGGTGAGCTCTTCCAGGTCAGAGGTCTTGGCTGATTTTTCTTAGGCTGTATAGAACCTGGGTTAAGCAGGTGTTCAGTTAATGCTTGCTGAGAGATCAGTGATTTAAAACATGGATGGCAAACAACCCCAGTGTCTGATATATGTATGTAATGCACTAGAATTATAATATGTAAAGAATCCTTGGGACCATATTTAATTCTTTTCTGCTTTCTTAAAGGAATTATGTGATCAAGCACATATATTTAGGGAATACTAGGCATAGACCCTTTTCATAGTGTTCACACCAATGAGTAGGAAGGTAGAAATGCTTTAGAGCAGTAATTTGAAAACATTTTGACTGTGGCCTATGGTCCACTGATGTAGCAGTTCTCACTTTCCTGTAGAATCTTCATTCTCCTCTTGTGCAATTCCTAGAAAGAGCTTTAAAACTGACATGTGCAGCTTCCTCAGGGAAGACAGAACCCAAGCCTTTGGCACACTGCAGTACATGCTAGAAGGTGCGTTTCTGCAGCGTTCTTCCTTGTGTACTGCCCAAACACCAGCACTTAGTTGCTGGTTTATAATAGGTGCTCAATAAATATTTGTTGGCTGGCTGACCCTATAATATATAAAATTTTAGTGATTTACTCCATTAGTAGCTTACCAGTAACCAGCTTGTAATCACAGGTAAAAATTTAAGTTGTGCAGTTGCATACCCTTCACCCAGAAGAATTGGGAGACTTGTCCTGGATCAGTGTGTGGTCTGTCAGGAAGAGCCTTGTGGCTCTCCAGTGGGTGGAGGGCCACATTATAGGATGGCTGTTACAGGGTAGTGTGTATGTGTCTGTGTGTGTTTCAGTATAAGTGGATAATCGCTGAAGCTGGGTGATGCATATGTGGAGGTTCTATTCTTGGCCTATTTTTGCTCCTGTTTGGAAATTTCCACAGCACAACAATTTCTAAAGTACAGCATGAACATAGATGGTGTTCCCACTAAAGAGACAAATTACCGTGCTCCCTTACCCCATCCACCTTTGCCAGGTGAAGGAAGTTGCCGTGCAAGGATGTTGCCAGCATGTCAGAAGACGGCAGGGCCTGAAGATCTGCTACTCCGTACGTGCCCAGTAGTGTATGGTACCTAAAACAACAGTCCATAAAGGCTATAAATGAGATGCCAATGGATGATACAGCATCCTTGAGTCGTTAAAAAAATAGGCTGTGGAACCACACCACCAGATTCAAAATCTCCCCCTGCACTTGTCAGCTATGGCCCTTTATTTGGTTTAGTTACTTAATCACCCTGTGCCTCAGTTTCTGCTGTAAAATGGGAACAATAATAATGCCTATCTCATCGGGTTGTTGGTTAGATGTAAAACAGCATAGAATTAGCTGTCAATAATGTTAACATCACCATCCTGGGGGAAGGTGGGGAGGAGTCCTAGAACATGCTGAGATCCATGGATCTGAAGGACCACGTGGCCTCCCTCCACTGAACTTTGTTCATACTGATACCATTAAGATAAAATGGAAAATAAAATACCTAGTACCTACTTTATTAGGGCTGGGATATTGCTTTTGGTCAACCAAAAGTCTTTCTCATCTTGGTCCATGTCTTCTATAGCTTGCTGGGAAGGCACGAGGACAGTGAGGTTTGAGGTGGCTGACAGCAGGGGTTGTAGAGAAGCATTCTGAATCACAGGAGGAAAAGAAAGTGGCCTGACTCATGTTAGAGGACAAATAGGGCTGACTTAAGGCTTGGCAGAGATGTCACTTTCCCATGTGATG
Source organism: Manis javanica (assembly GCF_040802235.1). NCBI lineage: Eukaryota > Metazoa > Chordata > Mammalia > Pholidota > Manidae > Manis > Manis javanica. Next base: position 102,437,119 of record NC_133165.1, on the reverse strand, counting down.
TCATTCAGGGATAATGGGAAGGTCCTAGGGATCCTTCTCCCAAATCCATCCCACCTATTGGCTGATGCCTCATATTCCCTCTGAGACTCATTTTTTTAATTTAAATGTGTATGCCTCATCAAAAGGCAAATTTTCATGATCAGGTCACACTTGGAGTCATTTACCCTTTAGTCTAAGTAAAGGGTCAGAGCATAGTCTTGATAGGATCATGCACGTGTGTGGGTATACGTGCATGTGTGTGCACATGTATATGCAAGGAACTTGAGAATCCTTAGAGGGCTTTGGAAAAGGATGGTGGAAACAACTTCAGCATGGAAGAGAGACTAGAGGCCTGAAATCAAATTTTTGCTACTTTTTATTGTTATATAGACCGAGTTCTGGATAGATGCATTGGTGTGTTTATGGTTAGTAACCTGCTTTCCAGAAAAAACAAACAGAAGCCCTGGTTTGTAGTGTTTGCTGATTTTTGTGGTGTAAATATTCCCACCATGGCTGATTTCAGGCTACCACATGGCAGCATTCAGAGTGGAGATGGGAAGGCTGTGCTCTCATGAGCTAGGATGAGCTGGGTCCAGTACACCACCGGGCAAGCTTCTGTGTGTGGGGTCAGTCTCTGTGGGAATCAGCATGCACAGAGGGGCTCTCGGTGCCTGCTTTCCCATGTGGTGGGGTCAGAGAGGCCCCACACCGAAGCAACGGGAAGCGGTCCTGGAGTGGGCGCTGTCCAGGCACTACTTGTGTATCTGTTTAAAGGGGCTAAACTACTTGTCGTGATGGTTGGGCTGGGCCGGCCACCTTGGTCCACTCAGGCAAAGATGACAGACGTTCAAACAGCTGGGCAGGGTGGGGATTGGATTCCTTGTTGTAGAACTTTCCAGGGGACAGGAAAAAGCTCCTCTGGGCATGTTGCGCGAGAGCGAGAGCTAAGCCCACGTGAAGTATCCCAGATTGCAAATGTAAATCCTAAATCTAACTTGGTGAATTACAATGATGAATTATGTTGACTTTTTAAAAAGACCTCTGTGATGAATGAGGCTATGTATTCTTGAATTGGTTGACCACCCTCACTTATCCTAGACTAGAAATTCTCAGCCCTGATGGCATGTTAGGATCACCCGGGAAGCTTTTATAATATACTGATACCAAGGGCAAACTTCTGACCCATCAAATCAGACTGTCTGGGGGTGGCAACCTAGGCCTGGCTATTTAAACAATGTGTGATTCTAAAGTGCAGTCAGGGCCGAGAACCATTGCTCTAGAAAACTGCCCTCCCTCCTTCTTACCAGCTACATTTTCTGTTTTCTATTGTATGCATTCCAAATTGCTAAAACTATATACATTCCCAGTCCTGAATTCCAACAAAGGTACTCACATTTATCCACTGGTTAAACACAGCTGCCGCGGAGAGAAACGACAATTCCTTATTCGTGTCGTGCCAGGGAGGGAGGGAGAGATGAGAGAGGACACGAGAGAGGAAACAATGAGAAGCATAATCACAGTGCATTTCTGCAGAGCCTGCACTTGGCTTCCTGGGGCCAGGCCCACTTTCCCTGCCAGCCACGCTAATGCCCACCTGAATGGGTGCCCAGCTAGCTGAATCTCAATGTCACCAGAGCTGCATGGTTCTTTCATGCGTAGTGAAGGGATTATCCTTTATATTCAAGGTAAAGAAGTAATTCCAGAAACTTCAAATGAAAGAATAACCTGAAGTTCTTCCAAGTCAGAATTTAGGCTGTACGAATGTAGCCACCCAGCCCAATGGGGGGGTCACAGAGCTCAGAACATAGTCCCTTTCAGAGCCAGTGTTGAGTAGAGGCTTGGAACATGAGCCCAAACCATGTAGGTTTTCATTCTGGCTTGGCCATTTCCTAGTTCCTTAGGTAAGTTACTCAATCCCTCTGGGCTTCAATATTCTCATCTGTAAAATGGGGATAATAAAAGTTCCAGCTGATGAGGTTAATGTGCAAACTGGAGGAGCTAATGGTTTAAAGTGTTTGGAGTAGAGGCTGGCATCAGAATAGGACAGGGTATGCTCGGGAAGTTTTAGCTGCTCTTATTTTTAATTTATCCACTATGGAATTGATTAATGAGCATATCTGTCAAACAACCACAATTGGCACCAGGTTGCAGTGAAGGGAGGTTATAAGACATAAAAAGGAAAAGATGGCCTCTGCTCTTACACAGCTCACAGCAGTAGGGGGAGTTAAGACTTGAAAAGATAACCAACGATGCCCATAGATCGGTGACATCTGAAGGGGCGATAGAGAAAGCTCTGGATCCTGAGTTTAGAAAGACGGGGCTTATTTCCTGAGTCTGGCACTAACCAGCTGTGTAATCTCAGGCAAGCCACCTAACCTGTCTGAGAAGCCCAGTGTCCTATCTGAAACATGAATGTGGTGGTGCCTTATACCTGAATTGTGAATATTATGTGCATTAATGTACACAAGAGCATTTTTAAACTAGTAAATACCATGAAAATTGCAATAACAATTACTACATGCAAATTTACACAAAGGCAATAAATACATCAGGGCTGTCTCAGTTCCTTTTTGAAAGTAGTTGAGTGTATTAAATAAATACCTGTGAAAACGTAAGTTAGGAAATTGTTAAGTATAAGAGCTGAGATGCTTGTATATAAGTATATTTGTAAGCATAAGCCCTTGGAGGGGCTGCTCTGAAAGAGAGGAGGGTGTCAGTGGACCTAAGCTGATGGCAGCAAGTCTGCGGGGGAGGGGCCAGCCAGCACGGATCTGGGTGAGCTCAGCTAAGCTGTTCGCAAGGAAAGTGAGTTGAGCTTGTAGGAAGATGCCTGGATGGAGATGTCAGGCGGAGGATTTGGACTTCCCCTTGCTTTGCACAGGAGAAGAGAGACATCGCACAAGCAGGGTTTAGGGTTTTAAGGAACGTGGCTTATGGACAGTGTAGAGAAAATGTTGGGTGTATGCGCTAGCCCCTGGGGGTTGGGAGATAGCTCCTGGGTCCCATGGGGTGAGAGGGAAGCTTGAAGCAGAGGCTGGGAAAGCCCCTGGGGAGGCAGGGAGGCTGAGGGTCTGGTGCTACAGTGGCCAAGGAGAAGTGGACTTGGGTGCTGCTTAGTTTGGGCAGGTCCAGCCCTGGGATTGCTAGGCCAGTGGTGTCGGTGGTGGTGGTGGGGAGGGGGCAGGGGGCAGGAGCCAAACCGCAGTGAGCCGAACAAAAACAAGTGGTGAGCAAATTCATCAATTTACTTTACTTCCCATTTCAATAAATCTTTATAAATAGTGGGAGGGAAGTAGGAGACAAGACAAAGACTGGCCCTCATGAATCTGTAGTCCAGCGGTGGGGGTGACAGATAAATGTACTAGGAGTGACAATTCAGTGCGGGCTGTGCTGCAGCGAGAGACTCCCCTGCACTGAGGTGAAGTGCTTGGGCTCTGCACTTACACAGCAATGGGCTGGATTCCTCACTCTGGAGCTCAGAGACGGGAGGCAAGTTTGTCTGGGCTTTTAGTTTTCTCATCCATAAAATGGGCAGAATAATAGCATCAACCTCCGAGGGTTTTTGGGAGGTTGAAATGCAGTGCTGCTGCATGCTAAGGATTTAGTGAGATGCTGGCACACAGCAAGTGTACACAGCTCCCTGAGATGGGTAAGCACGGGGTGCTCTGGGAACCTGCAGGTTGCAGGGCAGGAGTGCCCAGGACAGCAGGGCCAGTTGGTTGCTCAGTAGGGAAGTTTGGGAATGGAAAGACGTAGAATGGCAAGAAAGGAAGTCACTCTGCTTGGTACACAAGAAGGTCCCAAATATAAGTGAGCCAGCCCCCTTGGGCCTGTACAAAATGTGTGCCCCGCAGAACATATACGCCGTTCTGAGAGAAGCAGCTCGCTTCATATAAAACCTCCTGGAGCAAATGACTGGTAGGGCACTTTGAAGGCACTGTGGCTAAGAGCCTTTTGTGTTTCTTTTTGGAAAGTATTTTGTCTTCGTTATTCTGCATGGGAGTTCACCTTAGATGACTTACCACTGCTGCATTTCCGTAGCACAGAGCACCATCTCCTTCATAGTCCTCTGGGCAAACACAGCTCCAGACGCCAGAAGTAAACTGACAGGTTGCCTGATAAAAACAAAGATGGAAGAAATGGTTCGCTCTCCTAACTAAAGAGTGAGATCTGAATTACATCTGCTAGACCTCAGGCTCCATGTCAGGGGAGAGCTGCAGGTTTGGGACTGAATGATGGAGAAAGTGGCCCGCAGACCCTTCAGCATTGCAATGAAAGGCTCCTGTCTGCACGTTTGGTGCAGTTCTTACATAATCACTATTACATTCTTTCTTCTTTTCACTGCTGGATTAGCAAGTAAAAATACAGGATACACCATTAATTTATGTTTCAGATAAACAAATAGTTTTAGTAAAAGTATGTCCTGTGTAATATATGGGGACATACTGTACTGAAAAAGGATTCATCGTGTATCTGAAATTCACATTTAACTGGGTGTTTTATATGTTGTCTGGCAAACCTATGATGCTTCGTCCACATTTTGGAATGAACTGGAAGTTGAAGTAACTTCTCACATTGGTTGGTCTGAAATTAAGCAAGGAGTGTTGGCACTCTGTCAGATTTATGAAGTGCTGACATGATTCTTAGGTAACAGATACTTTGGGGGCATCTCCTCCTATTTTTTTTCTTCTTTGAAAACTACTCCTGCCAAACACACACACGTATTAGGGGAGGTATAGCAGCCAGGTTCACCATAGGTAACCCCACTGCCTGGCCAAAATTGACTGTGGCTTATCTGTGCACACCTGGACCCAGCTGGGCTGGTCAGATTATTCCTTTCATGATTTGGAATTGGGACGTGAGGTGCTGATAAGTTAGTGGGCATCACTGGGGCTGAGAGGTGATGTGGCTCTAAGAATGGGGATCTGTGTATCCCAAGGTGCACAGAGAAACATTCAAAGCTGGGAGAGACAGAGAGACAGAGACAGAGACAGAGGGACCAGGAGAACACAGATCCATGGAGGAAGCAGATTGAGAGATCGCATAGTCTCTGAGAACGGGAGAAAGAAGTTGCCTTGATCCTGGCATCCCTGGGTCTTGATCCTGGGTCCTTGGGAAGTCTATTGTATTTCTTGACCATGGGACCCCCCACCCGTGCCCGCCAATTCCATTTCTGCTTAAGCTGATTGGCGTGCATTCTCTGACTTGCGGTCAAAAGCGCTGTGACGAAGCTGTTGGTTGTCTTGGTTCTGATGTTGGGTTCTTAGTGATGTTCTTTTGAAAACATGGGCATGGCAGCTTGAACGTCTCTGCCTGCTCTTCCATAATTCAGACACAGGCATAACCTACCCTCAAATGCACATTTTCGCCAGTAATTTGGGTAAAACTCTGTTGTGACATTTAAAATGGGAGTCTAGTTACCCTTTAAACCAGCCCATTGATAGAGAATTGCCAGATTTAGGAAAGAAAAATACCAAGTTGAATATGAATTTTAGATAAGCTATAAATAATTTATAGTATTAATTTGTCCTCTGTGATATCTGGGACATCCTTGCACCAAAGGATTATTTGTTATTTGAAATTCAGGTTTAACTGGGAATCCTGTATTTTATCTGGCAATCATACGGTGGTTCTTCAAAGCTTAGGAATGCAATGAAACTTGCATTAGCTACTCAGATTCTACTTAGGGACTCTGAGAAAGATTTTGTACATTACTGGACCCAGATAAGAAATAACCTAACTTTCTTTCTTGCTCAAGCAATTTTTTTTTTAGTAAGGATAAAAGAAATCGAGTGACTCACCAGTGGGTGACACAGCCCAGTTTGCTCCAAGCACGAAGTTGGCTCACAGTCAATCCCATTGCCTCGAAACCCTTTCCTGCACTCACACTCATTCTGCAACAGAGACAAAGCGGGTTATTGCAAACAGCTGCCTCCCATGCCTTGCCCTTGAAAAATGAACATGGAAACCAGAACTGTTTGGCCCTACTTGAGAGGAGCATTAATGTCTTTTGTTTGTTACGCTTCAGATTCCAGAGCTGTTAGACTCCACATTCTGTGTGTATTTCCCAATCTGATAGTTCCCTGGTACTTTCTTTTTTGATTCATTACCTGAGAAGGGCCATATGGAGAATCTCAGAGAGATCTCGGAGCCTAAAGAGCATCACATTGGAAAAACTGGCCCTTCCAAGGGAAAGGTTAGGTAAGCCATGGGGTATCCACTTGGGGAGGGGCGGTCCCTGCACAGGCCCTTGCTAGTCTGTAAGGTTATTTTGTGTAATTGTAAATCGGCGTTGCCTTTGAGGTGGTGAATTTAAGTAAGCCACCACCTCTACATGGACAACCTGTGAGCAGGTGGCTGAGCAGGTGGACAGCACTGTCATGCACTAGGAAGTCTCCTTACTTCCGGGAAAGTGTAGGCCCATACCAGGTTCACACCTTGGTGAGCGGGGCCAGGCAGGATTTCAGTTCTACTTGCCAGGTAGGATAGGTACACAAACCAGATTACAGGAGCAGTGGTCCTGCTCCTGCAGCTATTTAGTAAGATGATCATGACAGGTTGTGGGACAGAATGGGGAAATGTTTGTGTGAACTGCGGAGTAGGAATTAAAAACAAAACTGTAATAATATAGAGGAAAACAAAAACCTGTCCAAAGGAGAGGAAGGAAAAAACCTCACCAGCCTACAATAAGACATATCTCCATACCTGTCAGAAGCATTAGTATCAAAAAGACAGCAAACAGCAATGTTGGTGGGAATGTAAAGGGCCCCTTGCTACGCTGTTGGTGGGAACGTGAACGGGTGCAGCCACTACGGGGAACAGTGTGCAGGTTCCCCAAACATGAAAAATAGAAATACCGCATGACCCAGTGACTTCTGGGTATTTACCCAAAGAAAATGAAAACACTAATTTGAAAAGATATACAATCCCATGTCCACTGTAGCATTATTTACAATAGCCAAGCTGTGGAAACAACCTAAGCGCCCACTGATAGATGAATTGTGAAACAATTTATATATATACACATACATGCACAGTAGGGTTTCAGCCATAAAAAGGAATGAAATCTTGCCATTGGTGACAACATGGATGGATGGGCCTTGAGGGCGTAATGCTAAATATACTGCTAAGTAAAATGAGTCAGACAGAGAAAGACAAATGTGTATGATCTCTTTCATATGTGGAATCTAAAAGAAAAAAACCCCAGGTAGGCTGCTCCCTAGAGAAGAGAGTGATGATTCCCAGAGGTGGGGGGGGTGGGGGGTGGAGATGAAAGGGTGAAGGGGGTCAAAAGGTAGAATGAGGAATATTACCCATGTCATAAATTTGTTGTCACAATCAACCATTGTCACTGCTATGATATAAATGATATAAAGGCTGCAGTAAGTTCTAGCCCAAGGACTTCTGTGTACAGGAGAAAAGCCGCTACAGGAATCCTGCTTCCCCTTTGCTCTCTGCCACGTCACACCCACCTGCCCGGGGCCTATGTACAAACAGGCGGCGCTCTCATGGCAGCCGCCGGTGCTGGGCAGCAGGCAGTTGTTGATTACTGAGCAGTCTCTCCCGTCCCCGGTCCATCCCTGCTGGCACACGCAGGTGTGGGTCCCCGGGCCAGTTCTGATGCATTCTGCCTACAGGAGGAAGAGAAGAGGCAAAACCTCTGAAGCCTCAGGTCAGCCGTGGATTCCCAAAGCAGAAAAGGATTTCCAGAGGTACAGTCTAGAAACACATATTTGCGTGGAGTACAGTAGAAATGATTAAATACACATTTGCATTGAAATCAGTGGAAAAGGGGACATAATTTAAAGAACAAAACTCCTTGTTGGTCACCTATTGGCCATTAACATCGCTGTCATTGGGCCAGGGACTGTTCTGAATGTTTTGCAGGTTTAAGCCATCATTGTGAGGAAGGTACTGTTATTGTCTCTATTTTATAGATAAGGAAACTGGGGCTCAGAGGAGCCAAGTAACTTGCCCAAGGTCACACAGCTACAAAGAGGGAACGTAGGTCATCGATGTGATGTGAAGCCCATGCTCCTAACCACTGTACCAGCTGCAGGCCTCCCAGGAAGACCACAGAAGGAGGCTGAAGGACAGGGTGGCAGGGAGTGAGGTGCAGGATAAGCTGTTGAGATGGTGATTTGAGTGGGCAGGGCTAGCCCAGTGGGAGGCCGGTGGGCTGGGGGAAGGCATTGGGCCTGGTTTCATTCTTAGAGCCAGGCGAAGTTACTGAAGGGGTTTCAGCATGGGGGAAACATGATCTGTTCCACTTCAAGCCACTCTGGTTGCAGGGAACAGTGAGTGATCAGTGGGTAGGCAAGAGAGGAGAGGGAGATCAGATATTAAACTGTCGGTAAGAGATGAAGGTGAGTGGGGACATTCAGAAGGAACTAATGGAAACAGTGGTGGGCTTAGCTATACTCCTGACAACAGTAGATCTTAGGGCAAGTCACTTGCATCCCTGAGCCTCAGTTTCCTCATCAATAAAATGGGGGTACCAACACAATTCTGCACTGGGCTGGTAGGAGGAGCAAATGAGATGGGGTTCATTAAGGTGGCTTGTAAACTCTAACATTTGAATCAGTAATTATCACTAACGATCTCCAATACCTGATCCTCAGGCTGTGTTTTCAAGATCTCAAACACCCCTTCCCCTGCACAAGTGGATTTAGGAGGCGAAGGCTCACAGAAGGCACCCCGCACCGACTTTAAAATGCAAAGTTCAAGCAAGTGTGCTTCATGCAATGAAAAGCCATCAGACACAATCCCTTCCCTCAGGATTTCCTAAGACACCAGGCAGCTTGGAGACAAAGACCAACACTCACATTGTGACTACAGCCCCCGGGGGTTAATTCCGCACAAGGGTCCATCTCTGAACAGAGGTTTCCGTCCCCTTCATATCCTGCTTTGCAAACACAGCTGCAAAGAAGAGTGAGTGCATAAAACAAGCCCCAGAAATATAAGCACCCTGAGGAAGGCCAGCCTGCCAGGAGTGACACAATTCATGGCCAGGCAGCTGGGCAGTTTGTGCCTATAGGGGAGCCAGGGTACCAAGGTGGGCACAGGCCCTTCAGGGCTCTGCAGTCAGACACATCTGGGTGGGAATACAGGTCCCACCTCTTAGCAGCCATGTGACCCTGGACGAGTCCCTAAACCTCTGGGAGATTTTGTTTCCTTATCTGGAGAATGGGTGTAACATCTCCCTTGTAAAGCTGCGCTGAAGAGTAAATGAGCTAACGCACGTTGAACATTTGGTAGGGCACTTGAACAAACCTGCATCTTGTAAGGCTAGACATCTGGTAGCTTTTCTGCTCTTATTGGGCTGGAGTTCACCTCTTAATAACTCTAGTTATTATCTCTGGTTCAGCAGAGAACAACTCTACCTTCTCTTCTATGTGACAGTTCTTAAGATACTGGAGGATGACAGTCAGATGAGACCTCCCCTCTCTCCCTTTCTGGTCCCCCAAATTTTCCTTTTTTGGAACATAACATTCTGTGAGCTGACATAGTTTACTGACCCATTAAATGGGGTCTATTCATTCATTTGATCAACCGACATTTACTGAGTAGCTTGTGATAGGTGTTGGGCCACCCTGTGGCTCCTCATGCCCCCATGTCACAACTGCCAATTCAGTCATATGTGTATCCCAAACATCTAAATAAAATTATTTTTCATGCATCAAAGCTCCTAGAGTACATTATATGGTGCCCAAATTAAGAAATAGACTGATCTGGTCCGACACTCTTTGACTGAGCTACGTTTACACAGTACATAGGACCATGTTGGTGTTCTTCTGCCCATGATTTCAGAGGTTTTAAGGGTGATTTTGATTACTTCTGATTTTTGCCTTCTGTGCTGGTGTAGATCCTAACTGCTCAGGCAGCTGTATTTCTATCGTACCACTGTGGAAGAGAAAAGACAGTCTCTTCCACATAAACTGGTAAGCAAACGAGGTAATTACAAATTAAGGAAAGTGCTGTAAACATAAGGCCAAGAATTTCAGACATCCTCTGCGTCTCCCAGGATATGTTTCTGGGTGGCTACTGCTTTTGAGACGGATATTCCCAGAGTTGAACCTTGCCTCTGGCATTTCCTCCCAGGCCCACTGCATATGTTAGACAGTATGAAGGAGCCGAATGGCGATCCAGTGACCCAAGACCCAATTTCCTGTAAGATGCCCTTAACAGGGGAGTTATTATGAATGGCTTTAGGAAGTGAAGGAGTTTTTGAAGGGTTGGAAAGTTGGTGGACAAACATTCATTTCATTCATATGAGTGGTGATAATTAGTTTCTGTGACTGAACACCTATGATGTGCCAGCCCTAGTCCTGAGCACTTTTACATTCAGTTTTCTAATCTGCTTTATTGCCTTGCTACATGGACACCACCACCCTAATTGTACTGATAGGGAAAGTGAGGCTCAGAGAGGTTAAGTAACTTGTCCAAGGTCACACAGCTGCTAAGTTTCAAGGCAGCCAGTGCTTCCATTTGAACCCAGCTCAGTCTGAGGTTTTCTCCACAAAAGTCACACTGGTGGCTGGAGAAAACAGGCCTTTGTTTACAAAGAGTTTTGATATGGGCTGGGGCAGTCTAGAGGTAACACAGCAGTAGTGGGCCGTTAAGGGTTGTGCCCTGCCTCAGGCCTACCTCGCTGTCCCATTGCTGTATTCACAGGTGGCGTGGATGTGACAGAACTGCACATAGGGCCCACAGGCTGAGGTCTGCCTATGGCAGAACCTGCCAGCAGAGCCGTGTCTGCATGTGCCAGCAAGGCAGGCCCCATCACTGTCAATCCTGTTGTCGCATGTTCCGTAAACGCACAGACACTCTGAAAGAGAAGGAGAAGGGCCATTCAGAGATCATGCTTAGCAATGGGGCACATGGGGCATGGAGGACAGGGCCACCTTGCTTGACCCCCACTCACTCCTGTCAGAGCAGAACCTGGGGCTGAGCCAGGGGAAGGCTCCGGATGCTGCTGCTTACCGTCCCAGGTGTCCGTGTGCCTGAGACAGCCCATGGCGAGCTTGCCTGTCCCATCAAAAACATGAGCTCCCGGCTGCTTTGTGTGTGTGTGTTTTGGGGGGGGGGGGGCTCTGAGCAGGAGGGTTGGTTGTGAGGGTGTGAAAGAGGCCAAGGAACTCAATTTTTTTCAACTTTGTCCTTGAAGAGTTTAGTCTGGAAATTTCTCACCTTTTCAAGAAGGCATGAATGGACATGATTTCTACTGCCAGCAGGGTCTCTGATGTGCAGCCTATATATTTGTCCTTCACTATCACAGCAAACCATTGATAACTAGTGGCCTATATTTGTACACTGACCTTGTTCTAGGCTTTGCACCAGCTTTTAACCTGTACCATCTCATTAACAAGTAGCCTCAGAGGGTAGGTGCTTTTATCACCCCAGAGGAGGAAACGGGGGCCCAGGGAGGTGAAGCAAATTGCCTAACTTGCTGCTAAGTTCCCAAACAGGGACTTGACCTCAGGCCCCTAAATTCCATTTCCATTACCGACCTTGTGTAAACACAGTAGATCAGTATATTAACTGGCACCTCCACATGCCTCTTATCTAAACCTTAGCGGCTTTCTTTGCTTTTGATGATAGATACTTAAAAATTGCAACACGAGCCAGCTCATGAGACTAAGGCTCCTACGTGCATGGGAGTGAAAAGGACACAAAATTCTTAAAGACAGGTGGCAAGGATTGAGGGGCTTGCATGTGATCAGAAACAAAGGACCCTGGGTGTGCCCCAAGAGGGACTGATGAGAGAGGAGTGAGTGTGAGTGCTTAGAGCCAACATCCAGGAGAGAGGAGAGAAACAGTGCAGCAGCTGGAAAAAGCACGGCTGGATTTAGAACAAAAGACTTTTCATAAACTTTTAAGCAAATGACAGCCTTATTTGCAAGGAACAAGACCCCAGAAAGAAGAGGAGGCTCCCTGCACGAGAAGCCTGGGAGTCCTGCCCTGCTGACTTTGGAATAAACCCCTATCCCTCAGAAGCTATTTGGCAAAAAGAACATAGGAGTGGAATCAGCAGCCCTGAGCCGCTGGGGTCTGGTTTTCCACCTGCCTTGGGAGGTCGTTGTGAAGATCACATGGCGAGAGAGGGGAAGAGGTCGTTTTGTAGCAAACGGGTGGAGTTCCTAGTCATTAAGAACGGCTTCACTTACTGATTTCTTGCTAGGGACAAGCTCTGTGCTAAAGCCCTAAACTACGATCTAACTTCATCAACAACCTATCATGTGGGTACCAGCATTATCTTTATTTTGGAGATGGGGAAACTGAGGCTCAGTAAGAGACTTTTCCTAAGATCACACAGCCAGTAAGTTGCTGAGGCCTGATATAACTTCAGGTTGGTTTGACTCCATAACAAGCTCTGATCTATTCAGCTTTTCCTGTCAAGTTCTAATCATAGCTTAGAAATCTACACTGACATCTCTATCTTTCTGTCTGTCTATCTATCTCGGTCACCTACTTAAATATACACATGATGTTATTTTTAAGAACATAACGCATTTTTTCTAAGGTTATAAAACTGCACTTATTTCAATGCCTAGTGTTGAGGAACTTCCTACATGTTCTACAAGCTTCTTGACATTTATGTCACTGAACTTAGAATAACAGCAACAGTCACCGCCATAGGTAATAATAAGAGGCAGCATGTTTCTACTGCACACTAGGTGCCAGGCACTCTCTGAAGACAAGTGCTTTCTACTTACAACTTATACTAACCTTCTGAGGTAATTACTACTACTGTTCCCATTTTATAGATGAGGAAACTGAGGGGCAGAAATGTATGGTAACTTGCCTGAGGTCACACATTTTGCAAAGAGAGTAGCTGATGGAAGACAACTGCTTGAAAGGTTGAGAGTGAGTTTGTTTCTCATACTGAAACTGAATTCACTCCAGGTTTGTGGGAAGCCTTAAGAGACTGGCTTCAAAGTGTGGATCTTGGACCAGCAGTGGAGGTATCCCCAGGCATCTGGTTACAATTACAAATTCTCAAACCAATATAATACTGTACATTGGCTATACTCCAATAAAAGATATATACGAAGAAAGAATTGCTAATTCTCAGATGCCACCCAGGCCTGCTGCCTCAGGAACTCCCAGGTGGGGCTCAGCAATGTGGCACATGCTATAGTTTGAGAACCAGATGCCCTGTGAGGGGGGCCTTCGCCAAGCAAAGGGGCACACAGCACCAGCCCACACCACTGGCTGGCTGCTGTGCAGACAGATCCCGGCTGAGGGGTGGAAGGGAGCTCTGGAAGGGCCACTTACTTTTGTCACACCGAGGTCCATATTTATTGGGATCAGAGCAGAACTGGCACCGGGAGCCCTGGAAACCATCCTGGCAGGTGCATGTCCCATTGCCACTGAGGCCATCTGTGCACTGCAAGCAAAGGCAGGCCTGAGGGCCATGAAGACAATGCAGCCTGTAAAAATGTCCCTGACGCTTTTGTTTTATGGCCCAACTTCTTTGAACTCAGATCGAATCCACTTGAAATGACTTTTTGGAATTCCTTGTGGAAGGTGGGGTCCTGTTGGTAACAGGATGCTAAAACAGTGACAAACTTGGGGGTCCTGAGCCAGGATTTAGGGCTTTAGAATAAATCATGCAAGGAGCAGAGGGGGAGTCACAGTGGAGAACTGGGAACCTCCAAACAGTGCCTAAGGGACGGTGCGATGAGCCAGCAACCTGCAGGACGGGAGCTGGCATTCCTCTCCAGGTTGTCACCTGCTCAAACTGCAGCGAGGAGCCCTTGCTACCTCCTCAGCCTGTCCAAGGTTAGATTTATAATGACTGACATGCATCAGCATCGCCATGCTAGCTAATCAGTTCCAGCTTTGCCCTGTTCTCCTTCCTGCGGGCTGCCCCCCACTCATGTTAGCAGATTGTCCTTCCCCTTCAAAGAGGCACATTTTAGATGTGAATTTCTTAAATGCACAGATGGATACTTTTCCCATTTGAACTACAGTTACACTTCCCTTGGTTTGTTTATCTCTGGCCTCTAAGCTAGATGAATTAAGTTTTGGCCTTTACATGTCACTAGGTTTTGCAGGTGGGTTAAAAAAGCAATCACTGCTCTGTGGCATCTTACTAGACTGATGGACAGTGACTGCAATGGGATATGGGGGGACTTGATAATACGGGTGAATGTAATAACCACATGTTTTTCTTGTGAAACCTTCATAAGAGTGTATATCAATGATACCTAAAAAAAAAAAAAAAGCAATCACTGGATAGTGCTATTTCTTTCTTTCTTCTTCTTTTTTTTTTTTCGTATTGTAAAATTTTAGTCCTGGAAGGAGTCTTGGAGATCAGCGCAGGCCGTCCCTGCTACCTCCCGCAGGAGGAACTGGGGCCAGAGAGCCCAGGAAAACAGCCAGAAACATCATCACTGCCCCAACCATCCCAGGCTAAAATTCTTCTGCTTCAGACGCCTGTTCTTTTAGCTACAGATCTGTGTCTTTTGCTCCCTGGGAAGAGTGTATTGTTTCTTGGTTAAGTGGTTTTAAAAACATTGTCTTTGTTTCTTGGTTTAGTGGTTTTAAAAATTATTTTTTGACTTGACTTAGGACAGGTCCACCTCAGCATTCATGAAAAATCTCATGAGGGACTGTGCTGGTCACCTGTCCATTCCCCGAGCATGGATTCTGGAAGCCTCCTGGACACTGGTTGCAGTCGGGCCCGTAGAAGCCTTTGCAGCACTTCGGTATCTGAGACACAATATGCATGTTACCTTTGGAAACCCCAAGCAGAAGGCCAGGTTCTCAAAGGAAATTTATTTTAATTTCCACTGTTATAATAAACAGCATTCGTCCCTCCCCTCCCCTCCCCCCTCCATGAACGCGACATTTTCTTCTGCAGAGGGCAGTCTGACTGGTGCTCAGCTGTCTGTCTGCCCCGGATCTGCTGAGGGCCGACCGCAGGTGCCGGCCCAGCTCTGGTACCAAGCAAACAAGACAGGTGAGGCTGCGCTCATGGGGCCTCTCTTCTATCCAGTTAGGGAAGAGACAGTATGTTTAAAAAAAAGATGAGATTTGAGAGAATGGTAATTGCTGGGAAAACAAAGTGCCCTGTAGACAGGGTGGCAGGTAAGGGCCAAGGTTGGGGGAGACTGGGGAGGCAGCTGTGGGGCGGTGGTGACAGAGGAAGGGCTAGTTAGATGAATACTTGGAAGATGAATCAGCTCCAAGAGAATCTGGAGGAGCACACTGAGCCAGGGAATGGCAAGTGTGCGTGCTGAGGTGGGAATGAGGGTGAGAGGTCAGGTACTGCAGAGGGCGCGCCGTGTGGGGAGCGTCAAGGGCTCTATGGTAAGAGCAGTAGGGAACCATGGGAAGGACGGATGCAGGGAAGGGTGGCCTGGCCACCATGTAGAGAATCTGCCCTTCTATTCCCTTGCAGGAAGACACTGCCAAGGCCCCACAGATGACCTCTGACCTCACAGTCCCGGGAATGGCCCAGCCCTGCTGGCTTGTGTGTGGGCCCACGTGACCTGGATGAGTGCCCAGCCGTGCCCTCACCTTCACAGTGGCATTGCAGAATCTGGCACAGCCACTCTTCAGGCTTCTTATTCTGCTAGAGTAGACACATCTGTGTGTGAAGAGTGTCTGGAAGAAAGCCAACGAGAGAAAGTAATGCACTGTGTGCTTCCAGGTCCTCTGGCAATCCTTGGCTCCTTCATTCCTTAGCTTCTACCTCCATTTCCTCCCCATGTTAGGAGACAGCACTAGGCCATACCAGCACACGTGGGTCCTGGTCCAGGCTTAGTCACCCTCTTTGGGCCTCTGTTTTCTTGTTGGCAGATTACAGGCCAGGGTTTGCACCATGTCAGGCATGTCTGTTCTTACTCCCCTCCCCGTGCTGTGGCGCACACTGCTGCCTGACTGGGCACACTCCGGTTTGCCCTGGATGGGACTTAGTCTCTGCTCCCAATTAATAGCCATTCCTAAGCATCTCCTCTACAGAAATTTTGGAGTCGCTCTAATTTGTAGAAAGATCCACCAAATAAAATAGGGCAAGCCTGAGTTTTTCTCATAGGATGTCAGTGGGGTATGGGGACAGGCAGATTTGTGTGCATACTTCTGCTTGGTAACCCTAGATGCCCACTCATAATTATCTAAAACTAACATTTGTTGAGAACTTACTAGGGCCAGCCACGTTGCACTTGAGGTCATCGAGCCTCAACTCTATGTGGATATTTTTCATCCTTTTTTGTAGATGAGGAAACGGAGGCCCAAAAAAGTTAAATCATTTTCCTAAGAACACTGCTAGTTAGTGGCAAGTTCCGAGAATGGGTCTTACCATCTACTAACTTCAGGATATCACAAGCAAGTCATGTGGTCAGTGGGCCTCAGCTGCCTAACCTGTGAAATGGGCCAATAATGCTGATCTCAAGTTCTGTTGTAAGTATTTAGTTCCTGGTTCAAATTTTATGTTAGATGAATGTTGACATCTAGGTACCCCTTCCTGTAGGCTCTTATTCAAGAGGAGAGCAAAAACTTCAGAGGCTCTAAAATGCTAAACTTTTTGATATATAAAGGAATTCTGAGGTCATTGAGGAAGGAACGTTTAGCCCGCTTGTTGGATCTCAGGATAATTACCCAACAATATATCCTGGGAGCCTGGCAAGGACAGTTTTTGGGCTCTGACCCATGCGTCTCATTTCTCTTTCTCTCTCCTCCTTCCTTGGGCTGCGGCAGTGTCGGATCACAGCTCTGCCACGTCTCAGCTGTTGTGCAAGGTGTTTTATATTTCCTTGCCTTAGTTCCCAGATTGCATAAAAGTTCTGATGATAATATGCCGACCTCAGAGGTTTGCTGTATAAAGCCTTTAGAACAATGTTTGGCACACAGCAATCCCTGGAATGCTGGTCAACACCATTTCCTCTTTTCTCCCCACTCTCCATATTCCCAGGGGTGATGGCTTCATTGAGCAAAATATCTGAACACCTGTGCCTATTTAATTTTAATGTTTTGCTTGATTAAATGCTTCACACTAGGATGGCAGTAAACACCTCAACTCTTCCTTGTGATCTAATCTAGCGTCAAGGAAACTTCTGGTGGGGAAGTTCTTAAGATAAAAACTGTAGGCAGAAATTTCTATCACCAAGTTTACCTCAGGACACTCGGCTTTTGTCGCCAGTACAGTACCTGGCGTATGAATTATGGATTGTTGGACAATGGTCTGTTTTTCCTTTTTAGAGTAGAGCTTCTCAAGACAGACACAACAAACCAAAACAAAATCTTACTCATCTTTAAGTCCCCCAACCAGATCTAATATGTATGCAGATTCAATCACACTTGAAAAGGTTTTAATGGTCCTAGTGTTATTTCCTTGATATTTTTTTTTGTTTCTCTCCAGAATAATGCATGGGAAGAGCAAATATGAATGAAAGGTGGCAGCATATGCCCACTCCAAAATATGTCACTTTGGCCTAAGGATTATTCTGAACTAAAGGCACTTGAGAAACAGCAGCTGCAAAAGGGACACCCCAACCTCTCTTTTTCTTTGTGAAAACAGGAGATAAGCTTCCCACTTGAAAGGTGCCCTCAGTGAACCAGGAGAAAAGAAACATCACCAGCCACAGGGCGCTGCAGCAGAGGTCTGGGCAAACAGACCTTGTTGCAATAACCCTGCCCTTCCTTCAGCCTCCCCATACATTTTCCTTTTCCACAACTGCCACTCCTAATGTAAGCTACTATTTAAACATCTGGATGCCCCCACCTCTTGGGTCTTCATTTTCCTAGGGGGGGGTCCCATGCACAAGTAAAACTCGGTACTTTTCTCCCGTTAACCTGTTTTCTGTCAATTTAATTCTCAGGCCCAGCGGGAGACCTGAAGTGGGTGGAGGTAAAGCTTTGGTCCCCCAACACAAACACTGGATTTTCCTGAAGAGGGAAAAGCAGAGAAGGAATGAGGCTGCACTGAGTAGTCACATGATGTCCTTGCTGGGCTTAGGTTTTGTCTATGCTAATCCTGCTGCTGCGGTTGTTTTGTTATGGTGATTACTTCCCAGTAAAGGAAATTAAGGGAAAAAGGTTAAGTGGCTCACCTGGGGTTAATGAGTTGGGATTCGGACACAGATCTGTGGTTGTCTTTCAACCACAGCCCCATAGCGTAGGCTAAGAGCTCATCTTACATTGACCCCATTGGAATTAGTATCTTTTAAGAAGGAAGGTAGAAAGGATGAGAAACACTACCACTGGGGCTGCGTGGCTGATGCGTGGTTTCATGAAGTTGTCACACTCACCGTGGGCACCGAGTTAGCAGGACATTTGCTCCAGTGTATGAGGGAACAGCTCACGCAGGAGCCCTGCAAGGAAAGACAGAGGATCAGCTTGGCTTCCCTGTAGGAGGGAGCAGGGGACCATCCTGTCTGGTCTTACCCTTCCTCCCTGTGAAGGGGGTTCTAGGCCTCTCTCCCCACCCCTACTGACTCCTCCCCAGAGGGAAAGAGCTCAGTCAGTGCCAGAGGGCTCTGGGAGATGGAACTGAGCATGCTCAGAGAAGCCACTTCCACTCCCTCTTTCAGGGTCAGAATGTCTACAGGCCTCAGGGGCAGGTGCCTCTTTATAATATGCAGGGAGTCAATAGGCCACACAGTTAAGGCTTTGCTCTCCAATAAGCTCAGCAGTCATGAGACAGAGCAGTGAACCTGCCTGTCACTCTCCCAGGCTTCTTGCTCCATTGGTTCTGAATTCAGGAGGAAGGAAAGGGGCCTGTGTCTCCAGCTCCATTCTCTGACCTATGCTGGGCTCTGTGCTGACCTTGGAGGGCAGTCTCTTGGCCTACTTGCCAGCCCTGATGGGTCTCGGCCATTGTGAGGCACCAGCAGGGTACTGGTGGCTGGAACGAGGGCAAGGGAAGGGTATCTTCCCAGCTCCCCATCTGCTTGGGCATCATTCCTGCGTCTCCTGATGGGCATCACTTCTCTCCCAGCTCTCCCTGAGCTCAGGTGACTCCAGCCCTCCCCACGCTGACTCTTTGGTCCTGGGGTGGTCCTGGCTTGCTGCCATTGTTTCTCCTTGGATGCAGTGTTTGTTTCCTTAGCCCTACCCACCCCTCTGGAGTGGCTCCTTCATTTAAGTCTCTTAATTGGGACCATGGGATAAATTCTGTTTCCTGTAGGGACCCTAACTAGTACAGAGAATTATTAAGCCATTAAAATAATTAAATCACTAAAATCCAAAAATACATGGTCAAAAGCAGCTAGGGGTTCAGCCAGGTGAAAACTGAGACTTCTAGAAGATACCAGCAGATCCTACTCCTTGCTAGCCCTACCACTTTGCAGAGAATGCATTTGTATTTTTAATCAACTTAATCAAAACTATCCTAAACCTTGCAGAGCAGAGAGATTGGACTTTAAATCCAGGAGACAATAGTAAAAATAGGAAAAGAAGACTCCATCCTAAGCCACCTGTTGGGAAGCCCTTTTCCCCTTCACCCCAATGCTTTGGTTGTGGCTTAAATCCACATCTTGATTCTTTTCTTTGGGGAGATGGGAGAACTAGCTTTTGAATATTCTGGAACATAGAAATCCTGCAACAAGCAGGCATGGCTGCCCCATCTCCTCCACAGACTTCCTTCCTTGAACGTGAATGGCAGCTGCTTGGGGCAGGGGAGCTCTGACTCACAGGGAGCCTTTCCTACAGAGGCCCTTTTTCCTAAAACTCTAATCTTTGGGATGAGACTGTTCGTTCTCATCTGGCCTGTTCTGATCTTCATTCCAGTCTAAGCCAAGTGATGGACTGCCAATTCTTTTTTTCAGGAATGAACCATTCAGAAATCACTGCCAGGGACTGGCTGGGAAAACGACCGAGTTTCTGTCTCTTTTAAAAAGGGGTGCTTAGAATTGAACCAAGTCCTCCAGATGGTATGTGACTGGCATGGAGGACTAGTACCATCACAATAGCCTAAAACATCAGACTCATTACATCAGTTAAGAAATCTGGAAGCAAAAGTATCAGCCACACTTCTATGCCAAGTGCCCAACGGGCTATTTGCAGCCCTCATGATGAAAAGAGGGATCAATGAAATAAAATCTACAGAATGAGTCCACAAGGATATTGTGAGAACAATCTTTGAAGAATTACTCAAATGTCCTGAAAAGAAAGACTGAGACCTATTATTGCTACAACTTTGGGGTTATGGTTTCCATAGGAACTAGAAGATCACATGTTCAGCAGTTTTGAAATTTGGGGTGCTCTGAATAAAACTGGCTGAGCCAAATAAGTTGCTACAGAAACAGGGAAGAGGGTACACAAGCTCATAGGCAAATGAAAAGTTCGGTTTTTGAATAGAAGCACAAAAGAAGGTTGACTGGCTAAGCCAGAGCCTGTACTAAAGAAATACTATTTTAAGTTCCTCTTAGAGTGCGACTATGGGCACAGCACCGGGTGGTCCCGGGTGATGGGCAGGGGAAGAAAGAGGTGAAGTGGGAGACTGACCCTGCCTCCTCTGGTGTAGTGGGTGGACTAATACTCCCTCCAAGTTCACGTTACCAAGAAACTAGGATGTGATCTTATTTGGAAAGCCAGTCTCTGCAGATACAGTGAGTTAAGATGAAGTCTTACTGGATTAGGGTGGGTTCTAAATCTAATGACTGCTGTCCTTATAGGAAGTGAAGGGGACACTGACGCAGGGAGGAAGGCCATGTGAAGACAGGGCAGAGATGGGAGAGGTACAGCTCCAAGGCAAGGACCCCAAGAATTACTGGGAGCCACGAGAGGCCAGGCAGAGGCAAGGAAGGATCCCCAGCTAGAGCCTTCAGAGGAAGCACGGCCTGCTGATACCTTGATTTAGACTACTGGCCTCCAGAACAGCGAGAGGCTGCAGTTCTGTGGCTTCAGGCCTCCTGGTTTGTGGTAAGTTGTTAGGGCTGCTCCAGAAAACTCATATACGTGGGCAGCCTCTGTCATTGAGGAAATTCCCTCAAGGATGCCTCGTTCACATTTTCTGAGACAGGATGGAGGCCTGCCTGCCTCTTCATGAAGATGGAAATGCTTCTGGAGTGGGCTCCCGTGGGGGCTGCCCCCTGTTAGCCCCTCAGAGCCCTGACAGGAAGGAATGTTGTCTGCTCTCGGGGGCTGCAGAGGGGCCCTTATTTATTTTCCTAGTTTTCTTACCAGTTTCATCTCTCTCTCAGTATCATCACATCGGTGGGGCAGAATTGGGACGATGGAGGGGGGAATGAGAACTCCAGTCAGTGTGTAAATTCGGCCATTTTTGGCAGTGACTTCAGTTTCTTCCATTGCCACATCATTTGCCAGGATCTGTCCCTGGAAAGAGCAGTGACATCTTTCATTGTGTACTGCAGGAGCGCCAGCAATCCCTAGGCACACCTGAGTGGTGGTGACCTCCCTAGAGAGCCTTCAACTTTACTTTGCTTTTTTCTGGTGGACGATTGCTGGTGGAAGGTCCTGGCTGACAGGGAAAGATGACAGTTAGATGAATTCTTGACCAACAGCAGGTAAGGATGCCCTTGTAGGTGTTGGGCTGAGGAAGAGGAATAATTATTCCAGCTTGACAATATGTTTGCTCTGAGACCCTGGGCAAATTGTTTCACCTCTTTGTGGTGACATGGGGATCCCTTCATTCAGATACATTTATTGACCTTGCATTATGCTGTGCTCTAGTGCTGGGGATACATCAGGGACAAGGTTCCTGATTGTGTTCCCAGATGGGTTCCTGCTTATATTGTAGGGGAGGGAGCAGAAAATGGACAACCAAGCAAAGAATTCTGATCTCTGCTTTCCTCCCAAACCTGCTCCCCCTGTAGTATTAATGGCAACTCCATCCTTCCGGGCAGAAGCTCAGGAGTCTTCAGGGCTTTCCACTCTCTTCATCTCCCATCGAATCCATCAGCAAGTTCTGTTGGGTCTACCTTCAAAATACCTTCAGAACGCAACCACTTAGTACCATGTCCCTGCCACCACCCTGGTCTGGGTCACCACCATTCACCTTGGGGTTATTGCATTTGCCCTCTAACCAGTCTCCTGACTGGTTCTTGATCTGATAACATTCATCTGATCAAGTCATTCCACTGCTCAAAGTCCTCTGATGCCTTCTCATCTTATTCAAGTAAGAGTCTGCATCCTTATCCTGAATTCTTAGGCCGTGCATGACCTGACCCCACCTCTCCTTTCCTCTCTTACTGCCTCGACCTCTTCTCCTACCCCTCCCTTCACCCCTCTGCTACAGCCACAGTGACCTTGCAGCTCCTCAAGCAGGTCGGGCCCACTCCTGGCTTTGTGCCTTTGGACTCGCTTGCTCCTCTCTCTGGAATAATGCTCTTTCCCCAGATAGTCACACTGCTTGTCCCTTCATTTCCTATAGGTCTCTGCTCACACCCTTTCTTCTTCACGGACTTTCTCAGGCACTTTATTTAAAATATCAGTCCCACCATTTTCTAGTCCCCTTTCTTGTTTTGCTGTTCTTTGCCTTAGCACTTACTAAATATATGCTATATTTTACCTACTTAATTTGTTTATTGTCTACCTTCCTATTTACTAAAATGAAAGTTTCATGTAATCAGGGACTTTTATTTACTTCATTTGTTAATTGCCTATCTTCCTATTTACTAGACTGAAAGTTCCATCAAGTCAGGGACTTTCATCTGCTTGTTCACTGGTCTACCTTGAGGACCTAGAATGATGTCTGGTGCATAGTTGGCAATTAATATATTCTTACTGAAAGGATGAGGGTCATCATCATCTCCAGCAATAGCAAATCAACAGGAGACATAACCTCTACACTTCCAGACTTTTGCTGATAATACAACCCCTGGGAGTTAGCCAAATAATGCTGCCTTCTTTGTGTTCCTTAAATGAATCATGTTTCCTCCACCTCAGGGCCTTTGCACATGTTCTGTCTTCTACTTGGAACTTTCTTCTACTCATTTCTGCCCAAGTTTGCTCTGCTCATCCTTTGAAGCTTGGCCAAGGCCTTAACTCCTCACTAAGGAAGCTCTAGATCCCTAGATCTGCTCAGCCTCCTCCTGTCATGAGCTCTTACAGCTCTTGGTGACAACACACTATAATTGTAATTAAATAATTAACTGGTTGCAATTTAGTTGTTTAAAGCCTCTTTTCTTTGCTGGGATGTAAGCGTGCCTTTTTTCCAGCTTTATCCTTGACATCTAGTTCATATTCTCAGACTTAAAACATGTAGTTGCTCAGTAGATATTTGTTGAAAGAAACAACTCATGAATGAAATAATTATAAATATTTTAAGCCAATGAGATAGTGTTGAGGTAGGATAACCTAATGAATAATCATAAGCCGAGCAAAAATGCATGTGAGTAACGACAGCAGTGGTAAAGTTTTCACCTACATTGTTGGTTGTGTTAAACTGTATGATCTGGTTGGCCAAGCTCCTGATGTGAGAGGTGGAAATGAGCGTGGCCACTTCAAGCTGCAATGAGAAGAGAACAGACTGAGACATTTAGAGCAACACACAGAGCCCTGTTTTCATAGAGTCCTTACTGGAAGAAACAGCCTGAAAGTTTATGAAATAAATAATGGAAGCTTTGATGGCATGCATTTTTGTGGTTGTGAAAATTTCTTTGATAACAGGCTCACTTTTCATTACTAAGGGTATGCTCCAAGCTACAGATAAAAGAACAGTTGTCATATATTTTCTGGCACAAAAATATTGGAATGTAAGACTAGGTCAAATATTTTGAAAGCAGGGAAAAAATATGGCAGGAAAGTGAGGCCAACCTGGGTAAATGGGACAATGTGGTATCTGATGAGTTCCAGAAGCTTCCGAGATCCCTGCAAAGGAATCAAAATACTTCTTTAGTTATGTGAAAACACAACTCCCCACCACTTGTGGGAACCTCCACAAATGACTTTGGGCACTTAGTCAAGAAAAGTAAATGACCTATAACCTCTTAATTGGGAAGTCCTGGGTGAAAAAATTCTCATCCTCAAAATAGTGAATACTCACCAAATTCCTACTCTGTAGTAGGGGCTGCTCTGAAAATATTATATGCACATCTCATGTAATCCTCCCCAAAGCCTTGTAGAAACTGCTACTGACTCATTTTATGTGTGATAACACTGAGTTCTAAAGACATGTCCAAGTTCACCAAGCTAACTTGGGATAAAAACCTAAGAATTAGCCCACACTATTATCACTCTGCTCCCCTACCTCTCTGTATGTCTAAAGCTACATTCTGGATTTTCTAAGACAGCCTTAGTTTATGATTCTGCCTGCTTAAATGTCTGCTTGTCAGACCACATGCTGGTTATTAAGGAATATAAGTTCTTCTTTGCAATATCTGGTTAGGACACTTTTTCCTTTCTATGCTCCCATAATACATGGTCATCTCTCCATCAAAGTCCTTTTCAAGATTTCTCATACTTCACAAAACAAGCAGCAATGGAGACAAGAAGGTCTTGGGACTATAAACAGGATAGGCAGTCCCAACAGGATGCCTTGGAGAGAGCATACAGAATTGAGGAGTACAGGGACCATTCTCTTTGGTGGAAGAAGGTGGTTTTAGAGTTACAGGGAACTTAAAATACTGATTTGGCTGCTGAGAAATACTAGCAGAGCCAGGACAAATCAAACCATCCATTTAGACCTGGGATTGCATATCAATTTTATTTCCTGTAACTAGTCTCATTGATGGGTCATAGCTACTTGGGACTCCATTGAGGAGACTGAAACCACATCTAGGCCTAGTTCCAGAGAACTGTGATTGATTAGTGATGTCTGTTTTGGCTATGGGAAGGTAGGTAGTAATCTGTCTGCTACTTATTTGCCATCCTCAATTTAGAAGAAGCCTGTATGGGTTCAGACTGAAGCAGTGATGCTCACATATATCATCAGAAAAAATAGATACAATACCTCTGGAGATAGGAGGTAATCCAGAGCACCATCCTTCATGTTATTTAATGCTTCATTACTTGGAACAAAAATGGTATAAGGTCCACCAACCCCATCTTCATCTAAGGTACGTCCCACATTGGTTTCCTGCATGGAGAAATGAAATTTTATTTCTGCAATCTATCTCAGACAAATATTTGTAGGAATCCTCAGCAAATATTTATAATTGACACTCCTGCTAATTTTACTAAGGACTGGACATAAAATATTTTACTAAGGACATGGACATAAAATATTTTTCAGAAATTCATGAAAAGTACATACCTCTAACAAAGATCTGAACTTGCTGTATCTTGGCTGTAGCATCATCATTATGGTTTGCTAAAAGGAGACATTTTGCTTAAAAATCATTTAACAAATAAGGTGGCTGAGGAAACAGACACCCTCATATTAAAAAGCTGATGACAGAGTTTATGTGTAAATGTGGATTGCTATAAAATGACCTGATCTCCAGGCCAGTGTCAATTTGGCCACCATTAAACAGGTCAGAGGGAATACATTTTTATTGCTGTGAGGACTGCCCTCTTCCGTCAAACATGAGGGATAAATTTTCATGACAATTGGCCACTGGCCTGAGTCATCAGATGTGGCCATAAACGAGGTCACAAAATTGAGATCTTTCCTACACCTGCTGCATGTCTTTCTTTCTCTCTGCAGACATACCCAGAGGTGCTGTTTCTCTACTAAAAACAGAAATGATCCCATTTTCCCCATGGTTGGGGTACTAGGCCAACTGAAGGACAAGCACTTAGTATTGTCATGCATTGTTTTTCTTTGGATGTGACTCTCCAGGGAGCAAAGGAAGATGGATTTGGGTTGACACCGTTTTTACCTGATGTGTCTCACCTCAGTGTTGCTCTTGAACGTGGGCACCATCCTGTCCATGGCTCTGTCCAGGATGTGCAGGAGCCCATTGGAGGCAATGATGTTCCCCTGTATAATTTTTACCTTCTTTTTGCCTCCAAGGAGTTTAAGCCTTATTTGATTGTCCTGAAACACAAAGAGAAATAAAATTAATATGGTGTCCGTAAAGGAGTGAGAACTGGATTACAAGTCTTGAGTCCTCGGGTTCTGCCGTTGTTTGGCTGTGTTATCTTGGGTAAGTCACTTAACCTGAAATGGGGATGATGGCATTTGCTTGGCTGATTTTGCAGGTCTTTTGTTAAGGTCAATGAGATAATGTGAGAAATCACTGAGGACTACCAATGACTGCTAAATGTGAAAAAGGCATTATAAATCCCCACACCTCCACCATAAACCACAAGGTCAAAAAGCAGATCTATAAAATTTACTGTAAATTCATCACCTACTTTACCATCTTATACAAAGAAGTCACACAATAAAAGATATTTCTTGAATGAGTGACTGATGCTAATTCTTTCTTTCTCCCATGTGGCTTCTACAAGTTACAGACTTAGTAAATATTTGTTGAATGAATGAATGAAGATAGCCACGTCTGTCTGTCTGTCTATCTATCTATCTATCTATCTATCTATCTATCTATCTATCTATCTATCTATCTATCTATCTATCTATCTATCATCTATTATCTTTCTATCTATCTATCATCTATCTACCTACCTATCTACCATTTATCCATTCATCCATCCATCTACCCATCCATCCACCCATTCACCCATCCATTTACCCATCTATCTATCTATCCTCACACACACAGTATAACACACTGGTTAATGATTCAAGCTTTGGAGTCAAAGAGACTTGTATTTGAATCCTGGCTCTGGCCTCTATTCTGTGACCTCTCAGTTTTCCCACTGGAAAAATCTCCTTCATGGGGTTGTTGCAAGTCTTATATGCTGTATGTAAAGATTTACCCCAGTATCTTACACAGAGTAAGTGCTCAAAAATCTATCAACTATTGACAATTAGTGAAATGTAGCAATATAGGCCATAACCCACCCGTGTACATTCTGTTGACTAGTTATGGGCTCTTCAGCTCAGTAAAGTCACAAAAAGAGTTATCTGTGAAAGGGGTAGTTTTATTTAAAAAGTGAACAAAACTAATGGCAGTAGGAGAGAAGGAATGTTAGGTCAGCAAGGGTAGATAAACTCCAGCAATATGAACCAAACAGGATCCCTTTCCTTTTGTAAGAGGAATGCTGATCTGGCCTGCGGCTGGTGCTTCCAGGAAACAGGCTGACTGCGACGTGTCTCCTTCCTGCTGACAGCTGAGTGAGGGTTACCTGGAAAGCTCATTCAGACCAGAGCAAAATCAAACACTTTTGAGCCCTCTTTCTGCAACAGTCCACTCCATCCTAGCTGACTCTGTCGGGTGCTGCCTTCCACTTTTTTCTACATAGGGAAGTGCTTTGACAAACCAGGAACAGGACAGAAATTATTCATCACCTTCACAATCCTGAAAACATTGACAATGTGGGCACTGACTAAGTGGGCTGTTCAGTTCTGGGAGTGAAATCAGAGGAAGTCTTACCTTATCCCCACTGAAGATTTCTCCTGACTTCCCAGTCAAGGTGTAGAACGTGTCTGTGTTATTCATATGCTCAGTGTCCATCTGCCCAGCAATTATGTGGAGTTTCACAAAGTACCGAGCCGCCTCACTATCCATCAAAAGCTCCTTTACCTGAGAAAAGAAAGCCAGGGCCTTTAGTCTCCACTTTTGTTGGAAGGAGAAAATGAGGTTTGTGACTCAGGCATTGACTTGTTCAGCATCAAAGACATCAAAGCCAGTGCACCCCAACTTGGGTCAGGCTTTAAAGGTGGAGAGTGGGAGGTGGAGCACGGTATGCTGGTATGCTCGCAAAGCACAGTAGGTGCTCTGATGCTGAGCGGACACTGTGGGGAGCCAGCACCCAGGCCAGCAGGAGCAGGGCAGGTGGCAGGCCCTGACGAAGCATCTTGACCCAGGAAGTAGATGGGAACGAAAAAGGAAGTTATGTGAAAAGAGGGGCAGGGTGGACTGATGGAGCTTTTGTTTGTGTTTTCTCTTTTAAAAAGTTTTAAGTTTATTGAGGAATAATAGACATAACTATATTGTGTTAGTTTTGGGTATACAACATAGTGATCTGATATTTCTATACATTAGGAAATGGTCATCACAGAAGTCTGGGGACCATCTGTCAACAATGTTACATTATTATTATTATTTTCTTCTTTATCCCCTTTACCTAATTTCTCCCCCACCTGCCATGTGGCAACCACTACAAAAATGTGGAATGTTTCACAAATTTGCTTGTCACCCTTGCTCAGGGTCCGTGCTCCTTTTCCCCTTCGGATGGAGCTTTGGAATAGTAAAACTAGGATTTTTGAAGTCCACTGAAACAAGTCTAGATTTTGCCAGTATTATATTGTTAACTATCAATCAACAGATAATGTTTATTACTTTGTGTAATTTTTATCTATATATTAAACAAGAGACCTCATGCAAAGGGCATCAATATTTATGCCAAAGGCCACAAGCATAGAGGCATCCAGTATTTACTAGTTCTTCCCCCAGCAGGAGAGAGATGGGGCTGTCTCTGAGGTCTGTGACTGATCACTTCAGACAGTACAGTGATGGGATGCATTAGGGTGAGAGAGTCTGGAATTTTCTGGCAGCAAAAATTATTATCACAAAATATGTTGGATTAAGATAGGCAAATTGTATACAAACCAATAGGCTCATTATCTACATTATACCAGACACAGCTATTTCACTGAAGCCATCATGATAGGAGGCTCCCACCAGGCATTGTGGGTTTCATTCCTGCTGCCTGACATTATCTCTGACAACCACTGCTCATTTTCGAAGACTACATTTTCTTCTAGTTTCCCTAGTCACTGTTATCATTAATGATAATTTTAAAGGAACAGATACCTAATACATTAGTTAAATTCTTCCTGTAGGAGATAAGCAGTTTTGCATTATGCAAATCTTATTTATCACATGACTTCAGTTAAGAACCCTTGGTGGTTACCCTTGAAGGGGTAATGACTGGAAGAGGGGACCAGGAGGCCTTGCAGTGTGCTGGTAATGGCTTGGCTGATACACAAGTGCACTGCCTTTGTGACAGTTCATTGAGCCGTGCACTTAAAATGTGTATACGTTGTGTAAGGATGTTCTATTTCACTACAAGAAGTTTACCAAAAAAATCGCCATCCTTATCAGCAGTAGGTTTCATTTTAATGGGGGTTTTCAATGTTAAATAAGAGAAGGTAGTGCCTAGTAAGGGTTTCGGTATAGGGTCATTTAAAATACTTACATTGAGTCCTTTGAGTCCCCTGTCTGTTGGCAACAGCACAGTGAATGGCCCCAGGTTACTTAGTGGCCAGGCATAGGCTTTGTCTTTAGAGTCAAAAAACAGAAAAAATAAACACCAAATGGGTCAGTGATACACGAAGAGTAAAATCAAGCGATGGTCCTTGTGGTCCATCCAGACCCTCTGATTCAAGAGCTTCTCTGTTCTGATAGGTATGTACAGGCCTGTGGCACACTGGGAACCTCTCTAAGGATGTAAGACACGATGGCTCTGTCCTTCTCCCTGTAGCCACAGCCTTGGCTCCTAGGATACCCTGGAAGGAGAGGTGCTGGGAGGTTGGTGTGGCCAAGTCCTCATCTGATCCCAGCGGGTCCATGACCTTTGCTGGACTTGCGGAGCTGCCACCATCTCAGTGGACAAAGACGGCCTTTGTTCCCTCAGGGCCACCTCAAAGGGCCTCCTGCTTGGTTTAGGGCTCTGCTGTTGCCATCTTGAAATGTCTAATAATTTTTGAGCAAAGGACTCTGCACTTCCATTTTGCATGGGGCCCTGCAAGTTATGTGGCTGGTTCCATTTCCACCCCCCTGGGGAATTTGGGACAACAGGATGTGCTCTGTGCTGTGACACAGCAGCCTTTCAAATGCTCCAGCATTTCATAAACGGGGCAGGTGAAGGGTTGACTGGACTTGGTCCAGAGAGAACTTTGAGGGCCCTGTCTGCAAAGGGCACTCAGTCACCCGTGTTTGCTCTCATTGGATGGTCTCAGAGTTCTTAGAGGAAGGCTCTGAGGATCCTCAAGGTGTGCCGATAATGCCTGATTCCCCGCACATTTGTGTGGGATGCATGTTAAGGTGTAGGCCAAGAGCACATCATTGACATGACTGTGTTCTGTACGTGCTTCTCTGTGCTTTTTTTGGAAAATCAATTTTTGGGGACTGGTTAATTATGGACACTGATATTTTAAGGCTTCTGCTGATTGGTTGAGTCTGTGTTTTATTTTCTGGTGATTGGCCAAATGTGTATTTTATTGGAAGTCTTGTCTAATGCTGCAGTCAGCTGTGATGTTTCATTCTCAAGGGGTGTGGGGTGAAGACCCTTAGAGAGCATTTGGAAATACTGAGGCTGTTTTAGGTTGTCACCCTGCCTGGGGCGCTGGGGGAGAATGTGTCCCTAAGGACAATGAGTGGGTGGGAGGCTAGCCATGCTAAACACCCAGCTATGTGTAAGGTGGTTGTACACAACCAAGACTCTTCCCAGAATTCAAAGGCACCTTCACTGAGGAACATGGATGCTGCCTCACAGTCTTAGTTACTCTCTATTCCCTGTATTATCTGCCAGTCTTGGTTTCACCCCTGAAGGACCCACAGGTCAGGGGAGAGGATGGTCTCCATCCCCAGCAGAGCTGAGCTGCCCTGTCTCACTGATGTGGAAGACCTGTTAATCTACAGTGACCCTAGGACCCTGTCCTCAGCTCTCTGCCTACTCGTTATAGTGTTGCTGGGTCTCTTGGCATTCCTTGTCTCCTTGGATACAGTGGCCTGTCATTTCCCTCCCACCTACATGGCGCCTCCCTAGAGGGCTGGCCCCAACAGGCAAGCCTTGCCTGGCATGCCCACCCCCTTCTGGACGATTGTGTCTTACAGTTGCCTTGCCCCAAAGAGGGTTGCATTTTATGCGGACATCAGCACCCACAGCTGCATACCCAGGAGTGAGATGAAAGAGGTCAGCCTTCCTTGCCATTTTCCTCTGGGTTCAATGTTCAGTTCTTGGAGCCGCTCCATGATGTTTCCGTAACATGTTAAGCCATTGCCCACGTAACCTTTCTGGCAAGTGCATCTAGAGAGAGGGTGTAAACACATTCTCAGGTTTTACAGTCATTGAACGTTGAGAGCATGCAGTCTAACTCCTTCATTTTGCAGACTGGGGAAAATGTTGCCCTGAGTATGCCAGCGACAAGGCCAGGAGGGCAGAGGCACAGACACAGGCGAGCAGGCCCAGCGCAGAGCCTGACAAATGGGAGGTCCGCCAGCAATGGGTGTTTAATAAATTATGCTTATCTAACTATAAACACTGGATAGTTTTGTATACTCTTTGTCTCAGTATTTTTCAAAGTGTGAGCAAGAGACCACCGTACATCGGAATCACGTGGAGGGCTCACTATAAACACAGATTCTGGGAACCCACTGCAGAACCACTGAATTGGAATAAGCTATTGAAGCCAACCTCAGGTAAAGAGTCAGAGCTACTCATCTGCTTAGAAGACTCTTCCTTCTCTTCCATTCTCACCTTCCCAGCTGAGGTCTCTGCTCAAGTGTCCCTTTTTAGAAGGACCTTTCTCATTGTCTATCCCCCCCCACTGCCGGCTATGGATCAGAAGCCCCTTGGTGTGCACTCTCCTGGTACCATGCAGTTCTTCTCTGTAGCTCTAATCCGTGTTGTAATTTTATCCCACCCTGTGTAGTTACTTGGTTAATTTCTGCTTCCCCATCTAATTTGGGAAAACAGTGAGGACAATGGTTTTGAGTGTATTTACTCATGGTTGTAACTCCAGGGTCTCACACAGGGCTTGGTCCATAAGAGCTACTTATTAATATTTATACAATAAGTAGTGATTGAATTAAAACAAATATATAAACAATGAAAGTCACAGAAACTTTATAGAGTAGTTTACTTTCATAAAAGACAAACAGAATTAAGGACACAGCTTAAAGATATACTAGCAGTGGGGTGGTGGTGAAAGCTTAACAACCAGCTTTCTAGGTGGAGAGAAAGCTCCGATTTTGTAGCATCTGCCAATCTCCAGGGGTCATACTCTCACCTTGGCTAATCTCAAACTACTAGGGTGATGCCAACTGGCTTGCAAAATTCCTGAAAACTTTTGACAATCAGCCCTTGTGAATCAGTAAGCCCTGGCTCTGGCATGCCACTGCTACCAAGCAAAGATGAGTTGAAGGCTGGCTAAAATTGGCAAGGTGCTTAGGAAGGGGACATTCAGCAGGATCCTGGAGAAAAGTGGAGAACCAAACACAAGGTTGGGGAAGAACAATTCAGGGAGAAGAGATGGCAGGATGTTGTGGTCATGTCTCCCACAGATAAGACTCAGGTTTAGCAGAGGATTCCAAGGGACTATAATACCCTCGTGAATCCATTGTGTTTCTAAGTAGGGTCTCAGGGCAAAGAGATTTCAACAAGTTTGCTGAACAAATGTTTCGGAGTTCTCTCACCCCTTGCTTAGATTGCTGCAATGACTTCCTAAATGGTTTTCCTGCCCTTAGTTTTCCTCACCTCAAATCAATCCTTCATGCAACCCTCTGAGCAGTCTTGCCAAAAGGGAAATCTGGCACCCCTGTGCTTAGAACTCTCATGGACTCCTTTCATCGCTAGGATGAGGCACAAGTGCTTAACCTGGCATGCAAGGCTCAGAAAGGGGGATCTTGCTTATGTCTCCTTCCTGCTGTCCACTGCAAATTCCAGCAATGCTGAATTGCTTTATTTTTTTCAATTAAACAAAGGACTGAATGTTCTTCTCAGGCCATGTGCCCTGCCAGGAATGCTCTCCCAGCCCTACCATATAGATCACTTGTGACATGGGACCCCAGACTCTCCCTGACAGGAGCATCCTGTTGATACCTCTGTCAGATCTTTTCTGCCAAAGTAACCTCTTGAGGTGCCATCTCCTCTGCTGGATGGGAAGCTCTTCTAGAACCTGGATCTCACCTTGTTCCTCATGACATTTCAGCCCCTGAGATAGTGCCTAATTGTTGAACTGATTAATTACCAAGTACCTACTTTATTCTAGGAGCTTTGGTAGGTAAGAGGGTTACAAAGATGATAACAACAGACATCTTGCCCCTTTAGTGTCCTGATGGAGATGGACCTGAAAGCAAATAATTTAAAGCAACATGATAAGGCCACTTCACTTCCCCATGCCCCGGTTTTCTCATCTATGAAATGGGTTTAATAATACTGTCAGGGTGGTTGATAGATGAGATCATGCATGGAAAACAGCTGGCACAGTGCCAAACACATAGAGAAATGCAATACCTGGTACAGGAGGAGGATAACATGGACAACAGTGATGATGGAGGTGGTGGTGCTACCACCACCAGTGATGTGGAGGGGCTGGGAGATAGCAGGACAAGTCCATGAACACATAACTTAAGCTCCGTGGAAGTCATGACAGAAGATTGAAAAGGATGCTGTGTGCATGGAGGGGGAAGTGACTAATTCTGCCTGGAGAAATCTGGGACAGGTTCGAGGAGGAAGCAACATTCAAGATGATTTCAGGACACATGTGAGTTTCCCAGTCCAATGGCTGATTGGGAGATCACTTACTGACTGGGCCTTCAGGACTTATATAGAGCACTTACTCTCAACAGGGGCAGATCTGCCTCCAGGGGATATTTGGAAACATCTGGACATGTTTTTGGTTGTCACTGGCATGTAGCAGATGAAGGTGCTACTGGCATGTAGCAGATGGAGGCCAGAGATGTTGCTAAGCATGCCACAGTGCCCAGGATGGCCCCCATCCCAGAGTTAACTGGCCCTGAACATCAGCTATGCTGAGGCTGAGGAACCTTGTTAAGAGGAATCACTTGTTATCGCCTTGCTATAAGGTGGAGGTAACCATGGAGTTGTAGTCTGTTTAATACAATCAAGTTTCCTGTCAAACACCGGCTTCCTCTGCAAATACTGTGATATAATGAATTTGAGGAGGTGGAGGGGGAGGCCAGTAACTGTTAACAAGTGATCCAATGGTCCTTGTTGACAATTAATCCTGCTCCAGATTACGTACATTTCATTTGAAGACAGCTGTTAATAGCAAGACAAGTAACTTTCAAACCATGAAACACACTTCTGTCTAAGGGTTCCCTAAGTTGTTATGAGGCCAATGGTCTGTTTCATGTCAAATGACTTGCCATATGGAACGAAGGCAGGAGACTGTATTTTAATGGCCACGGTGCTGAGTGAAATGCATAAGCCATAAATACTGTTTACTTTTACTTAAAAGTCTCAGTCCAAAGTCTGAGACTTCATGAGACCATCTTCTGACTTAAATGTGAAACAGCCACAGCATTGTCTTGGGTGTAAATCAGTTCTTTTTGAGGAGTAAAGTCTCCTGCTGCTTGAAGGCTTTAAAAAGAACCATAACCCATTTATTTATATTTTATAAGTTAGGGGCTGGTCTTAATTACATATAATGCTGGATGAAGTTTAGTTAAATTATAGGGTGTCCCAAAAGTCTTACTCCTTCATTTCTTTACTTGTTCATATTATTCCTCCATTAATTCATTTGTTCCTCCAAACTTATTTCATTGTTTTAACTGTGTGACAATAAAGATGAATAAGACATGAGGACTGAGATCAGTAATGACAATATAGCGAACATCTATCTATTGATAACCCAGTTACTCTTCCAGGTGTCTCATTATGGTATCTTTTGAATGACAATCCTATGATGAGGGCTCTGGTATTAGCCCTATTTAGATGAGGAAACTGGGGTACAGAGAGGTTAAGTCTCTCACTCAAGGTCACACAGCCTGTAAGTGGCAGCAGCTGTGTTCATCACCACTGTCATGTTCTCATCACAATTCCCGGTGATAAATGTGAAAACAGAAGCATTTCAGGTGCTGTGGGACCCCTGGGAGAAGGCATCTGAGTGGACTGGGAGGACATGGACGACATTCGAGAGGTGGAGATATCTGAGCTGAACAAGAAAGGATCAGTATGTTGGCCTGACTCAGAGGAGGTAGGGAGGGGAGGATGTCTAGGCAAGGGGAATGGCGTGTGCAAGGGTGTGGAGGTGGGAATATTGCCGCATGTCTAAAGAACAGTAGTGGTTTGGTAGAACTAGAGCCACGGGTGTGATCATGAAAGCAGTGGAGACAACGTCGGCTCATTTACAACCACCCACCCCACGGCCACTTGCTGGGGAGAATGGTACCAGGCAGAGCCCGTGTAGGTCCTGGAAGCTGGTTTGCAGCCACTTGGGGGGGATTGCAGGGCTCTGGGTGCCCAAATATGGTCTGTAAGGGGAACTCAGGCTGTGGGAGAGCATGTCCCCTTGATCCTTGAGACCCCTTGTCCTGCTGTAGTCAGAGGATGGTCAGACGAGGCTGTCTAAGATGCAGTGTCTGGGGCAGGGCCCCTGCTGCCTGGGTCTAATGGTCATAACCTGGAACACGTCTGGAAGTGGCTGGGCTGGGATTTAAACCCAGGTCTATCTGGAAAAGCCTCTTGCCATTGCACCACGTTGCCTTGGACTCAATTCTTGGGAGACTGTTCACATCAAGGAATCCCAGCCGTACAAGTCTTATACAAACATTGTATGTCATCTGCGTCACTAACGTTCCAAGAGCCTCCAGATTTCAGTGTGTATCGTGCATTTGTACAGCTGGAATGTAAACCGCCCCTTCTTCAATGTGCTTTCTCCGTCATATCCAGTTACCATTTCAACTGAACTGAATCAAATAAGAGAAAATCCTTTTATTTTACCACTTGCTTCACCTCTACTAAGGTGAAAAGTAAAGCTTAAAAGGATGTTTATATGCATTAGCTTGTTATCCTTCCCCAGGAGAGATTCCTGGTCTCCAGCCCCACTTGTCAGGTGAGGAACTGTGGTTCAGAAAAGCTACATGACTTGCCCAAGGTCACTCGGTGGTCAGTGGTGGAGCCCACATTTGAACCGATTCTTTTTTATTGGGTGGGCTTCTGTGACTCACACAGTGTGATTTTTAATATTCTGCATAAACGACTTGCCATATTGAGGAGGCATGAATGAAATAAATCTTTATCCTGTGTGAACTAATTGCCTCAACTACATTACTGATGGCCCCACAGTTTATCCGTGTAACTTAGCCACCCTTTAATGGAGGCCTCTTTCCAGCTGAAGACAGTCTACTTTTGGAGGAGGGGTTAATAGGGGGTTTGGGAATGACACACCTTCCCCTAACACTTGTCGTTACTTCCACTGACATTCTACACACAAGCTTTAATGCCGTTTACCTTATTCTGAGGATCCAGTTTTATTTTTGATTTTGTCTTCTTAAACATAGAGGGAAAAAAGTATTAAAGTGTTCAAACTCTCTCAGAGGATGGATAAAGCTGGCTTATTTGGCATTACCAGAATCCGTGTTTGAGGAGGAGATGAGTCTGTACACACATGTGTGTTGGGGACAAATGTGCCTATATCTGTGGCCTCGGTGTGTTTGTGAGTGTGATCGCATGTATGGAGTGCTTTCTACCTGCCAGGTTCTGCTCAGAGATTGGTGAATGTAACCTCATTTAATCCTCATCACAGGCCTGGTGGGAGGTACAAATCTCCTCCTTTTCTGACAGAGGAAACATAATTCAGAAAGGTCAAGGTAAATGGCAGGCAGAGCTGGGACTTGAATGCAGGTGTTCTAACACCCAACTTCTTCCCATTCTGCCCACAGTGACTACGGATCTACTTATGTGCCCAGAGAAAACATGGTGATCAAAAACCTATCTGGGCAAATGCAGCTATAAAAGGAAATGAACTTTAAAGAAGATAGAAGGGGGTTCCGGAAGCACAGCAGCTATTTAGTAATTACACGGGTCAATGTCTGTTATGGTTTTGAGCTCACATTGACAGAAAGAGTCCTTGAGCCTCAGTTCACCCAATAACAAAAACACAATACAGTTTCTAGAACATTTTCTCATGTAACCTTCACAATAACACTATGAAATAGACACCACTTGCTCATTTGACACATGGTGCCACCCTCCCAAGGTCATACGTCTGGGGACCAGTGCCAAGACTCAAACAAGGTCTTTCAATTCTAAATACCATCCCCCACCCACCGCACGAGCTGCCTCTGCCTCAGGAATTTTTGTGCAAATATTTTTACTCACAGTAAACCCTTTCTTTGAAACCTGGGGTTCAGGAAACACCACCAGTGTTTATTCATTTTGCCTAGTCTTGTTCTGAACCACCAGCAAGCAATTTTTCATGATGTGGAAACAGGCATATACGTTAGAGGTCAAATCGCAACACACATTTGTTTTCCTAGTGGCAGCGGCTTCCTTCATCCACATGCTGACCACTTCATAGCAAGTTATCAGGCTGGGTCAATACTCCAGAGTATTCCAATGGTCATTGTAAAGGAAACGATTGTTGAATGATTCATGATTATGTAATGATTTCCTGAATACCTACTGTGCTCTTTGCACTGTGCTCTGTAGGGGGATTAGGGTAGGAGTGGACACAAGACTGAGGGAGACACATTTCCTCCCCTTTTATGTAAGTTAGAGCATTGACATTGATGGCCATCACTTGGAAAGATGGTGGTGGAGGTTAAAAGACTTACTTGGTTTGGCCTGGTGCGATGGTGGTGCAGTTTGCGTTCTTGTGACAGGGGTTATGAGATTCACAGATATTGGTCACACTGCAGCCCACTCCAGGAACAAAATTGTGGTAATGTTCCTTACACTCACAGTGAGACTTCAGCAGACAGAGAAACACAAAGAGTGTTCTAGTTAGTCACATTCTGCTTTAGTGCATCTTTATCTTGCCACAAAAATGAAGTTGGCACAGGTCCAAAGTGTGGGCTTCACCTGAAAATTTGTCAGTGCCCAGAATTGGAAATCACATCTACGTATCTCACCTCTTGGGAAATTCATACACCTTGTTTCGTAAAGTTTACCTTTTCAGTTTCCTTGCTTCCTAACCCTGGGCATCCCTGGCTCCATAATTCCTGATTTTAGATCATCAGCAGGTGAGCAGAGATGGAGGTTCAGGTGGGAGGTGTTAGTGCCCCAAAATAGAGGTTTTCAACTGGGAGTCTCAACCCAAAGGACACTGGGCAAAGTCTGGAGGCATTTTTGAGTGTTGCAGCAGGAGAGGGGGCACTGCCATGAGAGGCCAGGGGTGCTGCTAAACACCTTAGCAGTGCATGGCACAGCGCCCCAGCAGAGAGTTACCTGGTCCAAAATGTCCATAGTGCTGATGAGGAATGTGGCTCGGGAGCCAGGGAGCAATGCTTACAATGTGAACAATGGAGGGTTTCTAACCCTGGAACATCTGCCTTGGGACCCATTTTTTGAGATAAAGTATGTTTTTGACGTCACTCTCGAGGTCCTGGGACCTTGGTGCAGAGTGTAAGGTGACTTTTCCCACTGGGACCCTCATTTTTTGAGGATGGAGCATCAGCCCCCTTGAATTTTTTTTGCAAACCTGCTTCAGAAATTGAAAGCAGGAATGTCATACAATAGACTCTTGTCCTCAGACATGAGATGGGATGGGTTCTCTGCAGGGAACCCAGGAGCATTCCCGTGGGGTGCTGATTAGATGGCTGGGGACCCACGACTGCATGTGGGTCGGGCACCGAAGCCTTTCCCCCTGCCTGTGTAGCAATAGCCTTCTGTATGGACAGATTTCCTCCACAGAACACTTGGTGTACAGTTATGGGCCCAGGGGGCGCCCACTAATTATTTGATGGCTGAAGGAGCTATTAAGGAAAGGGTTCTTTCAACCAGACTCTTCAGCAAAGGTCCTCTGACCTGGCTGATTTTTTCCAGTCAAGGTCATGATGTGGCTTGGAGGGGCAGGGTCTCATCCAAGAACATCCTTAGTCCTCCCTACAATCTGTCACTGCTGCCTGACCTTTTATTAGGGACAGAGTACTTTTGGCTCTAAGCATCCTCTCTTACCTTGAAATGACATTAGAGAGAATGGAGGGTTATGGGTGAATGTCAATTACTTATTCACCTACAACTCGGTTAACAGCCAATTTGTTAATCTAATTTGAGTTGTGTATATATTTCATCAGTCACCATATAAGACTGGGACAGAAGAGAACCCAGGACAGTTAAGTTTTGGCTGGGGGCTGGGAAGGTGTGAGTTCAGAGGATGGCTGGAGGAAGGGACACACTGCGGTCAGCCTTCTGTGCATGGAGGTCTGTCTGGGAAGGAAGCCCAAAGGGAGCCCTGAAGGCAGAACCGGGAAGGCATAGAAGACGCTTATACCCCCGGCCCAGTTCTACCTGCAGTGGGTTGTCCTACTTCTAGACACATTAGTTCCAGGCATCATTTGCTCACCTGTCCAGGCCCATCATATTTGCACAATGTAGACACTGGGGGGCAGTTTCCGTAGTTATTTTGGCAGGGGTCTACTGGTAAGCACACGTGGCCATCCCCGTGGAAGCCTTCTTGGCATGTACAACTGTGCCGGTTTGGCCCCAGGTACGTACAACGAGCGTGAAGATGGCAGATATTTTGTAAACATGGATTGATGGCTTGAAAAGGCAACGACAGAATAAGAGGCAGTTACTCAGGGATGGAGACGGAAAACTGAGCACGTCACAGCTCATCAAAGTCCCAAGGGCAATGCAGCAGTTTTAAGAAAGGGGGAAACTTTTCATCTTACCCCACCTGATCACCGCCAACCACCACATGGATTTATATATGGCCATCAGAGGGTATACCTACAAATATTGTGTCGGCATATTATAACGTCATGTTAGGTTTGGATTTAAATATAAAATAGCATGAAAAAAAGCACTAACGCTTACAGAATTTACAGTATGTCCTGGGCCCTGTTCTAAGCATTTGCCATACAGTAACTCAGCTGATCCTTACAGTTCTCCAAGATAGGAACCATTATTATCCCCATTTGATAGATAGGAAAATGGACAGGCAGGTTAAAGAATTTGTCCGAGGTCATGTAGTTAATCATAGGCAGATCTGGGATTTGAACCCATGCAGTCTGGCTCCAGAGTTCATGTTCATAAAACAACAGAACCTCTCCCCAAGTGAATGAGCATGAATTGAGAAAGAAAAGAAGAATGAAAGAAAGAAGGGAAGGAAGGAAGAAACAAACACATTTTATCCTAATGTTGATACAGGTGATAGAAAAACATGTAAAATCTATTTATGCATTTTGATAAGAAAAGGAGAAATTGACATTTATTGAAAAGCTATCACATCATGAGCACTTTCCTGTCAGTTCTTATATATTTCATTCAAGTATATAGACAGAAATAGAGGTTGTGTTAATGTAGGGAGGTTGGGGAATTATTTTTTCTGTTGAGTAACCTAAACTTGATGAATGAGCCAGTGGAATCTAAACTCTACTTACGCTCGCAGTATTTGCCATCGCCTTTGTAGTTGGGAAGGCATTTGCATTCCAGTTTTGTTTTATTTCTGCTGGAAGGTGAGCATCTGGAATTTTCTCCACAAAGCAAGTGTGCACATTCAGGGATAGCTGCAAAGGAAGATTATTGAGGTAATTGCATTAATAACTGGCTTGAAAATACTCAAGAAATGCAAGATTCCCTACTATTAAAATATTAATAGAGACTCACTGTAACAACTTGAAAAAATACCAAGGGTAGAAAGTAAAAATTAACTTCTATTATTCTTATGCTCCCATCTCATTCACAAAGTGACTAATGTCAACAAATATACTACAATCATTTATAAATATATTTATGTGATTTTTTTAACAAAATGGAATCCCATTAAAATATTTACCAATGTGATTTTTAATTTAACAATATATTATGGAGGTCTCTAAGGTCTACTTTAATATCTAGTAACTGCATAGTACTTCATAAGATAGGTGAGGCATAGATGGCTGTCAAACTATTAAGAATCTGACATTTTGCCCAACTTACAAAGCTAATAAGTTGGATTGATCTTTATTGTGGCTGCTGGTAGAAGATATGAGACTCCTGGGTCAGAGATAACAGACCATTTATCACTCACATCAAAAGCGAGTGTCAGCATTTTTGCATCATTTCTTCTAAGCTCCAATTCCCATGGAGCAATGCGAAGAAGGGCAGATTGAGACCTGGACATGCACTGGATTTCATTACAGGAGAGGAACCCTGATCTTAGGGAACCTAAGTTTTTTTTTATTGTTGTTGTTTGTTTTTATAGTTAATATATTAGTTAGATCCCAGGCAGGAGACAGAAACCACACAGTTATTTGAACAGAAAAAGTTGTGGTGTAAAGAATTATAAGCAGAGAAGTGCAATAATAGGGAATTGGCTCAGGAGAGTTAAAAATAATTCTAACAAAGGAATAGCAGATATATGAAGGGCAACCACTACCCTAGGGCTGAGATAAGTACCCAAGGGAGAGCCCTCCTCTCTCTAGGGCTGAGAGCCAGATGACACCAGAAAGAACATGGCCTTGGGCACTGCATGGTGGAGAAGGTGCTGAGGCGCCTTGGTGGTGAGACTTGATGGAAATTTTCCCTCCACAGAGAGGTGCCACCCCTCAGTATTCACTTGGTGTGTGGGGAAGATGCTTGGCATGGGGCATCTGGAACCAGGAGCTAAGGAGCCACCTCTCAGAACCATAATGTACTTCTGGCTGTGACTGGGGTGGGGTCGTTGCTTCAGGGCTAGTTATGAGGAACAAAGGTGGAGAGGTCAGCTCTCCAGAGAGCCAGCCCTGCAGGGTCCTGTGTGTGCATGGGGCCTGGGAGGAGGCATATGGTGCAGCACTCCCTTGGCCTGGGGCACAGGCCTGCGCTGTCCAGGGATCCTGGCTATGCCACTGCTGCCTGAGTCAAGCATAGGCAGAGTGTGCAGTGTCCACATGCTGGAAGAAGCTGAGCTCTGCAGGAATGCTGCCCTGAAGAAACTGTAGAGCTGACCACAGGAGAAAAACCATGTTCATCAGGAACCTGCCAAGTGAGCTAAACCAGAAATAGGAAGAGAAAACCCTTCTCCTTCAGTGTCCTTCCAGCACCCTCTCCTCATAAGGCTTCACATCTTGCTGTCTGGCAAATGAGAAATATTTACAAAGCTCACCTCCATTAGCACAGAGCAGGCAAAAAGGATGAATTTGGAGCTGAGAGGCAATCTGCTGATAACTAACACAAGCAATAAGCATGTCTACACTTGGCTCCTAAGGGAGATTCTATATCTTCCAAGGCTGTTTGCTATATAGACATCCTTGAAAAGATGTTGGAACAAAGGCCAGTCAGTCTGTAGCTCTCCAGATGTGCACACATATGACTCATGGAGAACTGTCTCTCAGCAGTGTCTAGTTGAATACAAAATTCATAAAGAATATGTCCCACTCCCTCCATAAATAGAATCGTTGCTGGGAAGTGGCTGCCCCTGTAGGATTACATTTCCAACCCCTCCTTGCATCCAGGTGGGGTCATGTGACTAGTTTACATTGATAGAATATTAAGTGGAAGTTCTATGTACCATTTTGGACTTTATAAGCAGATGCCTCTCTACCATCTCTTGTTCCTTCCATAGCTCAAAGCAGAGCACTCTGAGGTGCTGTAGAATGGCACAGGCACAAAATGGAAAGATCTGGATCTCTGATCACCATGTGGTGGGAAGCTGGCATCAGCCAGGAACACTGGACTCTTAGATGAATAAGAAGCACACGTCTGTTGTGTTAAGCCAGGGGTTCCCCACATTCTCGGGTCCTGGTGCCCTTAGGATCTCAATAATTTTTTTGTGGCACCATAGGCAGAAACATGTACCAAATCCATTTATTAAGTTGTAAGACCCAAAGAATTCAGTAGCTATTTATGTCATGAGAACTTAGTAGCCATTTGAAAAAGTAATGTGGTCAATAGAAAGACTGGTATTTTTATTTCATTCATAAATAATCACATTTACTTACTTGACGTACACTACACAACCACTCACACCTTGGAATGAGATTGGAAACCACTGCCCTCATTCTGTTTGAAATGTTTTCTGCATGATACTTGCTCTTTGTCACAATGACCACTGGAAATACAGCTTTGCAAAGATACGACACCCTTACAGGAATGTAGTGTTACCTAATGTTGAAATTGTGAACTAATGCAAGTTGGCAGTTTGTATGGTATTCTGCAGACGTACCCCTGTTCCCCTCCAAAATTGAAGCCATCCCATTGCAGCTTTCTGAGTTT
Organism: Manis javanica; assembly: GCF_040802235.1. NCBI lineage: Eukaryota > Metazoa > Chordata > Mammalia > Pholidota > Manidae > Manis > Manis javanica. Next base: position 102,394,129 of record NC_133165.1, on the reverse strand, counting down.
GATGTGGTCCCTTGGGACGCCTTGGTGCAGTTTTGGAAACGTAGTGATAAGGCATTACATTTTTGTGTTTCTTTCTCACAGCAGCTAGCATTTCCCTTGGTAGTAAAGGATGTACCACAATCTATTCAACCATTCCCTACTGATGGGCGTTCAAGTTGTTTCTAGTTTGTTTTGTACTTACTAACAATACTGTCATTAATTTCTTTGTACACATATTCTTTCCTACTGGGGCTTTCCCCTCCCGTCCTCCAGGTAAAGTCCTAGAATGAGGGCTATAGAAGCAGTCTGTAAGCATTCCTTACCATTTAACCCATCAACTTCCCTCACAGGTTGTAGCATTTCATGCCCCACTGACAGTCCTGTAATTTTTCTCACATCCGCAAATACATAGTATCAGTCTTTTCAATCTGTATAACATAGTGGGAAACAAAACTCCAGAATTCCAAAATACTACTTCCTTATGGTTTTAATTTGCTTCTCTGTGATTCCTGAAAGGGTTAGGCACCCTTTCTATGCTTATTAGCTTGTTTTCATTTCTTCTCCTGAGAGTTAGCGGCTCATTGGTCATTTTAAAAATTGAGTTTATGGGCTTTATATTATTTAAAAAACTTTTCTGCCACATAAATTACAAATATTTGTGCCTTAGTCTATTATTTATCTTCCAACTCAACAGGGTTATTTTGTCATTTGGAGGAAAATCTGTCCATGCCATGTATTAGGTTGGCTTATGGGCTGGGTCTCACGTCTTACTAAAAAGGCTGTTGCGTATGAGTCATTCAGCAATGACAGGAGAAGCTGGGGAAGGAGGCTGACTGGGGTCTACAGAAGGGGTCATCCTGTCCAGCTCAGTTTCCTCCTACTGTCAATTCCAATTGAAACATCAGAAGAAGATGTTTCCACAGACAGAAGAAGGAGGAGGTTGTATTTTATGCATCTTCCTGACTTCCACTATACATAGCTCCTCAATGATTTTCAATAAAACGAGTTTGAATTTGTTGAATTTGAATCTTACCCAGTCCTTCATTTTACAGACTAGGAGGGTAAAATCCAGAGGATAAATGAGGTTAGTACCACAGGCAGGATGCCCTATTTCTTAATGTCAAATTTCCAGATTCCCTCTTCATCACGTGCTCTGTGATAATGGACCGGATTCTGACCATTTCTCCTTTGCAGTGGTATGTTAAGCTGGCCCAGTAGGGGGCATGGGAGGGCCGCTGAAGGAGGAAGTGGCTCCTCTTCCTGGTTCCCTTTGTGTGGTGGTGTGCTTCTGCTGTTTGCTTGCTCGGTGGTGCGGGGCTGGGAGGACACCCAGTGAGGCTCTGCTACAGCTGTGCACGCAGAGTGCAGTCTCTGGTGACTTTGCATCCTTGGCCTGGACCGCCTGACCAGCTTCCCATACAGACACTGCACACTCAGGTCTGGCACCCACACAGGTTTGGCGCCCACAGCACTCCCGCTCCCTCTGTACGGCAGCCTTGGCTCGCCAGCGCCCTGCCAGGAAGCTAGAGCCTCGTGCTGACTTGGGCAAACCAGCTGACTTCTCTACTCCCGTGGGCTGCCACCATACCTCCTCCAAGATGTGAACCACATCCTTCCAAGTCTGTCCTTTTCTTTGTTATGCTCTGTCAGCCCTGGAGTTCACTTTGCATTTTTATAGCCACTCTCCCATCATAGCTCACTAATTCTTTTTTTTTTTTCAGTTTTGCTTCAATTTTTTATTTTTATTATTTTTATTTTGGCATCATTAATATACAATTACATAAGCAACATTGTGGTTACTAAATTTCCCCCATTATCAAGTCCCTACCGCATACCCCATTACAGTCACTGTCCATCAGCATAGTAAGATGCTATAGAGTCACTACTTGTCTTCTCTGTGCTGTACTGCCTTCCCCGTGTCCACCCCCCACATTATGTGTGCTAATCATAATGCCCCTTATTCCCCTTCTCCCTCCCTTCCCACCCAGCCTCCCCAGTCCCTTTCCCTTTGGCAACTGTTAGTCCATTTTTGGGTTCTGTGAGTCTGCTGCTTTGTTTCTTCAGTTTTTGCTTTGTTCTTATGCTCCACAGATGAGTGAAATCATTTGGTACTTGTCTTTTTCTGCCTGGCTTATTTCATTGAGCATAATATCCTCTATACCTCACTAATTCTTTATGACAGTAGGGAAATCAGCAGTACTTACGCTTATCACAGTTGGGGCCAGTGTATGCGGAGTAGCAGTCACAGGTTCCATCACCATCTATTCCACTGTTGCACACACCATGCACACAGTTGCACACTGCAGACAGAAAATGGGGATTTTTCATTGTCTGGTATAGACTTCTTCTAAAGATTTTGGAAAGGTAATGTTTTCAGATCATTTTATTGAGAATCTGCATGATGAGATGGGGAAAACCCTGGGTTTGAAATCCTAGAGACCCTGATCTGAATCATGGCTTCATTTTCCTTTTATTTGCTTCAACTTATTTATGTTTACCATGTGGATCATGAAGCCTATCTCACAGGATTTCTATAGAATTCAATGAGACGAGGTAAATCAAGTATCTGGAATGTCATGTGCATTGGAATTCATTTCTCTACTTTAAACTAGTTACTCAGTCTTTGGATACTTCAAGAAAATAAGTAACTTGGTGTTTTATAATATACCTGTCACATTTTAAAGAGAAAAGCTATCACTGACTTAATCACTATTGGTAGCAGGAAGCTATGGAAATAAATCCTACCTCCAGGATGATGGTGCAATTCAAGTATAAAATTCGAAAGGGCAGAGAGTAGCTATGACATGTTTTCTAGCTTAAAATAGATGGCTTATCAGCCCAGTGACAAATCATTTCAGGAACAAGAAATGAAGGACATTTGAAATATATGGGTAACTCTTTAACCCTCAGTTTACAGCTCATTTGTAGCAAAATTTACTACCTGGCTGAGTCACCAGCATCCTACACCCAGACCTCTGTGAAGCATATTGTACTAGTTTCCTTTTACTGCGGTAACAAATAGTAACTTAAAACAACGAACTTAGTAACTTAAAATAACACAAATGTATTATCTTATAGTTCTGGAGGTCCGAAGTCTGAAATGTGTCTCACTGGCTAAAATCAAGGTATCCATAGGGCTGTGATTGGTCTACATGCTCTAGAGAAGGATCTGTTCCCTTGCCTTTTTCTGGCTTCAAGGTGCCGCCTGCATTCCTTGGCTCACAGCCCCTTTCTCCATCTTCAAAGCCAGTAACATCAAGCCAAGTTCTTCTCATGCTGCATTTCTATTGGTCCTCTTTCTTCTGCCTTCCTCGTGTACTTATAAGGACTTATATTATTATTTTGGGGCCACCTAGATAATCCAAGATAATCTTCCTATCTCAACAAATCAACTGATTAGTACTTTTAATTCCATCTGCAGCCTTATTTCCTCTCTGCCAGTAATGGAACATAATCACAGGTTCTAGGGATCAGGACATGGACATCTTTGGGGGACCGTTAGTCTGCCCAGCACACATGTGTTCTGTGCATGTAAGCTAATTTAATAGTAACTCAAGTGAAACATAATAATTAAGAAAATCAACCTGCTTAAAAACCTTACCAAATGCTGGAAAGGCAAGGATTAATGAAGTACTCCAAGTATTAATAAGCCATGAAATCTTTTGAATTCTTTGTTGTGTGTCACAACTCAGTCCCCTGCTTTTCATGTCCATCAGAACTGTCCTCATTCAGGTGCTCATCACGTTTGCCTGGACCATCACAACAGCATTTCTTCTGGCCTCGCAGTCTAATTTCACACCTTTCTATTCCATCCAGTTCATTTGATCAGTAATGGCATCAGGGTGTTCTTCCCCAAAATATCTCAGTGACTCCCAATTGCTAACCAAATGAAATCTAAATTCCTCAGTTTGGCAGACAAGGCTCTCTCCCATCTGACTCCAATGTTTAAAATTTTTGATTTTCACTTTCCACTGCTTCATATTATACATCTTTGGTTCTAAGGCCATGGGATGACTCATTAGTTTATCTTCCTTCCTTCAAAACATGTATTGAACATCTCCTATATACGGGGCACTGTGCTTGGGATTAATGACCCAAAGAGAAACAGGACAAAGTCCCTGCCCTCAAAGTCTAATGGCAGAAGCAAACGGCCCATCACAGCGCAGTGCGATAAATGTTATCACATGGTGGATCAATGGCAAAGGAATTGGCCAGGAAGAGATGGGTAGGGCTGGCCTAGCAAAAAGTATGCCATGCATCCTGCACTTCCATACCTCCACCCTCTTCCTCGGCTGTGCTTCCTCTTGCATGCCAAAGGAAACCCTCCTCACCCTTCAAGGCCAGCCAGGGCCCCCACCTCTGTGGTGCCATCTCAGAGGTGCCAAAGCAGAATCTGTGTTTCTCTGGACAACAACAGCATTTTTGACCGTCCCGCTATTGCATCTTACCGCAACAATGAATTCTGTCCATGCATGACAGCTGAGTACCACCAGGAGCAAACCAGTGGTCAAACAAAGTCACCAGCAAGGGTCAGCTGCCATCGGTAAGGAGGTGTAGCCACCCATGGTAGCCAGGAGAGGCAGCTGTTGGGTTATTTTCATGGTGCCCACTGTCACTGCATGCTTCTCTGTTCAGACGTCATTATGCAGTAGCCTGGGTTTGTCTTCTGCTGGCATGGATATAGTGAGTCTTTGATGGTGATATTCTGTGAAATCATTTATGCTCAGCAGGGCAACAGCCCAGCCCAGATGGGTGCAGTGAGGCCAACTACCAGCCAGGAGCTGTCAGGGCTGCTGTTTTCTTTCTCAGTCTGTATGATTTTCTCCTGTATTGGATTGCAATCCCTTGGAAGGCTTTCTCCCTCCCTGTATTTCCTCACAACATCTCTTACAGTACCTTTTAACCATACCCACCACTGCATAACTGAATTGAAAATAAAGATCGCATCCTGCAGGGCCAGGATTCGGGTGCGGACAGTGAGGCAGGGCAGCACAGGTGAGAGCTGGATCTGGCCTTTGTTTAACGTTGTTCAATAATTTACAACCCATGATTGTCGTGGGTTGGATTTTGTCTTCCAAATGGACATGTTGAAGTCCAAACTCTCAGTACCTCAGAATGATTTTATTTGGAACTAGCGTCAAAGCAGATGCATCAGTTAAGTTGAGGTCATACTGGAATAGGGTGGCCTTAGTCCAATGTGATAGGGTCCTTTTTAGCAGAGGAGGGACACAGACATGTGAGGAGGAGGGCTTCTTGTGAGGACAGAGGCAGTGTCTGGAGTGATGTGTCCACAAGCCCAGGAATGCAGGGGGCTAGGAGGAGCGGGAAGAGGGAAGGAACGATCCTCTCCTAGCATGCTGATTTTGGATTTCTAGCTTCCAGGACTGAGACAATATATCCCCTGAAAGCCACCCAGTCAGTGATACTTTGTCACTGCCTAGATAACTGATAACATGATCTATCTTGATTACTGAGTCTGGTACCTCCTTAAATTTTGCACCTGGGGTATGTTCCGCCCTCATCTCAGCTAGAACTCGTCCTGCACTTGCTTTTGTTGAGCATTCACTATCTCCTGGGCATTTTGCCACATGCTTATCTCATTTGATGCTTACAGCACCCTGTGAGGTAGATTCCATATGAACCTGGGAGATAACTTGCTCAGGTACTCATTCAAATCATTGAAGAATTGAATTGGATTTGCAAGTGCCAGCCTCCCTTCAAAACTGATTAGCCGTTGTTTCTATTTTAGCAAAGTACTTTGATGTCCACTCATGGCTTGTGGCTTTTGGAACAGAGAGATCCAGAGAGAAGTCAGAGAAAATAGGGTGAGGAGGGAGTGTATTGTGAGCTCAGTAGAGAAGATGTAGTTCAGTTCAATGGAAACACATCTACCCAGCTCCCTCCTAGTGGCAGGTACTGTATTAGGCACTGAGTATGCAAATCTGAGTAAGTCACAATATCTAAATTCAAGGAGCTCATGCTGTAGAGGGGAAGCCAGACCCTCAGAGACACAGTGACGGTGCAGGCCCTGAGTGTTGTCCGCAGCCAGTGGAATAAACCAAGGGCGCAGACGCTGACTGACTCAGCCCTGATCCCGACATAGATGCTGACTGCAAGATCTGTCCCCGCCACTGGGCTTCCCCTCCACGATGCATGGTGTGGGCCCATGGCTCTGGTGTGGGCCTCTCCCTGTGTCCTGTCATCTAGTACAGCCTCTGTACTGCATCTGACCTGGCAGGGACAGCCTTTGGGAACCTCTGCTGTACACTGCAGGCTACCAGCCACTGCAGAGGAAGGGTCCTTGGGAAGAAGAAGTGAGTGGCAGGCGTATTCCAGATGTCACTTAAAGAGCCTCTGGTATGTACTGAGCTGGTCTTAGCAAATCTCTAGAGACATGGGAAACTTGGGGTAGGTGACTTTAAAGTGGTTAATGCTATGGCCATTTGGGTCAAAGGGACAGAGAGTCAAGCTCCCTGTGCTGTGCCCCTTGGCAGAGGTCGCTGCTCCTTCTCCTATGTTCCCATAGCACACCTTGTGTGTGCTGTGCACACTGGATTATGACTGTCACCTGCATTCCCAGCATCTGAGGGGTGGGGATCTAATCCACCCTCTCTTCGGAGTCTGTCATCTGTCAGGGGCCTAATGCCTGGAGGATGCTCGCTGGGGGCAGAACATTGCAGTGCTTGGGTGTCCAGGCTCTGGAGTTGGACATTTGGAGTCAAATCCTGCCTCTGTCCCCATAATAGCCACTTGACCTTGAGAAATATCTCTGCTTCTTCATCCATAAACTGAGGAACCCAGCTTGAAGAGTTAGTTGTGAGGATACAGAGAGATCATGCGTATCAAATCTCGCACACTGCCCAGCACACAGCAGGTGCTCCGCAAATGCTAGCTGGTGTTATTAACGCGAGACAGTCGTAGTATAGATATGGGGGTCATGTTAGAGAACGTGGGTCTTGCATTCCGGCCTTAACAGAGAGTGAGGTGCTGAGTAGGCTGGAGCATTGGCAGCAAGGATGAAAACCCTTGGTTGATGCAGCTCTACACCGTCTCTAAACTAAGCAGCAACCGGGTAGGAGACTGTGCTGGCAGCAGGTGAAAGTCAGTGTTAAAAATAAACTGTAGCTAATGGAGCTGTCCTACTTACAGGCAGAATGTCCACCTCCATGGGACCGACGCCTTCTTGGATGTATCAACACTGGCACCCAGTGGATGCCCAGCTGAAAAGGTTTGCAAGCCTCCCTAGTCCTTGCCAATGGGAAATAGGCGGCCATCACTGAGTCCTCCCTCCCTCCCTCCCTCCCTCCCTCCCTTCCTCCCTCCCTCCCTCCCTCCCTCCCTCCCTTCCTTCCTCCTTCCTTCCTTCCTTCCTTCCTTCCTTCCTTCCTTCCTTCCTTCCTTCCTTCCTTCCTTCCTTCCTTCCTTCCTCCCTCCCTCCCTCCCTCCCTTCCTCCCTCCCTTCCTTCCTGTTGGGTTGCTTTTGTCCTTGCTTAATACTTGCTTTCACTGATTGAGTGCCTGTGATATGCTGCTAAGAGCTTTGCTACCTTGTCAATGTAGCAACTGTCAGTTTCCACCAGGCAGGTAATATTCCTGTTCTACAGATGAGGAGGGTTTAAGGAGGTTAAATAGCTTGCCCAGGTCACATAGCAACTGGGCTTGGTTTCAAACTCAGGTCAGTCTCATTTCAAAGCCTGCTCTCTGAAGCATTGTGCTCTAGAGCTGTGCTCACCGCTATGGTGGAGACTAGCCACGTGCGGCTATTGACATTTCAGGTAAGTGACCTGAACTAACGTGAAATTCAGCTCCTCAGCTGTACTGGCCACGGTTCAGGGCTCAGCGTTCCCATGTGGCTAGTGGCTAGTCAGTTGGTCTGCGAGGATACAGGACATTCTACCACCTCACAAAGTTCTTTTGAAACCCGGAGCTTAGAGTTTTCCCCCTGTGTCCGTCAAAGTTTCCAATTTCCTCACTTAGAGATTTAGGTTTCTAAACCCTCCTTGCCCCTTTCCCTTGCCTTTTCTCCAAGGCACAGACAAGTGTGAAGGGAAGCCAGTTTATTTAGAAACGTTTGGAGTCTCCCTGTACATCTGTGCTCATCAGCCACCAACACCAATTTCTTGGAGGCAAGATGAGCTCATCTATTTTCTGAATTTTTATCCCCAAACAATTACTTGGTTTTCTTAGTAAGTAATGTTGGAGGCTGTACTTCCTCCTTTCCATTTCAATATTTATTTAAAATATGTGGTTTAAATTCTAGTATGATGGTAGGGAAGGGCTAATTTGTGAGACATGTTATTTCTAAATAGTTGATTGACTACATTTTAGTTTACTGTCCTTTAATGTAATGTATAAAGTTAAAAGTACTGAAGTTTTAAATTTTCTTTCGCTATATACCCTTACGGAATAATCTTTTATGGAGTGGTGGGTGAAGAAAAACCAGAGGGGGGGGCCCTTAGGGAATAATAGGTATTGATAACAATAATAATTGCCAATATTTATTGTGCACTGATGATCTCACTGAATCCTCATAATAACCTTAAAGGAAGCAGTATTATTTTTGTTTTTACAGATGGAACAAATGCAGAATGTGTTTAGTAAATTTAAGGTTTCCACAATTAGAAACCCTGGGGCTGAAACTCAGTCTGAGGCTCAAGCTGGAGCTCTAGTCATCGCCCCGTGCTGCCTCTCAAAACCATGTTTCTGGGTCAGGACAGCAGGGCTGGGCGAATTAGTTCATTCATTCATTCATACACTCACTCACTCATTTATTCACCTAGCCAACAAAAGTGGGGTGCGTGTCTACCATGCAGACAGCACTGCGGAAGGCACTGGACGTAAAGAGCTGTGACAGTGCCTGCCCCCAGGGAAGCATGGATTAGAATGAGGCAGCACCTCTGCTGTTGTAGATGAAGTTGATTATAGAGTGTGCAAACTTATGGGGGTGGGATGTCTATGTATGTGGGTGGAGCTTCTTGCCAAAAAATATTTGAGGCAAAGCAGTGTCTACTGAATTTGATGTTTCCATAAAGTCAGATCCATGGTGGTGTCGGAGAAAGACTACCTGACGTATCGTTTTTGAGAGCCTGGATCTGGCAGACACTGTCCCAGCCATGTCCACATTCTCTCGGCCTTATCAATTCCGTGCTTTGCAGCAGACATCCGGTCTCCTGTGAACCCTTCCCAGGAAGGCTGCTCCACCTGAGTGTTTACTGGGGGCTGGAAGTCCCAGGAAATTAACAGCTCCCTCCGAGTGACTGCATGTATTAGCTTCTTATTGCTGCTATAACAAATTGCCATAACCTTAGTATCTTAAAACAATACAGTTTATTGTCTTACATTTCTAGAGGTCATAAATCCAAAATTTCTGTGCTAAAATCAAAGTGTTGGTAAGTTGTGTTCCTTGGTGACTTTTTCAGTTTCTAGGAACTGTGCATGTTGCTTGGTGGGTGGCCCCCTTCCATTTCCAAAGCCAGCCAGGGCTGCTCGGGTCTTCCCACCATCTCATCCCTCTGACACTGCATCTTCTGCCTCCTTCTCCACATTGGAGGACCCTTGTGTATATTGGGCCCACCCAGATCAGCCAGAATGATTTCCTTATTTTAAAGTCAGATAGATTAGTAACCTTGATTCCAGCTGCAACTGTAATTCCCCTTGACCATGTAAGGTAACATGCTGCCAGGTCCAAAGGATTAGGAAGTGGATGTTTCTGGGGGACCATCATTCTGCCTGCCACACTGTGGTTCTTCTCCCCTTGGGGGAGAGGACTCAGAGATGAGTGTTCCACACCACATCCAGAGCTCCCCAAGGGATGAAGCTCCAGTCATCCACAATGATCTCTGGCTTGGTGACATACCCTATGTAGGGTTACCTCCCAAACATGCTACCTGAACTGGGATCCCTATCTCAGGGTCTACTTCCGGGACCAAAAATAGGGGAGCAGACAAGACAATGTCAGGTTTGCCTGTTTAATCTGCACAGTGGAGTCAACAATCCCTGATCACCTCAGGTATTTGTAAACTTCCCAAAGGAAGGGGCAGATTAGAATGTGGTAGAAGCTATGGTGGAATTAGAAGGCCCTGGGGAGAACATCTGTGTTGAAACCAGGATCTGCAAAGACCTCAGGGAGAGGCTGGACAGGCAAGCAACAGGCGGGTGTCCCACCCTGGAAGCTGGGGAGAGGGAACTGTGTGCCAAGTTTGCCAGAAAGCATTAACTTGCGAGTAACTGACTAAAGGGCTCAGATCCACAAAAACATCCCTCTTTTCAGAGGCTGCATTTTACCAGATTGATTGTCACCGCTTTGTCTCACCTGTGGAGGTGTGGTTATATGTAACTGTTCAGTGTCTCCTTGCAAGGAACAGTCTTTCTGGAGTCTTCAGCTGCACAAGCCATATTTGACTTCCAGCCTTTACAAATGCATTTGATGACATGAAAAATCAGACATACCTGCTGAACAGCTGGGCCCAAATAAGTTGTCATCAGCACAGGTCTCACAGGCTGTTCCACCAAACCCTTCCTGCAGAACACCCCACATAGATGACGTTAGACCCAAAGGGATCTGTGGGACCCAGGGAGCCCTTGGGTTTCTGACTGATGGTCTGGCCAGCGTTTGTTTCTCAAATATATCTTTCCTCTGTGCCTGTCCTGAAGCTCCTTTCTATTTCTTCCTTTATTCTTTGCTGTTCTTGTGTTTTAATGTGTTCATTAATCCCTGTGTATTTTTTCACTAAGAGTCTGCAGGTCTTCAGAAGTAGGCTGTTCTGTCAGTCCAAAGATATAAAGAGCAAGTGCTAACAGCCATGTCGTAATTTCACGCGAAAGTGAAACAAAAACTTTCAGTTTTGCATTTCTGAAGATGGCTGAGCTCCATTCTTTTCTAAAGGATTTATTTGTATTTAAATCAGCAAAGACTTGAAGCTTGCAAAAAGTCAAAATAACAAAGAAATTCTTCAATTGGCTGACCCAGTGCTTGACAGTGGGTGCTGAGGACAGCCTTTAAGAGTAGTCTGCTAATAGCGGTGGTTATTTACAGTAACAAGGACAACAATTTCTATAGCCTTGTGTAGTTTCACAAAGTATGTTCACATATATGATCTCATTCCCCTTTTTCAATAAATGTAAATTCGAACCCATTTTTCAGATGGGTACGTTTAAGGCTGAGCCGTTCACTGACTCCCTCGAAGGTCTCCAGCCTTTAAGAGGTCACTATTGCAGATTGCATACTCTTTTTACTATTATTGCTACATCTTAGAGGCTCTGTTGGTCTGTGTATGTTTAAGGAGGGACAAGGTAAGGAGATGGGGGGAGTCAGGGAGGAGGAGAATGTGGTTCAGAACTTACTTGGCAGGAGCAGCTTCCGTTTCCTTCCATGCCTTCGGCACAGCTGCCCCTGCCACTGCAGGGGGACCTCGCTCCTCCTGGGCATTCTAGGGAATCAGAGGGCTCAGATTTACTCACGTGTGACTGCACACAAACATTCTGCAAGGGTGCATTTAGCATCTACTATGTGCCACATAGTGTGCTCGTTGCCAGGGATAAGAAATAACTGAAGACCCTGCTGGCATCATGTAGGATTATGAATCACAGTGTAATCAGGAGCTGGAATAGAAGGCACCAGTCTGCCTACCATTTCTTGTGCATTTGCTATACACTTTATAATCATCTAATTAAATCATTCCCATTGCAACTCTCAGGGTTGCTTATTAGTGTTGGTTAGCAGGTGAGGAGACTGACAGTCAGAGAGATAACATAACTTACCCAAGGTCTCATACTTTATAAGATGCTATTCATAATTTAGCTCAGTCCTTAGAATGACTCTAAAGACAGGTCTCTTGATCAGTGCACTAGACAGGGTATTGAGAAGGAGTCATTTAAACTGGGTTTTGAAGGCTCAATAGGAGTTGGCCATGCTTAAAAGGGAAGGACATTTCAAGAAAAGGGGACAAACACAAGTACAAAGTCTCATAAAAGGGCATGACCTGTTCTGAGAATGGTGCAGTTTGGTGGGGCTGGAACTTGGAAATTGCTGTGTAAGTGGTGGTTGGTAAAGAATAACAGGATGGTTGGGGCCAGTTAATGAAATGCTTTGTATAGCAGGGAAATGAATTTAGACCTCACTCAGAGGCTGATTCCAACAAGCATGGGTTTTGTACTTTTGGACTGTGCTAGCCTGAACTGGAGCTTTTAGAGACATTTATTAGAGGATTTCAGTCATTCACTAAACTTTCAGGGGATGCCTACTTGTATAAACTCTTACTTTTTTCTCTATCATGATCCAAGTGCCTGACTTAAGCTTTGATTGCCGAGGCATCCATTTCCAAAGGGCATTCAATTCAAAGAGTACAATCTCAGCCAAACAACTAGGTAAAGAGGCAGACCGCCTTCTCCCACTGAGGCTCTTAGGATTTAGAGATCTTGGTTGACTTGGATAACTGACCATTTGGGCCACCTGTTTTTACTCATCCTTTGCTTTCAATTCCTGTTCATATGTTTTAAATTCAGGAATAAAGAGTGAGCCCATGAAGCTCTAGAATGCTACCCTTAACCCCAGTAAAAGCAGAACCCTTGCCCATGTGCATTTTTTCTCTCTACCCAAGACCTTGACTGTGTGGCCCAGGTATGCTCTGTACTTTCCAGGTCCTGCGAGTAATAAATATTTATTTTTTCAAAGATTCCTATGGCTGAGCTGAAGAGAATCTTGCAATCATGACAAGAACCATAGTGTTGCTGGGCAGCCGCGACTGGGGAGGTCTCCCCCTGCTTGCTAGGTGAAGCCCTAGGAGAAACCTCAACCTAGACCCGGGAGGGTTCTTGACTCTGGGCGAGAAAGAATTTTTGAGCAGGTCAGATGAGTGTAGGTAAGGAAGGAATTCATTAAAGCAAGAGCAGCAGGGAGTGGCAGCTGCCCTGCAGGCAGCAGAGAACAGATAAAGTGCAGAGGGAAACAGGGAAAATTCTTGGCGTAGGGCAGATTCCCTTGCCAGCTTCTGAACCCCGGGTTACCCGGCATCCTGTGTCTGCTTGGATCTGCACAGCATGGGGACTAGCCCCTACCCCTCTAGGATTTGGGGGAGCCATGGAGCACAGGATGGAGTGAGATTATGTTCTGAGAACTTCCCAAAGAAAGGAGATTTTCAGGCAGGCTGCTAAGAGCCGACAGCACAGCAGCAGTTCTGCCCAGGTCCCCCACGCGACAGAAACATGCAGGCCCAAACGTGAGCTCTCAGCAGCCCCTTCCTACTTATCAGGAGTAAAGTGGAGACAGAGTGAAGGCTTGGAAAGAAAATGAGATAGCAAAGAGACAAACTGCAATAATTTGAGCAGCGAGAAAGCTTTATTTAAGGCAAAAAGGTGCACACTTGGAGAAAGGAGATTGTGGGCTAGCTCAGAGAGGAGGCGCCCTGAGAGTTTGAGGAGTCTGTCTTTAAGGCTTTCCAGAATGGGACAAAGGGCAGAGGTGGGTTGTTGGGCATAGGCTTGATTTGTGGTCTCAAGGTGCTTATCTCTGGTGAGAGATGCCACGTCTCTTCCCTCTGTTATCAATCCTCCAGCTAATTCTGCTAAACAAACCCAACACAAGGGATTTATTTATCCTGTTCTTCTCCAAGATAGTGGTCACCCTCAAGCAGCGGGGACATCTCAGTTAAGATTGCCAGCCCTGCCTTAAGATAGGCTATTGGGCTACTGTCTGATTACCAGAGAACACGTTAGGAATCTTACTTCTCAACTCTCTGCTTTTTTTTTTTTGAGAGGGCATCTCTCATATTTATTGATCAAATGGTTGTTAACAACAATAAAATTCTGTATAGGGGGGTCAATGCTCAATGCACAATCATTAATCCATCTCAAGCCTAATTCTCGTCAGTCTCCAATCTTCTGAAGCATAACGAACAAGTTCTTACATGAACAAATTCTTACATAGTGAATAAGTTCTTACATGGTGAACAGTACAAGGGCAGTCATCACAGAAACTTTCGGTTTTGATCACGCATTATGAACCATAAACAATCAGGTCAAATATGAATATTCATTTGATTTTTATACTTGATTTATATGTGGATCCCACATTTCTCCCTTTATTATTATTATTATTATTTTTATTTTTAATAAGATGCTGAAGTGGTAGGTAGATGCAAGATAAAGGTAGAAAACTTATCAACTCTCTGCTTTTTAAAATAGGATCTTAGCCTTAGGATGGGGTCCCTCCTGTTCTTACTCTACTGTTTATATCTCAGCATTTTTCATCATAGGCAGGAAAAGTTAATCATGATGCTTGTTCCATGTCCCTGTCCTGCCTCAACAGGAGCTGGTGCAACCACATGGCTATCGATAGGTAAGCTGAGACCAGAACAAAACACTACTATGTGCCAAGCATTACATGTTGGGGCAAATGAACATTTAGCTAGAAAGTCAGATATTACCATGTCCAAAATCAAATAGAGGATTCAAAGTAATGGTAAGTGACAGAAGCTTAAGGTACTGCTTTAATGAGGATGAGAAACAATTTGTCTTTTTATAATGACTGTTGTTGGCACACAGGCGCACAGCTGACATGGATCTGATGCTGATTTGGGTGAGTTCTGACTGTTAAGAAAAAGGATCTGGAGCAGCAAGCTCTAGGCAGCAATCATGTGATGGCCACGAACTGTGGTTGTATGAATGAGGCAGGATCAAAGGTTATCCCAAATTAAAGTTAGTAAGGCGATCACAGTTCTAGGTAACAACAGAAGATGTATGTATTTACTACTCAGAGCAATCCTCTGAACTCAAGCCCTGTTTTTAGCCCCATTTTCTAGATGAGGAAACTGAGGCACAGGCTAGAGTGACTTGCCCAAAGTCATCCAGCTGGCAAGGGGTAACGAGGAGCTCACTTACCCATCCTCTCCTGGCAGTGTCCACTTTCCTGCCCTCCCTCTCCCCTTGCCCCCATCTTTGTCCAAAGCTGTCCAGTGCCACAGGCTTGCTCTGCCATACATACTCTGAGAAATCAGCATCCACAGAAAATGAAAATGCAGTTCTTAGAAAAGGGGCTTCTAACCAGAGAGAAGCAGGTCTCCCAAAGAAACCCCAATGGCTTACTTGAGTTACAAGTCTCATTGTTTAAAAAAACATTTATATTTTGCAGGTCCAGGACAGTGAATGAGATTCTTATGTCTCCTCTGTTCCTTTCCTGCATGCAGAGCGTTAGCAAACTACAGGGTCTAGGTGACACATTTTGAGCTCACGGTCTTCCTTCCCACCACGGTGGCAGAGCCAGGCCTTGACCCCTGGCAGGCGATCCAAAGTCTACTCCACTGTTCATCACTATGCTATGTACTCATCCAGCCCTGCTGTAAACCAGAGTCACAGCACTCTGTAAAACAGAGTAACAGGAGTGCTTACGAGGTGAGCAAAGGAGAAGATACCCTGACATGTGGCTAGTATTTATAAATCACTCGTTGGTTTGGGCCGCTCTAACCAGCTAGGGCAGTGGTGATGTGTGAGATGCCATGTTGTCACGAAAAAGCCCCCACTTTGCAATGAGAATGTTCTGGGTTTGAACCTCAGCACAACTCTTTGCTGGCCGTATCCCTTTGGGAAAGTTAATGCCTGGCTCTGAGATTCAGTTCAAGTGTCTTGCTAGCAGGTTGTGATACAGATTGAAAATATTAGCTGCTCAATAAATGGGGGGTTGTTATTATTCAGAGTGGATACTCTTCATCTGTTTCATTTCCTATTCTTTCAGGTTGGCATTATAACAACACTCAGGTAATTAATTACTGGGCACCTGATTGAATCAGGTCCATGTAAGGTCCTGGGTATACAGGGTATGCACACAGACCTGGTCCCTATTTTCATGGGCCTACCGTCTGGTGGGAGAGAGCCATGAATCAACAATCAGAAAAATACTGGTTCGCAGACTGGGATGAGGGTTGCCAGGAGAGGAGCCCTAGAGCTCTCCCTAGTCCACCTACTGGACACTCCCAACATTACCTCAACCTACCTAACCCTGAGGGGCCTGACAGATCTGGTCTCAAAGAGGGCAACAGCCAGATCATTAAAGAAGGGCCTTGTTAAGGACTGTGGTCTTTATCCTAAAAGCAGCAGCAGGAGGGAGGGATGAAGAGGAGGCCAAGGGCCTAATCCAGCAGGTACCAGGTATGAACTTCGAAGCTCATCCGAAACCCAAGTGTAGCACTTACATTCACAGGGCCAAGCACCACGAGAGTGTTGCCACATATCATTGGCTATCAGACAGGTCTTCTCCCATTTCCTTTGATTCTAGGTCCTTCTTGGGCTGAGATAGTATTTTGGGAACCAGGCCTAACTCTGGGCAGGACCAGAAAGACAGACAGGTGACAGCTCTGCCACCATTTCCTCCCTTGGCCCCTGTGCCTGTCCCTAGGGCTAGGCATGCACGGTGCTCTCTGAATGAGCCCCAGCTTGCACTGTGGGTGGGCTCAGGAGAGCACAGGGCCTCCTCTACTCTGAGCCTCTGCAACTGGTGCCACCTTGCAGAAGTGCTGTCCCCAGCATTTTCAGTTTTGCAGGCAACAATGTTTGATTCCGTCTCCCACACTGGCATTCCACTCAGTCGTTTCCTCCATGCATTGAGCAGCTTCCTTCCCTTCTCACATTCCTTCTCCCTGGCACCAGCAGACTACTGCCCACTGCCCCACGTGTGCCCTCCTCTCCACACCTTGCTGTATCCTCCCAACCTCAGAGACGCTCTCCTTGACCCCTCCTCTGAGGCAGACTCGACTCTTCTATCCTCTGGCTGTTTCTTCCACTTGGCCCGTGTCTTGTGATAACACAGAGCAGAAAGTGGGGCAGAGTCATCTATTCAGAAGATAACTACATTCTAGCCTACAGTCTGATCACAGAGGAAATGGGGAGCTTCCCCCACCCCAGCTCCCAAGTATGTGACACTGTGTCTAGGATGCCTGGGTCTTCTTTTATCTTAAGAGACACTTAGCAAGACTTTCTTTTTAAAAATGTAGGCAGGTGTTCCACTAAGGGTGATTCACTGGAGCAGCTGTTCCTGATCACCTGGGAAGGGGGATTGTTACAAAGGCAGATACCCGGGCCCTCCTCTCCAGGTACGGTAGCCATGAAAATGCACCTCTCAGATCTCCACTGTGGGAGCATCACTTCCCTGAGACCCACCAACCTGTTCATGAAGCCACACTCCCCACGACTGCTTCCAGCCAGTGGCTGAGCAGGACAGGGGCACTGGGGCAGGCCCTTCCCTGCAGGGAGGACTCCTCTGATGGGGGACTTTGGCTAGAGTGCTCCCCATCAGCTTCACCAGATTTTCTTGGCACTACACGTAGTCTGGGACTTTTCCCTCTAGCCTTCCTTCGTTCCCTCTTTTATTCACAAGGGTCAGGCTTGTATCCTTGTCTGATGACCCCCTTGCTTCTCCTGGCTTCTTTCTCAGTTTACCTCTTCCTTCTTTTAATTAATCTCTTGCATCTCTAGCTCTGATTTGCAGATGACCTGGGCTAATACACCAGGGCATAGAGAGCTTTTGTGTAAATTAGAAAAAGCCTCCTCCACCCCTCATGCCCTTGTAATGACATCCCCACAGACATTAGGCTTGGCAAGCAGATGAAACTTAAAATATATCAAGAGATGGCTCTTTCTCGGGCTGGAGTGGCTTGGTGAGCCAAGGATGGGCTGGATTTCAGTCCAGACTCACTCCATTGGCCAAGAATAACCTGTTAGAATTTTATGCAAAGTCTGGCATTTGGGTGGGTGCAAGACCCAGGAATATGTATTTTTAATAGGCTTGACCATAACTGTACTACCAACTACTGGGTATTTTGGAGGAATTAATGTGGATTGTCTCCACATTAGGGCAGGGAGAAGATGGAGGCTTTTATACTTCCCAGGCTGTTGGGAGGTGGTGAGTTGATGGGCCTCTGCATGGGGATTGTTGGTGGTGCTTGGCCTGGGCACTGGCCAGGGCCCTTGGTGCTTCAGCAGGGCTTTGCTGTGGATGAGCTTGGCAAGAAGGGAGCGCCTGGAGACTTAAGTGGACCAAGACTTGCTTCAGAGGCAATTGCAGCCCTGGGCAGCTGGTAAAGGCCAGTGTCCTGTCTTCATGGAGCTTATATTTTAGTGTTTTGGTTAACACTGGGAACACAACGTCAACAAGTACACTCCTTGGCATCAGGGAAGTCTACTTCCATCATTTAGAAATTACTTTTCCATCAGAAAAAGGCAGGAATAAGAGAAGGACCATCTCTACAGATTTTATAGACACCAAAAGAATAACAAGCAGATACTATGAACAACTTTATGTCAATCAACTTGATAATATAGATGAGACAGACAAAGTTATTGAAAATCACAAACTGCCAAAGATCACTCAAGAGGACATGGATAACCTGAAGACCCTTATATCTATTTAAGAAGTTGAATTTGAAGTTAAAATCCTTCCCGCAAAGAAAACTCCATGCCAGATGGTTTCACTGGTAAACCTTACATTTAAGAAAGAAAGAAACACCAGTCATACAAGAACTCTTCCAGGTAATTGAAGAAGAGTGAAAACTTCCCAGTTTATTCTGTATGGAGAACATTATTACTCTCATTCCAAAACCTGACAAATACATTACCAGGAAAGAAAACTATAGACCAACTTCCCTAATGAACATAGGTCACAAAATTCTTCAACTATCTAAAACAAAATTTTAGCCACTGTATCTAAGTAGATACAAAATGGCTAATACATCACAGTCAGTACAATAGTGTAAGAAAAAAACAAAATACATTCAGATTGGAAAAGAAGTAAAATTGTCTCATTCTCAGATAACATTATTATCTACATAGAAAATCCAAAAGAATCTTCAAAAACTTATTACAATGAACACATAAGTTAATAATCTCTCAGGATACAAGGTCAAGATACAAAAATCAATTGTATTTACTTAATTAAGCGAGCAAGGAACAACTGGCAATTGAAATAAAGATACCATTAAACCTAGCATCAAAAGCCTGGAAGAACTTAGGTCTGAACAATAAAAATTATGCAAAATCTTTTAGCTGAAATCTTTAAAACACTGACTACCAAAATAAACGAAGTCCTACATAAATAGAGACATACAGTGTGGTTACTGATTAGAAGATTCAATACTTTTAAGATGTCAGTTTCCCCTAAAGTGATCTATAGATTCATTGTAATTCCAGTTAAAATCCTAGCAGGATATTTTGATAGATACTGACAAACTGATTCTAAACTTTACATGGAAAAGCAAAGGAACTAGGATAACAAAGATACTTTTGGAAATGACCAAGTTGGAGGACTTATACTACCTGATTTCAAGGCTTTACTGAAAAACTACAATAATCATGACAGTATAGTATGGTGAAGGGTAGTCATATAGCTCAATGAAACAGAATAGAGTCCAGAAATAGACCCACACATAGATGGTTAATTGATTTTCTACAATAGTCCAAAGGCAGTTCAATGGGGACAGAATAGTCTTTTCAAGAAATGATGCTGGAATTATTGAATATCTGTATGTAAAGAAATGAACCATATTTAAAGTCATATACAAAAATTAACTTGAAATGGACTATAGACCTAAATGTAATACCTAAAATTATAAGGCTTCTAGAAGAAAATATGTGACATTAAGTTAGGCAAAGATTTCTAGATATGATACAAGAAAACACTCTCTATAAAAGAAATATTGATATATTTGACCTCATAAAAATTAAGAATGTGTGCTCTTCAAAAGACACTGTTGAGAGTGAAAAGACAAGGCACAGACTGTGATGAAATATTTACAGATCACATATCAAATAAAGGACTTGTATCTCAAATATTTAAAGAACTCTCAAAACTCAGTACTAAAAAAACAAACAACTTGGAAGATACAGGACCAGCCAATAATCACACAAAAACATGCAAATTAAAATGGGCTGCACAAAATGCCACTGCACCTACTAGAATGGCTAAAATTAAAAAGAATAACCTGATTGTACCAATTGCTGCAAGGAAGCCAAGCAATTGGAACCCTCATGCATTGTTGGTAGGGCTGAAAAAAATGATGCATACGCTTTGGAAAACAGCTTGTAGTTTCTTAAAAAGTTAAGCACACATTCACTATACAGTCTGGGACTCCCACTTCTGGGTATTTACCCAAGAGAAATGAAAGCTTATGTTCATACAAAAACCTGCACATGAGTGTCCATGATGGCTTTATTATTTGCACAGACTGGAAACAAACCCAAATGTTCTTCAGCTGGTGAGTAGAAAAACTGGTTAATGGCAGACTATGAAGTACTAAAAAAATGAATTATTGACATGTATAATAACAACCCAGACAAAGCTCAAATGTGTCATGCTAAGCGAAAGATGCCACATGCAAAGAGGTATGGATTGTAGGACTCCAATTATAGGACACAGAGGTAAAATTAAAAGTACAGAAAATGTCAAATTTGCCAGAGCTCAGGAGTTGGGGGAGACCTTGACAACAAAGGGAATTTTGGGGAGATGACAACACTCTTCTCTGTCTTAATTGTGATGGTTATTACACAATGGTTTAGGTTTGTCCAAGCTCACATGACTGGATGCTGAAGAGGGTGAGTTTTACTGTGCGTAAATGGTGACTTAAGAAAGGGCTGCTTTTAAACACGTGGCAAGTTATACAATTTCCTGTCTTCAATCTCTACATCTTTTCCTTTGAATACTTTAGTGTAGTTCAAGAATATCCCTGTGCAGGAAGCATTTCTTCAGGTCCAAATAACCATTCAGCAACTGTTACTGAACACCTGCCACAGGCCAGATGGTGATCTAAAAAAAACCAAGTTGACTTGCTTTTGTTTCCTTTCTGTGATGTCCTTGCCTTTTATTGTCATTGTTATTATTAGCAATCTAGGTTCTTGGTGGAATGCCAAGTATGTTATAGATATTATCTTAATATATTTAATCTGCACAGCTACAAACTAGGAATCTTCACCCCATGAAGTGGTTATTATCACTGCTTTATCTAGGAGGACACTGAGGCAGAGAAAGGACAGGGGACAAGGTCACACAGCCAACAGGCTCAGAGGTAAGGATTCCTATCCAACTCTTACTTTAAAGGCTTGTAAGGGTACTTTTCTGTATGGATAGCTTATAATTATTTAACATAGGCTGGAATGTTTTTATAAGCCATTCATTTAATTAATTAATTCATTCAAGATTTGTTGAGCATCTTATTTTCAAAAGCTGGTAATGTCTTCTTGTGGTATTTCCACAAGAAAGTGAAATAAGGTTTGCATGGGACAGAAAGGAGCCTGCATGCCTCCTGCTTTGGGCAGGAAGGTCCAGGTGGGGCTGGCCCAGTGTTTGGGGTTATTTCTGAGGAGGTGCCCTCACACATACTTCTCTTTGAAATGTGCAGCCTGCTCCATTCAGGGCCCACTGGGTATCTGTCTGTGGCTGTACTGAGGCAGCAGGCTTCTGTTGGTTGGGAATTAATTTGCTGTCTCTTGGGGTTGTCCTGAGCTTTAACATCACCTATTCGATGTTTCGTCCTGGCTCAGCCCCCTGTTCAGTGGCCTGTGGCTCAGCAGGCTAAATACTTACTCTTAGGGACTTAATGTCTATGCCCCCAATTCATATGCTGAAGCCCTAAACCCCAATGTGATGGTATTTCAAGGTGGGGTCTTTGGGAGATCATTAGGTTTAGACAGGATCATGAAGATAGAGACCCCAATATGGGATTAGTGTCCTTATGAATATGAGGGACCAGAGCTTTCTCTCTCTACCACACAAGGACAGTGGACAAGTGGTCCCCTGCAAGCCATGGAGAAGATTCTCACCAGGAACCAAGCCTACAGCACCTTGATCTTAGACTTCCCAGCCCCCAGACCTATGGGAAATAAATGTCTGTTGTTATTGATTCTGTTATAGCAGACAAAGCAGATGAAGACTAGCTTCCCCACTCTCCTGACAGACAGGCCTTTGCTTTTCCCTGAGGCATCAGTGACCTGTGAGGTGCACAGAAAGGCAGACAACTGTGGGAAGAAGAAGAATAGATTTAAGATATGTCAAAAAAGAGATGCACAGAAATGTCCCTACCAAACTGCTTACACTGTGTAAGGAGTGGGTTATCAGCGCAGTGGTAGATGAATAGAATTTGTCGAGCACCTTTTATTGCTAAGCTCTTTGAATGCATGGTCTCATTCTTGTACCAACTGGAGGGGAGGAAGGTATTATCATTATTATTGTCACTCTCATCACTTTCATCATCACTCCAGGTTGTAGATCAGAAAACTGAGGCTCACAGAGGTAAACAGATTGCCCAGGATCACATGGTTGGTAAGCATGGGCACTGCCACTGCATTCAGGCCCGACTCGAGGTTTTGAGCACTCAAGCGCTGAGCAGAGCGTGCAAGGTCAGTGCCTTCACGTATACATCAAACCAAGACCAACCCCTGAAATAAAAAGGCTGGGCAGTGATCTGAGAACCACACAAGACAGAAATGATCACTAGCATATTCTGAATGTCTCCCAGCTGCCAGGCACATCCCAAGGCTTTATATGCACTAGCGTACTTAGTCCTCAGCGTGCTCTCTGGAGGGAGGTGTATTAACATCATCATCTCCATTTTATAGATGAAGCCAAAGGACAGGTCTACCAAATAAAGTATAGAATTGCAGATGGACAATGAATACGTTTTTAGAATAAGTATATCTCAAATACAGTATGCATATTTGTTGATTATCTGCAATTAAATTAACAGGGTGCCTTCTTTTATTATTTGCTAAATAACAACCTGACTTCCATATGCAGACTTATCAAAAAAGTAAGGCCTCGGAATGAGAATGTGGTAAAGCTGGGCCTGGAAGCCAGAGACTTTCAAGTTGCATGCCATTGTCCTGTAAATCCACACTGCCTCTGTTAAAGGTCAGAACTAGGGGGAGCCCAAGTGTCACAGACGGCGACAGGCACCTGGCTCATGGTGGATGGTAGTTTCAGGAATAGGCTAGTAGGGAGTCAGGCACCTCCCCAGCAGTTGATTTGACAACACAACTGGCTGTTTAGGAAAGCAGGAGAGAGTCATGCATTTAAGCAAAGGCTCTGCAGTGAGATAGTCCCTGTTTCCTAGTCTGGCTCTGCACTTAGCTGGCTTTCTTTGGGGAGGTTGCAAACTCCTCAAAGTCCCAGGGTCCTCACCTGGGCCCTCAGGATGACTGGTCCCCTTGTCTCATTTTCCGTCCCTTTCCTGTATTAACCTGTAAGGTTTGTGGAGGTAGGGACTGGGCCTAGCATATATGTGATGAAATGTTGCACATAGTAGGTGCTCAATAATTGCTTGATCGTTATGAATTGGCCAATGCTGGAGGAACTTTGGGAAAAAATAGCAGGAGTGTGAGTGTGGAGAGTCCTCATTCTATGTCTTAGATGGAATGTTTTAAGTTAAAAAATGTTATGAAGGTGACTTGTTTGGTTTTTAAATAAAACTTTTAAGGCAAATGTGTAAATTTCCTTCCTTCTTTTCAAATCATTTTCTATCACCTCAGGTCCTTACTTGGAAAGAAGTTGGTGAAATTGACATTCTCAGCAACTGTGCTGGAAAGAGAGATTACAGAATTTGCTACAAGGGCACTTTTCTGAGGCATTGTGAGGCTCAAGTAACTGATAAGGCTATTTTCGGTCATTATCACCTTTTCCTTTGGTCACTGCTACTCCGGTGGTCTCCTGCACTGCGACTTTCCTCGCACAGGAGGCTTACCCATGATGAGCTGTCAGCAAATCATTTACTGTTCTGTTGCTTTAAAGGAAGATAATAAACTTCCTGGCCAGCCAGAGGCCAGGGACCTCCCTGTAACTTTATCTCCCAAGGAACTCTAGAGGTGCCTAATCCATGTCACCCCCTTTGTTTAGAAGCTTGGCTCACGTGCCAGGCAGAGAATATGTCCTGGTATTCCATTTATAGCTCCATTTGAAATAGTCTGTCTGGGAAACTGATGTAAAATAGGTTCCTCATGTGAATCCAGCATTATTGGCCCCTCCAAGCCAAAAAAGAATGCCGAACAGAGTCGTTTCAAATCCATAGAGTCTGTTATTTGCAACCTATGCAGTGAAGGGCAAGGAAAATACAACAGGAAAGAAAAAGACGTCTGAAAAATGCAAATAACACGATACCAAAAATAAATGCGTATAGTCTGATGCCATTGACCTCAACAAGAAGAATTAAGAACTTTTCCCTTTGAAATAATCAGATTGTTTTGGTTACAGTCGAGTTGCTGTGTGATCCCTCTGTTCACATACTTTCTCCAGTACTTCGGACTTGTTGCACAAATCTGTTGAAGTTCGTGGCAGAATAAAAAGAACTAGGATGTTCAAATAAGAAAATCTGTTTCCTCTCCAACAGAATATTGGTTGCTCAAATGTAGTTAAGTTTCAAGGTTAAAAATATGTTTTTGTGCCAATGAGATAAGACTTCCATCTACAGATTTATCAAGCAGCCCAGATTAAATCTGGGTAGAAACACATGCCTTATGTCAGGATGACATATTTTGTTCCCCGAGTGAGAATTTATGCCTTAGTCTTAATTTTGGAAGAGGAGCAATTTTTTTTCAATGAGCTTTTCTGTGTTTTCTGTTTTCAGAATTGATCACAGAGTTGTTTCCTAAATTTAGTAAGGTACCACAGAAATAATTTTAAAAGTAACTCAGGGGCAATGAGTATTAATGGCTTGTTGATGCATTGAAAGGAAGTGGATGCTGCACTTGCCTTGGAAAGAAGGCCATTCCAGCACTTCCTCAAAAAGAAGGACGGACCCACGTCAGCAGCTCCGAAATGGCCTTATCCTTGCGGAAATGTAAAGTGATAGTCAAGATCTCATTTGTCATCACCACAAAATGTCAGAGGTGAAATAGACAGCCAAGTAGAGGATTTATCTCTTTCCTGAGCCAGAGGAAGGAAGCCTTTCGAGACATTTAGTATGTTTGGGAGATGAAGATAAAGGGAAGAACCCTCCTGCAGAACCAGCATCCAGGCCTCGGTTTTCGTGTTTTGCTTCTCTGGCCTCGAGACCTATCAGAAGGAAGTGCGTGAACCTTCAAGGAGTCCCCTCAGATTCCTTCTGTCCCAAGACTTTGCCACATCTGCACATAGCACAGGGCGATGGCATGAAACACACTGCAGATTTTGAATCCCGTTTGCCTGCTCATGTTTTATGAGTTACCCACTGTTTAAAAAGGGACCACAGAAAGGGTGTCATTTTAATTGCCTTTCATAAGCAGAAGTCTACTTTGACTGTGACACACTCATTGTTTATTTATGAAGCATTTAATAAAGTCCTTCTTTGTATTACTCTGCCAAGTCCTTTCACCGATATGAATGTTTTAAAATCTCGATTACAGTTTTGTGAAGGAGGTCTTTTTAATTTGACAGCTAAGAAGACTGAGGCATAAGCAGGAAGCAATATGCCCGAACCAGTAATGATGGAGCTAGATTCCATCCTGAACCGGGGGAGCCTCTGGTCTCCTGGCTGTGGTCTGCCATTCATTACACCGGACAGGCTGACCTTGGTGACTATATCTTGGTCAAAGCCTTTTCTTGTCTATGGTGTGTCTGATTAATAACTTAGCATCAAGTTAGTTTTTGTGGGCTAGAAAGAGAAAAGCAAAGCTAGAAGTTCTTTCTGTTATCTCAGGATGTCTGTGAGAACTAGATGTGATCGTGACCACATTTGGCACTAAAAAAGATCTCAAAATCTGGCAGTCTCGGTTAATCACTTGATTCTGATGCAAAAGACTCCCAGAAACTTGCAGTGCTAATGGGCAAGAGTTAAAGTGAGAATAGAGGAGTTAACAGAGAGAAGGGCTAGGGTATCCTAGATCTCAAAACTTGACCTTTCCAGTGGAAGGAGCATAAGGCAGGCATGCACTGGGAGGGCTGAAGGGAACTACCAATCAAAAGGTAAACTAGAAGCACATTTGGAGGCTCTCTCTCTTTGACAAGCTCTGCTCCAGGCATTGGGGCAGCAGAGAAAGGAAGCAAGTTTTGGTGCCAGATAGCCCTGAACTTGAACTTGCTTTATCATTTACCAGCTCAAAAGAAACTGGCAAGAAACAACCTTCAAATCTCTGACTCCTTATAGGTAAGATACAGATAAAAATGCCTACCTCAAATATTTGTTTTAGACATTAAATTAGATAATACAGACCAAGTATCTCTCTGGTAACTAATGTCAGCAGTGTTGAGCAAATGGAAGCTATTATTTAATCATTTGTTAAAAAAACCAGGAGTCAAGATTGCACATACAATGTGGGCTCAACTATTTAGAAGCCCTGTGGAAGAAAAGACCAGAGAAATAAGACAAACTACTTAGGATTAACTATGTGTGACTGATCACATGTTGCTGTATTTTCTTTTTTGATACCGTTCCTAACTTTACAAGCTGTATACAATTTGCTTGTGTTATATTAATCAGAAAAACCAAAGCAAAAGAGAACGATCTTTCCTCTTA
The DNA here is from genome assembly GCF_040802235.1 of Manis javanica. NCBI lineage: Eukaryota > Metazoa > Chordata > Mammalia > Pholidota > Manidae > Manis > Manis javanica. Next base: position 102,367,691 of record NC_133165.1, on the reverse strand, counting down.
AGTGGATTCTTAAGAAGGTGTTTTTAATCACATATCAGTAGATGGAAAACAAATGGTAAATTCATGAATTGAAATGCCTGATTTTTTTTAACCATCCAAGAAAAAAAGGGATTTCACATAGTTTGCATGTCCTAACAAAGACTCAGTCCCTACTTGAGTGTTACCATCTTTAACCAGGACAAGGCTCAATTTCAGTTAACAAGTGCTATGCTTGACCGCAGGAGTCCAACCATAACATCGACTCAGGCTTGGCTAGTGGTTTTTCTTACAGTGGAACCTGCTGATTATAGAGTTTGATATCACATCCTAAGACTTACATATTTAGAAGGCTTAATGATTATTTTGATTGTCAAACAATAACTACAGTCTTTGAGATATTGTAATAAAAATTTTTTGTAAAGGAAATCGTATTTGGAGTTATAATAGCCCAACATTACTGCCTCTTTGTGGTCAGTTACCTTTTTTAATAAAATGGATATCATTTCAATTGTCCCCCCTGCCCTTTTTTTTCCCAAGAAAGAAATATTTTAATATATGAAGATGTCAAATATTCTCAAATAATTCCAAGAATTCACCAGAATCTTTACAGGGTAGTTTTGTGCCTCTGTTTTGAATTTCAATTGTTCCCTTTTCCTGACTTGTTAAGATATTCTCTTAAAGAGAGATCCCTAACTGGAGGAAAGCAGATTTCTTTATAAAAGCTGACAGAGTAAGAATGATTTTCTACATGTAGACTGAAATGGAACTTTTTAGAGAAAGGTGCTGGTGTTCTCCTTTTGTCAGGCTTCCTTCTCAATTTACTATGAAATGGGAGGTCAAGAAACAAGTAACACAGTCCAAGAAAAGTGTGGTGCCACTTACCCATGCAGTCTGGGCCCCAGTGGCCTGGACAACACTGGGGCTGGAGATAGTCCTTCCTACAGATATGACGGCATCCCGGGAGAGCCAGTGACAGTGTTCTGACCTCAAAGGTATACCTTTGCGGGGAAAGACAGGACGTTAACCCATGATCAGAGCAATCTAGTTAAGTATTAAGAAAGACCTAAATAAAAATCTAAGAATATCCCACTGTCCAGAGTTAACTGAGTGGTCAACTGTCACATATACCAATTCTAGGTCAATTAATGTTGGGAAACTTCTATTAAAAGTGATGATTTTGGTTTTAGAATATATTGTGGTCATGTTAAGCAAAGGTGGATTTAAAATAGTATGATATAACAGTGTTAAGATTTCATCTCATACACAGTAAGAAATAGTATGTACTAATCCTTCATCTCTGAATTAAAAATGAATTCATTGAGTATTAACTTCTAAATTAGTAGAGTGAGTAGATAAATTTTGTTTACACTTGAGTTGCATGGCTGCATGCGTTAGCTGGTAAGTAGAACTGCTTGTTAGTTTTTGTGAAGATTAGCCTTGAATTATGAAAGTTTTGAATCAGAAGAGGGTTCAGGAATATAATGTTCACACAAAATGCATGAAGCTGTAATTCATTTGTCTCCCTTCCTTGGGTTCTAATTAGTTGTAGGATCTATAGGATCTATAGCTGGTTAGTAAGGTGACTGTCAGACCCAAGGCTTTTTAGTCCATGTTCTCACCAGGACACTTTCCAAATGAAACAAAACCCAGATTTTCAAAATAAAGAAGGGCAAGATAAAGGGAGACTGTTTATGTGCAATGCAGTGTAGTCTACTTGCATTAAAATGTGTATCAGTAACAATCTATGTTTTAGACTTAAGGTTATAGTTATGAGTTACCTAAGTTTGGGCTCAATGTAGTCTCAAAGTCAGAGAAAATCATGGAAATACATTGTAGTTTTTGAGATGGGATGTTTCAGTTTGGATTCACAACCCCTTACATTGCGAAGCTCAAGCATACTTATATTCTCATAATGAGTACCTGCAATCGCGAACCCCTACTGTGCCATTGGTGATCTTGGTGTAACCATCTGGGCAGTTCATTCCAACACTGAGTGAACAGGATCGACACTCAGTTCTAATTGTAAGGAGAGATTTCTTATCACATCTTTTTGTCTGTGAAAACATAAAAAAAATTGTCAAGTTGCATTAGTAGAACCTCAGTTAGCCAATCTTCTCCATTAGCTTCATGGCAATGGAATGACAGGATGGCAATGAAGTTGATTGTTTATGACTGGTGGTGAGCTGCTTGCAATCGTATCTGGAAAGAGCATTGGCAACAACAAGCAATGTCTGCCATGGCTGTGGTGAGGGAAGGGGATGCTTGTACTACCCATTTGCCATCACTGATCTAAAGTCTGGAGTCCAGCAAGGGAAGGTATGTCACTATATACACATATCCACACGAGGACCCTGAAGTATGTTGCAGAGTATGCAAATGGAAGATTGTTACAGGAGGTTATTCAAGGTCAGTTGGTCATAGATCAACAGGTGTCAAAGCTATTCTTTCAGCACTTATTCCACAGGTGTTAAATGCTCTGAAGCTTACAGTCTGGGTGCTAAATGCTTCTCTGAAGCATTTATTTGCTGCTCCAAAGATGTTTGCAATCTTTTGATTATATCCAGTTAGAATGCAGGCTCTGTAAGGGCAGTGATTTTTTTCTGTTTTGTTCTCTGCTGCACTCCAAACACCTAGAATTGTGTCTGGCACAAAGTGGTGCTCAGTAAATACTTGCTGATTGAATGAATGAATTGTAGGAAATCAGACAGACACAGTAGAAGCCTTCTCCTAGCAACATCAGGTGGCAGAGAATTAACTGCTACAATGAATAATGCAGACCCACTTTGACCCTGTCATCAGGATCCCTCCTTGTTCACAATGCTGGTGCTCATCCTACCAAACCCTCCCTTTTTCAAGTTTCCTTCATCTTCCCATTAAGCTTAAGAAGAAGCAGTTTCGTACAAGGAAGAGAGCCTGAACTTGGGATTCAAAAGACCTAAGCTTGGAATCAAGCTCTGTGTCTTGCTAAGTGTACAGTCTTAAATGGATATCTTCAACTTTGTCATCACCTGTAAAAGAGAAGATATTGATAACAAATCTCCAGGTTACCGAGACCTTTAAATGATGTCATGTGCAAATTGCCTGCCCTGCACCTGGAACATGGCAGGCAGTGAACGCTAGCTCCTGCAAGGCTTCTCTCTCCCCACCCCTTGTTTTCCTTGTTGCCTCTCCTGACAGGAATGCTCTTTCCCTCCCCCTTGGCTACCCAAGCCTCATATCCTTCAAGGCCCTGTTTAACACCTCCACTTGCACAAATTCACACTCATCTCTCTCTCTCCTTTTTGTTTTTTTCAACTTCTACTCTTCCTGTGGTTGGCCAGTGGAGCACATTCTGTTGTCTTTGCTTGCCATTTAAAAACCCTTTCTTTTTAAACAAGAGGACCACCACTCTTATTTCTTAGTTATCCCATGGGCCCAGTACCAGGTTAGGGGTGTTGGGAGTGTCACAACTACTTTACGTTTATCGAAATATGAGAAGAAACCTTCCGTTTACAGAGCAATTTATGGCTATGCATACTTCCGAAGGCATCATCTTATTTGATCTCGGCCAGCCTTAAGGTAAGTAGGGAAAATATCATCCTCATTTTGAGGGGAAGGGAGGCTCAGTGACTTGCCCAAGGTCACACTGTAATTAGTGGTCTTCCAATTCCTTGATTAGTCATTTCTCATCCCTGTACACCGTAGAATGGTGTATAGAAAAATGAAATCTCAGTTTTTCCTGGCAGCTTTCATTTTTTAAAATTTTATTATTATTTTTAAGGTATTATTGATATATACACTTATGAAGGTTTCACATGGAAAAACAATGTGGTTATTACATTCACCCATGTTATTGTGTCCCCCCCAAACCCCATTACAGTCACTGCCCTTCAGTGTAGTAAGGAGTCAGCTTTCAAAAAAATAGCACTGGAATGCTCTTCATGGAATAATAATAAAAGCCACCCTTAGCTATAGTGTGAATTAACTCCCTTTAATAGTCATGGCATTGCTAGGTTTTTTAAAGTAGGATTTTCTTTACATTAGGGTTTCCCATTTGGATAAGCACATGAGATGGCATAACTTTGTCTTTTCTTTTCTTAGTGTGTTAGATTTAAAACTATCTTTTCAACAAATTCCTTAACCTTCCAGTTCACCTTTTTGAATGGAAAGGCTCATTCTGTCTCTCATGTAGGCCTCTCTGAAAGTGAACTCATCTTTAAACATCAGTCAAGGCCTGATTTCTGTGCTAACAGCAAGCACTCAACGATGAAGGTGATGGTGAATCGAATTGCTGCTGTTTGTGGGCCCTGTCTGGGGAGACACTGGTAACTTGCTCAGGTTGGACAGCTGGTAAGCTCTGGAGCACAAGGTCTAGTCCTTAGAAATATCTGCTAAACAAACAAATGACACCAGAATTCAAACTCACTGTTCTCCAGCCTCAGAGCTGGGGCTTCAACTATTATGCCATCTTCCAGTGGTTTCGTGAAAAGCATTATCAGGGTATCATCAACAGGAGTAAAGTGGATATTGATAAAAATTTGCCTGGCACAGATGCAGAATCATATTTTAAGTTTTATTAATAGAGCAGGAATCCTATCTAGTGAAGTGCGTTTTAAATAAATCACTTGGATTGCCTCTCTCATACCCCTCTTTTCAGCTGAGTTTGCTGTACATCTGATATCAAGTTGCTCTTTTAAGACAACTCATGTGAGCCTGCCCGAGCAGCTGGCATGCTGATATGCTTCATCAGGGCTACTGACATGACTGCTGTGGGTACTTTTACTAGCTTATGGAAGGTAGAAGGGATGAGTTCCTGATGCATTTTGTAATACTGTGTTCCTTAACCAGATCACCCAGCGTGGAATTCCCCAGAACATTTCTCTACTCATCTCTCTACAGCCATTGTCATTTTCTACATTCAGAATGATGCAGTGGGAGGTATTTCCAGTGATGAGACTATTAAAACAAAAGAAAACAGAATAACAGGATGCCAAAATCAGCCATGGAAAGAGGAATGTTAGCGCTAAAGCCAGAGAACCTAACAAGGGTGGTACAGAAAACCAAGTGCGCTAGCACACCTTCCGAAAGGTGGTGTATCACCGTTAGGATTCTGTTCTCCACAATCGTCCAGATAAGTACTCTTGACCCCTGGCAACATAGGAAAGCCGAAAGCTTTTGAACACATCGTGAAAATTAACAAATCAAAGGAAATGCAAGTCTCATCTTACCTGCTCCGTAGCTTCAGTCAGGGAGCAGACATTTTGCACAACCAATCCGAGAAAAAGAAGTAATACATTTTGTAGCATGATGAGGAAATCCTTGCTCCTTCTGCTTGCTGGGCACCTGTCAGAACTATTTTGTTATTTTAATTCAATCTGATGAGCTCTTCGTGAATTCTTTCTCATTTCAGTGTTTGCTTGTAAATCCTTTCCTTTTCCTGGATTGAACCAGATGATATGTGAGATCTGCCTGTAGGCAGGGACAATGGCAAAGGCAGGGGTCGTGGTGAAAGCTGGCCAGTTGCAACTGTATATATGTCCAGGATGAATGGCAGGATTTCCTGAAGGGGCTGAGGCAGAGAGGTGATCTGGAGTTTTTGTGCCTCGTAAAACTTGCAAGAACATGCTCCTGCCTCCCACGGCTCTGCCCATCCCACATCTGGTCCTGTCCGCTCCTGGACCCACAGCCCAGCCAACATTTTTGCAGCCACACTATGCAAAACCGCAAGCCCCTCTATCTGGCTGCAGAGGGCCAAGCTTGCTGTCAGGTAGTATCTGTGGCAGTGCCTATGTATGGATACGTCCCACAGAAGAAAAGTTGCAGAAGCTTGGGTCTGACTTGGAGGAGGTAGCAGCCTCATCAGGTGCGGTTAGCAATCTACTGCAATAAAAGGTCTGCTGATGCTCCTCTTTTCCCCTCTTCCATGTCATGTCAGTAGCCAGTAACAGAGTCCATAGGTCTCATTTTACTCTTCAGTGCCTGGACCTAATGCCACCTCTTCAGGGAAGCCTCCCTGTTCTGCCCCTCTACCACCATCTTGGAGACCCTCCCAGCATTTTGCACATAAAGCTCCTAGAGCCCAGTCACACCCATCACAAGTCATCTGACTCTGTGTCATCTCCAATGCCCTCATTCCTTGAGGACAGGGCCAAGCCTTTCTCTTCTCTGCACCCTTAGCAGCCTAAAGCAGAGATCTGCATTTAAAAATAATAAAAACAAAGACTAATAATGAACATTCGTTGAAAACTTGCTATGTGCTAGTCCTTATTCTAGACCTATCCACAGATTAACTTGCTTAATCCTCACAACTCTTGGTGAAATAGTTAGGATTGTTCTGTCCATTTTACAGGGGAGGAGAATGAGCCAGAGAGTTTAGGCTACTTCCCAAGGTCACACAGCTAGTAGGTGGAGATCCAGTTCTTAAACTGTGCAGCTCCAGGGCCAGTGGTGTTAATCACTACCCTCTATTGCCTAAAACAGTACATTTTAATGCATAAATAAATAGCGGGTGGTGTACCAGTTCCAGTGACAAAATGGAAAAGTGTCAGCCCCAGAACCAAAAAGGATAAAGTATGGATTTATCAACAAGACAGGCAGATGAGGGTATGTCTTATAACAGTGAGTTAATTGGGAGATTAGGCAGTTGAGAGACTAGTTTTGGTGAATTAATCCTCTCTCTGCAAAGTCTTTATTTGAATTTTTGAAACATGGTATCGATCAAAAATTTAAAAAACTTCCAATACAAATAGGCCCTCCAGTGGCTAACCCAGAGGTCTGAATGAGGAGATACCAGGCGTGGAAGTTCTTAAAATCCCTTGGTTTGGTATGTTTCAACTCTGGCTAAGAATCCTGGAGGATCTTAGAAAAAACCCCTCCAATATACAGGGGGCGCTACTCCAGAACAATCAAGTCAGAACTTCTGAGAGTGGGGCACAGAAGGAGGATTTTTCAAAGTTTCCTGGGTGATTCCACTTGCATGGGATGATTGCTCAAGGTAAAAGGAACTATATTGTATGAAGCCAGTGAGATTTTGAGGTTTATCTGTTAGAGCAGGTGTGTTACCTTCACTTTTTTTTTACACCAGGGACAGAAGTTGGAAACTTCTTTCCGATTCTTTTCTCTCTGTAGGATATGGATAAATACCTGGGACTTGGTGAAGTAATAAAGTGAACCCATACTTCTATTTTCTAGATTGTTCTGGGAGATGCTGCAGGAGGTGCTGGGGAAGAATTCTCAGGTAATTTGTCAAACCCTGCCTCTGGTGTCCCTTTCTTATGCGTATAAACAAGCTCATTCACCCACAAAAGGTTCTGAGAAGTTCTGCAGCAAAACATGATATTGCAAAATCAAACAAAAGCTGTTCAACTTCACTTAAAACAGTATTCTCCAAATGTTTTAGATTGAGAGATGCTCTCTGCCTTTGCCGATTAACTTTAGCAAACTTCCAGATACGGGGTTCTGTTGACCTCTCTTAAGGAAATACTGTCCTAGACTTTAGCAGGTTGAATAGTCTATTTTTAAACTGTCAGGGATTAGAAGGTAACCTGCCAGTGGCCATGAGGACCCCACAGTCTAGGACTTGTTCATACACTTTATTAATAAGTTGCATTTTAAACAAAATACATGTACCTTACATGACTTTGTTTAGAACTTGTTGAAATAGTTTCGTTAATTAATTTTATTTCTGTTGGGCTCATTTGACTCCTTTGAACAGAGCTTCCTCACGTTATTTCAAACTCCTGCCACCACTTCCCCCAAAGGCAGAGTGCTGAGAATGGTGCCTAGCGCAGAGAGCATGCTCAATCTCGCTTAATCATTTTTATTGCATCTTTAAAATATGCCAATGTCATGAACAGCAGTAACAAATCTGTACCTTAGCCCAGTGTAGCTCTGTGCTGGGTGTGGATTTCCTCCGTCCCGAGCTGCCAGGGTTCTGCTGATCGGGGTCTCTGACGCGTAGGGCTGGCCCTTTCTTGACTGCCCTCCGTACGCCTTTTTGCGGATTGTTATGATCTCTGCCTCTAACCATTCAAAGTTGGTTTGAGGTAAAGGTTTTCCAGCTGCGTTTCACAGGCAGTTTGTTCTCTTCAATATCCCTTAATATGCTGTCAGTCAAGACCTGGAGCGGCCTTCCTCTGCTCAGGGCCGCCCTTTCGCTCTCTCACTGCCTCCTCCTTGGGTCCTCCTTGATTAGCACTTGCCTCCTGTGCCCCTGTGATCTGCCTTCTGCAGTGGCAACTAAGAGAGTCTTTTTTTGGGCATGAGGATTAATTTCCTGCTGGGAATCTGCAGAGACTTTTCCACATTGGAAAAGGCAGAAGAGGGGTAGGGCATTTCCAGGGGAGCACGGTTACGCATCCCCTGTGGCCGCAGGAGTCTGGGGCTAGCTGCTCCCTTCTCTGCATTGTGCTGGTTACTGATATTTTTGTCCTTGGTCATTCTGAATAATAAAGCACGTGTGCTTTGAGCAGCTTGCAAAAAGGGGAGTTCGTGTTTACCACCACCACCATCCTCACAAACTCCCGCATAGCTTTTACATGTGCCAGACACTTTTTAACTCTTTAACTCCACTTAATCTTCACCACAAGCTATGACATAGGTATTATGCTCTTATTACTATCCCCATTTTGCAGAGGAGGGGACAGAGGCAAAGGGAGATTAACTGGTCGAAGGGCCCAGGCTACTAAATGGTGGAGCAGGGATTTGAACCCAGGAAGTGTGGAGCTGGAGGTTGATGCTGAGTTGCTCACATGAGGTGCTTTGGTTCTTGAATCTTGAGCAAGGTCCTCCTGGTGCTTGTGGGACAGCTGACAGAGGTAGTGTTTATGCTTCCAAAGGAAAACAAACCTGTTTATGTGGGGATCAATAGTTTCTTTTTGCTGTTTTTGCAGGAAAAAACAAAGGCTAACAATTAGGATCTAAAGTTAATTTTTAGGTTACAATTTAATTTCCATTCTCTTAACATTTTTTTCTAGACCAAAGAAGAAAAAGGCCACAGAGGAGCAGCTAGGTTTTGATCTCCCTTGAGTATCAATCTAGAAAATTGAAAAAGTTGCTTTAATTGTTTCAGTAGATCCAATAGCATCTAGAATTTTACCAAATGAAAACAGTGTTTTGGGAAGTAAACATTTAGAAAAGGGGAAACAATAGTTAAGTCCTTGAAAACTTCCGGTGGCAGAAATCACTGGGAACTGTTTGGAAATGCCTCCCACCCCTTTGCAGACCCCTCTGTGCCTAATGTGGTCCTTGACAAAATTTAGATTCTGGCTGACATGGAACAAAAAGAACTAACAAAACTGGCTTTCAAAGCCTCAGTTCACAATTTCAAGTAGTATTAAAGGCAGTTTCCTAGGAAGAGATGGATTTTTCTGCCCTGGCTTTTGGATTTCATGCTGAGTAAGCATCTTCAGTGGAACCCAGTTTTATTATACAAATAGTTTGGTGTTAGAGCCACCGGCAGATTTTTGTCTACTCATTGGGCAAAATTCTTAGCACCTGAAACATCCTGGCTGGAGTGCAAAACACTATCTTTTTTCCGTCATATCTCATTGCAATATCGAAACAATACAACAGCTATTTCTATTTTAAACATAAAATTACTAGAAAGGAGTCCACATTCTCCTTTACTCAAAAAATATCTCTTGTGCTGATATTATGAACAACATTGAATTCTTTTTTTCTTTGTTCTTATCCCTTCTCTCCCTTGGGTAAAAATAGCTTGTGTTTTTCTAGATCAATGGACTTAACAAATTACACTGTGAGTAGTCTATAGTTTTCTATCATGTTTTGAAATAACCTCTGTTTAAAAGTCTTCAAATGAAAGTCTAAATGATATATTTCATTTGGCCTGATTTGTATAGGTAGCTGTCTCAAATACCCACCTAGACTTCGATTGTGTAGATAGTGTTACATCAATAGGTCAGATCTATCTAACACGGTGATTTTTTTTCTTTATTGCTATCACACTGCCATTTTACTTACCCATTCATTCATTCAACATTTGTTCATGGAATGCCAGACATGGCTCTGGGTCTGCGGACATAGAAGTGGATGAGCCACATTGCATTGGGCATTATAGCTTCTCTCATAGTTTTGCCCAAATTATTTCACTTAAGCTTTATTGCAACCTTGTGAAACAGACTGGGCAGAGAGAGTCATACCCTGAGTTGGTAGATGTGAAAATGGAGGCATAATGGAATTGACTGATTTATTCAGTCATTAAAGTATGAAGTAGTAATAGATGCCAGGTAATCTTACTGTAGTCACATGCTCTGCCCTTGATGGCAGGCCACCATGCTGATATGTGATGCCTGGAAAAATGAATGGGTCCTCTGTGGGTCACTGTGGCCCATCTAATTCACTTATTAAAATGCTGAACTGGATTGGATGCTATTTGTGCTCACACTGAGACAAAGCCATGGCTGCAGAAGTCCTGAAGAGCAAACACAAAGAATACGATTGAGATTCATACATGGCCCAGAACTGACTGAGTGCTGGGTCACTGATTCCCAGTGGTCTGTTGCATGGTGTACTGGTTTTGTCTGTGGCGTAGCATAACATATTAGATGGTTGGGGCTTCCCAGTCTGTGTAAAAGGACTGAGCCATGCTCTGGGAACAGGTACCACACCAGCTCTACGGAGCACATGGTAAAGCACACACCTGCCAGTCATCTCTCCATCTTAGTGACTTGTCTAGGTCTGGAATGCTCTTCCCCCTAAGAGCCACTTGGCCAACTCCCTCATTTTATTGAAGCCCTGTGTTCAAATCCACTCTCCCCATGAGCGCTCTGCAGACTATACTATTGAAAATTGCCACATGCCTCTCTCCAACCCTGGTACTGCTGCTTGCTTGTATCCTGATCTTATTGCTTTTCCTCGGCATGTATCACTAAGTTCCTCTACAGTTCATGTGCTTATGTTCACTGTTGTCTGTCTCCCCAGTTAGAATATATGCTCATTAAGGGCAGGGGTTTTCATCTGTTTAGTTAACTGATTTATCTCAAGTGTCTGCAAGAGTGCTGGATATATGTAAGTACTCGATACAAGTGACTGACAGAATATCCCATGGGAAGTGAGATTTTCTCAGCTATAGAGATGAGCAGATTAGATTATTCAAGTAAAATATCTCTATCCTCAAAACAATTTTATTAAAACATACTTTCATTTAAACAAAAATTCCCTGAGCCACCTACAGAATCAGTTCTTTCTGCTCTTGATGCCGCTGAGCTCTGCCATCCTAAAATCTCCTTGCTTCTTGGTGAGTTTTTTCAAATCTTCCTCTGTTGGATTATTTTTTGATGTCTGGGAAATCAAATTCTTGCAACTGTGTTAAGTATTTTTCTATTTCTTACAAACGAAGTGATTTTCATCCACAAAGTCCCAGACTCTTTCCGTGTACGATGGATATTGGTTCAGAAAAGAGACTTGGTTCCGTACACACAAGAGTCTGGCTCTAATTCTTCCTCAGAGTTCTCATCCTGACCTTGAGCAAGTCTTTTAACCTATGGGATAAAATATGGGGGCAGGACGACATGATGTCTGCGCTCTCCTCCATGTTTACAGGACTGTAAAATATTTCTTTCCATGCTTGTCACTCTAAGGGGATTTCTTCCTCTCCAAACTTCCCTAAACCTTCAGATTTTTGGTGGTTGGCTTGACATGCTGGGTGCATCCTAAAGGAATAGAGGTAAATTATTTTCTCTCTGAAGTAATCCAAAATTGCTCCAATCTTGCAAATTACTTTCTTGAAGGAAACAGAAACATTCTAAGATTTTGAGGAAAGGGTGGTGGGATATAGTCAAGCTAAGATTTCTTGCCATGGTGGTATTTTGCTCAAATTATTTCATTAGCGTTCAGAGGCAGATACCAGGTTGAACCAGGGCTCAAGAGATTATGGGTTTGGGCTGAAATGTTAGGTCTCTAGGTAGCACATCCATGGGGGTTCAGGCATTGCCTCTCTGCAGTGCCTCCCAGCCCACAGAAAGGGCTTAACTAACAGATGGGTAAATGTCCATGCCTTCACCTGGCCCCGAACACCCCTCCTGGTTCCCCTCCATCATGCTTAGAGAGGGTGCTTAGAATCAATGCCCCCGGGTGTTATTAGGAACTGACAGGGCAAAAGGGCTTCCTGCACACTCATCAGATCCTGGCCTTTTTAGGAGTCAGCTTTCCCAAGCCGGGGATGTGTCCAAACACGTGTATCCCTGTGCTCCTGACCCTTTCCTTTTCCTTTGTTAGTTGAAATCTTTCCATGCAGCCAACATTCTTTTTTTTTTTTTTGTGATTTTGTTTTTCCTTTTTGTGGAGACCAGTCAGCAGGTCCTGCTTCAGGCAAAACTGTAAAGTAGGCAAAGTTTCTCTCCAGCTTCCTCCCTACTTCCCTTCCTGCCTTCCCCTTCAGTCATTCCATCAACCAGAGGCCAGGCCACCTTTCTGGGTAGGATGTCATTTCATGGTGACATTCTAATTCCTAATTAGCCTTCATTGTTCATTAATTCATTATTTGGTATTGACATCATAATTTTTGGTATTTAATGATCGTAGTGAACATTTATCCACCCAACCGCTCAAGTCACTTTTGTTTCTTCTCTTTGCCTCACTGCTGATGCCGCAATTCCTATTCTCCCTCCAGTAGAATCCTATTACGAATCTGACCACTTTTCTTTGTCACCTGGAATCAGGCCGCCGCAATCTCTCGCTCACATCATCACAGTCGCAGAAGAGCGTTCAGCCTGACCTCCCTCCTTCCGACCTGCCCCCACCTGAATCTATTTCTCAAATAGCAGAGGGTTCTTTCAAACTTAAGTCAGATCAAGCGTTCCCAGTTTAAAACTCTTGCGTAACTTGCCATCGCACTTTCAGTCAAGCCCCCGGCATCGTGCTGGCTTCGGGTCCCACCTGGTCCTGGCTCTGGCCTTCCCTCTGGCTGCATCCTGAGGCTTTCTGGAAGGCACTGTGCTCGCCCAGCCTGCCTGCATTCTGTATCTCCGACCGCCCCCCACCCCCGTGTTAGTTTCCATCTTTGGCATTTTTAGTAGCTGTTCCCTCTGCCTAGAATGCTCTTCTCTCTGATTTTTGCCTAGTTGATTTTTTTCTTGTCATCCATTCTCATTTAAATATCGCCTCGCAGAGAAGTCGCTCCTGATCACGCGAGCTGACGTGCGCCTCTGGCCATCCACAGCGCCCCCATTTACTTCTCTGCACGGTACTCGTCCCAAGTCATGGTATCCTGTTTGTGATGATCTGTCTTTCCCACAGTGGAATGTAAGCTTTGCGAGACTGATGGGGAGGAAGAATTTTCCTCTACATCTCAAGGTTCCTCTAGTTGGTCTAAGAAGCAAGTGGACACAAGACAGATCCACAGGAGGAAAAAATCCAACGTCTAATTCGGAGTGCATGGAGGCCCCAAAATGAAATGAACACCCAAAGGAATGACCCAGGCAGGCAGTTTTTATACGTGTTAAACAAGGAGACAATAAAACTGTGAGGAATTGATAGGACTTCCTCCTTGGGAAGATGGTTGTAGAAAACTTACAGAACAAAGTCAGAGACAGAGTGTCTACGTTTTCAGCAAGGTGGGTTCCTGGGGGCACATATGCCTGTTATTGGAGGTGCTAGAGTCTGGGTGGAAGAGCCCTCTTAGCAGTTTGTATTTTTAAAAAGGCCTCTTTCCCTTTTTTTATTCCCCTTCAGTCTTAGGTGATGGGAGGCTGTGTTTACTCTTTACTGATATTAAGATTTATAATCTCAAGAGAAAATATGCAAGTTCTTTTCTTCCTAAGTTTTGGGGTAATTGCTATTTAAAACTTATCTTTCTTTTCTTAAGTACAAGCCAACTTTGTTTTAATAGGCTCATCTTTTATAATACCTGCAAGTATTTGGAGAGGAATAGGGGAGGTGGGGATTGGTGAAGGCTGGTGGTCTTTGTGATCCATCTCTAGTTGGTAGAAATTTGTAAGACAAAGACAATTGTTTCCACTATCTCCAAAGAACTGAGTTACATTTTTAATATCAAGGGACTGCCTCATCTTTTAAATTAAATTTGCCTCTTTATATTAGGAAGATTTTTAACTAAGATGGGAGTCAAAGGATTTATGCTTTTGTAAAGTCTGTATAAAGCATTTGAACAAAAGCCACCTTTTGGACCACACAATTCCATTTTGGCTTCTATCAGCCCCTGAGCATTGGCCTTTTGCAGATCATTTGTAGGAAGGCATAGGAGAAATGCTGGTTATCTAGAGTGTGTGAAAGGGGGTTTTCCCCAGGGGGCTCTCTGGTCTGACTAATAACCATAGTGCGGCCATGGGCTGAAAGAACTCTCAGCCGTCAAGAGTCTGTGTGAATGGGGTTGTGAAGAGGCATTAGTCTTTCTAATATTTATCTAAATTTAGTAGGAGCTTCTGAAATTGGAAGTAAAAGGGCTTTATAATTCAAAAGATTTGCTGTCCAGGGGACATGAATTTTTTTCTTTTTGGTGGTTGTGGGAGGAGGTGGAGGGGTCCAGGTTACATCTGTAAAGGACGTTGCCTAGGAATGCCTGAAGCTGGCAGAGCCTGGTTAGAGCCCAGGAACGAAGAAGTTGTAAGAAACAGCAAAGCCAAAAGGAGCCTTACTGCCAGTCTCAGGTGCTTCTGCTAAAATAAATTTACTTCTTGGATTTTAGTATTTATCTGAGTAGTCTACATATTGTGAACTTAGAGATGAAGCCAGAGCATTCTCTGTAAATCTTAGAGGGAAACGGAAACGAAAACAGGCAGAGAGGGCGCGATTTTAAGGGGCTAACAAACAAAATCCAACCGAGTAAATATGAAGACCTAATTAGCTGTATGGTGTGATTCATGAAATGAGCAACATCCCCTATGGCAAGTAGAGAGATACTCTGAGGACTTGTACAAAATGCCCTGAGGAGTTGTATAAAAAGGTTTTTATAGGAAGAAGGGTGGGGCCCAAGGCACAAATGCCACCAATATTTTCTCAATAAATTCAGAGAGAGAAAAAAGATCCTCATCACATGTCCAGAGAGATTCCAGGAGGTAGACAGGGTAAGAAACTTCACCTTCTATGGGCTGTATGGCAGAGGTCCCAGGATATCAAAGCCATAGGATTTTCAGAGCAAATATCCAGTGGAAGTTTATCCTGCTGATTATGCTAAGTGTTGAGGAGGAAAAATTTTCCTCTACATTTCAAGGTTGCTCTAGCTGGTCCAAGACACAAGTTGACACGAGACAGATCCACAAGAGGAAAAAACCCAAAGTTTAATTATGCACGCGCTCATGGAGACCCAGAGAAATGAGTCAAGGCAAGCAGTTTTTATTCATTTTAGACAAGGAGACAATTAAAGTGTGAGGAATTGGCAGGGCAAAGAAAACTCAGTTTGGGAGCTTCCATTAGCAAGGAATCCTAAATAGCATTTGGGCTGAAGAAGTAAATTAGTAAATAAGTAACAAGGTTTGTTTATACAGCCTTGTGGGCTCTGAATCACCTCCCTCGTGTGATAAGGGTGTCTCTTTACCTCTTTGTACAGGGAAAGGAGTTTTCGCATGGGAGACTGATTTCCTGATTTCAGTAGGTTCTGAGGGTCAGAGTATTCCTCTTGCACTGGCTGTTTCTCTAATCAATTTAATTCGAAATAATCAAAATGTCTAAGTGGCACATTTTGGGGCAGCCTGCCCTCCCATAACCCCCAAGAGAGCAACTTTCCATAGGCGTTTTCCCAGTGCCTAGAACAGTACCTGATACATAGTAGACAATCAATATATTGTTGAATGAATCTGTAAGTACTATGTGCCTGATACTTACCATATCCTATACTACTCATCCTCTCAAAATTCCTGTAGGGAATGTACTATTATTATTATCAGACAACGGAGGCAAGTAGAGATCTTTAAGTAAGGCTGGCTACATAACTTGTGGGGGCAGAATGAAAATGCAGGGCCCCTTGTTAAAAAAAACTATTAAGAATTAAAAGAGAAAGAGAGCAGGGCAGAGTAAAAGGGCTTTGGGGAGCTAGGAAAGGTGTATGACATCGGGCAGTCAGGGTAATTGTCAGCGAATAGACGGAATGTGAGAATGACTTAATGCTAAGTGATTATCCAGAAGGAGCATTTCAGTAAAGGGAAACGAGGGGGCAAATGCCCTTAGGTGGAAGTGGTAGTAGGCGATGGAAGGTAAAGGGCCTTGGTGAGGATTCTGGAATTATTGGAGGGTTTTGAGTGGAGGAAAGACATAATCTAGTTTTTATTAGGAAACTGTTGTTGGGGAAGAAAAATTTTCTCTAACCCTCAAGGTTCTTCTATCTGGTCTAAGATTCAAATTGACATGAGACAGATGAACAGGAGAAAATAAAATTTAATACATTATGTATAAGCATGAGGTTCCAAAGATGGCTGGGCAAAATGAATTATGTAGGTCATCCTTCACTAAGGCGGGAGGAGTAGGGGTCTGGGACTTCACAGGGGAGGAATGCAATTCATAGGAAGAGTAAAAGCAGTAAACATACTTGACAAACAGATATGTGCTGGGCCTTGTAGAAACAATGCAACATGACAGGAATTTTAACAAACAGATTTTGTTAAATTCCTCCCTATCTACCACCCTTAGTTCATATTATAGTGAAGTTATCTACAGCTCTGTTCCTGAAGCAGCTTCTCTATTGAAATTCTTTTAGGCTTTGAGGGGGAAGGTCAGTGTTTCTTTCTGACTCTTTGCACCTTGATGTTTTTCAGATTGTATAATCTGAAACGCACCTTGTATAATCTTGGGTGGCCTGCGCTTGGCCCCTGCAATATCATCCCAGCTGCTGTGATGAGACTAGATGAGACTAGGAACAAGTAAGACTTGTCGGCAGGCGTCTACAGCAAACCCGGTGAGAGATGAAGGTGGATCAAACCATGGTGGGAGCAAGGAGGGGGTGCGAGAACAGTGAGAAGCGGTCAATTCTTGATATATTTCACAGGGGCTGCCAGCAAAACCTGTTGGTAGTTTGAATGGGGGCGGGTGATTGAGAAAGAGAAGAATCTAAGATGACTTCAATGCTTTTGGCTTGAGTAACTCAAAGAATGAAGTTGCCATCCACTGAGATGGGAGGGAGGTGAGTAATGCAGGGTTTTGTGGGTAATTCAGGTTTGGGTAGGAAAAGTTTGAGATGTATATCAGGTAATCTAAATGGAAATGTCAAGAAATAGTTGAATAAATGAGAGTTCAGACATACCTGAGCCTGGGCAGGATATACACAGTTGAGATTCATCTTCACTAGAGGTTGTATTTAAAACCTTGGGACCAAATGCAAGAGTGTGGACTGATACTGTCTGGTATTAACAGGCACAGTGATATTAGGGGGACCCTGATGTGAAGAGGTGCAGGAGAAGTGGGTCAAGGAGGAGGGAGTTGAACTATGTGTGACTGAACTATGACCAGAGACCGAGTAAGTCATAGTTACTTACTCTGATGTTCTCTCTGTGTTTGAACTCAGCAATGTGGAGATTTTTGGTGAACTTCACAAGAGGTCGTCCTGCACTATTGCTGCAGAAAGCTAGGGAAGAACGCCTGCC
Organism: Manis javanica; assembly: GCF_040802235.1. Lineage (NCBI taxonomy): Eukaryota > Metazoa > Chordata > Mammalia > Pholidota > Manidae > Manis > Manis javanica. Next base: position 102,350,184 of record NC_133165.1, on the reverse strand, counting down.
TGAGGAGTAGACATAAGAAAGAATGAAAGGAGAGAAACTGGAGACAGAGCAGATCTTATTTTTTGTTGAGTTTTGCAGCAAATGGGGAGCAAAGAAATGAGGCAGTAACTGGTTGAGGGGAGGAATTAGGAAAAAGTCAAGAAAGATTTTTAGAAGGTGAGAGAAATAACAGCATTTTTATAAGCTCCTGGGAATGTTCCACAAGAGAAGGAAAAATTGGTGATGATGGTGATTAATGTCAATATTGAAAAACCATCCTATCCACGTCATCCTAATTAATTCACCACCTGGTGTGGGTGGATGTTTGGATACTGTATGTTTAGATACTTCTGGCCTGTGGGCTTCTGTTTGGAAGCTTTCCCACATTAATCATCGATTCCTAGGGTTTATATTCTAGATGGAATGGAGGTACGTTGTACCTAGCCTCCATGACAAATTGTCTATTCTAAGTAATTTAAAGAATATCACAATGTGATACCCATAAAGCAATGACTTATGCCCCAACTCCACCTATCTTCCCACTTTAACATTCCTGCTCCCCCTGTTTCCTCCTGGAGCCCCAGCTCCAGGCCCAGAGTTGGTTCTTGAGAGGTGGAGTCTTCAGTGGCTTGAGTGGCCCATGCTTTTCTCCTGGACTTCTCATCCTGTGGCACTTAGATGGAGTGAATGACTTTGTTAGAGATGGAGGGAGAGGCGGGCTGCCATAGAGTCTCAGACAAGACTAAAAAAAATTGGCAACTGATCTTTCCCAATTTCTTAGCCTCAGATGTGAAAGATCACGAAACTGTCACATATTCTGCAGGGTGTTAGTTGTATTTCTCCCATTAATGAGCTGTGTAACCTTGGACAAGCCACGTAACTGTTCTGTCCCTGGGTTCTTCAACTTGACTCCATTCTGTTTTTGGCATTTATTTCATTCTAGCTTCTTCTAATTAAGTCTTTTTTGGAGATCTGCTGCAGAAATTCCCTTTTCTTTCTTTTTTCATGTTCTTTTTGCTTACTTTTTGTCTCTTCAGTTGAGGATCAATAACCTAGAGAAATGCAATTCAAGGGTTACTTAAAAATCAATTAATTTTCTTTTTTAAAAAAATTGTGATAAAATATACATCACAATATTGACCACATTAGCCATGTTAAGTGTACGGTTCAGTGGCATTAAGTATATTCACATTTTTGTGTAGCCATCACTACTATTCACCTCTGCAAACTTTTTCATCACCCCAAACTAAAACTCCATACCCATGAAACACTAACTCTCCATTTATCCCTTCTCCCAAGATCTTAGTAACCACCACTCCACTTTCTGTCTCTACAAATTTGACTCTTCTAGGTAGATACATAAGTGGAATCATATAATATTTGTCCTTTTGTGCCTGGCATAGTTCACTCAGAATGTCTTTAAGGTTCATCTATGTTAAAACGTGTAAGAATTTCCTTTCTTTTAAAGCCTGAATAATAATCCAGTGTATGTGTATATCACATTTTGTTTAACCCATTGACATTGGGGTGGTTTCCACTTTTTGGCTATTGTGAATGATGTTGCTCCGATCATGGGTGTACAAATACTTCTTGGAGTCCCCGCTTTCATTTCTTTTGGGTATGTATCCAGTAGTGGAATTGCTAGATAATCTGGTCATTCTGTTTAAAAAAATCTTTTTTTCTTTTTTTTTTGAGGAAGAAGTGGATAGTTTCTGTGGGTCAGGAATTTGTGAGCAGCATAAGGATTCCAAATTCTCTACATCCTTGACAACATTTGTTATTTTAAGTTTTTTTGATAGTAACCCAACCTAATGGAGTGAAGTGGTATCTTACTGTGATTTTGATTAGTATTTCCCAAATGATTAATGATGTCAAGCAACTTTTTTAAGTGCTTATTGGACATTTTAATATGTTCTTTAAAGAAATGTCTATTCAAGGCCTTTGCCCATTTTAAAAGAAGATTGTTTTGTGTTTTGTTGTTGAGCCATTTGAGTTTGTTGTTGAGTTCTTTATATATTCTGGTAATTGATCCCTTATTAGATATATGATCCACAAACCCTTTCTCCCATTCCATAGCTGACCTTTTTACTCTGTTGACAGTATCCCTTGATACACAAAAGTTTTTAATTTTATGAAGTCCAATTTATCTATTTTTTCTTTAGTTTCTGCCCTTTTGTTGTCATATCCAACAAATTGCTATGAAATAAATGTCACAAAACTTTTCCTTTATGATTTTTAAAAGAGTTTTATAATTTTAGCTCTTACATTCTCAAAATTTGTTGTTTGCATCCTTGATGTAGAAAACAGTTTCACTAAAGCTGTTTCTTTAAAACAGGGACCATTAGATTTTATTCAATAAATACACTGATTTAAGCATTTCAGTTGAATATGGCCAACAATCATGAAAGCAAAAAACCAGAAAGATCCAGTGGGTAAAAAGGGAGAGACACTGAGAGAGGAAGATGGAGAGACAGCAAAACGTAGGGAAGTGAAAATGGGAAAAAATCTCTGGTGGCTGGCAAAGCAAAAATCTGACTTATTAATCCTATTCTTAAAATACACACCCATATACACCCATTGCCTGCATTTTTTATCATACAGTTTGTACTTTAATGATTACCTAAATTATGTATGCACAGAGGTTACTGAAAAAAAATAATGAAAAAATTTGTTGCAGTACATGCTTTGGAGAGTGGATTCGGTAGAAAAAAAGAGTTTTTAAAAAATCTAGGGGCTCATTTTGTGGTGTTTTGTGGTACTGCTCTATGGGCACGAGAGCCACCCCCTGAGAGGTTTCTGAACTGTTGAAACCTGGGGATTGAAAGGTCCATATACAAGAGTTGGGTCCAGATACAAGAGTTGGTGGGGTTTTACCAAAAATCAACAAACACAAAATTCCTATTTTCTTGAGTGTTACATAGAGTTGTGTCAGCAGACACAGGGCAAGTACTCTCCTAAGTGACAGCATACAAATGTCGGGGTGGCTGGGGCACTGAGGGTGAGCCATTCCTTGTCTCACTTCCCTTCCTGTCCAAGAGCAGTTAGCAAGAGATGGGCTTTGTCCTGTAGCAAGACGCGCTGCCTGACTGGAAACGTGTTCTCAGTGGGAGAGAGTGTGTTCTGGAGTCACGGGGGGCATTTCTCTTCTAAAAGCTCCACACCTGGGAGCCACCGAGCAGCAGTTCCTTCAAAAGGCAGGGTGGGCGTAAGGCGATCGCTTTAAAAATGGTGAGGTCCTGGAGGAAAAAAGCGGAACGTGATTCTGGTCGTGAGGAGGGAGATGCTAGAATGAATTCTGATTCTGTGAGCCCTAGATCAACTTCCTTGGGGAGCCAGGACCGGACAGCCTGCAGGAACCGGGACCTGCTGGCACCGTGGCGGCGAGAACCTGACAACGTTTTGTCTCTAAACAGTGACCCCGTGTGGCGTAAAGGCGCAATGACAGTACCCTAGACAATTTTCTCCGAGACTGATGTAGGTGCTCGGGACCCGCTTTTGGATTTCCATTTCGGACTCGACAATCCCCTGGGGTTTGTGAACTAATGGGAGATGAGGTGGGGTGGAATATCTAGAAAGAGACGCTGGATTTTATGTCAAATAAGGCTCCTGGGGCCTTGAGAGGTGATTTGAGAACATGAACAGTTGTGTCAGGTTTGTGGACTAGTTCCTGTGTATGACATTTTAGTAGAGTGAAAATGGCATTTGGAGATTGTACTTGCGTCCCCTCCTGCCGCCTTCCACGAGAGGGTTTTCAGCTACAAAAGATGGAAACTGCAGCTTTGGACCTTCGATAGTTTCGACGTGTGTGTGTGTATCTCTGGTTGCTAATATATGACACTTCCAGGGTCCAAAAAATCCATTTCATCCAGGATGGGCTAGTAGAGCAGTTTTGGGGTAAAGAATTTGTTTTCTTCCCACAGTCCATGCCAATTAAGATAGGAAGGGAGGTGGGTGTGGAGAAGAGGAGTGGGCTGGGGAGCAAAAGAGAGACAGAGAGATGAGGGGAAGCATCAGAAGGCTTAAGGGGTGAGGCTTCTTTGAGGTGAGGGTAAAGGGAGCAATATAGGTCTGACACATGACCACAGTGACAAAGCAAGTACTTTTACAGTCTTATTAAGCATTATGCACTTTCTCAGCATTTACATAAATTACCTCATGAATCTTTAACAATCCCATGAGGTCGGTGCTATTGTTGTTCCTCATTTATCAGCGAGGAAACTGAAGCATGTAGATATAATGTGCCCAAGAGCAAGCGGCAGAGTTTGAGGACTCAGATGAGGCAGGCTAGTTGCAGATCCCGAATTTCTAACCTCTCCCCTTGCTGGCTCTTTGCCATCATCAGAATTGGGAGGGGAGGAGGGCAGGGTTCTTTGAGAACCAAGAACAGTAGTACATCTTAGACAGTTTCAGTAGCAAGCAAATGAAAACCCAGTCAGACTGGCTTCCACCGAAAGGGAATTGATTGGTTCACACAAAGGAAAACGCCAGAGATAGGCTTGGTTTCAGGAGTGGCTCGATTCAGTACTCAAATGACGTTCCCAGTATCTGTGTCTTAGCTCTGATTTTTCCAGGTTGGCACCATTCTTAGCCTGCTTAATGGCCCTGGTATTCATGTACGCATCTTCTCGAAGCTCAATCTATGGGAAAAGAGAGTATCTTTTCCCCAGAATTCCCCGCAAACCTATCTCCATGCATCATTGGCTCTGATTAAGTTAAGTGCCCGTCTGTGGCAGAGACTGACTCACTGTGTATGCAAATTGAGCATCTTTCTTCTGTGTGAAAAGCTAAGCTATACCTCCCAGCTTCCTTTATAGTTAGATGTGGCCACATGATAGATTTCTGGCTGGTATATGTGGCTAGAAGTGAGATGATCCAGATGCTTTGTTTCCTTTCTGGCTGACTGGGGTGGAAATGGCCCCCAGGGAGCCATATATTTAAGATGGGCAGCTTAACCAAATAGAAAGAGGCTGGGTCTCTGAATCACTGCGTGGAGGAAGGTCACCTACCAATTAGGACTCCACTCATGTGAGCAAGAAATAAACCCCTCTTACATTAAAGCCATGGAGATTTTGGTGTTTTTCTTGTAAAATTGCTTGCCGTTGTGGCTAGAGGGATGGGGCATACATAAACCAATTAAGATCCATCTCTGGGATAACGAAGAGGGTCATCAGCTAAATCACATGGCTGAGAATAGGGAAGGGGTGGTTCTTAGAGGAAATTCAGGTTTCTTGTGCTAAAAGGCAAAGGAGATGCTGGGCCAATGAGAAGTGAGCAGGGCAAACAGTGGGGCCAGGAATCCAACTCCAGATCTCTTAACCAAGGGTGTCCCTGGGTGTTGTTCTTATTACTCAGCAAACTCTGGGACAGCTGGTCCACCACTTGTTTGAGGACCTGCCTCAGTTCTTTATTCATCTGGTCTTGATCAGGCCCCACTATGTATGACTCCTTCATGCAAGGTCATGTGCTAAGGTCTGTGGGTGGAGAGAGATCAAAAATAAGCCTGAGTTTGCAGAGAGCCCTTACTAGGCATTCACATTAAAGCTGGGAATTTTGACAGACAATTTAGCAGTGAATTGTGTTCAAATAATCTAGTCCAATGCAAGCCTTAGCCAAATCTAAATGAAAGTTTTTATCTTGTTTTTGTTTTCGGAAGGACTATGCACTCTACTGTAGAGTTTAGCAGGATTGGGAATCAGATGCATCCTTCCTTCGCTACAACTAGAGACAAATGTGCAATTTTAGAGTCTGCTCCCTTTGCTCCCTATTCTGTATATTATCTCAATGTAAAGTTCAATGTATTTTCAATATGCTATTAACAGCTTCCTCTCTCCTTCTGCTTGAATAGGGCAGAGGATGGAACACTTGGAACTGGCAGGAACCCAGTACTGTTGTGTCTGATTTACAAGTGTTATTTATGCCCTATTCATTCCCAACAATGGCTCAAACAATTCCCTGGGACAATACCAGAGCTGACACATCAACATGAAGTGGTTGTGACTTCATGAAGGCCTTGGTAGTTCATGACCAAGAATAAATCAGCGGCTTCCTTACTATTCATTTATTCAGTTCATTCAGTTTTCTCAACAAATATTTACTAATGACCTACTATGTGTTAGATGCTGTTCTAGGCCCGTTCCCTTGTCTCCAGTCCAGGGGCCAAACTCTCTCTGTAAAAGTCTAGAGAGTAAATATTTTAGGCTTTGTACATCACAAGGTCTATTTGGCAACTACTCAACAACCCTGCCATTGTAATGCAAAGGCAGCCATAAGACAATATATAATCTAATGAGTGAGGTTGTATTTCAATAAAACTTTATTTACAAAAGCAGTCGGGGGGCTGGATTTGCCCTGTGGGCCCTAGTTTGTTGACCCTTCACTCTAGCCTAATTCTAAACAGACTCCATCTCCATTCCTTAGAAGATTTCATCTTCGTTTTTCTCCCTAAATTGCAGAGCAGAGAAACCTATTAGCTAATCAGTGTGCCCTATTAATTGATGTCTGGTTCCAAAGGTTTTGTAGTTTCTTTCTTGTTTAATAATAATATTATTATTATTATCAGCAACAATAACAGTTGACAATTACTTAGCACTTACCATGTACCATTTTCTCTGACTTGGTAGAGACAGGATTAAAACCTGGTAAAGAGGAGGTTTAGGAAATACAGTGTATATATATACATATGTGAATGTACACACACACGCACACACACACACTTACATACACAATTGTTTTTGCCTATTGTTTTCCAGTATCACATACATTCGGTAATATAAGTAATACCTAATATTTGTTGAGCTCTGATAAGATACCAGGTGTCATGTTAAGTGTTGCACATGCGTTATCTCACAGCCTCGCAAACACCTTGGAGAAAGGTGTGATTTTTGTATCCATTTCATAGCTGAGAAGATAGGTGCTCCAAGTGGTTCAACAACTTATCCTATCTACCAAGTGTGAACCTGGGACTTGTTCATGCCTCCAAAGCTTATGCACTTAACGATTTTGCTATAATGACTTGCTTGGGCTAGAGGAGAATGAATAAAATCCACCAGACAGTAATGTGGGTTTTACTATGATTGTATTTTATTTTTAAATAAAATTTCCTTTAATGGTGCAAGTGTCTCAGAGGGCAGAACACAAGACGGTTGTGTCTCTGGTGCTTTGGCATTACGGCCATCACTTACAAACACAGTGCCCAAGAGGCCTCATTAAATCAACAGTACAATGGGACGCATTAAAACGTAAGCGCAGCTGCTCTGCAGAGGAATGTCGCCTGTGGATGGAGCCAGCCTTTATCAGGTTGAGCAGGGGTGGCGCTGGGCAGGGGGCGCACACTGTGGCTCCACCCCGGAATGTGGCCCTGCGGCCGACAGCTGACAGCCACCCCGCTTCTCTGGGAAGGGGTGGTCTCACCCATAGATAGATCTTGAAAGCTGCCTCTTTACATTTCTTTTTATTGTGTGGCTCAGAAGAGTAGCTCAGCTAGTGCAACTGATGTCAACAAAAGGAACTCTATTTGAACAGGGGTGGGGTAGACCTGCCTTGCAGGGCCTGGTGAACCAAGTGGGCTGTGCTCGGCCTGGGTGATGAGTATCAATCTGAGAGCTCAAATTCTCCTGGATTTGGCAAAGAAAGGTTGGAGTGGGTCATGCCCATGTTTCAAGGAAATCTCTGGTCTCCCTATAAGCAGACTGCTTTGTGGATGTATGGCTTCTCTCCGGGGAAGCATGCAGTGAGTGTTATGGGAATGGGAGAGATTTCTCTCTCACCTCAACTTAAACTGATGCAAAGGAAGCCCCAGATGACTTTTCTAGATGCTACAGCAAAGATAGAACAATAGTGGGACTGACAATGATTGGGTTTTAGGCAACCTGAACTTTAGACTGAATTCTGTCCCAAAGAACTCTGTAAACTTGGATTGGTCTTTTAAGCACTTTGGGCTCCAGCACTTTTATTTACTAAGTGATGGGGTAGACAGAGATTGCTTTAAAATTCCCTTCTGGTTATGGCTACATGTAAATGACCTTAGAAAAAATCTTTATTGTTTTAAGTATTACTACCACAAAGTCAGAATGAGAATGGGAATAAAGCATATCTTTCTAAACCTAACAAGATCAGTGGATTGAAAATGGCCATATATCTCATGCTTCAAGTGAGAGTGTCAGACAGAACTAAAACCAGTTTCCCTTTGTAATGGACCTGTTTTTTGGTGTGTGTGGTCTAGTATACATTCTCTTCCCTTCTTTTATGAGTATTATAATTTTTCCTCTGGAGAGGGTAGCCAGATTTAGAATATAAAAATATACAATGCCCAGTTAAATTTAAATTTCAGAGAAACAACAAGTAGTTTTTTAGAATATGTCCCATGTGATATTTGGCACATACCTACAGTAAAAATCTATTTGCTGTTTAGCTGAAATCAAATTGAACTGGATGTCTTATTATTTTGTCTGGTGACCCTACCTCTGGAGAACCAGGCCTGGATTTCCAGTTCTTAGTCTCTATGCTTTGGGTATGAGCATTTCCACTAGAACTGGAGTTGGGAGGGGTGACCTGCGAGCTCCAGGGGTCACTTTGAAGAGAACGCATGCCTGAGAGAAACTGTGACTTAAGTTGCTTTGAGTCATGTTCATTATCTCTTGCAAATGAAATTGTTCTTATGTATCCAGTCCTCTTAGGTTGAGATCTTCTTCCCCGGACCCTCCTTGCAGAGAGCAGGGGGCACGGGAGAAGGGATCAAATAGTTGTGGTATGTGTTGGGCTCTTGCTTCACACTGTCTCATTTAACATTCCTGAGAGTTCTCTGAATAGGAGATCTGTTCAAGTTTTGCAGATAAGGAGGGGAGTCTCAGAGATATCAGATAAGGAAGTGGAGGCTCAGTGAAGTAACTTGTCCCAGCGTAGCATGGCTTTTAAATGAATAAGCTGAGAAGCTAACCAAAGATTGTTTGACTCAAAACCTATGCTTTTCCTAACACAGAGTACTGATGAAAAGAAAAAGACACTAGGGACATCATGTGGGAAATCAGAGAGAAGGTATTCAAGGTAAGCACTTAGAAGAGGAAAATGACAGCGAATGCACCAGAGGACGTTCCTACCATGGGGGTGTCTTCTCTCTAAGGTGCCATGTTTTGTGTTTTCATGTATTGCGGTTCTTATAGAGAAGATAAACAGAAGTGTCAGGGACAAAAATAATAAATAGAATATAGTACCCATTTATGGGAGTAAGAAATCTTGAGAAATGCAAGAGGGTTGACTTTCCTGTATTTTTTTGTTCAGTAAACTGTTTATAAAATCAATACCTAGAGACTGAACCTCACGATGGATTTACTTTCCAGGAGAGCTATGCAGGAGCTCGTGGTATGAGGTGCAAGTCTGGAGGAGAGGCCGTCATTACCTTTCTTTATAGCCGTGCCTTTTGCCGTGCAACTTTGCTGCACCCTCACTGCTTGACTCTGAGCTCTGATGTGTAACTTGCTTTGGCCAATGGGGTGTTATCAGACTGATGCAAGCAGTGGTCTGAAACTGCCTTGAAAGGATTTGAACTTCTGATCCTCTGCCATAGCTGTAAGAACACGCAAGGCTTCATCTGCTGGAGGATGAGAGTCAAGTGGAGCAGAGCCAAGTCAGTGGAAACAAGATAGCGGAACCCCCAGGGCAAATCCCAGCTGAGCTCAAACATATGAGCAGTAAATGCCTATTGTTGTAGGACAGTGAGGTTTTGTGGTTGTTATATAGTGAAAACGTACTGATAAATGGACCCAGGAGATTTCATTTCTGTCCAGGACTTAAAATCAGGCATATTCTTAGCACAACTGGTACCTTAACGCAGTTCTAGATCTTTACTAGAATGCACTCTAATTGGCTGTACCATACTGTGGTAACTGACAGAAGGACCAGACAATATCTGGGGTTCCTCCAGGATTTACAATCCTGGGGCTGGACCAGAGCCACACTTATCTTGAGACAGGAATCCTAGAGACACACTTATCAGTGATTCACTGCTTTGCTGGACGCAGGGACCTGTACAGGTTTATTTGTTTAAGGGACCTGAAGAGAGTATGGTTGTGCATGGGGAGCACACATTTGATACAGGAGAAGCTAGGGACTGACTGCCAACTCTTAGAAGAGACTGTCAGAATAACCTGTTGATAAAGCAATCCAAATGTGTTTCTTACTGTGTAAGGGAGACCACTACACTGAAAAGCTTGAGACCATCAGAGGAGACGAGGCGGTGTGTCAAAGATAGGATATTTACAGTGTTTTTAGGGGTCTGCTCTTTCAAAGCAGGGACCTGCCAGAATGCACACACCTTGAGATATAGTGGTACAGGATTGATGTGCATAATGAGGTAAGGCTTAGAAGAGTCTGCAGTGGTTTGACGACCCCAGCTGAGTCATCAGGAAGGGCCGATTACCATGATGTAGGCTAATTAAGCAGTCTATTGTGTGGATACATGGATAAATAGATTTCAAGAATGTTCCTGGGACAGACAACAGACTTATTTGGATCTTCATCTTCCTGGACAAGAAATTTCTGAAATGACAAAGTCCTACTGGTGCCAGTGCAGGTGTAGACAGGTTGGGCCACGCTAATGGAAGCTGGGTGTGGTGGGTGGTTCTTTCTATTCTCTGCGCTCAGTAAAACCTGTATTCTCACTGGGTCAGCTGTGAAGTTGGTGACTTCTCTGGATGTCCCCTTTTCACGGGGGCAATGAGGATAAGGATAGTTCCTGGGTGCAGTGCTGTTGCGAAGGCTGAAGGAGATAAAGCACGGAAGGCGTTCACACAGTGCCAGGTACGGAGGGAATGCTCGGCAACTGGCAGCCATTTCCAGATTCCACCTGCCAGAGAATCAAATACCTTTAGCAGCTGTTCTGAGGTGTAAGATTGTGGTTAATCCAACTGCTGGAGTGAGAATGAGCGGAAAACACAGCAGCCCTCTGTGGAAGAGGCCCTCTGGCACCAGCAATTGAGTTTTAATGGTGGGGATACACTGAAAAAGTGGAAATTAAAATTGAGTCCTTATAGCTCCACAGAAAGAGACTTTTAGTATAATACACTGATTTTGCAAAGCCTCCCTCAGAGATCTCCTATAGCAGAACATATAATAATTACTTGCTGTAGAGCCTCCACAAGGAACCCAGCCCTGCTGATTCGTTTTGGACTTCTGATGACCAGAACTTTAAGATAAAAACATTTGTGTTGTTTTAAAGCACAGCATTTGTGGTGGTTTGTTTCAGTAGTAATAGGATAGTAATACAGAGGCTCAATAGTTTTTAAAAGTGTAAAGGGGTCCTGAGATCAGAAAGTTTGGGGAGTACTATCCTAGATGATACAGGCAGAAGGGAATGAAGTAGAAATAAGGGGAAAGTTAAAAATATGGGGTGGGGAACATGTTACAACAGCGCCCAGGACCCTTTATTCCATTTTGCAAAAGGGTGTGGGCGTGGTTATTTGCCTGGATTTTTGTTTCAAGTTTTATTTTAAGCAGCGCAGCCTTTTCTTTAAACTGGAAGGAAGCCCAGTGCCTCAAATTCACAAAGTTTGGCTTGCTTTGGTTCAAGTAAAAACAGCAGGAGACCCTCCACTCCCCACAACTACTCAAGAGGCCCCTTGGAGCACAGAGTGAAGGACCCCTGCTTCAGGATGAGGTCTAGGGGCTGAAGTCGTGTTAGTGTTTTTGTGCCTACTGACCACCTGGTGGAGGACGGATTCAAGGGTGGTTAAGCATGAAGATCCCCTGGAAGCTGGGGAGGACCTGAAATCCAGAAAGAAGATTGGCTTGAAAATGAGGTGATAAACTGAGAGGCATCTCGGGTTGAAAGGCAGTCAGACTTGTTAACTGAATGCTGTGTGTGTGTGTGTGTGTAGGGGGGGAGACTTACAGTGACTCCCCAGATTTCTGTCTTGGGTGACTTGTGGGAGCAATGACAATACTTAACATTTATTAAGATGGCACCACATGCGGTACACTTAACAGGCATTATCTTGGCGACTCTATGAGGTATACAGGTATATAGACTCTTTCACCCCATCATAAAGGTGGGAAAACCGAGCCACAGACTTCAAACTAGTAAATAGCTGAGCTGGGTTCCAACCCAGGCAGTCACACTCCAGAGCTGGTGCTCAACTATTTCTGGTACTGTGATGACTGACCACTCGCCTAGATAATGGCTGTTTCTTCACCATTTGGGGATCACAGACTGCTCTGAGAATCTAATGAAACTGTGCATCCTTGCATCAGTAAAATGTACACGCAGGTTTAAACATGAGTTCTGCTTACAGTGTCATGGGTTCTGGAAATTCATCTAAGGATTTCTTGAAGTCCATTATCCCCAGTGTAAGAACTACTCCTTTAGGATGAATTTTATTATCCCTATTTAACAGATGAGGACACTGAGACTTGCCAAGGTTAAAGGGTGTGACTCATGTCACTCAGCTAGTAAGTGCCAGACCCTCACCTTCCACCCAAGACCTCTAGTTCTTTCCTCTTTTCTAAACTGCTTTTCCCTGAAGGTAAGTGTTCTGTTCCGGGTGCACTTAGAAATCCAGAAGTATAATCTTTGCTCTGACACTAATATGCTTGTGACTTTGGACAAAGCAGTAATGTTGCAGTTTCTTGTCTATAAAATGGGGACAAAAATGACCAGTGTTACTTAACTGACAGGGCGTGAATAGTTCTAAAGAACTTCTATTATTGCACAAATTCAAAGTCTGTCTTGCAGATAAATTCTACATTTCCCTATATTACTGCAATATATTCAGGAAATTATCTGAAAACTTCCATCGATTTGCAATGTTTTAAGGTAATTTTTCTAGTGTTTTGATGGTCTTGCTGCAGTTGTATTATCCAAGTAATTACATCAGATAAGCAAAATTGAGGTATTGAGAGGTGATTACAGGCAACAGTTATCACTAATAATTACCTTTGCTGTGAGGATGTAGCTTAAAGCTCAGATTCATTTATTTGCCTACTTGTATATTTATTTGTTTGTTATTCATTTATTTAACAATAAAAACTCTTTGAGCATCTACGATGTGCCAAGCATCAGGGCTGGTGCTATGATGCTACAGTGGGTAAGAAGAGCTGACCTCCACCCTCGTGGCCATTCACTGGTGAGGAGAGAATATGCACCTCGTATCACAGTCCTGCTTGTTCCCCCCTGGTGGCTAAGCCTCTTTTGTTGTGCTCAGGGCTGTTGCAGGGTTTTTGAGCCTCTGCCTTGCTATTCCTCTGACTTGAATGCTCTCTTTGGCCATGTGTTGGGAGACCCCAAGACCACCCTTTGGCTGGATGGTTTTGCTAGAAGAATTCACAGGACTCAGGAAAGTATTATACTCATGGTTACTGTTTATCACAGTGAAAGGAAACAGATTAAACTCAGAAAAGGAAAAAGGCTCACGGGGCAGAGTCTGGGAGAAACCAAGCATAGGTTTCTGGGTGTTCTCTCCCAGTGGAGTCTCATGGGCTCACTTCATTCTCCCAGAAACAATGTGTGGCAACTCCAGTGAAGTGGTGCCAGCCAGGGGATTCACCCAAGTGAGTGTTTAGGGTTTTTAATCAAGAGTTAGTGTAGACTTGCAGTGCCTGCATGATGGACCTCAGCTACTCAGATTTCAACCTCCCAGAGCAAAAATTTGATGTTCACCATAAATCAGGTGGTTGGTACAAACTATCTGAGCAAACTGGTGCCATGTGGCCCAAGGCTTCAGACATCCACACATTTAACACTCTTGTCAGACAGAGCATTCCGAGCATTCCGAGCTCCTCTCCAGGCCAGTCCTGAAGATGGGCCTTGCTTAGGAATGTACAGGGTCTGAACAACCCATGGCTGCTGAGTTAACCCTTTCCTGCCTGGACCTTCAGCTCACTGTTGACTTCTTTTGGGATGCCTTCCCCAACTAGGCGAGATGTCTCTAGTTTGAGTTTTCATGGCATCTTGCACATAACGCTTCTCACAGTGCCAGCTTTAAAATTGGCTATGTTATTATTTTTTTTAACAGCTGTCTCTTTCACTGGACTCTTGTTTGCTTCATTGATGGTGGAGTCATGGCTGTTTATGATCACTGAATACCTCTCACACCTGGTGGGGGAGTAGGCCTGGCATGTGATAGGGACTGAGCATATACTTTTTTGAATGAGTGGATAAACAAAGGAATGGGGGAGTACTTGTTATAGGTTCTGTGAAGGAAAGAAACAGGTGCAATGCTAGAGATGACACAGTGGGGTATGTGGGTGGATGGTTTTAGACAAGGTACTTGGGGAAGATCTTCAGAGAAGGAGATCTGAGTGATGGGGAGGAATCATACACACAAAGGGTCTGGACAGAGTATTTGAGGAAGATGGAAGAGAAAGCACCCAGATCTGAAGGCTATGTGAAGCTGGGTCCATTCTGGCCGCTGAGAGGGTGATGTTCCTGGAGTTTTATGAGAGAAGAGGACGGTAGTTTCGAATGGAACCTGGAGAAGTCCTGTAGGCCAAGAGAAGGAGTTGGGATTCATTTTATGTGCAGTAGGAAGCTACGGAAGGTTTTCCTGAAGGGAGTGACACTGATTTATGTTTTTGAATGATCTCTTTAGCTGCCATGCAAAGACAGATGGAAAGGTCAAGAGCGGAAATGGGGATGGACCAGCCTAGCAGGAGATGGTGATGGGATGCATTAGGGCAGTGGGGGTGGAGAGTGGTGGGCTGACGTAAGATATATTTTGGAGTCAGAACTTACCTCTTGATGGACGGTAGGTTGGAGGCTGAGAAAAAGAGAGGCGCTCTGTAGCTCAGTGTGTATCTCCTTGGAGTAACTGTGGCAGATGTTGAGGTCAAGCAGGGCCGTTTCTCATTTTAGATCATTTTCTGATATTAAAGTGAAATTGGCAGGCAGTTCAAAATGCATCTTAAAGAAGGCAAAGGCTTCGTGCGGTGCTTTTTGGCCCTGAGCCTCTTGCAGCTTAGTGCATTTGTGCTCTGTTTTAGTTTTGTTCCTCAAGAAGAAGAGCCTCACACAAGGCTCCAAGGGGAAGAGCTTCCTTGGGAGATGCTCCCGGGAGACATTGGTAGGGGAGCTGGGAAAGAAGCAGGGAAGGAAGCATCCCTCATGGAGCAGTTACTGCTCTGGGCATCTGGGGCTTAGTCCTGCTTGGGACAAAATGATGAGGGAGTCCCATTTGGGGGTTAGGACCCAGACATCTCTTTGTGGGGGTCACCGTTCAACTCATTGCAGACCCTCTGAAGTTTGTTAGTTTAAACCCTCTGATACTCATATGGGCTAGAAGTTTTCATCTGACTGTGGAGAATGCGTATTTTTGGGATTGGTTTGCATGGAACTCCCCATAACCAGGTTCATCAGTTCGGTGGCTGCTACTTGCGCTGTTCTTCAGAACTGTTGCTCTCTAATACGGGCAGGCACTTTCCGAGCAGAGGAAGAAGCCTCTGATAAAGTAAGGCTCAAAACTGACCTCTCGGAGGGTGGTGTGATGGTGCATTTTATGTGTCAACATGACTGGGCTAAGGGATGAGGCCCAGATAGCTGGTAAAACAGTACTTCTGGGTGTGTTTCTGGAAGAGATGAGCATTTGAATCTGTGGACTCACCAGTGTGAGTAGGCATCAGGCAATCCGCTGAGGGCCTGATTGGAATAAAAAGGTGGAGAGAGGACAAATTAGGTTTCTACTTGAATTGGGATATCAGCTTCTCTCACCCTCCAACATCCGCACTGCTGGTTCTGAGGGCTCTGGACTCACAGGGACTCATAGCACTGGCCTTCCTGACTCTCAGCCTTCAGATTTGGACCGGAACTACTCCACTGTCTTTCTGGGGCCTCCAGCCTGTGGGACTTTTCAGCTTCCATAATCTCTGTGAGCCAATCCTTCATAATGAATCTTTCTCTATAGCTCTTTATACACTATAGGTTCTGTTCCTCTGGAGAACCCTAATACACGTGGTTTCTGAGTTCTTACCCTGATACTTATTATGACAGAGCTCTGGTTTTCATTCTATAGATTTCTTTGTTGAGTGATGCTGAGTGATTTCAGTCTTGAGGGATGCATAGCTTGGCAGAAATAACCAAATAATAATAATAGGTGTTATTTTTGAGGGCTTATAAAATTCATGACAATAAGGAATCAAAGAAGGTTTGATATCCCTCTGCATTTGTAGATTAAGACTGAAACTTAGAGGCATCAGGTAATCTCTAACACCAGGTGTCTGGTAGGCGACATAGTCAGGTTTTGGACCCCTGGCTGTATGACTCCAAAGCTTCATTCTCAGGGCAATGTGAACAGTCTGATGGGGTGTATCTTTCAGTGGCCATAGCAGACCCTGCTGGTGTCCCACACCCCCACATTTCTGGGCTTCAGTGGAGGGTGGGAAGGGGGCAGGAGGGGACATTGGCCACCCTACCCCTCCCTGGTACATCTCAATCAATGGCTTGTGAGGGTTGGGAGATGAACACCCTAGGAATTTGGAGGTATAATCCTGAGATGTATGTTCTACACCATAGCTTCTAAGCCTTCATGTGCATACAAACACTTGGGGTTGTGTTCAAATCAGATTCTGATATGGTAGATCCAAGGTGGGACCTGAGACTCTGTATTTCTAACCACATCCCAGGCAATGCCAAAAATGGTAGTCTGCCTTGTATCAGAGCTACTCAAAGTGTGATCCCCACACCATGGGCAGGTCCTGGAAGCTTGCTAAAAATGCTGATTCCTGGTCCCACCCCAGACCTACTGAATCAGAATCTCTGAGGGGTGGGCCCCAGGTACCCACGTTTTAACAAGTCGCCTAGGTGAGTCTGATACCCAGGCAAGTTTGAGAAGCATCACTGTGGGCTGTTTTCCCCATTTCCCTGCAGGATGAGCCCACAGTGGTAGCACCTTGTAAAGCACCCAGGATTCCAGCATTGCCCCATTTCCCTCCCAATCTCATTTCCCTAATTCCCTAAGGGAATTTCCCATTCCCTCCCAAATGAACTATTTGCACTTCAATCCTGGGGTCAGGACTGCCTTGTGGAGAGTGCAGACTAGGATAGCATTTATCTAGGTTGCCTAATTTTTGACCTTTTATCATATTGTTTAATGCTTTTCATTGAGTAGCACAAAACTTTTATTCACAACAGTTGGGCTACAGGCTTCAGCATCCGCATCCCCTTCCTCCCCACCAATCCTTTCCTTTCAAAGCTACTCTTGATGTATATTTTGGCCAAATGTCATTTATATCCAGGATGGGCACATCACAGTACCCTGTTGAGGAAATACAATATTCATGGAAACCTGCCATGCCCTGTTGTTTCTGTATTGCCTAGGGCCGCTTTGGAGCTACATCCGCTTAAGACAGAAACCACATGACCTGCTCTCTGGCCCTTTATAGGAAAAGTTTGCCAACCTCTGTCCTACATCAAAACAGGTCATTTCCTTTATCCTGCTTCTCAACCTTTTGGCCACCCCACCTGGGGTATCCTTTTTTCTGTACTTTCTTTCTGGGGGATTGACTGACCCCACTGGCCTCAGGTTCGTGGAAAGAGCAAGCCCTGAACTAGGAGTCAGGAAGCCTCCTGTCCTGAGTCCCGGGTCTATCACTTTCCACCTGGGGGATCTTGAGAAAGTCAGCCCCCAAGAGCACAGCCGTCTCCTCCGGTGAAAGGGGGGCTGCCCTTAATCAGAGTTGTCCAGACTGCTGGGACGCTAAGAACAAAGACAGGGTCCTGAGCTCTACTCTTGACAGAGTGAACAAGCAGGACTAGGGTGGGGCCTTGGAGTCTGCACATTGGCAGAAGGGAGTTTAGGAACCACTGACCTAAATAATTTCCAGCGCACCTGTGGTACCAACTACCATGCTGCTATAAATAACCTGAATGAAATGCGTTTCTTCTATGGATGTACATGTTTTGTGCATAAATGTATTTGAGTCAAACTGTGTTGCTGGTGAAGGAGCTAATATTACAATCATCTCTTTGAATCTTTCAGGATTATTGTGGGAACAACCTGTCCTTGAGGTTGTAACTCTTCCTTGCAGGCTATGTTGAGAAGGCTCTTCTTTGTTTTAAGGACTGCAGTACTATTTATACCATCTTAGGGGAGAATAGATAACTAACTGAAGCCTGGGAGTCCCACACTTTTTTATATTATCCAGATTTTTATTTTTGCTCTCTGAAAGACAAGAGATGGGATTAGACCTCTGGTTCTTGACCAGGAGTGGCTGTGCTCCCAGGGGACGTTTGGCAGTATCTGGAGATGCCCAGCAGTGGTAGAGAGCAGAGGGTGCAGGCATCTGGCGAGTGGAGGCCAGAGAAGCTGCCAAACACTACAGCACCCAGGACAGCCCCTACAGTGGAATTGTCTGGGCCCAGATTTCAATAGTGCTGAGGTTGAGAAACCTTGTATTAGGCTCAGGTGCTCAACAGAAACATTTTCGAGGGTGTGAGTGGGCCAGTGTTTGTACTGAATGCCCAGTATTCATACCTCAGGCTTTCTCTTCCATGAAAATTTCCAGATCTCATTTGAGCTGCACGGAATCATCTCCTTCACACCCTCTCCTGTAACCTGCCCTTACCTCAATTGAGGCACTGTTCAGTCTATGGCAGTTTTTGACTTTGTTATTCTCTCTATTCTATTAGTCAGGGTCCTTCAGAGACACAGAACTAATAAAATCTATCTATATCTATCTGTCTATCTATCTATCTGTCTGTCTATCTATCTATCTATCTATCTATCTATCTATCTATCTATCTATCTATCTATCTGTCTGTCTGTCTGTCTGTCTGTCTGTCTGTCTGTCTGTCTGTCTGTCTATCTATCTATCTATCTATCTATCTATCTATCTATCTATCTATCTATCTATCTACCTATCTATCTATCTATCTATCTATCATCTATCTATCATCTATCTATCTATCTATCATCAGTCTGTCAATTATCTATCTATCTATCTATCTACATATCTATCTATCTATCTATCTATCTATCTATCTATCTATCTATCTATCTATCTATCTATCTATCTACACAGATTATGAGGATTGGCTCATGAGATTATGGAGGCTGAAAAACCCCATGATCTGCTGTCTGCGCTGGAGACCCCAGGAAAGCCTGGTGTAGTCTGAGTGCAAAGATGGTGGGAAAAAGCAAGAGATGCCATCCTAAATTCTTGAGAAGAAGAGCAATTCAGGGAGAAATGAAGTTAAAGCAGCTTACCTCATACCATAATTAGCTCTTAGGTGTTAAAATTTAAATATAAAAAATAAAATCATAAGTGAAAGAGAAAAGTGTACATAAATATGTAAGTGATTCTAGAGAATGGATTCCTAAGAAAAACAGAAATGAAAGATTAAGAAAACCATGGACAGTTGTCAAAATATTATTAGGGGCAAAAACTGAACAACAAATATAACTTGGGTTCATATCCATAATATATAAATTAGTCTGTCATTAATAAGAAAACCCTAACACCCTAATAGAAATGTGGGGCAGAGAACAGAGAATTTGCAGTATAAAACCATTAGTTGGTTGATAAAATAGAATTTGCAGATATAATACCATTAGTTAGTTGATAAACTTGATGTTATTTAATAAACACACAGAGTGTAATTTTTCAGCTATTGAAGTACAAATAAAAACAGACATAATTTTTCAACTATGAAATTTCAGGCAAAATTTAAAAAATAATTATTTTAGCAAAGGTGTAATGAAATATATGAGCTTGCACTTAGCAGAAATGTAAATTATAACTACCTTTTGGAGGGATACCTCACCAATATAGGTTTGTATCAAGAGTGTTAAAGAAATGAATACACTTTGGCCCAAATCAGACAAACATGCCCATATCAGGTTTATTTGTAGTAGGAAAAAAAAAGGTGGGTAGTAAATGTCTGACAATATGGAATGATTAAACATATTATGAGTATATCAGAATGATGAAATGCTCTATAAATATTGGAAGACTATTTCACTATCTGAGGCGATACCTTCAAGATAACTTTAATAGAAAAAGACACAAAACTCAAAACATCTGAGAATCCTGGAGAATAGTTTGATTCCCCAATCAAGTAAGTACATTCTCTTTCTATGTATATATATATATACAGATAAAACTACATGAACAGATATAGAAAGTACTGAAATAAAAGGAAAACCTTCAAAATATTAATACTGTATCATCAGTGGATAAGGTAAGAGGTAATTTGAATTTTCTTTTTCAATGCATTTTCTGGCAGTTTTCTAACAAATATTTATTATATGTAATTTTTGCATATAATGTAATGTATTACATTACATGTGGTATTACATTATATGTAATAAAAGAGTAGTTTGAAACAGAAAAGTCCTGATCTTGTAGAAAAATAGAGTTACTAGAATATCACCTCCGAGAGGGGCATATACCATTTTTCCGGGGGAAAAAACAGGCTCAGAGAGTGAAGTTGGTGCCTAAAGTAGAACAGGCCTTCCTCAGCACCCTTAGAAGTAGTTTTAAAAAGAAGGAAAGAGAAAGAAAAAGGTACATACTAGGACCTTATCAGCCACTCAAACAGCAGCTGAAAACTCCAAGAGATTCTATAATTTGTACGGATGTCGTGGGTATAGGTATCTTGAAGACTGGCATATTGAGTGATCTGTTGGTTAACAATTGAAAAAACTAATTCTGAGTGAAAAGCTGGGTTTTAAAATTCTTCTGTGTTATCTCAAGAAAATCTGCTTAAGTACCTTTTGAATTTATTGATTGATTTTGTATTACTAATGCACAAGAGTTACTACTCCCTACCCTCCCTTTATGACTCTTTCCTTTCTTTCTCTCTCTCTCTTCCTTCATTCACCAATATACAGAAAAGTCATGTACCTGCCAGGCACTGTACTAGGAGCTGGGGAATCTAGAATGAAGGAATGTATAAAAACAACCTACACACACACACACACACACACAAATAAGTGCAGATAAGACTGGTGAAATCTGAATAAACTCTGAGGGCTGCCCCAGTGTCAGTTCCCTGGTTTTGCTCCCTATATGCGTTTCTGTAAGCTGTTACTATGGGGACGGTTTGATGAGCATGCCACCTCCTTGTACATCTCCCCACCCCAACTTCCTGTGAATTGACAGTTACTTTAAAATAAAAAGTAAAACAAAACAAACAAAAAATAAGCACTAGTACCTGTAAGAAACAGGCACGTTTAACAAATGATTAAAAAGAAGACAATTCAAGTGATGCAAACCAACTTTATTTAATACCTCTGAAGTGAGCAGTCTGTTTCCGAAAGGTCCAGAAACTACAAAATGGGGCAGCCGGCAGGAAGCCTTTATAGGATAAAGAATAATGAGCAAGGACATAAGTATAGAGCCCAGAGCTGGCTTGGTTCTTGGGGTCTGGCTGACTGGATAGACTGCGTTGCTGGCTTTACAAGGACCCAAAAGTTACCGGAGTTTTTGTTTGCTGACCTGGTATCCCAAGCAGGAATCGCTCCTTCTTGGGCTGGGAAATTTATTTCAACACAGTGGATGGACATCGTGTGATAGAAACAGAGAAGGAGGGACTGATTTGAGAATTTTTATCTCTTTATGCGGCTGTTAATAAAGGGTTTGGAAGCTAGTCAAATAAATAGTGACAGCTGATTGAATCATAGACAGATTAGGACTGGAGGTGTTTTTGAAGTTCAAGAGTTTGAAAATTGTTAACATTTTACAAATAAGGAAAGAAGGGTCTGAAGAGGTGAGGTGACCAGCTAAGGTTGCAGGACCCTGACGTGACACGGGTTTGAACTGTCACGTTTTCCAGGTGTGTGGAGGTGACATGAGAACTCAGATTCCTTGGCCTCGGGGATCTCCGGAAGTTTGGGGTTCCTGGTCCAAACCAACCCTCCCTTTACTCAAAGGTGCGTTTCCAGCTGTTCACCACACGATGGCAGTAGAACATAAGCCATTCCCATAGTCCCCGTGGCTGGTTATCGCGGAGTCATCGCCACAAGGCTGTGATTGTGTACCCCCATCGGCGCGGCTGTACTAAAGTATTACACACA